>NC_057415.1:1777276-4177276 GCF_019320065.1 Cervus canadensis | reverse complement strand
AAAAAAGAAAAAAAAACCTCATGAGTAAGGAATATGTCTGGTGTCTTAAGAATCAGTTTTCTTTTTAACCAAACCATTTAAAAGGCAAAAGGAGTTTCTTTAATGGAACCAGGTAACAATCATCAGAGTTGAATGTAAACGTGGCCTCTGCCTCTCACTGGCTGTGTGACCTTGATTAAATACCTAAACTTTCTGAGCTGCTTTTGTAAAATTATATTTCCTAATAGGGTTGTTGGAAGGAAATGTTATGTAAAATAACTGGCACATAATGTAGTGGGTGTTATCACTGAGTGGCAGGCTGTTTAGTAGTTGGGACCCAGTTTAAGGAAGAATTTTAATAAGCATTTTGAAGGAGGAGAAGGGATATGATTGGTTACATGAATGAATGTGTCCACTGATATTAAGACATTATGTTATATTCTCCCAAGAACGTTCACAGTCAATATCTCATTTAATGCTCATAGCAACTGACAAAAATTTTCCTTGACCACAGGTGGTTCTGAAGCCTCTTCTTAACTATACTTTGCCAACCTTGGCCCATAAAGATGTAAACAAAGACTAACAGCTTCTGGCAGCTGAAAGCATATTCACAGGATGACCCTAGCCACCTCTTAAAGTGCCTACCTGAGAACACTCAAGGTTGTCAAAAAATTTACTGTTTGTTTCCATCCAACACCTGAGACAGGGCCTCTGTCTCTTGGCCTCTGCAGGAGGGGAGGAATCTTACTCTGATAAGCCCTAGTTAGCAAACCCATATGAGTTTTACAGGGATCAACCTCCTTTTGTGGGTTTTTTTTTTTTTTAATAATTTCTCACTGCCCTAACCCTGCTGAGACACCCTCATCCTCTTACCCATTCCCTCGTTCTCCCTTTAAAGAGCCCCATCACCTCTGTACAAATGAAAGTTGAGTTCAGCTCACCCTGGACTCTTTTCCTATTGTAATAGTATATTACTGATTAAAATCTGTCCTGACCACTTTAACTAGTGTCTGGCTTTATAAACAAAGAACAAATTTTGATCCAACCCTGTGAGATGTGTTGGTACTTCTTCCATTTTACAGAAGGGAAAGTTGTATCATGACTACTTTGAGTCTGGTGGAAAACATTCCAGAAAAGAATAGTATATAATGTGAGTTGTACCCCTGAGAAACACATTTCAGCTATGCTGTCATACCCTATAAAATGACCCATTGGTCTATGTCATGAAAGAGTCCAGGTTATTCTTTCTACCCTAGTCCCTGAGTCTGATAAAATAGGCCTGCTCCTAACCATTTTCCTTGGTGGTCAGATGGTAAAGAATCCGCCTGCAGTGCGGGAGATGTGGGTTTGATCCCTGGGTTGGGAAGATCCCCTGGAGGAGGACATGGAAACCCACTCCAGGACTCTGGCCTGGAGAATCCCCATGGACAGAGGAGTCCGTGGGGTTGCAAAGAGTCAGACACGACTGAGCGACCAAGCACCGACACCACCTAAGCATTTTCAGGAGAGCAGAGTTGTGGCCACCTGTGTCTCGAAAGCATCGCTGAGTTCCTACACCTCTGGGTGCATAGTTCTCTGCTTCCACCTTTTGGAGATTGGAAGAGCTACTGGGAGTAGTGGAAATGGAAAGAAAGCTCTGCTGATCCTGAGAGGGGTGGTTGGATACGCAGCACACTTTCACACTGCTGAGTTTTCAGGCCCCACACTCTTCCTCTGCTCTGTGGGACTGGCTATTTTTCACCCTATTGTTGTTGTTTGGGGCTTCCCGCATAGCTCAGTCAGTAAAGAATCTGCCTGCAATGCAGGAGACCTGGGTTCGATTCCTGGGTCGGGAAGATCCCCTGGAGAAGGAAATGGCAATCCACTCCAGTGTTCTTGCCTGGAAAATCCCATGGACAGAGGAGCCTGGCAGGTTTAGTCACTCCATCATGTCCAATCTTTTGCGACCCCATGGACTCTAGCCTGTCAAGCTTCTCTGTCCATGGGATTCTCCTGGCAAGAATACTGGAGTGGGTTGCCATGCTTTCCTCCAGGGGATCTTCCCGGACAAGGGATCGAGCTCACATCTCCAGCATTGCAGGTGAATTCTTTAACACCGGGCCACTGGGAAAGCCCAACATGAAAGCATATATGTGTATATTTAATCTGATGGACTGCAGCTCTAAAAGTTGCCAAATCTGTACCCTTAGGAACATACAACACACCCTGATACATATTCAGCCAGAGGCCGATTATAGGCAACCAAGGGAGCATTAGTAGGCAAAATAGAAAAAAAGACTCCTACAGCCCCATCAACACCATCCTCCAGGCCCTATCTCCTGCCTCTAGAACCTTCCTGCTACTTCTCCATACAAAAGAATTCAGTGAAGGGTATTTAAGAGGGAATAATATGCTATGATGGTATATGTTGGCTCTGCATTCATTCAAAAGTAATGACTGAGAACCAGCTATATTTCCAGTATACATACTAAATTATATAAATTTATTTATATTTAAAAATTTTTATGGACACACAGACATAGTGAACAGACTAGGGTATACACAGGGGGAAGGAGAGGATGGGATGGATTGGGAGAGTGGAGTTAAACATTGCCATCACCATATGGAAAATAGACAGCGGTGGGGAGTCGCTATATGTCTCAGGGAGCTTAAATTCCACGCTCTGTGACAACCTAGAGGGGTGGGATTGGGGGTGGGAGGGAGCTTCAAAGGGGAGGGGACCCATGTATACCTATGGCTAATTCCTGTTGATGTATGCAGAAACCAATACAATAGTGTAAAGCAATTATTCTCCAATTAAAAATAAATTAATTTAAAAAATTTTATTGGAGAATACTTGATGTACAGTTTCATGTTAGTTTCGGGTGTGCAGCAGAGTGAGTCAGGTATGCATATACATATATACACTCCTTTTTTAGATTCTTTTCCCATATAGGCCATTACAGAGTGCTGAGTACAGTGTTCTGTGCTATACACTAGATTCTTATTGGTTATTTTATATATAGTAGTGTCTGTAGGTCCAGCCCAATCTCACAATTTATCCCTACCCCCTATAGATTTTATTTTATTATGATTATTCTTACTGTTTACTTATTTATTTTTGGTCGCACTGGGTCTTGGTTGCTGCACCCAGGCTTTTACTAGCTGTGGAGGCAGGGACAGCTCACAGCAGGGCAGAGCGCAACAACCTGGCGTGGTTGCAGGGCCCAGGCTCTGGGCACCCAGGCTTCGGTAGCTGCCCCGTGCGGGCTCAGTAGTCGGCTGCTGGGCTCCGGAGCACCGGCCCAATAGTTGTAGCACACGGACTTAGTTGCTCTGCCGCGTGTGGGATCTTCCTGTATCCAGGAATGAACCCATGTCTCCTGCATTGGCAGGCGAATTCTTCACCACTGAGCCAAGTAAATGAATAGTTAGATCTTTTCCTAAAAATGTCTTAAGGGATATTGTCTTTAAAAATCGCTAAAATATTTTAAGGTTAAAAAATGAGGTTGAAACATTAAAAATGTAGATCTAAAACCAGAATACTGCAATTCATTATTTTTAGGATATTTTGATATTTGGTTAACTATATATTTTTCCAACTTTCATACTTGGATATAAAAATTTTAGAAAATGTATAATGATAAAAAGTGATTCTGACTCTATTCAGAGAATGCTTTATTCTGCTTAGTATTTTTAGATTTTTATTTTGATGTTTACTAGAAAAAGGTTTCCTCTTAAACTATGTGAATAAATGTTAAAATATTTAGAAATTTCTGCCTGTAACATAGAAATAAATATATTTTGTTTAGATATCTTTGAGTAGAAGAAATTTTCAGAATTTTTTATTTATGAATCATACTTCTGACCTTTTTTCACTGTTATTCATTATTTTAATTACCACGTCTAGAATGACAATATTCCATGAAGTTTTAAGTTGGATAAATATTTGAATTCCTTAGGAACTGAGAATATTATGGCCAAACTTTGCTCTCAGATAAAGCATAATAAAATCCAAGGGAAGCCTGAACACAAGATCAAATCTCAAAGTCTTTCAATGAGAGGTGTCTATTTAACTGACTCTACAAGACTTATTTCTACATTATACAAAATATAACTTCCATGTCATGTAATTAATAGTTAATAGTGACATACGATTTTTTTTAACCTCAGTTACAACCAGTTGCCGATTTCATGTTTTGGTTCATGGTTCACTGTCATTATAGGAGCCTGGTGGGGTACGGTCCATAGGGTCCCAAAGAATCGGACGTGACTGCAGTGACTTAGCACGCACACTGTCAGCACTCAAGGCACAGTTCTTCTCTTGTTTGGTTTTGTCTTACTTAATTTTATTTCCTCTTCAGGTCCCACTCCAGCTCATATATACACCCCTTCCCCACAGTATATGGTGATGTATTTTACGTCTTAGAAAAATTCTGTATCCCTAAAACATGGAGTGTTTCTTTTGTGGAAAAAATATTTATGAGTGAGATTGTATGATATTGTGGCAGGAGGTTGGGTGGAGGACAGTAGAAAAGTATCAGTGAGTATAAATTTCATATTTTGTACCCAGCGCATAGCTCAACACTTAGATATTATTCAATTAAAAAAGAAAGAAAGAAACCATCTAGACCTGCATTCTGGTTTCATCTCTATTAGTAAAGAGCTGCATGCACTCAGAGAGGCAGGTTTCCTCTCAGATTCCTCCTCTGTGAATTGAAGGTTTCTACATTATGATCTTGAGTTTTTTCCTAGCTCCTGCTTTCTGATTTTAAATGTAGTATCTACTGTAAATGTGTGATTGCAGAAATCCTTTGGTTCTGGGGAGTCTGAAGAACAGAGTGCCACCTGAACATCTGTGTGTCATGGCTGTGATATTTATATACCGATGCCCCAGTATGTTTTTGGCCAGATACTGAATCAGCCTAACTTCAGCCATGAAGTACAAACATTGCAGGTATTTCAAACACTGCAATGCCTCTACGATGCACACTGCCCCATGTCATTTCTCCTGCTTATTGGCAAAGCCTCATCATTGTTGTATAAATATGCATACCCTGTTGCATTCCCCATTTATTTCTAGTTCTCATCCCTATGATTTACAGCCATTAGGACTTGGCGAAAAGAGGAATGAGAAGGAAAATACATTATTCTTAGCTTGTGAGGTTTACAGGGGGAGAAGCCAGGCTTGTTAACACTCTGTTCAGGCACTGCTGTGTTATGGGAGACTTTCCCAATCTCTTTGCTCTTCCTTCCGTCCTGCTCTAGGCTGGATTAGGTGTCCCTTCTTATCCTTCTATAACCTTGTGTTCCTCTCTATCATTTAATGTGCCACATTGTTTCCTTTTATTTGTTATTTTATTATGACTGGCTGCACTGGATCTTTGCTGCTGGGTGGGTGGGGGTTTTTCTGTAGTCATGGCGAGCGGGGGCCACTCTTTGTTGCAGTGCATCCGCTTCTCACTGCGGTTTGGTGGTTTCTCTTGCTGCAGAGAAACTGTAGGTTTCTGTAGGTTTCTGTAGGTGCATGGGCTTCAGTAGTTGCGGCTCCTGGGCTCTAGAGTGTAGGCTAAGCAGTTGTGGCACACGGGTTTAGCTGCTGAGAGGCACTTCGGATCTTCCCAGACCAGCGATCGAACTCATGTCCCCTGAATTGGCAGGCGGATTTTTATCCACTGTATCACCGGGGAAGTCCCCCACATTGTTTTCTAAGTTTCTGTTTTTGTACCTGTATCTCTGACTAGCTGAAGTGCTCTCCTGTTATGGACTGTGTTCTTAATTATGTTTGTTTCTAGCACAGTGCCTGGCACATCTGGAGGATTTTGTTGAATGAATAAATGAATAAATTTAATTGATCAAACTCTGAATAAAGAAACAGTTTAACCAAAACCTATCCTTTATAGCATAACAATATTTACCTGAATACAATGTATTAATACAATAGTTGAATCTTTTATCTATTTGAATGTTTGTTTCTTAGCTGTTTGGGACTGAAATACCTCTAAATTTAATTGCCTCCATGTTCAGACTGAAGAGTTTGAGCAAAGCACAGGTGTGGAAAATCCCTTTTTCTTCAAAATACCCAGACCACAGAGGCTGTTGCTATCTACCGATTAACGCCACGACTCTTTAGAATGACCCAGTGACCATTTGTGATTCTGTTCAATTTCACTCCAAAGAATTTATCCCTGTTTATTTTTTTAATATTTATTTATTTGGCAGCGTTGGGTCTTAGCTGTGGCATGCAGGATCTTTTGTTGTGGCACTGGGCTCAGTAGTTGAGGCTTAGTTGCATGTGGGATATTAGTTCTTTGATCAGGGATGAAACCCATATCCCCTGTATTGGAAGGCAGATTCTTAACCACTGGATTACCAGGGAAGTCCACACTTATCACTTTTTAATCTCACTGTCTTCTCTTCCACTCTTTCCCTCAAATTGTTCTATATTTCCAGTCCAGCATATAAGTAACTCGGAAGCCATCATTTTGTCCTAACAAAGATCTGAAAAGGCAATAAATGAACAACTCTTAGATCCATCAGAGAACTGAGCTCAAAGGGCAAACTTCTATCACAAAAACTGGAGAAACAGATAAGCTATAGAGAATCACGCTTACTAGAGCAGACACCTGCAAGAAAAATCCTCCTTTGAAACCAGCATCAAAGTATCAAAAAACTATATGTGTGGATAAGTCTGAAAATTAAAAACACCAAGAAGGCCAGTCTTAGAAGGAATCCCTCTAAGTGAGGAGTTTTACTTCCAGGAGCTCTACAGGTTCTCACAGTAAAGATTAAAAAAAAAAAAAAAGAATCCTGTTGCTTCCTGCAGGGAGGAGGGGGACACTAGCAATTTGAAATAGGCTTTAGGAGAAACTTTTTTTTTCCACCGGCACTGTGGTTTTATTAACCATTCAAGTACAGCAGGATCTGGGAGTGTTAGTCTCAGCTGTATCCGACACTTTGCGACACCATGGTCTGGAGCCCGCCAGGCTCCTTTGTCCATGGGATTTCCCAGGCAAGAATACTGGATTAGTTTGCCATGCCCTCCTCCAGGGGTTCTTCCCAACCTAGGGATCGAAACTGGGTTTCCCGCATTGCTGGCAGATATTTTACCATCCAAGCCACCAGGGAAGTAGCATCCAGGAAGATGTGGGCAAAAATCAGGATTTAAAAGTTTAAGCCTCTTAACAGTATGAAGGAAGTCACTACATACTCTCCTCAAAAATGCTTTTCTGCATCGTTTGATATGAGCAAACGATTTTCTTCTTTAGCTTGTTGATGTGGTGGATTACATTGAGTGATTTTCCGATATTAAACCAGTCTTGCATACCTGGGATAAATCCTACTTGGTCATGGTGTATAATTCTTCTTATGCTTGATTAGATGTGCTAATGTTTTGTTGAGGATTTTTGCGTGGGCTTTTGAAAGGTAATAGTCTGTAGTTGTCTTTTCTTGTAATATCTTCTTTTTTGATATTAGGGTAATGCAGGCCTCATAGAATGAGTTAGGAAGTTTTCCCCCTGCTTCTGTTTTCTGGAAGAGACTATGGAAAATTGGTAGAATTTCTTCTTTAAATGTTTGGTAGAACTCACCAGTGAACCCATCTGGGTCTGGTACTTTCTTTTTGGATATTTAATTCATTACCGATTTGATTTCTTTAACAGATATAGGCCTATTCAGATTGTCTATTTGGGAATGCGCTGTCGCCATTGGTAAAGTCTGCTGCATTTTATCACAATTTTTTTTTAAAGCACCATTTTGACTCAAAAATAATTACTGGAAACCCTACAATGATCTTCTTAACTTAGACTCTGACAAGTCAATAAATCATTCAAGGGCTGCTTTGCCATCTACTTGGGGAAACGCAGAACACAGAGAATGCCAACTTTGTGCCGGGGAGCCCTGAGGCAGGCCGCCCTGCCGCCTCAGCAGAGCCCTGAAACTCTGGAATTTATCAGCTCAGACAACAATGACACAGCCTCGCAGCCGGACCACACTGCTCTTTGCATAACTGCAAAGGCAAAATCTAGCCTTTCAGAACTTCAAAAGAAAGTGACCAGAAGAAAGGTCTCACTCTCCCCAGAAGTACTCATAAAACTGCACACAGGCCAGGAAGAAACTGAAGGCTTGTTTGCACGCAACCAGAAGCCCCCATCCTGGTGTCTGAGCTGAGGACACTGCCAGTCTCACTTGGTGGGGCCACATGCTCTGTGCTCTGTGTGGATTCAAAGAGGACGGGAGCCCTTCGCAGGCCTGAGACTCCCCCAGGCAGGTCGACCTGCGCCCCCAGCTCTGCTAGGTCACAAGTCCAAGGTGGTGGCAGGGATGGATCGAGGGGAACAGCTCTGATTCCCAGCTTGGACTCCTGCCACGTCCCTTGGGCAGGGAAGCATGTGCCACCAGGTGGGCAGGATCAACGCAGTCCCCTGGACACTGTCCCATCGGGACCCTTGCTCACCTCTGATTAGGTGAAGCAAGGCAGGAAGCGCCCAGACACAAACTGCTTTGGACACAATCTTCGGGAACCGACAGACCGGCTCAGCACCGGCAGGCATAACCAGCGTGCCTATTCACACATGGAGACACAGTTGCCTGAAAGCCAAATGCTCTGCCCTAAGCCTCTGCCTCCCCAAGTCAAGACTGCCCGTGGTACCACACTGGCCTGAGAAGGGGCTGCCCACCCACAGGACTCCGGTGGCCTAGTGGTCTCCTCAGCCAGTGAGGGGACGGTCGGTCATGCAGAAGGACAGGGTCTCCAGCGAGATGCACTCCCCACCCAAGGACAAGGTGAAAGCTGCGTCCTGGCCTGTGGCTTCTCCATGCTGGCGGCACAGAAGTCGCCGGGCCCACTCTCCACCCGTCTCTCCGGAAGCCAGGCTCACTCGTGGGCAACTGAGCACTGGCCGGTTCGCCCCCGCGTCATGGCCACAGGCTCCCCACTCCCCCATGGAACAGGAAGAAGGGGCCAGGTGGCTGCCCGGGGGGAGGTGCCCCGAGTCCTCCACTCCAGAGTCAGGTGGAATCCCCTCTGCTTTCTAGACCACAGGCAACACCAAAATTGACTTTATCTTTCAAATAAGAAAATTTCCTCCCAGAAAGTTATCGTCCCTCTCTCTGCAAACCCAGTGAGAAAACACCCGTCACGTTCCTTGTCAAAGGGGTTTCCCTGCCTGCCCAGTGGAGCATATGAACATGCTCACGGTGCAGATGTGATACACTCACAAAACTCTGCTGAAAACTCAGTAATCCAATGAGGAATTCCCAGGCACTGGGGAGAGTTTCTGTCTGTAAAAAGATTAAGAGTAAAAAGCTCAGAAGGATATGTGCTGACAGGCACCCTGGGCAAATCTTTGTGGGTTGAGATCCTTTTAGAATACCTCTGAAATCCTCCCCAACATAACAGGGTTTTGTAAAGAAATTTGCATTTCCCTAACCAAAGACTTCAACTAACTCTCAGCCACAGTGAGAAACTACAGGAAATAAAGAAGTTCCATAAGATTTACAACTGTATGAAGTTTCTTCTTAATGCAAACAGAAATCATTGCTTCAATGGCTAGTGTACATATTTGTTTGCTAAAATGCTGAGAGCTTTCCATTTCTGGTTCATCCTAATTTATTCTGCGATACAATTCTATTACTCTGGGTGTCTGTGTATATGTGTGTATGCATGTGTATATACATATATATATATATATATATATATGGCTTCCCCGGTGGCTCAGACAGTAAAGAAGCTGCCTACAATGCAGGAGACCCAGGTTCTATCCCTGCATGGGTAAGAGTCCCCAGAAAAATGAATGGCAACCCACTCCAGTATTTTTGCAGGCAAAATTCCATGGATAGAGGAGCCTGGCGGGCTATAGTCCATGGGGTCACAGAGTCGGACATGACTGAATAGCATTCTCACACTTTCATATAGATGTATATATGAGAAGCACTCCCCAAAGGGATGGTGACATGACTGGGCTAGAACTCAGAGCAGTGACTGCTACCGGAACGTGAAGAATGGTGACTCGGGGAGCAAAAGAGAAGCAAGCTGCGTCTCTAATGAACAGGTACGGTTACTTCATAAGACCAACACTCCAATTCTCCGAGCCACCAGCTCAGCACCTCTTCCCTAAGACCACAGGATAGCCCTCACTAGACACCTCACTGCTAGACATTACAGATGCCTAGAATCCCCTTATTCCCCAGGACCAGACTCGTCACAGGCATACACCGTCTGTGCTGACGTGTGGCCTGGCATGCATTAGCAACCAGACAGATGATCCTCTGCTGGCCTTCCTCAACTCTGTCTTTAGAAATCTTAACTTGTGTAGGTTGCTTACTACATTCTGGGTACTGCAGTTATCATCTAGCATCTATGAAAATCTTGCCAAGGGTAGCTAGTGATAGGCTCAAATCTATAATAATCTATTCTCTCTCAATATTTTTAATTAAAAAAATCATGAAAACAACCCTTTGAAAAATTAAAGGCCTGTTTTGGTTTTGTTTTTTTTTAAATCCGAAGATAATGCCTCTAGACTCCTACCTCACACCACACAGAAAAATTAACTGGAAAAAATGGATCAAAAAACCTAAGTGTCTGAAGTAAAACTATTAAATTCTTAGAAAAAAAAACATAAGCATAGATTTTCATTACCTTGAATTCAACAACAGACCTTAGATGCTTTGCCTTCACCAAAAGCACAAGTGAAAACAGAAAAAAACAAACTGGACAAAATTTTAAACTTTTGGCTTCAAAAGATACCCATCAAAATGAACACTATTTACAGAACGAGAGACACTATTTTCAAATCATCTATCCAGAATATATAAAGAATTCTTACTAGTCAATAATAAAAGGGACAGTTAACCACATTTTTAAATGGGGAAAGGATCTGAACAGACATTTCTCCAAAGACATATAAATGGATGATAAGCTTGTGAAAAGACAGTATCATTAACCATCAAGGGAATGCAAATCAAAGCCAACTTTTGAGATACCACTCCACATGTTCTAGGGTAGCTACATTCCAAAACACAGAAAACAAGTTTGGTGAGGGTGTGCAGAAATCAGAAGGCTCTTATGCTGGTGGTGGAAATGGAAAATCAAAGACTCTGGCAGTTCTTCAAAAGGTTAAAACACAGAGGTGCCACATATCCCAGCAACTCCATTCCTAGGTATATAGAAAACTTGTTCACAGAGCATCACTCCCAACAGCCCAAAGTGAAAAGAACCCACTATCCTTGTGAAGTGATAGACACGCAGCAGGTGGTCTATCCATTCAATGGAATGTTACTAATATCTGAAGATAAAAGGAGTGAAGTACTGACACCTACTACAACATGGACAACTCTTTAAAAATCTTACGCTAAGTGAAGAAGCCGGACACAGAAGACCATACATTATACAGGCCCATTTCTATGAGTGGCCAGATCTGGTAAGTCTACAGCGAGAAAAAGTAGACTAGTGGTTGCCTAGTGGGGGTGAGGGAACACGATAAGGTTTCTGAGCTGATGAAACCACCAACGCTGAGTTAGCCAGCCGTCCACTTGCCCACCCTCTCCAGTGTAGCAGAGGAAACAGGTCTCACACGGCCCACTCTCCACACCACCATTACACAGAGGACTCCCCCCACACCCCTGCCTCCTGCACAGTCAAAGACAAGGCCTCTGATAGACAAGGGCCCCAGGACGCAGCCCACTGCAACACAGGGCAGACCCCAGGGCTCCCAATGTTCTCTCTCAACCAGGCTCTTACCCAGCGCCTGCTGCACTGCAGGGACCAAAGACCTGACTCACCAATGACCCCATGCAAGTGAAGTTTTTTACAGATCTGTCACTCAAAATGCTTCAAAGAAAAGGTCGTGGGGGACACACTACCAGTTACTGAGGGGCGTATGGAACAGAGCATCAAGGACACCCCCACACACCCTTCCTCTCTCGGGTCTGGGAACACTTTCCACCCCGAGAGGCGTGGGCCAGCCTCAGGCATCAGCTCCCTGAGTCAACAGCCCTCAGGCTCTGCCCAGCGACGGCCAGCGGGGCGAATCACGCGGTGGGCACCGGCGGGTTAAGCCACTACCGAGCTCGGGGGCCAGGTCACCGCAGAGCCAGCGGGACGCGCTCTATCGGGACACCTCGGAGCTCTGCCCAGCGGGAAGTGCGTTCCATACCTCCGCTCCCCCGGGCCAGACGCGGACAGAGTCCGGGGGGAGGAAGCCCTGTCCCCCTCGCCCCAGACCCTCTGCAGGGGCACCAAGCTCCCAAGAGACTGACTCCCTTCCAGGTGACTCCCAGCCCGCACCCTGAGGGGCTGTTCCCAATCCAGAGCTGCTCCACTCTGCCGCCGCGCCGGTCGCTGCCTTTCCACTGACCTGGCTGCAATATCTCCCAGTCGGTGTGGGCCCGGGAGCTGGGAGGGAGCCGCTCGCCCGGCCTTCGGGAGACCCCGGCTCCACCCCCTCGGCCCTACGCCCCTTGACCTCCCGAGTCCGGGACCCTCTCTTTCCGGGAAGGCTCCACTGTTTCCCTAGACCCTGTAGGCTCTCCGCCCCCTCCCCCTAACCCTCCAGTCCTGGACACCTCCCCGGGGCTCCCCGCTCTTCCCGGGACCCTCTGGGCCCTTGGCCCCCTTCCCCGAACACTTGGGGCCCGGCCTCTCCCCCACCCCTTCCTCCCGACCCCAAGGTCCTGCACCCCTCCTGGAGGGCCCCTCTCCTATGCTAGACGCCCCCCTCAACTCTCTGGCCCCTTCCTCCCAGATCCCGGGCATCCTCCCCTCACACCACGGACCCTCCTCCCCAGCCCCCTCAGGACCGCGCGACCTGACCCCTCAAGCTCTGCCCCTTCCCCTTCCCCCAGTCCGCCCCCCTTCTCCGACCTCATTCCCCTCCCCAGGACTTCCCTCAGGCCTGGCCCCCTCCCCTCGGCCCCGGCCCACCCAAGTCCCTCTGTCCCCCGGTCCCCGTCCCTCAATCCCCCGGTCCCCGTCCCTCAGTCCCCAGGTCCCCTTCTCTCAGCCCCCGGCTCCTTCCCTTCCCTCAGTCCCCGTCTTCTTCCCCTACCCCCAGCTCCTCGGTCGCCTACTCTTTCTCAGCCCCCGGCTCCGCCACTTCCCTCAGTCCCCCGGACCCCTTCCCTCAGGTCTGACCCCTTCCCCTCCGCCCCCGGCCCATCCCCGACCCTCAGTCTCCCGGTCCCCTTCTCTCAGCCCCCGGCTCCTCCACTTCCCTCAGTCCCCCGGTCCCCTTCCCTCCGGCCCGGCCCTTTCCCCTCAGCCCCGGGCCCCCGTCCCTCAATCCCGGCCCGCTTCCTCAAGCCCGGGCCCTTCCCTCAGCCCCCGGCCCGCCCATCCCTTTCTCTGACCTCCGTCCCCAGCCCGGGGAAGCCTGGCCCCCGCTCCCCACCGCGCGCGAAACCGCGAGCGGAAATGCGACGAAACCGCCGCTTTCTTTCCATTTCGGGACCTGGGGGCTCCCAGGGACCGCAGCTGAGTAACAAGCCCGTCCCTCCACCCGGCGGAAGCCGAGGTCACTCACCGACGCCCAGGGTCGATCTGGCCCGGCCAGACACTGCCCAGCCACCGCCGCGCCCGCCGCTCCGGAAGAGGAGCTCTGGTTCTGCCGGAAGGGATGGGGCTGGGTGAGGTCAGGCTACAGCAGTGGGAGGGGCGTGAGGTCAGCCTGGGGCAGTTGGTGGCCTTCCTGAGCAGGTCAGGGCAGAGCCGCCGGCCTGAGAATGAGGGCGCTGCTGAGCCCAGGGGTTGACAGCGCTGGTTCCTGCTGTGGTCCCGGAGCGCCACCTGAAACCGGAGGGAAGCCGTCTGCCCGTGAGTCCTCTGCTGCTTGTCTGTCAGCTTGTTTGAACCACGCTGGTTTTCGCCCCCGCTGGCTGTTTTGACCCTGGAAATGCAACTGTGTGGGTTTTGGCTGATTCAGGGAAGAAATGCCAGATGACACTTGGAGACTCCAGTTTAATCTGGATTCAAGTCATATCTCTTTTTTTTTGTTTTTTGCGTTTTTTCAATGAGTTTATTTATTTGTGGTTGTGCAGGGTCTTCATGCTTTGTGGGCTTTTCTCTAGCTGATGCGAGCAGGGGCTGCTCTCCAGTTGGGGGGGCGTAGGCTTCTCACTGCGGTGGCTCCTCTTGTTGCAGAGCACGGGTTCTGGTGCCCACAGACCTCAGTACTGTGGCTCCCACGCTCCAGAGCACCGACCCAGAGGCTGTCATGCATGGACTCAGCTGGCCTGCCATCTGGGGTCTTCCCAGACCAGGGGTGGAACTCGCGTCCCCTGCTTTGGCAGGGGGGCGATTCTTTACCACTGAGCTGCCAGGAAAGCCCTCAGGCTATTTTAGATTCTAGTTTTCCACGCTCCTATCTGGTGAGAGAGGCCTGGGAGCTGGCAGTCCTCAGCCACAGTCCTGGCTCTGCCATCAAAAGCGCTGGGGCCTCTGGCAAGCGCCTGTTCCTCCCTCAGTCGTGTCTGACCCTTTGCGACCCCACGGACCATAGCCCGCCAGGCTCCTGTCCATGGGATTTCCCAGGGAAGACTACTGGAGTGTGGTGCCATTTCCTTCTCCAAGATCATATCTCTTGAAAGTGAAGTGGAAGTCCATCATTCGTGTCCGACTCTTGCGACCTCATGGGCTATACAATCCATGGAATTCTCCAGGCCAGAATACTGGAGTGGGTAGCCTTTCCCTTCTTCAGGGGATCTTCCCAGTCCAGGGAATGAATCCAGGTCCCTGCATAGCAATCAGATTCTTTACCAGCTGAGCCACCATGAAGCCACCAGAGATGCCCATGAATACTGGAGTGGGTAGCCTGTCCCTTCTGCAGCGGATCAGGATTCCCGACCCAGGAATCACACCGGGTCTCCTGCATGGCAGGAGGATTCTTTACCAGCTGAGCTATCAGAGAAGCCCAGTATGTCTTAAGGCCAGCTATTCATTGATATCTTTGAAGGCCAGCTATTCTTTGTAGGATTTCCCTAATTAGTCTTCACAGGATTAAGGTAGCAACCTGCTAAGGTCGCAATTGATGCCCTTTTTCTAGAAAAGAAAAGTGGGGCTCAAAGGAGTGGGTAACACAGCTACAGCAAGGAAGTGTGTACCTAGACAAAACCCCCAGATTCTGCTAGTAGAACTCAGGGAAGCCATGTGGTGTGGCTTGTTCATGTGACAAGGGCTAAGGCTCCCAACCCACCCTGGATGCTGTGGGGACCCGATTTGGTAACTGCCCTCTGGCAGCTCTGAGACTCACAGAAGCAGTTTGCACTGAAGAGAGGAAGAACACGTCCCTTCATCCTCCCCACCACACCCTCTGGGTACTCCCACACCCTGCCCCCTTTCTCTTGCTTTGTGAGGGAATAAGAGTGACGCTCAGGTGACCACATTGGCTGTCCACTGTTCACGAGGTACCAACTGGAGCTGCTACAGGAGAGGCCAAGAGCCTTTGCCCCTGAGTACCTCTGTTTCCTTTGCACTGTGGGGGCCCTGCTCCACACTTGCACACCAGAGGCCTTTTCTGAGACATGCAGGGAACCTCCCTCAGTTTGCAACAGGTTGCATCGATCGCTGTCCATTCAGTGCCTCCCTTGAAATTCAGCTCATGAGCTCCGTTGTCTGCATCGCGGCCCATCTGGCTGCCACAGGAGGGACAGAGCTGACAATGAATCCAAAGCTCAGATCTGACAGCTGGGAATCTGTGTATAAAGGACCTGATTATTCACGCTGTAGAGGCTGTAGTAGGCTCCAGGGATCTGTAACCAGGGCTTGGGCCAAAGTGACTCCACAGCAGTTTTAATGCCTGGGGAGGGTTCTGGCTATAGTGGGGGTGGGGTGAGTGTCCTGAGGTTCTGAAGGCCCACTGTGTGTAGGTTCACGGCGCACAGAGAAGAGAAGGCGGAGTCCTGCCCTGGAGGTGGTCACAGCTCATGGACGAGCCAGCCAGGCAGGCAGGGCACGATAGCACCTGATCTGACTTTGTGAGTGAATGGTGTGGGGGCAGAGGAAGAGAACCAGGTCTGCTCCCTTATGTGGTGCCCGGGGAAGGTTGTCATCAGACTAAACACTAAATATGGTGATGACCATCACTGCTGTGTGCAAAGGGTTTACATTGGCGTGTGTCTTCATCTGAGCGCTCAGGCTGTCTCTAGACAAGACTGGCCATGGGCATTGCCTCTCCTTCGAACTTGACATGTTTCATCTCTTCCTTCCTGAACATTCATTTCCAAGAGGGTTTTTGGGCCACAAGGATATTGGGATTTTCTCTAGCTTTGTCTCAGGAGGAACGCGTTTCCAGTTGTTGGTGTGGTTTGTTTTTCCCGCTGTCTTCCTTGGTTTATTTTGTGAATTTGTTTCTGCCAGAGGAATAGCTCAGAATCTGCCTTCTGGCTGAGATGTGACACTGACAACAGCAAAGCCTACCTGGATATCATGACGACATTTGCCGAAAGGGCTTTGTTTTGCAAAAGACCTCTTGAAAGCCTAGGAGAGAGCCCAGCCCCACCACCTTGCCCATTTTGAAACGAATTTGGGGCTTATGCATCTTCCCCAGGGAGAAAGAAATCCATGGATTCCATTGGATACTCAAACAATGACCCCCAATTATGAAGAGTCTTAAAGTGGGATTTCTCAGCCTTGGCGTTGCTGGCATTTGATACCTTGCAGCATTCCTAAATACAACCAGAAATGTCCTCAGATGTCACCAGTGTCCCCCGGACCCCAACATGAGGGCCAGCTGGACAGGCTTGACCAGGAGCAGGGATGAATGAAATGAAAGTTGCTCGGTCATGTCCAACTCTTTGCGACTCCATGGACTATACATATAGAGTCGATGGAATTCTCCAGGCCAGAATACTGGAGTGGGTGGCCTTTCCCTTCACCAGGGGATCTAGCCAACGCAAGGATCGGACCCAGGTCTCCCGCATTGCAGGCAGATTCTTTACCGACTAAATGGCAAGAGAGGCCCAAGGGAAGCCCAGGAGCAGGGATAGGGGGATGCAAAAGGACAGTGAAGCAAGAGGAATGGGGGCAGGTGAAGTCCGTCCTCCTGAGATGTCTGCTGGCCTGGTCGTCTGCAGTTGTGACCAGGCAGGGTGTGGAGGTCACAGGGGCGCAGAGGTGTGTGACCCCCTTTGCTCCCCCTTGGCCGGCAAGTGTGTGAGGCTGAGCCACTCCGGGGCAACATGGGCTTCGAGCCCCACACAGGTGAGGCCGCTGTGTGCAGCACGAGCCTTTCTCCCGAGTCAGGAGGTTTACTGTTGAGAAGACATCCCGTGATGACCGGGGGAAGACCAGCCTGGCTGAGGTCGTGATCAATTGGTGGATTTTAGGGACACGGAATATTGAGTGCCCCAGGTGGGGCTTCTGATACCGACATCCACAAACTGGGGTCGGGGCGGGGGAGGCTTAAAACAATACGAATCGATTCTCTCCCAGTTCTGGGGGCCAGAAGTCTAAAGTCGAGTGTCAACAGTACCCGGACCCCGACCCGGGCTCTGGGGCAACGTCACTCCTGGCTCTTCCAGCTTCGGGGTCTCCAGGCATTCCTGGCTTTGTGGCCACAGCCCCCCAGCGTCTGCTTCCCCCTCACTCGGCCTCCTCTCTGTGTGTCTCTCCACCTCTTATAAAGACACCCATCACTCTGCATAAGGCCCACCTAATCCTCTGTAACCTTATCTAACTTGATTTCATCTGCAAAGACCCCATTTCTGAATAAAGCCCTCCTCGCAGATATGGGGAGTTGGGGTGTGGGTGTCTCTTTTGGAGGGCACCATTCATCCCGCAAGAAAGCTGAGACTTAACACATGAGCAGTTATCCCAGTAGTGGGGGGAGTTCACACGCATCCCCTCGAGTACAGCCATGGGTGGGGGAGGCATGGCTCGTGGTTGGAGGGCTGAGCAGGGCAGGTGCTCTGGCGGGGACCAAGCCTTGACCTGGCTGCCTCGGTAGAGGGTTCCGGGGGGTGCATGGAAGCCCCTGAGGTCATCAGGATGCAGGTTCTGAGTTAGCAGGTCTAGGAGTGCCCCACACTGGGCTTCTCACCTGCTCCCAGGGTGTATAAACTGCTGACCCTGGTCCATGCTTGGAGGTGCAAGGAGCGTGCAGGCCTGTTTCCCAGGAGCCGTCAGAAGCTTCCCCAAGGAAGCCCCCCCGCCCCTGCAGTGTCCACACAAGTTCCCGATCCCCTGTCTGGTGCCCCAGAGGTAGCCCAGACAGAGACCCGCACACACACTGGGTGCCCCGGGCCAGGCACCCAGCAGAGCGGGGACTGGTGGGTCTGGAAGAATCGTGCTCATAACTTCGCATACAGAACGGATGGAGGCTGAGCCTGGCCGACTGGCTGTGACCAGAGGTGACCCACTTGACCCCACCCTCTGCCAGGCACCGTGGGCCCAGAGGAACTCAGCTTAAAAACTGCTTCCCCAGCCACCCACAAGAGGGGCCCTGGTTGTCGAATTAGGATCTGACACCTTGATCCAGAAGACGGCCCCCTAAGTCAGTTTCACACATCAGGGTCCAGGAGGGGTGTCATGTCAGAGACCCCTGGGACAGCAGAGAGGATGGAAATGGTGGGAGAAGGGTCCTGGAGGCAGGTGGCCCAGGCCTTCCTTCTGCAGGAGTGCCTCTTCCGCCCATCCCCCACTGCCCTGTCCCTCCAATGGCCAGGGTTCCCAGGAAACGGACAAGAGCAGCAGCTTGTGGGCCAACATGTTTCCTTGTACCTGAAACCCATCAGCATTTTTCAAATCCAACCTCAAAGCCAGGGCATTATTTATGTCCAGTGGTCATTGCCGATAAGGCCACACAGGAAAATCCCAGCTGTGTACCAGAGGTGACAGAGGCCCGCACTGCCCTGATTTTGAACTTGACTCCGGTTTTGGCAGAATTGTTAAGGCTGCAGACACGTGAACCGTACAAGGTCAGTTTGCTTTCATGTGGCCGTTCGGGGCTCGCCACCGTACCCCAAGGCTGGCGGGCTGCAGTTTCTCCTCATACCTCCCCGAAGCTGGCGTGAGCCACAGCGGCATCTCTTTCCCAGCTTTGTGGATGTTGGTTTTTGAAAAGCAAGCGAGGAGCTGCCTGTTGGAAGATGGGAGCCACCTCAACAGCAGACTCCAGGACCCCTGGTTACGCGGTGAGGGTACCTGAGCTCCCAGGCAGGCTCAGACCCCGCCCAGCCACTCTGAGGCCACGTGTGTGGGTCCAGACCCAGCCCGGCTACTTCCTGGGGGCTGCGCAGCCTCAGGCAAGTGGCTTCCCCACTCGGGACCTCAGTTTTTCCGTCTGTAGAATGGAGGTGATGGCATGTCCTCCCTGCTGGGGGGTTGGCAGGGCTGCCGTGGACACGGGGTGTGGGGAAGGGCATGTTTCTTGCCGTTTCCAGTTGAGGCCTTGTGGGCATGAGCTGGTGTCCGAGTGCGTTCCCAGACTTGGCTCAGTGTGGTGATGAGCATGGAGTTGGGGGGCGGTGGTCCCTCCTCATAGCCTGGACATCGGGGTGGGGGTTCTCGACTTTGAGGCACCTGAAGTCTAATTTCAGCAGCTCCATATGTAAGGACAGTGCAGCACCAGATGTTCTCAGGGACTTGTCGTCCCGGACGCAGACCCCCATCCCCACCCCACCCTGTGTGGGCATCCTGACCCGGATTGTGGTACAGGGGTCAGATCCCTTTACCGAGGGAAGGAACTGAGGCTCTGAGAGGCGGGGCAAGGAGATCCAGGGCCCTGGGTCCCACAGGGGCAGAGCCAGCACTTAAACCTGGGTGCTGGGTCCTCACATCAGGCTCTGCCCTGAACCATGAAAACTGGACTGTAGAGAGGGCTGAGTGCCAAAGAATTGATGCTTTTGAACTGTGGTGTTGGAGAAGACTCTTGAGAGTCTCTTGGACTGCAAGGACATCAAACCAGTCAATCCTAAAGGAAATCAACCCTGAATATTCACTGGAAGGACTGATGTTTGAAGCCGAAGCTCCAATACTTTGACCAACTGATGTGAAGAGCTGACTCATTGGAAAAGACCCTGATGCTGGGAAAGATTGAGGGCAGGAGGAAAAGGGGACGTCAGAGGATGAGATGGTTGGATGGCATCACTGACTCCATGGACATGAGTTTGAGTAAGCTCTGGGAGATGGTGAAGGACAGGGAAGCCTGGTGTGTTGCAGTCGATGGAGTCTCAAAGAGTCGGACGTGACTTAGTGATTGAACAACAACAAAATGTGGTCTTCAGCCCCCATCTCACTCCTATCCCCAGGCTTAGTGCCTGTGTCATGAACCTCTCCTACAGTGAGGTGTCAGGGGCTGTTGTCTAGTCCCAAAGCTATTCATATCTATATTCACAATTGCACCATTACACATTCATTTCTTTGGCTGTAAAGTTTTTATGTCTCTTGAGTCTTAAACGCTAAGGCTTTTATACACCCCACCTGGCTTCCTTTGGGCCTCTCTTGGTTTTATGGAAGTGTACTTGTTATAAAGTGAATTCTAGACATGTTTTAAGACTCTTGTCTTTAAAGTTCCTCAAGGACAGCTCCGCCTGGGTCCCAGGTAGACAGGCTGAAATCTGTGCCCTTCAGGTTGCGGTTCTGATGTCTTCCCATGTCTCTAGGCCGGCTGTGTGCCAGAGTCAGCTCTTTCTGGCTCCTCGGGAACTCTGCCAGCCAGGTGTAAACCCTTTGGTACATGAATCAGGCCACGGCGGGAGTATTTACACCATGGAAATTGGCACATGATCCAGCTACAGATCAGGGTTGGGTTTTCTTCCTGGAGAGCAGGGAGTGGGCAGGGGGCTGCATACGTTATCATCATGCTCCAGCTCTGTGCCCACGTGTCTCCCTTTCCTGACGATGTCAAGGTCTTCAAAAGTGTCTTCTATTTTCGCTTCTCGTTATGACACTTTTTTATTTCTGCACGTTCTGTTTGGTTCTTTTCCAAGTTGGCTGTGTCCATTTTTTAATGGTTTCCTGTCCTTTGAAGGACCTTTCTATCTTGAGGTTTATTTCTGTAAACAAGGAGAGCTTTATTAGTTTTATTAACCATCTAATCCTCTCAGAATCCCAAGCTGAGGGGGTCACTTCTGCTGGTTCTCCTCTAGCTGTCTTTCATCCTGGTGGGCCTGGCGCTCTTCCCCACTGGCCACCACCCTTCCATAACCCGTGGGGCAGTTCCCAAGCCTAGGAAGAAGTTGCCCTTATCCAGAAAGACTTGGCACTTGCATTCTCCACTCATCTGAGGGCATTATGGATAGGAACACATTGAGCCGAGGTCACAGGCTGACATGCCTGGACTCACTGGGGTCCTCACCCGCTCCTTCTCCTGCTTGGCACCAGCACCACCTTCCTTGTAATTCTCGGGTCTGGAGGAGGGAGGCCCTTTCTGGGTCATCTGAAAGTGTCGTCTCCTGGGAGTCCAAATCCATCCGGAGGGAAGGGTCTTCTGTTAGACTCCCCATCTTGGGCAGTTGCTCCTCTGGGTCTTTCAGGTCTTCGGCAACTTTAGTGAGTGATACTTTTTTTTTTTTTTAATTGTTTTCCATGAGAGGCTGGATCTGAGTAATCTACCCACTCATCATCAACGTAGGCCTGTGAATGAATACATGTCTTTTATTCCTTCAACAAGCCAGGCCTTGGGAGCCAGACCCTGTGCCAAGAGCTGAGGGGTAAATCCGCCCGCCAGTCCTGCGGCCCCAGCTCGTTCAGACAGCGCGTTCTGCGTCCAGGCTCACTGGAGACAGTCAGGGTACCATGTCCAGGATGTGTCGAAGGCATGCTTATGCCAGCGCCCCATGTGACCGCGCCCGAGTAACTGCAGCAGCTCCTCCCGGGCGGTGCAGATGTGGTCAGCAGGAACCACGGTGCAGAAATGCCTCCCTGCCGACCCTTGCCCAGGGACTGAGCACTTTCCTGTCCCCTCTGGGAGTCGTCCAGGTGGAGGGCGGGCATGAGAAAGCCAGGGTCAGACCCCAGTGGCGGTCCCAGCCTGCCCCCTCGTCCACGAGTATTAAAGTGAACCCGGTGATGCGGCCAGAGGTCGGGGAAAGACCGCAGGGGGACTGTCCCCCCGGCCCTCCTGGATCACTCCAGATATCATCAAGCTGGACTCCCGTGAGATGACACGTTCAGGTGACCGAGAAAGGGCCCCTGTCTTCCACCTCTGGGACTGGAAGGAAGGCGGTCCTGGCGCCGATCAGGAGAAGCATGATGAGGCCCATCCCGTGCCAGACGCTGTCCCTCCTGGGGGCACGTCGGTCACCTGAGCAGACCGATCCAGCCTGGAACCAGACTTCCAGGTCACACCCACTCGGGACCCCGGTGCCAACAGGAAGAGCAGGCAGGCCCTAGGGCTGCCAAGAATGCGCCCGGTCAGTAGGGACTGACCGGGCATCACGTGCCTTGAGCACATTCGAGGCGAACACGACCCCTCCCGCAGAGCAGCCGTGGCCTCAGAGGCCCTCCCGCGGTGGGGTTATCCTTGGGGCTGAGGAATCCGAGGGCACAGAGGCGGGGAGGCGGTCAGACGTCCGGCACAGGCCTTCCCCCGGGGCTCCGGGGCCTCCTGGCCGGGCGGTGCTCTGGAGCCGTCTGTGTGTCCCTGCTGTGTACACACGCTCCCCACAGCTGGACCGTGAGCCGGGGAGGGGTGCACACACAGGATGCCGTGGAGGCCCCCAGCACCCTCGGGCCTCAGCTCTCGGCACCCCCTAATTCCCTGATGGCAGTGAGGGGGCCCTCTGGGGTGGGCGGCAGCTGTGGGGTCAGGGTGGGCTGGGGAGGTGTGCTGCCCGGAAGCCCTCTGGGGGCAGCTAGGGACCCCATGCTCAGCCTCGCTGAGGCCAACCTTCCAACAACCTCGGAGCCCGCCCTTCAGCGGAGACGGGTGACCGTCATGTACAACACGCAGGCTCAGGCAGCCGAGGGGACGAAGAGGGGCCCTGGGGTCCTCGAGCACCAGGAATCCCCCATGGGGACGTCTTTGCTTGTTCTGTGATTCCCTTCTTCCTTCTCAAAGGAAAGTGCCGGGAACAACTGTGGTGGGGTCTCCGTTCCTGTGAGTTGAGCCGGGAGTGGAGGTTTAACCCTGTCCAGTCTGTGCTGGGCGAGCCTCCCCATCCCCTCTGCACCTTGGACGGCACAGTCCGGGTCACTGTTCTGGGCCTTCTTGGCTCTTTAGCAACATTAAGGTGTGACATTTGTTTTATTTCTTGTCTTTGTCCAGCCTTTGGTGGCAGTCCATTGCAAGGACCCTAACTCTGTCCCTTCTCCGGGCCCCTTGGCTCTCCACACGCCCCCGCCAAGGCGCGAGGCCCCTGCGGTTCTGTGGCCTCCAGACTCCCCACCCAAGGGGCCGGTCTGGACAGAAGCCTCCCCTCTGGGGTGTCCGGCTAGGGGAGGGGACCGGCGTCTCTCGGTTTCTTCGCACCAGGAGCAGACTGCTGTCAGGCTGGGCGCCAGGGTTTAAAACCTCCCATGTGTGTAAGAACGAGGACATCCCGTGTGTTCACTGAGTCCCACGACCCTTTCCCGATCC
Source organism: Cervus canadensis (assembly GCF_019320065.1). Taxonomy (NCBI): domain Eukaryota; kingdom Metazoa; phylum Chordata; class Mammalia; order Artiodactyla; family Cervidae; genus Cervus; species Cervus canadensis. The sequence goes on along the minus strand of NC_057415.1, from coordinate 4,153,805 downwards.
TGCCAGCTGTTTTTCTGGGAGAGACCCTGTCGCTCACGTAAACAGCGGAGCGTGTTTCCCAGCGATGCCGGCCCGGCACTGCTTCTTCACCACCATCGAGAGAAATCTCCACGGACTCGGGGGAATGTACTTTGGGTCTTTGCGTGCGGCTGAGCAGAACACAAAAAATAAACCTGGGCTGTAACAGGAAAGACGGGGTTGGCCGTATGGGGCCATCCACGGTCATTCCTAGCGCGCCATGTGGTCAGCCCTGCCCAGGAGCCCCCAGGCTAGAGGTCTTCCTAGGGCAGGTGAAGCACCTTCCAGCTTCTTTGCAAAGAGAGTCTGTGCAGGGGTGGTCTTAGCGGCCTCAAGGTCATGGAGAGGCAGCAAGCCTCAGCCACCGGGTTGGGCGGGGGTGCTGAGAGCACCAGGAACTCCCCCCACCTGTGAAGCAAGTCACGAATGGCGAATTTTGCAGAGGAGCAAAAGGTGGGCTCACAGAGGCTGAGTCACTCTCAGAGACAACACAGGAGCAGACCGACTGCGACACAGGTCGCTGAAACCACGGCTCCCTCCTGTGCCCTTCTGACCTGCCCCTTGAGGGCAGCAGGACGATCTGGGCTCCCCTGGCCTGAGCCCCCGGGCCTGCCTCCCCTCGTCTGTGCTGGGATGTGTGCATTCCCAAACCTGTGTGCTGTGTCCCCCGGCCCTGGGCCGTCATGGCAGGCTCCAGGCTCCCTGCAGGTGAGCCCCAAGCCCTCCAGCATACCTCTGAGCCCTGCTTATCTGGTCGTTGTGCCCGAGTGTCCTGACCCTAGCTGTCTTCTTGAGGCAGCCTTGGGACTGAGGTCCTAGAGTCCTGCTTCTTCGAAGCTCCCTGCACCAAGCCCAGTGAGGCTCTACCCTGTGGCTTTATGACAAGTGTGGTAGGCTGAGTGGTGGCCCCGAAAGCCGTCTATCCTGCAGCCTGCAAAGGTGACTTATTCCGGTGAAAGGTCTCAGCAGATGGAAGTAAGTTACTGACCTCTGCACCAGATCACCTGGGATGCTTGTGGACCCTAAATTTAATGACGGGTGTCTTTGGAAGAGAAGAGGGGGGATCTGAAGCACAGAGCCACCCAGGGCAGAAGGTTTGCGCAGATAGATGCAGAGGTTGGGGTGATGTGGCCACAAGCCCAGGGAGGCCTGGGGACCCCACGGGCTGGACCAGGCCAGAGGGACCCTCCCCTGGAGCCTCTCGAGGGAGTTCAGTCCTGCCCACACGTTGGTCACAGGTTTCTGACGGTGGAACTTGGGGAGGATGAATGTGTGTTAAAGCTGTCCAGTCTGTGGCCAGTGGCTGTAGCCGCCCCTGAACACCGAGAGTGAACTTGCCGGCTCCGAGGTGAGAACAGTGGCAGGACCTGCCATTCCCCTCCCCCCCCCCGCCATACGCACACAACCTTGTCATGAGGTTAAATGAGTTCATACGCACAGAGGCCTGAATCAGGGACTGACACTTGGATCTCAGCCCCCTTCACCTCCTCCTTGTCGTCGTCATCACTGTCATTGTTAGGGCCCTCATCCACTCATTCAGTGGACACGTGGTGCTCCTGCACGGCCCCGATGTGGACAGCGAGGCCAGCGACCTGGGAGGCTCCACACAGGCCTCACCCTGCCTGCTGGGGCCGCGTGGACAAGGCCTGTGCAGTGACACGGAGGCCCCGGGAGAGGCTGAATCCTCCGGTCATGGGAGGCACGGGGGCCTCCGCATCAGAGGTGGAGGGATAAGCCGGGGTCATCCAGGCGGGTGCAGCCCTTCACTAAAAGTGGGGGAAGAACCCCACGTGGCACCCGGTGTCCAGGAGGCTCCCCTTGCCCTGGCGGGCTGCAGACATAGCCATGGATGACCAGGAGTCTGCATCTCACTAGGGCCCGAGGCTGGCGCTGAGTGAATCCTCAGTGAGGTTTTTTCCTGAAAAGCCATCCTACGTGGCTTTGGCTCCATTGCTTTTTGCCACAAACCTACAGTGATCCCAAGAACTTTGTACACTTCACGGGTAGTGACTGGACGTGGAGCCCAGCACAGACCCAAGTCAGTCCTGCCCTGAGTCCCACGGCCTGGCCACACCACCCCCCTTCCATGGCCTGGCTTTCTTCTGCCAGGACCTTCAGAATGGTGGAAAGGCAAGTGTGGCCTCAAGCTGGGGGGCCCAGTGTGGGCTCCTAGCCCCTGGGGGTCCCCTTGGTGGACCATAGTCCCCACTGCCGTCGGGCAGCTCTGTCCCGGGGAATGTCGTGTTTCCTTGCTTTTTTGTGATGCGGCACCCGTTATCTTGGGGCGATTGGGAAGACTGCTGGTGTTACATGTGCATGCCTTAGATGGGGAAAGATTATTGCTGCATTGACCCTGCTCACTCGATACTGAGAGTCTGTTAAACACAAATGGCAAGGGGAACAGAGAAAAAAGAAAAATGGAGAGTTGCTGGGTTGCTTCAGGTCTCACCTGTGATTAAGTGTATGTATAGCCTGCACGTGACCCCGGGTTTCCACACCTGCCAGCTACCAGGTGCCAGGAGCTGATTTTAGAACCCCAGCTTCACTAAGGAGTCATTGACAGATATGGTTTGTGTGTATTTCAAGTCTACATTGTGATGACTTGATGCCCATAGACGTCATGGAATGATTGCCCAACACACGCATCGCGTGACATAGTTAACTCTGTGTGTGTGTGTGTGTGTGTATCTTAATGTTGTTCTTATAATCCATGGAGAAGGCAATGGCAACCCACTCCAGTACTCTTGCTTGGAAAATCCTATGGACGGAGGAACCTGGTAGGCTGCAGTCCATGGGGTCGCTGAGAGTCGGACACGACTGAGTGACTTCACTTTCACACATTGGAGAAGGAAATGGCAACCCAGTCCAGTGTTCTTGCCTGGAGAATCCCAGGGATGGCGGAGCCTGGTGGGCTGCCGTCTATGCGGTCGCACAGCGTCGGACACGACTGAAGCGACTTAGCAGCAGCAGCAGCATAATCCATGAATACAATGTATATATGTAGCTCTCCATTTTTTTAGATCTTCTTTAAGTTATCTTAGAAGTTTATAGTTTGCTCTGTGTCTAATTGCTCTATCTAATTTTTAATTAGATATCTTGATATTTTCAGTGCAATTATAAATGCCTAATATATAGAGATAGAACTGACTTCTATATTCACTTCTTCAATCCATTTATTTCAAATAATTCTTATTGTATTTTTTTATGTATACACAATTATGTCTGCAGATAAGTGCTTTTCCCCCCCTTTCCAACTGTGATAAGCCTTTTCTTTTTCTTGCCTTGTTGTACGGGCGAGGATCTCCAGTACAGTGGTGAACAGAAGTAGTGAGAACCAGTGTCCTTGTCTCTTTGCCATTATCTGTTGGTCCTTTAATGGCGGAACCTGGTGGTCCAGAGTCGGCGATGAGAGAGGGAAGGAAGTAAAGAGGCTAACATTCCCTGGGTTACATCGCGGGCTTCCGAGCTCCAGGGAATCAGCCAGAGAGAGAGAGAGAGAGAGAAAAAAAAGAAAGAAAGAAAGACACGGGGACCAAAGCTCTGATGGAGCAAAGCTGTTTTAATCCACATGGCATGCGCATATATACTGTCTTACAAAGTAGTTATTCTCAGCAAAGATAAAGATTAAAATTCCAGACACAAGGCGATCCCTACCAGACACAAGGCGATCCTTACCAAAGAGAGAAGAGGATACTTATCACCATAATCAGAAACTAAAAAAAGAAATGCCTGGATTCCTCAGCCCCAGGAAAGATGTGCCTCTCCTCTTAATTAATAAAGGCCAGAGGTTTCCTGACAATTATCAGAGGAAAAGCTTTCAGTATTTCACCATCACCTACGGTATTAGCTTTTTTGTAGATATTTTTATCAAAATATGTAAATTCTCCTGTTAGTTTGCTATGACTTTTTTCTTAGTCATGAACTGAAATTATTACATTAAATTTTCTTCAGTTTATTTTCTGCAGATTTTGAAACAGTCAGGTGATTGTTCTTTTATATGGTAATTTAACTTTAAAAAAATTTTGTGATTGTAAAACCATCCCAAAAAAAAAAAAAAAAAAATACCATCCCAACCTGATCTCGATATATTCTCCTTTTATTGGACTGTATTTGTTAGTGTTTTATTTAGGATTATTTCATCTATCCTCAGAGTCAGTAATTTGACCTTCTTGTACTTCTTTTCCTTGTTACTTTTAGTATCACGCTTATGCTGGTCTTATAAAACAAGGTGGAGAATATTTCTTGTTTACCCCGAGAGTTCCTGGGAGATTGCTGTTTTCTTCCCTAGATTTTTGGAAGAATTGATTGGCAACACCTGTTGGTCTCATTGTGGGGAGGCTTTTATTTCAGATTTAATTTTTTTCATGCAAATAAAAATTTCTGATTTTGTATGTCTTCTCGGATCTGTTTAGGTAAAGCATATCCCCTCTGCTAGGAATTGATCGAGGCCAGCAGACTCTCCAATAGTAAGTGAACTGTGGTTCATAATATCTTTCTTATCTGCAAGATGTGTTGTCTCCCCTTTTAAAAAACCTTGATACTGGTGATTTGTGCTCTCTTTTTCTTAATCAGTTTCTCTAGGGGTTTTTCATTTTTATCAGTCCTTTCAAAGAGCCAACTTTTGGCTTTGCTTAAAAAATTTCATATTGGCTTTTTGTTTCCTGATTTTCTGCTCCTTTTTCTTCCATCTGCCTTGTGTTTCATTTGCTATACTTTTTTTCTGGTTTCTTGGGCTAGAGGCTTAATTGATTTTTAGCCTTCCTTCTTTTCCAGTATATGTGTTTAAGGCTTTAAGTAACCCTCTAAACACAGTTCGCTGCGTCCCACAAGTTTGAATAAGGCAGATTTTCATTATCTTTTATGGAAAAGTCTCTTCTAATTTTCATTGTGTTTTTAAAAATTTTTATTCATGAAATTCTTCAAGAAGTATGTCATGTAACTTCCCAATGTCTGGGGAGGTTTTTCTAGTGACCCTTTTATGATTCCTAGCTTAATTCCTTGAAGAGCCCCATCTTAGTCTTTTTGGGCTACTGTTACAAATACCATAGACTAGCTGCTAAAGAACAGAAAGTTGTTTCTTATAGTACTGCAGGCTGGGAAGTCCCAAGATCACCAGCAGGTGCCACGTCTGGTGAGGCCTGTTTCCTGGTTCCTAGACTGCCTGCTTCTCTCTGTCCTCCCAGCACGGGGGCCCATTCCCTCCTGACCTGACGCCTCCCAGAATCCGTGCCTCCTAGTATCATCTCCATGTGCAGGGTGAAGTTTGAGGGCACATAAATCGTCATCCCATTGCAATCCCTAAGTATACCCTGCATTATTTCAGTCCTTTGAAATAATTCAACCTTTCCTAATGGCCCAATATATATTCATTTTCTTATATGTTCCTTGGGCTCTAGAAAATAATATGTATCAGGGGGAATGCAGTGTTTCGTGCATATCAGTTAGGTCAGGTTTCTCAATTCAGATTTCAGTAGCCACGTTGAGTAAGCAGAAGTAGGTGAAATTATCTGTAATATATTTTATTTTATCACACCCAAAAGATTATCATTTCAGTGTATAATCAACATGATAAAACCTAACGAAATATTTTTCTGTTCTTTTTTTCATGCTACGTCTTTAAACTCCAGTGTGTGTTTCACGCTTGCAGCACATCGCATTGTAGAGCCAGCCGCATTTCAGGTACTTCATGGGTGCAGGTGACTATGTCCCAGGGAGCCCAGTTCCATGACAGATGTGTCTTTATCGTCTCCCACTGCGATTATGAACGTGGCTGTTAGTCCTTTTCTCTTTCTGTCAGTATTTATGTATTGATATTTTGAGGTTATATTATTCAGTTCAGTTCAGTTACTCAGTCGTCTCTGACTCTTTGCGACCCCATGAATCACAGCACTCCAGGCCTCCCTCTCCATCACCAACTCCCGGAGTTTACTCAGACTCATGGCCATCGAGTCAGTGATGCCATCCAGACATCTCATCCTCTGTCGTCCCCTTCTCCTCCTGCCCCGAATCCCTCCCAGTATCAGGGTCTTTTCCAGTGAGTCAACTCTTTGCATGAGGTGGCCAAAGTACTGGAGTTTCAGCTTCAATATCAGTCCTTCCAATGAATACCCAGGACTGATCTCCTTCAGGATGGACTGGTTGAATCTCCTTGTAGTCCAAGGGACTCTCAAGAGTCTTCTCCAACACCACAGTTCAAAAGCATCAATTCTTCAGTGCTCAGCTTTCTTCACAGTCCCAACTCTCACATCCATACATGACCACTGGAAAAACCATAGCCTTGTCTAGATGGACCTTTGTTGGCAAAGTAATGGCTCTGCTTTGTAATATGCTGTCTAGGTTGGTCACAACTTTGCACCCAAGGAGTAAGCATCCTTTAATTTCATGGTTGCAATCACCATCTGCAGTGATATTGGAGCCCCCCAAAATAAAGTCTGACACTGCTTCCACTGTTTCCCCATCTATTTCCCATGAAGTGATGGGACCAGATACCATGATCTTAGTCTTCTGATGTTGAGCTTTCAGCCAACTTTTTCACTCTCTCTTTCACTTTCATCCAGAGGCTCTTTAGTTCCTCTTCACTTTCTGCATTAAGGGTGGTGTCATCTGCATATCTGAGGTTATTGATATTTCTCCCGGCAATCTTGATTCCAGCCTGTGCTTCTTTCAGCCAAGCGTTTCTCATGATGTACTCAGCATATAAGTTAAATAAGCAGGGTGACAATATACAGCCTTGACATACTCCTTTTCCTATTTGGAACCAGTCTGTTGTTCCATATCCAGTTCTAACTGTTGCTTCCTGACCTGGATACAGGTTTCTCAGGAGGTAGGTCAGGTGATTTGGTATTCCCATCTCTTTCAGAATTTTCCAGTTCATTGTGATCCACACAGTCAAAGGCTTTGGCATAGTCAATAAAGCAGAAACAGATGTTTTTCTGGAACTCCCTTGCTTTTTCGATGATCCAGAGGATGTTGGCAATTTGATCTCTTCTTCCTCTGCCTTTTCTAAAACCAACTTGAATATCTGGAATTTCACGGTTCATGTATTGCTGAAGCCTGGCTTGGAGAATTTTGAGCATTACTTTACTAGCGTGTGAGATGAGTGCAATCGTGCGATAGTTTGAGCATTCTTTGGGATTGCCTTTCTTTGGGATTGGAATGAAAACGGACCTTTTCCAGTCCTGTGGCCACTGCTGAGTTTTCCAAATTTGCTGGCATATTGAGTGCAGCACTTTCACAGCATCATCTTCCAGAATTTGAAATAGCCCAACTGGAATTCCGTCACCTCCACTAGCTTTGTTCATAGTGATGCTTTCTAAGGCCCACCTGACTTCACATTCCAGGATGTCTGGCTCTAGGTGAGCGATCACACCATGGTGATTATCTGGATCATGAAGATCTTTTTTCTCCAGTTCTTCTCTGTATTCTTGCCACCTCTTCTTAATATCTTCTGCTTCTGTTAGGTCCATACCATTTCGGTCCTTTATCGAACCCATTTTTGCATCAAATGTTCCCTTGGTATCTCATTTTCTTGAAGAGATCTTTAGTCTTTCCCATTCTGTTGTTTTCCTCTATTTCTTTGCATTGATCACTGAGGAAGGCTTTCTTATCTCTCCTTGCTATTCTTTAGAACTCTGCATTCAAATGGGAATATCTTTCCTTTTCTCCTTTGCTTTTCACTTCTCTTCTTTTCACAGCTATTTGTAAGGCCTCCTCAGACAACCATTTTGCCTTTCTGCATTTCTTTTCCATGGGGATGGTCTTGATCCCTGTCTCCTGTACAGTGTCAGGAACCTCCATCCATAGTTCATCAGGCACTCTGTCTATCTGATCTAGTCCCTTCAATCTATTTCTCACTTCCACTGTATAGCCATAAGCGATTTGATTTAGGTCATACCTGAATGGTCTAGTGGTTTTCCCTACTTTCTTCAATTTAAGTCTGAATTTGGCAGTAAAGAGTCCTTAGGCAATCACAATCCAAGATATCAAAATAAGGGAAGCTCAGTGAGGGAGCTGGAGTCTTAGAGGGCTGCTCCTTCCCTCGGGGCATCTGAATAAAGCTGACTCTGTGAAGAAAAGGCAGGGAGAAAGTCAAGCAGAGGGGACTGGCTAACACAGCTCTGGATGGTCCCTTGGGCTGGGAAGACAAAAATTCGAGTGCAGGCCTGACATGTCAGTCCGGATGTTAGAGATCAAGCTCCCCAAGAAAAGGGAGGCACAGAAAATGTACCCAACACTCTGCCCAAATTGGCTGAGCGCTGAGTATCCATCACCTCGTGGTGCTCAGAAGACAGACGGTGGGCTTCAGGACCTGCCAAGAAGGGGGGCCCTGGGAGGCACCCCAGACTTCCAGACCCTCACCCCCACTAGGCAACCAGTAGTCTACTTTTTCTCGCTGTAGACTTACCAGATCTGGCCACTCATAGAAATGGGCCTGTATAATGTATGGTCTTCTGTGTCCGGCTTCTTCACTTAGCATAGGATTTGTAAAGCGTTGTCCGTGTTGTAGTGGATGTCAGTACTTAACTCCTTTTATCGTCAGATATTAGTAACATTCCATTGATTGGATAGACCACCTGCTGCGTGTCTATCACTTCACAAGGATATTGGGTTCTTTTCACTTTGGGCTGTTGGGAGTGATGCTCTGTGAACAAGTTTTCTCAATACCTAGGAATGGAGTTGCTGGGATCTGTGGCACCTCTGTGTTTTAACCTTTTGAAGAACTGCCAGATTCTTTGATTTTCCATTTCCACCGCCAGCATAAGAGCCTTCTGCTTTCTGCACGCCCTCACCAAACTTGTTTTCTGTTTTTTGGACTATAGCCACCCTGGAACATGTGGAGTGGTGTCCCAAAAGTCGGGTTTGATTTGCATTCCCTTAATGGTTTGATACTGTCTTTTCAGAAGCTTATCACCCATTTGTATGTCTTTGGAGAAATGTCTGTTCAGATCCTTTCCCCATTTAAAAATGTAGTTATTTGTCCTTTTTATTATTGACTTGTAAGAGTTCTTTATATATTCTGGATAGATGATTTGAAAATAATGTCTCTCATTCCATAAATAATGTTAACTTTGATGGGTGTCTTTTGAAGCCAAAAGTTTAAAATTTTGTCCAATTTGTTTTTTTCTGTTTTCACTTGTGCTTTTGGTGACGGCAAAGCATCTAAAGTCTATTGTTGAATTCAAGGTGATGAAAATCTATGCTTATTTTTTTTTCTAAGAATTTAATAGTTTTAGTTCAGACACTTAGCTTTTTGATTCATTTTTTCCAGTTAATTTTTGTGTGTGGTGTGAGGTAGGGGTCCAGAGACATTATCTTTGGATTAAAAAAAAAAAAAGCCTTTAATTTTTCAAAGAGTTGTTTTTATGATTTTTTTAATTAAAAATATTGAGAGGGAATAGATTATTATAGATTTGAGCCTATCACTAGCTACCCTTGGCAAGATTTTCATAGATGCTGGATGATAACTGCAGTACCCAGAATGTACTAAGCAACCTACACAGGTTAGGATTTCTAAAGGCAGAATTGAGGAAGGCCAGCAGAGCATCTTCTGTCTGGTTGCTAGTGAATGCCAGGCCACACGTCAGCACAGACGGTGTATTCCTGTGACAAGTCTGGTCCTGGGGAACAAGGGGATTCTATTCATGTGTAATGTCTAGCAGTGCAGTGTCTAGTTAGAGCTATCCTGTGGTTTTAGGGGAGAGGTGCTGAGCTGGTGGCTCGGAGAATTGGAGTGTTGGTCTTATGAAGTAACCGTACCTGTTCATTAGAGACGCAGCTTGCTTCTCTTTTGCTCCCCGAGTCACCATTCTTCACTTTCCGATAGCGGTCACTGCTCTGAGTTCTAGCCCAGTCATGTCACCATCCCTTTAGGGAGTGCTTCTCATACATACATCTATATGAAAGTGTGAGAATGCTAGTCACTCATTCATGTCCGAATCTGTGGCCCCATGGACTGTAGCCCGCCAGGCTCCTATATCCATGGAAATTTGCCTGCAAAAATATTGGAGTGCGTTGCCATTCATTTTTCTGGGGACTCTTCCCCATCCAGGGCTTGAACCTGGGTCTCCCGCATTGCAGGCAGCTTCTTTACTGTCTGAGCCACCAGGGAAGCTATATATATATATGTGTGTGTGTGTATATATATATACATACATACACACACACACACCCAGAGTAATAGAATTGTATCGCAGGATAAATTAGGATGAACCAGAAATGGAAAGCTCTCAGGATTTTAGCAAACAAAAATGTACACTAGCCATTGAAGCAATGATTTCTGTTTGCATTAAGAAGAAACTTCATACAGTTGTAAATCTTATGGAACTTCTTTATTTCCTGTAGTTTCTCACTGTGACTGAAAGTTAGTTGAAGTCTTTGGTTATTTCCTGTAGTTTCTCACTGTGGCTGAAAGTTAGTTGAAGTCTTTGGTTAGGGAAATACGAAGTTCTTTACAAAACCTTGTTATGTTGGGGAGGATTTCAGAGGTATTCTAAAAGGATCTCAGCACACAAAGATTTGCCCAGGGTGCCTGTCAGCACATATCCTTCTGAGCTTTTTACTCTTAATCTTTTTACAGACAGAAACTCTCCCCAGTGCCTGGGAATTCTTCATTGGATTACTGCGTTTTCAGCAGCGTTTTCTGAGCGTCTCAAATCTGCACCTGGAGAAGAAAGGTTTGTGCACCGTGAGCGTGCTCATATGCTCCACTGGGCATGCAGGGAAACCCCTTGGACAAGGAACGCGAGGGGTGTTTTCTCACTGGGTTTGCAGAGAGAGGGACGATAACTTTCTAGGAGGAAATTTTCTTGTTTGAAAGATAAAGTCAATTTTGGTGTTGCCTGTGGTCTAGAAAGCAGAGGGGATTCCACAGGACTCTGGAGTGGAGGACTCGGGGCACCTCTCCCCGGGCAGCCACCTGGCCCCTTCTTCCTATTCCATGGGGGAGTGGGAAGCCTGTGGCCATGACGCGGGGGCGAACCGGCCAGTGCTCACCTGCCCACGAGTGAGGCTGCCTTCTGGAGAGACGGGTGGAGAGTGGGCCCAGCGACTTCTGTGACGCCAGCGTGGAGAAGCCACAGGCCAGGACGCGGCTTTCAGCTTGGCCTTGGGTTGGGAGTGCATCTCGCTGGAGACCCTGTCCTTCTGCATGACCGACCGTCCCCTCACTGGCTGAGGAGACCACTAGGCACCGGAGTCCTGTGGGTGGGCAGCCCCTTCTCAGGCCAGTGTGGTACCACGGGCAGTCTTGACTTGGGGAGGCAGAGGCTTAGGGCAGAGCATTTGGCTTTCGGGGAACTGTGTCTCCATGTGTGAACAGGCACGCTGGTTATGCCTGCCGGTGCTGAGCCGGTCTGTCCGTTCCCGAAGATTGTGTCCAAAGCAGTTTGTGTCTGGGCGCTTCCTGCCTTGCTTCACCTAGTCAGAGGGGAGCAAGGGTCCTGGTGGGACAGTGTCCAGGGGACTGCATTGATCCTGCCCACCTGGTGGCACATGCTTCCCTGCCCAAGGGACGTGGCAGGAGTCCAATCTGGGAATCAGAGCTTTTCTCCTCAATCCATCCCCGCCACCATCTTGGACTTGTGGCCTATAGGAGCTGGGGCTCAGGTGGAGCTGCCTGGGGGAGTCTCAGGCCTGCGAAGGGCTCCCGTCCTGTTTGGATCCACACAGAGCACAGAGCATGTGGCCCCACCAAGTGAGACTGGCAGTGTCCTCAGCTCAGAAACCAGGGTTGGGGCTTCTGGTTGTGTGCAAACAAGCCTTCAGTTTCTTCCTGGCCTGTGTGCAGTTTTATGAGTACTTCTGGGGAGAATGAAACCATTCTTCATCGCTTTCTTTTGAAGTTCTGAAAGGCTAGATTTTGCCTTTGCAGTTATGCAGAGAGCAGCGTGGTCCAGCTGCGAGGCTGTGTCATTGTTGTCTGAGCCAATAAATTCCAGAGTTTCAGGGGTCTGCTGAGGAGGCAGGGCGGCCTGCCTCGGAGCTGCCTGGCACAGAAGTCGATATTCTCTGTGTCTGCGTTTCCCCAAGTAGATGGTAAAGCAGCCCTTGAATGATTTATTGACTTGTCAGAGTCTAAGTTAAGAAAATCATTGTAGGGTTTCCAGTAATTATTTTTAAGTCAAAATGGTGCTTTAAAAAAAAATTGTGATAAAATGCAGCAGACTTTTCCATTGGCGACAGCGCATTCCCAGTGTTGGACAACACTGTTGTCAGGAGACCTAGTCCGGGAGGTTCCCATTGAGTGAAGTAGCACTCGGGACTTTTTTTATTTTGCAGAAAATTTTCTCATTTGAGTTGTAGCTAGGAGTATTTCTTCTGTGTTTCTGCCCTGTGACTGCTCTCATGTTAGGTTTCTTTTGATCCTTCTGGTGTCACTCAGGCACGGGGATTATGAGTGACCTTTTTTTATTTTAATGGTTCTGGCATGTGGGAATCTAGTGCCCTGACCAGGGATTGAACCTGGGCCCCCAGCATTGGGAGCAAGGAGTCTTAGCTGCTGGACCCCCAGGGATGTCCCATGAGTGGCCCTCTTGAGCACATAGCTCCCTGCCCTCCCTGTGCTGTCCAGGGTTTTGGGGTCGCGGGCAGAGCATCTGTGTAGGTCTCTGGGCAGGGCTCTCCTGGCATCTGCGACCCTCAGTGCTGCTCTTCCAGATGTGGAAAGCCTCGGCCGGCCACACTGTGTCCATCACCCCGGACGACGGGGGAGCCGACACCTGGGAGGACTGCCCCCGATTTTGTGGTAGGAGCCGCCAGTCTGCCCACCTTTCCTGTCTCCTGAAGTGGATACTCCCAGGTTTTTGGGTGGGTGGGTGGGTGGAGGGCTGTTTTACAATCCAGGGTGTGGGGTGTCCTCGTTCTTTCTTTTCCTTTTCAGAATGACGTAAGTGAAAAAGAGCAGAGATGGGGGGCCAAGGCCGTGCCATTATCTGGGCACCGGGAACACATCAAGTAAGAGACTTTCTCGATCTTTGTGTGAAAGTGACATTCTGAAATGTGAAGGGGTGAGATGGGGCACGCTCCCCGCTGGGTAGCGTGAGTGCCCTGCTTCTGTGGGCTGGCCCTGCTTCTGTGTCGTCTGGTCCCTTGTTTACACAGTAGATAAAAATGAGGTCTGACATGTATATACGTAAGTGTTTGTGTACGTGCGTGTGTAAAGATGTGCTCAGTGACTTTAAATCCTCATTGCCCGTGACTCCTGTACTTCTTTCTCTCCAGTCTGGTTTTCAACCTTGTAGTTTTCATCCAGGAACACAGTCTCTTAAGCTGTTCTCTCTGCGGAAGGGAGATTTCTAAAGCATGGGCTGTCTTTGAAGACCTGAGATCAAAAACACCCCCTCCTTAATGTGTATTATTTTGTTATAATGTGATTATTCTGTTGCTGTCAGTTGAATCCCGTGAGCTGAATCCTGAACTTCATGTTCTCATGAAGGTCGAGATAGGAGACTGCACGAAGCAAGGATTGTCCCTGACTTGGCCCGTCTTAACTCGCCACCTCCGGGGTAGCTTGTTTTCTTGTAGGGAAGTGTAGATAGCCTTCTTCCCCAGCACATCAGGGGCTTGGGAGGTGGCCAGTCCTGGTTGGTGTTCTAAGCCGTACGTCTGGGATTGCCATGCGGATGTGCAGTGAGGTGGCCTTCGGCTACCTTGGGTGAGAGCTGCCTGGCCTCTCCGGTTCTGGCTGCATCTTGTGATCTGTCCCGCTGCTCCTAGCGCTTAAAGTGAAAATAACTTTTACATCTTAAGTTCTATAAGCCTCTCACTTCACCTTTGAATGGAAAGCCGGGCTGCTTCATGTTGAGAGAAACCGTCTGAATATTCCACATCTCTTGGTTCCTGGCCTAGGGTCGTCCGGGTGCAAGCCTGTTGGCTTTGTCTCCCATTTGCCTCTGGTGACGTTTATCGAGCTGACTCTCCCGGTTCATGTGTCTGGTGAACCCCAGGAGCTGTCCTCCACGTGGAGGAATGCTGTCCACGTCGTAGCCCTAGCTGCTGTAGGGGCTTGGAGATGCCTCATTGTGTGTGTTCAGACTTGCTTTTGTCCCCATTAACCTGCATCTGACTCTGAAAACTGTTGGAGTTGGGGGCACCTGGAGGTGCAGTAAAGTGAACACAAGGGAGGCCGGGCTTGGGAGCCACCGGGGAATGACACCTCACAGATTGCAGAGATAACGTCCTTGTCTCTCCTCCCAGAAAGCACAGACGCATGTCTTGGCTGTCTGTGTGACCGATTTGTTCGTCTTCCATCTCTTCCCTCCCAAGTATCCACAAGTTGCGGGAGAATGTGTTTCAAGAACACCAGACCCTCAGGGAGAAAGAGCTGGAAATGGGACCCAAAGCCTCGCACAGATACAGAGGGAAGTTTGGCGTGGAGCAGGACAGGATGGACAAGGTAAGGGCCAACCCATGTGGTGTCAGTCCTGGCGTGCTTGACCTCGCCAGGGTCAGCAGGGTCGTCTCTGAGCCCTCCCCTTCCATTGAAAAGTTGGGAATCCACTTGTTGAGGACGAGATTACCAGACGGAAGTCTCTCTCAATTGACCTTAGCCAAGTAGGGCTGTGGTTTCTGGAAGCTCTCTTGCTGGGGAGGGAGGTGGTTTGGGAAGCCTGCAGCTGGAGATCAGTTCCTACCAGAGGCCAGCTCTGTGACCAGGACAGAGGCCCACAGCCAGACAGACTGCTGGCATGGGCGTCACGTGTAGTTCAGGCTTCAGCCTTTAGAGGTTCCCATCTGCAGCCCAGAGCCGAGTTTCAGCGCCTGGTTTCACGTCGAGGCTGGAAAGTCAGCCACCTAGCGTGCTGCTGTCCTTCGCAAACTTGGTGACCTTCAGAGAGGACCCTGTCCTCTGGCGTCAAACCGTGGCCCACCAGGCTGAGGACAGGCAGGTCTAAGTAGGTGGGACTGAAGCTGCTAACAGTGCAGCATCCTTTGCTGGTACTCAGGGAGGGGGCTGGATCAGCTGGGGGCTGTGTCCACCCTGCAGAGGGGACAATACCTGCAGACAATGCAGGTGTGCTGCATCTGCAGTGAAGCGGGAGCGCGTTTCCCAGGCTGGGTAACTTGAGATGTCTGCCTTTACTCTGTGCTGAGGTGTAAGCTGGGGTCAGATTCCTCTGTAATTCCACCCCATCTGCCTTGTTTCCGGATCAGGCTCAGCCCGGAATGATAGGGCTTGTCACACTGGTGAGCCAGCACCTGCTTGAGAGAGGGGCGCCTCTCATGACCAGAGCGTCATCCCTGCTTCCCGCAGTGCTCTGCCTGGTGCTGACTGTCTCATAAATAGAGTCTTGACAGTGTGAGACCAAGGCCAATCTGGGGGAGAAAGCTGTTTTGATCAGAAAGTTGGGAGAATCACTAAGCTTTCACCTGACCATATTTTTGAAACAGTTCTCTCTGACTTCTTGGTGATGAAGACTCACGCTGGCGGTTCCTTTGGGCATGCTGCTGCCTCCATGTTACCTTGCTGATGTTTTCTGGGTGAGACCCCTGAAGCTGCAGATGGGTGGTCTCTGCCACAAATTTTTGGAAGCCGCGGTGCTCCAGATTGGCAGTGCTCCAGATCTGCTATTGGCTGTGGTCATCGAATCCAGCCTGGGAGGGAGAGAAAGTAACAGCTCCAGACTAAAAAGGAAATCCTGCTTTGCTCCCCGGCTGTGGAAGAACGCGCGCCCTGAGCTGCCTGCAGAGTTGTCAGAGGTGGTGGTGACCCTGTGGGGCTTGGACCCTAAACGCTGCCGCTGAAGTTCCGGATAAACAAGCAGGAGAGGAGTTGGTAGTGCGCCGTCAGGCCCCTCATTGTATTGAAGGAGGGGGCCAAGGTGGGGGTGAGTCCTTGGGGAGGAGCTAGGCTGGACGAGCCACCTCCTCGCCCGGCATTGGGTCATGCGTCAGTCATCTGTCCTGCATCCTCAGTGTCCACAAAGAGGTCCGTGACCACTCTCCATTCTGCCGAGGGCGCCTGCTGCCTTACTCTGAGGGTCATGCCTGGGCGACTGGAGCGGCGCAGGGCCGCTCAGCATTCGGGGTGTAAATATTTTTAGCTTCCCGGCCACCACAGGGTCTCTGGTGGCTCCTGAACTAACTGTATTGTCTTGACACGAAGTTAGACATAGATTTTCTGTAAAGGAACAATGTTCAGAAACATCTGTATGTTCTTTGTATGTTATTTACAAAGAACCTCAGTGCTGGATGTGGGCCATGGGCCATGGCTTGCTGACCACACAGCGGGAGCTCGGGGTGGACTGCTCAGTGTGCATGTGGCTTGAGAGGTCACCAGACCCGCTTCCCTGACTGGGGGGTGGCGGGACGGTGGCAGGCCCCACTGCACACTTGGGCTGGGTGTGTGGCAGGTGTTGACACTGAACGTGCGGTGTGCCTGAAGCATGCCATCTGTATTGCAGTTTGTGCCCTGATTTCTGGGCCACGTGCTTTGACAGTGTCCCACCTGAAAAGGGTGATCACTGCCAGCAGTCTTCCTGGAAGTGGGCTTAGGAGTCGTTGGCAGGCTGCTGGCTCTGTGGTTCTGGTTGGGGCTGGCTTCCTGGTTCTTCACACCCAGGCACCTCAGAAGGCCCCCTGTGGCTGGGGTTCTTGGGAGACTTCTGGGGAGCCTGGTGTGGAGAGGGTTCAAACACCTGACTGGGGGGCCCTGGTGTTGTGATGCCCCATGGAGTTACCTCCCTCTGGGCCGGCTTCCACGTTGAGTGATTTTGTTTGCGTCACCCATGCCGACCAGAAGTGCAGGCTGCCTCAGGGTCGGGGGGCGGGTCCAGTGTGGCCATGCTGGTGGGTGTCTGATGCTTCACTTTTGCCCCTGTTTCAGTCAGCTGTCGGCCATGAGTATCAGTCAAAGCTCTCCAAGTGCTGCTTGCAGGTTGACTCCATCTGGGGGTTTGGAGGCGAGTTTGGTGTCCAGTTGGACAGAGTGGACCAGGTGAGTGAAGCGTTGTGAGCAGACAAGAATCGGGGTAGTGGTTTCCCCTTGGGGGTCAGGAAGGGGGCTCCTGGGTGCTGGCCGCATGCAAGTGCTTCATTACCAAAAATGTATCGTGTGTGCCTGTCTCTGGCACGTGTGTGAAGCTCCCATGAGATGGTTTTAAGACATCAGGAGAGGACCATGCTGGAACCCACCCCTGCCTCAAACTACCTCGGCTTTCTCCCTGACCATGTAATCCCACCATGGAATTATCCGTGACATGGCTTCTGTCTACATGTGGTATCCTGTGTTGAGCTTGCCGCCAAACCCTACACAAGGGTGAGAGACCAACAGCAGGGCGGTTAGGACAGATGTCAGGCAGCTTCTGAGGTCTTCTCCTGCAGAGGTCAGAGACCTGCTTCTCAGGTACAACACCAGTCTCAGAAACCCAAACTCACTCTTTATCAAGCAAAGGGTTGGCATACGTTTTAAGTAGGGTATCCAGTAAACGAAGAGGTCTGTGCTAGTGGGATCTTAGAGTGGAGAAAACTGTGCCAGAATCTTGAGTCCATGAAAGAGAACAAGTTGACATGGATGAACTCACCACTCAGAGCCACAATAAGAAGTATATTGGTTAGCTTGCACTGTGGAACAAACAAGCTCAGCACCTAGTGGCTTAAAATAATGTGTATTTATTATCTCAGGTTTTTTCAGTGGGGTCAGAAATTCAGAAATGGCTTAGCTGTGCAATTTTGGCTTGGGAGTCCCTTGTGAGGTTATCGTCAAGATGTCATGTAGGGCTGCAGGTATCTGAAGGTTGTTCTGGGACTGGGAGATCAGCCTGCAAGATAGCACACTCACAGGGCTGTTGGCGGAGCCTCAGCTCCTCACCACATGGACCTCTCCTCAGGCTGCTTGAGTGTCCTGACAGCATGGCAACTGGCTTCACCCAGGGCAGGAAGTGCGAGAGAGAGTGAGGAAGAGTCTGAAATGCCTCTGATGGCCCACTTTTCAGTAGTTACATGCTGTCATTTCTGCCTTATTCTATTCATTAGAAGCGAGTCACTAAGCTCGGTCCATACTTAAGGAGCAGGAGATTGGGTTCCCTTCTGAGCAGAGGAATACCCGAAAACTTGAGGACATAACTTAAAACCACCACAGCAAAACTCCAGGGACAGCAGCATTCTGGGAGCTTCTTTCAGCTTAGACCTTATGACCAACTACGGGATGGTACCAACTGTTGCTAGCCCTCTCCCCCCTCCCCAGTCAGAAAGTGGCCTCAGCTGGCTGTGTCTACGGGGCCTAAGACTTCCGGGTGTCTGCCACTGTGTCCTCACTCTGGAGATCACACTCATTCTCTTCTAAGCATCTCACACCTGGAACCCGGCATCCTGGGCAACCCAGCGACCACACCCCATCCTCTCCGACAGGTCAACTCCAGCACCAGTTTTTAAATATTTATTAGGGCACGCTGAGTCTTAGCTGCATCGTGCTGGATGTTTTAGTCACAGCATGTGGGATCTTTAGTCGTGGCACGTGGGATCTAATTCCCCGAGCAGGGATCAAACCCAGGCCCTCTGCATTGGGAGCATGGGGTCTTAGCCACTGGAGCATCAGGGAAATCCCAGTAGCATCATTTTTTGAAGCAATAAGACAAAATGAGGCTTCGATTTTATAAAGTCTCAGCCAATTCTGATAAAGAGTGCCTGGTCACATTTGCTGAGTTTTTGGCAACTCGGCAGCATGTCAAAAAATTGGGCCCAATCACACGTATAGGCTCATTCTGTGATTTCCAGGACACAACAGTAAACATCAGTTCATGTTCAACAGGCCAAAAGAGAACAGCCTTTCTGTGGTTATCTACTGTTGCACAGTGAACCGCCCAGAACTTAGTGGCTGCAAACAGCCACCCATTATCTCTCATCAGGCTGTGGGTCGGGGGCTGACTGGAGCTAGATGTGTGGTCGATCTCCAGTGGGGACAGTCCTGCATCCACAGTCAGCTGGTGGGTCAGCTGATCTTGGCTGCTCAAGGGTAGCCATGGTTCATGATGGACAAGCTGGCTGCTGGCAGGGATGATGATGGGAGTCCTGTCCTCCAGCAGGCTGGCCTGGGATTGTTCACAGGGAAGTGGCCAGAGAGCAGTGCTCTCAAGGCCCTGTGAGGCTTGTCACTTTGCCTCTTTCTGTTGGCCAAGCCAAGTCACAAGGCCCGCCCAGAAGCTGCAGAAATACGCTGTCTCTTGACGGGAAATGTTGCAAAGTAGCGTGGCAAAGGGGGCAGCTACAGGCCAGGGCAGGAGAATCATGGCCTCCTACATTCCACCCCAGGTGTGGTCTTCTTGACTTGATGCTGAAGAAGAGACTGGATAGAACTCAACATCTTCCCACTGTTGTTATTGTTGTTCTATTGCTAAGTCGTTCTTACTCTTTGCAACCCCATGAACTGCAGCACCCCAGGCTTCCCTGTTCTTCACTATCTCCTAGAATTTGCTCATGTCCATGGAGTCTGTGATGCCACCTGCCCATCTCATCCTCTGTTGCCCACTTCATTTGGATAGAACTGAACATCTTCCCACTAAAAACTCTTTAAAAACCAAAAAGGACAGCTTTGAAACAGAGTTGGAAACATCTATTTCAAGCCAAGGGCCAAAATCACACTGAATAGTGATGTGTCACAAGTGGTCTCATTAAAGTCAGGGACAAGTCAATGATGCTGTGATCACCTCTGTTAATTATCAATGCTCTGAAAGTTCTAGAATGTGCTATCGAACAAGAAAAATCAATAATAATTGTGATAGCTGAAAGAGGGAAATAAATTAGCCAGTGATTGAAGATGATATAATGGCCTACCTGAAAAACACAAAAGTATCAGCTGAAACATGGTAATAATAGAACAGCTCTGTCAGGGAGTCAGATGGTAACAACTCTCCAGAGTTATTGTTGGCAAAAGAATCAGTGTGTAATTCCTGGAAATTGCAGTGGAGAAAGGATGCAATCAGAAAGAGCAAGGTTGTGGGGGGAATAGAGATACCCTATGATTAAACTTAAGAGGAATAAGATACCAATCTGGAAAAAAATGTAAAGTTCTACTGAGGAACGAAGGATGGAAGGAAGGGATCAGGGGAGGGAGGAAGGAAGTTTGTATAGATGGATGGATGGATGGATAAATGAACAGATGGATGATGGATGGATAAATGAACAGATGGATGATGGATGGATAAATGAACAGATGGATGGATGGATTAATGCGTGGATGGATGGAAGGGTGGTGAGACAGGTAGATGGATGGATGGGTGGTTGGATAGATGCATGGACAGATGGTGGTTGGATAGATGGATGGATTGATAGACAGATGGATGGGTTGATGAATGGATTAATGAGTAGATAATAGTAGATGGATGGACAGATGACTGGCTGACTGGATGGATGGGTGGATGGATGGATGGATGAATTAGTGAGTGGATGGATGGATGGATTTGTGAGTAGATGGATGGATGAACAGATGGCTGGCTGGCTGGCTAGGTGGATGAACAGAGGATGGAATGAATAATGTTTACATATGTTTACACTCCAATTCTAGAAACATATTCTAGGAAATTAAGTAGGAGCTGGGCGATGATTGTTTTCTCCAGAACAGTGACAAGTGTTTGGAAACGGCCTAAGTGCTATCAGTGAGGGGTGAGGTGCAATCTGTGGACACCCCACAAGGAACAGCCCTCCCTCTCCTTCCTGCCACCTTCAGCAGCCGCCGCCCCAGGACTGACTCGTCTGTGTGTGTTTCCAGTTTCCCCGCACTAATGCTACAGGTGATTATACAGCGTCCAGAATACGACAAAGACATTTTGACTCGATGCGATCTTTAATCTGTTTAAAGTTGTTGTATGGCCCCTAAGGTATTTTATTACAGACTTTTTAATTAGTGAGAAATTCATGAATATCATAGAGAAAATGTTTTAAAATTTAATGTTTCTTCTATTTATGTAAACTTATGACTTTATTTATATACTGACTTTTTCTTGTATAGCCAGGCTATATATATCCTTTCAGATCAATTCATGTTCTGATACCTGATTTTAGTCTTTCAAATGAATGTACTGTAATGCTTGTCTGTATAAATCCTATGAACAAATATAGGGCTTTTGTAAATGATGCATTTATTGTAATTATTCTTGTTTAATTTTTAAATGATAAACCATGAGAGAAGGGGTTTTCCTGCAATTGTAAAATCATCATGACACGGTGTGCATTATCCTTCCAGAATGTAACCGAGCTCTCCAACACTCACTCTGAAATGAGCGAACTTAATTTCAACCAATTGTTCTATTTTAACGACTGACCTAAACTGTACTTTTTCTAGCAAGAAATGCTTTTTCTCTGCAGAGTGAAGCGATTTAAAAGTACTGGGTGTTGAATGTGAGCTTCTAGTGAAGTCTGGGCTGAAAGCATGACTAGAAGACGACTATGACAATCTCTCCCGTGACCTGGTCTCTGAGGACCCGGGTCCCTCTCTCCGCTGAGACTCTTCGGGGACCAATCGCGATGCCCTGCACCCGCTGCAGAGCCGGTGCGCTGGACGGTGAAGGAGCCACGTCCCACAGACAGACAGCGTAGAGCAGCTCTAACAAAGGCCTTAGTTTTCTTATGTAAAGCATCTTTTTATCTGTAAACATGTTTAAAGAATGGACCTAGGCGTACATTTGTAGATTTTGATGACATAGCCATTTTGGATTGTATAAGCAGCAAATGTAACTTTTACTCTTTCAGGAGCACATTAAAAAAGCCAGCAAGAGATGCGTTCAGATCACAGTGCGTCATTTATTATGCAGTGATATCTCAGTAGACAGAGACGGCACGTTTCTTTACATGTGGGTTCCACCTTTAATTTACTTGTACAACTCATTGTTACCATTCTGTTTTTCTACTAATCTTTGGTGAACTTCCTGAATATGTGACAAAGTACGTACAGTCTACTTTTGAGCTATTTTTATCACAGTATTATTTATTGCTTTCTTTCAATAAAGTACTGAAGGAAAATTTCCCGCTGCCAATAGAGTGTGCCGAGGGTAAGCTGTACTCTGAGAACAGACCAGAGCTGGTAATGGGAGCCCGTGTCATCGGACATTGTTAAGAGAAACGGATGGATACAATGGAAAGGCTAGAAGGCGGAAGCATAGATGTCCCCAAAGGACGACCGACCTGGTATTCATGCTCTTGGCTCTGGAGACAAGAGGCTCCATCACTTCAGCATCTGCGGGGACAGGGCCCCTCTGCTGCGGAGGCGTGGGCAGCGGGCCGAGGATGGGAACAAAGTGCGGGTGTCAAGCCTCACCGTGGATCCCAGGGCGGGGTGGCCGAGGGCAACCCTGATGCGGACCCGAATGATGCACTAGGGAGTGTGCGTGTGCACGCCTGTGTGTGGGAGCTTTTTATGTTATTTTAGTCAACAGTCTTTATTATTCATATATCCATAGAAACAAGAATGTAGCAAGGGGAGGTGGGAGGGAGATTCAAGAGGGAGGAGACATACGTTCATCTATGGCTAATTCATATTGGTGTATGGCAGAAATCAAGCCGATACTGCACAGCAATTATGCTTCAGAAAAAAAGAACACAGCAAGGTGGTCAGGAAAGTATGAAAAAAAGCTTTCTCACAGAGATTTATAATCACAACTCTGTGTATATCCGGGAGCAGGCTGCACACCATCATCAGGACTTCCCCCCAGCATCAGACGTTCCCCACCAGCATCAGGCCCTAGTCCAGCATCAGACCCTAGTCTAGCATCAGACCCTCCCCCAGCATCAGACCCTCCTTCAGCGTCAGGCCCTAGTCCAGCATCAGACCCTAACCAGCATCAGACCTTCCCCCAGCATCAGACCCTAGTCTAGCATCAGACCCTCTCTCAGCGTCAGACCCTAGTCCAGCATCAGGCCCTCCCCAAGCATCAGGCCCTCCTTCAGCGTCAGGCCCTAGTCCAGCATCAGACCCTAACCAGCATCAGACCTTCTCCCAGCATCAGACCCTAGTCTAGCATCAGACCCTCTCTCAGCGTCAGACCCTAGTCCAGCATCAGGCCCTCCCCAAGCATCAGGCCCTCCTCCAGCGTCAGACCCTCCCCCAGCGTCAGGCCCTAGTCCAGCATCAGACCTTCCCCCAGCATAAGACCCTACCCCAGCATCACACCCTGTCTCAGCATCAAGCCTTGTCCAGCATCAGACCCTACCCAGCATCAGACCTTCCCCCAGCATCACACCCTCCTCCAGAGTCAGACCCTCCCCCAGCATCAGGCCCTATTCCAGCATCAGACCTTCCCCCAGGATCAGACCCTCCCCCAGCATCACACCCTGTCTCAGCATCAGGCCTTGTCCAGCATCAGACCCTACCCAGCATCATACCTTCCCCGAGCATCAGACCCTCGCCCAGCATCAGGCCCTAGTCCAGCGTCAGACCCTCCCCCAGCATCAGATCTTACCCCAGCATCACACCCTCCTCCAGAGTCAGACCCTCCCCCAGCATCAGGCCCTAGTCCAGCATCAGACCCTCCCCCAGCATCAGATCCTAGTCCAGAGTCAGGCCCTCCCCCAGCATCAGACCCTCCCCCAGAATCAGACCCTCCCCCAGCATCAGGCACTCCTCCAGCATCAGACCTTCGCCCAGCATCAGGCCCTAGTTCAGCATCAGAGGTTGCCCCCCAGCATCAGTCATTTCCCCCAGCATGAGGCCCTAGTCCAGCATCAGACCCTAGTCCAGCATCAGACATTCCCCCCCAGCATCAGACCCTAGTCCAGCGTCAGGCCCTCCCCCAGCATCAGACCCTACCCCAGAATCAGACCCTCCCCCAGCACCAGGCACTCCTCCAGCATCAGACCCTCGCCCAGCATCAGGCCCTAGTCCAGCATCAGACATTCCCCCCCAGCATCAGGCCCTAGTCCAGTATCAGGCCCTAGTCCAACATCAGACCCTAACCAGCATCAGGCACTCCTCCAGCATCAGACCCTCGCCCAGCATCAGGCCCTAGTCCAGCATCAGAGGTTGCCCCCCAGCATCAGCGTTTCCCCCCAGCATGAGGCCCTCGTCCAGCATCAGACATTCCCCCCCAGCATCAGGCCCTAGTCCAGTATCAGGCCCTAGTCCAGCATCAGATCCTCCCCCAGCATCAGGCCCTCCCCCAGCATCAGACCCTCGCCCAGCATCAGGCCCTCGTCCAGCATCAGAGTTTGCCCCTCAGCATCAGTCGTTTCCCCCCAGCATGAGGCCCTAGTCCAGCATCAGACATTCCACCCCAGCATCAGGCCCTAGTCCAGCATCAGGCCCTCGTCCAGCATCAGACATTCCCCCCCAGCATCAGGCCCTAGTCCAGCATCAGACATTTCCCCCCAGCATCAGGCCCTAGTCCAGTATCAGGCCCTCCGCCAGCATCAGACCCTCGCCCAGCATCAGGCCCTCCCCCAGCATCAGGCCCTAGTCCAGCATCAGGCCCTCGTCCAGCATCAGACATTCCCCCCCAGCATCAGGCCCTAGTCCAGCATCAGGCCCTCCTCCAGCATCAGACCCTCCACATAATCAGGCCCTGCCCCCAGCATTAGGCCCTCCTCCAACATCAGGCCCTAGTCCAGAATCAGACCTTCCCCAGCATTAGACCCTCCCCCAGTATCAGATCCTAGTCCAGCATCAGATGTTCCCCACAATCATCAGGCCCTAGTCCAACATCATACGTTCCCCCAGCATCAGACCTTCCCACAGCGACAGGCACCTCCCGCATCAGACCCTCCCCCAGCATGAGACCCTAGTCCAGCATCAGGCCCTCCCCCACCCTCAGACCCTCCCCCAGCATGAGACCCTAGTCCAGCATCAGGCCCTCCCCCACCCTCAGACCCTCCCCCAGCATGAGACCCTAGTCCAGCATCAGGCCCTCCCCCACCCTCAGACCCTCCCCCGGCCTCAGGCCGTTCCCCACTATCAGGCCCCCCACCTCCAGTATGAGGCGTGGCAGCTCCACTTGTCTGATGCTCCTGAGCACGCTCAGGCAGCCCCAGAGCCGCAGGACAATGGCTCTTGCAGGAGGTGCATCTCCAGGAAGCACCTGCGGAGCAGCAGCAGCTGGGGTCTGTTTCAGGTCAAGGAGAGGCGAAGGGGCACTTGTGCAGGACGCAGCCGTGGCTGTGGGCTTGTTCCCTGACTCTGCCTCCTCCCCGTGGGGTCTCTGCTCTCCTGCTCTCTCACGGGCCCCAGGACTGTGTCCTTCCAGAGTCACAGTCGCCTTGATATCTCAAGCCCAAGTCCTGAGTTGCGTCCCAGTCTGGTGTGGTGGAGGGCTGGGAACACCCAAGCTCAAGGGCTGAAAGGATCCCAGGGGGACAGTCGGGCCCCAGCAGGGGGCAGGGCAGGGGATGAGGGTGGCCGCCCACAGAGGGCCCCGCAGCAGCACTGGAAGGACCGCCGTGATGCCTTGGCTCACTCGGGGACGCTGCCCAGCCTAGTGCTCAGAGATGTTACCGCCAGCAGCTCTGGGGACGCAGGAAGCCCGGTGAGCGACACCACGCCACATGGGCTGTGTGCGTGGGCACTGCTGACCATGGCCTCGGTTTTCATTCTGGTTCCAACTGTCCCTCCAAAGGTTGATGGGCCCCTCTTCCGAACGGCACAGATGTTTTCTTTATGTGGGTGAACGCATCCCTGCTTGTTTCTGTCGGCACTGTTGTCCCTCATCGTGTGTTTTCCTCGTTACAACCTGTACTTGCTGCTCTTCCAGTTTAAATTAGGAGCAGTCCTTATTTCCTGCATTTTCTAGTTGTCAGGGTTCATTGGGGCTTTCCAGGTGGCTCTAGTGGTAAAGATCCTGCCTGCTAATGCAAGAGATAATGAGAGATGTGGGTTCGGTCCCTGGGTCGAGAAGATGGCCTGGAGGAGGGCATGACAACCCACTCCAGTATTCTTGCCTGGAGAATCCCATGGACAGAGGAGCTAGTGGGCTACAGTCCCTGGGGTCGCAAAGAGTCAGACCCCTTGTTTACACAGTAGATAAAAATGAGGTCTGACATGTACATGCGTAAGTGTTTGTGTACGTGCATGTGTAAAGATGTGCTCAGTGACTTTAAATCCTCATTGCCCGTGACTCCTGTACTTCTTACTCTCCAGTCTGCTTTTCAACCTTGTAGTTTTCATGCAGGAACACAGTCACTTAAGCTGTTCTCTCTGTGGAAGGGAGATTTCTAAAGCATGGGCTGTCTTTGAAGACCTGAGATCAAAAACACCCCCTCCTTAATGTGTATTATTTTGTTATAATGTTATTATTCTGTTGTTGTCAGTTGAATATCGTGATCTGAATCCTGAACTTCATGTTCTTATGAAGGTAAAGATAGGAGACTGCACGAAGCAAGGATTGTCCCTGACTTGGCCCGTCTTAACTCGCCACCTCCGGGGTAGCTTGTTTTCTTTTTGGGAAGTGTAGGTAGTCTTCTTCCCAGCTCCTCAGGGGCTTGGGAGGTGGCCAGTCCTGGTTGGTGTTCTAAGTCGAACATCTGGGATTGTCATCCGGATGTGGAGTGAGGTGGCCCTCAGCTGCTTTGGGTGACAGCTGCCTGGCCTGCCCGGTTCTGTCTGCATCTTGTGATCTGTCCCGCTGCTCGTAGCGCTAAAAGTGAAAGTGACTCTTACATCCTAAGTTCTGTAAGCCTCTCACTTCACCTTTGAATGGAAAGCCAGGGTGCTTCATATTGAGAGAAACTGTCTGAATATTCCACATCTCTTGGTTCCTGGCCTAGGGTCGTCCGGGTGCAAGCCTGTTGCCTTTGTGTCCCATTTGCCTCTGGTGACGTTTATCGAGCTGACTCTCCCGGTTCATGTGTTTGGTGAACCGCGAGGAGCTGTCCTCCACGGAGTGGAATGCTGTCCACGTCGTAGCCCCAGGTGCTATAGGGGCTTGGAGATGCCTCATTGTGTGTGTTCAGACTTTCTTTTTTTCCCATTAACCTGCTTCTGATTCTGAAAACTGCTGGAGTTGGGGTCACCTGGAGGTGCAGTAAAGTGAACACAAGGGAGGCCGGGCTGGGGAGCCACCGGGGAATGACACCTCACAGATTGCAGAGATAACATCCTTGTCTCTCCTCCCAGAAAGCACAGACGCATGTCTTGGCTGTCTGTGTGACCGATTTGTTCGTCTTCCATCTCTTCCCTCCCAAGTATCCACAAGTTTCTCCCTCAGGGAGAAAGAGCTGGAAATGGGACCCAAAGCCTCTCCTGGCTACAGAGGGAAGTTTGGCGTGGAGCAGGACAGGATGGACAAGGTAAGTTCCAACCCACGTGGTGTCAGTCCTGGCGTGCTTGACCTCGCCAGGGTCAGCAGGGTCGTCTCTGAGCCCTCCCCTTCCGTTGAAAAGTTGGGAATCCACTTGTTGAGGACGAGATTTGCCAGACGGAATTCTCTCTCAATTGACCTTAGCCGAGAAGGGCTGTGCTTTCTGGAAGCTCTTCAGATTCTGAGTTGCTGGGGAGGGAGGTGTTTTGGGAAGGCTGCAGCTGGAGATCAGGTCCTACCAGAGGCCAGCTCTGTGACCAGGACAGAGGCCCACAGGCAGCCAGACTGCTGGCATGGGCGTCATGTGTTGTTCAGGCTGCAGCCTTAGTGGTTCCCATCTGCAGCCCAGAGCTGAATTTCAGCGCCTGGTTTCACGTCGAGGCTGGAAAGTCAGCCACCTAGCGTGCTGCTGTCCTTTGCACACTTGGTGACCTTCAGAGAGGACCCTGTCCTCTGGCGTCAAACCGTGGCCCACCAGGCTGAGGACAGGCAGGTCTAAGTAGGTGGGACTGAAGCTGTTAAGAGTGCAGCATCCTTTGCTGGTACTCAGGGAGGGGGCTGGATCAGCTGGGGGCTGTGTCCGCCCTGCAGAGGGGACAATAGACTGGAGCAGGTGTGCTGCATCTGCAGTGAAGCGGGTGCGCGTTTCCCAGGCTGGGTAACTTGAGATGTCTGCCTTTACTCTGTGCTGAGGTGTAAGCTGGGGTCAGATTCCTCTGTAATTCCACCCCATCTGCCTTGTGTCTGGATCGCCCTCAGCCCAGAATGACAGGGCTTGTCACACTGGTGAGCAGCACCTGCTTGAGAGAGGGGTGCCTTTCATGACCAGCCCGTCATCCCTGCTTCCCACAGTGCTCTGCCTGGTGCTGACTATCTCAGAAATAGAGTCTCGTCAGTGTGAGACCAAGGCCAATCTGGGGGAGAAAGCTGTTTTGATCAGAAAGTTGGGAGAATCACTAAGCTTTCACTCTGGCCATATTTTTGGAACAGTTCTCCCTGACTTCTTGGTGATGAAGAGTCACGCTGGCGGATCCTTTGGGCATGCTGCTGCCTCCATGTTACCTTGCTGATGTTTTCTGGGTGAGACCCCTGAAGCTGCAGATGGGTGGTCTCTGCCACAAATTTTTGGAAGCCGCGGTGCTCCAGATTGGCAGTGCTCCAGATCGGCTATTGGCTGTGGTCATCGAATCCAGCCTGGGAGGGAGAGAAAGTAACAGCTCCAGACTGGAAAATAAATCCTGCTTTGCTCCCTGGCTGTGGAAGAACGCGCGCCCTGAGCTGCCTGCAGAGTTGTCAGAGGTGGTGGTGACCCTGTGGGGGTTGGACCCTAAACGCTGCCCTGAAGTTCCGGATAAACAAGCAGGAGAGGAGTTGGTAGTGCGCTGGCAGGCCCCTCACTGTATTGAAGGAGGGGGCCAAGGTGGGGGTGATTCCCTGGGGAGGAGCTAGGCTGGACGAGCCGCCTCCTCGCCCGGCATTGGGTCATGCGTCAGTCATCTGTCCTGCATCCTCAGTGTCCACAAAGAGGTCCGTGACCACTCTCCATTCTGCCGAGGGCGCCTGCTGCCTTACTCTGAGGGTCATGCCTGGGCGACTGGAGCGGCGCAGGGCCGCTCAGCATTCGGGGTGTAAATATTTTTAGCTTCCCGGCCACCACAGGGTCTCTGGTGGCTCCTGAACTAACTGTATTGTCTTGACAGGAAGTTAGACATAGATTTTCTGTAAAGGAACAATGTTCAGAAACATCTGTATGTTCTTTGTATGTTATTTACAAAGAACCTCAGTGCTGGATGTGGGCCATGGGCCATGGCTTGCTGACCACACAGCGGGAGCTCGGGGTGGACTGCTCGGTGTGCATGTGGCCTTGAGAGGTCACCAGACCCGCTTCCCTGACTGGGGGCTGGCGGGACGGTGGCAGGCCCCACTGCACACCTGGGCGGGCTGGGTGTGTGGCAGGTGTTGACACTGAACGTGCGGTGTGCCTGAAGCATGCCATCTGTATTGCAGTTTGTGCCCTGATTTCTGGGCCACGTGCTTTGACAGTGTCCCACCTGAAAAGGGTGATCACTGCCAGCAGTCTTCCTGGAAGTGGGCTTAGGAGTCGCTGGCAGGCTGCTGGCTCTGTGGTTCTCGTTGGGGCTGGCTTTCTGGTCCTTCACACCCAGGCACCTCAGAAGGCCCCCTGTGGCTGGGGTTCTTGGGAGACTTCTGGGGAGCCTGGTGTGGAGAGGGTTCAAACACCTGACTGGGGGGCCCCAGTGTTGTGATGCCCCATGGAGTTACCTCCCTCTGGGCCGGCTTCCACGTTGAGTGATTTTGTTTACGTCACCCATGCCAACCAGAAGTGCAGGCTGCCTCAGGGTCGGGGGGCGGGTCCAGTGTGGCCATGCTGGTGGGTGTCTGATGCTTCACTTTTGCCCCTGTTTCAGTCAGCTGTCGGCCATGAGTATCAGTCAAAGCTCTCCAAGTGCTGCTTGCAGGTTGACTCCATCTGGGGGTTTCGAGGCGAGTGTGGTGTCCAGTTGGACAGAGTGGACCAGGTGAGTGAAGCGTTGTGAGCGGACAACAATCGGGGTAGTGGTTTCCCCTTGGGGGTCAGGAAGGGGGCTCCTGGGTGCTGGCCGCATGCAAGTGCTTCATTACCAAAAATGTATCGTGTGTGCCTGTCTCTGGCACGTGTGTGAAGCTCCCATGAGATGGTTTTAAGACATCAGGAGAGGACCGTGCTGGAACCCACCCCTGCTTCAAACTACCTCGGCTTTCTCACTGACCATGTAATCCCACCATGGAATTATCCGTGACATGGCTTCTGTCTACACGGGGTATCCTGTGTTGAGCTTGCCGCCAAACCCTACACAAGGGTGAGAGACCAACAGCAGGGCGGTTAGGACAGATGTCAGGCAGCTTCTGAGGTCACCTCCTGCAGAGGTCTGTAGAAGAGCCTTGGTCAGAGACCTGCTTCTCAGGTACAACACCAGCCTCAGAAACCCAAACTCACTCTTTATCAAGCAAAGGGTTGGCATACGTTTTAAGTAGGGTATCCAGTAAACGAAGAGGTCTGTGCTAGTGGGATCTTAGAGTGGAGAAAACTGTGCCAGAACCTTGAGTCCATGAAAGAGAACAAGTTGACATGGATGAACTCACCACTCAGAGCCACCATAAGAAGTATATTAGTTAGCTTGCGCTGTGGAACAAACAAGCTCAGCACCTAGTGGCTTAAAATAATGTGTATTTATTATCTCAGGTTCTTTCAGTGGGGTCAGAAATTCAGAAATGGCTTAGCTGTGCAATTCTGGCTTGGGAGTCCCTTGTGAGGTTATCGTCAAGATGTCATGTAGGGCTGCAGGTATCTGAAGGTTGTTCTGGGACTGGAAGATCAGCCTGCAAGATAGCACACTCACAGGGCTGTTGGCGGAGCCTCAGCTCCTCACCACATGGACCTCTCCTCAGGCTGCTTGAGTGTCCTCACAGCATGGCAACTGGCTTCACCCAGGGCAGGAAGTGCGAGAGAGAGTGAGGAAGAGTCTGAAATGCCTCTGATGGCCCACTTTTCAGTAGTTACATGCTGTCATTTCTGCCTTATTCTATTCACTAGATCGAGTCAGTAAGCTCGGTCCATACTTAAGGAGCAGGAGATTGGG
Organism: Cervus canadensis; assembly: GCF_019320065.1. Classification (NCBI taxonomy): domain Eukaryota; kingdom Metazoa; phylum Chordata; class Mammalia; order Artiodactyla; family Cervidae; genus Cervus; species Cervus canadensis. Next base: position 4,122,934 of record NC_057415.1, on the reverse strand, counting down.
TTCCCTTCTGAGCAGAGGAATACCCCAAAACTTGAGGACATAACTTAAAACCACCACAGCAAAACTCCAGGGACAGCAGTATTCTGGGAGCTCCTTTCGGCTTAGACCTTATGACCAACTACGGGATGGTACCAACTGTTGCTAGCCCTCTCCCCCTTCCCCAGTCAGAAAGTGGCCTCAGCTGGCTGTGTCTACAGGGCCTAAGACTTCCGGGTGTCTGCCACCGTGTCCTCACTCTGGAGATCACACTCATTCTCTTCTAAGCATCTCACACCTGGAACCCGGCATCCTGGGCAACCCAGCGACCACACCCCATCCTCTCCCACAAGTCAACTCCAGCACCAGTTTTTAAATATTTATTTGGGCACGCTGAGTCTTAGCTGCATCGTGCTGGATCTTTTAGTCACAGCACGTGGGATCTTTAGTCGTGGCACGTGGGATCTAATTCCCCGAGCAGGGATCAAACCCAGGCCCTCTGCATTGGGAGCATGGGGTCTTAGCCACTGGAGCATCAGGGAAATCCCAGTAGCATCATTTTTTGAAGCAATAAGACAAAATGAGGCTTTGATTTTATAAAGTCTCAGCCAATTCTGATAAAGAGCGCCTGGTCACATTTGCTGAGTTTTTGGCAACTCGGCAGCATGTCAAAAAATTGGGCCCAATCACACGTATAGGCTCATTCTATGATTTCCAGGACACAACAGTAAACATCAGTTCATGTTCAACAGGCCAAAAGAGAACAGCCTTTCTGTGGTTATCTACTGTTGCACAGTGAACCACCCAGAACTTAGTGGCTGCAAACAGCCACCCATTATCTCTCATCAGGCTGTGGGTCGGGGGCTGACTGGGGCTAGATGTGTGGTTGATCTCCAGTGGGGACAGTCCTGCATCCACAGTCAGCTGGTGGGTCAGCTGAGCTTGGCTGCTCAAGGGTAGCCATGGTTCATGATGGACAAGCTGGCTGCTGGCAGGGATGATGATGGGAGTCCTGTCCTCCAGCAGGCTGGCCTGGGATTGTTCACAGGGAAGTGGCCAGAGAGCAGTGCTCTCAAGGCCCTGTGAGGCTTGTCACTTTGCCTGTTTCTATTGGCCAAGCCAAGTCACAAGGCCAGCCCAGAAGCTGCAGAAATACGCTGTGTCTCTTGACGGGAAATCTTGCAAAGTAGCGTGGCAAAGGGGGCAGCTACAGGCCAGGGCAGGAGAATCATGGCCTCCTACATTCCACCCCACGTGTGGTCTTCTTGACTTGATGCTGAAGAAGAAACTGGATAGAACTCAACATCTTCCCACTGTTGTTATTGTTGTTCTATTGCTAAGTTGTTCTTACTCTTTGCAACCCCATGAACTGCAGCACCCCAGGCTTCCCTGTTCTTCACTATCTCCTAGAGTTTGCTCATGTCCATGGAGTCTGTGATGCCACCTGACCATCTCATCCTCTGTCGCCCACTTCATTTGGATAGAACTGAACATCTTCCCACTAAAAAACTCTTTGAAAACCAAAAAGGACAGCTTTGAAACAGAGTTGGAAACATCTATTTCAAGCCAAGGGCCAAAATCACACTGAATAGTGATGTGTCACAAGTGGTCTCATTAAAGTCAGGCACAATTCAAGGATGCTGTGATCACCTCTGTTAATTATCAATGCTCTGAAAGTTCTAGAATGTGCTATCGAACAAGAAAATTCAATAATAATTGTGATAGCTGAAAGAGGGAAATAAATTAGCCAGTGATTGAAGATGATATAATGGCCTACCTGAAAAACACAAAAGTATCAGCTGAAACATGGTAATAATAGAACAGCTCTGTCAGGGAGTCAGATGCTAACAACTCTCCAGAGTTATTGTTGGCAAAAGAATCAGTGTAATTCCTGGAAATTGCAGTGGAGAAAGGATGCAATCAGAAAGAGCAAGGTTGTGGGGGGAATAGAGATACCCTATGATTAAACTTAAGAGGAATAAGATACCAATCTGCACAAAAATGTAAAGTTCTACTGAGGAACGAAGGATGGAAGGAAGGGATCAGGGGAGGGAGGAAGGAAGTTTGTATAGATGGATGGATGGATGGATAAATGAACAGATGGATGATGGATGGATAAATGAACAGATGGATGATGGATGGATAAATGAACAGATGGATGGATGGATTAATGCGTGGATGGATGGAAGGGTGGTGAGACAGGTAGATGGATGGATGCGTGGTTGGATAGATGCATGGACAGATGGTGGTTGGATAGATGGATGGATTGATACAAAGATGGATGGATGGATGGGTGGATGAATGGATTAATGAGTAGATAATAGTAGATGGATGGACAGATGACTGACTGACTGGATGGATGGGTGGATGGATGGATGGATGAATTAGTGAGTGGATGGATGGATGGATTTGTGAGTAGATGGATGGATGAACAGATGGCTGGCTGGCTGGCTGGCTGGCTAGGTGGATGAACAGAGGATGGAATGAATAATGTTTACATGTGTTTACACTCCAATTCTAGAAACATCTTCTAGGAAATTAAGTAGGAGCTGGGCGATCATTGTTTTCTCCAGAACAGTGACAAGTGTTTGGAAACGGCCTAAGTGCTCATCAGTGAGGGGTGAGGTGCAATCTGTGGACACCCCACAAGGAACAGCCCTCCCCCTCCTTCCTGCCACCTTCAGCTGCCGCCGCCCCAGGACTGACTCGTCTGTGTGTGTTTCCAGTTTACCCGCACTAATGCTACAGGTGATTATACAGCGTCCAGAATACGAGAAAGACATTTTGAACTCGATGCGATCTTTAATCTGTTTAAAGTTGTTGTATGGCCCCTAAGGTATTTTATTACAGACTTTTAAATTAGTGAAAAATTCATGAATACCATAGAGAAAATGTTTTAAAATTTAATGTTTCTTCTATTTATGTAAACTTATGACTTTATTTATATACTTACTTTTTCTTGTATAGCCAGGCTATATATATCCTTTCAGATGAATTCATGTTCTGATACCTGATTTTAGTCTTTCAAATGAATGTACTGTAATGCTTGTCTGTATAAATCCTATGAACAAATATAGGGCTTTTGTAAATGATGCATTTATTGTAATTATTCTTGTTTAATTTTTAAATGATAAACCATGAGAGAAGGGGTTTTCCTGCAATTGTAAAATCATCATGACACGGTGTGCATTATCCTTCCAGAATGTAACCGAGCTCTCCAACACTCACTCTGAAATGAGCGAACTTAATTTCAACCAATTGTTCTATTTTAACGACTGACCTAAACTGTACTTTTTCTAGCAAGAAATGCTTTTTCTCTGCAGAGTGAAGCGATTTAAAAGTACTGGGTGTTGAATGTGAGCTTCTAGTGAAGTCTGGGCTGAAAGCATGACTAGAAGACGACTATGACAATCTCTCCCGTGACCTGGTCTCTGAGGACCCGGGTCCCTCTCTCCGCTGAGACTCTTCGGGGACCAATCGCGATGCCCTGCACCCGCTGCAGAGCCGGTGCGCTGGACGGTGAAGGAGCCACGTCCCACAGACAGCGTAGAGCAGCTCTAACAAAGGCCTTAGTTTTCTTATGTAAAGCATCTTTTTATCTGTAAACATGTTTAAAGAATGGACCTAGGCGTACATTTGTAGATTTTGATGACATAGCCATTTTGGATTGTATAAGCAGCAAATGTAACTTTTACTCTTTCAGGAGCACATTAAAAAAGCCAGCAAGAGATGCGTTCAGATCACAGTGCGTTATTTATTATGCAGTGATGTCTCAGTAGACAGAGACGGCACGTCTCTTTACATGTGGGTTCCACCTTTAATTTACTTGTACAATTCATTGTTACCATTCTGTTTTTCTACTAATCTTTGGTGAACTTCCTGAATATGTGACGAAGTACGTACAGTCTACTTTTGAGCTATTTTTATCACAGTATTATTTATTGCTTTCTTTCAATAAAGTACTGAAGGAAAATTTCCCACTGCCAATAGAGTGTGCCGAGGGTAAGCTGTACTCTGAGAACAGACCAGAGCTGGTAATGGGAGCCCGTGTCATCGGACATTGTTAAGAGAAACTGATGGATACAATGGAAAGGCTAGAAGGCGGAAGCATAGATGTCCCCAAAGGACGACCGACCTGGTATTCATGCTCTTGGCTCTGGAGACAAGAGGCTCCATCACTTCAGCATCTGCGGGGACAGGGCCCCTCTGCTGCGGAGGCGTGGGCAGCGGGCCGAGGATGGGAACAAAGTGTGGGTGTCAAGCCTCACCGTGGATCCCAGGGCGGGGTGGCCGAGGGCAACCCTGATGCGGACCCGAATGATGCACTAGGGAGTGTGCGTGTGCACGCCTGTGTGTGGGAGCTTTTTATGTTATTTTAGTCAACAGTCTTTATTCATATATCCATAGAAACAAGAATGTAGCAAGGGGAGGTGGGAGGGAGATTCAAGAGGGAGTAGACATACGTTCATCTATGGCTAATTCATATTGGTGTATGGCAGAAATCAAGCCGATACTGCACAGCAATTATGCTTCAGAAAAAAAGAACACACCAAGGTGGTCAGGAAAGTATGAAAAAAAGCTTTCTCACAGAGATTTATAATCACAACTCTGTGTTTATCTGGGAGCAGGCTGCCCACCATCATCAGGACTTCCCCCCAGCATGAGACGTTCCCCCCCAGCATCAGACCCTCCTTCAGCGTCAGGCACTAGTCCAGCATCAGACCCTAACCAGCATCAGACCTTCCCCCAGCATCAGACCCTAGTCTAGCATCAGACCCTCCCCCAGCATCAGACCCTCCTTCAGCGTCAGGCACTAGTCCAGCATCAGACCCTAACCAGCATCAGACCCTGTCTCAGCGTCAGACCCTAGTCCAGCATCAGGCCCTCGCCAAGCATCAGGCCCTCCCCAAGCATCAGGCCCTCCTCCAGCGTCAGACCCTCCCCCAGCGTCAGGCCCTAGTCCAGCATCAGACCTTCCCCCAGCATCAGACCCTACCCCAGCATCACACCCTGTTTCAGCATCAAGCCTTGTCCATCATCAGACCCTACCCAGCATCAGACCTTACCCCAGCATCACACCCTCCTCCAGAGTCAGACCCTCCCCCAGCATCAGGCCCTATTCCAGCATCAGACCTTCCCCCAGCATTAGACCCTCCCCCAGCATCACACCCTGTCTCAGCATCAGGCCTTGTCCAGCATCAGACCCTACCCAGCATCATACCTTCCCCCAGCATCAGACCCTCCCCCAGCATCAGGCCCTAGTCCAGCGTCAGACCCTCCCCCAGCATCAGATCTTACCCCAGCATCACACCCTCCTCCAGAGTCAGACCCTCCCCCAGCATCAGGCCCTAGTCCAGCATCAGACCCTCCCCCAGCATCAGATCCTAGTCCAGAGTCAGGCCCTCCCCCAGCATCAGACCCTCCCCCAGAATCAGACCCTCCCCCAGCATCAGGCACTCCTCCAGCATCAGACCTTCGCCCAGCATCAGGCCCTAGTTCAGCATCAGAGGTTGCCCCCCAGCATCAGTCATTTCCCCCAGCATGAGGCCCTAGTCCAGCATCAGACCCTAGTCCAGCATCAGACATTCCCCCCCAGCATCAGACCCTAGTCCAGCATCAGGCCCTCCCCCAGCATCAGACCCTCCCCCAGAATCAGACCCTCCCCCAGCATCAGGCACTCCTCCAGCATCAGACCCTCGCCCAGCATCAGGCCCTAGTCCAGCATCAGACATTCCCCCCCAGCATCAGTCGTTTCCCCCAGCATCAGGCCCTAGTCCAGCATCAGACCCTAGTCCAGCATCAGACATTCCCCCCCAGCATCAGGCCCTAGTCCAGTATCAGGCCCTAGTCCAACATCAGACCCTAACCAGCATCAGGCACTCCTCCAGCATCAGACCCTCGCCCAGCATCAGGCCCTAGTCCAGCATCAGAGGTTGCCCCCCAGCATCAGTCGTTTCCCCCCAGCATGAGGCCCTAGTCCAGTATCAGGCCCTCCGCCAGCATCAGACCCTCGCCCAGCTTCAGGCCCTCCCCCAGCATGAGGCCCTAGTCTAGCATCAGACCCTCGCCCAGCATCAGGCCCTCCTCCAGCATCAGGCCCTCCTCCAGCATCAGACCCTCCCCAGCATCAGACCCTCCCCAGCATTAGGCCCTCCTCCAACATCAGGCCCTAGTCCAGAATCAGACCTTCCCCAGCATTAGATCCTCCCCCAGGATCAGATCCTAGTCCAGCATCAGATGTTCCCCACAATCATCAGGCCCTAGTCCAGCATCATACCTTCCCCCAGAATCAGACCTTCCCACAGCGACAGGGACCTCCCGCATCAGACCCTCCCCCAGCATGAGACCCTAGTCCAGCATCAGGCCCTCCCCCAGCATGAGACCCTAGTCCAGCATCAGGCCCTCCCCCACCCTCAGACCCTCCCCCGGCCTCAGGCCGTTCCCCACTGTCAGGCCCCCCACCTCCAGTATGAGGCGTGGCAGCTTCACTTGTCTGATGCTCCTGAGCACACTCAGGCAGCCCCAGAGCCGCAGGACAATGACTCTTGCAGGAGGTGCATCTCCAGGAAGCACCTGCGGAGCAGCAGCAGCTGGGGTCTGTTTCAGGTCAAGGAGAGGCAAAGGGGCACTTGTGCAGGAGGCAGCCGTGGCTGTGGGCACGTTCCCCGACTCTGCTTCCTCCCCGTGGGGGCTCTGCTCTCCTGCTCTCTCACAGGCCCCAGGACTGTGTCCTTCCAGAGTCACAGTCGCCTTGATATCTCAAGCCCAAGTCCTGAGTTGCGTCCCAGTCTGGTGTGGTGGAGGGCTGGGAACACCCAAGCTCAAGGGCTGAAAGGATCCCAGGGGGACAGTCGGGCCCCAGCGGGCGGCGGGGCAGGGGATGACGGTGGCCGCCCACAGATGGCCCCGCAGCAGCACTGGAAGGACAGCAGTGATGCCTTAGCTCACTCGGGACGCTGCCCGGCCTAACACTCAGAGATGTTACCGCCAGCAGCTCTGGGGACGCAGGAAGCCCGGTGAGTGACACCACGCCACATGGGCTGTGTGTGTGGGCACTGCTGACCATGGCCTCGGTTTTCATTCTGGTTCCAACTGTCCCTCCAAGGGTTGACAGGCTCCTCTTCCGAATGGCACAGATGTTTTCTTTATGTGGGTGAATGCATCCCTGCTTGTTTCTGTCGGCAATGTTATCCCTCATCGTGTGTTTTCCTCGTTACAACCTGTACTTGCTGCTCTTCCAGTTTAAATTAGGAGCAGTCCTTATTTTCTGCATTTTCTAGTTGTCAGGGTTCATTGGGGCTTTCCAGGTGGCTCTAGTGGTAAAGATCCTGCCTGCCAAAGCAAGAGATAATGAGAGATGTGGGTTCGGTCCCTGGGTCGAGAAGATGGCCTGGAGGAGGGCATGACAACCCACTCCAGTATTCCTGCCTGGAGAATCCCATGGACAGAGGAGCTAGTGGGCTACAGTCCCTGGAGTCGCAAAGAGTCAGACACAACTGAAGCAGGTTAGCACACACCCAGGCTTTAGTTCAGTCACTCAGTTGTGTCCGACTCTTTGCCACTGTGTGGACTGCAGCACTCCAGGCTTTCCTGTCCTTCACTATCTCCTGGAGTTTGCTCAAACTCATGTCCATTCAATCAGTGATGGCATAGAACCATCTCATTCCTGTTGCATCCACCAGAGAGGTGGCTGGGGCTCAGCAAAGTGCATGGTCCCACTGCGTGGGTGTGAAGCTGCCCTCACCACTCCCTGACCGCGTGACCATCACTGTGTCTTCCTCTGTAAATCGGGAGGTGGCAGCACCTGCTTGGGAACGGGCACATCCAGCATCTGGTATATGATCAATGCACCACCATCTCAGCGTTGTATTTATTTATAAGAGGGATAGCATTTAATAACCTGCTCCTTTTTCTCTCTTGTCACTTAACTGTGGTCCAGACCACATCGGGTTTACATACCCCTGTAATTCCCACACCCAGCACAAACAAGACACTCACACATATCTGCCTGAAGAGGCATGAACATACTCTGTCCTCAAGCAGATGAAGCTGAGTGAGATGGGGCCTGATGATAAAACTGTGTGATGAGGAGACCCGAGGAGGACCTGTGTGGCTGTGGGGTGGGGTGGGGACATGGGCAGAACCCCTGAGAGCTCCTGGGGATGGGGAAGTTAGCAGGAAGGAGGAGGAGGGCCTGTTCCTTGCAGGGTGTCCACAGATTGTACCTCACCCCTCCCTGATGAGCACTTGGGCCATTTCCAAACACTTGTCAGTGTTCTGGTGGAAACAATCATTGCCTAGCTCCTACTCAATCAACTTCACAGAATATGTTTCTAGCACTGGAGTATAAACATCTGCTTTATTCATTCCATCCTCCGTTCATCCACCTATCCAGCCAGCCATCTGTTCATCCATCCATCCACTCACTAATCCATCCATCCATCCACTCACAAATTCCATCCACCCATCCAGCCAGCCATCGGTTCATCAATCCATCCACTCACTAATCTATCCATCCATCCACCCACCCACCCACTCATTAACTCATCCGATCATCTCGGACCCACCGAGAAGACAGACGCCTCCTCCGCTCCTGCTCCCAGGAGGACCCCGAGCGTGAGTGACAGGAGCCTCATGGGGCAGCGGGGGAGACACAGAAGGGACATGCCTGCAGGCCCTCCTCCTCTGAACGGGGAAGCACCCACCTGGTCCTAAGGCCTCCTTGCCGGGGTGTCCAGGCCAGCCCCTTTCCTTCTTGCCAAACAAGCGGCCGATGGAGCACCTGATGCCCTTCTTCTTTGGGGCTTTGTCCATGGAGTCCTGGCTGCTGTTGATGCTGGGGTTGCCCCCGGGGCCGTCCTGAGAGTCCGTCGAGCTTTGGGGAGAGAAAACGCCCTTTAACCAGCGCCCTCATGCAAACACACACCCCTCCCCAAGACCGACTGATAGAACCGGCCACCAGCAACACCCGTGCCTCCATCTCGAGCAGACAGTGGCGTCTGCTTCACCAACCACACTCCACATAAGCAATGGGGGCTCCCGGCCACAGACATCGGCCCCAGGAAGCTGAGAGTCTCCGACTGGAGCTGCCCCCGAGGAGGGCTTGACTCCAGGCCAGCCGGTGCAGACGGCGCTCCGACCCTCCCTCAGGGACACCGCTTGTCAGGTGATGAGGCTCCCAGAGAAGTCGAGCTCCCCAGCTCTGGGCAGCTCCCCCTGCCTCCCGCAGGGTGACCGTCCCCGGCCGTGGCAGGAGAGCGACAGTCACCGTGCAGGGCTGCTGGTCAGGAGACCACTCGTGCCCTCCGTCGGGGGCTTCCTGGCTCAGGCCGGGAGTTCAGCAGGTGGTGGTCGAATGAGGACAGTGTCAGCCACAGGAGGGGACAGAGTCTCCTGAGAGGAGACCCTTGAGGAAAAGGGAGGGACCCTCACGAGCGAACCTGAGAGGCACGGGGCCATCACCATCAGGAATGCGCCCCAGATGGGCAGACCTCTAGCAGGAGCAGGAAGAAAGCTCCCACAGGAGTCTATCCGCAGAGATGGACATTTTCTAAAATCACTGAGGTCCCTGAGCTCTTCTCCCCCAGCATCTGAATTTCACCACTAAACACAGACACCGCATCCAGTGCGATTCCTTTAAAACCATTCTTCCACCTCTTTCAAGACAAGAGGCGCAGGGCTCCTGAAACTGACGAGGCGCGCAGGCCCCTTACTTGCGGGTGTCCCTGACGTCCTCCGGGCTGGCCGCGCACAGCGCCCCCGTCTGCACCTGCTCCAGCCGAAGAGACTCAGGCGAGGCAGGGCTCGAGGTTTCACACTTGATGGTGTTCTTGTCATTTTGCACCTCTTCCCGTAGAGCTGGCATCTGAGGGAATGAGCTAAGTGTAAAATTGGCTAACAAGAGACTGTGTCAAAAAAGGCAATCATTCAGGCCTTACATTATAAACACAAACATATTTGAAAATCTATTAGCTATGCTATCCGCCAAGTACAAAAAAAGGCCTTGTACTAGCTTAATGCCATCTTAAAGGACTGTCTTGTAGAGAAGCGGGGCGTGGGGCAGCGAGAGCACCTGACTGAGTGCAGAGACCCCGGACCGGAGCCTCCCTGCAGCGGGGCTCCGCCGTAAGAGACTTTCTCGATCTTTGTGTGACAGTGACATTCTGAAATGTGAAGGGGTGAGGTGGAGCATGCTCCCCGCTGCGTAGCGCGAGTGCCCTGCTTCTGTGGGCTGGCCTTGCTTCTGTGTCGTCTGGTCCCTTGTTTACACAGTAGATAAAAATGAGGTCTGACATGTACATGCGTAAGTGTTTGTGTACGTGCATGTGTAAAGATGTGCTCAGTGACTTTAAATCCTCATTGCCCGTGACTCCTGTACTTCTTACTCTCCAGTCTGCTTTTCAACCTTGTAGTTTTCATGCAGGAACACAGTCACTTAAGCTGTTCTCTCTGCGGAAGGGAGATTTCTAAAGCATGGGCTGTCTTTGAAGACCTGAGATCAAAAACACCCCCTCCTTAATGTGTATTATTTTGTTATAATGTTATTATTCTGTTGTTGTCAGTTGAATATCGTGATCTGAATCCTGAACTTCATGTTCTTATGAAGGTAAAGATAGGAGACTGCACGAAGCAAGGATTGTCCCTGACTTGGCCCATCTTAACTTGCCACCTCCGGGGTAGCTTGTTTTCTTTTTGGGAAGTGTAGGTAGTCTTCTTCCCAGCTCCTCAGGGGCTTGGGAGGTGGCCAGTCCTGGTTGGTGTTCTAAGCCGTACATCTGGATTGTCATCCGGATGTGGAGTGAGGTGGCCCTCAGCTGCCTTGGGTGACAGCTGCCTGGCCTGCCCGGTTCTGGCTGCATCTTGTGATCTGTCCCGCTGCTCCTAGCGCTTAAAGTGAAAGTGACTCTTACATCCTAAGTTCTGTAAGCCTCTCACTTCACCTTTGAATGGAAAGCCAGGGTGCTTCATGTTGAGAGAAACTGTCTGAATATTCCACATCTCTTGGTTCCTGGCCTAGGGTCGTCCGGGTGCAAGCCTGTTGGCTTTGTGTCCCATTTGCCTCTGGTGACGTTTATCGAGCTGACTCTCCCGGTTCATGTGTTTGGTGAACCGTGAGGAGCTGTCCTCCACGGAGTGGAATGCTGTCCACGTCGTAGCCCCAGGTGCTATAGGGGCTTGGAGATGCCTCATTGTGTGTGTTCAGACTTTCTTTTTTTCCCATTAACCTGCTTGTGATTCTGAAAACTGCTGGAGTTGGGGGCACCTGGAGGTGCAGTAAAGTGAACACAAGGGAGGCCGGGCTGGGGAGCCACCGGGGAATGACACCTCACAGATTGCAGAGATAACGTCCTTGTCTCTCCTCCCAGAAAGCACAGACGCATGTCTTGGCTGTCTGTGTGACCGATTTGTTCGTCTTCCATCTCTTCCCTCCCAAGTATCCACAAGTTGCGGGAGAATGTGTTTCAAGAACACCGGACCCTCAGGGAGAAAGAGCTGGAAATGGGACCCAAAGCCTCGCACAGCTACAGAGGGAAGTTTGGCGTGGAGCAGGACAGGATGGACAAGGTAAGTTCCGACCCACGTGGTGTCAGTCCTGGCGTGCTTGACCTCGCCAGGGTCAGCAGGGTCGTCTCTCAGCCCTCCCCTTCCATTGAAAAGTTGGGAATCCACTTGTTGAGGACGAGATTTGCCAGACGGAAGTCTCTCAATTGACCTTAGCCGAGAAGGGCTGTGGTTTCTGGAAGCTCTTCAGATTCTGAGTTGCTGGGGAGGGAGGTGTTTTGGGAAGGCTGCAGCTGGAGATCAGGTCCTACCAGAGGCCAGCTCTGTGACCAGGACAGAGGCCCACAGCCAGCCAGACTGCTGGCATGGGCGTCATGTGTTGTTCAGGCTGCAGCCTTAGTGGTTCCCATCTGCAGCCCAGAGCTGAATTTCAGCGCCTGGTTTCACGTCGAGGCTGGAAAGTCAGCCACCTAGCGTGCTGCTGTCCTTCGCACACTTGGTGACCTTCAGAGAGGACCCTGTCCTCTGGCGTCAAACTGTGGCCCACCAGGCTGAGGACAGGCAGGTCTAAGTAGGTGGGACTGAAGCTGTTAAGAGTACAGGATCCTTTGCTGGTACTCAGAGAGGGGGCTGGATCAGCTGGGGGCTGTGTCCGCCCTGCAGAGGGGACAATAGACTGGAGCAGGTGTGCTGCATCTGCAGTGAAGCGGGTGCGCGTTTCCCAGGCTGGGTAACTTGAGATGTCTGCCTTTACTCTGTGCTGAGGTATCAGCTGGGGTGCGATTCCTCTGTAATTCCACCCCATCTGCCTTGTGTCTGGATCGCCCTCAGCCCAGAATGACAGGGCTTGTCACACTGGTGAGCCAGCACCTGCTTGAGAGAGGGGCGCCTCTCATGACCAGAGCGTCATCCCTGCTTCCCGCAGTGCTCTGCCTGGTGCTGACTATCTCAGAAATAGAGTCTCGTCAGTGTGAGACCAAGGCCAATCTGGGGGACAAAGCTGTTTTGATCAGAAAGTTGGGAGAATCACTAAGCTTTCACTCTGGCCATATTTTTGGAACAGTTCTCCCTGACTTCTTGGTGATGAAGACTCACGCTGGCGGATCCTTTGGGCTTGCTGCTGCCTCCATGTTACCTTGCTGATGTTTTCTGGGTGAGACCCCTGAAGCTGCAGATGGGTGGTCTCTGCCACAAGTTTTTGGAGGCCGCCGTGCTCCAGATCGGCTATTGGCTGTGGGCATCGAATCCAGCCTGGGAGGGAGAGAAAGTAACAGCTCCAGACTGGAAAATAAATCCTGCTTTGCTCCCTGGCTGTGGAAGAACGCACGCCCTCAGCTGCCTGCAGAGTTGTCAGAGGTGGTGGTGACCCTGTGGGGGTTGGACCCTAAACGCTGCCGCTGAAGTTCCGGATAAACAAGCAGGAGAGGAGTTGGTAGTGCGCTGGCAGGCCCCTCACTGTATTGAAGGAGGGGGCCAAGGTGGGGGTGATTCCCTGGGGAGGAGCTAGGCTGGACGAGCCACCTCCTCGCCCGGCCTACAGTATTGAGGAGAGGTCAGGTGGGGGTGATTCCTGGGGAGGAGCTAGCATGACGAGCCGCCTCCTCGCGCCGGACCATTGGGTCATGGCGTCATCATCTGTCTGCCTCCTCATGTCCACAAAGACCGTGACGCACTCTCCATTCTGCGCAGGGCGCCTGCTGCTTACTCTGAGGGTCATGGCCTGCGCTGGATGAGCCGGGGCCGGCCGCTCAGCTTCGGCTTGGTTAAATATTTTTTAGCTTCCCTGACGCCACCACAGGGTCTCTGGTGGCTTCCTGATACTACTCTGTATTGTCTTGAACGAAGTTACGACATAGATTTTCTGTTGAAACAATGTTTCAAGAAACACCTGTAATCTTCCTTTGTATGTTATTTACGAGAACCTCAGTGCTGGATGTGGGCATGCGGCTATGGCTTGCTGACCACACAGTGGGATCGGGGTGGACTGCTCGTGTGCATGTGGCCTTGAGAGGTCACCAGACCCGCTTCCCTGACTGGGGGGTGGCGGGACGGTGGCAGGCCCCACTGCACACCTGGGCGGGCTGGGTGTGTGGCAGGTGTTGACACTGAATGTGCGGTGTGCCTGAAGCATGCCATCTGTATTGCAGTTTGTGCCCTGATTTCTGGGCCACGTGCTTTGACAGTGTCCCACCTGAAAAGGGTGATCACTGCCAGCAGTCTTCCTGGAAGTCGACTTAGGAGTCGTTGGCAGGCTGCTGGCTCTGTGGTTCTGGTTGGGGCTGGCTTCCTGGTTCTTCACACCCAGGCACCTCAGAAGGCCCCCTGTGGCTGGGGTTCTTGGGAGACTTCTGGGGAGCCTGGTGTGGAGAGGGTTCAAACACCTGACTGGGGGGCCCTGGTGTTGTGATGCCCCGTGGAATTACCTCCCTCTGGGCCGTCTTCCACGTTGACTGATTTTGTTTGCATCACCCATGCCGACTAGAAGTGCAGGCTGCCTCAGGGTCGGGGGGCGGGTCTAGTGTGGCCATGCTGGTGGGCGTCTGATGCTTCACTTTTGCCCCTGTTTCAGTCAGCTGTCGGCCATGAGTATCAGTCAAAGCTCTCCAAGTGCTGCTTGCAGGTTGACTCCATCTGGGGGTTTGGAGGCGAGTGTGGTGTCCAGTTGGACAGAGTGGACCAGGTGAGTGAAGCGTTGTGAGCAGACAAGAATCGGGGTAGTGGTTTCCCCTTGGGGGTCAGGAAGGGGGCTCCTGGGTGCTGGCCGTGTGCAAGTGCTTCATTACCAAAAATGTATCGTGTGTGCCTGTCTCTGGCACGTGTGTGAAGCTCCCATGAGATGGTTTTAAGACATCAGGAGAGGACCGTGCTGGAACCCACCCCTGCTTCAAACTGCCTCGGCTTTCTCACTGACCATGTAATCCCACCATGGAATCATCCGTGACATGGCTTCTGTCTACACGGGGTATCCTGTGTTGAGCTTGCCGCCAACCCTACACAAGGGTGAGAGACCAACAGCAGGGCGGTTAGGACAGATGTCAGGCAGCTTCTGAGGTCTTCTCCTGCAGAGGTCTGTAGAAGAGCCTTGGTCAGAGACCTGCTTCTCAGGTACAACACCAGTCTCAGAAACCCAAACTCACTCTTTATCAAGCAAAGGGTTGGCATACCTTTTAAGTAGGGTATCCAGTAAACGAAGAGGTTTGTGCTAGTGGGATCTTAGAGTGGAGAAAACTGTGCCAGAATCTTGAGTCCATGAAAGAGAACAAGTTGACATGGATGAACTCCCCACTGAGAGCCACCATAAGAAGTATATTAGTTAGCTTGCACTGTGGAACAAACAACCTCAGCACCTAGTGGCTTAAAATAATGTGTATTTATTATCTCAGGTTCTTTCAGTGGGGTCAGAAATTCAGAAATGGCTTAGCTGTGCAATTCTGGCTTGGGAGTCCCTTGTGAGGTTATCGTCAAGATGTCATGTAGGGCTTCAGGTATCTGAAGGTTGTTCTGGGACTGGAAGATCAGCCTGCAAGATAGCACACTCACAGGGCTGTTGGCGGAGCCTCAGCTCCTCACCACATGGACCTCTCCTCAGGCTGCTTGAGTGTCCTCACAGTGTGGCAACTGGCTTCACCCAGGGCAGGAAGTCCGAGAGAGAGTGAGGAAGAGTCTGAAATGCCTCTGATGGCCCACTTTTCAGTAGTTACATGCTGTCATTTCTGCCTTATTCTATTCACTAGAAGCGAGTCCCTAAGCTCGGTCCATACTTAAGGAGCAGGAGATTGGTTTCCCTTCTGAGCAGAGGAATACCCCAAAACTTGAGGACATAATTTAAAACCACCACAGCAAAACTCCAGGGACAGCAGTATTCTGGGAGCTTCTTTCGACTTAGACCTTATGACCAACTACGGGATGGTACCAACTGTTGCTAGCCCTCTCCCCCCTCCCCAGTCAGAAAGTGGCCTCAGCTGGCTGTGTCTACAGGGCCTAAGACTTCCGGGTGTCTGCCACCGTGTCCTCACTCTGGAGATCACACTCATTCTCTTCTAAGCATCTCACACCTGGAACCCGGCATCCTGGGCAACCCAGCGACCACACCCCATCCTCTCCCACAAGTCAACTCCAGCACCAGTTTTTAAATATTTATTTGGGCACGCTGAGTCTTAGCTGCATCGTGCTGGATCTTTTAGTCACAGCCCGTGGGATCTTTAGTCATCGCACGTGGGATCTAACTCCCCGAGCAGGGATCAAACCCAGGCCCTCTGCATTGGGAGCATGGGGTCTTAGCCACTGGAGCATCAGGGAAATCCCAGTAGCATCATTTTTTGAAGCAATAAGACAAAATGAGGCTTTGATTTTATAAAGTCTCAGCCAATTCTGATCAAGAGTGCCTGGTCACATTTGCTGAGTTTTTGGCAACTCGGCAGCATGTCAAAAAATTGGGCCCAATCACACGTACAGGCTCATTCTATGATTTCCAGGACACAACAGTAAACATCAGTTCATGTTCAACAGGCCAAAAGAGAACAGCCTTTCTGTGGTTATCTACTGTTGCACAGAGAACCGCCCAGAACTTAGTGGCTGCAAACAGCCACCCATTATCTCTCAGCAGGCTGTGGGCCGGGGGCTGAGTGGGGCTAGATGTGTGGTCGATCTCCAGTGGAGACAGTCCTGCATCCACAGTCAGCTGGTGGGTCAGCTGAGCTTGGCTGCTCAAGGGTAGCCATGGTTCATGATGGACAAGCTGGCTGCTGGCAGGGATGATGATGGGAGTCCTGTCCTCCAGCAGGCTGGCCTGGGATTGTTCACAGGGAAGTGGCCAGAGAGCAGTGCTCTCAAGGCCCTGTGAGGCTTGTCACTTTGCCTGTTTCTATTGGCCAAGCCAAGTCACAAGGCCAGCCCAGAAGCTGCAGAAATACGCTGTGTCTCTTGACGGGAAATGTTGCAAAGTAGCGTGGCAAAGGGGGCAGCTACAGGCCAGGGCAGGAGAATCATGGCCTCCTACATTCCACCCCACATGTGGTCTTCTTGACTTGATGCTGAAGAATAGATTGGATAGAACTCAACATCTTCTCACTGTTGTTATTGTTGTTCTATTGCTAAGTTGTTCTTACTCTTTGCAACCCCATGAACTGCAGCACCCCAGGCTTCCCTGTTCTTCACTATCTCCTAGAGTTTGCTCATGTCCATGGAGTCTGTGATGCCACCTGACCACCTCATCCTCTGTCGCCCACTTCATTTGGATAGAACTGAACATCTTCCCACTAAAAAACTCTTTAAAAACCAAAAAGGACAGCTTTGAAACAGAGTTGGAAACATCTATTTCAAGCCAAGGGCCAAAATCACACTGAATAGTGATGTGTCACAAGTGGTCTCATTAAAGTCAGGGACAATTCAAGGATGCTGTGATCACCTCTGTTAATTATCAATGCTCTGAAAGTTCTAGAATGTGCTATCGAACAAGAAAATTCAATAATAATTGTGATAGCTGAAAGAGGGAAATAAATTAGCCAGTGATTGAAGATGATATAATGGCCTACCTGAAAAACACAAAAGTATCAGCTGAAACATGGTAATAATAGAACAGCTCTGTCAGGGAGTCAAATGCTAACAACTCTCTAGAGTTATTGTTGGCAAAATAATCAGTGTAATTCCTGGAAATTGCCGTGGAGAAAGGATGCAATCAGAAAGAGCAAGGTTGTGGGGGGAATAGAGATACCCTATGATTAAACTTAAGAGGAATAAGATACCAATCTGCACAAAAATGTAAAGTTCTACTGAGGAACGAAGGATGGAAGGAAGGGATCAGGGGAGGGAGGGAGGAAGTTTGTATAGATGGATGGATGGATGGATAAATGAACAGATGGATGATGGATGGATAAATGAACAGATGGATGGATGGATTAATGCGTGGATGGATGGAAGGGTGGTGAGACAGGTAGATGGATGGATGGGTGGTTGGATAGATGCATGGACAGATGGTGGTTGGATAGATGGATGGATTGATACACAGATGGATGGATGGATGGGTGGATGAATGGATTAATGAGTAGATAATAGTAGATGGATGGACAGATGACTGGCTGACTGGATGGATGGGTGGATGGATGGATGGATGAATTAGTGAGTGGATGGATGGATGGATTTGTGAGTAGATGGATGGATGAACAGATGGCTGGCTGGCTGGCTAGGTGGATGAACAGAGGATGGAATGAATAATGTTTACATATGTTTACACTCCAATTCTAGAAACATCTTCTAGGAAATTAAGTAGGAGCTGGGCGATGATTGTTTTCTCCAGAACAGTGACAAGTGTTTGGAAACGGCCTAAGTGCTCATCAGTGAGGGGTGAGGTGCAATCTGTGGACACCCCACAAGGAACAGCCCTTCCCCTCCTTCCTGCCACCTTCAGCAGCCGCCGCCCCAGGACTGACTCGTCTGTGTGTGTTTCCAGTTTACCCGCACTAATGCTACAGGATACAGCGTCCAGAATACGACAAAGACATTTTGAACTCGATGCGATCTTTAATCTGTTTAAAGTTGTTGTATGGCCCCTAAGGTATTTTATTACAGACTTTTTAATTAGTGAGAAATTCATGAATACCATAGAGAAAATGTTTTAAAATTTAATGTTTCTTATATTTATGTAAACTTATGACTTTATTTATATACTGACTTTTTCTTGTATAGCCAGGCTATATATATCCTTTCAGATCAATTCATGTTCTGATACGTGATTTTAGTCTTTCAAATGAATGTACTGTAATGCTTGTCTGTATAAATCCTATGAACAAATATAGGGCTTTTGTAAATGATGCATTTATTGTAATTATTCTTGTTTAATTTTTAAATGATAAACCATGAGAGAAGGGGTTTTCCTGCAATTGTAAAATCATCATGACACGGTGTGCATTATCCTTCCAGAATGTAACCGAGCTCTCCAACACTCACTCTGAAATGAGCGAACTTACTTTCAACCAATTGTTCTATTTTAACGACTGACCTAAACTGTACTTTTTCTAGCAAGAAATGCTTTTTCTCTGCAGAGTGAAGCGATTTAAAAGTACTGGGTGTTGAATGTGAGCTTCTAGTGAAGCTTGGGCTGAAAGCATGGCTAGAAGACGACTATGACAATCTCTCCCGTGACCTGGTCTCTGAGGACCCGGGTCCCTCTCTCCGCTGAGACTCTTCGGGGACCAATCGCGATGCCCTGCACCCGCTGCAGAGCCGGTGCGCTGGACGGTGAAGGAGCCACGTCCCACAGACAGCATAGAGCAGCTCTAACAAAGGCCTTAGTTTTCTTATGTAAAGCATCTTTTTATCTGTAAACATGTTTAAAGAATGGACCTAGGCGTACATTTGTAGATTTTGATGACATAGCCATTTTGGATTGTATAAGCAGCAAATGTAACTTTTACTCTTTCAGGAGCACATTAAAAAAGCCAGCAAGAGATGCGTTCAGATCACAGTGCGTCATTTATTATGCAGTGATATCTCAGTAGACAGAGACAGCACGTCTCTTTACATGTGGGTTCCACCTTTAATTTACTTGTACAATTCATTGTTACCATTCTGTTTTTCTACTAATCTTTGGTGAACTTCCTGAATATGTGACGAAGTACGTACAGTCTACTTTTGAGCTATTTTTATCACAGTATTATTTATTGCTTTCTTTCAATAAAGTACTGAAGGAAAATTTCCCACTGCCAATAGAGTGTGCCGAGGGTAAGCTGTACTCTGAGAACAGACCAGAGCTGGTAATGGGAGCCTGTGTCATCGGACATTGTTAAGAGAAACGGATGGATACAATGGAAAGGCTAGAAGGCGGAAGCATAGATGTCCCCAAAGGACGACCGACCTGGTATTCATGCTCTTGGCTCTGGAGACAAGAGGCTCCATCACTTCAGCACCTGCGGGGACAGGGCCCCTCTGCTGCGGAGGCGTGGGCAGCGGGCCGAGGATGGGAACAAAGTGCGGGTGTCAAGCCTCACTGTGGATCCCAGGGCGGGGTGGCCGAGGGCAACCCTGATGCGGACCCGAATGATGCACTAGGGAGTGTGCGTGTGCACGCCTGTGTGTGGGAGCTTTTTATGTTATTTTAGTCAACAGTCTTTATTCATATATCCATAGAAACAAGAATGTAGCAAGGGGAGGTGGGAGGGAGATTCAAGAGGGAGGAGACATACATTCATCTATGGCTAATTCATATTGATGTATGGCAGAAATCAAGCCGATACTGCACAGCAATTATGCTTCAGAAAAAAAGAACACAGCAAGGTGGTCAGGAAAGTATGAAAAAAAGCTTTCTCACAGAGATTTATAATCACAACTCTGTGTATATCTGGGAGCAGGCTGCCCACCATCATCAGGACTTCCCCCCAGCATCAGACGTTCCCCCCCAGCATCAGGCCCTAGTCCAGCATCAGACCCTAGTCTAGCATCAGACCCTCCCCCAGCATCAGACCCTCCTTCAGCGTCAGGCCCTAGTCCAGCATCAGACCCTAACCAGCATCAGACCTCCCCCCAGCATCAGACCTTCCCCCAGCATCAGGCCCTAGTCCAGCGTCAGACCCTTCCCCAGCATCAGATCTTACCCCAGCATCACACCCTCCTCCAGAGTCAGACCCTCCCCCAGCATCAGGCCCTAGTCCAGCATCAGACCCTCCCCCAGCATCAGATCCTAGTCCAGAGTCAGGCCCTCCCCCAGCATCAGATCCTAGTCCAGAGTCAGGCCCTCCCCCAGCATCAGACCCTCCCCCAGAATCAGACCCTCCCCCAGCATCAGGCACTCCTCCAGCATCAGACCTTCGCCCAGCATCAGGCCCTAGTTCAGCATCAGAGGTTGCCCCCCAGCATCAGTCATTTCCCCCAGCATGAGGCCCTAGTCCAGCATCAGACCCTAGTCCAGCATCAGACATTCCCCCCCAGCATCAGACCCTAGTCCAGCATCAGGCCCTCCCCCAGCATCAGACCCTCCCCCAGAATCAGACCCTCCCCCAGCATCAGGCACTCCTCCAGCATCAGACCCTCGCCCAGCATCAGGCCCTAGTCCAGCATCAGACATTCCCCCCCAGCATCAGTCGTTTCCCCCAGCATCAGGCCCTAGTCCAGCATCAGACCCTAGTCCAGCATCAGACATGCCCCCCTAGCATCAGGCCCTAGTCCAGCATCAGGCCCTAGTCCAGCATCAGACATTCCCCCCAGCATCAGGCCCTAGTCCAGCATCAGGCCCTAGTCCAGCATCAGACATTCCCCCCAGCATCAGACCCTAGTCCAGCGTCAGGCCCTCCCCCAGCATCAGACCCTCCCCCAGAATCAGACCCTCGCCGAGCATCAGGCACTCCTCCAGCATCAGACCCTCGCCCAGCATCAGGCCCTAGTCCAGCATCAGTCGTTTCCCCCCAGCATGAGGCCCTAGTCCAGCATCAGACATTCCCCCCCAGCATCAGGCCCTCATCCAGCATCAGACATTCCCCCCCAGCATCAGGCCCTAGTCCAGCATCAGGCCCTAGTCCAGCATCAGACATTCCCCCCCAGCATCAGGCCCTAGTCCAGTATCAGGCCCTCTGCCAGCATCAGACCCTCCTCCAGCATCAGACCCTCCCCAGCATCATGCCCTGCCCCCAGCATTAGGCCCTCCTCCAACATCAGGCCCTAGTCCAGAATCAGATCTTCCCCAGCATTAGACCCTCCCCCAGGATCAGATCCTAGTCCAGCATCAGATGTTCCCCGCAATCATCAGGCCCTAGTCCAGCATCAGACCTTCCCCCAGAATCAGACCTTCCCACAGCGACAGGCACCTCCCGCATCAGACCCTCCCCCAGCATGAGACCCTAGTCCAGCATCAGGCGCTCCCCCACCCTCAGACCCTCCCCCAGCATGAGACCCTAGTCCAGCATCAGGCCCTCCCCCACCCTCAGACCCTCCCCCGGCCTCAGGCCGTTCCCCACTATCAGGCCCCCCACCTCCAGTATGAGGTGTGGCAGCTCCACTTGTCTGATGCTCCTGAGCACACTCAGGCAGCCCCAGAGCCGCAGGACAATGGCTCTTGCAGGAGGTGCATCTCCTGGAAGCACCTGCGGAACAGCAGCAGCTGGGCTCTGTTTCAGGTCAAGAAGAGGCGAAGGGGCACTTGTGCAGGAGGCAGCCGTGGCTGTGGGCATGTTCCCTGACTCTGCTTCCTCCCCGTGGGGGCTCTGCTCTCCTGCTCTCTCACGGGTCCCAGGACTGTGTCCTTCCAGATTCACAGTCGCCTTGATATCTCAAGCCCAAGTCCTGAGTTGCGTCCCAGTCTGGTGTGGTGGAGGGCTGGGAACACCCAAGCTCAAGGGCTGAAAGGATCCCAGGGGGACAGTCGGGCCCCAGCGGGGGGCAGGGCAGGGGATGAGGGTGGCCGCCCACAGAGGGCCCCGCAGCAGCACTGGAAGGACAGCCGTGATACCTTGGCTCACTCGGGGACGCTGCCCGGCCTAGCGCTCAGAGATGTTACCGCCAGCAGCTCTGGGGACGCAGGAAGCCCGGTGAGTGACACCACGCCACATGGGCTGTGTGTGTGGGCACTGCTGACCATGGCCTCAGTTTTCATTCCGGTTCCAACTGTCCCTCCAAAGGTTGACGGGCCCCTCTTCCGAATGGCACAGATGTTTTCTTTATGTGGGTGAACGCATCCCTGCTTGTTTCTGTCGGCACTGTTGTCCCTCATCATGTGTTTTCCTCGTTACAACCTGTACTTGCTGCTCTTCCAGTTTAAATTAGGAGCAGTCCTTATTTCCTGCATTTTCTAGTTGTCAGGGTTCATTGGGGCTTTCCAGGTGGCTCTAGCGGTAAAGATCCTGCCTGCCAATGCAAGAGATAATGAGAGATGTGGGTTCGGTCCCTGGATCGAGAAGATGGCCTGGAGGAGGGCATGACAGCCCACTCCAGTATTCTTGCCTGGAGAATCCCATGGACAGAGGAGCTAGTGGGCTACATTCCCCGGGGTCGCAAAGAGTGAGACACGACTGAAGCAGGTTAGCACACACTCAGGCTTTAGGTCAGTCACTCAGTTGTGTCCGACTCTTTGCCACTGTGTGGACTGCAGCACTCCAGGCTTTCCTGTCCTTCACTATCTCCTGGAGTTTGCTCAAACTCATGTCCATTCAATCAGTGATGCCATAGAACCATCTCATTCCTGTTGCATCCAGCAGAGAGGTGGCTGGGGCTCGGCAAAGTGCATGGTCCCACTGCGTGGGTGTGAAGCTGCCCTCACCACTCCCTGACCGCGTGACCATCACTGTGTCTTCCTCTGTAAATGGGGAGGTGGCAGCACCTGCTTGGGAAGGGGCACATCCAGCATCTGGTATATGATCAATGCACCACCATCTCAGCGTTGTATTTATTTATAAGAGGGATAGCATTTAATAACCTGCTCCTTTTTCTCTCTTGTCACTTAACTGTGGTCCAGACCACATCTGGTTTACTTACCGCTGTAAATCCCACACCCAGCACAAACAAGACACTCACACATATCTGCCTGAAGAGGCATGAACATACTCTGTCCTCAAGCAGATGAAGCCGAGCGAGATGGGGCCTGATGATAACACTGTGTGATGAGGAGACCCGAGGAGGACCTGTGTGGCTGTGGGGTGGGGTGGGGACATGGGCAGAACCCCTGAGAGCTCCTGGGGATGGGGAAGTTAGCAGGAAGGAGGAGGAGGGCCTGTTCCTTGCAGGGTGTCCACAGATTGTACCTCACCCCTCACTGATGAACACTTGGGCCGTTTCCAAACACTTGTCAGTGTTCTGGGGGAAACAATCATTGCCCAGCTCCTACTCAATCAACTTCACAGAATATGTTTCTAGCACTGGAGTATAAACATCTGCTTTATTCATTCCATCCTCCGTTCATCCACCTATCCAGCCAGCCATCTATCTGTTCATCCATCCATCCACTCACTAATCCATCCATCCATCCATCCACCCACCCACTCATTAACTCATCCGATCATCTCGGACCCACCGAGAAGACAGACGCCTCCTCCGCTCCTGCTCCCAGGAGGACCCCGAGCGTGAGTGACAGGAGCCTCATGGGGCAGCGGGGGAGACACAGAAGGGACATGCCTGCAGGCCCTCCTCCTCTGAACGGGGAAGCACCCACCTGGTCCTAAGGCCTCCTTGCCGGGGTGTCCAGGCCGGCCCCTTTCCTTCTTGCCAAACAAGCGGCCGATGGAGCACCTGATGCCCTTCTTCTTTGGGGCTTTGTCCATGGAGTCCTGGCTGCTGTTGATGCTGGGGTTGCCCCCGGGGCCGTCCTGAGAGTCCGTCGAGCTTTGGGGAGAGAAAACGCCCTTTAACCAGCGCCCTCGTGCAAACACACACCCCTCCCCAAGACCGACTGATAGAACCGGCCACCAGCAACACCCGTGCCTCCACCTCGAGCAGACAGTGGCGTCTCCTTCACCAACCACACCCCACACGACCACTGGGGGCTCCCGGCCACAGACATCGGCCCCGGGAAGCTGAGAGTCTCTGACTGTAGCTGCCCCTGAGGAGGGCTTGACTCCAGGCCAGCCGGTGCAGAGGGCGCTCCGACCCTCCCTCAGGGTCACCGCTTGTCAGGTGATGAGGCTCCCAGAGAAGTCGAGCTCCCCAGCTCTGGGCAGCTCCCCCCGCCTCCCGCAGGGTGACCGTCCCCGGCCGTGGCAGGAGAGCGACAGTCACCGTGCAGGGCTGCTGGTCAGGAGACCACTCGTGCCCTCCGTCGGGGGCTTCCTGGCTCAGGCCGGGAGTTCAGCAGGTGGTGGTCGAATGAGGGCAGTGTCAGCCACAGGAGGGGACAGAGTCTCCTGAGAGGAGACCCTTGAGGAAAAGGGAGGGACCCTCAAGAGCGAACCTGAGAGGCACGGGGCCATCACCATCAGGAACGCGCCCCAGACGGGGAGACCTCTAGCAAGAGCAGGAAGAAAGCTCCCACAGGAGTCTATCCGCAGAGATGGACACTTTCTAAAATCACTGAGGTCCCTGAGCTCTTTTCCCCCAGCATCTGAAGTTCACCACTAAACACAGACACCGCATCCAGTGCGATTCCTTTAAAACCATCCTTCCACCTCTTTCAAGACAAGAGGCGCAGGGCTCCTGAAACTGACGAGGCGCGCAGGCCCCTTACTTGCGGGCGTCCCTGATGTCCTCCGCGCACAGCGCCCCCGTGTGCAGCTGCTCCAGCCGAAAAGACTCAGGCGAGGCGGGGCTCAAGGTTTCACACTTGATGGTGTTCTTGTCATTTTGCACCTCTTCCCGTAGAGCTGGCATCTGAGGGAATGAGCTAAGTGTAAAATTGGCTAACAAGAGACTGTGTCAAAAAAGGCAATCATACAGGCCTTACATTATAACCACAAACATATTTGAAAATCTATTAGCTATGCTATCCGCCAAGTACAAAAAAATGCCTTGTACTCGCTTAATGCCATCTTAAAGGACTGTCTTGTAGAGAAGCGGGGCGTGGGGCAGTGAGAGCACCTGACTGAGTGCAGAGACCCCGGACCGGAGCCTCCCCGCAGCGGGGCTCCGCCCTCCCTGGAATGGGGCGACCAGATGGCCCCGCCGGGCAGGACAGCAGAGCGACGCCAGCCCCATGAACCCTGCATGGCACCAACTGCCCTGATGAAAGGACTGTGCTCATCGCCAGATGCTGCTCAGAAGCACCACTAGCAAGGGTAAGGAACCTCTCAGCAAGCCTTCCAGACCTTTCTGTTTGAAGGAGAAAAGGAAACAGCTTGTACCACCACCCAAGATCATTTGTAGTGATGATGCAGGTTACTGGAACCCGTGACATCAAGTGAAACACAGGAAAGGTACCTAACCCGGCATGCGAACACCATGTGTCTGGCTCGTATTTCTCTGTAACACACGACTGGGGCTACACAGTGAGGTGCTTACACGCAATTCAGTGTAATTTGCTCACTGTGGTCTACATAAAGCACCCCTAGGTCTTCACTAAGAGATGATCTTGTAGCAACCTAGAGCGGTGGGATGGGGAGGGAAATGGGAGGGAGGTCCAAAAGGGAAGGGATATATGTATACCTATGGCCAATTCATGTTGAGGTTTGACAGAAAAGAACAAAATTCTGTAAAGCAATTATCCTTCCATTAAAAAATAAACTAATTAAAAGGAAAAAAAAAGATGATCTCTCCTGGAGTCCCAGCTTTTCCGCTGGTCCCAGGTGTGAGGAAAGGAAAGACAGTGGTGG
This sequence comes from Cervus canadensis, assembly GCF_019320065.1. Taxonomy (NCBI): domain Eukaryota; kingdom Metazoa; phylum Chordata; class Mammalia; order Artiodactyla; family Cervidae; genus Cervus; species Cervus canadensis. The sequence continues at coordinate 4,097,237 of NC_057415.1, read as the reverse complement.
CAACAGTGTGGGGAACAGATTAACCCCTTCAGGGTCCAGACAGGTCTCACTTACACATTTGGGTCTGTGGTTAAGGCAGGGGAAGTCCGTAGAAGCATGCACGGCAAGTATTTTTATAAACAACGAGTGTGTTGTTTTAACCAACTAACCTGTGCCTTTGGAACGGGATTCTGTAAAGAATACTGATCCACTGCAGCCCCACAGAAGCTTGGTGACAACAAAGTGACTCAGTGCAAAATACAGCTGAGCCCGTTTAACAGCGGCTGGATAAACTGCACCCTCCCCTGATCTCTAACAAGAACCCTCAGGCAACAGAAGGCTACAGAGGCTAGAAATTATACCCACAGAACTGAACAGGGGTCAATCTCAAATTCAAGTTACAATAAGCATTTATAAAAATCAGAAAACAACACAGAACAGAGCGGGGAAGTGACACGCCTGGGTTGACCGTGGACTCAGGGGAGACAAACACCTGCCTCAAAGTCAGGGACCGCGGCCAGCCCCTTCCCCGGGCCTCCTCCTGAGGAAGGGCTCTGGGCCCCCAGCTTGGCCGCCCTCCTTCAGGAGGGAAGCCCGCCCCCCTGGTGCCCAGGTGACTAGGATGCGCAGGACCGTGTCCTCACGTAACAGGAGGGCAGAGCAGGTCACAGAGCCGGTGAGCGGCACACCCAGGCCACCAGCCCCAGGCTGACGGAGCAGCTCTGCTGTGCCCAGCAGAAGGGCTCCCAGGCACTGAGCTGCCTGAACTGGAGCGTGGCTGCCTGAGTCCTGCGGGAAGGTCCCCAGAGTGGTCGGTCAGTGGGCTGGGAGCGGGAGAGGGACAAGGACGGCCAGCCCTCGGGGCACTGGACTCCAACAACAGGGGCTCATCCAAGGGACCAGAGGGGAGAGGCAGCGAGCTCCCTCCTGCCGCTCCCTCCATCAGGGACGCTGTGAGGGACACGAGAGCCTCTGGAGGAAAGCGGGCTGGACGGCCCCACGGTTAAGTGTCCAGGCTCTGATCAGATGAGTCTGCACCGCACTGCTGGGTGTGTGAGCCTGGGCACGGGGCCCGGCCTCTCTAAGCCTCAGTGTCCACGTCTGCTGAATGGGGATAACAGCAGCCTGGACCTCACCTGGGTGTCTGCGGGATTAGATGACAGGCTCGGAAAGCACTCGACACGGTGCCTGGCGGGCAGAGTCTCCTGCACACTGCTACCCCCGTCATTAGAGGGCTTCCCCCAAATCTAACACCTATGGCTCTGATTCAGTCATTGCTTTTAAGAAAACACTAAGCGGAAATTCCATGGTGGTCCAGACGTTAGGACTTGGCACTTTCACTGCCGGGACACAGGTTTGATCCCTGGTTGGGGAATTAAGATCCCATAAGCTGTGCAGCATGGCCAAAAAAAAAATTTTTTTAAACATAATAAATACTACTATGTCTATTATAAATAAGCATGAGATGATTAGAAAGCAAACAAGTGGCAGAAAGGGAAACCGTTACAATTGTCTCATCGAATGACCGATTTCCAACAGAACCATCAGCATATTTTAAGTGGTGGGTGAGTTTCAAAACTTCCATTAAAACATCAATTATTCACCAGTACATAACCACACAGTGTTCCGTCACGTGACTCGATAAGCACTCTTTAACACTTCACAGAGAAACAAAGCCATGCTAAATTACTAAATAGTTTACCTTTCGATGATGCTTCCTTAATTAACTAGGCTGATAGATGCATGCAAAGAAATGGAGAGAAACCAGGTTGATTGCGACTTTGAAGCTAAAAATGCAAGAATCAGTATAGGCAAATACAGGAAAGCAAAAATGATGGCAAACCTATAAGTGACATTAAGACTTAGAGAACAGTAGCTGGAAACAGAACTTTTTTTTTTTTTTTTTTGACCACAGAAGTTAAATAAGCTATTCAAGATTTACTAGAGAAACACTATAAATTATTACTCAGGAAGATACAATTCTGTTACAACATCGTGATTTATTAAAGCAGAGCATTCTGTACAACAAAGGGCCTCAACAGCTGTCTGTTCTCAGCCAAACTTCTCTATAACTTATTTCTCTTAATAAAAAACATGTTATACTTTCAAATAGTAATTTAACTGATGAGGAAGTTACCATAATACCTAGTTTAACACTGAACAAATCTCACCACCTATTGGACATTAATGTAAAATCCTTACCTAGAATTTGATTTAAAACTTCTGAAAATAAATTCATTAAAGCAGGTACCGTATGAAAATGTGTAAGAATGAAAGCTAGCATAATAGCAGGTGGAGTCTTCACATTTTATGAACCATAGAAGATACTCTGTAAAAGAGTCTAGTAGAGACATTAACCATGCAAAAGCTGATGAGATTTACAGTCTTAAAAACAAGCACCAACACAGAAAGGAGATTGTGTCAAAAGCCCATTAATTCTACACTTAGAGGATCATTTCTTTATGTAAGCATACTCTCATTTATAAATTGCACAGGTTATGTAGTGTATGATCCATCTACATTATGCTTGTAACTGCATAGTGATACAATAATTCAAACTTACTGCTATGGGGGAAAAACACCATTTAATGAGCCATGAAGAAAAGCACAAACACGACTAAAGGGACACACACTGTGGACACAGCACTGCAGAGACCAGAGCAAGTGGGAGGACGGGAGGGGAGATGGATGGGGAAACTACAGCCTGGGGTTGGGGGGACGGGAGGCTGGGCTCTGGATTGACGACGGCTAAACAGACAACAGGATGAGACAGGAAATCCAAACCGACGATGAAAGCAGACACACCGTCAGAGAACTCCAACAACAAGGACAAAATGTACACACCTGTTCTTTTACAAATACTCGGAAAGAAATCAAGCACGAAACCACAGAGAAATCATCAAGAATTTTAAATATCAACTAATTAGCCAAAGATGCAAATTATATAAATGTGTCAAAAGCCCACAAAATGGACTAGTTACCACTTCACATGCATCTAAAATGATTCACACTTAATTTAATGATATGCTGACCAACAATGCAGCTAACATGAAATGGGTGGTAACAGAAAAAAGTGATAATACATGTGAAGGTACAAAGCAGAGGGTTGTAAACGTGATTTCATGAGGTAAACAGCAATGCACTCAGAAACCTAAGCTACACACGCAAGAAAGCTGGACCAGGGGCTTTAGAGCCGCACACTCTGTCACCAAAAGCCCTAGGTCGTCATCCCGTTTTCAGACTCGGGAGAGTGAGGAAGCCCGACTTCTTCCCTGGGGCCCTGGGGCACCGGGCTTTGAACCTGGTTTCACACGCAGAGCGGGCCTGAGTGCGCGGCCAGGTCCATCAGCAAGCAGACCAGTTTAGATTTTTGGTTTTCTTCCCACCGCATGCCCTGCACCGTGCAGCCAGGCATCCCCAGTGGAAAATGTGCTGCACGGTTTTCACACGCCATGAGAACTGCCATGAGAACTTTCACAAAGTTGTCTGCTCCCTGAGAACAGAAACTTTCCTGCAGCTGCTGCGCCCAGCACAGGCCAGGCCCAGCTTTACAGAGGCAGGCTCTGGCTGAGCTCATGATGACGTGCTAAGCCGGTGGTCCAAATATCAAGACTAACTGGTCACTGTGCGATTACGGAATGATTAAAGACTAGGCAGTTTTAAAAATCATAGACCTCTGAGTGTGGAAAATGTACCTGATTTTCTTCTGGGTAAAAAGACAAGAAAACAAAAAACAAACAAAAAAAGAAAACCAGTATGCTGGGGGAGGGACGTGGCAGGGAGGAGGCAGACACATACCAGAGGCATGAAGCCCAGCCGGTCTATGTTCCGTGCTGGCCTTCGACGCCTCATTCGGGGCGTGGCGGGCACACTGCTGGGCGGGCAGGAGCTGGCAAGCGAGGAGGCAAAATACAGGTCGAGGGAGCTCACTGATTTAAAATGACGAAGGCTGCCTGAGCTCGCCTTGCCCACCCTGCTCTCAGTCTCCTTGGCCCGCTGCTCGGTGTTCTCCTCTTCTTGGATCCACCTAAAAGAGAGCAAAACTCGTCACCTGCCTTTGTCAGCACAGGAACGTGTCTGGACAACAAATTTGGGCTTGCATTCTGTGTCATGATTAGCAAATTCCAGCAACAGTTGCTCAATTAACATCGCAGCAAAAAGGTTCGACTTTCCCTCTTTTGAATATTCTCAAACTTAGTATAACTTAGCATTGAGTCTTACAAACTGGCCCCTGATCATTCACGTTTGATTTGACTCATTTACTCTAACATTCTGACGGGGCCTGGGTGGCGACTCTCTCCCTGTGAGGAGACAGCTGAAGTGGACAACCTTCAGCATCCCTGCTCTCAGGGCTGAGGTGCACATCAGGGCCTCGAGTCTTTTCCACTGGGAATCAGGAACTCTGCACCATCAAAACAGTGATTCACAAACAAGCTTGACTTTCTAAACACAAATCTCCAGACCAGATGAAGTGCTGAGTTGATCTTTTTTTTTTTAAGGGTGTATATGTACCAACACATCACTTGATGAAGTTCTCCCCCAGGTTTGTGAGAGTTTCTGGATTCATGTCAATGTGCCGCATTCACCTAGAATTTACGGTGACGGCTCTTCTCCCCTAATGGGTCATGGATGATTTTATATAGCAGTTTAAGTATTAGATTATGCATATAAAATGATTTTTTAACAAAAATACAAGATTCTTGCAGGTCGTAACCTCTCCAGTTTCACTACTTATATGTCCTGAAAGATTTTCACTGGTGACAAGTTGAAGGACAGAATTTACCATTTATATCAAGTCAACATATTGCATAAGGAAAAATCACTTTTACCTGACAACGTGCTGTAAAAATAGAAACATTAATATGTTAACCGTTCCATATTTCCTGCGGGGACGGGGAAAGACAACCTTTCTGAGCTCGTCTGTGCTCAAACACGGCCCAGAAAGCAGTCTGTCTCGGCGCCAAAACTGCAGGCGGCACCACCTGCGTTTGCTGGTTGTGCCGCTCACCCCTGCCTTCCCCCTGAACCCCCCGCGCTCGGCCAACAGGAACGGGCACCTCGGCCTGGGCTGACGTGACGAGAACAATCCGAGCAGCAGCTCTGCTGGGTCCTGCGCAGGGTCACCGGCCCGCGGCCACTCTGAACGGAACCTCAGGACAGGAGGCACGGCTGTGCGGGTGTGGCCCAGGCAGGCCTCGGGGCCCCCGGCCGCCCGGCTGCACCCAGACCCAGGGCCCCCTGCTCACCACGAGGCGGGCCTTCAGATTCTATCCCGCTTTGTAAACTGTTATAACTGCCAAGACGGTGTCTAAAGAAAACATCTTAAACATACTGATGAGTTGAGAAAAACTCAAACACATGTCCTTGGACCAGTGTCTTACAAGAAGCCAATCTTCACACTGTGTTAAGTTAAACAGGAAACTGCGGATCTGAGGGGAATTTGCCAACCCCAAACCTCAGCTTTTCTGTTCCAGGTGCTTCTCACCAGAGCGTGGGAGGCTCCGAGGGACACACGAGGGCGAACCCTCAGTGCTGGTGGGTTCACGGGCCACAGGGGAACCACCTCGGCACGTCTCCCACCTTGGGGCTCAGAGCTGTGGGGGGGACACCCCACAACACCCCCCGCCCACAGAGTGCTGACACCAGCTGTGGACAGAATGCCCTGGCTGACTCAGCTCTCTCATCAAGGGCGATCTCAGAACTGAAAATCCTTGAAGCAGGGCTGTAGTCAGTGTTCTCACTATGGAACACTCAGACTTCGTCTAGGACAAGACAGCTCCTCGGAGAAGCCCAGTTTCTGGGGAGCTGAGTTCGGGCACACCCACCGGATCTCTTGGTTGGTGGCGTCCAGCTTCTCCTGAAGAATCGCAGGAAGAGTCCTGGCATCAGCCTGCCCACTGGGCGGCAGCTGAACAGCCGAGCTGAGGAGGGTGACCCCGTCGCCCTCGCCGTCAGACACGCCTTCGTCTCTTTCGAAGGCCTGGGCCACGGTGGCCGGCACGCGGGCCTGCTGTCTCAACTGAAATAAAAGGGGCCGAGTCACTGTGTGTTGATCTGGGCATATACGTTAGTGCACTTCTTCCTGTATACTCACCTGATGATATGGCCACTGTAACAGAATATACCCAGTGTCTCTCATTGATCTCAACGACAATGATCTCAATCTGCTTATTCACAGCTTTAAACTCTCAGTTGGAGAGGGAAAAAATGTTATCCTAAAACCATTCTATTACCCAGTTTTTAATTGCAAATTGATAGCCAGAAGATAATAAATCTTGAGACATTTATGCCAACTAATACTTTGAACTGGGGGCTTCCCAGGTGGCTCAGTGGTAAAGAATCCGCCTGCCAATTCGAGAGGGCAGGTTGGATCCCTGGGTCGGGAAGATCCCCTGGAGTAGAAGATGGCCACCCACTCCAGTATTCTTGCCTGGGAAGTCCCAGGAAGAGAGGATGTGTTGGACTACAGTCCACAGGGTTGTATAAGACTCGGATAAGGCTGAGTGTGTACTCAGGCAATGCTGTTAAACCATATAAAACTCTGACTTCTTACAGAAAAACTGTATTCACAAGAATTCAAGAAGCTCAAAAGTCCACTAGTTCCATAAATACGTGCATCATCCACCTGACCAGGCAGCAAGTGTACAAATGCAGGCCGGCCGGGTGGCTGGTACCTTCTCGTCCAGGGCCTTGTGGTGCTCAAATAGAAACTTCAGCGCCCTGAGCACCTCCACCTCGCTGATCATGCTGGCTGGGGACTGCGCCTGCTGCTTGTCCGCCGTCATCCGGAGGGATGGTACATACCGGGAAACGAGGAGCTCCAGGTGTTCAAGCAGCAGCTGCAGGGAGGGGTCAAAGGAGCACCTTCAACCTCACACTTGAATTCAGGGCCGAGAACTCCTCTCAGCCTCACGCTAAAGCCAAAACCATGCTAAGGCACGTCGGAATCCCGCCAGTTCAGTCTAAAGTTAGAGTGGACTTCCCCAGTGGCCCAGGAGTTAAGACTCCACACTTCTGCAGGGCTCATGGGTTTTAATCCCTGGTCGGGGATCTAAGATCCCACATAAACTGTAGCATGGCCAAAAATGGAAGTTAAGAGAACTCCCCCTCAAATGTACTAAAATTACATTGGCTCTCATCATAAATTTGAAGCAAACTATGAGAACCCCAAGCTGATCCACCTCGGTCTGCCCAGTGGGAAGATGTGAAAAATGACTTGAAAACCAGACAGACTTTAAAGACAGCAACAAGGAGCCCAGCGGTGAGCCCCGCGGGCACAGGTCAGCACGGGAGACTCCGCCTACTGACCCTGGTGTTGTTCCTCTCTGCTCTCAGCTGAGCAATTTCTTCTTCTCTGGCAAGAAGCTGCTCCCTGCACACCTTCAGTTCTTCATTATATGTTCCCAACTCCTAGAAAACAGTTAAATGAGGAGGTATCTAAATGCAAACACAAGTGAAAAAGAGAGCGAGACCGTGAAGGCTGACCCTATCAAGTCTCTCCAGGCTCCACACAAAGGATCTCCCTGCCCCTCCGGAGAAAAGAGGGTCCGCTGACCCCAAGACCACACAGACAAGCACAACTCAGACTGGCCTTCAACCTCCGCCTCGACCTGGCAGGCACACGGAGAAGAGAACCCGGAATCCAGCCTGCCTTCTCCAGACCCAGGGAAGTCTGAGAAACTTTCCTAAACATAAACCAAACAACAAAATGGATAAACAGATTCTTAAACGACATGCAGACAAGTGACCTAGGACCCCTGAGGAGAGTGAAGAAGAAAGGGAAGATCTACAAGGCCACCAGGTTTTGGAGTGTTTCTCTGGGAAAGAGGCTGATGGCACACCAAGGCCATCTGCTAGCCTGACTCCACTGAAATTACCCAGTCATTCAATAAACTGGCTAAAATGTTAAATTCGTGTTATATGTATTTTATCACAATTTGTGTGCACGCGGGGCCATCCACGTGGTGAACTTGCTCAAACCGAACCACAACGAGACTTTCATTCTTCCATTTTTCTTTGTACAAGTAAAAAAACCCTGGCTTACACATCCCCCACTACATACTGAGTATTCAGCACCTAGAACACTGCCCAACACTTGTAAGAGGCATGTAGTAGACATGTGAAGCCATGAGGGTATATGTTACACACGTAAGCAGTAGGTACCCATTGTTAACATGCTGGACACACTGGTCTGTGCTTTGTAAGACGGGAGACATTAAGGGGCTTAGCCTTTCTGCTTCAAGGACTGACTCTCTAGCTCGATCCAGATGCCCCAGAGACTGTTCCAGCCAGTGTATCCCTTCTTGTGGGGCCCCCGCCCATCCTCCACGCAGCACCTGCACAACCTCTAACAAAGTCAACCTGCTGGGGTCGATCCTGCGCACGAAGGCCAAAACGCCCTGGCCGGCAGGGCCCACAGCCATGCTAACAAATGAAACACAACCCCAACGCTTCACCGAGTGAGGGCCAATCCGACGGTCCCAGTCCCTGGCTGCTCTCACCTCAGGACACTCTGCCTCCAGGACTTGGGTCGAGGCCAACTTCTTCGTCTTCTTGGCCTTTGCCTTGGGGTTGCAGCATTGGAAAAGTGCCCATAGGCGGGCCCTTCTGCGACCCATCCTCGTGGATGGGGGCAGCCCCCCACTCGGGGGCAACCGCTGTTTCCCAGGCAGTTACCTCAGCACCTGAGCTATCACCACCGATCTCACACTACGACCACCGATCTCACACACCGCTCTCTCACACACCGCTCTCTCACACTATGACCACCAGCTCTGCTGTCTCAAGAAGAAATGGCACGAAGGCTCTGCCTCCAGCACGTCTCCCAGGAGCCCGGAACCTGGAACCCACTCCGTCACAAGGGGCTCCATGGTAACAGGGGGGCTGGGCTCAGGCCCACCATCAAGGGTGCAGAGAGGGGGGAAGGGCTGCCAAAAAGATGGCAGGTGAGTGTGGGGTGCGGGAGAAGGAAGGCCGTGCCCACCGCTCAGGCCCAACGTCAAACATGACCCTGAAATGTACTGGGTCACAGTCGAACCGAACAGTATAAACTGCTTCAGAAACCACCACCGCTAGGAATGAGCACATCTTCTAAGGGGGCTTCTGCCCCCTCCACCCCTGAAACAAGCCTCCAATGAGGCTACTGAAAGGGCACCCCTGAACTCAAGGGCACCCCTGAACTCAAGAGCGTCCCCAGAACCCATGCCAGTGAGGATGCTGGCTGCCGCACTGGCTGCCCCTCACTCTCACCCTGAGCTTGGTCATTGCCATTTACTTCTCCAGGGGATCTTCCCAACCCAGGGATCAAACCCAGGTCATCCGTATTGTACACAAACACTTTACCATCTGAGCCATGAGGGATCTACTAGCGTGTCAGATGAGTGCAAACATGCGGTAGTTTAGCCTGCCAGGCTCCTCTGTCTATGGATTTTCCAGTCAAGAATACTGCAGTGTGTTGCCTTTCCCTCCTCTTGGGGATCTTCCTGACCCAGGCATTGAACCCAGGTCTCCTGCATTGCAGGCAGATTCTTTACCATCTGAGCCACCAGGGAAACCAGGAAATGCAGGTCCCTGCTTTGCGCTACAGACCAGGGCATACAGGATGGGGGTGAGCTTTGTCTGGACCACTTCTCTTCCACGGGGTCTTCCCTCCCTCTGCTGACGACATTCCCCCTCTGAGGATGTCATGCTCCCTCTGAAGGTGTGAATACTCTGCCAGGGTCTGCCCTCATTCACCTGCAGAATTCTGAAGAGCTCTGTACTGACCTGCCCCTGTCCCGGCCCCAACATAAAACCCTCTGACTTCTCAAAGTCCTGGGCCTGACTTTTCTCCATCATGGGGCAGAACAAGTACATGGAATCAGTTGTGAGCAACCCTGACATCATAACTCCCCCAATCTCCAGACCGAAATGAACGAACTGTTGGTAAAAACCAAAACAGTGCATGGGTATTTTTATACGTGTGTGTGTATGTGGAGAAAAAAAATACCTCTCTTGGTTAACCCAGATAATCTATTTCTTCTAGGAAGCCTCATGTTCTAGTAAGAACATGATCAAGAACCTAATATAATCTATTTTCAAATATATTCACAAGCTCTTGGCTCTCAGGATGCTGGTGATTGAGGTTTTTGGGAGAGAGGGTGGTTGAAGGGCTCCAACATAACAACGGATACTTGCCGTCTTGGGAATGCACTTATCTTCTCACGGTTATCTTCCTAACTGTCAGAGACAGCCCCACAGGAGCTGTAGTGTCCATGTTGGGGTGGGGAGATTGGGGAAAAAGTGAAATGTCAGGAAAAAAGGTGCAGAGCTGGAGAATGGGAGTTTCCTATTGTGAGATGTCACAGGACAACTGGTGCTGGTTTGGAGGAACAGGGGGATGGCTGAGCAGGAGCAGACTGGAGGAGAGGAGAGAGGGAGCTGGAGGACGGCGGGGATTACAACGGCAGGTTGTGCTCCCGTGGCATCAGGGTGCAGCGGAGGGGCAGCCCCTGGGAGTGGATACAGCCCTGTACTCAGCACCGTGGCTTTGGGAAGGGGACAGAAGCCTGACCGTGGAGCCTCCCAGGAACTCAAAGGGAGAAGAGCTAGGGCCTAAGGTCCAGGAGAGAAAGAAAACGGGTCTCTGTGCGGTTGAAGGGCTGAATCACCAAGCCCACTGAGAAGGATACAGAAAGGCCAGTGGGGACAGAAAGAGAAGGTGGCCCCGGAGTGTCACGAGGCTCACAGGTGAGGGGCCACAGAAGGACCGCAGCAAGCAAGACACCTTCCCGACAGCTCTGTCACAGCCAGTCTGCACCTCCAGGGAGCCCAGCAGGCCCAGGTGCAGCCCAGAGACACCACAGCGGGGAGGCTGTGCAGGAGCCCGGCCAGGCTGGGGCCCCTCTCCCAGGGGAAGGGCAGGGAGGAGGTGATGGAGGAGGGGCTGAATTCCAGTCTCCAAGAAACCTGGTGCCTGGGAATCCTGAGTCTGGCAGGAGACACGCCCATGCAGGATGAGCCTGAGGCATAAAGAGGGGAAGGAAGGAGTGGATCACCCAGCAAGGACAGACAGCCCTGCCCCTGCACCACTCACAGCTTCTCCAGAGGAGACTGCAAGGAGGGGAGGGAAGTACACACAGGCTTCTCTTTATATAAAGTTATGTGTTTTGGTCATGGATTCATGAATATACGAGTCTTTTCTAGCTAGTGGATAATGCAGCTATTTCTTGTATTGTTTGATAATACAAACAAACTTTTCAAACAGATCTCCAACTGTTTCCCTTTCCAGGAGAAGAGAGAAACCAGGGACTCTGTGCTTTCTTTAGGAAATGCACATGCAGAGGCCATCTGTCCTGTGTTCTTTTGACCTATCTTCAAGCTCACCGATCCTTTCTACTACCTGTCAATTGCACAATTAAACACGTGCAGTGTGGATTTTTCACTTCCGCTATTGGACTTTTCAGCCCTACAATTTTGTTTTGATTCCTTTTGATAGTTTCTATTTTTATAGACCATTCCCTGAGTAATCCTCACTTCTTAAGTATCTGCTCCAGCTTTGATAACTATGCAGCTGAGTAGCCATCATCCAGTCAAGACACAGAATACTCCCAGCACCCCACACAGTCTCTTCTGCCCCAGTAGGCCTTTCCCACCCACCCCATCAGGAGACAGGCACTCCATCCCAGGATATATGTGACTCAAATGAGGAATATATATGAGGGCACTTGGGAAAATAGAAGTAATAGTTATTCCACAAATGCGGAGACGCTTTGCACCATCATCAGTAGTCTAAATAAAGAAATGAAAGCATGCGATAGTCTCCAGGGAAGGTGAAAAGATAAAATTAAGTACCAATTTTGATTTTTTGAAACCATCTCAAAACTGGAGGCTGCATCCACAATGATAAGAATTTCTACATGAAACTAGGATCCCAACCTCATTCTTTTCTTAAAATTTACTTTAGGACTTCCCTGGGAGCACCATGGATCAGAATCTGCCTGCCAATGCAGGGGACACAGGTTCCATCTCTGGGGCAGGAAGATCTCACATGCTGTGGAACGACTAAGCCCATGCACCACAACTACTGAGCCAGAGCTCTAGAGCCCTCGAACTGCAACTAAGGAGCCCCAGTGCGGGAACTACTGAGGCCACGTGCCCAGCGCCCGTGCTCCGTGACAAGAGGAGCCACTGCAATGAGAAGCCCCCGCACCGCACTGAAGAGCAGCCCCTGCTCACTGCAACTAGAAAAAGCCCGCATGCAGCAATGAAGACCTGCTGCAGCCAGAAATAAACATCAATAAATGAATCATATGAAAAGTTTTCTTCACAGGAAAAATGAAACAAAGGCCCACAACATCAGACCGAAAGTACCGCATTCTAGGAACCAAAGCCAGACGCACCTGTGCCCAAGTGTGTGTGTGGGTGGGTCACAGTAAAAATACACTGGTATATTTATAAGGACAAAATATGCTTGGTGGGCTGGCCCAGATTCTACTCTTCTAGAAAGTCACCTACTAACGTCATCAGCAAACATACATGGTTTTATTTTCAAACATGCTCAGTGTGATAATTTTGAAAAAAATCAGAAATTTTTAGTTTTAGGAGGATTATTACTCAATATTATAACAGCCACACAGTGGAATACATGCAGCTTTTATTCAATCATTCAACAACCACAGGAGCACCCACTCTGTGCTGCCTGCTGTAGGTTTCAGGAATATATTGACAGCTAGTGAAAACAAGACAGAGAATAAGTAGCATAACATCTTTTAGAGCAACCAGTCTACCACAGCTGGCTTCCTTCCCCTCCATGAACCTGGTCTCCCTCCTTCACCACTTCCTCCTGGGGCAGGAGATGGGACCAGAATGGCCTTTTCCTGTTTGTACTGCAGTCCTGGGCAAGCAGAAGGACCAGGACCCCACAAGGTCCATCACAGCTCATCAGCACGGACTCTGGTGTTTCTCTAGCCTTACTTTCATTACTTTCTGTTCTAATCTGTATTATCTCCTTCCTCTGTTTACTCTACTTTTAGTATGTTCATTTTCTAGTGTCTCACTGTATAGTATTAGGTTATCGATTTGAGATTTTCCCTCTTCCTTAATGCACTCATTTACAGGCATAAATTTCTTTCTGCATTTTCAGCTGCTTGAGCTACATCCCATAAGTTTTGGCATGTGGTATCTTCAGTTTCATTCAGCTCAAAAGACTTTACAGTTTCTTTTTTGATATCTTCTTTGACTAACTGGTTATTTGAGAGTGTGTTGTTTAAATTTTATCATAGCTATGAAGTTCCCCAGTTCCTTCCTGTTTGTGATTTCTAATTTCATTCCACTGTGGTGGGAGGCTATGTGTTCTATTATGGCTCTCCTTTTAAATTTATTTATTTTATGAGCTAGTATATGGTTTATTCTGGAGAATGTTCCAGGTACACTTGAGAAGAATGTATTTTGTTGTTGACTAGAGTATTCTACAGATGTCTGCTAGGTCTAATTGTTTTATAATGTTGTTCAAGTCTACTATTTTCTTGTTGATCTTCTTTCTGGTTCATTATGAATCCTTACAGATTAAGGAAATCACATTTATAAGTGTGTTTTGTGTTCTGAGTACTTTTTTCGAGTTTGTTTTTATCTTTGTCACGATTTCTTCCATTTGGCTTTCTTAATATTTATACAGCCTTTAGGCAAGTTTTATAGTTTGTTGTCATACTGAAGAAGGTCTTCCCCTCTCCAGAGTGGTAAGACATTTTTTCTCATATTTTTGCAGTACTTTTCTGGTTTCATATATTATGATGAATTCATTGATCCACCTAGTTTTAATTATCCAATAAGAAGAGCATAAGGAAGAAACATCATCATTTTTCAGAAGTCATCCTAGTTGTTGTATCATCATTATTGAAGAGTTAATTTTTTATCATTGACAGGAAGTGTCATCATCATAACACATTATTAAGGAAAGGTTTTAAAGGTTGGGTTTTTTTTCATTACTAACAAATATGAATTAGATATGAGAGAGAGAGATCCTGCAAGGAAGAGTGAGGTATTCTGAAGGAGGAAAGCCCAGGAGGTGAAGGTCAAGCCTAGGGACATGGGGTCCCCGGTTGTGACAGCTCTTCCAAGTCTTCAGCTCAGTTCCAGATCACAGAACCCCCTTCCTTAGGGTCACTGACCCTCCACAGGTCGGACCCATTTTTCCTCTTGTTTTCCCGCCAGGGCCCAATGGCATGAGCTTTGTTTGAAGGCTCTTCCCTCATCACTATTTCCGTGCCTCTTTGTGTCTCCCAAGGACGACGAGCTCCTTGAGAACAGGAATTAGGATTTCCTTCTCTAAGTTCTAGAGGCCCAGGTGGTGCTGTTCAATAGAGTAATCACCAGGTCTTTATGGGAATGGAGCACTTCAAACAGCTTCTCTGAATCAAGAAGTGATGCAAGTGAAAAATACATTCTGAATTTCAAAGACAGTATTTAAGAAAAGAAAGTCCATCAATGTTTTATATTGATTGTTGTTTAGTCACTAAGTCATGTCCAACTGTTTGCGACCCCATGGACTGTAGGCTGCCAGGCTCCTCTATGGGATTTTCCAGGAAGAATGCTGGAGTAGGTTGCCGTTTCCTCCTCCTTGGGATCTTCCCTGGCCAGGGATCTAACCTGTGTCTCCTGCATTGGCAGACAGATTCTTTACTGCTGAACCACTGGGGAAGCCCGATAATGTTACTACCCTTTTTCATTTTCATTAAAGGGTGATATGATAGCCCTTGGATTTCATTGATTTTTGCTTTACGTATTTTTAAAGCTCTTTTATTAGGCACAATATATTTATGGTTAAGATGTCTTCCTGATGAATTGACACTTTTAACACTATAAATGGTACCTTTTAAAAAATCTTTGGTAACATCAGGTGAAAACTTGAAATAGTCTTCTCTGGACCTGGGCAGTCCCTCAGCATTGACATTCAGTTACCTCTGTTCTGTCCGCAGCCTGCCGGTCACATTTCCCACCACCCAGATCAATACCCCCATGCCCCTCAGAGCAGGACCAAACACTAGCATTAGTGCAGGCATCTTAGACCCCACAGCACCCACGCATTCAGGGGCAGTCCTGTCTGCAGCCTGCTGAGGAGCCCTGTGCAGGGGCTGTGGGCCCCCGGGACAAGGCAAGGTCCTTTGTTTCCTCGGGGCAGTTCTGGCCACAGGAACCTGAGGCAGACAGCGATTCCCGTAAAGTCGTCAGGGTGAAAGAGTCTGGAAAGGCTGCAAGGCAGATGTGACAAAACTCCCAGTGGCAGGGAACAGGCGTGGACATGTCGGGAAAAGTCCACAGAGCCAGGATCACAGACAAGGACGAAGTCAAAGTAACGGGGTGTGTAATCTCCATTACAGGCTGTTTGAGAAGGGACAGCTAGACCAGCCTAGGACCGGGTAGGAGAACGCGGGCTCTTCTCCCTCTGGGCCCGGGTCGGCCCTGCCAGGCCCTGACCCTGCTCCTTCCCTCCATTCAGCCCACGGTAGGTCTCGGTCGGACATCCCCCGGCCGCAGCTGACCCCGGCTTGCACACCGCCGGGTCTTTTCCCGCTGCCATTTACCGGCCACCCGGCGCGCCTTCCCGAGCCAGTACCCGCGATGGTACTCACCCACGACACGACACCCATGACGAAGACGAGGTACCCGAACCGAAGTTTGAGGCCACCGGAGCGCCCTGCGGCGGCGCTCGAGGAGGCCGGTGCCCTCCGTCCCCGCAGCGTTCGCTGTCGAGGTCCTCGCAGGTTGATGGCAGGCACAGTCATGAGGAATCTTAGCGGTCGTCCGTGGAACTTGGAAAGCCGGCCTCTGATGGCCAGACGTCGGAGCTTTTCGGTATACCCTCGCTCCCGCGCACTGTACCCACGCTTTCGGAGGAAGCAGGCGGCGGTGGCCCCGCCTTGTCTTCCTCAGGGTATTGCTCAGTCAGTGCAGGGAAAGGAAGAAGCTCCGTCTTCATCTCACCCGCGAGTTCAGCGCAGCCTGAGTGCGTGCTCAGTCGATCGGTCGTGTTCGACTCTTTGCTGACCCCACGGACTGCAGCCCACCAGGGTTCTCTGTCCATGGGCTTTCCTAGACAAGAATACTGGAGTGGGTTGCCGTTTCCTCCTCCAGGGGATCTCCCCGATCCAGGGATGGAACCCTCCTCTCCTGCATCTCTTCCATTGGCAAGAGGATTCTTTACCACGGAGCCACCTGGGAAGTCCGATGCACGCAGAGTTGGCATTAAAGGTTCTTCCTGAACCGGATCCCTTCTCAGGGGCAACGACCTCCTGAGCTACCACTGGCCCTCCGACTGGCCCGCCTTCGGCCGGCTCTCAGCTTCGGTTCCTCCCAGGCTCATTGACAGTATGGGTGCACAGGTAGCCCTGCCTCCAGAGTCACGTGGCAGCTCTGTCCCCGTGGAAAGTTGTTGAATCAGAGGTTTGCTCTTAGCATCTTAGTAGCCAGGTGCCTGCCTGGAGCAGATCCTCAGTGAACAGGTGGGTGGACAGAATGAAGGTCACTGAGATGGCCATCGGTGGGTCTGAATTCAAGTCACAAATAGGCTTCAGATCTCCTCCATCACTACCTGTGATGCGTTGCGGTAATGCCAGGGTCCACGTCTGACTTTCACACGCCGGACTTCAGACTATCTCCTCTCGACCCTACTGCTCTTGCAGCCAGGCAAGCTAGAAGAATCCACTCCATTCAGCCTTTCTTGGAGATTTTTCTTCCCTGTAGATTCTTTAAAGCCTTTGGAAAACAGAACTGCTGGAGGCTAATTGGCATACGAAACCATAGGGGCCAGGAGAAGGAGGCCCCCACGTGGGTCAGGCGCGTCCAGCTGTCCCTAAACATCGCGCTCTGCTGGACTTAGGTTGTGGGGAGTGCAGTGTTGGGTAAGCGGCACAAGGCTGGGTCCTACTTACAGGGCGACTGTGGGCTGCGGACTGAGCAGGGGAGCCGCCAGCCGGGAGTCTCCGGCCCCACCCTTTGTATCAGTTTTGAGAGGCCGGTGTGGTAGTAATTAAAATTCCTTTCTCTTCCATATGTTTATCCAGTTGTTCCAACTTCATTTATTGAAGACTTTCTTTTCTCATTGAATAATATTACTGCCTTTGTTGAAATTCAGTTGACCATGTACATGTTCCATTTCTGGACTCTATATTGTGTTCCATGGATCTATTCATTTTCTATCCTGTGCCAATACCACGTTGCCTTGATTGTGTGCGTATGTGTCAGCCCTGTTCCCCTCTTAGCGACCCCATGGACCGGAGTCTGCCAGACTCCTCTGTCTGTGGATTTCCCAGGCAAGAATACCGGCGTGGGTTGCCATTTCCTCCTCTAGCAGATTTTCCGACCCAGGCAGATTCTTCACCACTGAGCCACCTGGGAAGCTTGTTGTCTTGATTACTGTATGTTTATAGTGACTGTGGAAATCAGGTAGTTTAAGTCCTCCAATTGTTCTTTTTTCCCTCCTTTGTTGGTGTTTCCATATAAGTTTTATATAAATTAAAAATATTTAATTTAAAAAGTCCTGCTGGGATTTTAATCGCTATTGCATTGAAAGTGATGATTGACAAGAATTGACATTTTAACAATACTGAGTCTGCAATCAATGAGATGGTTTTATTTTAGACCTTTCTTACTTAATCTTGACAACATTTTGTAAGCTTTCTGTGTACAGATTGTATACATCTTTTGTAAATGCATTTCCAAATGTTTTTGATGCTACTTTCAGTGGAATGGTTGAGATTATTGGTTTTTATTTTCAACCCATGGGTCCCAGAGAGTGGGACATGACTGACTGAGCATGTTTTAGACAACTTATAATTTCAGCTTGCCTTTTTCCAGGTGGAGAATCTCAGCCTTATAATTGACATGTTTATTCTAGTTACAGCCATTGTTGTATATGGTTTGCCACAATTTCTTCATTTTGCCTTTGTTTTTTAAAAATATTTTCACTGGGTATAAATGAGCAATGAGTCAACAGGTTTCTTTTACCACTTTAATTCTTAGCTCCATTGTTTAAGTCCGTTGTCATTCATTGGTCTTTTGAATGCAAAAATAAAATTTTTATGCACAAAATTTTCTCTTTGTTACTATGATGTGTCCAGGTGGTGTTTTCTTTATATTTTTCTTTCCTTGGGGTTTTCTAAGCCTTTTGAAATTGTAAGTTGGTGTTTTGCACTACATTTGAGAAAACTACAGCCATTTTTTTCCCTCATTTTTTCAGTTATTTCTTTTAAGTCTTCAATTCCAAATATATTCCATGGTGTTGTCCCGAAGGTCACCAAGACTGTTCCCTGTTTTCTTTCAGTTGTTTTAACCTCTGCTCGTCAGATCTATCAAATCTCTCTTCAATTTCACTCATTATTTCTTCTGCAGTGTTCAAACTCTGTTAGTATTATTCAAGTGAATTTTTAATTTCAGATAATGGAGTTTTCTGTTCTAAAATTTCCTTTTGCTTCTTGTTTTATAGTTATCACTTCTATGCTGAGATATCCTAGCTTCTGTTCATTTTATTAATTTTCTACAGATCAAACATATATTTTAAAGCTCCCAAAAAAGATTCTATTGGGAATTAGAGGTAAGAACCAGTAAAAATTTATAAACTTCACCTGGAAGGAAGAGATATGTAATGAGAAGTATCGATAACAGAAAATGTTACAATCCCTCTGTCCATGGGATTCTCCAAACAAAAATACTGGAGTGGGTTGCCATGTCCTTCTGGAGCGGATCTTCCCAACCCAGGGATTGAACCTGAGTCTTCTGCATTGCAGGCAGATTCTTTACTGTCTGAACCACCAGGAAAGTCGACACAGAAGGTATTATACCTTATTTACGAAGAAGTCTAAAGGGAAACCCAAAGACAACAGAGAATAGATAAACGAGCACAATAAGGGAATTTTAGTCTCTGATAGCCACCACTAAGGTAAACCCTTTCTCCTAGCCAGACAAAAATAAAACCTCACCCTAAGGACCTAGTTAGCTCAGTTCCTTTAACAGGTACATCATGTCTAACTTTAAGCAAAAAATTATATGGTATACTAAAAGACCAAAAACAAAAACACTCATTGTGTTTTAAGAGATACAGCCAGGACCAGAATGAGACACAGATATGGTGGAGATGTTGGAATGATCACATCGGGAATTTAAAACAACTAGGAATAATATGCTAATGATTCTAATAGAAAAGTGGGCAACATGCAAGAACAGATAGGAAATGGAGGCAGGGAGATGAGTAACAAAAAAACCCACAATGTAACAGAAAAAAAAGATGCTTTTCCTGTGCCGGTCAGCGGGACGTGCCGGCAGGGACGAGCTCCGAGACCGGAATGCTGCCCGCCCCATTCGCGGAACCGGAAGTGGAGCGGGGCCCCTGGGAGCGGCGGGCGCGGCGGGCGCGGCGGTGGCTGGGCAGTGTCGAGCCGGGCCAGACCCATCCCGGGTGTCGGTGAGCGAGCTCGGCCTCCGCCGGGCGGAGGAACGGGCGGGTTCCTCAGCTGCCGTCCCCGGGCGCCTCTAGGCCCAGGAACGGAAAGAAAGCGGCGGTTTCGTCGCATTTCCGCTCGCTGTTTCGCGCGCCGGGGGAGCGCTGGCGAGGCTTCCCCGGACTGGGGGCGGAGGTCGGAGAAGGGGATGGGCGGGCCGGGGGCTGAGGGAAGGGCCCGGGCTTGAGGAAGCGGGCCGGGATTGAGGGACGGGGGCCCGGGGCTGAGGGGAAAGGGCCGGGCCTGAGGGAACGGGACCGGGGGACTGAGGGAAGTGGAGGAACAGGGGGCTGAGCTAAGGGGCCGGGGGCTGAGGGAAGATAGGGGACCGAGAAGCTGAGGGGAAGGGAAGGAGCCGGGGGCTGAGAGAAGGGGACCGGGAGACTGAGGGTTGGGGATGGGCCGGGGGCGGAGGGGAAGGGGTCAGACCTGAGGGAAGGGGTCCGGGGGACTGAGGGAAGTGGCGGAGCCGGGGGCTGAGAGAAGAGTAGGGGACCGAGGAGCTGGGGGTAGGGGAAGGAGCCGGGGGCTGAGGGAAGGGAAGGAGCCGGGGGCTGAGAGAAGGGGACCTGGGGACTGAGGGACGGGGACCGGGGGATTGAGGGACGGGGACCGGGGGACAGAGGGACGTGGGTGGGCCGGGGCCGAGGGGAGGGGGCCAGGCCTGAGGGAAGTCCTGGGGAGGGGAATGAGGTCGGAGAAGGGGGGCGGGCTGGGGGACGGGGAAGGGGCAGAGCTTGAGGGGTCAGGTCGCGCGGTCCTGAGGGGGCTGGGGAGGAGGGTCCGTGGTGTGAGGGGAGGATGCCCGGGATCTGGGAGGAAGGGGCCAGAGAGTTGAGGGGGGCGTCTAGCATAGGAGAGGGGCCCTCCAGGAGGGGTGCAGGACCTTGGGGTCGGGAGGAAGGGGTGGGGGAGAGGCCGGGCCCCAAGTGTTCGGGAAGGGGGCCAAGGGCCCAGAGGGTCCCGGGAAGAGCGGGGAGCCCCGGGGAGGCGTCCAGGACTGGAGGGTTAGGGGGAGGGGGCGGAGAGCCTACAGGGTCTAGGGAAAGAGAGGAGCCCTCCCGGAAAGAGAGGGTCCCGGACTCGGGAGGTCAAGGGGCGTAGGGCCGAGGGGAGGGGGGAGCCGGGGTCTCCCGAAGGCCGGGCGGGCGGCTCCCTCCCAGCTCCCGGGCCCACACCAACGGGGAGATGTTGCAGCCAGGTCAGTGGAAAGGCAGCGACCGGCGCGGCGACAGAGTGGAGCGGCTTTGGATTGGGAACAGCCCCTCAGGGTGCGGGCTGGGAGTCACCTGGAAGGGAGTCAGTCTCTTGGGAGCTTGGTGCCCCTGCAGAGGGTCTGGGGCGAGGGGGACAGGGCTTCCTCCCCCCGGAATCTGTCCGCGTCTGGCCCGGGGGAGCGGGGGTGAGGAACGCACTTCCCGCTGGGCAGAGCTCCGAGGTGTCCCGGTTGAGCGCGCCCCGCTGGCTCTGCGGCGACCTGGCCCCCGAGCTCGTTAGTGATTCGCCCCGCCGCCCCGCTGGCCGGCGCTGGGCAGAGCCTGAAGGCTGTTGAGTCAGGGAGCTGGTTCTGGAGGCTGGCCCGCGCCTCTCGGGGTGGAAAGTGTTCCCAGACCCGAGAGAGGAAGGGTGTGTGGGGGTGTCCTTGATGCTCTGCTCCATACCCCCCTCAGTAACTGGCAGTGTGGCCCCCATGACCTTTTCTTTGAAGCATTTTGAGTGACAGATCTGTAAAAAACTTCACTTGCATGGGGTCATTGGTGAGTCAGGTCTTTGGTCCGTGCAGTGCAGCAGGCGCTGGGTAAGAGCCTGGTTGAGAGAGAACATTGGGAGCCCTGGGGTCTGCCCTGTGTTGCAGTGGGCTGCGTCCTGGGGCCCTTGTCTATCAGAGGTCCTGTCTTTGACTGTGCAGGAGGCAGGGGTGTGGGGGGAGTCCTCTGGGTAATGGTGGTGTGGAGAGTGGGCCGTGTGAGACCTGTTTCCTCTGCTACACTGGAGAGGGTGGGCAAGTGGACGGCTGGGTAACTCAGCGTTGGTGGTTTCATCCGCTCAGAAACCTTATCGTGTTCCCTCACCCCCACTAGGCAACCACTAGTCTACTTTTTCTCGCTGTACACTTACCAGATCTGGCCACTCATAGAAATGGGCCTGTATAATGTATGGTCTTCTGTGTCCGGCTTCTTCACTTAGCGTAAGATTTTTAAAGAGTTGTCCATGTTGTAGTAGGTGTCAGTACTTCACTCCTTTTATCTTCAGATATTAGTAACATTCCATTGATTGGATAGACCACCTGCTGCGTGTCTATCACTTCACAAGGATAGTGGGTTCTTTTCACTTTGGGCTGTTGGGAGTGATGCTCTGTGAACAAGTTTTCTATATACCTAGGAATGGAGTTGCTGGGATATGTGCCACCTCTGTGTTTTAACCTTTTGAAGAACTGCCAGAGTCTTTGATTTTCCATTTCCACCACCAGCATAAGAGCCTTCTGATTTCTGCACACCCTCACCAAACTTGTTTTCTGTGTTTTGGAATGTAGCTACCCTAGAACGTGTGGAGTGGTATCTCAAAAGTTGGCTTTGATTTGCATTCCCTTGATAGTTAATGATACTGTCTTTTCACAAGCTTATCATCCATTTATGTGTCTTTGGAGAAATGTCTGTTCAGATCCTTTCCCCATTTAAAATGTGGTTAACTGTCCCTTTTATTATTGACTAGTAAGAATTCTTTATATATTCTGGATAGATGATTTGAAAATAGTGTCTCTCATTCTGTAAATAGTGTTCATTTTGATGGCTGTCTTTTGAAGCCAAAAGTTTAAAATTTTGTCCAATTTGTTTTTTTCTGTTTTCACTTGTGCTTTTGGTGAAGGCAAAGCATCTAAGGTCTGTTGTCGAATTCAAGGTGATGAAAATCTATGCTTATGCTTTATTTTCTAAGAATTTAATAGTTTTACTTCAGACACTTAGGTTTTTTGATCCATTTTTTTCCAGTTAATTTTTGTGTGTGGTGTGAGGTAGGGTTCTAGAGGCATTATCTTCGGATTGGAAAAAAAACAAAACCAAAACAGGCCTTTAATTTTTCAAAGAGTTGTTTTCATGATGTTTTTAATTAAAAATATTGAGAGGGAATAGATTATTATAGATTTGAGCCTATCACTAGCTACCCTTGGCAAGATTTTCATAGATGCTAGATGATAACTGCAGTACCCAGAATGTACTAAGCAACCTACACAAGTTAAGATTTCTAAAGGCAGAGTTGAGGAAGGCCAGCAGAGCATCATCTGTCTGGTTGCTAATGCATGCCAGGCCACACGTCAGCACATACGGTGTATGCCTGTGACGAGTCTGGTCCTGGGGAACAAGGGGATTCTAGGCATCTGTCATGTCTAGCAGTGCGGTGTCTAGTCAGGGCTATCCTGTGGTCTTAGGGAAGAGGTGCTGAGCTGGTGGCCCGGAGAATTGGAGTGTTGGTCTTATGAAGTAACCGTACCTGTTCATTAGAGACGCAGCTTGCTGCTCTTTTGCTCCCCGAGTCACCATTCTTCACGTTCCGGTAGCAGTCACTGCTCTGAGTTCTAGCCCAGTCATGTCACCATCCCTTTGGGGAGTGCTTCTCATACGTACATCTATATGAAAGTGTGAGAATGCTAGTCAGTCATGTCCGACTCTGTGACCCCATGGACTATAGCCCACCAGGCTCCTCTATCCATGGAATTTTGCCTGCAAAAATACTGGAGTGGGTTGCCATTCATTTTTCTGGGGACTCTTCCCCATCCAGGGATAGAACCTGGGTCTCCTGCATTGCAGGCAGCTTCTTTACTGTCTGAGCCACCAGGGAAGCCATATATATATATATATATATATACACATGCATACACACATATACACAGACACCCAGAGTAATAGAATTGTATCGCAGAATAAATTAGGATGAACCAGAAATGGAAAGCTCTCAGCATTTTAGCAAACAAATATGTACACTAGCCATTGAAGCAATGATTTCTGTTTGCATTAAGAAGAAACTTCATACAGTTGTAAATCTTATGAAACTTCTTTATTTCCTGTAGTTTCTCACTGTGGCTGAGAGTTAGTTGAAGTCTTTGGTTAGGGAAATGCAAATTTCTTTACAAAACCCTGTTATGTTGGGGAGGATTTCAGAGGTATTCTAAAAGGATCTCAACCCACAAAGATTTGCCCAGGGTGCCTGTCAGCACATATCCTTCTGAGCTTTTTACTCTTAATCTTTTTACAGACAGAAACTCTCCCCAGTGCCTGGGAATTCCTCATTGGATTACTGAGTTTTCAGCAGAGTTTTGTGAGTGTATCACATCTGCACCGTGAGCATGTTCATATGCTCCACTGGGCAGGCAGGGAAACCCCTTTGACAAGGAACGTGACGGGTGTTTTCTCACTGGGTTTGCAGAGATAGGGACGATAACTTTCTGGGAGGAAATTTGCTTGTTTGAAAGATAAAGTCAATTTTGGTGTTGCCTGTGGTCTAGAAAGCAGAGGGGATTCCACCTGACTCTGGAGTGGAGGACTCGGGGCACCTCCCCCCGGGCAGCCATCTGGCCCCTTCTTCCTGTTCCATGGGGGAGTGGGGAGCCTGTGGCCATGACGCGGGGGCGAACCGGCCAGTGCTCAGCTGCCCACGAGTGAGCCTGGCTTCCGGAGAGACGGGTGGAGAGTGGGCCCGGCGACTTCTGTGCCGCCAGCATGGAGAAGCCACAGGCCAGGACGCAGCTTTCACCTTGTCCTTGGGTGGGGAGTGCATCTCGCTGGAGACCCTGTCCTTCTGCATGACCGACCGTCCCCTCACTGGCTGAGGAGACCACTAGGCCACCGGAGTCCTGTGGGTGGGCAGCCCCTTCTCAGGCCAGTGTGGTACCACGGGCAGTCTTGACTTGGGGAGGCAGAGGCTTAGGGCAGAGCATTTGGCTTTCAGGCAACTGTGTCTCCATGTGTGAATAGGCACGCTGGTTATGCCTGCCGGTGCTGAGCCGGTCTGTCGGTTCCCGAAGATTGTGTCCAAAGCAGTTTGTGTCTGGGCGCTTCCTGCCTTGCTTCACCTAGTCAGAGGGGAGCAAGGGTCCCAATGGGACAGTGTCCAGGGGACTGCGTTGATCCTGCCCACCTGGTGGCACATGCTTCCCTACCCAGCTGACGTGGCAGGAGTCCAATCTGGGAATCAGAGCTGTTCCCCTCGATCCATCCCTGCCACCACCTTGGACTTGTGACCTAGCAGAGCTGGGGGCGCAGGTCGACCTGCCTGGGGGAGTCTCAGGCCTGCGAAGGGCTCCCGTCCTCTTTGGATCCACACAGAGCACAGAGCATATGGCCCCACCAAGTGAGACTGGCAGTGTCCTCAGCTCAGACACCAGGATGGGGGCTTCTGGTTGCGTGCAAACAAGCCTTCAGTTTCTTCCTGGCCTGTGTGCAGTTTTATGAGTACTTCTGGGGAGAGTGAAACCTTTCTTCTGGTCACTTTCTTTTGAAGTTCTGAAAGGCTAGATTTTGCCTTTGCAGTTATGCAAAGAGCAGCGTGGTCCGGCTGCAAGGCTGTGTCATTGTTGTCGGAGCCGATAAATTCCACAGTTTCAGGGCTCTGCTGAGGAGGCAGGGCGGCACAGAAGTTGGCATTCTCTGTGTTCTGCGTTTCCCCAAGTAGATGGCAAAGCAGCCCTTGAATGATTTATTGACTTGTCAGAGTCTAAGTTAAGAAAATCATTGTAGGGTTTCCAGTAATTATTTTTGAGTCAAAATGGTGCTTTAAAAAAAAAATTGTGATAAAATGCAGCAGACTTTACCATTGGCGACAGCGCATTCCCAGTGTTGGACAACACTGTTGTCAGGAGACTTAGTCGGGGAGGTTCCCATTGAGTGAAGTAGCACACGGGACTTATTTTATTTTGCAGAAAATGTTCTCATTTGAGTTGTAGCTAGGAGTATTTCTTCTGTGTTTCTGCCCTGTGACTGCTCTCATGTTAGGTTTCTTTTGATCCTTCTGGTGTCACTCAGGCACGGGGATTAAGAGTGACCTTGTTTTATTTTAATGGTTGTGGCATGTAGGAATGTAGTGCCCTGACCAGGGATTGAACCTGGGCCCCCAGCATTGGGAGCGAGGAGTGTTAGCTGCTGGACCCCCAGGGATGTCCCATGAGTGGACTTCTTGAGCACATAGCTCTCTGCCCTCCCTGTGTTGTCCAGGGTTTTGGGGTCCCGGGCAGGGCATCTGTATGGGTCTCTGGGCAGGGTTCTCCTGGCGTCTGTGACCTTCAGCGCTGCTCTTCCAGATGTGGAAAGCCTCGGCCGTCCACACTGTGTCCATCACCCCGGACGACGGGGGAGCCGACAACTGGGAGGACCGACCGTGATTTTGTGGTAGGAGCTTTCTCGATCTTTGTGTGACAGTGACATTCTGAAATGTGAAGGGGTGAAGTGGGGCACGCTCCCCGCTGGGTAGCGCAAGTGCCCTGCTTCTGTGGGCTGGCCCTGCTTCTGTGTCGTCTGGTCCCTTGTTTACACAGTAGATAAAAATGAGGTCTGACATGTACATGCGTAAGTGTTTGTGTACGTGCATGTGTAAAGATGTGCTCAGTGACTTTAAATCCTCATTGCCCGTGACTCCTGTACTTCTTACTCTCCAGTCTGCTTTTCAACCTTGTAGTTTTCATGCAGGAACACAGTCACTTAAGCTGTTCTCTCTGCGGAAGGGAGATTTCTAAAGCATGGGCTGTCTTTGAAGACCTGAGATCAAAAACACCCCCTCCTTAATGTGTATTATTTTGTTATAATGTCATTATTCTGTTGTTGTCAGTTGAATATCGTGATCTGAATCCTGAACTTCATGTTCTTATGAAGGTAAAGATAGGAGACTGCACGAAGCAAGGATTGTCCCTGACTTGGCCCGTCTTAACTTGCCACCTCCGGGCTAGCTTGTTTTCTTTTTGGGAAGTGTAGGTAGTCTTCTTCCCAGCTCCTCAGGGGCTTGGGAGGTGGCCAGTCCTGGTTGGTGTTCTAAGTCGAACATCTGGGATTGTCATCCGGATGTGGAGTGAGGTGGCCCTCAGCTGCCTTGGGTGAGAGCTGCCTGGCCTGCCCGGTTCTGTATGCATCTTGTGATCTGTCCCACTGCTCCTAGCGCTAAAAGTGAAAGTGACTCTTACATCCTAAGTTCTGTAAGCCTCTCACTTCACCTTTGAATGGAAAGCCAGGGTGCTTCATGTTGAGAGAAACTGTCTGAATATTCCACATCTCTTGGTTCCTGGCCTAGGGTCGTCCGGGTGCAAGCCTGTTGCCTTTGTGTCCCATTTGCCTCTGGTGACGTTTATCGAGCTGACTCTCCCGGTTCATGTGTTTGGTGAACCGCGAGGAGCTGTCCTCCACTGGGTGGAATGCTGTCCACGTCGTAGCCCCAGGTGCTATAGGGGCTTGGAGATGCCTCATTGTGTGTGTTCAGACTTTCTTTTTTTCCCATTAACCTGCTTCTGATTCTGAAAACTGCTGGAGTTGGGGGCAGCTGGAGGTGCAGTAAAGTGAACACAAGGGAGGCCGGGCTGGGGAGCCACCGGGGAATGACACCTCACAGATTGCAGAGATAACGTCCTTGTCTCTCCTCCCAGAAAGCACAGACGCATGTCTTGGCTGTCTGTGTGACCGATTTGTTCGTCTTCCATCTCTTCCCTCCCAAGTATCCACAAGTTGCGGGAGAATGTGTTTCAAGAACACCGGACCCTCAGGGAGAAAGAGCTGGAAATGGGACCCAAACCCTCGCACAGCTACAGAGGGAAGTTTGGCGTGGAGCAGGACAGGATGGACAAGGTAAGTTCCAACCCACGTGGTGTCAGTCCTGGCGTGCTTGACCTCGCCAGGGTCAGCAGGGTCGTCTCTGAGCCCTCCCCTTCCATTGAAAAGTTGGGAATCCACTTGTTGAGGACGAGATTTGCCAGACGGAAGTCTCTCTCAATTGACCTTAGCCGAGAAGGGCTGTGCTTTCTGGAAGCTCTTCAGATTCTGAGTTGCTGGGGAGGGAGGTGTTTTGGGAAGGCTGCAGCTGGAGATCAGGTCCTACCAGAGGCCAGCTCTGTGACCAGGACAGAGGCCCACAGGCAGCCAGACTGCTGGCATGGGCGTCATGTGTTGTTCAGGCTGCAGCCTTAGTGGTTCCCATCTGCAGCCCAGAGCTGAGTTTCAGCGCCTGGTTTCACGTCGAGGCTGGAAAGTCAGCCACCTAGCGTGCTGCTGTCCTTCGCACACTTGGTGACCTTCAGAGAGGACCCTGTCCTCTGGCGTCAAACTGTGGCCCACCAGGCTGAGGACAGGCAGGTCTAAGTAGGTGGGACTGAAGCTGTTAAGAGTACAGGATCCTTTGCTGGTACTCAGGGAGGGGGCTGGATCAGCTGGGGGCTGTGTCCGCCCTGCAGAGGGGACAATAGACTGGAGCAGGTGTGCTGCATCTGCAGTGAAGCGGGTGCGCGTTTCCCAGGCTGGGTAACTTGAGATGTCTGCCTTTACTCTGTGCTGAGGTATCAGCTGGGGTCAGATTCCTCTGTAATTCCACCCCATCTGCCTTGTGTCTGGATCGGCCTCAGCCCGGAATGACAGGGCTTGTCACACTGGTGAGCCACCACCTGCTTGAGAGAGGGGTGCCTCTCATGACCGGAGCGTCATCCCTGCTTCCCGCAGTGCTCTGCCTGGTGCTGACTATCTCATAAATAGAGTCTCGTCAGTGTGAGACCAAGGCCAATCTGGGGGACAAAGCTGTTTTGATCAGAAAGTTGGGCGAATCGCTAAGCTTTCACCTGGCCATATTTTTGGAACAGTTCTCTCTGACTTCTTAGTGATGAAGAGTCACGCTGGCGGTTCCTTTGGGCATGCTGCTGCCTCCATGTTACCTTGCTGATGTTTTCTGGGTGAGACCCCTGAAGCTGCAGATGGGTGGTCTCTGCCACAGGTTTTTGGAGGCCGCAGTGCTCCAGATCGGCTATTGGCTGTGGGCATCGAATCCAGCCTGGGAGCGAGAGAAAGTAACAGCTCCAGACTGGAAAATAAATCCTGCTTTGCTCCCCGGCTGTGGAAGAACGCATGCCCTCAGCTGCCTGCAGAGTTGTCAGAGGTGGTGGTGACCCTGTGGGGGTTGGACCCTAAACGCTGCCGCTGAAGTTCCGGATAAACAAGCAGGAGAGGAGTTGGTAGTGCGCTGGCAGGCCCCTCAGTGTATTGAAGGAGGGGGCCAAGGTGGGGGTGATTCCCTGGGGAGGAGCTAGGCTGGACGAGCCGCCTCCTCGCCCGGCATTGGGTCATGCGTCAGTCATCTGTCCTGCATCCTCAGTGTCCACAAAGAGGTCCGTGACCACTCTCCATTCTGCCGAGGGCGCCTGCTGCCTTACTGTGAGGGTCATGCCTGGGCGACTGGAGCACCAAGGGGCCGCTCAGCGTTCAGGATGTAAATATTTTTAGCTTCCCGGCCACCACAGGGTCTCTGGTGGCTCCTGAACTACCTGTATTGTCTTGACACGAAGTTAGATATAGATTTTCTGTAAATGAACAATGTTCAAAAACACCTGTATGTTGTTTGTATGTTATTTACAAAGAACCTCAGTGCTGGATGTGGGCCATGGGCCATGGCTTGCTGACCACACAGCGGGAGCTCGGGGTGGACTGCTCGGTGTGCATGTGGCCTTGAGAGGTCACCAGACCCGCTTCCCTGACTGGGGGCTGGCGGGGCGGTGGCAGGCCCCACTGCACACCTGGGCGGGCTGGGTGTGTGGCAGGTGTTGACACTGAACGTGCGGTGTGCCTGAAGCATGCCATCTGTATTGCAGTTTGTGCCCTGATTTCTGGGCCACGTGCTTTGACAGTGTCCCACCTGAAAAGGGTGATCACTGCCAGCAGTCTTCTTGGAAGTGGGCTTAGGAGTCGCTGGCAGGCTGCTGGCTCTGTGGTTCTGGTTGGGGCTGGCTTTCTGGTCCTTCACACCCAGGCACCTCAGAAGGCCCCCTGTGGCTGGGGTTCTTGGGAGACTTCTGGGGAGCCTGGTGTGGAGAGGGTTCAAACACCTGACTGGGGGGCCCTGGTGTTGTGATGCCCCATGGAGTTACCTCCCTCTGGGCCGGCTTCCACGTTGAGTGATTTTGTTTGCATCACCCATGCCGACCAGAAGTGCAGGCTGCCTCAGGGTCGGGGGGCGGGTCTAGTGTGGCCATGCTGGTGTCTGATGCTTCACTTTTGCCCCTGTTTCAGTCAGCTGTCGGCCATGAGTATCAGTCAAAGCTCTCCAAGTGCTGCTTGCAGGTTGACTCCATCTGGGGGTTTGGAGGCAAGTTTGGTGTCCAGTTGGCCAGAGTGGACCAGGTGAGTGAAGCGTTGTGAGCAGACAAGAATCGGGGTAGTGGTTTCCCCGTGGGGGTCAGGAAGGGGGCTCCTGGGTGCTGGCCGCATGCAAGTGCTTCATTACCAAAAATGTATCATGTGTGCCTGTCTCTGGCACGTGTGTGAAGCTCCCATGAGATGGTTTTAAGACATCAGGAGAGGACCGTGCTGGAACCCACCCCTGCTTCAAACTACCTCGGCTTTCTCACTGACCATGTAATGCCCCCATGGAATTATCCATGACATGGCTTCTGTCTACACGGGGTATCCTGTGTTGAGCTTGCCGCCAAACCCTACACAAGGGTGAGAGACCAACAGCAGGGCGGTTAGAACATATGTCAGGCAGCTTCTGAGGTCTTCTCCTGCAGAGGTCTGTAGAAGAGCCTTGGTCAGAGACCTGCTTCTCAGGTACAACACCAGTCTCAGAAACCCAAACTCACTCTTTATCAAGCAAAGGGTTGGCATACGTTTTAAGTAGGGTATCCAGTAAACGAAGAGGTCTGTGCTAGTGGGATCTTAGAGTGGAGAAAACTGTGCCAGAATCTTGAGTCCATGAAAGAGAACAAGTTGACATGGATGAACTCACCACTCAGAGCCACCATAAGAAGTATATTAGTTAGCTTGCGCTGTGGAACAAACAACCTCAGCACCTAGTGGCTTAAAATAATGTGTATTTATTATCTCAGGTTCTTTCAGTGGGGTCAGAAATTCAGAAATGGCTTAGCTGTGCAATTCTGGCTTGGGAGTCCCTTGTGAGGTTATCGTCAAGATGTCATGTAGGGCTGCAGGTATCTGAAGGTTGTTCTGGGACTGGAAGATCAGCCTGCAAGATAGCACACTCACAGGGCTGTTGGCGGAGCCTCAGCTCCTCACCACATGGACCTCTCCTCAGGCTGCTTGAGTGTCCTCACAGCATGGCAACTGGCTTCACCCAGGGCAGGAAGTGCGAGAGAGAGTGAGGAAGAGTCTGAAATGCCTCTGATGGCCCACTTTTCAGTAGTTACATGCTGTCATTTCTGCCTTATTCTATTCATTAGAAGCGAGTCCCTAAGCTCGGTCCATACTTAAGGAGCAGGAGATTGGGTTCCCTTCTGAGTAGAGGAATACCCCAAAACTTGAGGACATAATTTAAAACCACCACAGCAAAACTCCAGGGACAGCAGTATTCTGGGAGCTTCTTTCGACTTAGACCTTATGACCAACTACGGGATGGTACCAACTGTTGCTAGCCCTCTCCCCCCTCCCCAGTCAGAAAGTGGCCTCAGCTGGCTGTGTCTACAGGGCCTAAGACTTCCGGGTGTCTGCCACCGTGTCCTCACTCTGGAGATCACACTCATTCTCTTCTAAGCATCTCACACCTGGAACCCGGCATCCTGGGCAACCCAGCGACCACACCCCATCCTCTCCCACAAGTCAACTCCAGCACCAGTTTTTAAATATTTATTTGGGCACGCTGAGTCTTAGCTGCATCGTGCTGGATCTTTTAGTCACAGCACGTGGGATCTTTAGTCGTGGCATGTGGGATCTAATTCCCCGAGCAGGGATCAAACCCAGGCCCTCTGTATTGGGAGCATGGGGTCTTAGCCACTGGAGCATCAGGGAAATCCCAGTAGCATCATTTTTTGAAGCAATAAGACAAAATGAGGCTTTGATTTTATAAAGTCTCAGCCAATTCTGATAAAGAGTGCCTGGTCACATTTGCTGAGTTTTTGGCAACTCGGCAGCATGTCAAAAAATTGGGCCCAATCACACGTACAGGCTCATTCTATGATTTCCAGGACACAACAGTAAACATCAGTTCATGTTCAAGAGGCCAAAAGAGAACAGCCTTTCTGTGGTTATCTACTGTTGCACAGTGAACCGCCCAGAACTTAGTGGCTGCAAACAGCCACCCATTATCTCTCATCAGGCTGTGGGTCGGGGGCTGACTGGGGCTAGATGTGTGGTCGATCTCCAGTGGGGACAGTCC
This sequence comes from Cervus canadensis, assembly GCF_019320065.1. Classification (NCBI taxonomy): domain Eukaryota; kingdom Metazoa; phylum Chordata; class Mammalia; order Artiodactyla; family Cervidae; genus Cervus; species Cervus canadensis. The sequence continues at coordinate 4,065,450 of NC_057415.1, read as the reverse complement.
TGCATCCACAGTCAGCTGGTGGGTCAGCTGAGCTTGGCTGCTCAAGGGTAGCCGTGGTTCATGATGGACAAGCTGGCTGCTGGCAGGGATGATGATGGGAGTCCTGTCCTCCAGCAGGCTGGCCTGGGATTGTTCACAGGGAAGTGGCCAGAGAGCAATGCTCTCAAGGCCCTGTGAGGCTTGTCACTTTGCCTGTTTCTGTTGGCCAAGCCAAGTCACAAGGCCAGCCCAGAAGCTGCAGAAATACGCTGTGTCTCTTGACGGGAAATGTTGCAAAGTAGCGTGGCAAAGGGGGCAGCTACAGGCCAGGGCAGGAGAATCATGGCCTCCTACATTCCACCCCACGTGTGGTCTTCTTGACTTGATGCTGAAGAAGAGACTGGATAGAACTCAACATCTTCCCACTGTTGTTATTGTTGTTCTATTGCTAAGTTGTTCTTACTCTTTGCAACCCCATGAACTGCAGCACCCCAGGCTTCCTTGTTCTTCACTATCTCCTAGAGTTTGCTCATGTCCATGGAGTCTGTGATGCCACCTGACCATCTCATCCTCTGTCGCCCACTTCATTTGGATAGAACTGAACATCTTCCCACTAAAAAACTCTTTAAAAACCAAAAAGGACAGCTTTGAAACAGAGTTGGAAACATCTATTTCAAGCCAAGGGCCAAAATCACACTGAATAGTGATGTGTCACAAGTGGTCTCATTAAAGTCAGGGACAAGTCAAGGATGCTGTGATCACCTCTGTTAATTATCAATGCTCTGAAAGTTCTAGAATGTGCTATCGAACAAGAAAATTCAATAATAATTGTGATAGCTGAAAGAGGGAAATAAATTAGCCAGTGATTGAAGATGATATAATGGCCTACCTGAAAAACACAAAAGTATCAGCTGAAACATGGTAATAATAGAACAGCTCTGTCAGGGAGTCAGATGCTAACAACTCTCCAGAGTTATTGTTGGCAAAAGAATCAGTGTAATTCCTGGAAATTGCCGTGGAGAAAGGATGCAATCAGAAAGAGCAAGGTTGTGGGGGGAATAGAGATACCCTATGATTAAACTTAAGAGGAATAAGATACCAATCTGCACAAAAATGTAAAGTTCTACTGAGGAACGAAGGATGGAAGGAAGGGATCAGGGGAGGGAGGAAGGAAGTTTGTATAGATGGATGGATGGATGGATAAATGAACAGATGGATGATGGATGGATAAATGAACAGATGGATGGATGGATGAATGCGTGGATGGGTGGATGGATGGATGGGTGGTTAGACAGGTAGATTGATGGATGGGTGGTTGGATAGATGGATGGATTGATAGACAGATGGATGGGTGGATGAATGGATTAATGAGTAGGTAATAGTAGATGGATGGACAGATGACTGGCTGACTGGATGGATGGGTGGATGGATGGATGGATGAATTAATGAGTGGATGGATGGATGGATTTGTGAGTAGATGGATGGATGAACAGATGGCTGGCTGGCTGGCTGGCTGGCTAGGTGGATGAACAGAGGATGGAATGAATAATGTTTACATATGTTTACACTCCAATTCTAGAAACATTCTGCGAAATTAAGTAGGAGCTGGGCGATGATTGTTTTCTCCAGAACAGTGACAAGTGTTTGGAAACGGCCTAAGTGCTCATCAGTGAGGGGTGAGGTGCAATCTGTGGACACCCCACAAGGAACAGCCCTCCCTCTCCTTCCTGCCACCTTCAGCTGCCGCCGCCCCAGGACTGACTCGTCTGTGTGTGTTTCCAGTTTCCCCGCACTAATGCTACAGGTGATTATACAGCGTCCAGAATACGACAAAGACATTTTGAACTCGATGCGATCTTTAATCTGTTTAAAGTTGTTGTATGGCCCCTAAGGTATTTTATTACAGACTTTTTAATTAGTGAAAAATTCATGAATACCATAGAGAAAATGTTTTAAAATTTAATGTTTCTTCTATTTATGTAAACTTATGACTTTATTTATATACTTACTTTTTCTTGTATAGCCAGGCTATATATATCCTTTCAGATCAATTCATGTTCTGATACCTGATTTTAGTCTTTCAAATGAATGTACTGTAATGCTTGTCTGTATAAATCCTATGAACAAATATAGGGCTTTTGTAAATGATGCATTTATTGTAATTATTCTTGTTTAATTTTTAAATGATAAACCATGAGAGAAGGGGTTTTCCTGCAATTGTAAAATCATCATGACACGGTGTGCATTATCCTTCCAGAATGTAACTGAGCTCTCCAACACTCACCCTGAAATGAGCGAACTTAATTTCAACCAATTGTTTTATTTTAACGACTGACCTAATCTGTACTTTTTCTAGCAAGAAATGCTTTTACTCTGCAGAGTGAAGCGATTTAAAAGTACTGGGTGTTGAATGTGAGCTTCTAGTGAAGTCTGGGCTGAAAGCATGAGTAGAAGACGACTATGACAATCTCTCCCGTGACCTGGTCTCTGAGGACCCGGGTCCCTCTCTCCGCTGAGACTCTTCGGGGAGCAATCGCGATGCCCTGCACCGTTGCAGAGCTGGTGCGCTGGACGGTGAAGGAGCCACGCCCCACAGACAGACAGCGTAGAGCAGCTCTAACAAAGGCCTTAGTTTTCTTATGTAAACCATCTTTTTATCTGTAAACATGTTTAAAGAATGGACCTAGGCGTACATTTGTAGATTTTGATGACATAGCCATTTCGGATTGTATAAGCAGCAAATGTAACTTTTACTCTTTCAGGAGCACATTAAAAAAGCCAGCAAGAGATGAGTTCAGATCACAGTGCGTCATTTATTATGCAGTGATATCTCAGTAGACAGACGGCATGTCTCTTTACATGTGGGTTCCACCTTTAATTTACTTGTACAATTCATTGTTACCATTCTGTTTTTCTACTAATCTTTGGTGAACTTCCTGAATATGTGACAAAGTACGTACAGTCTACTTTTGAACTATTTTTATCACAGTATTATTGCTTTCTTTCAATAAAGTACTGAAGGAAAATTTCCCACTGCCAATAGAGTGTGCTGAGTGTAAGCTGTACTCTGAGATCAGACCAGAGCTGGTAATGGGAGCCTGTGTCATCGGACATTGTTAAGAGAAACGGATGGATACAATGGAAAGGCTAGAAGGCGGAAGCATAGATGTCCCCAAAGGACGACCGACCTGGTATTCATGCTCTTGGCTCTGGAGACAAGAGGCTCCATCACTTCAGCATCTGCGGGGACAGGGCCCCTCTGCTGCGGAGGCGTGGGCAGCGGGCCGAGGATGGGAACAAAGTGCGGGTGTCAAGCCTCACCGTGGATCCCAGGACGGGGTGGCCGAGGGCAACCCTGATGCGGACCCGAATGATGCACTAGGGAGTGTGCGTGTGCACGCCTGTGTGTGGGAGCTTTTTATGTTATTTTAGTCAACAGTCTTTATTATTCATATATCCATAGAAACAAGAATGTAGCAAGGGGAGGTGGGAGGGAGATTCAAGAGGGAGGAGACATATGTTCATCTATGGCTAATTCATATTGGTGTATGGCAGAAATCAGATACTGCACGGCAATTATGCTTCAGAAAAAAAGAACACAGCAAGGTGGTCAGGAAAGTATGAAAAAAAGCTTTCTCACAGAGATTTATAATCACAACTCTGTGTATCTGGGAGCAGGCTGCCCACCATCATCAGGACTTCCCCCCAGCATCAGACCCTAGTCCAGCATCAGGCCCTCCTCAAGCATCAGACCTTCCCCCAGCATCAGGCCCTAGTCTAGCATCAGACCTTTCCAGAGCATCAGACCCTCCCCAAGCATCAGGCCCTAGTCCAGCATCAGACCCTACCCAGCATCAGACTCTCCCCCAGCATCACACCCTCCTCCAGAGTCAGACCCTCCCCCAGCATCAGGCCCTATTCCAGCATCAGACCTTCCCCCAGCATCAGACCCTCCCCCAGCATCACACCCTGTCTCAGCATCAGGCCTTGTCCAGCATCAGACCCTACCCAGCATCATACCTTCCCCCAGCATCAGACCCTCCCCCAGCATCAGGTCCTAGTCCAGCGTCAGACCCTCCCCCAGCATCAGATCTTACCCCAGCATCACACCCTCCTCCAGAGTCAGACCCTCCCCCAGCATCAGGCCCTAGTCCAGCATCAGACCCTCCCCCAGCATCAGATCCTAGTCCAGAGTCAGGCCCTCCCCCAGCATCAGACCCTCCCCCAGCATCCCCCAGCATCAGGCACTCCTCCAGCATCAGACCTTCGCCCAGCATCAGGCCCTAGTTCAGCATCAGAGGTTGCCCCCCAGCATCAGTCATTTCCCCCAGCATGAGGCCCTAGTCCAGCATCAGACCCTAGTCCAGCATCAGACATTCCCCCCCAGCATCAGACCCTAGTCCAGTATCAGGCCCTAGTCCAGCATCAGGCCCTAGTCCAGTATCAGGCCCTAGTCCAGCATCAGACCCTCGCCCAGCATCAGGCCCTCCCCCAGCATCAGGCCCTAGTCCAGCATCAGGCCCTCGTCCAGCATCAGACATCCCCCCCCAGCATCAGACCCTAGTCCAGAGTCAGGCCCTCCCCCAGCATCAGGCCCTAGTCCAGCATCAGGCCCTCGTCCAGCATCAGACATTCCCCCCCAGCATCAGACCCTAGTCCAAAGTCAGGCCCTCCCCCAGCATCAGACCCTCCCCCAGAATCAGACCCTCCCCCAGCATCAGGCACTCCTCCAGCATCAGGCCCTCATCCAGCATCAGACATTCCCCCCCAGCATCAGGCCCTAGTCCAGTATCAGGCCCTCTGCCAGCATCAGACCCTCCTCCAGCATCAGACCCTCCCCAGCATCAGGCCCTGCCCCCAGCATTAGGCCCTCCTCCAACATCAGGCCCTAGTCCAGAATCAGACCTTCCCCAGCATTAGACCCTCCCCCAGGATCAGATCCTAGTCCAGCATCAGATGTTCCCCGCAATCATCAGGCCCTAGTCCAGCATCATACCTTCCCCCAGAATCAGACCTTCCCACAGCGACAGGCACCTCCCGCATCAGACCCTCCCGCAACATGAGACCCTAGTCCAGCATCAGGCCCTCCCCCACCCTCAGACCCTCCCCCGGCCTCAGGCCGTTCCCCACTATCAGGCCCCCCACCTCCAGTATGAGGCGTGGCAGCTCCACTTGTCTGATGCTCCTGAGCACACTCAGGCAGCCCCAGAGCTGCAGGACAATGGCTCTTGCAGGAGGTGCATCTCCAGGAAGCACCTGCGGAGCAGCAGCAGCTGGGGTCTGTTTCAGGTCAAGGAGAGGCGAAGGGGCACTTGTGCAGGAGGCAGCCGTGGCTGTGGGCACGCTCCCCGACTCTGCTTCCTCCCCGTGGGGGCTCTGTTCTCCTGCTCTCTCACGGGCCCCAGGACTGTGTCCTTCCAGATTCACAGTCGCCTTGATATCTCAAGCCCAAGTCCTGAGTTGCGTCCCAGTCTGGTGTGGTGGAGGGCTGGGAACACCCAAGCTCAAGGGCTGAAAGGATCCCAGGGGGACAGTCGGGCCCCAGCGGGCGGCGGGGCAGGGGATGACGCTGGCCGCCCACAGAGGGCCCCGCAGCAGCACTGGAAGGACAGCAGCAATGCCTTAGCTCACTCAGGACGCTGCCCAGCCTAGCGCTCATAGATGTTACTGCCAGCAGCTCTGGGGACGCAGGAAGCCCGGTGAGTGACACCACGCCACATGGGCTGTGTGCGTGGGCACTGCTGACCATGGCCTCAGTTTTCATTCCGGTTCCAACTGTCCCTCCAAGGGTTGACAGGCTCCTCTTCCAAATGGCACTGATGTTTTCTTTATGTGGGTGAATGCATCCCTGCTTGTTTCTGTCAGCACTGTTGCCCCTCATCGTGTGTTTTCCTCGTTACAACCTGTACTTGCTGCTCTTCCAGTTTAAATTAGGAGCAGTCCTTATTTTCTGCATTTTCTAGTTTTCAGGGTTCATTGCAGCTTTCCAGGTGGCTCTAGTGGTAAAGATCCTGCCTGCCAAAGCAAGAGATAATGAGAGATGTGGGTTCGGTCCCTGGGTCGAGAAGATGGCCTGGAGGAGGGCATGACAACCCACTCCAGTATTCTTGCCTGGAGAATCCCATGGACAGAGGAGCTAGTGGGCTACAGTCCCTGGGGTCGCAAAGAGTCAGACACGACTGAAGCAGGTTAGCACACATCCAGGCTTTAGTTCAGTCACTCAGTTGTGTCCGACTCTTTGCCACTGTGTGGACTGCAGCACTCCAGGCTTTCCTGTCCTTCACTATCTCCTGGAGTTTGCTCAAACTCATGTCCATTCAATCAATGATGCCATAGAACCATCTCATTCCTGTTGCATCCACCAGAGAGGTGGCTGGGGCTCGGCAAAGTGCATGGTCCCACTGCGTGGGTGTGAAGCTGCCCTCACCACTCCCTGACCGCGTGACCATCACTGTGTCTTCCTCTGTAAATCGGGAGGTGGCAGCACCTGCTTGGGAACGGGCACATCCAGCATCTGGTATATGATCAATGCACCACCATCTCAGCGTTGTATTTATTAATAAGAGGGATAGCATTTAATAACCTGCTCCTTTTTCTCTCTTGTCACTTAACTGTGGTCCAGACCACATCTGGTTTACTTACCCCTGTAAATCCCACACCCAGCACAAACAAGACACTCACACATATCTGCCTGAAGAGACATGAACATACTCTGTCCTCAAGGAGATGAAGCCGAGCGAGATGGGGCCTGATGATAACACTGTGTGATGAGGAGACCCGAGGAGGACCTGTGTGGCTGTGGGGTGGGGTGGGGACTAGGGCAGAACCCCTGAGAGCTCCTGGGGATGGGGAAGTTAGCAGGAAGGAGGAGGAGGGCCTGTTCCTTGCAGGGTGTCCACAGATTGTACCTCACCCCTCACTGATGAACACTTGGGCCATTTCCAAACACTTGTCAGTGTTCTGGGGGAAACAATCATTGCCCAGCTCCTACTCAATCAACTTCACAGAATATGTTTCTAGCACTGGAGTATAAATATCTGCTTTCTTCATTCCATCCTCCGTTCATCCACCTATCCAGCCAGCCATCTGTTCATCCATCCATCCACTCACTAATCCATCCATCCGTCCACTCACAAATTCCATCCACCCATCGAGCCAGCCATCGGTTCATCAATCCATCCACTCACTAATCCATCCATCCATCCATCCACCCACCCACTCATTAACTCATCCGATCATCTTGGACCCACCGAGAAGACAGACGCCTCCTCCGCTCCTGCTCCCAGGAGGACCCCGAGCGTGAGTGACAGGAGCCTCATGGGGCAGCGGTGGAGACACAGAAGGGACATGCCTGCAGGCCCTCCTCCTCTGAACGGGGAAGCACCCACCTGGTCCTAAGGCCTCCTTGCCGGGGTGTCCAGGCCGGCCCCTTTCCTTCTTGCCAAACAAGCGGCGGATGGAGCACCTGATGCCCTTCTTCTTTGGGGTTTTGTCCATGGAGTCCTGGCTGCTGTTGATGCTGGGGTTGCCCCCGGGGCCGTCCTGAGAGTCCGTCGAGCTTTGGGGAGAGAAAACGCCCTTTAACCAGCGCCCTCATGCAAACACACACCCCTCCCCAAGACCGACTGATAGAACCGGCCACCAGCAACACCCGTGCCTCCACCTCGAGCAGACAGTGGCGTCTGCTTCACCAACCACACTCCACACGAGCAATGGGGGCTCCCGGCCACAGACATCGGCCCCGGGAAGCTGAGAGTCTCTGACTGGAGCTGCCCCCGAGGAGGGCTTGACTCCAGGCCAGCTAGTGCAGAGGGCGTTCCGACCCTCCCTCAGGGTTGCCGCTCAGCAGGTGATGAGGCTCCCAGAGAAGGCGAGCTCCACCGCTCTGGGCAGCTCCCCCTGCCTCCCACAGGGTGACCGTCCCCGGCCATGGCAGGAGAGCGATAGTCACCGTGCAGGGCTGACGGTCAGGAGACCACTCGTGCCCTCCGTCGGGGGCTTCCTGGCTCAGGCCGGGAGTTCAGCAGGTGGTGGTCGAATGAGGACAGTGTCAGCCACAGGATGGGACAGAGTCTCCTGAGAGGAGACCCTTGAGGAAAAGGGAGGGACCCTCAAGAGCGAACCTGAGAGGCACGGGGCCATCACCATCAGGAACGCGCCCCAGATGGGCAGACCTCTAGCAAGAGCAGGAAGAAAGCTCCCAAAGGAGTCAATCCGCAGAGATGACATTTTCTAAAATCACTGAGGTCCCTGAGCTCTTCTCCCCCAGCATCTGAAGTTTACCACTAAACACAGACACCGCATCCAGTGCGATTCCTTTAAAACCATTCTTCCACCTCTTTCAAGACAAGAGGCGCAGGGCTCCTGAAACTGACGAGGCGCGCAGCCCCCTTACTTGCGGGCATCCCTGATGTCCTCCGCGCACAGCGCCCCCGTCTGCACCTGCTCCAGCCGAAGGGACTCAGGCGAGGCAGGGCTCGAGGTTTCACACTTGATGGTGTTCTTGTCATTTTGCACCTCTTCCCGTAGAGCTGGCATCTGAGGGAATGAGCTAAGTGTAAAATTGGCTAACAAGAGACTGTGTCAAAAAAGGCAATCATACAGGCCTTACATTATAACCACAAACATATTTGAAAATCTATTAGCTATGCTATCCGCCAAGTACAAAAAAAGGCCTTGTACTAGCTTAATGCCATCTTAAAGGACTGTCTTGTAGAGAAGCGGGGCATGGGGCAGTGAGAGCACCTGACTGAGTGCAGAGACCCCGGACCGGAGCCTCCCTGCAGCGGGGCTCCGCCCTGCCTGGAATGCGGCGACCAGATGGCCCCGCCGGGCAGGACAGCAGAGCAACGCCAGCCCCATGAACCCTGCATGGCACGAACTGCCCTGATGAAAGGACTGTGCTCATCGCCAGATGCTGCTCAGAAGCACCACTAGCAAGGGTAAGGAACCTCTCAGCAAGCCTTCCAGACCTTTCTGTTTGAAGGAGAAAAGGAAACAGCTTGTACCACCACCCAAGATCCTTTGTAGTGATGATGCAGGTTACTGGAACCCGTGACACTAAGTGAAACACAGGAAAGGTACCTAACCCGGCATGCGAACACCATGTGTCTGGCTTGTATTTCTCTGTAACATACGACTGGGGCTACACAGTGAGGTGCTTACACGCAATTCAGTGTAATTTGCTCACTGTGGTCTACATAAAGCACCCCTAGGTCTTCACTAAGAGATGATCTTGTAGCAACCTAGAGCGGTGGGATGGGGAGGGAAATGGGACGGAGGTCCAAAAGGGAAGGGATATATGTATACCTATGGCCAATTCATGTTGAGGTTTGACAGAAAAGAACAAAATTCTGTAAAGCAATTATCCTTCAATTAAAAAATAAACTAATTAAAAGGAAAAAAAATGATGATCTCTCCTGGAGTCCCAGCTTTTCCGCTGGTCCCGGGTGTGAGGAAAGGAAAGACAGCGGTGGCAACAGTGTGGGGAACAGATTAACCCCTTCAGGGTCCAGACAGGTCTCACTTACACATTTGGGTCTGTGGTTAAGCCAGGGGAAGTCCGTAGAAGCATGCACGGCAAGTATTTTTATAAACAACGAGTGTGTTGTTTTAACCAACTAACCTGTGCCTTTGGAACGGGATTCTGTAAAGAATACTGATCCACTGCAGCCCCACAGAAGCTTGGTGACAACAAAGTGACTCAGTGCAAAATACAGCTGAGCCCGTTTAACAGCGGCTGGATAAACTGCACCCTCCCCTGATCTCTAACAAGAACCCTCAGGCAACAGAAGGCTACAGAGGCTAGAAATTATCCCCACAGAACTGAACAGGGGTCAATCTCAAATTCAAGTTACAATAAGCATTTATAAAAATCAGAAAACAACACAGAACAGAGCGGGGAAGTGACACGCCTGGGTTGACCGTGGACTCAGGGGAGACAAACACCTGCCTCAAAGTCAGGGACCGCGGCCAGCCCCTTCCCCGGGCCTCCTCCTGAGGAAGGGCTCTGGGCCCCCAGCCTGGCCGCCCTCCTTCAGGAGGGAAGCCCGCCCCCCTGGTGCCCACGTGACTAGGATGGGCAGGACCGTGTCCTCACGTAACAGGAGGGCAGAGCAGGTCACAGAGCCGGTGAGCGGCACACCCAGGCCACCAGCCCCAGGCTGACGGAGCAGCACCGCTGTGCCCAGCAGAAGGGCTCCCAGGCACTGAGCTGCCTGAACTGGAGCGTGGCTGCCCGAGACCTGTGGGAAGGTCCCCAGAGTGGTCGGTCAGTGGGCTGGGAGCGGGAGAGGGACAAGGACGGCCAGCCCTCGGGGCACTGGACTCCAACAACAGGCGCTCATCCAAGGGACCAGAGGGGAGAGGAAGCGAGCTCCCTCCTGCCGCTCCCTCCATCAGGGATGCTGTGAGGGACACGAGAGCCTCTGGAGGAAAGCGGGCTGGATGGCCCCACGGTTAAGTGTCCAGGCTCTGATCAGAAGAGTCTGCACCGCACTGCTGGGTGTGTGAGCCTGGGCACGGGGTTCGGCCTCTGTAAGCCTCAGGGTCCACGTCTGCTGAATGGGGATAACTGCAGCCTGGACCTCACCTGGGTGTCTGTGGGGTTTGATGACAGGCTCGGAAAGCACTCGACACGATGCCTGGCGGGCAGAGTCTCCTGCACACTGCTACCCCCGTCATTAGAGGGCTTCCCCCAAGTCTAATACCTATGGCTCTGATTCAGTCATTGCTTTTAAGAAAACACTAAGCGGAAATTCCATGGTGGTCCAGAGGTTAGGACTTGGCACTTTCACTGCCGGGACACAGGTCTGATCCCTGGTTGGGGAATTAAGATCCCATAAGCTGTGCAGCATGGCCAAAAAAATAAAATTTTCAAAATAATAAATACTGCTATGTCTATTATACATAAGCATGAGATGATTAGAAAGCAAACAAGTGGCAGAAAGGGAAACCGTTACAATTGTCTCAACGAATGACCTATTTCCAACAGAACCATCAGCATATTTTAAGTGGTGGGTGAGTTTCAAAACTGCCATTAAAACGTCAATTATTCACCAGTACATAACCACACAGTGTTCATTCACGTGACTCGATAAGCACTCTTTAACACTTCACAGAGAAACAAAGCCGTGCTAAATTACTAAATAATTTACCTTTCAACGATGCTTCCTTAAATCACTAGGCTGATAGATGCATGCAAAGAAATGGAGAGAAACCAGGTTGATTGTGACTTTGAAGCTAAAAATTCAAGAATCAGTATAGGCAAATACAGGAAAGCAAAAATGATGGCAAACCTATAAGTGACATTAAGACCTCACTTATAGAGAACAGTAGCTGGAAACAGAATATTTTTTTTTTTTGACCACAGAAGTTAAATAAGCTATTCAAGATTTACTAGAGAAACACTATAAATTATTACTCAGGAAGATACGAGTCTGATACAACATCGTGATTTATTAAAGCAGAGCATCCTGTACATCAAAGGGCCTCAGCAGCTGTCTGTTCTCAGCCAAACTTCTCTATAACCTATTTCTCTTAATAAAAAACATGTTATACTTTAAAACAGTAATTTAACTGATGAGGAAGTTACCATAATACCTACTTTAACACTGAACAAATCTCACCACCTATTGGACATTAATGTAAAATCCTTACCTAGAATTTGATTTAAAACTTCTGAAAATAAATTCATTAAAGCAGGTACTCTACGAAAATGTGTAAGAATGACAGCTAGCATAATAGCAGGTGGAGTCTTCACATTTTATGAACCATAGAAGATACTTTGTAAAAGAGTCTAGTAGAGACATTAACCATGCAAAAGCTGATGAGATTTACAGTCTTAAATACAAGCACCAACACAGAAAAGATATTGTGTCAAAAGCCCATTAATTCTACACTTAGAGGATCATTTCTTTGTGTAAGCATACTCTCATTTATAAATTGCACAGGTTATGTAGTGTATGATCCATCTACATTATGCTTGTAACTGCATAGTGATACAATAATTCAAACTTACTGCTATGGGGGAAAATCACCATTTAATGAGCCATGAAGAAAAGCACAAACACGACTAAAGGGACACACGCTGTGGACACAGCACTGCTGAGACCAGAGCAAGTGGGCAGACGGGGAGGGGAGATGGATGGGGAAACTACAGCCTGGGGTGGGGGGGACGGGAGGCTGGGGTCTGGATTGACGACGGCTAAACAGACAACAGGATGAGACAGGAAATCCAAACCGACGATGAAAGCAGACACACCGTCCGAGAACTCCAACAACAAGGACAAAATATACACAACTGTTCTTTTACAAATACTCGGAAAGAAATCAAACACAAAACCACAGAGAAATCGTCAAGAATTTTAAATATCAACTAATTAGCCAAAGACGCAAATTATATAAATGTGTCAAAAGACCACAAAATGGGCTAGTTACCACTTCACATGCATCTAAAATGATTCACACTTAATTTAATGATATGCTGACCAACAGTGCAGCTAACATGAAATGGGTGGTAACAGAAAAAAGTGATAATACATGTGCAGGTACAAAGCAGAGGGTTGTAAACGTGATTTCATGAGGTAAACAGCAATGCACTCAGAAACCTAAGCTACACACGCAAGAAAGCTGGACCATGCGCTTTAGAGCCGCACACTCTGTCACCAAAAGCCCTAGGTCGTCATCCCGTTTTCAGACTCGGGAGAGTGAGGAAGCCCGACTTCTTCCCTGGGGCTCTCGGGCACCGGGCTTTGAACGTGGTTTCACACGCAGAGCGGGCCTGAGTGCGCGGCCAGGTCCATCAGCAAGCAGACCAGTTTAGATTTTTGGTTTTCTTCCCACCGCATGCCCTGCACCGTGCAGCCAGGCATCCCCAGTGGAAAATGTGCTGCACGGTTTTCACACGCCATGAGAACTGCCTAAGGTTACTTTCACAAAGCTGTCTGCTCCCTGAGAACAGAAACTTTCCTGCAGCTGCTGCGCCCAGCACAGGCCAGGCCCAGCTTTACAGAGGCAGGCTCTGGCTGAGCTCATGATGACCTGCTAAGCCGGTGGTCCAAATATCAAGACTAACTGGTCACTGTGCGATTACGGAATGATTAAAGACTAGGCAGTTTTAAAAATCATAGACCTCTGAGTGTGGAAAATGTACCTGATTTTCTTCTGGGTAAAAAGACAAGAAAACAAAAAACAAACAAAAAAGGAAAACCAGTATGCTGGGGGAGGGACGTGGCAGGGAGGAGGCAGACACATACCAGAGGCATGAAGCCCAGCCGGTCTATGTTCCGTGCTGGCCTTCGACGCCTCATTCGGGGCGTGGCGGGCACACTGCTGGGCGGGCAGGAGCTGGCAAGCGAGGAGGCAAAATACAGGTCGAGGGAGCTCACTGATTTAAAACGACGAAGGCTGCCTGAGCTCGCCTTGCCCACCCTGCTCTCAGTCTCCTTGGCCCGCTGCTCGGTGTTCTCCTCTTCTTGGATCCACCTAAAAGAGAGCAAAACTCGTCACCTGCCTTTGTCAGCACAGGAACGTGTCTGGACAACAACTTTGGGCTTGCATTCTGTGTCATGATTAGCAAATTCCAGCAACAGTTGCTCAATTAACATCGCAGCAAAAAGGTTCGACTTTCCCTCTTTTGAATATTCTCAAACTTAGTATAACTTAGCATTGAGTCTTACAAACTGGCCCCTGATCATTCACGTTTGATTTGACTCATTTACTCTAACATTCTGACGGGGCCTGGGTGGCGACTCTCTCCCTGTGAGGAGACAGCTGAAGTGGACAACCTTCACCATCCCTGCTCTCAGGGCTGAGGTGCACATCAGGGCCTCGAGTCTTTTCCACTGGGAATCAGGAACTCTGCACCATCAAAACAGCGATTCACAAACAAGCTTGACTTTCTAAACACAAATCTCCAGACCAGATGAAGTGCTGAGTTGATCTTTTTTTTTTTAAGGGTGTATATGTACCAACACATCACTTGATGAAGTTCTCCCCCAGGTTTGTGAGAGTTTCTGGATTCATGTCAATGTGCCGCATTCACCTAGAATTTACGGTGACGGCTCTTCTCCCCTAATGTGTCATGGATGATTTTATATAGCAGTTTAAGTATTAGATTATGCATATAAAATGATTTTTTAAAAAAAATACAAGATTCTTGCAGGTCGTAACCTCTCCAGTTTCACTACTTATATGTCCTGAAAGATTTTCACTGGTGACAAGTTGAAGGACAGAATTTACCATTTATATCAAGTCAACATATTGCATAAGGAAAAATCACTTTTACCTGACAACGTGCTGTAAAAATAGAAACATTAATATGTTAACCGTTCCATATTTCCTGCGGGGACGGGGAAAGACAACCTTTCTGAGCTCGTCTGTGCTCAAACACGGCCCAGAAAGCAGTCTGTCTCGGCGCCAAAACTGCAGGCGGCACCACCTGCGTTTGCTGGTTGTGCCGCTCACCCCTGCCTTCCCCCTGAACCCCCCGCGCTCGGCCAACAGGAACGGGCACCTCGGCCTGGGCTGACGTGACGAGAACAATCCGAGCAGCAGCTCTGCCGGGTCCTGCGCAGGGTCACCGGCCCGCGGCCACTCTGAACGGAACCTCAGGACAGGAGGCACGGCTGTGCGGGTGTGGCCCAGGCAGGCCTCGGGGCCCCCGGCCACCCGGCTGCACCCAGACCCAGGGCCCCCTGCTCACCACGAGGCGGGCCTTCGGATTCTATCCCGCTTTGTAAACTGTTATAACTGCCAAGACGGTGTCTAAAGAAAACATCTTAAACATACTGATGAGTTGAGAAAAACTCAAACACATGTCCTTGGACCAGTGTCTTACAAGAAGCCAATCTTCACACTGTGTTAAGTTAAAAAGGAAACTGCGGATCTGAGGGGAATTTGCCAACCCCAAACCTCAGCTTTTCTGTTCCAGGTGCTTCTCACCAGAGCATGGGAGGCTCCGAGGGACACACGAGGGCGAACCCTCAGTGCTGGTGGGTTCACGGGCCACAGAGGACACCACCTCGGCACGTCTCCCACCTTGGGGCTCAGAGCTGTGGGGGGACACCCCACAAGACCCCCCGCCCACAGAGTGCTGACACCAGCTGTGGACAGAACGCCCTGGCTGACTCAGCTCTCTCATCAAGGGCGATCTCAGAACTGAAAATCCTTGAAGCAGGGCTGTAGTCAGTGTTCTCACTATGGAACACTCAGACTTCGTCTAGGACAAGACAGCTCCTCAGAGAAGCCCAGTTTCTGGGGAGCTGAGTTCGGGCACACCCACCGGATCTCTTGGTTGGTGGCGTCCAGCTTCTCCTGAAGAATCGCAGGAAGAGTCCTGGCATCAGCCTGCCCACTGGGCGGCAGCTGAACAGCCGAGCTGAGGAGGGTGACCCCGTCGCCCTCGCCGTCAGACACGCCTTCGTCTCTTTCGAAGGCCTGGGCCACGGTGGCCGGCACGCGGGCCTGCTGTCTCAACTGAAATAAAAGGGGCCGAGTCACTGTGTGTTGATCTGGGCATATACGTTAGTGCACTTCTTCCTGTATACTCACCTGATGATATGGCCACTGTAACAGAATACACCGAGTGTCTCTCATTGATCTCAACGACAATGATCTCAATCTGCTTATTCACAGCTTTAAACTCTCAGTTGGAGAGGGAAAAAATGTTATCCTAAAACCATTCTATTACCCAGTTTTTAATTGCAAATTGATAGCCAGAAGATAATAAATCTTGAGACATTTATGCCAACTAATACTTTTAACTGGGGGCTTCCCAGGTGGCTCAGTGGTAAAGAATCCGCCTGCCAATTCGAGAGGGCAGGTTGGATCCCTGGGTCGGGAAGATCCCCTGGAGTAGAAGATGGCCACCCACTCCAGTATTCTTGCCTGGGAAGTCCCAGGAAGAGAGGATGTGTTGGACTACAGTCCACAGGGTTGTATAAGACTCGGATAAGGCTGAGTGTGTACTCAGGCAATGCTGTTAAACCATATAAAACTCTGACTTCTTACAGAAAAACTGTATTCACAAGAATTCAAGAAGCTCAAAAGTCAACTAGTTCCATAAATACGTGCATCATCCACCTGACCAGGCAGCAAGTGTACAAATGCAGGCCGGCCGGGTGGCTGGTACCTTCTCGTCCAGGGCCTTGTGGTGCTCAAATAGAAACTTCAGCGCCCTGAGCACCTCCACCTCGCTGATCATGCCGGCTGGGGACTGCGCCTGCTGCTTGTCCGCCGTCATCCGGAGGGATGGTACATACCGGGAAACGAGGAGCTCCAGGTGTTCCAGCAGCAGCTGCAGGGAGGGGTCAAAGGAGCACCTTCAACCTCACACTTGAATTCAGGGCCGAGAACTCCTCTCAGCCTCACGCTAAAGCCAAAACCATGCTAAGGCACGTCGGAATCCCGCCAGTTCAGTCTAAAGTTAGAGTGGACTTCCCCAGTGGCCCAGGAGTTAAGACTCCACACTTCTGCAGGGCTCATGGGTTTTAATCCCTGGTCGGGGATCTAAGATCCCACATAAACTGTAGCATGGCCAAAAATGGAAGTTAAGAGAACTCCCCCTCAAATGTACTAAAATTACATTCGCTCTCATCATAAATTTGAAGCAAACTATGAGAACCCCAAGCTGATCCACCTCGGTCTGCCCAGTGGGAAGATGTGAAAAATGACTTGAAAACCAGACAGACTTTAAAGACAGCAACAAGGAGCCCAGTGGTGAGCCCCGCGGGCACAGGTCAGCACGGGAGACTCCGCCTACTGACCCTGGTGTTGTTCCTCTCTGCTCTCAGCTGAGCAATTTCTTCTTCTCTGGCAAGAAGCTGCTCCCTGCACACCTTCAGTTCTTCATTATATGTTCCCAACTCCTAGAAAACAGTTAAATGAGGAGGTAACTAAATGCAAACACAAGTGAAAAAGAGAGCGAGACCGTGAAGGCTGACCCTATCAAGTCTCTCCAGGCTCCACACAAAGGATCTCCCTGCCCCTCCGGAGAAAAGAGGGTCCGCTGACCCCAAGACCACACAGACAAGCACAACTCAGACTGGCCTTCAACCTCCGCCTCGACCTGGCAGGCACGCGGAGAAGAGAACCCGGAATCCAGCCTGCCTTCTCCAGACCCAGGGAAGTCTGAGAAACTTTCCTAAACATAAACCAAACAACAAAATGGATAAACAGATTCTTAAACGACACGCAGACAAGTGACCTAGGACCCCTGAGGAGAGTGAAGAAGAAAGGGAAGATCTACAAGGCCACCAGGTTTTGGAGTGTTCCTCTGGGAAAGAGGCTGATGGCACACCAAGGCCATCTGCTAGCCTGACTCCACTGAAATCACCCAGTCATTCAATAAACTGGCTAAAATGTTAAATTCGTGTTATATGTATTTTATCACAATTTGTGTGCACGCGGGGCCATCCACGTGGTGAACTTGCTCAAACCGAACCACAACGAGACTTTCATTCTTCCATTTTTCTTTGCACAAGTAAAAAAACCCTGGCTTACACATCCCCCACTACATACTGAGTATTCAGCACCTAGAACACTGCCCAACACTTGTAAGAGGCATGTAGTAGACATGTGAAGCCATGAGGGTATATGTTACACACGTAAGCAGTAGGTACCCATTATTAACATGCTGGACACACTGGTCTGTGCTTTGTAAGATGGGAGACATTAAGGGGCTTAGCCTCTCTGCTTCAAGGACTGACTCTCTAGCTCGATCCAGATGCCCCAGAGACTGTTCCAGCCACTGTATCCCTTCTTGTGGGCCCCCCGCCCATCCTCCACGCAGCACCTGCACAACCTCTAACAAAGTCAACCTGCTGGGGTCGATCCTGCGCACGAAGGCCAAAACGCCCTGGCCGGCAGGGCCCATGGCCATGCTAACAAATGAAACACAACCCCAACGCTTCATCGGGTGAGGGCCAATCCGATGGGCCCAGTCCCTGGCTGCTCTCACCTCAGGACACTCTGCCTCCAGGACTTGGGTCGAGGCCAACTTCTTCGTCTTCTTGGCCTTTGCCTTGGGGTTGCAGCATTGGAAAAGCGCCCATAGGCGGGCCCTTCTGCGACCCATCCTCGTGGATGGGGGCAGCCCCCCACTCGGGGGCAACCACTGTTTCCCAGGCAGTTACCTCAGCACCTGAGCTATCACCACCGATCTCACACTACAACCACCGATCTCACACACCGCTCTCTCACACACCGCTCTCTCACACTATGACCACCAGCTCTGCTGTCTCAAGAAGAAATGGCACGAAGGCTCTGCCTCCAGCACGTCTCCCAGGAGCCCGGAACCTGGAACCCACTCCGTCACAAGGGGCTCCGTGGTAACAGGGGGGCTGGGCTCAGGCCCACCATCAAGGGTGCAGAGAGGGGGGAAGGGCTGCCAAAAAGATGGCAGGTGAGTGTGGGGTGCGGGAGAAGGAAGGCCGTGCCCACCGCTCAGGCCCAACGTCAAACATGACCCTGCAATGTACTGGGTCACAGTCGAACCGAACAGTATACACTGCTTCAGAAACCACCACCGCTAGGAATGAGCACATCTTCTAAGGGGGCTTCTGCCCCCTCCACCCCTGAAACAAGCCTCCAATGAGGCTACTGAAAGGGCACCCCTGAACTCAAGGGCACCCCTGAACTCAAGAGCGTCCCCAGAACCCATGCCAGTGAGGATGCTGGCTGCCGCACTGGCTGCCCCTCACTCTCACCCTGAGCTTGGTCATTGCCATTTACTTCTCCAGGGGATCTTCCCAACCCAGGGATCAAACCCGGGTCATCCGTATTGTACACAAACACTTTACCATCTGAGCCATGAGGGATCTACTAGCGTGTCAGATGAGTGCAAACATGCGGTAGTTTGAGCATTCTTTGGGATTGACTTTCTTTGGGATTGGAATGAAAACTCACCTTTTCCAGTCCTGTGGCCACTGCTGAGTTTTCCAAATTTGCTGGCATATTGAGTGCAGCACTTTCACAGCATCATCTTCCAGGATTTGAAATAGCCCAACTGGAATTCCGTCACCTCCACTAGCTTTGTTCATAGTGATGCTTTCTAAGGCCCACCTGACTTCACATTCCAGGATGTCTGGCTCTAGGTGAGCGATCACACCATGGTGATCATCTGGGTCGTGAAGATCATTTTTGTACAGTGCTTCTGTGTATTCTTGCCACCTCTTCTTAATATCTTCTGCTTCTGCTAGGTCCAAACCATTTCTGTCCTTTATCGAACCCATCTTTGCATGAAATGTTCCCTTGGTATCTCTCATTTTCTTGAAGAGATCTCTAGTCTTTCCCATTCTGTTGTTTTCCTCTATTTCTTTGCATTGCTCACTGAGGAAGGCTTTCTTATCTCTCCTTGCTATTTTTTGGAACTCTGCATTCAAATGGGAACATCTTTCCTTTTCTCCTTTTTCACTTCTCTTCTTTTCACAGCTATTTGTAAGGCCTTCTCAAACAACCATTTTGCCTTTTTGCATTTCTTTTCCATGGGGATGGTCTTGACCCCTGTCTCCTGTACAGTGTCACAAACCTCCATCCATAGTTCATCAGGCACTCTGTCTATCAGATCTAGTCCCTTCAATCATTTCTCACTTCCACTGTATAGCCATAAGGGATTTGATTTAGGTCATACCTGAATGGTCTAGTGGTTTTCCCTACTTTCTTCAATTTAAGTCTGAATTTGGCAGTAAAGAGTCCTTAGGCAGTCACAATCCAAGATATCAAAATAAGGGAAGCTCAGTGAGGGAGCTGGAGTCTGAGAGGGCTGCTCCTTCCCTCGGGGCATCTGAATAAAGCTGACTCTGCGAAGAAAAGGCAGGGAGAAAGTCAAGCAGAGGGGACTGGCTAACACAGCTCTGGATGGTCCCTTGGGCTGGGAAGACAAAAATTCGAGTGCAGGCCTGACATGTCAGTCCGGATGTTAGAGATCAAGCTCCCCAAGAAAAGGGAGGCACAGAAAATGTGCCCAACACTCTGCCCAAATCGGCTGAGCGCTGAGTATCCATCACCTCTTGGTGCTCAGAAGACAGACGGTGGGCTTCAGGACCTGGCAAGAAGGGGGGTCCTGGGAGGCACCCCAGACTTCCAGACGGAGATGCTGGAGGGCTCCTCCCTGGGGTCAGGGAGGGAAAGTGGGTGATGGCTGCTGAGACTCAGCTTACAAGGACCCCCCAGCCTCAAGGCACTCAGGCCCTGAGTGAACAGAGAGCTCTGTCCCCACTAGAGGTCTGCATCAGAAGAAACTCTGGAGAAGACAGCATCACCAGAACCTCTAGGGTTTTCCAAACACAATGTCCAACATGCAACCAAAGAAGCAAAAAAGGGTGTGACAACAAACAGCACCAAGAGAAATAGAACTGAAACAGATCCAGAGGTGTCAGTTGTATATCAGCATATCACAGGTATACTAGAGGTATCAGATGCAAACTTCACCAGTTCAAAAATATACCTGACAAAAGGAAAAATTTCTGAGAATCAAAACCGATGCTAGAACTTTAAAATAACAGTGACCGAATTTAAGAACTCAGTCTCTGGTCTTAACATCAAATTGGACACAGCTGAAGAGAGGATCAGTGAACTGAAGGATGGATCAGTTAAAAATATATATATAAGAGGGAAAAAAGTTTAGAACATATGGAAGGAGCCCGCTTGTTAAACTATGTTGTTAAAAACTATAAATGAGGCCCCTCAAGGGAGAGAAAAGACAGAAAGGGGAATAAGAAATGCCTCCAGGGGTTGAAACTAAAGAGCCTCTTAATGAAAGTGAAAGAGGAGAGTGAGAAAGCTTGCATAAAACTCAACATTCAAAAAATGAAGGTCATGCCATCTGGCTCCATCACTTCCTGGCAAATAAATGGGGAAACAATGGAAACAGTGACAGACTGTATTTTCTTGGGCTCCCAAATGACTGCAGATGGTGACATTAAAAGACGCTAGCTCCTTGGAAGGAAAGCTATGACCAACCTAGACAGCACATTAAAAAGCAGAGACATTACTTTGCCGACAAAGGTTCATTTAGTCAAAGCTATGGTTTTTCCAGTAGTCATGTATGGATGTGAGAGTTGGCCCGGGAAGAAGGCTGAACGCCAAAGAATCAATGCTTCTGAACTGTGGTGTTGGAGAAGACTCTTGAGAGCCCTGTGGACTGCAAGGAGATCCAACCAGTCCATCCTAAAGCAAATCAGTCCTGAATATTCATTGGAAAGACGGATGCTGAAGCTCCAATACTTTGGCCACCTGATACGAAGAACTGACTCTTTGGAAAAGAACCTGATGCTGGGGAAGACTGAAGGCAGGAGGAGAAGGGGATGACAGAGGATGAGACGGTTGGATGGCATCACTGACTCGATGGACATGAGCTTGGGCAGGATCCAGGAGTTGGTGATGGACAGGGAGGCATGGTGCGCTGCAGTCCATGGGGTCGCAAAGGGTCAGACACGGAGTGACTGAACTGACTGACAGGGGCGGGGGCAAGAGTTGGCTGGAGAATCAGACCATTGACTCAAAAATGAAAACCACACATTGGTTTCAGCAGCTCTGCGGGTGCCTAAGGCAAGAAGAAAATATTCAAGTGCTCAGAGGAAAAAGGCGAGGCTTTTAATGGCACAGCAACCCTGAGGGCTGACATTTCAAGAACAAGGAAGTCAGGAGATAATGGACTGGCGCCTGTGAAATGCTGAAAAACAAATACCAACCAATCTGGAATTCTATACCCAACAAAAACACTCTTCCAAAGTGAAAGCAAAATAAAGACTTTTAGGGCAAATGGAAATGAGACAGCTCATCACCCACAGACATGAACTAAAAAATGTTAAGGCAGTTCTTTGGGAGAAAGAAAAGTAGTCTCTGACGGAAGTATAAAAAACAAGTAAAGACCAACAGTGAGGTAACAGTGAGGGTAAATATTAACTCTACGATGATGATAATGCCAAAAATATACCTAAAATTTTAAAGGATAACAGTGACAAGGAGGAAACAGTCGTGTCAGGGAGGCAGTAAAAATACTAAGTTAGACTTGAATGTAGAACACACGCTGTATCTGCGAATGTACACCCGATCACCTGACAGAGGCGTACAGACCTAGAAAAACACTTCATCCTTCTAACAGAAAGCACGAGAGAAGGACACAGAATAGGTGGGACGAGCAGAAAACAAACAGCAACATGGTACCTACACACTGAAATATCAAAATTATAAACAGAGCAAATACTCTCATTGAAAGATAAAAAGGGTCAAACTGATTAAAATTAAAACCATACACTATTCACAGAGGTACGTGTAAAGATGGAAGACCACAGACAGGTGAAAGTAAAAGATACCCAGGCAAACAAGGACAGAAAACTGATGTGGCAATATCACTGTCCAATAATGTCTAAAGTAAGAAGCATTACTAGCAATAAAAAGGAGCATCTCATACTGATACAAGTTCAGTCCAGCAAGAACATGAAGATTCTAAATTTGATTGTCCCTAATAACATAACCTCTCCACCATGACCCGTCCGTCCTGGGTGGCCCCACACAGCACGGCGTAGTTTCATTGAGTTAGACAAGACTGTGGTCCATGTGATCAGATCGGCTAGTTTTCTCTGATTATGGCTTCAGGGTGTCTGCCCTTTCATGCCCTCTCGCAACACCTACCATCTTACTTGGGTTTCGCTTACCTTGGACGTGGGGTATCTCTTTATGGCTGCTCCAGCAAAGCGCAGCCGCTGCTCCTTACCTCGGACGAGGGGTATCTCCTCGTGACAGAATGTGGTCCACTGGAGAAGGGAATGGCAAACCACTTCAGTATTCTTGCCGTGAGAACCCCATGAACAGTATGAAAAGGCAAAATGATAGGATACTGAAAGAGGAACTCCCCAGGTCGGTAGGTGCCTAGTATGCTACTGGAGATCAGTGGAGAAATAACTCCACAAAGAATGAAGGGATGGAGCCAAAGCAAAAACAAGACACAGTTGTGGATGTGACTGGTGACAGAAGCAAGGTCCGATGCTGTAAAGAGCAATATTGCACAGGAACCTGGAATGTGAGGTCCATGAATCAAGGCAAATTGGAAGTGGTCAAACAGGAGATGGCAAGAGTGAATGTCAACATTCTAGGAATCAGCAAACTGAAATGGACAGGAATGGGTGAATTTAACTCAGATGACCATTATATCTACTACTGTGGGCAGGAATCCCTTAGAAGAAATGGAGTAGCCATCATGGTCAACAAAAGAGTCCAAAATGTAGCACTTGGATGCAATCTCAAACATGACAGAATGATCTCTGTTCGTTTCCAAGGCAAACCATTCAATACCACGGTAATCGAAACCTAGGCCCCAACCAGTAACGCTGAAGAAGCTGAAGTTGAACGGTTCTGTGTAGACCCAGAAGACCTTTTAGAACTAACACCCAAAAAGGATGTCCTTTTCATTATAGGGGACTGGAATCCAAAAGTAGGAAGTCAAGAAACACCTGAAGTAACAGGCAAATGTGGCCTTGGAGTACGGAATGAAGCAGGGCAAAGGCTAATAGAGTTCTGCCAAGAGAACGCACTGGTCACAGCAAACACCCTCTTCCAACAACACAAGAGAAGTGTCTACACATGGACATCACCAGATGGTCAACACTGAAATCAGATTGTTTATATTCTTTGCAGCCAAAGATGGAGAAGCTCTGTACAGTCAGCAAAAACAAGACCAGGAGCTGACTGTGGCTCAGACCATGAACTCCTTATTGCCAAATTCAGAGTGAAATTGAAGAAAGTAGGGAAAACCACTAGACCATTCAGGTATGACCTAAATCAAATCCCTTATGACTATATAGTGGAAGTGAGAAATAGATTGAAGGGACTAGATCTGATAGACAGAGTGCCTGATGAACTATGGATGGAGGTTTGTGACACTGTACAGGAGACAGGGATCAAGACCATCCCCATGGAAAAGAAATGCAAAAAGGCAAAATGGTTGTCTGAGGAGGCCTTACAAATAGCTGTGAAAAGAAGAGAAGTGAAAAGCAAAGGAGAAAAGGAAAGATATTCCCATTTGAATGCAGAGTTCCAAAGAATAGCAAGGAGAGATAAGAAAGCCTTCCTCAGTGATCAATGCAAAGAAATAGAGGAAAACAACAGAATGGGAAAGACTAAAGATCTCTTCAAGAAAATGAGAGATACCAAGGGAACATTTCATGCAAAGATGGGTTCGATAAAGGACCGAAATGGTATGGACCTAACAGAAGCAGAAGATATTAAGAAGAGGTGGCAAGAATACAGAGAAGAACTGGAGAAAAAAGATCTTCATGATCCAGATAATCACCATGGTGTGATCGCTCACCTAGAGCCAGACATCCTGGAATGTGAAGTCAGGTGGGCCTTAGAAAGCATCACTATGAACAAAGCTAGTGGAGGTGATGGAATTCCAGTTGGGCTATTTCAAATCCTGGAAGATGATGCTGTGAAAGTGCTGCACTCAATATGCCAGCAAATTTGGAAAACTCAGCAGTGGCCACAGGACTGGAAAAGGTCCGTTTTCATTCCAATCCCAAAGAAAGGCAATCCCAAAGAATGCTCAAACTATCGCACAATTGCACTCATCTTACACGCTAGTAAAGTAATGCTCAAAATTCTCCAAGCCAGGCTTCAGCAATACGTGAACCGTGAAATTCCAGATATTCAAGTTGGTTTTAGAAAAGGCAGAGGAAGCAGAGATCAAATTGCCAACATCCTCTGGATCATTGAAAAAGCAAGGGAGTTCCAGAAAAACATCTGTTTCTGCTTTATTGACTATGCCAAAGCCTTTGACTGTGTGGATCACAATAAACTGTGGAGAATTCTGAAAGAGATGGGAATACCAAATCACCTGACCTACCTCCTGAGAAACCTGTATCCAGGTCAGGAAGCAACAGTTAGAACTGGATGTGGAACAACAGACTGGTTCCAAATAGGAAAAGGAGTATGTCAAGGCTGTATATTGTCACCCTGCTTATTTAACTTATATGCAGAGTACACCATGAGAAACGCTTGGCTGAAAGAAGCACAGGCTGGAATCAAGATTGCCAGGAGAAATATCAATAACCTCAGATATGCAGATGACACCACCCTTAATGCAGAAAGTGAAGAGGAACTAAAGAGCCTCTGGATGAAAGTGAAAGAGGAGAGTGAAAAAGTTGGCTGAAAGCTCAACATTCAGAAAACTAAGATCATGGCATCTGGTCCCATTACTTCATGGGAAATAGATGGGGAGACAGTGGAAGCAGTGTCAGACTTTATTTTGGGGGGCTCCAATATCACTGCAGATGGTGATTGCAACCATGAAATTAAAGGATGCTTACTCCTTGGGTGGAAAGTTGTGACCAACCTAGACAGCATATTACAAAGCAGAGCCATTACTTTGCCAACAAAGGTCCATCTAGACAAGGCTACGGTTTTTCCAGTGGTCATGTATGGATGTGAGAGTTGGACGGTGAAGAAAGCTGAGCACCGAAGAATTGATGCTTTTGAACTGTGGTGTTGGCGAAGACTCTTGAGAGGCCCTTGGACTGCAAGAAGATCCAACCAGTCCATCCTGAAGGAGATCAGTCCTGGGTGTTCACTGGAAGGACTGATGCTGAAGCTGAAACTCCAGTATTTTGGCCACCTCATGCAAAGAGTTGACTCATTGGAAAAGACCCTGATGCTGGGAGGGATTCGGGGCAGGAGGAGAAGGGGACGACACAGGATGAGATGTCTGGATGGCATCACTGACTCGATGGCCATGAGTCTGAGTAAACTCCGGGAGTTGGTGATGGAGAAGGAGGCCTGGCGTGCTGTGACTCATGGGGTCGCAAAGAGTCGGAGATGACTGAGTAACTGAACTGAACTGAATAATATAACCTCAAAATATCAATACATAAATACTGACAGAAAGAGAAAAGGACTAACAGCCACGTTCATAATCGCAGTGGGAGATGTTAAAGACACATCTGTCATGGAACTGGGCTCCCTGGGACATAGTCACCTGCACCCATGAAGTACCTGAAATGCGGCTGGCTCTACAATGCGATGTGCTGCAAGCGTGAAACACACACTGGAGTTTAAAGACGTAGCATGAAAAAAAGAACAGAAAATATTTCGTTAGGTTTTATCATGTTGATTATACACTGAAATGATAATCTTTTGGGTGTGATAAAATAAAATATATTACAGATAATTTCACCTACTTCTGCTTACTCAACGTGGCTACCGAAATCTGAATTGACAAACCTGACCTAACTGATATGCATGAAACACTGCATTCCCCCTGATACATATTATTTTCTAGAGCCCAAGGAACATATAAGAAAATGAATATACATTGGGCCATTAGGAAAGGTTGAATTATTTCAAAGGACTGAAATAATGCAGGGTATACTTAGGGATTGCAATGGGATGACGATTATGTGCCCTCAAACTTCACCCTGCACGTGGAGATGATACTAGGAGGCACAGATTCTGGGAGGCGTCAGGTCAGGAGGGAATGGGCCCCGTGCTGGGAGGACAGAGAGAAGCAGGCAGTCTAGGAACCAGGAAACAGGCCTCACCAGACGTGGCACCTGCTGGTGATCTTGGGACTTCCCAGCCTGCAGTACTATAAGAAACAACTTTCTCTTCTTTAGCAGCTAGTCTATGGTATTTGTAACAGTAGCCCAAAAAGACTAAGATGGGGCTCTTCATGGAATTAAGCTAGGAATCATAAAAGGGTCACTAGAAAAACCTCCCCAGACATTGGGAAGTTAAATGACATACAGGGGAGCTTCCTGGACACTGGGTGCCATGTGGGGTTCTTCCCCATCTTTGAGTGAAGGGCTGCACCCGCCTGGATGACCCCGGATCACCCCTCCACCTCTGATGCGGAGGCCCCCGTGCCTCCCATGACCGGAGGATCCAGCCTCTCCCGGGGCCTCCGTGTCACTGCACAGGCCTTGTCCACGCGGCCCCAGCAGGCAGGGTGAGGCCTGTGTGGAGCCTCCCAGGTCGCTGGCCTCGCTGCCCACATCGGGGCCATGCAGGAGCACCACGTGTCCACTGAATGAGTGGATGAGGGCCCTAACAATGACAGTGATGACGACGACAAGGAGGAGGTGAAGGGGGCTGAGATCCAAGTGTCAGTCCCTGATTCAGGCCTCTGTGTGTATGAACTCATTTAACATCATGACAAGGTTGTGTGCATATGGCGGGGGGGGGGATGGCAGGTCCTGCCACTGTTCTCACCTCGGAGCCGGCAAGTTCACTCTCGGTGTCCAGGGGCGGCTACAGCCACTGGCCACAGACTGGGCAGCTTTAACACAAATTCATTCTCCCCAAGTTCCACCATCAGAAACCTGTGATCAACGTGTGGGCAGGGCTGAACTCCCTCGAGAGGCTCCAGGGGAGGGTCCCTCTGGCCTGGTCCAGCCCGTGGGGTCCCCAGGCCTCCCTGGGCTTGTGGCCACATCACCCCTGCGTCTATCTGCACAAACCTTCTGCCCTGGGTGGCTCTGTGCTTCAGATCACCCCTCTTCTCTTCCAAAGACACCTGTCATTAAATTTAGGGTCCACAAGCATCCCAGGTGATCTGGCACAGAGGTCAGTAACTTACTTCCATCTGCTGAGAACTTTCATCGGAATAAGTCACCTTTGCAGGCTGCAGAAGGATAGACGGCTTTCAGGGCCACCACTCAGCCCACCATACTTGTCATGAAGCCACATGAAGACACCATACTTGTCAGGAAGCCTCACTGGGCTTGGTGCACGGAGCTTCGAAGAAGCAGGACTCTAGGACCTCAGTCCTGAGGCTGCCTCAAGAAGAAAGTTAGGATCAGGACCCTCGGGCACAACGACCAGATAAGCAGGGCTCAGAGGTGTGCTGGAGGGCGTGGGGCTCACCTGCAGGGAGCCTGGAGCCTGCCATGACGGCCCAGGGTTGGGGGATACAGCGCGTGCATTTGGGAATGCACACATCCCATCATGGACAAGGGGAGGCAGGCCCGGGGGCTCAGGCCAGGGGAGCCCAGATCGTCCTGCTGCCCTCAAGGGGTTGGTCAGAAGAGCACAGGAGGGAGCCGTGGTTTCAGCGACCTGGGTCGCAGTCAGTCTGCTCCTGTGTTGTCTCTGAGAATTACTCAGCCTCTGTGAGCCCACCTTTTGCTCCTCTGCAAAATTCGCCATTCGTGACTTGCTTCACAGGTGGGGGGAGTTCCTGGTGCTCTCAGCACCCCCGCCCAACCTGGTGGCTGAGGCTTGCTGCCTCTCCATGACCTTGAGGCCTCTAAGACCACCCCTGCACAGACTCTCTTTGCAAAGAAGCTGGAAGGTGCTTCACCTGCCCTAGGAAGACCTGGGGCACCAAAGCCTCTAGCCTGGGGGCTCCTGGGCGGGGCTGACCACACGGGGCGCTAGGAATGACCGCCGATGCCCCCAGAAGGCCAACCCCGTCTTTCCTGTTAGAGCCCAGGTTTATTTTTTTGTGCTCTGCTCAGCCGCACGCAAAGACCCAAAGTACATTCCCCCGAGTCCGTGGGGATTTCTCTCAATGGTGGTCAAGAAGCAGTGCCGGGCCGGCATCGCTGGGAAACACGCTCCGCTGTTTACGTGAGCGACAGGGTCCCTCCCAGAAAAACAGCTGGCAGGATCGGGAAAGGGTCGTGGGACTCAGTGAACACACGGGATGTCCTCGTTCTTACACACATGGGAGGTTTTAAACCCTGGCGCCCAGCCTGACAGCAGTCTGCTCCCAGTGGGAAGAAACCGAGAGACGCCGGTCCCCTCCCCGAGCCAGATGCCCCAGAGCGGAGGCTTCTGTCCAGACCGGCCCCTTGGGTGGGGAGTCTGGAGGCCACAGAACCGCAGGGGCCTCGAGCCTTGGCGTGGGCGTGTGGAGAGCCGAGGGGCTCGGGGAAGGGACAGAGTCAGGGTCCTTGCAATGGACTGCCACCAAAGGCTGGACAAAGACAAGAAATAAAACAAATGTCACACCTTAATGTTGCTAAAGAGCCAAGAAGGCCCAGAAGAGTGACCCGGACTGTGCCGTCCAAGGTGGGGAGTGTTCGGGGAGGCTCGCCCAGCACAGACTGGACGGGGTTAAACCTCCACTCCTGGCTCAACTCACAGGAACGGAGACCCCACCACAGTCGTTCCCGGCACTTTCCTTTGAGAAGGAAGAAGGGAATCACAGAACAAGCAAAGACGTCCCCGTGAGGGATTCCTGGTGCTCGAGGACGCCAGGGCCCCTCTTCGTCCCCTCGGCTGCCTGAGCCTGCGTGTTGTACATGACGGTCACCTGTCTCCGCTGAAGGGCAGGCTCCGAGGTTGTTGCAAGGTTGGCCTCAGCGAGGCTGAGCATGGGGTCCCTAGCTGCCCCCAGAGGGCTTCCGGGCAGCACACCTCCCCAGCCCACCCTGACCCCACAGCTGCCGCCCACCCCAGAGGGCCCCCTCACTGCCATCAGGGAATTAGGGTGTGCCGAGAGCTGAGGCCCGAGGGTGCTGGGGGCCTCCCCGGCATCGTGTGTGCACCCCTCCCCGGCTCACGGTCCAGCTGTGGGGAGCGTGTGTACACGGCAGGGACACACAGACGGCTCCAGAGCACCGCCCGGCCAGGAGGCCCCGGAGCCCCGGGGGGAGGCCTGGGCCGGACGTCTGACCACTTCCCCCTCTGTGCCCTCGGCTTCCTCAGCACCAAGGATAACCCCACCGCGGGAGGGCCTCTGAGGCCAGGGCTGCTCTGCGGGAGGGGTCGTGTTCGCCTCGAATGTGCTCAAGGCACGTGATGCCCGGTCAGTCCCTAATGACCGGGCGTACTCTTGGCAGCCCTGGGGCCTGCCTGCTCTTCCTGTTGGCACCGGGGTCCCTTGTGGGTGTGACCTGGAAGGCTGGTTCCAGGCTGGATCGGTCTGCTCAGGTGACCGACGTGCCCCCAGGAGGGACAGCATCTGGCGCGGGGTGGGCCTCATCCTCCTTCTCCTGATCGGCACCAGGACCGCCCTCCGTCCAGTCTCAGAGGTGGAAGACAGGGGCCCTTTCTCGGTCACCTGAACGTGTCATCTCACAGGAGACCAGCTTGATGATATCTGCTGAGTGATCCAGGAGGGCCGGGGGGACAGTCCCCCTGCGGTCTTTCCCCGACCTCTGGCCGCATCACCGGTTTCACTTTAATACTCGTGGACGAGGGGGCAGGCTCTGACCGCCACTGGGGTCTGACCCTGCCTTGCTGACGTCCGCCCTCCACCTGGACGGCTCCCAGAGGGGACAGGAAAGTGCTCAGTCCCTGGGCAAGGGTCGGCAGGGAGGCATTTCTGCACCGTGGTTCCTGCTGACCACATCTGCACCGCCCGGGAGGAGCTGCTGCAGTTACTCGGGCGCGGTCACATGGGGCGCTGGCATAAGCATGCCTTCGACACATCCTGGACATGGTACCCTGACTGTCTCCAGTGAGCCTGGACGCAGAACGTGCTGTCTGAACGAGCTGGGGCCGCAGGACTGGTTGGGGCGGATTTACCCCTCAGCTCTTGGCACAGGGTCTGGCTCCCAAGGCCTGGCTTGTTGAAGGAATAAAAGACATGTATTCATTCACAGGCCTACATTGATGATGAGTGGGTAGATTACTCAGATCCAGCCTCTCGTGGAAAACAATTAAAAAAAAAATAGTGTCACTCACTAAAGTTGCCGAAGACCTGAGAAGACCCAGAGGAGCAACTGCCCAGATGGGGAGTCTAACAGAAGACACCTCCCTCCGGATGGAGCTGGACTCCCAGGAGATGACACTTTCAGGTGACCCAGAAAGGGCCTCCCTCCTCCAGCCCCGGGAATTACAAGGAAGGTGGGGCTGGTGCCAAGTAGGACAAGGAGCGGGTGAGGACCCCAGTGAGTCCAGGCATGTCAGCCTGTGACCTTGGCTCAATGTGTTCCTATCCATAACACCCTCAGATGAGTGGAGAATGCAAGTGCCAAGTCTTTCTGGATAAGGGCAACTTCTTCCCAGGCTTGGGAACTACCCCAGGGGTTGTGGAAGGGTGGTGGCCAGTGGGGAAAGTGCCAGGCCCACCAGGATGAAAGACAGCTAGAGGAGAACCAGCAGAAGTGACCCCTTCAACTTTGGGATCCTGAGAGGATTAGATGGATAATAAATCTAATAAACTGGTTAAGCTCTCCTCGTTTACAGAAATAAACCTCAAGATAGAAAGGTCCTTCAAAGGACAGGAAACCATTAAAAAAAAAATGACACAGCCAACTTGGAAAAGAACCAAACAGAACGTGCAGAAATAAAAAAGTGTCATAACGAGAAGCAAAAATAGTAGACACTTTAGAAGACCCTTGACCTCTTCAGGAAAGGGAGACACGTGGGCACAGAGCAGGAGCAAGCTGATAACGTATGCAGCCCCCTGCCCACTCCCTGCTCTCCAGGAAGAAAACCCAACCCTGATCTGTAGCTGGATCATGTGCCAATTTCCACGGTGTAAATACTCCCGCCGTGGCCTGATTCATGTACTAAAGGGTTTACACCTGGCTGGCAGAGTTCCCGAGGAGCCAGAAAGAGCTGACTCTGGCACACAGCAGGCCTAGAGACATGGGAGGACATCAGAACCGCAACCTGAAGGGCACAGATTTCAGCCCGTCTACCTGGGACCCAGGCGGAGCTGTCCTTGAGGAACTTTAAAGACAAGAGTCTTAAAACATGTCCAGAATTCACTTTATAACAAGTACACTTCCATAAAACCAAGAGAGGCCCAAAGGAAGCCAGGTGGGGTGTATAAAAGCCTTAGCGTTTAAGACTCAAGAGACATAAAAACTTTACAGCCAAAGAAATGAATGTGTAATGGTGGAATTATGAATATAGATATGAATAGCTTTGGGACTAGACAACAGCCCCTGACACCTCACTGTAGGAGAGGTTCATGACACAGGCACTAAGCCTGGGGGTAGGAGTGAGATGGGGGCTGAAGACCACATTTTGTTGTTGTTCAGTCACTAAGTCACGTCCGACTCTTTGAGACTCCATCGACTGCAACACACCAGGCTTCCCTGTCCTTCACCATCTCCCAGAGCTTACTCAAATTCATGTCCATGGAGTCAGTGATGCCATCCAACCATCTCATCCTCTGACGCCCCCTTTTCCTCCTGCCCTCAATCTTTCCCAGCATCAGGGTCTTTTCCAATGAGTCAGCTCTTCACATCAGTTGGTCAAAATATTGGAGCTTCGGCTTCAGACATCAGTCCTTCCAGTGAATATTCAGGGTTGATTTCCTTTAGGATTGACTGGTTTGATGTCCTTGCAGTCCAAGAGACTCTCAAGAGTCTTCTCCAACACCACAGTTCAAAAGCATCAATTCTTTGGCACTCAGCCCTCTCTACAGTCCAGTTTTCACGGTTCAGGGCAGAGCCTGATGTGAGGACCCAGCACCCAGGTTTAAGTGCTGGCTCTGCCCCTGTGGGACCCAGGGCCCTGGATCTCCTTGCCCCGCCTCTCAGAGCCTCAGTTCCTTCCCTCGGTAAAGGGATCTGACCCCTGTACCACAATCCGGGTCAGGATGCCCAAACAGGGTGGGGTGGGGATGGGGGTCTGCGTCCGGGACGACAAGTCCCTGAGACCATCTGGTGCTGCACTGTCCTTACATATGGAGCTGCTGAAATTAGACTTCAGGTGCCTCAAAGTCGAGAACCCCCACCCCGATGTCCAGGCTATGGGGAGGGACCACCGCCCCCCAACTCCATGCTCATCACCACACTGAGCCAAGTCTGGGAACGCACTCGGACACCAGCTCATGCCCACAAGGCCTCAACTGGAAACGGCAAGAAACATGCCCTTCCCCCCACCCCGTGTCCACGGCAGCCCTGCCCAAACACCAGCAGGGTGGACGTGCCATTTCCTCCATTCTACAGACGGAAAAACTGAGGTCCCGAGTGGGGAAGCCACTTGCCTGAGGCTGATCAGCCCCCAGGAAGTAGCCGGGCTGGGTCTGGACCCACACACGTGGCCTCAGAGTGGCTGGGCGGGGTCTGAGCCTGCCTGGGAGCTCAGGTACCCTCACCGCGTAACCGGGGGTCCTGGAGTCTGCTGTTGAGGTGGCTCCCATCTTCCAACAGGCAGCTCCTCGCTTGCTTTTCAAAAACCAACATCCACAAAGCTGGGAAAGAGATGCCGCTGTGGCTCACGCCAGCTTCGGGGAGGAATGAGGAGAAACTGCAGCCCGCCAGCCTTGGGGTATGGTGGCGAGCCCCGAACGGCCACATGAAAGCAAACTGACCTTGTACGGTTCACATGTCTGCAGCCTTAACAATTCTGCCAAAACCGGAGTCAAGTTCAACATCAGGGCAGTGCGGGCCTCTGTCACCTCTGGTACACAGCTGGGATTTTCCTGTGTGGCCTTATCGGCAATGACCAATGGACATAAATAATGCCCTGGCTTTGAGGTTGGACTTGAAAAATGCTGATGGGTTTCAGGTACAAGGAAACATGTTGGCCCACAAGCTGCTGCTCTTGTCCGTTTCCTGGGAACCCTGGCCATCGGAGGGACAGGGCAGTGGGGGATGGGCGGAAGAGGCGCTCCTGCAGAAGGAAGGCCTGGGCCACCTGCCTCCAGGACCCTTCTCCCACCATTTCCATCCTCTCTGCTGTCCCAGGGGTCTGTGACATGACACCCCTCCTGGACCCTGATGTGTGAAACTGACTTAGGGGGCCGTCTTCTGGATCAAGGTGTCAGGTCCTAATTCGACAACCAGGGCCCCTCTTGTGGGTGGCTGGGGAAGCAGTTTTTAAGCTGAGTTCCTCTGGGCCCACGGTGCCTGGCAGAGGGTGGGGTCAAGTGGGTCACCTCTGGTCACAGCCAGTCGGCCAGGCTCAGCCTCCATCCGTTCTGTATGCGAAGTTATGAGCACGATTCTTCCAGACCCACCAGTCCCCGCTCTGCTGGGTGCCTGGCCCGGGGCACCCAGTGTGTGTGCGGGTCTCTGTCTGGGCTACCTCTGGGGCACCAGACAGGGGATCGGGAACTTGTGTGGACACTGCAGGGGCGGGGGGCTTCCTTGGGGAAGCTTCTGACGGCTCCTGGGAAACAGGCCTGCACGCTCCTTGCACCTCCAAGCATGGACCAGGGTCAGCAGTTTATACACCCTGGGAGCAGGTGAGAAGCCCAGTGTGGGGCACTCCTAGACCTGCTAACTCAGAACCTGCATCCTGATGACCTCAGGGGCTTCCATGCACCCCCCGGAACCCTCTACCGAGGCAGCCAGGTCAAGGCTTGGTCCCCGCCAGAGCACCTGCCCTGCTCAGCCCTCCAACCACGAACCATGCCTCCCCCACCCATGGCTGTACTCGAGGGGACGCGTGTGAACTCCCCCCACTACTGGGATAACTGCTCATGTGTAAAGTCTCAGCTTTCTTGTGGGATGAATGGTGCCCTCCAAAAGAGACACCCACACCCCAACTCCCCATATCTGCGAGGAGGGCTTTATTCAGAAATGGGGTCTTTGCAGATGAAATCAAGTTAGATAAGGTTACAGAGGATTAGGTGGGCCTTATGCAGAGTGATGGGTGTCTTTATAAGAGGTGGAGAGACACACAGAGAGGAGGCCGAGTGAGGGGGAAGCAGACGCTGGGGGGATGTGGCCACAAAGCCAGGAATGCCTGGAGACCCCGAAGCTGGAAGAGCCGGGAGTGACGTTGCCCCAGAGCCCGGGTCGGGGTCCGGGTCCTGTTGACCCTCGACTTTAGACTTCTGGCCCCCAGAACTGGGAGAGAATCGATTAGTATTGTTTTAAGCCTCCTCCCCCGACCCCAGTTTGTGGATGTCGGTATCAGAAGCCCCACCTGGGGCACTCAATGTTCCGTGTCCCTAAAATCCACCAATTGATCACGACCTCAGCCAGGCTGGTCTTCCCCCGGTCATCACGGGATGTCTTCTCAACAGTAAACCTCCTGACTCGGGAGAAAGGCTCGTGCTGCACACAGGGCCTCACCTGTGTGGGGCTCGAAGCCCATGTTGCCCCGGAGCGGCTCAGCCTCACACACTTGCTGGCCAAGGGGGAGCCAAGGGGGTCACACACCTCTGCGCCCCTGTGACCTCCACACCCTGCCTGGTCACAACTGCAGACGACCAGGCCAGCAGACATCTCAGGAGGACGGACTTCACCTGCCCCCATTCCTCTTGCTTCACTGTCCTTTTGCATCCCCCTATCCCTGCTCCTGGGCTTCCCTTCGGCCTCTCTTGCCATTTAGCCGGTAAAGAATCTGCCTGCAATGCGGGAGACCTGGGTCCGATCCTTGCGTTGGCAAGATTCCCTGGTGAAGGGAAAGGCCACCCACTCCAGTATTCTGGCCTGGAGAATTCCATCGACTCTATAAGTATAGTCCATGGAGTCGCAAAGAGTTGGACATGACCGAGCAACTTTCATTTCATTCATCCCTGCTCCTGGTCAAGCCTGTCCAGCTGGCCCTCATGTTGGGGTCCAAGGGGACACTGGTGACATCTGAGGACATTTCTGGTTGTATTTAGGAATGCTGCAAGATATCAAATGCCAGCAACACCAAGGCTGAGAAATCCCACTTTAAGACTCTTCATAATTGGGGGTTATTGTTTGAGTATCCAATGGAGTCCATGGATTTCTTTCTTCCTGGGGAAGACGCATAAGCCCCAAATTCGTTTCAAAATAGGCAAGGTGGTGGGGCTGGGCTCTCTCCTAGGCTATCTTGTTCTCCAAACCCTCTCACTTCTTGTAATCAGAGCACCCCAGGAATGAGTCATCCCGGGCATCTGTCCGCTAATGGTGCTGGCTGGACCCGCGCAAACCTCGCACGCTGCCTGTGCCCGGCAGCCCCTGAATAGAGCAGGGGAAGGCAACAGGCTTCCTGGGGCCTGACTCATCTCAGGGGAAAGCTTGGGGCTGCAGCGGCCATGGAAATGTTGGCTATGATCTGAAGACACCACAGGAAGATGGCCCATGCTCAGCGCCAGCTTTTTGAAATCTTGAACCATTTAGTTTATGCCATGGTAACAGTTTCATCTAAAAAAAGGCCCAATCAGGGACTTCCCTGGTGGCCCAGCAGTTAACACTCTGCCTTCCTATGCAGGGAGTGTGGGTTCAGTCCCTGGTTGGGGAACTAAGATCCCTGCAAGCCTCGAGGTGTGGCCCCCCAATTTTTTTTTTAAAAAAGGTCCAATCAACTGCTGAAAAACTTTTAAGGCTATAGAACCAAATTATCACTGAAATTTGGGGTCACTGTGATGTTGTGATTTGTACTGATAATAAGAAATATATTTTTGGTCTTTGTCCCCCACTCCTGGCACAGAGCTCCTAACTCTGGGAATTTCCTAAGTGGGGAGAGCAGTCAAGGTGTCTCTTGGTAGGTGAATGAGGTGACTGTTCCGAGAGTGCCTCCATTCGAAAGGGGGGCATTGCTTGCCAGGGTAACGAAGCACATGGTTAGAGGATTGGAACTTCCAGCCCCTCCCCCACACCACCTCCCCCCACCACGTCTGGGAAAGCCAGAAGGGCTTCTGGTTGAAGCAATCACCAACAGCCAGTGATTTAATCAACTGTGCTTGTGTGATGACTCCTCCATAAAAAGCCCCAAACAGGGTCTGGACAGCTTCTGGGTTGATGAACACATGCAGATTTGGGGAAAGCGGGGCTTGGAGAGCTTGAAGTTCCGTGCCTCCCCTCCACAGAGCCTGTCCTGTGCATCCCCTTCCATCTGCTGTTTCTGAGTTTATTACCTTTAACATTAAAGCTGTGACCTAGTAGGCAACATGTTTCTCTGAGTTCCCTGACCACTTGACAAATGAATAGAACCCAAAGACGTTAGAACCTCTGAATGGGTAGCTGGTCTAGGTGCAGGTGACAATCTGGGCTTGCAAATGATGGCTGGAGTGGTGGGAGGGTCTTGTAGGGCTGGGCCTTTAACCTGTGGGGTCTGGCACTACCCCCAGATAGGCAGTGTCCACATTGAGTTAAGTTGCAGGACCCCCAGCTGCTGTCAGAGAAGTGCTGGGTCGTGCCGGGGAAACAATGCATGCATGTTGGAACCGGGAGAAGCCTCGTCACTTATTAGGACGACTCGATCTTTTCTGGTGGCCATAACCAATGTCTTTATGCTTCATGTTTATTTCAAAGTCAGAAGTTTTAAAAAAGATATGTGTGGCGAAGGATTTGATTGGACTTGGAAAGGCTCTTCTTTCTCCTTTGTGAGCACGGCCATTCCATTATTTTATGAGCAATAATGATAGATGACTGAATATTCACATCACCAGTGAGAATTTCCCGAGTACCAGACGCTAAGTGAAGCACTTTAGCATAAGCCAGGGATGTAATGACTTGTTTCCCAGGTGGCTCAGCAGAAAAGAACCCGCCAGGCAATGTAGGACCTGGAGGGGACCCGGGTTCAAACCCTGGGTCGGGAAGATCCCCTGGCGGAGGAAATGGCAACCCATTTCAGTATTCTTGCCTGAAAAATTCCACGGATAGAGGATCTTGGGGGCTACAGTCCACAGGGCTGCAAAGAGTCGGACACGAATGAGCACCTGAACACGCACAGAGTCATGCAAATAGTGTTGGTGTCTCTGTTTGACAAATGCTGAAGCTTCACTGCTGTTGTAGTTCAGTCCTCCGATTCTGTCTGATTCTTTGCGACCCCATGGACTATATACTCCATGGAATTCTCTAGGCCAGAATATTGGAGTGGGTAGTGTTTCCCTTCTCCAGGGGATTTTGCTGACTCCCCACATATTGTAAGACTAAACTTGAGAATTCTTTTTTTAAATTTCATTTCAAATAGCCTTTGGGTATCTGAAAGGACCATGTAGGTACTTTCAAGAGGTCTTTTGCAAAACAAAGCCCTTTCGGCAAATGTCGTCATGATATCCAGGTAGGCTTTGCTGTTGTAAGTGTCACATCTCAGCCAGAAGGCAGATTCTGAGCTATTCCTCTGGCAGAAACAAATTCACAAAATAAACCAAGAAAGACAGCGGGAAAAACAAACCACACCAACAACTGG
This sequence comes from Cervus canadensis, assembly GCF_019320065.1. Classification (NCBI taxonomy): domain Eukaryota; kingdom Metazoa; phylum Chordata; class Mammalia; order Artiodactyla; family Cervidae; genus Cervus; species Cervus canadensis. Next base: position 4,027,512 of record NC_057415.1, on the reverse strand, counting down.
AAACGCGTTCCTCCTGAGACAAAGCTAGAGAAAATCCCAATATCCTTGTGGCCCAAAAACCCTCTTGGAAATGAATGTTCAGGAAGGAAGAGATGAAACATGTCAAGTTCGAAGGAGAGGCAATGCCCATGGCCAGTCTTGTCTAGAGACAGCCTGAGCGCTCAGATGAAGACACACGCCAATGTAAACCCTTTGCACACAGCAGTGATGGTCATCACCATAGTTAGTGTTTAGTCTGATGACAACCTTCCCCGGGCACCACATAAGGGAGCAGACCTGGTTCTCTTCCTCTGCCCCCACACCATTCACTCACGAAGTCAGATCAGGTGCTATCGTGCCCTGCCTGCCTGGCTGGCTCGTCCATGAGCTGTGACCACCTCCAGGGCAGGACTCCGCCTTCTCTTCTCTGTGCGCCGTGAACCTACACACAGTGGGCCTTCAGAACCTCAGGACACTCACCCCACCCCCACTATAGCCAGAACCCTCCCCAGGCATTAAAACAGCTGTGGAGTCACTTTGGCCCAAGCCCTGGTTACAGATCCCTGGAGCCTACTACAGCCTCTACAGCGTGAATAATCAGGTCCTTTATACACAGATTCCCAGCTGTCAGATCTGAGCTTTGGATTCATTGTCAGCTCTGTCCCTCCTGTGGCAGCCAGGTGGGCCGCGATGCAGACAACGGAGCTCATGAGCTGAATTTCAAGGGAGGCATTGAATGGACAGCGATCGATGCAACCTGTTGCAAACTGAGGGAGGTTCCCTGCATGTCTCAGAAAAGGCCTCTGGTGTGCAAGTGTGGAGCAGGGCCCCCACAGTGCAAAGGAAACAGAGGTACTCAGGGGCAAAGGCTCTTGGCCTCTCCTGTAGCAGCTCCAGTTGGTACCTCGTGAACAGTGGACAGCCAATGTGGTCACCTGAGCGTCACTCTTATTCCCTCACAAAGCAAGAGAAAGGGGGCAGGGTGTGGGAGTACCCAGAGGGTGTGGTGGGGAGGATGAAGGGACGTGTTCTTCCTCTCTTCAGTGCAAACTGCTTCTGTGAGTCTCAGAGCTGCCAGAGGGCAGTTACCAAATTGGGTCCCCACAGCATCCAGGGTGGGCTGGGAGCCTTAGCCCTTGTCACATGAACAAGCCACACCACATGGCTTCCCTGAGTTCTAACAGCAGAATCTGGGGGTTTTGTCTAGGTACACACTTCCTTGCTGTAGCTGTGTTACCCACTCCTTTGAGCCCCACTTTTCTTTTCTAGAAAAAGGGCATCAATTGCGACCTTAGCAGGTTGCTACCTTAATCCTGTGAAGACTAATTAGGGAAATCCTACAAAGAATAGCTGGCCTTCAAAGATATCAATGAATAGCTGGCCTTAAGAGATACTGGGCTTCTCTGATAGCTCAGCTGGTAAAGAATCCTCCTGCCATGCAGGAGACCCGGTGTGATTCCTGGGTCGGGAATCCTGATCCGCTGCAGAAGGGACAGGCTACCCACTCCAGTATTCATGGGCATCTCTGGTGGCTTCATGGTGGCTCAGCTGGTAAAGAATCTGATTGCTATGCAGGGACCTGGATTCATTCCCTGGACTGGGAAGATCCCCTGAAGAAGGGAAAGGCTACCCACTCCAGTATTCTGGCCTGGAGAATTCCATGGATTGTATAGCCCATGAGGTCGCAAGAGTCGGACACGAATGATGGACTTTCACTTCACTTTCAAGAGATATGATCTTGTAGAAGGAAATGGCACCACACTCCAGTAGTCTTCCCTGGGAAATCCCATGGACAGGAGCCTGGCGGGCTATGGTCCGTGGGGTCGCAAAGGGTCAGACACGACTGAGGGAGGAGCAGGCGCTTGCCAGAGGCCCCGGCGCTTTTGATGGCTGAGCCAGGACTGTGGCTGAGGACTGCCAGCTCCCAGGCCTCTCTCACCAGATAGGAGCGTGGAAAACTAGAATCTAAAATAGCCTGAGGGCTTTCCTGGCAGCTCAGTGGTAAAGAATCGCCCCCCTGCCAAAGCAGGGGACGCGAGTTCCACCCCTGGTCTGGGAAGACCCCAGATGGCAGACCAGCTGAGTCCATGCATCACAGCCTCTGGGTCGGCGCTCTGGAGCGTGGGAGCCACAGTACTGAGGTCTGTGGGCACCAGAACCCGTGCTCTGCAACAAGAGGAGCCACCGCAGTGACAAGCCTACGCCCCCCCAACTGGAGAGCAGCCCCTGCTCGCCGCAGCTAGAGAAAAGCCCACAAAGCATGAAGACCCTGCACAACCACAAATAAATAAACTCATTGAAAAAAAGCAAAAAACAAAAAAAAGAGATATGACTTGAATCCAGATTAAACTGGAGTCTCCAAGTGTCATCTGGCATTTCTTCCCTGAATCAGCCAAAACCCAGTTGCATTTCCAGGGTCAAAACAGCCAGCGGGGCAGAAAACCAGCGTGGTTCAAACAAGCTGACAGACAAGCAGCAGAGGACTCACGGGCAGACGGCTTCCCTCCGGTTTCAGGTGGAGCTCCGGGACCACAGCAGGAACCAGCGCTGTCAACCCCTGGGCTCAGCAGCGCCCTCATTCTCAGGCCGGCGGCTCTGCCCTGACCTGCGCAGGAAGGCCACCAACTGCCCCAGGCTGACCTCACGCCCCTCCCACTGCTGTAGCCTGACCTCACCCAGCCCCACCCCTTCCGGCAGAACCAGAGCTCGTCTTCCAGAGCGGCGGGCGCGGCGGGCGCGGCGGTGGCTGGGCAGTGTCGAGCCGGGCCAGATCGACCCTGGGCGTCGGTGAGTGATCTCGGCCTCCGCCGGGTGGAGGGACGGGCTTGTTCCTCAGCTGCGGTCCCTGGGCGCCCCCAGGTCCCGAAATGGAAAGAAAGCGGCGGTTTCGTCGCATTTCCGCTGGCGGTTTCGCGCGCGGGGGGGAGCGGGGGCCAGGCTTCCCTGGGCTGGGGGCGGAGGTCAGAGAAGGGGCTGGGCGGGCCGGGGGCTGAGGGAAGGGCCCGGGCTTGAGGAAGCGGGCCGGGATTGAGGGACGGGGGCCCAGGGCGCTGGGGAAGGGACCGGGGTGCTAAGGGGAAGGGGCCGGGCCTGAGGGAAGGGGACCGAGGGACTGAGGGAAGTGGAGGAACAGGGGGCTGAGCGAAGGGGCCGGGGGCTGAGAGAAGAGTAGGGGAACGAGGAGCTGAGGGGAAGGGAAGGAGCCGGGGGCTGAGGGAAGGGGAGGAGCCGGGGGCTGAGAGAAGGGGACTGGGGGGCCGAGGGACGTGGATGGGCCGGGAACTGAGGGGACGGGACCAGGCCTGAAGGAAGTCCTGGGGAGGGGAATGAGGTTGGAGAAAGGGGGGCGGGCTGGGGGAACGGAAAGGGGCAGAGCCTGAGGGGTCAGGGTGCGCGGTCCTTAGGTGGCTGGGGCGGAGGGTCCGGGGTCTGAGGGGAGGATGCCCGGGCTCCTGGGAGGAAGGGGCCAGAGAGTTGAGGAGGGCGTCTAGGATAGGAGAGGAGCCCTCCAGGAGGGGTGCAGGACCCGGGGTTCGGGAGGAAGGGGTTGGGGAGAGGCCGGGCCCCAAGTGTTCGGGGAAGGGGGCCAAGGGCCCAGAGAGTACCGGGAAGAGCGGGGAGCCCCGGGGAGGGGGTCCAGAACCTGGAGGGTTAGGGGGAGGGGGCGGAGAGCCTAGAGGGTCTAGGGAAAGAGAGGAGCCCTCCGGGAGGAGAGGGTCTAGTACTCCGGAGGTCAAGTGGCGGAGGGCCGAGGGGGAGGGGCCGGGGTCTCTCGAAGGCCGGGCGGGCGGCTCCCTCCCAGCTCCCTCCCAGCTCCCGGGCCCACACCGATGGGGAGATATTGCAGCCTGGTCAGTGGAAAGGCAGCGACCAGCGCGGCGGCAGAGTGGAGCGGCTCTGGATTGGGAACAGCCCCTCAGGGTGCGGGATGGGAGTCACCTGGAAGGGAGTCACTCTTGTGGCAGCTTGGTGCCCCTGCAGAGGGTCTGGGGCCAGAGGGACAGGGCTTCCTCTGCCTGGAATCTGTCCGCGTCTGGCCCGGGGGAGCGGGGGTGAGGAACGCACTTCCCGCTGGGCAGAGCTCCGAGGTGTCCCGGGCGAGCGCGCCCCGCTGGCTCTGCGGCGACCTGGCCCCCGAGCTCGGTAGGGGCTTAACCCGCCGGTGCCGACCGCGTGATTCGCCCCGCCGCCCCGCTGGCCGGCGCTGGGCAGAGCCTGACGGCAGTTGAGTCAGGGAGCTGGTTCCGGAGGCTGGCCCGCGCCTCTCGGGGTGGAAAGTGTTCCCAGACCCGAGATGGCAAGGGTGTGTGGGTTGTCTTTGATGCTCTGCTCCATACCCCCCTCAGTAACTGGCAGTGTGTCCCCCATGGCCTTTTCCTTGCAGCATTTTGAGAAACATACTGTGAAAAACTTCACTTGCATGGAGTCCTTGGTGATTGTGATCTTTGGTCCGTGCAGTGCAGCAGGGGCTGGGTAAGCGCCTGGTTGAGAGAGAAAGTTAGGATCCCTGGGGTCTGCCCTGTGTTGCAGTGGGCTGCGCCGTCCTGGGGCCCTTGTCCATCAGAGGTCTCCTCTTTGACTGTGCAGGAGGCAGGGGTGCGAAGGGAGTCCTCTGGGCAATGGTGGTGTGGAGAGTGGGCCGTGTGAGACCTGTTTCCTCTGCTACACTGGAGAGGGTGGGCACGTGGACGGCTAACTCAGCGTTGGTGGTTTCATCAGCTCAGAAACCTTATCATGTTCCCTCACCCCCACTAGGCAACCAGTAGTCTACTTTTTCTCGCTGTAGACTTACCAGATCTGGCCACTCATAGAAATGGGCCTGTATAATGTATGGTCTTCTGTGTCCGGCTTCTTCACTTAGCATAGGATTTGTAAAGCGTTGTCCGTGTTGTAGTGGATGTCAGTACTTAACTCCTTTTATCGTCAGATATTAGTAACATTCCATTGATTGGATAGACCACCTGCTGCATGTCTATCACTTCACAAGGATATTGGGTTCTTTTCACTTTGGGCTGTTGGGAGTGATGCTCTGTGAACAAGTTTTCTCAATACCTAGGAATGGAGTTGCTGGGATCTGTGGCACCTCTGTGTTTTAACCTTTGGAAGAACTGTCAGATTCTTTGATTTTCCATTTCCACCGCCAGCATAAGAGCCTTCTGCTTTCTGCACGCCCTCACCAAACTTGTTTTCTGTTTTTTGGACTATAGCCACCCTGGAACATGTGGAGTGGTGTCCCAAAAGTCGGGTTTGATTTGCATTCCCTTAATGGTTTGATACTGTCTTTTCAGAAGCTTATCACCCATTTGTATGTCTTTGGAGAAATGTCTGTTCAGATCCTTTCCCCATTTAAAAATGTGGTTATTTGTCCTTTTTATTATTGACTTGTAAGAGTTCTTTATATATTCTGGATAGATGATTTGAAAATAGTGTCTCTCATTCCATAAATAATGTTAACTTTGGTGGATGTCTTTTGAAGCCAAAAGTTTAAAATTTTGTCCAATTTGTTTTTTTCTGTTTTCACTTGTGCTTTTGGTGACAGCAAAGCATCTAAAGTCTGTTGTTGAATTCAAGGTGATGAAAATCTATGCTTATTTTTTTTTCTAAGAATTTAATAGTTTTAGTTCAGACACTTAGCTTTTTGATTCATTTTTTCCAGTTAATTTTTGTGTGTGGTGTGAGGTAGGGGTCCAGAGACATTATCTTTGGATTAAAAAAAAAAAAATCCTTTAATTTTTCAAAGAGTTGTTTTTATGATTTTTTTAATTAAAAATATTGAGAGGGAATAGATTATTATAGATTTCAGCCTATCACTAGCTACCCTTGGCAAGATTTTCATAGATGCTGGATGATAACTGCAGTACCCAGAATGTACTAAGCAACCTACACAGGTTAGGATTTCTAAAGGCAGAATTGAGGAAGGCCAGCAGAGCATCTTCTGTCTGGTTGCTAGTGAATGCCAGGCCACACGTCAGCACAGACGGTGTATTCCTGTGACAAGTCTGGTCCTGGGGAACAAGGGGATTCTATTCATGTGTAATGTCTAGCAGTGCAGTGTCTAGTTAGAGCTATCCTGTGGTTTTAGGGGAGAGGTGCTGAGCTGGTGGCTCGGAGAATTGGAGTGTTGGTCTTATGAAGTAACCGTACCTGTTCATTAGAGACGCAGCTTGCTTCTCTTTTGCTCCCCGAGTCACCATTCTTCACTTTCCGATAGCGGTCACTGCTCTGAGTTCTAGCCCAGTCATGTCACCATCCCTTTAGGGAGTGCTTCTCATACATACATCTATATGAAAGTGTGAGAATGCTAGTCACTCATTCATGTCCGAATCTGTGGCCCCATGGACTGTAGCCCGCCAGGCTCCTCTATCCATGGAAATTTGCCTGCAAAAATATTGGAGTGCGTTGCCATTCATTTTTCTGGGGACTCTTCCCCATCCAGGGCTTGAACCTGGGTCTCCCGCATTGCAGGCAGCTTCTTTACTGTCTGAGCCACCAGGGAAGCCATATATATATATGTGTGTGTGTGTATATATATATACATACATACACACACACACACCCAGAGTAATAGAATTGTATCGCAGAATAAATTAGGATGAACCAGAAATGGAAAGCTCTCAGGATTTTAGCAAACAAAAATGTACACTAGCCATTGAAGCAATGATTTCTGTTTGCATTAAGAAGAAACTTCATACAGTTGTAAATCTTATGGAACTTCTTTATTTCCTGTAGTTTCTCACTGTGACTGAAAGTTAGTTGAAGTCTTTGGTTATTTCCTGTAGTTTCTCACTGTGGCTGAAAGTTAGTTGAAGTCTTTGGTTAGGGAAATACGAAGTTCTTTACAAAACCTTGTTATGTTGGGGAGGATTTCAGAGGTATTCTAAAAGGATCTCAGCACACAAAGATTTGCCCAGGGTGCCTGTCAGCACATATCCTTCTGAGCTTTTTACTCTTAATCTTTTTACAGACAGAAACTCTCCCCAGTGCCTGGGAATTCTTCATTGGATTACTGCGTTTTCAGCAGCGTTTTCTGAGCGTCTCAAATCTGCACCTGGAGAAGAAAGGTTTGTGCACCGTGAGCGTGCTCATATGCTCCACTGGGCATGCAGGGAAACCCCTTGGACAAGGAACGCGAGGGGTGTTTTCTCACTGGGTTTGCAGAGAGAGGGACGATAACTTTCTAGGAGGAAATTTTCTTGTTTGAAACATAAAGGCAATTTTGGTGTTGCCTGTGGTCTAGAAAGCAGAGGGGATTCCACAGGACTCTGGAGTGGAGGACTCGGGGCACCTCTCCCCGGGCAGCCACCTGGCCCCTTCTTCCTATTCCATGGGGGAGTGGGGAGCCTGTGGCCATGACGCGGGGGCGAACCGGCCAGTGCTCACCTGCCCATGAGTGAGGCTGCCTTCTGGAGAGACGGGTGGAGAGTGGGCCCAGCGACTTCTGTGACGCCAGCGTGGAGAAGCCACAGGCCAGGACGCGGCTTTCACCTTGTCCTTGGGTGGGGAGTGCATCTCGCTGGAGACCCTGTCCTTCTGCATGACCGACCGTCCCCTCACTGGCTGAGGAGACCACTAGGCACCGGAGTCCTGTGGGTGGGCAGCCCCTTCTCAGGCCAGTGTGGTACCACGGGCAGTCTTGACTTGGGGAGGCAGAGGCTTAGGGCAGAGCATTTGGCTTTCGGGGAACTGTGTCTCCATGTGTGAACAGGCACGCTGGTTATGCCTGCCGGTGCTGAGCCGGTCTGTGGGTTCCCAAAGGTTGTGTCCAAAGCAGTTTGTGTCTGGGCGCTTCCTGCCTTGCTTCACCTAGTCAGAGGGGAGCAAGGGTCCCGGTGGGACAGTGTCCAGGGGACTGCATTGATCCTGCCCACCTGGTGGCACATGCTTCCCTGCCCAAGGGACGTGGCAGGAGTCCAATCTTGGAATCAGAGCTTTTCTCCTCGATCCATCCCCACCACCATCTTGGACTTGTGGCCTATAGGAGCTGCGGCTCAGGTGGAGCTGCCTGGGGGAGTCTCAGGCCTGCGAAGGGCTCCCGTCCTGTTTGGATCCACACAGAGCACAGAGCATGTGGCCCCACCAAGTGAGACTGGCAGTGTCCTCAGCTCAGAAACCAGGGTTGGGGCTTCTGGTTGCGTGCAAACAAGCCTTCAGTTTCTTCCTGGCCTGTGTGCAGTTTTATGAGTACTTCTGGGGAGAATGAAACCATTCTTCATCGCTTTCTTTTGAAGTCCTGAAAGGCTAGATTTTGCCTTTGCAGTTATGCAGAGAGCAGCGTGGTCCAGCTGCGAGGCTGTGTCATTGTTGTCTGAGCCAATAAATTCCCGTGTTTCAGGGGTCTGCTGAGGAGGCAGGGCGGCCTGCCTCGGGGCTGCCTGGCACAGAAGTCGATATTCTCTGTGTCTGCGTTTCCCCAAGTAGATGGTAAAGCAGCCCTTGAATGATTTATTGACTTGTCAGAGTCTAAGTTAAGAAAATCATTGTAGGGTTTCCAGTAATTATTTTTAAGTCAAAATGGTGCTTAAAAAAAAAATTGTGATAAAATGCAGCAGACTTTTCCATTGGCGACAGCGCATTCCCAGTGTTGGACAACACTGTTGTCAGGAGACCTAGTCCGGGAGGTTCCCATTGAGTGAAGTAGCACTCGGGACTTTTTTTATTTTGCAGAAAATTTTCTCATTTGAGTTGTAGCTAGGAGTATTTCTTCTGTGTTTCTGCCCTGTGACTGCTTACATGTTAGGTTTCTTTTGATCCTTCCGGTGTCACTCAGGCACGGGGATTATGAGTGACCTTTTTTTATTTTAATGGTTCTGGCATGTGGGAATCTAGTGCCTTGACCAGGGATTGAATCTGGGCCCCCAGCATTGGGAGCAAGGAGTCTTAGCTGCTGGACCCCCAGGGATGTCCCATGAGTGGCCCTCTTGAGCACATAGCTCCCTGCCCTCCCTGTGCTGTCCAGGGTTTTGGGGTCGCGGGCAGAGCATCTGTGTAGGTCTCTGGGCAGGGCTCTCCTGGCATCTGCGACCCTCAGTGCTGCTCTTCCAGATGTGGAAAGCCTCGGCCGGCCACACTGTGTCCATCACCCCGGACGACGGGGGAGCCGACACCTGGGAGGACTGCCCCCGATTTTGTGGTAGGAGCCGCCAGTCTGCCCACCTTTCCCGTCTCCTGAAGTGGATCCTCCCAGGTTTTTGGGTGGGTGGGTGGGTGGGGGGCTGTTTTACAATCCAGGGTGTGGGGTGTCCTCGTTCTTTCTTTTCCTTTTCAGAATGACGTAAGTGAAAAAGAGCAGAGATGGGGGGCCAAGGCCGTGCCATTATCTGGGCACCGGGAACACATCAATTAAGAGACTTTCTCGATCTTTGTGTGAAAGTGACATTCTGAAATGTGAAGGGGTGAGGTGGGGCACGCTCCCCGCTGGTCAGCGCGAGTGCCCTGCTTCTGTGGGCTGGCCCTGCTTCTGTGTTGTCTGGTCCCTTGTTTACACAGTAGATAAAAATGAGGTCTGACATGTATATACGTAAGTGTTTGTGTACGTGCGTGTGTAAAGATGTGCTCAGTGACTTTAAATCCTCATTGCCCGTGACTGCTGTACTTCTTACTCTCCAGTCTGGTTTTCAACCTTGTAGTTTTCATCGAGAAACACAGTCTCTTAAGCTGTTCTCTCTGCGGAAGGGAGATTTCTAAAGCATGGGCTGTCTTTGAAGACCTGAGATCAAAAACACCCCCTCCTTAATGTGTATTATTTTGTTATAATGTGATTATTCTGTTGTTGTCAGTTGAATCCCGTGAGCTGAATCCTGAACTTCATGTTCTCATGAAGGTCGAGATAGGAGACTGCACGAAGCAAGGATTGTCCCTGACTTGGCCCGTCTTAACTCGCCACCTCCGGGGTAGCTTGTTTTCTTGTAGGGAAGTGTAGATAGCCTTCTTCCCCAGCACATCAGGGGCTTGGGAGGTGGCCAGTCCTGGTTGGTGTTCTAAGCCGTACGTCTGGGATTGCCATGCGGATGTGCAGTGAGGTGGCCTTCGGCTACCTTGGGTGAGAGCTGCCTGGCCTGCCCGGTTCTGGCTGCATCTTGTGATCTGTCCCGCTGCTCCTAGCGCTTAAAGTGAAAATAACTTTTACATCTTAAGTTCTATAAGCCTCTCACTTCACCTTTGAATGGAAAGCCGGGCTGCTTCATGTTGAGAGAAACCGTCTGAATATTCCACATCTCTTGGTTCCTGGCCTAGGGTCGTCCGGGTGCAAGCCTGTTGGCTTTGTCTCCCATTTGCCTCTGGTGACGTTTATCGAGCTGACTCTCCCGGTTCATGTGTCTGGTGAACCCCAGGAGCTGTCCTCCACGTGGAGGAATGCTGTCCACATCGTAGCCCCAGCTGCTGTAGGGGCTTGGAGATGCCTCATTGTGTGTGTTCAGACTTGCTTTTGTCCCCATTAACCTGCATCTGACTCTGAAAACTGCTGGAGTTGGGGGCACCTGGAGGTGCAGTAAAGTGAACACAAGGGAGGCCGGGCTGGGGAGCCACCGGGGAATGACACCTCACAGATTGCAGAGATAACGTCCTTGTCTCTCCTCCCAGAAAGCACAGACGCATGTCTTGGCTGTCTGTGTGACCGATTTGTTCGTCTTCCATCTCTTCCCTCCCAAGTATCCACAAGTTGCGGGAGAATGTGTTTCAAGAACACCAGACCCTCAGGGAGAAAGAGCTGGAAATGGGACCCAAAGCCTCTCCTGGCTACGGAGGGAAGTTTGGCGTGGAGCAGGACAGGATGGACAAGGTAAGGGCCGACCCACGTGGTGTCAGTCCTGGCGTGCTTGACCTCGCCAGGGTCAGCAGGGTCGTCTCTCAGCCCTCCCCTTCCGTTGAAAAGTTGGGAATCCACTTGTTGAGGACGAGATTTGCCATAAGTAACTCTCTCTCAATTGACCTTAGCCGAGAAGGGCTGTGGTTTCTGGAAGCTCTCTTGCTGGGGAGGGAGGTGTTTTGGGAAGGCTGCAGCTGGAGATGAGGTCCTACCAGAGGCCAGCTCTGTGACCAGGACAGAGGCCCACAGCCAGACAGACTGCTGGCATGGGCGTCACGTGTAGTTCAGGCTTCAGCCTTTAGAGGTTCCCATCTGCAGCCCAGAGCCGAGTTTCAGCGCCTGGTTTCATGTCGAGGCTGGAAAGTCAGCCACCTAGCGTGCTGTTGTCCTTCGCACACTTGTTGACCTTCAGAGAGGACCCTGTCCTCTGGCGTCAAACTGTGGCCCACCAGGCTAAGGACAGGCAGGTCTAAGTAGGTGGGACTGAAGCTGTTAACAGTGCAGCATCCTTTGCTGGTACTCAGAGAGGGGGCTGGATCAGCTGGGGGCTGTGTCCGCCCTGCAGAGGGGACAATAGACTGGAGCAGGTGTGCTGCATCTGCAGTGAAGCGGGTGCGCGTTTCCCAGGCTGGGTAACTTGAGATGTCTGCCTTTACTCTGTGCTGAGGTGTAAGCTGGGGTCAGATTCCTCTGTAATTCCACCCCATCTGCCTTGTGTCTGGATCGGCCTCAGCCCAGAATGACAGGGCTTGTCACACTGGTGAGCCAGCACCTGCTTGAGAGAGGGGCGCCTCTCATGACCAGAGCGTCATCCCTGCTTCCCGCAGTGCTCTGCCTGGTGCTGACTATCTCATAAACAGAGTCTCGTCAGTGTGAGACCAAGGCCAATCTGGGGGACAAAGCTGTTTTGATCAGAAAGTTGGGAGAATCGCCTAAGCTTTCACTCTGGCCATATTTTTGGAACAGTTCTCTCTGACTTCTTGGTGATGAAGAGTCACGCTGGCGGTTCCTTTGGGCATGCTGCTGCCTCCATGTTACCTTGCTGATGTTTTCTGGGTGAGACCCCTGAAGCTGCAGATGGGTGGTCTCTGCCACAAATTTTTGGAAGCCGCGGTGCTCCATATTGGCAGTGCTCCAGATCGGCTATTGGCTGTGGTCATCGAATCCAGCCTGGGAGGGAGAGAAAGTAACAGCTCCAGACTAGAAAGGAAATCCAGCTTTGCTCCCCGGCTGTGGAAGAACGCGCGCCCTGAGCTGCCTGCAGAGTTGTCAGACGGGGTTGGACCCTAAACGCTGCCGCTGAAGTTCCGGATAAACAAGCAGGAGAGGAGTTGGTAGTGCGCCGTCAGGCCCCTCACTGTATTGAAGGAGGGGGCCAAGGTGGGGGTGAGTCCTTGGGGAGGAGCTAGGCTGGACGAGCCGCCTCCTAGCCCGGCATTGTGTCATGCGTCAGTCATCTGTCCTGCATCCTCAGTGTCCACAAAGAGGTCCGTGACCACTCTCCATTCTGCCGAGGGCGCCTGCTGCCTTACTCTGAGGGTCATGCCTGGGCGACTGGAGCGGCGCAGGGCCGCTCAGCATTCGGGGTGTAAATATTTTTAGCTTCCCGGCCACCACAGGGTCTCTGGTGGCTCCTGAACTAACTGTATTGTCTTGACAGGAAGTTAGACATAGATTTTCTGTAAAGGAACAATGTTCAGAAACATCTGTATGTTCTTTGTATGTTATTTACAAAGAACCTCAGTGCTGGATGTGGGCCATGGGCCATGGCTTGCTGACCACACAGCGGGAGCTCGGGGTGGACTGCTCAGTGTGCATGTGGCTTGAGAGGTCACCAGACCCGCTTCCCTGACTGGGGGGTGGCGGGACGGTGGCAGGCCCCACTGCACACTTGGGCTGGGTGTGTGGCAGGTGTTGACACTGAACGTGCGGTGTGCCTGAAGCATGCCATCTGTATTGCAGTTTGTGCCCTGATTTCTGGGCCACGTGCTTTGACAGTGTCCCACCTGAAAAGGGTGATCACTGCCAGCAGTCTTCCTGGAAGTGGGCTTAGGAGTCGTTGGCAGGCTGCTGGCTCTGTGGTTCTGGTTGGGGCTGGCTTCCTGGTTCTTCACACCCAGGCACCTCAGAAGGCCCCCTGTGGCTGGGGTTCTTGGGAGACTTCTGGGGAGCCTGGTGTGGAGAGGGTTCAAACACCTGACTGGGGGGCCCTGGTGTTGTGATGCCCCATGGAGTTACCTCCCTCTGGGCCGGCTTCCACGTTGAGTGATTTTGTTTGCGTCACCCATGCCAACCAGAAGTGCAGGCTGCCTCAGGGTCGGGGGGCGGGTCCAGTGTGGCCATGCTGGTGGGTGTCTGATGCTTCACTTTTGCCCCTGTTTCAGTCAGCTGTCGGCCATGAGTATCAGTCAAAGCTCTCCAAGTGCTGCTTGCAGGTTGACTCCATCTGGGGGTTTCGAGGCGAGTGTGGTGTCCAGTTGGACAGAGTGGACCAGGTGAGTGAAGCGTTGTGAGCGGACAACAATCGGGGTAGTGGTTTCCCCTTGGGGGTCAGGAAGGGGGCTCCTGGGTGCTGGCCGCATGCAAGTGCTTCATTACCAAAAATGTATCGTGTGTGCCTGTCTCTGGCACGTGTGTGAAGCTCCCATGAGATGGTTTTAAGACATCAGGAGAGGACCGTGCTGGAACCCACCCCTGCTTCAAACTACCTCGGCTTTCTCACTGACCATGTAATCCCACCATGGAATTATCCGTTACATGGCTTCTGTGTACACGTGGTATCCTGTGTCGAGCTTGCCGCCAAACCCTACACAAGGGTGAGAGACCAACAGCAGGGCGGTTAGGACAGATGTCAGGCAGCTTCTGAGGTCTTCTCCTGCAGAGGTCTGTAGAAGAGCCTTGGTCAGAGACCTGCTTCTCAGGTACAACACCAGTCTCAGAAACCCAAACTCACTCTTTATCAAGCAAAGGGTTGGCATACGTTTTAAGTAGGGTATCCAGTAAATGAAGAGGTCTGTGCTAGTGGGATCTTAGAGTGGAGAAAACTGTGCCAGAATCTTGAGTCCATGAAAGAGAACAAGTTGACATGGATGAACTCACCACTCAGAGCCACCATAAGAAGTATATTAGTTAGCTTGCGCTGTGGAACAAACAAGCTCAGCACCTAGTGGCTTAAAATAATGTGTATTTATTATCTCAGGTTCTTTCAGTGGGGTCAGAAATTCAGAAATGGCTTAGCTGTGCAATTCTGGCTTGGGAGTCCCTTGTGAGGTTATCGTCAAGATGTCATGTAGGGCTGCAGGTATCTGAAGGTTGTTCTGGGACTGGAAGATCAGCCTGCAAGATAGCACACTCACAGGGCTGTTGGCGGAGCCTCAGCTCCTCACCACATGGACCTCTCCTCAGGCTGCTTGAGTGTCCTCACAGCATGGCAGCTGGCTTCACCCAGGGCAGGAAGTGCGAGAGAGAGTGAGGAAGAGTCTGAAATGCCTCTGATGGCCCACTTTTCAGTAGTTGCATGCTGTCATTTCTGCCTTATTCTATTCATTAGAAGTGAGTCCCTAAGCTCGGTCCATACTTAAGGAGCAGGAGATTGGGTTCCCTTCTGAGCAGAGGAATACCCCAAAACTTGAGGACATAACTTAAAACCACCACCACAAAACTCCAGGGACAGCAGTATTCTGGGAGCTTCTTTCAGCTTAGACTTTATGACCAACTATGGGATGGTACCAACTGTTGCTAGCCCTCTCCCCCCTCCCCAGTCAGAAAGTGGCCTCAGCTGGCTGTGTCCACAGGGCCTAAGACTTCCGGGTGTCTGCCACCGTGTCCTCACTCTGGAGATCACACTCATTCTCTTCTAAGCATCTCACACCTGGAACCCGGCATCCTGGGCAACCCAGCGACCACACCCCATCCTCTCCCAGAAGTCAACTCCAGCACCAGTTTTTAAATATTTATTTGGGCACGCTGAGTCTTAGCTGCATCGTGCTGGATCTTTTAGTCACAGCATGTGGGATCTTTAGTCGTGGCACGTGGGATCTAATTTCCCGAGCAGGGATCAAACCCAGGCCCTCTGCATTGGGAGCGTGGGGTCTTAGCCACTGGAGCATCAGGGAAATCCCAGTACCATCATTTTTTGAAGCAATAAGACAAAATGAGGCTTCGATTTTATAAAGTCTCAGCCAATTCTGATAAAGAGCGCCTGGTCACATTTGCTGAGTTTTTGGCAACTCGGCCGCATGTCAAAAAATTGGGCCCAATCACACGTACAGGCTCATTCTATGATTTCCAGGACACAACAGTAAACATCAGTTCATGTTCAACAGGCCAAAAGAGAACAGCCTTTCTGTGGTTATCTACTGTTGCACAGTGAACCACCTAGAACTTAGTGGCTGCAAACAGCCACCCATTATCTCTCATCAGGCTGTGGGTCGGGGGCTGACTGGAGCTAGATGTGTGGTCGATCTCCAGTGGGGACAGTCCTGCATCCACAGTCAGCTGGTGGGTCAGCTGAGCTTGGCTGCTCAAGGGTAGCCATGGTTCATGATGGACAAGCTGGCTGCTGGCAGGGATGATGATGGGAGTCCTGTCCTCCAGCAGGCTGGCCTGGGATTGTTCACAGGGAAGTGGCCAGAGAGCAGTGCTCTCAAGGCCCTGTGAGGCTTGTCACTTTGCCTGTTTCTGTTGGCCAAGCCAAGTCACAAGGCCAGCCCAGAAGCTGCAGAAATACGCTGTGTCTCTTGACGGGAAATGTTGCAAAGTAGCGTGGCAAAGGGGGCAGCTACAGGCCAGGGCAGGAGAATCATGGCCTCCTACATTCCACCCCACGTGTGGTCTTCTTGACTTGATGCTGAAGAAGAGACTGGATAGAACTCAACATCTTCCCACTGTTGTTATTGTTATTCTATTGCTAAGTCATTCTTACTCTTTGCAACCCCATGAACTGCAGCACCCCAGGCTTCCCTGTTCTTCACTATCTCCTAGAATTTGCTCATGTCCATGGAGTCTGTGATGCCACCTGACCACCTCATCCTCTGTTGCCCACTTCATTTGGATAGAACTGAACATCTTCCCACTAAAAAACTCTTTCAAAACCAAAAAGGACAGCTTTGAAACAGAGTTGGAAACATCTATTTCAACCCAAGGGCCAAAATCACACTGAATAGTGATGTGTCACAAGTGGTCTCATTAAAGTCAGGGACAAGTCAAAGATGCTGTGATCACCTCTGTTAATTATCAATGCTCTGAAAGTTCTAGAATGTGCTATCGAACAAGAAAAATCAATAATAATTGTGATAGCTGAAAGAGGAAATTAAATTAGCCAGTGATTGAAGATGATATAATGGCCTACCTGAAAAACACAAAAGTATCAGCTGAAACATGGTAATAATAGAACAGCTCTGTCAGGGAGTCAGATGGTAACAACTCTCCAGAGTTATTGTTGGCAAAAGAATCAGTGTGTAATTCCTGGAAATTGCAGTGGATAAAGGATGCAATCAGAAAGAGCAAGGTTGTGGGGGGAATAGAGATACTCTATGATTAAACTTAAGAGGAATAAGATACCAATCTGCACAAAAATGTAAAGTTCTGAGGAACGAAAGATGGAAGGAAGGGATCAGGGGAGGGAGGAAGGAAGTTTGTATAGATGGATGGATGGATGGATAAATGAACAGATGGATGATGGATGGATAAATGAACAGATGGATGATGGATGGATAAATGAACAGATGGATGGATGGATTAATGCGTGGATGGATGGAAGGGTGGTTAGACAGGTAGATGGATGGATGGGTGGTTGGATAGATGCATGGACAGATGGTGGGTGGATAGATGGATGGATTGATAGACGGATGGATGGATGGGTGGATGAATGGATTAATGAGTAGATAATAGTAGATGGATGGACAGATGACTGGCTGACTGGATGGATGGGTGGATGGATGGATGGATGGATTAGTGAGTAGATGGATGGATGAACAGATGGCTGGCTGGCTGGCTAGGTGGATGAACAGAGGATGGAATGAATAATGTTTACATATGTTTACACTCCAATTCTAGAAACATATTCTAGGAAATTAAGTAGGAGCTGGGCGATGATTGTTTTCTCCAGAACAGTGACAAGTGTTTGGAAACGGCCTAAGTGCTATCAGTGAGGGGTGAGGTGCAATCTGTGGACACTCCACAAGGAACAGCCCTCCCCCTCCTTCCTGCCACCTTCAGCAGCCACCGGCCCAGGACTGACTCGACTGTGTGTGTTTCCAGTTTACCCGCACTAATGCTACAGGTGATTATACAGCGTCCAGAATACGACAAAGA
This sequence comes from Cervus canadensis, assembly GCF_019320065.1. Lineage (NCBI taxonomy): Eukaryota > Metazoa > Chordata > Mammalia > Artiodactyla > Cervidae > Cervus > Cervus canadensis. The sequence continues at coordinate 4,010,411 of NC_057415.1, read as the reverse complement.
CATTTTGAACTCGATGCGATCTTTAATCTGTTTAAAGTTGTTGTATGGCCCCTAAGGTATTTTATTACAGACTTTTTAATTAGTGAAAAATTCATGAATACCATAGAGAAAATGTTTTAAAATTTAATGTTTCTTATATTTATGTAAACTTATGACTTTATTTATATACTGACCTTTTCTTGTATAGCCAGGCTATATATATCCTTTGAGATCAATTCATGTTCTGATACCTGATTTTAGTCTTTCAAATGAATGTACTGTAATGCTTGTCTGTATAAATCCTATGAACAAATATAGGGCTTTTGTAAATGATGCATTTATTGTAATTATTCTTGTTTAATTTTTAAATGATAAACCATGAGAGAAGGGGTTTTCCTGCAATTGTAAAATCATCATGACACGGTGTGCATTATCCTTCCAGAATGTAACCGAGCTCTCCAACACTCACTCTGAAATGAGCAAACTTACTTTCAACCAATTGTTCTATTTTAACGACTGACCTAAACTGTACTTTTTCTAGCAAGAAATGCTTTTTCTCTGCAGAGTGAAGCAATTTAAAAGTACTGGGTGTTGAATGTGAGCTTCTAGTGAAGTCTGGGCTGAAAGCATGAGTAGAAGACGACTATGACAATCTCTCCCGTGACCTGGTCTCTGAGGACCCGGGTCCCTCTCTCCGCTGAGACTCTTCAGGGAACAATCGCGATGCCCTGCACCCGCTGCAGAGCCGGTGCGCTGGACGGTGAAGGAACCACGTCCCACAGACAGACAGCGTAGAGCAGCTCTAACAAAGGCCTTAGTTTTCTTATGTAAAGCATCTTTTTATCTGTAAACATGTTTAAAGAATGGACCTAGGCGTACATTTATAGATTTTGATGACATAGCCATTTTGGATTGTATAAGCAGCAAATGTAACTTTTACTCTTTCAGGAGCACATTAAAAAAGCCAGCAAGAGATGCGTTCAGATCACAGTGCGTCATTTATTATGCAGTGATATCTCAGTAGATAGAGACGGCACATCTCTTTACATGTGGGTTCCACCTTTAATTTACTTGTACAATTCATTGTTACCATTCTGTTTTTCTACTAATCTTTGGTGAACTTCCTGAATATGTGACAAAGTACATACAGTCTACTTTTGAGCTATTTTTATCACAGTATTATTTATTGCTTTCTTTCAATAAAGTACTGAAGGAAAATTTCCCACTGCCAATAGAGTGTGCCGAGGGTAAGCTGTACTCTGAGAACAGACCAGAGCTGGTAATGGGAGCCTGTGTCATCGGACATTGTTAAGAGAAACGGATGGATACAATGGAAAGGCTAGAAGGCGGAAGCATAGATGTCCCCAAAGGACGACCGACCTGGTATTCATGCTCTTGGCTCTGGAGACAAGAGGCTCCATCACTTCAGCATCTGCGGGGACAGGGCCCCTCTGCTGCGGAGGCGTGGGCAGCGGGCCGAGGATGGGAACAAAGTGTGGGTGTCAAGCCTCACCGTGGATCCCAGGGCGGGGTGGCCGAGGGCAACCCTGATGCGGACCCGAATGATGCACTAGGGAGTGTGCGTGTGCACGCCTGTGTGTGGGAGCTTTTTATGTTATTTTAGTCAACAGTCTTTATTCATATATCCATAGAAACAAGAATGTAGCAAGGGGAGGTGGGAGGGAGATTCAAGAGGGAGTAGACATACGTTCATCTATGGCTAATTCATATTGGTGTATGGCAGAAATCAAGCCGATACTGCACAGCAATTATGCTTCAGAAAAAAAGAACACACCAAGGTGGTCAGGAAAGTATGAAAAAAAGCTTTCTCACAGAGATTTATAATCACAACTCTGTGTATATCTGGGAGCAGGCTGCCCACCATCATCAGGACTTCCCCCAGCATCAGACGTTCCCCCCCAGCATCAGACCCTCCTTCAGCGTCAGGCACTAGTCCAGCAACAGACCCTAACCAGCATCAGACCTTCCCCCAGCATCAGACCCTAGTCCAGCATCAGGCCCTCCCCCACCCTCAGACCATCCCCCAGCATGAGACCCTAGTCCAGCATCAGGCACTCCCCCACCCTCAGACCCTCCCCCGGCCTCAGGCCGTTCCCCACTATCAGGCCCCCCACCTCCAGTATGAAGCGTGGCAGGTCCACTTGTCTGATGCTCCTGAGCACACTCAGGCAGCCCCAGAGCCGCAGGACAATGGCTCTTGCAGGAGGTGCATCTCCAGGAAGCACCTGCGGAGCAGCAGCAGCTGGGCTCTGTTTCAGGTCAAGGAGAGGCGAAGGGGCACTTGTGCAGGAGGCAGCCGTGGCTGTGGGCATGTTCCCCGACTCTGTGTCCTCCCCGTGGGTGCTCTGCTCTCCTGCTCTCTCACGGGTCCCAGGACTGTGTCCTTCCAGATTCACAGTCGTCTTGATATCTCAAGCCCAAGTCCTGAGTTGCGTCCCAGTCTGGTGTGGTGGAGGGCTGGGAACACCCAAGCTCAAGGGCTGAAAGGATCCCAGGGGGACAGTCGGGCCCCAGCGGGCGGCAGGGCAGGCGATGACGGTGGCCGCCCACAGAGGGCCCCGCAGCAGCACTGGAAGGACAGCAACGATGCCTTAGCTCACTCGGGGACGCTGCCCGGCCTAGCGCTCAGAGATGTTACCGCCAGCAGCTCTGGGGACGCAGGAAGCCCGGTGAGTGACACCATGCCACATGGGCTGTGTGCGTGGGCACTGCTGACCATGGCCTCAGTTTTCATTCCGGTTCCAACTGTCCCTCCAAGGGTTGACGGGCCCCTCTTCCGAATGGCACAGATGTTTTCTTTATGTGGGTGAACACATCCATGCTTGTTTCTGTCGGCACTGTTGTCCCTCATCGTGTGTTTTCCTCGTTACAACCTGTACTTGCTGCTCTTCCAGTTTAAATTAGGAGCAGTCCTTATTTCCTGCATTTTCTAGTTGTCAGGGTTCATTGGGGCTTTCCAGGTGGCTCTAGTGGTAAAGATCCTGCCTGCCAATGCAAGAGATAATGAGAGATGTGGGTTCGGTCCCTGGGTCGAGAAGATGGCCTGGAGGAGGGCATGACAGCCCACTCCAGTATTCTTGCCTGGAGAATCCCATGGACAGAGGAGCTAGTGGGCTACAGTCCCTGGGGTCGCAAAGAGTCAGACACAACTGAAGCAGGTTAGCACACATCCAGGCTTTAGTTCAGTCACTCAGTTCTGTCCGACTCTTTGCCACTGTGTGGACTGCAGCACTCCAGGCTTTCCTGTCCTTTACTATCTCCTGGAGTTTGCTCAAACTCATGTCCATTCAATCAGTGATGGCATAGAACCATCTCATTCCTGTTGCATCCACCAGAGAGGTGGCTGGGGCTCGGCAAAGTGCATGGTCCCACTGCCTGGGTGTGAAGCTGCCCTCACCACTCCCTGACCGCGTGACCATCACTGTGTCTTCCTCTGTAAATGGGGAGGTGGCAGCACCTGCTTGGGAACGGGCACATCCAGCATCTGGTATATGATCAATGCACCACCATCTCAGCGTTGTATTTATTTATAAGAGGGATAGCATTTAATAACCTGCTCCTTTTTCTCTCTTGTCACTTAACTGTGGTCCAGACCACATCTGGTTTAATTACCCCTGTAAATCCCACACCCAGCACAAACAAGACACTCACACATATCTGCCTGAAGAGGCATGAACATACTCTGTCCTCAAGCAGATGAAGCCGAACGAGATGGGGCCTGATGATAAAACTGTGTGATGAGGAGACCCGAGGAGGACCTGTGTGGCTGTGGGGTGGGGTGGGGACATGGGCAGAACCCCTGAGAGCTCCTGGGGTTGGGGAAGTTAGCAGGAAGGAGGAGGAGGGCCTGTTCCTTGCAGGGTGTCCACAGATCGTACCTCACCCCTCACTGATGAACACTTGGGCCGTTTCCAAACACTTGTCAGTGTTCTGGGGGAAACAATCATTGCCTAGCTCCTACTCAATCAACTTCACAGAATATGTTTCTAGCACTGGAGTATAAACATCTGCTTTCTTCATTCCATCCTCTGTTCATCCACCTATCCAGCCAGCCATCTGTTCATCCATCCATCCACTCACTAATCCATCCATCCATCCACTCACAAATTCCATCCACCCATCGAGCCAGCCATCGGTTCATCAATCCATCCACTCACTAATCTATCCATCCATCCACCCACCCACCCACTCATTAACTCATCCGATCATCTCGGACCCACCGAGAAGACAGACGCCTCCTCCGCTCCTGCTCCCAGGAGGACCCCGAGCGTGAGTGACAGGAGCCTCATGGGGCAGCGGGGGAGACACAGAAGGGACATGCCTGCAGGCCCTCCTCCTCTGAACGGGGAAGCACCCACCTGGTCCTAAGGCCTCCTTACCGGGGTGTCCAGGCCGACCCCTTTCCTTCTTGCCAAAGAAGCGGCCGATGGAGCACCTGATGCCGTTCTTCTTTGGGGCTTTGTCCATGGAGTCCTGGCTGCTGTTGATGCTGGGGTTGCCCCCGGGGCCGTCCTGAGAGTCCGTCGAGCTTTGGGGAGAGAAAACGCCCTTTAACCAGCGCCCTCATGCAAACACACACCCCTCCCCAAGACCGACTGATAGAACCGCCCACCAGCAACACCCGTGCCTCCACCTTGAGCAGACAGTGGCATCTGCTTCACCAACCACACTGCACACGACCAATGGGGGCTCCCGGCCACAGACATCGGCCCCGGGAAGCTGAGAGTCTCTGACTGGAGCTGCCCCCGAGGAGGGCTTGACTCCAGGCCAGCCGGTGCAGAGGGCGCTCCGACCCTCCCTCAGGGTCACCGCTTGTCAGGTGACGAGGCTCCCAGAGAAGTCGAGCTCCCCAGCTCTGGGCAGCTCCCCCCGCCTCCCGCAGGGTGACCGTCCCCGGCCGTGGCAGGAGAGCGACGGTCACCGTGCAGGGCTGCTGGTCAGGAGACCACTCGTGCCCTCCGTCGGGGGCTTCCTGGCTCAGGCCGGGAGTTCAGCAGGTGGTGGTCGAATGAGGACAGTGTCAGCCACAGGAGGGGACAGAGTCTCCTGAGAGGAGACCCTTGAGGAAAAGGGAGGGACCCTCAAGAGCGAACCTGAGAGGCACGGGGCCATCACCATCAGGAACGCGTCCCGGACGGGCAGACCTCTAGCAAGAGCAGGAAGAAAGCTCCCACAGGAGTCAATCCGCAGAGATGGACATTTTCTAAAATCACTGAGGTCCCTGAGCTCTTCTCCCCCAGCATCTGAAGTTCACCACTAAACACAGGCACCGCATCCAGTGCGATTCCTTTAAAACCATTCTTCCACCTCTTTCAAGACAAGAGGCGCAGGGCTCCTGAAACTGACGAGGCGCACAGGCCCCTTACTTGCGGGCGTCCCTGACGTCCTCGGGGCTGGCCGCGCGAAGCGTCCCTGTGTGCAGCTGCTCCAGCCGAAGGGACTCAGGCGAGGCAGGGCTCGAGGTTTCAGAAGTGATGGTTGTCTTGTCATTTTGCACCTCTTCCCATAGAGCTGGCATCTGAGGGAATGAGCTAAGTGTAAAATTGGCTAACAAGAGACTGTGTCAAAAAAGGCAATCATACAGGCCTTACATTATAAGCACAAACATATTTGAAAATCTATTAGCCATGCTATCCGCCAAGTATAAAAAAATGCCTTGTACTATCTTAATGCCATCTTAAAGGACTGTCTTGTAGAGAAGCGGGGCATGGGGCAGCGAGAGCACCTGACTGAGTGCAGAGACCCCGGACGGAACCTCCCTGCAGCGGGGCTCCGCCCTGCCTGGAATGCGGTGACCAGATGGCCCCGCCGGGCAGGAGAGCAGAGCGACGCCAGCCCCATGAACCCTGCATGGCACCAACTGTCCTGATGAAAGGACTGTGCTCATCGCCAGATGCTGCTCAGAAGCACCACGAGCAAGGGTAAGGAACCTCTCAGCAAGCCTTCCAGACCTTTCTGTTTGAAGGAGAAAAGGAAACAGCTTGTACCACCACCCAAGATCATTTGTAGTGATGATGCAGGTTACTGGAACCCGTGACACCAAGTGAAACACAGGAAAGGCACCTAACCCGGCATGCGAACACCATGTGTCTGGCTCGTATTTCTCTGTAACACACGACGTGGGGCTACACAGTGAAGTGCTTACACGCAGTCCAGTGTAATTTACTCACTGTGGTCTACATAAAGCACCCCTAGGTCTTCACTAAGAGATGATCTTGTAGCCACCTAGAGCGGTGGGATGGGGAGGGAAATGGGAGGGAGGTTCAAAAGGGAAGGGGTATATGTATACCTATGGCTAATTCATGTTGAGGTTTGACAGAAAAGAACAAAATTCTGTAAAGCAATTATCCTCAATTAAAAAATAAACTAACTAAAACAACAAAAAAAAGATGATCTCTCCTGGAGTCCCAGCTTTCCCGCTGGTCCTGGGTGTGAGGACAGGAAAGACAGTGGTGGCAACAGTGTGGGGAACAGATTAACCCCTTCAGGGTCCAGACAGGTCTCACTTACACATTTGGGTTGTGGTTAAGCCAGGGGAAGTCTATAGAAACTTGCACGGCAAGTAATTTTATAAACAATGAGTGTGTTGTTTTATCCAACTAACCTGTGCCTTTTGAATGGGATTCTGTAAAGAATACTGATCCACTGCAGCCCCACAGAAGCTTGGTGACAACAAAGTGACTTAGTGCAAAATACAGCTGAGCCCGTTTAACAGCGGCTGGATAAACTGCACCCTCCCCTGATCTCTAACAAGAACCCTCAGGCAACAGAAGGCTACAGAGGCTAGAAATTATCCCCACAGAACTGAACAGGGGTCAATCTCAAATTCAAGTTACAATAAGCATTTATAAAAATCAGAAAACAACACAGAACAGAGCGGGGAAGTGACACGCCTGGGTTGACTGTGGACTCAGGGGAGACAAACACCTGCCTCAAAGTCAGGGGCCGCGGCCAGCCCCTTCCCCGGGCCTCCTCCTGAGGAAGGGCTCTGGGCCCCCAGCCTGGCCGCCCTCACCCGGGAGGGAAGCCCGCCCTCCCCCAGGTGGAGCCTGCCCCGCTGGTGCCCACGTAACTAGGATGGGCAGGACCGTGTCCTCACTTAACAGGAGGGCAGAGCAGGCCACCAGCCCCAGGCTGACGGAGCAGCTCCGCTGTGCCCAGCAGAAGGGCTCCCGCGCACTGAGCTGCCTGAACTGGAGCGCGGCTGCCCGAGACCTGCGGGAAGGTCCCAGGAGTGGTCGGTCAGTGGGCTGGGAGCGGGAGAGGGACAAGGACGGCCAGCCCTCGGGGCACTGGACTCCAACAACAGGGGCTCATCCGAGGGACCAGAGGGGAGAGGAAGCGAGCTCCCTCCTGGTGCTCCCTCCATCAGGGACGCTGTGAGGGACACGAGAGCCTCTGGAGGAAAGCGGGCTGGACGGCCCCACGGTTAAGTGTCCAGGCTCTGATCAGACGAGTCCGCACTGCACTGCTGGGTGTGTGAGCCTGGGCACGGGGCCCGGCCTCTCTAAGCCTCAGTGTCCACGTCTGCTGAATGGGGATAACTGCAGCCTGGACCTCACCTGGGTGTCTGCGGGATTAGATGACAGGCTCGGAAACCACTCGACACGGTACCTGGCTGGCAGAGTCTCCTGCACACTGCTACCCCCGTCATTAGAGGGCTTCCCCCAAGTCTAATACCTATGGCTCTGATTCAGTCATTGCTTTTAAGAAAACACTAAGCGGAAATTCCATGGTGGTCCAGACGTTAGGACCTGGCACTTTCACTGCCAGGACACCGGTCTGATCCCTGATTGGGGAATTAAGATCCCATAAGCTGTGCAACATGGCCAAAGAAATAAAATTTTCAAAATAATAAATACTACTATGTCTATTATAAATAAGCATGAGATGATTAGAAAGCAAACAAGTGGGAGAAAGGGAAACTGTTACAATTGTCTCAACGAATGACCTTTTTCCAACAGAACCATCAGCATATTTTAAGTGGTGGGTCAGTTTCAAAACTTCCATTAAAACGTCAATTATTCACCAGTACATAACCACACAGTGTTCCGTCACCTGACTCGATAAGCACTCTTTAACACTTCACAGAGAAACAAAGCCATGCTAAATTAGTAAATAGTTTACCTTTCGACGATGCTTCCTTAAATCACTAGGCTGATAGATGCATGCAAAGAAATGGAGAGAAACCAGGTTGATTGTGACTTTGAAGCTAAAAATTCAAGAATCAGTATAGGCAAATACAGGAAAGCAAAAATGATGGCAAACCTATAAGTGACATTAAGACTTAGAGAACAGTAGCTGGAAACAGAACATTTTTTTTTTTGACCACAGAAGTTAAATAAGCTATTCAAGATTTACTAGAAAAACACTACAAATTATGACTCAGGAAGATACAATTCTGTTACAACATCGTGATTTATTAAAGCAGAGCATCCTGTACATCAAAGGGCCTCAACAGCTGTCTGTTCTCAGCCAAACTTCTCTATAACCTATTTCTCTTAATAAAAAACATGTTATACTTTAAAACAGTAATTTAACTGATGAGGAAGTTACCAAAATACCTATTTTAACACTGAACATTTCTCACCACCTATTGGACATTAATGTAAAATCCTTACCTAGAATTTGATTTAAAACTTCTGAAAATAAATTCATTAAAGCACGTACCCTATGAAAATGTGTAAGAATGAAAGCTAGCATAATAGCAGGTGGAGTCTTCACATTTGATGAACCATAGAAGATACTTTGTAAAAGAGTCTAGTAGAGACATTAACCATGCAAAAGCTGATGAGATTTACAGTCTTAAATACAAGCACCAACACAGAAAGGAGATTGTGTCAAAAGCCCATTAATTCGACACTTAGAGGATCATTTCTTTATGTAAGCATACTCTCATTTATAAATTGCACAGGTTATGTAGTGTATGATCCATCTACATTATGCTTGTAACTGCATAGTGATACAATAATTCAAACTTACTGCTATGGGGGAAAAACACCATTTAATGAGCCATGAAGAAAAGCACAAACACGACTAAAGGGACACACGCTGTGGACACAGCACTGCTGAGACCAGAGCAAGTGGGAGGACGGGAGGGGAGATGGATGGGGAAACTACAGCCTGGGGTGGGGGGCACGGGAGGCTGGGGTCTGGATTGACGACGGCTAAACAGACAACAGGATGAGACAGGAAATCCAAACCAACGATGAAAGCAGACACACCGTCAGAGAACTCCAACAACAAGGACAAAATGTACACACCTGTTCTTTTACAAATACTCGGAAAGAAATCAAGCACAAAACCACAGAGAAATCGTCAAGAATTTTAAATATCAACTAATTAGCCAAAGACGCAAATTATAAAAAGTGTGTCAAAAGACCACAAAATGGACTAGTTACCACTTCACATGCATCTAAAATGATTCACACTTAATTTAATGATATGCTGACTAACAATGCAGCTAACGTGAAATGGGTGGTAAGAGAGAAAAGTGATAATACATGTGCAGTTACAAAGCAGAGGGCTGTAAACGTGATTTCATGGGATAAACAGCAGTGCACTCAGAAACCTAAGCTACACACGCAAGAAAGCTGGAACATGCGCTTTAGAGCCGCACACTCTGTCACCAAAAGCCCTAGGTCGTCATCCCGTTTTCAGACTCGGGAGAGTGAGGAAGCCCGACTTCTTCCCTGGGGCCCTGGGGCACCGGGCTTTGAACCTGGTTTCACACGCAGAGCGGGCCTGAGTGCGCGGCCAGGTCCATCAGCAAGCAGACCAGTTTAGATTTTTGGTTTTCTTCCCACCGCATGCCCTGCACCGTGCAGCCAGGCATCCCCAGTGGAAAATGTGCTGCACGGTTTTCACACGCCATGAGAACTGCCATGAGAACTTTCACAAAGTTGTCTGCTCCCTGAGAACAGAAACATTTCTGCAGCTGCTGCGCCCAGCACAGGCCAGGCCCAGCGTTACAGAGGCAGGCTCTGGCTGAGCTCATGATGACGAGCTAAGCCGGTGGTCCAAATATCAATACTAACTGGTCACTGTGCGATTACGGAATGATTAAAGACTAGGTACTTTTAAAAATCATAGACCTCTGAGTGTGGCAAATGTACCTGATTTTCTTCTGGAGAAAAAAAACCAAAAACAAACAAAAAAAGAAATCCAGTGTGCTGGAGGAGGGACGCGGCAGGGAGGAGGCAGACACATACCAGAGGCATGGTGCCCAGCCGGTCTATGTTCCGCGCTGGCCTTCGACGCCTCATTCGGGGCGTGGCGGGCACACTGCTGGGCGGGCAGGAGCTGGCAAGCGAGGAGGCAAAATACAGGTCGAGGGAGCTCACTGATTTAAAACGACGAAGGCTGCCTGAGCTCGCCTTGCCCACCCTGCTCTCAGTCTCCTTGGCCCGCTGCTCCGTGGTCTCCTTCTCTTCTTGGATCCACCTAAGAGAGAGCAAAACTCGTCACCTGCCTTTGTCAGCACAGGAACGTGTCTGGACAACAAATTTGGGCTTGCATTCTGTGTCATGATTAGCAAATTCCAGCAACAGTTGCTCAATTAACATCGCAGCAAAAAGGTTCGACTTTCCCTCTTTTGAATATTCTCAAACTTAGTATAACTTAGCATTGAGTCTTACAAACTGGCCCCTGATCATTCACGTTTGATTTGACTCATTTACTCTAACATTCTGACGGGGCCTGGGTGGCGACTCTCTCCCCGTGAGGAGACACCTGAAACTGACAACCTTCACCATCCCTGCTCTCAGGGCTGAGGTGCACGTCAGAGCCTCGAGTCTTTTCCACTGGGAATCAGGAACTCTGCACCATCAAAACAGTGATTCACGAACAAGCTTGACCTTCTAAACACAAGTCTCCAGACCAGATGAAGTGCTGAGTTGATCTTTTTTTTTTTAAGGGTGTATATGTACCAACACATCACTTGATGAAGTTCTCCCCCAGGTTTGTGTGAGTTTCTGGATTCATGTCAATGTGCCGCATTCACCTAGAATTCACGGTGACTGCTCTTCTCCCCTAATGTGTCATGGATGATTTTATATAGCAGTTTAAATCCTAGATTATGCATATAAAATGATTTTTTAAAAAAAATACAAGATTCTTGCAGGTCGTAACCTCTCCAGTTTCACTACTTATATGTCCTGAAAGATTTTCACTGGTGACAAGTTGAAGGACAGAATTTACCACTTACATCAAGTCAACATATTGCATAAGGAAAAATCACTTTTACCTGACAACGTGCTGTAAAAATAGAAACATTAATATGTAACCATTCCATATTTCCTGCGGGGACGGGGAAAGACAACCTTTCTGAGCTCGTCTGTGCTCAAACACGGCCCAGAAAGCAGTCTGTGTCGGCGCCAAAACTGCAGGCGGCACCACCTGCGTTTGCTGGTTGTGCCGCTCACCCCTGCCTTCCGCCTGAACCCCCCGCGCTCGGCCAACAGGAACGGGCACCTCGGCCTGGGCTGACGTGACGAGAACAATCTGAGCAGCAGCTCTGCCGGGTCCTGCGCAGGGTCACCGGCCCGCGGCCACTCTGAACGGAACCTCAGGACAGGAGGCACGGCTGTGCGGGTGTGGCCCAGGCAGGCCTCGGGGCCCCCGGCCACCCGGCTGCACCCAGACCCAGGGCCCCCTGCTCACCACGAGGCGGGCCTTCGGATTCTATCCCGCTTTGTAAACTGTTATAACTGCCAAGACGGTGTCTAAAGAAAACATCTTAAACATACTGATGAGTTGAGAAAAACTCAAACACATGTCCTTGGACCAGTGTTTTACAACAAGCCAATCTTCACACTGTGCTAAGTTAAAAAGGGAAATGCAGATCTGAGTGGGAATTTGCCAACCCCAAACCTCAGCTTTTCTGTTCCAGGTGGCTTTTCACCAGAACGTGGGAGGCTCCGAGGTACACGAGGGTGAACCCTCAGTGCTGGTGGGTTCACGGGCCACAGAGGACACCACCTCGGCACCTCTCCCACCTTGGGGCTCAGAGCTGTGGGGGGGACACCCCACAAGACCCCCCGCCCACAGAGTGCTGACACCAGCTGTGGACAGAACGCCCTGGCTGACTCAGCTCTCTCATCAAGGGCGATCTCAGAACCGAAAATCCTTGAAGCAGGCCTGTAGTCAGTGTTCTCACCATGGAACACTCAGACTTCTCCTAGGAGAAGACAGCTCCTCGGAGAAGCCCAGTTTCTGGGGAGCTGAGTTCGGGCACACCCACCGGATCTCTTCATTGATGCTGTCCAGCTGCTCCTGAAGCATCTGCCCGCTGGGCGGCAGCTGAGCAGCCGAGCTGAGGAGGGTGACCCCGTCGCCCTCGCCGTCAGACACGCCTTCGTCTCTTTCGAAGGCCTGGGCCACGGTGGCCGGCACGCGGGCCTGCTGTCTCAACTGAAATAAAAGGGGCCGAGTCACTGTGTGTTGATGTGGGCATATACGTTAGTGCACTTCTTCCTGTATACTCACCTGATGACATGGCCACTGTAACAGAATACACCCAGTGTCTCTCATTGATCTCAACGTCAAGAGAATCTGCTTATTCACAGCTTTAAACTCTCAGTTTGAGAGGGAAAAAATGTTATCCTAAAACCATTCTATTACCCAGTTTTTAATTGCAAATTGATAGCCAGAAGATAATAAATCTTGAGACATTTATGCCAACTAATACTTTTAACTGGGGGCTTCCCAGGTGGCTCAGTGGTAAAGAATCCGCCTGCCAATTCGAGAGGGCAGGTTGGATCCCGGGGTCGGGAAGATCCCCTGGAGTAGAAGATGGCCACCCACTCCAGTATTCTTGCCTGGGAAGTCCCAGGAAGAGAGGATGTGTTGGACTACAGTCCACAGGGTTGTATAAGACTCGGATAAGGCTGAGTGTGTACTCAGGCAATGCTGTTAAACCATATAAAACTCTGACTTCTTACAGAAAAACTGTATTTACAAGAATTCAAGAAGCTCAAAAGTCCACTAGTTCCATAAATACGTGCATCATCCACCTGACCAGGCAGCAAGTGTACAAATGCAGGCCGGCCGGGTGGCTGGTACCTTCTCGTCCAGGGCCTTGTGGTGCTCAAATAGAAACTTCAGCGCCCTGAGCACCTCCACCTCGCTGATCATGCCGGCTGGGGACTGCGCCTGCTGCTTGTCCGCCGTCATCCGGAGGGATGGTACATACCGGGAAACGAGGAGCTCCAGGTGTTCCAGCAGCAGCTGCAGGGAGGGGTCAAAGGAGCACCTTCAACCTCACACTTGAATTCAGGGCCGAGAACTCCTCTCAGCCTCACGCTAAAGCCAAAACCATGCTAAGGCACGTCGGAATCCCGCCAGTTCAGTCTAAAGTTAGAGTGGACTTCCCCAGTGGCCCAGGAGTTAAGACTCCACACTTCTGCAGGGCTCATGGGTTTTAATCCCTGGTCGGGGATCTAAGATCCCACATAAACTGTAGCATGGCCAAAAATGGAAGTTAAGAGAACTCCCCCCTCAAATGTACTAAAATTACATTCGCTCTCATCATAAATTTGAAGCAAACTATGAGAACCCCAAGCTGATCCACCTCGGTCTGCCCAGTGGGAAGATGTGAAAAATGACTTGAAAACCAGACAGACTTTAAAGACAGCAACACGGAGCCCAGCGGTGAGCCCCGCGGGCACAGGTCAGCACGGGAGACTCCGCCTACTGACCCTGGTGTTGTTCCTCTCTGCTCTCAGCTGAGCAACTTCTTCTTCTCTGGCAAGAAGCTGCTCCCTGCACACCTTCAGTTCTTCATTATATGTTCCCAACTCCTAGAAAACAGTTAAATGAGGAGGTAACTAAATGCAAACACAAGTGAAAAAGAGAGCGAGACCGTGAAGGCTGACCCTATCAAGTCTCTCCAGGCTCCACACAAAGGATCTCCCTGCCCCTCCGGAGAAAAGGGGGTCCGCTGACCCCAAGACCACACAGACAAGCACAACTCAGACTGGCCTTCAACCTCCGCCTCGACCTGGCAGGCACGCGGAGAAGAGAACCAGGAATCCAGCCTGCCTTCTCCAGACCCAGGGAAGTCTGAGAAACTTTCCTAAACATAAACCAAACAACAAAATGGATAACAGATTCTTAAACGACACGCAGACAAGTGACCTAGGACCCCTGAGGAGAGTGAAGAAGAAAGGGAAGATCTACAAGGCCACCAGGTTTTGGAGTGTTCCTCTGGGAAAGAGGCTGATGGCACACCAAGGCCATCTGCTAGCCTGACTCCACTGAAATCACCCAGTCATTCAATAAACTGGCTAAAATGTTAAATTCGTGTTATATGTATTTTATCACAATTTGTGTGCACGCGGGGCCATCCACGTGGTGAACTTGCTCAAACCGAACCACAACGAGACTTTCATTCTTCCATTTTTCTTTGCACAAGTAAAAAAACCCTGGCTTACACATCCCCCACTACATACTGGGTATTCAGCACCTAGAACACTGCCCAACACTTGTAAGAGGCATGTAGTAGACATGTGAAGCCATGAGGGTATATGTTACACACGTAAGCAATAGGTACCCATTATTAACATGCTGGACACACTGGTCTGTGCTTTGTAAGACGGGAGACATTAAGGGGCTTAGCCTCTCTCCTTCAAGGACTGACTCTCTAGCTCGATCCAGATGCCCCAGAGACTGTTCCAGCCACTGTATCCCTTCTTGTGGGGCCCCCGCCCATCCTCCACGCAGCACCTGCACAACCTCTAACAAAGTCAACCTGCTGGGGTCGATCCTGCGCACGAAGGCCAAAACGCCCTGGCCGGCAGGGCCCATGGCCATGCTAACAAATGAAACACAACCCCAACGCTTCATCAGGTGAGGGCCAATCCGACGGGCCCAGTCCCTGGCTGCTCTCACCTCAGGACACTCTGCCTCCAGGACTTGGGTCGAGGCCAACTTCTTCGTCTTCTTGGCCTTTGCCTTGGGGTTGCAGCATTGGAAAAGCGCCCATAGGCAGGCCCTTCTGCGACCCATCCTCGTGGATGGGGGCAGCCCCCCACTCGGGGGCAACCGCTGTTTCCCAGGCAGTTACCTCAGCACCTGAGCTATCACCACCGATCTCACACTACAACCGCCGATCTCACACTCCGCTCTCACACACCGCTCTCACACACCGCTCTCTCACACACCGCTCTCACACACTCTCCTCTCTCACACACCGCTCTCACACACCGCTCTCACACACACCGATCTCACACACCGCTCTCACACACTCTGCTCTCTCACACACACCGCTCTCACACACCGCTCTCACACACCACTCTCACACACCACTCTCACACACACCGCTCTCTCACACTATGACCACCAGCACCAGTGTCTCAAGAAGAAATGGCACGAAGGCTCTGCCTCCAGCACGTCTCCCAGGAGCCCGGAACCTGGAACCCACTCCGTCACAAGGGGCTCCGTGGTAACAGGGGGGCTGGGCTCAGGCCCACCATCAAGGGTGCAGAGAGGGGGGAGGGGCTGCCGAAAAGACGGCAGGTGAGTGTGGGGTGCGGGAGAAGGAAGGCCGTGCCCACCGCTCAGGCCCAACGTCAAACATGACCCTGCAATGTACTGGGTCACAGTCGAACCGAACAGTATACACTGCTTCAGAAACCACCACTGCTAGGAATGAGCACATCTTCTAAGGGGGCTTCTGCCCCCTCCACCCCTGAAACAAGCCTCCAGTGAGGCTACTGAAAGGGCACCCCTGACGTCAAGGGCACCCCTGAACTCAATAGCGTCCCCAGAACCCATCCCGGTGAGGATGCTGGCTGCTGCACTGGCTGCCCCTCACTCTCACCCTGAGCTTGGTCATTGCCATTTACTTCTCCAGGGGATCTTCCCAACCCAGGGATCGAACCCGGGTCATCTGTATTGTACACAAACACTTTACCATCTGAGCCATGAGGGATCTACTAGCGTGTCAGATGAGTGCAAACATGCGGTAGTTTGAGCATTCTTTGGGATTGACTTTCTTTGGGATTGGAATGAAAACTGACCTTTTCCAGTCCTGTGGCCACTGCTGAGTTTTCCAAATTTGCTGGCATATTGAGTGCAGCACTTTCACAGCATCATCTTCCAGGATTTGAAATAGCCCAACTGGAATTCCATCACCTCCACTAGCTTTGTTCGTTCATAGTGATGCTTTCTAAGGCCCACCTGACTTCACATTCTAGGATGTCTGGCTCTAGGTGAGCGATCACACCATGGTGATTATCTGGGTCGTGAAGATCATTTTTGTACAGTGCTTCTGTGTATTCTTGCCACCTCTTCTTAATATCTTCTGCTTTTGCTGGGTCCATACCATTTCTGTCCTTTATCGAACCCATTTTTGCATCAAATGTTCCCTTGGTATCTCTCATTTTCTTGAAGAGATCTCTAGTCTTTCCCATTCTGTTGTTTTCCTCTATTTCTTTGCATTGCTCACTGAGGAAGGCTTTCTTATCTCTCCTTGCTATTCTTTGGAACTCTGCATTCAAATGGGAACATCTTTCCTTTTCTCCTTTTTCACTTCTCTTCTTTTCACAGCTATTTGTAAGGCCTCCTCAGACAACCATTTTGCCTTTCTGCATTTCTTTTCCATGGGGATGGTCTTGATCCCTGTCTCCTGTACAGTGTCACGAACCTCCATCCATAGTTCATCAGGCACTCTGTCTATCTGATCTAGTCCCTTCAATCTATTTCTCACTTCCACTATATAGTCATAAGGGATTTGATTTAGGTCATACCTGAATGGTCTAGTGGTTTTCCCTACTTTCTTCAATTTAAGTCTGAATTTGGCAGTAAAGAGTCCTTAGGCAGTCACAATCCAAGATATCAAAATAAGGAAAGCTCAGTGAGGGAGCTGGAGTCTGAGAGGGCTGCTCCTTCCCTCGGGGCATCTGAATAAAGCTGACTCTGCGAAGAAAAGGCAGGGAGAAAGTCAAGCAGAGGGGACTGGCTAACACAGCTCTGGATGGTCCCTTGGGCTGGGAAGACAAAAATTCGAGTGCAGGCCTGACATGTCAGTCCGGATGTTAGAGATCAAGCTCTCCAAGAAAAGGGAGGCACAGAAAATGTACCCAACACTCTGCCCAAATCGGCTGAGCGCTGAGTATCCATCACCTCGTGGTGCTCAGAAGACAGACGGTGGGCTTCAGGACCTGGCAAGAAGGGGGGCCCTGGGAGGCACCCCAGACTTCCAGACGGAGATGCTGGAGGGTTCCTCCCTGGGGTCAGGGAGGGAAAGTGGGTGATGGCTGCTGAGACTCAGCTTACAAGGACCCCCCAGCCTCAAGGCACTCAGGCCCTGAGTGAACAGAGAGCTCTGTCCCCACTAGAGGTCTGCATCAGAAGAAACTCTGGAGAAGACAGCATCACCAGAACCTCTAGGGTTTTCCAAACATAATGTCCAACATGCAACCAAAGAAGCAAAAAAGGGTGTGACAACAAACAGCACCAAGAGAAAAAGAAGTGAAACAGATCCAGAGGTGTCAGTTGTATATCAGCATATCACAGGTATGCTAGAGGTATCAGATGCAAACTTCACCAGTTCAAAAATATACCTGACAAAAGGAAAAATTTCTGAGAATCAAAACCGATGCTAGAACTTTAAAATAACAGTGACTGAATTTAAGAACTCAGTCTCTGGTCTTAACATCAAATTGGACACAGCTGAAGAGAGGATCAGTGAACTGAAGGATGGATTGGTTAAAGATATATATATAAGAGGGAAAAAAGTTTAGAACATATGGAAGGAGCCTGCTTGTTAAACTATGTTGTTAAAAACTATAAATGAGGCCCCTCAAGGGAGAGAAAAGACAGAAAGGGGAATAAGAAATGCCTCCAGGGGTTGAAACTAAAGAGCCTCTTAATGAAAGTGAAAGAGGAGAGTGAGAAAGCTGGCATAAAACTCAACATTCAAAAAATGAAGGTCATGCCATCTGGCTCCATCACTTCCTGGCAAATAAATGGGGAAACAATGGAAACAGTGACAGACTGTATTTTCTTGGGCTCCCAAATGACTGCAGATGGTGACATTAAAAGACGCTAGCTCCTTGGAAGGAAAGCTATGACCAACCTAGACAGCACATTAAAAAGCAGAGACATTACTTTGCCGACAAAGGTTCATTTAGTCAAAGCTAGTAGTCATGTATGGATGTGAGAGTTGGCCCGGGAAGAAGGCTGAACGCCAAAGAATCAATGCTTCTGAACTGTGGTGTTGGAGAAGACTCTTGAGAGCCCTGTGGACTGCAAGGAGATCCAACCAGTCCATCCTAAAGCAAATCAGTCCTGAATATTCATTGGAAAGACGGATGCTGAAGCTCCAATACTTTGGCCACCTGATACGAAGAACTGACTCTTTGGAAAAGAACCTGATGCTGGGGAAGACTGAAGGCAGGAGGAGAAGGGGATGACAGAGGATGAGACGGTTGGATGGCATCACCGACTCGATGGACATGAGCTTGGGCAGGATCCAGGAGTTGGTGATGGACGGGGAGGCATGGTGCCCTGCAGTCCATGGGGTTGCAAAGGGTCAGACACGGAGTGACTGAACTGACTGACAGGGGCGGGGGCAAGAGTTGGCTGGAGAATCAGACCATTGACTCAAAAATGAAAACCACACATTGGTTTCAGCAGCTCTGCGGGTGCCTAAGGCAAGAAGAAAATATTCAAGCGCTCAGAGGAAAAAGGCGAGGCTTTTAGTGGCACAGCAACCCTGAGGGCTGACATTTCAAGAACAAGGAAGTCAGGAGATAATGGACTGGCGCCTGTGAAATGCTGAAAAACAAATACCAACCAATCTGGAATTCTATACCCAACAAAAACACCCTTCCAAAGTGAAAGCAAAATAAAGACTTTTAGGGCAAATGGAAATGAGACAGCTCATCACCTGCAGACACGAACTAAAAAATATTAAGGCAGTTCTTTGGGAGAAAGAAAAGTAGTCTCTGACGGAAGTATAAAAAACAAGTAAAGACCAACAGTGAGGTAACAGTGAGGGTAAATATTAACTCTATGATGATGATAATGCCAAAAATGTACCTAAAATTTTAAAGGATAACAGTGACAAGGAGGAAACAGTCGTGTCAGGGAGGCAGTAAAAATACTGTTAGACTTGAATGTAGAACACACGCTGTATCTGCGAATGTACACCCGATCACCTGACAGAGGCGTACAGACCTAGAAACACACTTCATCCTTCTAACAGAAGGCACGGGAGAATGACACAGAATAGGTGGGACGAGCAGAAAACAAACAGCAACATGGTACCTACACACTGAAATATCAAAATTACAAACAGAGCAAATACTCTCATTGAAAGATAAAAAGGGTCAAACTGATTAAAATTAAAACCATACACTATTCACAGAGGTACATGGAAAGATGGAAGACCACAGACAGGTGAAAGTAAAAGATACCCAGGCAAACAAGGACAG
Source organism: Cervus canadensis (assembly GCF_019320065.1). Classification (NCBI taxonomy): domain Eukaryota; kingdom Metazoa; phylum Chordata; class Mammalia; order Artiodactyla; family Cervidae; genus Cervus; species Cervus canadensis. Next base: position 3,990,972 of record NC_057415.1, on the reverse strand, counting down.
AAAACTGATGTGGCAATATCAGTGTCCAATAGTGTCTAAAGTAAGAAGCATTACTAGCAATAAAAAGGAGCATCTCATACTGATACAAATTCAGTCCAGCAAGAAGATGAAGATTCTAAATTTGATTGTCCCTAATAACATAACCTCTCCACCATGACCCGTCCGTCCTGGGTGGCCCCACACAGCACGGCGTAGTTTCATTGAGTTAGACAAGACTGTGGTCCATGTGATCAGATCGGCTAGTTTTCTCTGATTATGGCTTCAGGGTGTCTGCCCTTTCATGCCCTCTCACAACACCTACCATCTTACTTGGGTTTCGCTTACCTTGGACGTGGGATATCTCTTTATGGCTGCTCCAGCAAAGCGCAGCCGCTGCTCCTTACCTCGGACGAGGGGTATCTCCTCATGACAGAATGTGGTCCACTGGAGAAGGGAATGGCAAACCACTTCAGTATTCTTGCCGTGAGAACCCCATGAACAGTATGAAAAGACAAAATGATAGGATACTGAAAGAGGAACTCCCCAGGTCGGTAGGTGCCTAGTATGCTACTGGAGATCAGTGGAGAAATAACTCCACAAAGAATGAAGGGATGGAGCCAAAGCAAAAACAAGACACAGTTGTGGATGTGACTGGTGACAGAAGCAAGGTCCCATGCTGTAAAGAGCAATATTGCATAGGAACCTGGAATGTGAGGTCCATGAATCAAGGCAAATTGGAAGTGGTCAAACAGGAGATGGCAAGAGTGAATGTCAACGTTGTACAAATCAGCGAACTGAAATGGACAGGAATGGGTGAATTTAACTCAGATGACCATTATATCTACTACTGTGGGCAGGAATCCCTTAGAAGAAATGGAGTAGCCATCATGGTCAACAAAAGAGTCCAAAATATAGCACTTGGATGCAATCTCAAACATGACAGAATGATCTCTGTTCGTTTCCAAGGCAAACCATTCAATATCACGGTAATCGAAACCTATGCCCCAACCAGTAACGCTGAAGAAGCTGAAGTTGAACGGTTCTGTGAAGACCCAGAAGACCTTTTAGAACTAACACCCAAAAAGGATGTCCTTTTCATTATAGGGGACTGGAATTCAAAAGTAGGAAGTCAAGAAACACCTGAAGTAACAGGCAAATTTGGCCTTGGAGTACGGAATGAAGCAGGGCAAAGGCTAATAGAGTTCTGCCAAGAGAATGCACTGGTCACAGGAAACACCCTCTTCCAACAACACAAGAGAAAACTCTACACATGGACATCACCAGATGGTCAACACCAAAATCAGATTGTTTATATTCTTTGCAGCCAAAGATGGAGAAGCTCTGTACAGTCAGCAAAAACAAGACCAGGAGCTGACTGTGGCTCAGACCATGAATTCCTTATTGCCAAATTCAGAGTGAAATTGAAGAAAGTAGGGAAAACCACTAGACCATTCAGGTATGACCTAAATCAAATCCCTTATGGCTATACAGTGGAAGTGAGAAATAGATTGAAGGGACTAGATCTGATAGAGTGCCTGATTCACTATGGATGGAGGTTCCTGACACTGTACAGGAGACAGGGATCAAGACCATCCCCATGGAAAAGAAATGCAGAAAGGCAAAATGGTTGTCTGAGGAGGCCTTACAAATAGCTGTGAAAAGAAGAGAAGTGAAAAAGGAGAAAAGGAAAGATGTTCCCATTTGAATGCAGAGTTCCAAAGAATAGCAAGGAGAGATAAGAAAGCCTTCCTCAGTGATCAATGCAAAGAAATAGAGGAAAACAACAGAATGGGAAAGACTAGAGATCTCTTCAAGAAAATGAGAGATACCAAGGGAACATTTCATGCAAAGATGGGTTCGATAAAGGACCGAAATGGTATGGAGCTAACAGAAGCAGAAGATATTCAGAAGAGGTGGCAAGAATACACAGAAGCACTGTACAAAAAAGATCTTTACGACCCAGATGATCACCATGGTGTGATCGCTCACCTAGAGCCAGACATCCTGGAATGTGAAGTCAGGTGGGCCTTAGAAAGCATCACTATGAACAAAGCTAGTGGAGGTGATGGAATTCCAGTTGGGCTATTTCAAATCCTGGAAGATTGATCTGTGAAAGTGCTGCACCTCAATATGCCAGAAAATTTGGAAACTCAGGCATGGCCACAGGACTGAAAAGGTCCGTTTTCATTCCAATCCCAAAGAAAGGCAATCCCAAGAATTGCCTCAAACTATCGCCACGATTGCATCATCTCACACGCTAGTAAAGTAATGCTCAAAATTCTCCAAGCCAGGCTTCAGCAATACGTGAACCGTGAAATTCCAGATATTCAAGTTGGTTTTAGAAAAGGCAGAGGAAGCAGAGATCAAATTGCCAACATCCTCTGGATCATTGAAAAAGCAAGGGAGTTCCAGAAAAACATCTGTTTCTGCTTTATTGACTATACCAAAGCCTTTGACTGTGTGGATCACAATAAACTGTGGAGAATTCTGAAAGAGATGGGAATACCGAATCACCTGACCTACCTCCTGAGAAACCTGTATCCAGGTCAGGAAGCAACAGTTAGAACTGGATGTGGAACAACAGACTGGTTCCAAATAGGAAAAGGAGTATGTCAAGGCTGTATATTGTCACCCTGCTTATTTAACTTGTATGCAGAGTACACCATGAGAAACGCTTGGCTGAAAGAAGCACAGGCTGGAATCAAGACTGCCAGGAGAAATATCAATAACTGTGAGAGAGCGGTGTGTGAGAGCGGTGTGTGAGAGAGCGGTGTGTGAGAGCAGAGTGTGAGAGCGGTGTGTGTGAGAGAGCAGAGTGTGTGAGAGCGGTGTGTGTGAGAGCGGAGTGTGAGATCGGCGGTTGTAGTGTGAGATCAGTGGTGATAGCTCAGGTGCTGAGCTAACTGCCTGGGAAACAGCAGTTGCCCCCGAGTGGGGGGCTGCCCCCATCCACGAGGATGGGTCGCAGAAGGGCCCGCCTATGGGCGCTTTTCCAATGCTGCAACCCCAAGGCAAAGGCCAAGAAGACGAAGAAGTTGGCCTCGACCCAAGTCCTGGAGGCAGAGTGTCCTGAGGTGAGAGCAGCCAGGGACTGGGCCCATCGGATTGGCCCTCACCTGATGAAGCGTTGGGGTTGTGTTTCATTTGTTAGCATGGCCGTGGGCCCTGCCGGCCAGGGTGTTTTGGCCTTCGTGCGCAGGATCGACCCCAGCAGGCTGACTTTGTTAGAGGTTGTGCAGGTGCTGCGTGGAGGATGGGCGGGGGCCCCACAAGAAGGGATACAGTGGCTGGAACAGTCTCTGGGGCATCTGGATCGAGCTAGAGAGTCAGTCCTTGAAGCAGAGAGGCTAAGCCCCTTAATGTCTCCCGTCTTACAAAGCACAGACCAGTGTGTCCAGCATGTTAACAATGGGTACCTACTGCTTACGTGTGTAACATATACCCTCATGGCTTCACATGTCTACTACATGCCTCTTACAAGTGTTGGGCAGTGTTCTAGGTGCTGAATACTCAGTATGTAGTGGGGGATGTGTAAGCCAGGGTTTTTTAACTTGTGCAAAGAAAAATGGAAGAATGAAAGTCTCGTTGTGGTTCGGTTTGAGCAAGTTCACCACGTGGATGGCCCCGCGTGCACACAAATTGTGATAAAATACATATAACACGAATTTAACATTTTAGCCAGTTTATTGAATGACTGGGTGACTTCAGTGGAGTCAGGCTAGCAGATGGCCTTGGTGTGCCATCAGCCTCTTTCCCAGAGGAACACTCCAAAACCTGGTGGCCTTGTAGATCTTCCCTTTCTTCTTCACTCTCCTCAGGGGTCCTAGGTCACTTGTCTGCGTGTCGTTTAAGAACCTGTTATCCATTTTGTTGTTTGGTTTATGTTTAGGAAAGTTTCTCAGACTTCCCTGGGTCTGGAGAAGGCAGGCTGGATTCCGGGTTCTCTTCTCCGCGTGCCTGCCAGGTCGAGATGGAGGTTGAAGGCCAGTCTGAGTTGTGCTTGTCTGTGTGGTCTTGGGGTCAGCGGACCCCCTTTTCTCCGGAGGGGCAGGGAGATCCTTTGTGTGGAGCCTGGAGAGACTTGATAGGGTCAGCCTTCACGGTCTCGCTCTCTTTTTCATTTGTGTTTGCATTTAGTTACTTCCTCATTTAACTGTTTTCTAGGAGTTGGCAACATCTCATCAACAACTGAAGGTGTGCAGGGAGCAGCTTCTTGCCAGAGAAGAAGAAATTGCTCAGCTGAGAGCAGAGAGGAACAACACCAGGGTCAGTAGGCGGAGTCTCCTGTGCTGACCTGTGCCCGCGGGGCTCACCGCTGGGCTCCGTGTTGCTGTCTTTAAAGTCTGTCTGGTTTTCAAGTCATTTTTCACATCTTCCCACTGGGCAGACCGAGGTGGATCAGCTTGGGGTTCTCATAGTTTGCTTCAAATTTATGATGAGAGCTAATGTAATTTTAGTACATTTGAGGGGGGAGTTCTCTTAACTTCCATTTTTGGCCATGCTACAGTTTATGTGGGATCTTAGATCCCGGACCAGGGATTAAAACCCATGAGCCCTGCAGAAGTGTGGAGTCTTAACTCCTGGGCCACTGGGGAAGTCCACTCTAACTTTAGACTGAACTGGCGGGATTCCGACGTGCCTTAGCATGGTTTTGGCTTTAGCGTGAGGCTGAGAGGAGTTCTCGGCCCTGAATTCAAGTGTGAGGTTGAAGGTGCTCCTTTGACCCCTCCCTGCAGCTGCTGCTGGAACACCTGGAGCTCCTCGTTTCCTGGTACGGGCCGTCCCTCCGGATGACGGCGGACAAGCAGCAGGCGCAGTCCCCAGCCGGCATGATCAGCGAGGTGGAGGTGCTCAGGGCGCTGAAGTTTCTATTTGAGCACCACAAGGCCCTGGACGAGAAGGTACCAGCCACCCGGCCGGCCTGCATTTGTACACTTGCTGCCTGGTCAGGTGGATGATGCACGTATTTATGGAACTAGTGGACTTTTGAGCTTCTTGAATTCTTGTAAATACAGTTTTTCTGTAAGAAGTCAGAGTTTTATATGGTTTAACAGCATTGCCTGAGTACACACTCAGCCTTATCCGAGTCTTATACAACCCTGTGGACTGTAGTCCAACACGTCCTCTCTTCCTGGGACTTCCCAGGCAAGAATACTGGAGTGGGTGGCCATCTTCTACTCCAGGGGATCTTCCCGACCCAGGGATCCAACCTGCCCTCTCGAATTGGCAGGCGGATTCTTTACCACTGAGCCACCTGGGAAGCCCCCAGTTAAAAGTATTAGTTGGCATAAATGTCTCAAGATTTATTATCTTCTGGCTATCAATTTGCAATTAAAAACTGGGTAATAGAATGGTTTTAGGATAACAGTTTTTCCCTCTCAAACTGAGAGTTTAAAGCTGTGAATAAGCAGATTCTCTTGACGTTGAGATCAATGAGAGACACTCGGTGTATTCTGTTACAGTGGCCATGTCATCAGGTGAGTATACAGGAAGAAGTGCACTAACGTATATGCCCACATCAACACACAGTGACTCGGCCCCTTTTATTTCAGTTGAGACAGCAGGCCCGCGTGCCGGCCACCGTGGCCCAGGCCTTCGAAAGAGACGAAGGCGTGTCTGACAGCGAGGGCGACGGGGTCACCCTCCTCAGCTCGGCTGCTCAGCTGCCACCCAGCGGGCAGATGCTTCAGGAGCAGCTGGACACCATCAATGAAGAGATCCGGTGGGTGTGCCCGAACTCAGCTCCCCAGAAACTGGGCTTCTCCGAGGAGCTGTCTTGTCCTAGGAGAAGTCTGAGTGTTCCATGGTGAGAACACTGACTACAGGCCTGCTTCAAGGATTTTCAGTTCTGAGATCGCCCTTGATGAGAGAGCTGAGTCAGCCAGGGCGTTCTGTCCACAGCTGGTGTCAGCACTCTGGGGCGGGGGGCGTGTGGGGTGTCCCCCCCACAGCTCTGAGCCCCAAGGTGGGAGACGTGCTGAGGTGGTGTCCTCTGTGGCCCGTGAACCCACCAGCACTGAGGGTTCACCCTCGTGTCCCTCGGAGCCTCCCACGCTCTGGTGAGAAGCACCTGGAACAGAAAAGCTGAGGTTTGGGGTTGGCAAATTCCCCTCAGATCCGCATTTCCCTTTTTAACTTAGCACAGTGTGAAGATTGGCTTGTTGTAAAGCACTGGTCCAAGGACATGTGTTTGAGTTTTTCTCAACTCATCAGTATGTTTAAGATGTTTTCTTTAGACACCGTCTTGGCAGTGATAACAGTTTACAAAGCGGGATAGAATCCGAAGGCCCGCCTCGTGGTGAGCAGGGGGCCCTGGGTCTGGGTGCAGCCAGGCGGCCGGGGGCTCCGAGGCCTGCCTGCGCCACACCCACACAGCCGTGCCTCCTGTCCTGAGGTTCCGTTCAGAGTGGCCGCGGGCCGGTGACCCTGCGCAGGACCCGGCAGAGCTGCTGCTCGGATTGTTCTCGTCACGTCAGCCCAGGCCGAGGTGCCCGTTCCTGTTGGCCGAGCGCGGGGGGTTCAGGCGGAAGGCAGGGGTGAGCGGCACAACCAGCAAACGCAGGTGGTGCCGCCTGCAGTTTTGGCCCCGACACAGACTGCTTTCTGGGCCGTGTTTGAGCACAGACGAGCTCAGAAAGGTTGTCTTTCCCCGTCCCCGCAGGAAATATGGAACGGTTAACATATTAATGTTTCTATTTTTACAGCACGTTGTCAGGTAAAAGTGATTTTTCCTTATGCAATATGTTGACTTGATATAAATGGTAAATTCTGTCCTTCAACTTGTCACCAGTGAAAATCTTTCAGGACATATAAGTAGTGAAACTGGAGAGGTTACGACCTGCAAGAATCTTGTATTTTTTTTAAAAAATCATTTTATATGCATAATCTAATACTTAAACTGCTATATAAAATCATCCATGACACATTAGGGGAGAAGAGCCGTCACCGTAAATTCTAGGTGAATGCGGCACATTGACATGAATCCAGAAACTCTCACAAAGCTGGGGGAGAACTTCATCAAGTGATGTGTTGGTACATATACACCCTTAAAAAAAAAAAGATCAACTCAGCACTCATCTGGTCTGGAGATTTGTGTTTAGAAAGTCAAGCTTGTTTGTGAATCGCTGTTTTGATGGTGCAGAGTTCCTGATTCCCAGTGGAAAAGACTCGAGGCCCTGATGTGCACCTCAGCCCTGAGAGCAGGGATGCTGAAGGTTGTCCACTTCAGCTGTCTCCTCACAGGGAGAGAGTCGCCACCCAGGCCCCGTCAGAATGTTAGAGTAAATGAGTCAAATCAAACGTGAATGATCAGGGGCCAGTTTGTAAGACTCAATGCTAAGTTATACTAAGTTTGAGAATATTCAAAAGAGGGAAAGTCGAACCTTTTTGCTGCGATGTTAATTGAGCAACTGTTCCTGGAATTTGCTAATCATGACACAGAATGCAAGCCCAAAGTTGTTGTCCAGACACGTTCCTGTGCTGACAAAGGCAGGTGACGAGTTTTGCTCTCTTTTAGGTGGATCCAAGAAGAGGAGAACACCGAGCAGCGGGCCAAGGAGACTGAGAGCAGGGTGGGCAAGGCGAGCTCAGGCAGCCTTCGTCGTTTTAAATCAGTGAGCTCCCTCGACCTGTATTCTGCCTCCTCCCTTGCCAGCTCCTGCCCGCCCAGCAGTGTGCCCGCCACGCCCCGAATGAGGCGTCGAAGGCCAGCGCAGAACATAGACCGGCTGGGCTTCATGCCTCTGGTATGTGTCTGCCTCCTCCCTGCCACGTCCCTCCCCCAGCATACTGGTTTTCTTTTTTTGTTTGTTTTTTGTTTTCTTGTCTTTTTACCCAGAAGAAAATCAGGTACATTTTCCACACTCAGAGGTCTATGATTTTTAAAACTGCCTAGTCTTTAATCATTCCGTAATCGCACAGTGACCAGTTAGTCTTGATATTTGGACCACCGGCTTAGCACGTCATCATGAGCTCAGCCAGAGCCTGCCTCTGTAAAGCTGGGCCTGGCCTGTGCTGGGCGCAGCAGCTGCAGGAAAGTTTCTGTTCTCAGGGAGCAGACAACTTTGTGAAAGTTCTCATGGCAGTTCTCATGGCGTGTGAAAACCGTGCAGCACATTTTCCACTGGGGATGCCTGGCTGCACGGTGCAGGGCATGCGGTGGGAAGAAAACCAAAAATCTAAACTGGTCTGCTTGCTGATGGACCTGGCCGCGCACTCAGGCCCGCTCTGCGTGTGAAACCAGGTTCAGAGCCCGGTGCCCCAGGGCCCCAGGGAAGAAGTCGGGCTTCCTCACTCTCCCGAGTCTGAAAACGGGATGACGACCTAGGGCTTTTGGTGACAGAGTGTGCGGCTCTAAAGCGCATGGTCCAGCTTTCTTGCGTGTGTAGCTTAGGTTTCTGAGTGCACTGCTGTTTATCCCATGAAATCACGTTTACAGCCCTCTGCTTTGTAACTGCACATGTATTATCACTTTTCTCTCTTACCACCCATTTCACGTTAGCTGCATTGTTAGTCAGCATATCATTAAATTAAGTGTGAATCATTTTAGATGCATGTGAAGTGGTAACTAGTCCATTTTGTGGTCTTTTGACACACTTTTTATAATTTGCGTCTTTGGCTAATTAGTTGATATTTAAAATTCTTGACGATTTCTCTGTGGTTTCATGCTTGATTTCTTTCCGAGTATTTGTAAAAGAACAGTTGTGTATATTTTGTCCTTGTTGTTGGAGTTCTCTGACGGTGTGTCTGCTTTCATCGTTGGTTTGGATTTCCTGTCTCATCCTGTTGTCTGTTTAGCCGTCGTCAATCCAGACCCCAGCCTCCCGTCCCCCCACCCCAGGCTGAAGTTTCCCCATCCATCTCCCCTCCCGTCCTCCCACTTGCTCTGGTCTCTGCAGTGCTGTGTCCACAGCGTGTGTCCCTTTAGTCGTGTTTGTGCTTTTCTTCATGGCTCATTAAATGGTGTTTTTCCCCCATAGCAGTAAGTTTGAATTATTGTATCACTATGCAGTTACAAGCATAATGTAGATGGATCATACACTACATAACCTGTGCAATTTATAAATGAGAGTATGCTTACATAAAGAAATGATCCTCTAAGTGTCGAATTAATGGGCTTTTGACACAATCTCCTTTCTGTGTTGGTGCTTGTATTTAAGACTGTAAATCTCATCAGCTTTTGCATGGTTAATGTCTCTACTAGACTCTTTTACAAAGTATCTTCTATGGTTCATCAAATGTGAAGACTCCACCTGCTATTATGCTAGCTTTCATTCTTACACATTTTCATAGGGTACGTGCTTTAATGAATTTATTTTCAGAAGTTTTAAATCAAATTCTAGGTAAGGATTTTACATTAATGTCCAATAGGTGGTGAGAAATGTTCAGTGTTAAAATAGGTATTTTGGTAACTTCCTCATCAGTTAAATTACTGTTTTAAAGTATAACATGTTTTTTATTAAGAGAAATAGGTTATAGAGAAGTTTGGCTGAGAACAGACAGCTGTTGAGGCCCTTTGATGTACAGGATGCTCTGCTTTAATAAATCACGATGTTGTATCAGACTCGTATCTTCCTGAGTAATAATTTATAGTGTTTCTCTAGTAAATCTTGAATAGCTTATTTAACTTCTGTGGTCAAAAAAAAAAATGTTCTGTTTCCAGCTACTGTTCTCTAAGTCTTAATGTCACTTATAGGTTTGCCATCATTTTTGCTTTCCTGTATTTGCCTATACTGATTCTTGAATTTTTAGCTTCAAAGTCACAATCAACCTGGTTTCTCTCCATTTCTTTGCATGCATCTATCAGCCTAGTGATTTAAGGAAGCATCGTCGAAAGGTAAACTATTTACTAATTTAGCATGGCTTTGTTTCTCTGTGAAGTGTTAAAGAGTGCTTATCGAGTCAGGTGACGGAACACTGTGTGGTTATGTACTGGTGAATAATTGACGTTTTAATGGAAGTTTTGAAACTCACCCACCACTTAAAATATGCTGATGGTTCTGTTGGAAAAAGGTCATTCGTTGAGACAATTGTAACAGTTTCCCTTTCTGCCACTTGTTTGCTTTCTAATCATCTCATGCTTATTTATAATAGACATAGTAGTATTTATTATTTTGAAAATTTTATTTCTTTGGCCATGTTGCACAGCTTATGGGATCTTAATTCCCCAATCAGGGATCAGACCGGTGTCCTGGCAGTGAAAGTGCCAGGTCCTAACGTCTGGACCACCATGGAATTTCCGCTTAGTGTTTTCTTAAAAGCAATGACTGAATCAGAGCCATAGGTATTAGACTTGGGGGAAGCCCTCTAATGACGGGGGTAGCAGTGTGCAGGAGACTCTGCCAGCCAGGTACCGTGTCGAGTGGTTTCCGAGCCTGTCATCTAATCCCGCAGACACCCAGGTGAGGTCCAGGCTGCAGTTATCCCCATTCAGCAGACGTGGACACTGAGGCTTAGAGAGGCCGGGCCCCGTGCCCAGGCTCACACACCCAGCAGTGCAGTGCGGACTCGTCTGATCAGAGCCTGGACACTTAACCGTGGGGCCGTCCAGCCCGCTTTCCTCCAGAGGCTCTCGTGTCCCTCACAGCGTCCCTGATGGAGGGAGCACCAGGAGGGAGCTCGCTTCCTCTCCCCTCTGGTCCCTCGGATGAGCCCCTGTTGTTGGAGTCCAGTGCCCCGAGGGCTGGCCGTCCTTGTCCCTCTCCCGCTCCCAGCCCACTGACCGACCACTCCTGGGACCTTCCCGCAGGTCTCGGGCAGCCGCGCTCCAGTTCAGGCTGCTCAGTGCCTGGGAGCCCTTCTGCTGGGCACAGCGGAGCTGCTCCGTCAGCCTGGGGCTGGTGGCCTGCTCTGCCCTCCTGTTAAGTGAGGACACGGTCCTGCCCATCCTAGTTACGTGGGCACCAGCGGGGCAGGCTCCACCTGGGGGAGGGCGGGCTTCCCTCCCGGGTGAGGGCGGCCAGGCTGGGGGCCCAGAGCCCTTCCTCAGGAGGAGGCCCGGGGAAGGGGCTGGCCGCGGCCCCTGACTTTGAGGCAGGTGTTTGTCTCCCCTGAGTCCACAGTCAACCCAGGCGTGTCACTTCCCCGCTCTGTTCTGTGTTGTTTTCTGATTTTTATAAAGGCTTATTGCAACTTGAATTTGAGATTGACCCCTGTTCAGTTCTGTGGGGATAATTTCTAGCCTCTGTAGCCTTCTGTTGCCTGAGGGTTCTTGTTAGAGATCAGGGGAGGGTGCAGTTTATCCAGCCGCTGTTAAACGGGCTCAGCTGTATTTGGCACTAAGTCACTTTGTTGTCACCAAGCTTCTGTGGGGCTGCAGTGGATCAGTATTCTTTACAGAATCCCATTCAAAAGGCACAGGTTAGTTGGATAAAACAACACACTCATTGTTTATAAAATTACTTGCCGTGCAAGTTTCTATAGACTTCCCCTGGCTTAACCACAACCCAAATGTGTAAGTGAGACCTGTCTGGACCCTGAAGGGGTTAATCTGTTCCCCACACTGTTGCCACCACTGTCTTTCCTGTCCTCACACCCAGGACCAGCGGGAAAGCTGGGACTCCAGGAGCGATCATCTTTTTTTTTGTTGTTTTAGTTAGTTTATTTTTTAATTGAGGATAATTGCTTTACAGAATTTTGTTCTTTTCTGTCAAACCTCAACATGAATTAGCCATAGGTATACATATACCTCTTCCCTTTTGAACCTCCCTCCCATTTCCCTCCCAATCCCACCGCTCTAGGTGGCTACAAGATCATCTCTTAGTGAAGACCTAGGGGTGCTTTATGTAGACCACAGTGAGTAAATTAAACTGGACTGCGTGTAAGCACTTCACTGTGTAGCCCCCGTCGTGTGTTACAGAGAAATACGAGCCAGACACATGGTGTTCGCATGCCGGGTTAGGTGCCTTTCCTGTGCTTCACTTGGTGTCACGGGTTCCAGTAACCTGCATCATCACTACAAATGATCTTGGGTGGTGGTACAAGCTGTTTCCTTTTCTCCTTCAAACAGAAAGGTCTGGAAGGCTTGCTGAGAGGTTCCTTACCCTTGCTCGTGGTGCTTCTGAGCAGCATCTGGCGATGAGCACAGTCCTTTCATCAGGGCAGTTGGTGCCATGCAGGGTTCATGGGGCTGGCGTCGCTCTGCTCTCCTGCCCGGCGGGGCCATCTGGTCACCGCATTCCAGGCAGGGCGGAGCCCCGCTGCAGGGAGGCTCCTGTCCGGGGTCTCTGCACTCAGTCAGGTGCTCTCACTGCCCCATGCCCCGCTTCTCTACAAGACAGTCCTTTAAGATGGCATTAAGCTAGTACAAGGCATTTTTTATACTTGGCGGATAGCATGGCTAATAGATTTTCAAATATGTTTGTGCTTATAATGTAAGGCCTGTATGATTGCCTTTTTTGACACAGTCTCTTGTTAGCCAATTTTACACTTAGCTCATTCCCTCAGATGCCAGCTCTACGGGAAGAGGTGCAAAATGACAAGACAACCATCACTTCTGAAACCTCGAGCCCTGCCTCGCCTGAGTCCCTTCGGCTGGAGCAGCTGCACACAAGGACGCTTCGCGCGGCCAGCCCCGAGGACGTCAGGGACGCCCGCAAGTAAGGGGCCTGTGCCCCTCGTCAGTTTCAGGAGCCCTGCGCCTCTTGTCTTGAAAGAGGTGGAAGAATGGTTTTAAAGGAATCGCACTGGATGCGGTGCCTGTGTTTAGTGGTGAACTTCAGATGCTGGGGGAGAAGAGCTCAGGGACCTCAGTGATTTTAGAAAATGTCCATCTCTGCGGATTGACTCCTGTGGGAGCTTTCTTCCTGCTCTTGCTAGAGGTCTGCCCGTCCGGGACGCGTTCCTGATGGTGATGGCCCCGTGCCTCTCAGGTTCGCTCTTGAGGGTCCCTCCCTTTTCCTCAAGGGTCTCCTCTCAGGAGACTCTGTCCCCTCCTGTGGCTGACACTGTCCTCATTCGACCACCACCTGCTGAACTCCCGGCCTGAGCCAGGAAGCCCCCGACGGAGGGCACGAGTGGTCTCCTGACCAGCAGCCCTGCACGGTGACCGTCGCTCTCCTGCCACGGCCGGGGACGGTCACCCTGCGGGAGGCGGGGGGAGCTGCCCAGAGCTGGGGAGCTCGACTTCTCTGGGAGCCTCGTCACCTGACAAGCGGTGACCCTGAGGGAGGGTCGGAGCGCCCTCTGCACCGGCTGGCCTGGAGTCAAGCCCTCCTCGGGGGCAGCTCCAGTCAGAGACTCTCAGCTTCCCGGGGCCGATGTCTGTGGCCGGGAGCCCCCATTGGTCGTGTGCAGTGTGGTTGGTGAAGCAGATGCCACTGTCTGCTCAAGGTGGAGGCACGGGTGTTGCTGGTGGGCGGTTCTATCAGTCGGTCTTGGGGAGGGGTGTGTGTTTGCACGAGGGCGCTGGTTAAAGGGCGTTTTCTCTCCCCAAAGCTCGACGGACTCTCAGGACGGCCCCGGGGGCAACCCCAGCATCAACAGCAGCCAGGACTCCATGGACAAAGCCCCAAAGAAGAAGGGCATCAGGTGCTCCATCGGCCGCTTCTTTGGCAAGAAGGAAAGGGGCCGGCCTGGACACCCCGGTAAGGAGGCCTTAGGACCAGGTGGGTGCTTCCCCGTTCAGAGGAGGAGGGCCTGCAGGCATGTCCCTTCTGTGTCTCCCCCCCTGCCCCATGAGGCTCCTGTCACTCACGCTCGGGGTCCTCCTGGGAGCAGGAGCGGAGGAGGCGTCTGTCTTCTCGGTGGGTCCGAGATGATCGGATGAGTTAATGAGTGGGTAGGTGGGTGGATGGATGGATAGATTAGTGAGTGGATGGATTGATGAACCGATGGCTGGCTCGATGGGTGGATGGAATTTGTGAGTGGATGGATGGATGGATTAGTGAGTGGATGGATGGATGAACAGATGGCTGGCTGGATAGGTGGATGAACAGAGGATGGAATGAATAAAGCAGATGTTTATACTCCAGTGCTAGAAACATATTCTGTGAAGTTGATTGAGTAGGAGCTAGGCAATGATTGTTTCCCCCAGAACACTGACAAGTGTTTGGAAACGGCCCAAGTGTTCATCAGTGAGGGGTGAGGTACGATCTGTGGACACCCTGCAAGGAACAGGCCCTCCTCCTCCTTCCTGCTAACTTCCCCAACCCCAGGAGCTCTCAGGGGTTCTGCCCATGTCCCCACCCCACCCCACAGCCACACAGGTCCTCCTCGGGTCTCCTCATCACACAGTTTTATCATCAGGGCCCATCTCGTTCGGCTTCATCTGCTTGAGGACAGAGTATGTTCATGCCTCTTCAGGCAGATATGTGTGAGTGTCTTGTTTGTGCTGGGTGTGGGATGTACAGGGGTAATTAAACCAGATGTGGTCTGGACCACAGTTAAGTGACAAGAGAGAAAAAGGAGCAGGTTATTAAATGCTATCCCTCTTATAAATAAATACAACGCTGAGATGGTGGTGCATTGATCATATACCAGATGCTGGATGTGCCCGTTCCCAAGCAGGTGCTGCCACCTCCCCATTTACAGAGGAAGACACAGTGATGGTCACGCGGTCAGGGAGTGGTGAGGGCAGCTTCACACCCACGCAGTGGGACCACGCACTTTGCTGAGCCCCAGCCACCTCTCTGGTGGATGCAACAGGAATGAGATGGTTCTATGGCATCACTGATTGAATGGACATGAGTTTGAGCAAACTCCAGGAGATAGTAAAGGACAGGAAAGCCTGGAGTGCTGCAGTCCACACAGTGGCAAAGAGTCGGACACAACTGAGTGACTGAACTAAAGCCTGGATGTGTGCTAACCTGCTTCAGTTGTGTCTGACTCTTTGTGACCCCAGGGACTGTAGCCCACTAGCTCCTCTGTCCATGGGATTCTCCAGGCAAGAATACTGGAGTGGGCTGTCATGCCCTCCTCCAGGCCATCTTCTCGACCCAGGGACCGAACGCACATCTCTCATTATCTCTTGCATTGGCAGGCAGGATCTTTACCACTAGAGCCACCTGGAAAGCCCCAATGAACCCTGACAACTAGAAAATGCAGGAAACAAGGACTGCTCCTAATTTAAACTGGAAGAGCAGCAAGTACAGGTTGTAACGAGGAAAACACACGATGAGGGACAACAGTGCCGACAGAAACAAGCAGGGATGTGTTCACCCACATAAAGAAAACATCTGTGCCATTCGGAAGAGGGGCCCGTCAACCCTTGGAGGGACAGTTGGAACCGGAATGAAAACTGAGGCCATGGTCAGCAGTGCCCACGCACACAGCCCATGTGGCGTGGTGTCACTCACCGGGCTTCCTGCGTCCCCAGAGCTGCTGGCGGTAACATCTCTGAGCGCTAGGCCGGGCAGCGTCCCCGAGTGAGCTAAGGCATCGCTGCTGTCCTTCCAGTGCTGCTGCGGGGCCCTCTGTGGGCGGCCACCGTCATCGCCTGCCCTGCCGCCTGCTGGGGCCCGACTGTCCCCCTGGGATCCTTTCAGCCCTTGAGCTTGGGTGTTCCCAGCCCTCCACCACACCAGACTGGGACGCAACTCAGGACTTGGGCTTGAGATATCAAGACGACTGTGAATCTGGAAGGACACAGTCCTGGGACCCATGAGAGAGCAGGAGAGCAGAGCCCCCACGGGGAGGACGCAGAGTCGGGCAACATGCCCACAGCCACGGCTGCCTCCTGCACAAGTGCCCCTTCGCCTCTCCTTGACCTGAAACAGAGCCCAGCTGCTGCTGCTCCGCAGGTGCTTCCTGGAGATGCACCTCCTGCAAGAGCCATTGTCCTGCGGCTCTGGGGCTGCCTGAGTGTGCTCAGGAGCATCAGACAAGTGGAGCTGCCACGCCTGATACTGGAGGTGGGGGGCCTGATAGTGGGGAACGGCCTGAGGCCGGGGGAGGGTCTGAGGGTGGGGGAGTGCCTGATGCTGGACTAGGGTCTCATGCTGGGGGAGGGTCTGAGGGTGGGGGAGGGCCTGATGCTGGACTAGGGTCTGATGCTGGGGGAAGGTCTGATGCTGGTTAGGGTCTGTTGCTGGACTAGTGCCTGACGCTGAAGGAGGGTCTGATGCTGGGGGGGAACGTCTGATGCTGGGGGGAAGTCCTGATGATGGTGGGCAGCCTGCTCCCAGATATACACAGAGTTGTGATTATAAATCTCTGTGAGAAAGCTTTTTTTCATACTTTCCTGACCACCTTGGTGTGTTCTTTTTTTCTGAAGCATAATTGCTGTGCAGTATCGGCTTGATTTCTGCCATACACCAATATGAATTAGCCATAGATGAACGTATGTCTCCTCCCTCTTGAATCTCCCTCCCACCTCCCCTTGCTACATTCTTGTTTCTATGGATATATGAATAAAGACTGTTGACTAAAATAACATAAAAAGCTCCCACACACAGGCGTGCACACGCACACTCCCTAGTGCATCATTCGGGTCCGCATCAGGGTTGCCCTTGGCCACCCCGCCCTGGGATCCACGGTGAGGCTTGACACCCACACTTTGTTCCCATCCTCGGCCCGCTGCCCACGCCTCCGCAGCAGAGGGGCCCTGTCCCCGCAGATGCTGAAGTGATGGAGCCTCTTGTCTCCAGAGCCAAGAGCATGAATACCAGGTCGGTCGTCCTTTGGGGACATCTATGCTTCCGCCTTCTAGCCTTTCCATTGTATCCATCCGTTTCTCTTAACAATGTCCGATGACACAGGCTCCCATTACCAGCTCTGGTCTGTTCTCAGAGTACAGCTTACCCTCGGCACACTCTATTGGCAGTGGGAAATTTTCCTTCAGTACTTTATTGAAAGAAAGCAATAAATAATACTGTGATAAAAATAGCTCAAAAGTAGACTGTACGTACTTTGTCACATATTCAGGAAGTTCACCAAAGATTAGTAGAAAAACAGAATGGTAACAATGAATTGTACAAGTAAATTAAAGGTGGAACCCACATGTAAAGATACGTGCCGTCTCTGTCTACTGAGATATCACTGCATAATAAATGACGCACTGTGATCTGAACTCATCTCTTGCTGGCTTTTTTAATGTGCTCCTGAAAGAGTAAAAGTTACATTTGCTGCTTATACAATCCAAAATGGCTATGTCATCAAAATCTATAAATGTACGCCTAGGTCCATTCTTTAAACATGTTTACAGATAAAAAGATGCTTTACATAAGAAAACTAAGGCCTTTGTTAGAGCTGCTCTACGCTGTCTGTCTGTGGGACGTGGTTCCTTCACCGTCCAGCGCACCGGCTCTGCAGCGGGTGCAGGGCATCGCGATTGTTCCCTGAAGAGTCTCAGCGGAGAGAGGGACCCGGGTCCTCAGAGACCAGGTCACGGGAGAGATTGTCATAGTCGTCTTCTACTCATGCTTTCAGCCCAGACTTCACTAGAAGCTCACATTCAACACCCAGTACTTTTAAATTGCTTCACTCTGCAGAGAAAAAGCATTTCTTGCTAGAAAAAGTACAGTTTAGGTCAGTCGTTAAAATAGAACAATTGGTTGAAAGTAAGTTTGCTCATTTCAGAGTGAGTGTTGGAGAGCTCGGTTACATTCTGGAAGGATAATGCACACCGTGTCATGATGATTTTACAATTGCAGGAAAACCCCTTCTCTCATGGTTTATCATTTAAAAATTAAACAAGAATAATTACAATAAATGCATCATTTACAAAAGCCCTATATTTGTTCATAGGATTTATACAGACAAGCATTACAGTACATTCATTTGAAAGACTAAAATCAGGTATCAGAACATGAATTGATCTGAAAGGATATATATAGCCTGGCTATACAAGAAAAGGTCAGTATATAAATAAAGTCATAAGTTTACATAAATATAAGAAACATTAAATTTTAAAACATTTTCTCTATGGTATTCATGAATTTTTCACTAATTAAAAAGTCTGTAATAAAATACCTTAGGGGCCATACAACAACTTTAAACAGATTAAAGATCGCATCGAGTTCAAAATGTCTTTGTCGTATTCTGGACGCTGTATAATCACCTGTAGCATTAGTGCGGGTAAACTGGAAACACACACAGTCGAGTCAGTCCTGGGGCGGTGGCTGCTGAAGGTGGCAGGAAGGAGGGGGAGGGCTGTTCCTTGTGGAGTGTCCACAGATTGCACCTCACCCCTCACTGATAGCACTTAGGCCGTTTCCAAACACTTGTCACTGTTCTGGAGAAAACAATGATCGCCCAGCTCCTACTTAATTTCCTAGAATATGTTTCTAGAATTGGAGTGTAAACATATGTAAACATTATTCATTCCATCCTCTGTTCATCCACCTAGCCAGCCAGCCAGCCATCTGTTCATCCATCCATCTACTCACTAATCCATCCATCCATCCATCCACCCATCCATCCAGTCAGCCAGTCATCTGTCCATCCATCTACTATTATCTACTCATTAATCCATTCATCCACCCATCCATCCATCCATCTGTCTATCAATCCATCCATCTATCCACCCACCATCTATCCATGCATGTATCCAACCACCCATCCATCCATCTACCTGTCTAACCACCCTTCCATCCATCCACGCATTAATCCATCCATCCATCTGTTCATTTATCCATCCATCATCCATCTGTTCATTTATCCATCCATCATCCATCTGTTCATTTATCCATCCATCCATCCATCTATACAAACTTCCTTCCTCCCTCCCCTGATCCCTTCCTTCCATCTTTCGTTCCTCAGAACTTTACATTTTTGTGCAGATTGGTATCTTATTCCTCTTAAGTTTAATCATAGGGTATCTCTATTCCCCCCACAACCTTACTCTTTCTGATTACATCCTTTATCCACTGCAATTTCCAGGAATTACACACTGATTCTTTTGCCAACAATAACTCTGGAGAGTTGTTACCATCTGACTCCCTGACAGAGCTGTTCTATTATTACCATGTTTCAGCTGATACTTTTGTGTTTTTCAGGTAGGCCATTATATCATCTTCAATCACTGGCTAATTTAATTTCCTCATTCAGCTATCACAATTATTATTGATTTTTCTTGTTCGATAGCACATTCTAGAACTTTCAGAGCATTGATAATTAACAGAGGTGATCACAGCATCTTTGACTTGTCCCTGACTTTAATGAGACCACTTGTGACACATCACTATTCAGTGTGATTTTGGCCCTTGGGTTGAAATAGATGTTTCCAACTCTGTTTCAAAGCTGTCCTTTTTGGTTTTGAAAGAGTTTTTTAGTGGGAAGATGTTCAGTTCTATCCAAATGAAGTGGGCAACAGAGGATGAGGTGGTCAGGTGGCATCACAGACTCCATGGACATGAGCAAATTCTAGGAGATAGTGAAGAACAGGGAAGCCTGGGGTGCTGCAGTTCATGGGGTTGCAAAGAGTAAGAATGACTTAGCAATAGAATAACAATAACAACAGTGGGAAGATGTTGAGTTCTATCCAGTCTCTTCTTCAGCATCAAGTCAAGAAGACCACACGTGGGGTGGAATGTAGGAGGCCATGATTCTCCTGCCCTGGCCTGTAGCTGCCCCCTTTGCCACGCTACTTTGCAACATTTCCCGTCAAGAGACACAGCGTATTTCTGCAGCTTCTGGGCTGGCCTTGTGACTTGGCTTGGCCAACAGAAACAGGCAAAGTGACAAGCCTCACAGGGCCTTGAGAGCACTGCTCTTTGGCCACTTCCCTGTGAACAATCCCAGGCCAGCCTGCTGGAGGACAGGACTCCCATCATCATCCCTGCCAGCAGCCAGCTTGTCCACCATGAACCACGGCTACCCTTGAGCAGCCAAGCTCAGCTGACCCACCAGCTGACTGTGGATGCAGGACTGTCCCCACTGGAGATCGACCACACATCTAGCTCCAGTCAGCCCCCGACCCACAGCCTGATGAGAGATAATGGGTGGCTGTTTGCAGCCACTAAGTTCTAGGTGGTTCACTGTGCAACAGTAGATAACCACAGAAAGGCTGTTCTCTTTTGGCCTGTTGAACATGAACTGATGTTTACTGTTGTGTCCTGGAAATCATAGAATGAGCCTATACGTGTGATTGGGCCCAATTTTTTGACATGCGGCCGAGTTGCCAAAAACTCAGCAAATGTGACCAGGCGCTCTTTATCAGAATTGGCTGAGACTTTATAAAATCGAAGCCTCATTTTGTCTTATTGCTTCGAGAAATGATGCTACTGGGATTTCCCTGATGCTCCAGTGGCTAAGACCCCACGCTCCCAATGCAGAGGGCCTGGGTTTGATCCCTGCTCGGGAAATTAGATCCCACGTGCCACGACTAAAGATCCTCACGTGAGACTCTGCCCTGAACCGTGAAAACTGGACTGTAGAGAGGGCTGAGTGCCAAAGAATTGATGCTTTTGAACTGTGGTGTTGGAGAAGACTCTTGAGAGTCTCTTGGACTGCAAGGACATCAAACCAGTCAATCCTAAAGGAAATCAACCCTGAATATTCACTGGAAGGACTGATGCCTGAAGCTAAAGCTCCAATACTTTGACCAACTGATGTGAAGAGCTGACTCATTGGAAAAGACCCTGATGCTGGGAAAGATTGAGGGCAGGAGGAAAAGGGGGCGTCAGAGGATGAGATGGTTGGATGGCATCACTGACTCCATGGACATGAGTTTGAGTAAGCTCTGGGAGATGGTGAAGGACAGGGAAGCCTGGTGTGTTGCATCGATGGAGTCTCAAAGAGTCGGACGTGACTTAGTGACTGAACAACAACAAAATGTGGTCTTCAGCCCCCATCTCACTCCTACCCCCAGGCTTAGTGCCTGTGTCATGAGCCTCTCCTACAGTGAGGTGTCAGGGGCTGTTGTCTAGTCCAAAAGCTATTCATATCTATATTCATAATTCCACCATTACACATTCATTTCTTTGGCTGTAAAGTTTTTATGTCTCTTGAGCCTTAAACGCTAAGGCTTTTATACACCCCACCTGGCTTCCTTTGGGCCTCTCTTGGTTTTGTGGACGTGTACTTGTTATAAAGTGAATTCTGGACATGTTTTAAGAGTCTTCTATTTAAAGTTCCTCAAGGACAGCTCCGCCCGGGTCCCAGGTAGTCGGGCTGAAATCTGTGCCCTTCAGGTTGCGGTTCTGATGTCCTCCCATGTCTCTAGGCCGGCTGTGTGCCAGAGTCAGCTCTTTCTGGCTCCTCGGGAACTCTGCCAGCCAGGTGTAAACCCTTTAGTACATGAATCAGACCACGGCGGGAGTATTTACACCGTGGAAATTGGCACATGATCCACCTACAGATCAGGGTTGGGTTTTCTTCCTGGAGAGCAGGGAGTGGGCAGGGGGCTGCATACGTTATCATCATGCTCCAGCTCTGTGCCCACGTGTCTCCCTTTCCTGAAGATGTCAAGGTCTTCAAAAGTGTCTTCTATTTTCGCTTCTCGTTATGACACTTTTTTATTTCTGCACGTTCTGTTTGGTTCTTTTCCAAGTTGGCTGTGTCAATTTTTTAATGGTTTCCTGTCCTTTGAAGGACCTTTCTATCTTGAGGTTTATTTCTGTAAACGAGGAGAGCTTTATTAGTTTCATTATCCATCTAATCCTCTCAGAATCCCAAGCTGAGGGGGTCACTTCTGCTGGTTCTCCTCTAGCTGTCTTTCATCCTGGTGGGCCTGGCGCTCTTCCCCACTGGCCACCACCCTTCCATAACCCGTGGGGCAGTTCCCAAGCCTAGGAAGAAGTTGCCCTTATCCAGAAAGACTTGGCACTTGCATTCTCCACTCATCTGAGGGCGTTATGGATAGGAACGCATTGAGCCAAGGTCACAGGCTGACGTGCCTGGACTCACTGGGGTCCTCACCCATTCCTTCTCCTGCTTGGCACCAGCACCACCTTCCTTGTAATTCCCGGGTCTGGAGGAGGGAGGCCCTTTCTGGGTCACCTGAAATTGTCGTCTCCTGGGAGTCCAAATCCATCCGGAGGGAAGGGTCTTCTGTTAGACTCCCCATCTTGGGCAGTTGCTTCTCTGGGTCTTCTCAGGTCTTCGGCAACTTTAGTGAGTGATACTTTTTTTTTTTTAATTGTTTTCCACGAGAGGCTAGATCTGAGTAATCTACCCACTCATCATCAAAGTAGGCCTGTGACTGAATACATGTCTTTTATTCCTTCAACAAGCCAGGCATTGGGAGCCAGACCCTATGCCAAGAGCTGAGGGGTATATCCGCCCCAGCCAGTCCTGCGGCCCCAGCTCGTTCAGAAAGCGCGTTCTGCGTCCAGGCTCACTGGAGACAGTCAGGGTACCATGTCCAGGATGTGTCGAAGGCATGCTTATGCCAGCGCCCCATGTGACCGCGCCCGAGTAACTGCAGCAGCTCCTCCCGGGCGGTGCAGATGTGGTCAGCAGGAACCACGGTGCAGAAATGCCTCCCTGCCGACCCTTGCCCAAGGACTGAGCACTTTCCTGTCCCCTCTGGGAGCCGTCCAGGTGGAGGGCGGGCATGAGAAAGCCAGGGTCAGACCCCAGTGGCGGTCCCAGCCTGCCCCCTCGTCCACGAGTATTAAAGTGAACCCGGTGATGTGGCCAGAGGTCGGGGAAAGATCGCAGGGGGACTGTCCCCCTGGCCCTCCTGGATCACTCAGCAGATATCATCAAGCTGGACTCCTGTGAGATGACACGTTCAGGTGACCGAGAAAGGGCCCCTGTCTTCCACCTCTGGGACTGGAAGGAGGGCGGTCCTGGTGCCGATCAGGAGAAGCATGATGAGGCCCACCCCGTGCCAGCGCTGTCCCTCCTGGGGGCACGTCGGTCACCTGAGCAGACCGATCCAGCCTGGAACCAGACTTCCAGCTCACACCCACAAGGGACCACGGTGCCAACAGGAAGAGCATGCAGGCCCCAGGGCTGCCAAGTGTGCGCCCGGTCATTAGGGACTGATGGGGCATCACGTGCCTTGAGCACATTCGAGGCGAACACGACCCCTCCCGCAGAGCAGCCATGGCCTCAGAGGCCCTCCCGCGGTGGGGTTATCCTTGGGGCTGAGGAAGCCGAGGGCACAGAGGGGGAAGCGGTCAGACGTCCGGCCCAGGCCTCCCACCGGGGCTCCGGGGCCTCCTGGCCGGGCGGTGCTCTGGAGCCGTCTGTGTGTCCCTGCCGTGTACACACGCTCCCCACAGCTGGACCGTGAGCCGGGGAGGGGTGCACACAGGATGCCGTGGAGGCCCCCAGCACCCTCAGGCCTCAGCTCTCGGCACCCCCTAATTCCCTGATGGCAGTGAGGGAGCCCTCTGGGGTGGGCGGCAGCTGTGGGGTCAGGGTGGGCTGGGGAGGTGTGCTGCCCGGAAGCCCTCTGGGGGCAGCTAGGGACCCCATGCTCAGCCTCGCTGAGGCCAACCTTCCAACAACCTCGGAGCCCGCCCTTCAGCGGAGACAGGTGACCGTCATGTACAACACGCAGGCTCAGGCAGCCGAGGGGACGAAGAGGGGCCCTGGCGTCCTCGAGCACCAGGAGTCCCTCACGGGGACGTCTTTGCTTGTTCTGTGATTCCCTTCTTCCTTCTCAAAGGAAAGTGCCGGGAACGACTGTGGTGGGGTCTTCGTTCCTGTGAGTTGAGCCGGGAGTGGAGGTTTAACCCTGTCCAGTCTGTGCTGGGCGATCCTCCCCGTCCCCTCCGCACCTTGGACGGCACAGTCCGGGTCACTGTTCTGGGCCTTCTTGGCTCTTTAGCAACATTAAGGTGTGACATTTGTTTTATTTCTTGTCTTTGTCCAGCCTTTGGTGGCAGTCCATTGCAAGGACCCTGACCCTGTCCCTTCCCCGGGCCCCTTGGCTCTCCACACGTCCATGCCAAGGCTCGAGGTCCCTGCGGTTCTGTGGCCTCCAGACTCCCCACCCAAGGGGCCGGTCTGGACAGAAGCCTCCACTCTGGGGCATCTGGCTCGGGGAGGGGACCGGCGTGGTGGTAACTTGACCTGGAGCCCAGCACAGACCCAAGTCAGTCCTGCCCTGAGTCCCATGGCCTGGCCACACCACCCCCCTTCCATGGCCTGGCTTTCTTCTGCCAGGACCTTCAGAATGGTGGAAAGGGAAGTGTGGCCTCAAGCTGGGGGGCCCAGTGTGGGCTCCTAGCCCCTGGGGGTCCCCTTGGTGGACCATAGTCCGCACTGCCGTCGGGCAGCTCTGTCCCGGCAAATGTCCCGTTACCTTGCTTTTTTGTGATGTGGCACCCCAGTTATCTCGGGGCGATTGGGAAGTCTGCTGGTGGTACATGTGCATGCCTTAGATGGGGAAAGATTATTGCTGCATTGACCCTGGTGACTCGATATTGAGAGTCTGTTAAACACAAATGGCAAGGGGAACAGACAAAAAAAGAAAAATGGAGAGTTGCTGGGTTGCTTCAGGTCTCACCTGTGATTAAGAGTGTGTACAGTCTGCACGTGAACCCGGGTTTCCACACCTGCCAGCTACCAGGTGCCAGGCGCTGATTTTAGAACCCCAGCTTCACTAAGGAGTCATTGACAGATACGGTTTGTGTGTATTCAAGTCTACATTGTGATGACTTGATGCCCATAGACGTCATGGAATGATTGCCCAACATACGCATCGCCTCATACAGTTAACTCTGTGTGTGTATCTTAATGTTGTTCTTATAATCCATGGAGAAGGCAATGGCAACCCACCCCAGTACTCTTGCTTGGAAAATCCTATGGACGGAGGAGCCTGGTAGGCTGCAGTCCATGGGGTCGCTGAGAGTCGGACACGACTGAGTGACTTCACGTTCACACATTGGAGAAGGAAATGGCAACCCAGTCCAGTGTTCTTGCCTGGAGAATCCCAGGGACAGCGGAGCCTGGTGGACTGCCGTCTATGCGGTCGCACAGCGTCGGACACGACTGAAGCGACTTAGCAGCAGCAGCAGCATAATCCATGAATACAATGTATGTATATAGCTCTCCATTTTTTTTAGAGCTTCTTTAATTTATCTTAGAAGTTTATAGTTTGCTCTGTGTCTTGTACATTTTTAATTAGATATCTTGATATTTTCAGTGCAGTTACAAATGCTTAATATATATATAGAGAAGTGACTTCTATATTCACTTCTTCAATCCATTCATTTCAAATAATTCTTATTGTATTTTTTTATGTATACACAATTATGTCTGCAAATAAGTGCTTTTCCCCCCCTTTCCAACTGTGATAACCCTTTTCTTTTTCTTGTACGGGCGAGGATCTCCAGTACAGTGGTGAACAGAAGTAGTGAGAACAAGTATCCTTGTCTCTTTGCCATTATCTGTTGGTCCTTTAATGGACTGGAACCTGGTGGTCCGGTGTCGACGATGAGACAGGGAAGGAAGTAAAGAGGTTAACGTTCCCTGGGTTGCTTCTGGGCTCCAGGGAATCAGCCAGAAAGAGAGAGATAGAAAAAAAAAGAAAGAAAGAAAGAAAGACTCGGGGACCAAAGCTCTGATGGGGCAAAGCTGTTTTAATCAACATGGCATGCGCATATATACTGTCTAACAAAGTAGTTATTCTCAGCAAAGATAAAGATTAAAATTCCAGGCTACAAAACACAGGGTGATCCCTACCAAAGAGAGAAGAGGGTACTTATCATCATAATGAGAAACTAATAAAGGAAGTGCCTGGATTCCTTGGCCCCAGGAAAGGTGTGCCTCTCCTCTTAATTAATAAGGGCCAGAGGTTTCCTGACAATTATCAGAGGAAAAGCTTTCAGTATTTCACCATCACCTATGGTATTAGCTTTTTTGTAGATATTTTTATAAAAATATGTAAATTCTCCTGTTAGTTTCCTATGACTTTTTTCTTAGTCATGAACTAAAATTATTACACTAAATTTTCTTCAGTTTATTTTCTGCAGATTTTGAAACAGGTGATTGTTCTTTTATATGGTGATTTAACTTTAAAAAAATTTTGTGATTGTAAAACCATCCCAACCTGATCTCAATATATTCTCCTTTTATTGGACTGTATTTGTTAGTGTTTTATTTAGGATTATTTCATCTATCCTCAGAGTCAGTAATTTGACCTTCTTGTACTTCTTTTCCTTGTTGGGTTTAGTATCACGGTTATGCTAGTCTTATAAAACAAGGTGGAGAGTATTCCTTGTTTACCCCGAGAGTTCCTGGGAGACTGCTGTTTTCTTCCCTCGATTTTTGGAAGAATTGATTGGCAACACCTGTTGGTCTCATTGTGGGGAGGCTTTTATTTCAGATTTAATTTTTTTCATGCAAATAAAAATTTCTGATTTTGTATGTCTTCTCGGATCTGTTTAGGTAAAGCATTTCCCCCCTGCTAGGAACTGATCGAGGCCAGCAGACTCTCCAATAGTAAGTGAACTGTGGTTCATGGTATCTTTCTTATCTGCAAGACGTGTTGTCTCCCCTTTTAAAAAACCTTGATACTGGTGATTTGTGCTCTGTCTCTTTTTCTTAATCAGCTTCTCTAGGGCTTTTTCATTTTTATCAGTCCTTTCAAAGAGCCAACTTTTGGCTTTGTTTTAAAAATTTCATATTGGCTTTTTGTTTCCTGATTTTCTGCTCCTTTTTCTTCCATCTGCCTTGTGTTTCATTTGCTATACTTTTTTTCTGGTTTCTTGGGCTAGAGGCTTAATTGATTTTTAGCGTTCCTTCTTTTCCAGTATATGTGTTTAAGGCTTTAAGTAACCCTCTAAACACAGTTCGCTGCGTCCCACAAGTTTGAATAAGGCAGATTTTCATTATCTTTTATGGAAAAGTCTCTTCTAATTTTCATTGTGTTTTTAAAAATTTTTATTCATGAAATTCTTCAAGAAGTATGTCATGTAACTTCCCAATGTCTGGGGAGGTTTTTCTAGTGACCCTTTTATGATTCCTAGCTTAATTCCTTGAAGAGCCCCATCTTAGTCTTTTTGGGCTACTGTTACAAATACCATAGACTAGCTGCTAAAGAACAGAAAGTTGCTTCTTATAGTACTGCAGGCTGGGAAGTCCCAAGATCACCAGCAGGTGCCACGTCTGGTGAGGCCTGTTTCCTGGTTCCTAGACTGCCTGCTTCTCTCTGTCCTCCCAGCACGGGGCCCATTCCCTCCTGACCTGATGCCTCCCAGAATCTGTGCCGCCTAGTATCATCTCCACGTGCAGGGTGAAGTTTGAGGGCACATAAATCGTCATCCCATTGCAATCCCTAAGTATACTCTGCATTATTTCAGTCCTTTGAAATAATTCAACCTTTCCTAATGGCCCAATATATATTCATTTTCTTATATGTTCCTTGGGCTCTAGAAAATAATATGTATCAGGGGGAATGCAGTGTTTCATGCATATCAGTTAGGTCAGGTTTGTCAATTCAGATTTCGGTAGCCATGCTGAGTAAGCAGAAGTAGGTGAAATTATCTGTAATATATTTGATTTTATCACACCCAAAAGATTATCATTTCAGTGTATAATCAACATGATAAAACCTAACAAAATATTTTTCTGTTCTTTTTTTCATGCTACGTCTTTAAACTCCAGTGTGTGTTTCACGCTTGCAGCACATCGCATTGTAGAGCCAGCCGCATTTCAGGTACTTCATGGGTGCAGGTGACTATGTCCCAGGGAGCCCAGTTCCATGACAGATGTGTCTTTATCGTCTCCCACTGCGATTATAAACTTGGCTGTTAGTCCTTTTCTCTTTCTGTCAGTATTTATGTATTGATATTTTGAGGTTATATTATTCAGTTCAGTTCAGTTACTCAGTCGTCTCTGACTCTTTGCGACCCCATGAATCACAGCACTCCAGGCCTCCCGCTCCATCACCAACTTCCCGAATTTACACAAACTCATGGCCATCGAGTCAGTGATGCCATCCAGACATCTCATCCTCTGTCGTCCCCTTCTCCTCCTGCCCCCAATCCCTCCCAGCATCAGGGTCTTCTCCAATGAGTCAACTCTTTGCATGAGGTGGCCAAAGTACTGGAGTTTCAGCTTCAATATCAGTCCTTCCAATGAACACTCAGGACTGATCTCTTTCAGGATGGACTGGTTGAATCTCCTTGTAGTCCAAGGGACTCTCAAGAGTCTTTGCCAACACCACAGTTCAAAAGCATCAATTCTTCGGTGCTCAGCTTTCTTCACAGTCCCAACTCTCACATCCATACATGACCACTGGAAAAACCATAGCCTTGTCTAGATGGACCTTTGTTGGCAAAGTAATGGCTCTGCTTTGTAATATGCTGTCTAGGTTGGCCACAACTTTCCACCCAAGGAGTAAGCGTCCTTTAATTTCATGGCTGCAATCACCATCTGCAGTGATTTTGGAGCCCAAAAATAAAGTCTGACACTGCTTCCACTGTTTCCCCATCTATTTCCCATGAAGTGATGGGACCAGATACCATGATCTTAGTCTTCTGAATGTTGAGCTTTCAGCCAACTTTTTCACTCTCCTCTTTCACTTTCATCAAGAGGCTCATTAGTTCCTCTTCACTTTCTGCATTAAGGGTGGTGTCATCTGCATATCTGAGGTTATTGATATTTCTCCTGGCACTCTTGATTCCAGCATGTGCTTCTTTCAGCCAAGCGTTTCTCGTGGTGTACTCTGCATGTAAGTTAAATAAGCAGGGTGACAATATACAACCTTGACATACTCCTTTTCCTATGTGGAACCAGTCTGTTGGTCTATGTCCAGTTCTAACTGTTGTTTCCTGACCTGCATATAGGTTTCTCAGGAGGTGGGTCAGGTGGTCTGGTATTCCCATCTCTTTCAGAATTCTCCACAGTTTATTGTGATCCACACAGTCAAAGGCTTTGGCATAGAGAATAAACCAGAAATACATGTTTTTCTGGAACTCTCTTGCTTTTTCAATGATCCAGAGGATGTTGGCAATTTGATCTCTGGTTCTTCTGCCTTTTCTAAAACCAACTTGAATATCTGGAAGTTCACGGTTCATGTATTTCTGAAGCCTGATTGGAGAATTTTGAGCATTACTTTACTAGCGTGTCAGATGAGTGCAAACATGCGGTAGTTTGAGCATTCTTTAGGATTGCCTTTCTTTGGGATTGGAATGAAAACTGACCTTTTCCAGTCCTGTGGCCACTGCTGAGTTTTCCAAATTTGCTGGCAGATTGAGTGGAGCACTTTCACAGCATCATCTTCCAGGATTTGAAATAGCCCAACTGGAATTCCATCACCTCCACTAGCTTTGTTTGTAGTGATGCTTTCTAAGGCCCACCTGACTTCACATTCCAGGATGTCTGGCTCTAGGTGAGCGATCACACCATCGACATTATCTGGATTGTGAAGATCTTTTTTCTACAGTTGCTCTGTGTATTCTTGCCACCTCTTCTTAATATCTTCAGCTTCTGCTAGGTCCATACCATTTCTGTCCTTTATTGAACCCATCTTTTCATGAATGTTCCCTTGGTATCTCTCATTTTCTTGAAGAGATCTCTAGTCTTTCCCATTCTGTTGTTTTCCTCTATTTCTTTGCATTGATCACTGAGGAAGGCTTTCTTATCTCTCCTTGCTATTCTTTGGAACTCTGCATTCAAATGGGAACATCTTTCCTTTTCTCCTTTGCTTTCACTTCTCTTCTTTTCACAGCTATTTGTAAGGCCTCCTCAGACAACCATTTTGCCTTTTTGCATTTCTTTTCCATGGGGATGGTCTTGATCCCTGTCTCCTGTACAGTGTCACGAACTTCTGTCCATAGTTCATCAGGCACTCTGTCTATCAGATCTAGTCCCTTCAATCTATTTCTCACTTCCACTATATAGTCATAAGGGATTTGATTTAGGTCATACCTGAATGGTCTAGTGGTTTTCCCTACTTTCTTCAATTTCACTCTGAATTTGGCAATAAGGAGTTCATGGTCTGAGCCACAGTCAGCTCCTGGTCTTGTTTTTGCTGACTGTACAGAGCTTCTCCATCTTTGACTGCAAAGAATACAAACAATCTGATTTCGGTGTTGACCATCTGGTGATGTCCGTGTGTAGACTCTTCTCTTGTGTTGTTGGAAGACCGTGTTTGTTGTGACCAGTGCGTTCTCTTGGCAGAACTCTATTAGCCTTTGCCCTGCTTCATTCCATACTCCAAGGCCACATTTGCCTGTTACTTCAGGTGTTTCTTCACTTCCTACTTTTGAATTCCAGTCCCCTATAATGAAAAGGACGTCTTTTTTAGCTATTAGTTCTAAAAGGTCTTGTAGGTCTTCATAGAACCATTCAGCTTCAGCTTCTACAGTGTTACTGGTTGGGGCCTAGGTTTCGATTACTGTGATATTGAATGGTTTGCCTTGGAAACGAACAGAGATCATTCTGTCATTTTTGAGATTGCATCCAAGTGCTACATTTTGGACTCTTTTGTTGACCATGATGGCTGCTCCATTTCTTCTAAGGGATTCCTGCCACAGTAGTAGATATAATGGTCATCTGAGTTAAATTCACCCATTCCTGTCCATTTCAGTTCGCTGATTTGTACAATGTTGACATTCACTCTTGGCATCTCCTGTTTGACCACTTCCAATTTGCCTTGATTCATGGACCTCACATTCCAGGTTCCTATGCAATATTGTTCTTTAAAGCATCGGACCTTGCTTCTGTCACCAGTCACATCCACAACTGTGTCTTGTTTTTGCTTTGGCTCCATTCCTTCATTCTTTCTAGAGTTATTTCTCCACTGATCTCCAGTAGCATACTAGGCACCTACCAACCTGGGGAGTTCCTCTTTCAGTATCCTATCATTTTGTCTTTTCATACTGTTCATGGGGTTCTCACAGCAAGAATACTGAAGTGGTTTGCCATTCCCTTCTCCAGTGGACCACATTCTGTCACGAGGAGATACCCCTCGTCCAAGGGAAGGAGCAGCGGCTGCGCTTTGCTGGAGCAGCCATAAAGAGATACCCCACGTCCAAGGTAAGCGAAACCCAAGTAAGACGGTAGGTGTTGCGAGAGGGAATCAAAGGACAGACACCCTGAAACCATAATCAGAGAAAACTAGCCGATCTGATCGCACGGACCACAGTCTTGTCTAACTCAATGAAACTACACCAGGATGGACGGGTCATGGTGCAGAGGTTATGTTATTAGGTACAATCAAATTTAGAATCCTCATCTTGCGAGACTGAACTTGTATCAGTATGAGATGCTCCTTTTTATTGCTAGTAATGCTTCTTACTTTAGACACTATTGGACAGTGATATTGCCACATCAGTTTTCTGTCCTTGTTTGCCTGGGTATCTTTTACTTTCACCTGTCTGTGGTCTTCCATCTTTCCATGTACCTCTGTGAATAGTGTATGGTTTTAATTTTAATCAGTTTGACCCTTTTTATCTTTCAATGAGAGTATTTGCTCTGTTTATAATTTTGATATTTCAGTGTGTAGGTACCATGTGGCGGTTTGTTTTCTGCTCGTTCCACCTATTCTGTGTCCTTCTCTCGTGCCTTCTGTTAGAAGGATGAAGTGTTTTTCTAGGTCTGTACGCCTCTGTCAGGTGATCGGGTGTACATTCGCAGATACAGCATGTGTTCTACATTCAGGTCTAACTTAGTACTTTTACTGCCTCCCTGACACGACTGTTTCCTCCTTGTCACTGTTATCCTTTAAAATTTTAGGTATATTTTTGGCATTATCATCATCGTAGAGTTAATATTTACCCTCACTGTTACCTCACTGTTGGTCTTTACTTGTTTTTTATACTTCCGTCAGAGACTACTTTTCCTTCTCCCAAAGAACTGCCTTAATATCTTTTAGTTCGTGTCTGTGGGTGATGAGCTGTCTCATTTCCATTTGCCCTAAAAGTCTTTATTTTGCTTTCACTTTGGAAGAGTGTTTTTGTTGGGTATAGAATTCCAGATTGGTTGGTATTTGTTTTTCAGCATTTCACAGGCGCCAGTCCATTATCTCCTGACTTCCTTGTTCTTGAAATGTCAGCCCTCAGGGTTGCTGTGCCATTAAAAGCCTCGCCTTTTTCCTCTGAGCACTTGAATATTTTCTTCTTGCCTTAGGCACCCGCAGAGCTGCTGAAACCAATGTGTGGTTTTCATTTTTGAGTCAATGGTCTGATTCTCCAGCCAACTCTTGCCCCCGCCCCTGTCAGTCAGTTCAGTCACTCCGTGTCTGACCCTTTGCGACCCCATGGACTGCAGCGCACCATGCCTCCCCGTCCATCACCAACTCCTGGATCCTGCCCAAGCTCATGTCCATCGAGTCGGTGATGCCATCCAACCGTCTCATCCTCTGTCATCCCCTTCTCCTCCTGCCTTCAGTCTTCCCCAGCATCAGGTTCTTTTCCAAAGAGTCAGTTCTTCGTATCAGGTGGCCAAAGTATGGGAGCTTCAGCATCCGTCTTTCCAATGAATATTCAGGACTGATTTGCTTTAGGATGGACTGGTTGGACCTCCTTGCAGTCCACAGGGCTCTCAAGAGTCTTCTCCAACACCACAGTTCAGAAGCATTGATTCTTTGGCGTTCAGCCTTCTTCCCGGGCCAACTCTCACATCCATACATGACTACTGGAAAAACCATAGCTTTGACTAAATGAACCTTTGTTGGCAAAGTAATGTCTCTGCTTTTTAATGTGCTGTCTAGGTTGATCATAGCTTTCCTTCCAAGGAGCTAGCGTCTTTTAATTTCAACATCTGCAGTCATTTGGGAGCCCAAGAAAATAAAGTCTGTCACTGTTTCCATTGTTTCCCCATTTATTTGCCAGGAAGTGATGGAGCCGGATGCCATGATCTTCATTTTTTGAATGTTGAGTTTTATGCAAGCTTTCTCACTCTCCTCTTTCACTTTCATTAAGAGGCTCTTTAGTTTCAACCCCTGGAGGCATTTCTTATTCCCCTTTCTGTCTTTTCTCCCCCATGAGGGGCCTCATTTATAGTTTTTAACAACATAGTTTAACAAGCGGGCTCCATCCATATATTCTAAACTTTTTTCCCTCTTATATATATATTTTTAACTGATCCATCCTTCAGTTCACTGATCCTCTCTTCAGCTGTGTCCAATTTGATGTTAAGACCAGAGACTGAGTTCTTAAATTCGGTCACTGTTATTTTAAAGTTCTAGCATCGGTTTTGATTCTCAGAAATTTTTCCTTTTGTCAGGTGTATTTTTGAACTGGTGAAGTTTGCATCTGATACCTCTAGCATACCTGTGATATGCTGATAAACATCTGACACCTCTGGATCTGTTTCAGTTTTTTTTCTCTTGGTCCTGTTTGTTGTCACACCCTCTTTTGCTTTTTTGGTTGCATGTTGGACATTATGTTTGGAAAACCCTAGAGGTTCTGGTGATGCTGTCTTCTCCAGAGTTTCTTCTGATGCAGACCTCTAGTGGGGACAGAGCTCTCTGTTCACTCAGGGCCTGAGTGCCTTGAGGCTGGGGGGTCCTTGTAAGCTGAGTCTCAGCAGCCATCACCCACTTTCACCCCTTACCCCAGGGAGGAGCCCTCCAGCGTCTCCGTCTGGAAGTCTGGGGTGCCTCCCAGGGCCCCCCTTCTTGGCAGGTCCTGAAGCCCACCGTCTGTCTTCTGAGCAGCACGAGGTGATGGATACTCAGCGCTCAGCTGATTTGGGCAGAGTGTTGGGTACGTTTTCTGTGCCTCCCTTTTCTTGGGGAGCTTGATCTCTAACACCCGGACTGACATGTCAGGCCTGCACTCTAATTTTTGTCTTCCCAGCCCAAGGAACCGCCCAGAGCTGTGTTAGCCAGTCCCCTCTGCTTGACTTTTTCCCTGCCTTTTCTTCGCAGAGTCAGCTTTATTCAGATGCCCTGAGGAAAGGAGAAGCCCTCTCAGACTCCAGCTCCCTCACTGAGCTTCCCTTTAGTTTGACATCTTGGATTGTGGCTGCCTAAGGACTCTTTACTGCCAAATTTAGACTTATATTGAAGAAAGTAGGGAAAACCACTAGACCATTCAGGTATGACCTAAATCAAATCCCTTATGACTGTACAGTGGAAGTGAGAAATAGATTGAAGGGACTAGATCTGATAGACAGAGAGCCTGATGAACTATGGATGGAGGTTTGTGACACTGTACAGGAGACAGGGATCAAGACCATCCCCATGGAAAAGAAATGCAAAAAGGCAAAAGCGTTTTTTGATGGAGCCTTACAATAGCTGTGAAAAGAAGAGAAGTGAAAGCAAAGGAGAAAAGGAAAGATGTTCCCATTTGAATGCAGAGTTCCAAAGAATAGCAAGGAGAGATAAGAAAGCCTTCCTCAGTGAGCAATGCAAAGAAATAGAGGAAAACAACAGAATGGGAAAGACTAGAGATCTCTTCAAGAAAATTAGAGATACCAAGGGAACATTTCATGCAAAGATGGGCTCGATAAAGGACAGAAATGGTTTGGACCTAACAGAAGCAGAAGATATTAAGAATTCACAGAAGCACTGTACAAAAAAGATCTTCACGACCCAGATAATCACCCTGGTGTGATCGCTCACCTAGAGCCAGACATCCTGGAATGTGAAGTCAGGTGGGCCTTAGAAAGCATCACTACGAACGAACAAAGCTAGTGGAGGTGACGGAATTCCAGTTGGGCTATTTCAAATCCTGGAAGATGATGCTGTGAAAGTGCTGCACTCAATATGCCAGCAAATTTGGAAAACTCAGCAGTGGCCACAGGACTGGAAAAGGTCAGTTTTCATTCCAATCCCAAAGAAAGTCAATCCCAAAGAATGCTCAAACTACCGCATGTTTGCACTCATCTTACACGCTAGTAGATCCCTCATGGCTCAGATGGTAAAGTGTTTGTGTACAATACGGATGACCCGGGTTCGATCCCTGGGTTGGGAAGATCCCCTGGAGAAGTAAATGGCAATGACCAAGCTCAGGGTGAGAGTGAGGGGCAGCCAGCGCGGCAGCCAGCATCCTCACCGGGATGGGTTCTGGGGACGCTATTGAGTTCAGGGGTGCCCTTTCAGTAGCCTCACTGGAGGCTTGTTTCGGGGGTGGAGGGGGCAGAAGCCCCCTTAGAAGATGTGCTCATTCCTAGCAGTGGTGGTTTCTGAAGCAGTGTATACTGTTCAGTTCGACTGTGACCCAGTACATTGCAGGGTCATGTTTGACGTTGGGCCTGAGCGGTGGGCACGGCCTTCCTTCTCCCGCACCCCACACTCACCTGCCGTCTTTTCGGCAGCCCCTCCCCCCTCTCTGCACCCTTGATGGTGGGCCTGAGCCCAGCCCCCCTGTTACCACGGAGCCCCTTGTGACGGAGTGGGTTCCAGGTTCCGGGCTCCTGGGAGACGTGCTGGAGGCAGAGCCTTGGTGCCATTTCTTCTTGAGATGCTGGTGCTGGTGGTCATAGTGTGAGAGAGCGGTGTGTGAGAGAGCGGTGTGTGAGAGCGGTGTGTGAGAGCGGTGTGTGAGAGCGGTGTGTGAGAGCGGAGTGTGAGATCGGCGGATGTAGTGTGAGATCAGTGGTGATAGCTGAGGTGCTGAGGTAACTGCCTGGGAAACAGCGGTTGCCCCCGAGTGGGGGGCTGCCCCCATCCACGAGGATGGGTCGCAGAAGGGCCCGCCTATGGGCGCTTTTCCAATGCTGCAACCCCAAGGCAAAGGCCAAGAAGACGAAGAAGTTGGCCTCGACCCAAGTCCTGGAGGCAGAGTGTCCTGAGGTGAGAGCAACCAGGGACTGGGCCCGTCGGATTGGCCCTCACTCGGTGAAGCGTTGGGGTTGTGTTTCATTTGTTAGCATGGCCGTGGGCCCTGCCGGCCAGGGCGTTTTGGCCTTCGTGTACAGGATCGACCCCAGCAGGTTGACTTTGTTAGAGGTTGTGCAGGTGCTGCGTGGAGGATGGGCGGGGGCCCCACAAGAAGGGATACAGTGGCTAGAACAGTCTCTGGGGCATCTGGATCGAGCTAGAGAGTCAGTCCTTGAAGGAGAGAGGCTAAGCCCCTTACGTCTCCTGTCTTACAAAGCACAGACCAGTGTGTCCAGCATGTTAATAATGAGTACCTACTGCTTACGTGTATAACATATACCCTCATGGCTTCACATGTCTACTACATGCCTCTTACAAGTGTTGGGCAGTGTTCTAGGTGCTGAATACCCAGTATGTAGTGGGGGATGTGTAATCCAGGGTTTTTTTACTTGTGCAAAGAAAAATAGAAGAATGAATGTGTCTCATTGTGGTTTGGTTTGAGCAAGTTCACCACGTGGATGGCCCCGCGTGCACACAAATTGTGATAAAATACATATAACACGAATTTAACATTTTAGCCAGTTTATTGAATGACTGGGTGAGTTCAGTAGAATCAGGCTAACAGATGGCCTTGGTGTGCCATCAGCCTCTTTCCCAGAGGAACACTCCAAAACTTGGTGGCCTTGTAGATCTTCCCTTTCTTCTTCACTCTCCCCAGGGGTCCTAGGTCACTTGTCTGCGTGTCGTTTAAGAATCTGTTATCCATTTTGTTGTTTGGTTTATGTTTAGGAAAGTTTCTCAGACTTCCCTGGGTCTGGTGAAGGCAGGCTGGATTCCGGGTTCTCTTCTCCGCGTGCCTGCCAGGTCGAGATGGAGGTTGAAGGCCAGTCTGAGTTGTGCTTGTCTGTGTGGTCTTGGGGTCAGCAGACCCTCTTTTCTCCGGAGGGGCAGGGAGATCCTTTGTGTGGAGCCTGGAGAGACTTGATAGGGTCAGCCTTCACAGTCTCGCTCTCTTTTTCATTTGTGTTTGCATTTAGTTACTTCCTCATTTAACTGTTTTCTAGGAGTTGGCAACATCTCATCAACAACTGAAGGTGTGCAGGGAGCAGCTTCTTGCCAGAGAAGAAGAAATTGCTCACCTGAAAGCAGAGAGGAACAACACCAGGGTCAGTAGGCAGAGTCTCCCGTGTTGACCTGTGCCCGCGGGGCTCACCGCTGGGCTCCGTGTTGCTGTCTTTAAAGTCTGTCTGGTTTTCAAGTCATTTTTCACATCTTCCCACTGGGCAGACCGAGGTGGATCAGTTTGGGGTTCTCATAGTTTGCTTCAAATTTATGATGAGAGCGAATGTAATTTTAGTTTTGAGCGGGGACTTCTCTTAACTTACATTTTTGGCCATGCTACAGTTTATGTGGGATCTTAGATCCCCAACCAGGGATTAAAACCCATGAGCCCTGTAGAAGTGTGGAGTCTTAACTCCTGGGCCACTGGGGAAGTCCACTCTAACTTTAGACTGAACTGGCGGGATTCCGACGTGCCTTAGCATGGTTTTGGCTTTAGCGTGAGGCTGAGAGGAGTTCTCGGCCCTGAATTCAAGTGTGAGGTTGAAGGTGCTCCTTTGACCCCTCCCTGCAGCTGCTGCTGGAACACCTGGAGCTCCTCGTTTCCCGGTACGGGCCGTCCCTCCGGATGACGGCGGACAAGCAGCAGGCGCGGTCCCCAGCCGGCATGACCAGCGAGGTGGAGGTGCTCAGGGCGCTGAAGTTTCTATTTGAGCACCACAAGGCCCTGGACGAGAAGGTACCAGCCACCCGGCCGGCCTGCATTTGTACACTTGCTGCCTGGTCAGGTGGATGATGCACGTATTTATGGAACTAGTGGACTTTTGAGCTTCTTGAATTCTTGTAAATACAGTTTTTCTGTAAGAAGTCAGAGTTTTATATGGTTTAACAGCATTGCCTGAGTACACGCTCAGTCTTATCCGAGTCTTTGCAGCCCTGGGGACTGTAGCCCAACACATCCTCTCTTCCTGCGACTTCCCAGGCAAGAATACTGGAGTGGGTGGCCATCTTCTACTCCAGGGGATCTTCCCGACCCAGGGATCCAACCTGCCCTCTCGAATTGGCAGGCGGATTCTTTACCACTGAGCCACCTGGGAAGCCCCCAGTTAAAAGTATTAGTTGGCATAAATGTCTCAAGATTTATTATCTTCTGGCTATCAATTTGCAATTAAAAACTGGGTAATAGAATGGTTTTAGGATAACAGTTTTTCCCTCTCCAACTGAGAGTTTAAAGCTGTGAATAAGCAGATTGAGATCATTGTCGTTGAGATCAATGAGAGACACTCGGTGTATTCTGTTACAGTGGCCATGTCATCAGGTGAGTATACAGTAAGAAGTGCACTTACGTTTATGCCCACATCAACACACAGTGACTCGGCCCCTTTTATTTCAGTTGAGACAGCAGGCCCGCGTGCCGGCCACCGTGGCCCAGGCCTTCGAAAGAGACGAAGGCGTGTCTGACGGCGAGGGCGACGGGGTCACCCTCCTCAGCTCGGCTGCTCAGCTGCCGCCCAGTGGGCAGATGCTTCAGGAGCAGCTGGACACCATCAATGAAGAGATCCGGTGGGTGTGCCCAAACTCAGCTCCCCAGAAACTGGGCTTCTCTGAGGAGCTGTCTTGTCCTAGGAGAAGTCTGAGTGTTCCATAGTGAGAACACTGACCACAGGCCTGCTTCAAGGATTTTCAGTTCTGAGATCGCCCTTGATGAGAGAGCTGAGTCAGCCAGGGCGTTCTGTCCACAGCTGGTGTCAGCACTCTGTGGGGGGGGGGTGTTTTGGGGTGTCCCCCCACAGCTCTGAGCCCCAAGGTGGGAGACGTGCCGAGGTGGTGTCCTCTGTGGCCCGTGAACCCACCAGCACTGAGGGTTCACGCTCATGTCCCTCGGAGCCTCCCACGTTCTGGTGAAAAGCCACCTGGAACAGAAAAGCTGAGGTTTGGGGTTGGCAAATTCCCACTCAGATCCGCAGTTTCCTTTTTAACTTAACACAGTGTGAAGATTGGCTTGTTGTAAGACACTGGTCCAAGGACATGTGTTTGAGTTTTTCTCAACTCATCAGTATGTTTAAGATGTTTTCTTTAGACACCGTCTTGGCAGTTATAACAGTTTACAAAGCGGGATAGAATCCGAAGGCCCGCCTCGTGGTGAGCAGGGGGCCCTGGGTCTGGGTGCAGCCGGGCGGCCGGGGGCCCCGAGGCCTGCCTGGGCCACACCCGCACAGCCGTGCCTCCTGTCCTGAGGTTCCATTCAGAGTGGCCGCGGGCCGGTGACCCTGCGCAGGACCCGGCAGAGCTGCTGCTCGGATTGTTCTCGTCACGTCAGCCCAGGCCGAGGTGCCCGTTCCTGTTGGCTGAGCGCGAGGGCGTTCAGGCGGAAGGCAGGGGTGAGCGGCACAACCAGCAAACGCAGGTGGTGCCGCCTGCAGTTTTGGCGCCGACACAAACTGCTTTCTGGGCCGTGTTTGAGCACAGACGAGCTCAGAAAGGTTGTCTTTCCCCGTCCCCGCAGGAAATATGGAACGGTTAACATATTAATGTTTCTATTTTTACAGCACGTTGTCAGGTAAAAGTGATTTTTCCTTATGCAATATGTTGACTTGATATAAATGGTAAATTCTGTCCTTCAACTTGTCACCAGTGAAAATCTTTCAGGACATATAAGTAGTGAAACTGGAGAGGTACCCATCTTTTCCATCTTTTCATGAAATGTTCCCTTGGTATCTCTCATTTTCTTGAAGAGATCTCTAGTCTTTCCCATTCTGTTGTTTTCCTCTATTTCTTTGCATTGCTCACTGAGGAAGGCTTTCTTATCTCTCCTTGCTATTCTTTGGAACTCTGCATTCAAATGGGAACATCTTTCCTTTTCTCCTTTGCTTTCACTTCTCTTCTTTTCACAGCTATTTGTAAGGCCTCCTCAGACAACCATTTTGCCTTTCTGCATTTCTTTTCCATGGGGATGGTCTTGATCCCTGTCTCCTGTACAGTGTCACGAACCTCTATCCATAGTTCATCAGGCACTCTGTCTATCAGATCTAGTCCCTTCAATCTATTTCTCACTTCCACTATATAGTCATAAGGGATTTGATTTAGGTCATACCTGAATGGTCTAGTGGTTTTCCCTACTTTCTTCAATATAAGTCTAAATTTGGCAGTAAAGAGTCCTTAGGCAGCCACAATCCAAGATATCAAACTAAAGGGAAGCTCAGTGAGGGAGCTGGAGTCTGAGAGGGCTGCTCCTTCCCTCGGGGCATCTGAATAAAGCTGACTCTGCGAAGAAAAGGCAGGGAGAAAGTCCAGCAGAGGGGACTGGCTAACACAACTCTGGGCGGTTCCTTGGGCTGGGAAGACAAAAATTAGAGTGCAGGCCTGACATGTCAGTCCGGGTGTTAGAGATCAAGCTCCCCAAGAAAAGGGAGGCACAGAAAACGTACCCGACACTCTGCCCAAATCGGCTGAGCGCTGAGTATCCATCACCTCGTGGTGCTCAGAAGACAGACGGTGGGCTTCAGGACCTGCCAAGAAGGGGGGCCCTGGGAGGCACCCCAGACTTCCAGACAGAGACGCTAGAGGGCTCCTCCCTGGGGTAAGGGGGGGAAAGTGGGTGATGGCTGCTGAGACTCAGCTTACAAGGACCCCCCAGCCTCAAGGCACTCAGGCCCTGAGTGAACAGAGAGCTCTGTCCCCACTAGAGGTCTGCATCAGAAGAAACTCTGGAGAAGACAGCATCACCAGAACCTCTAGGGTTTTCCAAACATAATGTCCAACATGCAACCAAAAAAGCAAAAGAGGGTGTGACAACAAACAGGACCAAGAGAAAAAAAACTGAAACAGATCCAGAGGTGTCAGATGTATATCAGCATATCACAGGTATGCTAGAGGTATCAGATGCAAACTTCACCAGTTCAAAAATATACCTGACAAAAGGAAAAATTTCTGAGAATCAAAACCGATGCTAGAACTTTAAAATAACAGTGACCAAATTTAAGAACTCAGTCTCTGGTCTTAACATCAAATTGGACACAGCTGAAGAGAGGATCAGTGAACTGAAGGATGGATCAGTTAAAAATATATATATAAGAGGGGGAAAAGTTTAGAATATATGGAAGGAGCCCGCTTGCTAAACTATGTTGTTAAAAACTATAAATGAGGCCCCTCATGGGGGAGAAAAGACAGAAAGGGGAATAAGAAATGCCTCCAGGGGTTGAAACTAAAGAGCCTCTTAATGAAAGTGAAAGAGGAGAGTGAGAAAGCTGGCATAAAACTCAACATTCAAAAAATGAAGATCATGGCATCCGGCTCCATCACTTCATGGCAAATAAATGGGGAAAGAATGGAAACAGTGACAGACTGTATTTTCGTGGGCTCCAAAATGACTGCAGATGGTGACATTAAAAGACTCTTGCTCCTTGGAAGGAAAGCTATGACAAACCTAGACAGCACATTAAAAAGCAGAGACATTACTTTGCCAACAAAGGTTCATTTAGTCAAAGCTATGGTTTTTCCAGTAGTCATGTATGGATGTGAGAGTTGGCCCAGGAAGAAGGCTGAACGCCAAAGAATCAATGCTTCTGAACTGTGGTGTTGGAGAAGACTCTTGAGAGCCCTGTGGACCGCAAGGAGATCCAACCAGTCCATCCTCAAGCAAATCAGTCCTGAATATTCATTGGGAAGACGGATGCTGAAGTTCCAATACTTTGGCCACCTGATACGAAGAACTGACTCTTTGGAAAAGAACCTGATGCTGGGGAAGACTGAAGGCAGGAGGAGAAGGGGATGACAGAGGATGAGACGGTTGATGGCATCACCGACTCGATGGACATGAGCTTGGGCAGGATCCAGGAGTTGGTGATGGACGGGGAGGCATGGTGCGCTGCAGTCCATGGGGTCGCAAAGGGTCAGACACGGAGTGACTGAACTGACTGACAGGGGCGGGGGCAAGAGTTGGCTGGAGAATCAGACCATTGACTCAAAAATGAAAACCACACATTGGTTTCAGCAGCTCTGCGGGTGCCTAAGGCAAGAAGAAAATATTCAAGGGCTCAGAGGAAAAAGGCGAGGCTTTTAATGGCACAGCAACCCTGAGGGCTGACATTTCAAGAACAAGGAAGTCAGGAGATAATGGACTGGCGCCTGTGAAATGCTGAAAAACAAATACCAACCAACCTGGAATTCTATACCCAACAAAAACACCCTTCCAAAGTGAAAGCAAAATAAAGACTTTTAGGGCAAATGGAAATGAGACAGCTCATCACCCACAGACACGAACTAAAAAATATTAAGGCAGTTCTTTGGGAGAAAGAAAAGTAGTCTCTGACGGAAGTATAAAAAACAAGTAAAGACCAACAGTGAGGTAACAGTGAGGGTAAATATTAACTCTATGATGATGATAATGCCAAAAATATACCTAAAATTTTAAAGGATAACAGTGACAAGGAGGAAACAGTCGTGTCAGGGAGGCAGTAAAAGTACTAAGTTAGACTTGAATGTAGAACACACGCTGTATCTGCGAATGTACACCCGATCACCTGACAGAGGCGTACAGACCTAGAAACACACTTCATCCTTCTAACAGAAGGCACGAGACAAGGACACAGAATAGGTGGGACGAGCAGAAAACAAACAGCAACGTGGTACCTACACACTGAAATATCAAAATTACAAACAGAGCAAATACTCTCATTGAAAGATAAAAAGGGTCAAACTGATTAAAATTAAAACCATACACTATTCACAGAGGTACGTGTTAAGATGGAAGACCACAGACAAGTGAAATTAAAAGATACCCAGCAAACAAGGACAGAAAACTGATGTGGCAATATCACTGTCCAATAGTGTCTAAAGTAAGAAGCATTACTAGCAATAAAAAGGAGCATCTCATACTGATACAAGTTCAATCTAGCAAGATGAGGATTCTAAATTTGATTGTCCCTAATAACATAACCTCTCCACCATGACCCGTCCGTCCTGGGTGGCCCCACACAGCACGGCGTAGTTTCATTGAGTTAGACAAGACTGTGGTCCATGTGATCAGATCGGCTAGTTTTCTCTGATTATGGCTTCAGGGTGTCTGCCCTTTCATGCCCTCTCACAACACCTACCATCTTACTTGGGTTTCGCTTACCTTGGACGTGGGATATCTCTTTATGGCTGCTCCAGCAAAGCGCAGCCGCTGCTCCTTCCCTTGGACGAGGGGTATCTCCTCGTGACAGAATGTGGTCCACTGGAGAAGGGAATGGCAAACCACTTCAGTATTCTTGCCGTGAGAACCCCATGAACAGTATGAAAAGACAAAATGATAGGATACTGAAAGAGGAACTC
Organism: Cervus canadensis; assembly: GCF_019320065.1. Lineage (NCBI taxonomy): Eukaryota > Metazoa > Chordata > Mammalia > Artiodactyla > Cervidae > Cervus > Cervus canadensis. The sequence goes on along the minus strand of NC_057415.1, from coordinate 3,948,068 downwards.
CCCAGGTCGGTAGGTGCCTAATATGCTACTGGAGATCAGTGGAGGAATAACTCCAGAAAGAATGAAGGAATGGAGCCAAAGCAAAAACAAGACACAGTTGTGGATGTGACTGGTGACAGAAGCAAGGTCCGATGCTGTAAAGAGCAATATTGCATAGGAACCTGGAATGTGAGGTCCATGAATCAAGACAAATTGGAAGTGGTCAAACAGGAGATGGCAAGAGTGAATGTCAACATTGTACAAATCAGCGAACTGAAATGGACAGGAATGGGTGAATTTAACTCAGATGACCATTATATCTACTACTGTGGGCAGGAATCCCTTAGAAGAAATGGAGTAGCCATCATGGTCAACAAAAGAGTCCAAAATGTAGCACTTGGATGCAATCTCAAAAATGACAGAATGATCTCTGTTCGTTTCCAAGGCAAACCATTCAATATCACGGTAATCGAAACCTAGGCCCCAACCAGTAACACTGTAGAAGCTGAAGCTGAATGGTTCTATGAAGACCCAGAAGACCTTTTAGAACTAACACCCAAAAAGGGTGTCCTTTTCATTATAGGGGACTGGAATCCAAAAGTAGGAAGTCAAGAAACACCTGAAGTAACAGGCAAATGTGGCCTTGGAGTACGGAATGAAGCAGGGCAAAGGCTAATAGAGTTCTGCCAAGAGAACGCACTGCTCACAGCAATCACCCTCTTCCAACAACACAAGAGAAGAGACTACACACGGACATCACCAGATGGTCAACACTGAAATCAGATTGTTTGTATTCTTTGCAGTCAAAGATGGAGAAGCTCTGTACAGTCAGCAAAAACAAGACCAGGAGCTGACTGTGGCTCAGACCATGAACTCCTTATTGCCAAATTCAGAGTGAAATTGAAGAAAGTAGGGAAAACCACTAGACCATTCAGATATGACCTAAATCAAATCCCTTATGACTATATAGTGGAAGTGAGAAATAGATTGAAGGGACTAGATCTGATAGACAGAGTGCCTGATGAACTATGGATAGAGGTTCGTGACACTGTACAGGAGACAGGGATCAAGACCATCCCCATGGAAAAGAAATGCAGAAAGGCAAAATGGTTGTCTGAGGAGGCCTTACAAATTGCTGTGAAAAGAAGAGAAGTGAAAGCAAAGGAGAACAGGAAAGATGTTCCCATTTGAATGCAGAGTTCCAAAGAATAGCAAGGAGAGATAAGAAAGCCTTCCTCAGTGAGCAATGCAAAGAAATAGAGGAAAACAACAGAATGGGAAAGACTAGAGATCTCTTCAAGAAAATCAGAGATACCAAGGGAACATTTCATGAAAAGATGGGTTCAATAAAGGACAGAAATGGTATGGACCTAGCAGAAGCTGAAGATATTAAGAAGAGGTGGCAAGAAGACACAGAGGAACTGTAGAAAAAAGATCTTCACAATCCAGATAATGATGATCGTGTGATCGCTCACCTAGAGCCAGACATCCTGGAATGTGAAGTCAGGTGGGCCTTAGAAAGCATCACTACGAACGAACAAAGCTAGTGGAGGTGATGGAATTCCAGTTGGGCTATTTCAAATCCTGGAAGACGACGCTGTGAAAGTGCTGCACTCAATATGCCAGCAAATTTGGAAAACTCAGCAGTGGCCACAGGACTGGAAAAGTCAGTTTTCATTCCAATCCCAAAGAAAGGCAATCCTAAAGAATGCTCAAACTACCGCACGTTTGCACTCATCTGACACGCTAGTAAAGTAATGCTCAAAATTCTCCAATCAGGCTTCAGAAATACATGAACCGTGAACTTCCAGATATTCAAGTTGGTTTTAGAAAAGGCAGAAGAACCAGAGATCAAATTGCCAACATCCTCTGGATCATCGAAAAAGCAAGAGAGTTCCAGAAAAACATGTATTTCTGGTTTATTGACTATGCCAAAGCCTTTGACTGTGTGGATCACAATAAACTGTGGAAAATTCTGAAAGAGATGGGAATACCAGACCACCTGACCCACCTCCTGAGAAACCTATATGCAGGTCAGGAAGCAACAGTTAGAACTGGACATAGACCAACAGACTGGTTCCACATAGGAAAAGGAGTATGTCAAGGCTGTATATTGTCACCCTGCTTATTTAACTTATATGCAGAGTACACCATGAGAAACGCTTGGCTGAAAGAAGCACAGGCTGGAATCAAGACTGCCAGGAGAAATATCAATAACCTCAGATATGCAGATGACACCACCCTTAATGCAGAAAGTGAAGAGGAACTAATGAGCCTCTTGATGAAACTGAAAGAGGAGAGTGAAAAAGTTGGCTGAAAGCTCAACATTCAGAAAACTAAGATCATGACATCTGGTCCCATCACTTCATGGGAAATAGATGGGGAAAGAGTGGAAGCAGTGTCAGACTTTATTTTGGGGGGCTCCAAAATCACTGCAGATGGTGACTGCAGCCATGAAATTAAAGGACGCTTACTCCTTGGGTGGAAAGTTGTGGCCAACCTAGACAGCATATTACAAAGCAGAGACATTACTTTGCCAACAAAGGTCCATCTAGACAAGGCTATGGTTTTTCCAGTGGTCATGTATGGATGTGAGAGTTGGGACTGTGAAGAAAGCTGAGCACCGAAGAATTGATGCTTTTGAACTGTGGTGTTGGCAAAGACTCTTGAGAGTCCCTTGGACTACAAGGAGATTCAACCAGTCCATCCTGAAGGAGATCAGTCCTGGGTATTCATTGGAAGGACTGATGCTGAAGCTGAAACTCCAGTACTTTGGCCACCTAATGTGAAGAGTTGACTCATTGGAAAAGACCCTGATGCTAGGAGGGATTGGGGGCAGGAGGAGAAGGGGACGACACAGGATGAGATGTCTGGATGGCATCACTGACTCGATGGCCATGAGTTTGTGTAAATTCGGGAAGTTGGTGATGGAGAGGGAGGCCTGGAGTGCTGTGATTCATGGGGTCGCAAAGAGTCAGAGACGACTGAGTAACTGAACTGAACTGAATAATATAACCTCAAAATATCAATACATAAATACTGACAGAAATAGAAAAGGACTAACAGCCAAGTTTATAATCGCAGTGGGAGACGATAAAGACACATCTGTCATGGAACTGGGCTCCCTGGGACATAGTCACCTGCACCCATGAAGTACCTGAAATGCGGCTGGCTCTACAATGCGATGTGCTGCAAGCGTGAAACACACACTGGAGTTTAAAGACGTAGCATGAAAAAAAGAACAGAAAAATATTTCGTTAGGTTTTATCATGTTGATTGTACACTGAAATGATCATCTTTTGGGTGTGATAAAATAAAATATATTACAGATAATTTCACCTACTTCTGCTTACTCAGCATGGCTACCGAAATCTGAATTGAGAAACCTGACCTAACTGATATGCATGAAACACTGCATTCCCCCTGATACATATTATTTTCTAGAGCCCAAGGAACATATAAGAAAATGAATATATATTGGGCCATTAGGAAAGGTTGAATTATTTCAAAGGACTGAAATAATGCAGAGTATACTTAGGGATTGCAATGGGATGACGATTTATGTGCCCTCAAACTTCACCCTGCACGTGGAGATAATACTAGGAGGCACGGATTCTGGGAGGCGTCAGGTCAGGAGGGAATGGGCCCCCGTGCTGGGAGGACAGAGAGAAGAAGCAGGCAGTCTAGGAACCAGGAAACAGGCCTCACCAGACGTGGCACCTGCTGGTGATCTTGGGACTTCCCAGCCTGCAGTACTATAAGAAGCAACTTTCTGTTGTTTAGCAGCTAGTCTATGGTATTTGTAACAGTAGCCGAAAAAGACTAAGATGGGGCTTTTCATGGAAGTAAGCTAGGAATCATAAAAGGGTCACTAGAAAAACCTCCCCAGACATTGGGATGTTAAATGACATACTTCTTGAAGAATTTCATGAATAATAATTTTTTAAAACACAATAAAAATTAGAAGAGACTTTTCCATAAAAGATAATGAAAATCTGCCTCATTCAAACTTGTGGGACGCAGCGAACTGTGTTTAGAGGGTAACTTAAAGCCTTAAACACATATACTGGAAAAGAAGGAAGGCTAAAAATCAATTAAGCCTCTAGCCTAAGAAACCAGAAAAAAAGCATAGCACATGAAACACAAGGCAGATGGAAGAAAAAGGAGCAGAAAATAAGGAAACAGAAAGCAAATATGAAATTTTTTAAGCAAAGCCAACTTTTGGCAGTCCTTTTGAAAGGACTGATAAAAATGAAAAAGCCCTAGAGAAGCTGATTAAGAAAAAGAGACAGAGCACAAATCACCAGTATCAAGGTTTTTTAAAAGGGGAGACAACACGTCTTGCAGATAAGAAAGATACCATGAACCACAGTTCACTTACTATTGGAGAGTCTGCTGGCCTCGATCAATTCCTAGCAGGGGGGAAATGCTTTACCTAAACAGATCCGAGAAGACATACAAAATCAGAAATTTTTATTTGCATGAAAAAAATTAAATCTGAAATAAACGCCTCCCCACAATGAGACCAACAGTTGTTGCCAATCAATTCTTCCAAAAATCGAGGGAAGAAAACAGCAGTCTCACAGGAACTCTCGGGGTAAACAAGGAATACTCTCCACCTTGTTTTATAAGACTAGCATAAGCGTGATACTAAACCCAACAAGGAAAAGAAGTACAAGAAGGTCAAATTACTGACTCTGAGGACAGATGAAATAATCCTAAATAAAACACTAACAAATACAGTCCAATAAAAGGAGAATATATTGAGATCAGGTTGGGATGGTTTTACAATCACAAAATTTTTTTAAAGTTAAATCACCATATAAAAGAAAAATCACCTGTTTCAAAATCTGCAGAAAATAAACTGAAGAAAATTTAGTGTAATAATTTTAGTTCATGACTAAGAAAAAAGTCATAGCAAACTAACAGGAGAATTTACATATTTTTATAAAAATATCTACGAAAAAGCTAATACCATAGGTGATGGTGAAATACTGAAAGCTTTTCCTCTGATAATTGTCAGGAAACCTCTGGCCCTTATTAATTAAGAGGAGAGGCATGCCTTTCCTGGGGCCAAGGAATCCAGGCACTTCCTTTGTTAGTTTCTCATTATGGTGATAAGTACCCTCTTCTGTCTTTGGTAGGGATCACCCTGTGTTTTGTAGTCTGGAATTTTAATCTTTATCTTTGCTGAGAATAACTACTTTGTTAGACAGTATATATGCGCATGCCATGTTGATTAAAACAGCTTTGCCCCGTCAGAGCTTTGGTCCCCGAGTCTTTCTTTCTTTCTTTCTTTCTTTTTTTTTTCTCTCTATCTCTCTCTTTCTGGCTGATTCCCTGGAGCCCAGAAGCAACCCAGGGAATGTTAGCCTCTTTGCTTCCTTCCCTGTCTCATCGTCGACACCGGACCACCAGGTTCCGGTCCATTAAAGGACCAACAAATAATGGCAAAGAGACAAGGATACTTGTTCTCACTACTTCTGTTCACCACTGTACTGGAGATCCTCGTCCGTACAAGAAAAAGAAAAGGGTTATCACAATTGGAAAGGGGGGGAAAAGCACTTATTTGCAGACATAATTGTGTATACATAAAAAAATACAATAAGAATTATTTGAAATAAATGGATTGAAGAAGTGAATATAGAAGTCACTTCTCTCTATATATATTAAGCATTTGTAACTGCACTGATAATATCAAGATATCTAATTAAAAATGTACAAGACACAGAGCAAACTATAAACTTCTAAGATAAATTAAAGAAGATCTAAAAAAATGGAGAGCTATATACATACATTGTATTCATGGATTATGCTGCTGCTGCTGCTAAGTCGCTTCAGTCGTGTCCGACGCTGTGCGACCGCATAGACGGCAGCCCACCGGGCTCCGCTGTCCCTGGGATTCTCCAGGCAAGAACACTGGACTGGGTTGCCATTTCCTTCTCCAATGTGTGAAAGTGAAGTCACTCAGTCGTGTCCGACTCTCAGCGACCCCATGGACTGCAGCCTACCAGGCTCCTCCGTCCATAGGATTTTCCAAGCAAGAGTACTGGGGTGGGTTGCCATTGCCTTCTCCATGGATTATAAGAACAACATTAAGATACACACACAGAGTTCACTGTGTGAGGCGATGCGTGTGTTGGGCAATCATTCCATGACGTCTATGGGCATCAAGTCATCACAATGTAGACTTGAATACACACAAACCGTATCTGTCAATGACTCCTTAGTGAAGCTGGGGTTCTAAAATCAGCTCCTGGCACCTGGTAGCTGGCAGGTGTGGAAACCCGGGTTCACGTGCAGGCTATACACACTCTTAATCACAGGTGAGACCTGAAGCAACCCAGCAACTCTCCATTTTTCTTTTTTTGTCTGTTCCCCTTGCCATTTGTGTTTAACAGACTCTCAGTATCGAGTCACCAGGGTCAATGCAGCAATAATCTTTCCCCATCTAAGGCATGCACATGTACCACCAGCAGACTTCCCAATCGCCCCGCGATAACTGGGTTGCCACATCACAAAAAAGCAAGGAAACGCGACATTCGCCGGGACAGAGCTGCCTGACGGCAGTGCGGACTATGGTCCACCAAGGGGACCCCCAGGGGCTAGGAGCCCACACTGGGCCCCCCAGCTTGAGGCCACACTTCCCTTTCCACCATTCTGAAGGTCCTGGCAGAAGAAAGCCAGGCCACGGAAGGGGGGTGGTGTGGCCAGGCCGTGGGACTCAGGGCAGGACTGACTTGGGTCTGTGCTGGGCTCCAGGTCAAGTTACCACCACGCCGGTCCCCTCCCCGAGCCAGATGCCCCAGAGCGGAGGCTTCTGTCCAGACCGGCCCCTTGGGTGGGGAGTCTGGAGGCCACAGAACCGCAGGGACCTCGAGCCTTGGCATGGACGTGTGGAGAGCCAAGGGGCTCGGGGAAGGGACAGGGTCAGGGTCCTTGCAATGGACTGCCACCAAAGGCTGGACAAAGACAAGAAATAAAACAAATGTCACACCTTAATGTTGCTAAAGAGCCAAGAAGGCCCAGAACAGTGACCCGGACTGTGCCGTCCAAGGTGCGGAGGGGATGGGGAGGCTCGCCCAGCACAGACTGGACGGGGTTAAACCTCCACTCCCGGCTCAACTCACAGGAACGGAGACCCCACTACAGTCGTTCCCAGCACTTTCCTTTGAGAAGGAAGAAGGGAATCACAGAACAAGCAAAGACGTCCCCGTGGGGGATTCCTGGTGCTCGAGGACCCCAGGGCCCCTCTTCGTCCCCTTGGCTGCCTGAGCCTGCGTGTTGTATATCATGGTCACCCGTCTCCGCTGAAGGGCAGGCTCCGAGGTTGTTGGAAGGTTGGCCTCAGCGAGGCTGAGCATGGGGTCCCTAGCTGCCCCCAGAGGGCTTCCGGGCAGCACACCTCCCCAGCCCACCCTGACCCCACAGCTGCCGCCCACCACAGAAGGCCCCCTCACTGCCATCAGGGAATTAGGGGGTGCCGAGAGCTGAGGCCCGAGGGTGCTGGGGGCCTCCACGGCATCGTGTGTGCACCCCTCCCCGGCTCACGGTCCAGCTGGGGGGAGCGTGTGTACACGGCAGGGACACACAGACGGCTCCAGAGCACCGCCCGGCCAGGAGGCCCCGGAGCCCCGGGGGGAGGCCTGGGCCGGACGTCTGACCACTTCCCCCTCTGTGCCCTCGGCTTCCTCAGCACCAAGGATAACCCCACCGCGGGAGGGCCTCTGAGGCCACGGCTGCTCTGCGGGAGGGGTCGTGTTCGCCTCGAATGTGCTCAAGGCACGTGATGCCCGGTCAGTCCCTACTGACCGGGCGCACTCTTGGCAGCCCTGGGGCCTGCCTGCTCTTCCTGTTGGCACCGGGGTCCCTTGTGGGTGTGAGCTGGAAGTCTGGTTCCAGGCTGGATCGGTCTGCTCAGGTGACCGACGTGCCCCCAGGAGGGACAGCATCTGGCGTGGGGTGGGCCTCATCCTCCTTCTCCTGATCGGCACCAGGACCGCCCTCCGTCCAGTCTCAGAGGTGGAAGACAGGGGCCCTTTCTCGGTCACCTGAACGTGTCATCTCACAGGAGACCAGCTTGATGATATCTGCTGAGTGATCCAGGAGGGCCGGGGGGACAGTCCCCCTGCGGTCTTTCCCCGACCTCTGGCCGCATCACCGGGTTCACTTTAATACTCGTGGACGAGGGGGCAGGCTGGGACCGCCACTGGGGTCTGACCCTGGCTTTCTCATGCCCGCCCTCCACCTGGACGACTCCCAGAGGGGACAGGAAAGTGCTCAGTCCCTGGGCAAGGGTCGGCAGGGAGGCATTTCTGCACCGTGGTTCCTGCTGACCACATCTGCACCGCCCGGGAGGAGCTGCTGCGGTTACTCGGGCGCGGTCACATGGGGCGCTGGCATAAGCATGCCTTCGACACATCCTGGACATGGTACCCTGACTGTCTCCAGTGAGCCTGGACGCAGAACGCGCTGTCTGAACGAGCTGGGGCCGCAGGACTGGCTGGGGCGGATTTACCCCACAGCTCTTGGCACAGGGTCTGGATCCCAAGGCCTGGCTTGTTGAAGGAATAAAAGACATGTATTCATTCACAGGCCTACGTTGATGATGAGTGGGTAGATTACTCAGATCCAGCCTCTCATGGAAAACAATTAAAAAAAAAAAAAGTATCACTCACTAAAGTTGCCGAAGACCTGAGAAGACCCAGAGGAGCAACTGCCCAAGATGGGGAGTCTAACAGAAGACCCTTCCCTCCGGATGGATTTGGACTCCCAGGAGACGACACTTTCAGATGACCCAGAAAGGGCCTCCCTCCTCCAGACCCGAGAATTACAAGGAAGGTGGTGCTGGTGCCAAGCAGGAGAAGGAGCGGGTGAAGACCCCAGTGAGTCCAGGCATGTCAGCCTGTGACCTTGGCTCAATGTGTTCCTATCCATAATGCCCTCAGATGAATGGAGAATGCAAGTGCCAAGTCTTTCTGGATAAGGGCAACTTCTTCCTAGGCTTGGGAACTGCCCCACAGGTTATGGAAGGGTGGTGGCCAGTGGGGAAGAGCGCCAGGCCCACCAGGATGAAAGACAGCTAGAGGAGAACCAGCAGAAGTGACCCCCTCAGCTTGGGATTCTGAGAGGATTAGATGGATAATAAAACTAATAAAGCTCTCCTCGTTTACAGAAATAAACCTCAAGATAGAAAGGTCCTTCAAAGGACAGGAAACCATTAAAAAATGGACACAGCCAACTTGGAAAAGAACCAAACAGAACGTGCAGAAATAAAAAAGTGTCATAACGAGAAGCGAAAATAGAAGACACTTTTGAAGACCTTGACATCTTCAGGAAAGGGAGACACGTGGGCACAGAGCTGGAGCATGATGATAACGTATGCAGCCCCCTGCCCACTCCCTGCTCTCCAGGAAGAAAACCCAACCCTGATCTGTAGGTGGATCATGTGCCAATTTCCATGGTGTAAATACTCCCGCCGTGGCCTGATTCATGTACTAAAGGGTTTACACCTGGCTGGCAGAGTTCCCGAGGAGCCAGAAAGAGCTGACTCTGGCACACAGCCGGCCTAGAGACATGGGAAGACATCAGAACCGCAACCTGAAGGGCACAGATTTCAGCCTGTCTACCTGGGACCCAGGCAGAGCTGTCCTTGAGGAACTTTAAAGACAAGAGTCTTAAAACATGTCCAGAATTCACTTTATAACAAGTACACTTCCATAAAACCAAGAGAGGCCCAAAGGAAGCCAGGTGGGGTGTATAAAAGCCTTAGCGTTTAAGACTCAAGAGACATAAAAACTTTACAGCCAAAGAAATGAATGTGTAATGGTGGAATTATGAATATAGATATGAATAGCTTTGGGACTAGACAACAGCCCCTGACACCTCACTGTAGGAGAGGTTCATGACACAGGCACTGAGCCTGGGGGTAGGAGTGAGATGGGGGCTGAAGACCACATTTTGTTGTTGTTCAGTCACTAAGTCACGTCCGACTCTTTGAGACTCCATCGACTGCAACACACCAGGCTTCCCTGTCCTTCACCATCTCCCAGAGCTTACTCAAACTCATGTCCATGGAGTCAGTGATGCCATCCAACCATCTCATCCTCTGACGCCCCCTTTTCCTCCTGCCCTCAATCTTTCCCAGCATCAGGGTCTTTTCCAATGAGTCAGCTCTTCACATCAGTTGGTCAAAGTATTGGAGCTTCGGCTTCAGACATCAGTCCTTCCAGTGAATATTCAGGGTTGATTTCCTTTAGGATTGACTGGTTTGATGTCCTTGCAGTCCAAGAGACTCTCAAGAGTCTTCTCCAACACCACAGTTCAAAAGCATCAATTCTTTGGCACTCAGCCCTCTCTACAGTCCAGTTTTCACGGTTCAGGGCAGAGCCTGATGTGAGGACCCAGCACCCAGGTTTAAGTGCTGGCTCTGCCCCTGTGGGACCCAGGGCCCTGGATCTCCTTGCCCCGCCTCTCAGAGCCTCAGTTCCTTCCCTCGGTAAAGGGATCTGACCCCTGTACCACAATCCGGGTCAGGATGCCCACACAGGGTAGGGTGGGGATGGGGGTCTGCGTCCGGGACGACAAGTCCCTGAGAACATCTGGTGCTGCACTGTCCCTACATATGGAGCTGCTGAAATTAGACTTCAGGTGCCTCAAAGTCGAGAACCCCCACCCCGATGTCCAGGCTATGAGGAGGGACCACCGCCCCCCAACTCCATGCTCATCACCACACTGAGCCAAGTCTGGGAACACACTCGGACACCAGCTCATGCCCACAAGGCCTCAACTGGAAACGGCAAGAAACATGCCCTTCCCCCCACCCCGTGTCCACGGCAGCCCTGTCCAACCCCCCAGCAGGGAGGACATGCCATCACCTCCATTCTACAGACGGAAAAACTGAGGTCCCGAGTGGGGAAGCCACTTGCCTGAGGCTGCGCAGCCTCCAGGAAGTAGCCGGGCTGGGTCTGGACCCACACACGTGGCCTCAGAGTGGCTGGGCGGGGTCTGAGCCTGCCTGGGAGCTCAGGTACCCTCACCGCCTAACCGGGGGTCCTGGAGTCTGCTGTTGAGGTGGCTCCCATCTTCCAACAGGCAGCTCCTCGCTTGCTTTTCAAAAACCAACATCCACAAAGCCGGGAAAGAGATGCCGCTGTGGCTCACGCCAGCTTCGGGGAGGAATGAGGAGAAACTGCAGCCCGCCAGCCTTGGGGTACGGTGGCGAGCCCCAAACGGCCACATGAAAGCAAACTGACCTTGTACGGTTCACGTGTCTGCAGCCTTAACAATTCTGCCAAAACCGGAGTCAAGTTCAACATCAGGGCAGTGCGGGCCTCTGTCACCTCTGGTACGCAGCTGGGATTTTCCTGTGTGGCCTTCTCGGCAATGACCACTGGACATAAATAATGCCCTGGCTTTGAGGTTGGACTTGAAAAATGCTGACGGGTTTCAGGTACAAGGAAACATGTTGGCCCACAAGCTGCTCTTGTCCGTTTCCTGGGAACCCTGGCCATCGGAGGGACAGGGCAGTGGGGGATGGGCGGAAGAGGCGCTCCTGCAGAAGGAAGGCCTGGGCCGCCTGCCTCCAGGACCCTTCTCCCACCATTTCCATCCTCTCTGCTGTCCCAGGGGTCTCTGACATGACACCCCTCCTGGACCCTGATGTGTGAAACTGACTTAGGGGGCCGTCTTCTGGATCAAGGTGTCAGATCCTAATTCGACAACCAGGGCCCCTCTTGTGGGTGGCTGGGGAAGCAGTTTTTAAGCTGAGTTCCTCTGGGCCCACGGTGCCTGGCAGAGGGTGGGGTCAAGTGGGTCACCTCTGGTCACAGCCAGTCGGCCAGGCTCAGCCTCCATCCGTTCTGTATGCGAAGTTATGAGCACGATTCTTCCAGACCCACCAGTCCCCGCTCTGCTGGGTGCCTGGCCCGGGGCACCCAGTGTGTGTGCGGGTCTCTGTCTGGGCTACCTCTGGGGCACCAGACAGGGGATCGGGAACTTGTGTGGACACTGCAGGGGCGGGGGGGCTTCCTTGGGGAAGCTTCTGACGGCTCCTGGGAAACAGGCCTGCACGCTCCTTGCACCTCCAAGCATGGACCAGGGTCAGCAGTTTATACACCCTGGGAGCAGGTGAGAAGCCCAGTGTGGGGCACTCCTAGACCTGCTAATTCAGAACCTGCATCCTGATGACCTCAGGGGCTTCCATGCACTCCGCGGAACCCTCTACCGAGGCAGCCAGGCCAAGGCTTGGTCCCCGCCAGAGCACCTGCCCTGCTCAGCCCTCCAACCACGAGCCATGCCTCCCCCACCCATGGCTGTACTCGAGGGGTCCCGTGTGAACTCCCCCCACTCCTGGGATAACTGCTCATGTGTAAAGTCTCAGCTTTCTTGCGGGATGAATGGTGCCCTCCAAAAGAGATACCCACACCCCAACTCCCCATATCTGCGAGGAGGGCTTTATTCAGAAATGGGGTCTTTGCAGATGAAATCAAGTTAGATAAGGTTACAGAGGATTAGGTGGGCGTTATGCAGAGTGATGGGTGTCTTTATAAGAGGTGGAGAGACACACAGAGAGGAGGCCGAGTGAGGGGGAAGCAGACGCTGGGGGGCTGTGGCCACAAAGCCAGGAATGCCTGGAGACCCCGAAGCTGGAAGAGCCGGGACTGACGTTGCCCCAGAGCCCGGGTCGGGGTCCGGGTCCTGTTGACCCTCGACTTTAGACTTCTGGCCCCCAGAACTGGGAGAGAATCGATTAGTATTGTTTTAAGCCTCCCCCACCCCGACCCCAGTTTGTGGATGTCGGTATCAGAAGCCCCACCTGGGGCACTCAATGTTCCGTGTCCCTAAAATCCACCAATTGATCACGACCTCAGCCAGGCTGGTCTTCCCCCGGTCATCACGGGATGTCTTCTCAACAATAAACCTCCTGACTCGGGAGAAAGGCTCGTGCTGCACACAGGGGCCTCACCTGTGTGGGGCTCGAAGCCCATGTTGACCCGGAGCGGCTCAGCCTCACACACTCGCTGGCCAAGGGGGAGCCAAGGGGGTCACACACCTCTGCGCCCCTGTGACCTCCACAACCTGCCTGGTCACAACTGCAGACGACCAGGCCAGCAGACATCTCAGGAGGACGGACTTCACCTGCCCCCATTCCTCTTGCTTCACTGTCCTTTTGCATCCCCCCATCCCTGCTCCTGGGCTTCCCTTGGGCCTCTCTTACCATTTAGCCGGTAAAGAATCTGCCTGCAATGCGGGAGACCTGGGTCCGATCCTTGCGTTGGCAAGATCCCCTGGTGAAGGGAAAGGCATCCCACTCCAGTATTCTGGCCTGGAGAATTCCATCGACTCTATAAGTATAGTCCATGGAGTCGCAAAGAGTTGGACATGACCGAGCAACTTTCATTTCATTCATCCCTGTTCCTGGTCAAGCCTGTCCAGCTGGCCCTCATGTTGGGGTCCAGGGGACACTGGTGACATCTGAGGACATTTCTGGTTGTATTTAGGAATGCTGCAAGATATCAAATGCCAGCAACGCCAAGGCTGAGAAATCCCACTTTAAGACTCTTCATAATTGGGGGTTATTGTTTGAGTATCCAATGGAGTCCATGGATTTCTTTCTCCCTGGGGAAGACGCATAAGCCCCAAATTCGTTTCAAAATGGGCAAGGTGGTGGGGCTGGGCTCTCTCCTAGGCTATCTTGTTCTCCAAACCCTCTCACTTCTTGTAATCAGAGCACCCCAGGAATGAGTCATCCTGGGCATCTGTCCACTAATGGTGCTGGCTGGACCCGCGCACACCCCGCATGCTGCCTGTGCCTGGCAGCCCCTGAATAGAGCAGGGGAAGGCAACAGGCTTCCTGGGGCCTGACTCATCTCAGGGGAAAGCTTGGGGCTGCAGCGGCCATGGAAAAGTCGGTTATGATCTGAAGACACCACAGGAAGATGGCCCATGCTCAGCGCCAGCTTTTTGAAATCTTGAACCATTTAGTTTATGCCACGGTAACAGTTTCATCTAAAAGAGGCCCAATCAGGGACTTCCCTGGTGACCCAGCAGTTAACACTCTGCCTTCCTATGCAGGGAGTGTGGGTTCAGTCCCTGGTTGGTGAACTAAGATCCCTGCAAGCCTCGAGGTGTGGCCCCCCAATTTCTTTTTTTAAAAAGGTCCAATCAACTGCTGAAAAACTTTTAAGGCTATAGAACCAAATTATCACTGAAATTTGGGGTCACCGTGATGTTGTGATTTGTACTGATAATAAGAAATGTATTTTTGGTCTTTGTCCCCCACTCCTGGCACAGAGCTCCTAACTCTGGGAATTTCCTAAGTGGGGAGAGCAGTCAAGGTGTCTCTTGGTAGGTGAATGAGGTGACTGTTCCGAGAGTGCCTCCATTCGAAAGGGGGGCATTGCTTGCCAGGGTAACGAAGCACATGGTTAGTGGATTGGAACTTCCAGCCCCTCCCCCACACCACCTCCCCCCACCACGTCTGGGAAAGCCAGAAGGGCTTCTGGTTGAAGCAATCACCAACAGCCAGTGATTTAATCAACTGTGCTTGTGTGATGACTCCTCCATAAAAACCCCCAAACAGGGTCTGGACAGCTTCTGGGTTGATGAACACATGCAGATTTGGGGAAAGCGGGGCTTGGAGAGCTTGAAGTTGCATGCCTCCCCTCCACACAGCCTGTCTTGTGCATCCCCTTCCATCTGCTGTTCCTGAGTTTATTACCTTTAACATTAAAGCTGTGACCTAGTAGGCAACATGTTTCTCTGAGTTCCCTGACCACTTGACAAATGAATAGAACCCAAAGTCGTTAGAACCTCTGAATGGGTAGCCAGTGGGTCTAGGTGCAGGTGACAATCTGGGCTTGCAAATGATGGCTGGAGTGGTGGGAGGGTCTTGTAGGGCTGGGCCTTTAACCTGTGGGGTCTGGCACTACCCCCAGATAGGCAGTGTCCACATGGAGTTAAGTTGCAGGACCCCCAGCTGCTATCAGAGAAGTGCTGGGTCGTGCCGGGGAAACAATGCATGCATGTTGGAACCGGGAGAAGCCTCGTCACTTATTAGTACGACTCGATCTTTTCTGGTGGCCATAACCAATGTCTTTATGCTTCATGTTTATTTCAAAGTCAGAAGTTTTAAAAAAGATATGTGTGGCGAAGGATTTGATTGGACTTGGAAAGGCTCTTCTTTCTCCTTTGTGAGCATGGCCATTCCATTATTTTATGAGCAATAATGATAGATGACTGAATATTCACATCACCAGTGAGAATTTCCCGAGTACCAGACGCTAAGTGAAGCACTTTAGGATAAGCCAGGGATGTACTGACTTGTTTCCCAGGTGGCTCAGCAGAAAAGAACCCGCCAGGCAATGTAGGACCTGGAGGGGACCCGGGATCAAGCCCTGGGTCGGGAAGATCCCCTGGCGGAGGAAATGGCAACCCATTTCAGTATTCTTGCCTGAAGAATTCCACGGATAGAGGATCTTCGGGGCTACAGTCCACAGGGCTGCAAAGAGTCGGACACGAATGAGTACCTGAGCACGCACAGAGCCATGGAAGCACTGCTGGCGTCTCCATTTGACAAACGCTGAAGCCTCACTGCTGTTGTAGCTCAGTCATCCGAGTGTGTCTGATGCTTTGCGACCCCGTGGACTATATACTCCATGGAATTCTCTAGGCCAGAATATTGGAGTAGGCAGTGTTTCCCTTCTGGAAGGGATTTTGCTGACTCCCCACATATTGTAAGACTAAACTTGAGAATTCTTTTTTTTTATTTCATTTCAAATAGCCTTTGGGTATCTGAAAGGACCGTGTAGGTACTTTCAAGAGGTCTTCTGCAAAACAAAGCCCTTTCGGCAAATGTGGTCATGATATCCAGGTAGGCTTTGCTGTTGTCAGTGTCACATCTCAGCCAGAAGGCAGATTCTGAGCTATTCCTCTGGCAGAAACAAATTCACAAAATAAACCAAGAAAGACAGCGGGAAAAACAAACCACACCAACAACTGGAAACGCGTTCCTCCTGAGACAAAGCTAGAGAAAATCCCAATATCCTTGTGGCCCAAAAACCCTCTTGGAAATGAATGTTCAGTAAGGAAGGGATGAAACATCTCAAGTTGGAAGGAGAGGCAATGCCCATGGCCAGTCTTGTCTAGAGACAGCCTGAGCGCTCAGATGAAGACACACGCCAATGTAAACCCTTTGCACACAGCAGTGATGGTCATCACCATAGTTAGTGTTTAGTCTGATGACAACCTTCCCCGGGCACCACATAAGGGAGCAGACCTGGTTCTCTTCCTCTGCCCCCACACCATTCACTCACGAAGTCAGATCAGGTGCTATCGTGCCCTGCCTGCCTGGCTGGCTCGTCCATGAGCTGTGACCACCTCCAGGGCAGGATTCCACCTTCTCTTCTCTGTGCGCCGTGAACCTACACACAGTGGGCCTTCAGAACCTCAGGACACTCACCCCACCCCCACTATAGCCAGAACCCTCCCCAGGCATTAAAACAGCTGTGGAGTCACTTTGGCCCAAGCCCTGGTTACGGATCCCTGGAGCCTACTACAGCCTCTACAGCGTGAATAATCAGGTCCTTTATACACAGATTCCCAGCTGTCAGATCTGAGCTTTGGATTCATTGTCAGCTCTGTCCCTCCTGTGGCAGCCAGGTGGGCCGCGAAGCAGACCACGGAGCTCATGAGCTGAATTTCAAGGGAGGCATTGAATGGACAGCGATCGATGCAACCTGTTGCAAACTGAGGGAGGTTCCCTGCATGTCTCAGAAAAGGCCTCTGGTGTGCAAGTGTGGAGCAGGGCCCCCACAGTGCAAAGGAAACAGAGGTACTCAGGGGCAAAGGCTCTTGGCCTCTCCTGTAGCAGCTCCAGTTGGTACCTCGTGAACAGTGGACAGCCAATGTGGTCACCTGAGCGTGACACTTATTCCCTCAGAAAGCAAGAGAAAGGGGGCAGGGTGTGGGAGTACCCAGAGGGTGTGGTGGGGAGGATGAAGGGACGTGTTCTTCCTCTCTTCAGTGCAAACTGCTTCTGTGAGTCTCAGAGCTGCCAGAGGGCAGTTACCAAATCGGGTCCCCACAGCATCCAGGGTGGGCTGGGAGCCTTAGCCCTTGTCACATGAACAAGCCACACCACATGGCTTCCCTGAATTCTCACAGCAGAATCTGGGGGTTTTGTCTAGGTACACACTTCCTTGCTGTAGCTGTGTTACCCACTCCTTTGAGCCCCACTTTTCTTTTCTAGAAAAAGGGCATCAATTGTGACCTTAGCAGGTTGCTACCTTAATCCTGTGAAGACTAATTAGGGAAATCCTACAAAGAATAGCTGGCCTTCAGAGATATCAATGAATAGCTGGCCTTAAGAGATACTGGGCTTCTCTGATAGCTCAGCTGGTAAAGAATTCTCCTGCCATGCAGGAGACCCGGTGTGATTCCTGGGTCGGAATCCTGATCGGCTGCAGAAGGGACAGGCGACCCACTCCAGTATTCATGGGCATCTCTGGTGGCTTCATGGTGGCTCAGCTGGTAAAGAATCTGATTGCAATGTGGGGGACCTGGGTTCATTCCCTGGACTGGGAAGATCCCCTGAAGAAGGGAAAGGCTACCCACTCCAGTATTCTGGCCTGGAGAATTCCATGGATTGTATAGCCCATGAGGTCGCAAGAGTCGGACACGAATGATGGACTTCCACTTCACTTTCAAGAGATATGACCTTGGAGAAGGAAATGGCACCACACTCCAGTAGTCTTGCTGGGAAATCCCATGGACAGGAGCCTGGCGGGCTATGGTCCGTGGGGTCGCAAAGGGTCAGACACGACTGAGGGAGGAGCAGGCGCTTGCCAGAGGCCCCGGCGCTTTTGATGGCAGAGCCAGGACTGTGGCTGAGGACTGCCAGCTCCCAGGCCTCTCTCACCAGATAGGAGCGTGGAAAACTAGAATCTAAAATAGCCTGAGGGCTTTCCTGGCAGCTCAGTGGTAAAGAATCGCCCCCCTGCCAAAGCAGGGGACGCGGGTTCCACCCCTGGTCTGGGAAGACCCCAGATGGCAGACCAGCTGAGTCCATGCATCACAGCCTCTGGGTCGGTGCTCTGGAGCGTGGGAGCCACAGTACTGAGGTCTGTGGGCACCAGAACCCGTGCTCTGCAACAAGAGGAGCCACCGCAGTGAGAAGCCTACGCCCCCCCAACTGGAGAGCAGCCCCTGCTCGCCGCAGCTAGAGAAAAGCCCACACAGCATGAAGACCCTGCACAACCACAAATAAATAAACTCATTGAAAAAACGCAAAAAAAAAAAAGAGAGAGAGAGATATGACCTGAATTCAGATTAAACTGGAGTCTCCAAGTGTCATCTGGCATTTCTTCCCTGAATCAGCCAAAACCCACACAGTTGCATTTCCAGGGTCAACACTTAGCCAGCGGGGCAGAAAACCCAGCGTGGTTCAAACAAGCTGCCAGACAAGCAGCAGAGGACTCACGGGCAGACGGCTTCCCTCCGGTTTCAGGTGGCGCTCCGGGACCACAGCAGGAACCAGCGCTGTCAACCCCTGGGCTCAGCAGCGCCCTCATTCTCAGGCCGGCGGCTCTGCCCTGACCTGCGCAGGAAGGCCACCAACTGCCCCAGGCTGACCTCACGCCCCTCCCACTGCTGTAGCCAGACCTCACCCAGCCCCATCCCTTCCGGCAGAACCAGAGCTCGTCTTCCAGAGCGGCGGGCGCGGCGGGCGCGGCGGGCGCGGCGGTGGCTGGGCAGTGTCGAGCAGGGCCAGATCGACCCTGGGTGTCGGTGAGTGACCTCGGCCTCCGCCGGGTGGAGGGACGGGCTTGTTCCTCAGCTGCGGTCCCTGGGCGCCCCCAGGTCCCGAAATGGAAAGAAAGCGGCGGTTTCGTCGCATTTCCGCTGGCGGTTTCGCGCGCGGGGGGGACCGGGGGCGAGGCTTCCCCGGGCTGGGGGCGGAGGTCAGAGAAGGGGCTGGGCGGGCCGGGGGCTGAGGGAAGGGCCCGGGCTTGAGGAAGCGGGCCGGGATTGAGGGACGGGGGCCCAGGGCGCTGGGGAAGGGACCGGGGTGCTAAGGGGAAGGGGCCGGGCCTGAGGGAAGGGGACCGAGGGACTGAGGGGAGTGGAGGAACAGGGGGCTGAGCGAAGGGGCCGGGGGCTGAGAGAAGAGTAGGGGAACGAGGAGCTGAGGGGAAGGGAAGGAGCCGGGGGCTGAGGGAAGGGGAGGAGCCGGGGGCTGAGAGAAGGGGACTGGGGGGCCGAGGGACGTGGATGGGCCGGGAACTGAGTGGACGGGACCAGGCCTGAAGGAAGTCCTGGGGAGGGGAATGAGGTTGGAGAAAGGGGGGCGGGCTGGGGGAACGGAAAGGGGCAGAGCCTGAGGGGTCAGGGTGCGCGGTCCTTAGGTGGCTGGGGCGGAGGGTCCGGGGTCTGAGGGGAGGATGCCCGGGCTCCTGAGAGGAAGGGGCCAGAGAGTTGAGGAGGGCGTCTAGGATAGGAGAGGGGCCCTCCAGGAGGGGTGCAGGACCCAGGGTTCTGGAGGAAGGGGTGGGGGAGACGCCGGGCCCTAAGTGTTCGGGGAAGGGGGCCAAGGGCCCAGAGGGTCCCGGGAAGAACGGGGAGCCCTGGGGAGGGGGTCCAGAACCTGGAGGGTTAGAGGGAGGGGGCGGAGCGCCTAGAGGGTCTAGGGAAAGAGAGGAGCCCTCCCGGAAGGAGAGGGTCACGACTTGGGAGGTCAAGGGGCGGAGGGCCGAGGGGGAGGGGCCGGGGTCTCACGAAGGCCGGGCGGGAGGCTCCCTCCCAGCTCTGGGGCCCACACCGACGGGGAGATGTTGCAGCCAGGTCAGTGGAAAGGCAGCGACCGACGCGGCTGCAGAGTGGAGCGGCTCTGGTTGGGAACAGCCCCTCAGGGTGCGGGATGGGAGTCACCTGGAAGGGAATCACTCTCATTGGAGCTTGGTGCCCCTAGAGAGGGTCTGTGTCAAGGGGGACACGGCTTCCTCCCCCTGGAATCTGTTCGAGTCTGGCCCGGAGGAGCGAGTGTGAGGAACGCACTTCCCACTGGGCAGAGCTCTGAGGTGTCACGGGCCAGCGCGCCCCGCTGGGCTCTTCAGCGACCTGGCCCCCGAGCTCGGTAGGGGCTTAACCTGCCGGGGCCGACCACGTGATTCGCCCTACCGCCCCGCTGGCCGGCGCTGGGCAGAGCCTGACAGCGGGTGAGTCGGGGAGCTGGTGCCTGAGGCTGGCCCGCGCCTCTCCGGGTGGAAAGTGTTCCCAGACCCGAGATGGCAAGGGTGTGCGGGGTTGTCTTTGATGCTCTGCTCCATACCCCCCTCAGTAACTGGCAGTGTGTCCCCCATGACCTTTTCCTTGAAGCATTGTGAGAAGCAGACTGTCAAAAAGTTCACTTGCATGGAGTCCTTGGTGATTGTGATCTTTGGTCCGTGCAGTGCAGCAGGGGCTGGGCAAGCGCCTGGCTGAGAGAGAACGTTGGGAGCCCTGGGGTCTGCCCTGTGTTGCAGTGGGCTGCGTCCTGGGGCCCTTGTCCATCAGAGGTCCTGTCTTTGACTGTGCAGGAGGCAGGGGTGGGAGGGGAGTCCTCTGGGTCACGGTGGTGTGGAGAGTGGGCCGTGTGAGACCTGTTTCCTCTGCTACACTGGAGAGGATGGGCACGTGGACGGCTAACTCGGTGTTGGTGGTTTCATCACCTCAGAAACCTTATCGTGTTCCTTATCGTAGAAATGGGCCTGTAGAATGTATGGTCTTGTGTGTCCGGCTTCTTCACTTAGCGTGGACGATTTGTAAAGCGTTGTCCGTGTTGTAGTGGATGTCAGTACTTCACTCCTTTTGTCGTCAGATGTTAGTAACATTCCATGGATTGGATAGACCACCTGCTGCGTGTCTATCACTTCACAAGGACATTGGGTTCTTTTCACTTTGGGCTGTTGGGAGTGATGCTCTGTGAACAAGTTTTCTCTATACCTAGGAATGGAGTTGCTGGGATCTGTGGCACCTCTGTGTTTTAACCTTTTGAAGAACTGCCCGATTCTTTGATTTTCCATTTCCACCACCAGCCTAAGAGCCTTCTGATTTCTGCACACCCTCACCAAACTTGTTTTCTGTTTTTTGGACTATAGCCACCCTGGAACATGTGGAGTGGTGGAAGACACCGATTGGCCAGGTCCCGGTCATGTGACCATACGCTCTAGAGCACGTGTGAGCTGCTCCTGGTGGATCAGCGGTGGAGATAGCAGCAGCACACCGCACTGGAGCCCGGACCAGAGAGAAGGTTCTTGCCAGGTAGGCTCCATTCCTGCTGTGGGGGGTTCGGAGTTATCACTTGTGATTCTGCATCCCCCGGGCCCTCGGTGCAGGCCCCGCTGTGAGATCTGGAAAGGTGGTGGCTTCCCTCGTTGACACAGAACTAGTGTTTTGTTGTCCTGGTCCTCGTCCTTGTCCAGTCCCATTTGACCCCCAGGCTGTACCGTTGAGCCTCACCCACGGGATCGGGAGAGCCCAGTTCTAAAGGAGTTTCATGCAAGGAGAGGCTCCCTGGACCCGAGTGCGGCCCGCCCCATTCGTGGAAGTGGAAGTGGAGCGGGGCCCCTGGGAGCTGCGGGCGCGGTGGTGGCTGGGCAGTGTGGAGCCTGGCCAGACCAACCCTGGGCGTCTGCGAGCGGTTTCGTGGCATTTGCGCTGGCGGTTTCGCGCGGCTTCCCCGGGCTGGGGGCGGAGGTCAGAGAAGGGGATGGGCGGGCCGGGGGCTGAGGCAAGGGCCCGGGCTTGAGGAAGCAGGCCAGGCAGGGATTGAGGGACGGGGGCCTGGGGCTCTGGGGAAGGGACTGGGGTGGGGGCAGTGGGGGCGAGCTGAGGGGAAGGGGCCGGGCCTGAGGGAAGTGGAGGAGCCTGCGCTGGGCAGAGCCTGACGGCGGCTGAGTCAGGGAGCGGGTGCCGGAGGCTGGCCCGCGCCTCTCGGGGTGGAAAGTGTTCCCAGACCCAAGATGGCAAGGGTGTGCGGGGTTGTCTTTGATGCTCTGCTCCATACCCCCGTCAGTAACTGGCAGTGTGTCCCCCATGACCTTTTCCTTGAAGCATTGTGAGAAACAGACTGTAAAAAAAGTTCACTTGCATGGAGTCCTTGGTGATTGTGATCTTTGGTCCGTGCAGTGCAGCAGGGGCTGGGCAAGCGCCTGGCTGAGAGAGAACGTTGGGAGCCCTGGGGTCTGCCCTGTGTTGCAGTGGGCTGCGTCCTGGGGCCCTTGTCCATCAGAGGTCTTGTCTTTGACTGTGCAGGAGGCAGGGGTGGGAGGGGAGTCCTCTGGGTCACGGTAGTGTGGAGAGTGGGCCGTGTGAGACCTGTTTCCTCTGCTACACTGGAGAGGGTGGGCACGTGGACGGTCCGCTAACTCGGTGTTGGTGGTTTCATCACCTCAGAAACCTTATCATATTCCCTCACCCCCCAACACTAGGCAACACTATCTACTTTGTCTCGCTCTAGACTTACCAGATCTGGCCACTGATAGAAATGGGCCTGTGTAATGTATGGTCTTCTGTGTCCGGCTTCTTCACTTAGCGTGGACGATTTGCAAAGCCTTGTCCCTGTTGTGGTGGATGTCAGTACTTCACTCCGTTTATCGTCAGATATTAGTAACATTCCTTTGAATGGATAGACCACCTGCTGCGTGTCCATCACTTCACAAGGACATTGGGTTCTTTTCACTTTGGGCTGTTGGGAGTGATGCTCTGTGAACAAGTTTTTTATATTCCTAGGAATGGAGTTGCTGGGATCTGTGGTACCTCTGTGTGTTAACCCTTTGAAGAACTGCCAGATTCTTTGATTTTCCATTTCCACCACCAGCATAAGAGCCTTCTGATTTCTGCACACCCTCACCAAACTTGTTTTCTGTTTTTTGAAAGGTAGCTACCCTAAAACTTGTGCAGTGGTATCTCAAAAGTCGGCTTTGATTTGCATTCCCTTGATGGTTAGTGATACTGTCTGTTCACAAGCTTATCATCCATTTATATGTCTTTGGAAAAATGTCTGTTCAGATCCTTTCCCCTTTTCAAAATGTGGTTAACTGTCCCTTTTATTATTGACTTGTAAGAATTCTTTATATATTCTGGGTAGATGATTTGAAAATATTTTCTCTCATTCTGTAAATAGTGTTGATTTTGATGGGTATCTTTTGAAGCCAAAAGTTTAAAATTTTGTCCAGTTTGTTTTTTTCTGTTTTCACTTGTGCTTTTAGTGACGGCAAAGCATCTAAGGTCTGTTGTCGAATTCAAGGTCGTGAAAATCTGTGCTTATGTTTTTTTTTTCTAAGAATATAATAGTTTTACTTCAGACACTTAGGTTTTTTGATCCATTTTTTTCCAGTTAATTTTTGTGTGTGGTGTGAGGTAGGGTTCTAGAGGCATTATCTTCGGATTTAAAAAAAAACAAAACCAAAACAGGCCTTTAATTTTTCAAAGAGTTGTTTTCATGATTTTTTTAATTAAAAATATTGAGAGGGAATAGATTATTATAGATTTGAGCCTATCACTAGCTACCCTTGCAAGATTTTCATAGATGCTGGATGATAACTGCAGTACCCAGAATGTACTAAGCAACCTACACAAGTTAAGATTTCTAAAGGCAGAGTTGAGGAAGGCCAGCAGAGCATCTTCTGTCTGGTTGCTAATGCATGCCAGGCCACACGTCAGCACATACGGTGTATGCCTGTGACGAGTCTGGTCCTGGGGAACAAGGGGATTCTAGGCATCTGTCATGTCTAGCAGTGCAGTGTATAGTCAGGGCTATCCTGTGGTCTTAGGGAGGAGGTGCTTAGCTGGTGGCCCGGAGAATTGGAGTGTTGGTCTTATGAAGTAACCGTACCTGTTCATTAGAGACGCAGCTTGCTTCTCTTTTGCTCCCCGAGTCACCATTCTTCACATTCCGATAGCAGTCACTGCTCTGAGTTCTAGCCCAGTCATGTCACCATCCCTTTGGGGAGTGCTTCTCATATATACATCTATATGAAAGTGTGAGAATGGTAGTCAGTCAGTCATGTCCGAATCTGTGACCCCATGGACTGTAGCCCGCGAGGCTCCTCTGTCCATGGAATTTTGCCTGCAAAAATATTGGAGTGGCTTGCCTTCATTTTTCTGGGGACTCTTCCCCATCCAGGGATAGAACCTGGGTCTCCTGCATTGCAGGCAGCTTCTTTACTGTCTGAGCCACCAGGGAAGCCATATATATATATATATATACATACACACACACATACATACACACATATACACATACACCCAGAGTAATAGAATTGTATCGCAGAATAAATTAGGATGAACCAGAAATGGAAAGCTCTCAGCATTTTAGCAAACAAATATGTACACTAGCCATTGAAGCAATGATTTCTGTTTGCATTAAGAAGAAACTTCATACAGTTGTAAATCTTATGGAACTTCTTTATTTCCTGTAGTTTCTCACTGTGGCTGAAAGTTAGTTGAAGTCTTTGGTTAGGGAAATGCAAATTTCTTTACAAAACCTTGTTATGTTGGGGAGGATTTCAGAGGTATTCTAAAAGGATCTCAACCCACAAAGATTTGCCCAGGGTGCCTGTCAGCACATATCCTTCTGAGCTTTTTACTCTTAATCGTTTTACAGACAGAAACTCTCCCCAGTGCCTGGGAATTCCTCATTGGATTACTGAGTTTTCAGCAGAGTTTTGTGAGTGTCTCACATCTGCACCTGGAGAAGAAAGGTTTGTGCACCGTGAGCGTGCTCATATGCTCCACTGGGCAGGCAGGGAAACGCCTTTGACAAGGAACGTAACGGGTGTTTCTCACTGGGTTTGCAGAGATAGGGACGATAACTTTCTGGGAGGAAATTTTCCTGTTTGAAAGATAAAGTCAATTTTGGTGTTGCCTGTGGTCTAGAAAGCAGAGGGGATTCCACAGGACTCTGGAGTGGAGGACTCGGGGCACCTCCCCCCGGGCAACCACCTGGCCCCTTCTTCCTGTTCCATGGGGGAGTGGGGAGCCTGTGGCCATGACGCGGGGGAAAACCGGCCAGTGCTCAGCAGCCCACGAGTGAGGCTGGCTTCTGGAGGGACGGGTGGAGAGTGGACCCTGGGACTTCTGTGCCGCCAGCATGGAGAAGACACAGGCCAGGACGCGGGTTTCACCTTGTCCTTGGGTGGGGAGTGCATCTCGCTGGAGACCCTGTCCTTCTGCATGACCGACCGTCCCCTCACTGGCTGAGGAGACCACTAGGCCACCGGAGTCCTGTGGGTGGGCAGCCCCTTCTCAGGCCAGTGTGGTACCATGGGCAGTCTTGACTTGGGGAGGCAGAGGCTTAGGGCAGAGCATTTGGCTTTCAGGCAACTGTGTCTCCTTGTGTGAATAGGCACGCTGGTTATGCCTGCCGGTGCTGAGCCGGTCTGTCGGTTCCCGAAGATTGTGTCCAAAGCAGTTTGTGTCTGGGCGCTTCCTGCCTTGCTTCACCTAATCAGAGGGGAGCAAGGGTCCCGATGGGACAGTGTCCAGGGGACTGCGTTGTTCCTGCCCACCTGGTGGCACATGCTTCCCTACCCAGCTGATGTGGCAGGAGTCCAATCTGGGAATCAGAGCTGTTCCCCTCGATCCATCCCCGCCACCACCTTGGACTTGTGACCTAGCAGAGCTGGGGGCGCAGGTCGACCTGCCTGGGGCAGTCTCAGGCCTGCGAAGGGCTCCCGTCCTCTTTGGATCCACACAGAGCACAGAGCATATGGCCCCACCAAGTGAGACTGGCAGTGTCCTCAGCTCAGACACCAGGATGGGGGCTTCTGGTTGTGTGCAAACAAGCCTTCAGTTTCTTCCTGGCCTGTGTGCAGTTTTATGAGTACTTCTGGGGAGAGTGAAACCTTTCTTCTGGTCACTTTCTTTTGAAGTTCTGAAAGGCTAGATTTTGCCTTTGCAGTTATGCAGAGAGCAGCGTGGTCCGGCTGCGAGGCTGTGTCATTGTTGTCTGAGCCGCCAGAAGTTGGCAGGGCTTCTCTGTGTGTCTGCGTTTCCCCAAGTAGATGGCAAAGCAGCCCTTGAATGATTCATTGACTTGTCAGAGTCTAAGTTAAGAAAATCATTGTGGGGTTTCCAGTAATTATTTTTGAGTCAAAATGGTGCTTTAAAAAAAAAAATTGTGATAAAATGCAGCAGACTTTACCATTGGCGACAGCACATTCCCAGTGTTGGACAACACTGTTGTCAGGAGACTTAGTTGGGGAGGTTCCCACTGAGTGAAGTAGCACACGGGACTTATTTTATTTTGCAGAAAATGTTCTCATTTGAGTTGTAGCTAGGAGTATTTCTTCTGTGTTTGTGCCCTGTGACTGCTCTCATGTTAGGTTTCTTTTGATCCTTCTGGTGTCACTCAGGCACGGGGATTAAGAGTGACCTTGTTTTATTTTAATGGTTGTGGCATGTAGGAATGTAGTGCCCTGACCAGGGATTGAACCTGGGCCCCCAGCATTGGGAGCGAGGAGTCTTAGCTGCTGGACCCCCAGGGATGTCCCATGAGTGGACCTCTTGAGCACATAGCTCTCTGCCCTCCCTGTGTTGTCCAGGGTTTGGGGGTCCCAGGCAGGGCATCTGTGTGGGTCTCTGGGCAAGGCTCTCCTGGCGTCTGTGACCCTCAGCGGTGCTCTTCCAGATGTGGAAAGCCTCGGCCGGCCACACTGTTTCCATCACCCCGGACAACGGGGGAGCCGACAACTGGGAGGACCGACCGTGATTTTGTGGTAGGAGCCGCCAGTCTGCCCACCTTTCCCGTCTCCTCAAGTAGATCCTCTCAGGTTTTTGGTTGGGTGGGTGGGGTCTGTTTTACAATCCAGGGTGTGGGGTGTCCTCGTTCTTTCTTTTCCTTTTCAGAATGACGTAAGTGAAAAAGAGCAGAGATGGGGGGCATGTCTTGGCTGTCTGTCTGACGGATTTGTTCGTCTTCCATCTCTTCACTCCGAAATATCCACAAATTGCGGGAGAATGTGTTTCAAGAACACCAGACCCTCAGGGAGAAAGAGAGGTAACAGTGAGGGTAAATATTAACTCTACGATGATGATAATGCCAAAAATATACCTAAAATTTTAAAGGATAACAGTGACAAGGAGGAAACAGTCGTGTCAGGGAGGCAGTAAAAGTACTAAGTTAGACCTGAATGTAGAACACACGCTGTATCTGCGAATGTACACCCGATCACCTGACAGAGGCGTACAGACCTAGAAAAACACTTCATCCTTCTAACAGAAGGCACGAGAGAAGGACACAAAATAGGTGGAACGAGCAGAAAACAAACCGCCACATGGTACCTACACACTGAAATATCAAAATTATAAACAGAGCAAATACTCTCATTGAAAGATAAAAAGGGTCAAACTGGTTAAAATTAAGACCATACACTATTCACAGAGGTACGTGTTAAGATGGAAGACCACAGACAGGTGAAAGTAAAAGATACCCAGCAAACAAGGACAGAAAACTGATGTGGCAATATCACTGTCCAATAGTGTCTAAAGTAAGAAGCATTACTAGCAATAAAAAGGAGCATCTCATACTGATACAAGTTCAGTCTCGCAAGATGAGGATTCTAAATTTGATTGTACCTAATAACATAACCTCTGCACCATGACCCGTCCATCCTGGTGTAGTTTCATTGAGTTAGACAAGACTGTGGTCCGTGCGATCAGATCGGCTAGTTTTCTCTGATTATGGTTTCAGGGTGTCTGCCCTTTCATGCCCTCTCGCAACACCTACCATCTTAGTTGGGTTTCGCTTACCTTGGACGTGGGGTATCTCTTTATGGCTGCTCCAGCAAAGCGCAGCCGCTGCTCCTTCCCTTGGACGAGGGGTATCTGCTCGTGACAGAATGTGGTCCACTGGAGAAGGGAATGGCAAACCACTTCAGGATTCTTGCCGTGAGAACCCCATGAACAGTATGAAAAGACAAAATGATAGGATACTGAAAGAGGAACTCCCCAGGTCGGTAGGTGCCTAGTATGCTACTGGAGATCAGTGGAGAAATAACTCCAGAAAGAATGAAGGGATGGAGCCAAAGCAAAAACAAGACACAGTTGTGGATGTGACTGGTGACAGAAGCAAGGTCCGATGCTTTAAAGAGCAATATTGTATAGGAACCTGGAATGTGAGGTCCATGAATCAAGGCAAATTGGAAGTGGTCAAACAGGAGATGCCAAGAGTGAATGTCAACATTGTACAAATCAGCGAACTGAAATGGACAGGAATGGGTGAATTTAACTCAGATGACCATTATATCTACTACTGTGGCAGGAATCCCTTAGAAGAAATGGAGCAGCCATCATGGTCAACAAAAGAGTCCAAAATGTAGCACTTGGATGCAATCTCAAAAATGACAGAATGATCTCTGTTCGTTTCCAAGGCAAACCATTCAATATCACAGTAATCGAAACCTAGGCCCCAACCAGTAACACTGTAGAAGCTGAAGCTGAATGGTTCTATGAAGACCTACAAGACCTTTTAGAACTAACAGCTAAAAAAGATGTCCTTTTCATTATAGGGGACTGGAATTCAAAAGTAGGAAGTCAAGAAACACCTGAAGTAACAGGCAAATGTGGCCTTGGAGTATGGAATGAAGCAGGGCAAAGGCTAATAGAGTTCTGCCAAGAGAACGCACTGATCACAACAAACACCCTCTTCCAACAACACAAGAGAAGAGACTACACACGGACATCACCAGATGGTCAACACCGAAATCAGATTGTTTGTATTCTTTGCAGCCAAAGATGGAGAAGCTCTGTACAGTCAGCAAAAACAAGACCAGGAGCTGACTGTGGCTCAGACCATGAACTCCTTATTGCCAAATTCAGAGTGAAATTGAAGAAAGTAGGGAAAACCACTAGACCATTCAGATATGACCTAAATCAAATCCCTTATGACTATACAGTGGAAGTGAGAAATAGATTGAAGGGACTAGATCTGATAGACAGAGTGCCTGATGAACTATGGACAGAAGTTCGTGACACTGTACAGGAGACAGGGATCAAGACCATCCCCGTGGAAAAGAAATGCAAAAAGGCAAAATGGTTGTCTGAGGAGGCCTTACAAATAGCTGTGAAAAGAAGAGAAGTCAAAGCAAAGGAGAAAAGGAAAGATGTTCCCATTTGAATGCAGAGTTCCAAAGAATAGCAAGGAGAGATAAGAAAGTCTTCCTCAGTGATCAATGCAAAGAAATAGACGAAAGCAACAGAATGGGAAAGACTAGAGATCTCTTCAAGAAAATGAGAGATACCAAAGGAACATTCATGAAAAGATGGGTTCAATAAAGGACAGAAATGGTATGGACCTAGCAGAAGCAGAAGATATTAAGAAGAGGTGGCAAGAATACACAGAGCAACTGTAGAAAAAAGATCTTCACAATCCAGATAATGTCGATGGTGTGATCGCTCACCTAGAGCCAGACATCCTGGAATGTGAAGCCAGGTGGGCCTTAGAAAGCATCACTATGAACGAACAAAGCTAGTGGAGGTGATGGAATTCCAGTTGGGCTATTTCAAATCCTGGAAGATGATGCTGTGAAAGTGCTGCACTGAATATGCCAGCAAATTTGGAAAACTCAGCAGTGGCCACAGGACTGGAAAAGGTCAGTTTTCATTCCAATCCCAAAGAAAGGCAATCCTAAAGAATGCTCAAACTACCGCATGTTTGCACTCATCTGACACGCTAGTAAAGTAATGCTCAAAATTCTCCAATCAGGCTTCAGAAATACATGAACCGTGAACTTCCAGATATTCAAGTTGGTTTTAGAAAAGGCAGAAGAACCAGAGATCAAATTGCCAACATCCTCTGGATCATTGAAAAAGCAAGAGAGTTCCAGAAAAACATGTATTTCTGGTTTATTCTCTATGCCAAAGCCTTTGACTGTGTGGATCACAATAAACTGTGGAAAATTCTGAAAGAGATGGGAATACCAGACCACCTGACCCACCTCCTGAGAAACCTATATGCAGGTCAGGAAGCAACAGTTAGAACTGGACATAGACCAACAGACTGGTTCCACATAGGAAAAGGAGTATGTCAAGGTTGTATATTGTCACCCTGCTTATTTAACTTACATGCAGAGTACACCACGAGAAACGCTTGGCTGAAAGAAGCACAGGCTGGAATCAAGACTGCCAGGAGAAACATCAATAACCTCAGATATGCAGATGACACCACCCTTAATGCAGAAAGTGAAGAGGAACTAATGAGCCTCTTGATGAAAGTGAAAGAGGAGAGTGAAAAAGTTGGCTGAAAGCTCAACATTCAGAAGACTAAGATCATGGTATCTGGTCCCATCACTTCATGGGAAATAGATGGGGAAACAGTGGAAGCAGTGTCAGACTTTATTTTTGGGCTCCAAAATCACTGCAGATGGTGATTGCAGCCATGAAATTAAAGGACGCTTACTCCTTGGGTGGAAAGTTGTGGCCAACCTAGACAGCATATTACAAAGCAGAGCCATTACTTTGCCAACAAAGGTCCATCTAGACAAGGCTATGGTTTTTCCAGTGGTCATGTATGGATGTGAGAGTTGGGACTGTGAAGAAAGCTGAGCACCGAAGAATTGATGCTTTTGAACTGTGGTGTTGGCAAAGACTCTTGAGAGTCCCTTGGACTACAAGGAGATTCAACCAGTCCATCCTGAAAGAGATCAGTCCTGAGTGTTCATTGGAAGGACTGATATTGAAGCTGAAACTCCAGTACTTTGGCCACCTCATGCAAAGAGTTGACTCATTGGAGAAGACCCTGATGCTGGGAGGGATTGGGGGCAGGAGGAGAAGGGGACGACAGAGGATGAGATGTCTGGATGGCATCACTGACTCGATGGCCATGAGTTTGTGTAAATTCGGGAAGTTGGTGATGGAGCGGGAGGCCTGGAGTGCTGTGATTCATGGGGTCGCAAAGAGTCAGAGACGACTGAGTAACTGAACTGAACTGAATAATATAACCTCAAAATATCAATACATAAATACTGACAGAAAGAGAAAAGGACTAACAGCCAAGTTTATAATCGCAGTGGGAGACGATAAAGACACATCTGTCATGGAACTGGGCTCCCTGGGACATAGTCACCTGCACCCATGAAGTACCTGAAATGCGGCTGGCTCTACAATGCGATGTGCTGCAAGCGTGAAACACACACTGGAGTTTAAAGACGTAGCATGAAAAAAAGAACAGAAAAATATTTTGTTAGGTTTTATCATGTTGATTATACACTGAAATGATAATCTTTTGGGTGTGATAAAATAAAATATATTACAGATAATTTCACCTACTTCTGCTTACTCAGCATGGCTACCGAAATCTGAATTGAGAAACCTGACCTAACTGATATGCATGAAACACTGCATTCCCCCTGATACATATTATTTTCTAGAGCCCAAGGAACATATAAGAAAATGAATATATATTGGGCCATTAGGAAAGGTTGAATTATTTCAAAGGACTGAAATAATGCAGAGTATACTTAGGGATTGCAATGGGATGACGATTTATGTGCCCTCAAACTTCACCCTGCACGTGGAGATGATACTAGGAGGCACGGGTTCTGGGAGGCGTCAGGTCAGGAGGGAATGGGCCTCCGTGCTGGGAGGACAGAGAGAAGAAGCAGGCAGTCTAGGAACCAGGAAACAGGCCTCACCAGACGTGGCACCTGCTGGTGATCTTGGGACTTCCCAGCCTGCAGTACTATAAGAAACAACTTTCTGTTCTTTAGCAGCTAGTCTGTGGTATTTGTAACAGTAGCCCAAAAAGACTAAGATGGGGCTCTTCATGGAATTAAGCTAGGAATCATAAAAGGGTCACTAGAAAAACCTCCCCAGACATTGGGAAGTTACATGACATACTTTGAAGAATTTCATGAATAATAATTTTTAAAAACACAATGAAAATTAGAAGAGACTTTTCCATAAAAGATAATGAAAATCTGCCTCATTCAAACTTGTGGGACGCAGCGAACTGTGTTTAGAGGGTAACTTAAAGCCTTAAACACATATACTGGAAAAGAAGGAAGGCTAAAAATCAATTAAGCCTCTAGCCTAAGAAACCAGAAAAAAAGCATAGCACATGAAACACAAGGCAGATGGAAGAAAAAGGAGCAGAAAATAAGGAAACAGAAAGCAAATATGAAATTTTTAAAACAAAGCCAAAATTTGGCTCTTTGAAAGGACTGATAAAAATGAAAAAGCCCTAGAGAAGCTGATTAAGAAAAAGAGACAGAGCACAAATCACCAGTATCAGGGTTTTTTAAAAGGGGAGACAACACGTCTTGCAGATAAGAAAGATACCATGAACCACAGTTCACTTACTATTGGAGAGTCTGCTGGCCTCGATCAGTTCCTAGCAGGGGGGAAATGCTTTACCTAAACAGATCCGAGAAGACATACAAAATCAGAAATTTTTATTTGCATGAAAAATATTAAATCTGAAATAAAAGCCTCCCCACAATGAGACCAACAGTTGTTGCCAATCAATTCTTCCAAAAATCGAGGGAAGAAAACAGCAATCTCACAGGAACTCTCAGGGTAAACAAGGAATACTCTCCACCTTGTTTTATAAGACTAGCATAACCGTGATACTAAACCCAACAAGGAAAAGAAGTACAAGAAGGTCAAATTACTGACTCTGAGGATAGATGAAATAATCCTAAATAAAACACTAACAAATACAGTCCAATAAAAGGAGAATATATTGAGATCAGGTTGGGATGGTTTTACAATCACAAAATTTTTTTAAAGTTAAATCACCATATAAAAGAACAATCACCTGTTTCAAAATCTGCAGAAAATAAACTGAAGAAAATTTAGTGTAATAATTTTAGTTCATGACTAAGAAAAAAGTCATAGCAAACTAACAGGAGGATTTACATATTTTTATAAAAATATCTACGAAAAAGCTAATACCATAGGTGATGGTGAAATACTGAAAGCTTTTCCTCTGATAATTGTCAGGAAACCTCTGGCCCTTATTAATTAAGAGGAGAGGCACACCTTTCCTGGGGCCAAGGAATCCAGGCACTTCCTTTGTTAGTTTCTCATTATGGTGATAAGTACCCTCTTCCGTCTTTGGTAGGGATCACCCTGTGTTTTGTAGCCTGGAATTTTAATCTTTATCTTTGCTGAGAATAACTACTTTGTTAGACAGTATATAGGTGCATGCCATGTTGATTAAAACAGCTTTGCCCCATCAGAGCTTTGGTCTCCGAGTCTTTCTTTCTTTCTTTCTTTTTTTTTCTATCTCTCTCTTTCTGGCTGATTCCCTGGAGCCCAGAAGCAACCCAGGGAACGTTAACCTCTTTACTTCCTTCCCTGTCTCATCGTCGACACCGGACCACCAGGTTCCGGTCCATTAAAGGACCAACAGATAATGGCAAAGAGACAAGGATACTTGTTCTCACTACTTCTGTTCACCACTGTACTGGAGATCCTCGTCCGTACAAGAAAAAGAAAAGGGTTATCACAGTTGGAAAGGGGGGGAAAAGCACTTATTTGCAGACATAATTGTGTATACATAAAAAAATACAATAAGAATTATTTGAAATAAATGGATTGAAGAAGTGAATATAGAAGTCACTTCTCTCTATATATATTAAGCATTTGTAACTGCACTGAAAATATCAAGATATCTAATTAAAAATGTACAAGACACAGAGCAAACTATAAACTTCTAAGATAAATTAAAGAAGATCTAAAAAAAATGGAGAGCTATATACATACATTGTATTCATGGATTATGCTGCTGCTGCTGCTAAGTCGCTTCAGTCGTGTCCGACGCTGTGCGACCGCATAGACAGCAGCCCACCAGGCTCCGCTGTCCCTGGGATTCTCCAGGCAAGAACACTGGACTGGGTTGCCATTTCCTTCTCCAATGTGTGAACGTGAAGTCACTCAGTCATGTCCGACTCTCAGCGACCCCATGGACTGCAGCCTACCAGGCTCCTCCGTCCATAGGATTTTCCAAGCAAGAGTACTGGGGTGGGTTGCCATTGCCTTCTCCATGGATTATAAGAACAACATTAAGATACACACACAGAGTTAACTGTGTGAGGCGATGCGTATGTTGGGCAATCATTCCATGACGTCTATGGGCATCAAGTCATCACAATGTAGACTTGAATACACACAGACCGTATCTGTCAATGACTCCTTAGTGAAGCTGGGGTTCTAAAATCAGCTCCTGGCACCTGGTAGCTGGCAGGTGTGGAAACCCGGGTTCACGTGCAGACTGTACACACTCTTAATCACAGGTGAGACCTGAAGCAACCCAGCAACTCTCCATTTTTCTTTTTTTGTCTGTTCCCCTTGCCATTTGTGTTTAACAGACTCTCAATATCGAGTCACCAGGGTCAATGCAGCAATAATCTTTCCCCATCTAAGGCATGCACATGTACCACCAGCAGACTTCCCAATCGCCCCGAGATAACTGGGGTGCCACATCACAAAAAAGCAAGGTAACGGGACATTTGCCGGGACAGAGCTGCCCGACGGCAGTGCGGACTATGGTCCACCAAGGGGACCCCCAGGGGCTAGGAGCCCACACTGGGCCCCCCAGCTTGAGGCCACACTTCCCTTTCCACCATTCTGAAGGTCCTGGCAGAAGAAAGCCAGGCCATGGAAGGGGGGTGGTGTGGCCAGGCCATGGGACTCAGGGCAGGACTGACTTGGGTCTGTGCTGGGCTCCAGGTCAAGTTACCACCACGCCGGTCCCCTCCCCGAGCCAGATGCCCCAGAGCGGAGGCTTCTGTCCAGACCGGCTTCTGTCCAGAGTGGCTGGGCGGGGTCTGAGCCTGCCTGGGAGCTCAGGTACCCTCACCGCGTAACCAGGGGTCCTGGAGTCTGCTGTTGAGGTGGCTCCCATCTTCCAACAGGCAGCTCCTCGCTTGCTTTTCAAAAACCAACATCCACAAAGCTGGGAAAGAGATGCCGCTGTGGCTCACGCCAGCTTCGGGGAGGTATGAGGAGAAACTGCAGCCCGCCAGCCTTGGGGTACGGTGGCGAGCCCCGAACGGCCACATGAAAGCAAACTGACCTTGTACGGTTCACATGTCTGCAGCCTTAACAATTCTGCCAAAACCGGAGTCAAGTTCAACATCAGGGCAGTGCAGGCCTCTGTCACCTCTGGTACACAGCTGGGATTTTCCTGTGTGGCTTTCTCGGCAATGACCACTGGACATAAATAATGCCCTGGCTTTGAGGTTGGACTTGAAAAATGCTGATGGGTTTCAGGTACAAGGAAACATGTTGGCCCACAAGCTGCCCTTGTCCGTTTCCTGGGAACCCTGGCCATCGGAGGGACAGGGCAGTGGGGGATGGGCGGAAGAGGCGCTCCTGCAGAAGAAAGGCCTGGGCCGCCTGCCTCCAGGTCCCTTCTCCCACCATTTCCATCCTCTCTGCTGTCCCAGGGGTCTCTGACATGACACCCCTCCTGGACCCTGATGTGTGAAACTGACTTAGGGGGCCGTCTTCTGCATCAAGGTGTCAGATCCTAATTCGACAACCAGGGCCCCTCTTGTGGGTGGCTGGGGAAGCAGTTTTTAAGCTGAGTTCCTCTGGGCCCATGGTGCCTGGCAGAGGGTGGGGTCAAGTGGGTCACCTCTGGTCACAGCCAGTCGGCCAGGCTCAGCCTCCATCCATTCTGTATGCGAAGTTATGAGCATGATTCTTCCAGACCCACCAGTCCCCGCTCTGCTGGGTGCCTGGCCCGGGGCACCCAGTGTGTGTGCGGATCTCTGTCTGGGCTACCTCTGGGGCACCAGACAGGGGATCGGGAACTTGTGTGGACACTGCAGGGGCGGGGGGGGCTTCCTTGGGGAAGCTTCTGACGGCTCCTGGGAAACAGGCCTGCACGCTCCTTGCACCTCCAAGCATGGACCAGGGTCAGCAGTTTATACACCCTGGGAGCAGGTGAGAAGCCCAGTGTGGGGCACTCCTAGACCTGCTAACTCAGAACCTGCATCCTGATGACCTCAGGGGCTTCCATGCACCCCCCGAAACCCTCTACCGAGGCAGCCAGGTCAAGGCTTGGTCCCCGCCAGAGCACCTGCCCTGCTCAGCCCTCCAACCACGAGCCATGCCTCCCCCACCTACGGCTGTACTCGAGGGGTCCCGTGTAAACTCCCCCCACTCCTGGGATAACTGCTCATGTGTAAAGTCTCAGCTTTCTTGCGGGATGAATGGTGCCCTCCAAAAGAGACACCCACACCCCAACTCCCCATATCTGCGAGGAGGGCTTTATTCAGAAATGGGGTCTTTGCAGATGAAATCAAGTTAGATAAGGTTACAGAGGATTAGGTGGGCGTTATGCAGAGTGATGGGTGTCTTTATAAGAGGTGGAGAGACACACAGAGAGGAGGCCGAGTGAGGGGGAAGCAGACGCTGGGGGGCTGTGGCCACAAAGCCAGGAATGCCTGGAGACCCCGAAGCTGGAAGAGCCGGAGTGACGTTGCCCCAGAGCCTGGGTCGGGGTCCGGGTCCTGTTGACCCTCGACTTTAGACTTCTGGCCCCCAGAACTGGGAGAGAATCGATTAGTATTGTTTTAAGCCTCCTCCCCCGACCCCAGTTTGTGGATGTCGGTATCAGAAGCCCCACCTGGGGCACTCAATGTTCCGTGTCCCTAAAATCCACCAATTGATCACGACCTCAGCCAGGCTGGTCTTCCCCCGGTCATCACGGGATGTCTTCTCAACAGTAAACCTCCTGACTCAGGAGAAAGGCTCGTGCTGCACACAGGGGCCTCACCTGTGTGGGGCTCGAAGCCCATGTTGCCCCGGAGCGGCTCAGCCTCACACACTTGCTGGCCAAGGGGGAGCAAAGGGGGTCACACACCTCTGCGCCCCTGTGACCTCCACACCCTGCCTGGTCACAACTGCAGACGACCAGGCCAGCAGACGTCTCAGGAGGACGGACTTGCTCATCTGCCCCCATTCCTCTTGCTTCACTGTCCTTTTGCATCCCCCCATCCCTGCTCCCGGGCTTCCCTTGGGCCTCTCTTGCCATTTAGCCGGTAAAGAATCTGCCTGCAATGCGGGAGACCTGGGTCCGATCCTTGTGTTGGCAAGATCCCCTGGTGAAGGGAAAGGCCACCCACTCCAGTATTCTGGCCTGGAGAATTCCATCGACTCTATAAGTATAGTCCATGGAGTCGCAAAGAGTTGGACATGACCAAGCAACTTTCATTTCATTCATCCCTGCTCCTGGTCAAGCCTGTCCAGCTGGCCCTCATGTTGGGGTCCGGGGGACACTGGTGACATCTGAGGACATTTCTGGTTGTATTTAGGAATGCTGCAAGATATCAAATGCCAGCAATGCCAAGGCTGAGAAATCCCACTTTAAGACTCTTCATAATTGGGGGTTATTGTTTGAGTATCCAATTGGAGTCCATGGATTTCTTTCTCCCTGGGGAAGACGCATAAGCCCCAAATTCGTTTCAAAATGGGCAAGGTGGTGGGGCTGGGCTCTCTCCTAGGCTATCTTGTTCTCCAAACCCTCTCACTTCTTGTAATCAGAGCACCCCAGGAATGAGTCATCCCGGGCATCTGTCCACTAATAGTGCTGGCTGGACTCGCGCACACCCCACACGCTGCCTGTGCCCGGCAGCCCCTGAATGGAGCAGGGGAAGGCAACAGGCTTCCTGGGGCCTGACTCATCTCAGGGGAAAGCTTGGGGCTGCAGCGGCCATGGAAAAGTCGGTTATGATCTGAAGACATGATCTGAAGACACCACAGGAAGATGGCCCATGCTCAGCGCCCGCTTTTTGAAATCTTGAACCATTTAGTTTATGCCACGGTAACAGTTTCATCTAAAAAAAGGCCCAATCAGGGACTTCCCTGGTGGCCCAGCAGTTAACACTCTGCCTTCCTATGCAGGGAGTGTGGGTTCAGTCCCTGGTTGGGGAACTAAGATCCCTACAAGCCTCGAGGTGTGGCCCCCCAATTTCTTTTTTTAAAAAAGGTCCAATCAACTGCTGAAAACCTTTTAAGGCTATAGAACCAAATTATCACTGAAATTTGGGGTCACTGTGATGTTGTGATTTGTACTGATAATAAGAAAGATATTTTTGGTCTTTGTCCCCCACTCCTGGCACAGAGCTCCTAACTCTGGGAATTTCCTAAGTGGGGAGAGCAGTCAAGGTGTCTCTTGGTAGGTGAATGAGGTGACTGTTCCGAGAGTGCCTCCATTCAAAAGGGGGGCATTGCTTGCCAGGGTAACGAAGCATATCCTTAGAGGATTGGAACTTCCAGCCCCTCCCCCACACCACCTCCCCCCACCACGTCTGGGAAAGCCAGAAGGGCTTCTGGTTGAAGCAATCACCAACAGCCAGTGATTTAATCAACTGTGCTTGTGTGATGACTCCTCCATAAAAACCCCCAAACAGGGTTTGGACAGCTTCTGGGTTGATGAACACATGCAGATTTGGGGAAAGCGGGGCTTGGAGAGCTTGAAGTTCCGTGCCTCCCCTCCACACAGCCTGTCTTGTGCATCCCCTTCCATCTGCTGTTCCTGAGTTTATTACCTTTAACATTAAAGCTGTGACCTAGTAGGCAACATGTTTCTCTGAGTTCCCTGACCACTTGACAAATAAATAGAACCCAAAGACGTTAGAACCTCTGAATGGGTAGCCGGTGGGTCTAGGTGCAGGTGACAATCTGGGCTTGCAAATGATGGCTAGAGTGGTGGGAGGGTCTTGTAGGGCTGGGCCTTTAACCTGTGGGGTCTGGCACTACCCCTAGATAGGCAGTGTCCACAATGAGTTAAGTTGCAGGACCCCCAGCTGCTGTCAGAGAAGTGCTGGGTCGTGCTGGGGAAACAATGCATGCATGTTGGAACCGGGAGAAGCCTCGTCACTTATTAGGACGACTCGATCTTTTCTGGTGGCCATAACCAATGTCTTTATGCTTCATGTTTATTTCAAAGTCAGAAGTTTTAAAAAAGATACGTGTGGCGAAGGATTTGATTGGACTTGGAAAGGCTCTTCTTTCTCCTTTGTGAGCACGGCCATTCCATTATTTTATGAGCAATAATGATAGATGACTGAATATTCACATCACCAGTGAGAGTTTCCCGAGTACCAGACGCTAAGTGAAGCACTTTAGCATAAGCCAGGGATGTAATGACTTGTTTCCCAGGTGGCTCAGCAGAAAAGAACCTGCCAGGCAATGTAGGACCTGGAGGGGACCCAGGTTCAAACCTGGGTCGGGAAGATCCCCTGGCGGAGGAAATGGCAACCCATTTCAGTATTCTTGCCTGAAAAATTCCACGGATAGAGGATCTTGGGGGCTACAGTCCACAGGGCTGCAAAGAGTCGGACACGAATGAGCACCTGAACACGCACAGAGTCATGCAAATAGTGTTGGTGTCTCTGTTTGACAAATGCTGAAGCTTCACTGCTGTTGTAGTTCAGTCCTCCGATTCTGTCTGATTCTTTGCGACCCCATGGACTATATACTCCATGGAATTCTCTAGGCCAGAATATTGGAGTGGGTAGTGTTTCCCTTCTCCAGGGGATTTTCCTGACTCCCCACATATTGTAAGACTAAACTTAAGAATTCTTGTTTTTTATTTCATTTCTGAAAGGACCGTGTAGGTACTTTCAAGAGGTCTTCTGCAAAACAAAGCCCTTTCGGCAAATGTGGTCATGATATCCAGGTAGGCTTTGCTGTTGTCAGTGTCACATCTCAGCCAGAAGGCAGATTCTGAGCTATTCCTCTGGCAGAAAAAATTCACAAAATAAACCAAGAAAGACAGCGGGAAAAACAAACCACACCAACAACTGGAAACGCGTTCCTCCTGAGACAAAGCTAGAGAAAATCCCAATATCCTTGTGGCCCAAAAACCCTCTTGGAAATGAATGTTCAGTAAGGAAGGGATGAAACATCTCAAGTTGGAAGGAGAGGTAATGCCCATGGCCAGTCTTGTCTAGAGACAGCCTGAGCGCTCAGATGAAGACACACGCCAATGTAAACCCTTTGCACACAGCAGTGATGGTCATCACCATAGTTAGTGTTTAGTCTGATGACAACCTTCCCCGGGCACCACATAAGGGAGCAGACCTGGTTCTCTTCCTCTGCCCCCACACCATTCACTCATGAAGTCAGACCAGGTGCTATCGTGCCCTGCCTGCCTGGCTGGCTCGTCCATGAGCTGTGACCACCTCCAGGGCAGGACTCCGCCTTCTCTTCTCTGTGCGCCGTGAACCTACACACAGTGGGCCTTCAGAACCTCAGGACACTCACCCCACCCCCACTATAGCCAGAACCCTCCCCAGGCATTAAAACAGCTGTGGAGTCACTTTGGCCCAAGCCCTGGTTACGGATCCCTGGAGCCTAGTATAGCCTCTACAGCGTGAATCACCAGGTCCTTTACACACAGATTCCCAGCTGTCAGATCTGAGCTTTGGATTCATTGTCAGCTCTGTCCCTCCTGTGGCAGCCAGGTGGGCCGCGAAGCAGACAACGGAGCTCATGAGCTGAATTTCAAGGGAGGCATTGAATGGACAGCGATCGATGCAACCTGTTGCAAACTGAGGGAGGTTCCCTGCATGTCTCAGAAAAGGCCTCTGGTGTGCAAGTGTGGAGCAGGACCCCCACAGTGCAAAGGAAAGAGAGGTACTCAGGGGCAAAGGCTCTTGGCCTCTCCTGTAGCAGCTCCAGTTGGTACCTCGTGAACAGTGGACAGCCAATGTGGTCACCTGAGCGTGACACTTATTCCCTCACAAAGCAAGAGAAAGGGGGCAGGGTGTGGGAGTACCCAGAGGGTGTGGTGGGGAGGATGAAGGGATGTGTTCTTCCTCTCTTCAGTGCAAACTGCTTCTGTGAGTCTCAGAGCTGCCAGAGGGCAGTTACCAAATCGGGTCCCCACAGCATCCAGGGTGGGCTGGGAGCCTTAGCCCTTGTCACATGAACAAGCCACACCACATGGCTTCCCTGAGTTCTCACAGCAGAATCTGGGGGTTTTGTCTAGGTACACACTTCCTTGCTGTAGCTGTGTTACCCACTCCTTTGAGCCCCACTTTTCTTTTCTAGAAAAAGGGCATCAATTGCGACCTTAGCAGGTTGCTACCTTACTCCTGTGAAGACTAATTAGGGAAATCCTACAAAGAATAGCTGGCCTTCAGAGATACTGGGCTTCTCTGATAGCTCAGCTGGTAAAGAATTCTCCTGCCATGCAGGAGACCCGGTGTGATTCCTGGGTCGGAATCCTGATTGGCTGCAGAAGGGACAGGCTACCCACTCCAGTATTCATGGGCATCTCTGGTGGCTTCATGGTGGCTCAGCTGGTAAAGAATCTGATTGCAATGCGGGGGACCTGGGTTCATTCCCTGGACTGGGAAGATCCCCTGAAGAAGGGAAATGCTACCCACTCCAGTATTCTGGCCTGGAGAATTCCATGGATTGTATAGCCCATGAGGTCGCAAGAGTCGGACACGAATGACGGACTTCCACTTCACTTTCAAGAGATACGACCTTGGAGAAGGAAATGGCACCACACTCCAGTAGTCTTGCTGGGAAATCCCATGGACAGGAGCCTGGCGGGCTATGGTCCGTGGAGTCGCAAAGGGTCAGACACGACTGAGGGAGGAGCAGGCGCTTGCCAGAGGCCCCGGCGCTTTTGATGGCAGAGCCAGGACTGTGGCTGAGGACTGCCAGCTCCCAGGCCTCTCTCACCAGATAGGAGCGTGGAAAACTAGCATCTAAAATAGCCTGAGGGCTTTCCTGGCAGCTCAGTGGTAAAGAATCGCCCCCCTGCCAAAGCAGGGGACGCGAGTTCCACCCCTGGTCTGGGAAGACCCCAGATGGCAGACCAGCTGAGTCCATGCATCACAGCCTCTGGGTCGGTGCTCTGGAGCGTGGGAGCCACAGTACTGAGGTCTGTGGGCACCAGAACCCGTGCTCTGCAACAAGAGGAGCCACCGCAGTGAGAAGCCTACGCCCCCCCAACTGGAGAGCAGCCCCTGCTCGCCGCAGCTAGAGAAAAGCCCACAAAGCATGAAGACCCTGCACAACCACAAATAAATAAACTCATTGAAAAAACGCAAAAAAAAAAAAAGAGAGAGAGAGATATGACCTGAATTCAGATTAAACTGGAGTCTCCAAGTGTCATCTGGCATTTCTTCCCTGAATCAGCCAAAACCCACACAGTTGCATTTCCAGGGTCAACACTTAGCCAGCGGGGCAGAAAACCCAGCGTGCTTCAAACAAGCTGACAGACAAGCAGCAGAGGACTCACGGGCAGACGGCTTCCCTCCGGTTTCAGGTGGAGTTCTGGGACCACAGCAGGAACCAGCGCTGTCAACCCCTGGGCTCAGCAGCGCCCTCATTCTCAGGCCGGCGGCTCTGCCCTGACCCGCGCAGGAAGGCCACCAACTGCCCCAGGCTGACCTCACGCCCCTCCCACTGCTGTAGCCTGACCTCACCCAGCCCCACCCCTTCTGGCAGAACCAGAGCTCGTCTTCCGGAGCGGCGGGCGCGGCCGGTGCGGCGGTGGCTGGGCAGTGTCGAGCCGGGCCAGATGGACCCTGGGCGTCGGTGAGTGACCTCGGCCTCCGCCGGGTGGAGGGACGGGCTTGTTCCTCAGCTGCGGTCCCTGGGCGCCCCCAGGTCCCGAAATGCAAAGAAAGCGGCGGTTTCTTCGCATTTCCGCTGGCGGTTTAGCGCGCGGCGGGGGAGCGGGGGCGAGGCTTCCCCGGGCTGGGGGCGGAGGTCAGAGAAGGGGCTGGGCGGGCCGGGGGCTGAGGGAAGGGCCCGGGCTTGAGGGAGCGGGCCGGGATTGAGGGACGGGGGCCCAGGGCTCTGGGGAAGGGACCGGGGGGCTAAGGGGAAGGGGCCGGGCCTGAGGGAAGGGGACCGAGGGACTGAGGGAAGTGGAGGAACAGGGGGCTGAGCGAAGGGGCCGGGGGCTGAGAGAAGAGTAGGGGAAGGAGGAGCTGAGGGGAAGGGAAGGAGCCGGGGGCTGAGAGAAGGGGACTGGGGGGCTGAGGGACGTGGATGGGCCGGGAACTGAGGGGACGGGACCAGGCCTGAAGGAAGTCCTGGGGAGGGGAATGAGGTCGGAGAAAGGGGGGCGGGCTGGGGGAACGGAAAGGGGCAGAGCCTGAGGGGTCAGGGTGCGCGGTCCTTAGGTGGCTGGGGCGGAGGGTCCGGGGTCTGAGGGGAGGATGCCCGGGCTCCTGAGAGGAAGGGGCCAGAGAGTTGAGGAGGGCGTCTAGGATAGGAGAGGGGCCCTCCAGGAGGGGTGCAGGACCCGGGGTTCGGGAGGAAGGGGTGGGGGAGAGGCCGGGCCCTAAGTGTTCGGGGAAGGGGGCCAAGGGCCCAGAGGGTCCCGGGAAGAACGGGGAGCCCTGGGGAGGGGGTCCAGAACCTGGAGGGTTAGAGGGAGGGGGCGGAGCGCCTAGAGGGTCTAGGGAAAGAGAGGAGCCCTCCCGGAAGGAGAGGGTCACGACTTGGGAGGTCAAGGGGCAGACGGCCGAGGGGGAGGGGCCGGGGTCTCACGAAGGCCGGGCGGGCGGCTCCCTCCCACCTCTGGGGCCCACACCGACGGGGAGATGTTGCAGCCAGGTCAGTGGAAAGGCAGCGACCGACGCGGCTGCAGAGTGGAGCGGCTCTGGTTGGGAACAGCCCCTCAGGGTGCGGGATGGGAGTCACCTGGAAGGGAATCACTCTCATTGGAGCTTGGTGCCCCTAGAGAGGGTCTGTGTCAAGGGGGACACGGCTTCCTCCCCCTGGAATCTGTTCGAGTCTGGCCCAGAGGAGCGAGTGTGAGGAACGCACTTCCCACTGGGC
The DNA here is from genome assembly GCF_019320065.1 of Cervus canadensis. Taxonomy (NCBI): domain Eukaryota; kingdom Metazoa; phylum Chordata; class Mammalia; order Artiodactyla; family Cervidae; genus Cervus; species Cervus canadensis. Next base: position 3,904,280 of record NC_057415.1, on the reverse strand, counting down.
AGAGCTCTGAGGTGTCACGGGCCAGTGCGCCCCGCTGGCTCTGCGGCGACCTGGCCGCCGAGCTCCGTAGGGGCTTAACCTGCCGGGGCCGACCACGTGATTCGCCCTACCGCCCCGCTGGCCGGCGCTGGGCAGAGCCTGACAGCGGGTGAGTCGGGGAGCTGGTGCCGGAGGCTGGCCCGCGCCTCTCGGGGTGGAAAGTGTTCCCAGACCCGAGATGGCAAGGGTGTGCGGGGTTGTCTTTGATGCTCTGCTCCATACCCCCGTCAGTAACTGGCAGTGTGTCCCCCATGACCTTTTCCTTGAAGCATTGTGAGAAGCAGACTGTCAAAAAGTTCACTTGCATGGAGTCCTTGGTGATTCTGATCTTTGGTCCGTGCAGTGCAGCAGGGGCTGGGCAAGCGCCTGGCTGAGAGAGAAGGTTGGGAGCCCTGGGGTCTGCCCTGTGTTGCAGTGGGCTGCATCCTGGGGCCCTTGTCCATCAGAGGTCCTGTCTTTGACTGTGCAGGAGGCAGGGGTGGGAGGGGAGTCCTCTGGGTCACGGGGGTGTGGAGAGTGGGCCGTGTGAGACCTGTTTCCTCTGCTACACTGGAGAGGGTGGGCACGTGGACGGCTAACTCGGCGTTGGTGCTTTCATCACCTCAGAAACCTTATCGTGTTCCTTATTGTAGAAATGGGCCTGTAGAATGTATGGTCTTGTGTGTCCGGCTTCTTCACTTAGCGTGGACGATTTGTAAAGCGTTGTCCGTGTTGTAGCGGATGTCAGTACTTCACTCCTTTTGTCGTCAGATGTTAGTAACATTCCATGGATTGGATAGACCACCTGCTGCGTGTCTATCACTTCACAAGGATATTGGGTTCTTTTCACTTTGGGCTGTTGGGAGTGATGCTCTGTGAACAAGTTTTCTCTATTCCTAGGAATGGAGTTGCTGGCATCTGTGGTACCTCTGTGTGTTAACCTTTTGAAGAACTGCCCGATTCTTTGATTTTCCATTTCCACCACCAGCCTAAGAGCCTTCTGATTTCTGCACACCCTCACCAAACTTGTTTTCTGTTTTTTGGACTATAGCCACCCTGGAACATGTGGAGTGGTGGAAGACACCGATTGGCCAGGTCCCGGTCATGTGACCATACGCTCTAGAGCACGTGTGAGCTGCTCCTGGTGGGTCAGCGGTGGAGATAGCAGCAGCACACCGCACTGGAGCCCGGACCAGAGAGAAGGTTCTTGCCAGATAGGCTCCATTCCTACTGTGGGGGGTTCGGAGTTATCACTTGTGAGTCTGCATCCCCCGGGCCCTCGGTGCAGGCCCCGCTGTGAGATCTGGAAAGGTGGTGGCTTCCCTCGTTGACACAGAACTAGTGTTTTGTTGTCCTGGTCCTCGTCCTTGTCCAGTCCCATTTGACCCCCAGGCTGTACCGTTGAGCCTCACCCATGGGATCGGGAGAGCCCAGTTCTAAAGGAGTTTCATGCAAGGAGAGGCTCCCTGGACCCGAGTGCGGCCCGCCCCATTCATGGAAGCGGAAGTGGAGCGGGGCCCCTGGGAGCTGAGGGCGCGGTGGTGGCTGGGCAGTGTGGAGCCTGGCCAGACCAACCCTGGGCGTCTGCGAGCGGTTTCGTGGCATTTGCGCTGGCGGTTTCGCGTGGCTTCCCCGGGCTGGGGGCGGAGGTCAGGGAAGGGGATGGGTGGGCCGGGGGCTGAGGCAAGGGCCCGGGCTTGAGGAAGCAGGCCAGGCCGGGATTGAGGGACGGGGGCCTGGGGCTCTGGGGAAGGGACTGGGGTGGGGGCAGTGGGGGCGAGCTGAGGGGAAGGGGCCGGGCCTGAGGGAAGTGGAGGAGCCTGCACTGGGCAGAGCCTGACGGCGGCTGAGTCAGGGAGCGGGTGCTGGAGGCTGGCCCGCGCCTCTCGGGGTGGAAAGTGTTCCCAGACCCAAGATGGCAAGGGTGTGCGGGGTTGTCTTTGATGCTCTGCTCCATACCCCTGTCAGTAACTGGCAGTGTGTCCCCCATGACCTTTTCCTTGAAGCATTGTGAGAAACAGACTGTAAAAAAAAAGTTCACTTGCATGGAGTCCTTTGTGATTCTGATCTTTGGTCCGTGCAGTGCAGCAGGGGCTGGGCAAGCGCCTGGCTGAGAGAGAAGGTTGGGAGCCCTGGGGTCTGCCCTGTGTTGCAGTGGGCTGCGTCCTGGGGCCCTTGTCCATCAGAGGTCTTGTCTTTGACTATGCAGGAGGCAGGGGTGGGAGGGGAGTCCTCTGGGTCACGGTGGTGTGGAGAGTGGGCCGTGTGAGACCTGTTTCCTCTGCTACACTGGAGAGGGTGGGCACGTGGATGGTCCACTAACTCGGTGTTGGTGGTTTCATCACCTCAGAAACCTTATCATATTCCCTCACCCCCCAACACTAGGCAACACTATCTACTTTGTCTCGCTGTAGACTTACCAGATCTGGCCACTGATAGAAATGGGCCTGTGTAATGTATGGTCTTCTGTGTCCGGCTTCTTCACTTAGCGTGGACGATTTGCAAAGCCTTGTCCCTGTTGTAGTGGATGTCAGTACTTCACTCCGTTTATCGTCAGATATTAGTAACATTCCATGGATTGGATAGACCACCTGCTGCGTGTCCATCACTTCACAAGGACATTGGGTTCTTTTCACTTTGGGCTGTTGGGAGTGATGCTCTGTGAACAAGTTTTTTCTATACCTAGGAATGGAGTTGCTGGCATCTGTGGCACCTCTGTGTGTTAACCTTTTGAAGAACTGCCCGATTCTTTGATTTTCCATTTCCACCACCAGCCTAAGAGCCTTCTGATTTCTGCACACCCTCACCAAACTTGTTTTCTGTTTTTTGGACTATAGCCACCCTGGAACATGTGGAGTGGTGGAAGACACCGATTGGCCAGGTCCCGGTCATGTGACCATACGCTCTAGAGCACGTGTGAGCTGCTCCTGGTGGGTCAGCGGTGGAGATAGCAGCAGCACACCGCACTGGAGCCCGGACCAGAGAGAAGGTTCTTGCCAGGTAGGCTCCATTCCTGCTGTGGGGGGTTCGGAGTTATCACTTGTGAGTCTGCATCCCTCGGGCCCTCGGTGCAGGCCCGCTGTGAGATCTGGAAAGGTGGTGGCTTCCCTCGTTGACACAGAACTAGTGTTTTGTTGTCCTGGTCCTCGTCCTTGTCCAGTCCCATTTGACGCCCAGGCTGTACCGTTGAGCCTCACCCACGGGATCGGGAGAGCCCAGTTCTAAAGGAGTTTCATGCAAGGAGAGGCTCCCTGGACCCGAGTGCGGCCCACCCAATTCATGGAAGTGGAAGTGGAGCGGGGCCCCTGGGAGCTGCGGGCGCGGTGGTGGCTGGGCAGTGTCGAGCCGGGCCAGACCTACCCTGGGCGTCTGCGAGAGGTTTCATGGCATTTGCGCTGGCGGTTCGCGCGGCTTCCCCGGGCTGGGGGCGGAGGTCAGAGAAGGGGATGGGCGGGCCGGGGGCTGAGGCAAGAGCCCGGGCTTGAGGAAGCAGGCCAGGCAGGGATTGAGGGACGGGGGCCCGGGGCTCTGGGGAAGGGACTGGGGTGGGGGCGGTGGGGGCGAGCTGAGGGGAAGGGGCTGGGCCTGAGGGAAGTGGAGGAGCCGGCGCTGGGCAGAGCCTGACAGCTGCTGAATCAGGGAGCGGGTGCAGGAGGCTGGCCCGCGCCTCTCGGGGTGGAAAGTGTTCCCAGACCCAAGATGGCAAGGGTGTGCGGGGTTGTCTTTGATGCTCTGCTCCATACCCCCGTCAGTAACTGGCAGTGTGTCCCCCATGACCTTTTCCTTGAAGCATTGTGAGAAACAGACTGTCAAAAACAAGTTCACTTGCATGGAGTCCTTGGTGATTGTGATCTTTGGTCCGTGCAGTGCAGCAGGGGCTGGGTAAGCGCCTGGCTGAGAGAGAACGTTGGGAGCCCTGGGGTCTGCCCTGTGTTGCAGTGGGCTGCGTCCTGGGGCCCTTGTCCATCAGAGGTCTTGTCTTTGACTGTGCAGGAGGCAGGGGTGGGAGGGGAGTCCTCTGGGTAACGGTGTGGAGAGTGGACCGTGTGAGACCTGTTTCCTCTGCTACACTGGAGGGGGTGGGCACGTGGACGGTCCGCTAACTCGGTGTTGGTGGTTTCATCACCTCAGAAACCTTATCATATTCCCTCACCCCCCAACACTAGGCAACAGTATCTACTTTGTCTCGCTGTAGACTTACGAGATCTGGCCACTCATAGAAATGGGCCTGTGTAATGTATGGTCTTTTGTGTCCGGCTTCTTCACTTAGTGTGGACGATTTGCAAAGCGTTGTCCGTGTTGTAGTGGATGTCAGTACTTCACTCCGTTTATCGTCAGATATTAGTAACATTCCATTGAATGGAGAGACCACCAGCTGCGTGTCCATCACTTCACAAGGATATTGGGTTCTTTTCACTTTGGGCTGTTGGGAGTGATGCTCTGTGAACAAGTTTTTTATATTCCTAGGAATGGAGTTGCTGGGATCTGTGGTACCTCTGTGTTTTAACCCTTTGAAGAACTGCCAGATTCTTTGATTTTCCATTTCCACCACCAGCATAAGAGCCTTCTGATTTCTGCACACCCTCACCAAACTTGTTTTCTGTTTTTTGAAAGGTAGCTACCCTAAAACTTGTGCAGTGGTATCTCAAAAGTCGGCTTTGATTTGCATTCCCTTGATGGTTAGTGATACTGTCTGTTCACAAGCTTATCATCCATTTATATGTCTTTGGAAAAATGTCTGTTCAGATCCTTTCCCCTTTTCAAACTGTGGTTAACTGTCCCTTTTATTATTGACTTGTAAGAATTCTTTATATATTCTGGGTAGATGATTTGAAAATATTTTCTCTCATTCTGTAAATAGTGTTGATTTTGATGGGTATCTTTTGAAGCCAAAAGTTTAAAATTTTGTCCAGTTTGTTTTTTTCTGTTTTCACTTGTGCTTTTAGTGACGGCAAAGCATCTAAGGTCTGTTGTTGAATTCAAGGTGATGAAAATCTGTGCTTATGTTTTTTTTTCTAAGAATATAATAGTTTTACTTCAGACACTTAGGTTTTTTGCTCCATTTTTTTCCAGTTAATTTTTGTGTTGGTGTGAGGTAGGGTTCTAGAGGCATTATCTTCGTATTGGAAAAAAAACAAAACCAAAACAGGCCTTTAATTTTTCAAAGAGTTGTTTTCATGATTTTTTTAATTAAAAATATTGAGAGGGAATAGATTATTATAGATTTGAGCCTATCACTAGCTACCCTTGCAAGATTTTCATAGATGCTGGATGATAACTGCAGTACCCAGAATGTACTAAGCAACCTACACAAGTTAAGATTTCTAAAGGCAGAGTTGAGGAAGGTCAGCAGAGCATCTTCTGTCTGGTTGCTAATGCATGCCAGGCCACACGTCAGCACAGATGGTGTATGCCTGTGACGAGTCTGGTCCTGGGGAACAAGGGGATTCTAGGCATCTGTCATGTCTAGCAGTGCAGTGTCAAGTGAGGGCTATCCTGTGGTCTTAGGGAAGAGGTGCTGAGCTGGTGGCTCGGAGAATTGGAGTGTTGGTCTTATGAAGTAACCGTACCTGTTCATTAGAGACGCAGCTTGCTTCTCTTTTGCTCCCCGAGTCACCATTCTTCACTTTCCGATAGCAGTCACTGCTCTGAGTTCTAGCTCAGTCATGTCACCATCCCTTTGGGGAGTGCTTCTCATACGTACATCTATATGAAAGTGTGAGAATGGTAGTCAGTCAGTCATGTCCGAATCTGTGGCCCCATGGACTGTAGCCCGCGAGGCTCCTCTAAACATGGAATTTTGCCTGCAAAAATATTGGAGTGGGTTGCCTTCATTTTTCTGGGGACTCTTCCCCATCCAGGGATAGAACCTGGGTCTCTTGCATTGCAGGCAGCTTCTTTACTGTCTGAGCCACCAGGGAAGCCATATATATATATATACACACACATACATACACACGTATACACATACACCCAGAGTAATAGAATTGTATCGCAGAATAAATTAGGATGAACCAGAAATGGAAAGCTCTCAGCATTTTAGCAAACAAATATGTACACTAGCCATTGAAGCAATGATTTCTGTTTGCATTAAGAAGAAACTTCATACAGTTGTAAATCTTATGGAACTTCTTTATTTCCTGTAGTTTCTCACTGTGGCTGAAAGTTAGTTGAAGTCTTTGGTTAGGGAAATACAAATTTCTTTACAAAACCTTGTTATGTTGGGGAGGATTTCAGAGGTATTCTAAAAGGATCTCAGCACACAAAGATTTGCCCAGGGTGCCTGTCAGCACATATCCTTCTGAGCTTTTTACTCTTAATCTTTTTACAGACAGAAACTCTCCCCAGTGCCTGAGAATTCCTCATTGGATTACTGAGTTTTCAGCAGAGTTTTGTGAGTGTCTCACATCTGCACCTGGAGAAGAAAGGTTTGTGCACCGTGAGCGTGCTCATATGCTCCACTGGGCAGGCAGGGAAACCCCTTTGACAAGGAACGTAAAGGGTGTTTCTCACTGGGTTTGCAGAGATAGGGACAATAACTTTCTGGGAGGAAATTTTCTTGTTTGAAAGATAAAGTCAATTTTGGTGTTGCCTGTGGTCTAGAAAGCAGAGGGGATTCCACAGGACTCTGGAGTGGAGGACTCGGGGCACCTCCCCCCGGGCAACCACCTGGCCCCTTCTTCCTGTTCCATGGGGGAGTGGGGAGCCTGTGGCCATGACGCGGGGGAAAACCGGCCAGTGCTCAGCTGCCCACGAGTGAGGCTGGCTTCTGGAGGGACGGGTGGAGAGTGGACCCTGGGACTTCTGTGCCGCCAGCATGGAGAAGACACAGGCCAGGACGCGGGTTTCACCTTGTCCTTGGGTGGGGAGTGCATCTCGCTGGAGACCCTGTCCTTCTGCATGACCGACCGTCCCCTCACTGGCTGAGGAGACCACTAGGCACCCGGAGTCCTGTGGGTGGGCAGCCCCTTCTCAGGCCAGTGTGGTACCATGGGCAGTCTTGACTTGGGGAGGCAGAGGCTTAGGGCAGAGCATTTGGCTTTCGGAGAACTGTGTCTCCATGTGTGAACAGGCACGCTGGTTATGCCTGCCGGTGCTGAGCCGGTCTGTCGGTTCCAAAGCTTGTGTCCAAAGCAGTTTGTGTCTGGGCGCTTCCTGCCTTGCTTCATCTAGTCAGAGGGGAGCCAGGGTCCCGGTGGGACAGTGTCCAAGGGACTCCGTTGATCCTGCCCACCTGGTGGCACATGCTTCCCTACCCAGCTGACGTGGCAGGAGTCCAATCTGGGAATCAGAGCTGTTCCCCTCGATCCATCCCCGCCACCATCTTGGACTTGTGACCTAGCAGAGCTGGGGGCGCAGGTGGACCGGCCTGGGGGAGTCTCAGGCCTGCGAAGGGCTCCCGTCCTCTTTGGATCTGCACAGAGCATGTGGCCCCACCAAGTGAGACTGGCAGTGTCCTCACCTCAGACACCAGGATGGGGCTTCTGGTTGCGTGCAAACAAGCCTTCAGTTGCTTCCTGGCCTGTGTGCAGTTTTATGAGTACTTCTGGGTAGAGTGAGACAATTCTTCTCGTCACTTTCTTTTGAAGTTCTGAAAGGCTAGATTTTGCCTTTGCAGTTATGCAAAGAGCAGCGTGGTCCGGCTGCGAGGCTGTGTCATTGTTGTCTGAGCCAATAAATTCCAGAGTGTCAGGGCTCTGATGAGGAGGCAGGGCAGCCTGTCTCAGGGCTGCCCGGCACAGAAGTTGGCATTCTCTGTGTTCTGCATTTCCCCAAGTAGATGGCAAAGCAGCCCTTGAATGATGTATTGACTTGTCAAGAGTCTAAGTTAAGAAAATCAAATCATTGTAGAGTTTCAAGTAATTATTTTTGAGTCAAAATGGTGCTTTAAAAAAAAAATTGTGATAAAATGCAGCAGACTTTACCATTGGCGACAGCGCATTCCCAGTGTTGGACAACACTGTTGTCAGGAGACTTAGTCGGGGAGGTTCCCATTGAGTGAAGTAGCACACGGGACTTTTTTTATTTTGCAGAAAATGTTCTCATTTGAGTTGTAGCTAGGAGTATTTCTTCTGTGTTTCTGCCCTGTGACTGCTCTCATGTTAGGTTTCTTTTGATCCTTCTGGTGTCACTCAGGCACGGGGATTATGAGTGACCTTGTTTTATTTTAATGGTTGTGGCATGTAGGAATGTAGTGCCCTGACCAGGGATTGAACCTGGGCCCCCAGCATTGGGAGCGAGGAGTCTTAGCTGCTGGACCCCCAGGGATGTCCCATGAGTGGACCTCTTGAGCACATAGCTCCCTGCCCTCCCTGTGCTGTCCAGGGTTTTGGGGTCCCGGGCAGGGCATCTGTGTGGGTCTCTGGGCAGGGCTCTCCTGGCGTCTGTGACCCTCAGCGGTGCTCTTCCAGATGTGGAAAGCCTCGGGCGGCCACACTGTTTCCATCACCCCGGACAACGGGGGAGCCGACAACTGGGAGGACCGACCGTGATTTTGTGGTAGGAGCCGCCAGTCTGCCCACCTTTCCCGTCTCCTCAAGTAGATCCTCCCAGGTTTTTGGGTGGGTGGGTGGGGGGCTGTTTTACAATCCAGGGTGTGGGGTGTCCTCGTTCTTTCTTTTCCTTTTCAGAATGACGTAAGTGAAAAAGAGCAGAGTTGGGGGGCATGTCTTGGCTGTCTGTCTGACGGATTTGTTCGTCTTCCATCTCTTCACTCCGAAATTGCGGGAGAATGTGTTTCAAGAACACCAGACCCTCAGGGAGAAAGAGGTGGAAATGGGACCCAAAGCCTCGCACGGCTACGGAGGGAAGTTTGGCGTGGAGCAGGACAGAATGGACAAGGTAAGTGCCGACCCACGTGGTGTCAGTCCTGGCATGCTTGACCTCGCCAGGGTCAGCAGGGTCGTCTCTCAGCCCTCCCCTTCCATTGAAAAGTTGGGAATCCACTTGTTGAGGGCAAGATTTGCCAGAAGTAACTCTCTCTCAATTGAACTTCGCCGAGAAGGGCTGTGGTTTCTGGAAGCTCTTCAGATTCTGAGTTGCTGGGGAGGGAGGTGTTTTGGGAAGCCTGCAGCTGGAGATCAGGTCCTACCAGAGGCCAGCTCTGTGACCAGGACAGAGGCCCACAGCCAGCCAGCCAGACTGCTAGCATGGGCATCACGTGTAATTCAGGCTACAGCCTTAGTGGTTCCCATCTGCAGCCCAGAGCTGAGTTTCAGCGCCTGGTTTCACGTCGAGGCTGGAAAGTCAGCCACCTAGCGTGCTGCTGTCCTTCGCACACTTGGTGACCTTCAGAGAGGACCCTGTCCTCCGGTGTCAAATCATGGCCCACCAGGCTGAGGACAGGCAGGTCTAAGTAGGTGGGACTGAAGCTGTTAACAGTGCAGCATCCCTTGCTGGTACTCAGGGAGGGGGCTGGATCAGCTGGGGGCTGTGTCCGCCCTGCAGAGGGGACAATAGACTGGAGCAGGTGTGCTGCATCTGCAGTGAAGAGGGTGTGCGTTTCCCAGGCTGGGTAACTTGAGATGTCTGCCTTTACTCTGTGCTGAGGTGTAAGCTGGGGTCAGATTCCTCTGTAATTCCACCCCATCTGCCTTGTTTCCGGATCAGGCTCAGCCCGGAATGATAGGGCTTGTCACACTGGTGAGCCAGCACCTGCTTGAGAGAGGGGCGCCTCTCATGACCAGAGCGTCATCCCTGCTTCCCGCAGTGCTCTGCCTGGTGCTGACTATCTCATAAACAGAGTCTCGTCAGTGTGAGACCAAGGCCAATCTGGGGGACAAAGCTGTTTTGATCAGAAAGTTGGGCGAATCGCTAAGCTTTCACTCTGGCCATGTTTTTGGAACAGTTCTGACTTCTTGGTGATGAAGAGTCACGCTGGCGGATCCTTTGGGCATGCTGCTGCCTCCATGTTACCTTGCTGATGTTTTCTGGGTGAGACCCCTGAAGCTGCAGATGGGTGGTCTCTGCCACAAGTTTTTGGAGGCCGCGGTGCTCCAGATCGGCTGTTGGCTGTGGTCATCGAATCCAGCCTGGGAGGGAGAGAAAGTAACACCTCCAGACTGGAAAGGAAATTCTGCTTTGCTCCCTGGCTGTGGAAGAACACCTGAGCTGCCTGCAGAGTTATCAGAGGTGGTCGTGACCTGTGGGGGTTGGACCCTAAACCCTGCTGCTGAAGTTCCGGATAAACAAGCAGGAGGGGAGTTGGTAGTGCGCTGGCAGGCCCCTCGCTGTATTGAACGAGGGGGCCAAGGTGGGGGTGATTCCCTGGGGAGGAGCTAGGCTGGACGAGCCGCCTCCTCGCCCGGCATTGGGTCATGCGTCAGTCATCTGTCCTGCATCCTCAGTGTCCACAAAGAGGTCCGTGACCACTCTCCATTCTGCCGAGGGCGCCTGCTGCCTTACTCTGAGGGTCATGCCTGGGCGACTGGAGCAGCACGGGGCCGCTCAGCGTTCGGGGTGTAAATATTTTCAGCTTCCCGGCCACCACAGGGTCTCAGGTTGCTCCCGGCCACCACAGGGTCTCAGGAGGCCCTCCTCCAGTGTCAGGCCCTCACCCAGCATCAGGCCCTATCCCAGCATCAGACCCTCACCCAGCATGAGACCCTCCCTCCGCGTCAGGCCTTAGTCCAGCATCAGACCATACCCAGCATCAGACCCTCCCCCAGCATCAGGCCCTAGTCCAGCATCAGACCCTAGTCCATAATCAGACCTTCCCCCAGCATGACACCCTCCTCCAGAGTCAGACCCTCCCCCAGCATCAGGCCCTAGTCCAGCATCAGACCCTTCCTCAGTGTCAGGCCCTAGTCCACAGCATCAGGCCCTCCTCCAGCATCAGAGCCTCCCCCAGTGTAAGTTCCTCACCTAGCATCAGATCTTACCAGCATCAGGCCCTCCCCCAGCATCACACCCTAGTCCAGCATCAGGCCCTCGTCCAGCATCCGGCCCTACTCCAGCGTCAGGCCCTCACCCAGCATCAGACCTCAGTGCAGGATCAGAGGTTGCCCCCCAGCATCAGTCGTTTCCCCCCAGCATAAGGCCCTAGTCCAGCATCAGGCCCTAGTCCAGAATCAGACCCTCCCCCAGCATCAGACACTCCACCAGCATCAGGCCCTACTACAGCATCAGGCCCTAGTCCAGCATCAGACCCTCCCCCACCCTCCGACCCTCCCCCGGCCTCAGGCCGTTCCCCACTATCAGGCCCCCCACCTCCAGTATGAGGTGTGACAGCTCCACTTGTCTGATGCTCCTGAGCACACTCAGGCAGCCCCAGAGCCGCAGGACAATGGCTCTTGCAGGAGGTGCGTCTCCAGGAAGCACCTGCGGAGCAGCAGCAGCTGGGCTCTGTTTCAGGTCAAGGAGAGGCGAAGGGGCACTTGTGCAGGAGGCAGCCGTGGCTGTGGGCACGCTCCCCGACTCTGCTTCCTCCCCGTGGGGGCTCTGCTCTCCTGCTCTCTCACGGGCCCCAGGACTGTGTCCTTCCAGAGTCACAGTCGCCTTGATATCTCAAGCCCAAGTCCTGAGTTGCGTCCCAGTCTGGTGTGGTGGAGGGCTGGGAACACCCAAGCTCAAGGGCTGAAAGGATCCCAGGGGGACAGTCGGGCCCCAGCGGGCGGCGGGGCAGGGGATGAGGGTGGCCGCCCACAGAGGGCCCCGCAGCAGCACTGGAAGGACAGCAGCGATGCCTTAGCTCACTCGGGAACGCTCCCGGCCTAACACTCAGAGATGTTACCGTCAGCAGCTCTGGCAACGCAGGAAGCCCGGTGAGTGACACCACGCCACATGGGCTGTGTGCGTGGGCACTGCTGACCATGGCCTCGGTTTTCATTCTGGTTCCAACTGTCCCTCCAAGGGTTGACAGGCTCCTCTTCCGAATGGCACAGATGTTTTCTTTATGTGGGTGAACGCATCCCTGCTTGTTTCTGTCGGCACTGTTGTCCCTCATCGTGTGTTTTCCTCGTTACAACCTGTACTTGCTGCTCTTCCAGTTTAAATTAGGAGCAGTCCTTCGTTTCTGCATTTCCTAGTTGGCAGTGTTCACTGTGGCTTTCCAGGTGGCTCTAGCGCTAAAGATCCTGCCTGCTAATGCAAGAGATAATGAGAGATGTGGCTTCGGTCCCTGGATCGAGAAGATGGCCTGGAGGAGGGCATGACAACCCACTCCAGTATTCTTGCCTGGAGAATCCCATGGACAGAGGAGCTAGTGGGCTACAGTCCCTGGCGTCGCAAAGAGTCAGACACGACTGAAGCAGGTTAGCACACACTCAGGCTTTAGTTCAGTCACTCAGTTCTGTCCGACTCTCTGCCACTCTGTGGACTGCAGCGCTCCAGGCTTTCCTGTCCTTCACTATCTCCTGGAGTTTGCTCAAACTCATGTCCATTCAATCAGTGATGCCATAGAACCATCTCATTCCTGTTGCATCCACCAGAGAGGTGGCTGGGACTCGGCAAAGTGCATGGTCCCACTGCCTGGGTGTGAAGCTGCCCTCACCACTCTCTGACCACGTGACCATCACTGTGTCTTCCTCTGTAAATGGGGAGGTGGCAGCACCTGCTTAGGAAGGGGCACATCCAGCATCTGGTATATAAGCAATGCACCACCATCTCAGCGTTGTATTTATTAATAAAAGGGATAGCATTTAATAACCTGCTCCTTTTTCTCTCTTGTCACTTAACTGTGGTCCAGACCACATCTGGTTTACATACCGTTGTAATTCCCACACCCAGCACAAACAAGACACTCAACAAATTTCTGGTGAAGAGGCAGGAATATATCCTGTCCTCAAGGAGATGAAGCCAAGCGAGCGAGATGGGGCCTGATGATAACACTGTGTGATGAGGAGACCCCAGGAAGACGTGTGTCGCTGTGGTGTGGCGTGGGGGTCATGGGCAGAACCCCTGAGAGCTCCTGGGGATGGGGAAGGTGGCAGGAAGGAGGAGGAGGGCTGTTCCTTGCCCGGTGTCCACAGATTGCACCTCACCCCTCACTGATGAGCACTTGGGCCATTTCCAAACACTTGTCAGTGTTCTGGGGGAAACAATCATTGCCCAGCTCCTACTCAATCAACTTCACAGAATATGTTTCTAGCACTGGAGTATAAACATCTGCTTTATTCATTCCATCCTCCGTTCATCCACCCATCCAGCCAGCCATCTGTTCATCCATCCATCCACTCACTAATCCATCCGTCCATCCACTCACAAATTCCATCCACCCATCGAGCCAGCCATCGGTTCATCAATCCATCCATCCACCCACCCACTCATTAACTCATCCGATCATCTCGGACCCACCGAGAAGACAGACGCCTCCTCCGCTCCTGCTCCCAGGAGGACCCCGAGCGTGAGTGACAGGAGCCTCATGGGGCAGCGGAGGAGACACAGAAGGGACATGCCTTCAGGCCCTCCTCCTCTGAACGGGGAAGCAGCCACCTGGTCCTAAGGCCTCCTTACCGGGGTGTCCAGGCCGACCCCTTTCCTTCTTGCCAAACAAGCGACCGATGGAGGACCTGATGGCCCTTCTTCGGGGCTTCGTGCACCGAGTCCTGGCTGCTGCTGCTGCTGGAGTTGCCCCCGGGGCCGTCCTGAGAGCCTGTCGAGCTTCAGGGACAGAAAACACCCTTTAACCGGCGCCCTCATGCAAACACACACCCCTCCCCAAGACTGACTGATAGAACTGGCCACCAGCAACACCCGTGCCTCCACCTCGAGCAGACAGTGGCGTCTGCTTCACCAACCACACTCCACATGAGCAATGGGGGCTCCCAGCCACAGACATCCGCCCCAGGAAGCTGAGTGTCTCTAACTGGAGCTGCCCCCGAGGAGAGCTTGACTCCAGGCCAGCTGGCGCAGAGGGCGCTCCGACCCTCCCTCAGGGTCACCGCTTGTCAGGTGACGAGGCTCCCAGAGAAGTCGAGCTCCCCAGCTCTGGGCAGCTCCCTCTGCCTCCCGCAGGGTGACCGTCCCCGGCCGTGGCAGGAGAGCGACAGTCACCGTGCAGGGCTGCTGGTCAGGAGACCACTCGTGCCCTCCGTCGGGGGCTTCCTGGCTCAGGCCGGGAGTTCAGCAGGTGGTGGTCGAATGAGGACAGTGTCAGCCACAGGAGGGGACAGAGTCTCCTGAGAGGAGACCCTTGAGGAAAAGGGAGGGACCCTCAAGAGCGAACCTGAGAGGCACGGGGCCATCACCATCAGGAACGCGCCCCAGACGGGGAGACCTCTAGCAAGAGCAGGAAGAAAGCTCCCACAGGAGTCAATCCGCAGAGATGGACATTTTCTAAAATCACTGAGGTCCCTGAGCTCTTCTCCCCCAGCATCTGAAGTTCACCACTAACCACAGGCATCGCATCCAGTGCAATTCCTTTAAAATCATCCTTCCAACTCTTTCAAGACAAGAGGCGCAGGGCTCCTGAAACTGACGAGGCGCGCAGGCCCCTTACTTGCGGGCGTCCCTGATGTCCTCGGGGCTGGCCGCGCACAGCGCCCCCGTGTGCACCTGCTCCAGCCGAAGAGACTCAGGCGAGGCAGGGCTCGAGGTTTCAGATTTGATGGTTGTCTTGTCATTTTGCACCTCTTCCCGTAGAGCTGGCATCTGAGGGAATGAGCTAAGTATAAAATTGGCTAACAAGAGACTGTGTCGAAGAAGGCAATCATACAGGCCTTACATTATAACCACAAGCATATTTGAAAATCTATTAGCTATGCTATCCGCCAAGTACAAAAAAATGCCTTGTACTAGCTTAATGCCATCTTAAAGGACTGTCTTGTAGAGAAGCGGGGCGTGGGGCAGCGAGAGCACCTGACTGAGTGCAGAGACCCCGGACCGGAGCCTCCCTGCAGTGGGGCTCCGCCCTCCCTGGAATGCGGCGACCAGATGGCCCCGCCAGCCAGGACAGCAGAGCGACGCCAGCCCCATGAACCCTGCATGGCACCAACTGCCCTGATGAAAAGACTGCTCATCGCCAGATGCTGCTCAGAAGCACCACTAGCAAGGGTAAGGAACCTCTCAGCAAGCCTTCCAGACCTTTCTGTTTGAAGGAGAAAAGGAAACAGCTTGTACCACCACCCAAGATCATTTGTAGTGATGATGCAGGTTACTGGAACCCGTGACATCAAGTGAAACACAGGAAAGGCACCTAACCTGGCATGCGAACACCATGTGTCTGGCTCGTATTTCTCTGTAACACACGACTGGGGCTACACAGTGAAGTGCTTACACGCAGTTCCAGTGTAATTTACTCACTGTGGTCTACATAAAGCACCCCTAGGTCTTCACTAAGAGATGATCTTGTAGCAACCTAGAGTGGTGGGATTGGGAGGGAGGTTCAAAAGGGAAGGGATATATGTATACCTATGGCTAATTCATGTTGAGGTTTGACAGAAAAGAACAAAATTCTGTAAAGCAATTGTCCTTCAATTAAAAAATAAACTAGTTAAAACAAACAAAAAAAAGATGATCTCTCCTGGAGTCCCAGCTTTTCCGCTGGTCCTGGGTGTGGGGACAGGAAAGACAGTGGTGGCAACAGTGTGGGGAACAGATTAACCCCTTCAGGGTCCAGACAGGTCTCACTTACACATTTGGGTTGTGGTTAAGCCAGGGGAAGTCCGTAGAAACATGCACCTGCCTCAAAGTCAGGGACCGCAGCCGGCCCTTTCCCCGGGCCTCCTCCTGAGGAAGGGCTCTGGGCCCCCAGCCTGGCCGCCCTCCCCCAGGAGGGAAGTCCGCCCTCCCCCAGGAGGGAAGCCCGCCCCCCTGGTGCCCAGGTGACTAGGATGGGCAGGACCACGTCCTCACTTAACAGGAGGGCAGAGCAGGCCACAGAGCCAGTGAGCGGCACACCCGGGCCACCAGCCCCAGGCTGACGGAGCAGCTCCGCTGTGCCCAGCAGAAGGGCTCCCGGGCACTGAGCTGCCTGAACTGGAGCGTGGCTGCCCGAGACCTGCGGGAAGGTCCCAGGAGTGGTCGGTCAGTGGGCTGGGAGCGGGAGAGGGAGAAGGACAGCCAGCCCTCGGGGCACTGGACTCCAACAACAGGGGCTCATCCGAGGGACCAGAGGGGAGAGGCAGCTAGCTCCCTCCTGCTGCTCCCTCTATCAGGGACGCTGTGAGGGACACGAGAGCCTCTGGAGGAAAGCGGGCTGGACGGCCCCACGGTTAAGTGTCCAGGCTCTGATCAGACGAGTCCGCACTGCACTGCTGGGTGTGTGAGCCTGGGCACGGGGCCCGGCCTCTCTAAGCCTCAGTGTCCATGTCTGCTGAATGGGGATAACTGCAGCCTGGACCTCACCTGGGTGTCTGCGGGATTAGATGACAGGCTCGGAAAGCACTCGACACGGTGCCTGGCGGGCAGAGTCTCCTGCACACTGCTACCCCTGTCATTAGAGGGCTTCCCCCAAGTCTAATACCTATGGCTCTGATTCAGTCATTGCTTTTAAGAAAACACTAAGTGGAAATTCCATGGTGGTCCAGACGTTAGGACTTGGCACTTTCACTGCCGGGACACCGGTCTGATCCCTGGTTGGGGAACTACGATCCCATAAGCTGTGCAGCATGGCCAAAGAAATAAAATTTTCAAAATAATAAATACTACTATGTCTATTATAAATAAGCGCGAGATGATTAGAAAGCAAACAAGTGGCAGAAAGGGAAACTGTTACAATTGTCTCAACGAATGACCTTTTTCCAACAGAACCATCAGCATATTTTAAGTGGTGGGTGAGTTTCAAAACTTCCATTAAAACGTCAATTATTCACCAGTACATAACCACACAGTGTTCCGTCACCTGACTCGATAAGCACTCTTTAACACTTCACAGAGAAACAAAGCCATGCTAAATTACTAAATTGTTTACCTTTCGACGATGCTTCCTTAAATCACTAGGCTGATAGATGCATGCAAAGAAATGGAGAGAAACCAGGTTGATTGTGACTTTGAAGCTAAAAATTCAAGAATCAGTATAGGCAAATACAGGAAAGCAAAAATGATGGCAAACCTCTAAGTGACATTAAGACTTAGAGAACAGTAGCTGGAAACAGAACATTTTTTTTTTGACCACAGAAGTTAAATAAGCTATTCAAGATTTACTAGAGAAACACTATAAATTATGACTCAGGAAGATACAATTCTGTTACAACATCGTGATTTATTAAAGCAGAGCATCCTGTACATCAAAGGGCCTCAACAGCTGTCTGTTCTCAGCCAAACTTCTCTATAACTTATTTCTCTTAATAAAAAGCATGTTATACTTTAAAATAGTAATTTATATGCATTAGTATGCTGTAATGTTCTTTATCTTTCTGGCTTACTTCACTCTGTATAAGGGGCTCCAGTTTCATCCATCTCATTAGGACTGGTTCAAATGAATTCTTTTTAACGGCTGAGTAATATTCCATGGTGTATATGTACCACAGCTTCCTTATCCATTCATCTGCTGATGGGCATCTAGGTTGCTTCCATGTCTCGGCTATTATAAACAGTGCTGCAATGAACATTGGGGTGCACGTGTCTCTTTCAGATCTGGTTTCCTCAGTGTGTATGCCCAGAAGTGGGATTGCTGGGTCATATGGCAGTTCTATTTCCAGTTTTTTAACAAATCTCCACACTGTTTTCCATAGCGGCTGTACTAGCTTGCATTCCCACCAACAGTGTAAGAGGGTTCCCTTTTCTCCACACCCTCTCCAGCATTTATTGTGTGTAGACTTTTGGATAGCAGCCATCCTGACTGGCGTGTAATGGTACCTCATTGTGGTTTTGATTTGCATTTCTCTAATAATGAGTGATAACCCTATATGCAAAACAGAAAAAGAGACACAGAAATACAGAACAGACTATTGAACTCTGTGGGAGAATGTGAGGGTGAGATATTTCAAAAGAACAGCATGTATACTATCTATGGTGAAACAGATCCCCAGCCCAGGTGGGATGCATGAGACAAGTGCTCGGGCCTGGTGCACTGGGAAGACCCAGAGGAATCGGGTGGAGAGGGAGGTGGGAGGGGGGATCGGGATGGGGAATACGTGTAAATCTATGGCTGATTCATATCAATGTATGACAAAACCCACTGAAATGTTGTGAAGTAATTAGCCTCCAACTAATAAAAAATTTTAAAAAAAAAAAATAAAAATAAAAAAATAAAATAGTAATTTAACTGATGAGGAAGTTACCATAATACCTACTTTAACACTGAACAAATCTCACCACCTATTGGACATTAATGTAAAATCCTTACCTAGAATTTGATTTAAAACTTCTGAAAATAAATTCATTAAAGCAGGTACCCTATGAAAATGTGTAAGAATGAAAGCTAGCATAATTGCAAGTGAAGTCTTCACATTTTATGAACCATAGAAGATACTTTGTAAGAGTCTAGTAGAGACATTAACCATGCAAAAGCTGATGAGATTTACAGTCTTAAATACAAGCACCAACACAGAAAGGAGATTGTGTCAAAAGCCCATTAATTCTACACTTAGAGGATCATTTCTTTACATAAGCATAATCTCATTTATAAATTGCACAGGTTATGTAGTGTATGATCCATCTACATTATGCTTGTAACTGCATAGTGATACAATAATTCAAACTTACTGCTATGGGGGAAAAACACCATTTAATGAGCCATGAAGAAAAGCACAAACACGACTAAAGGGACACACGCTGTGGACACAGCACTGCTGAGACCAGAGCAAGTGGTTTCTCCCAAGAAACCAAATGCTTATAAGCAAGCATTACCTTGAACAATGCTAACTTTTTTAGACAGGTACCAATCTTTTTTTTAAAATTTCGCTTATTTATTTTTGGCTGCGCTGGATGTTATTGCTATGCTCAGGCTTTCTCTAGATACAATGCACGGGCTTCTCACTGCTGTGGATTCTCTTGTTTTGGAGCGTGGGCTGCAGGGCGTGTGGGCTTCAGTAGTTGTGGCACCCCGGCCTAGTTGCCCCATGGCATGTGGGGTATCCCTGGACCAAGGATGGAACCTGTGTCCCCTGCATGGGCAGGTGGACGCTTAACCACAGGCCCAACATTGAAGTCCTAAAAAAAAAAAAAATTTTTTTTTGAAAGGGGAATTCCAGGCAGTTTCTACATTTACAGTAATCACAGTGATTCAGCAGTAACAGTGAATTTATTCAATGGTCCCATACACTGAGCATCCAATGAACATGACTTTAATCCTCATTTGCTGTTATTCAGTCACTCAGTTGTGTCCGACTCTGTGACCCCATGCACCACAGCATGCCAGGCTTCCCTGTCCTTCACTATCGCCCAGAGTCTACTCAAACTCAGGTCCACTGAGTCGGTGATGCCATCCAACCATCTCATCCTCTGTCACTCCCTTCTCCTCCTGCCCTCAATCGTTCCCAGCATCAGGGTTTTTTCCAGTGAATCAGTTCTTCCCATCAGTTGGCCAAAATCCTTGTTGTCCAAAGGGACTCTCATGAGTCTTCCCCAGCACCTCAAATGATCTAAAAAAATAATTAATTTGAAATTATTGGCATTTTAACCATCTCCTGAACGTGCCTTGCTTTATTTTAGAAAACTAATTTCCAGATTTCCTGCTTTTGCTTAGAAGAAGGTAAGAGTTACATGAGCATCCATCTTGAGTAGGCTGGCAGAAATGCATCCTGGCCCAGGTCTCTAGCTTGGAACTGGGGTTTGTGCCGTGGGGTGAGAAGGGGGAGCTCTGCAGAGCCTTTGTGTAATTGTGGCTTTATTGGGTAGTCATGGGTCTAGAGCAAGCTTGACTTTCGGCCAGAGCACCTCATGTTATTGTCAACTATTATAAAAGGAAATGAAAGGGAATAAGATGTAGTGTTCTGGTGCTATACTCTGTTTTTTAAAAGCAGGATGGTTATGCAGAGTCTTTGAGCACAGAAAAAGGTTTATTTATTTATTTATTTTTTCCTCCTTCTATTTATAACCAGATCAAATTCTTGAGAAATTTAGGTAAGGGGCCAAAGTTGAGGTTAATTGGTGTTAAATCCAGGAGAATTGGAGGAAGCCAGGAAGATGGAAGAAGAAGTGGATGGGGCTGCAGTCAATAAAATGGGCACCCTTCTCCTGCATCACACCCCTCTGCAGGGTAACCCGTGGCACTTTGTCTTCAGAGAGTCCCTCCCGCTAGCCCCGTGAGGCCGGGAGAGTGACAGCTTTGCCCACTGGGCACAGGGCTGGTTGGCCCAGGTAATCTGTCCTAAGAAATTGGGCCTGCAGCCCAGCACACAGGGCACCAGACCCGTCCGTTCTGCGTGTTCTGGCAAAAGTGGCTGAGGATCACAGTCCAACAAATACAAAGCTGCTTCCTATTCCAGACTCACTCCTGAGTGCATTTTGTCTCAGATTGCATAATAAACATTCTTTTGTTTAACAAATTGTTTTGCATCATCACTTCTGAACCATGTTAATGATATCGTATCTGACATAGCAATAGAGTTTGGTTTTTTGTTTTTATTTTCACTCAAGCAGGGTCTGTCTTCAAAGAAGACAGAAGAATGACCTGAGAAGTGTCACTCTTTTGGAGGCCAACGCTAAGGTGAAGGATATTGCAATATCCAGGGAGAGGAGAACTCTAAAAGGTGAACTTCAATAAGGTACTTTTGAGCATATTTTCCATGGGATTTTAGTAGGTGACAAAGATCCCAATATGGAGAAGGAATGGCAACCCACTCCAGTATTCTTGCCTGGGAAATCTCATGGACAGAGGAGCCTGGTGGCCTACAGTCCATGACATCACAAAGAGTCAGACACAACTTAGCAACTGAACAACAACAATCCACAATCAGGCAGATTGTGATTTGGGGAAACACTGCTTGAGGGAAATGTAGAATAAAATGGAGAGTGAAGTGACCTAGCAATATGGGGCATAGAGTTTTGGAAGAAATTAAAAGTGTGTAGAATAATAGTTGCAAATATTCAAACAATAAAGTCTGTGGCCAAAGGAAAGAAAGAAAAAGATCCAAATAAAGAAAAGCAAGTATTTGTAAAAACACTGAAAGATCAGGCCTCTGAAATTCAGGTGACAGTGATGCTCACTGAGAGTTGTAAGCTACAAGGTCTTCATCACAGAAATCTTCCTATCACCAGGGTATATGTAGAAGGACAAAAGCCCATGGGGATATTGCCTTACATGAATTGGGGGAATCTTAGGTTGTTTTTACGGCAGTGCCAATTAGTAGAGGCCCATACTCCACAGGCGATTTCTCAACAATACTTGGTTCACATGACTGTTCAGATTGCCTAGGGAATGAGCTATCTGTCCAGAAGGGACGTCATCCACCAAGATGTGGCTGCTAGGAAGTGTATCACTGAGGACACACTTCAAGTTAAGATCACAGACAATGCTGTCTCCAGAGACTTGTTCCCCATGGATTATAATTGCCTGGGGGACAGTGAAAACAGGTGGGTTCGGTGGACGGCCCTTGAAAGTCTGGTTAATAATGAGTTCTCCAGTGCCAGCAACCTGTGGGCCTTCAGAGTAATGCTGTGGGAACTAGCTTTTGACTCTGGGCCAAATGCCCTACGTGGACATGGCCGCCTTTGACATGGTTGCGTGCCCTAAAAGATGGTTACTGCACTGTGCTGAGGAACTGTGCTGTGATGGCTTGTTGCTGGCCCTTTGATCCAGAAGAGAGATCCCAGTTCTAGCAACTGGTCATGTATAGCCACCTCTGCCTTGTCCTAATGATTACAGATGAGTCACTAATTGCACCCCATGTTCAGCTATATATCTTGAAAGAAAAAGATCAAAGAATGTGTGCACCTGTCTTAAAACCACCACAGGTAAATACTGTTAATCTTGTCTTTTCCTCTTAACATTTTTAAACACTTTTCTTTTTATTACATTTTTTCTTTTAATTATTTTGGTACAATGTTACTTTTGATAACTCCCTAACATACTGTATGGGTCTAACACCAGTAGCTTAACCAGAATCCCGTTGGGAGCATTTAAATTATTTTGAAGTTTTTGACATTTGAATAATACTACAAAAACATTTTGTCACATAAATGTCTATATGTGTGTTCATCACTCAGTTGTGTCCGACTCTTTGCAACCCATGAACTGTAGCTTGCCAGGCTGCTCTGTCCATGGGATTCTCCAGACAAGAACATTGGAATGGTTCATTCCCTTCTCCAGGGGATCTTCCCAACCCAGGGATTGAACCCAGGTCTCCTGCATTGCAGGCAGATTCCTCACCATCTGAGCCACTGGAGAAGCCCAAATGTCTCTATAATCCATGATTATTTAACAAGGCTCATGGGTAGACTAAAATGGTCATTAGTGTGGAAATGGTGTCAGCAACTCAGAGAATGGAGCAAAAGCCAAGTGCTTAATAAGACATTGTCTGGACACTCTGCAGGAAGGGAAAGGTGGAAATCCTGGGAAGTGGTTTGAATCAGGAAGATTCCAGACTCCTATGGGATCGTAGCATAATGGAGGACGGAGACAGCTGTCAAAGCTGTGATTTTGCTGTGATTCAGCAGGGAGAGCATGAGGTGTGCCCAAGGGGACAGAAAAGAC
Organism: Cervus canadensis; assembly: GCF_019320065.1. NCBI lineage: Eukaryota > Metazoa > Chordata > Mammalia > Artiodactyla > Cervidae > Cervus > Cervus canadensis. The sequence continues at coordinate 3,881,746 of NC_057415.1, read as the reverse complement.
AAACCGGAGGAAGAGTAGTCAAGTGCTGAGACGAGAGTAAAACCCGAGTCTGAGGAGTCAAGAAAAACAGGGAAAGATGAGTCAGGACCCAGGAAAGGGATGAGTGAAAAGTCACTTCATGTTTTTGTGGAAATCTGTTCCAAAACCTGAGTTTTGTATTTTCTATTTGTCCAATGCAAACTACTGGGAGATGTCAAAAAACCTTTCAAAGTTTATGTATTTAATGAAATTCCATAGAGGGAATGTTTAACATCCAGGCAGAGAGACTGTGTGCACCCTGCTTATCTTGACTACTGGGGACAAATTTCCGGCCTTTAATCCTATTATTTTCAATTAATCAAATGGACATGACATTTTTCAGATTTGCTTAAAGTTTAAGTTTTTTCAGCAAAGATTGTGTGCAACTTTGCTTAAAGGCTGTTTGAATGGTTAACAGGACTTCCCAGGTGGTGCTAGTGGTAAAGAACCCTGCCTGTCAATGCAGGAGATCTAAGAGATGCCTGTTCCATCTCTGGGTCAAGACGATCCTCTGGAAGAGAGCACGGCAATCCACTCCAGTATTCTTGCCTGGCGAATCCCATGAATAGAGAAGCCTGGTGGGTTAAGGTCCATAAGGTTGCAAAGAGTTAGACATGACTGAAGCGACTTAGCATGCAACAAGCACAAATGATTGACACGCCTTAGAAGGGAGAGGTTGGCTACTGCCCTGTAGGGACTAGAGGTTGTCCCCTGCCCTTCAGGGATGTGTAGTCACATTCTAGGCTTCTTTCCTCCAAAAGAGACTTTGTTTCTATTCCAGAAGAAAATACAGGATCTTTCTTACTGAGGAGGAGAGCAGGGGTAGATGTGTCAGCCATCTATTTAAGCTCTGAGTTTCATAACCTGGAATTTATGCATAAACCCCACTGCACACACAGGTACATGTGCCTCTACCCTCTCCCCCCATGGGGAACCAGGGCGAAGTTTACTCAGCAACGAAACAGTCTGATCCTTGATCCAGAGATCTCACAACGGGATGGTATGTGTACAGTTCTCTAGCATGTACGTTTGTATACATACATATACACTTGTATACTGGTATATACATGCTACCCAGGTATACATGCACACTCATAAAGACTCACATAAATAACTGTGGTAACTTGTTAACTCGCAAGTAGGATCTCAGACCTGTCAGCATTTCAGAGAAAATACCAAGAAATGGATCAACAGAAGCAGTGGGATGTCTCAAGATCAGGGTCAAAGGATGGTGACTTGCCCCCCACCCCACCCCCCACCCCCCACCCCCACCCCCCCCCGCGCCCAGTCACTCACTTGCTCTGATGAAACAAGCTGCTATGTTTTGTGCAGCCCTATGGAGAGGCCCGGGCTTCCCTGGTGGCACTGGGGGTAAAGAACCTGCTTGCCATTGCTAGAGACATAAGAGATGCCAGTTCAGTTCCTCAATCAGAAAGATCACCTGGAGGAAGGCATGGCAACCCACACCAGTATTCTTGCCTGGAGAATTCCATGGACAGGGGGGGCCTGGCATAGGGTCGCAAAGGGTCGGACACAGCTGAAGCGACTTAGCATGTACATACACACGTGGAGAGGACTGGGCTTCCCTGGTGGCTCAGCCATGAAGAATCCGTCCAGCAGTGCAGGAGACTTGGGTTTGATCCTTAGGTTGGGAAGATCTGGAGAAGGAAATAGCAACCCACTCCAGTATTCTTGCCTGAAGAATTCCACGGACATAGGAGCCTGGTAGGCTACAGTCCATGGGGTTACAAACAGTCTGACATGACTGAGTGACTAATATTAAACAGAGTGACTAATAATAAATGGAGAGGCCCACATCACAATAAACAATAAATGGAGATGCCCACATCACAGGGACAAAGGACAGCCTCCTGCCATCTGCCCCCAAGAACTGAATCCAGCCCCTACCTCTTGTGTAAGCTTGGAAGCACAGGTATCTTTTCCATTCCATTCCTCACAGCCCCAGTCTGGTGAGACTCAGTATCAGAGAACCAAACTACACTGAACCATTAGAAATGGTGATGTAATAAAGGCTGTGACAAACCTAGATGCCATATTAGAAAGCAGAGACATCACTTTGCTGACAAAGATCCGTCTGGTCAACACTATAGTATTTCCAGTAGTCATGTACGGATGTGAAAGTAGGACCATAAAGAAGGCTGAGCACCGAAGAACTGATGCTTTTTAACCGTGGTGTTGGAGAAGACACTTGAGAGTCCCTTGGACAGCAAGGAGATCAAGCCAGTCAATCTTGAAAGATATCAACCCTGAATATTCATTGGAAGGACTGAGGCTGAAGCTCCAATACTTTGGCCACCTGATGGGAAGAGCCGACTCACTTGAAAAGAGTGATGCTGGGAAAGATTGAAGGCATGAAAAGAAGTGGTTGACAGGATGAGATGGTTGGATGGCATCACCAACTCAGTGGACAGGAGTTAGAGCAAACTCTGCGAGATGGTGAAGGAGAGGGAAGTCTGGCATGCTGCAGTCCATGGGATCACAAAGAGTCGGACGTGACTGAGTGAACAAGAATAAGGCTGTAGTTTTAAAACACTAAGTTTTCGGGTGATTTCCACTAATACGTGCTCTTACCTATCCTGCAGAACTGCTCAGACGCATCCCATATGTGAAATGTTACTTGCTCAGTCATCTTCGACTCCTTGTGACCCCATGGACTGGGACTTGCCAGGCAACACTGCTTTTCAAGTATTTAAAGTAATTATAAATTCACCTCTTCCTCCTGATTTGTGATTAAAGTATTTTTCTTCCCACTCCTGATGTAATATGGAGTTGCTCACAGGCAGGAGTGGGGGCAGTCAGGGGGGTGTGCAGATCTGCACTAGCACCTTTGCTCCGGGGAAGGGGACAGGGGTGGGACCAAGGGGCTCCCCCAGGAAATCTAGGTGGGTGGGGGATCCTACCCTAAGGTCCAGGGGAAGGGAGTTGGGTCTCCATGAGGTTGCAGGGCTGAGCCACCAGACCCACTGTGATGAGGATGCAGAAAGGACAGCAGGGACAGAAGGGGAAGGTGGCCCCGTAGTGGCAGGGGGCTCACAAGTGAGGGGCCACAGAAGAACCCCAGCAAGCCGGGCACCACCAGCCCTTCCCAACAGCTCTCAGAGCCGGTCTGCACGTCCAGGGAGCCCAGCAGGCCCAGACAGGACTCAGAGACACCACAGGAGGGAGGCCGTGCAGGGCCCGGCAGGCTGGGGCCCCTCTCCCAGGGGAAGAGCAGGGAGGAGGTGGGCGGAGGAGGGGCTGAGTTCCAGGCCCCCAGGACTCTGGCACCTGGAAGTCTTGAGTCAGAGCAGGAGACACACCCATGCAGGATGAGCCTGAGGCATAAAGGGGAGCGGGAAGGAGCGGGTCACACAAGAACACACCGCTGTGCCCTTCACTCAGAGCTGCTCCAGAGAACCAGAGGATGGGGAAAACACACACGCAGATGCCTCTTGTTATGTAAAATTACATATTTAATTTGGTCACAAATTCATAAAACTATATTTATAGAAAACTATAATTTCATAATTTTAATAGTTCTTATACTTGTTATAACATTCCACATTTGTCAAAATGTATAAAACTATATAAAATTATAATATTTGTATATAACAGCACATGTTTAATTTGGTTACAGTCATAAAATTGCATATTTACATAAAATTGCAAAATTTCTATGTAACTGCCATTTATTTTGGTCACAAATTCATCCAATTGCTTATTTATATAAAATTTTTATATAACATTGCATATTTGACCACAAATTCTTTAAATTGCATATTTATAGAAAATTGCAAAATTTGTATATAACACTGAATATTCAATTTGGTTCAAAATCATAAAATTGCACGTTTACATAAAATTATAAAATTTCTATATGACATTGCACATTTAATTTGGTCACATTCATTACTGGGGAGGAACCTGAACAGGCATCCAGTCTTCAAGTAAACTTTAAATTGTCACACTTGCATTGGCATAAAGCAGTAATGCTTCCCGGATGGCTCAGCAGGCAAAGAACTCGCCTGCAATGCAGGAGACACAGGACACGCGAGTTCGATCCCTGGATCGGGAAGATCCCCTGGAGTAGGAAATGGCAACTCACTCCAGTATTCTTGCCTGGAGAATCAATCCCATGGACAGAGGAGTCTGGTAGGCTATAGTTCACGGGGTCGCAGAGTCGGACACGACTGAGCGACTAAGCACCCACAGGAAAGTAACAAAGGAGTCAAGTTTCACGTTTCTTGAAGATTCTCATTAGTAAAACACACAAGAAACGTGTACAAATGAATATACATGACAAATACTGACAAGGCTGATACTTTAGATGGGCACTCAAGGAAGTCTTCTGAGAAAGGGACAAGTGACCTAATTCTTCTGTGGCCCCTCACTTTTGAGCCCCCTGCCACTACGGGGCCACCTTCCCCTTCTGTCCCTGCTGTCCTTTCTGCATCCTCATCACAGTGGGTCTGGTGGCTCAGCCCTGCAACCTCATGGAGACCCAACTCCCTTCCCCTGGACCTTAGGGTAGGATCCCCCACCCACCTAGATTTCCTGGGGGAGCCCAGTGGTTCCACCCCTGTCCCCTTCCCCGGAGCAAAGGTGCTAGTGCAGATCTGCACACCCCCTTGACTGCCCCCACTCCTGCCTGGGAGCAATTACATATTACATCAGGAGTGGGAAGAAAAATACTTTAATCACAAATCAGGAGGAAGAGGTGAATTTATAATTACTTTAAATACTTGAAAAGCAGTGTTGCTTGGCAACTCTCAGTCCATGGGGTCACAAGGAGTCGAACATGACTGAGCAACTAACATTTCACATATGGGATGCGTCTGAGCAGTTCTGCAGGATAGGTAAGAGCACGTATTAGTGGAAATCACCCGAAAACTTAGTGTTTTAAAACTACAGCCTTATTCTTGTTCACTCAGTCACGTCCGACTCTTTGTGATCCCATGGACTGCAGCATGCCAGACTTCCCTCTCCTTCACCATCTCGCAGAGTTTGCTCTAACTCCTGTCCACTGAGTTGGTGATGCCATCCAACCATCTCATCCTGTCAACCACTTCTTTTCATGCCTTCAATCTTTCCCAGCATCACTCTTTTCAAGTGAGTCGGCTCTTCCCATCAGGTGGCCAAAGTATTGGAGCTTCAGCCTCAGTCCTTCCAATGAATATTCAGGGTTGATATCTTTCAAGATTGACTGGCTTGATCTCCTTGCTGTCCAAGGGACTCTCAAGAGTCTTCTCCAACACCACGGTTAAAAAGCATCAGTTCTTCGGTGCCCAGCCTTCTTTATGGTCCTACTTTCACATCCATACATGACTACTGGAAATACTATAGTGTTGACCAGACGGATCTTTGTCAGCAAGGTGATGTCTCTGCTTTCTAATATGGCATCTAGGTTTGTCACAGCCTTTATTACATCACCATTTCTAATGGTTCAGTGTAGTTTGGTTCTCTGATACTGAGTCTCACCAGACTGGGGCTGTGAGGAATGGAATGGAAAAGATACCTGTGCTTCCAAGCTTACACAAGAGGTAGGGGCTGGATTCAGTTCTTGGGGGCAGATGGCAGGAGGCTGTCCTTTGTCCCTGTGATGTGGGCATCTCCATTTATTGTTTATTGTGATGTGGCCCTCTCCATTTATTATTAGTCACTCTGTTTAATATTAGTCACTCAGTCATGTCAGACTCTTTGTAACCCCATGGACTGTAGCCTACCAGGCTCCTATGTCCGTGGAATTCTTCAGGCAAGAATACTGGAATGGGTTGCTATTTCCTTCTCCAGCTCTTCCCAACCTAGGGATCACACCCAAGTCTCCTGCACTGGCGGACGGATTCTTCACGGCTGAGCCACCAGGGAAGCCCAGTCCTCTCCACGTGTGTATGTACATGCTAAGTCTCTTGAGCTGTGTCCGACCCTTTGTGACCCTATGCCAGGCCCCCTCTGTCCATGGAATTCTCCAGGCAAGAATACTGGTGTGGGTTGCCATGCCTTCCTCCAGGGGATCTTTCCGATTGAGGAACTGAACTGGCATCTCTTAGGTCTCTAGCAATGGCAAGCAGGTTCTTTACCCCCAGTGCCACCAGGGAAGCCCGGGCCTCTCCATAGGGCTACACAAAACATAGCAGCTTGTTTCATCAGAGCAAGTGAGTGACTGGGCGCGGGGTGGGGGTGGGGGGGCAAGTCACCATCTTTTGACCCTGATCTTGAGACATCCCACTGCTTCTGTTGATCCATTTCTTGGTATTTTCTCTGAAATGCTGACAGGTCTGAGATCCTACTTGCGAGTTAACAAGTTACCACAGTTATTTATGTGAGTCTTTATGAGTGTGCATGTATACCTGGGTAGCATGTATATACCAGTATACAAGTGTATATGTATGTATACAAACGTACATGCTAGCCAACTGTACACATACCATCCCGTTGTGAGATCTCTGGATCAAGGATCAGACTGTTTCGTTGCTGAGTAAACTTCGCCCTGGTTCCCCATGGGGGGAGAGGGTAGAGGCACATGTACCTGTGTGTGCAGTGGGGTTTATGCATAAATTCCAGGTTATGAAACTCAGAGCTTAAATAGATGGCTGACACATCTACCCCTGCTCTCCTCCTCAGTAAGAAATATCCTGTATTTTCTTCTGGAATAGAAACAAAGTCTCTTTTGGAGGAAAGAAGCCTAGAATGTGACTACACGGCCCCGAAGGGCAGGGGACAACCTCTAGTCCCTACAGGGCAGTAGCCAACCTCTCCCTTCTAAGGCGTGTCAATCATTTGTGCTTGTTGCATGCTAAGTCGCTTCAGTCATGTCTAACTCTTTGCAACCTTATGGACCTTAACCCACCAGGCTTCTCTATTCATGGGATTCGCCAGGCAAGAATACTGGAGTGGATTGCCGTGCTCTCTTCCAGAGGATCGTCTTGACCCAGAGACCGAACAGGCATCTCTTAGATCTCCTGCATTGACAGGCAGGGTTCTTTACCACTAGCACCACCTGGGAAGTCCTGTTAACCATTCAAACAGCCTTTAAGCAAAGTTGCACACAATCTTTGCTGAAAAAACTTAAACTTTAAGCAAATCTGAAAAATGTCATGTCCATTTGATTAATTGAAAATAATAGGATTAAAGGCCGGAAATTTGTCCCCAGTAGTCAAGATAAGCAGGGTGCACACAGTCTCTCTGCCTGGATGTTAAACATTCCCTCTATGGAATTTCATTAAATACATAAACTTTGAAAGGTTTTTTGACATCTCCCAGTAGTTTGCATTGGACAAATAGAAAATACAAAACTCAGGTTTTGGAACAGATTTCCACAAAAACATGAAGTGACTTTTCACTCATCCCTTTCCTGGGTCCTGACTCATCTTTCCCTGTTTTTCTTGACTCCTCAGACTCGGGTTTTACTCTCGTCTCAGCACTTGACTACTCTTCCTCCGGTTTGTCTTTTCTGTCCCCTTGGGCACACCTCATGCTCTCCCTGCTGAATCACAGCAAAAGGTCTCTGGCTTTGACAGCTGTCTCTGTCCTCCATTATGCTATGATCCCATAGGAGTCTGGAATCTTCTTGATTCAAACCACTTGCCAGGATTTCCACCTTTCCCTTCCTGCAGAGTGTCCAGACAATGTCTTATTAAGCACTTGGCTTTTGCTCCATTCTCTGAGTTGCTGACACCATTTCCACACTAATGACCATTTCAGTCTACCCATTAGCCTTGTTAAATAATCATGGATTATAGAGACATTTGGGTTTCTCCAGTGGCTCAGATGGTGAGGAATCTGCCTGCAATGCAGGAGACCTGGGTTCAGTCCCTGGGTTGGGAAGATCCCCTGGAGAAGGGGATGGCAACCCATTCCAATGTTCTTGTCTGGAGAATCCCATGGACAGAGCAGCCTGGCAAGCTACAGTTCACGGGTTGCAAAGAGTCAGACACAACTGAGTGACGAACACACATATAGACATTTATGTGACAAAATGTTTTTGTAGTATTATTCAAATGTCAAAAACTTCAAAATAATTTAAATGCTCCCAACGGGATTCTGGTTAAGCTACTGGTGTTAGACCCATACAGTATGTTAGGGAGTTATCAAAAGTAACATTGTAGCAAAATAATTAAAAGAAAAAATGTAATAAAAAGAAAAGTGTTTAAAAATGTTAAGAGGAAAAGACAAGATTAACAGTATTTACCTGTGGTGGTTTTAAGGCAGGTGCACACATTCTTTGATCTTTTTCTTTCAAGATATATAGCTGAACATGGGGTGCAATTAGTGACTCATCTGTAATCATTAGGACAAGGCAGAGGTGGCTATACATGACCAGTTGCTAGAACTGGGATCTCTCTTCTGGATCAAAGGGCCAGCAACAAGCCATCACAGCACAGTTCCTCAGCACAGTGCAGTAACCATCTTTTAGGGCACGCAACCATGTCAAAGGCGGCCATGTCCACGTAGGGCATTTGGCCCAGAGTCAAAAGCTAGTTCCCACAGCATCACTCTGAAGGCCCACCGGTCACTGGCACTGGAGAACTCATTATTAACCAGACTTTCAAGGGCCGTCCACCGAACCCACCTGTTTTCACTGTCCCCCAGCCAATGATAGTCCATGGGGAACAAGTCTCTGGAGACAGCATTGTCTGTGATCTTAACTTGAAGTGTGTCCTCAGTGATACAGTTCCTAGCAGCCACATCTTGGTGGATGACGTCCCTTCTGGACAGATAGCTCATTCCCTAGGCAATCTGAACAGTCATGTGAACCAAGTATTGTTGAGAAATCGCCTGTGGAGTATGGGCCTCTACTAATTGGCACTGCTGTAAAAACAACCTAAGATTCCCCCAGTTCATGTAAGGCAATATCCCCATGGGCTTTTCTCCTTCCACATACACCCCGGTGATAGGAAGATTTCTGTGATGAAGACCTTGTAGCTTACAACTCTCAGTGAGCATCACTGTCACCTGAATTTCAGAGGCCCGATCTTTCAGTGTTTTTACAAATACTTGCTTTTCTTTATTTGGATCTTTTTCTTTCTTTCCTTTGGCCACAGACTTTATTGTTTGAATATTTGCAACTATTATTCTACACACTTTTAATTTCTTCCAAAACTCTATGCTCCATATTGCTAGGTCACTTCACTCTCCATTTTATTCTACATTACCCTCAAGCAGTGTTTCCCCAAATCACAATCTGCCTGATTGTGGATTGTTGTTGTTCAGTTGCTAAGTTGTGTCTGACTCTTTGTGATGTCATGGACTGTAGGCCACCAGGCTCCTCTGTCCATGAGATTTCCCAGGCAAGAATACTGGAGTGGGTTGCCATTCCTTCTCCATATTGGGATCTTTGTCACCTACTAAAATCCCATGGAAAATATGCTCAAAAGTACCTTATTGAAGTTCACCTTTTAGAGTTCTCCTCTCCCTGGATATTGCAATATCCTTCACCTTAGCGTTGGCCTCCAAAAGAGTGACACTTCTCAGGTCATTCTTCTGTCTTCTTTGAAGACAGAACCCTGCTTGAGTGAAAATAAAAACAAAAAACCAAACTCTATTGCTATGTCAGATACGATATCATTAACATGGTTCAGAAGTGATGATGCAAAACAATTTGTTAAACAAAAGAATGTTTATTATGCAATCTGAGACAAAATGCACTCAGGAGTGAGTCTGGAATCAGAAGCAGCTTTGTATTTGTTGGACTGTGATCCTCAGCCACTTTTGCCAGAACACGCAGAATGGACGGGTCTGGTGCCCTGTGTGCTGGGCTGCAGGCCCAATTTCTTAACACAGGACAGGTTACCTGGGCCAACCAGCCCTGTGCCCAGTGGGCAAAGCTGTCACTCTCCCGGCCTCACGGGGCTAACGGGAGGGACTCACTGAAGACAAAGTGCCACGGGTTATGCTTCAGAGGGGTGTGATGCAGGAGAAGGGTGCCCATTTTATTGACTGCAGCCCCATCCACTTCTTCTTCCATCTTCCTGGCTTCCTCCAATTCTCCTGGATTTAACACCAATTAACCTCAACTTTGGCCCCTTACCTAAATTTCTCAAGAATTTGATCTGGTTATAAATAGAAGGAGGAAAAAATAAATAAATAACAAAACCTTTTTCTGTGCTCAAAGACTCTGCATAACTATCCTGCTTTTAAAAAACAGAGTATAGCACCAGAACACTACATCTTATTCCCTTTCATTTCCTTTTATAATAGTTGAAAATAACATGAGGTGCTCTGGCCAAAAGTCAAGCTTGCTCTAGACCCATGACTACCCAATAAAGCCACAATTACACAAAGGCTCTGCAGAGCTCCACCTTCTCACCCCACAGCACAAACCCCAGTTCCAAGCTAGAGACCTGGGCCAGGATGCATTTCTGCCAGCCTACTCAAGATGGATGCTTATGTAACTCTTACCTTCTTCTAAGCAAAAGCAGGAAATCTGGAAATTAGTTTTCTAAAATAAAGCAAGGCACGTTCAGGAGATGGTTAAAATGGCAATAATTTCAAATTAATTATTTTTTTAGATCATTTGAGGTGCTGGGGAAGACTCATGAGAGTCCCTTTGGACAACAAGGATTTTGGCCAACTGATGGGAAGAACTGATTCATTGGAAAAAACCCTGATGCTGGGAAAGATTGAGGGCAGGAGAAGAAGGGAGTGACAGAGGATGAGATGGTTGGATGGCATCACCGACTCAGTGGAGCAGACTCTGGGCAATAGTGAAGGACGGGGAAGCCTGGCATGCTGTGGTGCATGGGGTCAAGGAGTCGGACACAACTGAGTGACTGAATAACAACCAATGAGGATTAAAGTCATATACATTGGATGCTCAGTGTATGGGACCATTGAATAAATTCACTGTTACTGCTGAATCACTGTGATTACTGTAAATGTAGAAACTGCCTGGAATTCCCCTTTCAAAAAAAAAATTTTTTTTTTTTTTTTTAGGACTTCAATGTTGGGCCTGTGGTTAAGCGTCCACCTGCCAATGCAGGGGACACAGGTTCCATCCTTGGTCCAGGGATATCCCACATGCCATGGGGCAACTAGGCCAGTGTGCCACAGCTACTGAAGCCCACACCCCCTGCAGCCCATGCTCCAAAACAAGAGAATCCACATCAGTGAGAAGCCCGTGCATTGTATCTAGAGAAAGCCTGAGCATAGCAATAAGATCCAGCGCAGCCAAAAATAAATAAGCGAAATTAAAAAAAAAAGATTGGTACCTGTCTAAAAAAATTAGCATTGTTCAAGGTAATGCTTGCTTACAAGCATTTGGTTTGTTGGGAGAAACCACTTGCTCTGGTCTCAGCAGTGCTGTGTCCACATCGTGTGTCCCTTTAGTCGTGTTTGTGCTTTCCTTCATGGCTCATTAAATGGTGTTTTTCCCCCATAGCAGTAAGTTTGAATTATTGTATCACTATGCAGTTACAAGCATAATGTAGATGGATCATACACTACATAACCTGTGCAATTTATAAATGAGATTATGCTTACGTAAAGAAATGATCTTCTAAGTGTAGAATTAATGGGCTTTTGACACAATTTCCTTTCTGTGTTGGTGCTTGTATTTAAGACTGTAAATCTCATCAGCTTTTGCATGGTTAAAGTCTCTACTAGACTCTTACAAAGTATCTTCTATGGTTCATAAAATGTGAAGACTTCACTTGCAATTATGCTAGCTTTCATTCTTACACATTTTTATAGGGTACCTGCTTTAATGAATTTATTTTCAGAAGTTTTAAATCAAATTCTAGGTAAGGATTTTACATTAATGTCCAATAGGTGGTTAGATTTGTTCAGTGTTAAAATAGGTATTATGGTAACTTCCTCATCAGTTAAATTACTATTTCAAAGTATAACATGTTTTTTATTAAGAGAAATAGGTTATAGAGAAGTTTGGCTGAGAACAGACAGCTGTTGAGGCCCTTTGATGTACAGGATGCTCTGCTTTAATAAATCACGATGTTGTATCAGACTCGTATCTTCCTGAGTAATAATTTATAGTGTTTCTCTAGTAAATCTTGAATAGCTTATTTAACTTCTGTGGTCAAAAAAAAAAAAAAAATCTTTTGTTTCCAGCTACTGTTCTCTAAGTCTTAATGTCACTTATAGGTTTGCCATCATTTTTGCTTTCCTGTATTTGCCTATACTGATTCTTGAATTTTTAGCTTCAAAGTCACAATCAACCTGGTTTCTCTCCATTTCTTTCCATGCATCTATCAGCCTAGTGATTTAAGGAAGCATCGTCGAAAGGTAAACTATTTAGTAATTTAGCACGGCTTTGTTTCTCTGTGAAGTGTTAAAGAGTGCTTATCGAGTCACGTGAATGAACACTGTGTGGTTATGTACTGGTGAATAATTGACGTTTTAATGGAAGTTTTGAAACTCACCCACCACTTAAAATATGCTGATGGTTCTGTTGGAAAAAGGTCATTTGTTGAGACAATTGTAACAGTTTCCCTTTCTGCCACTTGTTTGCTTTCTAATCATCTCATGCTTATGTATAATAGACATAGTAGTATTTATTATTTTGAAAATTTTATTTTTTTGGCCATGCTGCACAGCTTATGGGATCGTAGTTCCCCAACCAGGGATCAGACCGGTGTCCCGGCAGTGAAAGTGCCAAGTCCTAACGTCTGGACCACCATGGAATTTCCGCTTAGTGTTTTCTTAAAAGCAATGACTGAATCAGAGCCATAGGTATTAGACTTGGGGGAAGCCCTCTAATGACGGGGGTAGCAGTGTGCAGGAGACTCTGCCCGCCAGGCACGGTGTCGAGTGCTTTCCGAGCCTGTCATCTAATCCTGCAGACACCCAGGTGAGGTCCAGGCTGCAGTTATCCCTATTCAGCAGACGTGGACATTGAGGCTTAGAGAGGCCGGGCCCCGTGCCCAGGCTCACACACCCAGCAGTGCGGTGCAGACTCGTCTGATCAGAGCCTGGACACTTAACCGTGGGTCCGTCCAGCCCGCTTTCCTCCAGAGGCTCTCGTGTCCCTCACAGCGTCCCTGATGGAGGGAGCGGCAGGAGGGAGCTCGCTTCCTCTCCCCTCTGGTCCCTCGGATGAGCCCCTGTTGTTGGAGTCCAGTGCCCCGAGGGCTGGCCGTCCTTGTCCCTCTCCCGCTCCCAGCCCAGTGACCGACTACTCCTGGGACCTTCCCGCAGGTCTCGGGCAGCCGCGCTCCAGTTGAGGCAGCTCAGTGCCCGGGAGCCCTTCTGCTGGGCACAGCGGAGCTGCTCCGTCAGCCTGGGGCTGGTGGCCTGGGTGTGCCGCTCACCGGCTTTCTGGCCTGCTCTGCCCTCCTGTTAAGTGAGTACGCGGTCCTGCCCATCCTAGTCACCTGGGCACCAGGGGGGCGGGCTTCCTTCCTGGGGGCGGGCGGGCTTCCCTCCTGGGAGAGGGCGGCCAGGCTGGGGGCCCAGAGCCCTTCCTCAGGAGGAGGCCCGGGGAAGGGGCCGGCTGCGGTCCCTGACTTTGAGGCAGGTGCATGTTTCTACAGACTTCCCCTGGCTTAACCAGAACCCAAATGTGTAAGTGAGACCTGTCTGGACCCTGAAGGGGTTAATCTGTTCTCCACACTGTTGCCACCACTGTCTTTCCTTTCCTTACACCCGGGACCAGCGGAAAAGCTGGGACTCCAGGAGAGATCATCTTTTTTTTCCTTTTAATTACTTTATTTTTTAATGGAAGGATAATTGCTTTACAAAATTTTGTTCTTTTCTGTCAAACCTCAACATGAATTAGCCATAGGTATACATATATCCCTTCCCTTTTGAACCTCCCTCCCATTTCCCTCCCCATCCCACCGCTCTAGGTTGCTACAAGATCATCTCTGAGTGAAGACCTAGGGGTGCTTTATGTAGACCACAGTGAGTAAATTACACTGGACTGCGTGTAAGCACTTCACTGTGTAGCCCCAGTCGTGTGTTACAGAGAAATACGAGCCAGACACATGGTGTTCGCATGCCGGGTTAGGTACCTCCCTGTGTTTCACTTGGTGTCACGGGTTCCAGTAACCTGCATCATCACTACAAATGATCTTGGGTGGTGGTACAAGCTGTTTCCTTTTCTCCTTCAAACAGAAAGGTCTGGAAGGCTTGCTGAGAGGTTCCTTACTCTTGCTAGTGGTGCTTCTGAGCAGCATCTGGCGATGAGCACAGTCCTTTCATCAGGGCAGTTGGTGCCACGCAGGGTTCATGGGGCTGGCGTCGCTCTGCTGTCCTGCCCGGCGGGGCCATCTGGTCGCCGCATTCCAGGGACAGCGGAGCCCCGCTGCAGGGAGGCTCCCGTCCGGGGTCTCTGCACTCAGTCAGGTGCTCTTGGTGCCCCACGCCCCGCTTCTCTACAAGACAGTCCTTTAAGATGGCATTAAGCTAGTACAAGGCATTTTTTTGTACTTGGCGGATAGCATAGCTAATAGATTTTCAAATATGTTTGTGGTTATAATGTAAGGCCTGTATGATTGCCTTTTTTGACACAGTCTCTTGTTAGCCAATTTTACACTTAGCTCATTCACTCAGATGCCAGCTCTACAGGAGGAGGTGCAAAATGCCAAGTCCACCATCAAATCTGAAACCTCGAGCCCTGCCTCGCCTGAGTCTTTTCGGCTGGAGCAGGTGCAGACGGGGGCGCTGTGCGCGGAGGACATCAGGGACGCCCGCAAGTAAGGGGCCTGCGCGCCTCGTCAGTTTCAGGAGCCCTGTGCCTCTTGTCTTGAAAGAGTTGGAAGGATGATTTTAAAGGAATTGCACTGGATGCGGTGCCTGTGTTTAGTGGTGAACTTCAGATGCTGGGGGAGAAGAGCTCAGGGACCTCAGTGATTTTAGAAAGTGTCCATCTCTGCGGATTGACTCCTGTGGGAGCTTTCTTCCTGCTCTTGCTAGAGGTCTCCCCGTCTGGGGCGCGTTCCTGATGGTGATGGCCCCGTGCCTCTCAGGTTCGCTCTTGAGGGTTCCTCCCTTTTCCTCAAGGGTCTCCTCTCAGGAGACTCTGTCCCCTCCTGTGGCTGACACTGTCCTCATTCAGACCACCACCTGCTAAACTCCCGGCCTGAGCCAGGAAGCCCCCAACGGAGGGCACGAGTGGTCTCCTGACCAGCAGCCCTGCACGGTGACTGTCGCTCTCCTGCCACGGCCGGGGACGGTCACCCTGCGGGAGGCGGGGGGAGCTGCCCAGAGCGGGGGAGCTCGACTTCTCTGGGAGCCTCATCACCTGACAAGCGGTGTCCCTGAGGGAGGGTCGGAGCGCCCTCTGCACTGGCTGGCCTGGAGTCAAGCCCTCCTCGGGGGCAGCTCCAGTCAGAGACTCTCAGCTTCCTGGGGCGGATGTCTGTGGCTGGGAGCCCCCATTGCTCATGTGGAGTGTGGTTGGTGAAGCAGACGCCACTGTCTGCTCGAGGTGGAGGCACGGGTGTTGCTGGTGGCCGGTTCTATCAGTCGGTCTTGGGGAGGGGTGTGTGTTTGCATGAGGGCGCTGGTTAAAGGGCGTTTTCTCTCCCCAAAGCTCGACGGACTCTCAGGACGGCCCCGGGGGCAACCCCAGCATCAACAGCAGCCAGGACTCCATGGACAAAGCCCCAAAGAAGAAGGGCATCAGGTGCTCCATCGGCCGCTTGTTTGGCAAGAAGGAAAGGGGCCGGCCTGGACACCCCGGCAAGGAGGCCTTAGGACCAGGTGGGTGCTTCCCCGTTCAGAGGAGGAGGGCCTGCAGGCATGTCCCTTCTGTGTCTCCCCCGCTGCTCCATGAGGCTCCTGTCACTCACGCTCGGGGTCCTCCTGGGAGCAGGAGCGGAGGAGGCGTCTGTCTTCTCGGTGGGTCCAAGATGATCGGATGAGTTAATGAGTGGGTGGGTGGATGGATGGATGGATGGACTAGTGAGTGGATGGATCGATGAACAGATGGCTGGCTGGATGGGTGGATGAACGGAGGATGGAATGAAGAAAGCAAATGTTTATACTCCAGTGCTAGAAACATATTCTGTGAAGTTGATTGAGTAGGAGCTGGGCAATGATTGTTTCCCCCAGAACACTGACAAGTGTTTGGAAATGGCCCAAGTGCTCATCAGTGAGGGGTGAGGTACAATCTATGGACACCCGGCAAGGAACAGCCCTCCTCCTCCTTCCTGCCACCTTCCCCGTCCCCAGGAGCTCTCAGGGGTTCTGCCCATGCCCCCCACGCCACACCACAGCGACACACGTCTTCCTGGGGTCTCCTCATCACACAGTGTTATCATCAGGCCCCATCTCGCTCGCTTGGCTTCATCTCCTTGAGGACAGGATATATTCCTGCCTCTTCAGCCAGAAATTTGTTGAGTGTCTTGTTTGTGCTCGGTGTGGGAATTACAGGGGTATGTAAACCAGATGTGGTCTGGACCACAGTTAAGTGACAAGAGAGAAAAAGGAGCAGGTTATTAAATGCTATCCCTCTTATAAATAAATACAACGCTGAGATGGTGGTGCATTGATTATATACCAGATGCTGGATGTGCCCCTTCCTAAGCAGGTGCTGCCACCTCCCCATTTACAGAGGAAGACACAGTGATGGTCACGCGGTCAGGGAGTGGTGAGGGCAGCTTCACACCCACGCAGTGGGACCATGTACTTTGCTGAGTCCCAGCCACCTCTCTGGTGGATGCAACAGGAATGAGATGGTTCTATGGCATCACTGATTGAATGGACATGAGTTTGAGCAAACTCCAGGAGATAGTGAAGGACAGGAAAGCCTGGAGTGCTGCAGTCCACACAGTGGCAAAGAGTCGGACACAACTGAGTGACTGACCTAAAGCCTGAGTGTGTGCTAACCTGCTTCAGTCGTGTCTCACTCTTTGCGACCCCGGGGAATGTAGCCCACTAGCTCCTCTGTCCATGGGATTCTCCAGGCAAGAATACTGGAGTGGGTTGTCATGCCCTCCTCCAGGCCATCTTCTCGACCCAGGGACCAAAGCCACATCTCTCATTATCTCTTGCATTAGCAGGCAGGATCTTTACCGCTAGAGCCACCTAGAAAGCCACAGTGAACACTGCCAACTAGGAAATGCAGAAACGAAGGGCTGCTCCTAATTTAAACTGGAAGAGCAGCAAGTACAGGTTGTAACGAGGAAAACACACGATGAGGGACAACAGTGCTGACAGAAACAAGCAGGGATGCGTTCACCTACATAAAGAAAACATCTGTGCCATTCGGAAGAGGAGCCTGTCAACCCTTGGAGGGACAGTTGGAACCAGAATGAAAACCGAGGCCATGGTCAGCAGTGCCCACGCACACAGCCCATGTGGCGTGGTGTCACTCACCGGGCTTCCTGCATCCCCAGAGCTGCTTACGGTAACATCTCTGTGTGTTAGGCCGGCAGCGTCCCGAGTGAGCTAAGGCATCGCGGCTGTCCTTCCAGTGCTGCTGCGGGGCCCTCTGTGGGCGGCCACCCTCATCCCCTGCCCTGCCGCCCGCTGGGGCCCGACTGTCCCCCTGGGATCCTTTCAGCCCTTGAGCTTGGGTGTTCCCAGCCCTCCACCACAGCAGACTGGGATGCAACTCAGGGCTTGGGCTTGAGATATCAAGGCGACTGTGAATCTGGAAGGACACAGTCCTGGGGCCCGTGAGAGAGCAGGAGAGCAGAGCCCCCACGGGGAGGAAGCAGAGTCGGGGAACGTGCCCACAGCCACGGCTGCCTCCTGCACAAGTGCCCCTTCGCCTCTCCTTGACCTGAAACAGAGCCCAGCTGCTGCTGCTCCGCAGGTGCTTCCTGGAGATGCACCTCCTGCAAGAGCCATTGTCCTGCGGCTCTGGGGCTGCCTGAGTGTGCTCAGGAGCATCAGACAAGTGGAGCTGCCACGCCTCATACTGGAGGTCGGGGGCCTGATAGTGGGGAACGGCCTGAGGCCGGGGGAGGGTCTGAGGGTGGGGGAGGGCATGATGATGGACTAGGGTCTCATGCTGGGGGAGGGCCTGATGCTGGACTAGGGTCTCATGCTGGGGGAGGGTCTCATGCTGCGGGAAGGTCTGATGCTGGACTAGGGTCTGATGCTGTAGTAGGGCCTGATGCTGGTGGAGTGTCTGATGCTGGGGGAGGGTCTGATGCTGGACTAGGGCCTTATGCTGGGGGGAAACGACTGATGCTGGGGGGCAACCTCTGATCCTGCACTGAGGTCTGATGCTGGGTGAGGGCCTGACGCTGGAGTTGGGCCGGATGCTGGATGAGGGCCTGATGCTGGACTAGGGTGTGATGCTGGTAAGATCTGATGCTAGGTGAGGAACTGACACTGGGGGAGGCTCTGATGCTGGAGGAGGGCCTGATGCTGTGGACTAGGGCCTGACACTGAGGAAGGGTCTGATGCTGGGGGAGGGTCTGATGCTGGACTAGGGCCTGATGCTGGGGGCGGGTCTGACTCTGGAGGAGGGTGTCATGCTGGGGGAAGGTCTGATTATGGACTAGGGCCTGATGCTGGGGGAGGGTCTGATGCTGGGTATGGTCTGATGCTGGACTAAGGCCTGACACGGAGGGAGGGTCTCATGCTGGGTGAGGGTCTGATGCTGGGCTAGGGCCTGATGCTGGGGGAGGGCCTGATGCTGGGTGAGTTCCTCCTGAGACCCTGTGGTGGCCGGGAGCCACCTGAGACCCTGTGGTGGCCGGGAAGCTGAAAATATTTACACCCCGAACGCTGAGCGGCCCCGTGCTGCTCCAGTCGCCCAGGCATGACCCTCACAGTAAGGCAGCAGGCGCCCTCGGCAGAATGGAGAGTGGTCACGGACCTCTTTGTGGACACTGAGGATGCAGGACAGATGACTGACGCATGACCCAATGCCGGGCGAGGAGGCGGCTCGTCCAGCCTAGCTCCTCCCCAGGGAATCACCCCCACCTTGGCCCCCTCCTTCAATACAGTGAGGGGCCTGCCAGCGCACTACCAACTCCCCTCCTGCTTGTTTATCCGGAACTTCAGCAGCAGGGTTTAGGGTCCAACCCCCACAGGGTCACCACCACCTCTGACAACTCTGCAGGCAGCTCAGGGCGCATGTTCTTCCACAGCCAGGGAGCAAAGCAGAATTTCCTTTCCAGTCTGGAGGTGTTACTTTCTCTCCCTCCCAGGCTGGATTCGATGACCACAGCCAACAGCCGATCTGGAGCACCGCGGCCTCCAAAAACTTGTGGCAGAGACCACCCATCTGCAGCTTCAGGGGTCTCACCCAGAAAACATCAGCAAGGTAACATTGAGGCAGCAGCATGCCCAAAGGATCCGCCAGCGTGACTCTTCATCACCAAGAAGTCAGAACTGTTCCAAAAACATGGCCAGAGTGAAAGCTTAGCGATTCTCCCAAGTTTCTGATCAAAACAGCTTTCTCCCCCAGATTGGCCTTGGTCTCACACTGACGAGACTCTATTTATGAGATAGTCAGCACCAGGCAGAGCACTGCGGGAAGCAGGGATGACGCTCTGGTCATGAGAGGCGCCCCTCTCTCAAGCAGGTGGTGGCTCACCAGTGTGACAAGCCCTGTCATTCCGGGCTGAGCCTGACCGGAAACAAGGCAGATGGGGTGGAATTACAGAGGAATCTGACCCCAGCTGATACCTCAGCACAGAGTAAAGGCAGACATCTCAAGTTACCCAGCCTGGGAAACGCACACCCTCTTCACTGCAGATGCAGCACACCTGCTCCAGTCTATTGTCCCCTCTGCAGGGCGGACACAGCCCCCAGCTGATCCAGCCCCCTCTCTGAGTACCAGCAAACGATGCTGCACTCTTAACAGCTTCAGTCCCACCTACTTAGACCTGCCTGTCCTCAGCCTGGTGGGCCACGATTTGACACCGGAGGACAGGGTCCTGTCTGAAGGTCACCAAGTGTGCGAAGGACAGCAGCACGCTAGGTGGCTGACTTTCCAGCCTCGACGTGAAACCAGGCGCTGAAACTCGGCTCTGGGCTGCAGATGGGAACCACTAAGGCTGCAGCCTGAACTACACGTGACGCCCGTGCCAGCAGTCTGGCTGGCTGGCTGTGGGCCTCTGTCCTGGTCACAGAGCTGGCCTCTGGTAGGACCTGATCTCCAGCTTTAGGCTTCCCAAAAGATCTCCCTCCCCAGCAACTCAGAATCTGAAGAGCTTCCAGAAACCACAGCCCTTCTCAGCTAAGGTCAATTGAGAGAGAGTTACTTCTGGCAAATCTTGCCCTCAACAAGTGGATTCCCAACTTTTCAATGGAAGGGGAGGGCTGAGAGACGACCCTGCTGACCCTGGCGAGGTCAAGCACGCCAGGACTGACACCACGTGGGTCGGCACTTACCTTGTCCATCCTGTCCTGCTCCACGCCAAACTTCCCTCTGTAGCCGTGCGAGGCTTTGGGTCCCATTTCCAGCTCTTTCTCCCTGAGGGTCTGGTGTTCTTGAAACACATTCTCCTGCAATTTGTGGATATTTCGGAGTGAAGAGATGGAAGACGAACAAATCCGTCAGACAGACAGCCAAGACATGCCCCCCATCTCTGCTCTTTTTCACTTACATCATTCTGAAAAGGAAAAGAAAGAACGAGGACACCCCACACCCTGGATTGTAAAACAGACCCCACCCACCCAACCAAAAACCTGAGAGGATCTACTTGAGGAGACGGGAAAGGTGGGCAGACTGGCGGCTCCTACCACGAAATCACGGTCGGTCCTCCCAGTTGTCGGCTCCCCCGTTGTCCGGGTTGATGGAAACAGTGTGGCCGGCCGAGGCTTTCCACATCTGGAAGAGCACCGCTGAGGGTCACAGACGCCAGGAGAGCCTTGCCCAGAGACCCACACAGATGCCCTGCCTGGGACCCCCAAACCCTGGACAACACAGGGAGGGCAGAGAGCTATGTGCTCAAGAGGTCCACTCATGGGACATCCCTGGGGGTCCAGCAGCTAAGACTCCTCGCTCCCAATGCTGGGGGCCCAGGTTCAATCCCTGGTCAGGGCACTACATTCCTACATGCCACAACCATTAAAATAAAACAAGGTCACTCTTAATCCCCGTGCCTGAGTGACACCAGAAGGATCAAAAGAAACCTAACATGAGAGCAGTCACAGGGCACAAACACAGAAGAAATACTCCTAGCTACAACTCAAATGAGAACATTTTCTGCAAAATAAAATAAGTCCCGTGTGCTACTTCACTCAGTGGGAACCTCCCCAACTAAGTCTCCTGACAACAGTGTTGTCCAACACTGGGAATGTGCTGTCGCCAATGGTAAAGTCTGCTGCATTTTATCACAATTTTTTTTTTTAAAGCACCATTTTGACTCAAAAATAATTACTGGAAACCCCACAATGATTTTCTTAACTTAGACTCTGACAAGTCAATGAATCATTCAAGGGCTGCTTTGCCATCTACTTGGGGAAACGCAGAACACAGAGAATGCCAACTTCTGTGCCGGGGAGCCCTGAGGCAGGCCGCCCTGCCTCCTCAGCAGAGCCCTGAAACTCTGGAATTTATCGGCTCAGACAACAATGACACAGCCTCGCAGCCGGACCACGCTGCTCTCTGCATAACTGCAAAGGCAAAATCTAGCCTTTCAGAACTTCAAAAGAAAGTGACCAGAAGAAAGGTTTCACTCTCCCCAGAAGTACTCATAAAACTGCACACAGGCCAGGAAGAAACTGAAGGCTTGTTTGCACGCAACCAGAAGCCCCCATCCTGGTGTCTGAGCTGAGGACACTGCCAGTCTCACTTGGTGGGGCCATATGCTCTGTGCTCTGTGTGGATCCAAAGAGGACGGGAGCCCTTCGCAGGCCTGAGACTCCCCCAGGCAGGTCCACCTGCGCCCCCAGCTCTGCTAGGTCACAAGTCCAAGGTGGTGGCGGGAATGGATCGAGGGGAACAGCTCTGATTCCCAGCTTGGACTCCTGCCACGTCAGCTGGGTAGGGAAGCATGTGCCACCAGGTGGGCAGGATCAACGCAGTCCCCTGGACACTGTCCCATCGGGACCCTTGCTCCCCTCTGATTAGGTGAAGCAAGGCAGGAAGCGCCCAGACACAAACTGCTTTGGACACAATCTTCGGGAACCGACAGACTGGCTCAGCACCGGCAGGCATAACCAGCGTGCCTGTTCACACATGGAGACACAGTTCCCCGATAGCCAAATGTTCTGCCCTAAGCCTCTGCCTCCCCAAGTCAAGGCTGCCCGTGGTACCACACTGGCCTGAGAAGGGGCTGCCCACCCACAGGACTCCGGTGGCCTAGTGGTCTCCTCAGCCAGTGAGGGGACGGTCGGTCATGCAGAAGGACAGGGTCTCCAGCGAGATGCACTCCCCACCCAAGGACAAGGTGAAACCCGCGTCCTGGCCTGTGTCTTCTCCATGCTGGCGGCACAGAAGTCCCAGGGTCCACTCTCCACCCGTCCCTCCAGAAGCCAGCCTCACTCGTGGGCTGCTGAGCACTGGCCGGTTTTTCCCGCGTCATGGCCACAGGCTCCCCACTCCCCCATGGAACAGGAAGAAGGGGCCAGGTGGCTGCCCGGCGGGGAGGTGCCCCGAGTCCTCCACTCCAGAGTCAGGTGGAATCCCCTCTGCTTTCTAGACCACAGGCAACACCAAAATTGACTTTATCTTTCAAACAAGAAAATTTCCTCCCAGAAAGTTATCGTCCCTATCTCTGCAAACCCAGTGAGAAACACCCGTTACGTTCCTTGTCAAAGGCGTTTCCCTGCCTGCCCAGTGGAGCATATGAGCACGCTCACGGTGCACAAACCTTTCTTCTCCAGGTGCAGATGTGAGACACTCACAAAACTCTGCTGAAAACTCAGTAATCCAATGAGGAATTCCCAGGCACTGGGGAGAGTTTCTGTCTGTAAAACGATTAAGAGTAAAAAGCTCAGAAGGATATGTGCTGACAGGCACCCTGGGCAAATCTTTGTGGGTTGAGATCCTTTTAGAATACCTCTGAAATCCTCCCCAACATAACAAGGTTTTGTAAAGAAATTTGCATTTCCCTAACCAAAGACTTCAACTAACTTTCAGCCACAGTGAGAAACTACAGGAAATAAAGAAGTTCCATAAGATTTACAACTGTATGAAGTTTCTTCTTAATGCAAACAGAAATCATTGCTTCAATGGCTAGTGTACATATTTGTTTGCTAAAATGCTGAGAGCTTTCCATTTCTTGTTCATCCTAATTTATTCTGCGATACAATTCTATTACTCTGGGTGTATGTGTATATGTGTGTATGTATGTGTGTGTGTATGTATATATATATATATATATGGCTTCCCTGGTGGCTCAGACAGTAAAGAAGCTGCCTGCAATGCAGGAGACCCAGGTTCTATCCCTGGATGGGGAAGAGTCCCCAGAAAAATGAAGGCAAGCCACTCCAATATTTTTGCAGGCAAAATTCCATGGACAGAGGAGCCTCGCGGGCTACAGTCCATGGGGTCACAGATTCGGACATGACTGACTGACTACCATTCTCACACTTTCATATAGATGTATATATGAGAAGCACTCCCCAAAGGGATGGTGACATGACTGGGCTAGAACTCAGAGCAGTGACTGCTATCGGAATGTGAAGAATGGTGACTCGGGGAGCAAAAGAGAAGCAAGCTGCGTCTCTAATGAACAGGTACGGTGACTTCATAAGACCAACACTCCAATTCTCCGGGCCACCAGCTAAGCACCTCCTCCCTAAGACCACAGGATAGCCCTGACTATACACTGCACTGCTAGACATGACAGATGCCTAGAATCCCCTTGTTCCCCAGGACCAGACTCGTCACAGGCATACACCGTATGTGCTGACGTGTGGCCTGGCATGCATTAGCAACCAGACAGAAGATGCTCTGCTGGCCTTCCTCAACTCTGCCTTTAGAAATCTTAACTTGTGTAGGTTGCTTAGTACATTCTGGGTACTGCAGTTATCATCCAGCATCTATGAAAATCTTGCAAGGGTAGCTAGTGATAGGCTCAAATCTATAATAATCTATTCCCTCTCAATATTTTTAATTAAAAAAATCATGAAAACAACTCTTTGAAAAATTAAAGGCCTGTTTTGGTTTTGTTTTTTTTTAAATCCGAAGATAATGCCTCTAGAACCCTACCTCACACCACACACAAAAATTAACTGGAAAAAAATGGATCAAAAAACCTAAGTGTCTGAAGTAAAACTATTATATTCTTAGAAAAAAAAAACATAAGCACAGATTTTCATCACCTTGAATTCGACAACAGACCTTAGATGCTTTGCCGTCACTAAAAGCACAAGTGAAAACAGAAAAAAACAAACTGGACAAAATTTTAAACTTTTGGCTTCAAAAGATACCCATCAAAATCAACACTATTTACAGAATGAGAAAATATTTTCAAATCATCTACCCAGAATATATAAAGAATTCTTACAAGTCAATAATAAAAGGGACAGTTAACCACATTTTGAAAAGGGGAAAGGATCTGAACAGACATTTTTCCAAAGACATATAAATGGATGATAAGCTTGTGAACAGACAGTATCACTAACCATCAAGGGAATGCAAATCAAAGCCGACTTTTGAGATACCACTGCACAAGTTTTAGGGTAGCTACCTTTCAAAAAACAGAAAACAAGTTTGGTGAGGGTGTGCAGAAATCAGAAGGCTCTTATGCTGGTGGTGGAAATGGAAAATCAAAGAATCTGGCAGTTCTTCAAAGGGTTAACACACAGAGGTACCACAGATCCCAGCAACTCCATTCCTAGGAATATAAAAAACTTGTTCACAGAGCATCACTCCCAACAGCCCAAAGTGAAAAGAACCCAATGTCCTTGTGAAGTGATGGACACGCAGCAGGTGGTCTATCCATTCAAAGGAATGTTACTAATATCTGACGATAAACGGAGTGAAGTACTGACATCCACTACAACAGGGACAAGGCTTTGCAAATCGTCCACGCTAAGTGAAGAAGCCGGACACAGAAGACCATACATTACACAGGCCCATTTCTATCAGTGGCCAGATCTGGTAAGTCTAGAGCGAGACAAAGTAGATAGTGTTGCCTAGTGTTGGGGGGTGAGGGAATATGATAAGGTTTCTGAGGTGATGAAACCACCAACACCGAGTTAGCGGACCGTCCACGTGCCCACCCTCTCCAGTGTAGCAGAGGAAACAGGTCTCACATGGCCCACTCTCCACACTACCGTGACCCAGAGGACTCCCCTCCCACCCCTGCCTCCTGCACAGTCAAAGACAAGACCTCTGATGGACAAGGGCCCCAGGACGCAGCCCACTGCAACACAGGGCAGACCCCAGGGCTCCCAACGTTCTCTCTCAGCCAGGCGCTTGCCCAGCCCCTGCTGCACTGCACGGACCAAAGATCACAATCACCAAGGACTCCATGCAAGTGAACTTTTTTTTTACAGTCTGTTTCTCACAATGCTTCAAGGAAAAGGTCATGGGGGACACACTGCCAGTTACTGACGGGGGTATGGAGCAGAGCATCAAAGACAACCCCGCACACCCTTGCCATCTTGGGTCTGGGAACACTTTCCACCCCGAGAGGCGCGGGCCAGCCTCAGGCACCCGCTCCCTGACTCAGCCGCCGTCAGGCTCTGCCCAGTGCAGGCTCCTCCACTTCCCTCAGGCCCGGCCCCTTCCCCTCAGCTCGCCCCCACTGCCCCCACCCCAGTCCCTTCCCCAGAGCCCCGGGCCCCCGTCCCTCAATCCCGGCCTGGCCTGCTTCCTCAAGCCCGGGCCCTTGCCTCAGCCCCCGGCCCGCCCATCCCCTTCTCTGACCTCCGCCCCCAGCCCGGGGAAGCCGCGCGAATCCGCCAGCGCAAATGCCACAAAACCGCTCGCAGACGCCCAGGGTTGGTCTGGCCAGGCTCCACACTGCCCAGCCACCACCTCGCCCGCCGCTCCCAGGGGCCCCGCTCCACTTCCGCTTCCACGAATGGGGCGGGCCGCACTCGGGTCCAGGGAGCCTCTCCTTGCATGAAACTCCTTTAGAACTGGGCTCTCCCGATCCCGTGGGTGAGGCTCAACGGTACAGCCTGGGGGTCAAATGGGACTGGACAAGGACGAGGACCAGGACAACAAAACACTAGTTCTGTGTCAACGAGGGAAGCCACCACCTTTCCAGATCTCACAGCGGGGCCTGCACCGAGGGCCCGGGGGATGCAGAATCACAAGTGATAACTCCGAACCCCCCACAGCAGGAATGGAGCCTACCTGGCAAGAACCTTCTCTCTGGTCCGGGCTCCAGTGCGGGGTGCTGCTGCTATCTCCACCGCTGATCCACCAGGAGCAGCTCACACGTGCTCTAGAGCGTATGGTCACATGACCGGGACCTGGCCAATCGGTGTCTTCCACCACTCCACATGTTCCAGGGTGGCTATAGTCCAAAAAACAGAAAACAAGTTTGGTGAGGGTGTGCAGAAATCAGAAGGCTCTTAGGCTGGTGGTGGAAATGGAAAATCAAAGAATCGGGCAGTTCTTCAAAAGGTTAAAACACAGAGGTGCCACAGATCCCAGCAACTCCATTCCTAGGTATAGAGAAAACTTGTTCACAGAGCATCACTCCCAACAGCCCAAAGTGAAAAGAACCCAATGTCCTTGTGAAGTGATAGACATGCAGCAGGTGGTCCATCCAATCCATGGAATGTTACTAACATCTGACGACAAAAGGAGTGAAGTACTGACATCCACTACAACACGGACAACGCTTTACAAATCGTCCACGCTAAGTGAAGAAGCCGGACACACAAGACCATACATTCATTCTACAGGCCCATTTCTACGATAAGGAACACGATAAGGTTTCTGAGGTGATGAAACCACCAACACCGAGTTAGCCGTCCACGTGCCCACCCTCTCCAGTGTAGCAGAGGAAACAGGTCTCACATGGCCCACTCTCCACACCACCGTGACCCAGAGGACTCCCCTCCCACCCCTGCCTCCTGCACAGTCAAAGACAGGACCTCTGATGGACAAGGGCCCCAGGACGCAGCCCACTGCAACACAGGGCAGACCCCAGGGCTCCCAACGTTCTCTCTCAGCCAGGCGCTTGCCCAGCCCCTGCTGCACTGCACGGACCAAAGATCACAATCACCAAGGACTCCATGCAAGTGAACTTTTTGACAGTCTGCTTCTCATAATGCTTCAAGGAAAAGGTCATGGGGGACACACTGCCAGTTACTGACTGGGGTATGGAGCAGAGCATCAAAGACAACCCCGCACACCCTTGCCATCTCGGGTCTGGGAACACTTTCCACCCGGAGAGGCGCGGGCCAGCCTCCGGCACCAGCTCCCCGACTCACCTGCTGTCAGGCTCTGCCCAGCGCCGGCCAGCGGGGCGGCGGGGCGAATCACGTGGTCGGCCCCGGCAGGTTAAGCCCCTACCGAGCTCGGGGGCCAGGTCGCTAAAGAGCCCAGCGGGGCGCGCTGGCCCGTGACACCTCAGAGCTCTGCCCAGTGGGAAGTGCGTTCCTCACACTCGCTCCTCCGGGCCAGACTCGAACAGATTCCAGGGGGAGGAAGCCGTGTCCCCCTTGACACAGACCCTCTCTAGGGGAACCAAGCTCCAATGAGAGTGATTCCCTTCCAGGTGAATCCCATCCCGCACCCTGAGGGGCTGTTCCCAACCAGAGCCGCTCCACTCTGCAGCCGCGTCGGTCGCTGCCTTTCCACTGACCTGGCTGCAACATCTCCACGCCGGTGTGGGCCCCAGAGCTGGGAGGGAGCCTCCCGCCCGGCCTTCGTGAGACCCCGGCTCCTCCCCCTCGGCCGTCCGCCCCTTGACCTCCCAAGTCGTGACCCTCTCCTTCCGGGAGGGCTCCTCTCTTTCCCTAGACCCTCTAGGCGCTCCGCCCCCTCCCTCTAACCCTCCAGGTTCTGGACCCCCTCCCCAGGGCTCCCCGTTCTTCCCGGGACCCTCTGGGCCCTTGGCCCCCTTCCCCGAACACTTAGGGCCCGGCCTCTCCCCCACCCCTTCCTCCCGAACCCCAGGTCCTGCACCCCTCCTGGAGGGCCCCTCTCCTATCCTAGACGCCCTCCTCAACTCTCTGGCCCCTTCCTCTCAGGAGCCCGGGCATCCTCCCCTCAGACCCCGGACCCTCCGCCCCAGCCACCTAAGGACCGCGCACACTGACCCCTCAGGCTCTGCCCCTTTCCGTTCCCCCAGCCCGCCCCCCTTTCTCCAACCTCATTCCCCTCCCCAGGACTTCCTTCAGGCCTGGTCCCGTCCCCTCAGTTCCCGGCCCATCCATGTCCCTCAGCCCCCTAGTCCCCTTCTCTCAGCCCCCGGCTCCTCCCCTTCCCTCAGCCCCCGGCTCCTTCCCTTCCCCTCAGCTCCTCGTTCCCCTACTCTTCTCTCAGCCCCCGGCCCCTTCGCTCAGCCCCCTGTTCCTCCACTTCCCTCAGTCCCTCGGTCCCCTTCCCTCAGGCCCGGCCCCTTCCCCTTAGCCCCCCGGTCCCTTCCCCAGAGCCCCGGGCCCCCGTCCCTCAATCCCGGCCCGCTCCCTCAAGCCCGGGCCCTTCCCTCAGCCCCCGGCCCGCCCAGCCCCTTCTCTGACCTCCGCCCCCAGCCCGGGGAAGCCTCGCCCCCGCTCCCCCCCGCGCGCTAAACCGCCAGCGGAAATGCGAAGAAACCGCCGCTTTCTTTCCATTTCGGGACCTGGGGGCGCCCAGGGACCGCAGCTGAGGAACAAGCCCGTCCCTCCACCCGGCGGAGGCCGAGGTCACTCACCGACACCCAGGGTCGATCTGGCCCTGCTCGACACTGCCCAGCCACCGCCGCGCCCGCCGCGCCCGCCGCGCCCGCCGCTAGGAAGACGAGCTCTGGTTCTGCCGGAAGGGATGGGGCTGGGTGAGGTCTGGCTACAGCAGTGGGAGGGGCGTGAGGTCAGCCTGGGGCAGTTGGTGGCCTTCCTGCGCAGGTCAGGGCAGAGCCGCCGGCCTGAGAATGAGGGCGCTGCTGAGCCCAGGGGTTGACAGCGCTGGTTCCTGCTGTGGTCCCGGAGCTCCACCTGAAACCGGAGGGAAGCCGTCTGCCCGTGAGTCCTCTGCTGCTTGTCTGTCAGCTTGTTTGAACCACGCTGGGTTTTCTGCCCCGCTGGCTAAGTGTTGACCCTGGAAATGCAACTGTGTGGGTTTTGGCTGATTCAGGGAAGAAATGCCAGATGACACTTGGAGACTCCAGTTTAATCTGAATTCAGGTCATATCTCTTTTTTCTTTTTTTTTTGCGTTTTTTCAATGAGTTTATTTATTTGTGGTTGTGCAGAGTCTTCATGCTGTGTGGGCTTTTCTCTAGCTGCGGCGAGCAGGGGCTGCTCTCCAGTTGGGGGGGCATAGGCTTGTTACTGCGGTGGCTCCTCTTGTTGCAGAGCACGGGTTCTGGTGCCCACAGACCTCAGTACTGTGGCTCCCACGCTCCAGAGCACCGACCCAGAGGCTGTCATGCATGGACTCAGCTGGTCTGCCATCTGGGGTCTTCCCAGACCAGGGGTGGAACTCGTGTCCCCTGCTTTGGCAGGGGGGCGATTCTTTACCACTGAGCTGCCAGGAAAGCCCTCAGGCTATTTTAGATTCTAGTTTTCCACGCTCCTATCTGGTGAGAGAGGCCTGGGAGCTGGCAGTCCTCAGCCACAGTCCTGGCTCTGCCATCAAAAGCGCCGGGGCCTCTGGCAAGCGCCTGCTCCTCCCTCAGTCGTGTCTGACCCTTTGCGACCCCATGGACCGTAGCCCGCCAGGCTCCTGTCCATGGGATTTCCCAGCAAGACTACTGGAGTGTGGTGCCATTTCCTTCTCCAAGGTCATATCTCTTGAAAGTGAAGTGGAAGTCCGTCATTCGTGTCCGACTCTTGCGACCTCATGGGCTATACAATCCATGGAATTCTCCAGGCCAGAATACTGGAGTGGGTAGCCTTTCCTTTCTTCAGGGGATCTTCCCAGTCCAGGGAATGAACCCAGGTCCCCCGCACTGCAATCAGATTCTTTACCAGCTGAGCCACCATGAAGCCACCAGAGATGCCCATGAATACTGGAGTAGGTCGCCTGTCCCTTCTGCAACGGATCAGGATTCCCGACCCAGGAATCACACCGGGTCTCCTGCATGGCAGGAGAATTCTTTACCAGCTGAGCTCTCAGAGAAGCCCAGTATCTCTTAAGGCCAGCTATTCATTGATATCTCTGAAGGCCAGCTATTCTTTGTAGGATTTCCCTAATTAGTCTTCACAGGAGTAAGGTAGCAACCTGCTAAGGTCACAATTGATGCCCTTTTTCTAGAAAAGAAAAGTGGGGCTCAAAGGAGTGGGTAACACAGCTACAGCAAGGAAGTGTGTACCTAGACAAAACCCCCAGATTCTGCTAGTAGAACTCAGGGAAGCCATGTGGTGTGGCTTGTTCATGTGACAAGGGCTAAGGCTCCCAGCCCACCCTGGATGCTGTGGGGACCCGATTTGGTAACTGCCCTCTGGCAGCTCTGAGACTCACAGAAGCAGTTTGCACTGAAGAGAGGAAGAACACGTCCCTTCATCCTCCCCACCACACCCTCTGGGTACTCCCACACCCTGCCCCCTTTCTCTTGCTTTGTGAGGGAATAAGTGTCACGCTCAGGTGACCACATTGGCTGTCCACTGTTCACGAGGTACCAACTGGAGCTGCTACAGGAGAGGCCAAGAGCCTTTGCCCCTGAGTACCTCTGTTTCCTTTGCACTGTGGGGGCCCTGCTCCACACTTGCACACCAGAGACCTTTTCTGAGACATGCAGGGAACCTCCCTCAGTTTGCAACAGGTTGCATCCATCGCTGTCCATTCAATGCCTCCCTTGAAATTCAGCTCATGAGCTCCGTGGTCTGCTTCGCGGCCCACCTGGCTGCCACAGGAGGGACAGAGCTGACAATGAATCCAAAGCTCAGATCTGACAGCTGGGAATCTGTGTATAAAGGACCTGATTATTCACGCTGTAGAGGCTGCAGTACGCTCCAGGGATCCGTAACCAGGGCTTGGGCCAAACAGCTGTTTTAATGCCTGGGGAGGGTTCTGGCTATAGTGGGGGTGGGGTGAGTGTCCTGAGGTTCTGAAGGCCCACTGTGTGTAGGTTCATGGCGCACAGAGAAGAGAAGGCGGAGTCCTGCCCTGGAGGTGGTCACAGCTCATGGACGAGCCAGCCAGGCAGGCAGGGCACGATAGCACCTGGTCTGACTTCATGAGTGAATGGTGTGGGGGCAGAGGAAGAGAACCAGGTCTGCTCCCTTATGTGGTGCCCGGGGAAGGTTGTCATCAGACTAAACACTAACTATGGTGATGACCATCACTGCTGTGTGCAAAGGGTTTACATTGGCGTGTGTCTTCATCTGAGCGCTCAGGCTGTCTCTAGACAAGACTGGCCATGGGCATTGCCTCTCCTTCCAACTTGAGATGTTTCATCCCTTCCTTACTGAACATTCATTTCCAAGAGGGTTTTTGGGCCACAAGGATATTGGGATTTTCTCTAGCTTTGTCTCAGGAGGAACGCGTTTCCAGTTGTTGGTGTGGTTTGTTTTTCCCGCTGTCTTTCTTGGTTTATTTTGTGAATTTGTTTCTGCCAGAGGAATAGCTCAGAATCTGCCTTCTGGCTGAGATGTGACACTGACAACAGCAAAGCCTACCTGGATATCATGACGACATTTGCCGAAAGGGCTTTGTTTTGCAGAAGACCTCTTGAAAGTACCTACACGGTCCTTTCAGAAATGAAATAAAAAACAAGAATTCTTAAGTTTAGTCTTACAATATGTGGGGAGTCAGGAAAATCCCCTGGAGAAGGGAAACACTACCCACTCCAATATTCTGGCCTAGAGAATTCCATGGAGTATATAGTCCATGGGGTCACAAAGAATCAGACAGAATCGGAGGACTGAACTACAACAGCAGTGAAGCTTCAGCATTTGTCAAACAGAGACACCAACACTATTTGCATGACTCTGTGCGTGTTCAGGTGCTCATTCGCGTCCGACTCTTTGCAGCCCTGTGGACTGTAGCCCCCAAGATCCTCTATCCGTGGAATTTTTCAGGCAAGAATACTGAAATGGGTTGCCATTTCCTCCGCCAGGGGATCTTCCCGACCCAGGGTTTGAACCCGGGTCCCCTCCAGGTCCTACATTGCCTGGCAGGTTCTTTTCTGCTGAGCCACCTGGGAAACAAGTCATTACATCCCTGGCTTATGCTAAAGTGTTTCACTTAGCGTCTGGTACTCGGGAAATTCTCACTGGTGATGTGAATATTCAGTCATCTATCATTATTGCTCATAAAATAATGGAATGGCCGTGCTCACAAAGGAGAAAGAAGAGCCTTTCCAAGTCCAATCAAATCCTTCGCCACACATCTTTTTTAAAACTTCTGACTTTGAAATAAACATGAAGCATAAAGACATTGGTTACGGCCACCAGAAAAGATCGAGTCGTCCTAATAAGTGACGAGGCTTCTCCCGGTTCCAACATGCATGCATTGTTTCCCCGGCACGACCCAGCACTTCTCTGACAGCAGCTGGGGGTCCTGCAACTTAACTCAGTGTGGACACTGCCTATCTGGGGGTAGTGCCAGACCCCACAGGTTAAAGGCCCAGCCCTACAAGACCCTCCCACCACTCCAGCCATCATTTGCAAGCCCAGATTGTCACCTGCACCTAGACCCACCGGCTACCCATTCAGAGGTTCTAACGTCTTTGGGTTCTATTCATTTGTCAAGTGGTCAGGGAACTCAGAGAAACATGTTGCCTACTAGGTCACAGCTTTAATGTTAAAGGTAATAAACTCAGAAACAGCAGATGGAAGGGGATGCACAAGACAGGCTGTGTGGAGGGGAGGCACAGAACTTCTAGCTCTCCAAGCCCCGCTTTCCCCAAATCTGCATGTGTTCATCAACCCAGAAGCTGTCCAGACCCTGTTTGGGGGTTTTTATGGAGGAGTCATCACACAAGCACAGTTGATTAAATCACTGGCTGTTGGTGATTGCTTCAACCAGAAGCCCTTCTGGCTTTCACAGACTTGGTGGGGGGAGGTGGTGTGGGGGAGGGGCTGGAAGTTCCAATCCACTAACCATGTGCTTCGTTACCCTGGCAAGCAATGCCCCCCTTTCGAATGGAGGCACTCTCGGAACAGTCACCTCATTCACCTACCAAGAGACACCTTGACTGCTCTCCCCACTTAGGAAATTCCCAGAGTTAGGAGCTCTGTGCCAGGAGTGGGGGACAAAGACCAAAAATACATTTCTTATTATCAGTACAAATCACAACATCACGGTGACCCCAAATTTCAGTGATAATTTGGTTCTATAGCCTTAAAAGTTTTTCAGCAGTTGATTGGACCTTTTTTAAAAAAAAAATTGGGGGCCCTCGAGGCTTGTAGGGATCTTAGTTCCCCAACCAGGGACTGAACCCACACTCCCTGCATAGGAAGGCAGAGTGTTAACTGCTGGGCCACCAGGGAAGTCCCTGATTGGGCCTTTTTTTAGATGAAACTGTTACCGCTGCATAATCTAAATGGTTCAGGATTTCAAAAAGCTGGCGCTGAGCATGGGCCATCTTCCTGTGGTGTCTTCAGATCATAACCGACTTTTCCATGGCCGCTGCAGCCCCAAGCTTTCCCCTGAGATGAGTCAGGCCCCAGGAAGCCTGTTGCCTTCCCCTGCTCTATTCAGGGGCTGCCGGGCACAGGCAGCGTGTGGGGTGTGCGCGAGTCCAGCCAGCACTATTAGTGGACAGATGCCCGGGATGACTCATTCCTGGGGTGCTCTGATTACAAGAAGTGAGAGGGTTTGGAGAACAAGATAGCCTAGGAGAGAGCCCAGCCCCACCACCTTGCCCATTTTGAAACGAATTTGGGGCTTGTGCGTCTTCCCCAGGGAGAAAGAAATCCATGGACTCCAATTGGATACTCAAACAATAACCCCCAATTATGAAGAGTCTTAAAGTGGGATTTCTCAGCCTTGGCGTTGCTGGCATTTGATATCTTGCAGCATTCCTAAATACAACCAGAAATGTCCTCAGATGTCACCAGTGTCCCCTGGACCCCAACATGAGGGCCAGCTGGACAGGCTTGACCAGGAACAGGGATGAATGAAATGAAAGTTGCTCGGTCATGTCCAACTCTTTGCGACTCCATGGACTATACTTATAGAGTCGATGGAATTCTCCAGGCCAGAATACTGGAGTGGGATGCCTTTCCCTTCACCAGGGGATCTTGCCAACACAAGGATCGGACCCAGGTCTCCCGCATTGCAGGCAGATTCTTTACCGGCTAAATGGTAAGAGAGGCCCAAGGGAAGCCCAGGAGCAGGGATGGGGGGATGCAAAAGGACAGTGAAGCAAGAGGAATGGGGGCAGGTGAAGTCCGTCCTCCTGAGATGTCTGCTGGCCTGGTCGTCTGCAGTTGTGACCAGGCAGGTTGTGGAGGTCACAGGGGCGCAGAGGTGTGTGACCCCCTTGGCTCCCCCTTGGCCAGCGAGTGTGTGAGGCTGAGCCACTCCGGGTCAACATGGGATTCGAGCCCCACACAGGTGAGGCCGCTGTGTGCAGCACGAGCCTTTCTCCCGAGTCAGGAGGTTTATTGTTGAGAAGACATCCCGTGATGACCGGGGGAAGACCAGCCTGGCTGAGGTCGTGATCAATTGGTGGATTTTAGGGACACGGAACATTGAGTGCCCCAGGTGGGGCTTCTGATACCGACATCCACAAACTGGGGTCGGGGTGGGGGAGGCTTAAAACAATACTAATCGATTCTCTCCCAGTTCTGGGGGCCAGAAGTCTAAAGTCGAGGGTCAACAGGACCCGGACCCCGACCCGGGCTCTGGGGCAACGTCAGTCCCGGCTCTTCCAGCTTCGGGGTCTCCAGGCATTCCTGGCTTTGTGGCCACAGCCCCCCAGCGTCTGCTTCCCCCTCACTCGGCCTCCTCTCTGTGTGTTTCTCTACCTCTTATAAAGACACCCATCACTCTGCATAACGCCCACCTAATCCTCTGTAACCTTATCTAACTTGATTTCATCTGCAAAGACCCCATTTCTGAATAAAGCCCTCCTCGCAGATATGGGTAGTTGGGGTGTGGGTATCTCTTTTGGAGGGCACCATTCATCCCGCAAGAAAGCTGAGACTTTACACATGAGCAGTTATCCCAGGAGTGGGGGGAGTTCACACGGGACGCCTCGAGTACAGCCATGGGTGGGGGAGGCATGGCTCGTGGTTGGAGGGCTGAGCAGGGCAGGTGCTCTGGCGGGGACCAAGCCTTGGCCTGGCTTCCTCAGTAGAGGGTTCCGCGGAGTGCATGGAAGCCCCTGAGGTCATCAGGATGCAGGTTCTGAATTAGCAGGTCTAGGAGTGCCCCACACTGGGCTTCTCACCTGCTCCCAGGGTGTATAAACTGCTGACCCTGGTCCATGCTTGGAGGTGCAAGGAGCGTGCAGGCCTGTTTCCCAGGAGCCGTCAGAAGCTTCCCCAAGGAAGCCCCCCCGCCCCTGCAGTGTCCACACAAGTTCCCGATCCCCTGTCTGGTGCCCCAGAGGTAGCCCAGACAGAGACCCGCACACACACTGGGTGCCCCGGGCCAGGCACCCAGCAGAGCGGGTACTGGTGGGTCTGGAAGAATCGTGCTCATAACTTCGCATACAGAACGGATGGAGGCTGAGCCTGGCCTACTGGCTGTGACCAGAGGTGACCCACTTGACCCCACCCTCTGCCAGGCACCGTGGGCTCAGAGGAACTCAGCTTAAAAACTGCTTCCCCAGCCACCCACAAGAGGGGCCCTGGTTGTCGAATTAGGATCTGACACCTTGATCCAGAAGACGGCCCCCTAAGTCAGTTTCACACATCAGGGTCCAGGAGGGGTGTCATGTCAGAGACCCCTGGGACAGCAGAGAGGATGGAAATGGTGGGAGAAGGGTCCTGGAGGCAGGCGGCCCAGGCCTTTCTTCTGCAGGAGCGCCTCTTCCGCCCATCCCCCACTGCCCTGTCCCTCGGATGGCCAGGGTTCCCAGGAAACGGACAAGAGCAGCTTGTGGGCCAACATGTTTCCTTGTACCTGAAACCCGTCAGCATTTTTCAAGTCCAACCTCAAAGCCAGGGCATTATTTATGTCCAGTGGTCATTGCCGAGAAGGCCACACAGGAAAATCCCAGCTGTGTACCAGAGGTGACAGAGGCCCGCACTGCCCTGATGTTGAACTTGACTCGGTTTTGGCAGAATTGTTAAGGCTGCAGACACGTGAACCGTACAAGGTCAGTTTGCTTTCATGTGGCCGTTTGGGGCTCGCCACCGTACCCCAAGGCTGGCGGGCTGCAGTTTCTCCTCATTCCTCCCCGAAGCTGGCGTGAGCCACAGCGGCATCTCTTTCCCGGCTTTGTGGATGTTGGTTTTTGAAAAGCAATCAAGGAGCTGCCTGTTGGAAGATGGGAGCCACCTCAACAGCAGACTCCAGGACCCCCGGTTAGGCGGTGAGGGTACCTGAGCTCCCAGGCAGGCTCAGACCCCGCCCAGCCACTCTGAGGCCACGTGTGTGGGTCCAGACCCAGCCCGGCTACTTCCTGGAGGCTGCGCAGCCTCAGGCAAGTGGCTTCCCCACTCGGGACCCCAGTTTTTCCGTCTGTAGAATGGAGGTGATGGCATGTCCTCCCTGCTGGGGGGTTGGACAGGGCTGCCGTGGACACGGGGTGGGGGGAAGGGCATGTTTCTTGCCGTTTCCAGTTGAGGCCTTGTGGGCATGAGCTGGTGTCCGAGTGCGTTCCCAGACTTGGCTCAGTGTGGTGATGAGCATGGAGTTGGGGGGCGGTGGTCCCTCCTCATAGCCTGGACATCGGGGTGGGGGTTCTCGACTTTGAGGCACCTAAAGTCTAATTTCAGCAGCTCCATATGTAAGGACAGTGCAGCACCAGATGTTCTCAGGGACTTGTCGTCCCGGACGCAGACCCCCATCCCCACCTCACCCTGTGTGGGCATCCTGACCCGGATTGTGGTACAGGGATCAGATCCCTTTACCGAGGGAAGGAACTGAGGCTCTGAGAGGCGGGGCAAGGAGATCCAGGGCCCTGGGTCCCACAGGGGCAGAGCCAGCACTTAAACATGGGTACTGTGTCCTCATATCAGGCTCTGCCCTGAACTGTGAAAACTGGACTGTAGAGAGGGCTGAGTGCCAAAGAATTGATGCTTTTGAACTGTGGTGTTGGAGAAGACTCTTGAGAGTCTCTTGGACTGCAAGGACATCAAACCAGTCAATCCTAAAGGAAATCAACCCTGAATATTCACTGGAAGGACTGATGTCTGAAGCCGAAGCTCCAATACTTTGACCAACTGATGTGAAGAGCTGACTCATTGGAAAAGACCCTGATGCTGGGAAAGATTGAGGGCAGGAGGAAAAGGGGGCGTCAGAGGATGAGATGGTTGGATGGCATCACTGACTCCATGGACATGAGTTTGAGTAAGCTCTGGGAGATGGTGAAGGACAGGGAAGCCTGGTGTGTTGCAGTCGATGGAGTCTCAAAGAGTCGGACGTGACTTAGTGACTGAACAACAACAAAATGTGGTCTTCAGCCCCCATCTCACTCCTACCCCCAGGCTCAGTGCCTGTGTCATGAACCTCTCCTACAGTGAGGTGTCAGGGGCTGTTGTCTAGTCCCAAAGCTATTCATATCTATATTCACAATTCCACCATTACACATTCATTTCTTTGGCTGTAAAGTTTTTATGTCTCTTGAGTCTTAAACGCTAAGGCTTTTATACACCCCACCTGGCTTCCTTTGGGCCTCTCTTGGTTTTATGGAAGTGTACTTGTTATAAAGTGAATTCTGGACATGTTTTAAGACTCTTGTCTTTAAAGTTCCTCAAGGACAGCTCCGCCCGGGTCCCAGGTAGTCGGGCTGAAATCTGTGCCCTTCAGGTTGCGGTTCTGACGTCCTCCCATGTCTCTAGGCTGGCTGTGTGCCAGAGTCAGCTCTTTCTGGCTCCTCGGGAACTCTGCCAGCCAGGTGTAAACCCTTTAGTACATGAATCAGGCCACGGCGGGAGTATTTACACCATGGAAATTGGCACATGATCCACCTACAGATCAGGGTTGGGTTTTCTTCCTGGAGAGCAGGGAGTTGGCAGGGGGCTGCATACGTTATCATCATGCTCCAGCTCTGTGCCCACGTGTCTCCCTTTCCTGAAGATGTCAAGGTCTTCAAAAGTGTCTTCTATTTTCGCTTCTCATTATGACACTTTTTTATTTCTGCACGTTCTGTTTGGTTCTTTTCCAAGTTGGCTGTGTCCATTTTTTAATGGTTTCCTGTCCTTTGAAGGACCTTTCTATCTTGAGGTTTATTTCTGTAAACGAGGAGAGCTTTATTAGTTTTATTATCCATCTAATCCTCTCAGAATCCCAAGCTGAGGGGGTCACTTCTGCTGGTTCTCCTCTAGCTGTCTTTCATCCTGGTGGGCCTGGCGCTCTTCCCCACTGGCCACCACCCTTCCATAACCTGTGGGGCAGTTCCCAAGCCTAGGAAGAAGTTGCCCTTATCCAGAAAGACTTGGCACTTGCATTCTCCATTCATCTGAGGGCATTATGGATAGGAACACATTGAGCCAAGGTCACAGGCTGACATGCCTGGACTCACTGGGGTCTTCACCCGCTCCTTCTCCTGCTTGGCACCAGCACCACCTTCCTTGTAATTCTCGGGTCTGGAGGAGGGAGGCCCTTTCTGGGTCATCTGAAAGTGTCGTCTCCTGGGAGTCCAAATCCATCCGGAGGGAAGGGTCTTCTGTTAGACTCCCCATCTTGGGCAGTTGCTCCTCTGGGTCTTCTCAGGTCTTCGGCAACTTTAGTGAGTGATACTTTTTTTTTTTTTAATTGTTTTCCATGAGAGGCTGGATCTGAGTAATCTACCCACTCATCATCAACGTAGACCTGTGAATGAATACATGTCTTTTATTCCTTCAACAAGCCAGGCCTTGGGATCCAGACCCTGTGCCAAGAGCTGAGGGGTAAATCCGCCCCAGCCAGTCCTGCGGCCCCAGCTCGTTCAGACAGCGCGTTCTGCATCCAGGCTCACTGGAGACAGTCAGGGTACCATGTCCAGGATGTGTCGAAGGCATGCTTATGCCAGCGCCCCATGTGACCGCGCCCGAGTAACCGCAGCAGCTCCTCCCGGGCGGTGCAGATGTGGTCAGCAGGAACCACGGTGCAGAAATGCCTCCCTGCCGACCCTTGCCCAGGGACTGAGCACTTTCCTGTCCCCTCTGGGAGTCGTCCAGATGGAGGGCGGGCATGAGAAAGCCAGGGTCAGACCCCAGTGGCGGTCCCAGCCTGCCCCCTCGTCCACGAGTATTAAAGTGAACCCGGTGATGCGGCCAGAGGTCGGGGAAAGACCGCAGGGGGACTGTCCCCCCGGCCCTCCTGGATCACTCAGCAGATATCATCAAGCTGGTCTCCTGTGAGATGACACGTTCAGGTGACCGAGAAAGGGCCCCTGTCTTCCACCTCTGAGACTGGACGGAGGGCGGTCCTGGTGCCAATCAGGAGAAGGAGGATGAGGCCCACCCCACGCCAGATGCTGTCCCTCCTGGGGGCACGTCGGTCACCTGAGCAGACCGATCCAGCCTGGAACCAGACTTCCAGCTCACACCCACAAGGGACCCCGGTGCCAACAGGAAGAGCAGGCAGGCCCCAGGGCTGCCAAGAGTGCGCCCGGTCAGTAGGGACTGACCGGGCATCACGTGCCTTGAGCACATTCGAGGCGAACACGACCCCTCCCGCAGAGCAGCCGTGGCCTCAGAGGCCCTCCCGCGGTGGGGTTATCCTTGGTGCTGAGGAAGCCGAGGGCACGGAGGGGGAAGTGGTCAGACGTCCGGCCCAGGCCTCCCACCGGGGCTCCGGGGCCTCCTGGCCGGGCGGTGCTCTGGAGCCGTCTGTGTGTCCCTGCCGTGTACACACGCTCCCCCAGCTGGACCGTGAGCCGGCGAGGGGTGCACACAGGATGCCGTGGAGGCCCCCAGCACCCTCGGGCCTCAGCTCTCGGCACCCCCTAATTCCCTGATGGCAGTGAGGGGGCCTTCTGTGGTGGGCGGCAGCTGTGGGGTCAGGGTGGGCTGGGGAGGTGTGCTGCCCGGAAGCCCTCTGGGGGCAGCTAGGGACCCCATGCTCAGCCTCGCTGAGGCCAACCTTCCAACAACCTCGGAGCCTGCCCTTCAGCGGAGACGGGTGACCATGATATACAACACGCAGGCTCAGGCAGCCAAGGGGACGAAGAGGGGCCCTGGGGTCCTCGAGCACCAGGAATCCCCCACGGGGACGTCTTTGCTTGTTCTGTGATTCCCTTCTTCCTTCTCAAAGGAAAGTGCTGGGAACGACTGTAGTGGGGTCTCCGTTCCTGTGAGTTGAGCCGGGAGTGGAGGTTTAACCCCGTCCAGTCTGTGCTGGGCGAGCCTCCCCATCCCCTCCGCATCTGGGACGGCACAGTCCGGGTCACTGTTCTGGGCCTTCTTGGCTCTTTAGCAACATTAAGGTGTGACATTTGTTTTATTTCTTGTCTTTGTCCAGCCTTTGGTGGCAGTCCATTGCAAGGACCCTGACCCTGTCCCTTCCCCGAGCCCCTTGGCTCTCCACACGTCCATGCCAAGGCTCGAGGTCCCTGCGGTTCTGTGGCCTCCAGACTCCCCACCCAAGGGGCCGGTCTGGACAGAAGCCTCCGCTCTGGGGCATCTGGCTCGGGGAGGGGACCGGCGTGGTGGTAACTTGACCTGGAGCCCAGCACAGACCCAAGTCAGTCCTGCCCTGAGTCCCACGGCCTGGCCACACCACCCCCCTTCCGTGGCCTGGCTTTCTTCTGCCAGGACCTTCAGAATGGTGGAAAGGGAAGTGTGGCCTCAAGCTGGGGGGCCCAGTGTGGGCTCCTAGCCCCTGGGGGTCCCCTTGGTGGACCATAGTCCGCACTGCCGTCAGGCAGCTCTGTCCCGGGGAATGTCGCGTTTCCTTGCTTTTTTGTGATGTGGCAACCCAGTTATTGCGGGGCGATTGGGAAGTCTGCTGGTGGTACATGTGCATGCCTTAGATGGGGAAAGATTATTGCTGCATTGACCCTGGTGACTCGATACTGAGAGTCTGTTAAACACAAATGGCAAGGGGAACAGACAAAAAAAGAAAAATGGAGAGTTGCTGGGTTGCTTCAGGTCTCACCTGTGATTAAGAGTGTGTATAGCCTGCACGTGAACCCGGGTTTCCACACCTGCCAGCTACCAGGTGCCAGGAGCTGATTTTAGAACCCCAGCTTCACTAAGGAGTCATTGACAGATACGGTTTGTGTGTATTCAAGTCTACATTGTGATGACTTGATGCCCATAGACGTCATGGAATGATTGCCCAACATATGCATCGCCTGACACAGTTAACTCTGTGTGTGTATCTTAATGTTGTTCTTATAATCCATGGAGAAGGCAATGGCAACCCACCCCAGTACTCTTGCTTGGAAAATCCTATGGACGGAGGAGCCTGGTAGGCTGCAGTCCATGGGGTCGCTGAGAGTCGGACACGACTGAGTGACTTCACTTTCACACGTTGGAGAAGGAAATGGCAACCCAGTCCAGTGTTCTTGCCTGGAGAATCCCAGGGACAGCGGAGCCCGGTGGGCGGCCGTCTATGCGGTCGCACAGCGTCGGACACAACTGAAGTGACTTAGCAGCAGCAGCAGCATAATCCATGAATACAATGTATGTATATAGCTCTCCATTTTTTTAGATCTTCTTTAATTTATCTTAGAAGTTTATAGTTTGCTCTGTGTCTTGTACATTTTTAATTAGATATCTTGATATTATCAGTGCAGTTACAAATGCTTAATATATATAGAGAGAAGTGACTTCTATATTCACTTCTTCAATCCATTTATTTCAAATAATTCTTATTGTATTTTTTTATGTATACACAATTATGTCTGCAAATAAGTGCTTTTCCCCCCCTTTCCAATTGTGATAACCCTTTTCTTTTTCTTGTACGGACGAGGATCTCCAGTACAGTGGTGAACAGAAGTAGTGAGAACAAGTATCCTTGTCTCTTTGCCATTATTTGTTGGTCCTTTAATGGACCGGAACCTGGTGGTCCGGTGTCGACGATGAGACAGGGAAGGAAGCAAAGAGGCTAACATTCCCTGGGTTGCTTCTGGGCTCCAGGGAATCAGCCAGAAAGAGAGAGAGAGAGAGAAAAAAAAAAAGAAAGAAAGAAAGAAAGAAAGACTCGGGGACCAAAGCTCTGACGGGGCAAAGCTGTTTTAATCAACATGGCATGCGCATATATACTGTCTAACAAAGTAGTTATTCTCAGCAAAGATAAAGATTAAAATTCCAGACTACAAAACACAGGGTGATCCCTACCAAAGACAGAAGAGGGTACTTATCACCATAATGAGAAACTAACAAAGGAAGTGCCTGGATTCCTTGGCCCCAGGAAAGGCATGCCTCTCCTCTTAATTAATAAGGGCCAGAGGTTTCCTGACAATTATCAGAGGAAAAGCTTTCAGTATTTCACCATCACCTATGGTATTAGCTTTTTCGTAGATATTTTTATAAAAATATGTAAATTCTCCTGTTAGTTTGCTATGACTTTTTTCTTAGTCATGAACTAAAATTATTACACTAAATTTTCTTCAGTTTATTTTCTGCAGATTTTGAAACAGGTGATTTTTCTTTTATATGGTGATTTAACTTTAAAAAAATTTTGTGATTGTAAAACCATCCCAACCTGATCTCAATATATTCTCCTTTTATTGGACTGTATTTGTTAGTGTTTTATTTAGGATTATTTCATCTGTCCTCAGAGTCAGTAATTTGACCTTCTTGTACTTCTTTTCCTTGTTGGGTTTAGTATCACGCTTATGCTAGTCTTATAAAACAAGGTGGAGAGTATTCCTTGTTTACCCCGAGAGTTCCTGTGAGACTGCTGTTTTCTTCCCTCGATTTTTGGAAGAATTGATTGGCAACAACTGTTGGTCTCATTGTGGGGAGGCGTTTATTTCAGATTTAATTTTTTTCATGCAAATAAAAATTTCTGATTTTGTATGTCTTCTCGGATCTGTTTAGGTAAAGCATTTCCCCCCTGCTAGGAATTGATCGAGGCCAGCAGACTCTCCAATAGTAAGTGAACTGTGGTTCATGGTATCTTTCTTATCTGCAAGACGTGTTGTCTCCCCTTTTAAAAAACCTTGATACTGGTGATTTGTGCTCTGTCTCTTTTTCTTAATCAGCTTCTCTAGGGCTTTTTCATTTTTATCAGTCCTTTCAAAAGGACTGCCAAAAGTTGGCTTTGCTTAAAAAATTTCATATTTGCTTTCTGTTTCCTTATTTTCTGCTCCTTTTTCTTCCATCTGCCTTGTGTTTCATGTGCTATGCTTTTTTTCTGGTTTCTTAGGCTAGAGGCTTAATTGATTTTTAGCCTTCCTTCTTTTCCAGTATATGTGTTTAAGGCTTTAAGTTACCCTCTAAACACAGTTCGCTGCGTCCCACAAGTTTGAATGAGGCAGATTTTCATTATCTTTTATGGAAAAGTCTCTTCTAATTTTCATTGTGTTTTTAAAAATTTTTATTCATGAAATTCTTCAAGAAGTATGTCATTTAACATCCCAATGTCTGGGGAGGTTTTTCTAGTGACCCTTTTATGATTCCTAGCTTAATTCCATGAAAAGCCCCATCTTAGTCTTTTTCGGCTACTGTTACAAATACCACAGACTAGCTGCTAAACAACAGAAAGTTGCTTCTTATAGTACTGCAGGCTGGGAAGTCCCAAGATCACCAGCAGGTGCCACGTCTGGTGAGGCCTGTTTCCTGGTTCCTAGACTGCCTGCTTCTTCTCTCTGTCCTCCCAGCACGGGGGCCCATTCCCTCCTGACCTGACGCC
Organism: Cervus canadensis; assembly: GCF_019320065.1. NCBI lineage: Eukaryota > Metazoa > Chordata > Mammalia > Artiodactyla > Cervidae > Cervus > Cervus canadensis. The sequence continues at coordinate 3,837,959 of NC_057415.1, read as the reverse complement.
TCCCAGAATCCGTGCCTCCTAGTATTATCTCCACGTGCAGGGTGAAGTTTGAGGGCACATAAATCGTCATCCCATTGCAATCCCTAAGTATACTCTGCATTATTTCAGTCCTTTGAAATAATTCAACCTTTCCTAATGGCCCAATATATATTCATTTTCTTATATGTTCCTTGGGCTCTAGAAAATAATATGTATCAGGGGGAATGCAGTGTTTCATGCATATCAGTTAGGTCAGGTTTGTCAATTCAGATTTCGGTAGCCATGCTGAGTAAGCAGAAGTAGGTGAAATTATCTGTAATATATTTTATTTTATCACACCCAAAAGATGATCATTTCAGTGTACAATCAACATGATAAAACCTAACGAAATATTTTTCTGTTCTTTTTTTCATGCTACGTCTTTAAACTCCAGTGTGTGTTTCACGCTTGCAGCACATCGCATTGTAGAGCCAGCCGCATTTCAGGTACTTCATGGGTGCAGGTGACTATGTCCCAGGGAGCCCAGTTCCATGACAGATGTGTCTTTATCGTCTCCCACTGCGATTATAAACTTGGCTGTTAGTCCTTTTCTATTTCTGTCAGTATTTATGTATTGATATTTTGAGGTTATATTATTCAGTTCAGTTCAGTTACTCAGTCGTCTCTGACTCTTTGCGACCCCATGAATCACAGCACTCCAGGCCTCCCTCTCCATCACCAACTTCCCGAATTTACACAAACTCATGGCCATCGAGTCAGTGATGCCATCCAGACATCTCATCCTGTGTCGTCCCCTTCTCCTCCTGCCCCCAATCCCTCCTAGCATCAGGGTCTTTTCCAATGAGTCAACTCTTCACATTAGCTGGCCAAAGTACTGGAGTTTCAGCTTCAGCATCAGTCCTTCCAGTGAATACCCAGGACTGATCTCCTTCAGGATGGACTGGTTGAATCTCCTTGTAGTCCAAGGGACTCTCAAGAGTCTTCGCCAACACCACAGTTCAAAAGCATCAATTCTTCGGTGCTCAGCTTTCTTCACAGTCCCAACTCTCACATCCATAGATGACCACTGGAAAAACCACAGCCTTGTCTAGATGGACCTTTGTTGGCAAAGTAATGTCTCTGCTTTGTAATATGCTGTCTAGGTTGGCCACAACTTTCCACCCAAGGAGTAAGCGTCCTTTAATTTCATGGCTGCAGTCACCATCTGCAGTGATTTTGGAGCCCCCCAAAATAAAGTCTGACACTGCTTCCACTCTTTCCCCATCTATTTCCCATGAAGTGATGGGACCAGATGTCATGATCTTAGTTTTCTGAATGTTGAGCTTTCAGCCAACTTTTTCACTCTCCTCTTTCAGTTTCATCAAGAGGCTCATTAGTTCCTCTTCACTTTCTGCATTAAGGGTGGTGTCATCTGCATATCTGAGGTTATTGATATTTCTCCTGGCAGTCTTGATTCCAGCCTGTGCTTCTTTCAGCCAAGCGTTTCTCATGGTGTACTCTGCATGTAAGTTAAATAAGCAGGGTGACAATATACAGCCTTGACATACTCCTTTTCCTATGTGGAACCAGTCTGTTGCTCTATGTCCAGTTCTGACTGTTGCTTCCTGACCTGACTGACTCGTCTGTGTGTGTTTCCAGTTTCCCCGCACTAATGCTACAGGTGATTATACAGCGTCCAGAATACGACAAAGACATTTTGACTCGATGCGATCTTAATCTGTTTAAAGTTGTTGTATGGCCCCTAAGGTATTTTATTACAGACTTTTTAATTAGTGAGAAATTCATGAATATCATAGAGAAAATGTTTTAAAATTTAATGTTTCTTATATTTATGTAAACTTATGACTTTATTTATATACTGACTTTTTCTTGTATAGCCAGGCTATATATATCCTTTCAGATCAATTCATGTTCTGATACCTGATTTTAGTCTTTCAAATGAATGTACTGTAATGCTTGTCTGTATAAATCCTATGAACAAATATAGGGCTTTTGTAAATGATGCATTTATTGTAATTATTCTTGTTTAATTTTTAAATGATAAACCATGAGAGAAGGGGTTTTCCTGCAATTGTAAAATCATCATGACACGGTATGCATTATCCTTCCAGAATGTAACTGAGCTCTCCAACACTCACCCTGAAATGAGCGAACTTAATTTCAACCAATTGTTCTATTTTAACGACTGACCTAATCTGTACTTTTTCTAGCAAGAAATGCTTTTTCTCTGCAGAGTGAAGCGATTTAAAAGTACTGGGTGTTGAATGTGAGCTTCTAGTGAAGTCTGGGCTGAAAGCATGAGTAGAAGACGACTATGACAATCTCTCCCGTGACCTGGTCTCTGAGGACCCAGGTCCCTCTCTCCGCTGAGACTCTTCGGGGACCAATCGCGATGCCCTGCACCCGCTGCAGAGCCGGTGCGCTGGACGGTGAAGGAGCCACGTCCCACAGACAGACAGCGTAGAGCAGCTCTAACAAAGGCCTTAGTTTTCTTATGTAAAGCATCTTTTTATCTGTAAACATGTTTAAAGAATGGACCTAGGCGTACATTTGTAGATTTTGATGACATAGCCATTTTGGATTGTATAAGCAGCAAATGTAACTTTTACTCTTTCAGGAGCACATTAAAAAAGCCAGCAAGAGATGCGTTCAGATCACAGTGCGTCATTTATTATGCAGTGATATCTCAGTAGACAGAGACGGCACGTTTCTTTACATGTGGGTTCCACCTTTAATTTACTTGTACAACTCATTGTTACCATTCTGTTTTTCTACTAACCTTTGGTGAACTTCCTGAATATGTGACAAAGTACGTACAGTCTACTTTTGAGCTATTTTTATCACAGTATTATTTATTGCTTTCTTTCAATAAAGTACTGAAGGAAAATTTCCCACTGCCAATAGAGTGTGCCGAGGGTAAGCTGTACTCTGAGAACAGACCGGAGCTGGTAATGGGAGCCCGTGTCATTGGACATTGTTAAGAGAAACGGATGGATACAATGGAAAGGCTAGAAGGCGGAAGCATAGATGTCCCTAAAGGACGACCGACCTGGTATTCATGCTCTTGGCTCTGGAGACAAGAGGCTCCATCACTTCAGCATCTGCGGGGACAGGGCCCCTCTGCTGCGGAGGCGTGGGCAGTGGGCCGAGGATGGGAACAAAGTGCGGGTGTCAAGCCTCACCGTGGATGCCAGGGCGGGGTGGCCGAGGGCAACCCTGATGCGGACCCGAATGATGCACTAGGGAGTGTGCGTGTGCACGCCTGTGTGTGGGAGCTTTTTATGTTATTTTAGTCAACAGTCTTTATTCATATATCCATAGAAACAAGAATGTAGCAAGGGGAGGTGGGAGGGAGATTCAAGAGGGAGGAGACATACGTTCATCTATGGCTAATTCATATTGGTGTATGGCAGAAATCAAGCCGATACTGCACAGCAATTATGCTTCAGAAAAAAAGAACACAGCAAGGTGGTCAGGAAAGTATGAAAAAAAGCTTTCTCACAGATTTATAATCACAACTCTGTGTATATCTGGGAGCAGGCTGCACACCATCATCAGGACTTCCCCCCAGCATCAGACGTTCCCCCCCAGCATCAGGCCCTAGTCCAGCATCAGACCCTAGTCTAGCATCAGACCCTCCCCCAGCATCAGACCCTCCTTCAGCGTCAGGCCCTAGTCCAGCATCAGACCCTAACCAGCATCAGACCTTCCCCCAGCATCAGACCCTAGTCTAGCATCAGACCCTCTCTCAGCGTCAGACCCTAGTCCAGCATCAGGCCCTCCCCAAGCATCAGGCCCTCCTCCAGCGTCAGACCCTCCCCCAGCGTCAGGCCCTAGTCCAGCATCAGACCTTCCCCCAGCATAAGACCCTACCCCAGCATCACACCCTGTCTCAGCATCAAGCCTTGTCCAGCATCAGACCCTACCCAGCATCAGACCTTCCCCCAGCATCACACCCTCCTCCAGAGTCAGACCCTCCCCCAGCATCAGGCCCTATTCCAGCATCAGACCTTCCCCCAGGATCAGACCCTCCCCCAGCATCACACCCTGTCTCAGCATCAGGCCTTGTCCAGCATCAGACCCTACCCAGCATCATACCTTCCCCGAGCATCAGACCCTCGCCCAGCATCAGGCCCTAGTCCAGCGTCAGACCCTCCCCCAGCATCAGATCTTACCCCAGCATCACACCCTCCTCCAGAGTCAGACCCTCCCCCAGCATCAGGCCCTAGTCCAGCATCAGACCCTCCCCAGCATCAGATCCTAGTCCAGAGTCAGGCCCTCCCCCAGCATCAGACCCTCCCCCAGAATCAGACCCTCCCCCAGCATCAGGCACTCCTCCAGCATCAGAACTTAGCCCAGCATCAGGCCCTAGTTCAGCATCAGAGGTTGCCCCCCAGCATCAGTCATTTCCCCCAGCATGAGGCCCTAGTCCAGCATCAGACCCTAGTCCTGCATCAGACATTTCCCCCCCAGCATCAGACCCTAGTCCAGCATCAGGCCCTCCCCCAGCATCAGACCCTCCCCCAGAATCAGACCCTCCCCCAGCATCAGGCACTCCTCCAGCATCAGACCCTCGCCCAGCATCAGGCCCTAGTCCAGCATCAGACATTCCCCCCCAGCATCAGGCCCTAGTCCAGCATCAGGCCCTAGTCCAGCATCAGACATTCCCCCCCAGCATCAGGCCCTAGTCCAGTATCAGGCCCTAGTCCAACATCAGACCCTAACCAGCATCAGGCACTCCTCCAGCATCAGACCCTCGCCCAGCATCAGGCCCTAGTCCAGCATCAGAGGTTGCCCCCCAGCATCAGCGTTTCCCCCCAGCATGAGGCCCTCGTCCAGCATCAGACATTTCCCCCCAGCATCAGGCCCTAGTCCAGTATCAGGCCCTAGTCCAGCATCAGATCCTCCCCCAGCATCAGGCCCTCCCCCAGCATCAGACCCTCGCCCAGCATCAGGCCTTAGTCCAGCATCAGAGGTTGCCCCTCAGCATCAGTCGTTTCCCCCCAGCATGAGGCCCTAGTCCAGCATCAGACATTCCACCCCAGCATCAGGCCCTAGTCCAGCATCAGGCCCTCGTCCAGCATCAGACATTCCCCCCCAGCATCAGGCCCTAGTCCAGCATCAGACATTTCCCCCCAGCATCAGGCCCTAGTCCAGCATCAGGCACTCCTCCAGCATCAGACCCTCGCCCAGCATCAGGCCCTAGTCCAGCATCAGAGGTTGCCCCCCAGCATCAGTCGTTTCCCCCCAGCATGAGGCCCTCGTCCAGCATCAGACATTTCCCCCCAGCATCAGGCCCTAGTCCAGTATCAGGCCCTAGTCCAGCATCAGATCCTCCCCCAGCATCAGGCCCTCCCCCAGCATCAGACCCTCGCCCAGCATCAGGCCCTAGTCCAGCATCAGAGTTGCCCCTCAGCATCAGTCGTTTTCCCCCCAGCATGAGGCCCTAGTCCAGCATCAGACATTCCACCCCAGCATCAGGCCCTAGTCCAGCATCAGGCCCTCGTCCAGCATCAGACATTCCCCCCCAGCATCAGGCCCTAGTCCAGCATCAGACATTTCCCCCCAGCATCAGGCCCTAGTCCAGTATCAGGCCCTCCGCCAGCATCAGACCCTCGCCCAGCATCAGGCCCTCCCCCAGCATCAGGCCCTAGTCCAGCATCAGGCCCTCGTCCAGCATCAGACATTCCCCCCCAGCATCAGGCCCTAGTCCAGCATCAGGCCCTCCTCCAGCATCAGACCCTCCACATAATCAGGCCCTGCCCCCAGCATTAGGCCCTCCTCCAACATCAGGCCCTAGTCCAGAATCAGACCTTCCCCAGCATTAGACCCTCCCCCAGGATCAGATCCTAGTCCAGCATCAGATGTTCCCCACAATCATCAGGCCCTAGTCCAACATCATACGTTCCCCCAGCATCAGACCTTCCCACAGCGACAGGCACCTCCCGCATCAGACCCTCCCTCAGCATGAGACCCTAGTCCAGCATCAGGCCCTCCCCCACCCTCAGACCCTCCCCCAGCATGAGACCCTAGTCCAGCATCAGGCCCTCCCCCACCCTCAGACCCTCCCCCAGCATGAGACCCTAGTCCAGCATCAGGCCCTCCCCCACCCTCAGACCCTCCCCCGGCCTCAGGCCGTTCCCCACTATCAGGCCCCCCACCTCCAGTATGAGGCGTGGCAGCTCCACTTGTCTGATGCTCCTGAGCACGCTCAGGCAGCCCCAGAGCCGCAGGACAATGGCTCTTGCAGGAGGTGCATCTCCAGGAAGCACCTGCGGAGCAGCAGCAGCTGGGGTCTGTTTCAGGTCAAGGAGAGGCGAAGGGGCACTTGTGCAGGACGCAGCCGTGGCTGTGGGCTTGTTCCCTGACTCTGCCTCCTCCCCGTGGGGTCTCTGCTCTCCTGCTCTCTCACGGGCCCCAGGACTGTGTCCTTCCAGAGTCACAGTCGCCTTGATATCTCAAGCCCAAGTCCTGAGTTGCGTCCCAGTCTGGTGTGGTGGAGGGCTGGGAACACCCAAGCTCAAGGGCTGAAAGGATCCCAGGGGGACAGTCGGGCCCCAGCAGGGGGCAGGGCAGGGGATGAGGGTGGCCGCCCACAGAGGGCCCCGCAGCAGCACTGGAAGGACCGCCGTGATGCCTTGGCTCACTCGGGGACGCTGCCCAGCCTAGTGCTCAGAGATGTTACCGCCAGCAGCTCTGGGGATGCAGGAAGCCCGGTGAGCGACACCACGCCACATGGGCTGTGTGCGTGGGCACTGCTGACCATGGCCTCGGTTTTCATTCTGGTTCCAACTGTCCCTCCAAAGGTTGATGGGCCCCTCTTCCGAACGGCACAGATGTTTTCTTTATGTGGGTGAACGCATCCCTGCTTGTTTCTGTCGGCACTGTTGTCCCTCATCGTGTGTTTTCCTCGTTACAACCTGTACTTGCTGCTCTTCCAGTTTAAATTAGGAGCAGTCCTTATTTCCTGCATTTTCTAGTTGTCAGGGTTCATTGGGGCTTTCCAGGTGGCTCTAGTGGTAAAGATCCTGCCTGCTAATGCAAGAGATAATGAGAGATGTGGGTTCGGTCCCTGGGTCGAGAAGATGGCCTGGAGGAGGGCATGACAACCCACTCCAGTATTCTTGCCTGGAGAATCCCATGGACAGAGGAGCTAGTGGGCTACAGTCCCTGGGGTCGCAAAGAGTCAGACACAACTGAAGCAGGTTAGCACACACCCAGGCTTTAGTTCAGTCACTCAGTGTGTCCGACTCTTTGCCACTGTGTGGACTGCAGCACTCCAGGCTTTCCTGTCCTTCACTATCTCCTGGAGTTTGCTCAAACTCATGTCCATTCAATCAGTGATGGCATAGAACCATCTCATTCCTGTTGCATCCACCAGAGAGGTGGCTGGGGCTCGGCAAAGTACATGGTCCCACTGCGTGGGTGTGAAGCTGCCCTCACCACTCCCTGACCGCGTGACCATCACTGTGTCTTCGTCTGTAAATGGGGAGGTGGCAGCACCTGCTTGGGAACAGGCACATCCAGCATCTGGTATATAATCAATGCACCACCATCTCAGCGTTGTATTTATTTATAAGAGGGATAGCATTTAATAACCTGCTCCTTTTTCTCTCTTGTCACTTAACTGTGGTCCAGACCACATCTGGTTTACTTACCGCTGTAAATCCCACACCCAGCACAAACAAGACACTCACACATATCTGCCTGAAGAGGCATGAACATACTCTGTCCTCAAGCAGATGAAGCTGAGCGAGATGGGGCCTGATGATAAAACTGTGTGATGAGGAGACCCGAGGAGGACCTGTGTGGCTGTGGGGTGGGGTGGGGACATGGGCAGAACCCCTGAGAGCTCCTGGGGATGGGGAAGTTAGCAGGAAGGAGGAGGAGGGCCTGTTCCTTGCGGGGTGTCCACAGATTGTACCTCACCCCTCACTGATGAGCACTTGGGCCGTTTCCAAACACTTGTCAGTGTTCTGGGGGAAACAATCATTGCCCAGCTCCTAATCAATCAACTTCACAGAATATGTTTCTAGCACTGGAGTATAAACATTTGCTTTCTTCATTCCATCCTCCGTTCATCCACCTATCCAGCCAGCCATCTGTTCATCCATCCATCCACTCACTAATCCATCCATCCATCCACTCACAAATTCCATCCACCCATCGAGCCAGCCATCGGTTCATTGATCCATCCACTCACTAATCCATCCATCCATCCATCCATCCACCCACCCACTCATTAACTCATCCGATCATCTCGGACCCACCGAGAAGACAGACGCCTCCTCCGCTCCTGCTCACAGGAGGACCCCGAGCGTGAGTGACAGGAGCCTCATGGGGCAGCGGGGGAGACACAGAAGGGACATGCCTGCAGGCCCTCCTCCTCTGAACGGGGAAGCACCCACCTGGTCCTAAGGCCTCCTTGCCGGGGTGTCCAAGCCGGCCCCTTTCCTTCTTGCCAAACAAGCGGCCAATGGAGCACCTGATGCCCTTCTTCTTTGGGGCTTTGTCCATGGAGTCCTGGCTGCTGTTGATGCTGGGGTTGCCCCCGGGGCCGTCCTGAGAGTCCGTCGAGCTTTGGGGAGAGAAAACGCCCTTTAACCAGCGCCCTCATGCAAACACATACCCCTCCCCAAGACCGACTGATAGAACCGGCCACCAGCAACACCCGTGCCTCCACCTTGAGCAGACAGTGGCGTCTGCTTCACCAACCACACTCCACACGAGCAATGGGGGCTCCCGGCCACAGACATCGGCCCCAGGAAGCTGAGAGTCTCTGACTGGAGCTGCCCCCGAGGAGGGCTTGACTCCAGGCCAGCCGGTGCAGAGGGCGCTCCGACCCTCCCTCAGGGTCACCGCTCGGCAGGTGACGAGGCTCCCAGAGCAGGCGAGCTCCCCCGCTCTGGGCAGCTCCCCCGCGCCTCCCGCAGGGTGACCGTCCCCGGCCGTGGCAGGAGAGCGACGGTCACCGTGCAGGGCTGCTGGTCAGGAGATCACTCCTGCCCTCCGTCGGGGGCTTCCTGGCTCAGGCCGGGAGTTCAGCAGGTGGTGGTCGAATGAGGACAGTGTCAGCCACAGGAGGGGACAGAGTCTCCTGAGAGGAGACCCTTGAGGAAAAGGGAGGGACCCTCAAGAGCGAACCTGAGAGGCACGGGGCCATCACCATCAGGAATGCGCCCCAGACGGGCAGACCTCTAGCAAGAGCAGGAAGAAAGCTCCCACAGGAGGCAATCCGCAGAGATGGACATTTTCTAAAATCACTGAGGTCCCTGAGCTCTTCTCCCCCAGCATCTGAAGTTCACCACTAAACACAGACACCGCATCCAGTCCAATTCCTTTAAAACCATTCTTCCACCTCTTTCAAGACAAGAGGCGCAGGGCTCCTGAAACTGACGAGGCGCGCAGGCCCCTTACTTGCGGGCGTCCCTGATGTCCTCGGGGCTGGCCGCGCACAGCGCCCCCGTCTGCACCTGCTCCAGCCGAAGGGACTCAGGCGAGGCAGGGCTCGAGGTTTCACACTTGATGGTGTTCTTGTCATTTTGCACCTCTTCCCGTAGAGCTGGGATCTGATGGAATGAGCTAAGTGTAAAATTGGCGAACAAGAGACTGTGTCAAAAAAGGCAATCATACAGGCTTTACATTATAACCACAAACATATTTGAAAATCTATTAGCTATGCTATCCGCCAAGTACAAAAAAATGCCTTGTACTAGCTTAATGCCATCTTAAAGGACTGTCTTGTAGAGAAGCGGGGCGTGGGGCAGCGAGAGCACCTGACTGAGTGCAGAGACCCCGGACCGGAGCCTCCCTGCAGCGGGGCTCCGCCCTGCCTGGAATGCCGCGACCAGATGGCCCCGCCGGGCAGGACAGCAGAGCGACGCCAGCCCCATGAACCCTGCGTGGCACCAACTGCCCTGATGAAAGGACTGTGCTCATCGCCAGATGCTGCTCAGAAGCACCACTAGCAAGGGTAAGGAACCTCTCAGCAAGCCTTCCAGACCTTTCTGTTTGAAGGAGAAAAGGAAACAGCTTGTACCACCACCCAAGATCATTTGTAGTGATGATGCATGTTACTGGAACCCGTGACACCAAGTGAAACACAGGGAGGTACCTAACCCGGCATGCGAACACCATGTGTCTGGCTCGTATTTCTCTGTAACATACGACTGGGGCTACACAGTGAAGTGCTTACACGCAGTCCAGTGTAATTTACTCACTGTGGTCTACATAAAGCACCCCCAGGTCTTCACTCAGAGATGATCTTGTAGCAACCTAGAGCGGTGGGATGGGGAGGGAAATGGGAGGGAGGTTCAAAAGGGAAGGGATATATGTATACCTATGGCTAATTCATGTTGAGGTTTGACAGAAAAGAACAAAATTCTGTAAAGCAATTATCCTTCCATTAAAAAATAAACTAATTAAAAGGATAAAAAAGATGATCTCTCCTGGAGTCCCAGCTTTTCTGCTGGTCCTGGGTGTGAGGACAGGATAGAAAGTGGTGGCAACAGTGTGGGGAACAGATTAACCCCTTCAGGGTCCAGACAGGTCTCACTTACACATTTGGGTTGTGGTTAAGCCAGGGGAAGTCTGTAGAAACTTGCACGGCAAGTAATTTTATAAACAATGAGTGCGTTGATTTAACCAACTAACCTGTACCTTTTGAATGGGATTCTGTAAAGAATACTGATCCACTGCAGCCCCACAGGAGCTTGGTGACAACAAAGTGACTTAGTGCAAAATATCGCTGAGCCTGTTTAACAGCGGCTGGATAAACTGCACCCTGCCCTGATCTCTAACAAGAAGCCTCAGGCAACAGAAGGCTACAGAGGCTAGAAATTATCCCCACAGAACTGAACAGGGGTCAATCTCAAATTCAAGTTACAATAAGCCTTTATAAAAATCAGAAAACAAACAAACAAAAAAATCAGAAAACAACACACAACAGAGCGGGGAAGTGACTCGCCTGAGTTGACTGTGGACTCAGGGGAGACAAACACCTGCCTCAAAGCCAGGGGCCGCAGCCAGCCCCTTCCCCGGGCCTCCTCCTGAGGAAGGGCTCTGGGCCCCCAGCCTGGCCGCCCTCCCCCGGGAGGGAATCCTGCCCTCCCCCAGGAAGGAAGCCCGCCCCCCTGGTGCCCAGGTGACTAGGATGGGCAGGACCGTGTCCTCACTTAACAGGAGGGCAGCGCAGGCCACAGAGCCGGTGAGCGGCACACCCAGGCCACCAGCCCCAGGCTGACGGAGCAGCTCCGCTGTGCCCAGCAGAAGGGCTCCCGGGCACTGAGCTGCCTGAACTGGAGCGTGGCTGCCCGAGTCCTGCGGGAAGGTCCCAGGAGTGGTCGGTCACTGGGCTGGGAGCGGGAGAGGGACAAGGACGGCCAGCCGTCGGGGCACTGGACTCCAACAACAGGGGCTCATCCGAGGGACCAGAGGGGAGAGGCAGCGAGCTCCCTCCTGCTGCTCCCTCCATCAGGGACGCTGTGAGGGACACGAGAGCCTCTGGAGGAAAGCGGGCTGACGGACCCACGGTTAAGTGTCCAGGCTCTGATCAGACGAGTCCGCACCGCACTGCTGGGTGTGTGAGCCTGGGCACGGGGCCTGGCCTCTCTAAGCCTCAGGGTCGACATCGGATGAATGGGGATAACTGCAGCCTGGAACTCACCTGGGTGTCTGCGGGATTAGATGACAGGCTCGGAAAGCACTTGACACGGTGCCTGGCGGGCAGAGTCTCCTGCACACTGCTACCCCCGTCATTAGAGGGCTTCCCCCAAGTCTAATACCTATGGCTCTGATTCAGTCATTGCTTTTAAGAAAACACTAAGCGGAAATTCCATGGTGGTCCAGACGTGAGGACTTGGCAGTTTCACTGCCGGGACACAGGTCTGATCCCTGGATGGGGAACTACGATCCCATAAGCTGTGCAGCATGGCCAAAGAAATAAAATTTTCAAAATAATAAATACTACTATGTCTATTATAAATAAGCATGAGATGATTAGAAAGCAAACAAGTGGCAGAAAGGGAAACTGTTACAATTGTCTCAACAAATGACCTTTTTCCAACAGAACCATCAGCATATTTTAAGTGGTGGGTGAGTTTCAAAACTTCCATTAAAACGTCAATTATTCACCAGTACATAACCACACAGTGTTCATTCACGTGAATCGATAAGCACTCTTTAACACTTCACAGAGAAACAAAGCCGTGCTAAATTACTAAATAGTTTACCTTTCGACGATGCTTCCTTAAATCACTAGGCTGATAGATGCATGCAAAGAAATGGAGAGAAACCAGGTTGATTGTGACTTTGAAGCTAAAAATTCAAGAATCAGTATAGGCAAATACAGGAAAGCAAAAATGATGGCAAACCTATAAGTGAAATTAAGACCTCACTTATAGAGAACAGTAGCTGGAAACAGAACATTTTTTTTTTTTTTGACCACAGAAGTTAAATAAGCTATTCAAGATTTACTAGAAAAACACTATAAATTATTACTCAGGAAGATACGAGTCTGATACAACATCGTGATTTATTAAAGCAGAGCATCCTGTACATCAAAGGGCCTCAACAGCTGTCTGTTCTCAGCCAAACTTCTCTATAACTTATTTCTCTTAATAAAAAACATGTTATACTTTAAAACAGTAATTTAACTGATGAGGAAGTTACCATAATACCTACTTTAACACTGAACAAATCTCACCACCTATTGGACATTAATGTAAAATCCTTACCTAGAATTTGACTTAAAACTTCTGAAAATAAATTCATTAAAGCAGGTACCCTACGAAAATGTGTAAGAATGAAAGCTAGCATAATAGCAGGTGGAGTCTTCACATTTTATGAACCATAGAAGATACTTTGTAAAAGAGTCTAGTAGAGACATTAAGCATGCAAAAGCTGATGAGATTTACAGTCTTAAATACAAGCACCAACACAGAAAGGAGATTGTGTCAAAAGCCCATTAATTCGACACTTAGAGGATCATTTCTTTATGTAAGCATAATCTCATTTATAAATTGCACAGGTTATGTAGTGTATGATCCATCTACATTATGCTTGTAACTGCATAGTGATACAATAATTCAAACTTACTGCTATGGGGGAAAAACACCATTTAATGAGCCATGAAGAAAAGCACAAACACGACTAAAGGGACACACGCTGTGGACTCAGCACTGCAGAGACCAGAGCAAGTGGGAGGATGGGAGGGGAGATGGATGGGGAAACTACAGCCTGGGGTGGGGGGGACGGGAGGCTGGGGTCTGGATTGACGACGGCTAAACAGACAACAGGATGAGACAGGAAATCCAAACCGACGATGAAAGCAGACACACCGTCAGAGAACTCCAACAACAAGGACAAAATGTACACAATTGTTCTTTTACAAATACTCGGAAAGAAATCAAGCATGAAACCACAGAGAAATCGTCAAGAATTTTAAATATCAACTAATTAGCCAAAGACGCAAATTATAAAGTGTCAAAAGACCACAAAATGGACTAGTTACCACTTCATATGCATCTAAAATGATTCACACTTAATTTAATGATATGCTGACTAACAATGCAGCTAACGTGAAATGGGTGGTAACAGAAAAAGGTGATAATACAAGAGCAGGTACAAAGCAGAGTGTTGTAAACGTGATTTCACGGGGTAAACAGCAACGCACTCAGATACCTAAACTACACACGCAAGAAAGCTTGACCATGCGCTTTAGAGCCGCACACTCTGTCACCAAAAGCCCTAGGTCGTCATCCCGTTGTCAGACTCGGGAGAGTGAGGAAGCCCGACTTCTTCCCTGGGGCCCTGGGGCACCGGGCTTTGAACCTGGTTTCACACGCAGAGCGGGCCTGAGTGCGCGGCCAGGTCCATCAGCAAGCAGACCAGTTTAGATTTTTGGTTTTCTTCCCACCGCATGCCATGCACCGTGCAGCCAGGCATCCCCAGTGGAAAATGTGCTGCACGGTTTTCACACGCCATGAGAACTGCCATGAGAACTTTCACAAAGCTGTCTGCTCCCTGAGAACAGAAACTTTCCTGCAGCTGCTGCGCCCAGCACAGGCCAGGCCCAACGTCACAGAGGCAGGCTCTGGCTGAGCTCATGATGACGTGCTAAGCCAGTGGTCCAAATATCAAGACTAATTGGTTGCTGTGCGATTACAGAATGATTAAAGACTAGGTAGTTTTAATAAGGCAATATCCCCATGGGCTTTTCTCCTTCTACATACACCCCGGTGATAGGAAGATTTCTGTGATGAAGACCTTGTAGCTTACAACTCTCAGTGAGCATCACTGTCACCTGAATTTCAGAGGCCTGATCTTTCAGTGTTTTTACAAATACTTGCTTTTCTTTATTTGGATCTTTTTCTTTCTTTCCTTTGGCCACAGACTTTATTGTTTGAATATTTGCAACTATTATTCTACACACTTTTAATTTCTTCCAAAACTCTATGCTCCATATTGCTAGGTCACTTCACTCTCCATTTTATTCTACATTTCCCTCAAGCAGTGTTTCCCCACATCACAATCTGCCTGATTGTGGATTGTTGTTGTTCAGTTGCTAAGTTGTACCTGACTCTTTGTGATGTCATGGACTGTAGGCCACCAGGCTCCTCTGTCCATGAGATTTCCCAGGCAAGAATACTGGAGTGGGTTGCCATTCCTTCTCCATATTGGGATCTTTGTCACCTACTAAACTCCCATGGAAAATATGCTCAAAAGTACCTTATTGAAGTTCACCTTTTAGAGTTCTCCTCTCCCTGGATATTGCAATATCCTTCACCTTAGCGTTGGCCTCCAAAAGAGTGACACTTCTCAGGTCATTCTTCTGTCTTCTTTGAAGACAGAACCCTGCTTGAGTGAAAATAAAAACAAAAAACCAAACTCTATTGCTATGTCAGATACGATATCATTAACATGGTTCAGAAGTGATGATGCAAAACAATTTGTTAAACAAAGGAATGTTTATTATGCAATCTGAGACAAAATGCACTCAGGAGTGAGTCTGGAATCAGAAGCAGCTTTGTATTTGTTGGACTGTGATCCTCAGCCACTTTTGCCAGAACACGCAGAACGGACGGGTCTGGTGCCCTGTGTGCTGGGCTGCAGGCCCAATTTCTTAGGACAGGTTACCTGGGCCAACCAGCCCTGTGCCCAGTGGGCAAAGCTGTCACTCTCCCGGCCTCACGGGGCTAGCGGGAGGGACTCACTGAAGTCAAAGTGCCACGGGTTACGCTTCAGAGGGGTGTGATGCAGGAGAAGGGTGCCCATTTTATTGACTGCAGCCCCATCCACTTCTTCTTCCATCTTCCTGGCTTCCTCCAATTCTCCTGGATTTAACACCAATTAACCTCAACTTTGGCCCCTTACCTAAATTTCTCAAGAATTTGATCTGGTTATAAATAGAAGGAGGAAAAAATAAATAAATAAATAAACCTTTTTCTGTGCGCAAAGACTCTGCATAACCATCCTGCTTTTAAAAAACAGAGTATAGCACCAGAACACTACATCTTATTCCCTTTCATTTCCTTTTATAATAGTTGAAAATAACATGAGGTGCTCTGGCCGAAAGTCAAGCTTGCTCTAGGCCCATGACTACCCAATAAAGCCACAATTACACAAAGGCTCTGCAGAGCTCCACCTTCTCACCCCACGGCACAAACCCCAGTTCCAAGCTAGAGACCTGGGCCAGGATGCATTTCTTGGCCAGCCTACTCAAGATGGATGCTTATTTAACTCTTACCTTCTTCTAAGCAAAAGCAGGAAATCTGGAAATTAGTTTTCTAAAATAAAGCAAGGCACGTTCAGGAGATGGTTAAAATGGCAATAATTTCAAATTAATTATTTTTTTTAGGTCATTTGAGGTGCTGGGGAAGACTCAGGAGAGTCCCTTTGGACAACAAGGATTTTGGCCAGCTGATGGGAAGAACTGATTCATTGGAAAAAACCCTGATGCTGGGAAAGATTGAGGGCAGGAGGAGAAGGGAGTGACAGAGGATAAGATGGTTGGATGGCATCACCGACTCAGTGGACCTGAGTTTGAGTAGACTCTGGGCGATAGTGAAGGACAGGGAAGCCTGGCATGCTGTGGTGCATGGGGTCACAGAGTCGGACACAACTGAGTGACTGAATAACAACAAATGAGGATTAAAGTCATGTACATTGGATGCTCAGTGTATGGGACCATTGAATAAATTCACTGTTACTGCTGAATCACTGTGATTACTGTAAATGTAGAAACTGCCTGGAATTCCCCTTTCAAAAAAAAAATTTTTTTTTTTTTTTTTTAGGACTTCAATGTTGGGCCTGTGGTTAAGCGTCCACCTGCCAATGCAGGGGACACAGGTTCCATCCTTGGTCCAGGGATATCCCACATGCCATGAGGCAACTAGGCCAGTGTGCCACAGCTACTGAAGCCCACACGCCCTGCAGCCCACGCTCCAAAACAAGAGAATCCACATCAGTGAGAAGCCCGTGCATTGTATCTAGAGAAAGCCTGAGCATAGCAATAAGATCCAGCACAGCCAAAAATAAATAAGCAAAATTAAAAAAAAAAAAGATTGGTACCTGTCTAAAAATATTAGCATTGTTCAAGGTAATGCTTGCTTACAAGCATTTGGTTTGTTGGGAGAAACCACTTGCTCTGGTCTCAGCAGTGCTGTGTCCACAGCGTGTGTCCCTTTAGTCATGTTTGTGCTTTTCTTCATGGCTCATTAAATGGTGTTTTTCCCCCATAGCAGTAAGTTTGAATTATTGTATCACTATGCAGTTACAAGCATAATGTAGATGGATCATACACTATATAACCTGTGCAATTTATAAATGAGATTATGCTTACATAAAGAAATGATCCTCTAAGTGTCGAATTAATGGGCTTTTGACACAATCTCCTTTCTGTGTTGGTGCTTGTATTTAACACTGTAAATCTCATCAGCTTTTGCATGGTTAATGTCTCTACTAGACTCTTACAAAGTATCTTCTATGGTTCATAAAATGTGAAGACTTCACTTGCAATTATGCTAGCTTTCATTCTTACACATTTTTATAGGGTACCTGCTTTAATGAATTTATTTTCAGAAGTTTTAAATCAAATTCTAGGTAAGGATTTTACATTAATGTCCAATAGGTGGTTAGATTTGTTCAGTGTTAAACTAGGTATTATGGTAACTTCCTCATCAGTTAAATTACTGTTTTAAAGTATAACATGTTTTTTATTAAGAGAAATAGGTTATAGAGAAGTTTGGCTGAGAACAGACAGCTGTTGAGGCCCTTTGATGTACAGGATGCTCTGCTTTAATAAATCACGATGTTGTATCAGACTCGTATCTTCCTGAGTAATAATTTATAGTGTTTCTCTAGTAAATCTTGAATAGCTTATTTAACTTCTGTGGTAAAAAAAAAGTGTTTTGTTTCCAGCTACTGTTCTCTAAGTCTTAATGTCACTTATAGGTTTGCCATCATTTTTGCTTTCCTGTATTTGCCTATACTGATTCTTGAATTTTTAGCTTCAAAGTCACAATCAACCTGGTTTCTCTCCATTTCTTTGCATGCATCTATCAGCCCAGTGATTTAAGGAAGCATCGTCGAAAGGTAAACTATTTAGTAATTTAGCATGGCTTTGTTTCTCTGTGAAGTGTTAAAGAGTGCTTATCGTGTCACGTGAATGAACACTGTGTGGTTATGTACTGGTGAATAATTGACGTTTTAATGGAAGTTTTGAAACTCACCCACCACTTAAAATATGCTGATGGTTCTGTTGGGAAAAGGTCATTCGTTGAGACAATTGTAACAGTTTCCCTTTCTGCCACTTGTTTGCTTTCTAATCATCTCATGCTTATTTATAATAGACATAGTAGTATTTATTATTTTGAAAATTTTATTTCTTTGGCCATGCTGCACAGCTTATGGGATCGTGGTTCCCCAACCAGGGATCAGACCGGTGTCCCGGCAGTGAAAGTGCCAAGTCCTAACGTCTGGACCACCATGGAATTTCCGCTTAGTGTTTTCTTAAAAGCAATGACTGAATCAGAGCCATAGGTATTAGACTTGGGGGAAGCCCTCTAATGACGGGGGTAGCAGTGTGCAGGAGACTCTGCCCACCAGGCACCGTGTCGAGTGCTTTCCGAGCCTGTCATCTAATCCCGCAGACACCCAGGTGAGGTCCAGGCTGCAGTTATCCCTATTCAGCAGACGTGGACACTGAGGCTTAGAGAGGCCGGGCCCCGTGCCCAGGCTCACACACCCAGCAGTGCGGTGCAGACTCGTCTGATCAGAGCCTGGACACTTAACCGTGGGGCCGTCCAGCCCGCTTTCCTCCAGAGGCTCTCGTGTCCCTCACAGCGTCCCTGATGGAGGGAGCGGCAGGAGGGAGCTCGCTTCCTCTCCCCTTTGGTCCCTTGGATGAGCCCCTGTTGTTGGAGTCCAGTGCCCCGAGGGCTGGCCGTCCTTCTCCCTCTCCCGCTCCCAGCCCACTGACTGAGACTCCTGGGACCTTCCCGCAGGTCTTGGGCAGCCGCGCTCCAGTTCAGGCAGCTCAGTGCCCGGGAGCCCTTCTGCTGGGCACAGTGGAGCTGCTCCGTCAGCCTGGGGCTGGTGACCTGGGTGTGCCACTCACCGGCTTTGTGGCCTGCTCTGCCCTCCTGTTAAGTGAGTACGCGGTCCTGCCCATCCTAGTCACCTGGGCACCAGGGGGGCCGGCTTCCCTCCTGGGGGAGGGCGGGTTTCCCTCCTGGGGGAGGGCGGCCAGGCTGGGGGCCCAGAGCCCTTCCTCAGGAGGAGGCCCGGGGAAAGGGCCGGCTGCGGTCCCTGACTTTGCGGCAGGTGCATGTTTCTACAGACTTCCCCTGGCTTAACCACAACCCAAATGTGTGAGACCTGTCTGGACCCTGAAGAGGTTAATCTGTTCCCCACACTGTTGCCACCACTGTCTTTCCTGTCCCCACACCCAGGACCAGCGGAAAAGCTGGGACTCCAGGAGAGATCATCTTTTTTTTGTTTGTTTTAACTAGTTTATTTTTTAATTGAAGGACAATTGCTTTACAGAATTTTGTTCTTTTCTGTCAAACCTCAACATGAATTAGCCATAGGTATACATATATCCCTTCCCTTTTGAACCTCCCTCCCATTTCCCTCCCCATCCCACCCCTCTAGGTTGCTACAAGATCATCTCTTAGTGAAGACCTGGGGGTGCTTTATGTAGACCACAGTGAGTAAATTACACTGGACTGCGTGTAAGCACTTCACTGTGTAGCCCCAGTCGTGTGTTACAGAGAAATACGAGCCAGACACATGGTGTTCGCATGCCGGGTTAGGTACCTCCCTGTGTTTCACTTGGTGTCACGGGTTCCAGTAACCTGCAT
Organism: Cervus canadensis; assembly: GCF_019320065.1. Lineage (NCBI taxonomy): Eukaryota > Metazoa > Chordata > Mammalia > Artiodactyla > Cervidae > Cervus > Cervus canadensis. The sequence goes on along the minus strand of NC_057415.1, from coordinate 3,818,619 downwards.
CATCACTACAAAGGATCTTGGGTGGTGGTACAAGCTGTTTCCTTTTCTCCTTCAAACAGAAAGGTCTGGAAGGCTTGCTGAGAGGTTCCTTACCCTTGCTAGTGGTGCTTCTGAGCAGCATCTGGCGATGAGCACAGTCCTTTCATCAGGGCAGTTGGTGCCATGCAGGGTTCATGGGGCTGGCGTCGCTCTGCTGTCCTGCCCGGCGGGGCCATCTGGTCGCCCCATTCCAGGGAGGGCGGAGCCCCGCTGCGGGGAGGCTCCGGTCCGGGGTCTCTGCACTCAGTCAGGTGCTCTCACTGCCCCACGCCCCGCTTCTCTACAAGACAGTCCTTTAAGATGGCATTAAGCGAGTACAAGGCATTTTTTTGTACTTGGCGGATAGCATAGCTAATAGATTTTCAAATATGTTTGTGGTTATAATGTAAGGCCTGTATGATTGCCTTTTTTGACACAGTCTCTTGTTAGCCAATTTTACACTTAGCTCATTCCCTCAGATGCCAGCTCTACGGGAAGAGGTGCAAAATGACAAGAACACCATCAAGTGTGAAACCTTGAGCCCCGCCTCGCCTGAGTCTTTTCGGCTGGAGCAGCTGCACACGGGGGCGCTGTGCGCGGAGGACATCAGGGACGCCCGCAAGTAAGGGGCCTGCGCGCCTCGTCAGTTTCAGGAGCCCTGCGCCTCTTGTCTTGAAAGAGGTGGAAGGATGGTTTTAAAGGAATCGCACTGGATGCGGTGTCTGTGTTTAGTGGTGAACTTCAGATGCTGGGGGAAAAGAGCTCAGGGACCTCAGTGATTTTAGAAAGTGTCCATCTCTGCGGATAGACTCCTGTGGGAGCTTTCTTCCTGCTCTTGCTAGAGGTCTCCCCGTCTGGGGCGCGTTCCTGATGGTGATGGCCCCGTGCCTCTCAGGTTCGCTCTTGAGGGTCCCTCCCTTTTCCTCAAGGGTCTCCTCTCAGGAGACTCTGTCCCCTCCTGTGGCTGACACTGCCCTCATTCGACCACCACCTGCTGAACTCCCGGCCTGAGCCAGGAAGCCCCCGACGGAGGGCACGAGTGGTCTCCTGACCAGCAGCCCTGCACGGTGACTGTCGCTCTCCTGCCACGGCCGGGGACGGTCACCCTGCGGGAGGCGGGGGGAGCTGCCCAGAGCTGGGGAGCTCGACTTCTCTGGGAGCCTCATCACCTGACAAGCGGTGACCCTGAGGGAGGGTCGGAGCGCCCTCTGCACCGGCTGGCCTGGAGTCAAGCCCTCTTCAGGGGCAGCTACAGTCAGAGACTCTCAGCTTCCCGGGGCCGATGTCTGTGGCCGGGAGCCCCCAGTGGTCGTGTGGGGTGTGGTTGGTGAAGGAGACGCCACTGTCTGCTCGAGGTGGAGGCACGGGTGTTGCTGGTGGCCGGTTCTATCAGTCGGTCTTGGGGAGGGGTGTGTGTTTGCACGAGGGCGCTGGTTAAAGGGCGTTTTCTCTCCCCAAAGCTCGACGGACTCTCAGGACGGCCCCGGGGGCAACCCCAGCATCAACAGCAGCCAGGACTCCATGGACAAAGCCCCAAAGAAGAAGGGCATCAGGTGCTCCATCGGCCGCTTGTTTGGCAAGAAGGAAAGGGGCCGGCCTGGACACCCCGGCAAGGAGGCCTTAGGACCAGGTGGGTGCTTCCCCGTTCAGAGGAGGAGGGCCTGCAGGCATGTCCCTTCTGTGTCTCCCCCGCTGCCCCATGAGGCTCCTGTCACTCACGCTCGGGGTCCTCCTGGGAGCAGGAGCGGAGGAGGCGTCTGTCTTCTCGGTGGGTCCGAGATGATCGGATGAGTTAATGAGTGGGTGGGTGGATGGATGGATGGATGGATTAGTGAGTGGATGGATGGATGAACAGATAGATGGCTGGCTGGATAGGTGGATGAACGGAGGATGGAATGAATAAAGCAGATGTTTATACTCCAGTGCTAGAAACATATTCTGTGAAGTTGATTGAGTAGGAGCTGGGCAATGATTGTTTCCCCCAGAACACTGACAAGTGTTTGGAAACGGCCCAAGTGTTCATCAGTGAGGGGTGAGGTACAATCTGTGGACACCCTGCAAGGAACAGGCCCTCCTCCTCCTTCCTGCTAACTTCCCCATCCCCAGGAGCTCTCAGGGGTTCTGCCCATGTCCCCACCCCACCCCACAGCCACACAGGTCCTCCTCGGGTCTCCTCATCACACAGTGTTATCATCAGGCCCCATCTCGCTCGGCTTCATCTCCTTGAGGACAGAGTATGTTCATGCCTCTTCAGGCAGATATGTGTGAGTGTCTTGTTTGTGCTGGGTGTGGGATTTACAGGGGTAAGTAAACCAGATGTGGTCTGGACCACAGTTAAGTGACAAGAGAGAAAAAGGAGCAGGTTATTAAATGCTATCCCTCTTATAAATAAATACAACGCTGAGATGGTGGTGCATTGATCATATACCAGATGATGGATGTGCCCATTCCCAAGCAGGTGCTGCCACCTCCCCATTTACAGAGGAAGACACAGTGATGGTCACGCGGTCAGGGAGTGGTGAGGGCAGCTTCACACCCACGCAGTGGGACCATGCACTTTGCCGAGCCCCAGCCACCTCTCTGGTGGATGCAACAGGAATGAGATGGTTCTATGGCATCACTGATTGAATGGACATGAGTTTGAGCAAACTCCAGAAGATAGTGAAGGACAGGAAAGCCTGGAGTGCTGCAGTCCACAGAGTGGCAAAGAGTCGGACACAACTGAGTGACTGACCTAAAGCCTGAGTGTGTGCTAACCTGCTTCAGTCGTGTCTCACTCTGGGACCCCGGGGAATGTAGCCCACTAGCTCCTCTGTCCATGGGATTCTCCAGGCAAGAATACTGGAGTGGGTTGTCATGCCCTCCTCCAGGCCATCTTCTCGACCCAGGGACCGAAGCCACATCTCTCATTATCTCTTGCATTAGCAGGCAGGATCTTTACCGCTAGAGCCACCTGGAAAGCCACAGTGAACACTGACAACTAGAAAATGCAGAAAATAAGGGCTGCTCCTAATTTAAACTGGAAGAGCAGCAAGTACAGGTTGTAACGAGGAAAACACACGATGAGGGACAACAGTGCCGACAGAAACAAGCAGGGATGCGTTCACCCACATAAAGAAAACATCTGTGCCATTCGGAAGAGGAGCCTGTCAACCCTTGGAGGGACAGTTGGAACCAGAATGAAAACCGAGGCCATGGTCAGCAGTGCCCACGCACACAGCCCATGTGGCGTGGTGTCACTCACCGGGCTTCCTGCGTCCCCAGAGCCACTGACGGTAACATTTCTGAGTGTTAGGCCGGCAGCGTCCCGAGTGAGCTAAGGCATCGCTGCTGTCCTTCCAGTGCTGCTGCGGGGCCCTCTGTGGGCGGCCACCATCATCCCCTGCCCTGCCCCCCGCTGGGGCCCGACTGTCCCCCTGGGATCCTTTCAGCCCTTGAGCTTGGGTGTTCCCAGCCCTCCACCACACCAGACTGGGACGCAACTCAGGACTTGGGCTTGAGTTATCAAGGCGATTGTGAATCTGGAAGGACACAGTCCTGGGGCCCGTGAGACAGCAGGAGAGCAGAGCCCCCACGGGGAGGAAGCAGAGTCGGGGAGCGTGCCCACAGCCACGGCTGCCTCCTGCACAAGTGCCCCTTCGCCTCTCCTTGACCTGAAACAGACCCCAGCTGCTGCTGCTCCGCAGGTGCTTCCTGGAGATGCACCTCCTGCAAGAGCCATTGTCCTGCGGCTCTGGGGCTGCCTGAGTGTGCTCAGGAGCATCAGACAAGTGGAGCTGCCACACCTCATACTGGAGGTGGGGGGCCTGATAGTGGGGAACGGCCTGAGGCCGGGGGAGGGTCTGAGGGTGGGGGAGGGCATGATGATGGACTAGGGTCTCATGCTGAGGGAAGGTCTGATGCTGGACTAGGGTCTGATGCTGTACTAGGGCCTGATGCTGGTGGAGTGTCTGATGCTGGGGGAGGACCTGATGCTGGACTAGGGCCTGATGCTGGACTCGGGTCTGATCCTGGGGGAGGGCCTGATGCTGGGGAACGTCTGATGCTGGACTAGGGCCTGATGCTGGGGGGAGGGCCTGATGCTGAACTAGGGTCTGATGCTGGACTAGGGCCTTATGCTGGGGGGAAACGACTGATGCTGGGGGGCAACCTCTGATCCTGGACTGAGGTCTGATGCTGGGTGAGGGCCTGACGCTGGAGTAGGGCCGGATGCTGGATGAGGGCCTGATGCTGGACTAGGGTCTGATGCTAGGGGAGGGCCTGATGCTGGTAAGATCTGATGCTAGGTGAGGAACTGACACTGGGGGAGGGTCTGCTGCTGGAGGAGGGCCTGATGCTGTGGACTAGGGCCTGACACTGAGGAAGGGTCTGATGCTGGGTAGGGTCTGATGCTGGACTAAGGCCTGACGCGGAGGGAGGGTCTCATGCTGGGTGAGGGTCTGATGCTGGGCTAGGGCCTGATGCTGGGGGAGGGCCTGATGCTGGGTGAGGGCCTGACACTGGAGGAGGGCCTCCTGAGACCCTGTGGTGGCCGGGAGCCACCTGAGACCCTGTGGTGGCCGGGAAGCTGAAAATATTTACACCCCGAAAGCTGAGCGGCCCGGTGCTGCTCCAGTCGCCCAGGCATGACCCTCAGAATAAGGCAGCAGGCACCCTCGGCAGAATGGAGAGTGGTCACGGACCTCTTTGTGGACACTGAGGATGCAGGACAGATGACTGACGCATGACACAATGCCGGGCGAGGAGGCGGCTCGTCCAGCCTAGCTCCTCCCCAGGGAATCACCCCCACCTTGGCCCCCTCCTTCAATACAGTGAGGGGCCTGCCAGCGCACTACCAACTCCCCTCCTGCTTGTTTATCCGGAACTTCAGCAGCAGCGTTTAGGATCCAACCCCCACAGGTCACCACCACCTCTGACAACTCTGCAGGCAGCTCAGGGCGCGCGTTCTTCCACAGCCGGGGAGCAAAGCAGGATTTCCTTTCCAGTCTGGAGCTGTTACTTTCTCTCCCTCCCAGGCTGGATCCGATGCCCACAGCCAACAGCCGATCTGGAGCACAGCGGCCTCCAAAAACTTGTGGTAGAGACCACCCATCTGCAGCTTCAGGGGTCTCACCCAGAAAACATCAGCAAGGTAACATGGAGGCAGCAGCATGCCCAAAGGATCCGCCAGCGTGACTCTTCAACAGCAAGAAGTCAGAACTGTTCCAAAAACATGGCCAGAGTGAAAGCTTAGCGATTCGCCCAACTTTCTGATCAAAACAGCTTTGTCCCCCAGATTGGCCTTGGTCTCACACTGACGAGACTCTGTTTATGAGATAGTCAGCACCAGGCAGAGCACTGCGGGAAGCAGGGATGACACTCTGGTCATGAGAGGCGCCCCTCTCTCAAGCAGGTGCTGGCTCACCAGTGTGACAAGCCCTGTCATTCTGGGCTGAGGACGATCCAGACACAAGGCAGATGGGGTGGAATTACAGAGGAATCTGACCCCAGCTGATACCTCAGCACAGAGTAAAGGCAGACATCTCAAGTTACCCAGCCTGCGAAACGCGCACCCGCTTCACTGCAGATGCAGCACACCTGCTCCAGTCTATTGTCCTCTCTGCAGGGTGGACACAGCCCCCAGCTGATCCAGCCCCCTCCCTGAGTACCAGCAAAGGATGCTGCACTGTTAACAGCTTCAGTCCCACCTACTTAGACCTGCCTGTCCTCAGCCTGGTGGGCCACGGTTTGACGCCAGAGGACAGGGTCCTCTCTGAAGGTCACCGAGTGTGCGAAGGACAGCAGCACGCTAGCTGGCTGACTTTCCAGCCTCGACGTGAAACCAGGCGCTGAAACTCGGCTCTGGGCTGCAGATGGGAACCACTAAGGCTGCAGCCTGAACTACACATGACGCCCATGCCAGCAGTCTGGCTGCCTGTGGGCCTCTGTCCTGGTCACAGAGCAGGCCTCTGGTAGGATCTGATCTCCAGCTGCAGGCTTCCCAAAACACCTCCCTCCCCAGCAACTCAGAATCTGAAGAGCTTCCAGAAACCACAGCCCTTCTCGGCTAAGGTCAATTGAGAGAGAGTTACTTCTGGCAAATCTCGTCCTCAACAAGTGGATTCCCAACTTTTCAACGGAAGGGGAGGGCTGAGAGACGACCCTGCTGACCCTGGCGAGGTCAAGCATGCCAGGACTGACACCACATGGGTCGGCACTTACCTTGTCCATCCTGTCCTGCTCCACGCCAAACTTCCCTCTGTAGCCGTGCGAGGCTTTGGGTCCCATTCCCAGCTCTTTCGCCCTGAGGGTCTGGTGTTCTTGAAACACATTCTCCCGCAACTTGTGGATACTTCGGAGGGAAGAGATAGAAGACGAACAAATCCGTCAGACAGACAGCCAAGACATGCCCCCCATCTCTGCTCTTTTTCACTTACGTCATTCTGAAAAGGAAAAGAAAGAACGAGGACACCCCACACCCTGGATTGTAAAACAGCCCCCCACCCACCCACCCAAAAACCTGGGAGTATCTACTTGAGGAGACGGGAAAGGTGGGCAGACTGGCGGCTCCTACCACAAAATCACGGTCGGTCCTCCCAGTTGTAGGCTCCCCCGTCGTCCGGGGTGATGGACACAGTGTGGCCGGCCGAGGCTTTCCACATCTGGAAGAGCACCGCTGAGGGTCACAGACTCCAGGAGAGCCCTGCCCAGAGACCCACACAGATGCCCTGCCCGGGACCCCAAAACCCTGGACAGCACAGGGAGGGCAGGGAGCTATGTGCTCAAGAGGTCCACTCATGGGACATCCCTGGGGGTCCAGCAGCTAAGACTCCTTGCTCCCAATGCTGAGGGCCCAGGTTCAATCCCTGGTCAGGGCACTAGATTCCTACATGCCACAACCCTTAAAATAAAAAAGGTCACTCATAATCCCCGTGCCTGAGTGACACCGGAAGGATGAAAAGAAACCTAACATGAGAGCAGTCACAGGGCAGAAACACAGAAGAAATACTCCTAGCTACAACTCAAATGAGAAAATTTTCTGCAAAATAAAAACAGTCCCGTGTGCTACTTCACTGAAAGGGAACCTCCACGACTAAGTCTCCTGACAACAGTGTTGTCCAATTTCCATGGATAGAGGAGCCTGGCGGGCTACAGTCCATGGGGCCACAGATTCAGACATGACTGACTGACTACCATTCTCACACTTTCATATAGATGTACGTATGAGAAGCACTCCCCAAAGGGATGGTGACATGACTGAGCTAGAACTCAGAGCAGTGACTGCTATCGGAATGTGAAGAATGGTGACTCGGGGAGCAAAAGAGAAGCAAGCTGCGTCTCTAGTGAACAGGTACGGTTACTTCATAAGACCAACACTCCAATTCTCTGAGCCACCAGCTCAGCACCTCTTCCCTAAGACCACAGGATAGCCCTGACTAGACACCGCACTGCTAGACATTACAGATGCCTAGAATCCCCTTGTTGCCCAGGACCAGACTCGTCACAGGCATACACCGTATGTGCTGACGTGTGGCCTGGCATGCATTAGCAACCAGACAGATGATGCTCTGCTGGCCTTCCTCAACTCTGCCTTTAGAAATCTTAACTTCTGTAGGTTGCTTAGTACATTCTGGGTACTGCAGTTATCATCCAGCATCTATGAAAATCTTGCCAAGGGTAGCTAGTGATAGGCTCAAATCTATAATAATCTATTCCCTCTCAATATTTTTAATTAAAAACATCATGAAAACAACTCTTTGAAAAATTAAAGGCCTGTTTTGGTTTTGTTTTTTTTTAAATCCGAAGATAATGCCTCTAGAACCCTACCTCACACCAACACAAAAATTAACTGGAAGAAAATGGATCAAAAAGTCTAAGTGTCTGAAGTAAAACTATTATATTCTTAGAAAAAAAACCATAAGCACAGATTTTCATCACCTTGAATTCGACAACAGACCTTAGATGCTTTGCTGTCACTAAAAGCACAAGTGAAAACAGAAAAAAACAAACTGGACAAAATTTTAAACTTTTGGCTTCAAAAGATACCCATCAAAATCAACACTATTTACAGAATGAGAGAAAATATTTTCAAATCATCTATCCAGAATATATAAAGAATTCTTACAAGTCAATAATAAAAGGGACAGTTAACCACATTTTGAAAAGGGGAAAGGATCTGAACAGACATTTTTCCAAAGACATATAAATGGATGATAAGCTTTTGAACAGACAGTATCACTAACCATCAAGGGAATGCAAATCAAAGCCGACTTTTGAGATACGACTGCACAAGTTTTAGGGTAGCTACCTTTCAAAAAACAGAAAACAAGTTTGGTGAGGGTGTGCAGAAATCAGAAGGCTCTTATGCTGGTGGTGGAAATGGAAAATCAAAGAATCTGGCAGTTCTTCAAAGGGTTAACACACAGAGGTGCCACAGATCCCAGCAACTCCATTCCTAGGAATATAAAAAACTTGTTCAAAGAGCATCACTACCAACAGCCCAAAGTGAAAAGAACCCAATATCCTTGTGAAGTGATAGACACGCAGCAGGTGGTCTATCCAATCCATGGAATGTTACTAACATCTGACGACAAAAGGAGTGAAGTACTGACATCCACTACAACACGGACAACGCTTTGCAAATCGTCCACGCTAAGTGAAGAAGCCGGACACAGAAGACCATACATTACACAGGCCCATTTCTATCAGTGGCCAGATCTGGTAAGTCTACAGCGAGACAAAGTAGATAGTGTTGCCTAGTGTTTGGGGGTGAGGGAATATGATAAGGTTTCTGAGGTGATGAAACCACCAACACCGAGTTAGCGGACCGTCCACGTGCCCACCCTCTCCAGTGTAGCAGAGGAAACAGGTCTCACACGGCCCACTCTCCACACCACCGTGACCCAGAGGACTCCCCTCCCACCCCTGCCTCCTGCACAGTCAAAGACAAGACCTCTGATGGACAAGGGCCCCAGGACGCAGCCCACTGCAACACAGGGCAGACCCCAGGGCTCCCAACGTTCTCTCTCAGCCAGGCGCTTGCCCAGCCCCTGCTGCACTGCACGGACCAAAGATCAGAATCACCAAGGACTCCATGCAAGTGAACTTTTTTTTTACAGTCTGTTTCTCACAATGCTTCAAGGAAAAGGTCATGGGGGACACACTGCCAGTTACTGACGGGGGTATGGAGCAGAGCATCAAAGACAACCCCGCACACCCTTGCCATCTTGGGTCTGGGAACACTTTCCAACCCGAGAGGCGCAGGCCAGCCTCCAGCACCCGCTCCCTGACTCAGCCGCCGTCAGGCTCTGCCCAGTGCAGGCTCCTCCACTTCCCTCAGGCCCGGCCCCTTCCCCTCAGCTCGCCCCCACTGCCCCCACCCCAGTCCCTTCCCCAGAGCCCCAGGCCCCCGTCCCTCAATCCCGGCCTGGCCTGCTTCCTCAAGCCCGGGCCCTTGCCTCAGCCCCCGGCCCGCCCATCCCCTTCTCTGACCACCGCCCCCAGCCCGGGGAAGCCGCGAGAAACCGCCAGCGCAAATGCCACGAAACCGCTCACCAACGCCCAGGGTTGGTCTGGCCCGGCTCGACACTGCCCAGCCACCACCGCGCCCGCTGCTCCCAGGGGCCCCGCTCCACTTCCGCTTCCACGAATGGGGCGGGCCGCACTCGGGTCCAGGGAGCCTCTCCTTGCATGAAACTCCTTTAGAACTGGGCTCTCCTGATCCCGTGGTTGAGGCTCAACGGTACAGCCTGGGGTTCAAATGGGACTGGACAAGGACGAGGACCAGGACAACAAAACACTAGTTCTGTGTCAACGAGGGAAGCCACCACCTTTCCAGATCTCACAGCGGGGCCTGCACCGAGGACCCGGGGGATGCAGAATCACAAGTGATAACTCCGAACCCCCCACAGCAGGAATGGAGCCTACCTGGCAAGAACCTTCTCTCTGGTCCGGGCTCCAGTGCGGTGTGCTGCCGCTATCTCCACCGCTGATCCATCAGGAGCAGCTCACACATCTTCTAGAGAGTATGGTCACATGACCTGGACCTGGCCAATCGGTGTCTTCCACCACTCCACATGTTCCAGGGTGGCTATAGTCCAAAAAACAGAAAACAAGTTTGGTGAGGGTGTACAGAAATCAGAAGGCTCTTAGGCTGGTGGTGGAAATGGAAAATCAAAGAATCGGGCAGTTCTTCAAAAGGTTAACACACAGAGGTGCCACAGATCCCAGCAACTCCATTCCTAGGTATAGAGAAAACTTGTTCACAGAGCAGCACTCCCAACAGCCCAAAGTGAAAAGAACCCAATATCCTTGTGAAGTGATAGACACGCAGCAGGTGGTCTATCCAATCCATGGAATGTTACTAACATCTGACGACAAAAGGAGTGAAGTACTGACATCCACTACAACACGGACAACGCTTTACAAATCGTCCACGCTAAGTGAAGAAGCCGGACACACAAGACTATACATTCTACAGGCCCATTTCTATGATAAGGAACAAGATAAGGTTTCTGAGGTGATGAAAGCACCAACGCCGAGTTAGCCCTCCACGTGCCCACCTTCTCCAGTGTAGCAGAGGAAACAGGTCTCACACGGCCCACTCTCCACACCACCATTACCCAGAGGACTCCCCCCACACCCCTGCCTCCTGCACAGTCAAAGACAGGACCTCTGATGGACAAGGGCCCCAGGACGCAGCCCACTGCAACACAGGGCAGACCCCAGGGCTCCCAACGTTCTCTCTCAGCCAGGCGCTTGCCCAGCCCCTGCTGCACTGCATGGACCAAAGATCACAATCACCAAGGACTCCATGCAAGTGAAGTTTTTGACAGTCTGTTTCTCACAATGCTTCAAGGAAAAGGTCATGGGGGACACACTGCCAGTTACTGAGGGGGGTATGGAGCAGAGCATCAAAGACAACCCCGCACACCCTTGCCATCTCGGGTCTGGGAACACTTTCCACCCAGAGAGGCGCGGGCCAGCCTCAGGAACCAGTTCTCCGACTCAACCGCCTTCAGACTCTGCCCAGCGCCGGACCAGGGTGGCGGCGGGGCGAATTACGCGGTCGGCCCCGGCGGGTTAAGCCCCTAGCGAGCTCGGGGGCCAGGTCGCAGAAGAGCCCAGCGGGGCGCGCTGGCCGGTGACACCTCAGAGCTCTGCCCAGTGGGAAGTGCGTTCCTCACACTCGCTCCTCTGGGCCAGACTCGAACAGATTCCAGGGGGAGGAAGCCGTGTCCCCCTTGACACAGACCCTCTCTAGGGGCACCAAGCTCCAATGAGAGTGATTCCCTTCCAGGTGACTCCCATCCCGCACCCTGAGGGGCTGTTCCCAACCAGAGCCGCTCCACTCTGCAGCCGCGCCGGTCGCTGCCTTTCCACTGACCTGGCTGCAACATCTCCCCGTTAGTGTGGGCCCCAGAGGTGGGAGGGAGTCGCCGATTCGGCCTTCTTGAGACCCCGGCCCCTCCCCCTCGGCCCTCCGCCCCTTGACCTCCCAAGTCGTGATCCTCTCTTTCCGTGAGGGCTCCTCTCTTTGCCTAGACCCTCTAGGCGCTCCGCCCCCTCCCTCTAACCCTCCAGGTTCTGGACCCCCTCCCCGGGGCTCCCCGCTCTTCCCGGGACCCTCTGGGCCCTTGGCCCCCTTCCCCGAACACTTAGGGCCCGGCCTCTCCCCCACCCCTTCCTCCCGAACCCCAGCTCCTCCACCCCTCCTGGAGGGCCCTTCTCTTATCCTAGACGCCCTCCTCAACTCTCTGGCCCCTTCCTCCCAGGAGCCCGGGCATCCTCCCCTCACACCCCGGACCCTCATCCCCAGCCACCTAAGGACCACGCACCCTGACCCCTCAGGCTCTGCCCCTTCCCCTTCCCCCAGCCCACCCCCCTTTCTCCAACCTCATTCCCCTCCCCAGGACTTCCCTCAGGCCTGGTCCCGTCCCCTCAGTTCCCCAGTCCCCTTCTCTCAGCCCCCGGCTCCTTCCCTTCCCCTCAGCTCCTCCTTCCCCTACTCTTCTCTCAGCCCCCGGCCCCTTCGCTCAGCCCCCGGTTCCTCCACTCCCCTCAGTCCCCCGGTCCCTTTCCCTCAGGCCCCGCCCCTTCCCCTCAGACCCCCGGTCCCTTCCCCAGAGCCCCCCCCCGTCCCTCAATCCCGGCCCGCTTCCTCAAGCCCGGGCCCTTCCCTCAGCCCCCGGCCCGCCCAGCCCCTTCTCTGACCTCCGCCCCCTGGCCGGGAAAGCCTTGCCCGCGCTCCCCCCGCGCGCGAAACCGCCAGCGGAAATGCGAAGAAACCGCCGCTTTCTTTCCATTTCGGGACCTGGGGGCGCCCAGGGACCGCAGCTGAGGAACAAGCCCGTCCCTCCACCCGGCGGAGGCCGAGGTCACTCACCGACGCCCAGAGTCGATCTGGCCCGGCTAGACACTGCCCAGCCACCGCCGCGCCCGCCGCTCCGGAAGAGGAGCTCTGGTTCTGCAGGAAGGGGTGGGGCTGGGTGAGGTCAGGCTACAGCAGTGGGAGGGGCGTGAGGTCAGCCTGGGGCAGTTGGTGGCCTTCCTGCGCAGGTCAGGGCAGAGCCGCCGGCCTGAGAATGAGGGCGCTGCTGAGCCCAGGGGTTGACAGCGCTGGTTCCTGCTGTGGTCCCTGAGCTCCACCTGAAACCTGAGGGAAGCCATCTGCCCGTGAGTCCTCTGCTGCTTGTCTGTCAGCTTGTTTGAAGCACGTTGGGTTTTCTGCCCCGCTGGCTAAGTGTTGACCCTGGAAATGCAACTGTGTGGGTTTTGGCTGATTCAGGGAAGAAATGCCAGATGACACTTGGAGACTCCAGTTTAATCTGGATTCAAGTCATATCTCTTTTTTTTTTGTTTTTTTTGCGTTTTCTCAATGAGTTTATTTATTTGTGGTTGTGCAGGGTCTTCATGCTGTGTGGGCTTTTCTCTAGCTGCGGCGAGCAGGGGCTGCTCTCCAGTTGGGGGGGCGTAGGCTTCTCACTGCGGTGGCTCCTCTTGTTGCAGAGCACGGGTTCTGGTGCCCACAGACCTCAGTACTGTGGCTCCCACGCTCCAGAGCACCGACCCAGAGGCTGTGATGCATGGACTCAGCTGGTCTGCCATCTGGGGTCTTCCCAGACCAGGGGTGGAACTCGCGTCCCCTGCTTTGGCAGGGGGGCGATTCTTTACCACTGAGCTGCCAGGAAAGCCCTCAGGCTATTTTAGATGCTAGTTTTCCACGCTCCTATCTGGTGAGAGAGGCCTGGGAGCTGGCAGTCCTCAGCCACAGTCCTGGCTCTGCCATCAAATGTGCCGGGGCCTCTGGCAAGCGCCTGCTCCTCCCTCAGTTGTGTCTGACTCTTTGCGACCCCACGGACCATAGCCCGCCAGGCTCCTGTCCATGGGATTTCCCAGGGAAGACTACTGGAGTGTGGTGCCATTTCCTTCTACAAGATCATATCTCTTGAAAGTGAAGTGAAAGTCCATCATTCGTGTCCTACTCTTGTGACTTCATGGGCTATACAATCCATGGAATTCTCCAGGCCAGAATACTGGAGTGGGTAGCCTTTCCCTTCTTCAGGGGATCTTCCCAGTCCAGGGAATGAACCCAGGTCCCCCGCATTGCAATCAGATTCTTTACCAGCTGAGCCACCATGAAGCCACCAGAGATGCCCATGAATACTGGAGTGGGTCGCCTGTCCCTTCTGCAGCCAATCAGGATTCCGACCCAGGAATCACACCGGGTCTCCTGCATGGCAGGAGAATTCTTTACCAGCTGAGCTATCAGAGAAGCCCAGTATCTCTTAAGGCCAGCTATTCATTGATATCTCTGAAGGCCAGCTATTCTTTGTAGGATTTCCCTAATTAGTCTTCACAGGATTAAGGTAGCAACGTGCTAAGGTCGCAATTGATGCCCTTTTTCTAGAAAAGAAAAGTGGGGCTCAAAGGAGTGGGTAACACAGCTACAGCAAGGAAGTGTGTACCTAGACAAAACCCCCAGATTCTGCTGTGAGAACTCAGGGAAGCCATGTGGTGTGGCTTGTTCATGTGACAAGGGCTAAGGCTCCCAGCCCACCCTGGATGCTGTGGGGACCCGATTTGGTAACTGCCCTCTGGCAGCTCTGAGACTCACAGAAGCAGTTTGCACTGAAGAGAGGAAGAACACGTCCCTTCATCCTCCCCACCACACCCTCTGGGTACTCCCACACCCTGCCCCCTTTCTCTTGCTTTGTGAGGGAATAAGTGTCACGCTCAGGTGACCACATTGGCTGTCCACTGTTCACGAGGTACCAACTGGAGCTGCTACAGGAGAGGCCAAGAGCCTTTGCCCCTGAGTACCTCTCTTTCCTTTGCACTGTGGGGGCCCTGCTCCACACTTGCACACCAGAGGCCTTTTCTGAGACATGCAGGGAACCTCCCTCAGTTTGCAACAGGTTGCATCGATCGCTGTCCATTCAATGCCTCCCTTGAAATTCAGCTCATGAGCTCCGTTGTCTGCTTCGCGGCCCACCTGGCTGCCACAGGAGGAACAGAGCTGACAATGAATCCAAAGCTCAGATCTGACAGCTGGGAATCTGTGTATAAAGGACCTGATTATTCACGCTGTAGAGGCTGTAGTAGGCTCCAGGGATCCGTAACCAGGGCTTGGGCCAAAGTGACTCCACAGCTGTTTTAATGCCTGGGGAGGGTTCTGGCTATAGTGGGGGTGGGGTGAGTGTCCTGAGGTTCTGAAGGCCCACTGTGTGTAGGTTCACGTTGCACAGAGAAGAGAAGGCGGAGTCCTGCCCTGGAGGTGGTCACAGCTCATGGACGAGCCAGCCAGGCAGGCAGGGCACGATAGCACCTGATCTGACTTCATGAGTGAATGGTGTGGGGGCAGAGGAAGAGAACCAGGTCTGCTCCCTTATGTGGTGCCCGGGGAAGGTTGTCATCAGACTAAACACTAACTATGGTGATGACCATCACTGCTGTGTGCAAAGGGTTTACATTGGCGTGTGTCTTCATCTGAGCGCTCAGGCTGTCTCTAGACAAGACTGGCCATGGGCATTGCCTCTCCTTCCAACTTGAGATGTTTCATCCCTTCCTTCCTGAACATTCATTTCCAAGAGGGTTTTTGGGCCACAAGGATTTTGGGATTTTCTCTAGCTTTGTCTCAGGAGGAACGCGTTTCCAGTTGTTGGTGTGGTTTGTTTTTCCCGCTGTCTTTCTTGGTTTATTTTGTGAATTTGTTTCTGCCAGAGGAATAGCTCAGAATCTGCCTTCTGGCTGAGATGTGACACTGACAACAGCAAAGCCTACCTGGATATCATGACCACATTTGCCGAAAGGGCTTTGTTTTGCAGAAGACCTCTTGAAAGTACCTACACGGTCCTTTCAGATACCCAAAGGCTATTTGAAATGAAATAAAAAAAAAGAATTCTCAAGTTTAGTCTTACAATATGTGGGGAGTCAGGAAAATCCCCTGGAGAAGGGAAACACTACCCACTCCAATATTCTGGCCTAGAGAATTCCATGGAGTATATAGTCCATGGGGTCACAAAGAATCAGACAGAATCGGAGGACTGAACTACAACAGCAGTGAAGCTTCAGCATTTGTCAAACAGAGACACCAACACTATATGCATGACTCTGTGCATGTTCAGGTGCTCATTCGTGTCCGACTCTTTGCAGCCCTGTGGACTGTAGCCCCCAAGATCCTCTATCCGTGGAATTTTTCAGGCAAGAATACTGAAATGGGTTGCCATTTCCTCCGCCAGGAGATCTTCCCGACCCAGGGCTTGAACCCGGGTCCCCTCCAGGTCCTACATTGCCTGGCAGGTTCTTTTCTGCTGAGCCACCTGGGAAACAAGTCATTACATCCCTGGCTTATGCTAAAGTGTTTCACTTAGCATCTGGTACTCGGGAAATTCTCACTGGTGATGTGAATATTCAGTCATCTATCATTATTGCTCATAAAATAATGGAATGGCCGTGCTCACAAAGGAGAAAGAAGAGCCTTTCCAAGTCCAATCAAATCCTTCGCCACACATATCTTTTTTAAAACTTCTGACTTTGAAATAAACATGAAGCATAAAGACATTGGTTATGGCCACCAGAAAAGATCGAGTCGTCCTAATAAGTGACGAGGCTTCTCCCGGTTCCAACATGCATGCATTGTTTCCCCGGCACGACCCAGCACTTCTCTGACAGCAGCTGGGGGTCCTGCAACTTAACTCAGTGTGGACACTGCCTATCTGGGGGTAGTGCCAGACCCCACAGGTTAAAGGCCCAGCCCTACAAGACCCTCCCACCACTCCAGCCATCATTTGCAAGCCCAGATTGTCACCTGCACCTAGACCCACCAGCTACCCATTCAGAGGTTCTAACGTCTTTGGGTTCTATTCATTTGTCAAGTGGTCAGGGAACTCAGAGAAACATGTTGCCTACTAGGTCACAGCTTTAATGTTAAAGGTAATAAAGTCAGGAACAGCAGATGGAAGGGGATGCACAAGACAGGCTGTGTGGAGGGGAGGCACGGAACTTCAAGCTCTCCAAGCCCCGCTTTCCCCAGATCTGCATGTGTTCATCAATCCAGAAGCTGTCCAGACCCTGTTTGGGGCTTTTTATGGAGGAGTCATCACACAAGCACAGTTGATTAAATCACTGGCTGTTGGTGATTGCTCCCAGACGTGGTGGGGGGAGGTGGTGTGGGGGAGGGACTGGAAGTTCCAATCCTCTAACGATATGCTTCATTACCCTGGCAAGCAATGCCCCCCTTTCGAAAGGAGGCACTCTCGGAACAGTCACCTCATTCACCTACCAAGAGACACCTTGACTGCTCTCCCCACTTAGGAAATTCCCAGAGTTAGGAGCTCTGTGCCAGGAGTGGGGGACAAAGATCAAAAATATCTTTCTTATTATCAGTACAAATCACAACATCACAGTGACCCCAAATTTCAGTGATAATTTGGTTCTATAGCCTTAAAAGTTTTTCAGCAGTTGATTGGACCTTTTTAAAAAAAAAATTGGGGGGCCACACCTCGAGGCTTGCAGGGATCTTAGTTCCCCAACCAGGGACTGAACCCACACTCCCTGCATAGGAAGGCAGAGTGTTAACTGCTGGGCCACCAGGGAAGTCCCTGATTGGGCCTTTTTTAGATAAAATGTTACGGTGGCATCAACTAAATGGTTCAGGATTTCAAAAAGCTGGCGCTGAGCATGGGCCATCTTCCTGTGGTGTCTTCAGATCATAACTGACTTTTCCATGGCCGCTGCAGCCCCAAGCTTTCCCCTGAGATGAGTCAGGCCCCAGGAAGCCTGTTGCCTTCCCCTACTCTATTCAGGGGCTGCCGGGCACAGGCAGCGTGCGGGGTGTGCGCGAGTCCAGCCAGCACTATTAGTGGACAGATGCCCGGGATGACTTATTCCTGGGGTGCTCTGATTACAAGAAGTGAGAGGGTTTGGAGAACAAGATAGCCTAGGAGAGAGCCCAGCCCCACCACCTTGCCCATTTTGAAACGAATTTGGGGCTTATGCGTCTTCCCCAGGGAGAAAGAAATCCATGGACTCCAATTGGATACTCAAACAATAACCCCCAATTATGAAGAGTCTTAAAGTGGGATTTCTCAGCCTTGGCATTGCTGGCATTTGATATCTTGCAGCATTCCTAAATACAACCAGAAATGTCCTCAGATGTCACCAGTGTCCCCCGGACCCCAACATGAGGGCCAACTGGACAGGCTTGACCAGGAGCAGGGATGAATGAAATGAAAGTTGCTCGGTCATGTCCAACTCTTTGCGACTCCATGGACTATACTTATAGAGTCGATGGAATTCTCCAGGCCAGAATACTGGAGTGGGATGCCTTTCCCTTCACCAGGGGATCTTGCCAACGCAAGGATCGGACCCAGGTCTCCCGCATTGCAGGCAGATTCTTTACCGGCTAAATCGCAAGAGAGGCCCGAGGGAAGCCCAGGAGCAGGGATGGGGGGATGCAAAAGGACAGTGAAGCAAGAGGAATGGGGGCAGGTGAAGTCCGTCCTCCTGAGATGTCTGCTGGCCTGGTCGTCTGCAGTTGTGACCAGGCAGGGTGTGGAGGTCACAGGGGCGCAGAGGTGTGTGACCCCCTTTGCTCCCCCTTGGCCGGCAAGTGTGTGAGGCTGAGCCGCTCCGGGGCAACATGGGCTTCGAGCCCCACACAGGTGAGGCCGCTGTGTGCAGCACGAGCCTTTCTCCCGAGTCAGGAGGTTTACTGTTGAGAAGACATCCCGTGATGACCGGGGGAAGACCGGCCTGGCTGAGGTCGTGATCAATTGGTGGATTTTAGGGACACGGAACATTGAGTGCCCCAGGTGGGGCTTCTGATACCGACATCCACAAACTGGGGTCGGGGCGGGGGAGGCTTAAAACAATACGAATCGATTCTCTCCCAGTTCTGGGGGCCAGAAGTCTAAAGTCGAGGGTCAACAGGACCCGGACCCCGACCCGGGCTCTGGGGCAACGTCACTCCTGGCTCTTCCAGCTTCGGGGTCTCCAGGCATTCCTGGCTTTGTGGCCACATCCCCCCAGCGTCTGCTTCCCCCTCACTCGGCCTCCTCTCTGTGTGTCTCTCCACCTCTTATAAAGACACCCATCACTCTGCATAAGGCCCACCTAATCCTCTGTAACCTTATCTAACTTGATTTCATCTGCAAAGACCCCATTTCTGAATAAAGCCCTCCTCGCAGATATGGGGAGTTGGGGTGTGGGTGTCTCTTTTGGAGGGCACCATTCATCCCACAAGAAAGCTGAGACTTTACACATAAGCAGTTATCCCAGTAGTGGGGGGAGTTCACACGCGTCCCCTCGAGTACAGCCATGGGTGGGGGAGGCATGGCTTGTGGTTGGAGGGCTGAGCAGGGCAGGTGCTCTGGCGGGGACCAAGCCTTGACCTGGCTGCCTCGGTAGAGGGTTCCGGCGGGTGCATGGAAGCCCCTGAGGTCATCAGGATGCAGGTTCTGAGTTAGCAGGTCTAGGAGTGCCCCACACTGGGCTTCTCACCTGCTCCCAGGGTGTATAAACTGCTGACCCTGGTCCATGCTTGGAGGTGCAAGGAGCGTGCAGGCCTGTTTCCCAGGAGCCGTCAGAAGCTTCCCCAAGGAAGCCCCCCCGCCCCTGCAGTGTCCACACAAGTTCCCGATCCCCTGTCTGGTGCCCCAGAGGTAGCCCAGACAGAGATCCGCACACACACTGGGTGCCCCGGGCCAGGCACCCAGCAGAGCGGGGAGTGGTGGGTCTGGAAGAATCATGCTCATAACTTCGCATACAGAACGGATGGAGGCTGAGCCTGGCCGACTGGCTGTGACCAGAGGTGACCCACTTGACCCCACCCTCTGCCAGGCACCGTGGGCCCAGAGGAACTCAGCTTAAAAACTGCTTCCCCAGCCACCCACAAGAGGGGCCCTGGTTGTCGAATTAGGATCTGACACCTTGATCCAGAAGACGGCCCCCTAAGTCAGTTTCACACATCAGGGTCCAGGAGGGGTGTCATGTCACAGACCCCTGGGACAGCAGAGAGGATGGAAATGGTGGGAGAAGGGTCCTGGAGGCAGGTGGCCCAGGCCTTCCTTCTGCAGGAGCGCCTCTTCCGCCCATCCCCCACTGCCCTGTCCCTCCGATGGCCAGGGTTCCCAGGAAACGGACAAGAGCAGCAGCTTGTGGGCCAACATGTTTCCTTGTACCTGAAACCCATCAGCATTTTTCAAGTCCAACCTCAAAGCCAGGGCATTATTTATGTCCATTGGTCATTGCCGATAAGGCCACACAGGAAAATCCCAGCTGTGTACCAGAGGTGACAGAGGCCCGCACTGCCCTGATTTTGAACTTGACTCCGGTTTTGGCAGAATTGTTAAGGCTGCAGACATGTGAACCGTACAAGGTCAGTTTGCTTTCATGTGGCCGTTCGGGGCTCGTCACCATACCCCAAGGCTGGCGGGCTGCAGTTTCTCCTCATTCCTCCCCGAAGCTGGCGTGAGCCACAGCGGCATCTCTTTCCCAGCTTTGTGGATGTTGGTTTTTGAAAAGCAAGCGAGGAGCTGCCTGTTGGAAGATGGGAGCCACCTCAACAGCAGACTCCAGGACCCCCGGTTACGCGGTGAGGGTACCTGAGCTCCCAGGCAGGCTCAGACCCCGCCCAGCCACTCTGAGGCCACGTGTGTGGGTCCAGACCCAGCCCGGCTACTTCCTGGGGGCTGCGCAGCCTCAGGCAAGTGGCTTCCCCACTCGGGACCTCAGTTTTTCCACCTGTAGAATGGAGGTGATGGCATGTCCTCCCTGCTGGGGGGTTGGCAGGGCTGCCGTGGACACGGGGTGGGGGAAAGGGCATGTTTCTTGCCGTTTCCAGTTGAGGCCTTGTGGGCATGAGCTGGTGTCCGAGTGCGTTCCCAGACTTGGCTCAGTGTGGTGATGAGCATGGAGTTGGGGGGCTGTGGTCCCTCCTCATAGCCTGGACATTGGGGTGGGGGTTCTCGACTTTGAGGCACCTGAAGTCTAATTTCAGCAGCTCCATATGTAAGGACAGTGCAGTACCAGATGTTCTCAGGGACTTGTCGTCCTGGACGCAGACCCCCATCCCCACCCCACCCTGTGTGGGCATCCTGACCCGGATTGTGGTACAGGGGTCAGATCCCTTTACCGAGGGAAGGAACTGAGGCTCTGAGAGGCGGGGCAAGGAGATCCAGGGCCCTGGGTCCCACAGGGGCAGAGCCAGCACTTAAACCTGGGTGCTGGGTCCTCACATCAGGCTCTGCCCTGAACCGTGAAAACTGGACTGTAGAGAGGGCTGAGTGCCAAAGAATTGATGCTTTTGAACTGTGGTGTTGGAGAAGACTCTTGAGAGTCTCTTGGACTGCAAGGACATCAAACCAGTCAATCCTAAAGGAAATCAACCCTGAATATTCACTGGAAGGACTGATGTTTGAAGCCGAAGCTCCAATACTTTGACCAACTGATGTGAAGAGCTGACTCATTGGAAAAGACCCTGATGCTGGGAAAGATTGAGGGCAGGAGGAAAAGGGGGCGTCAGAGGATGAGATGGTTGGATGGCATCACTGACTCCATGGACATGAGTTTGAGTAAGCTCTGGGAGATGGTGAAGGACAGGGAAGCCTGGTGTGTTGCATCGATGGAGTCTCAAAGAGTCGGACGTGACTTAGTGACTGAACAACAACAAAATGTGGTCTTCAGCCCCCATCTCACTCCTACCCCCAGGCTTAGTGCCTGTGTCATGAACCTCTCCTACAGTGAGGTGTCAGGGGCTGTTGTCTAGTCCCAAAGCTATTCATATCTATATTCACAATTCCACCATTACACATTCATTTCTTTGGCTGTAAAATTTTTATGTCTCTTGAGTCTTAAACGCTAAGGCTTTTATGCACCCCACCTGGCTTCCTTTGGGCCTCTCTTGGTTTTATGGAAGTGTACTTGTTATAAAGTGAATTCTGGACATGTTTTAAGACTCTTGTCTTTAAAGTTCCTCAAGGACAGCTCCGCCTGGGTCCCAGGTAGACAGGCTGAAATCTGTGCCCTTCAGGTTGCGGTTCTGATGTCTTCCCATGTCTCTAGGCCGGCTGTGTGCCAGAGTCAGCTCTTTCTGGCTCCTCGGGAACTCTGCCAGCCAGGTGTAAACCCTTTAGTACATGAATCAGGCCACGGCGGGAGTATTTACACCATGGAAATTGGCACATGATCCAGCTACAGATCAGGGTTGGGTTTTCTTCCTGGAGAGCAGGGAGTGGGCAGGGGGCTGCATACGTTATCATCATGCTCCAGCTCTGTGCCCACGTGTCTCCCTTTCCTGAAGATGTCAAGGTCTTCAAAAGTGTCTTCTATTTTCGCTTCTCGTTATGACACTTTTTTATTTCTGCACGTTCTGTTTGGTTCTTTTCCAAGTTGGCTGTGTCCATTTTTTAATGGTTTCCTGTCCTTTGAAGGACCTTTCTATCTTGAGGTTTATTTCTGTAAACAAGGAGAGCTTTATTAGTTTTATTATCCATCTAATCCTCTCAGAATCCCAAGCTGAGGGGGTCACTTCTGCTGGTTCTCCTCTAGCTGTCTTTCATCCTGGTGGGCCTGGCGCTCTTCCCCACTGGCCACCACCCTTCCATAACCCGTGGGGCAGTTCCCAAGCCTAGGAAGAAGTTGCCCTTATCCAGAAAGACTTGGCACTTGCATTCTCCACTCATCTGAGGGCGTTATGGATAGGAACACATTGAGCCAAGGTCACAGGCTGACATGCCTGGACTCACTGGGGTCCTCACCCGCTCCTTCTCCTGCTTGGCACCAGCACCACCTTCCTTGTAATTCTCGGGTCTGGAGGAGGGAGGCCCTTTCTGGGTCATCTGAAAGTGTCGTCTCCTGGGAGTCCAAATCCATCCGGAGGGAAGGGTCTTCTGTTAGACTCCCCATCTTGGGCAGTTGCTCCTCTGGGTCTTCTCAGGTCTTCGGCAACTTTAGTGAGTGATACTTTTTCTTTTTTTTTAATTGTTTTCCATGAGAGGCTGGATCTGAGTAATCTACCCACTCATCATCAACGTAGGCCTGTGAATGAATACATGTCTTTTATTCCTTCAACAAGCCAGGCCTTGGGAGCCAGACCCTGTGCCAAGAGCTGAGGGGTAAATCCGCCCGCCAGTCCTGCGGCCCCAGCTCGTTCAGACAGCGCGTTCTGCGTCCAGGCTCACTGGAGACAGTCAGGGTACCATGTCCAGGATGTGTCGAAGGCATGCTTATGCCAGCGCCCCATGTGACCGCGCCCGAGTAACTGCAGCAGCTCCTCCCGGGCGGTGCAGATGTGGTCAGCAGGAACCACGGTGCAGAAATGCCTCCCTGCCGACCCTTGCCCAGGGACTGAGCACTTTCCTGTCCCCTCTGGGAGTCGTCCAGGTGGAGGGCGGGCTTGAGAAAGCCAGGGTCAGACCCCAGTGGCGGTCCCAGCCTGCCCCCTCGTCCACGAGTATTAAAGTAAAGCCGGTGATGCGGCCACAGGTCGGGGAAAGACCGCAGGGGGACTGTCCCCCCGGCCCTCCTGGATCACTCCAGATATCATCAAGCTGGACTCCTGTGAGATGACACGTTCAGGTGACCGAGAAAGGGCCCCTGTCTTCCACCTCTGGGACTGGAAGGAGGGCGGTCCTGGTGCCGATCAGGAGAAGCATGATGAGGCCCACCCCGTGCCAGACGCTGTCCCTCCTGGGGGCACGTCGGTCACCTGAGCAGACCGATCCAGCCTGGAACCAGACTTCCAGCTCACACCCACAAGGGACCCCGGTGCCAACAGGAAGAGCAGGCAGGCCCCAGGGCTGCCAAGAGTGCGCCCGGTCATTAGGGACTGACCGGGCATCACGTGCCTTGAGCACATTCGAGGCGAACACGACCCCTCCCGCAGAGCAGCCGTGGCCTCAGAGGCCCTCCTGCGGTGGGGTTATCCTTGGGGCTGAGGAATCCGAGGGCACAGAGGCGGGGAGGCGGTCAGATGTCTGGCACAGGCCTTCCCCCGGGGCTCCGGGGCCTCCTGGCCGGGCGGTGCTCTGGAGCCGTCTGTGTGTCCCTGCCGTGTGTACACACGCTCCCCACAGCTGGACCGTGAGCCGGGGAGGGGTGCACACACAGGATGCCGTGGAGGCCCCTAGCACCCTCGGGCCTCAGCTCTCGGCACCCCCTAATTCCCTGATGGCAGTGAGGGGGCCCTCTGGGGTGGGCGGCAGCTGTGGGGTCAGGGTGGGCTGGGGAGGTGTGCTGCCCGGAAGCCCTCTGGGGGCAGCTAGGGACCCCATGCTCAGCCTCGCTGAGGCCAACCTTCCAACAACCTCGGAGCCCGCCCTTCAGCGGAGACGGGTGACCGTCATGTACAACACGCAGGCTCAGGCAGCCGAGGGGACGAAGAGGGGCCCTGGCGTCCTCGAGCACCAGGAATCCCCCATGGGGACGTCTTTGCTTGTTCTGTGATTCCCTTCTTCCTTCTCAAAGGAAAGTGCCGGGAACGACTGTGGTGGGGTCTCCGTTCCTGTGAGTTGAGCCGGGAGTGGAGGTTTAACCCCGTCCAGTCTGTGCTGGGTGAGCCTCCCCATCCCCTCTGCACCTTGGACGGCACAGTCCGGGTCACTGTTCTGGGCCTTCTTGGCTCTTTAGCAACATTAAGGTGTGACATTTGTTTTATTTCTTGTCTTTGTCCAGCCTTTGGTGGCAGTCCATTGCAAGGACCCTAACTCTGTCCCTTCCCCGGGCCCCTTGGCTCTCCACACGCCCACGCCAAGGCTCGAGGCCCCTGCGGTTCTGTGGCCTCCAGACTCCCCACCCAAGGGGCCGGTCTGGACAGAAGCCTCCCCTCTGGGGCGTCCGGCTAGGGGAGGGGACCGGCGTCTCTCAGTTTCTTCGCACCCGGAGCAGACTGCTGTCAGGCTGGGCGCCAGGGTTTAAATCCTCCCATGTGTGTAAGAATGAGGACATCCCGTGTGTTCACTGAGTCCCACGACCCTTTCCCGATCCTGCCAGCTGTTTTTCTGGGAGGGACCCTGTCGCTCACGTAAACAGCGGAGCGTGTTTCCCAGCGATGCCGGCCCGGCACTGCTTCTTGACCACCATCGAGAGAAATCTCCACGGACTCGGGGGAATGTAGTTTGGGTCTTTGCGTGCGGCTGAGCAGAGCACAAAAAATAAACCTGGGCTGTAACAGGAAAGACGGGGTTGGCCGTATGGGGCCATCCACGGTCATTCCTAGCGCGCCATGTGGTCAGCCCTGCCCAGGAGCCCCCAGGCTAGAGGTCTTCCTAGGGCAGGTGAAGCACCTTCCAGCTTCTTTGCAAAGAGAGTCTGTGCAGGGGTGGTCTTAGCGGCCTCAAGGTCATGGCGAGGCAGCAAGCCTCAGCCACCAGGTTGGGCGGGGGTGCTGAGAGCACCAGGAACTCCCCCCACCTGTGAAGCAAGTCACGAATGGCGAATTTTGCAGAGGAGCAAAAGGTGGGCTCACAGAGGCTGAGTCACTCTCAGAGACAACACAGGAGCAGACCGACTGCGACACAGGTCGCTGAAACCACGGCTCCCTCCTGTGCCCTTCTGACCTGCCCCTTGAGGGCAGCAGGACGATCTGGGCTCCCCTGGCCTGAGCCCCCGGGCCTGCCTCCCCTCGTCCATGATGGGATGTGTGCATTCCCAAACCTGTGTGCTGCGTCCCCCGGCCCTGGGCCGTCATGGCAGGCTCCAGGCTCCCTGCAGGTGAGCCCCAAGCCCTCCAGCATACCTCTGAGCCCTGCTTATCTGGTCGCTGTGCCCGAGTGTCCTGACCCTAGCTGTCTTCTTGAGGCAGCCTTGGGACTGAGGTCCTAGAGTCCTGCTTCTTCGAAGCTCCCTGCACCAAGCCCAGTGAGGCTCTACCCTGTGGCTTTATGACAAGTGTGGTGGGCTGAGTGGTGGCCCCGAAAGCCGTCTATCCTGCAGCCTGCAAAGGTGACTTATTCCGGTGAAAGGTCTCAGCAGATGGAAGTAAGTTACTGACCTCTGCACCAGAGCACCTGGGATGCTTGTGGACCCTAAATTTAATGACGGGTGTCTTTGGAAGAGAAGAGGGGGGATCTGAAGCACAGAGCCACCCAGGGCAGAAGGTTTGCGCAGATAGACGCAGAGGTTGGGGTGATGTGGCCACAAGCCCAGGGAGGCCTGGGAACCCCACGGGCTGGACCAGGCCAGAGGGACCCTCCCCTGGAGCCTCTCGAGGGAGTTCAGTCCTGCCCACACGTTGGTCACAGGTTTCTGACGGTGGAACTTGGGGAGGATGAATGTGTGTTAAAGCTGTCCAGTCTGTGGCCAGTGGCTGTAGCCGCCCCTGAACACCGAGAGTGAACTTGCCGGCTCCGAGGTGAGAACAGTGGCAGGACCTGCCATTCCCCTCCCCCCCCCCGCCATACGCACACAACCTTGTCATGAGGTTAAATGAGTTCATACGCACAGAGGCCTGAATCAGGGACTGACACTTGGATCTCAGCCCCCTTCACCTCCTCCTTGTCATCGTCATCACTGTCATTGTTAGGGCCCTCATCCACTCGTTCAGTGGACACGTGGTGCTCCTGCACGGCCCCGATGTGGACAGCGAGGCCAGCGACCTGGGAGGCTCCACACAGGCCTCACCCTGCCTGCTGGGGCTGCGTGGACAAGGCCTGTGCAGTGACACGGAGGCCCCGGGAGAGGCTGGATCCTCCGGTCATGGGAGGCATGGGGGCCTCCGCATCAGAGGTGGAGGGATAAGCCGGGGTCATCCAGGCGGGTGCAGCCCTTCACTCAAAGTGGGCTAAGAACCCCACATGGCACCCGGTGTCCAGGAGGCTCCCCTTGCCCTGGCGGGCTGCAGACATAGCCATGGATGACCAGGAGTCTGCATCTCACTAGGGCCCGAGGCTGGCGCTGAGTGAATCCTCAGTGAGGTTTTTTCCTGAAAAGCCATCCTACGTGGCTTTGGCTCCATTGCTTTTTGCCACAAACCTACAGTGATCCCAAGAACTTTGTACACTTCAAGGGTAGTGACTGGACGTGGAGCCCAGCACAGACCCAAGTCAGTCCTGCCCTGAGTCCCACGGCCTGGCCACACCACCCCCCTTCCGTGGTCTGGCTTTCTTCTGCCAGGACCTTCAGAATGGTGGAAAGGGAAGTGTGGCCTCAAGCTGGGGGGCCCAGTGTGGGCTCCTAGTCCCTGGGGGTCCCCTTGGTGGACCATAGTCCCCACTGCCGTCGGGCAGCTCTGTCCCGGGGAATGTCGTGTTTCCTTGCTTTTTTGTGATGCGGCACCCCAGTTATCTCGGGGCGATTGGGAAGACTGCTGGTGTTACATGTGCATGCCTTAGATGGGGAAAGATTATTGCTGCATTGACCCTGCTCACTCGATACTGAGAGTCTGTTAAACACAAATGGCAAGGGGAACAGAGAAAAAAGAAAAATGGAGAGTTGCTGGGTTGCCTCAGGTCTCACCTGTGATTAAGAGTGTGTACAGTCTGCACGTGAACCCGGGTTTCCACACCTGCCAGCTACCAGGTGCCAGGCGCTGATTTTAGAACCCCAGCTTCACAAAGGAGTCATTGACAGATACGGTTTGTGTGTATTCAAGTCTACATTGTGATGACTTGATGCCCATAGACGTCATGGAATGATTGCCCAACATACGCATCGCCTGACACAGTTAACTCTGTGTGTGTGTGTATCTTAATGTTCTTATAATTCATGGAGAAGGCAATGGCAACCCACTCCAGTACTCTTGCTTGGAAAATCCTATGGACGGAGGAACCTGGTAGGCTGCAGTCCATGGGGTCACTGAGAGTCGGACACGACTGAGTGACTTCACTTTCACACATTGGAGAAGGAAATGGCAACCCAGTCCAGTGTTCTTGCCTGGAGAATCCCAGGGATGGCGGAGCCTGGTGGGCGGCCGTCTATGCGGTCGCACAGCGTCGGACACGACTGAAGCGACTTAGCAGCAGCAGCAGCATAATCCATGAATACAATGTATATATGTAGCTCTCCATTTTTTTAGATCTTCTTTAATTTATCTTAGAAGTTTATAGTTTGCTCTGTGTCTTGTACATTT
Organism: Cervus canadensis; assembly: GCF_019320065.1. Taxonomy (NCBI): domain Eukaryota; kingdom Metazoa; phylum Chordata; class Mammalia; order Artiodactyla; family Cervidae; genus Cervus; species Cervus canadensis. The sequence continues at coordinate 3,791,054 of NC_057415.1, read as the reverse complement.
TTAATTAGATATCTTGATATTTTCAGTGCAATTATAAATGCCTAATATATAGAGATAGAACTGACTTCTATATTCACTTCTTAAACCCATTTATTTCAAATAATTCTTATTGTATTTTTTTATGTATACACAATTATGTCTGCAAATAAGTGCTTTCCCCCCCCTTTCCAACTGTGATAAGCCTTTTCTTTTTCTTGCCTTGTTGTACGGGCGAGGATCTCCAGTACAGTGGTGAACAGAAGTAGTGAGAACCAGTGTCCTTGTCTCTTTGCCATTATCTCTTGGTCCTTTAATGGAGTGGAACTTGGTGGTCCGGAGTCGATGAGAGAGGGAAGGAAGTAAAGAGGCTAACATTCCCTGGGTTACGTAGCCGGCTTCCACGCTCCAGGGAATCAGCCAGAAAGAGAGAGAGAGGAAAAAAAAAGAAAGAAAGAAAGAAAGACACGGGGACCAAAGCGCTGATGGAGCAAAGCTGTTTTAATCAACATGGCATGCGCATATATACTGTCTTAGAAAGTAGTTATTCTCAGCAAAGATAAAGTTTAAAATTCCAGACTTAAAAAACACAAGGCGATCCCTACCAAAGAGAGAAGAGGGTACTTATCACCATAATCAGAAACTAACAAAAGAAATGCCTGGATTCCTCAGCCCCAGGAAAGGTGTGCCTCTCCTCAGGAATTAATAAGGGCCAGAGGTTTCCTGACAATTATCAGAGGAAAAGCTTTCAGTATTTCACCATCACCTATGGTATTAGCTTTTTCGTAGATATTTTTATAAAAATATGTAAATTCTCCTGTTAGTTTGCTATGACTTTTTTCTTAGTCATGAACTGAAATTATTACATTAAATTTTCTTCAGTTTATTTTCTGCAGATTTTGAAACAGTCAGGTGATTTTTCTTTTATATGGTGATTTAACTTTAAAAAAATTTTGTGATTGTAAAACCATCCCAACCTGATCTCAATATATTCTCCTTTTATTGGACTGTATTTGTTAGTGTTTTATTTAGGATGATTTCATCTATCCTCAGAGTCAGTAATTTGACCTTCTTGTACTTCTTTTCCTTGTTGGGTTTAGTATCACGGTTATGCTAGTCTTATAAAACAAGGTGGAGAGTATTCCTTGTTTACCCCGAGAGTTCCTGGGAGATTGCTGTCTTCTTCCCTCGATTTTCAGAAGAATTGATTGGCAACACCTGTTGGTTTCATTGTGGGGAGGCTTTTATTTCAGATTTAATTTTTTTCATGCAAATAAAAATTTCTGATTTTGTATGTCTTCTCGGATCTGTTTAGGTAAAGCATTTCCCCCCTGCTAGGTATTGATGGAGGCCAGCAGACTCTCCAATAGTAAGTGAACTGTGGTTCATAATTTCTTTCTTATCTGCAAGATGTGTTGTCTCCCCTTTTAAAAAATCTTGATACTGGAGATTTGTGCTCTGTCTCTTTTTCTTAATCAGTTTCTCTAGGGGCTTTTCATTTTTATCAGTCCTTTCAAAGAGCCAACTTTTGGCTTTGTTTTAAAAATTTTCATATTTGCTTTTTGTTTCCTTATTTTCTGCTCCTTTTTCTTCCATCTGCCTTGTGTTTCATTTGCTATACTTTTTTTCTGGTTTCTTGGGCTAGAGGCTTAATTGATTTTTAGCCTTCCTTCTTTTCCAGTATATGTGTTTAAGGCTTTAAGTAACCCTCTAAACACAGTTCACTGCGTCCCACAAGTTTGAATAAGGCAGATTTTCATTATCTTTTATGGAAAAGTCTCTTCTAATTTTCATTGTGTTTTTAAAAATTATTATTCATGAAATTCCTCAAGAAGTATGTCATGTAACTTCCCAATGTCTGGGGAGGTTTTTCTAGTGACCCTTTTATGATTCCTAGCTTAATTCCATGAAGAGCCCCATCTTAGTCTTTTTGGGCTACTGTTACAAATACCATAGACTAGCTGCTAAACAACAGAAAGTTGTTTCTTATAGTACTGCAGGCTGGGAAGTCCCAAGATCACCAGCAGGTGCCACGTCTGGTGAGGCCTGTTTCCTGGTTCCTAGACTGCCTGCTTCTCTCTGTCCTCCCAGCATGGGGCCCATTCCCTCCTGACCTGACGCCTCCCAGAATCTGTGCCGCCTAGTATCATCTCCACGTGCAGGGTGAAGTTTGAGGGCACATAAATCGTCATCCCATTGCAATCCCTAAGTATACCCTGCATTATCTCAGTCCTTTGAAATAATTCAACCTTTCCTAATGGCCCAAAATATATTCATTTTCTTATATGTTCCTTGGGCTCTAGAAAATAATATGTATCAGGGGGAATGCAGTGTTTCGTGCATATCAGTTAGGTCAGGTTTGTCAATTCAGATTTCGGTAGCCACACTGAGTAAGCAGAAGTAGGTGAAATTATCTGTAATATATTTTATTTTATCACACCCAAAAGATTATCATTTCAGTGTATAATCAACATGATAAAACCTAACGAAATATTTTCTGTTCTTTTTTTCATGCTACGTCTTTAAACTCCAGTGTGTGTTTCACGCTTGCAGCACATCGCATTGTAGAGCCAGCCGCATTTCAGGTACTTCATGGGTGCAGGTGACTACGTCCCAGGGAGCCCAGTTCCATGACAGATGTGTCTTTATCGTCTCCCACTGCGATTATGAACGTGGCTGTTAGTCCTTTTCTCTTTCTGTCAGTATTTATGTATTGATATTTTGAGGTTATATTATTCAGTTCAGTTCAGTTACTCAGTCGTCTCTGACTCTTTGCGACCCCATGAGTCACAGCACGCCAGGCCTCCTTCTCCATCACCAACTCCCGGAGTTTACTCAAACTCATGGCCATCGAGTCAGTGATGCCATCCAGACATCTCATCCTGTGTCGTCCCCTTCTCCTCCTGCCCCCAATCCCTCCCAGCATCAGGGTCTTTTCCAATGAGTCAACTCTTTGCATGAGATGGCCAAAATACTGGAGTTTCAGCTTCAGCATGAGTCCTTCCAGTGAACACCCAGGACTGATCTCCTTCAGGATGGACTGGTTGAATCTCCTTGTAGTCCAAGGGACTCTCAAGAGTCTTCGCCAACACCACAGTTCAAAAGCATCAATTCTTCGGTGCTCAGCTTTCTTCACAGTCCCAACTCTCACATCCATACATGACCACTGGAAAAACCGTAGCCTTGTCTAGATGGACCTTTGTTGGCAAAGTAATGGCTCTGCTTTGTAATATGCTGTCTAGGTTGGTCACAACTTTCCACCCAAGGAGTAAGCGTCCTTTAATTTCATGGTTGCAATCACCATCTGCAGTGATATTGGAGCCCCCCAAAATAAAGTCTGACACTGCTTCCACTGGTTCCCCATCTATTTCCCATGAAGTAAATGGACTGAATGCCATGATCTTACTTTTCTGAATGTTGAGCTTTCAGCCAACTTTTTCACTCTCCTCTTTCACTTTCATCCAGAGGCTCTTTAGTTCCTCTTCACTTTCTGCATTAAGGGCAGTGTCATCTGCATATCTGAGGTTATTGATATTTCTCCCGGCAATCTTGATTCCAGCCTGTGCTTCTTTCAGCCAAGCGTTTCTCATGGTGTACTCTGCATATAAGTTAAATAAGCAGGCTGACAATATACAGCCTTGACATACTCCTTTTCCTATTTGGAACCAGTGTGTTGTTCCACATCCAGTTCTAACTGTTGCTTCCTGACCTGCATACAGGTTTCTCAGGAGGTAGGTCAGGTGACTTGGTATTCCCATCTCTTTCAGAATTCTCCACAGTTTATTGTGATCCACACAGTCAAAGGCTTTGGCATAGTCAATAAAGCAGAAAAAGATGTTTTTCTGGAACTCCCTTGCTTTTTCAATGATTCAGAGGATGTTGGCAATTTGATCTCTGGTTCCCTTTTCTAAAACCAACTTGAATATCTGGAATTTCACGGTTCACATATCGCTGAAGCCTGGCTTGGAGAATTTTGAGCATAACTTTACTAGCGTGTGAGATGAGTGCAATCGTGCGATAGTTTGAGCATTCTTTGGGATTGACTTTCTTTGGGATTGGAATGAAAACGGACCTTTTCCAGTCCTGTGGCCACTGCTGAGTTTTCCAAATTTGCTGGCATATTGAGTGCAGCACTTTCACAGCATCATCTTCCAGGATTTGAAATAGCCCAACTGGAATTCCATCACCTCCACTAGCTTTGTTCATAGTGATGCTTTCTAAGGCCCACCTGACTTCACATTCCAGGATGTCTGGCTCTAGGTGAGCGATCACACCATGGTGATCATCTGGATCATGAAGATTTTTTTTCTCCAGTTCTTCTGTGTATTCTTGCCACCTCTTCTTAATATCTTCTGCTTCTGTTAGGTCCATACCATTTCTGTCCTTTATCGAACCCATCTTTGCATGAAATGTTCCCTTGGTATCTCTCATTTTCTTGAAGAGATCTTTATTCTTTCCCATTCTGTTGTTTTCCTCTATTTCTTTGCATTGATCACTGAGGAAGGCTTTCTTATCTCTCCTTGCTATTCTTTGGAACTCTGCATTCAAATGGGAATATCTTTCCTTTTCTCCTTTGCTTTTCACTTCTCTTCTTTTCACAGCTATTTGTAAGGCCTCCTCAGACAACCATTTTGCCTTTCTGCATTTCTTTTCCATGGGGATGGTCTTGATCCCTGTCTCCTGTACAGTGTCAGGAACCTCCATCCATAGTTCATCAGGCACTCTATCAGATCTAGTCCCTTCAATCTATTTCTCACTTCCACTGTATAGCCATAAGGGATTTGATTTAGGTCATACCTGAATGGTCTAGGGGTTTTCCCTACTTTCTTCAATTTCACTCTGAATTTGGCAATAAGGAGTTCATGGTCTGAGCCACAGTCAGCTCCTGGTCTTGTTTTTGCTGACTGTACAGAGCTTCTCCATCTTTGGCTGCAAAGAATATAAACAATCTGATTTCGGTGTTGACCATCTGGTGATGTCCATGTGTAGAGTTTTCTCTTGTGTTGTTGGAAGAGGGTGTTTCCTGTGACCAGTGCGTTCTCTTGGCAGAACTCTATTAGCCTTTGCCCTGCTTCATTCCGTACTCCAAGGCCACATTTGCCTGTTACTTCAGGTGTTTCTTGACTTCCTACTTTTGCATTCCAGTCCCCTATAATGAAAAGGACATCCTTTTTGGGTGTTAGTTCTAAAAGGTCTTCTGGGTCTACACAGAACCGTTCAACTTCAGCTTCTTCAGCGTTACTGGTTGGGGCATAGGTTTCGATTACCGTGATATTGAATGGTTTGCCTTGGAAACGAACAGAGATCATTCTGTCATGTTTGAGATTGCATCCAAGTGCTACATTTTGGACTCTTTTGTTGACCATGATGGCTAGTCCATTTCTTCTAAGGGATTCCTGCCCACAGTAGTAGATATAATGGTCATCTGAGTTAAATTCACCCATTCCTGTCCATTTCAGTTTGCTGATTCCTAGAATGTTGACATTCACTCTTGCCATCTCCTGTTTGACCACTTCCAATTTGCCTTGATTCATGGACCTCACATTCCAGGTTCCTATGCTATATTGCTCTTTACAGCATGGGACCTTGCTTCTGTCACCAGTCACATCCACAAATGTGTCTTGTTTTTGCTTTGGCTCCATCCCTTCATTCTTTGTGGAGTTATTTCTCCACTGATCTCCAGTAGCATACTAGGCACCTACCGACCTGGGGAGTTCCTCTTTCAGTATCCTATCATTTTGCCTTTTCATACTGTTCATGGGGTTCTCACGGCAAGAATACTGAAGTGGTTTGCCATTCCCTTCTCCAGTGGACCACATTCTGTCACGAGGAGATACCCCTCGTCCGAGGTAAGGAGCAGCGGCTGCGCTTTGCTGGAGCAGCCATAAAGAGATATCCCACGTCCAAGGTAAGCGAAACCCAAGTAAGATGGTAGGTGTTGCGAGAGGGCATGAAAGGGCAGACACCCTGAAACCATAATCAGAGAAAACTAGCCGATCTGATCGCACGGACCACAGTCTTGTCTAACTCAATGAAACTACGCCGTGCTGTGTGGGGCCAACCAGGACGGACGGGTCATGGTGGAGAGGTTATGTTATTAGGGACAATCAAATTTAGAATCTTCATCTTCTTGCTGGACTGAATTTGTATCAGTATGAGATGCTCCTTTTTATTGCTAGTAATGCTTCTTACTTTAGACACTATTGGACACTGATATTGCCACATCAGTTTTCTGTCCTTGTTTGCCTGGGTATCTTTTACTTTCACCTGTCTGTGGTCTTCCATCTTAACACGTACCTCTGTGAATAGTGTATGGTTTTAATTTTAATCAGGTTGACCCTTTTTATCTTTCAATGAGAGTATTTGCTCTGTTTATAATTTTGATATTTCAGTGTGTAGGTACCATGTTGCTGTTTGTTTTCTGCTCGTCCCACCTATTCTGTGTCCTTGTCTCGTGCCTTCTGTTAGAAGGATGAAGTGTTTTTCTAGGTCTGTACGCCTCTGTCAGGTGATCGGGTGTACATTCGCAGATACAGCGTGTGTTCTACATTCAAGTCTAACTTAGTATTTTTACTGCCTCCCTGACACGACTGTTTCCTCCTTGTCACTGTTATCCTTTAAAATTTTAGGTATATTTTTGGCATTATCATCATCATAGAGTTAATATTTACCCTCACTGTTACCTCACTGTTGGTCTTTACTTGTTTTTTATACTTCCGTCAGAGACTACTTTTCTTTCTCCCAAAGAACTGCCTTAATATTTTTTAGTTCGTGTCTGCAGGTGATGAGCTGTCTCATTTCCATTTGCCCTAAAAGTCTTTAGTTTGCTTTCACTTTGGAAGGGTGTTTTTGTTGGGTATAGAATTCCAGGTTGGTTGGTATTTGTTTTTCAGCATTTCACAGGCGCCAGTCCATTATCTCCTGACTTCCTTGTTCTTGAAATGTCAGCCCTCAGGGTTGCTGTGCCATTAAAAGCCTCGCCTTTTTCCTCTGAGCCCTTGAATATTTTCTTCTTGCCTTAGGCACCCGCAGAGCTGCTGAAACCAATGTGTGGTTTTCATTTTTGAGTCAATGGTCTGATTCTCCAGCCAACTCTTGCCCCCGCCCCTGTCAGTCAGTCAGTCACTCCGTGTCTGACCCTTTGCGACCCCATGGACTGCAGCGCACCATGCCTCCCCGTCCATCACCAACTCCTGGATCCTGCCCAAGCTCATGTCCATCGAGTCGGTCATGCCATCCAACCGTCTCATCCTCTGTCATCCCCTTCTCCTCCTGCCTTCAGTCTTCCCCAGCATCAGGTTCTTTTCCAAAGAGTCAGTTCTTCGTATCAGGTGGCCAAAGTATTGGAGCTTCAGCATCCGTCTTTCCAATGAATATTCAGGACTGATTTGCTTGAGGATGGACTGGTTGGATCTCCTTGCAGTCCACAGGGCTCTCAAGAGTCTTCTCCAACACCACAGTTCAGAAGCATTGATTCTTTGGCGTTCAGCCTTCTTCCCGGGCCAACTCTCACATCCATACATGACTACTGGAAAAACCATAGCTTTGACTAAATGAACCTTTGTCGGCAAAGTAATGTCTCTGCTTTTTAATGTGCTGTCTAGGTTGGTCATAGCTTTCCTTCCAAGGAGCTAGCGTCTTTTAATGTCACCATCTGCAGTCATTTGGGAGCCCAAGAAAATACAGTCTGTCACTGTTTCCATTGTTTCCCCATTTATTTGCCAGGAAGTGATGGAGCCAGATGGCATGACCTTCATTTTTTGAATGTTGAGTTTTATGCCAGCTTTCTCACTCTCCTCTTTCACTTTCATTAAGAGGCTCTTTAGTTTCAACCCCTGGAGGCATTTCTTATTCCCCTTTCTGTCTTTTCTCTCCCATGAGGGGCCTCATTTATAGTTTTTAACAACATAGTTTAACAAGCGGGCTCCTTCCATATGTTCTAAACTTTTTTCCCTCTTATATATATATTTTTAACTGATCCATCCTTCAGTTCACTGATCCTCTCTTCAGCTGTGTCCAATTTGATGTTAAGACCAGAGACTGAGTTCTTAAATTCGGTCACTGTTATTTTAAAGTTCTAGCATCGGTTTTGATTCTCAGAAATTTTTCCTTTTGTCAGGTATATTTTTGAACTGGTGAAGTTTGCATCTGATACCTCTAGCATACCTGTGATATGCTGATATACAACTGACACCTCTGGATCTGTTTCAGTTCTATTTCTCTTGGTGCTGTTTGTTGTCACACCCTCTTTTGCTTCTTTGGTTGCATGTTGGACATTATGTTTGGAAAACCCTAGAGGTTCTGGTGATGCTGTCTTCTCCAGAGTTTCTTCTGATGCAGACCTCTAGTGGGGACAGAGCTCTCTGTTCACTCAGGGCCTGAGTGCCTTGAGGCTGGGGGGTCCTTGTAAGCTGAGTCTCAGCAGCCATCACCCACTTTCCCTCCCTGACCCCAGGGAGGAGCCCTCCAGCATCTCCGTCTGGAAGTCTGGGGTGCCTCCCAGGACCCCCCTTCTTGGCAGGTCCTGAAGCCCACCGTCTGTCTTCTGAGCACCAAGAGGTGATGGATACTCAGCGCTCAGCCGATTTGGGCAGAGTGTTGGGTACATTTTCTGTGCCTCCCTTTTCTTGGGGAGCTTGATCTCTAACATCCGGACTGACATGTCAGGCCTGCACTCGAATTTTTGTCTTCCCAGCCCAAGGGACCATCCAGAGCTGTGTTAGCCAGTCCCCTCTGCTTGACTTTCTCCCTGCCTTTTCTTCGCAGAGTCAGCTTTATTCAGATGCCCTGAGGGAAGGAGCAGCCCTCTCAGACTCCAGCTCCCTCACTGAGCTTCCCTTATTTTGATATCTTGGATTGTGACTGCCTAAGGACTCTTTACTGCCAAATTCAGACTTAAATTGAAGAAAGTAGGGAAAACCACTAGACCATTCAGGTATGACCTAAATCAAATCCCTTATGGCTATACAGTGGAAGTGAGAAATAGATTGAAGGGACTCTTTCTGGCTCCTCGGGAACTCTGCCAGCCAGGTGTAAACCCTTTAGTACATGAATCAGGCCACGGCGGGAGTATTTACACCATGGAAATTGGCACATGATCCAGCTACAGATCAGGGTTGGGTTTTCTTCCTGGAGAGCAGGGAGTGGGCAGGGGGCTGCATACGTTATCATCATGCTCCAGCTCTGTGCCCACGTGTCTCCCTTTCCTGAAGATGTCAAGGTCTTCAAAAGTGTCTTCTATTTTCGCTTCTCATTATGACACTTTTTTATTTCTGCACGTTCTGTTTGGTTCTTTTCCAAGTTGGCTGTGTCCATTTTTTAATGGTTTCCTGTCCTTTGAAGGACCTTTCTATCTTGAGGTTTATTTCTGTAAACAAGGAGAGCTTTATTAGTTTTATTAACCATCTAATCCTCTCAGAATCCCAAGCTGAGGGGGTCACTTCTGCTGGTTCTCCTCTAGCTGTCTTTCATCCTGGTGGGCCTGGCGCTCTTCCCCACTGGCCACCACCCTTCCATAACCCGTGGGGCAGTTCCCAAGCCTAGGAAGAAGTTGCCCTTATCCAGAAAGACTTGGCACTTGCATTCTCCACTCATCTGAGGGCATTATGGATAGGAACACATTGAGCCGAGGTCACAGGCTGACATGCCTGGACTCACTGGGGTCCTCACCCGCTCCTTCTCCTGCTTGGCACCAGCACCACCTTCCTTGTAATTCTCGGGTCTGGAGGAGGGAGGCCCTTTCTGGGTCATCTGAAAGTGTCGTCTCCTGGGAGTCCAAATCCATCCGGAGGGAAGGGTCTTCTGTTAGACTCCCCATCTTGGGCAGTTGCTCCTCTGGGTCTTTCAGGTCTTCGGCAACTTTAGTGAGTGATACTTTTTTTTTTTTTTAATTGTTTTCCATGAGAGGCTGGATCTGAGTAATCTACCCACTCATCATCAACGTAGGCCTGTGACTGAATACATGTCTTTTATTCCTTCAACAAGCCAGGCCTTGGGAGCCAGACCCTGTGCCAAGAGCTGTGGGGTAAATCCGCCCCAGCCAGTCCTGCGGCCCCAGCTCGTTCAGACAGCGCGTTCTGCGTCCAGGCTCACTGGAGACAGTCAGGGTACCATGTCCAGGATGTGTCGAAGGCATGCTTATGCCAGCGCCCCATGTGACCGCGCCCGAGTAACCTCAGCAGCTCCTCCCGGGCGGTGCAGATGTGGTCAGCAGGAACCACGGTGCAGAAATGCCTCCCTGCCGACCCTTGCCCAGGGACTGAGCACTTTCCTGTCCCCTCTGGGAGTCGTCCAGGTGGAGGGCGGGCATGAGAAAGCCAGGGTCAGACCCCAGTGGCGGTCCCAGCCTGCCCCCTCGTCCACGAGTATTAAAGTGAAGCCGGTGATGCGGCCAGAGGTCGGGGAAAGACCGCAGGGGGACTGTCCCCCCGGCCCTCCTGGATCACTCCAGATATCATCAAGCTGGACTCCCGTGAGATGACACGTTCAGGTGACCGAGAAAGGGCCCCTGTCTTCCACCTCTGGGACTGGAAGGAGGGCGGTCCTGGCGCCGATCAGGAGAAGCATGATGAGGCCCACCCCGTGCCAGACGCTGTCCCTCCTGGGGGCACGTCGGTCACCTGAGCAGACCGATCCAGCCTGGAACCAGACTTCCAGCTCACACCCACAAGGGACCCCGGTGCCAACAGGAAGAGCATGCAGGCCCCAGGGCTGCCAAGAGTGCGCCCGGTCATTAGGGACTGACTGGGCATCACGTGCCTTGAGCACATTCGAGGCGAACACAACCCCTCCCGCAGAGCAGCCGTGGCCTCAGAGGCCCTCCCGCGGTGGGGTTATCCTTGGTGCTGAGGAATCTGAGGGCACAGAGGCGGGGAAGCGGTCAGACGTCCGGCCCAGGCCTCCCCCCGGGGCTCCGGGGCCTCCTGGCCGGGCGGTGCTCTGGAGCCGTCTGTGTGTCCCTGCCGTGTACACACGCTCCCCACAGCTGGACCGTGAGCCGGGGAGGGGTGCACACAGGATGCCGTGGAGGCCCCCAGCACCCTCGGGCCTCAGCTCTCGGCACCCCCTAATTCCCTGATGGCAGTGAGGGGGCCCTCTGGGGTGGGCGGCAGCTGTGGGGCCAGGGTGGGCTGGGGATGTGTGCTGCCCGGAAGCCCTCTGGGGGCAGCTAGGGACCCCATGCTCAGCCTCGCTGAGGCCAACCTTCCAACAACCTCGGAGCCCGCCCTTCAGCGGAGACGGGTGACCGTCATGTACAACACGCAGGCTCAGGCAGCCGAGGGGACGAAGAGGGGCCCTGGGGTCCTCGAGCACCAGGAATCCCCCACGGGGACGTCTTTGCTTGTTCTGTGATTCCCTTCTTCCTTCTCAAAGGAAAGTGCCGGGAACAACTGTGGTGGGGTCTCCGTTCCTGTGAGTTGAGCCGGGAGTGGAGGTTTAACCCCGTCCAGTCTGTGCTGGGTGAGCCTCCCCATCCCCTCTGCACCTTGGACGGCACAGTCCAGGTCACTGTTCTGGGCCTTCTTGGCTCTTTAGCAACATTAAGGTGTGACATTTGTTTTATTTCTTGTCTTTGTCCAGCCTTTGGTGGCAGTCCATTGCAAGGACCCTAACTCTGTCCCTTCCCCGGGCCCCTTGGCTCTCCACACGCCCACGCCAAGGCTCGAGGCCCCTGCGGTTCTGTGGCCTCCAGACTCCCCACCCAAGTGGCCGGTCTGGACAGAAGCCTCCACTCTGGGGTATCCGGCTAGGGGAGGGGACCGGTGTCTCTCGGTTTCTTCGCACCAGGAGCAGACTGCTGTCAGGCTGGGCGCCAGGGTTTAAAACCTCCCATGTGTGTAAGAACGAGGACATCCCGTGTGTTCACTGAGTCCCACGACCCTTTCCCGATCCTGCCACCTGTTTTTCTGGGAGGGACCCTGTCGCTCACGTAAACAGCGGAGCGTGTTTCCCAGCAATGCTGGCCCGGCACTGCTTCTTGACCACCATTGAGAGAAATCTCCACGGACTCGGGGGAATGTACTTTGGGTCTTTGCGTGCGGCTGAGCAGAGCACAAAAAATAAACCTGGGCTCTAACAGGAAAGACGGGGTTGGCCGTATGGGGCCATCCACGGTCATTCCTAGCGCGCCATGTGGTCAGCCCTGCCCAGGAGCCCCCAGGCTAGAGGTCTTCCTAGGGCAGGTGAAGCACCTTCCAGCTTCTTTGCAAAGAGAGTCTGTGCAGGGGTGGTCTTAGCGGCCTCAAGGTCATGGAGAGGCAGCAAGCCTCAGCCACCGGGTTGGGCGGGGGTGCTGAGAGCGCCAGGAACTACCCCCACCTGTGAAGCAAGTCACGAATGGCGAATTTTGCAGAGGAGCAAAAGGTGGGCTCATAGAGGCTGAGTCACTCTCAGAGACAACACAGGAGCAGACCGACTGCGACACAGGTCGCTGAAACCACGGCTCCCTCCTGTGCCCTTCTGACCTGCCCCTTGAGGGCAGCAGAACGATCTGGGCTCCCCTGGCCTGAGCCCCCGGGCCTGCCTCCCCTCGTCTGTGCTGGGATGTGTGCATTCCCAAACCTGTGTGCTGCGTCCCCCGGCCCTGGGCCGTCATGGCAGGCTCCAGGCTCCCTGCAGGTGAGCCCCAAGCCCTCCAGCATACCTCTGAGCCCTGCTTATCTGGTCGCTGTGCCCGAGTGTCCTGACCCTAGCTGTCTTCTTGAGGCAGCCTTGGGACTGAGGTCCTAGAGTCCTGCTTCTTCGAAGTCCCTGCACCAAGCCCAGTGAGGCTCTCCCCTGTGGCTTTATGACTAGTGTGGTAGGCTGAGTGGTGGCCCTGAAAGCCGTCCATCCTTCTGCAGCCTGCAAAGGTGACTTATTCCGGTGAAAGGTCTCAGCAGATGGAAGTAAGTTACTGACGTCTGCACCAGATCACCTGGGATGCTTGTGGACCCTAAATTTAATGACAGGTGTCTTTGGAAGAGAAGAGGGGGGATCTGAAGCACAGAGCCACCCAGGGCAGAAGGTTTGTGCAGATAGACGCAGAGGTTGGGGTGATGTGGCCACAAGCCCAGGGAGGCCTGGGGACCCCACGGGCTGGACCAGGCCAGAGGGACCCTCCCCTGGAGCCTCTCGAGGGAGTTCAGTCCTGCCCACACGTTGATCACAGGTTTCTGACGGTGGAACTTGGGGAGAATGAATTTGTGTTAAAGCTGTCCAGTCTGTGGCCAGTGGCTGTAGCCGCCCCTGGACACCGAGAGTGAACTTGCCGGCTCCGAGGTGAGAACAGTGGCAGGACCTGCCATCCCCGCCCCCCGCCATACGCACACAACCTTGTCATGAGGTTAAATGAGTTCATACGCACAGAGGCCTGAATCAGGGACTGACACTTGGATCTCAGCCCCCTTCACCTCCTCCTTGTCGTCGTCATCACTGTCATTGTTAGGGCCCTCATCCACTCATTCAGTGGACACGTGGTGCTCCTGCATGGCCCCGATGTGGGCAGCGAGGCCAGCGACCTGGGAGGCTCCACACAGGCCTCACCCTGCCTGCTGGGGCTGCGTGGACAAGGTCTGTGCAGTGACACGGAGGCCCCGGGAGAGGCTGAATCCTCCGGTCATGGGAGGCACGGGGGCCTCCGCATCAGAGGTGGAGGGATAAGCCGGGGTCATCCAGGCGGGTGCAGCCCTTCACTAAAAGTGGGGGAAGAACCCCACGTGGCACCCGGTGTCCAGGAGGCTCCCCTTGCCCTGGCGGGCTGCAGACATAGCCATGGATGACCAGGAGTCTGCATCTCACTAGGGCCCGAGGCTGGCGCTGAGTGAATCCTCAGTGAGGTTTTTTCCTGAAAAGCCATCCTACGTGGCTTTGGCTCCATTGCTTTTTGCCACAAACCTACAGTGATCCCAAGAACTTTGTACACTTCAAGGGTAGTGACTGGACGTGGAGCCCAGCACAGACCCAAGTCAGTCCTGCCCTGAGTCCCACGGCCTGGCCACACCACCCCCCTTCCGTGGCCTGGCTTTCTTCTGCCAGGACCTTCAGAATGGTGGAAAGGCAAGTGTGGCCTCAAGCTGGGGGGCCCAGTGTGGGCTCCTAGCCCCTGGGGGTCCCCTTGGTGGACCATAGTCCCCACTGCCGTCGGGCAGCTCTGTCCCGGGGAATGTCGTGTTTCCTTGCTTTTTTGTGATGCGGCACCCCAGTTATCTTGGGGCGATTGGGAAGACTGCTGGTGTTACATGTGCATGCCTTAGATGGGGAAAGATTATTGCTGCATTGACCCTGCTCACTCGATACTGAGAGTCTGTTAAACACAAATGGCAAGGGGAACAGAGAAAAAAGAAAAATGGAGAGTTGCTGGGTTGCTTCAGGTCTCACCTGTGATTAAGTGTATGTATAGCCTGCACGTGACCCCGGGTTTCCACACCTGCCAGCTACCAGGTGCCAGGAGCTGATTTTAGAACCCCAGCTTCACTAAGGAGTCATTGACAGATATGGTTTGTGTGTATTTCAAGTCTACATTGTGATGACTTGATGCCCATAGACGTCATGGAATGATTGCCCAACACACGCATCGCGTGACATAGTTAACTCTGTGTGTGTGTGTGTGTGTGTATCTTAATGTTGTTCTTATAATCCATGGAGAAGGCAATGGCAACCCACTCCAGTACTCTTGCTTGGAAAATCCTATGGACGGAGGAACCTGGTAGGCTGCAGTCCATGGGGTCGCTGAGAGTCGGACACGACTGAGTGACTTCACTTTCACACGTTGGAGAAGGAAATGGCAACCCAGTCCAGTGTTCTTGCCTGGAGAATCCCAGGGATGGCGGAGCCCGGTGGGCTGCCGTCTATGCGGTCGCACAGCGTCGGACACGACTGAAGCGACTTAGCAGCAGCAGCAGCATAATCCATGAATACAATGTATATATGTAGCTCTCCATTTTTTTAGATCTTCTTTAAGTTATCTTAGAAGTTTATAGTTTGCTCTGTGTCTAATTGCTCTATCTAATTTTTAATTAGATATCTTGATATTTTCAGTGCAATTATAAATGCCTAATATATAGAGATAGAACTGACTTCTATATTCACTTCTTCAATCCATTTATTTCAAATAATTCTTATTGTATTTTTTTATGTATACACAATTATGTCTGCAGATAAGTGCTTTTCCCCCCCTTTCCAACTGTGATAAGCCTTTTCTTTTTCTTGCCTTGTTGTACGGGCGAGGATCTCCAGTACAGTGGTGAACAGAAGTAGTGAGAACCAGTGTCCTTGTCTCTTTGCCATTATCTGTTGGTCCTTTAATGGCGGAACCTGGTGGTCCAGAGTCGGCGATGAGAGAGGGAAGGAAGTAAAGAGGCTAACATTCCCTGGGTTACATAACGGGCTTCCGAGCTCCAGGGAATCAGCCAGAGAGAGAGAGAGAAAAAAAAAGAAAGAAAGAAAGACACGGGGACCAAAGCTCTGATGGAGCAAAGCTGTTTTAATCCACATGGCATGCGCATATATACTGTCTTACAAAGTAGTTATTCTCAGCAAAGATAAAGATTAAAATTCCAGACACAAGGCGATCCCTACCAGACACAAGGCGATCCTTACCAAAGAGAGAAGAGGATACTTATCTCCATAATCAGAAACTAAAAAAAGAAATGCCTGGATTCCTCAGCCCCAGGAAAGATGTGCCTCTCCTCTTAATTAATAAAGGCCAGAGGTTTCCTGACAATTATCAGAGGAAAAGCTTTCAGTATTTGACCATCACCTATGGTATTAGCTTTTTTGTAGATATTTTTATCAAAATATGTAAATTCTCCTGTTAGTTTGCTATGACTTTTTTCTTAGTCATGAACTGAAATTATTACATTAAATTTTCTTCAGTTTATTTTCTGCAGATTTTGAAACAGTCAGGTGATTGTTCTTTTATCTGGTAATTTAACTTTAAAAAAATTTTGTGATTGTAAAACCATCCCAACCTGATCTCGATATATTCTCCTTTTATTGGACTGTATTTGTTAGTGTTTTATTTAGGATTATTTCATCTGTCCTCAGAGTCAGTAATTTGACCTTCTTGTACTTCTTTTCCTTGTTAGTTTTAGTATCACGCTTATGCTGGTCTTATAAAACAAGGTGGAGAATATTTCTTGTTTACCCCGAGAGTTCCTGGGAGATTGCTGTTTTCTTCCCTCGATTTTTGGAAGAATTGATTGGCAACACCTGTTGGTCTCATTGTGGGGAGGCTTTTATTTCAGATTTAATTTTTTTCATGCAAATAAAAATTTCTGATTTTGTATGTCTTCTCGGATCTGTTTAGGTAAAGCATATCCCCCCTGCTAGGAATTGATCGAGGCCAGCAGACTCTCCAATAGTAAGTGAACTGTGGTTCATAATATCTTTCTTATCTGCAAGATGTGTTGTCTCCCCTTTTAAAAAACCTTGATACTGGTGATTTGTGCTCTCTTTTTCTTAATCAGTTTCTCTAGGGGTTTTTCATTTTTATCAGTCCTTTCAAAGAGCCAACTTTTGGCTTTGCTTAAAAAATTTCATATTGGCTTTTTGTTTCCTGATTTTCTGCTCCTTTTTCTTCCATCTGCCTTGTGTTTCATTTGCTATACTTTTTTTCTGGTTTCTTGGGCTAGAGGCTTAATTGATTTTTAGCCTTCCTTCTTTTCCAGTATATGTGTTTAAGGCTTTAAGTAACCCTCTAAACACAGTTCGCTGCGTCCCACAAGTTTGAATAAGGCAGATTTTCATTATCTTTTATGGAAAAGTCTCTTCTAATTTTCATTGTGTTTTTAAAAATTTTTATTCATGAAATTCTTCAAGAAGTATGTCATGTAACTTCCCAATGTCTGGGGAGGTTTTTCTAGTGACCCTTTTATGATTCCTAGCTTAATTCCTTGAAGAGCCCCATCTTAGTCTTTTTGGGCTACTGTTACAAATACCATAGACTAGCTGCTAAACAACAGAAAGTTGTTTCTTATAGTACTGCAGGCTGGGAAGTCCCAAGATCACCAGCAGGTGCCACGTCTGGTGAGGCCTGTTTCCTGGTTCCTAGACTGCCTGCTTCTCTCTGTCCTCCCAGCACGGGGGCCCATTCCCTCCTGACCTGACGCCTCCCAGAATCCGTGCCTCCTAGTATCATCTCCATGTGCAGGGTGAAGTTTGAGGGCACATAAATCGTCATCCCATTGCAGTCCCTAAGTATACCCTGCATTATTTCAGTCCTTTGAAATAATTCAACCTTTCCTAATGGCCCAATATATATTCATTTTCTTATATGTTCCTTGGG
Source organism: Cervus canadensis (assembly GCF_019320065.1). Classification (NCBI taxonomy): domain Eukaryota; kingdom Metazoa; phylum Chordata; class Mammalia; order Artiodactyla; family Cervidae; genus Cervus; species Cervus canadensis. The sequence continues at coordinate 3,773,812 of NC_057415.1, read as the reverse complement.
CTCTAGAAAATAATATGTATCAGGGGGAATGCAGTGTTTCGTGCATATCAGTTAGGTCAGGTTTCTCAATTCAGATTTCAGTAGCCACGTTGAGTAAGCAGAAGTAGGTGAAATTATCTGTAATATATTTTATTTTATCACACCCAAAAGATTATCATTTCAGTGTATAATCAACATGATAAAACCTAACGAAATATTTTTCTGTTCTTTTTTTCATGCTACGTCTTTAAACTCCAGTGTGTGTTTCACGCTTGCAGCACATCGCATTGTAGAGCCAGCTGCATTTCAGGTACTTCATGGGTGCAGGTGACTACGTCCCAGGGAGCCCAGTTCCATGACAGATGTGTCTTTATCGTCTCCCACTGCGATTATGAACGTGGCTGTTAGTCCTTTTCTCTTTCTGTCAGTATTTATGTATTGATATTTTGAGGTTATATTATTCAGTTCAGTTCAGTTACTCAGTCATCTCCGACTCTTTGCGACCCCATGAGTCACAGCACGCCAGGCCTCCCTCTCCATCACCAACTCCCGGAGTTTACTCAGACTCATGGCCATCGAGTCGGTGATGCCATCCAGACATCTCATCCTGTGTTGTCCCCTTCTCCTCCTGCCCCGAATCCCTCCCAGCATCAGGGTCTTTTCCAGTGAGTCAACTCTTTGCATGAGGTGGCCAAAGTACTGGAGTTTCAGCTTCAGCATCAGTCCTTCCAATGAACACTCAGGACTGATCTCTTTCAGGATGGACTGGTTGAATCTCCTTGTAGTCCCCCCACTTCTCGACAGGTCCTGAAGCCTACTGTCTGTCTTCTGAGCACCACGAGGTGATGGATACTCAGCGCTCAGCCAATTTGGGCAGAGGGTTGGGTACGTTTTCTGTGCCTCCCTTTTCTTGGGGAGCTTGATCTCTAACATCCGGACTGACATGTCAGGCCTGCACTCGAATTTTTGTCTTCCCAGCCCAAGGAACCGCCCAGAGCTGTGTTAGCCAGTCCCCTCTGTTTGACTTTTTCCCTGCCTTTTCTTCACAGAGTCAGCTTTATTCAGATGCCCCGAGGGAAGGAGCAGCCCTCTCAGACTCCAGCTCCCTCACTGAGCTTCCCTTTAGTTTGACATCTTGGATTGTGGCTGCCTAAGGACTCTTTACTGCCAAATTCAGACTTATATTGAAGAAAGTAGGGAAAACCACTAGACCATTCAGGTATGACCTAAATCAAATCCCTTATGACTATACAGTGGAAGTGAGAAATAGATTGAAGGGACTAGATCTGATAGAGTGCCTGATGAACTATGGATGGAGGTTCATGACACTGTACAGGAGACAGGGATCAAGACCATCCCCATGGAAAAGAAATGCAAAAAGGCAAAATGGTTGTCTGAGGAGGCCTTACAAATAGCTGTGAAAAGAAGAGAAGTGAAAAGCAAAGGAGAAAAGGAAAGATATTCCCATTTGAATGCAGAGTTCCAAAGAATAGCAAGGAGAGATAAGAAAGCCTTCCTCAGTGATCAATGCAAAGAAATAGAGGAAAACAACAGAATGGGAAAGACTAGAGATCTCTTCAAGAAAATGAGAGATACCAAGGGAACATTTCATGCAAAAATGGGTTCAATAAAGGACAGAAATGGTATGGACCCAGCAAAAGCAGAAGATATTAAGAAGAGCTGGCAAGAATACACAGAAGCACTGTACAAAAATGATCTTCATGACCCAGATAATCACCATGGTGTGATCGCTCACCTAGAGCCAGACATCCTAGAATGTGAAGTCAGGTGGGCCTTACAAAGCATCACTACGAACGAACAAAGCTAGTGGAGGTGATGGAATTCCAGTTGGGCTATTTCAAATCCTGGAAGATGATGCTGTGAAAGTGCTGCACTCAATATGCCAGCAAATTTGGAAAACTCAGCAGTGGCCACAGGACTGGAAAAGGTCAGTTTTCATTCCAATCCCAAAGAAAGGCAATCCCAAAGAATGCTCAAACTACTGCATGTTTGCATTCATCTGACACGCTAGTAGATCCCTCATGGCTCAGATGGTAAAGTGTTTGTGTACAATACGAATGACCCAGGTTCGATCCCTGGGTTGGGAAGATCCCCTGGAGAAGTAAATGGCAACCCACTTCAGTGTTCTTGTCTGGAGAGTCCCATGGACAGAGAAGCCTGGTAAGTTATAGTCCATGGGGTCACAAAGAGTCAGACACGACTGAGTGACTTCACTTTCACTTTCTTTCACATGCTAGTAAAATAATGCTCAAAATTCTCCAAGCCAGGCTTCAGCAATACATCGACTGTGAACTTCCAGGTGTTCAAGTTGGTTTTAGAAAAGGCAGAGGAACCAGAGATCAAATTGCCAACATCATCTGGATTATAGAAAAAGCAAGAGAGTTCCAGAAAAATATCTATTTCTGATTTATTGACTATGCCAAAGCCTTTGACGGTGTGGATCACAATAAACTGTTGAAAATTCTGAAAGCGATGGGAATACCAGACCACGTGACCCACCTCTTCAGAAACCTATATGCAGGTCAGGAAGCAACAGTTAGAACTGGACATAGAAAAACAGACTGGTTCCAAATCGGAAAGGGAGTACGTCAAGGCTGTATATTGTCACCCTGCTTATTTAACTTACATGCAGAGTGCACCATGAGAATCGCTGGGCTGAAAGTAGCACAGGCTGGAATCAAGATTGCCGGGAGAAATATCAATAACCTCAGATATGCAGATGACACCACCCTAATGGCAGAAAGTGAAGAGGAACTAAAGAGCCTCTTGATGAAAGTGAAAGAGGAGAGTGAAAAAGTTGGCTGAAAGCTCAACATTCAGAAAACTAAGATCATGGCATCTGGTCCCATCACTTCATGGGAAGTAGATGGGGAAACAGTGGAAGCAGTGTCAGACTTTATTTTTGGGCTCCAAAATCACTGCAGATGGTGGTTGCAGCCATGAAATTAAAAGACGCTTACTCCTTGGAAGGAAAGTTGTGACCAACCTAGACAGCATATTACAAAGCAGAGACATTACGTTGCCAACAAAGTTCCATCTAGACAAGGCTATGGTTTTTCCAGTGGTCATGTATGGATGTGAGAGTTGGACTCTGAAGAAAGCTGAGCACCGAAAAATTGATGCTTTTGAACTGTGGTGTTGGCGAAGACTCTTGAGAGTCACTTGGACTGTGAGGAGATCCATCCAGTCCATCCTAAAGGAGATCAGTCCTGGGTGTTCATTGGAAGGACTGATGCTGAAGCTGAAACTCCAGTACTTTGGCCACCTCATGTGAAGAGCTGACTCATTGGAAAAGACCCTGATGCTGAGAGGGATTGGGGCCAAGGGGAGAAGGGAATGACAGAGGATGAGATGGCTGAATGGTATCACCGGCTCCATGGACATGAGTTTGTGTAAATTCGGGAAGTTGGTGATGGAGAGGGAGGCCTGGCATGCTGCTATTTATGGGGTCGCATAGAGTCAGACAGGACTGAATGACTGAACTAAACTGAAGGACCTCTTTTATATTTAGCTTTTCTAGCTCTTGGTAGGCTGACCCACAAGCTGCTTGTATCTGTAACTGGAAGTGGGGAAGCCCTGGGTGTCTTCTGTCATCTGAAGCCACATGTAAAAGTCACAGTAATTATATTGATCATCTTTATTTGATACCGGGAAAACAAGAAGTGGTCCTTGCTTAGTACCCACGGTTGTGTTTCTGATCAGAATCCCCGGCTTGCCCGCGCTGTTTCAGTGTCACTTGAACTTGGGAAGAAGGTGGAGCAAGCGGCCCACTCCGCCTGGGGGTCGAGGAGCCGATCTGCCCGCTTCCCCTACCCGTGTCGGCCCAGGGCAGGCCTTGCGATGACCGGCTGCTGGCGGTGGAGGAGAAGGCTGAGGAGGGAGGGGCTGTGTGACCTGTATTCTGTGATGTGGTCACGGGCGGGTTTTCTTTTTCAGTTTGAAAAAATGACTGCTTTTAGTCTTCTCTGCAGTTTCACTTGAAGGTTGAAAGTGAAGATTTTAATCTCAAAGTTGAGCACAGTGATTTTAGAGTCTTTTTGAAAGCAACACTTGAGGTTTTAAAAAGACATCTCAGGAAACTCCAGTAGATAAAGCGAAAACAAGAGAACGTGTTCAGGGTGAACTGCAGGCGGGACCCCAAACTGTACTGTGTCTCCTCCAGAGTCTGTCATTGCTGAGATGCATGGATATAGGACCCCAAGCACCCTGGGGACTGAGTCCTCAAGTGACCGCAGCGGTCCGGGCTGAGCCAGGAGCAGTGTGGGCTGTGCCCTGGCGAGTGGAGAGCCGCGAGGCTGGGAGTGGGGCCAGGAGAGGGAGTGGGAGACTCGGGCTCGGAGGGCAGGGCAGCCTCTGGCGGGGTCTGGGAGGTGCTGGCTGTCGCGGCTCGAGGCAGGGACACCCCGAACCTCCACCGTGCAGCCCCCACGGGGCAGAGTCGTCTGACAGCCCAGGGTCGAAGTGAAGAGGGCGAGCTTGCAGCAGGTTGACGGAACCCCTGTCCCCACTGTGGGTTCACTGAAAGTGCCTGGAGCGAAGTTGGTCAAGCACTTGCTGAGCTCGAGTGAGGGAGCCAGTCAGGGAGGACCAAGCTCGGGGTGAGAGTGAGGGGCAGCCAGCGCGGTGAGTCCTCCTCACCGGGATGGGTTCTGGGGACTCCCTTGAGTTCAGGGGTGCCCTTTCAGTAGCCTCACTGCAGGCTTGTTTGGGGGGTGGAGCGGGCAGAAGCCCCCTGAGAAGATGTGCTCATTCCTAGCGGTGGTGGTTTCTGAAGCAGTATATACTGTTCGGTTCGACTGTGACCCAGTACATTGCAGGGTCATGTTTGACGTTGGGCCTGAGCGGTGGGCACGGCCTTCCTTCTCCCGCACCCCACACTCACCTGCCATCTTTTCGGCAGCCCCTCCCCCTCTCTGCACCCTTGATGGTGGGCCTGAGCCCAGCCCCCCTGTTACCACGGAGCCCCTTGTGACGGAGTGGGTTCCAGGTTCCCGGCTCCTGGGAGACGTGCTGGAGGCAGAGCCTTCGTGCCATTTCTTCTTGAGACGCTGGTGCTGGTGGTCATAGTGTGAGAGAGCGGTGTGTGAGAGCGGTGTGTGAGAGCGGTGTGTGAGAGCGGTGTGTGAGAGAGCGGTGTGTGAGAGCGGTGTGTGAGAGCGGTGTGTGAGAGCGGTGTGTGAGAGCAGAGTGTGAGATCGGCGGTTGTAGTGTGAGATCGGTGGTGATAGCTGAGGTGCTGAGGTAACTGCCTGGGAAACAGCGGTTGCCCCCGAGTGGGGGGCTGCCCCCATCCACGAGGATGGGTCGCAGAAGGGCCCGCCTATGGGCGCTTTTCCAATGCTGCAACCCCAAAGCAAAGGCCCAGAAGACGAAGAAGTTGGCCTCCGCCCAAGTCCTGGAGGCAGAGTGTCCTGAGGTGAGAGCAGCTGGGGACTGGGCCCGTCGGATTGGCCCTCACTCGGTGAAGCGTTGGGGTTGTGTTTCATTTGTTAGCATGGCCGTGGGCCCTGCCGGCCAGGGCATTTTGGCTTTCGTGGGCAGGATCGACCCCAGCAGGTTGACTTTGTTAGAGGTTGTGCAGGTGCTGCTTGGAGGATGGGCGGGGGCCCCACAAGAAGGGATACACTGGCTGGAACAGTCTCTGGGGCATCTGGATCGAGCTAGAGAGTCAGTCCTTGAAGCAGAAAGGCTAAGCCCCTTAATGTCTCCCGTCTTACAAAGCACACACCCCAGTGTGTCCAGCATGTTAATAATGGGTACCTACTGCTTACGTGTATAACATATACCCTCATGGCTTCACATGTCTACTACATGCCTCTTACAAGTGTTGGGGCAGTGTTCTAGGTGCTGAATACCCAGTATGTAGTGGGGGATATGTAAGCCAGGGTTTTTTTACTTGTGCAAAGAAAAATAGAAGAATGAATGTCTCATTGTGGTTTGGTTTCAGCAAGTTCACCACATGGATGGCCCCGCGTGCACACAAATTGTGATAAAATACATATAACACGAATTTAACATTTTAGCCAGTTTACTGAATGACTGGGTGACTTCAGTGGAGTCAGGCTAAGAGATGGCCTTGGTGTGCCATCAGCCTGTTTCCCAGAGGAACACTCCAAAACCTGGTGGCCTTGTAGATCTTCCCTTTCTTCTTCACTCTCCCCAGGGGTCCTAGGTCACTTGTCTGCGTGTCGTTTAAGAATCTGTTATCCATTTTGTTGTTTGGTTTATGTTTAGGAAAGTTTCTCAGACTTCCCTGGGTCTGGAGAAGGCAGGCTGAATTCCGGGTTCTCTTCTCCGCGTGCCTGCCAGGTCGAGGTGGAGGTTGAAGGCCAGTCTGAGTTGTGCTTGTCTGTGTGGTCTTGGGGTCAGCAGACCCCCTTTTCTCTGGAGGGGCAGGGAGATCCTTTGTGTGGAGCCTGGAGAGACTTGATAGGGTCAGCCTTCACGGTCTCGCTCTCTTTTTCATTTGTGTTTGCATTTAGTTACTTCCTCATTTAACTGTTTTCTAGGAGTTGGCAACATCTCGTCAACAACTGAAGGTGTGCCGGAAGCAGCTTCTTGCCAGGGAAGAAGAAATTGCTGAGCTGAAAGCAGAGAGGACCAACACTAGGGTCAGTAGGCAGAGTCTCCTGTGCTGACCTGTGCCCGCGGGGCTCACCGCTGGGCTCCGTGTTGCTGTCTTTAAAGTCTGTCTGGTTTTCAAGTCATTTTTCACATCTTCCCACTGGGCAGACCAAGATGGATCAGCTTGGGGTTCTCATAGTTTGCTTCAAATTTATGATGAGAGCTAATGTAATTTTAGTACATTTGAGGGGGGAGTTCTCTTAACTTCCATTTTTGGCCATGCTACAGTTTATGTGGGATCTTAGATCCCCGACCAGGGATTAAAACCCATGAGCCCTGCAGAAGTGTGGAGTCTTAACTCCTGGGCCACTGGGGAAGTCCACTCTAACTTTAGACTGAACTGGCGGGATTCCGACGTGCCTTAGCATGGTTTTGGCTTTAGCGTGAGGCTGAGAGGAGTTCTCGGCCCTGAATTCAAGTGTGAGGTTGAAGGTGTTCCTTTGACCCCTCCCTGCAGCTGCTGCTGGAACACCTGGAGCTCCTCGTTTCCCGGTACGTACCATCCCTCCAGATAACGGTGGACAAGCAGCAGGCGCAGTCCCCAGCCGGCATGATCAGCGAGGTGGAAGTGCTCAGGGCACTGAAGTTTCTATTTGAGCACCACAAGGCCCTGGACGAGAAGGTACCAGCCACCTGGCCGGCCTGCATTTGTACACTTGCTGCCTGGTCAGGTGGATGATGCACGTATTTATGGAACTAGTGGACTTTTGAGCTTCTTGAATTCTTGTAAATACAGTTTTTCTGTAAGAAGTCAGAGTTTTATATGGTTTAACAGCATTGCCTGAGTACACACTCAGCCTTATCCGAGTCTTATACAACCCTGTGGACTGTAGCCCAACACATCCTCTCTTCCTGGGACTTCCCAGGCAAGAATACTGGAGTGGGTGGCCATCTTCTACTCCAGGGGATCTTCCCGACCCAGGGATCCAACCTGCCCTCTCGAATTGGCAGGCGGATTCTTTACCACTGAGCCACCTGGGAAGCCCCCAGTTAAAAGTATTAGTTGGCATAAATGTCTCAAGATTTATTATCTTCTGGCTATCAATTTGCAATTAAAAACTGGGTAATAGAATGGTTTTAGGATAACATTTTTTCCCTCTCAAACTGAGAGTTTAAAGCTGTGAATAAGCAGATTGAGATCATTGTCGTTGAGATCAATGAGAGACACTCGGTGTATTCTGTTACAGTGGCCATGTCATCAGGTGAGTATACAGTAAGAAGTGCACTTACGTTTATGCCCACATCAACACACAGTGACTCGGCCCCTTTTATTTCAGTTGAGACAGCAGGTCCGCGTGCCGGCCACCGTGGCCCAGGCCTTCGAAAGAGACGAAGGCGTGTCTGACGGCGAGGGCGACGGGGTCACCCTCCTCAGCTCGGCTGCTCAGCTGCCGCCCAGTGGGCAGGCTGATGCCAGGACTCTTCCTGCGATTCTTCAGGAGAAGCTGGACGCCACCAACCAAGAGATCCGGTGGGTGTGCCCAAACTCAGCTCCCCAGAAACTGGGCTTCTCTGAGGAGCTGTCTTGTCCTAGAAGAAGTCTGAGTGTTCCATGGTGAGAACACTGACCACAGGCCTGCTTCAAGGATTTTCAGTTCTGAGATCGCCCTTGATGAGAGAGCTGAGTCAGCCAGGGCGTTCTGTCCACAGCTGGTGTCAGCACTCTGTGGGCGGGGGGTGTTGTGGGGTGTCCCCCCCCATCTCTGAGCCCCAAGGTGGGAGACGTGCCGAGGCAGTGTCCCCTGTGGCCCGTGAACTCACCAGCACTGAGGGTTCGCCCTCGTGTGTCCCTCGGAGCCTCCCACGCTCTGGTGAGAAGCACCTGGAACAGAAAAGCTGAGGTTTGGGGTTGGCAAATTCCCCTCAGATCCGCAGTTTCCTTTTTAACTTAACACAGTGTGAAGATTGGCTTCTTGTAAGACACTGGTCCAAGGACATGTGTTTGAGTTTTTCTCAACTCATCAGTATGTTTAAGATGTTTTCTTTAGACACCGTCTTGGCAGTTATAACAGTTTACAAAGTGGGATAGAATCCGAAGGCCCGCCTCGTGGTGAGCAGGGTCCCTGGGTCTGGGTGCAGCCGGGCGGCCGGGGGCCCCGAGGCCTGCCTGGGCCACACCCGCACAGCCGTGCCTCCTGTCCTGAGGTTCCGTTCAGAGTGGCCGCGGGCCGGTGACCCTGCGCAGGACCCGGCAGAGCTGCTGCTCGGATTGTTCTCATCACGTCAGCCCAGGTCAAGGTGCCTGTTCCTGTTGGCCGAGCGCGGGGGGTTCAGGCGGAAGGCAGGGGTGAGCGGCACAACCAGCAAACGCAGGTGGTGCCGCCTGCAGTTTTGGCCCCGACACAGACTGCTTTCTGGGCCGTGTTTGAGCACAGACGAGCTCAGAAAGGTTGTCTTTCCCCGTCCCCGCAGGAAATATGGAATGGTTAACATATTAATGTTTCTATTTTTACAGCACGTTGTCAGGTAAAAGTGATTTTTCCTTATGCAATATGTTGACTTGATATAAATGGTAAATTCTGTCCTTCAACTTGTCACCAGTGAAAATCTTTCAGGACATATAAGTAGTGAAACTGGAGAGGTTACGACCTGCAAGAATCTTGTATTTTTTTAAAAAAATCATTTTATATGCATAATCTAATACTTAAACTGCTATATAAAATCATCCATGACACATTAGGGGAGAAGAGCCGTCACCGTAAATTCTAGGTGAATGCGGCACATTGACATGAATCCAGAAACTCTCACAAACCTGGGGGAGAACTTCATCAAGTGATGTGTTGGTACATATACACCCTTAAAAAAAAAAAGATCAACTCAGCACTTCATCTGGTCTGGAGATTTGTGTTTAGAAAGTCAAGCTTGTTTGTGAATCGCTGTTTTGATGGTGCAGAGTTCCTGATTCCCAGTGGAAAAGACTCGAGGCCCTGATGTGCACCTCAGCCCTGAGAGCAGGGATGCTGAAGGTTGTCCACTTCAGCTGTCTCCTCACAGGGAGAGAGTCGCCACCCAGGCCCCGTCAGAATGTTAGAGTAAATGAGTCAAATCAAACGTGAATGATCAGGGGCCAGTTTGTAAGACTCAATGCTAAGTTATACTAAGTTTGAGAATATTCAAAAGAGGGAAAGTCGAACCTTTTTGCTGCGATGTTAATTGAGCAACTGTTGCTGGAATTTGCTAATCATGACACAGAATGCAAGCCCAAATTTGTTGTCCAGACACGTTCCTGTGCTGACAAAGGCAGGTGACGAGTTTTGCTCTCTTTTAGGTGGATCCAAGAAGAGGAGAACACCGAGCAGCGGGCCAAGGAGACTGAGAGCAGGGTGGGCAAGGCGAGCTCAGGCAGCCTTCGTCGTTTTAAATCAGTGAGCTCCCTCGACCTGTATTTCGCCTCCTCGCTTGCCAGCTCCTGCCCGCCCAGCAGTGTGCCCACCACGCCCCGAATGAGGCGTCGAAGGCCAGCACGGAACATAGACCGGCTGGGCTTCATGCCTCTGGTATGTGTCTGCCTCCTCCCTGCCACGTCCCTCCCCCAGCATACTGGTTTTCTTTTTTTGTTTGTTTTTTGTTTTCTTGTCTTTGTACCCAGAAGAAAATCAGGTACATTTTCCACACTCAGAGGTCTATGATTTTTAAAACTGCCTAGTCTTTAATCATTCCGTAATCGCACAGTGACCAGTTAGTCTTGATATTTGGACCACCGGCTTAGCACGTCATCATGAGCTCAGCCAGAGCCTGCCTCTGTAAAGCTGGGCCTGGCCTGTGCTGGGCACAGCAGCTGCAGGAAAATTTCTGTTCTCAGGGAGCAGACAACTTTGTGAAAGTTCTCATGGCAGTTCTCATGGCGTGTGAAAACCGTGCAGCACATTTTCCACTGGGGATGCCTGGCTGCACGGTGCAGGGCATGCGGTGGGAAGAAAACCAAAAATCTAAACTGGTCTGCTTGCTGATGGACCTGGCCGCGCACTCAGGCCCGCTCTGCGTGTGAAACCACGTTCAAAGCCCGGGGCCCGAGAGCCCCAGGGAAGAAGTTGGGCTTCCTCACTCTCCCGAGTCTGAAAACGGGATGACGACCTAGGGCTTTTGGTGACAGAGTGTGCGGCTCTAAAGCGCATGTTCCAGCTTTCTTGCATGTGTAGCTTAGGTTTCTGAGTGCATTGCTGTTTACCTCATGAAATCACGTTTACAACCCTCTGCTTTGTACCTGCACATGTATTATCACTTTTTTCTGTTACCACCCATTTCATGTTAGCTGCATTGTTAGTCAGCATATCATTAAATTAAGTGTGAATCATTTTAGATGCATGTGAAGTGGTAACTAGTCCATTTTGTGGTCTTTTGACACACTTTTTATAATTTGCGTCTTTGGCTAATTAGTTGATATTTAAAATTCTTGATGATTTCTCTGTGGTTTCGTGCTTGATTTCTTTCCGAGTATTTGTAAAAGAACAGTTGTGTATATTTTGTCCCTGTTGTTGGAGTTCTCTGACGGTGTGTCTGCTTTCATTTGGATTTCCTGTCTCATCCTGTTGTCTGTTTAGCCGTCGTCAATCCAGACCCCAGCCTCCCGTCCCCCCACCCCAGGCTGTAGTTTCCCCATCCATCTCCCCTCCCGTCCTCCCACTTCTCTGGTCTCAGCAGTTCTGTGTCCACAGCGTGTGTCCCTTTAGTCGTGTTTGTGCTTTTCTTCATGGCTCATTAAATGGTGTTTTTCCCCCATAGCAGTAAGTTTGAATTATTGTATCACTATGCAGTTACAAGCATAATGTAGATGGATCATACACTACATAACCTGTGCAATTTATAAATGAGAGTATGCTTACATAAAGAAATGATCCTCTAAGTGTCGAATTAATGGGCTTTTGACACAATCTCCTTTCTGTGTTGGTGCTTGTATTTAAGACTGTAAATCTCATCAGCTTTTGCATGGTTAATGTCTCTACTAGACTCTTTTACAAAGTATCTTCTATGGTTCATCAAATGTGAAGACTCCACCTGCTATTATGCTAGCTTTCATTCTTACACATTTTCATAGGGTACCTGCTTTAATGAATTTATTTTCAGAAGTTTTAAATCAAATTCTAGGTAAGGATTTTACATTAATGTCCAATAGGTGGTGAGATTTGTTCAGTGTTAAAATAGGTATTATGGTAACTTCCTCATCAGTTAAATTACTATTTGAAATTATAACATGTTTTTTATTAAGAGAAATAAGTTATAGAGAAGTTTGGCTGAGAACAGACAGCTGTTGAGGCCCTTTGTTGTACAGAATGCTCTGCTTTAATAAATCACGATGTTGTAACAGAATTGTATCTTCCTGAGTAATAATTTATAGTGTTTCTCTAGTAAATCTTGAATAGCTTATTTAACTTCTGTGGTCAAAAAAAAAAAAAAAAAAGTTCTGTTTCCAGCTACTGTTCTCTAAGTCTTAATGTCACTTATAGGTTTGCCATCATTTTTGCTTTCCTGTATTTGCCTATACTGATTCTTGCATTTTTATCTTCAAAGTCGCAATCAACCTGGTTTCTCTCCATTTCTTTGCATGCGTCTATCAGCCTAGTTAATTAAGGAAGCATCATCGAAAGGTAAACTATTTAGTAATTTAGCATGGCTTTGTTTCTCTGTGAAGTGTTAAAGAGTGCTTATCGAGTCACGTGAATGAACACTGTGTGGTTATGTACTGGTGAATAATTGACGTTTTAATGGCAGTTTTGAAACTCACCCACCACTTAAAATATGCTGATGGTTCTGTTGGAAATCGGTCATTCGTTGAGACAATTGTAACGGTTTCCCTTTCTGCCACTTGTTTGCTTTCTAATCATCTCATGCTTATTTATAATAGAGATAGTAGTATTTATTATGTTTAAAAAAAATTTTTTTTGGCCATGTTGCACAGCTTATGGGATCTTAATTCCCCAGTCAGGGATCAGACCGGTGTCCCGGCAGTGAAAGTGCCAAGTCCTAACGTCTGGACCACCATGGAATTTCCGCTTAGTGTTTTCTTAAAAGCAATGACTGAATCAGAGCCATAGGTGTTAGATTTGGGGGAAGCCCTCTAATGACGGGGGTAGCAGTGTGCAGGAGACTCTGCCCGCCAGGCACCGTGTCGAGTGCTTTCCGAGCCTGTCATCTAATCCCGCAGACACCCAGGTGAGGTCCAGGCTGCTGTTATCCCCATTCAGCAGACGTGGACACTGAGGCTTAGAGAGGCCGGGCCCCGTGCCCAGGCTCACACACCCAGCAGTGCGGTGCAGACTCGTCTGATCAGAGCCTGGACACTTAACCGTGGGGCCGTCCAGCCCGCTTTCCTCCAGAGGCTCTCGTGTCCCTCACAGCATCCCTGATGGAGGGAGCGGCAGGAGGGAGCTCGCTTCCTCTCCCCTCTGGTCCCTTGGATGAGCGCCTGTTGTTGGAGTCCAGTGCCCCGAGGGCTGGCCGTCCTTGTCCCTCTCCTGCTCCCAGCCCACTGACCGACCACTCTGGGGACCTTCCCGCAGGACTCGGGCAGCCACGCTCCAGTTCAGGCAGCTCAGTGCCTGGGAGCCCTTCTGCTGGGCACAGCGGAGCTGCTCCGTCAGCCTGGGGCTGGTGGCCTGGGTGTGCCGCTCACTGGCTCTGTGACCTGCTCTGCCCTCCTGTTACGTGAGGACACGGTCCTGCCCATCCTAGTCACGTGGGCACCAGGGGGGCGGGCTTCCCTCCTGAAGGAGGGCGGCCAGGCTGGGGGCCCAGAGCCCTTCCTCAGGAGGAGGCCCGGGGAAGGGGCTGGCCGCGGTCCCTGACTTTGAGGCAGGTGTTTGTCTCCCCTGAGTCCACGGTCAACCCAGGCGTGTCACTTCCCCGCTCTGTTCTGTGTTGTTTTCTGATTTTTATAAATGCTTATTGTAACTTGAATTTGAGATTGACCCCTGTTCAGTTCTGTGGGGATAATTTCTAGCCTCTGTAGCCTTCTGTTGCCTGAGGGTTCTTGTTAGAGATCAGGGGAGGGTGCAGTTTATCCAGCCGCTGTTAAACGGGCTCAGCTGTATTTTGCACTGAGTCACTTTGTTGGCACCAAGCTTCTGTGGGGCTGCAGTGGATCAGTATTCTTTACAGAATCCGTTCCAAAGGCACAGGTTAGTTGGTTAAAACAACACACTCGTTGTTTATAAAAATACTTGCCATGCATGTTTCTACGGACTTCCCCTGGCTTAACCACAGACCCAAATGTGTAAGTGAGACCTGTCTGGACCCTGAAGGGGTTAATCTGTTCCCCACACTGTTGCCACCACTGTCTTTCCTTTCCTCACACCCGGGACCAGCGGAAAAGCTGGGACTCCAGGAGAGATCATCTTTTTTTTTCCTTTTAATTAGTTTATTTTTTAATGGAAGGATAATTGCTTTACAGAATTTTGTTCTTTTCTGTCAAACCTCAACATGAATTGGCCATCGGTATACATATATCCCTTCCCTTTTGGACCTCTCTCCCATTTCCCTCCCCATCCCACCGCTCTAGGTTGCTACAAGATCATCTCTTAGTGAAGACCTAGGGGTGCGTTATGTAGACCACAGTGAGCAAATTACACTGAATTGCGTGTAAGCACCTCACTGTGTAGCCCCACTCGTGTGTTACAGAGAAGTAAGAGCCAGACACATGGTGTTCGCATGCCGGGTTAGGTGCCTTTCCTGTGTTTCACTTGGTGTCACGGGTTCCAGTAACCTGCATCATCACTACAAATGATCTTGGGTGGTGGTACAAGCTGTTTCCTTTTCTCCTTCAAACAGAAAGGTCTGGAAGGCTTGCTGAGAGGTTCCTTACCCTTGCTAGTGGTGCTTCTGAGCAGCATCTGGCGATGAGCACAGTCCTTTCATCAGGACAGTTGGTGCCATGCAGGGTTCATGGGGCTGGCGAAGCTCTGCTGTCCTGCCCGGCGGGGCCATCTGGTCGCCGCATTCCAGGGAGGGCGGAGCCCCCCTGCAGGGAGGCTCCGGTCCGGGGTCTCTGCACTCAGTCAGGTGCTCTTGCTGCCCCACGCCCCGCTTCTCTACAAGACAGTCCTTTAAGATGGCATTAAGCTAGTACAAGGCCTTTTTTTGTACTTGGCGGATAGCATAGCTAATAGATTTTCAAATATGTTTGTGTTTATAATGTAAGGCCTGAATGATTGCCTTTTTTGACACAGTCTCTTGTTAGCCAATTTTACACTTAGCTCATTCCCTCAGATGCCAGCTCTACGGGAAGAGGTGCAAAATGACAAGAACACCATCAAGTGTGAAACCTCGAGCCCTGCCTCGCCTGAGTCTCTTCGGCTGGAGCAGGTGCAGACGGGGGCGCTGTGCGCGGCCAGCCCCGAGGACGTCAGGGACACCCGCAAGTAAGGGGCCTGCGCGCCTCGTCAGTTTCAGGAGCCCTGCGCCTCTTGTCTTGAAAGAGGTGGAAGAATGGTTTTAAAGGAATCGCACTGGATGCGGTGTCTGTGTTTAGTGGTGAAATTCAGATGCTGGGGGAGAAGAGCTCAGGGACCTCAGTGATTTTAGAAAATGTCCATCTCTGCGGATTGCCTCCTGTGGGAGCTTTCTTCCTGCTCTTGCTAGAGGTCTGCCCGTCTGGGGCGCATTCCTGATGGTGATGGCCCCGTGCCTCTCAGGTTCGCTCTTGAGGGTCCCTCCCTTTTCCTCAAGGGTCTCCTCTCAGGAGACTCTGTCCCCTCCTGTGGCTGACACTGTCCTCATTCGACCACCACCTGCTGAACTCCCGGCCTCAGCCAGGAAGCCCCCGACGGAGGGCAGGAGTGGTCTCCTGACCAGCAGCCCTGCACGGTGACCGTCGCTCTCCTGCCACGGCCGGGGACGGTCACCCTGCGGGAGGCGCAGGGGAGCTGCCCAGAGCGGGGGAGCTCGCCTGCTCTGGGAGCCTCGTCACCTGCCGAGCGGTGACCCTGAGGGAGGGTCGGAGCGCCCTCTGCACCGGCTGGCCTGGAGTCAAGCCCTCCTCGGGGGCAGCTCCAGTCAGAGACTCTCAGCTTCCTGGGGCCGATGTCTGTGGCCGGGAGCCCCCATTGCTCGTGTGGAGTGTGGTTGGTGAGGCAGACGCCACTGTCTGCTCAAGGTGGAGGCACGGGTGTTGCTGGTGGCCGGTTCTATCAGTCGGTCTTGGGGAGGGGTATGTGTTTGCATGAGGGCGCTGGTTAAAGGGCGTTTTCTCTCCCCAAAGCTCGACGGACTCTCAGGACGGCCCCGGGGGCAACCCCAGCATCAACAGCAGCCAGGACTCCATGGACAAAGCCCCAAAGAAGAAGGGCATCAGGTGCTCCATCGGCCGCTTGTTTGGCAAGAAGGAAAGGGGCCGGCCTGGACACCCCGGCAAGGAGGCCTTAGGACCAGGTGGGTGCTTCCCCGTTCAGAGGAGGAGGGCCTGCAGGCATGTCCCTTCTGTGTCTCCCCCGCTGCTCCATGAGGCTCCTGTCACTCACGCTCGGGGTCCTCCTGGGAGCAGGAGCGGAGGAGGCGTCTGTCTTCTCGGTGGGTCCGAGATGATCGGATGAGTTAATGAGTGGGTGGGTGGATGGATGGATGGATGGATGGATTAGTGAGTGGATGGATCAATGAACCGATGGCTGGCTCGATGGGTGGATGGAATTTGTGAGTGGATGGATGGATGGATTAGTGAGTGGATGGATGGATGAACAGATGGCTGGCTGGATAGGTGGATGAACGGAGGATGGAATGAAGAAAGCAAATGTTTATACTCCAGTGCTAGAAACATATTCTGTGAAGTTGATTGATTAGGAGCTGGGCAATGATTGTTTCCCCCAGAACACTGACAAGTGTTTGGAAACGGCCCAAGTGCTCATCAGTGAGGGGTGAGGTACAATCTGTGGACACCCCGCAAGGAACAGGCCCTCCTCCTCCTTCCTGCTAACTTCCCCATCCCCAGGAGCTCTCAGGGGTTCTGCCCATGTCCCCACCCCACCCCACAGCCACACAGGTCCTCCTCGGGTCTCCTCATCACACAGTTTTATCATCAGGCCCCATCTCGCTCGGCTTCATCTGCTTGAGGACAGAGTATGTTCATGCCTCTTCAGGCAGATATGTGTGAGTGTCTTGTTTGTGCTGGGTGTGGGATTTACAGCGGTAAGTAAACCAGATGTGGTCTGGACCACAGTTAAGTGACAAGAGAGAAAAAGGAGCAGGTTATTAAATGCTATCCCTCTTATAAATAAATACAACGCTGAGATGGTGGTGCATTGATCATATACCAGATGCTGGATGTGCCCGTTCCCAAGCAGGTGCTGCCACCTCCCGATTTACAGAGGAAGACACAGTGATGGTCACGCGGTCAGGGAGTGGTGAGGGCAGCTTCACACCCACGCAGTGGGACCATGCACTTTGCTGAGCCCCAGCCACCTCTCTGGTGGATGCAACAGGAATGAGATGGTTCTATGCCATCACTGATTGAATGGACATGAGTTTGAGCAAACTCCAGGAGATAGTGAAGGACAGGAAAGCCTGGAGTGCTGCAGTCCACACAGTGGCAAAGAGTCGGACACAACTGAGTGACTGAACTAAAGCCTGGGTGTGTGCTAACCTGCTTCAGTTGTGTCTGACTCTTTGCGACTCCAGGGACTGTAGCCCACTAGCTCCTCTGTCCATGGGATTCTCCAGGCAGGAATACTGGAGTGGGTTGTCATGCCCTCCTCCAGGCCATCTTCTCGACCCAGGGACCGAACCCACATCTCTCATTATCTCTTGCATTGGCAGGCAGGATCTTTACCACTAGAGCCACCTGGAAAGCCCCAATGAACCTTGACAACTAGAAAATGCAGGAAATAGGGACTGCTCCTAATTTAAACTGGAAGAGCAGCAAGTACAGGTTGTAACGAGGAAAACACACGATGAGGGATAACATTGCCGACAGAAACAAGCAGGGATGCATTCATCCACATAAAGAAAACATCTGTGCCATTCGGAAGAGGAGCCTGTCAACCCTTGGAGGGACAGTTGGAACCGGAATGAAAACTGAGACCATGGTCAGCAGTGCCCACGCACACAGCCCATGTGGCGTGGTGTCACTCACCGGGCTTCCTGCGTCCCCAGAGCCGCTGATGGTAACATCTCTGAGCGCTAGGCCGGGCAGCGTCCCCGAGTGAGCTAAGGCATCGCTGCTGTCCTTCCAGTGCTGCTGCGGGGCCCTCTGTGGGCGGCCACCGTCATCCCCTGCCCCGCTGCCCACTGGGGCCCGACTGTCCCCCTGGGATCCTTTCAGCCCTTGAGCTTGGGTGTTCCCAGCCCTCCACCACACCAGACTGAGATGCAACTCAGGACTTGGGCTTGAGATATCAAGGCGACTGTGACTCTGGAAGGACACAGTCCTGGGGCCCGTGAGAGAGCAGGAGAGCAGAGCCCCCACGGGGAGGAAGCAGAGTCGGGGAGCGTGCCCACAGCCAGGGCTGCCTCCTGCACAAGTGCCCCTTCGCTTCTCCTTGACCTGAAACAGACCCCAGCTGCTGCTGCTCCGCAGGTGCATCCTGGAGATGCACCTCCTGCAAGAGCCATTGTCCTGCAGCTCTGGGGCTCCCTGAGTGTGCTCAGGAGCATTAGACAAGTGGAGCTGCCACACCTCATACTGGAGGTGGGGGGCCTGATAGTGGGGAACGGCCTGAGGCCGGGGGAGGGTCTGAGGGTGGGGGAGGGCCTGATGCTGGACTAGGGTCTCATGCTGGGGGAGGGTCTGATGCGGGAGGTGCCTGTCGCTGTGGGAAGGTCTGATTCTGCGGGAAGGTATGATGCTGGACTAGGGCCTGATGTTGGAGGAGGGCCTAATGCTGGGGGCAGGGCCTGATGCTGGCGAGGGTCTGATGCTGGAGGAGGGCCTGATGCTGGACTAGGGCCTGATGCTAGGGGAGGGCCTGATGCTGGGCGAGGGTCTGATGCTGGCAGAGGGCCTGATACTGGACTAGGGCCTGATGCTGGGGGGGAATGTCTGATGCTGGAGGAGGGCCTGATGCTGGACTAGGGCCTGATGCTGGGGGGGAATGTCTGATGCTGGACTAGGGACTGATGCTTGGGGGGAATGTCTGATGCTGGATGAGGGCCTGATGCTGGACTAGGGCCTGATGCTGGGGGGGAATGTCTGATGCTGGACTAGGGCCTCATGCTGGGGGGGAACGACTGATGCTGGGGGCAACCTCTGATGCTGGACTTCCCATCTGCAGCCCAGAGCCGAGTTTCAGCGCCTGGTTTCACGTCGAGGCTGGAAAGTCAGCCACCTAGCGTGCTGCTGTCCTTCGCACACTTGGTGACCTTCAGAGAGGACCCTGTCCTCTGGCGTCAAACCGTGGCCCACCAGGCTGAGAACAGGCAGGTCTAAGTAGGTGGGACTGAAGCTGTTAACAGTGCAGCATCCTTTGTTGGTACTCAGAGAGGGGGCTGGATCAGCTGGGGGCTGTGTCCGCCCTGCAGAGGGGACAATAGACTGGAGCAGGTGTGCTGCATCTGCAGTGAAGCGGGTGTGCGTTTCCCAGGCTGGGTAACTTGAGATGTCTGCCTTTACTCTGTGCTGAGGTGTCAGCTGGGGTCAGATTCCTCTGTAATTCCACCCCATCTGCCTTGTTTCCGGTCAGGCTCAGCCCAGAATGATAGGGCTTGTCACACTGGTGAGCCACCACCTGCTTGAGAGAGGGGCGCCTCTCATGACCAGAGTGTCATCCCTGCTTCCTGCAGTGCTCTGCCTGGTGCTGACTATCTCATAAACAGAGTCTCGTCAGTGTGAGAGCAAGGCCAATCTGGGGGACAAAGCTGTTTTGATCAGAAAGTTGGGCGAATCGCTAAGCTTTCACTCTGGCCATGTTTTTGGAACAGTTCTGACTTCTTGCTGTTGAAGAGTCACGCTGGCGGATCCTTTGGGCATGCTGCTGCCTCCATGTTACCTTGCTGATGTTTTCTGGGTGAGACCCCTGAAGCCGCAGATGGGTGGTCTCTACCACAAGTTTTTGGAGGCCGCTGTGCTCCAGATCGGCTGTTGGCTGTGGGCATCGAATCCAGCCTGGGAGCGAGAGAAAGTAACAGCTCCAGACTGGAAAGGAAATCCTGCTTTGCTCCCCGGCTGTGGAAGAACGCGCGCCCTCAGCTGCCTGCAGAGTTGTCAGAGGTGGTGGTGACCTGTGGGGGTTGGATCCTAAACGCTGCTGCTGAAGTTCCGGATAAACAAGCAGGAGGGGAGTTGGTAGTGCGCTGGCAGGCCCCTCACTGTATTGAAGGAGGGGGCCAAGGTGGGGGTGATTCCCTGGGGAGGAGCTAGGCTGGACGAGCCGCCTCCTCGCCCGGCATTGGGTCATGCGTCAGTCATCTGTCCTGCATCCTCAGTGTCCACAAAGAGGTCCGTGACCACTCTCCATTCTGCCGAGGGCGCCTGCTGCCTTACTCTGAGGGTCATGCCTGGGCGACAGGAGCAGCACCGGGCCGCTCAGCTTTCGGGGTGTAAATATTTTCAGCTTCCCGGCCACCACAGGGTCTCAGGTGGCTCCCGGCCACCACAGGGTCTCAGGAGGCCCTCCTCCAGTGTCAGGCCCTCACCCAGCATCAGGCCCTCCCCCAGCATCAGGCCCTAGCCCAGCATCAGACCCTCACCCAGCATGAGACCCTCCCTCCGCGTCAGGCCTTAGTCCAGCATCAGACCCTACCCAGCATCAGACCCTCCCCCAGCATCAGGCCCTAGTCCAGCATCAGACCCTCCCCCAGCATCAGACCCTTCCTCAGTGTCAGGCCCTAGTCCACCGCATCAGGCCCTCCTCCAGCAGCAGACCCTCCCCCAGTGTCAGTTCCTCACCTAGCATCAGATCTTACCAGCATCAGGCCCTCCCCCAGCATCAGACCCTAGTCCAGCATCAGGCCCTCATCCAGCATCCGGCCCTACTCCAGCGTCAGGCCCTCACCCAGCATCAGACCTCAGTCCAGGATCAGAGTTTGCCCCCCAGCATCAGTCGTTTCCCCCCAGCATAAGGCCCTAGTCCAGCATCAGACCCTAGTTCAGCATCAGGCCCTCCCCCCAGCATCAGGCCCTAGTCCAGCATCAGACGTTCCCCAGCATCAGGCCCTCCCCCAGCATCAGGCCCTAGTACAGCATCAGGCCCTAGTCCAGCATCAGACCTTCCCTCAGCGTCAGGCATCTCCCGCATCAGACCGTCCCACAGCATGAGACCCTAGTCCATCATCATGCCCTCCCCCACCCTCAGACCCTCCCCCGGCCTCAGGCCGTTCCCCACTATCAGGCCCCCCACCTCCAGTATGAGGCGTGGCAGCTCCGCTTGTCTGGTGCTCCTGAGCACACTGAGGCAGCCCCAGAGCCGCAGGACAATGGCTCTTGCAGGAGGTGCATCTCCAGGAAGCACCTGCGGAGCAGCAGCAGCTGGGCTCTGTTTCAGGTCAGGGAGAGGCGAAGGGGCACTTGTGCAGGAGGCAGCCGTGGCTGTGGGCACGCTCCCCGACTCTGCTTCCTCCCCGTGGGGGCTCTGCTCTCCTGCTGTCTCACGGGCCCCAGGACTGTGTCCTTCCAGATTCACAATCGCGTTGATAACTCAAGCCCAAGTCCTGAGTTGCGTCCCAGTCTGGTGTGGTGGAGGGCTGGGAACACCCAAGCTCAAGGGCTGAAAGGATCCCAGGGGGACAGTCGGGCCCCAGTGGGCGGCGGGGCAGGGGATGAGGGTGGCCGCCCACAGAGGGCCCCGCAGCAGCACTGGAAGGACAGCAGTGATGCCTTAGCTTACTCGGGACGCTGCCGGCCTAACACTCAGAAATGTTACCGTCAGCGGCTCTGGGGACGCAGGAAGCCCGGTGAGTGACACCACGCCACATGGGCTGTGTGCGTGGGCACTGCAGACCATGGCCTCGGTTTTCGTTCTGGTTCCAACTGTCCCTCCAAGGGTTGACAGGCTCCTCTTCCGAATGGCACAGATGTTTTCTTTATGTGGGTGAACGCATCCCTGCTTGTTTCTGTCGGCACTGTTGTCCCTCATCGTGTGTTTTCCTCGTTACAACCTGTACTTGCTGCTCTTCCAGTTTAAATTAGGAGCAGCCCTTCGTTTCTGCATTTCCTAGTTGGCAGTGTTCACTGTGGCTTTCCAGGTGGCTCTAGCGGTAAAGATCCTGCCTGCTAATGCAAGAGATAATGAGAGATGTGGCTTCGGTCCCTGGGTCGAGAAGATGGCCTGGAGGAGGGCATGACAACCCACTCCAGTATTCTTGCCTGGAGAATCCCATGGACAGAGGAGCTAGTGGGCTACATTCCCCGGGGTCGCAAAGAGTGAGACACGACTGAAGCAGGTTAGCACACACCCAGGCTTTAGTTCAGTCACTCAGTTCTGTCCGACTCTCTGCCACTCTGTGGACTGCAGCACTCCAGGCTTTCCTGTCCTTCACTATCTCCTGGAGTTTGCTCAAACTCATGTCCATTCAATCAGTGATGCCATAGAACCATCTCATTCCTGTTGCATCCACCAGAGAGGTGGCTGGGGCTCGGCAAAGTGCATGGTCCCACTGCGTGGGTGTGAAGCTGCCCTCACCACTCCCTGACCGCGTGACCATCACTGTGTCTTCCTCTGTAAATGGGGAGGTGGCAGCACCTGCTTGGGAACGGGCACATCCAGCATCTGGTATATAATCAATGCACCACCATCTCAGCGTTGTATTTATTAATAAGAGGGATAGAATTCAATAACCTGCTCCTTTTTCTCTCTTGTCACTTAACTGTGGTCCAGACCACATCTGGTTTACATACCCCTGTAATTCCCACACCGAGCACAAACAAGACACTCAACAAATTTCTGGTGAAGAGGCAGGAATATATCCTGTCCTCAAGGAGATGAAGCCAAGCGAGCGAGATGGGGCCTGATGATAACACTGTGTGATGAGGAGACCCCAGGAAGACGTGTGTCGCTGTGGTGTGGGGTGGGGGGCATGGGCAGAACCCCTGAGAGCTCCTGGGGATGGGGAAGGTGGCAGGAAGGAGGAGGAGGGCTGTTCCTTGCTGGGTGTCCACAGATTGTACCTCACCCCTCATTGATGAGCACTTGGGCCATTTCCAAACACTTGTCAGTGTTCTGGGGGAAACAATCATTGCCCAGCTCCTACTCAATCAACTTCACAGAATATGTTTCTAGCACTGGAGTATAAACATCTGCTTTATTCATTCCATCCTCCGTTCATCCACCCATTGAGCCAGCCATCGGTTCATCGATCCATCCACTCACTAATCCATCCATCCATCCATCCCCCCACCCACTCATTAACTCATCTGATCATCTCGGACCCACCGAGAAGACAGACGCCTTCTCCGCTCCTGCTCCCGGGAGGACCCCGAGCGTGAGTGACAGGAGCCTCATGGGGCAGCGGGGGAGACACAGAAGGGACATGCCTGCAGGCCCTCCTCCTCTGAACGGGGAAGCACCCACCTGGTCCTAAGGCCTCCTTACCGGGGTGTCCAGGCCGACCCCTTTCCTTCTTGCCAAACAAGCGGCCGATGGAGGACCTGCTGGCCCTTCTTCGGGGCTTCGTGCACCGAGTCCTGGCTGCTGTTGATGCTGGGGTTGCCCCCGGGGCCGTCCTGAGAGCCTGTCGAGCTTCAGGGACAGAAAACACCCTTTAACCGGCGCCCTCATGCAAACACACACCCCCTCCCCAAGACTGACTGATAGAACCGGCCACCAGCAACACCCGTGCCTCCACCTGGAGCAGACAGTGGCGTCCGCTTCACCAACCACACTCCACATGAGCAATGGGGGCTCCCAGCCACAGACATCCGCCCCAGGAAGCTGAGTGTCTCTGACTGGAGCTGCCCCCGAGGAGGGCTTGACTCCAGGCCAGCCGGTGCAGAGGGCGCTCCGACCCTCCCTCAGGGTCACCGCTTGTCAGGTGATGAGGCTCCCAGAGAAGTCGAGCTCCCCAGCTCTGGGCAGCTCCCCCCGCCTCCCGCAGGGTGACCGTCCCCGGCCGTGGCAGGAGAGCGACAGTCACCGTGCAGGGCTGCTGGTCAGGAGACCACTCGTGCCCTCCGTCGGGGGCTTCCTGGCTCAGGCCGGGAGTTCAGCAGGTGGTGGTCGAATGAGGACAGTGTCAGCCACAGGAGGGGACAGAGTCTCCTGAGAGGAGACCCTTGAGGAAAAGGGAGGGACCCTCAAGAGCGAACCTGAGAGGCACGGGGCCGTCACCATCAGGAACGCGCCCCGGACGGGCAGACCTCTAGCAAGAGCAGGAAGAAAGCTCCCACAGGAGTCAATCCGCAGAGATGGACATTTTCTAAAATCACTGAGGTCCCTGAGCTCTTTTCCCCCAGCATCTGAAGTTCACCACTAAACACAGGCACCGCATCCAGTGCAATTCCTTTAAAATCATCCTTCCAACTCTTTCAAGACAAGAGGCGCAGGGCTCCTGAAACTGACGAGGCGCGCAGGCCCCTTACTTGCGGGCGTCCCTGAGGTCCTCGGGGCTGGCCGCGCACAGTGCCCCCGTCTGCACCTGCTCCAGCCGAAGAGACTCAGGCGAGGCAGGGCTCGAGGTTTCAGATTTGATGGTGGACTTGGCATTTTGCACCTCTTCCCGTAGAGCTGGCATCTGAGTGAATGCGCTAAGTATAAAATTGGCTAACAAGAGACTGTGTCAAAGAAGGCAATCATACGGGCCTTACATTATAACCACAAACATATTTGAAAATCTATTAGCTATGCTATCCGCCAAGTACAAAAAAATGCCTTGTACTAGCTTAATGCCATCTTAAAGGACTGTCTTGTAGAGAAGCGGGGCGTGGGGCAGCAAGAGCACCTGACTGAGTGCAGAGACCCCAGACGGGAACCTCCCTGCAGCGGGGCTCCGCCCTCCCTGGAATGCGGCGACCAGATGGCCCCGCCGGGCAGGACAGCAGAGCGTCGCCAGCCCCATGAACCCTGCATGGCACGAACTGCCGTGATGAAAGGACTGCTCATCGCCAGATGCTGCTCAGAAGCACCACTAGCAAGGGTAAGGAACCTCTCAGCAAGCCTTCCAGACCTTTCTGTTTGAAGGAGAAAAGGAAACAGCTTGTACCACCACCCAAGATCCTTTGTAGTGATGATGCAGGTTACTGGAACCCGTGACACCAAGTGAAGCACAGGAAAGGGACCTAACCCGGCATGCGAACACCATGTGTCTGGCTCGTATTTCTCTGTAACACATGACTGGGGCTACACAGTGAAGTGCTTACACGCAGTCCAGTGTAATTTACTCACTGTGGTCTACATAAAGCACCCCCAGGTCTTCACTAAGAGATGATCTTGTAGCAACCTAGAGCGGTGGGATGGGGAGGGAAATGGGAGGGAGGTTCAAAAGGGAAGGGATATATGTATACCTATGGCTAATTCATGTTGAGGTTTGAAAGAAAAGAACAAAATTCTGTAAAGCAATTGTCCTTCAATTAAAAAATAAACTAGCTAAAACAAACAAACAAAAAATTATGATCTCTCCTGGAGTCCCAGCTTTTCCGCTGGTCCTGGGTGTGGGGACAGGAAAGACAGTGGTGGCAACAGTGTGGGGAACAGATTAACCTCTTCAGGGTCCAGACAGGTCTCACACATTTGGGTTGTGGTTAAGCCAGGGGAAGTCTGTAGAAACATGCACCTGCCTCAAAGTCAGGGACCGCAGCCGGCCCTTTCCCCGGGCCTCCTCCTGAGGAAGGGCTCTGGGCCCCCAGCCTGGCTGCCCTCCCCCAGGAGGGAAGCCCGCCCTCCCCCAGGAGGGAAGCCGGCCCCCCTGGTGCCCAGGTGACTAGGATGGGCAGGACCGCGTACTCACTTAACAGGAGGGCAGAGCAGGCCACAAAGCCGGTGAGCGGCACACCCAGGTCACCAGCCCCAGGCTGATGGAGCAGCTCCGCTGTGCCCAGCAGAAGGGCTCCCGGGCACTGAGCTGCCTGAACTGGAGCGCGGCTGCCCGAGACCTGCGGGAAGGTCCCAGGAGTCTCAGTCAGTGGGCTGGGAGCGGGAGAGGGAGAAGGACGGCCAGCCCTCGGGGCACTGGACTCCAACAACAGGGGCTCATCCAAGGGACCAAAGGGGAGAGGAAGCGAGCTCCCTCCTGCCGCTCCCTCCATCAGGGACGCTGTGAGGGACACGAGAGCCTCTGGAGGAAAGCGGGCTGGACGGCCCCACGGTTAAGTGTCCAGGCTCTGATCAGACGAGTCCGCACCGCACTGCTGGGTTTGTGAGCCTGGGCACGGGGCCCGGCCTCTCTAAGCCTCAGTGTCCACGTCTGCTGAATAGGGATAACTGCAGCCTGGACCTCACCTGGGTGTCTGCGGGATTAGATGACAGGCTCGGAAACCACTCGACACGGTGCCTGGCGGGCAGAGTCTCCTGCACACTGCTATCCCCGTCATAAGAGGGCTTCCCCCAAATCTAATACCTATGGCTCTGATTCAGTCATTGCTTTTAAGAAAACACTAAGTGGAAATTCCATGGTGGTCCAGACGTTAGGACTTGGCACTTTCACTGCCGGGACACCGGTCTGATCCCTGGTTGGGGAACCAGGATCCCATAAGCTGTGCAGCATGGCCAAAAAAACAAAATTTTCAAAATAATAAATACTACTATGTCTATTATAAATAAGCATGAGATGATTAGAAAGCAAACAAGTGGCAGAAAGGGAAACTGTTACAATTGTCTCAACAAATGACCTTTTCCCAACAGAACCATCAGCATATTTTAAGTGGTGGGTGAGTTTCAAAACTTCCATTAAAACGTCAATTATTCACCAGTACATAACCACACAGTGTTCATTCATGTGACTCGATAAGCACTCTTTAACACTTCACAGAGAAACAAAGCCATGCTAAATTACTAAATAGTTTACCTTTCGACGATGCTTCCTTAAATCACTGGGCTGATAGATGCATGCAAAGAAATGGAGAGAAACCAGGTTGATTGTGACTTTGAAGCTAAAAATTCAAGAATCAGTATAGGCAAATACAGGAAAGCAAAAATGATGGCAAACCTATAAGTGACATTAAGACTTAGAGAACAGTAGCTGGAAACAAAACATTTTTTTTTTTTTTTTGACCACAGAAGTTAAATAAGCTATTCAAGATTTACTAGAGAAACACTATAAATTATTACTCAGGAAGATACGAGTCTGATACAACATCGTGATTTATTAAAGCAGAGTATCCTGTACATAAAAGGGCCTCAACAGCTGTCTGTTCTCAGCCAAACTTCTCTATAACCTATTTCTCTTAATAAAAAACATGTTATACTTTAAAACAGTAATTTAACTGATGAGGAAGTTACCATAATACCTATTTTAACACTGAACAAATCTAACCACCTATTGGACATTAATGTAAAATCCTTACCTAGAATTTGATTTAAAACTTCTGAAAATAAATTCATTAAAGCAGGTACCCTATAAAAATGTGTAAGAATGAAAGCTAGCATAATTGCAAGTGAAGTCTTCACATTTTATGAACCATAGAAGATACTTTGTAAGAGTCTAGTAGAGACATTAACCATGCAAAAGCTGATGAGATTTACAGTGTTAAATACAAGCACCAACACAGAAAGGATATTGTGTCAAAAGCCCATTAATTCTACACTTAGAGGATCATTTCTTTATGTAAGCATAATCTCATTTATAAATTGCACAGGTTATATAGTGTATGATCCATCTACATTATGCTTGTAACTGCAAAGTGGTACAATAATTCAAACTTACTGCTGTGGGGGAAAAACACCATTTAATGAGCCATGAAGAAAAGCACAAACAGGACTAAAGGGACACACGCTGTGGACACAGCACTGCTGAGACCAGAGCAAGTGGTTTCTCCCAACAAACCAAATGCTTGTAAGCAAGCATTACCTTGAACAATGCTAATTTTTTTAGACAGGTACCAATCTTTTTTTTTTTAATTTCGCTTATTTATTTTTGGCTGCGCTGGATCTTATTGCTATGCTCAGGCTTTCTCTAGATACAATGCACGGGCTTCTCACTGATGTGGATTCTCTTGTTTTGGAGCATGGGCTGCAGGGCGTGTGGGCTTCAGTAGCTGTGGCACACTGGCCTAGTTGCCTCATGGCATGTGGGATATCCCTGGACCAAGGATGGAACCTGTGTCCCCTGCATTGGCAGGTGGACGCTTAAGCACAGGCCCAACATTGAAGTCCTAAAAAAAATAAAAAAATTTTTTTTTTGAAAGGGGAATTCCAGGCAGTTTCTACATTTACAGTAATCACAGTGATTCAGCAGTAACAGTGAATTTATTCAATGGTCCCATACACTGAGCATCCAATGTACATGACTTTAATCCTCATTTGTTGTTATTCAGTCACTCAGTTGTGTCCGACTCTGTGACCCCATGCACCACAGCATGCCAGGCTTCCCTGTCCTTCACTATCGCCCAGAGTCTACTCAAACTCAGGTCCACTGAGTTGGTGATGCCATCCAACCATCTTATCCTCTGTCACTCCCTTCTCCTCCTGCCCTCAATCTTTCCCAGCATCAGGGTTTTTTCCAATGAATCAGTTCTTCCCATCAGTTGGCCAAAATCCTTGTTGTCCAAAGGGACTCTCATGAGTCTTCCCCAGCACCTCAAATGACCTAAAAAAAATAATTAATTTGAAATTATTGCCATTTTAACCATCTCCTGAACGTGCCTTGCTTTATTTTAGAAAACTAATTTCCAGATTTCCTGCTTTTGCTTAGAAGAAGGTAAGAGTTAAATAAGCATCCATCTTGAGTAGGCTGGCCGAGAAATGCATCCTGGCCCAGGTCTCTAGCTTGGAACTGGGGTTTGTGCCGTGGGGTGAGAAGGTGGAGCTCTGCAGAGCCTTTGTGTAATTGTGGCTTTATTGGGTAGTCATGGGCCTAGAGCAAGCTTGACTTTCGGCCAGAGCACCTCATGTTATTTTCAACTATTATAAAAGGAAATGAAAGGGAATAAGATGTAGTGTTCTGGTGCTATACTCTGTTTTTTAAAAGCAGGATGGTTATGCAGAGTCTTTGAGCACAGAAAAAGGTTTATTTATTTATTTATTTTTTCCTCCTCCTATTTATAACCAGATCAAATTCTTGAGAAATTTAGGTAAGGGGCCAACGTTGAGGTTAATTGGTGTTAAATCCAGGAGAATTGGAGGAAGCCAGGAAGATGGAAGAAGAAGTGGATGGGGCTGCAGTCAATAAAATGGGCACCCTTCTCCTGCATCACACCCCTCTGAAGCGTAACCCGTGGCACTTTGTCTTCAGTGAGTCCCTCCCGCTAGCCCCGTGAGGCCGGGAGAGTGACAGCTTTGCCCACTGGGCACAGGGCTGGTTGGCCCAGGTAACCTGTCCTGTGTTAAGAAATTGGGCCTGCAGCCCAGCACACAGGGCACCAGACCCGTCTGTTCTGCGTGTTCTGGCAAAAGTGGCTGAGGATCACAGTCCAACAAATACAAAGCTGCTTCTGATTCCAGACTCACTCCTGAGTGCATTTTGTCTCAGATTGCATAATAACATTCTTTTGTTTAACAAATTGTTTTGCATCATCACTTCTGAACCATGTTAATGATATCGTATCTGACATAGCAATAGAGTTTGGTTTTTTGTTTTTATTTTCACTCAAGCAGGGTTCTGTCTTCAAAGAAGACAGAAGAATGACCTGAGAAGTGTCACTCTTTTGGAGGCCAACGCTAAGGTGAAGGATATTGCAATATCCAGGGAGAGGAGAACTCTAAAAGGTGAACTTCAATAAGGTATTTTGAGCATATTTTCCATGGGAGTTTAGTAGGTGACAAAGATCCCAATATGGAGAAGGAATGGCAACCCACTCCAGTATTCTTGCCTGGGAAATCTCATGGACAGAGGAGCTTGGTGGCCTACAGTCCATGACATCACAAAGAGTCAGACACAACTTAGCAACTGAACAACAACAATCCACAATCAGGCAGATTGTGATTTGGGGAAACACTGCTTGAGGGAAATGTAGAATAAAATGGAGAGTGACGTGACCTAGCAATATGGAGCATAGAGTTTTGGAAGAAATTAAAAGTGTGTAGAATAATAGTTGCAAATATTCAAACAATAAAGTCTGTGGCCAAAAGAAAGAAAGAAAAAGATCCAAATAAAGAAAAGCAAGTATTTGTAAAAACACTGAAAGATCAGGCCTCTGAAATTCAGGTGACAGTGATGCTCACTGAGAGTTGTAAGCTACAAGGTCTTCATCACAGAAATCTTCCTATCACCGGGGTATATGTAGAAGGAGAAAAGCCCATGGGGATATTGCCTTACATGAATTGGGGGAATCTTAGGTTGTTTTTATGGCAGTGCCAATTAGTAGAGGCCCATACTCCACAGGCGGTTTCTCAACAATACTTGGTTCACATGACTGTTCAGATTGCCTAGGGAATGAGCTATCTGTCCAGAAGGGACGTCATCCACCAAGATGTGGCTGCTAGGAACTGTATCACTGAGGACACACTTCAAGTTAAGATCACAGACAATGCTGTCTCCAGAGACTTGTTCCCCATGGACTATCATTGCCTGGGGGACAGTGAAAACAGGTGGGTTCGGTGGACGGCCCTTGAAAGTCTGGTTAATAATGAGTTCTCCAGTGCCAGTGACCTGTGGGCCTTCAGAGTGATGCTGTGGGAACTAGCTTTTGACTCTGGGCCAAATGCCCTACATGGACATGGCCGCCTTTGACATGGTTGCGTGCCCTAAAAGATGGTTACTGCACTGTGCTGAGGAACTGTTTGCTGTGATGGCTTGTTGCTGGCCCTTTGATCCAGAAGAGAGATCCCAGTTCTAGCAACTGGTCATGTATAGCCACCTCTGCCTTGTCCTAATGATTACAGATGAGTCACTAATTGCACCCCATGTTCAGCTATATATCTTGAAAGAAAAAGATCAAAGAATGTGTGCACCTGCCTTAAAACCACCACAGGTAAATACTGTTAATCTTGTCTTTTCCTCTTAACATTTTTAAACACTTTTCTTTTTATTACATTTTTTCTTTTAATTATTTTGCTACAATGTTACTTTTGATAACTCCCTAACATACTGTATGGGTCTAACACCAGTAGCTTAACCAGAATCCCGTTGGGAGCATTTAAATTATTTTGAAGTTTTTGACATTTGAATGATACTACAGAAACATTTTGTCACATAAATGTCTATATGTGTGTTCGTCACTCAGTTGTGTCTGACTCTTTGCAACCCATGAACTGTAGCTTGCCAGGCTGCTCTGTCCATGGGATTCTCCAGACAAGAACATTGGAATGGGTTGCCATCCCCTTCTCCAGGGGATCTTCCCAACCCAGGGATTGAACCCAGGTCTCCTGCATTGCAGGCAGATTCCTCACCATCTGAGCCACTGGAGAAGCCCAAATGTCTCTATAATCCATGATTATTTAACAAGGCTAATGGGTAGACTAAAATGGTCATTAGTGTGGAAATGGTTTCAGCAACTCAGAGAATGGAGCAAAAGCCAAGTGCTTAATAAGACATTGTCTGGACACTCTGCAGGAAGGGAAAGGTGGAAATCCTGGGAAGTGGTTTGAATCAGGAAGATTCCAGACTCCTATGGGATCGTAGCATAAGGGAGGACGGAGACAGCTGTCAAAGCCAGAGACCTTTTGCTGTAATTCAGCAGGGAGAGCATGAGGTGTGCCCAAGGGGACAGGAAAGACAAACCGGAGGAAGAGTAGTCAAGTGCTGAGACAAGAGTAAAACCCAAGTCTGAGGAGTCAAGAAATACAGGGAAAGATGAGTCAGGACCCAGGAAAGGGATGAGTGAAAAGTCACTTCATGTTTTTGTGGAAATCTGTTCCAAAAACTGAGTTTTGTATTTTCTATTTGTCCAACGCAAACTATTGGGAGATGTCAAAAAACCTTTCAAAGTTTATGTATTTAATGAAATTCCATAGAGGGAATGTTTAACATCCAGGCAGAGAGACTGTGTGCACCCTGCTTATCTTGACTACTGGGGACAAATTTCCGGCCTTTAATCCTATTATTTTCAATTAATCAAATGGACATGACGTTTTTCAGATTTGCTTAAAGTTTAAGTTTTTTCAGCAAAGATTGTGGGCAACTTTGCTTAAAGGCTGTTTGAATGGTTAACAGGACTTCCCAGGTGGTGCTAGTGGTAAAGAACCCTGCCTGTCAATGCAGGAGATCTAAGAGATGCCTGTTCCATCTCTGGGTCAAGAAGATCCTCTGGAAGAGAGCACGGCAATCCACTCCAGTATTCTTGCCTGGCGAATCCCATGAATAGAGAAGCCTGGTGGGTTAAGGTCCATAAGGTTGCAAAGAGTTAGACATGACTGAAGCGACTTAGCATGCAACAAGCACAAATGATTGACACGCCTTAGAAGGGAGAGGTTGGCTACTGCCCTGTAGGGACTAGAGGTTGTCCCCTGCCCTTCAGGGATGTGTAGTCACATTCTAGGCTTCTTTCCTCCAAAAGAGACTTTGTTTCTATTCCAGAAGAAAATACAGGATCTTTCTTACTGAGGAGGAGAGCAGGGGTAGATGTGTCAGCCATCTATTTAAGCTCTGAGTTTCATAACCTGGAATTTATGCATAAACCCCACTGCACACACAGGTACATGTGCCTCTACCCTCTCCCCCCATGGGGTACCAGGGCGAAGTTTACTCAGCAACGAAACAGTCTGATCCTTGATCCAGAGATCTCACAATGGGATGGTATGTGTACAGTTGGCTAGCATGTACGTTTGTATACATACATATACACTTGTATACTGGTATATACATGCTACCCAGGTATACATGCACACTCATAAAGACTCACATAAATAACTGTGGTAACTTGTTAACTCGCAAGTAGGATCTCAGACCTGTCAGCATTTCAGAGAAAATACCAAGAAATGGATCAACAGAAGCAGTGGGATGTCTCAAGATCAGGATCAAAGGATGGTGACTTGCCCCCCACCCCCCCCAACCCCCGCACCCAGTCACTCACTTGCTCTGATGAAACAAGCTGCTATGTTTTGTGCAGCCCTATGGAGAGGCCCGGGCTTCCCTGGTGGCACTTGGGGTAAAGAACCTGCTTGCCATTGCTAGAGACCTAAGAGATGCCAGTTCAGTTCCTCAATCGGAAAGATCGCCTGGAGGAAGGCATGGCAACCCACACCAGTATTCTTGCCTGGAGAATTCCATGGACAGAGGGGGCCTGGCATAGGGTCGCAAAGGGTCGGACACAGCTCAAGAGACTTAGCATGTACATACACACGTGGAGAGGACTGGGCTTCCCTGGTGGCTCAGCCGTGAAGAATCCGTCCGCCAGTGCAGGAGACTTGGGTGTGATCCCTAGGTTGGGAAGATCTGGAGAAGGAAATAGCAACCCACTCAAGTATTCTTGCCTGAAGAATTCCACGGACATAGGAGCCTGGTAGGCTACAGTCCATGGGGTTACAAAGAGTCTGACATGACTGAGTGACTAATATTAAACAGAGTGACTAATAATAAATGGAGAGGCCCACATCACAATAAACAATAAATGGAGATGCCCACATCACAGGGACAAAGGACAGCCTCCTGCCATCTGCCCCCAAGAACTGAATCCAGCCCCTACCTCTTGTGTAAGCTTGGAAGCACAGGTATCTTTTCCATTCCATTCCTCACAGCCCCAGTCTGGTGAGACTCAGTATCAGAGAACCAAACTACACTGAACCATTAGAAATGGTGATGTAATAAAGGCTGTGACAAACCTAGATGCCATATTAGAAAGCAGAGACATCACCTTGCTGACAAAGATCCGTCTGGTCAACACTATAGTATTTCCAGTAGTCATGTACGGATGTGAAAGTAGGACCATAAAGAAGGCTGGGCACCGAAGAACTGATGCTTTTTAACCGTGGTGTTGGAGAAGACTCTTGAGAGTCCCTTGGACAGCAAGGAGATCAAGCCAGTCAATCTTGAAAGATATCAACCCTGAATATTCATTGGAAGGACTGAGGCTGAAGCTCCAATACTTTGGCCACCTGATGGGAAGAGCCGACTCACTTGAAAAGAGTGATGCTGGGAAAGATTGAAGGCATGAAAAGAAGTGGTTGACAGGGTGAGATGGTTGGATGGCATCACCAACTCAGTGGACAGGAGTTAGAGCAAACTCTGCGAGATGGTGAAGGAGAGGGAAGTCTGGCATGCTGCAGTCCATGGGATCACAAAGAGTCGGACGTGACTGAGTGAACAAGAATAAGGCTGTAGTTTTAAAACACTAAGTTTTCGGGTGATTTCCACTAATACGTGCTCTTACCTATCCTGCAGAACTGCTCAGACGCATCCCATATGTGAAATGTTAGTTGCTCAGTCATGTTCGACTCCTTGTGACCCCATGGACTGGGACTTGCCAGGCAACACTGCTTTTCAAGTATTTAAAGTAATTATAAATTCACCTCTTTCTCCTGATTTGTGATTAAAGTATTTTTCTTCCCACTCCTGATGTAATATGGAGTCGCTCACAGGCAGGAGTGGGGGCAGTCAGGGGGGTCTGCAGATCTGCACTAGCACCTTTGCTCCGGGGAAGGGGACAGGGGTGGGACCACTGGGCTCCCCCAGGAAATCTAGGTGGGTGGGGGATCCTACCCTAAGGTCCAGGGGAAGGGAGTTGGGTCTCCATGAGGTTGCAGGGCTGAGCCACCAGACCCACTGTGATGAGGATGAAGAAAGGACAGCAGGGACAGAAGGGGAAGGTGGCCCCGTAGTGGCAGGGGGCTCACAAGTGAGGGGCCACAGAAGAAGCCCAGCAAGCCGGGCACCACCAGCCCTTCCCAACAGCTCTCAGAGCCGGTCTGCACGTCCAGGGAGTCCAGCAGGCCCAGACAGGACTCAGAGACACCACAGGAGGGAGGCCGTTCAGGGCCCGGCAGGCTGGGGCCCCTCTCCCAGGGGAAGAGCAGGGAGGAGGTGGGCGGAGGAGGGGCTGAGTTCCAGGCCCCCAGGACTCTGGCACCTGGAAGTCTTGAGTCAGAGCAGGAGACACACCCATGCAGGATGAGCCTGAGGCATAAAGGGGAGAGGGAAGGAGCGGGTCACACAAGAACACAGCGCTGTGCCCTTCACTCAGAACTGCTCCAGAGAACCAGAGGATGGGGAAAACACACACGCAGATGCCTCTTGTTATGTAAAATTACATATTTAATTTGGTCACAAATTCATAAAACTATATTTATAGAAAACTATAATTTCATAATTTTAATAGTTCTTATACTTGTTATAACATTCCACATTTGTCAAAATGTATAAAACTATATAAAATTATAATATTTGTATATAACAGCACATGTTTAATTTGGTTACAGTCATAAAATTGCATATTTACATAAAATTGCAAAATTTCTATGTAACTGCCATTTATTTTGGTCACAAATTCATCCAATTGCTTATTTATATAAAATTTTTATATAACATTGCATATTTGACCACAAATTCTTTAAATTGCATATTTATAGAAAATTGCAAAATTTGTATATAACACTGAATATTCAATTTGGTTCAAAATCATAAAATTGCACGTTTACATAAAATTATAAAATTTCTGTATGACATTGCACATTTAATTTGGTCACATTCATTACTGGGGAGGAACCTCAACAGGCATCCAGTCTTCAAGTAAACTTTAAATTGTCACACTTGCATTGGCATAAAGCAGTAATGCTTCCCGGACGGCTCAGCAGGCAAAGAACTCGCCTGCAATGCAGGAGACACAGGACACGCGAGTTCAATCCCTGGATCGGGAAGATCCCCTGGAGTAGGAAATGGCAAGTCACTCCAGTATTCTTGCCTGGAGAATCAATCCCATGGACAGAGGAGTCTGGTAGGCTATAGTTCACGGGGTCGCAGAGTCGGACACGACTGAGCGACTAAGCACCCACAGGAAAGTAACAAAGGAGTCAAGTTTCACGTTTCTTGAAGATTCTCAGTAGTAAAACACACAAGAAACGTGTACAAATGAATATACATGACAAATACTGACAAGGCTGATACTTTAGATGGGCACTCAAGGAAGTCTTCTGAGAAAGGGACAAGTGACCTAACACTTGACTACTTTTTTAAACGGTTTTACAAATGGACATGCTTTTTGTAGTATACAGGTGACAGTTTCAAATTTTATGGTATCTTATTTATTTCAGCTGTGCAGACTCTTCACTGCAGCACACGGGCTTCTCTAGTCGTGATGTGCAGGCTCTACAGCACGTGGGCTCAGTAGTTGCAGAGCACGTGCTTAGCTGTGGTACGTGGGACCTCAGCTCCCCAACCAGAGATTGAACCCGGGCTCCTTGCATTGGGAGTGCAGAGTCTTAACCACTGAACCACCAGGGAAGTCCCAAGAATTCGTTTCTATCTCCTTCTGGGGATGAAGGCAGAGTGTCCTCACAGAAGAAACAGCAAAGACAGGAAACACCTGACTTCCAGGAAAGGGAGGGACATCAGGGCCAGAAGGATGTAGCACAAAGACCATGGGGATCAGCCCGTCTAAAAACACAGGTGAACTCCACACACTGGATCCATTTGTGCCTAAATTTTAGGCAATTCCAGTTGTGACCACACCAGTCACGTCAACCTTAGGGAAGACAACACACAAGCCTTGAGATGGATTAGACCAAAAACCCCCTGAGAATTGCTTCTGCCATTAAATTATCCTGCAGTGATTGGAATACTATGGAGAAGGTTTAGCAGAAGTAAAAAAAAAAAAAAACACAACTTTTTTAATTAAAAAAAAAGACAAAACCCTAATATAGTAGGCATTTTAGGTCAGTTCTCACAGTATTTAAGAATCAGCATTTCTGTGTCTTTCCTGCAGAAGGTCAAAGCTTACAGAGGGGCTGAGATCCTTAATTAGCCAATTCAAACACAGAAAGGCAATTCTGGGCTCAGAGCACCAGTATCAAGGGGGACCCATCTAGTGCTGAGCAAGCCAACACTGAACATAACACAGGAGCCCGTCCATTCTTCCTCCCAGAAACCATGGCAGATCCCTGTCCTCTCTTCCTTGAGCCCAGATGGAATGAAGGTCAGTGATAAGACCAGACGTGACACAGAAACTATCAGACACTCATTTCTAACCCACACCCCACCCTGACTTCCCAGGTGAGCAACAGGAAGCCCAGGGGATCACAGCCCCGCTCACGGACACCAGACAGCGCTGCGCGGGCGTGCCACTTCTCCCGCTCTGCTCACCTGTCAACATCTCCCTATAAAAAGTACGAATATTCACACAACTATAAAGTTGCCATATTTAAAGCCTGCACCCTGTAGAAGTCTCCAGGCAATCCCCAACTGGTCAAATTCCCCCAGCAGTGGGCTTGCTCTCCTTTGTTGTTGCTGCTGTTTTGTAGGTTCTTATTTGTTTGTTTGTTTTTGCCTCATGGCTTATGGGATCTTACTTCCTGACCAGGGATTGAACTCAGGGCTCTCAGCGCAGAGTCCTACCCACTGAACAGCCAGGGAATGCCCTCCTTTTGTATTTCTAATTGCTTTGGATTGCCAGTGCTCAACCAGGTAGCCCACATAAACAGCCTAGAAATTATATTTCCAAAACTTTGTTCAACACATATAAATATCTGCACAAACATAAAAGTACAAAGACATACAAGATGTTTGCACTTTAATGATGTATATTACAAGTTACAGGGCTTCCCTGGTGGCTCAGATGGTAAAGAGTCTGCCTGCAGTGCAGGAGACCAGGTTCCATCCCTGGGTAGGGAAGATCCCCTGGAGAAGGAAATGGCAACCCACTCCAGTATTCTTGCCTGGAGAAACCCCATGGACAGAGGAGCCTGGTGGGCTACAGTCCATGGGGTCGCAAAGAGTTGGACATGACTCAGTGACTAACGCTTTCATTATAAGTTAACGTCATTGAATGCATACATACTAACATGAATGGCAAATTTCAAACAAATACAAATAAAAAGTAGAAGTCTATTAGGAGTGTGTCCTGAAGGGAAAGATTGAGGTCCTCAAACGCTTAGGGCACAGCACAGCCTGTCTCACTTTCTTCATAAACATGTTAATACTTTCCTGAGTTCAGCAGGCGCTCTTGAATTGTCTCTTTTGTCAGTCTTTGCCCCAGCATTTCCAAGCATCCAGCAAGGTGTTGACTGAGGTCTCCTGTCCCTTCTTGGTGACTGGCAGCATTTCACACGCGGCGTCCGGAGAACCCCAGGCCTATTCTCTGGCCACAAGGATCTCATTTCATGTGAGGCCCATTTGCCTCAGCAGCAAATCACAGAAGTCACAAGGGAGAGATAGCTGCAAAGTCACTGAAGAACAGCTTCAGGCCTAGGTTGGGGGAAAGTCACAGGGACAGAGTTGGAACGGGCTTTCACAAAGTCTGAGGACCCTCGAGTCAGGCCTAGACTTCAGGGTGGGAACCTGAGGCGCTCCCCCTGCTGGTAGGCCTGCTGCTCTGCGCCCCTGACCTGCTTCCCAGCAGCAGAGAAACAAGCCACACCGGCACTGGGCATTGGGCTTCGCCAGCCCCCAGGGCAGTGGGGGGCAGTCCAGGTCAGCAGAGAGTCCTGCCCTAAGCAGGGGATGAGGGCCCATCTGGAAGAGAAGACTGCTGTCACAGAGGGAGAAGGCATCTGTGATAGGAGACAGGGTGGGAACGCGAGGGGCAACAGACCTCAGAGGAGGGCACCTGCCTGCCTCAGGAGGGGGAGGTCCCCTGGCTGCCGCCCCTGCACTGGGGACAAAGCAAAGGCCTGGAGGGAGGAAGGTCTCTGGCCTCACACCCCGCTCAGCCTCACTGCCTGACACTGTGGTAGAGCTGGATGGGGACAGACTCTGAGCAAGAATTTAACCATAAAATGGAGCAAACACCACCCGCCTCATGGACTGTGCTGTGGATTCAATGCTGTGTGTGTGAAATGCTGTGCACCCCACCATCCACAGTACATAAGGAGGGCACCCAACACAAGTTTATATTCTGTACCAGCTACACTGAAAACATGAAAAATAACAATACTCGTTTTCATTACCTACGGTACTAACTCAAAGTATTCTAAACAAATTTCATTTCAGTATGTAATATAGACAGCTAATGGGAAGTTGCTTTATAACACAGAGAGCTCAATCCAGTGCTCTGTGATAACCTAAGGGAGGTGGGATGGGGGCGCTGGAAGGAGGCTCAAGAGGGTGGGGATATATGTACCCCCATGGCTGGTTCATATTGCTCTACAGAAGAAACCAGCATAACACCGTGAAGCGATCATCCTCCAATCAAAAGTAAGTTAAAATTTTCACTGCAATATGTAGTCTTAGTCACTCGGCTGTGTGTCCGAGTCTGTCACTTCATGGACTGCAGCCCGCCAGGCTCTGTCCATGAGATTCTCCAGGCAAGAACACTGGAGTGGGTTGCCATTCCCTTCTCCAGGGGATCTTCCCGACCCAGGGACTGAACCCTGTTCTCTTGCATTACAGGCAAATTCTTTACCATTTGAGCCAGCAGGGAAGCCCGTCAACATGTAATCAATATGCAAAAAAAAAACAAAAAAAAACTGTTAACGAGACAAATTACAGTCCTTTTCTCTGCCAACTCCTTGAACTACAGTATTGACTTATATACTACAGCTCATCAGATTTAGCCACAGTTCAGGTGCTCCACGGGCCTTCCCAAGTGGTGCCATCGGCAAAGAACCTGCTTGCTAATGCAGGAGATGTAAGATGTGGGTTCGATCCCTGGGTTGGAATGATCCTTGGAGGAGGGCATGGTAACCCACTCCAGTATTCTTGCCTGGAGAATGCCATGGACTGAGGAGCCTGGCAGGCTATAGTCCATGGGGTTACAAAGAGTCAGACATGATTAAAGCGACTTAGCATGCATGGACAGGTGCTCCACAGCCTCCCTGGGCCAGTGGGTGTCCCGCTGGACAGCACAACCTCTCAGATGTCTCAGAGTGGGTCAACCTGGCCCTCAGCAACCAGGGAGGAGAGAGGATGGTGGAGGAGGGAAGGACAGGGAGGTGTAAGGGGCCACTGTTAGAGGACAGAGGGGTGCAGGGTGGGAAAAAGAGGAGGGGGCAGGGAGGGAATTAGAGTCTTGATGGTCCAGGGACAAGCCATCCCTTCTCTGAGTGCCCTAACAGCTATTAGGAGACAGAAATTAGGACACTGTCCCTCCTCCCTCCTCTCCTGATCCACTGCCCGGGAAAAAAGCACTCACTTTCTGTGGCGTCTGTTGGAACCAGCAGCCATCTTCTCCCCTGAGATCCTTCAGATGCTGCTGGTTTCTGTAAAACACAATGGAGAGCAGCCTTGGTCTTAATCGAGGGCCCTAGATTACAGAGCTGAGCCTCGTAAACATGGTTCTGAAATTCTGGCACAGGCAGCCATAAGCAAAACAAAACCAATGCAGGATCTTTGAAGGGAGCAGACATAAGAGTCATTATTTTATATATGATTCTATTCTTATAAAACTCTAATGGTTCAACAATAATACTTAAATGTGAATGTATGGACGGATGAGTGTTAAAAATTATGACAATAAATTCTATAGTGAATTATGAGTTGGATAAACTCATGAGGTTAAAGAACACTGTAATACAAAGATACAACCTCAACAAGAAATGAGCAATTTACCAAGGAAAAACACACATGGAGTTGAGGTATTATAAAACTCTTAAAAGGCTAACTCTTTTTATAAGAAACATATAGAATATCTAAAAGATCTCAATTCCTCCTAGATTAATTTATAAATTAAGGTAACACTCAAAAACCTCAAAACTACTGAAATGATACGACCCAAAACTGTAAATGTCTGTGTGTGTGTGTGTGTGTGTGTGTATGTATACATATATAGTATATATATATTTAGTCACTCAGTCATGTCTGACTCTGCAACCCCATGGACTGTAGCCTGCTGGGCTCCTCTGTCCATGGGGATTCTCCAGGCAAGAATACTGGAGTGGGTTGCCATGCCCTCCTCATATGTATGTGTGTATATATATATATACACACACACATATATACATAGTGAAAATACTATATGTTGAAAAAGAAATTTTACTTCAAGTAGATTCAACTTCATAATACTTTTGAAATAAATGTGAAATTCCTACTATGATGAGGAATGGCTTAAAAGTATGTAACAGTCACACAGAAAAATATGCAGCTCTGACCCCATCACTGGGTCAGGCATGGGAGCAGTGAGCACCCTTCGGCTGCGCTGTTCTAGACGAGGGATCTGGTGACAGGACGACAGATGAGAAACAGCATCAGCGCTGCCAGTGGGCCAGAACAGGGGGTGGGCTCCCTGCTTTCCATGCCCTGGTCTCCCTCCATCACCACCTCCCCAGAGGAGAGGAGACCTGACCAGCATTGCCTCTCCCTGTCTCTGCCACAGTCCCAAGCAAGCAGAAGGGCCAGAGCTGCACACTCACCACCAGACTCTCTGCTTGCTTCATCTTGGGACTGGGCATTGTCTTCTGTCAGCTTCTTTTCCTGCCAAGGGACCAGAATGGAAAGTGAATCTCCACTGGTCAGCCTGTTGTTGTGGGCATGGTCCAGAGCCCCAGATCCTCTTGGGGGACATAAGCGCCAGGAAAGGGCCTTGAGAAAACAAGGCGCTGACCCAGGAGTCACAAACCCCTACAGCGTCTGGGGGGACCCAGTGGGTTCTGCCTTCCCACCTACCCCTGTGCTGTGCCCCCCAAGTGGGCATAGACTCAGCACATCTGGGCTCTGCTGATGGCACCCAGACTCTGGTGTGATGCTAAAGGGAACTGGGCACCCCTGCCTGACACCCCGCATGCCCCAGGGTTACAGAGTGAGGGTGTCTCAAACAGCAAGGACAGGGCCAGCGCTGCCAACCAGCCTTAGGACAGCGCTCAGCAGGCCAGTCTCCCTCCTACATTCAGCCTAGAGCCCCCAGGCCAGCTGAGAGAGTCAGGGACAACGCTATAGGACAAACCAGGGACCAGGTCCACCCTGGGCTTTGCTGTGGGGCGGAAGCAGTTACTGAGGGTCTGATGCCGCCAGATGCTGGAGAAGCCGACTCACCTTGTGGCAGCACTCACCAAAGCAACCTAGAAGAGAAGAGACGCCACTGAGTGGTGGGGAGGGCCCTCTGGCCGCACCTCCCTCCCCAGGGACAGACACTGAACAAAGAGCCCCGGGCCTGTGACTGCAAGCGGGACACCCCGAGTCTGGAGAACTCAGGGAGGAGAAGAGAAGGGAGAAAATGAAGTAAAATGAAACCCATGTGAAATCTGTGCAGTGCTCCTGAACCACCCTCTTCTGCCTCCTCCCACCAGACTCGGCCAGGGGGAAGAGGGGACTGTCAGCTGAGTTGGGGGCCCGATGTGATCACCGTTTTGTAGGACCAGGTGAGGTGGGAGGAGGAGGGGTTTCCTGGGGAACAAGATCAGAGACAAGCCAGGAGGAACAGGAGGATTGGGGAGATGGAGGAGGGAGCCAGCACCTCCTCCTTCCCTTCTAGAACCTCACCTTTAGAGAAGCAACATACAACACATCTGATTAGGACAAAGGTGATTACAACTGTGATTCCAAGTCCAGTGAAAATGTTAGTCACCAGCGGTGAAGTGCCTGAGGAGGGACAGGGAGTGATGGGTAGTCTCCGGCTCATGGTTGCTAGCTCTCCAGGAACCGGGGCCTCCCCATGGGCCAGGGTACCTGATTCTTGGTCCACACACTTGACATTGCTCCAGGGCGTACAGTTCATAACCATGACCTTCCCATCAGGGCACCTGGGTACAGACACAGGGGGACCCATCAGGGACAGCTGGCTGGATGAGGAGAAAGAGGGGGCAGCCTTCTGTCCTGGGTCCCCTGACAAGACAGTAGAGGGGGTACAGGCTCCTGCTGTCTACAGGGGAGGGGCCCCTCACACCCCCTCACTGGGCAGGAGAAGAATGCAGGACTGTGTACTGCGGCCCCCGGCTCCTGTTGAGTGATCAGAGCTGTCCTTCAGGAGCTGGGCTTCCTCTGCAAGGCCCGCCCTGGCCTCCCTGGGCTGCCCGGGAAGCTCTGGGGGCAGGGGGTGCCTCATCCAGGTCAAGGGTCAGAAGGGTGTGGGCACACGTTTGACTCATCCTCCAGTCAAACTTGAATACGAGGCCCTCTCATCCACCTGTTGACTCTTCCTACCGATCTCAGCCAACACTGGAGCATCAGAGGATAGTGAATTACTATCGGCCCGAGTCCCCAAATAGGAAAGATTCAGGTGCTACTGGGGAACAAGGGCTGGGTGTGAGACCTGTGGACTTGGCTCCAGTTTTATAGGAACGTTGAAGGAGCACACACGTGGCCTCATTATGACTTCTGTCTGCTGTCAGCACTTCAGTCTTTCCAGGCCATGCCCGAGGAGACGTGGGAAGGGGCCGCTGGGAAAGCCGTGCAGGACAAACGGTGGTGGTGGGGAGCGCTGCTGCAGGCTCGGGAGACCCCACAGGCACAGAGGAGCTCTGAGAGGTGGGAGGCGCTTCAGGGAAGCAGAGAGAGAAAGGGGTACAAGGAAACTGGAGCCTCCTGTGGGTTGGAAGCCCCCTAGGCTCCTGTGTCTCACCCGGCGCTGCATTTTTGACAGAATTTAGGTGCATCTTCTCCACGGAAAGTGCCGGGTTTGCACTGACACTCAGTGTCCTTGCTGGAGGTGCAGCGGTTTTTTTCTTCTTCTTCTAGAGACCAAAGATAAGGTTTTGAGGGTGTGTTTCCCTAATATGTCTCTCAACCCTTCTTCACCACTCAGAGCTCCATCCACTCAGTTTAAGAAGTAATTGGGAGGGCTTCCTGGGTGGTCCAGTGGTTAAGAATCCGCCTGTCAAAGCAGGGGACACAGGTTCCCTCCCTGGTCTGGGAAGACCCCACGTGCTGCGGGGCAGCTAAGCCCGTGTGCCACCACTACTGATCCTGCGCTCTGGGGCCTGTACACCACGGTCAGAGGCCACAAGGAGTAGCCCCCCACCACAACTGGAGAAGGCCCTTGATCCGCAAGAAAGACCCAGAACAGCCAAAAATAAATGAATTAATCTTTTTTTAAAGTAATTTGGGGGCCATTTTCTGCAGCAACACACAGCCCATCCATAGAACAGCCACTGTTCATGTGTCACCAATAGAGGCATACAAAAGGGACTGTGCATCATTACGGATTGCATCAGGGTTGAGAAGAAAAATGTTTTAGATCACAAATGAGGAGCAAGAAGTGGGGTGGGGTGAGGTGTAATCTGAGACACTGTAGATGGAGAGGAACCCTTGGGTGATGTCCCAATGGGTGATGCCCTGCTGGAGAGGCAGAGGGACCTCAGGTCATGAAGGCTGAGACAGGCTGAGACCCCAGAGCAGAGGGCATGGCGCTCACAGGAGCCTGGCCCAGGATCAGACACATCACACAGCTCAAACCCAGCCCTGCCCCACGCCCCCAGGACTTCTGTCTGCACTGTTACCATCCAGCTCCCTCCACCAAGGGACATGTTATTCCCCTCTTTCCAGCTGATGTTCTGAAAGACTTCCCTGCCAGTTGGAATGCGTTATGCAAATAACTTCTGTTTTCATTTATTTTGCTGACCTAAGGCAGGATGAAGACCTAGCTGGACTGGAAATCAGGTTTCTGACTCCTCATCCCATTTAAATCCCATTTCATCACCCAGCACCTTAATTGCAGGCATGGGGGACCACAGGTTCTGTACCTGATTTGCAAGTCGTGCAAGGTAAGCAAGAAGGGAGGGTGTTTGAATGATTGGTGTAGTCTGTCCCATCGGTGCAAGGGGCACAACCTCCACTGACTTCTTCCATATAGAATCCTGGGAAGGAAGGGAAAAGCTGGTGAGTAAATCCCCACAGGATTCCCTCAGGTTGGCAGTGTGGCTGGGGAGGCCTCTTTTGGCCATCTGTGGAATCCACAAGGGGAACTCTCCTCAACCGGGCTCTCATCTTTTGATTCTTCATCTACCACATACCCTAGACCAGTACTGCCAACAGACACATGTTACAAGCCACACATCCAAGTCACATTCATAGCTGGCACATTCAACAGTAAAAAGAAAGGTCAGGGGCTTCGCTGGTGGCTCAGTGGTAAAGAATCTGCCTGCCACAAAAAAAAAAAATCTGCCTGCCTATGCATAATACATGGGTTCGATCCCTGGTCCGGGAAGATCCCACGTGCTGCGGAGCAGCTAAGCCCAATGTGTCACAAATACCGAGCCTGTGCTCTACAGCTCGGGGATCCACAACTATGGAGCACACATGCTGCAACTACTGAAGCCCCTGCACCCGACCGCCGGTGCTCTGCAACAAGAGAAGCCACCCCAGTGAGAAGCTCAAGTAGCAACAGAGCCTCAGCATAGCCAAAAATAAGTACAGAGAC
The DNA here is from genome assembly GCF_019320065.1 of Cervus canadensis. Classification (NCBI taxonomy): domain Eukaryota; kingdom Metazoa; phylum Chordata; class Mammalia; order Artiodactyla; family Cervidae; genus Cervus; species Cervus canadensis. Next base: position 3,728,868 of record NC_057415.1, on the reverse strand, counting down.
ATGAAGACAAGTGTTGGAGACCAGCCTTAGAATCTACCTGGTGGACATAAGTTCTGTTGGCGGATCCATTCCAGTGGGGCTGATAACTGCTGGGGAACTTCATCCTTTCTTATAGACATGGCTGAAGCAGGTTTGACCTATGGGGACAAAGCAGGGACAGGCATGAGTGGCTTCCACACTCTCACCCCTACTAGGATCCACCCCACATTTCCTTGACCACTACCTGCAAAATGAAACAGAACTGGGACCTTTCTTCCCAGCTCTAAACTCTCATTCTTTTCATGTTTGTCCTTTGGCCTTTTGTGCTAGCAAGGAACTTACACTTAAGTTTTTTCCCCTGTATTCTTTCCTCTTAAAATATGTTTATTCCAGAAAGTATGTGCTCAGATCCATCCAATTCTTTGCAACCCCATGGACTGTAGCCCATCAGACTCCTCTGTCCATGGGATTCTCCCAGCAAGAATTTTGGAGTGAGTTGCCATTTCCTCCTCCAGGGGATCTTCCCGACCCAGGGATCAAACTTCAGTCTCTTGCGTCTACTGTGTTGGCAGGCTGGGTTTTTTTACCACTAGCACCACCTGGGAAGCCCAGAAAGTATGGGCAAGAAAAACTTTTTTTATAACAATACAGAAACCACACAGATCCCCTTGACTAGAAAACACATTCATTATTTTGTGTCTTGACTTCTTCTATTTGACCATATGTGTGAATACTCTCAGGCTTTCTCTCTCTTTCTCACATGTGTGTGCAGACACACACACACACATTTTCACAAATGAGGGTTCTGCCATGCATACAATTTTTCATAATCAGGATATAGAATCACATATTGAGTAATGAATTTGTGGCTTTAATGCAACAAGCTGTCCCAAAAAGGAAGCTGTCAGTGTTCCACAAAACACAAGAGTCACATGAAGAAAGAAGAAATAGCAATACAGGGTTTTCAACCAAGTCTCTGTGCTAAAAATGACACAATGGAGCCAGTCAAAAATCACTGGAGTCTGAGGATTTGACCCGGATTAATGTGTTGATGATAGTGTTCTGATGTTCAGAATTGTATTCTCATTTGGGGGGAGACTGTCCTAAATATACATCCAAGTGTCCATTCATGGGATCTGTCATGTCAGCAGCTATGTTTCAGATGATACAGGAAACAAAGGGTTTTGTATAGTTTTGTAACTTTAATCTGGGAGTGATTTAAACTAGAAAGTGACATTAAGAGAAAAAAAAAAAGGAAACAGCTTATGTTGAGCCCAGTTCAACTGCCTGGATCTAAACAATATAAAATGCAACCTGTTAAATATTTGGGGACAGCTAAGCTCATATGAACAGTATGAAAAGGCAAAAAGATAGGATACTGAAAGAGGAACTCCCCAGGTCGGTAGGTGCCCAGTATGCTACTGGAGATCAGTGGAGAAATAACTCCAGAGAGAATGAAGGGATGGAGCCAAAGCAAAAACAACACCCAGCTGTGGATGTGACTGGTGACAGAAGCAAGGTCCGATGCTGTAAAGAGCAATACAGCATAGGAACCTGGAATGTTAGGTCCATGAATCAAGGCAAATTGGAAGTGGTCAAACAGGAGATAGCAAGAGTAAATGTCAACATTCTAGGAATCAGCGAACTAAATGGACAGGAATGGGTGAATTTAACTCAGATGACCATTATATCTACTACTGTGGCAGGAATCCCTTAGAAGAAATGGAGCAGCCATCATGGTCAACAAAAGGGTCCGAAATGCAGTACTTGGATGCAATCTCAAAAATGACAGAATGATCTCTGTTCGTTTCCAAGGCAAACCATTCAATATCACAGTAATCCAAGCCTATGCCCCAACCAGCAACACTGAAGAAGCTGAAGTTGAATGGTTTTAGGAAGACCTACAAGACCTTTTAGAACTAACACCCAAAAAAGATGTCCTTTTCATCACTGGGGACTGGAATGCAAAAGTAGGAAGTCAAGAAACACCTGGAGTAACAGGCAAATTTGGCCTTGGAGTATGGAATGAAGCAGGGCAAAGACTAATAGAGTTCTGCCAAGAGAACGCACTGGTCACAGGAAACACCCTCTTCCAACAACACAAGAGACTCTACACATGGACATCACCAGATAGTCAACACCGAACTCAGATTGATTATATTCTTCGCAGCCAAAGATGGAGAAGCTCTGTACAGTCAGCAAAAACAAGACCGGGAGCTGACTGTGGCTCAAATCAGGACCTCCTTACTGCCAAATTCAGACTTAGATTGAAGAAAGTAGGGAAAACCACTAGACATTCAGGTATGACCTAAATCAAATCCCTTATGACTATACAGTGGAAGTGAGGCTTTCTCTAGTTGTGGCGAGTGGAGGATACTCTTGACTTTCATGTGTAGGCTTCTCATTGCAGTGGCTTCTCTTGCTGTGGAGCATAGACTCTAGGTGCACAGGCTTCGGCAGTTGCAGTGGGGGCTCAGTAGTTGTAGCACATGGGCTCAGTTGCTCCCAAGCATGTGGGATCCTCCCAGACCAGAGAATGAACTAGTGTCTCTCACATTGCCAGGAGCTTCTTAACCACTGGACCACCAGGGAAGCCCCCACACTGTTAATATAGTGAAAAACACTGATTGATTTTCAGATGTTAATCCAACACTTATTCCTGAGATTAACCCCATTTGGTCATGGTATGTTTTCTTCTTTAAATCTTCCTGAATGTAGTTTACTGTTTGCTTTGTAAAGGAATTTTGCCTCTGTTTTTAGGAAGGGTATTTAAAAGTCATTTTTTCTTCTTTTCAAATGTTGCCATTAGGTTTAGGTATTAGGGTTATGTTGCCCTTAGAAGAACTAGTGAAGAACTCCTGTTGTCTGAAAGAATTTGTGTAAAGATTTGTGTTAGTTCTTTGATTGTCTGTATTTTTGTGCCCTGCCCTGTGACCTAACCTGGGTCTCCTGGCTATCCACTCCCAGTCTCAGCAATCTCATGGAGCCTCGAAACACTCTACTGGAATGAAGAATCGGAAGCGTGGCCCCATGGCATCCCAGCTTTACTTCTGAGACCAAAGCGCTGAAGTTCAGTGCGGCGAGGGTGCCGGGAAACGGGACGCACTCGTGGCCTCCTGGTGTGAGTTAAAAATGGCCCAGGCTTCTTTGGGAGAACAGTTTGTCATTGTCTAGACAAAAGTGTAGAATTATCTAACCCACTGACCCAGCAATTCCACTTCTGAGTTACCCAACAGACAATGCACATGGCTACACTGGCTACTCGACAGGCACCCAGACCCATTCCTCAAGTAGTGTTCAACATGAGTCCTACCTATTACAAACCGATACTTTAAAAACGAATTCTATACTTCTTGTGAATACAAAATGCTATTTCTTTCCAGATTTTTTGGTACTAATTCATTCAATGAAAGATGCATATTTTCACAATTCCTGTAACTTTGTCAGACCCTTAATTTTTTTTTTTTGAATATATAAGCAACTTTGAAAAGAGCCTCAAACAATTCAAGAAAGCGGTGCCAAGTGTGCACATTTTTCCCCATTGTGAGTTTCTTAAAAATGCACACTCAGGGACAGGGGAGCCTGGTGGGCTGCCGTCTAAGGGGTCGCACAGAGTTGGACACTACTGAAGCGACTTAGCAGCAGCAGTGAACCACACCCAGAGCCTCCAACTCCCCTCTGAAAGAAAGTGGTGAGAATCTGGCCCAAGCTGAGTCATTGGTGGTTTCTATTCATAAAGTGCAAGGAGCTGAAGGCAATTTTGAGGTTGTTCTCCTTTCAGAGAAAAGGAAATGTAAGGGTGCTTAAGGCAGTAGATGGGGGAAGATGGGGCCTACACTGTTAATGATTTACAAAGGACACGTTTTAGACGATAAATGCAGTGCAAAATAGAAAAAGAGAGAAAGAGAGAAAGAAAAGAGTGAGGAGGGTCGGCAGAGGGAAAAGGGAAGGGAAAGGAAAGAAATGACGATCTGATGCCAGCTGGGCCTGGGGCCAATCCAGAGGTCAGGCTCTCCAAGGAGCCAGCTCTTCTGGGCAGCAAGTAGATGCCAAGGATCCGCACTCCTCTAGCGCCCCCCACCAACGCGCCGCGCACTTGGACTTGCCCAGGGGTCCTGCCGGGATTTGCCCAGGCAGGTGCCCCGGGGCCTTTTCCGGGCCTCCAAGAGCGCCTTTTGGAGCCAGGACTCGCGGCGGGAACTCACCAACAGCAAGACACCCAAGACGACGAAGATGAGAGCCCAGGGGCCCCGGAGCCGAGGCCTGGGGCCCTGGGTGCACCCTCCCCGGGAGCTCGAGGCGGCCGGTGTCCTCTGTCTCCGCTGCCCGGTGCGGTCGGGCAGCGTTCGCTGTCCAGGTTGCCGCGGGGTGACAGCCGCCAGAGCCATCAGAAATGAAAGTGTGTTTCGTGGGGCGCGAGATCGCCTCTAGGAGGTGCGCGGAGCCGACCTCTGCTATTTAATCTGAGCCTGCTTCTACGTTTATACCACCCCGCCCTGGGATTGCGCCACCAGGGGTGGCGAATGAACCAGTGCCTGCTGATGTAATCATTACCACTTCCAGCCAATCATGCGTGGCTCAGGAGAGGAGCCCGGACCCCTAAGTCTCCTTGGTGCGGAAGGGGAACTTCCGCCAGCTAAAATCCTGTGGATGCGGTTTTTCATTCAGCGCCAGCCTGGTCTGTGGCTTTGGGAGGCGGGGACAGGGCACCTCCCACGTGCTCTGTGTGATCTGGCCAGTGAGACTCAGAATCTGCATTCCAGGCAGGTCCTAACTCTGCCCTTTGCAGGTCAAATGCCCCACGGGTTGACAAAAATGAATGAACCACCTGTCTTCTAATTACCGCCTTCTGCCCACTCCCAGCTTCTGCTCCTCCCCGCACCCCCGCTTCATTGACCAGGGCCCCAAGGAGGCCAGAGAACACGGGCAGCCAAGAAGGAGATCCACGAGGTGCCCTGTACTGTACTGTAGGGGAGTGATGGGTCAGTTAGGAAACCTTGAATTGTTAGAAAAATCAGTAGGTTGCCAGACTCACTTGCACTTTCTGAGATTTAAGTACTTAGGAAATGAGACAGACCTGGTGAACCTTTTTGCCCTGGGCCTATATCATATAAATAGTGTTAATAATCACTTTACTATGGAATTACAAATAAGTATTTATTTAAAGGCAAAGACTTGTTTAGTTGCTAAGTCATGGCCAACTCTTTTGCAACTCCATGGACTGCAGGCCCTCCAGGCTCCTCTGTATGGGATTTCTCATGCAAGAATACTGGAGTGGGTTGCCATTCCCTTCTCCAGGGGATCTTCCCAACCCAAGGATGGAACTCAAGTCTCCTGCATTGGCAGGTGGATTCTTTACCACTGAGTCACCAGGGAAGCTCCCAAGGGCAAGAGATACACACCATATTTTCCTGTTGTGAACTCTACTTTTCAAAGATCTTAAGTATCATTAGCATGGTTTATAAGTTTTCTTTTGTCACTTTTATTTTATAAACCTGAAGTTCTACCCAACAGAACATTTTGGAGCCTGGTGAATAAATCCCTGCCCCAATATAAGTGGCATCCAGGAGAAAGAAGGTGGCCTGGCTGTGACTATGTAGTTGAAACACTTTATTTGCAGATGAATGTATCCACCAAGTTCTATTTTATGTTCATGACTCTGAATGTCTCTGATTTCACAAACTGGGGTCACCATTCACATTGAGGCAATCCATTACTTCCTGTCATCAGGCTCATACTACTATGTCTATTATAAATAAGCGCGAGATGATTAGAAAGCAAAGAAGTGGCAGAAAGGGAAACTGTTACAATTGTCTCAACAAATGACCTTTTTCCAACAGAACCATCAGCATATTTTAAGTGGTGGGTGAGTTTCAAAACTTCCATTAAAACGTCAATTATTCACCAGTACATTACCACACAGTGTTCATTCACGTGACTCGATAAGCACTCTTTAACACTTCACAGAGAAACAAAGCCGTGCTAAATTACTAAATAGTTTACCTTTCGACGATGCTTCCTTAAATCACTAGGCTGATAGATGCATGCAAAGAAATGGAGAGAAACCAGGTTGATTGTGACTTTGAAGCTAAAAATTCAAGAATCAGTATAGGCAAATACAGGAAAGCAAAAATGATGGCAAACCTATAAGTGACATTAAGACTTAGAGAACAGTAGCTGGAAACAAAACATTTTTTTTTTTTTTTGACCACAGAAGTTAAATAAGCTATTCAAGATTTACTAGAGAAACACTATAAATTATGACTCAGGAAGATACGAGTCTGATACAACATCGTGATTTATTAAAGCAGAGCATCCTGTACATCAAAGGGCCTCAACAGCTGTCTGTTCTCAGCCAAACTTCTCTATAACCTATTTCTCTTAATAAAAAGCATGTTATACTTTGAAATAGTAATTTAACTGATGAGGAAGTTACCATAATACCTATTTTAACACTGAACAAATCTAACCACCTATTGGACATTAACGTAAAATCCTTACCTAGAATTTGATTTAAAACTTCTGAAAATAAATTCATTAAAGCAGGTACCCTACGAAAATGTGTAAGAATGAAAGCTAGCATAATTGCAAGTGAAGTCTTCACATTTTATGAACCATAGAAGATACTTTGTAAGAGTCTAGTAGAGACCTTAACCATGCAAAAGCTGATGAGATTTACAGTCTTAAATACAAGCACCAACAGAAAGGAGATTGTGTCAAAAGCCCATTAATTCTACACTTAGAAGATCATTTCTTTATGTAAGCATACTCTCATTTATAAATTGCACAGGTTATGTAGTGTATGATCCATCTACATTATGCTTGTAACTGCATAGTGATACAATAATTCAAACTTACTGCTATGGGGGAAAAACACCATTTAATGAGCCATGAAGAAAAGCACAAACACGACTAAAGGGACACACGCTGTGGACACAGCACTGCTGAGACCAGAGCAAGTGGTTTCTCCCAACAAACCAAATGCTTGTAAGCAAGCATTACCTTGAACAATGCTAATTTTTTTAGACAGGTACCAATCTTTTTTTTTTAATTTCGCTTATTTATTTTTGGCTGTGCTGGATCTTATTGCTATGCTCAGGCTTTCTCTAGATACAATGCACGGGCTTCTCACTGATGTGGATTCTCTTGTTTTGGAGCGTGGGCTGCAGGGCGTGTGGGCTTCAGTAGCTGTGGCACACTGGCCTAGTTGCCCCATGGCATGTGGGATATCCCTGGACCAAGGATGGAACCTGTGTCCCCTGCATTGGCAGGTGGACGCTTAACCACAGGCCCAACATTGAAGTCCTAAAAAAAAAAAAAATTTTTTTTTTGAAAGGGGAATTCCAGGCAGTTTCTACATTTACAGTAATCACAGTGATTCAGCAGTAACAGTGAATTTATTCAATGGTCCCATACACTGAGCATCCAATGTATATGACTTTAATCCTCATTTGTTGTTATTCAGTCACTCAGTTGTGTCCGACTCTGTGACCCCATGCACCACAGCATGCCAGGCTTCCCTGTCCTTCACTATCGCCCAGAGTCTGCTCCACTGAGTCGGTGATGCCATCCAACCATCTCATCCTCTGTCACTCCCTTCTCCTGCTCTCAATCTTTCCCAGCATCAGGGTTTTTTCCAATGAATCAGTTCTTCCCATCAGTTGGCCAAAATCCTTGTTGTCCAAAGGGACTCTCATGAGTCTTCCCCAGCACCTCAAATGATCTAAAAAAATAATTAATTTGAAATTATTGCCATTTTAACCATCTCCTGAACGTGCCTTGCTTTATTTTAGAAAACTAATTTCCAGATTTCCTGCTTTTGCTTAGAAGAAGGTAAGAGTTACATAAGCATCCATCTTGAGTAGGCTGGCAGAAATGCATCCTGGCCCAGGTCTCTAGCTTGGAACTGGGGTTTGTGCTGTGGGGTGAGAAGGTGGAGCTCTGCAGAGCCTTTGTGTAATTGTGGCTTTATTGGGTAGTCATGGGTCTAGAGCAAGCTTGACTTTCGGCCAGAGCACCTCATGTTATTTTCAACTATTATAAAAGGAAATGAAAGGGAATAAGATGTAGTGTTCTGGTGCTATACTCTGTTTTTTAAAAGCAGGATAGTTATGCAGAGTCTTTGAGCACAGAAAAAGGTTTTGTTATTTATTTATTTTTTCCTCCTTCTATTTATAACCAGATCAAATTCTTGAGAAATTTAGGTAAGGGGCCAAAGTTGAGGTTAATTGGTGTTAAATCCAGGAGAATTGGAGGAAGCCAGGAAGATGGAAGAAGAAGTGGATGGGGCTGCAGTCAATAAAATGGGCACCCTTCTCCTGCATCACACCCCTCTGAAGCGTAACCCGTGGCACTTTGTCTTCAGTGAGTCCCTCCCGCTAGCCCCGTGAGGCCGGGAGAGTGACAGCTTTGCCCACTGGGCACAGGGCTGGTTGGCCCAGGTAACCTGTCCTGTGTTAAGAAATTGGGCCTGCAGCCCAGCACACAGGGCACCAGACCCGTCCATTCTGCGTGTTCTGGCAAAAGTGGCTGAGGATCACAGTCCAACAAATACAAAGCTGCTTCTGATTCCAGACTCACTCCTGAGTGCATTTTGTCTCAGATTGCATAATAAACATTCTTTTGTTTAACAAATTGTTTTGCATCATCACTTCTGAACCATGTTAATGATATCGTATCTGACATAGCAATAGAGTTTGGTTTTTTGTTTTTATTTTCACTCAAGCAGGGTTCTGTCTTCAAAGAAGACAGAAGAATGACCTGAGAAGTGTCACTCTTTTGGAGGCCAACGCTAAGGTGAAGGATATTGCAATATCCAGGGAGAGGAGAACTCTAAAAGGTGAACTTCAATAAGGTACTTTTGAGCATATTTTCCATGGGATTTTAGTAGGTGACAAAGATCCCAATATGGAGAAGGAATGGCAACCCACTCCAGTATTCTTGCCTGGGAAATCTCATGGACAGAGGAGCCTGGTGGCCTACAGTCCATGACATCACAAAGAGTCAGACACAACTTAGCAACTGAACAACAACAATCCACAATCAGGCAGATTGTGATTTGGGGAAACACTGCTTGAGGGAAATGTAGAATAAAATGGAGAGTGAAGTGACCTAGCAATATGGAGCATAGAGTTTTGGAAGAAATTAAAAGTGTGTAGAATAATAGTTGCAAATATTCAAACAATAAAGTCTGTGGCCAAAGGAAAGAAAGAAAAAGATCCAAATAAAGAAAAGCAAGTATTTGTAAAAACACTGAAAGATCAGGCCTCTGAAATTCAGGTGACAGTGATGCTCACTGAGAGTTGTAAGCTACAAGGTCTTCATCACAGAAATCTTCCTATCACCGGGGTGTATGTGGAAGGAGAAAAGCCCATGGGGATATTGCCTTACATGAACTGGGGGAATCTTAGGTTGTTTTTACGGCAGTGCCAATTAGTAGAGGCCCATACTCCACAGGCGGTTTCTCAACAATACTTGGTTCACATGACTGTTCAGATTGCCTAGGGAATGAGCTATCTGTCCAGAAGGGACGTCATCCACCAAGATGTGGCTGCTAGGAACTGTATCACTGAGGACACACTTCAAGTTAAGATCACAGACAATGCTGTCTCCAGAGACTTGTTCCCCATGGACTATCATTGCCTGGGGGACAGTGAAAACAGGTGGGTTCGGTGGACGGCCCTTGAAAGTCTGGTTAATAATGAGTTCTCCAGTGCCAGTGACCTGTGGGCCTTCAGAGTGATGCTGTGGGAACTAGCTTTTGACTCTGGGCCAAATGCCCTACGTGGACATGGCCGCCTTTGACATGGTTGCGTGCCCTAAAAGATGGTTACTGCACTGTGCTGAGGAACTGTGCTGTGATGGCTTGTTGCTGGCCCTTTGATCCAGAAGAGAGATCCCAGTTCTAGCAACTGGTCATGTATAGCCACCTCTGCCTTGTCCTAATGATTACAGATGAGTCACTAATTGCACCCCATGTTCAGCTATATATCTTGAAAGAAAAAGATCAAAGAATGTGTGCACCTGCCTTAAAACCACCACAGGTAAATACTGTTAATCTTGTCTTTTCCTCTTAACATTTTTAAACACTTTTCTTTTTATTACATTTTTTCTTTTAATTATTTTGCTACAATGTTACTTTTGATAACTCCCTAACATACTGTATGGGTCTAACACCAGTAGCTTAACCAGAATCCCGTTGGGAGCATTTAAATTATTTTGAAGTTTTTGACATTTGAATAATACTACAAAAACATTTTGTCACATAAATGTCTATATGTGTGTTCGTCACTCAGTTGTGTCCGACTCTTTGCAACCCATGAACTGTAGCTTGCCAGGCTGCTCTGTCCATGGGATTCTCCAGACAAGAACATTGGAATGGGTTGCCATTCCCTTCTCCAGGGGATCTTCCCAACCCAGGGACTGAACCCAGGTCTCCTGCATTGCAGGCAGATTCCTCACCATCTGAGCCACTGGAGAAGCCCAAATGTCTCTATAATCCATGATTATTTAACAAGGCTAATGGGTAGACTGAAATGGTCATTAGTGTGGAAATGGTGTCAGCAACTCAGAGAATGGAGCAAAAGCCAAGTGCTTAATAAGACATTGTCTGGACACTCTGCAGGAAGGGAAAGGTGGAAATCCTGGGAAGTGGTTTGAATCAGGAAGATTCCAGACTCCTATGGGATCGTAGCATAATGGAGGACAGAGACAGCTGTCAAAGCCAGAGACCTTTTGCTGTGATTCAGCAGGGAGAGCATGAGGTGTGCCCAAGGGGACAGAAAAGACAAACCGGAGGAAGAGTAGTCAAGTGCTGAGACGAGAGTAAAACCCGAGTCTGAGGAGTCAAGAAAAACAGGGAAAGATGAGTCAGGACCCAGGAAAGGGATGAGTGAAAAGTCACTTCATGTTTTTGTGGAAATCTGTTCCAAAAACTGAGTTTTGTATTTTCTATTTGTCCAATGCAAACTATTGGGAGATGTCAAAAAACCTTTAAAAGTTTATGTATGTAATGAAATTCCATAGAGGGAATGTTTAACATCCAGGCAGAGAGACTGTGTGCACCCTGCTTATCTTGACTACTGGGGACAAATTTCCGGCCTTTAATCCTATTATTTTCAATTAATCAAATGGACATGACATTTTTCAGATTTGCTTAAAGTTTAAGTTTTTTCAGCAAAGATTGTGGGCAACTTTGCTTAAAGGCTGTTTGAATGGTTAACAGGACTTCCCAGGTGGTGCTAGTGGTAAAGAACCCTGCCTGTCAATGCAGGAGATCTAAGAGATGCCTGTTCGGTCTCTGGGTCAAGACGATCCTCTGGAAGAGAGCACGGCAATCCACTCCAGTATTCTTGCCTGGCGAATCCCATGAATAGAGAAGCCTGGTGGGTTAAGGTCCATAAGGTTGCAAAGAGTTAGACATGACTGAAGCGACTTAGCATGCAACAAGCACAAATGATTGACACGCCTTAGAAGGGAGAGGTTGGCTACTGCCCTGTAGGGGACTAGAGGTTGTCCCCTGCCCTTCAGGGATGTGTAGTCACATTCTAGGCTTCTTTCCTCCAAAAGAGACTTTGTTTCTATTCCAGAAGAAAATACAGGATCTTTCTTACTGAGGAGGAGAGCAGGGGTAGATGTGTCAGCCATCTATTTAAGCTCTGAGTTTCATAACCTGGAATTTATGCATAAACCCCACTGCACACACAGGTACATGTGCCTCTACCCTCTCCCCCCATGGGGAACCAGGGCGAAGTTTACTCAGCAACGAAACAGTCTGATCCTTGATCCAGAGATCTCACAACGGGATGGTATGTGTACAGTTCTCTAGCATGTACGTTTGTATACATACATATACACTTGTATACTGGTATATACATGCTACCCAGGTATACATGCACACTCATAAAGACTCACATAAATAACTGTGGTAACTTGTTAACTCGCAAGTAGGATCTCAGACCTGTCAGCATTTCAGAGAAAATACCAAGAAATGGATCAACAGAAGCAGTGGGATGTCTCAAGATCAGGGTCAAAGGATGGTGACTTGCCCCCCCACCCCCACCCCGCGCCCAGTCACTCACTTGCTCTGATGAAACAAGCTGCTATGTTTTGTGCAGCCCTATGGAGAGGCCCGGGCTTCCCTGGTGGCACTGGGGGTAAAGAACCTGCTTGCCATTGCTAGAGACCTAAGAGATGCCAGTTCAGTTCCTCAATCGGAAAGATCCCCTGGAGGAAGGCATGGCAACCCACACCAGTATTCTTGCCTGGAGAATTCCATGGACAGAGGGGGCCTGGCATAGGGTCGCAAAGGGTCGGACACAGCTGAAGAGACTTAGCATGTACATACACACGTGGAGAGGACTGGGCTTCCCTGGTGGCTCAGCCGTGAAGAATCCGTCCGCCAGTGCAGGAGACTTGGGTGTGATCCCTAGGTTGGGAAGAGCTGGAGAAGGAAATAGCAACCCATTCCAGTATTCTTGCCTGAAGAATTCCACGGACATAGGAGCCTGGTAGGCTACAGTCCATGGGGTTACAAACAGTCTGACATGACTGAGTGACTAATATTAAACAGAGTGACTAATAATAAATGGAGAGGGCCACATCACAATAAACAATAAATGGAGATGCCCACATCACAGGGACAAAGGACAGCCTCCTGCCATCTGCCCCCAAGAACTGAATCCAGCCCCTACCTCTTGTGTAAGCTTGGAAGCACAGGTATCTTTTCCATTCCATTCCTCACAGCCCCAGTCTGGTGAGACTCAGTATCAGAGAACCAAACTACACTGAACCATTAGAAATGGTGATGTAATAAAGGCTGTGACAAACCTAGATGCCATATTAGAAAGCAGAGACATCACTTTGCTGACAAAGATCCGTCTGGTCAACACTATAGTATTTCCAGTAGTCATGTACGGATGTGAAAGTAGGACCATAAAGAAGGCTGAGCACCGAAGAACTGATGCTTTTTAACCGTGGTGTTGGAGAAGACTCTTGAGAGTCCCTTGGACAGCAAGGAGATCAAGCCAGTCAATCTTGAAAGATATCAACCCTGAATATTCATTGGAAGGACTGAGGCTGAAGCTCCAATACTTTGGCCACCTGATGGGAAGAGCCGACTCACTTGAAAAGACTGATGCTGGGAAAGATTGAAGGCATGAAAAGAAGTGGTTGACAGGGTGAGATGGTTGGATGGCATCACCAACTCAGTGGACAGGAGTTAGAGCAAACTCTGCGAGATGGTGAAGGAGAGGGAAGTCTGGCATGCTGCAGTCCATGGGATCACAAAGAGTCGGACGTGACTGAGTGAACAAGAATAAGGCTGTAGTTTTAAAACACTAAGTTTTCGGGTGATTTCCACTAATACGTGCTCTTACCTATCCTGCAGAACTGCTCAGACGCATCCCATATGTGAAATGTTAGTTGCTCAGTCATGTTCGACTCCTTGTGACCCCATGGACTGAGAGTTGCCAAGCAACACTGCTTTTCAAGTATTTAAAGTAATTATAAATTCACCTCTTCCTCCTGATTTGTGATTAAAATATTTTTCTTCCCACTCCTGATGTAATATGGAGTCGCTCCCAGGCAGGAGTGGGGGCAGTCAAGGGGGTGTGCAGATCTGCACTAGCACCTTTGCTCCGGGGAAGGGGACAGGGGTGGGACCACGGGGCTCCCCCAGGAAATCTAGGTGGGTGGGGGATCCTACCCTAAGGTCCAGGGGAAGGGAGTTGGGTCTCCATGAGGTTGCAGGGCTGAGCCACCAGACCCACTGTGATGAGGATGCAGAAAGGACAGCAGGGACAGAAGGGGAAGGTGGCCCCGTAGTGGCAGGGGGCTCACAAGTGAGGGGCCACAGAAGAAGCCCAGCAAGCCGGGCGCCACCAGCCCTTCCCAACAGCTCTCAGAGCCGGTCTGCACGTCCAGGGAGCCCAGCAGGCCCAGACAGGACTCAGAGACACCACAGGAGGGAGGCCGTGCAGGACCCGGCCAGGCTGGGGCCCCTCTCCCAGGGGAAGAGCAGGGAGGAGGTGGCCGGAGGAGGGGCTGAGTTCCAGGCCCCCAGGACTCTGGCACCTGGAAGTCTTGAGTCAGAGCAGGAGACACCCCCATGCAGGATGAGCCTGAGGCATAAAGGGGAGCGGGAAGGAGCGGGTCACACAAGAACACACCGCTGTGCCCTTCACTCAGAACTGCTCCAGAGAACCAGAGGATGGGGAAAAAACACGCACACGCAGATGCCTCTTGTTATGTAAAATTACATATTTAATTTGGTCACAAATTCATAAAACTGTATATTTATAGAAAACTTTATAATTTCATAATTTTAATAGTTCTTATACTTGTTATAACATTCCACATTTGCCAAAATGTATAAAACTATATAAAATTATAATATTTGTATATAACAGCACATGTTTAATTTGGTCACAGTCATAAAATTGCATATTTACATAAAATTGCAAATTTTCTATGTAACTGCCATTTATTTTGGTCACAAATTCATCCAATTGCTTATTTATATAAAATTTTTATATAACATTGCATATTTGACCACAAATTCTTTAAATTGCATATTTATAGAAAATTGCAAAATTTGTATATAACATTGAATATTCAATTTGGTTCAAAATCATAAAATTGCACATTTACATAAAATTATAAAATTTCTATATGACATTGCATATTTAATTTGGTCACATTCATTACTGGGGAGGAACCTGAAGAGGCATCCAGTCTTCAAGTAAACTTTAAATTGTCACACTTGCATTGGCATAAAGCAGTAATGCTTCCCGGATGGCTCAGCAGGCAAAGAACTCGCCTGCAATGCAGGAGACACAGGACACGCGAGTTCGATCCCTGGATCGGGAAGATCCCCTGGAGTAGGAAATGGCAACTCACTCCAGTATTCTTGCCTGGAGAATCAATCCCATGGACAGAGGAGTCTGGTAGGCTATAGTTCACGGGGTCGCAGAGTCGGACACGACTGAGCGACTAAGCACCCACAGGAAAGTAACAAAGGAGTCAAGTTTCACGTTTCTTGAAGATTCTCAGTAGTAAAACACACAAGAAACGTGTACAAATGAATATACATGACAAATACTGACAAGGCTGATACTTTAGATGGGCACTCAAGGAAGTCTTCTGAGAAAGGGACAAGTGACCTAACACTTGACTACTTTTTTAAACGGTTTTACAAATGGACATGCTTTTTGTAGTATATAGGTGACAGTTTCAAATTTTATGGTATCTTATTTATTTCAGCTGTGCAGACTCTTCACTGCAGCACACGGGCTTCTCTAGTCGTGATGTGCAGGCTCTACAGCACGTGGGCTCAGTAGTTGCAGAGCACGTGCTTAGCTGTGGTACGTGGGACCTCAGCTCCCCAACCAGAGATTGAACCCGGGCTCCTTGCATTGGGAGTGCAGAGTCTTAACCACTGAACCACCAGGGAAGTCCCAAGAATTCGTTTCTATCTCCTTCTGGGGATGAAGGCAGAGTGTCCTCACAGAAGAAACAGCAAAGACAGGAAACACCTGACTTCCAGGAAAGGGAGGGACATCAGGGCCAGAGGGATGTAGCACAAAGACCATGGGGATCAGCCCTTCTAAAAACACAGGGGAACTCCACACACTGGATCCATTTGTACCTAAATTTTAGGCAATTCCAGTTTTGACCACACCAGTCATGTCAACCTTAGGGAAGACAACACACAAGCCTTGAGATGGATTAGACCAAAAACCCCCTGAGAATTGCTTCTGCCATTAAATTATCCTGCAGTGATTGGAATACTATGGAGAAGGTTTAGCAGAAGTAAAAAAAAAAACACAACTTTTTTAATTAAAAAAAAAGACAAAACCCTAATATAGTAGGCATTTTAGGTCAGTTCTCACAGTATTGAAGAATCAGCATTTCTGTGTCTTTCCTGCAGAAGGTCAAAGCTTACAGAGGGGCTGAGATCCTTAATTAGCCAATTCAAACACAGAAAGGCAATTCTGGGCTCAGAGCACCAGTATCAAGGGGGACCCATCTAGTGCTGAGCAAGCCAACACTGAACATAACCCAGGAGCCCGTCCATTCTTCCTCCCAGAAACCATGGCAGATCCCTGTCCTCTCTTCCTTGAGCCCAGATGGAATGAAGGTCGGTGATAAGACCAGACGTGACACAGAAACTATCAGACACTCATATCTAACCCACGCCCCACCCTGACTTCCCAGGTGAGCAACAGGAAGCCCAGGGGATCACAGCCCCGCTCACGGACACCAGACAGCGCTGCGTGGGCGTGCCACTTCTCCCGCTCTGCTCACCTGTCAACATCTCCCTATAAAAAGTACGAATATTCACACAACTATAAAGTTGCCATGTTTAAAGCCTGGACCCTGTAGAAGTCGCCAGGCAATCCCCAACTGGTCAAATTCCCCCAGCAGTGGGCTTGCTCTCCTTTGTTGTTGCTGCTGTTTTGTAGGTTCTTGTTTGTTTGTTTGTTTTTGCCTCATGGCTTATGGGATCTTACTTCCTGACCAGGGATTGAACTCAGGGCTCTCAGCGCAGAGTCCTACCCACTGAACAGCCAGGGAATGCCCTCCTTTTGTATTTCTAATTGCTTTGGATTGCCAGTGCTCAACCAGGTAGCCCACATAAACAGCCTAGAAATTATATTTCCAAAACGTTGTTTCAACACATATAACTATGTGCACAAACATAAAAGTACAAAGACATACAAGATGTTTGCACTTTAATGATGTATATTACAAGTTATGGGGCTTCCCTGGTGGCTCAGTTGGTAAAAAGTCTGCCTGCAGTGCAGGAGACCCAGGTTCCATCCCTGGGTAGGGAAGATCCCCTGGAGCAGGAAATGGCAACCCACTCCAGTATTCTTGCCTGGAGAAACCCCATGGACAGAGGAGCCTGGTGGGCTACAGTCCATGGGGTCGCAAAGAGTTGGACATGACTCACTGACTAACGCTATCATTATAAGTTAACGTCATTAAATGCATACATACTAACATGAATAACAAATTTCAAACAAATACAAATAAAAAGTAGAAGTCAATTAGGAGTGTGTCCTGAAGGGAAAGATTGAGGTCCTCAAACGCTTAGGGCACAGCACAGCCTGTCTCACTTTCTTCATAAACATGTTAATACTTTCCTGAGTTCAGCAGGCGCTCTTGAATTGTCTCTTTTGTCAGTCTTTGCCCCAGCATTTCCAAGCATCCAGCAAGGTGTTGACTGAGGTCTCCTGTCCCTTCTTGGTGACTGGCAGCATTTCACACGCGGCATCCGGAGAACCCCAGGCCTATTCTCTGGCCACAAGGATCTCATTTCATGTGAGGCCCATCTGTCTCAGCAGCAAATCACAGAAGTCACAAGGGAGAGATAGCTGCAAAGTCACTGAAGAACAGCTTCAGGCCTAGGTTGGGGGAAAGTCACAGAGACAGAGTTGGAACGGGCTTTCACAAAGTCAGAGGACCCTCAAGTCAGGCCTAGACTTCAGGGTGGGAACCTGAGGCGCTCCCCCTGCTG
The DNA here is from genome assembly GCF_019320065.1 of Cervus canadensis. Lineage (NCBI taxonomy): Eukaryota > Metazoa > Chordata > Mammalia > Artiodactyla > Cervidae > Cervus > Cervus canadensis. The sequence goes on along the minus strand of NC_057415.1, from coordinate 3,711,368 downwards.
GTAGGCCTGCTGCTCTGCGCCCCTGACCTGCTTCCCAGCAGCAGAGAAACAAGCCACACCGGCACTGGGCATTGGGCTTCGCCAGCCCCCAGGGCAGTGGGGGGCAGTCCAGGTCAGCAGAGAGTCCTGCCCTAAGCAGGGGATGAGGGCCCATCTGGAAGAGAAGACTGCTGTCACAGAGGGAGAAGGCATCTGTGATAGGAGACAGGGTGGGCACGCGAGGGGCAACAGACCTCAGAGGAGGGCACCTGCCTGCCTCAGGAGGGGGAGGGCCCCTGGCTGCCGCCTCTGCACTGGGGACAAAGCAAAGGCCTGGAGGGAGGAAGGTCTCTGGCCTCACACCCCGCTCAGCCTCACTGCCTGACACTGTGGTAGAGCTGGATGGGGACAGACTCTGAGCAAGAATTTAACCATAAAATGGAGCAAACACCACCCGCCTCATGGACTGTGCTGTGGATTCAATGCTGTGTGTGTGAAATGCTGTGCACCCCACCATCCACAGTACATAAGGAGGGCACCCAACACAAGTTTATATTCTGTAACAGCTACACTGAAAACATGAAAAATAACAATACTCGTTTTCATTACATACGGTACTAACTCAAAGTATTCTAAACAAATTTCATTTCAGTATGTAATATAGACAGCTAATGGGAAGTTGCTTTATAACACAGAGAGCTCAATCCAGTGCTCTGTGATAACCTAAGGGAGGTGGGATGGGGGCGCTGGAAGGAGGCTCAAGAGGGTGGGGATATATGTACCCCCATGGCTGGTTCATGTTGCTCTACAGAAGAAACCAGCATAACACCGTGAAGCGATCATCCTCCAATCAAAAGTAAGTTAAAATTTTCACTGCAATATGTAGTCTTAGTCACTCGGCTGTGTGTCCGAGTCTGTCACTTCATGGACTGCAGCCCGCCAGGCTCTGTCCATGAGATTCTCCAGGCAAGAATACTGGAGTGGGTTGCCATTCCCTTCTCCAGGGGATCTTCCCGACCCAGGGACTGAACCCTGTTCTCTTGCATTACAGGCAAATTCTTTACCATTTGAGCCAGCAGGGAAGCCCGTCAACATGTAATCAATATGCAAAAAAAAAAAAAAAACTGTTAACGAGACAAATTACAGTCCTTTTCTCTGCCAACTCCTTGAACTACAGTATTGACTTATACACTACAGCTCATCAGATTTAGCCACAGTTCAGGTGCTCCACGGGGCTTCCCAAGTGGTGCCATCGGCAAAGAACCTGCTTGCTAATGCAGGAGATGTAAGATGTGGGTTCGATCCCTGGGTTGGAATGATCCTTGGAGGAGGGCATGGTAACCCACTGCAGTATTCTTGCCTGGAGAATGCCATGGACTGAGGAGCCTGGCAGGCTATAGTCCATGGGGTTACAAAGAGTCAGACATGATTAAAGCGACTTAGCATGCATGGACAGGTGCTCCACAGCCTCCCTGGGCCAGTGGGTGTCCCGCTGGACAGCACAACCTCTCAGATGTCTCAGAGTGGGTCAACCTGGCCCTGAGCAACCAGGGAGGAGAGAGGATGGTGGAGGAGGGAAGGACAGGGAGGTGTTAGGGGCCACTGTTAGAGGACAGAGGGGTGCAGGGTGGGAAAAAGAGGAGGGGGCAGGGAGGGAATTAGAGTCTTGATGGTCCAGGGACAAGCCATCCCTTCTCTGAGTGCCCTAACAGCTATTAGGAGACAGAAATTAGGACACTGTCCCTCCTCCCTCCTCTCCTGATCCACTGCCCGGGAAAAAAGCACTCACTTTCTGTGGCGTCTGTTGGAACCAGCAGCCATCTTCTCCCCTGAGATCCTTCAGATGCTGCTGGTTTCTGTAAAACACAATGGAGAGCAGCCTTGGTCTTCATCGAGGGCCCTAGATTACAGAGCTGAGCCTCGTAAACATGGTTCTGAAATTCTGGCACAGGCAGCCATAAGCAAAACAAAACCAATGCAGGATCTTTGAAGGGAGCAGACATAAGAGTCATTATTTTATATATGATTCTATTCTTATGAAACTCTAATGGTTCAACAATAATACTTAAATGTGAATGTATGGACGGATGAGTGTTAAAAATTATGACAATAAATTCTATAGTGAATTATGAGTTGGATAAACTCATGAGGTTAAAGAACACTGTAATACAAAGATACAACCTCAACAAGAAATGAGCAATTTACCAAGGAAAAACACACATGGAGTTGAGGTATTATAAAACTCTTAAAAGGCTAACTCTTTTTATAAGAAACATATAGAATATCTAAAAGATCTCAATTCCTCCTAGATTAATTTATAAATTAAGGTAACACTCAAAAACCTCAAAACTACTGAAATGATACGACCCAAAACTGTAAATGTCTCTGTGTGTGTGTGTGTGTGTGTGTGTATGTATACATATATAGTATATATATATTTAGTCACTCAGTCATGTCTGACTCTGCAACCCCATGGACTGTAGCCTGCTGGGCTCCTCTGTCCATGGGGATTCTCCAGGCAAGAATACTGGAGTGGGTTGCCATGCCCTCCTCATATGTATGTGTGTATATATATATATACACACACACATATATACATAGTGAAAATACTATATGTTGAAAAAGAAATTTTACTTCAAGTAGATTCAACTTCATAATACTTTTGAAATAAATGTGAAATTCCTACTATGATGAGGAATGGCTTAAAAGTATGTAACAGTCACACAGAAAAATATGCAGCTCTGACCCCATCACTGGGTCAGGCATGGGAGGCGTGAGCACCCTTCGGCTGCTGTTCTAGACGAGGGATCTGGTGACAGGACGACAGATGAGAAACAGCATCAGCGCTGCCAGTGGGCCAGAACAGGGGGTGGGCTCCCTGCTCTCCACGCCCTGGTCTCCCTCCATCACCACCTCCCCAGAGGAGAGGAGACCTGACCAGCATTGCCTCTCCCTGTCTCTGCCACAGTCCCAAGCAAGCAGAAGGGCCAGAGCCGCACACTCACCACCAGACTCTCTGCTTGCTTCATCTTGGGACTGGGCATTGTCTTCTGTCAGCTTCTTTTCCTGCCAAGGGACCAGAATGGAAAGTGAATCTCCACTGGTCAGCCTGTTGTTGTGGGCATGGTCCAGAGCCCCAGATCCTCGTGGGGGACATAAGCGCCAGGAAAGGGCCTTGAGAAAACAAGGCGCTGACCCAGGCGTCACAAACCCCTACAGCGTCTGGGGGGACCCAGTGGGTTCTGCCTTCCCACCTACCCCTGTGCTGTGCCCCCCAAGTGGGCATAGACTCAGCACATCTGGGCTCTGCTGATGGCACCCAGACTCTGGTGTGATGCTAAAGGGAACTGGGCACCCCTGCCTGACACCCCGCATGCCCCAGGGTTACAAAGTGAGGGTGTCTCAAACAGCAAGGACAGGGCCAGCGCTGCCAATCAGCCTTAGGACAGCGCTCAGCAGGCCAGTCTCCCTCCTACATTCAGCCTGGAGCCCCCAGGCCAGTTGAGAGAGTCAGGGACAACGCTATAGGACAAACCAGGGACCAGGTCCACCCTGGGCTTTGCTGTGGGGCGGAAGCAGTTACTGAGGGTCTGATGCCGCCAGATGCTGGAGAAACCGACTCACCTTGTGGCAGCACTCACCAAAGCAACCTAGAAGAGAAGAGACGCCACTGAGTGGTGGGGAGGGCCCTCTGGCCGCACCTCCCTCCCCAGGGACAGACACTGAACAAAGAGCCCCGGGCCTGTGACTGCAAGCGGGACACCCCGAGTCTGGAGAACTCAGGGAGGAGAAGAGAAGGGAGAAAATGAAGTAAAATGAAACCCATGTGAAATCTGTGCAGTGCTCCTGAACCACCCTCTTCTGCCTCCTCCCACCAGACTCGGCCAGGGGGAAGAGGGGACTGTCAGCTGAGTTGGGGGCCCGATGTGATCACGGTTTTGTAGGACCAGGTGAGGTGGGAGGAGGAGGGGTTTCCTGGGGAACAAGATCAGAGACAAGCCAGGAGGAACAGGAGGATTGGGGAGATGGAGGAGGGAGCCAGCACCTCCTCCTTCCCTTCTAGAACCTCACCTTTAGAGAAGCAACATACAACACATCCTATTAGGACAAAGGTGATTACAACTGTGATTCCAAGTCCAGTGAAAATGTTAGTCACCAGCGGTGAAGTGCCTGAGGAGGGACAGGGAGTGATGGGTAGTCTCCGGCTCATGGTTGCTAGCTCTCCAGGAACCGGGGCCTCCCCATGGGCCAGGGTACCTGATTCTTGGTCCACACACTTGACATTGCTCCAGGGCGTACAGTTCATGACCATGACCTTCCCATCAGGGCACCTGGGTACAGACACAGGGGGACCCATCAGGGACAGCTGGCTGGATGAGGAGAAAGAGGGGGCAGCCTTCTGTCCTGGGTCCCCTGACAAGACAGTAGAGGGGGTACAGGCTCCTGCTGTCTGCAGGGGAGGGGCCCCTCACACCCCCTCACTGGGCAGGAGAAGAATGCAGGACTGTGTACTGCGGCCCCCGGCTCCTGCTGAGTGATCAGAGCTGTCCTTCAGGAGCTGGGCTTCCTCTGCAAGGCCCGCCCTGGCCTCCCTGGGCTGCCCGGGAAGCTCTGGGGGCAGGGGGGGTGCCTCATCCAGGTCAAGGGTCAGAAGGGTGTGGGCACAAGTTTGACTCATCCTCCAGTCAAACTTGAATACGAGGCCCTCTCATCCACCTGTTGACTCTTCCTACCGATCTCAGCCAACACTGGAGCATCAGAGGATAGTGAATTACTATCGGCCCGAGTCCCCAAATAGGAAAGATTCAGGTGCTACTGGGGAACAAGGGCTGGGTGTGAGACCTGTGGACTTGGCTCCAGTTTTATAGGAACGTTGAAGGAGCACACACGTGGCCTCATTATGACTTCTGTCTGCTGTCAGCACTTTGGTCTTTCCAGGCCATGCCCGAGGAGACGTGGGAAGGGGCCGCTGGGAAAGCCGTGCAGGACAAACGGTGGTGGTGGGGAGCGCTGCTGCAGGCTCGGGAGACCCCACAGGCACAGAGGAGCTCTGAGAGGTGGGAGGCGCTTCAGGGAAGCAGAGAGAGAAAGGGGTACAAGGAAACTGGAGTCTCCTGTGGGTTGGAAGCCCCCTAGGCTCCTGTGTCTCACCCGGCGCTGCATTTTTGACAGAATTCAGGTGCATCTTCTCCACGGAAAGTGCCGGGTTTGCACTGACACTCAGTGTCCTTGCTGGAGGTGCAGCGGTTTTTTTCTTCTTCTTCTAGAGACCAAAGATAAGGTTTTGAGGGTGTGTTTCCCTAATATGTCTCTCAACCCTTCTTCACCACTCAGAGCTCCATCCACTCAGTTTAAGAAGTAATTCGGAGGGCTTCCTGGGTGGTCCAGTGGTTAAGAATCCGCCTGTCAAAGCAGGGGACACAGGTTCCCTCCTTGGTCTGGGAAGACCCCACGTGCTGCGGGGCAGCTAAGCCCGTGTGCCCCCACTACTGATCCTGCGCTCTGGGGCCTGTACACCACGGTCAGAGGCCACAAGGAGTAGCCCCCCACCACAACTGGAGAAGGCCCTTGTTCCGCAAGAAAGACCCAGAACAGCCAAAAATAAATGAATTAATCTTTTTTTAAAGTAATTTGGGGGCCATTTTCTGCAGCAACACACACAGCCCATCCATAGAACAGCCACTGTTCATGTGTCACCAATAGAGGCATACAAAAGGGACTGTGCATCATTACGGATTGCATCAGGGTTGAGAAGAAAAATGTTTTAGATCACAAATGAGGAGCAAGAAGTGGGGTGGGGTGAGGTGTAATCTGAGACACTGTAGATGGAGAGGAACCCTTGGGTGATGTCCCAATGGGTGATGCCCTGCTGGAGAGGCAGAGGGACCTCAGGTCATGAAGGCTGAGACAGGCTGAGACCGCAGAGCAGAGGGCATGGCGCTCACAGGAGCCTGGCCCAGGATCAGACACATCACACAGCTCAAACCCAGCCCTGCCCCACTCCCCCAGGACTTCTGTCTGCACTGTTACCATCCAGCTCCCTCCACCAAGGGACATGTTATTCCCCTCTTTCCAGCTGATGTTCTGAAAGACTTCCCTACCAGTTGGAATGCGTTATGCAAATAACTTCTGTTTTCATTTATTTTGCTGACCTAAGGCAGGATGAAGACCTAGCTGGACTGGAAATCAGGTTTCTGACTCCTCATCCCATTTAAATCCCATCTCATCACCCAGCACCTTAACTGCAGGCATGGGGGACCACAGGTTCTGTACCTGATTTGCAAGTCGTGCAAGGTAAGCAAGAAGGGAGGGTGTTTGAATGATTGGTGTAGTCTGTCCCATCGGTGCAAGGGGCACAACCTCCACTGACTTCTTCCATATAGAATCCTGGGAAGGAAGGGAAAAGCTGGTGAGTAAATCCCCGCAGGATTCCCTGAGGCTGGCAGTGTGGCTGGGGAGGCCTCTTTTGGCCATCTGTGGAATCCACAAGGGGAACTCTCCTCAACCGGGCTTTCATCTTTTGATTCTTCATCTACCACATACCCTAGACCAGTACTGCCAACAGACATATGTTACAAGCCACACATCCAAGTCACATTCATAGCTGGCACATTCAACAGTAAAAAGAAAGGTCAGGGGCTTCGCTGGTGGCTCAGTGGTAAAGAATCTGCCTGCCACAAAAAAAAAAATCTGCCTGCCTATGCATAATACATGGGTTCGATCCCTGGTCCGGGAAGATCCCACGTGCTGCGGAGCAGCTAAGCCCAATGTGTCACAAATACCGAGCCTGTGCTCTACAGCTCGGGGATCCACAACTACGGAGCACACATGCTGCAACTACTGAAGCCCCTGCACCCGAGCGCCGGTGCTCTGCAACAAGAGAAGCCACCCCAGTGAGAAGCTCAAGTAGCAACAGAGCCTCAGCATAGCCAAAAATAAGTACAGAGACATGAAGACAAGGGTTGGAGACCAGCCTTAGAATCTACCTGGTGGACATAAGTTCTGTTGGCGGATCCATTCCAGTGGGGCTGATAACTGCTGGGGAACTTCATCCTTCCTTATAGACATGGCTGAAGCAGGTTTGACCTATGGGGACAAAGCAGGGACAGGCATGAGTGGCTTCCACACTCTCACCCCTACTAGGATCCACCCCACATTTCCTTGACCACTACCTGCAAAGTGAAACAGAACTGGGACCTTTCTTCCCAGCTCTAAACTCTCATTCTTTTCATGTTTGTCCTTTGGCCTTTTGTGCTAGCAAGGAACTTACACTGAAGTTTTTTCCCCTGTATTCTTTCCTCTTAAAATATGTTTATTCCAGAAAGTATGTGCTCAGATGCATCCAATTCTTTGCAACCCCATGGACTGTAGCCCATCAGGCTCCTCTGTCCATGGGATTCTCCCAGCAAGAATTTTGGAGTGAGTTGCCATTTCCTCCTCCAGGGGATCTTCCCGACCCAGGGATCAAACTTCAGTCTCTTGCGTCTCCTGTGTTGGCAGGCTGGTTTTTTTTTACCACTAGCACCACCTGGGAAGCCCAGAAAGTATGGGCAAGAAAAACTTTTTTTATAACAATACAGAAACCACACAGATCCCCTTGATTAGAGAAAACATTCATTATTTTGTGTCTTGACTTCTTCTATTTGACCATATGTGTGAATACTCTCAGGCTTTCTCTCTCTTTCTCACATGTGTGTGCAGACACACACACACACATTTTCACAAATGAGCGTTCTGCCATGCATACAATTTTTCATAATCAGGATATAGAATCACATATTGAGTAATGAATTTGTGGCTTTAATGCAACAAGCTGTCCCAAAAAGGAAGCTGTCAGTGTTCCACAAAACACAAGAGTCACATGAAGAAAGAAGAAATAGCAATACAGGGTTTTCAGCCAAGTCTCTGTGCTACAAATGACACAATGGAGCCAGTCAAAAATCACTGGAGTCTGAGGATTTGACCAGGATTAATGTGTTGATGATAGTGTTCTGATGTTCAGAATTGTATTCTCATTTGGGGGGAGACTGTCCTAATTTGTGGGAAATATACATCCAAGTGTCCATTCATGGGATCTGTCATGTCAGCAGCTATGTTTCAGATGATACAGGAAACAAAGGGTTTTGTATAGTTTTGTAACTTTAATCTGGGAGTGATTTAAAGTAGAAAGTGACATTAAGAGAAAAAAAAAAAAATGGAAACAGCTTATGTTGAGCCCAGTTCAACTGCCTGGATCTAAACAAGATAAAATGCAACCTGTTAAATATTTGGGGACAGCTAAGCTCATATGAACAGTATGAAAAGGCAAAAAGATAGGATACTGAAAGAGGAACTCCCCAGGTCGGTAGGTGCCCAGTATGCTACTGGAGATCAGTGGAGAAATAACTCCAGAGAGAATGAAGGGATGGAGCCAAAGCAAAAACAACACCCAGCTGTGGATGTGACTGGTGATAGAAGCAAGGTCCGATGCTGTAAAGAGCAATATAGCATAGGAACCTGGAATGTGAGGTCCATGAATCAAGGCAAATTGGAAGTGGTCAAACAGGAGATAGCAAGAGTAAATGTCGACATTCTAGGAATCAGCGAACTAAAATGGACAGGAATGGGTGAATTTAACTCAGATGACCATTATATCTACTACTGTGGCAGGAATCCCTTAGAAGAAATGGAGCAGCCATCATGGTCAACAAAAGGGTCCGAAATGCAGTACTTGGATGCAATCTCAAAAATGACAGAATGATCTCTGTTCGTTTCCAAGGCAAACCATTCAATATCACAGTAATCCAAGCCTATGCCCCAACCAGCAACACTGAAGAAGCTGAAGTTGAATGGTTTTAGGAAGACCTACAAGACCTTTTAGAACTAACAGCCAAAAAAGATGTCCTTTTCATCATAGGGGACTGGAATGCAAAAGTAGGAAGTCAAGAAACACCTGGAGTAACAGGCAAATTTGGCCTTGGAGTATGGAATGAGGCAGGGCAAAGACTAATAGAGTTCTGCCAAGAGAACGCACTGGTCACAGGAAACACCCTCTTCCAACAACACAAGAGACTCTACACATGGACATCACCAGATGGTCAACACCGAACTCAGATTGATTATATTCTTTGCAGCCAAAGATGGAGAAGCTCTGTACAGTCAGCAAAAACAAGACCGGAAGCTGACTGTGGCTCAAATCAGGACCTCCTTACTGCCAAATTCAGACTTAGATTGAAGAAAGTAGGGAAAACCACTAGACCATTCAGGTATGACCTAAATGAAATCCCTTATGACTATACAGTGGAAGTGAGGCTTTCTCTAGTTGTGGCGAGTGGAGGATACTCTTGACTTTCATGTGTAGGCTTCTCATTGCAGTGGCTTCTCTTGCTGTGGAGCATAGACTCTAGGTGCACAGGCTTCGGCAGTTGCAGTGGGGGCTCAGTAGTTGTAGCACATGGGCTCAGTTGCTCCCAGGCATGTGGGATCCTCCCAGACCAGAGAATGAACTAGTGTCTCTCACATTGCCAGGAGCTTCTTAACCACTGGACCACCAGGGAAGCCCCCACACTGTTAATATAGTGAAAAACACTGATTGATTTTCAGATGTTAATCCAACACTTATTCCTGAGATTAACCCCATTTGGTCATGGTATGTTTTCTTCTTTAAATCTTCCTGAATGTAGTTTACTGTTTGCTTTGTAAAGGAATTTTGCCTCTGTTTTTAGGAAGGGTATTTAAAAGTCATTTTTTTTCTTCTTTTCAAATGTTTCCGTTAGGTTTAGGTATTAGGGTTATGTTGGCCTTAGAAGAACTAGTGAAGAACTCCTGTTGTCTGAAAGAATTTGTGTAAAGATTTGTGTTAGTTCTTTGATTGTCTGTATTTTTGTGCCCTGCCCTGTGACCTAACCTGGGTCTCCTGGCTATCCACTCCCAGTCTCAGCAATCTCATGGAGCCTCGAAACACTCTACTGGAATGAAGAATCGGAAGCGTGGCCCCATGGCATCCCAGCTTTACTTCTGAGACCAAAGCGCTGAAGTTCAGTGCGGCGAGGGTGCCGGGAAATGGGGCGCCATCATGGCCTCCTGGTGTGAGTTAAAAATGGCCCAGGCTTCTTTGGGAGAACAGTTTGTCATTGTCTAGACAAAAGTGTAGAATTATCTAACCCACTGACCCAGCAATTCCACTTCTGAGTTACCCAACAGACAATGCACATGGCTACACTGGATACTCGACAGGCACCCAGACCCATTCCTCAAGTAGTGTTCAACATGAGTCCTACCTATTACAAACCGATACTTTAAAAACAAATTCTATACTTCTTGTGAATACAAAATGCTATTTCTTTCCAGATTTTTTGGTACTAATTCATTCAATGAAAGATGCATATTTTCACAATTCCTGTAACTTTGTCAGACCCTTAATTTTTTTTTCTTTGAACATATAAGCAACTTTGAAAAGAGCCTCAAACAATTCAAGAAAGCGGTGCCAAGTGTGCACATTTTTCCCCATTGTGAGTTTCTTAAAAATGCACACTCAGGGACGGGGGAGCCTGGTGGGCTGCCGTCTAAGGGGTCGCACAGAGTTGGACACTACTGAAGCGACTTAGCAGCAGCGGTGAACCACACCCAGAGCCTCCAACTCCCCTCTGAAAGAAAGTGGTGAGAATCTGGCCCAAGCTGAGTCATTGGTGGTTTCTATTCATAAGGTGCAAGGAGCTGAAGGCAATTTTGAGGTTGTTCTCCTTTCAGAGAAAAGGAAATGTAAGGGTGCTTAAGGCAGTAGATGGGGGAAGATGGGGCCTACACTGTTAATGATTTACAAAGGACACGTTTTAGACGATAAATGCAGTGCAAAATAGAAAAAGAGAGAAAGAGAGAAAGAAAAGAGTGAGGAGGGTCGGCAGAGGGAAAAGGGAAGGGAAAGGAAAGAAATGACGATCTGATGCCAGCTGGGCCTGGGGCCAATCCAGAGGTCAGGCTCTCCAAGGAGCCAGCTCTTCTGGGCAGCAAGTAGATGCCAAGGATCCGCACTCCTCTAGCGCCCCCCACCAACGCGCCGCGCACTTGGACTTGCCCGGGGGTCCTGCCGGGATCTGCCCAGGCAGGTGCCCCGGGGCCTTTTCCGGGCCTCCAAGAGCGCCTTTTGGAGCCAGGACTCGTGGCGGGAACTCACCAACAGCAAGACACCCAAGACGACGAAGATGAGAGCCCAGGGGCCCCGGAGCCGAGGCCTGGGGCCCTGGGTGCACCCTCCCCGGGAGCGCGAGGCGGCCGGTGTCCTCTGTCTCCGCTGCCAGGTGCGGTCGGGCAGCGTTCGCTGTCCAGGTTGCCGCGGGGTGACAGCCGCCAGAGCCATCAGAAATGAAAGTGTGTTTCGTGGGGCGCGAGATCGCCTCTAGGAGGTGCGCGGAGCCGAGCTCTGCTATTTAATCTGAGCCTGCTTCTACGTTTATACCACCCCGCCCTGGGATTGCGCCACCTGGGGTAGCGAATGAACCAGTGCCTGCTGATGTAATCATTACCACTTCCAGCCAATCACGCGTGGCTCAGGAGAGGAGCCGGGACCCCTAAGTCTCCTTGGTGCGGAAGGGGAACTTCCGCCAGCTAAAATCCTGTGGATGCGGTTTTTCATTCAGCGCCAGCCTGGTCTGTGGCTTTGGGAGGCGGGGACAGGGCACCTCCCACGTGCTCTGTGTGATCTGGCCAGTGAGACTCAGAATCTGCATTCCAGGCAGGTCCTAACTCTGCCCTTTGCAGGTCAAATGCCCCACGGGTTGACAAAAATGAATGAACCACCTGTCTTCTAATTACCGCCTTCTGCCCACTCCCAGCTTCTGCTCCTCCCCGCACCCCCGCTTCATTGACCAGGGCCCCAAGGAGGCCAGAGAACATGGACAGCCAAGAAGGAGATCCAAGAGGTGCCCTGTACTGTACTGTAGGGGAGTGATGGGTCAATTAGGAAACCTTGAATTGTTAGAAAAATCAGTAGGTTGCCAGACTCACTTGCACTTTCTGAGATTTAAGTACTTAGGAAATGAGACAGACCTGGTGAACCTTTTTGCCCTGGGCCTATATCATATAAATAGTGTTAATAATCACTTTACTATGGAATTACAAATAAGTATTTATTTAAAGGCAAAGAATTGTTTAGTTGCTAAGTCATGGCCAACTCTTTTGCAACTCCATGGACTGCAGGCCCTCCAGGCTCCTCTGTCTATGGGATTTCTCATGCAAGAATACTGGAGTGGGTTGCCATTCCCTTCTCCAGGGGATCTTCCCAACCCAAGGATGGAACTCAAGTCTCCTGCATTGGCAGGTGGATTCTTTACCACTGAGTCACCAGGGAAGCTCCCAAGGGCAAGAGATACACACCATATTTTCCTGTTGTGAACTCTACTTTTCAAAGATCTTAAGTATCATAAGCATGGTTTATAAGTTTACTTTTGTCACTTTTATTTTATAAACCTGAAGTTCTACCCAACAGAACATTTTGGAGCCTAGTGAATAAATCCCTGCCCCAATATAAGTGGCATCCAGGAGAAAGAAGGTGGCCTGGCTGTGACTATGTAGTTGAAACACTTTATTTGCAGATGAATGTATCCACCAAGTTCTATTTTATGTTCATGACTCTGAATGTCTCTGATTTCACAAACTGGGGTCACCATTCACATTGAGGCAATACATTACTTCCTGTCATCAGGCTCAGAGAAGGGTCCAAGTCACCCCGGACTGTCCCATGTCCCTAGTTTGCCAGGATCAAGAAGTTACCAAATCAGGACTTTCCTGGTGCTTCAGTGGTTAATAATCTGCCTTCCAATGCAGGGATCTCAGGTTTGATCCCTGATAGGGGGAACTAAGATCTCACATGCCTCAAGCTACTGAGCTGGCGCACCCCCAACTACTGAGCCCCACCCTCTACAACAAGAGAGTGCATGCACTACAAGGAAGGAAACCCACAGGATGGAAGGAAGATCACCCCTGCCGGAACAAAGACCCAAGGCAGACAAATAAATAAGTACTGGCATTAAATAAAATCTATTTTTAAAAAGGTACCAAACTGCCTTTGATGGTGCCTAAAAAGGTAGCATTCACTCCTCAGGGTTCCCAGTATCTTCTTCTACTCTTCCTCTCACTTCCCAGAGGGTCTCTGATATGTGTGGGCTCTTCCCACGGACTCCATAGTGCTGTTCCCAAGCCCAAGTCTGTCCCCCATACTGCACTGGTGCTGGGCTCTCTATCCTATGAGGGTGTAGTACTTAGGACAGCAAGACAAGTACAAATAGTTTGTTTTTTTTAAAAAAAAGGTTCCATCCAACTCTGTTAGAGCACCTTTCAGATTTAGTCATGCAACAGAAAAGAGAAAGGAACCCTTATTATGAAAACCTCTTCCACTGAAAGGAATAATCTCACAGGTGAGCCTGGTTCAAAAACGAGTTAAATCCCTCTCTGCCTTTGCTTTCCATCCCTCATCACTTTGCTCCACAGGCCTGCTTCCTGTCAGAATGTTGCAGGCTGGAAACAAGGGCTCCTGCCCTGGGCTGCCCAGCAACCCTGGGAGGTGTTCTGGAAGTTGCCCCCTCAGAAGCCTGGTGGGGGCCCAGGGTGGGGAAGAGCTTTCCTACCTGTTGTTTGTCACAGCAGATCCCCCCAGCCAGACCCTGTATTCAATTGTTTTTTCTTTGTTTAAATTGTGGACCAGAATACCAACGTGTCCACTGAGAGCTCTGAGTTCTGATCATCCAGAGTCAATAAATCCCCGTGTGACTTGAGGACAGTCTGGGGTTTTGTTTGGAAAAACGTTTTTAATTAATTAATTCATTTCTGGCTATGCCGGGTCTTCATCGCTGCACACTGGCTTTTCTCTAGTTGTGGAGAGCGGGGGCTACTCTCTGGTCCTGGTGGGTGGGCTTCTCATTGCCGTGGCTTCTCTTGTGGAGCACAGGCTCCAGAGCACAGGCCTCAGAAGTTGTGTTGCAGGAGCTTCGTTGCCCCGAAACAGATGGAATCTTACCGGAGCAGGGATCGAATCCCTGTCCCTGCTTGGCCAAGCAGATTCTTAACCCCTGGACCACCAGGGAAGTCCCAGAAAGTTTTTTGTTTGTTTCATTTTATTTTTTGGCTGCCTTATGGCATGTGGGAACTTAGTTCCCTGACCAGGGAGCAAACTTGTGCCCCTGCAGTAGAAGGACAGAGTCCTAACCACTGGACCACCGGGGAATCCCCGTGTTTTGTTTTTAATTTAAAAATTTTTTAAAAAAAAGTACACTTTGTCCCTTGACCCCTGAGGCCTGAGGCAGGTCTTTTGGTAACAGTCCAACTAGGGGAGGGGGGAATCCAAGCTGGTCCTGGGGAGGGGAGCTGCCAGAGAGAACCCAAGGCAGACTGGATGCAACTGATGATTCGGGCTGGTGGAAGTCCTGTGTGCCCCCAGCCTCATCACCTACCATGGCATGGAGAACCAAGAGGAAGCAAGAGACATATTAAGCAGCCCCCAGAACCCTCCCCAGTCCCTGCGCTAAAGCCTGCAGTCATGAGTGCATGAGTCTTGAGTCTGTTAACTCTTAGTTCACATCCAGGCCTTTTTTCTTTTCTTTTTGCCTTTTGATCTTCTTCACTCATTTCTCCCACCCCACCCAGCTGCCTCCTACCACTGGCAGCCATCAATTTCTTCCCTCTATCTCTGAGCTTGATTTTTTTTTTTAAGATTTCACATATAATAGAGATTATATTGTATTCGCTTTCTCTGTCCTGTTTATTTCACTTGGCATAATGCCCTCAAGGCCGATCCATGTTGTCACAGATGTGTCTTCTTCAATGTCTTATTTTCAATATACATATCTTTCACCTCCTTGGTTAAATCTATTCCTAGGAATTTTATTCTTTTTGATGCAATTGTAAATGACATTATTTCCTTAATTTCTCTTTCTGCTGGTTTATTATTAATATAAAAGATATACAATCGGTTTTTTAATACTGATTTTGTATCCTGTAGCTTTACTGAATTCATTTATTCTAAGAGTTTTTGATGGAGCCTTGAGGGTTTTCTGTATATAATATCATGTATCTGAGAATAGTGACAGTTTTACTTCTTTGTTTCCTATTTGGATGCCTTTTATCTCTTTTCCTTGCCTAATTCCTCTGGCTAGGACTTGTAGTACTATGTGGATAAACGTTGTGAGAGTGGGGCATCCTTGTCTTGTTCCTGATCTTAGAGGAAAAGTTTTCAGATTTCCTGTGAATTATGCCACGCAGAGAACTTCCAGATAAGGAAGACACCTCTAGATCAGCAAAGGGTGCTTCTTATTGCCCTTTAATTAAAATCAAAAAACATTAAACAAGATTCAAATACCACTCGGCTTCTCTCAGACCTCTCTTGTGAAGGAGTTATACTTTCAAAAGCCCAGTCACGTGGGATCCTCCCCTTTTGAGGAAGGACCCAAAGAAGACATGAAAGTGAATCCACTTTGGAGGGTGCAGTCATTGTAACCGCCATTACTCTTTCTCCTGGGGCAGTTGAGAATGGTATGGGTGACGTCATGTGTCACCCCATCACCTTGTTGGGGCATCTTTTCATGGGCAGATTTCTCCCTGTCCTTAGCTACAGTCAAGAGCCAAACAGGACAGTGTTGGAGAGAGATTTCTCATAGGAACCTTTATGTATTATCTGATTGTTGCAATAATGGTATATTTATTTTCTACAATAGTTAGTGTTAGTTGCAGTCTTGCTAAACTTTTTGTAACCCTATGGACTATAGCCTGCCAGGCTCCTCTGTCTATGGCATTTCCCAGTCAAGAATACTGCAGTGTGTTGCCTTTCCCTCCTCTTGGGGATCTTCCTGACCCTGCATTGAACCCAGGTCTCCTGCATTGCAGGCAGATTCTTTACCATCTGAGCCACCAGGGAAACCAGGAAATGCAGGTCCCTGCTTTGTGCTACAGACCAGGGCATACAGGATGGGGGTGAGCTTTGTCTGGACCACTTCTCTTCCACGGGGTCTTCCCTCCCTCTGCTGATGACATTCCCCCTCTGAGGATGTCATGCTCCCTCTGAAGGTGTGAATACTCTGCTAGGGTCTGCCCTCATTCACCTGCAGAATTCTGAAGAGCTCTGTACTGACCTGCCCCTGTCCCGGCCCCAACATAAAACCCTCTGACTTCTCAAAGTCCTGGGCCTGACTTTTCTCCATCATGGGGCAGAACAAGTACATGGAATCAGTTGTGAGCAACCCTGACATCATAACTCCCCCAATCTCCAGACCGAAATGAACGAACTGTTGGTAAAAACCAAAACAGTGCATGGGTATTTTTATATGTGTGTGTGTGTGTGTGTGTGTGTATGTGTGTGGAGAAAAAAAAATACCTCTCTAGGTTAACCCAGATAATCTATTTCTTCTAGGAGCCTCATGTTCTAGTAAGAACATGATCAAGAACCTAATATAATCTATTTTCAAATATATTCACAAGCTCTTGGCTCTCAGGATGCTGGTGATTGAGGTTTTTGGGAGAGAGGGTGGTTGAAGGGCTCCAACATAACAACGGATACTTGCCGTCTTGGGAATGCACTTATCTTCTCACGGTTATCTTCCTAACTGTCAGAGACAGCCCCACAGGAGCTGTAGTGTCCATGTTGGGGTAGGGAGATTGGGGAAAAAGTGAAATGTCAGGAAAAAAGGTGCAGAGCTGGAGAATGGGAGTTTCCTATTGTGAGATGTCACAGGACATCTGGTGCTGGTTGGGAGGAACAGGGGGATGGCTGAGCAGGAGCAGACTGGAGGAGAGGAGAGAGGGCGCTGGAGGACGGCGGGGATTACAACGGCAGGTTGCGCTCCCCTGGCATCAGGGTGCAGCGGAGGGGCAGCCCCTGGGAGTGGATACAGCCCTGTACTCGGCACCGTGGCTTTGGGAAGGGGACAGAAGCCTGACCGTGGAGCCTCCCAGGAACTCAAAGGGAGAAGAGCTAGGGCCTAAGGCCCAGGAGAGAAAGAAAACAGGTCTCTGTGAGGTTGCAGGGCTGAGTCACCAGGCCCACTGAGAAGGATACAGAAAGGCCAGTGGGGACAGAAAGAGAAGGTGGCCCCGGAGTGTCACGAGGCTCACAGGTGAGCGGCCACAGAAGGACCGCAGCAAGCAAGACACCTTCCCGACAGCTCTGTCACAGCCAGTCTGCACCTCCAGGGAGCCCAGCAGGCCCAGGTGCAGCCCAGAGACACCACAGCGGGGAGGCTGTGCAGGAGCCCGGCCAGGCTGGGGCCCCTCTCCCAGGGGAAGGGCAGGGAGGAGGTGATGGAGGAGGGGCTGAATTCCAGTCTCCAAGAAACCTGGTGCCTGGGAATCCTGAGTCTGGCAGGAGACATGCCCAAGCAGGATGAGCCTGAGGCATAAAGAGGGGAAGGAAGGAGTGGATCACCCAGCAAGGACAGACAGCCCTGCCCCTGCACCACTCACAGCTTCTCCAGAGGAGACTGCAAGGAGGGGAGGGAAGTACACACAGGCTTCTCTTTATATAAAGTTATGTGTTTTGGTCATGGATTCATGAATATACGAGTCTTTTCTAGCTAGTGCATAATGCAGCTATTTCTTGTATTGTTTGATAATATCAACAAACTCTTCAAACGGATCTCCAACTGTTTCCCTTTCCAGGAGAAGAGAGAAACCAGGGACTCTGTGCTTTCTTTAGGAAATGCACATGCAGAGGCGATCTGTCCTGTGTTCTTTTGTCCTATCTTCAAGCTCACCGATCCTTTCTACTACCTGTCAATTGCACAGTTAAACACGTGTAGTGTGGATTTTTCACTTCAGCTATTTGACTTTTCAGCCCTACAATTTTGTTTTGATTCCTTTTGATAGTTTCTATTTTTATAGACCATTCCCTGAGTAATCCTCACTTCTTAAGTATCTGCTCCAGCTTTGATAACTATGCAGCTAAGTAACCATCATCCAGTCAAGACACAGAACACTCCCAGCACCCCACACAGTCTCTTCTGCCCCAGTAGGCCTTTCCCACCCACCCCATCAGGAGACAGGCACTCCATCCCAGGATATATGTGACTCAAATGAGGAATATATATGAGAGCACTTCGGAAAATAGAAGTAATAGTTATTCCACAAGTGCGGAGACGCTTTGCACCATCATCAGTAGTCTAAATAAGGAAATGAAAGCATGCGATAGTCTCCAGGGAAGGTGAAAAGATAAAATTAAGTACCAATTTTGATTTTTTCAAACCATCTCAAAACAGGAGGCTGCATCCACAATGATAAGAATTTCTACATGAAACTAGGATCCCAACCTCATTCTTTTCTTAAAATTTAGTTTAGGACTTCCCTGGGAGCACCATGGATCAGAATCTGCCTGCCAATGCAGGGGACACAGGTTCCATCTCTGGGGCAGGAAGATCTCACATGCTGTGGAACGACTAAGCCCATGCACCACAGCTACTGAGCCAGAGCTCTAGAGCCCTCGAACTGCAACTAAGGAGCCCCAGTGCCGGAACTACTGAGGCCGCGTGCCCAGCGCCCGTGCTCCGTGACAAGAGGAGCCACTGCAATGAGAAGCCCCCGCACCGCACTGAAGAGCAGCCCCTGCTCACTGCAACTAGAAAAAGCCCGCATGCAGCAATGAAGACCTACTGCAGCCAGAAATAAACATCAATAAATGAATCATATGAAAAGTTTTCTTCACAGGAAAAATGAAACAAAGAAAGGCCCACAACATCAGACCGAAAGTACCGCATTCTAGGAACCAAAGCCAGACGCACCTGTGCCCAAGTGTGTGTGTGGGTGGGTCACAGTAAAAATACACTGGTATATTTACAAGGACAAAATATGCTTGGTGGGTTGGCCCAGATTCTACTCTTCTAGAAAGTCACCTACTAACGTCATCAGCAAACATACATGGTTTTATTTTCAAATATGCTCAGTGTAATAATTTTTTAAAAAATCAGAAATTTTTAGTTTTAGGAGGATTATTACTAAATATTATAACAGCCACACAGTGGAATACATGCAGCTTTTATTCAATCAGTCAACAACCACAGGAGCACCCACTCTGTGCTGCCTGCTTTAGGTTTCAGGAATATATTGACAGCTAGTGAAAACAAGACAGGGAATAAGTAGCATTACATCTTTTAGAGCAACCAGTCTACCACAGCTGGCTTCCTTCCCCTCCATGAACCTGGTCTCCCTCCTTCACCACTTCCTCCTGGGGCAGGAGATGGGACCAGAATGGCCTTTTCCTGTTTGTACTGCAGTCCTGGGCAAGCAGAAGGACCAGGGCCCCACAAGGTCCATCACAGCTCATCAGCACGGACTCTGGTGTTTCTCTAGCCTTACGTTCATTACTTTCTGTTCTAATCTGTATTATCTCCTTCCTCTGTTTACTCTACCTTTAGTATGTTCATTTTCTAGTGTCTCACTGTATAGTATTAGGTTATCGATTTGAGATTTTCCCTCTTCCTTAATGCAGTCATTTACAGGCATAAATTTCTTTCTACGTTTTCAGCTGCTTTAGCTACATCCCATAAGTTTTGGCATGTGGTATCTTCAGTTTCATTCAGCTCAAAAGACTTTACAGTTTCTTTTTTGATATCTTCTTTGACTAACTGGTTATTTGAGAGTGTGTTGTTTAAATTTTATCATAGCTATGAAGTTCCCCAGTTCCTTCCTGTTTGTGATTTCCAATTTCATTCCACTGTGGTGGGAGGCTATGTGTTCTATTATGGCTCTCCTTTTAAATTTATTTATTTTATGAGCTAGTATATGGTTTATTCTGGAGAATGTTCCAGGTACACTTGAGAAGCATGTATTTTGTTGTTGACTAGAGTATTCTACAGATGTCTGCTAGGTCTAATTGTTTTATAATGTTGTTCAAGTCTACTATTTTCTTGTTGATCTTCTTTCTAGTTCATTATGAATCCTTACAGATTAAGGAAATCACATTTATAAGTGTGTTTTGTGTTCTGAGTACTTTTTTCGAGTTTGTTTTTATCTTTGTCACGATTTCTTCCATTTGGCTTTCTTAATATTTATACAGCCTTTAGGCAAGTTTTATAGTTTGTTGTCATACTGAAGAAGGTCTTCCCCTCTCCAGAGTGGTAACACATTTTTTCTCATATTTTTGCAGTACTTTTCTGGTTTCATATATTATGATGAATTCATTGATCCACCTAGTTTTAATTATCCAATAAGAAGAGCATAAGGAAGAAACATCATCATTTTTCAGAAGTCATCCTAGTTGTTGTATTATCATTACTGAAGAGTTAATTTTTTATCATTGACAGGAAGTGTCATCATCATAACACATTATTAAGGAAAGGTTTTAAAGGTTGGGTTTTTTTTCATTACTAACAAATATGAATTAGATATGAGAGAGAGAGATCCTGCAAGGAAGAGTGAGGTATTCTGAAGGAGGAAAGCCCAGGAGGTGAAGGTCAAGCCTAGGGACATGGGGTCCCCGGTTGTGACAGCTCTTCCAAGTCTTCAGCTCAGTTCCAGATCACAGAACCCCCTTCCTTAGGGTCACTGACCCTCTACAGGTCGGACCCATTTTTCCTCTTGTTTTCCCGCCAGGGCCCAATGGCATGAGCTTTGTTTGAAGGCTCTTCCCTCATCACTATTTCCTTGCCTCTTTGTGTCTCCCAAGGACGACGAGCTCCTTGAGAACAGGAATTAGGACTTCCTTCTCTAAGTTCTAGAGGCCCAGGTGGTGCTGTTCAATAGAGTAATCACCAGGTCTTTATGGGAATGGAGCACTTCAAACAGCTTCTCTGAATCAAGAAGTGTTGCAAGTGAAAAATACATTCTGAATTTCAAAGACAGTATTTAAGAAAAGAAAGTCCATCAATGTTTTATATTGATTGTTGTTGTTTAGTCACTAAGTCATGTCCAACTGTTTGCAACCCCATGGACTGTAGGCTGCCAGGCTCCTCTATGGGATTTTTCAGGAAGAATGCTGGAGTAGGTTGCCGTTTCCTCCTCCTTGGGATCTTCCCTGGCCAGGGATCTAACCTGTGTCTCCTGCATTGGCAGACAGATTCTTTACTGCTGAACCACTGGGGAATCCCGATAAATGTTACTACCCTTTTTCATTTTCATTAAAGGGTGATATGATAGCCCTTGGATTTCATTGATTTTTGCTTTATGTATTTTTAAAGCTCTTTTATTAGGCACAATATATTTATGGTTAAGATGTCTTCCTGATGAATTGACACTTTTAACACTGTAAATGGTACCTTTTAAAAAATCTTTGGTAACATCAGGTGAAAACTTGAAATAGTCTTCTCTGGACCTGGGCAGTCCCTCAGCATTGACATTCAGTTACCTCTGTTCTGTCCACAGCCTGCTGATCACATTTCCCACCGCCCAGATCAATACCCCCATGCCCCTCAGAGCAGGACCAAACACTAGCATTAGTGCAGGCATCTTAGACCCCACAGCACCCACGCATTCAGGGGGAGTCCTGTCTGCAGCCTGCTGAGGAGCCCTGTGCAGGGGCTGTGGGCCCCAGGGACAAGGCAAGGTCCTTTGTTTCCTCGGGGCAGTTCTGGCCACAGGAACCTGAGGCAGACAGCGATTCCCGTAAAGTCGTCAGGGTGACAGAGTCTGGAAAGGCTGCAAGGCAGATGTGACAAAACTCCCAGTAGCAGGGAACAGGCGTGGACATGTCGGGAAAAGTCCACAGAGCCAGGATCACAGACAAGGACGAAGTCAAAGTAACGGGGTGTGTAATCTCCATTACACACTGTTTGAGAAGGGACAGCTAGACAAGCCTAGGACCGGGTCGGAGAAGGCGGGCTCTTCTCCCTCTGGGCCCGGGTCGGCCCTGCCAGGCCCTAACCCTGCTCCTTCCCTCCATTAAGCCCACGGTAGGTCTCGCTGGGACATCCCCAGGCCGCAGCTGACCCCGACGTGCACACCGCCAGGTCTTTTCCCGCTGCCATTTACCGGCCACCCGGCGCGCCTTCCCGAGCCAGTACCCGCGATCGTACTCACCCACGACACGACACCCATGACCAAGACGAGGTACCCGAACTGAAGTTTGAGGCCACCGGAGCGCCCTGCGGCGGCGCTCGAGGAGGCCGGTGCCCTCCGTCCCCGCTGCCCCTTGCGGCTGGGCAGCGTTTGCTGTCGAGGTCCCCGCAGGTTGATGGCAGGCACAGTCATGAGGAGTCTTAGCGGTCGTCCGTGGAACTTGGAAAGCCGGCCTCTGATGGCCAGACGTCGGAGCTTTTCGGTATACCTCCGCTCCCGCGCACTGTACCCAGGCTGTCAGAGGAAGCAGGCGGCGGTGGCCCCGCCTTGTCTTCCTCAGGGTGTTGCTCAGTCAGTGCAGGGAAAGTAAGAAGCTCCGTCTTCATCTCACCGGCGAGTTCAGCGCAGCCTGAGTGCGTGCTCAGTCGCTCGGTCGTGTTCGACTCTTTGCTGACCCCACGGACTGCAGCCCACTAGGCTTCTCTGTCCATGGGCTTTCCTAGACAAGAATACTGGAATGGGTTGCCGTTTCCTCCTCCAGGGGATCTCCCCGATCCAGGGATGGAACCCTCCTCTCCTGCATCTCTTGCATTGGCAAGAGGATTCTTTACCACGGAGCCACCTGGGAAGTCCGATGCACGCAGAGTTGGCATTAAAGGTTCTTCCTGAACCGGATCCCTTCTCAGGGGCAACGACCCTCCTGAGCTACCACTGGCCCTCTGACTGGCCCGCCTTCGGCTGGCTCTCAGCTTCTGTTCCTCCCACGCTCATTGACAGTATGGGTGCACAGGTAGCCCTGCCTCCAGAGTCACGTGGCAGCTCTGTCCCCATGGAAAGTTGTTGAATCAGAGGTTTGCTCTTAGCATCTTAGTAGCCAGGTGCCTGGCTGGAGCAGATCCTCAGTGAACAGGTGGGTGGACAGAATGAAGGTCACAGAGACGGCCATCGGTAGGTCTGAATTCAAGTCACAAATAGGCTTCGGATCTCCTCCATCACTACCTGTGATGCGTTGCGGTAATGCCAGGGTCCACGTCTGACTTTCACACGCCGGACTTCAGACTATCTCCTCTCGACCCTACTGCTCTTGCAGCCAGGCAAGCTAGAGGAATCCACTCCATTCAGCCTTTCTTGGAGATTTTTCTTCCCTGTAGATTCTTTAAAGCCTTTGGAAAACAGAACTGCTGGAGGCTAATTGGCATACAAAACCAAACTGGGCCAGGAGAAGGAGGCCCCCACGTGGGTCAGGCGGGTCCAGCTGTCCCTAAACATCCGCGCTCTGCTGGACTTAGGTTGTGGGGAGTGAAGTGTTGGGTGAGCGGCACAAGGCTGGGTCCTACTTACAGGGCGACTGTGGGCTGCGGACTGAGCAGGGGAGCCGCCAGCCGGGAGTCTCCGGCCCCACCCTTTGTATCAGTTTTGAGAGGCCTGGTGTGGTAGTAATTAAAATTCCTTTTTCTTCCATGTGTTTATCCAGTTGTTCCAACTTCATTTATTGAAGACTTTCTTTTCTCATTGAATAATATTACTGCCTTTGTTGAAATTCAGTTGACCATGTACATGTTCCATTTCTGGACTCTATATTGTGTTCCATGGATCTATTCATTTTCTATCCTGTGCCAATACCACGTTGCCTTGATTGTGTGCGTATGTGTCAGCCCTGTTCCCCTCTTAGCGACCCCATGGACCGGAGTCTGCCAGACTCCTCTGTCTGTGGATTTCCCAGGCAAGAATACCGGCGTGGGTTGCCATTTCCTCCTCTAGCAGATTTTCCGACCCAGGCAGATTCTTCACCACTGAGCCACCTGGGAAGCTTGTTGTCTTGATTACTGTATGTTTATAGTGACTGTGGAAATCAGGTAGTTTAAGTCCTCCAATTGTTCTTTTTTCCCTCCTTTGTTGGTGTTTCCATATAAGTTTTATATAAATTAAAAATATTTAATTTAAAAAGTCCTGCTGGGACTTTAATCGCTATTGCATTGAAAGTGATGATTGACAAGAATTGACATTTTAACAATACTGAGTCTGCAATCAATGAGATGGTTTTATTTTAGACCTTTCTTACTTAATCTTGACAACATTTTGTAAGCTTTCTGTGTACAGATTGTATACATCTTTTGTAAATGCATTTCCAAATGTTTTTGATGCTACTTTCAGTGGAATGGTTGAGATTATTGGTTTTTATTTTCAATCCATGGGTCCCAGAGAGTGGGACATGACTGACTGAGCATGTTTTAGACAACTTATAATTTCAGCTTGCCTTTCTCCAGGTGGAGAATCTCAGCCTTATAATTGACATGTTTATTCTAGTTACATCCATTATTGTATATGGTTTGCCACAATTTCTTCATTTTGCCTTTGTTTTTTAAAAATATTTTCACTGGGTATAAATGAGCAATGACTCAACAGGTTTCTTTTACCACTTTAGTTCTTAGCTCCATTGTTTAAGTCCGTTGTCATTCATTGGTCTTTTGAATGCAAAAATAAAATTTTTATGCACAAAATTTTCTCTTTGTTACTATGATGTGTCCAGGTGGTGTTTTCTTTATATTTATCTTTCCTTGGGGTTTTCTAAGCCTTTTGAAATTGTAAGTTGGTGTTTTGCACTACATTTGAGAGAATTACAGCCATTTTTTTCCTCATTTTTTCAGTTATTTAAGTCTTCAATTCCAAATATATTCCATGGTGTTGTCCTGGAGGTCACCAAGACTGTTCCCTGTTTTCTTTCCGTTGTTTTAACCTCTGCTCTTCAGATCTATCAAATCTCTCTTCAATTTCACTCATTATTTCTTCTGCAGTGTTCAAACTCTGTTAGTAATATTCAAGTGAATTTTTAATTTCAGATAATGGAATTTTCTGTTCTAAAATTTCCTTTTGGTTCTTGTTTTATAGTTATCACTTCTATGCTGAGATATCCTAGCTTCTGTTCATTTTATTAGTTTTCTACAGACCAAACATATATTTTAAAGCTCCCAAAAAAGATTCTATTGTGAATTAGAGGTAAGAACCAGTAAAAATATATAAACTTTACCTGGAAGGAAGAGATATGTAATGAGAAGTATCAATAACAGAAAATGTTACAATCCCTCTGTCCATGGGATTCTCCAAACAAAAATACTGGAGTGGGTTGCCATGTCCTTCTGGAGCGGATCTTCCCAACCCAGGGATTGAACCTGAGTCTTCTGCATTGCAGGCAGATTCTTTACTGTCTGAACCACCAGGAAAGCCGACACAGAAGGTATTATACCTTATTTATGAAGAAGTCTAAAGGGAAACCCAAAGACAATAGAGAATAGATAAACGAGCACAATAAGGGAATTTTAGTCTCTGATAGCCACCACTACAGTAAACCCTTTCTCCTAGCCAGACAAAAATAAAACCTCACCCTAAAGTCCTAGTTAGCTCAGTTCCTTTAACAGGTACCTCATGTCTAACTTTAAGCAAAAAATTATATGGCATACTAAAAGACCAAAAACAAAAACACTCATTGTGTTTTAAGAGATACAGCCAGGACCAGAAAGAGACACAGATATGGTGGAGATGTTGGAATGATCACATCGGGAATTTAAAACAACTAGGAATAATATGCTAATGATTCTAATAGAAAAGTGGGCAACATGCAAGAAAAGATAGGAAATGGAAGCAGGGAGATGAGTAACAAAAAAACCCACAATGTAACAGAAAAAAAAAGATGGTTTTCATGTGCAGGTCAGCGGGACGTGCCGGCAGGGACGAGCTCCGAGACCGGAATGCTGCCCGCCCCATTCGCGGAACCGGAAGTGGAGCGGGGCCCCTGGGAGCGGCGGGCGCGGCGGGCGCGGCGGTGGCTGGGCAGTGTCGAGCCGGGCCAGACCCACCCCGGGCGTCGGTGAGCGAGCTCGGCCTCCGCCGGGCGGAGGAACGGGCGGGTTCCTCAGCTGCGGTCCCCGGGCGCCTCTAGGTCCAGGAACGGAAAGGAAGCGGCGGTTTCGTCGCATTTCCGCTCGCGGTTTCGCGCGCCGGGGAAGCGCTGGCGAGGCTTCCCCGGACTGGGGGCGGAGGTCAGAGAAGGGGCTGGGCGGGCCGGGGGCTGAGGGAAGGGCCCGGGCTTGAGGAAGCGGGCCGGGATTGAGGGACGGGGGCCCGGGGCTGAGGGGAAAGGGCCGGGCCTGAGGGAAGGGGAACGGAGGACTGAGGGAAGTGGAGGAGCCGGGAGCTGAGCTAAGGGGCCGGGGGCTGAGGGAAGGTAGGGGACCGAGGAGCTGAGGGGAAGGGAAGGAGCCGGGGGCTGAGAGAAGGGGACCGGGAGACTGAGGGTTGGGGATGGGCCGAGGGCGGAGGGGAAGGGGTCAGACCTGAGGGAAGGGGTCCGGGGGACTGAGGGAAGTGGCGGAGCCGGGGGCTGAGAGAAGAGTAGGGGACCGAGGAGCTGGGGGTAGGGGAAGGAGCCGGGGGCTGAGAGAAGGGGATCTGGGGACTGAGGGACGGGGACCGGGGGATTGAGGGACGGGGACCGGGGGACAGAGGGACGTGGGTGGGCCGGGGCCGAGGGGAGGGGGCCAGGCCTGAGGGAAGTCCTGGGGAGGGGAATGAGGTCGGAGAAGGGGGGCGGGCTGGGGGAAGGGGAAGGGGCAGAGCTTGAGGGGTCAGGTCGCGCGGTCCTGAGGGGGCTGGGGAGGAGGGTCCGTGGTGTGAGGGGAGGATGCCCGGGATCTGGGAGGAAGGGGCCAGAGAGTTGAGGGGGGCGTCTAGCATAGGAGAGGGGCCCTCCAGGAGGGGTGCAGGACCTTGGGGTCGGGAGGAAGGGGTGGGGGAGAGGCCGGGCCCCACGTGTTCGGGAAGGGGGCCAAGGGCCCAGAAGATCCCGGGAAGAGCGGGGAGCCCCGGGGAGGCGTCCAGGACTGGAGGGTTAGGGGGAGGGGGCGGAGAGCCTACAGGGTCTAGGGAAAGAGAGGAGCCCTCCCGGAAAGAGAGGGTCCCGGACTCGGGAGGTCAAGGGGCGTAGGGCCGAGGGGAGGGGGGAGCCGGGGTCTCCCTAAGGCCGGGCGGGCGGCTCCCTCCCAGCTCCCTCCCAGCTCCCGGGCCCACACCGATGGGGAGATATTGCAGCCTGGTCAGTGGAAAGGCAGCGACCGGCGCGGCGGCAGAGTGGAGCGGCTCTGGATTGGGAACAGCCCCTCAGGGTGCGGGCTGGAGTCACCTGGAAGGGAGTCACTCTTGTGGCAGCTTGGTGCCCCTGCAGAGGGTCTGGGGCGAGGGGGACAGGGCTTCCTCCCCCCGGAATCTGTCCGCGTCTGGCCCGGGGGAGCGGGGGTGAGGAACGCACTTCCCGCTGGGCAGAGCTCCGAGGTGTCCCAGTTGAGCGCGCCCCGCTGGCTCTGCGGCGACCTGGCCCCCGAGCTCGTTAGTGGCTTAACCCGCCGGTGCCGACCGCGTGATTCGCCCCGCCGCCCCGCTGGCCGGCGCTGGACAGAGCCTGATGGCTGTTGAGTCAGGGAGCTGATGCCTGAGGCTGGCCCGCGCCTCTCGGGGTGGAAAGTGTTCCCAGACCCGAGGGAGGAAGGGTGTGTGGGGGTGTCCTTGATGCTCTGCTCCATACCCCCCTCAGTAACTGGCAGTGTGGCCCCCATGACCTTTTCTTTGAAGCATTTTGAGTGACAGATCTGTAAAAAACTTCACTTGCATGGGGTCATTGGTGAGTCAGGTCTTTGGTCCGTGCAGTGCAGCAGGCGCTGGGTAAGAGCCTGGTTGAGAGAGAACATTGGGAGCCCTGGGGTCTGCCCTGTGTTGCAGTGGGCTGCGTCCTGGGGCCCTTGTCCATCAGAGGTCTTGTCTTTGACTGTGCAGGAGGCAGGGGTGTGGGGGGAGTCCTCTGGGTAATGGTGGTGTGGAGAGTGGGCCGTGTGAGACCTGTTTCCTCTGCTACACTGGAGAGGGTGGGCAAGTGGACGGCTGGCTAACTCGGTGTTGGTGGTTTCATCAGCTCAGAAACCTTATCGTGTTCCCTCACCCCCACTAGGCAACCACTAGTCTACTTTTTCTCGCTGTAGACTTACCAGATCTGGCCACTCATAGAAATGGGCCTGTATAATGTATGGTCTTCTGTGTCTGGCTTCTTCACTTAGCGTAAGATTTTTAAAGAGTTGTCCATGTTGTAGTAGGTGTCAGTACTTCACTCCTTTTATCTTCAGATATTAGTAACATTCCATTGAATGGATAGGCCACCTGCTGCGTGTCTATCACTTCACAAGGATAGTGGGTTCTTTTCACTTGGGCTGTTGGGAGTGATGCTCTGTGAACAAGTTTTCTATATACCTAGGAATGGAGTTGCTGGGATATGTGGCACCTCTGTGTTTTAACCTTTTGAAGAACTGCCCGATTCTTTGATTTTCCATTTCCACCACCAGCATAAGAGCCTTCTGATTTCTGCACACCCTCACCAAACTTCTTTTCTGTGTTTTGGAATGTAGCTACCCTAGAACGTGTGGAGTGGTATCTCAAAAGTTGGCTTTGATTTGCATTCCCTTGATGGTTAATGATACTGTCTTTTCACAAGCTTATCATCCATTTATGTGTCTTTGGAGAAATGTCTGTTCAGATCCTTTCCCCATTTAAAAATGTGGTTAACTGTCCCTTTTATTATTGACTTATAAGAATTCTTTATATATTCTGGATAGAGGATTTGAAAATAGTGTCTCTCATTCTGTAAATAGTGTTCATTTTGATGGCTGTCTTTTGAAGCCAAAAGTTTACAATTTTGTCCAATTTGTTTTTTTCTGTTTTCACTTGTGCTTTTGGTGAAGGCAAAGCATCTAAGGTCTGTTGTCGAATTCAAGGTGATGAAAATCTATGCTTATGTTTTTTTTTCTAAGAATTTAATAGTTTTACTTCAGACACTTAGGTTTTTTGATCCATTTTTTCCAGTTAATTTTTGTGTGTGGTGTGAGGTAGGGTTCTAGAGGCATTATCTTCGGATTTAAAAAAAAAAACAAAACCAAAACAGGCCTTTAATTTTTCAAAGAGTTGTTTTCATGATGTTTTTAATTAAAAATATTGAGAGGGAATAGATTATAGATTTGAGCCTATCACTAGCTACCCTTGGCAAGATTTTCATAGATGCTAGATGATAACTGCAGTACCCAGAATGTACTAAGCAACCTACACAAGTTAAGATTTCTAAAGGCAGAGTTGAGGAAGGCCAGCAGAGCATCATCTGTCTGGTTGCTAATGCATGCCAGGCCACACGTCAGCACAGACGGTGTATGCCTGTGACGAGTCTGGTCCTGGGGAACAAGGGGATTCTAGGCATCTGTAATGTCTAGCAGTGCGGTGTCTAGTCAGGGCTATCCTGTCGTCTTAGGGAAGAGGTGCTGAGCTGGTGGCTCGGAGAATTGGAGTGTTGGTCTTATGAAGTAACCGTACCTGTTCATTAGAGACGCAGCTTGCTGCTCTTTTGCTCCCCGAGTCACCATTCTTCACGTTCCGGTAGCAGTCACTGCTCTGAGTTCTAGCTCAGTCATGTCACCATCCCTTTGGGGAGTGCTTCTCATATATACATCTATATGAAAGTGTGAGAATGCTAGTCAGTCATGTCTGACTCTGTGCCCCATGGACTATAGCCCGCCAGGCTCCTCTATCCATGGAATTTTGCCTGCAAAAATACTGGAGTGGGTTGCCATTCATTTTTCTGGGGACTCTTACCCATCCAGGGATAGAACCTGGGTCTCCCGCATTGCAGGCAGCTTCTTTACTGTCTGAGCCACCAGGGAAGCCATATATGTGTATATATATATATATATATATATATATATATACACATGCATACACACATATACACAGACACCCAGAGTAATAGAATTGTATCGCAGAATAAATTAGGATGAACCAGAAATGGAAAGCTCTCAGGATTTTAGCAAAGAAATATGTACACTAGCCATTGAAGTAATGATTTCTGTTTGCATTAAGAAGAAACTTCATACAGTTGTAAATCGTATGGAACTTCTTTATTTCCTGCAGTTTCTCACTGTGGCTGAGAGTTAGTTGAAGTCTTTGGTTAGGGAAATGCAAATTTCTTTACAAAACCCTGTTATGTTGGGGAGGATTTCAGAGGTATTCTAAAAGGACCTCAACCCACAAAGATTTGCCCAGGGTGCCTGTCAGCACATATCCTTCTGAGCTTTTTACTCTTAATCTTTTTACAGACAGAAACTCTCCCCAGTGCCTGAGAATTCCTCATTGGATTACTGAGTTTTGTGAGTGTATCACATCTGCACCGTGAGCATGTTCATATGCTCCACTGGGCAGGCAGGGAAACCCCTTTGACAAGGAATGTGACGGGTGTTTTCTCACTGGGTTTGCAGAGATAGGGACGATAACTTTCTGGGAGGAAATTTTCTTGTTTGAAAGATAAAGTCAATTTTGGTGTTGCCTGTGGTCTAGAAAGCAGAGGGGATTCCACAGGACTCTGGAGTGGAGGACTCGGGGCACCTCCCCCCGGGCAGCCACCTGGCCCCTTCTTCCTGTTCCATGGGGTGTGGGGAGCCTGTGGCCATGACACTGGGGCAAACCAGCCAGTGCTCAGCTGCCCACGAGTGAGGCTGGCTTCCGGAGAGATGGGTGGAGAGTGGGCCCTGCAACGTCTGTGCCGCCAGCATGGAGAAGCCACAGGCCAGGACGCGGCTTTCACCTTGTCCTTGGGTGGGGAGTGCATCTCGCTGGAGACCCTGTCCTTCTGCATGACCGACCGTCCCCTCACTGGCTGAGGAGACCACTAGGCCACCGGAGTCCTGTGGGTGGGCAGCCCCTTCTCAGGCCAGTGTGGTACCACGGGCAGTCTTGACTTGGGGAGGCAGAGGCTTAGGGCAGAGCATTTGGCTTTCAGGCAACTGTGTCTCCATGTGTGAACAGGCACGCTGGTTATGCCTGCCGGTGCTGAGCCGGTCTGTCGGTTCCCAAAGATTGTGTCCAAAGCAGTTTGTGTCTGGGCGCTTCCTGCCTTGCTTCACCTAATCAGAGGGGAGCAAGGGTCCCGATGGGACAGTGTCCAGGGGACTGCGTTGATCCTGCCCACCTGGTGGCACATGCTTCCCTACCCAGCTGACGTGGCAGGAGTCCAATCTGGGAATCAGAGCTGTTCCCCTCGATCCATTCCCGCCACCACCTTGGACTTGTGACCTAGCAGAGCTGGGGGCGCAGGTCGACCTGCCTGGGGGAGTCTCAGGCCTGCGAAGGGCTCCTGTCCTCTTTGGATCCACACAGAGCACAGAGCATGTGGCCCCACCAAGTGAGACTGGCAGTGTCCTCAGCTCAGACACCAGGATGGGGGCTTCTGGTTGCGGGCAAACAAGCCTTCAGTTTCTTCCTGGCCTGTGTGCAGTTTTATGAGTACTTCTGGGGAGAGTGAAACCTTTCTTCTGGTCACTTTCTTTTGAAGTCCTGAAAGGCTAGATTTTGCCTTTGCAGTTATGCACAGAGCAGCGTGGTCCGGCTGCGAGGCTGTGTCATTGTTGTCTGAGCCAATAAATTCCAGAGTTTCAGGGCTCTGCTGACGAGGCAGGGCGGCCTGCCTCAGGGCTGCCCGGCACAGAAGTTGGCATTCTCTGTGTTCTGCGTTTCCCCAAGTAGATGGCAAAGCAGCCCTTGAATGATTTATTGACTTGTCAGAGTCTAAGTTAAGAAAATCATTGTAGGGTTTCCAGTAATTATTTTTGAGTCAAAATGGTGCTTTAAAAAAAAAATTGTGATAAAATGCAGCAGACTTTACCATTGGCGACAGCGCATTCCCAGTGTTGGACAACACTGTTGTCAGGAGACTTAGTCGGGGAGGTTCCCATTGAGTGAAGTAGCACACGGGAATTTTTTAATTTTGCAGAAAATTTTCTCATTTGAGTTATAGCTAGGAGTATTTCTTCTGTGTTTGTGCCCTGTGACTGCTCTCATGTTAGGTTTCTTTTGATCCTTCTGGTGTCACTCAGGCACGGGGATTAAGAGTGACCTTTTTTCTTTTAATGGTTGTGGCATGTAGGAATGTAGTGCCCTGACCAGGGATTGAACCTGGGCCCCCAGCATTGGGAGCGAGGAGTCTCAGCTGCTGGACCCCCAGGGATGTCCCATGAGTGGACCTCTTGAGCACATAGCTCTCTGCCCTCCCTGTGTTGTCCAGGGTTTTGGGGTCCCGGGCAGGGCATCTGTGTGGGTCTCTGGGCAGGGCTCTCCTGGCGTCTGTGACCCTCAGCGGTGCTCTTCCAGATGTGGAAAGCCTCGGCCGGCCACACTGTGTCCATCACCCCGGACGACAGGGGAGCCGACAACTGGGAGGACCGACCGTGATTTTGTGGTAGGAGCCGCCAGTCTGCCCACCTTTCCTGTCTCCTGAAGTGGATCCTCCCAGGTTTTTGGGTGGGTGGGTGGGTGGGGGGCTGTTTTACAATCCAGGGTGTGGGGTGTACTCGTTTTTTTTTCTTTTCCTTTTCAGAATGATGTAAGTGAAAAAGAGCAGAGATGGGGGGCCAAGGCCATGCCAGGATCTGGGCACCAGGAACACATCAAGTAAGAGACTTTCTCGATCTTTGTGTGACAGTGACATTCTGAAATGTGAAGGGGTGAGGTAGGGCACGCTCCCCGCTGAGTAGCGTGAGTGCCCTGCTTCTGTGGGCTGGCCCTGCTTCTGTGTTGTCTGGTCCCTTATTTACACAGTAGATAAAAATGAGGTCTGACATGTACATGCGTAAGTGTTTGTGTACGTGCATGTGTAAAGATGTGCTCAGTGACTTTAAATCCTCATTGCCCGTGACTGCTGTACTTCTTACTCTCCAGTCTGCTTTTCAACCTTGTAGTTTTCATGCAGGAACACAGTCACTTAAGCTGTTCTCTCTGTGGAAGGGAGATTTCTAAAGCATGGGCTGTCTTTGAAGACCTGAGATCAAAAACACCCCCTCCTTAATGTGTATTATACTGTTATAATGTTGTTATTCTGTTGTTGTCAGTTGACTCCCGTGAGCTGACTCCTGAACTTCATGTTCTCATGAAGGTCGAGATAGGAGACTGTACAAAGCTCGGATTGTCGCTGGCTTGACCCATCTTAACTCGCCACCTCCGGGGCAGCTTGTTTTCTTGTTGGGAGGTATAGATAGTCTTCTTCCCCAGCTCATCAGGGGCTTGGGAGGTGGCCAGTCCAGGTTGGTATTCTAAGCCGTACATCTGGGCTTGTCATCCGGATGTGGAGTGAGGTGGCCCTTGGCTGCCCTGGGTGAGAGCTGCCTGGCCTGCCCGGTTCTGGCTGCATCTTGTGATCTGTCCCGCTCTTCCTAGCGCTTAAAGTGAAAATGGCTTTTACATCTTAAGTTCTGAAAGCCTCTCATTTCACCTTTCAATGGAAAGCTGGGGTGCTTCCTGTTGAGAGAAACTGTCTGAATATTCCACATCTCTTGGTTCCTGGCCTAGGGTCGTCCGGGTGCAAGCCTGTTGGCTTTGTCTGCCATTTGCCTCTGGTGATGTTTACGGTGCTGGCTCTCCCAGTTCATGTGTCTGGTGAACCCCAGGAGCTGCCCTCCACGTGGTGGAATTCTGTCCTCGTCATAGCCGCAAGTGCTGTAGGGGCTTGGAGATGCCTCATTGTGTGTGTTCAGACTTGCTTTTTTCCCCATTAACCTGCATCTGACTCTGAAAACTGCTGGAGTACGGGGCAGCTGGAGGTGCAGGAAAGTGAACACAAGGGAGGCCGGGCTGGGGAGCCACCGGGGAACGAAACCTCACAGATTGCAGAGATGATGTCCTTGTCTGTCCTCCCAGAAAGCACAGACGCATGTCTTGGCTGTCTGTGTGACCGATTTGTTCGTCTTCCATCTCTTCCCTCCCAAGTATCCACAAGTTTCTCCCTCAGGGAGAAAGAGCTGGAAATGGGACACAAAGCCTCGCGCAGCTACCGAGGGAAATTTGGCGTGGAGCAGGACAGGATGGACAAGGTAAGTGCCGACCCACGTGGTGTCAGTCCTGGCGTGCTTGACCTCGCCAGGGTCAGCAGGGTCATCTCTCAGCCCTCCCCTTCCATTGAAAAGTTGGGAATCCACTTGTTGAGGACGAGATTTGCCAGACGGAAGTCTCTCTCAATTGACCTTAGCCGAGAAGGGCTGTGCTTTCTGGAAGCTCTTCAGATTCTGAGTTGCTGGGGAGGGAGGTGTTTTGGGAAGCCTGCAGCTGGAGATCAGGTCCTACCAGAGGCCAGCTCTGTGACCAGGACAGAGGCCCACAGCCAGCCAGACTGCTGGCATGGGCGTCATGTGTTGTTCAGGCTGCAGCCTTAGTGGTTCCCATCTGCAGCCCAGAGCTGAGTTTCAGCACCTGGTTTCACGTCGAGGCTGGAAAGTCAGCCACCTAGCGTGCTGCTGTCCTTCGCACACTTGGTGACCTTCAGAGAGGACCCTGTCCTCCGGTGTCAAACCGTGGCCCACCAGGCTGAGGACAGGCAGGTCTAAGTAGGTGGGACTGAAGCTGTTAACAGTGCAGCATCCTTTGCTGGTACTCAGAGAGGGGGCTGGATCAGCTGGGGGCTGTGTCCGCCCTGCAGAGGGGACAATAGACTGGAGCAGGTGTGCTGCATCTGCAGTGAAGCGGGTGTGCGTTTCCCAGGCTGGGTAACTTGAGATGTCTGCCTTTACTCTGTGCTGAGGTATCAGCTGGGGTCAGATTCCTCTGTAATTCCACCCCATCTGCCTTGTGTCTGGATCGGCCTCAGCCCGGAATGACAGGGCTTGTCACACTGGTGAGCCACCACCTGCTTGAGAGAGGGGCGCCCCTCATGACCAGAGCGTCATCCCTGCTTCCTGCAGTGCTCTGCCTGGTGCTGACTATCTCATAAACAGAGTCTCGTCAGTGTGAGACCAAGGCCAATCTGGGGGAGAAAGCTGTTTTGATCAGAAAGTTGGGCGAATCGCTAAGCTTTCACCTGGCCATATTTTTGGAACAGTTCTCTCTGACTTCTTGGTGATGAAGAGTCACGCTGGCGGTTCCTTTGGGCATGCTGCTGCCTCCATGTTACCTTGCTGATGTTTTCTGGGTGAGACCCCTGAAGCTGCAGATGGGTGGTCTCTGCCACAGGTTTTTGGAGGCCGCAGTGCTCCAGATCGGCTATTGGCTGTGGGCATCGAATCCAGCCTGGGAGCGAGAGAAAGTAACAGCTCCAGACTGGAAAATAAATCCTGCTTTGCTCCCCGGCTGTGGAAGAACGCACGCCCTCAGCTGCCTGCAGAGTTGTCAGAGGTGGTGGTGACCCTGTGGGGGTTGGACCCTAAACACTGCCGCTGAAGTTCCGGATAAACAAGCAGGAGAGGAGTTGGTAGTGCGCTGGCAGGCCCCTCACTGTATTGAAGGAGGGGGCCAAGGTGGGGGTGATTCCCTGGGGAGGAGCTAGGCTGGACGAGCCACCTCCTCGCCCGGCATTGGGTCATGCGTCAGTCATCTGTCCTGCATCCTCAGTGTCCACAAAGAGGTCCGTGACTGCTCTCCATTCTGCCGAGGGCGCCTGCTGCCTTACTCTGAGGGTCATGCCTGGGCGACTGGAGCACCACGGGGCCGCTCAGCGTTCAGGATGTAAATATTTTTAGCTTCCCGGCCACCACAGGGTCTCTGGTGTCTCCTGAACTACCTGTATTGTCTTGACACGAAGTTAGATATAGATTTTCTGTAAATGAACAATGTTCAAAAACACCTGTATGTTCTTTGTATGTTATTTACAAAGAGCCTCAGTGCTGGATGTGGGCCATGGGCCATGGCTTGCTGACCACACAGCGGGAGCTCGGGGTGGACTGCTCGGTGTGCATGTGGCCTTGAGAGGTCACCAGACCCGCTTCCCTGACTGGGGGCTGGCGGGGCGGTGGCAGGCCCCACTGCACACCTGGGCGGGCTGGGTATGTGGCAGGTGTTGACACTGAACGTGCGGTGTGCCTGAAGCATGCCATCTGTATTGCAGTTTGTGCCCTGATTTCTGGGCCACGTGCTTTGACAGTGTCCCACCTGAAAAGGGTGTTCACTGCCAGCAGTCTTCTTGGAAGTGGGCTTAGGAGTCGCTGGCAGGCTGCTGGCTCTGTGGTTCTGGTTGGGGCTGGCTTTCTGGTCCTTCACACCCAGGCACCTCAGAAGGCCCCCTGTGGCTGGGGTTCTTGGGAGACTTCTGGGGAGCTTGGTGTGGAGAGGGTTCAAACACCTGACTGGGGGGCCCTGGTGTTGTGATGCCCCATGGAGTTACCTCCCTCTGGGCCGGCTTCCACGTTGAGTGATTTTGTTTGCATCACCCATGCCGACCAGAAGTTCAGGCTGCCTCAGGGTCGGGGGGCGGGTCCAGTGTGGCCATGCTGGTGGGCGTCTGATGCTTCACTTTTGCCCCTGTTTCAGTCAGCTGTCGGCCATGAGTATCAGTCAAAGCTCTCCAAGTGCTGCTTGCAGGTTGACTCCATCTGGGGGTTTGGAGGCGAGTTTGGTGTCCAGTTGGACAGAGTGGACCAGGTGAGTGAAGCGTTGTGAGCAGACAAGAATCGGGGTAGTGGTTTCCCCGTGGGGGTCAGGAAGGGGGCTCCTGGGTGCTGGCCGCATGCAAGTGCTTCATTACCAAAAATGTATCATGTGTGCCTGTCTCTGGCACGTGTGTGAAGCTCCCATGAGATGGTTTTAAGACATCAGGAGAGGACAGTGCTGGAACCCACCCCTGCTTCAAACTACCTCGGCTTTCTCACTGACCATGTAATCCCACCATGGAATTATCCGTGACATGGCTTCTGTCTACACGGGGTATCCTGTGTTGAGCTTGCCGCCAAACCCTACACAAGGGTGAGAGACCAACAGCAGGGCGGTTAGGACAGATGTCAGGCAGCTTCTGAGGTCTTCTCCTGCAGAGTCTGTAGAAGAGCCTTGGTCAGAGACCTGCTTCTCAGGTACAACACCAATCTCAGAAACCCAAACTCACTCTTTATCAAGCAAAGGGTTGGCATACGTTTTAAGTAGGGTATCCAGTAAACGAAGAGGTCTGGGCTAGTGGGATCTTAGAGTGGAGAAAACTGTGCCAGAACCTTGAGTCCATGAAAGAGAACAAGTTGACATGGATGAACTCACCACTCAGAGCCACCATAAGAAGTATATTAGTTAGCTTGCGCTATGGAACAAACAACCTCAGCACCTAGTGGCTTAAAATAATGTGTATTTATTATCTCAGGTTCTTTCAGTGGGGTCAGAAATTCAGAAATGGCTTAGCTGTGCAATTCTGGCTTGGGAGTCCCTTGTGAGGTTATCGTCAAGATGTCATGTAGGGCTGCAGGTATCTGAAGGTTGTTCTGGGACTGGAAGATCAGCCTGCAAGATAGCACACTCACAGGGCTGTTGGCGGAGCCTCAGCTCCTCACCACATGGACCTCTCCTCAGGCTGCTTGAGTGTCCTGACAGCATGGCAACTGGCTTCACCCAGGGCAGGAAGTGCGAGAGAGAGTGAGGAAGAGTCTGAAATGCCTCTGATGGCCCACTTTTCAGTAGTTACATGCTGTCATTTCTGCCTTATTCTATTCATTAGAAGCGAGTCACTAAGCTCGGTCCATACTTAAGGAGCAGGAGATTGGGTTCCCTTCTGAGCAGAGGAATACCCCAAAACTTGAGGACATAACTTAAAACCACCACAGCAAAACTCCAGGGACAGCAGCATTCTGGGAGCTTCTTTCAGCTTAGACCTTATGACCAACTACGGGATGGTACCAACTGTTGCTAGCCCTCTCCCCCCTCCCCAGTCAGAAAGTGGCCTCAGCTGGCTGTGTCTACAGGGCCTAAGACTTCCGGGTGTCTGCCACCGTGTCCTCACTCTGGAGATCACACTCATTCTCTTCTAAGCATCTCACACCTGGAACCCGGCATCCTGGGCAACCCAGCGACCACACCCCATCCTCTCCGACAGGTCAACTCCAGCACCAGTTTTTAAATATTTATTTGGGCACGCTGAGTCTTAGCTGCATCGTGCTGGATGTTTTAGTCACAGCATGTGGGATCTTTAGTCGTGGCACGTGGGATCTAATTCCCCGAGCAGGGATCAAACCCAGGCCCTCTGCATTGGGAGCATGGGGTCTTAGCCACTGGAGCATCAGGGAAATCCCAGTAGCATCATTTTTTGAAGCAATAAGACAAAATGAGGCTTCGATTTTATAAAGTCTCAGCCAATTCTGATAAAGAGTGCCTGGTCACATTTGCTGAGTTTTTGGCAACTCGGCAGCATGTCAAAAAATTGGGCCCAATCACACGTATAGGCTCATTCTATGATTTCCAGGACACAACAGTAAACATCAGTTCATGTTCAACAGGCCAAAAGAGAACAGCCTTTCTGTGGTTATCTACTGTTGCACAGTGAACCGCCCAGAACTTAGTGGCTGCAAACAGCCACCCATTATCTCTCATCAGGCTGTGGGTCGGGGGCTGACTGGGGCTAGATGTGTGGTCGATCTCCAGTGGGGACAGTCCTGCATCCACAGTCAGCTGGTGGGTCAGCTGAGCTTGGCTGCTCAAGGGTAGCCATGGTTCATGATGGACAAGCTGGCTGCTGGCAGGGATGATGATGGGAGTCCTGTCCTCCAGCAGGCTGGCCTGGGATTGTTCACAGGGAAGTGGCCAGAGAGCAGTGCTCTCAAGGCCCTGTGAGGCTTGTCACTTTGCCTCTTTCTGTTGGCCAAGCCAAGTCACAAGGCCAGCCCAGAAGCTGCAGAAATACGCTGTGTCTCTTGACGGGAAATGTTGCAAAGTAGCGTGGCAAAGGGGGCAGCTACAGGCCAGGGCAGGAGAATCATGGCCTCCTACATTCCACCCCAGGTGTGGTCTTCTTGACTTGATGCTGAAGAAGAGACTGGATAGAACTCAACATCTTCCCACTGTTGTTATTGTTGTTCTATTGCTAAGTCGTTCTTACTCTTTGCAACCCCATGAACTGCAGCACCCCAGGCTTCCTTGTTCTTCACTATCTCCTAGAGTTTGCTCATGTCCATGGAGTCTGTGATGCCACCTGCCCATCTCATCCTCTGTTGCCCACTTCATTTGGATAGAACTGAACATCTTCCCACTAAAAAACTCTTTAAAAACCAAAAAGGACAGCTTTGAAACAGAGTTGGAAACATCTATTTCAAGCCAAGGGCCAAAATCACACTGAATAGTGATGTGTCACAAGTGGTCTCATTAAAGTCAGGGACAAGTCAAGGATGCTGTGATCACCTCTGTTAATTATCAATGCTCTGAAAGTTCTAGAATGTGCTATCGAACAAGAAAATTCAATAATAATTGTGATAGCTGAAAGAGGGAAATAAATTAGCCAGTGATTGAAGATGATATAATGGCCTACCTGAAAAACACAAAAGTATCAGCTGAAACATGGTAATAATAGAACAGCTCTGTCAGGGAGTCAGATGCTAACAACTCTCCAGAGTTATTGTTGGCAAAAGAATCAGTGTAATTCCTGGAAATTGCAGTGGAGAAAGGATGCAATCAGAAAGAGCAAGGTTGTGGGGGGAATAGAGATACCCTATGATTAAACTTAAGAGGAATAAGATACCAATCTGCACAAAAATGTAAAGTTCTACTGAGGAACGAAGGATGGAAGGAAGGGATCAGGGGAGGGAGGAAGGAAGTTTGTATAGATGGATGGATGGATGGATAAATGAACAGATGGATGATGGATGGATAAATGAACAGATGGATGGATGGATTAATGAGTGGATGGGATGGAATGGATGGATGGATGGGTGGTTAGACAGGTGGATGGATGGATAGATGCATGGACAGATGGTGGTTGGATAGATGGATGGATTGATAGACAGATGGATGGGTTGATGAATGGATTAATGAGTAGATAATAGTAGATGGATGGACAGATGACTGGCTGACTGGATGGATGGGTGGATGGATGGATGGATGAATTAGTGAGTGGATGGATGGATGGATTTGTGAGTAGATGGATGGATGAACAGATGGCTGGCTGGCTGGCTAGGTGGATGAACAGAGGATGGAATGAATAATGTTTACATATGTTTACACTCCAATTCTAGAAACATATTCTAGGAAATTAAGTAGGAGCTGGGCGATGATTGTTTTCTCCAGAACAGTGACAAGTGTTTGGAAACGGCCTAAGTGCTCATCAGTGAGGGGTGAGGTGCAATCTGTGGACACCCCACAAGGAACAGCCCTCCCCCTCCTTCCTGCCACCTTCAGCTGCCGCCGCCCCAGGACTGACTCGTCTGTGTGTGTTTCCAGTTTCCCCGCACTAATGCTACAGGTGATTATACAGCGTCCAGAATACGACAAAGACATTTTGAACTCGATGCGATCTTTAATCTGTTTAAAGTTGTTGTATGGCCCCTAAGGTATTTTATTACAGACTTTTTAATTAGTGAAAAATTCATGAATACCATAGAGAAAATGTTTTAAAATTTAATGTTTCTTATATTTATGTAAACTTATGACTTTATTTATATACTTACTTTTTCTTGTATAGCCAGGCTATATATATCCTTTCAGATGAATTCATGTTCTGATACCTGATTTTAGTCTTTCAAATGAATGTACTGTAATGCTTGTCTGTATAAATCCTATGAACAAATATAGGGCTTTTGTAAATGATGCATTTATTGTAATTATTCTTGTTTAATTTTTAAATGATAAACCATGAGAGAAGGGGTTTTCCTGCAATTGTAAAATCATCATGACACGGTGTGCATTATCCTTCCAGAATGTAACTGAGCTCTCCAACACTCACCCTGAAATGAGCGAACTTAATTTCAACCAATTGTTCTATTTTAACGACTGACCTAATC
Organism: Cervus canadensis; assembly: GCF_019320065.1. Classification (NCBI taxonomy): domain Eukaryota; kingdom Metazoa; phylum Chordata; class Mammalia; order Artiodactyla; family Cervidae; genus Cervus; species Cervus canadensis. The sequence continues at coordinate 3,670,647 of NC_057415.1, read as the reverse complement.
TGTACTTTTTCTAGCAAGAAATGCTTTTTCTCTGCAGAGTGAAGCGATTTAAAAGTACTGGGTGTTGAATGTGAGCTTCTAGTGAAGTCTGGGCTGAAAGCATGACTAGAAGACGACTATGACAATCTCTCCCGTGACCTGGTCTCTGAGGACCCGGGTCCCTCTCTCCGCTGAGACTCTTCGGGGACCAATCGCGATGCCCTGCACCGCTGCAGAGCTGGTGCGCTGGACGGTGAAGGAGCCACGTCCCACAGACAGACAGCGTAGAGCAGCTCTAACAAAGGCCTTAGTTTTCTTATGTAAAGCATCTTTTTATCTGTAAACATGTTTAAAGAATGGACCTAGGCGTACATTTGTAGATTTTGATGACATAGCCATTTTGGATTGTATAAGCAGCAAATGTAACTTTTACTCTTTCAGGAGCACATTAAAAAAGCCAGCAAGAGATGCGTTCAGATCACAGTGCGTCATTTATTATGCAGTGATATCTCAGTAGACAGAGACGGCACGTCTCTTTACATGTGGGTTCCACCTTTAATTTACTTGTACAATTCATTGTTACCATTCTGTTTTTCTACTAATCTTTGGTGAACTTCCTGAATATGTGACAAAGTACGTACAGTCTACTTTTGAACTATTTTTATCACAGTATTATTGCTTTCTTTCAATAAAGTACTGAAGGAAAATTTCCCACTGCCAATAGAGTGTGCCGAGGGTAAGCTGTACTCTGAGAACAGACCAGAGCTGGTAATGGGAGCCCGTGTCATCGGACATTGTTAAGAGAAACGGATGGATACAATGGAAAGGCTAGAAGGCGGAAGCATAGATGTCCCCAAAGGACGACCGACCTGGTATTCATGCTCTTGGCTCTGGAGACAAGAGGCTCCATCACTTCAGCATCTGCGGGGACAGGGCCCCTCTGCTGCGGAGGCGTGGGCAGCGGGCCGAGGATGGGAACAAAGTGTGGGTGTCAAGGCTCACCGTGGATCCCAGGGCGGGGTGGCCGAGGGCAACCCTGATGCGGACCCGAATGATGCACTAGGGAGTGTGCGTGTGCACGCCTGTGTGTGGGAGCTTTTTATGTTATTTTAGTCAACAGTCTTTATTATTCATATATCCATAGAAACAAGAATGTAGCAAGGGGAGGTGGGAGGGAGATTCAAGAGGGAGGAGACATACGTTCATCTATGGCTAATTCATATTGGTGTATGGCAGAAATCAGATACTGCACAGCAATTATGCTTCAGAAAAAAAGAACACAGCAAGGTGGTCAGGAAAGTATGAAAAAAAGCTTTCTCACAGAGATTTATAATCACAACTCTGTGTATATCCGGGAGCAGGCTGCACACCATCATCAGGACTTCCCCCCAGCATCAGACGTTCCCCACCAGCATCAGGCCCTAGTCCAGCATCAGACCCTAGTCTAGCATCAGACCCTCCCCCAGCATCAGACCCTCCTTCAGCGTCAGGCCCTAGTCCAGCATCAGACCCTAACCAGCATCAGACCTTCCCCCAGCATCAGACCCTAGTCTAGCATCAGACCCTCTCTCAGCGTCAGACCCTAGTCCAGCATCAGGCCCTCCCCAAGCATCAGGCCCTCCTTCAGCGTCAGGCCCTAGTCCAGCATCAGACCCTAACCAGCATCAGACCTTCTCCCAGCATCAGACCCTAGTCTAGCATCAGACCCTCTCTCAGCGTCAGACCCTAGTCCAGCATCAGGCCCTCCCCAAGCATCAGGCCCTCCTCCAGCGTCAGACCCTCCCCCAGCGTCAGGCCCTAGTCCAGCATCAGACCTTCCCCCAGCATAAGACCCTACCCCAGCATCACACCCTGTCTCAGCATCAAGCCTTGTCCAGCATCAGACCCTACCCAGCATCAGACCTTCCCCCAGCATCACACCCTCCTCCAGAGTCAGACCCTCCCCCAGCATCAGGCCCTATTCCAGCATCAGACCTTCCCCCAGGATCAGACCCTCCCCCAGCATCACACCCTGTCTCAGCATCAGGCCTTGTCCAGCATCAGACCCTACCCAGCATCATACCTTCCCCGAGCATCAGACCCTCGCCCAGCATCAGGCCCTAGTCCAGCGTCAGACCCTCCCCCAGCATCAGATCTTACCCCAGCATCACACCCTCCTCCAGAGTCAGACCCTCCCCCAGCATCAGGCCCTAGTCCAGCATCAGCCCTAGTCCAGCATCAGACCCTCCCCCAGCATCAGATCCTAGTCCAGAGCATCAGGCCCTCCCCCAGCATCAGACCCTCCCCCAGCATCAGGCACTCCTCCAGCATCAGACCTTCGCCCAGCATCAGGCCCTAGTTCAGCATCAGAGGTTGCCCCCCAGCATCAGTCATTTCCCCCAGCATGAGGCCCTAGTCCAGCATCAGACCCTAGTCCAGCATCAGACATTCCCCCCCAGCATCAGACCCTAGTCCAGCGTCAGGCCCTCCCCCAGCATCAGACCCTACCCCAGAATCAGACCCTCCCCCAGCACCAGGCACTCCTCCAGCATCAGACCCTCGCCCAGCATCAGGCCCTAGTCCAGCATCAGACATTCCCCCCCAGCATCAGGCCCTAGTCCAGTATCAGGCCCTAGTCCAACATCAGACCCTAACCAGCATCAGGCACTCCTCCAGCATCAGACCCTCGCCCAGCATCAGGCCCTAGTCCAGCATCAGAGGTTGCCCCCCAGCATCAGCGTTTCCCCCCAGCATGAGGCCCTCGTCCAGCATCAGACATTCCCCCCCAGCATCAGGCCCTAGTCCAGTATCAGGCCCTAGTCCAGCATCAGATCCTCCCCCAGCATCAGGCCCTCCCCCAGCATCAGACCCTCGCCCAGCATCAGGCCCTCGTCCAGCATCAGAGTTTGCCCCTCAGCATCAGTCGTTTCCCCCCAGCATGAGGCCCTAGTCCAGCATCAGACATTCCACCCCAGCATCAGGCCCTAGTCCAGCATCAGGCCCTCGTCCAGCATCAGACATTCCCCCCCAGCATCAGGCCCTAGTCCAGCATCAGACATTTCCCCCCAGCATCAGGCCCTAGTCCAGTATCAGGCCCTCCCCCAGCATCAGACCCTCGCCCAGCATCAGGCCCTCCCCCAGCATCAGGCCCTAGTCCAGCAACAGGCCCTCGTCCAGCATCAGACATTCCCCCCCAGCATCAGGCCCTAGTCCAGCATCAGGCCCTCCTCCAGCATCAGACCCTCCACATTATCAGGCCCTGCCCCCAGCATTAGGCCCTCCTCCAACATCAGGCCCTAGTCCAGAATCAGACCTTCCCCAGCATTAGACCCTCCCCCAGGATCAGATCCTAGTCCAGCATCAGATGTTCCCCAAAATCATCAGGCCCTAGTCCAACATCATACGTTCCCCCAGCATCAGACCTTCCCACAGTGACAGGCACCTCCCCCATCAGACCCTCCCTCAGCATGAGACCCTAGTCCAGCATCAGGCCCTCCCCCACCCTCAGACCCTCCCCCAGCATGAGACCCTAGTCCAGCATCAGGCCCTCCCCCACCCTCAGACCCTCCCCCGGCCTCAGGCCGTTCCCCACTATCAGGCCCCCCACCTCCAGTATGAGGCGTGGCAGCTCCACTTGTCTGATGCTCCTGAGCACACTCAGGCAGCCCCAGAGCCGCAGGACAATGGCTCTTGCAGGAGGTGCATCTCCAGGATGCACCTGCGGAGCAGCAGCAGCTGGGGTCTGTTTCAGGTCAAGGAGAGGCGAAGGGGCACTTGTGCAGGACGCAGCCGTGGCTGTGGGCACGCTCCCCGACTCTGCTTCCTCCCCGTGGGGGCTCTGCTCTCCTGCTCTCTCACGGGCCCCAGGACTGTGTCCTTCCAGAGTCACAGTCGCCTTGATATCTCAAGCCCAAGTCCTGAGTTGCATCCCAGTCTGGTGTGGTGGAGGGCTGGGAACACCCAAGCTCAAGGGCTGAAAGGATCCCAGGGGGACAGTCGGGCCCCAGCAGGGGGCAGGGTAGGGGATGAGGGTGGCCGCCCACAGAGGGCCCCGCAGCAGCACTGGAAGGACAGCAGCGATGCCTTGGCTCACTCGGGGACGCTGCCCAGCCTAGCGCTCAGAGATGTTACCGCCAGCAGCTCTGGGGACGCAGGAAGCCCGGTGAGCGACACCACGCCACATGGGCTGTGTGCGTGGGCACTGCTGACCATGGCCTCGGTTTTCATTCTGGTTCCAACTGTCCCTCCAAAGGTTGATGGGCCCCTCTTCCGAACGGCACAGATGTTTTCTTTATGTGGGTGAACGCATCCCTGCTTGTTTCTGTCGGCACTGTTGTCCCTCATCGTGTGTTTTCCTCGTTACAACCTGTACTTGCTGCTCTTCCAGTTTAAATTAGGAGCAGTCCTTATTTCCTGCATTTTCTAGTTGTCAGGGTTCATTGGGGCTTTCCAGGTGGCTCTAGTGGTAAAGATCCTGCCTGCCAATGCAAGAGATAATGAGAGATGTGGGTTCGGTCCCTGGGTCGAGAAGATGGCCTGGAGGAGGGCATGACAACCCACTCCAGTATTCTTGCCTGGAGAATCCCATGGACAGAGGAGCTAGTGGGCTACAGTCCCTGGGGTCGCAAAGAGTCAGACACAACTGAAGCAGGTTAGCACACATCCAGGCTTTAGTTCAGTCACTCAGTTGTGTCCGACTCTTTGCCACTGTGTGGACTGCAGCACTCCAGGCTTTCCTGTCCTTCACTATCTCCTGGAGTTTGCTCAAACTCATGTCCATTCAATCAGTGATGCCATAGAACCATCTCATTCCTGTTGCATCCACCAGAGAGGTGGCTGGGGCTCGGCAAAGTACATGGTCCCACTGCGTGGGTGTGAAGCTGCCCTCACCACTCCCTGACCGCGTGACCATCACTGTGTCTTCGTCTGTAAATGGGGAGGTGGCAGCACCTGCTTGGGAACAGGCACATCCAGCATCTGGTATATAATCAATGCACCACCATCTCAGCGTTGTATTTATTTATAAGAGGGATAGCATTTAATAACCTGCTCCTTTTTCTCTCTTGTCACTTAACTGTGGTCCAGACCACATCTGGTTTACTTACCGCTGTAAATCCCACACCCAGCACAAACAAGACACTCACACATATCTGCCTGAAGAGGCATGAACATACTCTGTCCTCAAGCAGATGAAGCTGAGCGAGATGGGGCCTGATGATAAAACTGTGTGATGAGGAGACCCGAGGAGGACCTGTGTGGCTGTGGGGTGGGGTGGGGACATGGGCAGAACCCCTGAGAGCTCCTGGGGATGGGGAAGTTAGCAGGAAGGAGGAGGAGGGCCTGTTCCTTGCGGGGTGTCCACAGATTGTACCTCACCCCTCACTGATGAGCACTTGGGCCGTTTCCAAACACTTGTCAGTGTTCTGGGGGAAACAATCATTGCCCAGCTCCTAATCAATCAACTTCACAGAATATGTTTCTAGCACTGGAGTATAAACATTTGCTTTCTTCATTCCATCCTCCGTTCATCCACCTATCCAGCCAGCCATCTGTTCATCCATCCATCCACTCACTAATCCATCCATCCATCCACTCACAAATTCCATCCACCCATCGAGCCAGCCATCGGTTCATTGATCCATCCACTCACTAATCCATCCATCCATCCATCCATCCACCCACCCACTCATTAACTCATCCGATCATCTCGGACCCACCGAGAAGACAGACGCCTCCTCCGCTCCTGCTCCCAGGAGGACCCCGAGCGTGAGTGACAGGAGCCTCATGGGGCAGCGGGGGAGACACAGAAGGGACATGCCTGCAGGCCCTCCTCCTCTGAACAGGGAAGCACCCACCTGGTCCTAAGGCCTCCTTGCCGGGGTGTCCAAGCCGGCCCCTTTCCTTCTTGCCAAACAAGCGGCGGATGGAGCACCTGATGCCCTTCTTCTTTGGGGCTTTGTCCATGGAGTCCTGGCTGCTGTTGATGCTGGGGTTGCCCCCGGGGCCGTCCTGAGAGTCCGTCGAGCTTTGGGGAGAGAAAACGCCCTTTAACCAGCGCCCTCATGCAAACACATACCCCTCCCCAAGACCGACTGATAGAACCGGCCACCAGCAACACCCGTGCCTCCACCTTGAGCAGACAGTGGCGTCTGCCTCACCAACCACACTCCACACGAGCAATGGGGGCTCCCGGCCACAGACATCGGCCCCAGGAAGCTGAGAGTCTCTGACTGGAGCTGCCCCCGAGTAGGGCTTGACTCCAGGCCAGCCGGTGCAGAGGGCGCTCCGACCCTCCCTCAGGGTCACCGCTCGGCAGGTGACGAGGCTCCCAGAGCAGGCGAGCTCCCCCGCTCTGGGCAGCTCCCCTGCGCCTCCCGCAGGGTGACCGTCCCCGGCCGTGGCAGGAGAGCGACGGTCACCGTGCAGGGCTGCTGGTCAGGAGACCACTCGTGCCCTCCGTCGGGGGCTTCCTGGCTGAGGCCGGGAGTTCAGCAGGTGGTGGTCGAATGAGGACAGTGTCAGCCACAGGAGGGGACAGAGTCTCCTGAGAGGAGACCCTTGAGGAAAAGGGAGGGACCCTCAAGAGCGAACCTGAGAGGCACGGGGCCATCACCATCAGGAATGCGCCCCAGACGGGCAGACCTCTAGCAAGAGCAGGAAGAAAGCTCCCACAGGAGGCAATCCGCAGAGATGGACATTTTCTAAAATCACTGAGGTCCCTGAGCTCTTCTCCCCCAGCATCTGAAGTTCACCACTAAACACAGACACCGCATCCAGTGCAATTCCTTTAAAACCATTCTTCCACCTCTTTCAAGACAAGAGGCGCAGGGCTCCTGAAACTGACGAGGCGCGCAGGCCCCTTACTTGCGGGCGTCCCTGATGTCCTCCGCGCACAGCGCCCCCGTGTGCAGCTGCTCCAGCCGAAGGGACTCAGGCGAGGCAGGGCTCGAGGTTTCACACTTGATGGTTGTCTTGTCATTTTGCACCTCTTCCCGTAGAGCTGGCATCTGAGGGAATGAGCTAAGTGTAAAATTGGCTAACAAGAGACTGTGTCAAAAAAGGCAATCATACAGGCTTTACATTATAACCACAAACATATTTGAAAATCTATTAGCTATGCTATCCGCCAAGTACAAAAAAAGGCCTTGTACTAGCTTAATGCCATCTTAAAGGACTGTCTTGTAGAGAAGCGGGGCGTGGGGCAGCGAGAGCACCTGACTGAGTGCAGAGACCCCGGACCGGAGCCTCCCTGCAGCGGGGCTCCGCCCTGCCTGGAATGCGGCGACCAGATGGCCCCGCCAGGCAGGACAGCAGAGCGACGCCAGCCCCATGAACCCTGCATGGCACGAACTGCCCTGATGAAAGGACTGTGCTCATCGCCAGATGCTGCTCAGAAGCACCACTAGCAAGGGTAAGGAACCTCTCAGCAAGCCTTCCAGACCTTTCTGTTTGAAGGAGAAAAGGAAACAGCTTGTACCACCACCCAAGATCATTTGTAGTGATGATGCAGGTTACTGGAACCCGTGACACCAAGTGAAACACAGGGAGGTACCTAACCCGGCATGCGAACACCATGTGTCTGGCTCGTATTTCTCTGTAACACACGACGGGGGCTACACAGTGAAGTGCTTACACGCAGTCCAGTGTAATTTGCTCACTGTGGTCTACATAAAGCACCCCTAGGTCTTCACTCCGAGATGATCTTGTAGCAACCTAGAGCGGTGGGATGGGGAGGGAAATGGGAGGGAGGTTCAAAAGGGAAGGGATATATGTATACCTATGGCTAATTCATGTTGAGGTTTGACAGAAAAGAACAAAATTCTGTAAAGCAGTTATACTCAATTAAAAAATAAACTAATTAAAACAACAAAAAAGATGATCTCTCCTGGAGTCCCAGCTTTTCTGCTGGTCCAAGGTGTGAGGAAAGGAAAGACAGTGGTGGCAACAGTGTGGGGAACAGATTAACCCCTTCAGGGTCCAGACAGGTCTCACTTACACATTTGGGTTGTGGTTAAGCCAGGGGAAGTCTGTAGAAACTTGCACGGCAAGTAATTTTATAAACAATGAGTGTGTTGTTTTATCCAACTAACCTGTGCCTTTTGAATGGGATTCTGTAAAGAATACTGATCCACTGCAGCCCCACAGGAGCTTGGTGACAACAAAGTGACTTAGTGCAAAATACAGCTGAGCCTGTTTAACAGCGGCTGGATAAACTGCACCCTCCCCTGATCTCTAACAAGAACCCTCAGGCAACAGAAGGCTACAGAGGCTAGAAATTATCCCCACAGAACTGAACAGGGGTCAATCTGAAATTCAAGTTACAATAAGCCTTTATAAAAATCAGAAAACAACACAGAACAGAGCGGGGAAGTGACACGCCTGGGTTGACTGTGGACTCAGGGCAGACAAACACCTGCCTCAAAGTCAGGGGCCGCGGCCAGCCCCTTCCCCGGGCCTCCTCCTGAGGAAGGGCTTGGGCCCCCAGCCTGGCCGCCCTCCCCCGGGAGGGAAGCCCGCCCTCCCCCAGGTGGAAGCCCGCCCCCCTGGTGCCCACGTGACTAGGATGCGCAGGACCGTGTCCTTACTTAACAGGAGGGCAGAGCAGGCCACAGAGCCGGTGAGCTGCACACCCAGGCCACCAGCCCCAGGGTGATGGAGCAGCTCCGCTGTGCCCAGCAGAAGGGCTCCGGGGCACTGAGCTGCCTGAACTAGAGCGCGGCTGCCCGAGACCTGCGGGAAGGTCCCCAGAGTGGTCGGTCACTGGGCTGGGAGCGGGAGAGGGACAAGGACGGCCAGCCCTCGGGGCACTGGACTCCAACAACAAGGGCTCATCCGAGGGACCAGAGGGGAGAGGCAGCGAGCTCCCTCCTGCCGCTCCCTCCATCAGGGACGCTGTGAGGGACACGAGAGCCTCTGGAGGAAAGCGGGCTGGACGGCCCCACGGTTAAGTGTCCAGGCTCTGATCAGACGAGTCCGCACTGCACTGCTGGGTGTGTGAGCCTGGGCACGGGGCCCGGCCTCTCTAAGCCTCAGTGTCCACGTCTGCTGAATAGGGATAACTGCAGCCTGGACCTCACCTGGGTGTCTGCGGGATTAGATGACAGGCTCGGAAAGCACTCGACACGGTGCCTGGCGGGCAGAGTCTCCTGCACACTGCTATCCCCGTCATTAGAGGGCTTCCCCCAAATCTAATACCTATGGCTCTGATTCAGTCATTGCTTTTAAGAAAACACTAAGCGGAAATTCCATGGTGGTCCAGACGTTAGGACTTGGCATTTTCACTGCCGGGACACCGGTCTGATCCCTGATTGGGGAATTAAGATCCCATAAGCTGTGCAGCATGGCCAAAAAAATAAAATTTTCAAAATAATAAATACTACTATGTCTATTATAAATAAGCATGAGATGATTAGAAAGCAAACAAGTGGCAGAAAGGGAAACTGTTACAATTGTCTCAACAAATGACCTTTTTCCAAAGGAACCATCAGCATATTTTAAGTGGTGGGTGAGTTTCAAAACTTCCATTAAAACGTCAATTATTCACCAGTACATAACCACACAGTGTTCATTCACGTGACTCGATAAGCACTCTTTAACACTTCACAGAGAAACAAAGCCATGCTAAATTACTAAATAGTTTACCTTTCGACGATGCTTCCTTAATTAACTAGGCTGATAGATGCATGCAAAGAAATGGAGAGAAACCAGGTTGATTGTGACTTTGAAGCTAAAAATTCAAGAATCAGTATAGGCAAATACAGGAAAGCAAAAATGATGGCAAACTTATAAGTGACATTAAGACTTAGAGAACAGTAGCTGGAAACAGAACATTTTTTTTTTTTTTTTGACCACAGAAGTTAAATAAGCTATTCAAGATTTACTAGAGAAACACTATAAATTATTACTCAGGAAGATACAATTCTGTTAGAACATCGTGATTTATTAAAGCAGAGCATTCTGTACAACAAAGGGCCTCAACAGCTGTCTGTTCTCAGCCAAGCTTCTCTATAACTTATTTCTCTTAATAAAAAACATGTTATACTTTCAAATAGTAATTTAACTGATGAGGAAGTTACCATAATACCTATTTTAACACTGAACAAATCTCACCACCTATTGGACATTAATGTAAAATCCTTACCTAGAATTTGATTTAAAACTTCTGAAAATAAATTCATTAAAGCAGGTACCCTATGAAAATGTGTAAGAATGAAAGCTAGCATAATAGCAGGTGGAGTCTTCACATTTGATGAACCATAGAAGATACTTTGTAAAAGAGTCTAGTAGAGACATTAACCATGCAAAAGCTGATGAGATTTACAGTCTTAAATACAAGCACCAACACAGAAAGGAGATTGTGTCAAAAGCCCATTAATTCGACACTTAGAGGATCATTTCTTTATGTAAGCATACTCTCATTTATAAATTGCACAGGTTATGTAGTGTATGATCCATCTACATTATGCTTGTAACTGCATAGTGATACAATAATTCAAACTTACTGCTATGGGGGAAAAACATCATTTAATGAGCCATGAAGAAAAGCACAAACACGACTAAAGGGACACACGCTGTGGACTCAGCACTGCTGAGACCAGAGCAAGTGGGAGGACGGGAGGGGAGATGGATGGGGAAACTACAGCCTGGGGTTGGGGGGACGGGAGGCTGGGGTCTGGATTGACGACGGCTAAACAGACAACAGGATGAGACAGGAAATCCAAACCAATGATGAAAGCAGACACACCGTCAGAGAACTCCAACAACAAGGACAAAATATACACAACTGTTCTTTTACAAATACTCGGAAAGAAATCAAGCACGAAACCACAGAGAAATCATCAAGAATTTTAAATATCAACTAATTAGCCAAAGACGCAAATTATAAAAAGTGTGTCAAAAGCCCACAAAATGGACTAGTTACCACTTCACATGCATCTAAAATGATTCACACTTAACTTAATGATATGCTGACCAACAATGCAGCTAACATGAAATGGGTGGTAACAGAAAAAAGTGATAATACATGTGCAGGTACAAAGCAGAGGGTTGTAAACGTGATTTCATGAGGTAAACAGCAATGCACTCAGAACCCTAAGCTACACACGCAAGAAAGCTGGAACATGCGCTTTAGAGCCGCACACTCTGTCACCAAAAGCCCTAGGTCGTCATCCCGTTTTCAGACTCGGGAGAGTGAGGAAGCCCAACTTCTTCCCTGGGGCTCTCGGGCCCCGGGCTTTGAACGTGGTTTCACACGCAGAGCGGGCCTGAGTGCGCAGCCAGGTCCATCAGCAAGCAGACCAGTTTAGATTTTTGGTTTTCTTCCCACCGCATGCCCTGCACCGTGCAGCCAGGCATCCCCAGTGGAAAATGTGCTGCATGGTTTTCACACGCCATGAGAACTGCCATGAGAACTTTCACAAAGCTGTCTGCTCCCTGAGAACAGAAACTTTCCTGCAGCTGCTGCGCCCAGCACAGGCCAGGCCCAGCTTTACAGAGGCAGGCTCTGGCTGAGCTCATGATGACGTGCTAAGCCGGTGGTCCAAATATCAAGACTAACTGGTCACTGTGCGATTACGGAATGATTAAAGACTAGGCAGTTTTAAAAATCATAGACCTCTGAGTGTGGAAAATGTACCTGATTTTCTTCTGGGTAAAAAGACAAGAAAACAAAAAACAAACAAAAAAAGAAAACCAGTATGCTGGGGGAGGGACGTGGCAGGGAGGAGGCAGACACATACCAGAGGCATGAAGCCCAGCCGGTCTATGTTCCGTGCTGGCCTTCGACGCCTCATTCGGGGCGTGGCGGGCACACTGCTGGGCGGGCAGGAGCTGGCAAGCGAGGAGGCAAAATACAGGTCGAGGGAGCTCACTGATTTAAAACGACGAAGGCTGCCTGAGCTCGCCTTGCCCACCCTGCTCTCAGTCTCCTTGGCCCGCTGCTCGGTGTTCTCCTCTTCTTGGATCCACCTAAAAGAGAGCAAAACTCGTCACCTGCCTTTGTCAGCACAGGAACGTGTCTGGACAACAAATTTGGGCTTGCATTCTGTGTCATGATTAGCAAATTCCAGCAACAGTTGCTCAATTAACATTGCAGCAAAAAGGTTCGACTTTCCCTCTTTTGAATATTCTCAAACTTAGTATAACTTAGCATTGAGTCTTACAAACTGGCCCCTGATCATTCACGTTTGATTTGACTCATTTACTCTAACATTCTGACGGGGCCTGGGTGGCGACTCTCTCCCTGTGAGGAGACAGCTGAAGTGGACAACCTTCAGCATCCCTGCTCTCAGGGCTGAGGTGCACATCAGGGCCTCGAGTCTTTTCCACTGGGAATCAGGAACTCTGCACCATCAAAACAGCGATTCACAAACAAGCTTGACTTTCTAAACACAAATCTCCAGACCAGATGAAGTGCTGAGTTGATCTTTTTTGTTTTAAGGGTGTATATGTACCAACACATCACTTGATGAAGTTCTCCCCCAGGTTTGTGAGAGTTTCTGGATTCATGTCAATGTGCCGCATTCACCTAGAATTTACGGTGACGGCTCTTCTCCCCTAATGTGTCATGGATGATTTTATATAGCAGTTTAAGTATTAGATTATGCATATAAAATGATTTTTTAAAAAAAATACAAGATTCTTGCAGGTCGTAACCTCTCCAGTTTCACTACTTATATGTCCTGAAAGATTTTCACTGGTGACAAGTTGAAGGACAGAATTTACCATTTATATCAAGTCAACATATTGCATAAGGAAAAATCACTTTTACCTGACAACGTGCTGTAAAAATAGAAACATTAATATGTTAACCGTTCCATATTTCCTGCGGGGACGGGGAAAGACAACCTTTCTGAGCTCGTCTGTGCTCAAACACGGCCCAGAAAGCAGTCTGTGTCGGGGCCAAAACTGCAGGCGGCACCACCTGCGTTTGCTGGTTGTGCCGCTCACCCCTGCCTTCCGCCTGAACCCCCCGCGCTCGGCCAACAGGAACGGGCACCTCGGCCTGGGCTGACATGACGAGAACAATCCGAGCAGCAGCTCTGCCGGGTCCTGCGCAGGGTCACCGGCCCGCGGCCACTCTGAACGGAACCTCAGGACAGGAGGCACGGCTGTGTGGGTGTGGCGCAGGCAGGCCTCGGGGCCCCCGGCCGCCCGGCTGCACCCAGACCCAGGGCCCCCTGCTCACCACGAGGCGGGCCTTCGGATTCTATCCCGCTTTGTAAACTGTTATCACTGCCAAGATGGTGTCTAAAGAAAACATCTTAAACATACTGATGAGTTGAGAAAAACTCAAACACATGTCCTTGGACCAGTGCTTTACAACAAGCCAATCTTCACACTGTGCTAAGTTAAAAAGGGAAATGCGGATCTGAGGGGAATTTGCCAACCCCAAACCTCAGCTTTTCTGTTCCAGGTGCTTCTCACCAGAGCGTGGGAGGCTCCGAGGGACACGAGGGTGAACCCTCAGTGCTGGTGGGTTCACGGGCCACAGAGGACACCACCTCAGTACGTCTCCCACCTTGGGGCTCAGAGCTGTGGGGGGGACACCCCACACGCCCCCCGCCCCAGAGTGCTGACACCAGCTGTGGACAGAACGCCCTGGCTGACTCAGCTCTCTCATCAAGGGCGATCTCAGAACTGAAAATCCTTGAAGCAGGCCTGTAGTCAGTGTTCTCACCATGGAACACTCAGACTTCTCCTAGGACAAGACAGCTCCTCAGAGAAGCCCAGTTTCTGGGGAGCTGAGTTCGGGCACACCCACCGGATCTCTTCATTGATGGTGTCCAGCTGCTCCTGAAGCATCTGCCCGCTGGGCGGCAGCTGAGCAGCCGAGCTGAGGAGGGTGACCCCGTCGCCCTCGCCATCAGACACGCCTTCGTCTCTCTCGAAGGCCTGGGCCACGGTGGCCGGCACGCGGGCCTGCTGTCTCAACTGAAATAAAAGGGGCCGAGTCACTGTGTGTTGATGTGGGCATATACGTTAGTGCACTTCTTCCTGTATACTCACCTGATGACATGGCCACTGTAACAGAACACACCCAGTGTCTCTCATTGATCTCAACGTCAAGAGAATCTGCTTATTCACAGCTTTAAACTCTCAGTTTGAGAAGGAAAAACTGTTATCCTAAAACCATTCTATTACCCAGTTTTTAATTGCAAATTGATAGCCAGAAGATAATAAATCTTGAGACATTTATGCCAACTAATACTTTTAACTGGGGGCTTCCCAGGTGGCTCAGTGGTAAAGAATCCGCCTGCCAATTCGAGAGGGCAGGTTGGATCCCGGGGTCGGGAAGATCCCCTGGAGTAGAAGATGGCCACCCACTCCAGTATTCTTGCCTGGGAAGTCCCAGGAAGAGAGGATGTGTTGGACTACAGTCCACAGGGTTGTATAAGACTCGGATAAGGCTGAGTGTGTACTCAGGCAATGCTGTTAAACCATATAAAACTCTGACTTCTTACAGAAAAACTGTATTTACAAGAATTCAAGAAGCTCAAAAGTCCACTAGTTCCATAAATACGTGCATCATCCACCTGACCAGGCAGCAAGTGTACAAATGCAGGCCGGCCGGGTGGCTGGTACCTTCTCGTCCAGGGCCTTGTGGTGCTCAAATAGAAACTTCAGTGCCCTGAGCACCTCCACCTCGCTGATCATGCTGGCTGGGGACTGCGCCTGCTGCTTGTCCGCCGTCATCCGGAGGGATGGTACATACTGGGAAACGAGGAGCTCCAGGTGTTCCAGCAGCAGCTGCAGGGAGGGGTCAAAGGAGCACCTTCAACCTCACACTTGAATTCAGGGCCGAGAACTCCTCTCAGCCTCACGCTAAAGCCAAAACCATGCTAAGGCACGTCGGAATCCCGCCAGTTCAGTCTAAAGTTAGAGTGGACTTCCCCAGTGGCCCAGGAGTTAAGACTCCACACTTCTGCAGGGCTCATGGGTTTTAATCCCTGGTCGGGGATCTAAGATCCCACATAAACTGTAGCATGGCCAAAAATGGAAGTTAAGAGAACTCCCCCCTCAAATGTACTAAAATTACATTAGCTCTCATCATAAATTTGAAGCAAACTATGAGAACCCCAAGCTGATCCACCTCGGTCTGCCCAGTGGGAAGATGTGAAAAATGACTTGAAAACCAGACAGACTTTAAAGACAGCAACACGGAGCCCAGCGGTGAGCCCCACGGGCACAGGTCAGCACGGGAGACTCCGCCTACTGACCCTGGTGTTGTTCCTCTCTGCTCTCAGCTGAGCAATTTCTTCTTCTCTGGCAAGAAGCTGCTCCCTGCACACCTTCAGTTCTTCATTATATGTTCCCAACTCCTAGAAAACAGTTAAATGAGGAGGTAACTAAATGCAAACACAAGTGAAAAAGAGAGCGAGACCGTGAAGGCTGACCCTATCAAGTCTCTCCAGGCTCCACACAAAGGATCTCCCTGCCCCTCCGGAGAAAAGGGGGTCCGCTGACCCCAAGACAAGCACAACTCAGACTGGCCTTCAACCTCCACCTCGACCTGGCAGGCACGCGGAGAAGAGAACCTGGAATCCAGCCTGCCTTCTCCAGACCCAGGGAAGTCTGAGAAACTTTCCTAAACATAAACCAAACAACAAAATGGATAAACAGATTCTTAAACGACATGCGGACAAGTGACCTAGGACCCCTGAGGAGAGTGAAGAAGAAAGGGAAGATCTACAAGGCCACCAGGTTTTGGAGTGTTCCTCTGGGAAAGAGGCTGATGGCACACCAAGGCCATCTGCTAGCCTGACTCCACTGAAATCACCCAGTCATTCAATAAACTGGCTAAAATGTTAAATTCGTGTTATATGTATTTTATCACAATTTGTGTGCACGCGGGGCCATCCACGTGGTGAACTTGCTCAAACCGAACCACAACGAGACTTTCATTCTTCCATTTTTCTTTGTACAAGTAAAAAAACCCTGGCTTACACATCCCCCACTACATACTGAGTATTCAGCACCTAGAACACTGCCCAACACTTGTAAGAGGCATGTAGTAGACATGTGAAGCCATGAGGGTATATGCTACACACGTAAGCAGTCGGTACTCATTATTAACATGCTGGACACACTGGTCTGTGCTTTGTAAGACGGGAGACATTAAGGGGCTTAGCCTCTCTGCTTCAAGGACTGACTCTCTAGCTCGATCCAGATGCCCCAGAGACTGTTCCAGCCAGTGTATCCCTTCTTGTGGGGCCCCCGCCCATCCTCCACGCAGCACCTGCACAACCTCTAACAAAGTCAGCCTGCTGGGGTCAATCCTGCGCACGAAGGCCAAAACGCCCTGGCCGGCAGGGCCCACGGCCATGCTAACAAATGAAACACAACCCCAACCATTCACCGAGTGAGGGCCAATCCGATGGGCCCAGTCCCCGGCTGCTCTCACCTCAGGACACTCTGCCTCCAGGACTTGGGCGGAGGCCAACTTCTTCGTCTTCTGGGCCTTTGCCTTGGGGTTGCAGCATTGGAAAAGCGCCCATAGGCGGGCCCTTCTGCGACCCATCCTCGTGGATGGGGGCAGCCCCCCACTCGGGGGCAACCGCTGTTTCCCAGGCAGTTAGCTCAGCACCTGAGCTATCACCACCGATCTCACACTACAACCGCCGATCTCACACTCCGCTCTCACACACACCGCTCTCACACACCGCTCTCACACACCGCTCTCACACACCGCTCTCTCACACACCGCTCTCACACACCACTCTCTCACACTATGACCACCAGCACCAGCGTCTCAAGAAGAAATGGCACGAAGGCTCTGCCTCCAGCACGTCTCCCAGGAGCCCGGAACCTGGAACCCACTCCGTCACAAGGGGCTCCGTGGTAACAGGGGGGCTGGGCTCAGGCCCACCATCAAGGGTGCAGAGGGGGGGAGGGGCTGCCGAAAAGATGGCAGGTGAGTGTGGGGTGCGGGAGAAGGAAGGCCGTGCCCACTGCTCAGGCCCAACGTCAAACATGACCCTGCAATGTACTGGGTCACAGTCGAACCGAACAGTATAAACTGCTTCAGAAACCACCACCGCTAGGAATGAGCACATCTTCTCAGGGGGCTTCTGCCCCCTCCACCCCCGAAACAAGCCTCCAATGAGGCTACTGAAAGGGCACCCCTGACGTCAAGGGCACCCCTGAACTCAAGAGCATCCCCAGAACCCATCCCGGTGAGGATGCTGGCTGCCGCGCTGGCTGCCCCTCACTCTCACCCTGAGCTTGGTCATTGTCAGCGCTTTGGTCTCAGAAGTAAAGCTGGGATGCCATGGGGCCACGCTTCCGATTCTTCATTCCAGTAGAGTGTTTCGAGGCTCCATGAGATTGCTGAGACTGGGAGTGGATAGCCAGGAGACCCAGGTTAGGTCACAGGGCAGGGCACAAAAATACAGACAATCAAAGAACTAACACAAATCTTTACACAAATTCTTTCAGACAACAGGAGTTCTTCACTAGTTCTTCTAAGGGCAACATAACCCTAATACCTAAACCTAATGGCAACATTTGAAAAGAAGAAAAAATGACTTTTAAATACCCTTCCTAAAAACAGAGGCAAAATTCCTTTACAAAGCAAACAGTAAACTACATTCAGGAAGATTTAAAGAAGAAAACATACCATGACCAAATGGGGTTAATCTCAGGAATAAGTGTTGGATTAACATCTGAAAATCAATCAGTGTTTTTCACTATATTAACAGTGTGGGGGCTTCCCTGGTGGTCCAGTGGTTAAGAAGCTCCTGGCAATGTGAGAGACACTAGTTCATTCTCTGGTCTGGGAGGATCCCACATGCCTGGGAGCAACTGAGCCCATGTGCTACAACTACTGAGCCCCCACTGCAACTGCCGAAGCCTGTGCACCTAGAGTCTATGCTCCACAGCAAGAGAAGCCACTGCAATGAGAAGCCTACACATGAAAGTCAAGAGTATCCTCCACTCGCCACAACTAGAGAAAGCCTCACTTCCACTGTATAGTCATAAGGGATTTGATTTAGGTCATACCTGAATGTCTAGTGGTTTTCCCTACTTTCTTCAATCTAAGTCTGAATTTGGCAGTAAGGAGGTCCTGATTTGAGCCACAGTCAGCTCCCGGTCTTGTTTTTGCTGACTGTACAGAGCTTCTCCATCTTTGGCTGCGAAGAATATAATCAATCTGAGTTCGGTGTTGACCATCTGGTGATGTCCATGTGTAGAGTCTCTTGTGTTGTTGGAAGAGGGTGTTTCCTGTGACCAGTGCGTTCTCTTGGCAGAACTCTATTAGTCTTTGCCCTGCTTCATTCCATACTCCAAGGCCAAATTTGCCTGTTACTCCAGGTGTTTCTTGACTTCCTACTTTTGCATTCCAGTCCCCAATGATGAAAAGGACATCTTTTTTGGGTGTTAGTTTTAAAAGGTCTTGTAGGTCTTCCTAAATCCATTCAACTTCAGCTTCTTCAGTGTTGCTGGTTGGGGCATAGGCTTGGATTACTGTGATATTGAATGGTTTGCCTTGGAAACGAACAGAGATCATTCTGTCATTTTTGAGATTGCATCCAAGTACTGCATTTCGGACTCTTTTGTTGACCATGATGGCTGCTCCATTTCTTCTAAGGGATTCCTGCCACAGTAGTAGATATAATGGTCATCTGAGTTAAATTCACCCATTCCTGTCCATTTTAGTTCACTGATTCCTAGAATGTCGACATTTACTCTTGCTATCTCCTGTTTGACCACTTCCAATTTGCCTTGATTCATGGACCTCACATTCCAGGTTCCTATGCTATATTGCTCTTTACAGCATCAGACCTTGCTTCTATCACCAGTCACATCCACAGCTGGGTGTTGTTTTTGCTTTGGCTCCATCCCTTCATTCTCTCTGGAGTTATTTCTCCACTGATCTCCAGTAGCATACTGGGCACCTACTGACCTGGGGAGTTCCTCTTTCAGTATCCTATCTTTTTGCCTTTTCATACTGTTCATATGAGCTTAGCTGTCCCCAAATATTTAACAGGTTGCATTTTATATTGTTTAGATCCAGGCAGTTGAACTGGGCTCAACATAAGCTGTTTCCATTTTTTTTTTTTTTCTCTTAATGTCACTTTCTACTTTAAATCACTCCCAGATTAAAGTTACAAAACTATACAAAACCCTTTGTTTCCTGTATCATCTGAAACATAGCTGCTGACATGACAGATCCCGTGAATGGACACTTGGATGTATATTTCCCACAAATTAGGACAGTCTCCCCCCAAATGAGAATACAATTCTGAACATCAGAACACTATCATCAACACATTAATCCGGGTCAAATCCTCAGACTCCAGTGATTTTTGACTGGCTCCATTGTGTCATTTTTAGCACAGAGACTTGGCTGAAAACCCTGTATTGCTATTTCTTCTTTCTTCATGTGACTCTTGTGTTTTGTGGAACACTGACAGCTTCCTTTTGGGGACAGCTTGTTGCATTAAAGCCACAAATTCATTACTCAATATGTGATTCTATATCCTGATTATGAAAAATTGTATGCATGGCAGAACGCTCATTTGTGAAAATGTGTGTGTGTGTGTCTGCACACACATGTGAGAAAGAGAGAGAAAGCCTGAGAGTATTCACACATATGGTCAAATAGAAGAAGTCAAGACAAAAAATAATGAATGTTTTCTCTAATCAAGGGGATCTGTGTGGTTTCTGTATTGTTATAAAAAAAGTTTTTCTTGCCCATACGTTCTGGGCTTCCCAGGTGGTGCTAGTGGTAAAAAAAACCAGCCTGCCAACACAGGAGACGCAAGAGACTGAAGTTTGATCCCTGGGTCGGGAAGATCCCCTGGAGGAGGAAATGGCAACTCACTCCAAAATTCTTGCTGGGAGAACCCCATGGACAGAGGAGCCTGATGGGCTACAGTCCATGGGGTTGCAAAGAATTGGATGCATCTGAGCACATACTTTCTGGAATAAACGTATTTTAAGAGGAAAGAATACAGGGGAAAAAACTTCAGTGTAAGTTCCTTGCTAGCACAAAAGGCCAAAGGACAAACATGAAAAGAATGAGAGTTTAGAGCTGGGAAGAAAGGTCCCAGGTCTGTTTCACTTTGCAGGTAGTGGTCAAGGAAATGTGGGGTGGATCCTAGTAGGGGTGAGAGTGTGGAAGCCACTCATGCCTGTCCCTGCTTTGTCCCCATAGGTCAAACCTGCTTCAGCCATGTCTATAAGGAAGGATGAAGTTCCCCAGCAGTTATCAGCCCCACTGGAATGGATCCGCCAACAGAACTTATGTCCACCAGGTAGATTCTAAGGCTGGTCTCCAACCCTTGTCTTCATGTCTCTGTACTTTTTTTTGGCCATGCTGAGGCTTTGTTGCTACTTGAGCTTCTCACTGGGGTGGCTTCTCTTGTTGCAGAGCACCGGCGCTCGGGTGCAGGGGCTTCAGTAGTTCCAGCATGTGTGCTCCATAGTTGTGGATCCCCGAGCTGTAGAGCACAGGCTCGGTATTTGTGACACATTGGGCTTAGCTGCTCCGCAGCACGTGGGATCTTCCCGGACCAGGGATCGAACCCATGTATTATGCATAGGCAGGCAGATTTTTTTTTTTTTGGCAGGCAGATTCTTTACCACTGAGCCACCAGCGAAGCCCCTGACCTTTCTTTTTACTGTTGAATGTGCCAGCTATGAATGTGACTTGGATGTGTGGCTTGTAACATATGTCTGTTGGCAGTACTGGTCTAGGGTATGTGGTAGATGAAGAATCAAAAGATGAAAGCCCGGTTGAGGAGAGTTCCCCTTGTGGATTCCACAGATGGCCAAAAGAGGCCTCCCCAGCCACACTGCCAACCTGAGGGAATCCTGTGGGGATTTACTCACCAGCTTTTCCCTTCCTTCCCAGGATTCTATATGGAAGAAGTCAGTGGAGGTTGTGCCCCTTGCACCGATGGGACAGACTACACCAATCATTCAAACACCCTCCCTTCTTGCTTACCTTGCACGACTTGCAAATCAGGTACAGAACCTGTGGTCCCCCATGCCTGCAATTAAGGTGCTGGGTGATGAAATGGGATTTAAATGGGATGAGGAGTCAGAAACCTGATTTCCAGTCCAGCTAGGTCTTCATCCTGCCTTAGGTCAGCAAAATAAATGAAAACAGAAGTTATTTGCATAACGCATTCCAACTGGCAGGGAAGTCTTTCAGAAGATCAGCTGGAAAGAGGGGAATAACATGTCCCTTGGTGGAGGGAGCTGGATGGTAACAGTGCAGACAGAAGGCCTGGGGGAGTGGGGCAGGGCTGGGTTTGAGCTGTGTGATGTGTCTGATCCTGGGCCAGGCTCCTGTGAGCGCCATGCCCTCTGCTCTGGGGTCTCAGCCTGTCTCAGCCTTCATGACCTGAGGTCCCTCTGCCTCTCCAGCAGGGCATCACCCATTGGGACATCACCCAAGGGTTCCTCTCCATCTACAGTGTCTCAGATTACACCTCACCCCACCCCACTTCTTGCTCCTCATTTGTGATCTAAAACATTTTTCTTCTCAACCCTGATGCAATCCGTAATGATGCACAGTCCCTTTTGTATGCCTCTATTGGTGACACATGAACAGTGGCTGTTCTATGGATGGGCTGTGTGTGTTGCTGCAGAAAATGGCCCCCAAATTACTTTAAAAAAAGATTAATTCATTTATTTTTGGCTGTTCTGGGTCTTTCTTGCGGATCAAGGGCCTTCTCCAGTTGTGGTGGGGGGCTACTCCTTGTGGCCTCTGACCGTGGTGTACAGGCCCCAGAGCGCAGGATCAGTAGTGGTGGCACACGGGCTTAGCTGCCCCGCAGCACGTGGGGTCTTCCCAGACCAGGGAGGGAACCTGTGTCCCCTGCTTTGACAGGCGGATTCTTAACCACTGGACCACCCAGGAAGCCCTCCCAATTACTTCTTAAACTGAGTGGATGGAGCTCTGAGTGGTGAAGAAGGGTTGAGAGACATATTAGGGAAACACACCCTCAAAACCTTATCTTTGGTCTCTAGAAGAAGAAGAAAAAAATCGCTGCACCTCCAGCAAGGACACTGAGTGTCACTGCAAACCCGGCACTTTCCGTGGAGAAGATGCACCTGAATTCTGTCAAAAATGCAGCACCGGGTGAGACACAGGAGCCTAGGGGGCTTCCAACCCACAGGAGTCTCCAGTTTCCTTGTACCCCTTTCTCTCTCTGCTTCCGTGAAGCGCCTCCCACCTCTCAGAGCTCCTCTGTGCCTGCGGGGTCTCCCGAGCCTGCAGCAGCGCTCCCCACCACCACCGTTTGTCCTGCACGGCTTTCCCAGCGGCCCCTTCCCACGTCTCCTCGGGCATGGCCTGGAAAGACCAAAGTGCTGACAGCAGACAGAAGTCATAATGAGGCCATGTGTGTGCTCCTTCAACGTTCCTATAAAACTGGAGCCAAGTCCACAGGTCTCACACCCAGCCGTTGTTCCCCAGTAGTACCTGAATCTTTCCTATTTGGGGACTCGGGCCGATAGTAATTCACTATCCTCTGATGCTCCAGTGTTGGCTGAGATCGGTAGGAAGAGTCAACAGGTGGATGAGAGGGCCTCGTATTCAAGTTTGACTGGAGGATGAGTCAAACTTGTGCCCACACCCTTCTGACCCTTGACCTGGATGAGGCACCCCCCCTGCCCCCAGAGCTTCCCGGGCAGCCCAGGGAGGCCAGGGCGGGCCTTGCAGAGGAAGCCCAGCTCCTGAAGGACAGCTCTGATCACTCAACAGGAGCCGGGGGCCGCAGTACACAGTCCTGCATTCTTCTCCTGCCCAGTGAGGGGGTGTGAGGGGCCCCTCCCCTGTAGACAGCAGGAGCCTGTACCCCCTCTACTGTCTTGTCAGGGGACCCAGGACAGAAGGCTGCCCCCTCTTTCTCCTCATCCAGCCAGCTGTCCCTGATGGGTCCCCCTGTGTCTGTACCCAGGTGCCCTGATGGGAAGGTCATGGTCATGAACTGTACGCCCTGGAGCAATGTCAAGTGTGTGGACCAAGAATCAGGTACCCTGGCCCATGGGGAGGCCCCGGTTCCTGGAGAGCTAGCAACCATGAGCCGGAGACTACCCATCACTCCCTGTCCCTCCTCAGGCACTTCACCGCTGGTGACTAACATTTTCACTGGACTTGGAATCACAGTTGTAATCACCTTTGTCCTAATCAGATGTGTTGTATGTTGCTTCTCTAAAGGTGAGGTTCTAGAAGGGAAGGAGGAGGTGCTGGCTCCCTCCTCCATCTCCCCAATCCTCCTGTTCCTCCTGGCTTGTCTCTGATCTTGTTCCCCAGGAAACCCCTCCTCCTCCCACCTCACCTGGTCCTACAAAACGGTGATCACATCGGGCCCCCAACTCAGCTGACAGTCCCCTCTTCCCCCTGGCCGAGTCTGGTGGGAGGAGGCAGAAGAGGGTGGTTCAGGAGCACTGCACAGATTTCACATGGGTTTCATTTTACTTCATTTTCTCCCTTCTCTTCTCCTCCCTGAGTTCTCCAGACTCGGGGTGTCCCGCTTGCAGTCACAGGCCCGGGGCTCTTTGTTCAGTGTCTGTCCCTGGGGAGGGAGGTGCGGCCAGAGGGCCCTCCCCACCACTCAGTGGCGTCTCTTCTCTTCTAGGTTGCTTTGGTGAGTGCTGCCACAAGGTGAGTCGGCTTCTCCAGCATCTGGCGGCATCAGACCCTCAGTAACTGCTTCCGCCCCACAGCAAAGCCCAGGGTGGACCTGGTCCCTGGTTTGTCCTATAGCGTTGTCCCTGACTCTCTCAGCTGGCCTGGGGGCTCTAGGCTGAATGTAGGAGGGAGACTGGCCTGCTGAGCGCTGTCCTAAGGCTGGTTGGCAGCGCTGGCCCTGTCCTTGCTGTTTGAGACACCCTCACTCTGTAACCCTGGGGCATGCGGGGTGTCAGGCAGGGGTGCCCAGTTCCCTTTAGCATCACACCAGAGTCTGGGTGCCATCAGCAGAGCCCAGATGTGCTGAGTCTATGCCCACTTGGGGGGCACAGCACAGGGGTAGGTGGGAAGGCAGAACCCACTGGGTCCCCCCAGACGCTGTAGGGGTTTGTGACGCCTGGGTCAGCGCCTTGTTTTCTCAAGGCCCTTTCCTGGCGCTTATGTCCCCCAAGAGGATCTGGGGCTCTGGACCATGCCCACAACAACAGGCTGACCAGTGGAGATTCACTTTCCATTCTGGTCCCTTGGCAGGAAAAGAAGCTGACAGAAGACAATGCCCAGTCCCAAGATGAAGCAAGCAGAGAGTCTGGTGGTGAGTGTGCGGCTCTGGCCCTTCTGCTTGCTTGGGACTGTGGCAGAGACAGGGAGAGGCAATGCTGGTCAGGTCTCCTCTCCTCTGGGGAGGTGGTGATGGAGGGAGACCAGGGCGTGGAAAGCAGGGAGCCCACCCCCTGTTCTGGCCCACTGGCAGCGCTGATGCTGTTTCTCATCTGTCGTCCTGTCACCAGATCCCTCGTCTAGAACAGCGCAGCCGAAGGGTGCTCACGCCTCCCATGCCTGACCCAGTGATGGGGTCAGAGCTGCATATTTTTCTGTGTGACTGTTACATACTTTTAAGCCATTCCTCATCATAGTAGGAATTTCACATTTATTTCAAAAGTATTATTAAGTTGAATCTACTTGAAGTAAAATTTCTTTTTCAACATATAGTATTTTCACTATGTATATATGTGTGTGTGTGTATATATATATATACACACATACATATGAGGAGGGCATGGCAACCCACTCCAGTATTCTTGCCTGGAGAATCCCCATGGACAGAGGAGCCCAGCAGGCTACAGTCCATGGGGTTGCAGAGTCAGACATGACTGAGTGACTAAATATATATATACTATATATGTATACATACACACACACACACACACACACACACACACAGAGACATTTACAGTTTTGGGTCGTATCATTTCAGTAGTTTTGAGGTTTTTGAGTGTTACCTTAATTTATAAATTAATCTAGGAGGAATTGAGATCTTTTAGATATTCTATATGTTTCTTATAAAAAGAGTTAGCCTTTTAAGAGTTTTATAATACCTCAACTCCATGTGTGTTTTTCCTTGGTAAATTGCTCATTTCTTGTTGAGGTTGTATCTTTGTATTACAGTGTTCTTTAACCTCATGAGTTTATCCAACTCATAATTCATTATAGAATTTATTGTCATAATTTTTAACACTCATCCGTCCATACATTCACATTTAAGTATTATTGTTGAACCATTAGAGTTTCATAAGAATAGAATCATATATAAAATAATGACTCTTATGTCTGCTCCCTTCAAAGATCCTGCATTGGTTTTGTTTTGCTTATGGCTGCCTGTGCCAGAATTTCAGAACCATGTTTACTAGGCTCAGCTCTGTAATCTAGGGCCCTCGATGAAGACCAAGGCTGCTCTCCATTGTGTTTTACAGAAACCAGCAGCATCTGAAGGATCTCAGGGGAGAAGATGGCTGCTGGTTCCAACAGACGCCACAGAAAGTGAGTGCTTTTTTCCCGGGCAGTGGATCAGGAGAGGAGGGAGGAGGGACAGTGTCCTAATTTCTGTCTCCTAATAGCTGTTAGGGCACTCAGAGAAGGGATGGCTTGTCCCTGGACCATCAAGACTCTAATTCCCTCCCTGCCCCCTCCTCTTTTTCCCACCCTGCACCCCTCTGTCCTCTAACAGTGGCCCCTAACACCTCCCTGTCCTTCCCTCCTCCACCATCCTCTCTCCTCCCTGGTTGCTGAGGGCCAGGTTGACCCACTCTGAGACATCTGAGAGGTTGTGCTGTCCAGCGGGACACCCACTGGCCCAGGGAGGCTGTGGAGCACCTGTCCATGCATGCTAAGTCGCTTTAATCATGTCTGACTCTTTGCAACCCCATGGACTATAGCCTGCCAGGCTCCTCAGTCCATGGCATTCTCCAGGCAAGAATACTGGAGTGGGTTACCATGCCCTCCTCCAAGGATCATTCCAACCCAGGGATCGAACCCACATCTTACATCTCCTGCATTAGCAAGCAGGTTCTTTGCCGATGGCACCACTTGGGAAGCCCTGTGGAGCACCTGAACTGTGGCTAAATCTGAGGAGCTGTAGTATATAAGTCAATACTGTAGTTCAAGGATTTGGCAGAAAAAAGGACTGTAATTTGTCTCGTCAACAGTTTTTTTTGTTGTTGTTGCACATTGATTACATGTTGAGGGGCTTCCCTGGTGGCTCAAGTGGTAAAGAATTTGCCTGTAATGCAAGAGAACAGGGTTCAGTCCCTGGGTCGGGAAGATCCCCTGGAGAAGGGAATAGCAACCCACTCCAGTATTCTTGCCTTGAGAATCTCATGGACAGAGCCTGGCGGGCTGCAGTCCATGAAGTGACAGACTCGGACACACAGCCGAGTGACTAAGACTACATATTGCAGTGAAAATTTTAACTTACTTTTAATTGGAGGATGATCGCTTCACGGTGTTGTGCTGGTTTCTGCTGTAGAGCAACATGAACCAGCCATGGGGGTACATATATCCCCACCCTCTTGAGCCTCCTTCCAGCGCCCCCATCCCACCTCCCTTAGGTTATCACAGAGCACTGGATTGAGCTCTCTGTGTTATAAAGCAAGTTCCCATTAGCTGTCTATGTTACATAGTGAAATGAAATTTTTTTTGGAATACTTTGAGTTAGTACCATATGTAATAAAAACGAGTATTGTTAATGTTTTCAGTGTAGCTGTTACAGAATATAAACTTGTGTTGGGTGCCCTCCTTATGTACTGTGGATGGTGGGGTGCACAGCATTTCACACACACAGCATTGAATCCACAGCACAGTCCATGAGGCGGGTGGTGTTTGCTCCATTTTATGGTTAAATTCTTGCTCAGAGTCTGTCCCCATCCAGCTCTACCACAGTGTCAGGCAGTGAGGCTGAGCGGGGTGTGAGGCCAGAGACCTTCCTCCCTCCAGGCCTTTGCTTTGTCCCCGGTGCAGAGGCGGCAGCCAGGGGACCTCCCCCTCCTGAGGCAGGCAGGTGCCCTCCTCTGAGGTCTGTTGCCCCTCGCTGTCCCACCCTGTCTCCTATCACAGATGCCTTCTCCCTCTGTGACAGCAGTCTTCTCTTCCAGATGGGCCCTCATCCCCTGCTTAGGGCAGGACTCTCTGCTGACCTGGACTGCCCCCCACTGCCCTGGGGGCTGGCGAAGCCCAATGCCCAGTGCCGGTGTGGCTTGTTTCTCTGCTGCTGGGAAGCAGGTCAGGGGCGCAGAGCAGCAGGCCTACCAGCAGGGGGAGCGCCTCAGGTTCCCACCCTGAAGTCTAGGCCTGACTTGAGGGTCCTCTGACTTTGTGAAAGCCCGTTCCAACTCTGTCTCTGTGACTTTCCCCCAACCTAGGCCTGAAGCTGTTCTTCAGTGACTTTGCAGCTATCTCTCCCTTGTGACTTCTGTGATTTGCTGCTGAGGCAGATGGGCCTCACATGAAATGAGATCCTTGTGGCCAGAGAATAGGCCTGGGGTTCTCCGGATGCCGCGTGTGAAATGCTGCCAGTCACCAAGAAGGGACAGGAGACCTCAGTCAACACCTTGCTGGATGCTTGGAAATGCTGGGGCAAAGACTGACAAAAGAGACAATTCAAGAGCGCCTGCTGAACTCAGGAAAGTATTAACATGTTTATGAAGAAAGTGAGACAGGCTGTGCTGTGCCC
Source organism: Cervus canadensis (assembly GCF_019320065.1). Classification (NCBI taxonomy): domain Eukaryota; kingdom Metazoa; phylum Chordata; class Mammalia; order Artiodactyla; family Cervidae; genus Cervus; species Cervus canadensis. Next base: position 3,643,036 of record NC_057415.1, on the reverse strand, counting down.
TAAGCGTTTGAGGACCTCAATCTTTCCCTTCAGGACACACTCCTAATAGACTTCTACTTTTTATTTGTATTTGTTTGAAATTTGCCATTCATGTTAGTATGTATGCATTCAATGACGTTAACTTATAATGAAAGCGTTAGTCACTGAGTCATGTCCAACTCTTTGCGACCCCATGGACTGTAGCCCACCAGGCTCCTCTGTCCATGGGGTTTCTCCAGGCAAGAATACTGGAGTGGGTTGCCATTTCCTTCTCCAGGGGATCTTCCCTACCCAGGGATGGAACCTGGGTCTCCTGCACTACAGGCAGACTCTTTACCATCTGAGCCACCAGGGAAGCCCCGTAACTTGTAATATACATCATTAAAGTGCAAACATCTTGTATGTCTTTGTACTTTTATGTTTGTGCACATATTTATATGTGTTGAACAACGTTTTGGAAATATAATTTCTAGGCTGTTTATGTGGGCTACCTGGTTGAGCACTGGCAATCCAAAGCAATTAGAAATACAAAAGGAGGGCATTCCCTGGCTGTTCAGTGGGTAGGACTCTGCGCTGAGAGCCCTGAGTTCAATCCCTGGTCAGGAAGTAAGATCCCATAAGCCATGAGGCAAAAACAAACAAACAAACAAGAACCTACAAAACAGCAACAACAAAGGAGAGCAAGCCCACTGCTGGGGGAATTTGACCAGCTGGGGATTGCCTGGCGACTTCTACAGGGTCCAGGCTTTAAACATGGCAACTTTATAGTTGTGTGAATATTCGTACTTTTTATAGGGAGATGTTGACAGGTGAGCAGAGCGGGAGAAGTGGCACGCCCACGCAGCGCTGTCTGGTGTCCGTGAGCGGGGCTGTGATCCCCTGGGCTTCCTGTTGCTCACCTGGGAAGTCAGGGTGGGGTGTGGGTTAGATATGAGTGTCTGATAGTTTCTGTGTCACGTCTGGTCTTATCACCGACCTTCATTCCATCTGGGCTCAAGGAAGAGAGGACAGGGATCTGCCATGGTTTCTGGGAGGAAGAATGGACGGGCTCCTGGGTTATGTTCAGTGTTGGCTTGCTCAGCACTAGATGGGTCCCCCTTGATACTGGTGCTCTGAGCCCAGAATTGCCTTTCTGTGTTTGAATTGGCTAATTAAGGGTCTCAGCCCCTCTGTAAGCTTTGACCTTCTGCAGGAAAGACACAGAAATGCTGATTCTTCAATACTGTGAGAACTGACCTAAAATGCCTACTATATTAAGGTTTTGTCTTTTTTTTTAATTAAAAAAGTTGTGTTTTTTTTTTTTACTTCTGCTAAACCTTCTCCATAGTATTCCAATCACTGCAGGATAATTTAATGGCAGAAGCAATTCTCAGGGGGTTTTTGGTCTAATCCATCTCAAGGCTTGTGTGTTGTCTTCCCTAAGGTTGACATGACTGGTGTGGTCAAAACTGGAATTGCCTAAAATTTAGGTACAAATGGATCCAGTGTGTGGAGTTCCCCTGTGTTTTTAGAAGGGCTGATCCCCATGGTCTTTGTGCTACATCCCTCTGGCCCTGATGTCCCTCCCTTTCCTGGAAGTCAGGTGTTTCCTGTCTTTGCTGTTTCTTCTGTGAGGACACTCTGCCTTCATCCCCAGAAGGAGATAGAAACGAATTCTTGGGACTTCCCTGGTGGTTCAGTGGTTAAGACTCTGCACTCCCAATGCAAGGAGCCCGGGTTCAATCTCTGGTTGGGGAGCTGAGGTCCCACGTACCACAGCTAAGCACGTGCTCTGCAGCTACTGAGCCCACGTGCTGTAGAGCCTGCACATCACGACTAGAGAAGCCCGTGTGCTGCAGTGAAGAGTCTGCACAGCTGAAATAAATAAGATACCATAAAATTTGAAACTGTCACCTATATATCACAAAAAGCATGTCCATTTGTAAAACCGTTTAAAAAAATAGTCAAGTGTTAGGTCACTTGTCCCTTTCTCAGAAGACTTCCTTGAGTGCCCATCTAAAGTATCAGCCTTGTCAGTATTTGTCATGTATATTCATTTGTACACGTTTCTTGTGTGTTTTACTACTGAGAATCTTCAAGAAACGTGAAACTTGACTCCTTTGTTACTTTCCTGTGGGTGCTTAGTCGCTCAGTCGTGTCCGACTCTGCGACCCCGTGAACTATAGCCTACCAGACTCCTCTGTCCATGGGATTGATTCTCCAGGCAAGAATACTGGAGTGACTTGCCATTTCCTACTCCAGGGGATCTTCCCGATCCAGGGATCGAACTCGCGTGTCCTGTGTCTCCTGCATTGCAGGCGAGTTCTTTGCCTGCTGAGCCATCCGGGAAGCATTACTGCTTTATGCCAATGCAAGTGTGACAATTTAAAGTTTACTTGAAGACTGGATGCCTGTTCAGGTTCCTCCCCAGTAATGAATGTGACCAAATTAAATGTGCAATGTCATACAGAAATCGTATAATTTTATGTAAACGTGCAATTTTATGATTTTGAACCAAATTGAATATTCAGTGTTATATACAAATTTTGCAATTTTCTATAAATATGCAATTTAAAGAATTTGTGGTCAAATATGCAATGTTATATAAAAATTTTATATAAATAAGCAATTGGATGAATTTGTGACCAAAATAAATGGCAGTTACATAGAAATTTTGCAATTTTATGTAAATATGCAATTTTATGACTGTAACCAAATTAAACATGTGCTGTTATATACAAATATTATAATTTTATATAGTTTTATACATTTTGACAAATGTGGAATGTTATAACAAGTATAAGAACTATTAAAATTATGAAATTATAGTTTTCTATAAATATAGTTTTATGAATTTGTGACCAAATTAAATATGTAATTTTACATAACAAGAGGCATCTGCGTGTGTGTTTTCCCCATCCTCTGGTTCTCTGGAGCAGTTCTGAGTGAAGGGCACAGCGCTGTGTTCTTGTGTGACCCGCTCCTTCCCTCTCCCCTTTATGCCTCAGGCTCATCCTGCATGGGTGTGTCTCCTGCTCTGACTCAAGACTTCCAGGTGCCAGAGTCCTGGGGGCCTGGAACTCAGCCCCTCCTCCGCCCACCTCCTCCCTGCTCTTCCCCTGGGAGAGGGGCCCCAGCCTGCCGGGCCCTGAACGGCCTCCCTCCTGTGGTGTCTCTGAGTCCTGTCTGGGCCTGCTGGGCTCCCTGGACGTGCAGACCGGCTCTGAGAGCTGTTGGGAAGGGCTGGTGGTGCCCGGCTTGCTGGCGTTCTTCTGTGGCCCCTCACTTGTGAGCCCCCTGCCACTACGGGGCCACCTTCCCCTTCTGTCCCTGCTGTCCTTTCTGCATCCTCATCACAGTGGGTCTGGTGGCTCAGCCCTGCAACCTCATGGAGACCCAACTCCCTTCCCCTGGACCTTAGGGTAGGATCCCCCACCCACCTAGATTTCCTGGGGGAGCCCCTTGGTCCCACCCCTGTCCCCTTCCCCGGAGCAAAGGTGATAGTGCAGATCTGCACACCCCCCTGACTGCCCCCACTCCTGCCTGTGAGCGACTCCATATTACATCAGGAGTGGGAAGAAAAATACTTTAATCACAAATCAGGAGAAAGAGGTGAATTTATAATTACTTTAAATACTTGAAAAGCAGTGTTGCCTGGCAAGTCCCAGTCCATGGGGTCACAAGGAGTCGAACATGACTGAGCAACTAACATTTCACATATGGGATGCGTCTGAGCAGTTCTGCAGGATAGGTAAGAGCACGTATTAGTGGAAATCACCCGAAAACTTAGTGTTTTAAAACTACAGCCTTATTCTTGTTCACTCAGTCACGTCCGACTCTTTGTGATCCCATGGACTGCAGCATGCCAGACTTCCCTCTCCTTCACCATCTCGCAGAGTTTGCTCTAACTCCTGTCCACTGAGTTGGTGATGCCATCCAACCATCTCATCCCGTCAACCACTTCTTTTCATGCCTTCAATCTTTCCCAGCATCACTCTTTTCAAGTGAGTCGGCTCTTCCCATCAGGTGGCCAAAGTATTGGAGCTTCAGCCTCAGTCCTTCCAATGAATATTCAGGGTTGATATCTTTCAAGATTGACTGGCTTGATCTCCTTGCTGTCCAAGGGACTCTCAAGAGTCTTCTCCAACACCACGGTTAAAAAGCATCAGTTCTTCGGTGCTCAGCCTTCTTTATGGTCCTACTTTCACATCCGTACATGACTACTGGAAATACTATAGCGTTGACCAGACGGATCTTTGTCAGCAAAGTGATGTCTCTGCTTTCTAATATGGCATCTAGGTTTGTCACAGCCTTTATTACATCACCATTTCTAATGGTTCAGTGTAGTTTGGTTCTCTGATACTGAGGCTCACCAGACTGGGGCTGTGAGGAATGGAATGGAAAAGATACCTGTGCTTCCAAGCTTACACAAGAGGTAGGGGCTGGATTCAGTTCTTGGGGGCAGATGGCAGGAGGCTGTCCTTTGTCCCTGTGATGTGGGCATCTCCATTTATTGTTTATTGTGATGTGGCCCTCTCCATTTATTATTAGTCACTCTGTTTAATATTAGTCACTCAGTCATGTCAGACTCTTTGTAACCCCATGGACTGTAGCCTACCAGGCTCCTATGTCCATGGAATTCTTCAGGCAAGAATACTGGAGTAGGTTGCTATTTCCGTCTCCAGATCTTCCCAACCTAGGGATCACACCCAAGTCTCCTGCACTGGCAGACGGATCCTTCACGGCTGAGCCACCAGGGAAGCCCAGTCCTCTCCACGTGTGTATGTACATGCTAAGTCTCTTCAGCTGTGTCCGACCCTTTGCGACCCTATGCCAGGCCCCCTCTGTCCATGGAATTCTCCAGGCAAGAATACTGGTGTGGGTTGCCATGCCTTCCTCCAGGTGATCTTTCCGATTGAGGAACTGAACTGGCATCTCTTAGGTCTCTAGCAATGGCAAGCAGGTTCTTTACCCCCAGTGCCACCAGGGAAGCCCGGGCCTCTCCATAGGGCTGCACAAAACATAGCAGCTTGTTTCATCAGAGCAAGTGAGTGACTGGGTGCGGGGGTTGGGGGGGGTGGGGGGCAAGTCACCATCCTTTGACCCTGATCTTGAGACATCCCACTGCTTCTGTTGATCCATTTCTTGGTATTTTCTCTGAAATGCTGACAGGTCTGAGATCCTACTTGCGAGTTAACAAGTTACCACAGTTATTTATGTGAGTCTTTATGAGTGTGCATGTATACCTGGGTAGCATGTATATACCAGTATACAAGTGTATATGTATGTATACAAACGTACATGCTAGCCAACTGTACACATACCATCCCGTTGTGAGATCTCTGGATCAAGGATCAGAGTGTTTCGTTGCTGAGTAAACTTCGCCCTGGTACCCCATGGGGGGAGAGGGTAGAGGCACATGTACCTGTGTGTGCAGTGGGGTTTATGCATAAATTCCAGGTTATGAAACTCAGAGCTTAAATAGATGGCTGACACATCTACCCCTGCTCTCCTCCTCAGTAAGAAAGATCCTGTATTTTCTTCTGGAATAGAAACAAAGTCTCTTTTGGAGGAAAGAAGCCTAGAATGTGACTACACATCCCTGAAGGGCAGGGGACAACCTCTAGTCCCTACAGGGCAGTAGCCAACCTCTCCCTTCTAAGGCGTGTCAATCATTTGTGCTTGTTGCATGCTAAGTCGCTTCAGTCATGTCTAACTCTTTGCAACCTTATGGACCTTAACCCACCAGGCTTCTCTATTCATGGGATTCGCCAGGCAAGAATACTGGAGTGGATTGCCGTGCTCTCTTCCAGAGGATCTTCTTGACCCAGAGATGGAACAGGCATCTCTTAGATCTCCTGCATTGACAGGCAGGGTTCTTTACCACTAGCACCACCTGGGAAGTCCTGTTAACCATTCAAACAGCCTTTAAGCAAAGTTGCCCACAATCTTTGCTGAAAAAACTTAAACTTTAAGCAAATCTGAAAAATGTCATGTCCATTTGATTAATTGAAAATAATAGGATTAAAGGCCGGAAATTTGTCCCCAGTAGTCAAGATAAGCAGGGTGCACACAGTCTCTCTGCCTGGATGTTAAACATTCCCTCTATGGAATTTCATTAAATACATAAACTTTTAAAGGTTTTTTGACATCTCCCAATAGTTTGCATTGGACAAATAAAAACTACAAAACTGTTTTTGGAATACATTTCCACAAAAACATGAAGTGACTTTTCACTCATCCCTTTCCTGGGTCCTGACTCATCTTTCCCTGTTTTTCTTGACTCCTCAGACTCGGGTTTTACTCTTGTCTCAGCACTTGACTACTCTTCCTCCGGTTTGTCTTTTCTGTCCCCTTGGGCACACCTCATGCTCTCCCTGCTGAATCACAGCAAAAGGTCTTTGGCTTTGACAGCTGTCTCCGTCCTCCATTATGCTACGATCCCATAGGAGTCTGGAATCTTCCTGATTCAAACCACTTCCCAGGATTTCCACCTTTCCCTTCCTGCAGAGTGTCCAGACAATGTCTTATTAAGCACTTGGCTTTTGCTCCATTCTCTGAGTTGCTGAAACCATTTCCACACTAATGACCATTTTAGTCTACCCATTAGCCTTGTTAAATAATCACGGATTATAGAGACATTTGGGCTTCTCCAGTGGCTCACATGGTGAGGAATCTGCCTGCAATGCAGGAGACCTGGGTTCAATCCCTGGGTTGGGAAGATCCCCTGGAGAAGGGGATGGCAACCCATTCCAATGTTCTTGTCTGGAGAATCCCATGGACAGAGCAGCCTGGCAAGCTACAGTTCACGGGTTGCAAAGAGTCAGACACAACTGAGTGACAAACACACATATAGACATTTATGTGACAAAATGTTTCTGTAGTATTATTCAAATGTCAAAAACTTCAAAATAATTTAAATGCTCCCAACGGGATTCTGGTTAAGCTACTGGTGTTAGACCCATACAGTATGTTAGGGAGTTATCAAAAGTAACATTGTAGCAAAATAATTAAAAGAAAAAATGTAATAAAAAGAAAAGTGTTTAAAAATGTTAAGAGGAAAAGACAAGATTAACAGTATTTACCTGTGGTGGTTTTAAGGCAGGTGCACACATTCTTTGATCTTTTTCTTTCAAGATATATAGCTGAACATGGGGTGCAATTAGTGACTCATCTGTAATCATTAGGACAAGGCAGAGGTGGCTATACATGACCAGTTGCTAGAACTGGGATCTCTCTTCTGGATCAAAGGGCCAGCAACAAGCCATCACAGCAAACAGTTCCTCAGCACAGTGCAGTAACCATCTTTTAGGGCACGCAACCATGTCAAAGGCGGCCATGTCCATGTAGGGCATTTGGCCCAGAGTCAAAAGCTAGTTCCCACAGCATCACTCTGAAGGCCCACAGGTCACTGGCACTGGAGAACTCATTATTAACCAGACTTTCAAGGGCCGTCCACCGAACCCACCTGTTTTCACTGTCCCCCAGGCAATGATAGTCCATGGGGAACAAGTCTCTGGAGACAGCATTGTCTGTGATCTTAACTTGAAGTGTGTCCTCAGTGATACAGTTCCTAGCAGCCACATCTTGGTGGATGACGTCCCTTCTGGACAGATAGCTCATTCCCTAGGCAATCTGAACAGTCATGTGAACCAAGTATTGTTGAGAAACCGCCTGTGGAGTATGGGCCTCTACTAATTGGCACTGCCGTAAAAACAACCTAAGATTCCCCCAATTCATGTAAGGCAATATCCCCATGGGCTTTTCTCCTTCTACATACACCCCGGTGATAGGAAGATTTCTGTGATGAAGACCTTGTAGCTTACAACTCTCAGTGAGCATCACTGTCACCTGAATTTCAGAGGCCTGATCTTTCAGTGTTTTTACAAATACTTGCTTTTCTTTATTTGGATCTTTTTCTTTCTTTCCTTTGGCCACAGACTTTATTGTTTGAATATTTGCAACTATTATTCTACACACTTTTAATTTCTTCCAAAACTCTATGCTCCATATTGCTAGGTCACTTCACTCTCCATTTTATTCTACATTTCCCTCAAGCAGTGTTTCCCCAAATCACAATCTGCCTGATTGTGGATTGTTGTTGTTCAGTTGCTAAGTTGTACCTGACTCTTTGTGATGTCTTGGACTGTAGGCCACCAGGCTCCTCTGTCCATGAGATTTCCCAGGCAAGAATACTGGAGTGGGTTGCCATTCCTTCTCCATATTGGGATCTTTGTCACCTACTAAACTCCCATGGAAAATATGCTCAAAAGTACCTTATTGAAGTTCACCTTTTAGAGTTCTCCTCTCCCTGGATATTGCAATATCCTTCACCTTAGCGTTGGCCTCCAAAAGAGTGACACTTCTCAGGTCATTCTTCTGTCTTCTTTGAAGACAGAACCCTGCTTGAGTGAAAATAAAAACAAAAAACCAAACTCTATTGCTATGTCAGATACGATATCATTAACATGGTTCAGAAGTGATGATGCAAAACAATTTGTTAAACAAAAGAATGTTTATTATGCAATCTGAGACAAAATGCACTCAGGAGTGAGTCTGGAATCAGAAGCAGCTTTGTATTTGTTGGACTGTGATCCTCAGCCACTTTTGCCAGAACACGCAGAACGGACGGGTCTGGTGCCCTGTGTGCTGGGCTGCAGGCCCAATTTCTTAACACAGGACAGGTTACCTGGGCCAACCAGCCCTGTGCCCAGTGGGCAAAGCTGTCACTCTCCCGGCCTCACGGGGCTAGCGGGAGGGACTCACTGAAGTCAAAGTGCCACGGGTTACCCTGCAGAGGGGTGTGATGCAGGAGAAGGGTGCCCATTTTATTGACTGCAGCCCCATCCACTTCTTCTTCCATCTTCCTGGCTTCCTCCAATTCTCCTGGATTTAACACCAATTAACCTCAACTTTGGCCCCTTACCTAAATTTCTCAAGAATTTGATCTGGTTATAAATAGAAGGAGGAAAAAATAAATAAATAAATAAACCTTTTTCTGTGCGCAAAGACTCTGCATAACCATCCTGCTTTTAAAAAACAGAGTATAGCACCAGAACACTACATCTTATTCCCTTTCATTTCCTTTTATAATAGTTGAAAATAACATGAGGTGCTCTGGCCGAAAGTCAAGCTTGCTCTAGGCCCATGACTACCCAATAAAGCCACAATTACACAAAGGCTCTGCAGAGCTCCACCTTCTCACCCCACGGCACAAACCCCAGTTCCAAGCTAGAGACCTGGGCCAGGATGCATTTCTTGGCCAGCCTACTCAAGATGGATGCTTATTTAACTCTTACCTTCTTCTAAGCAAAAGCAGGAAATCTGGAAATTAGTTTTCTAAAATAAAGCAAGGCACGTTCAGGAGATGGTTAAAATGGCAATAATTTCAAATTAATTATTTTTTTTAGGTCATTTGAGGTGCTGGGGAAGACTCATGAGAGTCCCTTTGGACAACAAGGATTTTGGCCAACTGATGGGAAGAACTGATTCATTGGAAAAAACCCTGATGCTGGGAAAGATTGAGGGCAGGAGGAGAAGGGAGTGACAGAGGATAAGATGGTTGGATGGCATCACCGACTCAGTGGACCTGAGTTTGAGTAGACTCTGGGCGATAGTGAAGGACAGGGAAGCCTGGCATGCTGTGGTGCATGGGGTCACAGAGTCGGACACAACTGAGTGACTGAATAACAACAAATGAGGATTAAAGTCATGTACATTGGATGCTCAGTGTATGGGACCATTGAATAAATTCACTGTTACTGCTGAATCACTGTGATTACTGTAAATGTAGAAACTGCCTGGAATTCCCCTTTCAAAAAAAAAATTTTTTTTTTTTTTTTTAGGACTTCAATGTTGGGCCTGTGGTTAAGCGTCCACCTGCCAATGCAGGGGACACAGGTTCCATCCTTGGTCCAGGGATATCCCACATGCCATGAGGCAACTAGGCCAGTGTGCCACAGCTACTGAAGCCCACACGCCCTGCAGCCCATGCTCCAAAACAAGAGAATCCACATCAGTGAGAAGCCCGTGCATTGTATCTAGAGAAAGCCTGAGCATAGCAATAAGATCCAGCGCAGCCAAAAATAAATAAGCGAAATTAAAAAAAAAAAGATTGGTACCTGTCTAAAAAAATTAGCATTGTTCAAGGTAATGCTTGCTTACAAGCATTTGGTTTGTTGGGAGAAACCACTTGCTCTGGTCTCAGCAGTGCTGTGTCCACAGCGTGTGTCCCTTTAGTCATGTTTGTGCTTTTCTTCATGGCTCATTAAATGGTGTTTTTCCCCCATAGCAGTAAGTTTGAATTATTGTATCACTATGCAGTTACAAGCATAATGTAGATGGATCATACACTATATAACCTGTGCAATTTATAAATGAGATTATGCTTACATAAAGAAATGATCCTCTAAGTGTCGAATTAATGGGCTTTTGACACAATCTCCTTTCTGTGTTGGTGCTTGTATTTAACACTGTAAATCTCATCAGCTTTTGCATGGTTAATGTCTCTACTAGACTCTTACAAAGTATCTTCTATGGTTCATAAAATGTGAAGACTTCACTTGCAATTATGCTAGCTTTCATTCTTACACATTTTTATAGGGTACCTGCTTTAATGAATTTATTTTCAGAAGTTTTAAATCAAATTCTAGGTAAGGATTTTACATTAATGTCCAATAGGTGGTTAGATTTGTTCAGTGTTAAACTAGGTATTATGGTAACTTCCTCATCAGTTAAATTACTGTTTTAAAGTATAACATGTTTTTTATTAAGAGAAATAGGTTATAGAGAAGTTTGGCTGAGAACAGACAGCTGTTGAGGCCCTTTGATGTACAGGATGCTCTGCTTTAATAAATCACGATGTTGTATCAGACTCGTATCTTCCTGAGTAATAATTTATAGTGTTTCTCTAGTAAATCTTGAATAGCTTATTTAACTTCTGTGGTCAAAAAAAAAATGTTTTGTTTCCAGCTACTGTTCTCTAAGTCTTAATGTCACTTATAGGTTTGCCATCATTTTTGCTTTCCTGTATTTGCCTATACTGATTCTTGAATTTTTAGCTTCAAAGTCACAATCAACCTGGTTTCTCTCCATTTCTTTGCATGCATCTATCAGCCCAGTGATTTAAGGAAGCATCGTCGAAAGGTAAACTATTTAGTAATTTAGCATGGCTTTGTTTCTCTGTGAAGTGTTAAAGAGTGCTTATCGTGTCACGTGAATGAACACTGTGTGGTTATGTACTGGTGAATAATTGACGTTTTAATGGAAGTTTTGAAACTCACCCACCACTTAAAATATGCTGATGGTTCTGTTGGGAAAAGGTCATTCGTTGAGACAATTGTAACAGTTTCCCTTTCTGCCACTTGTTTGCTTTCTAATCATCTCATGCTTATTTATAATAGACATAGTAGTATTTATTATTTTGAAAATTTTATTTCTTTGGCCATGCTGCACAGCTTATGGGATCGTGGTTCCCCAACCAGGGATCAGACCGGTGTCCCGGCAGTGAAAGTGCCAAGTCCTAACGTCTGGACCACCATGGAATTTCCGCTTAGTGTTTTCTTAAAAGCAATGACTGAATCAGAGCCATAGGTATTAGACTTGGGGGAAGCCCTCTAATGACAGGGGTAGCAGTGTGCAGGAGACTCTGCCCGCCAGGCACCGTGTCGAGTGCTTTCCGAGCCTGTCATCTAATCCCGCAGACACCCAGGTGAGGTCCAGGCTGCAGTTATCCCTATTCAGCAGACGTGGACACTGAGGCTTAGAGAGGCCGGGCCCCGTGCCCAGGCTCACACACCCAGCAGTGCGGTGCAGACTCGTCTGATCAGAGCCTGGACACTTAACCGTGGGGCCGTCCAGCCCGCTTTCCTCCAGAGGCTCTCGTGTCCCTCACAGCGTCCCTGATGGAGGGAGCGGCAGGAGGGAGCTCGCTTCCTCTCCCCTTTGGTCCCTTGGATGAGCCCCTGTTGTTGGAGTCCAGTGCCCCGAGGGCTGGCCGTCCTTCTCCCTCTCCCGCTCCCAGCCCACTGACTGAGACTCCTGGGACCTTCCCGCAGGTCTCGGGCAGCCGCGCTCCAGTTCAGGCAGCTCAGTGCCCGGGAGCCCTTCTGCTGGGCACAGCGGAGCTGCTCCGTCAGCCTGGGGCTGGTGACCTGGGTGTGCCACTCACCGGCTTTGTGGCCTGCTCTGCCCTCCTGTTAAGTGAGTACGCGGTCCTGCCCATCCTAGTCACCTGGGCACCAGGGGGGCCGGCTTCCCTCCTGGGGGAGGGCGGGCTTCCCTCCTGGGGGAGGGCGGCCAGGCTGGGGGCCCAGAGCCCTTCCTCAGGAGGAGGCCCGGGGAAAGGGCCGGCTGCGGTCCCTGACTTTGAGGCAGGTGCATGTTTCTACAGACTTCCCCTGGCTTAACCACAACCCAAATGTGTGAGACCTGTCTGGACCCTGAAGAGGTTAATCTGTTCCCCACACTGTTGCCACCACTGTCTTTCCTGTCCCCACACCCAGGACCAGCGGAAAAGCTGGGACTCCAGGAGAGATCATCTTTTTTTTGTTTGTTTTAACTAGTTTATTTTTTAATTGAAGGACAATTGCTTTACAGAATTTTGTTCTTTTCTGTCAAACCTCAACATGAATTAGCCATAGGTATACATATATCCCTTCCCTTTTGAACCTCCCTCCCATTTCCCTCCCCATCCCACCCCTCTAGGTTGCTACAAGATCATCTCTTAGTGAAGACCTGGGGGTGCTTTATGTAGACCACAGTGAGTAAATTACACTGGACTGCGTGTAAGCACTTCACTGTGTAGCCCCAGTCGTGTGTTACAGAGAAATATGAGCCAGACACATGGTGTTCGCATGCCGGGTTAGGTACCTCCCTGTGTTTCACTTGGTGTCACGGGTTCCAGTAACCTGCATCATCACTACAAAGGATCTTGGGTGGTGGTACAAGCTGTTTCCTTTTCTCCTTCAAACAGAAAGGTCTGGAAGGCTTGCTGAGAGGTTCCTTACCCTTGCTAGTGGTGCTTCTGAGCAGCATCTGGCGATGAGCAGTCCTTTCATCAGGGCAGTTGGTGCCATGCAGGGTTCATGGGGCTGGCGTCGCTCTGCTGTCCTGCCCGGCGGGGCCATCTGGTCGCCGCATTCCAGGGAGGGCGGAGCCCCGCTGCAGGGAGGTTCCCGTCTGGGGTCTCTGCACTCAGTCAGGTGCTCTCGCTGCCCCACGCCCCGCTTCTCTACAAGACAGTCCTTTAAGATGGCATTAAGCTAGTACAAGGCATTTTTTTGTACTTGGCGGATAGCATAGCTAATAGATTTTCAAATATGTTTGTGGTTATAATGTAAGGCCCGTATGATTGCCTTCTTTGACACAGTCTCTTGTTAGCCAATTTTATACTTAGCGCATTCACTCAGATGCCAGCTCTACGGGAAGAGGTGCAAAATGCCAAGTCCACCATCAAATCTGAAACCTCGAGCCCTGCCTCGCCTGAGTCTCTTCGGCTGGAGCAGCTGCACACGGGGGCGCTGTGCGCGGCCAGCCCCGAGGACCTCAGGGACGCCCGCAAGTAAGGGGCCTGCGCGCCTCGTCAGTTTCAGGAGCCCTGCGCCTCTTGTCTTGAAAGAGTTGGAAGGATGATTTTAAAGGAATTGCACTGGATGCGGTGCCTGTGTTTAGTGGTGAACTTCAGATGCTGGGGGAAAAGAGCTCAGGGACCTCAGTGATTTTAGAAAGTGTCCATCTCTGCGGATTGACTCCTGTGGGAGCTTTCTTCCTGCTCTTGCTAGAGGTCTGCCCGTCCGGGGCGCGTTCCTGATGGTGACGGCCCCGTGCCTCTCAGGTTCGCTCTTGAGGGTCCCTCCCTTTTCCTCAAGGGTCTCCTCTCAGGAGACTCTGTCCCCTCCTGTGGCTGACACTGCCCTCATTCGACCACCACCTGCTGAACTCCCGGCCTGAGCCAGGAAGCCCCCGACGGAGGGCACGAGTGGTCTCCTGAACAGCAGCCCTGCACGGTGACTGTCGCTCTCCTGCCACGGCCGGGGACGGTCACCCTGCGGGAGGCGGGGGGAGCTGCCCAGAGCTGGGGAGCTCGACTTCTCTGGGAGCCTCATCACCTGACAAGCGGTGACCCTGAGGGAGGGTCGGAGCGCCCTCTGCGCCAGCTGGCCTGGAGTCAAGCCCTCCTCGGGGGCAGCTCCAGTCAGAGACACTCAGCTTCCTGGGGCGGATGTCTGTGGCCGGGAGCCCCCATTGCTCATGTGGAGTGTGGTTGGTGAAGCGGACGCCACTGTCTGCTCCAGGTGGAGGCACGGGTGTTGCTGGTGGCCGGTTCTATCAGTCAGTCTTGGGGAGGGGGTGTGTGTTTGCATGAGGGCGCCGGTTAAAGGGTGTTTTCTGTCCCTGAAGCTCGACAGGCTCTCAGGACGGCCCCGGGGGCAACCCCAGCTGCAGCAGCAGCCAGGACTCGGTGCACGAAGCCCCGAAGAAGGGCCAGCAGGTCCTCCATCGGCCGCTTGTTTGGCAAGAAGGAAAGGGGTCGGCCTGGACACCCCGGTAAGGAGGCCTTAGGACCAGGTGGGTGCTTCCCCATTCAGAGGAGGAGGGCCTGCAGGCATGTCCCTTCTGTGTCTCCCCCGCTGCCCCATGAGGCTCCTGTCACTCACGCTCGGGGTCCTCCTGGGAGCAGGAGCGGAGGAGGCGTCTGTCTTCTCGGTGGGTCCGAGATGATCGGATGAGTTAATGAGTGGGTGGGGGGATGGATGGATGGATGGATTAGTGAGTGGATGGATCGATGAACCGATGGCTGGCTCGATGGGTGGATGGAATTTGTGAGTGGATGGATGGATGGATTAGTGAGTGGATGGATGGATGAACAGATGGCTGGCTGGATGGGTGGATGAACGGAGGATGGAATGAATAAAGCAGATGCTTATACTCCAGTGCTAGAAACATATTCTGTGAAGTTGATTGAGTAGGAGCTGGGCAATGATTATTTCCCCCAGAACACTGACAAGTGTTTGGAAACGGCCCAAGTGCTCATCAATGAGGGGTGAGGTACAATCTGTGGACACCCAGCAAGGAACAGCCCTCCTCCTCCTTCCTGCCACCTTCCCCGTCCCCAGGAGCTCTCAGGGTTTCTGCCCATGCCCCCCACCCCACACCACAGCGACACACGTCTTCCTGGGGTCTTCTCATCACACAGTGTTATCATCAGGCCCCATCTCGCTCGCTTGGCTTCATCTCCTTGAGGACAGGATATATTCCTGCCTCTTCACCAGAAATTTGTTGAGTGTCTTGTTTGTGCTGGGTGTGGGACGTAGAGGGGTATGTAAACCAGATGTGGTCTGGACCACAGTTAAGTGACAAGAGAGAAAAAGGAGCAGGTTATTGAATGCTATCCCTCTTATTAATAAATACAACGCTGAGATGGTGGTGCATTGATTATATACCAGATGCTGGATGTGCCCGTTCCCAAGCAGGTGCTGCCACCTCCCCATTTACAGAGGAAGACACAGTGATGGTCACGCGGTCAGGGAGTGGTGAGGGCAGCTTCACACCCACGCAGTGGGACCATGCACTTTGCCGAGCCCCAGCCACCTCTCTGGTGGATGCAACAGGAATGAGATGGTTCTATGGCATCACTGATTGAATGGACATGAGTTTGAGCAAACTCCAGGAGATAGTGAAGGACAGGAAAGCCTGGAGTGCTGCAGTCCACACAGTGGCAAAGAGTCGGACACAACTGAGTGACTGAACTAAAGCCTGGATGTGTGCTAACCTGCTTCAGTCGTGTCTCACTCTTTGCGACCCCGGGGAATGTAGCCCACTAGCTCCTCTGTCCATGGGATTCTCCAGGCAAGAATACTGGAGTGGGTTGTCATGCCCTCCTCCAGGCCATCTTCTCGACCCAGGGACCGAACCCACATCTCTCATTATCTCTTGCATTAGCAGGCAGGATCTTTACCGCTAGAGCCACCTGGAAAGCCACAGTGAACACTGCCAACTAGGAAATGCAGAAACGAAGGGCTGCTCCTAATTTAAACTGGAAGAGCAGCAAGTACAGGTTGTAACGAGGAAAACACACGATGAGGGACAACAGTGCCGACAGAAACAAGCAGGGATGCGTTCACCCACATAAAGAAAACATCTGTGCCATTCGGAAGAGGAGCCTGTCAACCCTTGGAGGGACAGTTGGAACCAGAATGAAAACCGAGGCCATGGTCAGCAGTGCCCACGCACACAGCCCATGTGGCGTGGTGTCACTCACCGGGCTTCCTGCGTCCCCAGAGCCGCTGACGGTAACATTTCTGAGTGTTAGGCCGGCAGCGTCCCGAGTGAGCTAAGGCATCGCTGCTGTCCTTCCAGTGCTGCTGCGGGGCCCTCTGTGGGCGGCCACCATCATCCCCTGCCCCGCCGCCCGCTGGGGCCCGACTGTCCCCCTGGGATCCTTTCAGCCCTTGAGCTTGGGTGTTCCCAGCCCTCCACCACACCAGACTGGGACGCAACTCAGGACTTGGGCTTGAGTTATCAAGGCGATTGTGAATCTGGAAGGACACAGTCCTGGGGCCCGTGAGACAGCAGGAGAGCAGAGCCCCCACGGGGAGGAAGCAGAGTCGGGGAGCGTGCCCACAGCCACGGCTGCCTCCTGCACAAGTGCCCCTTCGCCTCTCCTTGACCTGAAACAGAGCCCAGCTGCTGCTGCTCCGCAGGTGCTTCCTGGAGATGCACCTCCTGCAAGAGCCATTGTCCTGCGGCTCTGGGGCTGCCTCAGTGTGCTCAGGAGCACCAGACAAGCGGAGCTGCCACGCCTCATACTGGAGGTGGGGGGCCTGATAGTGGGGAACGGCCTGAGGCCGGGGGAGGGTCTGAGGGTGGGGGAGGGCATGATGATGGACTAGGGTCTCATGCTGTGGGACGGTCTGATGCGGGAGATGCCTGACGCTGAGGGAAGGTCTGATGCTGGACTAGGGCCTGATGCTGTACTAGGGCCTGATGCTGGAGGGCCTGATGCTGGGGGTCTGATGCTGGACTAGGGCCTGATGCTGGGGGGAGGGCCTGATGCTGAACTAGGGTCTGATGCTGGACTAGGGCCTTATGCTGGGGGGAAACGACTGATGCTGGGGGGCAACCTCTGATCCTGGACTGAGGTCTGATGCTGGGTGAGGGCCTGACGCTGGAGTAGGGCCGGATGCTGGATGAGGGCCTGATGCTGGACTAGGGTCTGATGCTGGGGGAGGGCCTGATGCTGGTAAGATCTGATGCTAGGTGAGGAACTGACACTGGGGGAGGGTCTGCTGCTGGAGGAGGGCCTGATGCGGTGGACTAGGGCCTGACACTGAGGAAGGGTCTGATGCTGGGGGAGGGTCTGATGCTGGACTAGGGCCTGATGCTGGGGGAGGGTCTGATGCTGGGTAGGGTCTGATGCTGGACTAAGGCCTGACGCGGAGGGAGGGTCTCATGCTGGGTGAGGGTCTGATGCTGGGCTAGGGCCTGATGCTGGGGGAGGGCCTGATGCTGGGTGAGGGCCTGACACTGGAGGAGGGCCTCCTGAGACCCTGTGGTGGCCGGGAGCCACCTGAGACCCTGTGGTGGCCGGGAAGCTGAAAATATTTACACCCCGAAAGCTGAGCGGCCCGGTGCTGCTCCAGTCGCCCAGGCATGACCCTCAGAGTAAGGCAGCAGGCGCCCTCGGCAGAATGGAGAGTGGTCACGGACCTCTTTGTGGACACTGAGGATGCAGGACAGATGACTGACGCATGACCCAATGCCGGGCGAGGAGGCGGCTCGTCCAGCCTAGCTCCTCCCCAGGGAATCACCCCCACCTTGGCCCCCTCCTTCAATACAGTGAGGGGCCTGCCAGCGCACTACCAACTCCCCTCCTGCTTGTTTATCCGGAACTTCAGCAGCAGCGTTTAGGATCCAACCCCCACAGGTCACCACCACCTCTGACAACTCTGCAGGCAGCTCAGGGCGCGCGTTCTTCCACAGCCGGGGAGCAAAGCAGGATTTCCTTTCCAGTCTGGAGCTGTTACTTTCTCTCCCTCCCAGGCTGGATCCGATGCCCACAGCCAACAGCCGATCTGGAGCACAGCGGCCTCCAAAAACTTGTGGTAGAGACCACCCATCTGCAGCTTCAGGGGTCTCACCCAGAAAACATCAGCAAGGTAACATGGAGGCAGCAGCATGCCCAAAGGATCCGCCAGCGTGACTCTTCAACAGCAAGAAGTCAGAACTGTTCCAAAAACATGGCCAGAGTGAAAGCTTAGCGATTCGCCCAACTTTCTGATCAAAACAGCTTTGTCCCCCAGATTGGCCTTGCTCTCACACTGACGAGACTCTGTTTATGAGATAGTCAGCACCAGGCAGAGCACTGCAGGAATCAGGGATGACACTCTGGTCATGAGAGGCGCCCCTCTCTCAAGCAGGTGCTGGCTCACCAGTGTGACAAGCCCTATCATTCTGGGCTGAGCCTGACCGGAAACAAGGCAGATGGGGTGGAATTACAGAGGAATCTGACCCCAGCTTACACCTCAGCACAGAGTAAAGGCAGACATCTCAAGTTACCCAGCCTGGGAAACGCACACCCGCTTCACTGCAGATGCAGCACACCTGCTCCAGTCTATTGTCCCCTCTGCAGGGCGGACACAGCCCCCAGCTGATCCAGCCCCCTCTCTGAGTACCAGCAAAGGATGCTGCACTGTTAACAGCTTCAGTCCCACCTACTTAGACCTGCCTGTCCTCAGCCTGGTGGGCCACGGTTTGACGCCAGAGGACAGGGTCCTCTCTGAAGGTCACCAAGTGTGCGAAGGACAGCAGCACGCTAGGTGGCTGACTTTCCAGCCTCGACGTGAAACCAGGCGCTGAAACTCGGCTCTGGGCTGCAGATGGGAACCACTAAGGCTGCAGCCTGAACTACACGTGACTTCCATGCCAGCAGTCTGGCTGCCTGTGGGCCTCTGTCCTGGTCACAGAGCAGGCCTCTGGTAGGACCTGATCTCCAGCTGCAGGCTTCCCAAAACACCTCCCTCCCCAGCAACTCAGAATCTGAAGAGCTTCCAGAAACCACAGCCCTTCTCAGCTAAGGTCAATTGAGAGAGAGTTACTTCTGGCAAATCTTGCCCTCAACAAGTGGATTCCCAACTTTTCAATGGAAGGGGAGGGCTGAGAGACGACCCTGCTGACCCTGGCGAGGTCAAGCACGCCAGGACTGACACCACATGGGTCGGCCCTTACCTTGTCCATCCTGTCCTGTTCCACGCCAAACTTCCCTCTGTAGCCGTGCGAGGCTTTGTGTCCCATTTCCAGCTCTTTCGCCCTGAGGGTCTGGTGTTCTTGAAACACATTCTCCCGCAATTTGTGGATACTTCGGAGGGAAGAGATGGAAGACGAACAAATCCGTCAGACAGACAGCCAAGACATGCCCCCCATCTCTGCTCTTTTTCACTTACGTCATTCTGAAAAGGAAAAGAAAGAACGAGGACACCCCACACCCTGGATTGTAAAACAGCCCCCCACCCACCCACCCAAAAACCTGGGAGTATCTACTTGAGGAGACGGGAAAGGTGGGCAGACTGGAGGCTCCTACCACAAAATCACGGTCGGTCCTCCCAGTTGTCGGCTCCCCCGTTGTCCGGGGTGATGGAAACAGTGTGGCCGGCCGCGGCTTTCCACATCTGGAAGAGCACCGCTGAGGGTCACAGACGCCAGGAGAGCCCTGCCCAGAGACCCACACAGATGCCCTGCCCGGGACCCCAAAACCCTGGACAGCACAGGGAGGGCAGAGAGCTATGTGCTCAAGAGGTCCACTCATGGGACATCCCTGGGGGTCCAGCAGCTAAGACTCCTTGCTCCCAATGCTGAGGGCCCAGGTTCAATCCCTGGTCAGGGCACTAGATTCCTACATGCCACAACCCTTAAAATAAAAAAGGTCACTCATAATCCCCGTGCCTGAGTGACACCGGAAGGATGAAAAGAAACCTAACATGAGAGCAGTCACAGGGCAGAAACACAGAAGAAATACTCCTAGCTACAACTCAAATGAGAAAATTTTCTGCAAAATAAAAACAGTCCCGTGTGCTACTTCACTGAAAGGGAACCTCCACGACTAAGTCTCCTGACAACAGTGTTGTCCAATTTCCATGGATAGAGGAGCCTCGCGGGCTACAGTCCATGGGGCCACAGATTCGGACATGACTGGCTGACTACCATTCTCACACTTTCATATAGATGTATATATGAGAAGCACTCCCCAAAGGGATGGTGACATGACTGAGCTAGAACTCAGAGCAGTGACTGTTATCGGAATGTGAAGAATGGTGACTCGGGGAGCAAAAGAGAAGCAAGCTGCGTCTCTAATGAACAGGTACGGTTACTTCATAAGACCAACACTCCAATTCTCCGAGCCACCAGCTCAGCACCTCTTCCCTAAGACCACAGGATAGCCCTGACTAGACACTGCACTGCTAGACATTACAGATGCCTAGAATCCCCTTGTTGCCCAGGACCAGACTCGTCACAGGCATACACCGTCGGTGCTGACGTGTGGCCTGGCATGCATTAGCAACCAGACAGAAGATGCTCTGCTGGCCTTCCTCAACTCTGCCTTTAGAAATCTTAACTTGTGTAGGTTGCTTAGTACATTCTGGGTACTGCAGTTATCATCCAGCATCTATGAAAATCTTGCCAAGGGTAGCTAGTGATAGGCTCAAATCTATAATAATCTATTCCCTCTCAATATTTTTAATTAAAAAAATCATGAAAACAACTCTTTGAAAAATTAAAGGCCTGTTTCGGTTTTGTTTTTTTTCAAATCCGAAGATAATGCCTCTAGAACCCTACCTCACACCAACACAAAAATTAACTGGAAAAAAATGGATCAAAAAGTCTAAGTGTCTGAAGTAAAACTATTATATTCTTAGAAAAAAAACCATAAGCACAGATTTTCATCACCTTGAATTCGACAACAGACCTTAGATGCTTTGCTGTCACTAAAAGCACAAGTGAAAACAGAAAAAAACAAACTGGACAAAATTTTAAACTTTTGGCTTCAAAAGATACCCATCAAAATGAACACTATTTACAGAATGAGAGAAAATATTTTCAAATCATCTATCCAGAATATATAAAGAATTCTTACAAGTCAATAA
Source organism: Cervus canadensis (assembly GCF_019320065.1). Taxonomy (NCBI): domain Eukaryota; kingdom Metazoa; phylum Chordata; class Mammalia; order Artiodactyla; family Cervidae; genus Cervus; species Cervus canadensis. The sequence continues at coordinate 3,621,938 of NC_057415.1, read as the reverse complement.
TAAAAGGGACAGTTAACCACATTTTGAAAAGGGGAAAGGATCTGAACAGACATTTTTCCAAAGACATATAAATGGATGATAAGCTTGTGAACAGACAGTATCACTAACCATCAAGGGAATGCAAATCAAAGCCGACTTTTGAGATACGACTGCACAAGTTTTAGGGTAGCTACCTTTCAAAAAACAGAAAACAAGTTTGGTGAGGGTGTGCAGAAATCAGAAGGCTCTTATGCTGGTGGTGGAAATGGAAAATCAAAGAATCTGGCAGTTCTTCAAAGGGTTAACACACAGAGGTGCCACAGATCCCAGCAACTCCATTCCTAGGAATATAAAAAACTTGTTCACAGAGCATCACTACCAACAGCCCAAAGTGAAAAGAACCCAATATCCTTGTGAAGTGATAGACACGCAGCAGGTGGTCTATCCAATCCATGGAATGTTACTAACATCTGACGACAAAAGGAGTGAAGTATTGACATCCACTACAACACGGACAACGCTTTGCAAATCGTCCACGCTAAGTGAAGAAGCCGGACACAGAAGACCATACATTACACAGGCCCATTTCTATCAGTGGCCAGATCTGGTAAGTCTACAGCGAGACAAAGTAGATAGTGTTGCCTAGTGTTTGGGGGTGAGGGAATATGATAAGGTTTCTGAGGTGATGAAACCACCAACACCGAGTTACCAGCCATCCACGTGCCCACCCTCTCCAGTGTAGCAGAGGAAACAGGTCTCATACGGCCCACTCTCCACACCACCGTGACCCAGAGGACTCCCCTCCCACCCCTGCCTCCTGCACAGTCAAAGACAAGACCTCTGATGGACAAGGGCCCTAGGACGCAGCCCACTGCAACACAGGGCAGACCCCAGGGCTCCCAACGTTCTCTCTCAGCCAGGCGCTTGCCCAGCCCCTGCTGCACTGCATGGACCAAAGATCAGAATCACCAAGGACTCCATGCAAGTGAACTTTTTTTTTACAGTCTGTTTCTCACAATGCTTCAAGGAAAAGGTCATGGGGGACACACTGCCAGTTACTGACGGGGGTATGGAGCAGAGCATCAAAGACAACCCCGCACACCCTTGCCATCTCGGGTCTGGGAACACTTTCCACCCGAGAGGCGCGGGCCAGCCTCCGGCACCAGCTCCCCGACTCAGCTGCCTTCAGGCTCTGCCCAGCGCCGGCTCCTCCACTTCCCTCAGGCCCGGCCCCTTCCCCTCAGCTCCCCCCCACTGCCCCCACCCCAGTCCCTTCCCCAGAGCCCCGGGCTCCCGTCCCTCAATCCCGGCCTGGCCTGCTTCCTCAAGCCCGGGCCCTTGCCTCAGCCCCCGGCCCGCCCATCCCCTTCTCTGACCTCTGCCCCCAGCCCGGGGAAGCCGCGCGAAACCGCCAGTGCAAATGCCACGAAACCGCTCACCAACGCCCAGGGTCGGTCTGGCCAGGCTCGACACTGCCCAGCCACCACCGCGCCCGCTGCTCCCAGGGGCCCAGCTCCACTTCCGCTTCCACGAATGGGGCGGGCCGCACTCGGGTCCAGGGAGCCTCTCCTTGCATGAAACTCCTTTAGAACTGGGCTCTCCTGATCCCGTGGGTGAGGCTCAACGGTACAGCCTGGGGTTCAAATGGGACTGGACCAGGACGAGGACCAGGACAACAAAACACTAGTTCTGTGTCAACGAGGGAAGCCACCACCTTTCCAGATCTCACAGCGGGGCCTGCACGGAGGGCCCGGGGGATGCAGAATCACAAGTGATAACTACGAACCCCCCACAGCAGGAATGGAGCCTACCTGGCAAGAACCTTCTCTCTGGTCCGGGCTCCAGTGCGGTGTGCTGCCGCTATCTCCACCGCTGATCCATCAGGAGCAGCTCACACGTCTTCTAGAGAGTATGGTCACATGACCTGGACCTGGCCAATCGGTGTCTTCCACCACTCCACATGTTCCAGGGTGGCTATAGTCCAAAAAACAGAAAACAAGTTTGGTGAGGGTGTGCAGAAAGCAGAAGGCTCTTATGCTGGTGGTGGAAATGGAAAATCAAAGAATCGGGCAGTTCTTCAAAAGGTTAACACACAGAGGTGCCACAGATCCCAGCAACTCCATTCCTAGGTATAGAGAAAACTTGTTCACAGAGCATCACTACCAACAGCCCAAAGAGAAAAGAACCCAATATCCTTGTGAAGTGATAGACACGCAGCAGGTGGTCTATCCAATCCATGGAATGTTACTAACATCTGACGACAAAAGGAGTGAAGTACTGACATCCACTACAACACGGACAACGCTTTACAAATCGTCCACGCTAAGTGAAGAAGCCGGACACACAAGACCATACATTCTACAGGCCCATTTCTACGATAAGGAACACGATAAGGTTTCTGAGGTGATGAAAGCACCAACGCCGAGTTAGCCCTCCACGTGCCCACCCTCTCCAGTGTAGCAGAGGAAACAGGTCTCACACGGCCCACTCTCCACACCACCGTGACCCAGAGGACTCCCCTCCCACCCCTGCCTCCTGCACAGTCAAAGACAGGACCTCTGATGGACAAGGGCCCCAGGACGCAGCCCACTGCAACACAGGGCAGACCCCAGGGCTCCCAACGTTCTCTCTCAGCCAGGCGCTTGCCCAGCCCCTGCTGCACTGCACGGACCAAAGATCAGAATCACCAAGGACTCCATGCAAGTGAACTTTTTGACAGTCTGTTTCTCACAATGCTTCAAGGAAAAGGTCATGGGGGACACACTGCCAGTTACTGAGGGGGGTATGGAGCAGAGCATCAAAGACAACCCCGCACACCCTTACCATCTCGGGTCTGGGAACATTTTCCACCCCAAGAGGCGCGGGCCAGCCTCCGGAACCAGTTCTCCGACTCAACCGCCGTCAGGCTCTGCCCAGCGCCGGCCAGCGTGGCGGCGGGGCGAATTACGCGGTCGGCCCCGGCGGGTTAAGCCCCTAGCGAGCTCGGGGGCCAGGTCGCAGAAGAGCCCAGCGGGGCGCGCTGGCCCGTGACAGCTCAGAGCTCTGCCCAGTGGGAAGTGCGTTCCTCACACTCGCTCCTCCGGGCCAGACTCGAACAGATTCCAGGGGGAGGAAGCCGTGTCCCCCTTGACACAGACCCTCTCTAGGGGCACCAAGCTCCAATGAGAGTGATTCCCTTCCAGGTGACTCCCATCCCGCACCCTGAGGGGCTGTTCCCAACCAGAGCCGCTCCACTCTGCAGCCGTGCCGGTCGCTGCCTTTCCACTGACCTGGCTGCAACATCTCCCCGCCGGTGTGGGCCCCAGAAGTGGGAGGGAGTCGCCCATTCGGCCTTCGTGAGACCCCGGCCCCTCCCCCTCGGCCCTCCGCCCCTTGACCTCCCAAGTCGTGACCCTCTCCTTCCGGGAGGGCTCCTCTCTTTCCCTAGACCCTCTAGGCGCTCCGCCCCCTCCCTCTAACCCTCCAGGTTCTGGACCCCCTCCCCGGGGCTCCCCGCTCTTCCCGGGACCCTCTGGGCCCTTGGCCCCCTTCCCCGAACACTTAGGGCCCGGCCTCTCCCCCACCCCTTCCTCCCGAACCCCAGCTCCTCCACCCCTCCTGGAGGGCCCTTCTCTTATCCTAGACGCCCTCCTCAACTCTCTGGCCCCTTCCTCCCAGGAGCCCGGGCATCCTCCCCTCACACCCCGGACCCTCATCCCCAGCCACCTAAGGACCACGCACCCTGACCCCTCAGGCTCTGCCCCTTCTCGTGCCCCCAGCCCGCCCCCCTTTCTCCAACCTCATTCCCCTCCCCAGGACTTCCCTTAGGCCTGGTCCCGTCCCCTCAGTTCTCCAGTCCCCTTCTCTCAGCCCCCGGCTCCTTCCCTTCCCCTCAGCTCCTCGTTCCCCTACTCTTCTCTCAGCCCCCGGCCCCTTCGCTCAGCCCCCGGCTCCTCCACTTCCCTCAGTCCCTCGGTCCCCTTCCCTCAGGCCCGGCCCCTTCCCCTCAGCCCCCCCGTCCCTTCCCCAGAGCCCTGGGCCCCGTCCCTCAATCCCGGCCCGCTTCCTCAAGCCCGGGCCCTTCCCTCAGCCCCCGGCCCGCCCAGCCCCTTCTCTGACCTCCGCCCCCAGCCCGGGGAAGCCTCGCCCGCGTTCCCCCCGCGCGCGAAACCGCCAGCGGAAATGCGAAGAAACCGCCGCTTTCTTTCCATTTCGGGACCTGGGGGCGCCCAGGGACCGCAGCTGAGGAACACGCCCGTCCCTCCACCCGGCGGAGGCCGAGGTCACTCACCGACGCCCAGAGTCGATCTGGCCCGGCTAGACACTGCCCAGCCACCGCCGCACCGGCCGCGCCCGCTGCGCCCGCCGCTCCGGAAGAGGAGCTCTGGTTCTGCCAGAAGGGGTGGGGCTGGGTGAGGTCAGGCTACAGCAGTGGGAGGGGCGTGAGGTCAGCCTGGGGCAGTTGGTGGCCTTCCTGCGCAGGTCAGGGCAGAGCCGCCGGCCTGAGAATGAGGGCGCTGCTGAGCCCAGGGGTTGGCAGCGCTGGTTCCCGCTGTGGTCCCGGAGCTCCACCTGAAACCTGAGGGAAGCCTTCTGCCAGTGAGTCCTCTGCTGCTTCTCTGTCAGCTTGTTTGAAGCACGCTGGGTTTTCTGCCCCGCTGGCTAAGTGTTGACCCTGGAAATGCAACTGTGTGGGTTTTGGCTGATTCAGGGAAGGAATGCCAGATGACACTTGGAGACTCCAGTTTAATCTGAATTCAGGTCATATCTATTTTTTCTTTTTTTTTTGCGTTTTTTCAATGAGTTTATTTATTTGTGGTTGTGCAGGGTCTTCATGCTTTGTGGGCTTTTCTCTAGCTGCGGCGAGCAGGGGCTGCTCTCCAGTTGGGGGGGGCGTAGGCTTCTCACTGCGGTGGCTCCTCTTGTTGCAGAGCACGGGTTCTGGTGCCCACAGACCTCAGTACTGTGGCTCCCACGCTCCAGAGCGCCGACCCAGAGGCTGTGATGCATGGACTCAGCTGGTCTGCCATCTGGGTTCTTCCCAGACCAGGGGTGGAACTCGCGACCCCTGCTTTGGCAGGGGGGCGATTCTTTACCACTGAGCTGCCAGGAAAGCCCTCAGGCTATTTTAGATGCTAGTTTTCCACGCTTCTATCTGGTGAGAGAGGCCTGGGAGCTGGCTGTCCTCAGCCACAGTCCTCGCTCTGCCATCAAATGTGCCGGGGCTTCTGGCAAGCGCCTGCTCCTCCCTCAGTTGTGTCTGACTCTTTGCGACCCCATGGACCATAGCCCGCCAGGCTCCTGTCCATGGGATTTCCCAGCAAGACTACTGGAGTGTGGTGCCATTTCCTTCTCCAAGGTCATATCTCTTGAAAGTGAAGTGGAAGTCCGTCATTCGTGTCCGACTCTTGTGACTTCATGGGCTATACAATCCATGGAATTCTCCAGGCCAGAATACTGGAGTGGGTAGCCTTTCCCTTCTTCAGGGGATCTTCCCAGTCCAGGGAATGAACCCAGGTCCCCCGCATTGCAATCAGATTCTTTACCAGCTGAGCCACCATGAAGCCACCAGAGATGCCCATGAATACTGGAGTGGGTCGCCTGTCCCTTCTGCAGCCAATCAGGATTCCGACCCAGGAATCACACCGGGTCTCCTGCATGGCAGGAGAATTCTTTACCAGCTGAGCTATCAGAGAAGCCCAGTATCTCTTAAGGCCAGCTATTCATTGATATCTCTGAAGGCCAGCTATTCTTTGTAGGATTTCCCTAATTAGTCTTCACAGGAGTAAGGTAGCAACGTGCTAAGGTCGCAATTGATGCCCTTTTTCTAGAAAAGAAAAGTGGGGCTCAAAGGAGTGGGTAACACAGCTACAGCAAGGAAGTGTGTACCTAGACAAAACCCCCAGATTGCTGTTAGAACTCAGGGAAGCCATGTGGTGTGGCTTGTTCATGTGACAAGGGCTAAGGCTCCCAGCCCACCCTGGATGCTGTGGGGACCTGATTTGGTAACTGCCCTCTGGCAGCTCTGAGACTCACAGAAGCAGTTTGCACTGAAGAGAGGAAGAACACATCCCTTCATCCTCCCCACCACACCCTCTGGGTACTCCCACACCCTGCCCCCTTTCTCTTGCTTTGTGAGGGAATAAGTGTCACGCTCAGGTGACCACATTGGCTGTCCACTGTTCACGAGGTACCAACTGGAGCTGCTACAGGAGAGGCCAAGAGCCTTTGCCCCTGAGTACCTCTGTTTCCTTTGCACTGTGGGGGCCCTGCTCCACACTTGCACACCAGAGGCCTTTTCTGAGACATGCAGGGAACCTCCCTCAGTTTGCAACAGGTTGCATCCATCGCTGTCCATTCAATGCCTCCCTTGAAATTCAGCTCATGAGCTCCGTTGTCTGCTTCGCGGCCCACCTGGCTGCCACAGGAGGAACAGAGCTGACAATGAATCCAAAGCTCAGCTCTGACAGCTGGGAATCTGTGTATAAAGGACCTGATTATTCACGCTGTAGAGGCTGTAGTAGGCTCCAGGGATCCGTAACCAGGGCTTGGGCCAAAGTGACTCCACAGCTGTTTTAATGCCTGGGGAGGGTTCTGGCTATAGTGGGGGTGGGGTGAGTGTCCTGAGGTTCTGAAGGCCCACTGTGTGTAGGTTCACGGCGCACAGAGAAGAGAAGGCGGAGTCCTGCCCTGGAGGTGGTCACAGCTCATGGACGAGCCAGCCAGGCAGGCAGGGCACGATAGCACCTGATCTGACTTCATGAGTGAATGGTGTGGGGGCAGAGGAAGAGAACCAGGTCTGCTCCCTTATGTGGTGCCCGGGGAAGGTTGTCATCAGACTAAACACTAACTATGGTGATGAGCATCACTGCTGTGTGCAAAAGGTTTACATTGGCGTGTGTCTTCATCTGAGCGCTCAGGCTGTCTCTAGACAAGACTGGCCATGGGCATTGCCTCTCCTTCCAACTTGAGATGTTTCATCCCTTCCTTACTGAACATTCATTTCCAAGAGGGTTTTTGGGCCACAAGGATATTGGGATTTTCTCTAGCTTTGTCTCAGGAGGAACGCGTTTCCAGTTGTTGGTGTGGTTTGTTTTTCCCGCTGTCTTTCTTGGTTTATTTTGTGAATTTGTTTCTGCCAGAGGAATAGCTCAGAATCTGCCTTCTGGCTGAGATGTGACACTGACAACAGCAAAGCCTACCTGGATATCATGACCACATTTGCCGAAAGGGCTTTGTTTTGCAGAAGACCTCTTGAAAGTACCTACACGGTCCTTTCAGATACCCAAAGGCTATTTGAAATGAAATTAAAAAAAAGAATTCTTAAGTTTAGTCTTACAATATGTGGGGAGTCAGCAAAATCCCCTGGAGAAGGGAAACACTACCCACTCCAGTATTCTGGCCTAGAGAATTCCATGGAGTATATAGTCCATGGGGTTGCAAAGAATCAGACAGAATCGGAGGACTGAACTACAACAGCAGTGAAGCTTCAGCATTTGTCAAACAGAGACACCAACACTATTTGCATGACTCTGTGCGTGTTCAGGTGCTCATTCGTGTCCGACTCTTTGCAGCCCTGTGGACTGTAGCCCCCAAGATCCTCTATCCGTGGAATTTTTCAGGCAAGAATACTGAAATGGGTTGCCATTTCCTCCGCCAGGGGATCTTCCCGACCCAGGGCTTGAACCCGGGTCCCCTCCAGGTCCTACATTGCCTGGCAGGTTCTTTTCTGCTGAGCCACCTGGGAAACAAGTCATTACATCCCTGGCTTATGCTAAAGTGCTTCACTTAGCGTCTGGTACTCGGGAAATTCTCACTGGTGATGTGAATATTCAGTCATCTATCATTATTGCTCATAAAATAATGGAATGGCCGTGCTCACAAAGGAGAAAGAAGAGCCTTTCCAAGTCCAGTCAAATCCTTCGCCACACATCTTTTTTAAAACTTCTGACTTTGAAATAAACATGAAGCATAAAGACATTGGTTATGGCCACCAGAAAAGATCGAGTCGTCCTAATAAGTGACGAGGCTTCTCCCGGTTCCAACATGCATGCATTGTTTCCCCGGCACGACCCAGCACTTCTCTGACAGCAGCTGGGGGTCCTGCAACTTAACTCAGTGTGGACACTGCCTATCTGGGGGTAGTGCCAGACCCCACAGGTTAAAGGCCCAGCCCTACAAGACCCTCCCACCACTCCAGCCATCATTTGCAAGCCCAGATTGTCACCTGCACCTAGACCCACCGGCTACCCATTCAGAGGTTCTAACGTCTTTGGGTTCTATTCATTTGTCAAGTGGTCAGGGAACTCAGAGAAACATGTTGCCTACTAGGTCACAGCTTTAATGTTAAAGGTAATAAAGTCAGGAACAGCAGATGGAAGGGGATGCACAAGACAGGCTGTGTGGAGGGGAGGCACGGAACTTCAAGCTCTCCAAGCCCCGCTTTCCCCAAATCTGCATGTGTTCATCAACCCAGAAGCTGTCCAGACCCTGTTTGGGGGATTTTATGGAGGAGTCATCACACAAGCACAGTTGATTAAATCACTGGCTGGTGGTGATCGCTTCAACCAGAAGCACTTCTGGCTTTCCCAGACATGGTGGGGGGAGGTGGTGTGGGGGAGGAACTGGAAGTTCCAATCCTCTAACCATATGCTTCATTACCCTGGCAAGCAATGCCCGCCTTTCGAAAGGAGGCACTCTCGGAACAGTCACCTCATTCACCTACCAAGAGACACCTTGACTGCTCTCCCCACTTAGGAAATTCCCAGAGTGAGGAGCTCTGTGCCAGGAGTGGGGGACAAAGACCAAAAATATATTTCTTATTATCAGTACAAATCACAACATCACAGTGACCCCAAATTTCAGTGATAATTTGGTTCTATAGCCTTAAAAGTTTTTCAGCAGTTGATTGGACCTTTTTAAAAAAAAAATTGGGGGGCCACACCTCGAAGCTTGCAGGGATCTTAGTTCCCCAACCAGGGACTGAACCCACACTCCCTGCATAGGAAGGCAGAGTGTTAACTGCTGGGCCACCAGGGAAGTCCCTGATTGGGCCTTTTTTAGATAAAATGTTACGGTGGCATCAACTAAATGGTTCAGGATTTCAAAAAGCTGGCGCTGAGCATGGGCCATCTTCCTGTGGTGTCTTCAGATCATAACTGACTTTTCCATGGCCGCTGCAGCCCCAAGCTTTCCCCTGAGATGAGTCAGGCCCCAGGAAGCCTGTTGCCTTCCCCTGCTCTATTCAGGGGCTGCCGGGCACAGGCAGCGTGCGGGGTATGCGCGGGTCCAGCCAGCACCATTAGCGGACAGATGCCCGGGATGACTCATTCCTGGGGTGCTCTGATTACAAGAAGTGAGAGGGTTTGGAGAACAAGATAGCCTAGGAGAGAGCCCAGCCACATCACCTTGCCCATTTTGAAACAAATTTGGGGCTTATGCGTCTTCCCCAGGGAGAAAGAAATCCATGGACTCCAATTGGATACTCAAACAATGACCCCCAATTATGAAGAGTCTTAAAGTGGGATTTCTCAGCCTTGGGATTGCTGGCATTTGATATCTTGCAGCATTCCTAAATACAACCAGAAATGTCCTCAGATGTCACCAGTGTCCCCCGGACCCCAACATGAGGGCCAGCTGGACAGGCTTGACCAGGAGCAGGGATGAATGAAATGAAAGTTGCTTGGTCATGTCCAACTCTTTGCGACTCCATGGACTATACTTATAGAGTCGATGGAATTCTCCAGGCCAGAATACTGGAGTGGGTGGCCTTTCCCTTCACCAGGGGATCTTGCCAACGCAAGGATCGGACCCAGGTCTCCCGCATTGCAGGCAGATTCTTTACCGGCTAAATGGCAAGAGAGGCCCAAGGGAAGCCCAGGAGCAGGGATGGGGGGATGCAAAAGGACAGTGAAGCAAGAGGAATGGGGGCAGATGAGCAAGTCAGTCCTCCTGAGATGTCTGCTGGCCTGGTCGTCTGCAGTTGTGATCAGGCAGGGTGTGGAGGTCACAGGGGCGCAGAGGTGTGTGACCCCCTTTGCTCCCCCTTGGCCAGCAAGTGTGTGAGGCTGAGCCGCTCCGGGGCAACATGGGCTTTGAGCCCCACACAGGCAAGGCCCCTGTGTGCAGCACGAGCCTTTCTCCCAAGTCAGGAGGTTTGTTGTTGAGAAGACATCCCGTAATGACCGGGGGAAGACCAGCCTGGCTGAGGTCGTGATCAATTGGTGGATTTTAGGGACACGGAACATTGGGTGTCCCAGGTGGGGCTTCTGATACCGACATCCACAACCTGGGGGAGGAGGCTTAAAACAATACGAATCGATTCTCTCCCAGTTCTGGGGGCCAGAAGTCTAAAGCCGAGGGTCAACAGGACCCGGACCCCGACCCGGGCTCTGGGGCAACGTCACTCCGGCTCTTCCAGCTTCGGGGTCTCCAGGCATTCCTGGCTTTGTGGCCACAGCCCCCCAGCATCTGCTTCCCCCTCACTCGGCCTCCTCTCTGTGTGTCTCTCCACCTCTTATAAAGACACCCATCACTCTGCATAAGGCCCACCTAATCCTCTGTAACCTTATCTAACTTGATTTCATCTGCAAAGACCCCATTTCTGAATAAAGCCCTCCTCGCAGATATGGGGAGTTGGGGTGTGGGTATCTCTTTTGGAGGGCACCATTCATCCCACAAGAAAGCTGAGACTTTACACATGAGCAGTTATCCCAGGAGTGGGGGGAGTTTACACGGGACCCCTCGAGTACAGCCGTAGGTGGGGAAGGCATGGCTCGTGGTTGGAGGGCTGAGCAGGGCAGGTGGTCTGGCGGGGACCAAGCCTTGGCCTGGCTGCCTCGGTAGAGGGTTCCGGGGGGTGCATGGAAGCCCCTGAGGTCATCAGGATGCAGGTTCTGAGTTAGCAGGTCTAGGAGTGCCCCACACTGGGCTTCTCACCTGCTCCCAGGGTATATAAACTGCTGACCCTGGTCCATGCTTGGAGGTGCAAGGAGCGTGCAGGCCTGTTTCCCAGGAGCCGTCAGAAGCTTCCCCAAGGAAGCCCCCCGCCCCTGCAGTGTCCACACAAGTTCCCGATCCCCTGTCTGGTGCTCCAGAGGTAGCCCAGACAGAGACCCGCACACACACTGGGTGCATGCCCTGGCTTTGAGGTTGGACTTGAAAAATGCTGATGGATTTCAGGTACAAGGAAACATGTTGGCCCACAAGCTGCTCTTGTCCGTTTCCTGGGAACCCTGGCCATCGGAGGGACAGGGCAGTGGGGGATGGGCGGAAGAGGCGCTCCTGCAGAAGGAAGGCCTGGGCCGCCTGCCTCCAGGACCCTTCTCCCACCATTTCCATCCTCTCTGCTGTCCCAGGGGTCTCTGACATGACACCCCTCCTGGACCCTGATGTGTGAAACTGACTTAGGGGGCCGTCTTCTGGATCAAGCTGTCAGATCATAATTCGATAACGAGGGCCCCTCTTGTGGGTGGCTGGGGAAGCAATTTTTAGGCTGAGTTCCTCTGGGCCCACGGTGCCTGGAGGAGGGTGGGGGGCAAGTGGGTCACCTCTGGTCACAGCCAGTCGGCCAGGCTCAGCCTCCATCCGTTCTGTATGCGAAGTTATGAGCACGATTCTTCCTGACCCACCAGTACCCGCTCTGCTGGGTGCCTGGCCCGGGGCACCCAGTGTGTGTGCGGGTCTCTCTCTGGGCTACCTCTGGGGCATCAGACAGGGGATCGGGGACTGGTGTGGACACTGCAGGGGCGGGGGGGCTTCCTTGGGGAAGCTTCTGACGGCTCCTGGGAAACAGGCCTGCACGCTCCTTGCACCTCCAAGCATGGACCAGGGTCAGCAGTTTATACACCCTGGGAGCAGGTGAGAAGCCCAGTGTGGGGCACTCCTAGACCTGCTAACTCAGAACCTGCATCCTGATGACCTCAGGGGCTTCCATGCACCCCCCGGAACCCTCTACCGAGGCAGCCAGGCCAAGGCTTGGTCCCCGCCAGACCACCTGCCCTGCTCAGCCCTCCAACCACGAGCCATGCCTCCCCTACCCAAGGCTGTACTCGAGGGTTCCCGCATGAACTCCCCCCACTCCTGGGATAACCGCTCATGTGTAATGTCTCAGCTTTGTTGCGGGATGAATGGTGCCCTCCAAAAGAGACACCCACACCTCAACTCCTCATATCTGCGAAGAGGGCTTTATTCGGAAATGAGGTCTTTGCAGATGAAATCAAGTTAGATAAGGTTACAGAGGATTAGGTGGGCCTTATGCAGAGTGACGGGTGTCTTTATAAGAGGCTGAAGAAACACAGAGAGGAGGCCGTGTGAGGGGGAAGTGGATGCTGGGGGGCTGTGGCCACAAAGCCAGGAATGCCTGGAGCCCCCGAAACTGGAAGAGCCGGGAGTGACGCTCCCCCAGAGCCTGGGTCGGGGTCCTGGTCCTGTTGACCCTCGGCTTTAGACTTCTGGCCCCCAGAACTGGGAGAGAGTCGATTCGTATTGTTTTAAGCCTCCCCGTCAACCCAGGTTGTGGATGTCGGTATCAGAAGCCCCACCTGGGACACCCAATGTTCCGTGTCCCTAAAATCCACCAATTGATCACGACCTCAGCCAGGCTGGTCTTCCCCCGGTCATCACGGGATGTCTTCTCAACAGTAAACCTCCTGACTTGGGAGAAAGGCTCGTGCTGCACACAGGGGCCTCGCCTGTGTGGGGCTCAAAGCCCATGTTGCCTCGGAGTGGCTCAGCCTCACACACTCGCTGGCCCAGGGGGAGCAAAGGGGGTCACACACCTCTGCGCCCCTGTGACCTCCACACCCTGCCTGGTCACAACTGCAGACGACCAGGCCAGCAGACATCTCAGGAGGACAGACTTCACCTGCCCCCATTCCTCTTGCTTCACTGTCCTTTTGCATCCCCCCATCCCTGCTCCTGGGCTTCCCTGGGGCCTCTCTTGCGATTTAGCCGGTAAAGAATCTGCCTGCAATGCCGGAGACCTGGGTCTGATCCTTGTGTTGGCAAGATCCCCTGGTGAAGGGAAAGGCAACCCACTCCAGTATTCTGGCCTGGAGAATTCCATCGACTCTATAAGTATAGTCTATGGGGTTGCAGAGTTGGACATGACCGAGCAACTTTCATTTCATTCATCCCTGCTCCTGGTCAAGCCTGTCCAGCTGTCCCTCATGTTGGGGTCCAAGGAACACTGGTGAAATCTGAGGACATTTTTGGTTGTATTTAGGAATGCTGCAAGATATCAAATGCCAGCAATCCCAAAGCTGAGAAATCCCACTTTAAGACTCTTCATCTTTTGAGGGTCATTGCTCGAGTATCCAATTGGAGTCCATGGATTTCTTTCTCCCTGGGGAAGACGCATAAGCCCCAAATTTGTTTCAAAATGGGCAAGGTGATGTGGCTGGGCTCTCTCCTAGACTATCTTGTTCTCCAAACCCTCTCATTTCTTGTAATCAGAGCACCCCAGGAATGAGTCATCCCGGGCATCTGTCCGCTAATGGTGCTGGCTGGACCTGCTCACACCCCGCACGCTGCCTGTGCCCGGCAGCCCCTGAATAGAGCAGGGGAAGGCAACAGGCTTCCTGGGGCCTGACTCATCTCAGGGGAAAGCTTGGGGCTGCAGCGGCCATGGAAAAGTCAGTTATGATCTGAAGACACCACAGGAAGGTGGCCCATGCTCAGCGCCAGCTTTTTGAAATCTTGAACCATTTAGTTGATGCCACGGTAACAGTTTTATCTAAAAAAGGCCCAATCAGGGACTTCCCTGGTGGCCCAGCAGTTAACACTCTGCCTTCCTATGCAGGGAGTGTGGGTTCAGTCCCTGGTTGGGGAACTAAGATCCCTGCAAGCCTCGAGGTGTGGCCCCCCCAATTTTTGTTTAAAAAAGGTCCAATCAACTGCTGAGAAAATTTTAAGGCTATAGAACCAAATTATCACTGAAATTTGGGGTCACTGTGATGTTGTGATCTGTACTAATAATAAGAAATGTATTTTTGGTCTTTGTCCCCCACTCCTGGCACAGAGCTCCTCACTCTGGGAATTTCCTAAGTGGGGAGAGCAGTCAAGGTGTCTCTTGGTAGGTGAATGAGGTGACTGTTCCGAGAGTGCCTCCTTTCGAAAGGCGGGCATTGCTTGCCAGGGTAACGAAGCACATGGTTAGAGGATTGGAACTTCCAGTTCCTCCCCCACACCACCTCCCCCCACCATGTCTGGGAAAGCCAGAAGTGCTTCTGGTTGAAGCGATCACCACCAGCCAGTGATTTAATCAATTGTGCCTGTGTGATGACTCCTCCATAAAATCCCCCAAACAGGGTTTGGACAGCTTCTGGGTTGATGAACACATGCAGATTTGGGGAAAGTGGGGCTTGGAGAGCTTGAAGTTCCGTGCCTCCTCTCCACAGAGCCTGTCCTGTGCATCCCCTTCCATCTGCTGTTCCTGAGTTTATTACCTTTAACATTAAAGCTGTGACCTAGTAGGCAACATGTTTCTCTGAGTTCCCTGACCACTCGACAAATGAATAGAACCCAAAGACGTCAGAACCTCTGAATGGGTAGCCGGTGGGTCTAGGTGCAGGTGACAATCTGGGCTTGCAAATGATGGCTGGAGTGGTGGGAGGGTCTTGTAGGGCTGGGCCTTTAAACTGTGGGGTCTGGCACTACCCCCAGATAGGCAGTGTCCACATTGAGTTAAGTTGCAGGACCCCCAGCTGCTGTCAGAGAAGTGCTGGGTCGTGCCGGGGAAACAATGCATGCATGTTGGAACCGGGAGAAGCCTCGTCACTTATTAGGACGACTCGATCTTTTCTGGTGGCCATAACCAATGTCTTTATGCTTCATGTTTATTTCAAAGTCAGAAGTTTTAAAAAAGATATGTGTGGCGAAGGATTTGATTGGACTTGGAAAGGCTCTTCTTTCTCCTTTGTGAGCACGGCCATTCCATTATTTTATGAGCAATAATGATAGATGACTGAATATTCACATCACCAGTGAGAATTTCCCGAGTACCAGACGCTAAGTGAAGCACTTTAGCATAAGCCAGGGATGTAATGACTTGTTTCCCAGGTGGCTCAGCAGAAAAGAACCTGCCAGGCAATGTAGGACCTGGAGGGGACCTGGGTTCAAACCTGGGTCGGGAAGATCCCCTGGCGGAGGAAATGGCAACCCATTTCAGTATTCTTGCCTGAAAAATTCCACAGATAGAGGATCTTGGGGGCTACAGTCCACAGGGCTGCAAAGAGTCGGACACGAATGAGCACCTGAACACGCACAGAGTCATGCAAATAGTGTTGGTGTCTCTGTTTGACAAATGCTGAAGCTTCACTGCTGTTGTAGTTCAGTCCTCCGATTCTGTCTGATTCTTTGCGACCCCATGGACTATATACTCCATGGAATTCTCTAGGCCAGAATATTGGAGTGGGTAGTGTTTCCCTTCTCCAGAGGATTTTCCTGACTCCCCACATATTGTAAGACTAAACTTAAGAATTCTTGTTTTTTATTTCATTTCTGAAAGGACTGTGTAGGTACTTTCAAGAGGTCTTCTGCAAAACAAAGCCCTTTCGGCACATGTGGTCATGATATCCAGGTAGGCTTTGCTGTTGTAAGTGTCACATCTCAGCCAGAAGGCAGATTCTGAGCTATTCCTCTGGCAGAAACAAATTCACAAAATAAACCAAGAAAGACAGCGGGAAAAACAAACCACACCAACAACTGGAAACGCGTTCCTCCTGAGACAAAGCTAGAGAAAATCCCAATATCCTTGTGGCCCAAAAACCCTCTTGGAAATGAATATTCAGTAAGGAAGGGATGAAACATCTCAAGTTGGAAGGAGAGGCAATGCCCATGGCCAGTCTTGTCTAGAGACAGCCTGAGCGCTCAGATGAAGACACACGCCAATGTAAACCCTTTGCACACAGCAGTGATGGTCATCACCATAGTTAGTGTTTAGTCTGATGACAACCTTCCCCGGGCACCACATAAGGGAGCAGACCTGGTTCTCTTCCTCTGCCCCCACACCATTCACTCATGAAGTCAGATCAGGTGCTATCGTGCCCTGCCTGCCTAGCTGGCTCGTCCATGAGCTGTGACCACCTCCAGGGCAGGACTCCGCCTTCTCTTCTCTGTGCGCCGTGAACCTACACACAGTGGGCCTTCAAAACCTCAGGACACTCACCCCACCCCCACTATAGCCAGAACCCTCCCCAGGCATTAAAACAGCTGTGGAGTCACTTTGGCCCAAGCCCTGGTTACGGATCCCTGGAGCCTACTATAGCCTCTACAGCGTGAATAATCAGGTCCTTTATACACAGATTCCCAGCTGTCAGATCTGAGCTTTGGATTCATTGTCAGCTCTGTCCCTCCTGTGGCAGCCAGGTGGGCCGCGAAGCAGACAACGGAGCTCATGAGCTGAATTTCAAGGGAGGCATTGAATGGACAGCGATCGATGCAACCTGTTGCAAACTGAGGGAGGTTCCCTGCATGTCTCAGAAAAGGCCTCTGGTGTGCAAGTGTGGAGCAGGGCCCCCACAGTGCAAAGGAAACAGAGGTACTCAGGGGCAAAGGCTCTTGGCCTCTCCTGTAGCAGCTCCAGTTGGTACCTCGTGAACAGTGGACAGCCAATGTGGTCACCTGAGCGTGACACTTATTCCCTCACAAAGCAAGAGAAAGGGGGCAGGGTGTGGGAGTACCCAGAGGGTGTGGTGGGGAGGATGAAGGGACGTGTTCTTCCTCTCTTCAGTGCAAACTGCTTCTGTGAGTCTCAGAGCTGCCAGAGGGCAGTTACCAAATCGGGTCCCCACAGCATCCAGGGTGGGCTGGGAGCCTTAGCCCTTGTCACATGAACAAGCCACACCACATGGCTTCCCTGAGTTCTAACAGCAGAATCTGGGGGTTTTGTCTAGGTACACACTTCCTTGCTGTAGCTGTGTTACCCACTCCTTTGAGCCCCACTTTTCTTTTCTAGAAAAAGGGCATCAATTGCGACCTTAGCAGGTTGCTACCTTACTCCTGTGAAGACTAATTAGGGAAATCCTACAAAGAATAGCTGGCCTTCAGAGATATCAGTGAATAGCTGGCCTTAAGAGATACTGGGCTTCTCTGATAGCTCAGCTGGTAAAGAATTCTCCTGCCATGCAGGAGACCCGGTGTGATTCCTGGGTCGGGAATCCTGATTGGCTGCAGAAGGGACAGGCTACCCACTCCAGTATTCATGGGCATCTCTGGTGGCTTCATGGTGGCTCAGCTGGTAAAGAATCTGATTGCAATGCGGGGGACCTGGGTTCATTCCCTGGACTGGGAAGATCCCCTGAAGAAGGGAAAGGCTACCCACTCCAGTATTCTGGCCTGGAGAATTCCATGGATTGTATAGCCCATGAGGTCGCAAGAGTCGGACACGAATGACGGACTTCCACTTCACTTTCAAGAGATATGACCTTGGAGAAGGAAATGGCACCACACTCCAGTAGTCTTGCTGGGAAATCCCATGGACAGGAGCCTGGCGGGCTATGGTCCGTGGGGTCGCAAAGGGTCAGACACGACTGAGGGAAGAGCAGGCGCTTGCCAGAGGCCCCGGCGCTTTTGATGGCAGAGCCAGGACTGTGGCTGAGGACTGCCAGCTCCCAGGCCTCTCTCACCAGATAGGAGCGTGGAAAACTAGAATCTAAAATAGCCTGAGGGCTTTCCTGGCAGCTCAGTGGTAAAGAATCGCCCCCCTGCCAAAGCAGGGGACACGAGTTCCACCCCTGGTCTGGGAAGACCCCAGATGGCAGGCCAGCTGAGTCCATGCATCACAGCCTCTGGGTCGGTGCTCTGGAGCGTGGGAGCCACAGTACTGAGGTCTGTGGGCACCAGAACCCGTGCTCTGCAACAAGAGGAGCCACCGCAGTGAGAAGCCTACGCCCCCCTAACTGGAGAGCAGCCCCTGCTCGCCGCAGCTAGAGAAAAGCCCACACAGCATGAAAACCCTGCACAACCACAAATAAATAAACTCATTGAAAAAACGTAAAAAAAAAAAGAGAGAGAGATGACCTGAATTCAGATTAAACTGGAGTCTCCAAGTGTCATCTGGCATTTCTTCCCTGAATCAGCCAAAACCCACACAGTTGCATTTCCAGGGTCAACACTTAGCCAGCGGGGCAGAAAACCCAGCGTGGTTCAAACAAGCTGACAGACAAGCAGCAGAGGACTCACGGGCAGACGGCTTCCCTCCGGTTTCAGGTGGAGCTCCGGGACCACAGCAGGAACCAGCGCTGTCAACCCCTGGGCTCAGCAGCGCCCTCATTCTCAGGCCGGCGGCTCTGCCCTGACCTGCGCAGGAAGGCCACCAACTGCCCCAGGCTGACCTCACGCCCCTCCCACTGCTGTAGCCAGACCTCACCCAGCCCCACCCCTTCTGGCAGAACCAGAGCTCCTCTTCTGGAGCGCCGGGCGCAGCGGGCGCGGCTGGTGCGGCGGTGGCTGGGCAGTGTCGAGCCGGGCCAGATGGACCCTGGGCGTCGGTGAGTGACCTCGGCCTCCGCCGGGTGGAGGGACGGGCTTGTTCCTCAGCTGCGGTCCCTGGGCGCCCCCAGGTCCCGAAATGGAAAGAAAGCGGCGGTTTCTTCGCATTTCCGCTGGCGGTTTAGCGCGCGGGTGGGGAGCGGGGGCGAGGCTTCCCCGGGCTGGGGGCGGAGGTCAGAGAAGGGGCTGGGCGGGCCGGGAGCTGAGGGAAGGGCCCGGGCTTGAGGGAGCGGGCCGGGATTGAGGGACGGGGGCCCAGGGCTCTGGGGAAGGGACCGGGGGGGGCTAAGGGGAAGGGGCCGGGCCTGAGGGAAGGGGACCGAGGGACTGAGGGAAGTGGAGGAACAGGGGGCTGAGCGAAGGGGCCGGGGGCTGAGAGAAGAGTAGGGGAACGAGGAGCTGAGGGGAAGGGAAGGAGCCGGGGGCTGAGGGAAGGGGAGGAGCCGGGGGCTGAGAGAAGGGGACTGGGGGGCTGAGGGACGTGGATGGGCCGGGAACTGAGGGGACGGGACCAGGCCTGAAGGAAGTCCTGGGGAGGGGAATGAGGTCGGAGAAAGGGGGGCGGGCTGGGGGAACGGAAAGGGGCAGAGCCTGAGGGGTCAGGGTGCGCGGTCCTTAGGTGGCTGGGGCGGAGGGTCCGGGGTCTGAGGGGAGGATGCCCGGGCTCCTGAGAGGAAGGGGCCAGAGAGTTGAGGAGGGCGTCTAGGATAGGAGAGGGGCCCTCCAGGAGGGGTGCAGGACCCTGGATTCGGAAGGAAGGGGTGGGGGAGAGGCCGGGCCCTAAGTGTTCGGGGAAGGGGGCCAAGGGCCCAGAGGGTCCCGGGAAGAACGGGGAGCCCTGGGGAGGGGGTCCAGAACCTGGAGGGTTAGAGGGAGGGGGCGGAGCGCCTAGAGGGTCTAGGGAAAGAGAGGAGCCCTCCCGGAAGGAGAGGGTCACGACTTGGGAGGTCAAGAGGCAGACGGCCGAGGGGGAGGGGCCGGGGTCTCACGAAGGCCGGGCGGGCGGCTCCCTCCCAGCTCTGGGGCCCACACCAGCGAGGAGATGTTGCAGCCAGGTCAGTGGAAAGGCAGCGACCGACGCGGCTGCAGAGTGGAGCGGCTCTGGTTGGGAACAGCCCCTCAGGGTGCGGGATGGGAGTCACCTGGAAGGGAATCACTCTCATTGGAGCTTGGTGCCCCTAGAGAGGGTCTGTGTCAAGGGGGACACGGCTTCCTCCCCCTGGAATCTGTTCGAGTCTGGCCCGGAGGAGCGAGTGTGAGGAACGCACTTCCCACTGGGCAGAGCTCTGAGGTGTCACGGGCCAGCGCGCCCCGCTGGGCTCTTCAGCGACCTGGCCCCCGAGCTCGGTAGGGGCTTAACCTGCCTGGGCCGACCACGTGATTCGCCCCGCCGCCCCGCTGGCCGGCGCTGGGCAGAGCCTGACAGCGGGTGAGTTGGGGAGCTGGTGCCTGAGGCTGGCCCGCGCCTCTCCGGGTGGAAAGTGTTCCCAGACCCGAGATGGCAAGGGTGTGCGGGGTTGTCTTTGATGCTCTGCTCCATACCCCCCTCAGTAACTGGCAGTGTGTCACCCATGACCTTTTCCTTGAAGCATTGTGAGAAGCAGACTGTCAAAAAGTTCACTTGCATGGAGTCCTTGGTGATTCTGATCTTTGGTCCGTGCAGTGCAGCAGGGGCTGGGCAAGCGCCTGGCTGAGAGAGAACGTTGGGAGCCCTGGGGTCTGCCCTGTGTTGCAGTGGGCTGCGTCCTGGGGCCCTTGTCCATCAGAGGTCCTGTCTTTGACTGTGCAGGAGGCAGGGGTGGGAGGGGAGTCCTCTGGGTCACGGTGGTGTGGAGAGTGGGCCGTGTGAGACCTGTTTCCTCTGCTACACTGGAGAGGGTGGGCACGTGGACGGCTAACTCGGTGTTGGTGGTTTCATCACCTCAGAAACCTTATCGTGTTCCTTATCGTAGAAATGGGCCTGTAGAATGTATGGTCTTGTGTGTCCGGCTTATTCACTTAGCGTGGACGATTTGTAAAGCGTTGTCCGTGTTGTAGTGAATGTCAGTACTTCACTCCTTTTGTCGTCAGATGTTAGTAACATTCCATGGATTGGATAGACCACCTGCTGCGTGTCTATCACTTCACAAGGACATTGGGTTCTTTTCACTTTGGGCTGTTGGGAGTGATGCTCTGTGAACAAGTTTTCTCTATACCTAGGAATGGAGTTGCTGGGATCTGTGGCACCTCTGTGTTTTAACCTTTTGAAGAACTGCCCGATTCTTTGATTTTCCATTTCCACCACCAGCCTAAGAGCCTTCTGATTTCTGCACACCCTCACCAAACTTGTTTTCTGTTTTTTGGACTATAGCCACCCTGGAACATGTGGAGTGGTGGAAGACACCGATTGGCCAGGTCCCAGTCATGTGACCATACGCTCTAGAGCACGTGTGAGCTGCTCCTGGTGGGTCAGCGGTGGAGATAGCAGCAGCACACCGCACTGGAGCCCGGACCAGAGAGAAGGTTCTTGCCAGGTAGGCTCCATTCCTGCTGTGGGGGGTTCGTAGTTATCACTTGTGATTCTGCATCCCCCGGGCCCTCCGTGCAGGCCCCGCTGTGAGATCTGGAAAGGTGGTGGCTTCCCTCGTTGACACAGAACTAGTGTTTTGTTGTCCTGGTCCTCGTCCTTGTCCAGTCCCATTTGACCCCCAGGCTGTACCGTTGAGCCTCACCCACGGGATCGGGAGAGCCCAGTTCTAAAGGAGTTTCATGCAAGGAGAGGCTCCCTGGACCCGAGTGCGGCCCGCCACATTCGTGGAAGCGGAAGTGGAGCGGGGCCCCTGGGAGCTGAGGGCGCGGTGGTGGCTGGGCAGTGTGGAGCCTGGCCAGACCAACCCTGGGCGTCTGCGAGCGGTTTCCTGGCATTTGCGCTGGCGGTTTCGCGCAGCTTCCCCGGGCTGGGGGCGGAGGTCAGAGAAGGGGATGGGCGGGCCGGGGGCTGAGGCAAGGGCCCGGGCATGAGGAAGCAGGCCAGGCCGGGATTGAGGGACGGGGGCCTGGGGCTCTGGGGAAGGGACTGGGGTGGGGGCAGTGGGGGGGGGCTGAGGGGAAGGGGCCGGGCCTCAGGGAAGTGGAGGAGCCTGCGCTTGGGCAGAGCCTGAAGGCGGCTGAGTCAGGGAGCGGGTGCAGGAGGCTGGCCCGCGCCTCTCGGGGTGGAAAGTGTTCCCAGACCCAAGATGGCAAGGGTGTGCGGGGTTGTCTTTGATGCTCTGCTCCATACCCCCGTCAGTAACTGGCAGTGTGTCCCCCGTGACCTTTTCCTTGAAGCATTGTGAGAAACAGACTGTAAAAAAAAAGTTCACTTGCATGGAGTCCTTGGTGATTCTGATCTTTGGTCCGTGCAGTGCAGCAGGGGCTGGGCAAGTGCCTGGCTGAGAGAGAACGTTGGGAGCCCTGGGGTCTGCCCTGTGTTGCAGTGGGCTGCGTCCTGGGGCCCTTGTCCATCAGAGGTCTTGTCTTTGACTGTGCAGGAGGCAGGGGTGGGAGGGGAGTCCTCTGGGTCACGGTAGTGTGGAGAGTGGGCCGTGTGAGACCTGTTTCCTCTGCTACACTGGAGAGGGTGGGCACGTGGACGGTCCGCTAACTCGGTGTTGGTGGTTTCATCACCTCAGAAACCTTATCATATTCCCTCACCCCCCAACACTAGGCAACACTATCTACTTTGTCTCGCTGTAGACTTACCAGATCTGGCCACTGATAGAAATGGGCCTGTGTAATGTATGGTATTCTGTGTCCGGCTTCTTCACTTAGCGTGGACGATTTGCAAAGCCTTGTCCCTGTTGTAGTGGATGTCAGTACTTCACTCCGTTTATCGTCAGATATTAGTAACATTCCTTTGAATGGATAGACCACCTGCTGCGTGTCCATCACTTCACAAGGACATTGGGTTCTTTTCACTTTGGGCTGTTGGGAGTGATGCTCTGTGAACAAGTTTTTTATATTCCTAGGAATGGAGTTGCTGGGATCTGTGGTACCTCTGTGTGTTAACCCTTTGAAGAACTGCCAGATTCTTTGATTTTCCATTTCCACCACCAGCATAAGAGCCTTCTGATTTCTGCATACCCTCACCAAACTTGTTTTCTGTTTTTTGAAAGGTAGCTACCCTAAAACGTGTGCAGTGGTATCTCAAAAGTCGGCTTTGATTTGCATTCCCTTGATGGTTAGTGATACTGTCTGTTCACAAGCTTATCATCCATTTATATGTCTTTGGAAAAATGTCTGTTCAGATCCTTTCCCCTTTTCAAAATGTGGTTAACTGTCCCTTTTATTATTGACTAGTAAGAATTCTTTATATATTCTGGGTAGATGATTTGAAAATATTTCTCTCATTCTGTAAATAGTGTTGATTTTGATGGGTATCTTTTGAAGCCAAAAGTTTAAAATTTTGTCCAGTTTGTTTTTTTCTGTTTTCACTTGTGCTTTTAGTGACGGCAAAGCATCTAAGGTCTGTTGTCGAATTCAAGGTGATGAAAATCTGTGCTTATGTTTTTTTTTTCTAAGAATATAATAGTTTTACTTCAGACACTTAGGTTTTTTGATCCATTTTTTTCCAGTTAATTTTTGTGTGTGGTGTGAGGTAGGGTTCTAGAGGCATTATCTTCGGATTTAAAAAAAAACAAAACCAAAACAGGCCTTTAATTTTTCAAAGAGTTGTTTTCATGATTTTTTTAATTAAAAATATTGAGAGGGAATAGATTATTATAGATTTGAGCCTATCACTAGCTACCCTTGCAAGATTTTCATAGATGCTGGATGATAACTGCAGTACCCAGAATGTACTAAGCAACCTACACAAGTTAAGATTTCTAAAGGCAGAGTTGAGGAAGGCCAGCAGAGCATCTTCTGTCTGGTTGCTAATGCATGCCAGGCCACACGTCAGCACATACGGTGTATGCCTGTGACGAGTCTGGTCCTGGGGAACAAGGGGATTCTAGGCATCTGTCATGTCTAGCAGTGCAGTGTCTAGTCAGGGCTATCCTGTGGTCTTAGGGAAGAGGTGCTTAGCTGGTGGCTCGGAGAATTGGAGTGTTGGTCTTTTGAAGTAACCGTACCTGTTCATTAGAGACACAGCTTGCTGCTCTTTTGCTCCCCGAGTCACCATTCTTCACATTCCGATAGCAGTCACTGCTCTGAGTTCTAGCTCAGTCATGTCACCATCCCTTTGGGGAGTGCTTCTCATACGTACATCTATATGAAAGTGTGAGAATGCTAGTCAGTCAGTCATGTCCGAATCTGTGGCCCCATGGACTGTAGCCCGCGAGGCTCCTCTGTCCATGGAATTTTGCCTGCAAAAATATTGGAGTGGGTTGCCTTCATTTTTCTGGGGACTCTTCCCCATCCAGGGATAGAACCTGGGTCTCCTGCATTGCAGGCAGCTTCTTTACTGTCTGAGCCACCAGGGAAGCCATATATGTATATATATATATATATATATATACACACACACATACATACACACATATACACATACACCCAGAGTAATAGAATTGTATCACAGAATAAATTAGGATGAACCAGAAATGGAAAGCTCTCAGCATTTTAGCAAACAAATATGTACACTAGCCATTGAAGCAATGATTTCTGTTTGCATTAAGAAGAAACTTCATACAGTTGTAAATCTTATGGAACTTCTTTATTTCCTGTAGTTTCTCACTGTGGCTGAAAGTTAGTTGAAGTCTTTGGTTAGGGAAATGCAAATTTCTTTACAAAACCTTGTTATGTTAGGGAGGATTTCAGAGGTATTCTAAAAGGATCTCAACCCACAAAGATTTGCCCAGGGTGCCTGTCAGCACATATCCTTCTGAGCTTTTTACTCTTAATCGTTTTACAGACAGAAACTCTCCCCAGTGCCTGGGAATTCCTCATTGGATTACTGAGTTTTCAGCAGAGTTTTGTGAGTGTCTTACATCTGCACCTGGAGAAGAAAGGTTTGTGCACCGTGAGCGTGCTCATAATGCTCCACTGGGCAGGCAGGGAAACGCCTTTGACAAGGAACGTAACGGGTGTTTCTCACTGGGTTTGCAGAGATAGGGACGATAACTTTCTGGGAGGAAATTTTCTTGTTTGAAAGATAAAGTCAATTTTGGTGTTGCCTGTGGTCTAGAAAGCAGAGGGGATTCCACAGGACTCTGGAGTGGAGGACTCGGGGCACCTCCCCCCGGGCAACCACCTGGCCCCTTCTTCCTGTTCCATGGGGGAGTGGGGAGCCTGTGGCCATGACGCAGGGGAAAACCGGCCAGTGCTCAGCTGCCCACGAGTGAGGCTGGCTTCTGGAGGGACGGGTGGAGAGTGGACCCTGGGACTTCTGTGCCGCCAGCATGGAGAAGCCACAGGCCAGGACGCGGCTTTCACCTTGGACTTGGGTTGGGAGTGCATCTCGCTGGAGACCCTGTCCTTCTGCATGACCGACCGTCCCCTCACTGGCTGAGGAGACCACTAGGCCACCGGAGTCCTGTGGGTGGGCAGCCCCTTCTCAGGCCAGTGTGGTACCACGGGCAGTCTTGACTTGGGGAGGCAGAGGCTTAGGGCAGAGCATTTGGCTTTCAGGCAACTGTGTCTCCATGTGTGAATAGGCACGCTGGTTATGCCTGCCGGTGCTGAGCCGGTCTGTCGGTTCCCGAAGATTGTGTCCAAAGCAGTTTGTGTCTGGGCGCTTCCTGCCTTGCTTCACCTAATCAGAAGGGAGCAAGGGTCCCGATGGGACAGTGTCCAGGGGACTGCGTTGATCCTGCCCACCTGGTGGCACATGCTTCCCTACCCAGCTGACGTGGCAGGAGTCCAATCTGGGAATCAGAGCTGTTCCCCTCGATCCATCCCTGCCACCACCTTGGACTTGTGACCTAGCAGAGCTGGGGGCGCAGGTCGACCTGCCTGGGGGAGTCTCAGGCCTGCGAAGGGCTCCCGTCCTCTTTGGATCCACACAGAGCACAGAGCATGTGGCCCCACCAAGTGAGACTGGCAGTGTCCTCAGCTCAGACACCAGGATGGGGGCTTCTGGTTGCGTGCAAACAAGCCTTCAGTTTCTTCCTGGCCTGTGTGCAGTTTTATGAGTACTTCTGGGGAGAGTGAAACCTTTCTTCTGGTCACTTTCTTTTGAAGTTCTGAAAGGCTAGATTTTGCCTTTGCAGTTATGCAAAGAGCAGCGTGGTCCGGCTGCGAGGCTGTGTCATTGTTGTCTGAGCTGATAAATTCCAGAGTTTCAGGGCTCTGCTGAGGAGGCAGGGCGGCCTGCCTCAGGGCTGCCCGGCACAGAAGTTGGCATTCTCTGTGTTCTGCGTTTCCCCAAGTAGATGGCAAAGCAGCCCTTGAATGATTTATTGACTTGTCAGAGTCTAAGTTAAGAAAATCATTGTAGGGTTTCCAGTAATTATTTTTGAGTCAAAATGGTGCTTTAAAAAAAAAATTGTGATAAAATGCAGCAGACTTTACCATTGGCGACAGCGCATTCCCAGTGTTGGACAACACTGTTGTCAGGAGACTTAGTCGGGGAGGTTCCGATTGAGTGAAATAGCACACGGGACTTTTTTTATTTTGCAGAAAATTTTCTCATTTGAGTTGTAGCTAGGAGTATTTCTTCTGTGTTTCTGCCCTGTGACTGCTCTCATGTTAGGTTTCTTTTGATCCTTCTGGTGTCACTCAGGCACGGGGATTATGAGTGACCTTGTTTTATTTTAATGGTTGTGGCATGTAGGAATGTAGTGCCCTGACCAGGGATTGAACCTGGGCCCCCAGCATTGGGAGCGAGGAGTCTTAGCTGCTGGACCCCCAGGGATGTCCCATGAGTGGACCTCTTGAGCACATAGCTCCCTGCCCTCCCTGTGCTGTCCAGGGTTTTGGGGTCCCGGGCAGAGCATCTGTGTGGGTCTCTGGGCAGGGCTCTCCTGGCATCTGTGACCCTCAGCGCTGCTCTTCCAGATGTGGAAAGCCTCGGCAGGCCACACTGTGTCCATCAACCGGGACGACGGGGGAGCCGACAACTGGGAGTACCGACCCTGATTTCGTGGTAGGAGCCGCCAGTCTGCCCACCTTTCCCGTCTCCTCAAGTGGATCCTCCCAGGTTTTTGGGTGGATGGGTGGGTGGGGGGCTGTTTTACAATCCAGGGTGTGGGGTGTACTCCTTCTTTCTTTTCCTTTTCAGAATGACGTAAGTGAAAAAGAGCAGAGATGGGGGGCCGAGGCCGTGCCAGGATCTGGGCACCAGGAGCACATCACGTAAGAGACTTTCTCGATCTTTGTGTGACAGTGACATTCTAAAATGTGAACGGGTGAGGTGGGGCACGCTCCCCGCTGGGTAGCGCGAGTGCCCTGCTTCTGTGGGCTGGCCCTGCTTCTGTGTCGTCTGGTCCCTTGTTTACACAGTAGATAAAAATGAGGTCTGACATGTATATACGTAAGTGTTTGTGTACGTGCATGTGTAAAGATGTGCTCAGTGACTTTAAATCCTCATTGCCCGTGACTGCTGTACTTCTTACTCTCTAGTCTGCTTTTCAACCTTGTAGTTTTCATCCAGGAACACAGTCACTTGAGCTGTTCTCTCTGCGGAAGGGAGATTTCTAAAGCATGGGCTGTCTTTGAAGATCTGAGATCAAAAACACCCCCTCCTTAATGTGTATTATTTTGTTATAATGTGATTATTCTGTTGTTGTCAGTTGAATCCCATGAGCTGAATCCTGAACTTCATGTTCTCATGAAGGTCGAGATAGGAGACTGCACGAAGCAAGGATTGTCCCTGACTTGGCCCGTCTTAACTCGCCACCTCCAGGGTAGCTTGTTTTCTTGTTGGGAAGTGTAGATAGTCTTCTTCCCCAGCTCATCAGGGGCTTGGGAGGTGGCCAGTCCTGGTTGGTGTTCTAAGCCGTACGTCTGGGATTGCCATCCGGATGTGGAGTGAGGTGGCCCTCAGCTGCTTTGGGTGACAGCCGCCTGGCCTGCCCGGTTCTGGCTGCATCTTGTGATCTGTCCCGCTCTTCCTAGTGCTTAAAGTGAAAATGACTTTTACATCTTAAGTTCTGTAAGCCTCTCACTTCACCTTTGAATGGAAAGCCAGGGTGCTTCATGTTGAGAGAAACCATCTGAATATTCCACATCTCTTGGTTCCTGGCCTAGGGTCGTCCGGGTGCAATCCTGTTGACTTTGTCTCCCATTTGCGTCTGGTGATGTTTACGGAGCTGGCTCTCCCACTTCATGTCTGGTGAACCCCGAGGAGCTGTCCTCCATGTGGTGGAATGCTGTCCACATCGTAGCCCCAGGTTCTGTAGGGGCTTGGAGATGCCTCATTGTGTGTGTTCAGACTTGCTTTTTTCCCCATTAACCTGCTTCTGACTCTGAAAACTGCTGGAGTTGGGGGCAGCTGGAGGTGCAGTAAAGTGAACACAAGGGAGGCTGGGCTGGGGAGCCACCGGGGAACGACACCTCACAGATTGCAGAGATAACGTCCTTGTCTGTCCTCCCAGAAAGCACAGACGCATGTCTTGGCTGTCTGTCTGACCGATTTGTTCGTCTTCCATCTCTTCCCTCCCAAGTATCCACAAGCTGTGGGAGAATGTGTTTCAAGAACACCAGACCCTCAGGGAGAAAGAGCTGGAAATGGGACCCAAAGCCTCTCCTGGCTACAGAGGGAAGTTTGGCGTGGAGCAGGACAGGATGGACAAGGTAAGTGCCGACCCACGTGGTGTCAGTCCTGGCGTGCTTGACCTCGCCAGGGTCAGCAGGGTCGTCTCTCAGCCCTCCCCTTCCGTTGAAAAGTTGGGAATCCACTTGTTGAGGACGAGATTTGCCAGAAGTAACACTCTCAATTGATCTTAGCCGAGAAGGGCTGTGGTTTCTGGAAGCTCTCTTCAGATTCTGAGTTGCTGGGGAGGGAGGTGTTTTGGGAAGCCTGCAGCTGGAGATCAGGTCCTACCAGAGGCCAGCTCTGTGACCAGGACAGAGGCCCACAGGCAGCCAGACTGCTGGAATGGGCGTCACGTGTAGTTCAGGCTGAAGCCTTAGTGGTTCCCATCTGCAGCCCAGAGCTGAGTTTCAGCACCTTGTTTCACGTCGAGGCTGGAAAGTCAGCCACCTAGCGTGCTGCTGTCCTTCGCACACTTGTTGACCTTCAGAGAGGACCCTGTCCTCCGGCGTCAAACCATGGCCCACCAGGGTGAGGACATGCAGGTCTCAGTAGGTGGGACTGAAGCTGTTAAGAGTGCAGCATCCTTTGCTGGTACTCAGAGAGGGGGCTGGATCAGCTGGGGGCTGTGTCCACCCTGCAGAGGGGACAATAGACTGGAGCAGGTGTGCTGCATCTGCAGTGAAGCGGGTGCGCGTTTCCCAGGCTGGGTAACTTGAGATGTCTGCCTTTACTCTGTGCTGAGGTGTAAGCTGGGGTCAGATTCCTCTGTAATTCCACCCCATCTGCCTTGTGTCTGGATCGCCCTCAGCCCAGAATGGCAGGGCTTGTCACACTGGTGAGCCAGCACCTGCTTGAGAGAGGGGCGCCTCTCATGACCAGAGCGTCATCCCTGCTTCCCGCAGTGCTCTGCCTGGTGCTGACTATCTCATAAATAGAGTCTCGTCAGTGTGAGAACAAGGCCAATCTGGGGGAGAAAGCTGTTATCATAAGAAAGTTGGGCGAATCGCTAAGCTTTCACTCTGGCCATATTTTTGGAACAGTTCTCCCTGACTTCTTGGTGATGAAGAGTCACGCTGGCGGATCCTTTGGGCATGCTGCTGCCTCCATGTTACCTTGCTGATGTTTTCTGGGTGAGACCCCTGAAGCTGCAGATGGGTAGTCTCTGCCACAGGTGTTTGGAGGCCACGGTGCTCCTGATCGGCTATTGGCTGTGGTCATCGAATCCAGCCTGGGAGGGAGAGAAAGTAACAGCTCCAGACTGGAAAGTAAATCCTGCTTTGCTCCCCGGCTGTGGAAGAACGCGCGCCCTGAGCTGCCTGCAGAGTTATCAGAGGTGGTGGTGACCCTGTGGGGGTTGGACCCTAAACGCTGCTGCTGAAGTTCCGGTTAAACAAGCAGGAGAGGAGTTGGTAGTGCGCTGGCAGGCCCCTCACTGTATTGAAGGAGGGGGCCAAGGTGGGGGTGATTCCCTGGGGAGGAGCTAGGCTGGACGAGCCGCCTCCTCTCCCGGCATTGGGTCATGCGTCAGTCATCTGTCCTGCATCCTCAGTGTCCATAAAGAGGACCGTGACCACTCTCCATTCTGCCGAGGGCGCCTGCTGCCTTACTCTGAGGGTCATGCCTGGGCGACTGGAGCAGTACGGGGCCGCTCAGTGTTCAGGGTGTAAATATTTTTAGCTTCCCGGCCACCACAGGGTCTCTGGTGGCTCCTGAAGTACCTGTATTGTCTTGACACGAAGTTAGATATAGATTTTCTGTAAATGAACAATGTTCAGAAACACCTGTATGTTCTTTGTATGTTATTTACAAAGAACCTCAGTGCTGGATGTGGGCCATGGGCCATGGCTTGCTGACCACACAGCGGGAGCTCGGGGTGGACTGCTCGGTGTGCATGTGGCCTTGAGAGGTCACCAGACCTGCTTCCCTGACGGGGGTGGCGGGACGGTGGCAGGCCCCACTGCACACCTGGGCGGGCTGGGTATGTGGCAGGTGTTGACACTGAACAGGCGGTGTGCCTGAAGCATGCCATCTGTATTGCAGTTTGTGCCCTGATTTCTGGGCCACGTGCTTTGACAGTGTCCCACCTGAAAAGGGTGATCACTGCCAGCAGTCTTCCTGGAAGTGGGCTTAGGAGTCGCTGGCAGGCTGCTGGCTCTGTGGTTCTGGTTGGGGCTGGCTTCCTGGTTCTTCACACCCAGGCACCTCAGAAGGCCCCCTGTGGCTGGGGTTCTTGGGAGACTTCTTGGGAGCCTGGTGTGGAGAGGGTTCAAACACCTGACTGGGGGGCCCTGGTGTTGTGATGCCCCATGGAGTTACCTCCCTCTGGGCCGGCTTCCACGTTGAGTGATTTTGTTTGCGTCACCCATGCCGACCAGAAGTGCAGGCTGCCTCAGGGTCGGGGGGCGCGTCCAGTGTGGCCATGCTGGTGGGTGTCTGATGCTTCACTTTTGCCCCTGTTTCAGTCAGCTGTTGGCCATGAGTATCAGTCAAAGCTCTCCAAGTGCTGCTTGCAGGTTGACTCCATCTGGGGGTTTGGAGGCAAGTTTGGTGTCCAGTTGGACAGAGTGGACCAGGTGAGTGAAGCGTTGTGAGTAGACAAGAATCGGGGTAGTGGTTTCCCCTTGGGGGTCAGGAAGGGAGCTCCTGGGTGCTGGCCGCATGCAAGTGCTTCATTACCAAAAATGTATCATGTGTGCCTGTCTCTGGCACATATGTGAAGCTCCCATGAGATGGTTTTAAAACATCAGGAGAGGACAGTGCTGGAATCCACCCCTGCTTCAAACTACCTCGGCTTTCTCACTGACCATGTAATCCCACCATGGAATTATCCATGACATGGCTTCTGTCTACACGGGGTATCCTGTGTTGAGCTTGCCGCCAACCCTACACAAGGGTGAGAGACGAACAACAGGGCGGTTAGGACAGATGTCAGGCAGCTACTGAGGTCTTCTCCTGCAGAGGTCTGTAGAAGAGCCTTGGTCAGAGACCTGCTTCTCAGGTACAACACCAGTCTCAGAAACCCAAACTCACTCTTTATCAAGCAAAGGGTTGGCATACGTTTTAAGTAGGGTATCCAGTAAATGAAGAGGTGTGTGCTAGTGGGATCTTAGAGTGGAGAAAACTGTGCCAGAACCTTGAGTCCATGAAAGAGAACAAGTTGACATGGATGAACTCACCACTCAGAGCCACCATAAGAAGTATATTAGTTAGCTTGCGCTGTGGAACAAACAAGCTCAGCACCTAGTGGCTTAAAATAATGTGTATTTATTATCTCAGGTTCTTTCAGTGGGGTCAGAAATTCAGAAATGGCTTAGCTGTGCAATTCTGGCTTGGGAGTCCCTTGTGAGGTTATCGTCAAGATGTCATGTAGGGCTGCAGGTATCTGAAGGTTGTTCTGGGACTGGAAGATCAGCCTGCAAGATAGCACACTCACAGGGCTGTTGGCGGAGCCTCAGCTCCTCACCACATGGACCTCTCCTCAGGCTGCTTGAGTGTCCTCACAGCATGGCAACTGGCTTCACCCAGGGCAGGAAGTGCGAGAGAGAGTGAGGAAGAGTCTGAAATGCCTCTGATGGCCCACTTTTCAGTAGTTACATGCTGTCATTGCTGCCTTATTCTATTCACTAGAAGCGAGTCCCTAAGCTTGGTCCATACTTAAGGAGTGGGAGATTGGGTTCCCTTCTGAGCAGAGGAATACCCCAGAACTTGAGGACATAACTTAAAACCACCACAACAAAACTCCAGGGACAGCAGTATTCTGGGAGCTTCTTTCGGCTTAGACTTTATGACCAACTATGGGATGGTACCAACTGTTGCTAGCCCTCTCCCCCCTCCCCAGTCAGAAAGTGGCCTCAGCTGGCTGTGTCTACAGGGCCTAAGACTTCCGGGTGTCTGCCACCGTGTCCTCACTCTGGAGATCACACTCATTCTCTTCTAAGCATCTCACACCTGGAACCCGGCATCCTGGGCAACGCAGGGACCACACCCCATCCTCTCCCACAAGTCAACTCCAGCACAAGTTTTTAAATATTTACTTGGCCACGCTGAGTCTTAGCTGCATCGTGCTGGATCTTTTAGTCACAGCAAGTGGGAGCTTTAGTCGTGGCACGTGGGATCTAATTCCCCAAGGAGGGATCAAACCCAGGCCCTCTGCATTGGGAGCATGGGGTCTAAGCCACTGGAGCATCAGGGAAATCCCAGTAGCATCATTTGTTGAAGCAATAAGACAAAATGAGGCTTCGATTTTATAAAGTCTCAGCCAATTCTGATAAAGAGTGCCTGGTCACATTTGCTGAGTTTTTGGCAACTCGGCAGCATGTCAAAAAATTGGGCCCAATCACACGTACAGGCTCATTCTATGATTTCCAGGACACAACAGTAAACATCAGTTCATGTTCAAGAGGCCAAAAGAGAACAGCCTTTCTGTGGTTATCTACTGTTGCACAGTGAACCGCCCAGAACTTAGTGGCTGCAAACAGCCACCCATTATCTCTCATCAGGCTGTGGGTCGGGGGCTGACTGGGGCTAGATGTGTGGTCGATCTCCAGTGGAGACAGTCCTGCATCCACAGTCAGCTGGTGGGTCAGCTGAGCTTGGCTGCTCAAGGGTAGCCATGGTTCATGATGGACAAGCTGGCTGCTGGCAGGGATGATGATGGGAGTCCTGTCCTCCAGCAGGCTGGCCTGGGATTGTTCACAGGGAAGTGGCCAGAGAGCAATGCTCTCAAGGCCCTGTGAGGCTTGTCACTTTGCCTCTTTCTGTTGGCCAAGCCAAGTCACAAGGCCAGCCCAGAAGCTGCAGAAATACGCTGTGTCTCTTGATGGGAAATGTTGCAAAGTAGCGTGGCAAAGGGGGCAGCTACAGGCCAGGGCAGGAGAATCATGGCCTCCTACATTCCACCCCACGTGTGGTCTTCTTGACTTGATGCTGAAGAAGAGACTGGATAGAACTCAACATCTTCCCACTGTTGTTATTGTTGTTCCATTGCTAAGTCGTTCTTACTCTTTGCAACCCCATGAACTGCAGCACCCCAGGCTTCCCTGTTCTTCACTATCTCCTAGAGTTTGCTCAAACTCATGTCCATTGAGTCTGTGATGCTAGCTGACCATCTCATCCTCTGTCGCCCACTTCATTTGGATAGAACTGAACATCTTCCCACTAAAAAACTCTTCAAAAACCAAAAAGGACAGCTTTGAAACAGAGTTGGAAACATCTATTTCAAGCCAAGGGCCAAAATCACACTGAATAGTGATGTGTCACAAGTGGTCTCAAAGTCAGGGACAAGTCAAGGATGCTGTGATCACCTCTGTTAATTATCAATGCTCTGAAAGTTCTAGAATGTGCTATTGAACAAGAAAATTCAATAATAATTGTGATAGCTGAAAGAGGGAAATAAATTAGCCAGTGATTGAAGATGATATAATGGCCTACCTGAAAAACACAAAAGTATCAGCTGAAACATGGTAATAATAGAACAGAACAGCTCTGTCAGGGAGTCAGATGCTAACAACTCTCCAGAGTTATTGTTGACAAAAGAATCAGTGTAATTCCTGGAAATTGCCGTGGAGAAAGGATGCAATCAGAAAGAGCAAGGTTGTGGGGGGAATAGAAATACCCTATGATTAAACTTAAGAGGAATAAGATACCAATCTGCACAAAAATGTAAAGTTCTGAGGAACGAAGGATGGAAGGAAGGGATCGGGGGAGGGAGGAAGGAAGTTTGTAAAGATGGATGGATGGATGGATAAATGAACAGATGGATGATGGATGGATAAATGAACAGATGGATGGATGGATTAATGAGTGGATGGGTGGATGGATGGATGGGTGGTTAGATAGGTGGATGGATGGATGGGTGGTTGGATAGATGCATGGACAGATGGGTGGTTGGATAGATGGATAGATTGATAGACAGATGGATGATGGATGGATGGGTGGATGAATGGATTAGTGAGTAGATAATAGTAGATGGATGGACAGATGACTGGCTGACTGGATGGATGGGTGGATGGATGGATGAATGAATTAGTGAGTGGATGGATGGATGGATTACTGAGTAGATGGATGGATGAACAGATGCCTGGCTGGCTGGCTGGATGGGTGGATGAACAGAGGATGGAATGAATAAAGCACGTGTTTACACTCCAATTCTAGAAACATATTCTAGGAAATTAAGTAGGAGCTGGGCGATGATTGTTTTCTCCAGAACAGTGACAAGTGTTTGGAAACGGCCTCAGTGCTATCAGTGAGTGGTGAGGTGCAATCTGTGGACACCCCACAAGGAACAGCCCTCCCCCTCCTTCCTGCCACCTTCAGCAGCCGCCGCCCCAGGACTGACTCGTCTGTGTGTGTGTTTCCAGTTTACCCGCACTAATGCTACAGGTGATTATACAGCGTCCAGAATACGACAAAGACGACATTTTGAACTCGATGCGATCTTTAATCTGTTTAAAGTTGTTGTATGGCCCCTAAGGTATTTTATTACAGACTTTTTAATTAGTGAAAAACTCATGAATACCATAGAGAAAATGTTTTAAAATTTAATGTTTCTTCTATTTATGTAAACTTATGAATTCATTTATATACTTTTTCTTGTATAGCCAGGCTATAAATATCCTTTCAGATCAATTCATGTTCTGATATCTGATTTTAGTCTTTCAAATGAATGTACTGTAATGCTTGTCTGTATAAATCCTATGAACAAATATATGGCTTTTGTAAATGATGCATTTATTGTAATTATTCTTGTTTAATTTTTAAATGATAAACCATGAGAGAAGGGGTTTTCCTGCAATTGTAAAATCATCATGACACGGTGTGCATTATCCTTCCAGAATGTAACCGAGCTCTCCAACACTCACCCTGAAATGAGCGAACTTAATTTCAACCAATTGTTCTATTTTAACGACTGACCTAAACTGTACTTTTTCTAGCAAGAAATGCTTTCTCTCTGCAGAGTGAAGCGATTTAAAAGTACTGGGTGTTGAATGTGAGCTTCTAGTGAAGCTTGGGCTGAAAGCATGGCTAGAAGACGACTATGACAATCTCTCCCGTGACCTGGTCTCTGAGGACCCGGGTCCCTCTCTCCACTGAGACTCTTCGGGGACCAGTCGCAATGCGCTGCACCCGCTGCAGAGCCGGTGCGCTGGACGGTGAAGGAGCCACGTCCGGACAGACAGACAGCGTAGAGCAGCTCTGACAAAGGCTTTAGTTTTCTTATGTAAAGCATCTTTTTATATCTGTAAACATGTTTAAAGAATGGACCTAGGCGTACATTTGTAGATTTTGATGACATAGCCATTTTGGATTGTATAAGCAGCAAATGTAACTTTTACTTTTCCAGGAGCACATTACAAAAGCCAGCAAGAGATGCGTTCAGATCACAGTGCGTTATTTATTATGCAGTGATGTCTCAGTAGACAGAGACGGCATGTCTCTTTACATGTGGGCTCCACCTTTAATTTACTTGTACAATTCATTGTTACCATTCTGTTTTTCTACTAATCTTTGGTGAACTTCCTGAATATGTGACAAAGTACGTACAGTCTACTTTTGAACTATTTTTATCACAGTATTATTTATTGCTTTCTTTCAATAAAGTACTGAAGGAAAATTTCCCACTGCCAATAGAGTGTGCCGAGGGTAAGCTGTACTCTGAGAACAGACCAGAGCTGGTAATGGGAGCCCGTGTCATCGGACATTGTTAAGAGAAACGGATGGATACAATGGAAAGGCTAGAAGGCGGAAGCATAGATGTCCCCAAAGGACGACCGACCTGGTATTCATACTCTTGGCTCTGGAGGCAAGAGGCTCCATCACTTCAGCACCTGCGGGGACAGGGCCCCTCTGCTGCGGAGGCGTGGGCAGCGGGCCGAGGATGGGAACAAAGTGCAGGTGTCAAGGCTCACCGTGGATCCCAGGGCGGGGTGGCCGAGGGCAACCCTG
The DNA here is from genome assembly GCF_019320065.1 of Cervus canadensis. Taxonomy (NCBI): domain Eukaryota; kingdom Metazoa; phylum Chordata; class Mammalia; order Artiodactyla; family Cervidae; genus Cervus; species Cervus canadensis. The sequence continues at coordinate 3,585,892 of NC_057415.1, read as the reverse complement.
ATGCGGACCCGAATGATGCACTAGGGAGTGTGCGTGTGCACGCCTGTGTGTGGGAGCTTTTTATGTTATTTTAGTCAACAGTCTTTATTATTCATATATCCATAGAAACAAGAATGTAGCAAGGGGAGGTGGGAGGGAGATTCAAGAGGGAGGAGACATACGTTCATCTATGGCTAATTCATATTGATGTATGGCAGAAATCAGATACTGCACAGCAATTATGCTTCAGAAAAAAAGAACACAGCAAGGTGGTCAGGAAAGTATGAAAAAAAGCTTTCTCACAGAGATTTATAATCACAACTCTGTGTATCTGGGAGCAGGCTGCCCACCATCATCAGGACTTCCCCCCAGCATCAGACCTTCCCCCAGCATCAGGCCCTAGTCTAGCATCAGACCTTTCCAGAGCATCAGACCCTCCCCCAGCATGAGACCCTAGTCCAGCATCAGGCCCTCCTCAAGCATCAGACCTTCCCCCAGCATCAGGCCCTAGTCTAGCATCAGACCTTTCCAGAGCATCAGACCCTCCCCAAGCATCAGGCCCTAGTCCAGCATCAGACCCTACCCAGCATCAGACCTTCCCCCAGCATCAGACCCTAGTCTAGCATCAGACCCTACCCAGCATCAGACCCTCCCTCAGCATCAGGCCCTAGTCCAGCATCAGACCTTCCCCCAGCAACAGACCCTCCCCCAGCATCAGACCCTAGTCTAGCATCAGACCCTCCCTCAGCGTCAGGCCCTAGTCCAGCATCAGGCCCTCCCCAAGCATCAGGCCCTCCTCCAGCGTCAGACCCTCCCCCAGCATCAGGCCCTAGTCCAGCATCAGACTTTCCCCCAGCATCAGACCCTCCCCCAGCATCACACCCTGTCTCAGCATCAGGCCTTGTCCAGCATGAGACCCTACCCAGCATCAGACCTTCCCCCAGCATCACACCCTCCTCCAGAGTCAGACCCTCCCCCAGCATCAGGCCCTAGTCCAGCATCAGACCTTCCCCCAGCATCAGACCCTCCCCCAGCATCAGGTCCCCAGCCCTAGTCCAGCATCAGACATTCCCCCCAGCATCAGACCCTAGTCCAGCATCAGACCTTCCCCCAGCATCAGACCCTCCCCCAGAATCAGACCCTCCCCCAGCATCAGGCACTCCTCCAGCATCAGACCCTCGCCCAGCATCAGGCCCTAGTCCAGCATCAGAGGTTGCCCCCCAGCATCAGTCGTTTCCCCCCAGCATGAGGTCCTAGTCCAGCATCAGACCCTCCCTAGCATCAGGCCCTCCCCCCAGCATTAGGCCCTCCTCCAGCATCAGGCCCTAGTCCAGAATCAGACCTTCCCCAGCATTAGACCCTCCCACAGGATCAGACCCTAGCCCAGCATCAGACACTTGCCCAACAACAGGACCTTCCCCAGCATCAGACCCTAGTCCAGCATCAGGCCCTAGTCCAGCATCAGATATTCCCCCCCAGCATCAGGCCCTAGTCCAGTATCAGGCCCTCCTCCAGCATCAGACCCTCGCCCAGGATCAGGCCCTCCCCCAGCATCAGGCCCTAGTCTAGCATCAGACCCTCCCCAGCATCAGGCCCTCCCCCCAGCATTAGGCCCTCCTCCAGCATCAGGCCCTAGTCCAGAATCAGACCTTCCCCAGCATTAGACCCTCCCCCAGGATCAGACCCTAGTCCAGCATCAGACACTTGCCCAACAACAGGCCCTTCCGCAGCATCAGACCCTAGTCCAGCATCAGATGTTTCCCACAATCATCAGGCCCTAGTCCAGCATCATACCTTCCTCCAGAATCAGACCTTCCCGCAGAGTCAGGCACCTCCTGCATCAGACCCTCCCCCAGCATGAGACCCTAATCCAGCATCAGGCCCTCCCCCAGCATGAGACCCTAGTCCAGCATCAGACATTCCCCCCCAGCATCAGGCCCTAGTCCATCATCAGGCCCTCCCCCACTCTCAGACCCTCCCGCACCATGAGACCTTAGTCCAGCATCAGGCCCTCCCCCACCCTCAGACCCTCCCCCGGCCTCAGGCCGTTCCCCACTATCAGGCCCCCCACCTCCAGTATGAGGCGTGGCAGCTCCACTTGTCTGATGCTCCTGAGCACACTCAGGCAGCCCCAGAGCCGCAGGACAATAGCTCTTGCAGGAGGTGCATCTCCAGGAATCACCTGCGGAGCAGCAGCAGCTGGGCTCTGTTTCAGGTCAAGGAGAGGCGAAGGGGCACTTGTGCAGGAGGCAGCCGTGGCTGTGGGCACGCTCCCCGACTCTGCCTCCTCCCCGTGGGGTCTCTGCTCTCCTGCTCTCTCACGGGCCCCAGGACTGTGTCCTTCCAGAGTCATAGTCGCCTTGATATCTCAAGCCCAAGTCCTGAGTTGCGTCCCAGTCTGGTGTGGTGGAGGGCTGGGAACACCCAAGCTCAAGGGCTGAAAGGATCCCAGGGGGACAGTCGGGCCCCAGCGGGCGGTGGGGCAGGGGATGAGGGTGGCCGCCCACAGAGGGCCCCGCAGCAGCACTGGAAGGACAGCAGCGATGCCTTAGCTCACTCGGGGACGCTGCCAGCCTAGCACTCAGAGATGTTACCGCCAGCAGCTCTGGGGACGCAGGAACCCCGGTGAGTGACACCACGCCACATGGGCTGTGTGCGTGGGCACTGCTGACCATGGCCTCGGTTTTCATTCTGGTTCCAACTGTCCCTCCAAGGGTTGACAGGCTCCTCTTCCGAATGGCACAGATGTTTTCTTTATGTGGGTAAACGCATCCTTGCTAGTTTCTGTCGGCACTGTTGTCCCTTATCGTGTGTTTTCCTCTTTACAACCTGTACTTGCTGCTCTTCCAGTTTAAATTAGGAGCAGTCCTTATTTTCTGCATTTCCTAGTCAGTGTTCACTGGGGCTTTCCAGGTGGCTCTAGAGGTAAAGATCCTGCCTGCCAATGCAAGAGATAATGAGAGATGTGGGTTCGGTCCCTGGGTCGAGAAGATGGCCTGGAGGAGGGCATGACAACCCACTCCAGTATTCTTGCCTGGAGAATCCCATGGACAGAGGAGCTAGTGGGCTACAGTCCCTGGGGTCGCAAAGAGTCAGACACAACTGAAGCAGGTTAGCACACACTCAGGCTTTAGTTCAGTCACTCAGTTGTGTCCGACTCTTTGCCACTGCGTGGACTGCAGCACTCCAGGCTTTCCTGTCTTCACTATCTCCTGGAGTTTGCTCAAACTCATGTCCATTCATCAATGATGCCATAGAACCATCTCATTCCTGTTGCATCCACCAGAGAGGTGGCTGGGGCTCGGCAAAGTGCATGGTCCCACTGCGTGGGTGTGAAGCTGCCCTCACCACTCTCTGACCGCGTGACCATCACTGTGTCTTCCTCTGTAAATCGGGAGGTGGCAGCACCTGCTTGGGAAGGGGCACATCCAGCATCCGGTATAAAATCAATGCACCACCATCTCAGCGTTGTATTTATTAACCTGCATTTAATAACCTGCTCCTTTCTCTCTTGTCACTTAACTGTGGTCCAGACCCCAAAAAAAACTGTTTACTTACCCTGAAAATCTCCACAACCCAGCAGCAAACAAGACACTCACACATATCTGCTGAAAGCATGACATACCCTGTCTCAAGGAGATGAGCGAGCGAGATGGGGCCTGATGATAACACTGTGTGATGAGGAGACCCCAGGAGGACCAGTGTGGCTGTGGGGTGAGGTGGGGGGCATGGGCAGAACCCCTGAGAGCTCCTGGGGATGGGGAAGGTAGCAGGGAGGAGGAGGAGGGCCTGTTCCTTGCAGGGTGTCCACAGATCGTACCTCACCCCTCACTGATGAGCACTTGGGCCGTTTCCAAACATTGTCAGTGTTCTGGGGGAAGCAATCATTGCCAGCTCCTACTCAATCAACTTCACAGAATATGTTTCTAGCACTGGAGTATAAACATTTGCTTTCTTCATTCCATCCTCCGTTCATCCACCTATCCAGCCAGCCATCTGTTCATCCATCCATCCACTCACTAATCCATCCATCCATCCACTCACAAATTCCATCTACCCATCGAGCCAGCCATTGGTTCCTCGATCCATCCACTCACTAATCGATCCATCCATCCATCCACCCACCCACTCATTAACTCATCTGATCATCTCGGATCCACCGAGAAGACAGACGCCTCCTCCGCTCCTGCTCCCCGGGTCAGGGCACTACATTCCTACATGCCACAACCATTAAAATAAAACAAGGTCACTCTTAATCCCCGTGCCTGAGTGACACCAGAAGGATCAAAAGAAACCTAACATGAGAGCAGTCACAGGGCACAAACACAGAAGAAATACTCCTAGCTATAACTCAAATGAGAAAATTTTCTGCAAAATTAAAAAAGTCCCGTGTGCTACTTCACTCAATGGGAACCTCCCCGACTAAGTCTCCTGACAACAGTGTTGTCCAACACTGGGAATGCGCTGTCGCCAATGGTAAAGTCTGCTGCATTTTATCACAATTTTTTTTTTAAAGCACCATTTTGACTCAAAAATAATTACTGGAAACCCTACAATGATTTTCTTAACTTAGACTCTGACAAGTCAATAAATCATTCAAGGGCTGCTTTGCCATCTACTTGGGGAAACGCAGAACACAGAGAATGCCAACTTCTGTGCCGCCCTGCCTCCTCAGCAGAGCCCTGAAACTGTGGAATTTATCGGCTCCGACAACAATGACACAGCCTTGCAGCCGGACCACGCTGCTCTTTGCATAACTGCAAAGGCAAAATCTAGCCTTTCAGAACTTCAAAAGAAAGTGACCAGAAGAAAGGTTTCACTCTCCCCAGAAGTACTCATAAAACTGCACACAGGCCAGGAAGAAACTGAAGGCTTGTTTGCACGCAACCAGAAGCCCCCATCCTGGTGTCTGAGCTGAGGACACTGCCAGTCTCACTTGGTGGGGCCATATGCTCTGTGCTCTGTGTGGATCCAAACAGGACGGGAGCCCTTCCCAGGCCTGAGACTCCCCCAGGCAGGTCGACCTGCGCCCCCAGCTCTGCTAGGTCACAAGTCCAAGGTGGTGGCAGGGATGGATCGAGGGGAACAGCTCTGATTCCCAGATTGGACTCCTGCCACGTCAGCTGGGTAGGGAAGCATGTGCCACCAGGTGGGCAGGATCAACGCAGTCCCCTGGACACTGTCCCATCGGGACCCTTGCTCCCCTCTGACTAGGTGAAGCAAGGCAGGAAGCGCCCAGACACAAACTGCTTTGGACACAATCTTCGGGAACCGACAGACCGGCTCAGCACCGGCAGGCATAACCAGCGTGCCTATTCACACATGGAGACACAGTTGCCTGAAAGCCAAATGCTCTGCCCTAAGCCTCTGCCTCCCCAAGTCAAGACTGCCCATGGTACCACACTGGCCTGAGAAGGGGCTGCCCACCCACAGGACTCCGGTGGCCTAGTGGTCTCCTCAGCCAGTGAGGGGACGGTCGGTCATGCAGAAGGACAGGGTCTCCAGCGAGATGCACTCCCCACCCAAGGACAAGGTGAAAGCTGCGTCCTGGCCTGTGGCTTCTCCATGCTGGCGGCACAGAAGTCGCCCGGCCCACTCTCCACCCGTCTCTCCAGAAGCCAGGCTCACTCGTGGGCAGCTGAGCACTGGCCGGTTCGCCCCCGCGTCATGGCCACAGGCTCCCCACTCCCCCATGGAACAGGAAGAAGGGGCCAGATGGCTGCCCGGGGGGAGGTGCCCCGAGTCCTCCACTCCAGAGTCAGGTGGAATCCCCTCTGCTTTCTAGACCACAGGCAACACCAAAATTGACTTTATCTTTCAAACAAGCAAATTTCCTCCCAGAAAGTTATCGTCCCTATCTCTGCAAACCCAGTGAGAAAACACCCGTCACATTCCTTGTCAAAGGGGTTTCCCTGCCTGCCCAGTGGAGCATATGAACATGCTCACGGTGCAGATGTGATACACTCACAAAACTCTGCTGAAAACTCAATAATCCAATGAGGAATTCCCAGGCACTGGGGAGAGTTTCTGTCTGTAAAAAGATTAAGAGTAAAAAGCTCAGAAGGATATGTGCTGACAGGCACCCTGGGCAAATCTTTGTGGGTTGAGATCCTTTTAGAATACCTCTGAAATCCTCCCCAACATAACAGGGTTTTGTAAAGAAATTTGCATTTCCCTAACCAAAGACTTCAACTAACTCTCAGCCACAGTGAGAAACTACAGGAAATAAAGAAGTTTCATAAGATTTACAACTGTATGAAGTTTCTTCTTAATGCAAACAGAAATCATTGCTTCAATGGCTAGTGTACATATTTGTTTGCTAAAATGCTGAGAGCTTTCCATTTCTGGTTCATCCTAATTTATTCTGCGATACAATTCTATTACTCTGGGTGTCTGTGTATATGTGTGTATGCATGTGTATATATATATATATATATATATGGCTTCCCTGGTGGCTCAGACAGTAAAGAAGCTGCCTGCAATGCAGGAGACCCAGGTTCTATCCCTGGATGGGGAAGAGTCCCCAGAAAAATGAATGGCAACCCACTCCAGTATTTTTGCAGGCAAAATTCCATGGATAGAGGAGCCTGGTGGGCTATAGTCCATGGGGTCACAGAGTCGGACATGACTGACTAGCATTCTCACACTTTCATATAGATGTACGTATGAGAAGCACTCCCCAAAGGGATGGTGACATGACTGGGCTAGAACTCAGAGCAGTGACTGCTACCGGAACGTGAAGAATGGTGACTCGGGGAGCAAAAGAGCAGCAAGCTGCGTCTCTAATGAACAGGTACGGTTACTTCATAAGACCAACACTCCAATTCTCCGGGCCACCAGCTCAGCACCTCTTCCCTAAGACCACAGGATAGCCCTGACTAGACACCGCACTGCTAGACATGACAGATGCCTAGAATCCCCTTGTTCCCCAGGACCAGACTCGTCACAGGCATACACCGTATGTGCTGACGTGTGGCCTGGCATGCATTAGCAACCAGACAGATGATGCTCTGCTGGCCTTCCTCAACTCTGCCTTTAGAAATCTTAACTTGTGTAGGTTGCTTAGTACATTCTGGGTACTGCAGTTATCATCTAGCATCTATGAAAATCTTGCCAAGGGTAGCTAGTGATAGGCTCAAATCTATAATAATCTATTCCCTCTCAATATTTTTAATTAAAAACATCATGAAAACAACTCTTTGAAAAATTAAAGGCCTGTTTTGGTTTTGTTTTTTTTCCAATCCGAAGATAATGCCTCTAGAACCCTACCTCACACCACACACAAAAATTAACTGGAAAAAAATGGATCAAAAAACCTAAGTGTCTGAAGTAAAACTATTAAATTCTTAGAAAAAAAAACATAAGCATAGATTTTCATCACCTTGAATTCGACAACAGACCTTAGATGCTTTGCCTTCACCAAAAGCACAAGTGAAAACAGAAAAAAACAAATTGGACAAAATTTTAAACTTTTGGCTTCAAAAGACAGCCATCAAAATGAACACTATTTACAGAATGAGAGACACTATTTTCAAATCATCTATCCAGAATATATAAAGAATTCTTACTAGTCAATAATAAAAGGGACAGTTAACCACATTTTAAATGGGGAAAGGATCTGAACAGACATTTCTCCAAAGACACATAAATGGATGATAAGCTTGTGAAAAGACAGTATCATTAACTATCAAGGGAATGCAAATCAAAGCCAACTTTTGAGATACCACTCCACACGTTCTAGGGTAGCTACATTCCAAAACACAGAAAACAAGTTTGGTGAGGGTGTGCAGAAATCAGAAGGCTCTTATGCTGGTGGTGGAAATGGAAAATCAAAGAATCTGGCAGTTCTTCCAAAGGTTAAAACACAGAGGTGGCACATATCCCAGCAACTCCATTCCTAGGTATATAGAAAACTTGTTCACAGAGCATCACTCCCAACAGCCCAAAGTGAAAAGAACCCACTATCCTTGTGAAGTGATAGACACGCAGCAGGTGGTCTATCCAATCAATGGAATGTTACTAATATCTGAAGATAAAAGGAGTGAAGTACTGACACCTACTACAACATGGACAACTCTTTAAAAATCTTACGCTAAGTGAAGAAGCCGGACACAGAAGACCATACATTATACAGGCCCATTTCTATGAGTGGCCAGATCTGGTAAGTGTACAGCGAGAAAAAGTAGACTAGTGGTTGCCTAGTGGGGGTGAGGGAACACGATAAGGTTTCTGAGCGGATGAAACCACCAACGCTGAGTTACCCAGCCGTCCACTTGCCCACCCTCTCCAGTGTAGCAGAGGAAACAGGTCTCACACGGCCCACTCTCCACACCACCATTACCCAGAGGACTCCCCCCACACCCCTGCCTCCTGCACAGTCAAAGACAGGACCTCTGATAGACAAGGGCCCCAGGACGCAGCCCACTGCAACACAGGGCAGACCCCAGGGCTCCCAATGTTCTCTCTCAACCAGGCTCTTACCCAGCGCCTGCTGCACTGCACGGACCAAAGACCTGACTCACCAATGACCCCATGCAAGTGAAGTTTTTTACAGATCTGTCACTCAAAATGCTTCAAAGAAAAGGTCATGGGGGCCACACTGCCAGTTACTGAGGGGGGTATGGAGCAGAGCATCAAGGACACCCCCACACACCCTTCCTCTCTCGGGTCTGGGAACACTTTCCACACCGAGAGGCGCGGGCCAGCCTCCAGAACCAGCTCCCTGACTCAACAGCCTTCAGGCTCTGCCCAGCGCCGGCCAGCGGGGCGGCGGGGCGAATCACTAACGAGCTCGGGGGACAGGTCGCCGCAGAGCCAGCGGGGCGCGCTCAACCGGGACACCTCGGAGCTCTGCCCAGCGGGAAGTGCGTTCCTCACCCCCGCTCCCCCGGGCCAGACGCGGACAGATTCCGGGGGGAGGAAGCCCTGTCCCCCTCGCCCCAGACCCTCTGCAGGGGCACCAAGCTCCCAAGAGACTGACTCCCTTCCAGGTGACTCCCAGCCCGCACCCTGAGGGGTTGTTCCCAATCCAAAGCCGCTCCACTCTGTCGCCGCGCCGGTCGCTGCCTTTCCACTGACCTGGCTGCAACATCTCCCCGTTGGTGTGGGCCCGGGAGCTGGGAGGGAGCCGCCCGCCCGGCCTTCGGGAGACCCCGGCTCCCCCACCTCGGCCCTACGCCCCTTGACCTCCCGAGTCCGGGACCCTCTCTTTCCGGGAGGGCTCCTCTCTTTCCCTAGACCCTGTAGGCTCTCCGCCCCCTCCCCCTAACCCTCCAGTCCTGGACGCCTCCCCGGGGCTCCCCGCTCTTCCCGGGACCCTCTGGGCCCTTGGCCCCCTTCCCGAACACTTGGGGCCCGGCCTCTCCCCCACCCCTTCCTCCCGACCCCAAGGTCCTGCACCCCTCCTGGAGGGCCCCTCTCCTATGCTAGACGCCCCCCTCAACTCTCTGGCCCCTTCCTCCCAGATCCCGGGCATCCTCCCCTCACACCACGGACCCTCCTCCCCAGCCCCCTCAGGACCGCGCGACCTGACCCCTCAAGCTCTGCCCCTTCCCCGTCCCCCAGCCCGCCCCCCTTCTCCGACCTCATTCCCCTCCCCAGGACTTCCCTCAGGCCTGGCCCCCTCCCCTCGGCCCCGGCCCACCCACGTCCCTCTGTCCCCCGGTCCCCGTCCCTCAATCCCCCGGTCCCCGTCCCTCAGTCCCCAGGTCCCCTTCTCTCAGCCCCCGGCTCCTTCCCTTCCCTCAGCCCCCGGCTCCTTCCCTTCCCTCAGCCCCCGGCTCCTTCCCCTACCCCCAGCTCCTCGGTCCCCTACTCTTCTCTCAGCCCCCGGCTCCGCCACTTCCCTCAGTCCCCCGGACCCCTTCCCTCAGGTCTGACCCCTTCCCCTCCGCCCTCGGCCCATCCCCAACCCTCAGTCTCCCGGTCCCCTTCTCTCAGCCCCCGGCTCCTTCCCTTCCCCTCAGCTTCTCGGTCCCCTATCTTCCCTCAGCCCCCGGCCCCTTAGCTCAGCCCCCTGTTCCTCCACTTCCCTCAGTCCCCCGGTCCCGTTCCCTCAGGCCCGGCCCTTTCCCATCAGCCCTGGGCCCCCGTCCCTCAATCCCGGCCCGCTTCCTCAAGCCCGGGCCGTTCCCTCAGCCCCCGGCCCGCCCATCCCCTTCTCCGACCTCCGCCCCCAGTCCGGGGAAGCCTCGCCAGCGCTCCCCCGGCGCGCGAAACAGCGAGCGGAAATGCGACGAAACCGCCGCTTTCTTTCCGTTCCTGGACCTAGAGGCGCCCGGGGACGGCAGCTGAGGAACCCGCCCGTTTCTCCGCCCGGCGGAGGCCGAGCTCGCTCACTGACACCCGGGGTGGGTCTGGCCCGGCTCGACACTGCCCAGCCACCGCCGCGCCCGCCGCGCCCGCCGCTCCCAGGGGCCCCGCTCCACTTCCGGTTCCGCGAATGGGGCGGGCAGCATTCCGGTCTCGGAGCTCGTCCCTGCCGGCACGTCCCGCTGACCCGCACAGGAAAAGCATCTTTTTTTTCTGTTACATTGTGGGTTTTTTTGTTACTCATCTCCCTGCTTCCATTTCCTATCTTTTCTTGCATGTTGCCCACTTTTCTATTAGAATCATTAGCATATTATTTCTAGTTGTTTTAAATTCCCGATGTGATCATTCCAACATCTCCACCATATCTGTGTCTCATTCTGGTCCTGGCTGTATCTCTTAAAACACAATGAGTGTTTTTGTTTTTGGTCTTTTAGTATGCCATATAATTTTTTGCTTAAAGTTAGACATGATGTACCTGTGAAAGGAACTGAGCTAAATAGGACTTTAGGGTGAGGTTTTATTTTTGTCTGGCTAGGAGAAAGGGTTTACCTTAGCGGTTGCTGTCAGAGACTAAAATTCCCTTTTGTGCTCCTTTATCTATTCTCTATTGTCTTTGGGTTTCCCTTTACACTTCTTCGTAAATAAGGTATAATACCTTCTGTGTCGACTTTCCTGGTGGTTCAGACAGTAAAGAATCTGCCTGCAATGCAGAAGACTCAGGTTCAATCCCTGGGTTGGGAAGATCCGCTCCAGAAGGACATGGCAACCCACTCCAGTATTTTTGTTTGGAGAATCCCATGGACAGAGGGATTGTAACATTTTCTGTTATCGATACTTCTCATTACATATCTCTTCCTTCCAGGTAAAGTTTATATATTTTTACTGGTTCTTACCTCTAATTCACAATAGAATCTCTTTTGGGAGCTTTAAAATATATGTTTGGTCTGTAGAAAACTAATAAAATGAACAGAAGCTAGGATATCTCAGCATAGAAGTGATAACTATAAAACAAGAACCAAAAGGAAATTTTAGAACAGAAAATTCCATTATCTGAAATTAAAAATTCACTTGAATATTACTAACAGAGTTTGAACACTGCAGAAGAAATAATGAGTGAAATTGAAGAGAGATTTGATAGATCTGAAGAGCAGAGGTTAAAACAACGGAAAGAAAACAGGGAACAGTCTTGGTGACCTTCGGGACAACCATGGAATATATTTGGAATTGAAGACTGAAAAGAAATAACTGAAAAAATGAGAAAAAAAATGGCTGTAATTTTCTGAAATGTAGTGCAAAACACCAACTTACAATTTCAAAAAGCTTAGAAAACCCCAAGGAAAGATAAATATAAAGAAAACACCACCTGGACACATCATAGTAACAAAGAGAAAATTTTGTGCATAAAAATTTTATTTTTGCATTCAAAAGACCAATGAATGACAACGGACTTAAACAATGGAGCTAAGAATTAAAGTGGTATAAGAAATCTGTTGACTCATTACTCATGTATACCCAGTGAAAATATTTTTAAAAAACAAAGGCAAAATGAAGAAATTGTGGCAAACCATATACAACAATGGATGTAACTAGAATAAACATGTCAATTATAAGGCTGAGATTCTCCACCTGGAAAACAGCAAGCTGAAATTATAAGTTGTCTAAAACATGCTCAGTCAGTCATGTCCCACTCTCTGGGACCCATGGATTGAAAATAAAAACCAATAATCTCAACCATTCCACTGAAAGTAGCATCAAAAACATTTGGAAATGCATTTACAAAAGATGTATACAATCTGTACACAGAAAGCTTACAAAATGTTGTCAAGATTAAGTAAGAAAGGTCTAAAATAAAACCATCTCATTGATTGCAGACTCAGTATTGTTAAAATGTCAATTCTTGTCAATCATCACTTTCAATGCAATAGCGATTAAAGTCCCAGCAGGACTTTTTAAATTAAATATTTTTAATTTATATAAAACTTATATGGAAACACCAACAAAGGAGGGAAAAAAGAACAATTGGAGGACTTAAACTACCTGATTTCCACAGTCACTATAAACATACAGTAATCAAGACAACAAGCTTCCCAGGTGGCTCAGTGGTGAAGAATCTGCCTGGGTCGGAAAATCTGCTAGAGGAGGAAATGGCAACCCACGCCGGTATTCTTGCCTGGGAAATCCACAGACAGAGGAGTCTGGCAGACTCCGGTCCATGGGGTCGCTAAGAGGGGAACAGGGCTGACACATACGCACACAATCAAGGCAACATGGTATTGGCACAGGATAGAAAATGAATAGATCCATGGAACACAATATAGAGTCCAGAAATGGAACATGTACATGGTCAACTGAATTTCAACAAAGGCAGTAATATTATTCAATGAGAAAAGAAAGTCTTCAATAAATGAAGTTGGAACAACTGGATAAACACATGGAAGAAAAAGGAATTTTAATTACTACCACACCAGGCCTCTCAAAACTGATACAAAGGGTGGGGCCGGAGACTCCCGGCTGGCGGCTCCCCTGCTCAGTCCGCAGCCCACAGTCGCCCTGTAAGTAGGACGCAGCCTTGTGCCGCTCACCCAACACTTCACTCCCCACAACCTAAGTCCAGCAGAGCGCGGATGTTTAGGGACAGCTGGACCCGCCTGACCCACGTGGGGGCCTCCTTCTCCTGGCCCAGTTTGGTTTTGTATGCCAATTAGCCTCCAGCAGTTCTGTTTTCCAAAGGCTTTAAAGAATCTACAGGGAAGAAAAATCTCCAAGAAAGGCTGAATGGAGTGGATTCCTCTAGCTTGCCTGGCTGCAAGAGCAGTAGGGTCGAGAGGAGATAGTCTGAAGTCCGGCGTGTGAAAGTCAGACGTGGACCCTGGCATTACCGCAACGCATCACAGGTAGTGATGGAGGAGATCCGAAGCCTATTTGTGACTTGAATTCAGACCTACCGATGGCCGTCTCTGTGACCTTCATTCTGTCCACCCACCTGTTCACTGAGGATCTGCTCCAGCCAGGCACCTGGCTACTAAGATGCTAAGAGCAAACCTCTGATTCAACAACTTTCCACGGGGACAGAGCTGCCACGTGACTCTGGAGGCAGGGCTACCTGTGCACCCATACTGTCAATGAGCCTGGGAGGAACAGAAGCTGAGAGCCGGCCGAAGGCGGGCCAGTCGGAGGGCCAGTGGTAGCTCAGGAGGGTCGTTGCCTCTGAGAAGGGATCCGGTTCAGGAAGAACCTTTAATGCCAACTCTGCGTGCATCGGACTTCCCAGGTGGCTCCGTGGTAAAGAATCCTCTTGCCAATGCAAGAGATGCAGGAGAGGAGGGTTCCATCCCTGGATCGGGGAGATCCCCTGGAGGAGGAAACGGCAACCCATTCCAGTATTCTTGTCTAGGAAAGCCCATGGACAGAGAAGCCTAGTGGGCTGCAGTGCGTGGGGTCAGCAAAGAGTCGAACACGACCGAGCGACTGAGCACGCACTCAGGCTGCGCTGAACGCGCGGATGAGATGAAGACGGAGCTTCTTACTTTCCCTGCACTGACTGAGCAATACCCTGAGGAAGACAAGGCGGGGCCACCGCCTCCTGCTTCCTCCGAAAGCGTGGGTACAGTGCGCGGGAGCGAGGGTATACCGAAAAGCTCCGACGTCTGGCCATCACAGGCCGGCTTTCCAAGTTCCACGGACGACCGCTAAGATTCCTCATGACTGTGCCTGCCATCAACCTGCGGGGACCTCGACAGCGAACGCTGCCCGGCCGCAAGGGGCAGCGGGGACGGAGGGCACCGGCCTCCTCGAGCGCCGGCGCAGGGCGCTCCGGTGGCCTCAAACTTCGGTTCGGGTACCTCGTCTTCGTCATGGGTGTCGTGTCGTGGGTGAGTACCATCGCGGGTACTGGCTCCGGAAGGCGCGCCGGGTGGCCGGTAAATGGCAGCGGGAAAAGACCTGGCGGTGTGCACGCCGGGGTCAGCTGCGGCCGGGGGATGTCCCAGCGAGACCTACTGTGGGCTGAATGGAGGGAAGGAGCAGGGTCAGGGCCTGGCAGGGCCGACCCGGGCCCAGAGGGAGAAGAGCCCGCGTTCTCCTACCCGGTCCTAGGCTTGTCTAGCCGTCCCTTCTCAAACAGTGTGTAATGGAGATTACACACCCCGTTACTTTGACTTCGTCCTTGTCTGTGATCCTGGCTCTGTGGACTTTTCCCGACATGTCCACGCCTGTTCCCTGCCACTGGGAGTTTTGTCACATCTGCCTTGCAGCCTTTCCAGACTCTGTCACCCTGACGACTTTACGGGAATCGCTGTCTCTGCCTCAGGTTCCTGTGGCCAGAACTACCCGGAGGAAACAAAGGACCTTGCCTTGTCCCGGGGGCCCACAGCCCCTGCACAGGGCTCCTCAGCAGGCTGCAGACAGGACTGCCCCTGAATGCGTGGGTGCTGTGGGGTCTAAGATGGCTGCACTAATGCTAGTGTTTGGTCCTGCTCTGAGGGGCATGGGGGTATTGATCTGGGTGGTGGGAAATGTGACCTGCAGGCTGCGGACAGAACAGAGGTAACTGAATGTCAATGCTGAGGGACTGCCCAGGTCCAGAGAAGACTATTTCAAGTTTTCACCTGATGTTACCAAAGATTTTTTAAAAGGTACCATTTATAGTGTTAAAAGTGTCAATTCATCAGGAAGACATCTTAACCATAAATATATTGTGCCTAATAAAAGAGCTTTAAAAATACATAAAGCAAAAATCAATGAAATCCAAGGGCTATCATATCACCCTTTAATGAAAATGAAAAAGGGTAGTAACATTTATCGGGATTCCCCAGTGGTTCAGCAGTAAAGAATCTGTCTGCCAATGCAGGAGACACAGGTTAGATCCCTGGCCAGGGAAGATCCCAAGGAGGAGGAAACGGCAAGCTACTCCAGCATTCTTCCTGGAAAATCCCACAGAGGAGCCTGGCAGCCTACAGTCCATGGGGTCGCAAACAGTTGGACATGACTTAGTGACTAAACAACAACAATCAATATAAAACATTGACGGACTTTCTTTTCTTAAATACTGTCTTTGAAATTCAGAATGTATTTTTCACTTGCAACACTTCTTGATTCAGAGAAGCTGTTTGAAGTGCTCCATTCCCATAAAGACCTGGTGATTACTCTATTGAACAGCACCACCTGGGCCTCTAGAACTTAGAGAAGGAAGTCCTAATTCCTGTTCTCAAGGAGCTCGTCGTCCTTGGGAGACACAAAGAGGCAAGGAAATAGTGATGAGGGAAGAGCCTTCAAACAAAGCTCATGCCATTGGGCCCTGGCGGGAAAACAAGAGGAAAAATGGGTCCGACCTGGGGAAGGTCAGTGACCCTAAGGAAGGGGGTTCTGTGATCTGGAACTGAGCTGAAGACTTGGAAGAGCTGTCACAACCGGGGACCCCATGTCCCTAGGCTTGACCTTCACCTCCTGGGCTTTCCTCCTTCAGAATACCTCACTCTTCCTTGCAGGATCTCTCTCTCTCATATCTAATTCATATTTGTTAGTAATGAAAAAAAACCCAACCTTTAAAACCTTTCCTTAATAATGTGTTATGATGATGACACTTCCTGTCAATGATAAAAAATTAACTCTTCAATAATGATGATACAACAACTAGGATGACTTCTGAAAAATGATGATGTTTCTTCCTTATGCTCTTCTTATTGGATAATTAAAACTAGGTGGATCAAGGAATTAATCATGATATATGAAACCAGAAAAGTACTGCAAAAATATGAGAAAAAATGTCTTACCACTCTGGAGAGGGGAAGACCTTCTTCAGTATGACAACAAACTATAAAACTTGCCTAAAGGCTGTATAAATATTAAGAAAGCCAAATGGAAGAAATCGTGACAAAGATAAAAACAAACTCGAAAAAAGTACTCAGAACACAAAACACACTTATAAATGTGATTTCCTTAATCTGTAAGGATTCATAATGAACCAGAAAGAAGATCAACAAGAAAATAGTAGACTTGAACAACATTATAAAACAATTAGACCTAGCAGACATCTGTAGAATACTCTAGTCAACAACAAAATACATGCTTCTCAAGTGTACCTGGAACATTCTCCAGAATAAACCATATACTAGCTCATAAAATAAATAAATTTAAAAGGAGAGCCATAATAGAACACATAGCCTCCCACCACAGTGGAATGAAATTAGAAATCACAAACAGGAAGGAACTGGGGAACTTCATAGCTATGATAAAATTTAAACAACACACTCTCAAATAACCAGTTAGTCAAAGAAGATATCAAAAAAGAAACTGTAAAGTCTTTTGAGCTGAATGAAACTGAAGATACCACATGCCAAAACTTATGGGAAAAACTAAACTAAACTAAACAAAACTAAAGCAGCTGAAAATGTAGAAAGAAATTTATGCCTGTAAATGACTGCATTAAGGAAGAGGGAAAATCTCAAATCGATAACCTAATACTATACAGTGAGACACTAGAAAATGAACATACTAAAGGTAGAGTAAACAGAGGAAGGAGATAATACAGATTAGAACAGAAAGTAATGAACGTAAGGCTAGAGAAACACCAGAGTCCGTGCTGATGAGCTGTGATGGACCTTGTGGGGCCCTGGTCCTTCTGCTTGCCCAGGACTGCAGTAGATACAGGAAAAGGCCATTCTGGTCCCATCTCCTGCCCCAGGAGGAAGTGGTAAAGGAGGGAGACCAGGTTCATGGAGGGGAAGGAAGCCAGCTGTGGTAGACTGGTTGCTCTAAAAGATGTTATGCTACTTATTCCCTGTCTTGTTTTCACTAGCTGTCAATATATTCCTGAAACCTACAGCAGGCAGCACAGAGTGGGTGCTCCTGTGGTTGTTGACTGATTGAATAAAAGCTGCATGTATTCCACTGTGTGGCTGTTATAATATTGAGTAATAATCCTCCTAAAACTAAAAATTTCTGATTTTTTTCAAAATTATTACACTGAGCATATTTGAAAATAAAACCATGTATGTTTGCTGATGACGTTAGTAGGTGACTTTCTAGAAGAGTAGAATCTGGGCCAGCCCACCAAGCATATTTTGTCCTTGTAAATATACCAGTGTATTTTTACTGTGACCCACCCACACACACACACTTGGGCACAGGTGCGTCTGGCTTTGGTTCCTAGAATGCGGTACTTTCGGTCTGATGTTGTGGGCCTTTGTTTCATTTTTCCTGTGAAGAAAACTTTTCATATGATTCATTTATTGATGTTTATTTCTGGCTGCAGTAGGTCTTCATTGCTGCATGCGGGCTTTTTCTAGTTGCAGTGAGCAGGGGCTGCTCTTCAGTGCGGTGCGGGGGCTTCTCATTGCAGTGGCTCCTCTTGTCATGGAGCACGGGCGCTGGGCACGTGGCCTCAGTAGTTCCCGCACTGGGGCTCCTTAGTTGCAGTTCGAGGGCTCTAGAGCTCTGGCTCAGTAGTTGTGGTGCATGGGCTTAGTCGTTCCACAGCATGTGAGATCTTCCTGCCCCAGAGATGGAACCTGTGTCCCCTGCATTGGCAGGCAGATTCTGATCCATGGTGCTCCCAGGGAAGTCCTAAAGTAAATTTTAAGAAAAGAATGAGGTTGGGATCCTAGTTTCATGTAGAAATTCTTATCATTGTGGATGCAGCCTCCAGTTTTGAGATGGTTTCAAAAAATCAAAATTGGTACTTAATTTTATCTTTTCACCTTCCCTGGAGACTATCGCATGCTTTCATTTCTTTATTTAGACTACTGATGATGGTGCAAAGCGTCTCCGCATTTGTGGAATAACTATTACTTCTATTTTCCCAAGTGCCCTCATATATATTCCTCATTTCAGTCACATATATCCTGGGATGGAGTGCCTGTCTCCTGATGGGGTGGGTGGGAAAGGCCTACTGGGGCAGAAGAGACTGTGTGGGGTGCTGGGAGTATTCTGTGTCTTGACTGGATGATGGCTACTCAGCTGCATAGTTATCAAAGCTGGAGCAGATACTTAAGAAGTGAGGATTACTCAGGGAATGGTCTATAAAAATAGAAACTATCAAAAGGAATCAAAACAAAATTGTAGGGCTGAAAAGTCAAATAGCTGAAGTGAAAAATCCACACTACACGTGTTTAACTGTGCAATTGACAGGTAGTAGAAAGGATCGGTGAGCTTGAAGATAGGTCAAAAGAACACAGGACAGATCGCCTCTGCATGTGCATTTCCTAAAGAAAGCACAGAGTCCCTGGTTTCTCTCTTCTCCTGGAAAGGGAAACAGTTGGAGATCCGTTTGAAGAGTTTGTTTGTATTATCAAACAATACAAGAAATAGCTGCATTATCCACTAGCTAGAAAAGACTCGTATATTCATGAATCCATGACCAAAACACATAACTTTATATAAAGAGAAGCCTGTGTGTACTTCCCTCCCCTCCTTGCAGTCTCCTCTGGAGAAGCTGTGAGTGGTGCAGGGGCAGGGCTGTCTGTCCTTGCTGGGTGATCCACTCCTTCCTTCCCCTCTTTATGCCTCAGGCTCATCCTGCATGGGCGTGTCTCCTGCCCGACTCAGGATTCCCAGGCACCAGGTTTCTTGGAGACTGGAATTCAGCCCCTCCTCCATCACCTCCTCCCTGCCCTTCCCCTGGGAGAGGGGCCCCAGCCTGGCCGGGCTCCTGCACAGCCTCCCCGCTGTGGTGTCTCTGGGCTGCACCTGGGCCTGCTGCGCTCCCTGGAGGTGCAGACTGGCTGTGACAGAGCTGTCGGGAAGGTGTCTTGCTTGCTGCGGTCCTTCTGTGGCCCCTCACCTGTGAGCCTCGTGACACTCCGGGGCCACCTTCTCTTTCTGTCCCCACTGGCCTTTCTGTATCCTTCTCAGTGGGCTTGGTGATTCAGCCCTTCAACCGCACAGAGACCCGTTTTCTTTCTCTCCTGGACCTTAG
This sequence comes from Cervus canadensis, assembly GCF_019320065.1. NCBI lineage: Eukaryota > Metazoa > Chordata > Mammalia > Artiodactyla > Cervidae > Cervus > Cervus canadensis. The sequence continues at coordinate 3,566,688 of NC_057415.1, read as the reverse complement.
GCCCTAGCTCTTCTCCCTTTGAATTCCTGGGAGGCTCCACGGTCAGGCTTCTGTCCCCTTCCCAAAGCCACGGTGCTGAGTACAGGGCTGTATCCACTCCCAGGGGCTGCCCCTCCGCTGCACCCTGATGCCACGGGAGCACAACCTGCCGTTGTAATCCCCGCCGTCCTCCAGCGCCGTCTCTCCTCTCCTCCAGTCTGCTCCTGCTCAGCCATCCCCCTGTTCCTCCAAACCAGCACCAGTTGTCCTGTGACATCTCACAATAGGAAACTCCCATTCTCCAGCTCTGCACCTTTTTTCCTGACATTTCACTTTTTCCCCAATCTCCCCACCCCAACATGGACACTACAGCTCCTGTGGGGCTGTCTCTGACAGTTAGGAAGATAACCGTGAGAAGATAAGTGCATTCCCAAGACGGCAAGTATCCGTTGTTATGTTGGAGCCCTTCAACCACCCTCTCTCCCAAAAACCTCAATCACCAGCATCCTGAGAGCCAAGAGCTTGTGAATATATTTGAAAATAGATTATATTAGGTTCTTGATCATGTTCTTACTAGAACATGAGGCTTCCTAGAAGAAATAGATTATCTGGGTTAACCAAGAGAGGTATTTTTTTTCTCCACATACACACACACACATAAAAATACCCATACACTGTTTTTGTTTTTACCAACAGTTCGTTCATTTCGGTCTGGAGACTGGGGGAGTTATGATGTCAGGGTTGCTCACAACTGATTCCATGTACTTGTTCTGCCCCATGATGGAGAAAAGTCAGGCCCAGGACTTTGAGAAGTCAGAGGGTTTTATGTTGGGGCCGGGACAGGGGCAGGTCAGTACAGAGCTCTTCAGAATTCTGCAGGTGAATGAGGGCAGACCCTGGCAGAGTATTCACACCTTCAGAGGGAGCATGACATCCTCAGAGGGGGAATGTCGTCAGCAGAGGGAGGGAAGACCCCGTGGAAGAGAAGTGGTCCAGACAAAGCTCACCCCCATCCTGTATGCCCTGGTCTGTAGCGCAAAGCAGGGACCTGCATTTCCTGGTTTCCCTGGTGGCTCAGATGGTAAAGAATCTGCCTGCAATGCAGGAGACCTGGGTTCAATGCCTGGGTCAGGAAGATCCCCAAGAGGAGGGAAAGGCAACACACTGCAGTATTCTTGACTGGAAAATCCATAGACAGAGGAGCCTGGCAGGCTATAGTCCATAGCGTTGCAAAGAGTTTAGCAAGACTGCAACTAACACTAACTATTGTAGAAAATAAATATACCATTATTGCAACAATCAGATAATACATAAAGGTTCCTATGAGAAATCTCTCTCCAACACTGTCCTGTTTGGCTCTTGACTGTAGCTAAGGACAGGGAGAAATCTGCCCATGAAAAGATGCCCCAAAAAGGTGATGGGGTGACACATGACGTCACCCATACCATTCTCAACTGCCCCAGGAGAAAGAGTAACGGCGGTTACAATGACTGCACCCTCCAAAGTGGATTCACTTTCATGTCTTCTTTGGGTCCTTCCTCAAAAGGGGAGGATCCCACGTGACTGGGCTTTTGAAAGTATAACTCCTTCACAAGAGAGGTCTGAGAGAAGCCAAGTGGTATGTGAATCTTGTTTAATGTTTTTTGATTTTAACTAAAGGGCAATAAGAAGTACTCTTTGCTGATCTAGAGGTGTCTTCCTTATCTGGAAGTTCTCTGCGTGGCATAATTCACAGGAAATCTGAAAACTTTTCCTCTAAGATCAGGAACAAGACAAGGATGCCCCACTCTCACGTTTATCCACATAGTACTACAAGTCCTAGCCAGAGGAATTAGGCAAGGAAAAGAGATAAAAGGCATCCAAATAGGAAACAAAGAAGTAAAACTGTCACTATTCTCAGATACATGATATTATATACAGAAAACCCTCAAGGCTCCATCAAAAACTCTTAGAATAAATGAATTCAGTAAAGCTACAGGATACAAAATCAGCATAAAAAAACCTATTGTATTTCTTTTATATTAATAATAAGCCAGCAGAAAGAGAAATTAAGGAAATAATGTCATTTACAATTGCATCAAAAAGAATAAAATTCCTAGGAATAGATTTAACCAAGGGGGTGAAAGATACGTATATTGAAAATAAGACATTGAAGAAGACACATCTGTGACAACATGGATGGGCCTTGAGGGCATTATGCTAAGTGAAATAAACAGGACACAGAAAGTGAATACAATATAATCTGTATTATATGTGAAATCTTCAAAAAAAAAAATCAAGCTCAGAGATAGAGGGAAGAAATTGATGGCTGCCAGAGGTAGGGGGCAGCGGGGTGGGATGCGAGAAATGGGTGAAGAGGATCAAAAGGCAAAAAGAAAAGAAAAAAGGCCTGGATGTAAACTAAGAGTTAACAGACTCAAGACTCAAGACTCATGCACTCATGACTGCAGGCTTTAGCGCAGGGACTGGGGAGGGTCTGGGGAGCTGCTTGACATGTCTCTTGCTTCCTCTTGGTTCTCCATGCCATGGTAGGTGATGAGGCTGGGGGCACACAGGACCTCCACCAGCCCGAATCATCAGTTGCATCCAGTCTGCCTTGGGTTCTCTCTGGCAGCTCCCCTCCCCAGGACCAGCTTGGACTCCCCCTTCCCCTCGTTGGACTGTTACCAAAAGACCTGCCTCAGGCCTCAGGGTTCAAGGGACAAAGTGTACATTTTTTTTTTTTAATTTTTAAATTAAAAACAAAACACGGGGATTCCCCGGTGGTCCAGTGGTTAGGACTCTGTCCTTCCACTGCAGGGGCACAAGTTTGCTCCCTGGTCAGGGAACTAAGTTCCCACATGCCATAAGGCAGCCAAAAAATAAAATGAAACAAACAAAAAACTTTCTGGGACTTCCCTGGTGGTCCAGGGGTTAAGAATCTGCTTGGCAAAGCAGGGACAGGGATTCGATCCCTGCTCCGGGAAGATTCCATATGCTTCGGGGCAACGAAGCTCCTGCAACACAACTTCTGAGGCCTGCGCTCTGGAGCCTGTGCTCCACAAGAGAAGCCACGGCAATGAGAAGCCCACCCACCAGGACCAGAGAGTAGCCCCCACTCTCCACAACTAGAGAAAAGCCAGTGTGCAGCGATGAAGACCCGGCATAGCCAGAAATGAATTAATTAATTAAAAACATTTTTCCAAACAAAACCCCAGACTGTCCTCAAGTCACACGGGGATTTATTGACTCTGGATGATCAGAACTCAGAGCTCTCAGTGGACACGTTGGTATTCTGGTCCACAATTTAAACAAAGAAAAAACAATTGAATACAGGGTCTGGCTGGGGGGAACTGCTGTGACAAACAACACATAGGAAAGCTCTTCCCCACCCTGGGCCCCCACCAGGCTTCTGAGGGGGCAACTTCCAGAACACCTCCCAGGGTTGCTGGGCAGCCCAGGGCAGGAGCCCTTGTTTCCAGCCTGCAACATTCTGACAGGAAGCAGGCCTGTGGAGCAAAGTGATGAGGGATGGAAAGCAAAGGCAGAGAGGGATTTAATTCGTTTTTGAACCAGGCTCACCTGTGAGATTATTCCTTTCGGTGGAAGAGATTTTCATAATAAGGGTTCCTTTCTCTTTTCTGTTGCATGACTAAATCTGAAAGGTGCTGTAACAGACTTTGATGGAACCCTTTTTAAAAAAACAACTATTTGTACTTGTCTTGCTGTCCTAAGTACTCACACCCTCATAGGATAGAGAGCCCAGCATCAGTGCAGTATGGGGGACAGACTTGGGCTTGGGAACAGCACTATGGAGTCAGTGGGAAGAGCCCACACATATCAGAGACCCTCTGGGAAGTGAGAGGAAGAGTAGAAGAAGATACTGGGAACCCTGAGGAGTGAATGCTACCTTTTTAGGCACCATCAAAGGCGGTTTGGTACCTTTTTAAAGATAGATTTTATTTAATGCCAGTACTTATTTATTTGTCTGCCTTGGGTCTTTGTTCCGGCAGGGGTGATCTTCCATCCATCCTGTGGGTTTCCTTCCTTGTAGTGCATGCACTCTCTTGTTGTAGAGGGTGGGGCTCAGTAGTTGGGGGTGCGCCAGCTCAGTAGCTTGAGGCATGTGAGATCTTAGTTCCCCCTATCAGGGATCAAACCTGAGATCCCTGCATTGGAAGGCAGATTATTAACCACTGAAGCACCAGGAAAGTCCTGATTTGGTAACTTCTTGGTCCTGGCAAACTAGGGAGATGGGACAGTCCAGGGTGACTTGGACCCTTCTCTGAGCCCAATGACAGGAAGTAATGTATTGCCTCAATGTGAATGGTGACCCCAGTTTGTGAAATCAGAGACATTCAGAGTCATGAACATAAAATAGAACTTGGTGGATACATTCATCTGCAAATAAAGTGTTTCAACTACATAGTCACAGCCAGGCCACCTTCTTTCTCCTGGATGCCACTTATATTGGGGTGGGGATTTATTCACCAGGCTCCAAAATGTTCTCTTGGGTAGAACTTCAGGTTTATAAAATAAAAGTGACAAAAGTAAACTTATAAACCATGCTAATGATACTTAAGATCTTTGAAAAGTAGAGTTCACAACAGGAAAATATGATGTGTAGCCTTTGCCCTTGGGAGCTTCCCTGGTGACTCAGTGGTAAAGAATCCACCTGCCAATGCAGGAGACTTGAGTTCCATCCTTGGGTCAGGAAGATCCCCTGGAGAAGGGAACCTGCTCCAGTATTCTTGCATGAGAAATCCCATAGACAGAGGAGGCTGGCGGGCCACAGTCCATGGAGCTGCAAAAGAGTTGGCCATGAGTTAGCAACTAAATGATCCTTTGCCTTTAAATAAATACTTATTTGTAATTCCATAGTAAAGTGATTATTAACACTATTTATATGATACAGGCCCAGGGCAAAAAGGTTCACCAGGTCTGTCTCATTTCCTAAGTACTTAAATCTCAGAAAGTGCAAGTGAGTCTGGCAACCTACTGATTTTTCTAACAATTCAAGGTTTCCTAATTGACCCATCACTCCCCTACAGTACAGTACAGGGCACCTCTTGGATCTCCTTCTTGGCTGTCCATGTTGTCTGGCCTCCTTGGGGCCCTGGTCAATGAAGGCGGGTGGGGTGGGGAGCCTGGGGAGCGGGGCGTGGAGGAGCAGAAGCTGGGAGTGGGCAGAAGGCGGTAATTAGAAGACAGGTCGTTCATTCATTTTTTTCAACCCATGGGGCATTTGACCTGCAAAGGGCAGAGTTAGGACCTGCCTGGAATGCAGATTCTGAGTCTCACTGGCCAGATCACACAGAGCACGTGGGAGGTGCCCTATTCCCGCCTCCCAAAGCCACAGACCAGGCTGGCGCTGAATGAGAAACTGCATCCACAGGGTATTAGCTGGCGGAAGTTCCCCTTGGGCACCAAGGAGACTTAGGGGTCCCGGCTCCTCTCCTGAGCCAGGCGTGATTGGCTGGAAGTGGTAATGATTACATCAGCAGGCACTGGTTCATTCGCTACCCCGGGTGGCGCAATCCCAGGGCGGGGTGGTATACATGTAGAAGCAGGCTCAGATTAAATAGCAGAGCTCGGCTCTGCGCACCTCCTAGAGGCGATCCTGCGCCCCACGAAACACACTTTCATTTCTGATGGCTCTGGGGGCTGTCACCCCGCGGCAACCTGGACAGCGAACACTGCCCGACCGCACCGGGCAGCGGGGACAGAGGACACCGGCTGGCTCGCCCTCCCGGGGAGGGTGCACCCAGGGCCCCATGCCTGGCTCCGGGGCCCCTGGGCTGTCATCTTCGTCGTCTTGGGTGTCTTGCTGTTGGTGAGTTCCCGCCGAGAGTCCTGGCTCCAAAAGGCTCTCTTGGTGGCCCGGAAAAGGCCCGGGGGCACTTGCCTGGGCAAATCCCGGCAGGACCCCCGGGCAAGTCCAAGTGCGCGGCGTGTTGGTGGGGGGCGCTAGAGGAGTGCGATTCCTTGGCATCTACTTGCTGCCCAGAAGAGCTGGCTCCTTGGAGAGCCTGACCTCTGGATTGGCCCCAGGCCCAGCTGGCATCAGATCGTCATTTCTTTCCTTTCCCTTCCCTTTTCCCTCTGCCAACCCTCCTTCTTTTCTTTCTCTCTTTTGCTATTTTGCACTGCATTTATCTTCTAAAACGTGTCCTTTGTAAATCATTAACAGTGTAGGCCCCATCTTCCCCCCACCACTGCCTTAAGCACCCTTACATTTCCTTTTCTCTGAAAGGAGAACAACCTCAAAATTGCTTCCAGCTCCTTGCACTTTATGAATAGAAACCACCAATCAACTCAGCTTGGGCCAGATTCTCACCACTTCCTTTCAGAGGGGAGTTGGAGGCTCTGGGTGTGGTTCACCACTGCTGCTAAGTCGCTTCAGTCGTGTCCAACTCTGTGCGACCCCTTAGACGGCAGCCCACCAGGCCCAGGCTTCCCCATCCCTGAGTGTGCATTTTTAAGAAACTCACAATGGGGAAAAATGTGCACACTTGGCACCACTTTTTTGCATTGTTTGAGGCTCTTTTCAAAGTTGCTTATATGTTCAAAGAAAAAAAATTAAGGGTCTGACAAAGTTACAGGAATTGTGAAAGTATGCATCTTTCATTGAATGAATTAGTACCAAAAAATCTGGAGAGAAATAGCATTTTGTATTCACAAGAAGTATAGAATTCGTTTTTAAAGTATCGGTTTGTAATAGGTAGGACTCATGTTGAACACTGTTGATGAATGGGTCTGGGTGCCTGTCGAGTATCCAGTGTAGCCATGTGCATTGTCTGTTGGGTAACTCAGAAGTGGAATTGCTGGGTCAGTGGGTTAGATAATTCTACACTTTTGTCTAGACAATGACAAACTGTTCTCCCAAAGAAGCCTGGGCCATTTTTAACTCACACCAGGAGGCCATGATGGCGCCCCGTTTCCCAGCACCCTCGCCGCACTGAACTTCAGCGCTTTGGTCTCAGAAATAAAGCTGGGATGCCATGGGGCCACGCTTCCGATTCTTCATTCCAGTAGAGTGTTTCGAGGCTCCATGAGATTGCTGAGACTGGGAGTGGATAGCCAGGAGACCCAGGTTAGGTCACAGGGCAGGGCACAAAAATACAGACAATCAAAGAACTAACACAAATCTTTACACAAATTCTTTCAGACAACAGGAGTTCTTCACTAGTTCTTCTAAGGCCAACATAACCCTAATACCTAAACCTAATGGCAACATTTGAAAAGAAGAAAAAAAATACTTTTAAATACCCTTCCTAAAAACAGAGGCAAAATTCCTTTACAAAGCAAACAGTAAACTACATTCAGGAAGATTTAAAGAAGAAAACATACCATGACCAAATGGGGTTAATCTCAGGAATAAGTGTTGGATTAACATCTGAAAATCAATCAGTGTTTTTCACTATATTAACAGTGTGGGTGCTTCCCTGGTGGTCCAGTGGTTAAGAAGCTCCTGGCAATGTGAGAGACACTAGTTCATTCTCTGGTCTGGGAGGATCCCACATGCCTGGGAGCAACTGAGCCCATGTGCTACAACTACTGAGCCTCCACTGCAACTACCGAAGCCTGTGCACCTAGAGTCTATGCTCCACAGCAAGAGAAGCCACTTCAATGAGAAGCCTACACATGAAAATCAAGAGTATCCTCCACTCGCCACAACTAGAGAAAGCCTCACTTCCACTGTATAGTCATAAGGGATTTCATTTAGGTCATACCTGAATGGTCTAGTGGTTTTCCCTACTTTCTTCAATTTAAGTCTGAATTTGGCAATAAGGAGTTCCTGATCTGAGCCACAGTCAGCTGCCGGTCTGGTTTTTGCTGACTGTACAGAGCTTCTCCATCTTTGGCTGCAAAGAATATAATCAATCTGAGTTCGGTGTTGACCATCTGGTGATGTCCATGTGTAGAGTTTTCTCTTGTGTTGTTGGAAGAGGGTATTTCCTGTGACCAGTGCGTTCTCTTGGCAGAACTCTATTAGTCTTTGCCCTGCTTCATTCCATACTCCAAGGCCAAATTTGCCTGTTACTCCAGGTGTTTCTTGACTTCCTACTTTTGCATTCCAGTCCCCTATGATGAAAAGGACATCTTTTTTGGCTGTTAGTTCTAAAAGGTCTTGTAGGTCTTCCTAAAACCATTCAACTTCAGCTTCTTCAGTGTTGCTGGTTGGGGCATAGGCTTGGATTACTGTGATATTGAATGGTTTGCCTTGGAAACGAACAGAGATCATTCTGTCATTTTTGAGATTGCATCCAAGTACTGCATTTCGGACCCTTTTGTTGACCATGATGGCTGCTCCATTTCTTCTAAGGGATTCCTGCCACAGTAGTAGATATAATGGTCATCTGAGTTAAATTCACCCATTCCTGTCCATTTTAGTTCGCTGATTCCTAGAATGTCGACATTTACTCTTGCTATCTCCTATTTGACCACTTCCAATTTGCCTTGATTCATGGACCTCACATTCCAGGTTCCTATGCTATATTGCTCTTTACAGCATCAGACCTTGCTTCTATCACCAGTCACATCCACAGCTGGGTGTTGTTTTTGCTTTGGCTCCGAAGCCAGAACTAACCTCTCATCTCGTGTTGATTCTTGGTCCACGAAGCTCTTTCGTGTTGCTACAGTGCCTCAGGATCCCTCTAGCCTTGAAACAGTGTTCTTGGGGTTTCTCTGGAGTGCCATCAAGGAAATCAAGGCTCCTTTCATGTGTGATGTGCAACACGGAATTGCTCTGCACGCAGTGCAGGGGAATCGGGCCTCATCTCGCGGCGAGGGGGAAGTCTCATGGTTTTTCTCGAGTTGCGGCGGGAACCTGGGGTATATTCTCGAGTTACGAAGGTTATGGCCCTTCCACACACGTGTTTGTTCAGCGATGGCAGGACTCCTGCCTAGTTGCGACGGACAACTCGGGATTCTCCTCGAGGCTTGGCAGGGCAATTGGGACGCCTCTCCAGCTGAGGCGGGAGACCAAGGGTCCCTTTCCACGTGCCACAAGAATCCTGGGACTCCTATCAAGTTTCACGAGGAGTCAGGCATCGTCTCCTTTGGAGGCACTGATCTCCGCGTACCTCTGGAGTTTTCAAAGGATGTGAGGCCTCCGGTCGCGATGAGGTGGGGAACTAGATCTTTCTCTGAGGTCTCCACAGGGGATTCAGACATCCTTTCGTCTTGGGAGATGCAAGACGCGCCTGCATTCAAGTCACTGCAGGGATATCCGGCCTTATTTCGAGTCAGGGCATCGCGGTGTCCATTCCACTTGAGGCCGCAAACTCAGGGTCCCTCTCACATACCTAGAGCTGAGAGAAGCCTCCTCTTGAGGTGCTTGTGGTAAGGTGGTATTCCTCTGGAGTCGAAGCCAGGGACTATCCTCTCATCTCGAGTTGATTTTTGGGCCACGGTGCTCTTTCGTGTGGCTACAGTGACCTCAGGATCCCTCTAGCCTTGAAACAGTGTTCTTGGGGTTTCTCTGGAGTGCCATCAAGGAAATCAAGGCTCCTTTCATGTGTGATGTGCCACACGGAATTGCTCTGCACGCAGTGTAGGGGAATCGGGCCTCATTTCGCGGCGAGGGGGAAGTCTCATGGTTTTTCTCGAGTTGCGGCGGGAACCTGGGGTATATTCTCGAGTTACGACGGGGATGGCCCTTCCACCCACGTGTTTGTTCAGCCACGTCAGGACTCCTGCCTAGTTGCGAGGGACAACTCGGGATTCTCCTCGAGGCTTGGCAGGGCAATTGGAACGCCTCCCCAGCTGAGGCGGGAGACCAAGTGGTCCCTTTCCAAGTGCCAACAGGAATCCTGGGAACTCCCTATCAGTTTCACGAGGAGTCAGGCTTTCGTCTCCTTTGGAGGCACCTGAGGGTCTCCGCGCCGAGACTCTGGCACCTCTTGCTTCATAAACAGCCATTGTTGTCTCAAGGTCGCCGCTCGGCCATTTCCGTCTGCAGCCCCCGCCACTCGTTAGTGTGCGCCGGAATCATCAAACGCTCCTTTCTCCGGTGTCGCCTTTCCTCCCCAAAGCGGGGGATCCTCCACGGACATCCTCTTCTCAATCCCGGGGCCACGGCTTTCCTCTAATCGCTCGCGTGGGCCACGTCACTCGTCAAGGACCGCCCAGGCCTGCCGACTCCAGCCTGATACTCTCTAGGCGACCTGCTCCAGGCGGCGACTCTAGTATCTCCGCGGGGAAGGCCTCACGCGGCTTCACTGTCGCTCCCTCCCGCCGCGAGTCCAGGGGAAATACGAGCCGCGGTGCGCGAGCTCGAGTGGGTACAACTGTGACGGAAGGACCACGCCACGTTCTTGCATAACCTCGAGGGTCTCCTTTCTCTCCCACTATTAGAACCGCCTCACCCGGGAGCTGGAACGCACAGCCTCGCGTCTCTGAGAGGGTGCCTGATGTGGTAAGGTTGGTCACTTGCCTCTGGAGACGAATTCAGCGTTCACGCTAGTCCCCTTCCCGGACGGCTTAAGTGAGCTCGCTCAAAGCGACTGTCAAGTCATGAGAGACCCGGCTCAACGACCAGCCCACAAGAGCCGATGCTCGTGCCGCAGGCCCGCCGCGCTCTAAGGGGCCCCGCCCCACTTCCCGTTCCGCGAATGGGGCTAGCAGCATTCGGGTCTCCGAGCTCCGTCCCTGCCGGCACGTCCCGCTGACCTGCACATGAAAAGCATCTTTTATTTCTGTTACATTGTGGGGATTTTTGTTACTCATCTCCCTGCTTCCATTTCCTATCTGTTCTTGCATGTTGCCCACTTTTCTATTAGAATCATTAGCATATTATTCCTAGTTGTTTTAAATTCCCGATGTGATCATACCAACATCTCCACCATGTCTGTGTTTCATTCTGGTGCTGGCTCTATCTCTTAAAACACAATGAGTGTTTTTGTTTTTGGTCTTTTAGTGTGCCATATAATTTTTTGCTTAAACTTAGACATGATGTACCTGTGAAAGGAACTGAGCTAACTAGGTCTTTAGGGTGAGGTTTTATTTTTGTCTGGCTAGGAGAAAGGGTTTACCGAAGCGGTTGCTGTCAGAGACTAAAATTCCCTTATTGTGCTCGTTTATCTATTCTCTATTGTCTTTGGGTTTCCCTTTAGACTTCTTCGTAAATAAGGTATAATACCTTCTGTGTCGACTTTCCTGGTGGTTCAGACAGTAAAGAATCTGCCTGCAATGCAGAAGACTCAGGTTCAATCCCTGGGTTGGGAAGATCCGCTCCAGAAGGACATGGCAACCCACTCCAGTATTTTTGTTTGGAGAATCCCATGGACAGAGGGATTGTAACATTTTCTGTTATCAATACTTCTCATTACATATCTCTTCCTTCCAGGTAAAATTTATAAATTTTTACTGGTCCTTACCTCTAATTCCCAATAGAATCTCTTTTGGGAGCTTTAAAATATATGTTTGGTCTGTAGAAAACTAATAAAATGAACAGAAGCTAGGATATCTCAGCATAGAAGTGATAACTATAAAACAAGAACCAAAAGGAAATTTTAGAACAGAAAATTCCATTATCTGAAATTAAAAATTCACTTGAATGTTATTAACAGAGTTTGAACACTGCAGAAGAAATAATGAGTGAAACTGAAGAGAGATTTGATAGATCTGAAGAGCAGAGGTTAAAACAACGGAAAGAAAACAGGGAACAGTCTTGGTGACCTTCGGGACAACACCATGGAATATATTTGGAATTGAAGACTGAAAAGAAATAACTGAAAAAATGAGGAAAAAAAATGGCTGTAATTTTCTCAAATGTAGAGCAAAACACCAACTTACAATTTCAAAAGGCTTAGAAAACCCCAAGGAAAGATAAATATAAAGAAAACACCACCTGGACACATCATAGTAACAAAGAGAAAATTTTGTGCATAAAAATTTTCTTTTTGCATTCAAAAGACCAATGAATGACAACGGACTTAAACAATGGAGCTAAGAATTAAAGCGGTAAAAGAAACCTGTTGACTCATTGCTCATTTATACCCAGTGAAAATATTTTTAAAAAACAAAGGCAAAATGAAGAAATTGTGGCAAACCATATACAACAATGGATGTAACTAGAATAAACATGTCAATTATAAGGCTGAGATTCTCCACCTGGAAAACAGCAAGCTGAAATTATAAGTTGTCTAAAACATGCTCAGTCAGTCATGTCCCACTCTCTGGGACACATGGGTTGAAAATAAAAACCAATAATCTCAACCATTCCACTGAAAGTAGCATCAAAAACATTTGGAAATGCATTTACAAAAGATGTATACAATCTGTACACAGAAAGCTTACAAAATGTTGTCAAGATTAAGTAAGAAAGGTCTAAAATAAAACCATCTCATTGATTGCAGACTCAGTATTGTTAAAATGTCAATTCTTGTCAATCATCACTTTCAATGCAATAGCGATTGAAATCCCAGCAGGACTTTTTAAATTAAATATTTTTAATTTATATAAAACTTATATGGAAACACCAACAAAGGAGGGAAAAAAGAACAATTGGAGGACTTAAACTACCTGATTTCCACAGTCACTATAAACATACAGTAATCAAGACAACAAGCTTCCCAGGTGGCTCAGTGGTGAAGAATCTGCCTGGGTCGGAAAATCTGCTAGAGGAGGAAATGGCAACCCATGCCGGTATTCTTGCCTGGGAAATCCACGGACAGAGGAGTCTGGCAGACTCCAGTCCATGGGGTCGCTAAGAGGGGAACAGGGCTGACACATATGCACACAATCAAGGCAACGTGGTATTGGCACAGGATAGAAAATGAATAGATCCATGGAACACAATATAGAGTCCAGAAATGGAACATGTACATGGTCAACTGAATTTCAACAAAGGCAGTAATATTATTCAATGAGAAAAGAAAGTCTTCAATAAATGAAGTTGGAACAACTGGATAAACACATGGAAGAAAAAGGAATTTTAATTACTACCACACAGGCCTCTCAAAACTGACACAAAGGGTGGGGCGGGAGACTCCCGGCTGGCGGCTCCCCTGATCAGTCCGCAGCCCACAGTCGCCCTGTAAGTAGGACCCAGCCTTGTGCTGCTTACCCAATACTGGACTCCCCACAACCTAAGTCCAGCAGAACGCGGATGTTTAGGGACAGCTGGACGCGCCTGACCCACGTGGGGGCCTCCTTCTCCTGGCCCGTTTGGTTTTGTATGCCAATTAGCCTCCAGCAGTTCTGTTTTCCAAAGGCTTTAAAGAATCTACAGGGAAGAAAAATCTCCAAGAAAGGCTGAATGGAGTGGATTCCTCTAGCTTGCCTGGCTGCAAGAGCAGTAGGGTCGAGAGGAGATAGTCTGAAGTCCGGCGTGTGAAAGTCAGACGTGGACCCTGGCATTACCGCAACGCACAGGTAGTGATGGAGGAGATCCGAAGCCTATTTGTGACTTGAATTCAGGCCCACCGATGGCCATCTCTGTGACCTTCATTCTGTCCACCCACCTGTTCACTGAGGATCTGCTCCAGGCAGGCACCTGGCTACTAAGATGCTAAGAGCAAACCTCTGATTCAACAACTTTCCACGGGGACAGAGCTGCCACGTGACTCTGGAGGCAGGGCTACCTGTGCACCCATACTGTCAATGAGCGTGGGAGGAACAGAAGCTGAGAGCCGCCGAAGGCGGGCCAGTCAGAGGGCCAGTGGTAGCTCAGGAGGGTCGTTGCCCCTGAGAAGGGATCCGGTTCAGGAAGAACCTTCAATGCCAACTCTGCGTGCATCAGACTTCTCAGGTGGCTCCCTGGTAAAGAACCCTCCTGCCAATGCAAGAGATGCAGGAGAGGAGGGTTCCATCCCTGGATCGGGGAGATCCCCTGGAGGAGGAAACGGCTACCCACTCCAGTATTCTTGTCTAGGAAAGCCCATGGACAGAGAAGCCTAGTGGGCTGCAGTGCGTGGGGTCAGCAAAGAGTCGAACACGACCGAGCGACTGAGCACGCACTCAGGCTGCGCTGAACTCGCCGGTGAGATGAAGACGGAGCTTCTTACTTTCCCTGCACTGACTGAGCAATACCCTGAGGAAGACAAGGCGGGGCCACCGCCGCCTGCTTCCTCCAAAAGCGTGGGTACAGCGCCCGGGAGCGGAGGTATACCTAAGAGCTCCGAAGTCTGGCCATCAGAGGCCGGCTTTCCAAGTTCCACGGACGACCGCTAAGACTCCTCATGACTGTGCCTGTCATCAACCTGCGAGGACCTCGACAGCGAACGCTGCCGGGCCGCAAGGGGCAGCGGGGACGGAGGGCACCGGCCTCCTCGAGCGCCGGCGCAGGGCGCTCCGGTGGCCTCAAACTTCGGTTCGGGTACCTCGTCTTCGTCATGGGTGTCGTGTCGTGGGTGAGTACGATCGCGGGTACTGGCTCGGGAAGGCGCGCCGGGTGGCCGGTAAATGGCAGCGGGAAAAGACCCGGCGGTGTGCACGCCGGGGTCAGCTGCGGCCGGGGGATGTCCGAGCGAGACCTACCGTGGGCTGAATGGAGGGAAGGAGCAGGGTCAGGGCCTGGCAGGGCCGACCCGGGCCCAGAGGGAGAAGAGCCCGCGTTCTCCTACCCGGTCCTAGGCTGGTCTAGCTGTCCCAGAAGTAAATTCAAAAGGAAAAGGAATGCAAAACTCCTTTGCAAGCCTCTCCGCTCCCCTTCCTTCCCCCACCTCCCTCCCGTCTTCCTTCTTCCTTCCCCCACCTCCCTCCCTTCTTCCTTCTTCCTTTCCCTCCCTCCCCTCCCCTTTTATGTTGACATTCTAGAACACGCTCTTCGCAACTATTCTTCCCCTCGGTTTTTACAGAAAAGGAGCTTTCCCACCCTCCCTTGCATTCAGCACCCCTTCTCCACTGCTGTCGGTCATTTTGCAAATTCCTTCCAGGCACTTTCTCTGGCAGCAACCCACATGGCTTACAGGGTAAATCCCCCCAAATCAGGCGGCTGGCCTCAGGGGCTCTGTCTAGTTTAGGAGGAATGGGTCTGAAGCTGTTATTTTGATTTCTGTTTTGAGTCTGAAACAGGTGTGTCAGGCACCCTGAAAAAACTATTTAATGGCTGCCCTGAACTCCAGGCGGAAGGGTTTCTTGTTAACCTAGCTGTCTTTTTACTTGTAAAAACAACTACCTACACCCACACAAATCTTAGAAGAAACAGGTCTCAGACCACAGGAAGACCTTGAGAACAAGTCTGACGCTATGGCTTTGTCACAGCTGATGAGGTTTAGAGTAAAAGAGAAACCCTGTATGATGTTACTTACATGTTACTTCCACTTACACGTGCAATATAAAAATTACAACTAGTGAGTAACACAAAAGAAGAAGCAGACTCAAGGATACAGAGAATAACCTGGTGGTTACCAGTGGGGAGAGGGAAGCAGGGAGGGGCAAGATAGGGATGAGGGGAAAAGAAGAGTTATTGTGAGATTATAGGAAATCACGTGTGTGAATCGCTTGAAAATTGTAAAGCACTATGGAATTTAAAGAATCTTTTGTTCAAAAAAAAAAAAAAGTAACGGTGCAGCTTTTAGGGCCCATTTGTCCCTAGGGAGGAAAAAGTAGTGTTGTTTTGGTTGGCCTATCAAGGGAGAGTGAAAATCAAACTAGACCCTAAAACAGTTGCATCAGCTCGGGAAAGTAACATGGGCATGCAGCAAGGTCCATCTAGACTCTGCAAACCCAGCGAACAGTACTGCATCATTTTCGGGAAGTAAGTGGTAAGAAGCACAGAAAGAAATCCCCACTCGTGACTCATCTCTGAACCTCACCAGCTTGGGGCAGAGGGGACAAAATCCTGAGGCGAACTGAACACACTTCCACACCTCATCTTCCATTCTCAGTTCCTTTCTTTGAATTGGCCCAGGCTCAAAGGCTGCAGGAATCTTAGTTCCTGACCTGGATTCAACCTTGACCCCTGCAGTGAAAGTGTGGCATCCTAACCACTGAACCGCCAGCGAAGTTGCCTCCTTTCCCTCTGTCTTCTGTCCCACGCTGCTGCTCTACAGCAGCCCTCCTGTCTCCCTCCTCTGTCTGTCTCTCTCTCTCTCTCACGCCCCCAATCCACCCTCCACACACACACACCGCAGGTCTGTGAGTGGCAGAGTCTCACGTCTCCACCGCACCCCGGTACACCCCAGTGTTTGTCTCTCAAACAGCGTGCAGTGGAGATTACACACCCCGTTACTTTGACTTCGTCCTTGTCTGTGATCCTGGCTCTGTGGACTTTTCCCGACATGTCCACGCCTGTTCCCTGCCACTGGGAGTTTTGTCACATCTGCCTTGCAGCCTTTCCAGACTCTTTCACCCTGACGACTTTACAGGAATCGCGGTCTCTGCCTCAGGTTCCTGTGGCCAGAACTGCCCCGAGGAAACAAAGGACCTTGCCTTGTCCCTGGGGCCCACAGCCCCTGCACAGGGCTCCTCAGCAGGCTGCAGACAGGACTGCTCCTGAATGCGTGGGTGCTGTGGGGTCTAAGATGCCTGCACTAATGCTAGTGTTTGGTCCTGCTCTGAGGGGCATGGGGGTATTGATCTGGGCGGTGGGAAATGTGATTGGCAGGCTGCGGACAGAACAGAGGTAACTGAATGTCAATGCTGAGGGACTGCCCAGGTCCAGAGAAGACAATTTCAAGTTTTCACCTGATGTTACCAAAGATTTTTTATTTTTATTTTTATTTTTTTTAGATTTTTTAAAAGGTACCATTTATAGTGTTAAAAGTGTCAATTCATCAGGAAGACATCTTAACCATAAATATATTGTGCCTAATAAAAGAGCTTTAAAAATACATAAAGCAAAAATCAATGAAATCCAAGGGCTATCATATCACCCTTTAATGAAAATGAAAAAGGGTAGTAACATTATCGGGCTTCCCCAGTGGTTCAGCAGTAAAGAATCTGTCTGCCAATGCAGGAGACACAGGTTAGATCCCTGGCCAGGGAAGATCCCCTGGAGGGGGAAACGGCAACCTACTCCAGCATTCTTCCTGGAAAATCCCATAGAGGAGCCTGGCAGCCTACAGTCCATGGGGTCGCAAACAGTTGGACATGACTTAGTGACTAAACAACAATCAATATAAAACATTGATGGACTTTCTTTTCTTAAATACTGTCTTTGAAATTCAGAATGTATTTTTCACTTGCAACACTTCTTGATTCAGAGAAGCTGTTTGAAGTGCTCCATTCCCATAAAGACCTGGTGATTACTCTATTGAACAGCACCACCTGGGCCTCTAGAACTTAGAGAAGGAAGTCCTAATTCCTGTTCTCAACGAGCTCGTCGTCCTTGGGAGACACAAAGAGGCACAGAAATAGTGATGAGGGAAGAGCATTCAAACAAAGCTCATGCCATTGGGCCCTGGCGGGAAAACAAGAGGAAAAATGGGTCCGACCTGTAGAGGGTCAGTGACCCTAAGGAAGGGGGTTCTGTGATCTGGAACTGAGCTGAAGACTTGGAAGAGCTGTCACAACCGGGGACCCCATGTCCCTAGGCTTGACCTTCACCTCCTGGGCTTTCCTCCTTCAGAATACCTCACTCTTCCTTGCAGGATCTCTCTGTTTCTCATATCTAATTCATATTTGTTAATAATGAAAGATACTCTCAAAAAAAACCAACCTTTAAAACCTTTCCTTAATAGTGTGTTATGATGATGACACTTCCTGTCAATGATAAAAAATTAACTCTTCAATAATGATAATACAGCAACTAGGATGACTTCTGAAAAATGATGATGTTTCTTCCTTATGCTCTTCTTATTGGATAATTAAAACTAGGTGGATCAATGAATTCATCATAATATATGAAACCAGAAAAGTACTGCAAACATATGAGAAAAAATGTCTTACCACTCTGGAGAGGGGAAGACCTTCTTCAGTATGACAACAAACTATAAAACTTGCCTAAAGGCTGTGTAAATATTAAGAAAGCCAAATGGAAGAAATCGTGACAAAGATAAAAACAAACTAGAAAAAAGTACTCAGAACACAAATCACACTTAGAAATGTGATTTCCTTAATCTGTAAGGATTCATAATGAACTAGAAAGAAGATCAACAAGAAAATAGTAGACTTGAACAACATTATAAAACAATTAGACCTAGCAGACATCTGTAGAATACTCTAGTCAACAACAAAATACATTCTTCTCAAGTGTACCTGGAACATTCTCCAGAATAAACCATATACTAGCTCATAAAATAAATAAATTTAAAAGGAGAGCCATAATAGAACACATAGCCTCCCACCACAGTGGAATGAAATTGGAAATCACAATCAGGAAGGAACTGGGGAACTTCATAGCTATGATAAAATTTAAACAACACACTCTCAAATAATCAGTTAGTCAAAGAAGCTATCAAAAAAGAAACTGTAAAATCTTTTGAGGTGAATGAAACTGAGGATACCACATGCCAAAACTTATGGGATGTAGCTCAAGCAGCTGAAAACGCAGAAAGAAATTTATGCCTGTAAATGACTGCATTAAGGAAGAGGGAAAATCTCAAATCGATAACCTAATACTATACAGTGAGACACTAGAAAATGAACATACTAAAGGTAGAGTAAACAGAGGAAGGAGATAATACAGATTAGAACAGAAAGTAATGAACGTAAGGCTAGAGAAACACCAGAGTCCGTGCTGATGAGCTGTGATGGACCTTGTGGGGTCCTGGTCCTTCTGCTTGCCCAGGACTGCAGTACAAACAGGAAAAGGCCATTCTGGTCCCATCTCCTGCCCCAGGAGGAAGTGTTGAAGGAGGGAGACCAGGTTCATGGAGGGGAAGGAAGCCAGCTGTGGTAGACTGGTTGCTCTAAAAGATGTTACGCTACTTATTCCCTGTCTTGTTTTCACTAGCTGTCAATATATTCCTGAAACCTACAGCAGGCAGCACAGAGTGGGTGCTCCTGTGGTTGTTGACTGATTGAATAAAAGCTGCATGTATTCCGCTGTGTGGCTGTTATAATATTTAGTAATAATCCTCCTAAAACTAAAAATTTCTGATTTTTTTCAAAATTATCACACTGAGCATGTTTGAAAATAAAACCATGCATGTTTGCTGATGATGTTAGTAGGTGAGTTTCTAGAAGAGTAGAATCTGGGCCAGCCCACCAAGCATATTTTGTCCTTGTAAATATACCAGTGTATTTTTACTGTGACCCACCCACACACACACACACTTGGGCACAGGTGCGTCTGGCTTTGGTTCCTAGAATGCGGTACTTTCGGTCTGATGTTGTGGGCCTTTGTTTCATTTTTCCTGTGAAAAAAACTTTTCATATGATTCATTTATTGATGTTTATTTCTGGCTGCAGTAGGTCTTCATTGCTGCATGCGGGCTTTTTCTAGTTGCAGTGAGCAGGGGCTGCTCTTCAGTGCGGTGCGGGGGCTTCTCATTGCAGTGGCTCCTCTTGTCACGGAGCACGGGCGCTGGGCACGCGGCCTCAGTAGTTCTGGCACTGGGGCTCCTTAGTTGCAGCTCGAGGGCTCTAGAGCTCTGGCTCAGTAGTTGTGGTGCATGGGCTTAGTCGTTCCACAGCATGTGAGATCTTCCTGCCCCAGAGATGGAACCTGTGTCCCCTGCATTGGCAGGCAGATTCTGATCCATGGTGCTCCCAGGGAAGTCCTAAACTAAATTTTAAGAAAAGAATGAGGTTGGGATCCTAGTTTCATGTAGAAATTCTTATCATTGTGGATGTAGCCTCGAGTTTTGAGATGGTTTGAAAAAATCAAAATTGGTACTTAATTTTATCTTTTCACCTTCCCTGGAGACTATCGCATGCTTTCATTTCCTTATTTAGACTACTGATGATGGTGCAAAGCGTCTCCGCACTTGTGTAATAACTATTACTTCTATTTTCCGAAGTGCTCTCATATATATTCCTCATTTGAGTCACATATATCCTGGGATGGAGTGCCTGTCTCCTGATGGGGTGGGTGGGAAAGGCCTACTGGGGCAGAAGAGACTGTGTCGGGTGCTGGGAGTGTTCTGTGTCTTGACTGGATGATGGCTACTTAGCTGCATAGTTATCAAAGCTGGAGCAGATACTTAAGAAGTGAGGATTACTCAGGGAATGGTCTATAAAAATAGAAACTATCAAAAGGAATCAAAACAAAATTGTAGGGCTGAAAAGTCAAATAGCTGAAGTGAAAAATCCACACTACACGTGTTTAACTGTGCAATTGACAGGTAGTAGAAAGGATCCGTGAGCTTGAAGATAGGACAAAAGAACACAGGACAGATGGCCTCTGCATGTGCATTTCCTAAAGAAAGCACAGAGTCCCTGGTTTCTCTCTTGTCCTGGAAAGGGAAACAGTTGGAGATCCGTTTGAAGAGTTTGTTGATATTATCAAACAATACAAGAAATAGCTGCATTATGCACTAGCTAGAAAAGACTCGTATATTCATGAATCCATGACCAAAACACATAACTTTATATAAAGAGAAGCCTGTGTGTACTTCCCTCCCCTCCTTGCAGTCTCCTCTGGAGAAGCTGTGAGTGGTGCAGGGGCAGGGCTGTCTGTCCTTGCTGGGTGATCCACTCCTTCCTTCCCCTCTTTACGCGTCAGGCTCATCCTTCTTGGGCATGTCTCCTGCCAGACTCAGGATTCCCAGGCACCAGGTTTCCCAGGCCCCAGGTTTCTTGGAGACTGGAATTCAGCCCCTCCTCCGTCAGCTCCTCCCTGCCCTTCCCCTGGGAGAGGGGCCCCAGCCTGGCCAGGCTCCTGCACAGCCTCCCCGCTGTGGTATCTCTGGGCTGTACCTGGGCCTGCTGGGCTCCCTGGAGGTGCAGACTGGCTGTGACAGAGCTGTCGGGAAGGTGTCTTGCTTGCTGCGGTCCTTCTGTGGCCGCTCACCTGTGAGCCTCGTGACACTCCGGGGCCACCTTCTCTTTCTGTCCCCACTGGCCTTTCTGTATCCTTCTCAGTGGGCCTGGTGACTCAGCCCTGCAACCTCACAGAGACCCGTTTTCTTTCTCTCCTGGACCTTAGGCCCTAGCTCTTCTCCCTTTGAGTTCCTGGGAGGCTCCACGGTCAGGCTTCTGTCCCCTTCCCAAAGCCACGGTGCTGAGTACAGCGCTGTATCCACTCCCAGGGGCTGCCCCTCCGCTACACCCTGATGCCACGGGAGCGCAACCTGCCGTTGTAATCCCCGCCGTCCTCCAGCTCCCTCTCTCCTCTCCTCCAGTCTGCTCCTGCTCAGCCATCCCCCTGTTCCTCCCAACCAGCACCAGATGTCCTGTGACATCTCACAATAGGAAACTCCCATTCTCCAGCTCTGCACCTTTTTTCCTGACATTTCACTTTTTCCCCAATCTCCCTACCCCAACATGGACACTACAGCTCCTGTGGGGCTGTCTCTGACAGTTAGGAAGATAACCGTGAGAAGATAAGTGCATTCCCAAGACGGCAAGTATCCGTTGTTATGTTGGAGCCCTTCAACCACCATCTCTCCCAAAAACCTCAATCACCAGCATCCTGAGAGCCAAGAGCTTGTGAATATATTTGAAAATAGATTATATTAGGTTCTTGATCATGTTCTTACTAGAACATGAGGCTTTCTAGAAGAAATAGATTATCTGGGTTAACCTAGAGAGGTATTTTTTTTTCTCCACACATATACACACACACACACACACACACATATAAAAATACCCATGCACTGTTTTGGTTTTTACCAACAGTTCGTTCATTTCGGTCTGGAGATTGGGGGAGTTATGATGTCAGGGTTGCTCACAACTGATTCCATGTACTTGTTCTGCCCCATGATGGAGAAAAGTCAGGCCCAGGACTTTGAGAAGTCAGAGGGTTTTATGTTGGGGCCGGGACAGGGGCAGGTCAGTACAGAGCTCTTCAGAATTCTGCAGGTGAATGAGGGCAGACCCTGGCAGAGTATTCACACCTTCAGAGGGAGCATGACATCCTCAGAGGGGGAATGTCATCAGCAGAGGGAGGGAAGACCCCGTGGAAGAGAAGTGGTCCAGACAAAGCTCACCCCCATCCTGTAGGCCCTGGTCTGTAGCGCAAAGCAGGGACCTGCATTTCCTGGTTTCCCTGGTGGCTCAGATGGTAAAGAATCTGCCTGCAATGCAGGAGACCTGGGTTCAATGCAGGGTCAGGAAGATCCCCAAGAGGAGGGAAAGGCAACACACTGCAGTATTCTTGACTGGGAAATCCCATAGACAGAGGAGCCTGGCAGGCTATAGTCCATAGCGTTGCAAAGAGTTTAGCAAGACTGCAACTAACACTAACTATTGTAGAAAATAAATATACCATTATTGCAACAATCAGATAATACATAAAGGTTCCTATGAGAAATCTCTCTCCAACACTGTCCTGTTTGGCTCTTGACTGTAGCTAAGGACAGGGAGAAATCTGCCCATGAAAAGATGCCCCAACAAGGTGATGGGGTGACACATGACGTCGCCCATACCATTCTCAACTGCCCCAGGAGAAAGAGTAATGGCGGTTACAATGACTGCACCCTCCAAAGTGGATTCACTTTCATGTCTTCTTTGGGTCCTTCCTCAAAAGGGGAGGATCCCACGTGACTGGGCTTTTGAAAGTATAACTCCTTCACAAGAGAGGTCTGAGAGAAGCCGAGTGGTATTTGAATCTTGTTTAATGTTATTTGATTTTAATTAAAGGGCAATAAGAAGCACCCTTTGCTGATCTAGAGGTGTCTTCCTTATCTGGAAGTTCTCTGCGTGGCATAATTCACAGGAAATCTGAAAACTTTTCCTCTAAGATCAGGAACAAGACAAGGATGCCCCACTCTCACAACGTTTATCCACATAGTACTACAAGTCCTAGCCAGAAGAATTAGGCAAGGAAAAGAGATAAAAGGCATCCAAATAGGAAACAAAGAAGTAAAACTGTCACTATTCTCAGATACATGATATTATATACAGAAAACCCTCAAGGCTCCATCAAAAACTCTTAGAATAAATGAATTCAGTAAAGCTACAGGATACAAAATCAGTATTAAAAAACCGATTGTATATCTTTTATATTAATAATAAACCAGCAGAAAGAGAAATTAAGGAAATAATGTCATTTACAATTGCATCAAAAAGAATAAAATTCCTAGGAATAGATTTAACCAAGGAGGTGAAAGATATGTATATTGAAAATAAGACATTGAAGAAGACACATCTGTGACAACATGGATCAGCCTTGAGGGCATTATGCCAAGTGAAATAAACAGGACAGAGAAAGCGAATACAATATAATCTCTATTATATGTGAAATCTTAAAAAAAAAATCAAGCTCAGAGATAGAGGGAAGAAATTGATGGCTGCCAGTGGTAGGAGGCAGCTGGGTGGGGTGGGAGAAATGGGTGAAGAAGATCAAAAGGCAAAAAGAAAAGAAAAAAGGCCTGGATGTGAACTAAGAGTTAACAGACTCAAGACTCAAGACTCATGCACTCATGACTGCAGGCTTTAGCGCAGGGACTGGGGAGGGTTCTGGGGGGCTGCTTAATATGTCTCTTGCTTCCTCTTGGTTCTCCATGCCATGGTAGGTGATGAGGCTGGGGGCACACAGGACCTCCACCAGCCCGAATCATCAGTTGCATCCAGTCTGCCTTGGGTTCTCTCTGGCAGCTCCCCTCCCCAGGACCAGCTTGGATTCCCCCCTCCCCTAGTTGGACTGTTACCAAAAGACCTGCCTCAGGCCTCAGGGTTCAAGGGACAAAGTGTACATTTTTTTTTTTTAATTTTTAAATTAAAAACAAAACACGGGGATTCCCCGGTGGTCCAGTGGTTAGGACTCTGTCCTTCCACTGCAGGGGTACAAGTTTGCTCCCTGGTCAGGGAACTAAGTTCCCACATGCCATAAGGCAGCCAAAAAATAAAATGAAACAAACAAAAAACTTTCTGGGACTTCCCTGGTGGTCCAGGGGTTAAGAATCTGCTTGGCCAAGCAGGGACAGGGATTCGATCCCTGCTCCGGTAAGATTCCATCTGTTTTGGGGCAACGAAGCTCCTGCAACACAACTTCTGAGGCCTGCGCTCTGGAGCCTGTGCTCCACAAGAGAAGCCACGGCAATAAGAAGCCCACCCACCAGGACCAGAGAGTAGCCCCCGCTCTACACAACTAGAGAAAAGCCAGTGTGCAGCGATGAAGACCCAGCATAGCCAGAAATGAATGAATTAATTAAAAACGTTTTTCCAAACAAACAAAACCCCAGACTGTCCTCAAGTCACACGGGGATTTATTGACTCTGGATGATCAGAACTCAGAGCTCTCAGTGGATACGTTGGTATTCTGGTCTACAATTTAAACAAAGAAAAAACAATTGAATACAGGGTCTGGCTGGGGGGATCTGCTGTGACAAACAACAGGTAGGAAAGCTCTTCCCCACCCTGGGCCCCCACCAGGCTTCTGAGGGGGCAACTTCCAGAACACCTCCCAGGGTTGCTGGGCAGCCCAGGGCAGGAGCCCTTGTTTCCAGCCTGCAACATTCTGACAGGAAGCAGGCCTGTGGAGCAAAGTGATGAGGGATGGAAAGCAAAGGCAGAGAGGGATTTAACTCGTTTTTGAACCAGGCTCACCTGTGAGATTATTCCTTTCAGTGGAAGAGGTTTTCATAATAAGGGTTCCTTTCTCTTTTCTGTTGCATGACTAAATCTGAAAGATGCTCTAACAGACTTTGATGGAACCTTTTTTTTAAAAAAAACAAACTATTTGTACTTGTCTTGCTGTCCTAAGTACTACACCCTCATAGGATAGAGAGCCCAGCACCAGTGCAGTATGGGGGACAGACTTGGGCTTGGGAACAGCACTATGGAGTCCGTGGGAAGAGCCCACACATATCAGAGACCCTCTGGGAAGTGAGAGGAAGAGTAGAAGATACTGGGAACCCTGAGGAGTGAATGCTACCTTTTTAGGCACCATCAAAGGCAGTTTGGTACCTTTTTAAAAATAGATTTTATTTAATGCCAGTACTTATTTATTTGTCTGCCTTGGGTCTTTGTTCCGGCAGGGGTGATCTTCCTTCCATCCTGTGGGTTTCCTTCCTTGTGCATGCACTCTCTTGTTGTAGAGGGTGGGGCTCAGTAGTTGGGGGTGCGCCAGCTCAGTAGCTTGAGGCATGTGAGATCTTAGTTCCCCCTATCAGGGATCAAACCTGAGATCCCTGCATTGGAAGGCAGATTATTAACCACTGAAGCACCAGGAAAGTCCTGATTTGGTAACTTCTTGATCCTGGCAAACTAGGGACATGGGACAGTCCGGGGTGACTTGGACCCTTCTCTGAGCCTGATGACAGGAAGTAATGTATTGCCTCAATGTGAATGGTGACCCCAGTTTGTGAAATCAGAGACATTCAGAGTCATGAACATAAAATAGAACTTGGTGGATACATTCATCTGCAAATAAAGTGTTTCAACTACATAGTCACAGCCAGGCCACCTTCTTTCTCCTGGATGCCACTTATATTGGGGCAGGGATTTATTCACTAGGCTCCAAAATGTTCTGTTGGGTAGAACTTCAGGTTTATAAAATAAAAGTGACAAAAGTAAACTTATAAACCATGCTTATGATACTTAAGATCTTTGAAAAGTAGAGTTCACAACAGGAAAATATGGTGTGTATCTCTTGCCCTTGGGAGCTTCCCTGGTGACTCAGTGGTAAAGAATCCACCTGCCAATGCAGGAGACTTGAGTTCCATCCTTGGGTTGGGAAGATCCCCTGGAGAAGGGAATGGCAACCCACTCCAGTATTCTTGCATGAGAAATCCCATACAGAGGAGCCTGGAGGGCCTGCAGTCCATGGAGTTGCAAAAGAGTTGGCCATGACTTAGCAACTAAACAATTCTTTGCCTTTAAATAAATACTTATTTGTAATTCCATAGTAAAGTGATTATTAACACTATTTATATGATATAGGCCCAGGGCAAAAAGGTTCACCAGGTCTGTCTCATTTCCTAAGTACTTAAATCTCAGAAAGTGCAAGTGAGTCTGGCAACCTACTGATTTTTCTAACAATTCAAGGTTTCCTAATTGACCCATCACTCCCCTACAGTACAGTACAGGGCACCTCTTGGATCTCCTTCTTGGCTGTCCATGTTCTCTGGCCTCCTTGGGGCCCTGGTCAATGAAGCGGGGGTGCGGGGAGGAGCAGAAGCTGGGAGTGGGCAGAAGGCGGTAATTAGAAGACAGGTGGTTCATTCATTTTTGTCAACCCGTGGGGCATTTGACCTGCAAAGGGCAGAGTTAGGACCTGCCTGGAATGCATCCCAAGGGCAAGAGATACACACCATATTTTCCTGTTGTGAACTCTACTTTTCAAAGATCTTAAGTATCATAAGCATGGTTTATAAGTTTACTTTTGTCACTTTTATTTTATAAACCTGAAGTTCTACCCAACAGAACATTTTGGAGCCTAGTGAATAAATCCCTGCCCCAATATAAGTGGCATCCAGGAGAAAGAAGGTGGCCTGGCTGTGACTATGTAGTTGAAACACTTTATTTGCAGATGAATGTATCCACCAAGTCCTATTTTATGTTCATGACTCTGAATGTCTCTGATTTCACAAACTGGGGTCACCATTCACATTGAGGCAATCCATTACTTCCTGTCATCAGGCTCAGAGAAGGGTCCAAGTCACCCCGGACTGTCCCATGTCCCTAGTTTGCCAGGATCAAGAAGTTACCAAATCAGGACTTTCCTGGTGCTTCAGTGGTTAATAATCTGCCTTCCAATGCAGGGATCTCAGGTTTGATCCCTGATAGGGGGAACTAAGATCTCACATGCCTCAAGCTACTGAGCTGGCGCACCCCCAACTACTGAGCCCCACCCTCTACAACAAGAGAGTGCATGCACTACAAGGAAGGAAACCCACAGGATGGAAGGAAGATCACCCCTGCCGGAACAAAGACTCAAGGCAGACAAATAAATAAGTACTGGCATTAAATAAAATCTATTTTTAAAAAGGTACCAAACTGCCTTTGATGGTGCCTAAAAAGGTAGCATTCACTCCTCAGGGTTCCCAGTATCTTCTACTCTTCCTCTCACTTCCCAGAGGGTCTCTGATATGTGTGGGCTCTTCCCACGGACTCCATAGTGCTGTTCCCAAGCCCAAGTCTGTCCCTCATACTGCACTGGTGCTGGGCTCTCTATCCTATGAGGGTGTAGTACTTAGGACAGCAAGACAAGTACAAATAGTTTGTTTTTTTTAAAAAAAAGGTTCCATCAAAGTCTGTTAGAGCACCTTTCAGATTTAGTCATGCAACAGAAAAGAGAAAGGAACCCTTATTATGAAAACCTCTTCCACTGAAAGGAATAATCTCACAGGTGAGCCTGGTTCAAAAACGAGTTAAATCCCTCTCTGCCTTTGCTTTCCATCCCTCATCACTTTGCTCCACAGGCCTGCTTCCTGTCAGAATGTTGCAGGCTGGAAACAAGGGCTCCTGCCCTGGGCTGCCCAGCAACCCTGGGAGGTGTTCTGGAAGTTGCCCCCTCAGAAGCCTGGTGGGGGCCCAGGGTGGGGAAGAGCTTTCCTATGTGTTGTTTGTCACAGCAGTTCCCCCCAGCCAGACCCTGTATTCAATTGTTTTTTCTTTGTTTAAATTGTGGACCAGAATACCAACGTGTCCACTGAGAGCTCTGAGTTCTGATCATCCAGAGTCAATAAATCCCCGTGTGACTTGAGGACAGTCTGGGGTTTTGTTTGTTTGGAAAAACGTTTTTAATTAATTAATTCATTTCTGGCTATGCTGGGTCTTCATCGATGCACACTGGCTTTTCTCTAGTTGTGGAGAGTGGGGGCTACTCTCTGGTCCTGGTGGGTGGGCTTCTCATTGCCGTGGCTTCTCTTGTGGAGCACAGGCTCCAGAGCGCAGGCCTCAGAAGTTGTGTTGCAGGAGCTTCGTTGCCCCAAAACAGATGGAATCTTACCGGAGCAGGGATCGAATCCCTGTCCCTGCTTGGCCAAGCAGATTCTTAACCCCTGGACCACCAGGGAAGTCCCAGAAAGTTTTTTGTTTGTTTCATTTTATTTTTTGGCTGCCTTATGGCATGTGGGAACTTAGTTCCCTGACCAGGGAGCAAACTTGTGCCCCTGCAGTAGAAGGACAGAGTCCTAACCACTGGACCACCGGGGAATCCCCATGTTTTGTTTTTAATTTAAAAATTAAAAAAAAAAAATGTACACTTTGTCCCTTGACCCCTGAGGCCTGAGGCAGGTCTTTTGGTAACAGTCCAGCTAGGGGAGGGGGGAATCCAAGCTGGTCCTGGGGAGGGGAGCTGCCAGAGAGAACCCAAGGCAGACTGGATGCAACTGATGATTCGGGCTGGTGGAAGTCCTGTGTGCCCCCAGCCTCATCACCTACCATGGCATGGAGAACCAAGAGGAAGCAAGAGACATATTAAGCAGCCCCCCAGAACCCTCCCCAGTCCCTGCGCTAAAGCCTGCAGTCATGAGTGCATGAGTCTTGAGTCTTGAGTCTGTTAACTCTTAGTTCACATCCAGGCCTTTTTTCTTTTCTTTTTGCCTTTTGATCTTCTTCACCCATTTCTCCCACCCCACCCAGCTGCCTCCTACCACTGGCAGCCATCAATTTCTTCCCTCTATCTCTGAGCTTGATTTTTTATTTTAAGATTTCACATATAATAGAGATTATATTGTATTCGCTTTCTCTGTCCTGTTTATTTCACTTGGCATAATGCCCTCAAGGCTGATCCATGTTGTCACAGATGTGTCTTCTTCAATGTCTTATTTTCAATATACATATCTTTCACCTCCTTGGTTAAATCTATTCCTAGGAATTTTATTCTTTTTGATGCAATTGTAAATGACATTATTTCCTTAATTTCTCTTTCTGCTGGTTTATTATTAATATAAAAGATATACAATCGGTTTTTTAATACTGATTTTGTATCCTGTAGCTTTACTGAATTCATTTATTCTAAGAGTTTTTGATGGAGCCTTGAGGGTTTTCTGTATATAATATCATGTATCTGAGAATAGTGACAGTTTTACTTCTTTGTTTCCTATTTGGATGCCTTTTATCTCTTTTCCTTGCCTAATTCTTCTGGCTAGGACTTGTAGTACTATGTGGATAAACGTTGTGAGAGTGGGGCATCCTTGTCTTGTTCCTGATCTTAGAGGAAAAGTTTTCAGATTTCCTGTGAATTATGCCACGCAGAGAACTTCCAGATGAGGAAGACACCTCTAGATCAGCAAAGGGTGCTTCTTATTGCCCTTTAATTAAAATCAAAAAACATTAAACAAGATTCAAATACCACTCGGCTTCTCTCAGACCTCTCTTGTGAAGGAGTTATACTTTCAAAAGCCCAGTCACGTGGGATCCTCCCCTTTTGAGGAAGGACCCAAAGAAGACATGAAAGTGAATCCACTTTGGAGGGTGCAGTCATTGTAACCGCCGTTACTCTTTCTCCTGGGGCAGTTGAGAATGGTATGGGCGACGTCATGTGTCACCCCATCACCTTGTTGGGGCATCTTTTCATGGGCAGATTTCTCCCTGTCCTTAGCTACAGTCAAGAGCCAAACAGGACAGTGTTGGAGAGAGATTTCTCATAGGAACCTTTATGTATTATCTGATTGTTGCAATAATGGTATATTTATTTTCTACAATAGTTAGTGTTAGTTGCAGTCTTGCTAAACTTTTTGTAACCCTATGGACTATAGCCTGCCAGGCTCCTCTGTCTATGGGATTTCCCAGTCAAGAATACTGCAGTGTGTTGCCTTTCCCTCCTCTTGGGGATCTTCCTGACCCTGCATTGAACCCAGGTCTCCTGCATTGCAGGCAGATTCTTTACCATCTGAGCCACCAGGGAAACCAGGAAATGCAGGTCCCTGCTTTGCGCTACAGACCAGGGCCTACAGGATGGGGGTGAGCTTTGTCTGGACCACTTCTCTTCCACGGGGTCTTCCCTCCCTCTGCTGATGACATTCCCCCTCTGAGGATGTCATGCTCCCTCTGAAGGTGTGAATACTCTGCCAGGGTCTGCCCTCATTCACCTGCAGAATTCTGAAGAGCTCTGTACTGACCTGCCCCTGTCCCGGCCCCAACATAAAACCCTCTGACTTCTCAAAGTCCTGGGCCTGACTTTTCTCCATCATGGGGCAGAACAAGTACATGGAATCAGTTGTGAGCAACCCTGACATCATAACTCCCCCAATCTCCAGACCGAAATGAACGAACTGTTGGTAAAAACCAAAACAGTGCATGGGTATTTTTATACGTGTGTGTGTGTGTGTGTGTATGTGTGGAGAAAAAAAAATACCTCTCTAGGTTAACCCAGATAATCTATTTCTTCTAGGAAGCCTCATGTTCTAGTAAGAACATGATCAAGAACCTAATATAATCTATTTTCAAATATATTCACAAGCTCTTGGCTCTCAGGATGCTGGTGATTGAGGTTTTTGGGAGAGAGGGTGGTTGAAGGGCTCCAACATAACAACGGATACTTGCCGTCTTGGGAATGCACTTATCTTCTCACGGTTATCTTCCTAACTGTCAGAGACAGCCCCACAGGAGCTGTAGTGTCCATGTTGGGGTAGGGAGATTGGGGAAAAAGTGAAATGTCAGGAAAAAAGGTGCAGAGCTGGAGAATGGGAGTTTCCTATTGTGAGATGTCACAGGACATCTGGTGCTGGTTGGGAGGAACAGGGGGATGGCTGAGCAGGAGCAGACTGGAGGAGAGGAGAGAGGGAGCTGGAGGACGGCGGGGATTACAACGGCAGGTTGCGCTCCCGTGGCATCAGGGTGCAGCGGAGGGGCAGCCCCTGGGAGTGGATACAGCCCTGTACTCAGCACCGTGGCTTTGGGAAGGGGACAGAAGCCTGACCGTGGAGCCTCCCAGGAACTCAAAGGGAGAAGAGCTAGGGCCTAAGGTCCAGGAGAGAAAGAAAACGGGTCTCTGTGAGGTTGCAGGGCTGAGTCACCAGGCCCACTGAGAAGGATACAGAAAGGCCAGTGGGGACAGAAAGAGAAGGTGGCCCCGGAGTGTCACGAGGCTCACAGGTGAGGGGCCACAGAAGGACCGCAGCAAGCAAGACACCTTCCCGACAGCTCTGTCACAGCCAGTCTGCACCTCCAGGGAGCCCAGCAGGCCCAGGTGCAGCCCAGAGACACCACAGCGGGGAGGCTGTGCAGGAGCCCGGCCAGGCTGGGGCCCCTCTCCCAGGGGAAGGGCAGGGAGGAGCTGACGGAGGAGGGGCTGAATTCCAGTCTCCAAGAAACCTGGGGCCTGGGAAACCTGGTGCCTGGGAATCCTGAGTCTGGCAGGAGACATGCCCAAGAAGGATGAGCCTGAGGCGTAAAGAGGGGAAGGAAGGAGTGGATCACCCAGCAAGGACAGACAGCCCTGCCCCTGCACCACTCACAGCTTCTCCAGAGGAGACTGCAAGGAGGGGAGGGAAGTACACACAGGCTTCTCTTTATATAAAGTTATGTGTTTTGGTCATGGATTCATGAATATACGAGTCTTTTCTAGCTAGTGCATAATGCAGCTATTTCTTGTATTGTTTGATAATATCAACAAACTCTTCAAACGGATCTCCAACTGTTTCCCTTTCCAGGAGAAGAGAGAAACCAGGGACTCTGTGCTTTCTTTAGGAAATGCACATGCAGAGGCCATCTGTCCTGTGTTCTTTTGTCCTATCTTCAAGCTCACCGATCCTTTCTACTACCTGTCAATTGCACAGTTAAACACGTGTAGTGTGGATTTTTCACTTCAGCTATTTGACTTTTCAGCCCTACAATTTTGTTTTGATTCCTTTTGATAGTTTCTATTTTTATAGACCATTCCCTGAGTAATCCTCACTTCTTAAGTATCTGCTCCAGCTTTGATAACTATGCAGCTAAGTAGCCATCATCCAGTCAAGACACAGAACACTCCCAGCACCCCACACAGTCTCTTCTGCCCCAGTAGGCCTTTCCCACCCACCCCATCAGGAGACAGGCACTCCATCCCAGGATATATGTGACTCAAATGAGGAATATATATGAGAGCACTTCGGAAAATAGAAGTAATAGTTATTCCACAAGTGCGGAGACGCTTTGCACCATCATCAGTAGTCTAAATAAGGAAATGAAAGCATGCGATAGTCTCCAGGGAAGGTGAAAAGATAAAATTAAGTACCAATTTTGATTTTTTCAAACCATCTCAAAACTCGAGGCTGCATCCACAATGATAAGAATTTCTACATGAAACTAGGATCCCAACCTCATTCTTTTCTTAAAATTTACTTTAGGACTTCCCTGGGAGCACCATGGATCAGAATCTGCCTGCCAATGCAGGGGACACAGGTTCCATCTCTGGGGCAGGAAGATCTCACATGCTGTGGAACGACTAAGCCCATGCACCACAACTACTGAGCCAGAGCTCTAGAGCCCTCGAACTGCAACTAAGGAGCCCCAGTGCCGGAACTACTGAGGCCGCGTGCCCAGCGCCCGTGCTCCGTGACAAGAGGAGCCACTGCAATGAGAAGCCCCCGCACCGCACTGAAGAGCAGCCCCTGCTCACTGCAACTAGAAAAAGCCCGCATGCAGCAATGAAGACCTACTGCAGCCAGAAATAAACATCAATAAATGAATCACATGAAAATTTTTTTTCACAGGAAAAATGAAACAAAGGCCCACAACATCAGACCGAAAGTACCGCATTCTAGGAACCAAAGCCAGACGCACCTGTGCCCAAGTGTGTGTGTGTGGGTGGGTCACAGTAAAAATACACTGGTATATTTACAAGGACAAAATATGCTTGGTGGGTTGGCCCAGATTCTACTCTTCTAGAAAGTCACCTACTAACGTCATCAGCAAACATGCATGGTTTTATTTTCAAACATGCTCAGTGTGATAATTTTGAAAAAAATCAGAAATTTTTAGTTTTAGGAGGATTATTACTAAATATTATAACAGCCACACAGTGGAATACATGCAGCTTTTATTCAATCAGTCAACAACCACAGGAGCACCCACTCTGTGCTGCCTGCTTTAGGTTTCAGGAATATATTGACAGCTAGTGAAAACAAGACAGGGAATAAGTAGCGTAACATCTTTTAGAGCAACCAGTCTACCACAGCTGGCTTCCTTCCCCTCCATGAACCTGGTCTCCCTCCTTCACCACTTCCTCCTGGGGCAGGAGATGGGACCAGAATGGCCTTTTCCTGTTTGTACTGCAGTCCTGGGCAAGCAGAAGGACCAGGGCCCCACAAGGTCCATCACAGCTCATCAGCACGGACTCTGGTGTTTCTCTAGCCTTACGTTCATTACTTTCTGTTCTAATCTGTATTATCTCCTTCCTCTGTTTACTCTACCTTTAGTATGTTCATTTTCTAGTGTCTCACTGTATAGTATTAGGTTATCGATTTGAGATTTTCCCTCTTCCTTAATGCACTCATTTACAGGCATAAATTTCTTTCTGCGTTTTCAGCTGCTTGAGCTACATCCCATAAGTTTTGGCATGTGGTATCCTCAGTTTCA
Organism: Cervus canadensis; assembly: GCF_019320065.1. Classification (NCBI taxonomy): domain Eukaryota; kingdom Metazoa; phylum Chordata; class Mammalia; order Artiodactyla; family Cervidae; genus Cervus; species Cervus canadensis. The sequence goes on along the minus strand of NC_057415.1, from coordinate 3,533,286 downwards.
TTCACCTCAAAAGATTTTACAGTTTCTTTTTTGATAGCTTCTTTGACTAACTGGTTATTTGAGAGTGTGTTGTTTAAATTTTATCATAGCTATGAAGTTCCCCAGTTCCTTCCTGTTTGTGATTTCCAATTTCATTCCACTGTGGTGGGAGGCTATGTGTTCTATTATGGCTCTCCTTTTAAATTTATTTATTTTATGAGCTAGTATATGGTTTATTCTGGAGAATGTTCCATGTACACTTGAGAAGAATGTATTTTGTTGTTGACTAGAGTATTCTACAGATGTCTGCTAGGTCTAATTGTTTTATAATGTTGTTCAAGTCTACTATTTTCTTGTTGATCTTCTTTCTAGTTCATTATGAATCCTTACAGATTAAGGAAATCACATTTCTAAGTGTGATTTGTGTTCTGAGTACTTTTTTCTAGTTTGTTTTTATCTTTGTCACGATTTCTTCCATTTGGCTTTCTTAATATTTACACAGCCTTTAGGCAAGTTTTATAGTTTGTTGTCATACTGAAGAAGGTCTTCCCCTCTCCAGAGTGGTAAGACATTTTTTCTCATATTTTTGCAGTACTTTTCTGGTTTCATATATTATGATTAATTCATTGATCCACCTAGTTTTAATTATCCAATAAGAAGAGCATAAGGAAGAAACATCATCATTTTTCAGAAGTCATCCTAGTTGTTGTATCATCATTATTGAAGAGTTAATTTTTTATCATTGACAGGAAGTGTCATCATCATAACACATTATTAAGGAAAGGTTTTAAAGGTTGGTTTTTTTTGAGAGTATCTTTCATTATTAACAAATATGAATTAGATATGAGAAACAGAGAGATCCTGCAAGGAAGAGTGAGGTATTCTGAAGGAGGAAAGCCCAGGAGGTGAAGGTCAAGCCTAGGGACATGGGGTCCCGGGTTGTGACAGCTCTTCCAAGTCTTCAGCTCAGTTCCAGATCACAGAACCCCCTTCCTTAGGGTCACTGACCCTCTACAGGTCGGACCCATTTTTCCTCTTGTTTTCCCGCCAGGGCCCAATGGCATGAGCTTTGTTTGAATGCTCTTCCCTCATCACTATTTCTGTGCCTCTTTGTGTCTCCCAAGGACGACGAGCTCGTTGAGAACAGGAATTAGGACTTCCTTCTCTAAGTTCTAGAGGCCCAGGTGGTGCTGTTCAATAGAGTAATCACCAGGTCTTTATGGGAATGGAGCACTTCAAACAGCTTCTCTGAATCAAGAAGTGTTGCAAGTGAAAAATACATTCTGAATTTCAAAGACAGTATTTAAGAAAAGAAAGTCCATCAATGTTTTATATTGATTGTTGTTGTTTAGTCACTAAGTCATGTCCAACTGTTTGCGACCCCATGGACTGTAGGCTGCCAGGCTCCTCTATGGGATTTTCCAGGAAGAATGCTGGAGTAGGTTGCCGTTTCCCCCTCCAGGGGATCTTCCCTGGCCAGGGATCTAACCTGTGTCTCCTGCATTGGCAGACAGATTCTTTACTGCTGAACCACTGGGGAAGCCCGATAATGTTACTACCCTTTTTCATTTTCATTAAAGGGTGATATGATAGCCCTTGGATTTCATTGATTTTTGCTTTATGTATTTTTAAAGCTCTTTTATTAGGCACAATATATTTATGGTTAAGATGTCTTCCTGATGAATTGACACTTTTAACACTATAAATGGTACCTTTTAAAAAATCTTTGGTAACATCAGGTGAAAACTTGAAATTGTCTTCTCTGGACCTGGGCAGTCCCTCAGCATTGACATTCAGTTACCTCTGTTCTGTCCGCAGCCTGCCAATCACATTTCCCACCGCCCAGATCAATACCCCCATGCCCCTCAGAGCAGGACCAAACACTACCATTAGTGCAGGCATCTTAGACCCCACAGCACCCACGCATTCAGGAGCAGTCCTGTCTGCAGCCTGCTGAGGAGCCCTGTGCAGGGGCTGTGGGCCCCGGGGACAAGGCAAGGTCCTTTGTTTCCTCGGGGCAGTTCTGGCCACAGGAACCTGAGGCAGAGACAGCGATTCCTGTAAAGTCGTCAGGGTGAAAGAGTCTGGAAAGGCTGCAAGGCAGATGTGACAAAACTCCCAGTGGCAGGGAACAGGCGTGGACATGTCGGGAAAAGTCCACAGAGCCAGGATCACAGACAAGGACGAAGTCAAAGTAACGGGGTGTGTAATCTCCACTGCACGCTGTTTGAGAGACAAACACTGGGGTGTACCGGGGTGCGGTGGAGACGTGAGACTCTGCCACTCACAGACCTGTGGTGTGTGTGTGTGGAGAGTGGATTGGGGGCGTGAGAGAGAGAGAGAGACAGACAGAGGAGGGAGACAGGAGGGCTGCTGTAGAGCAGCAGCGTGGGACAGAAGACAGAGGGAAAGGAGGCAACTTCGCTGGCGGTTCAGTGGTTAGGATGCCACACTTTCACCGCAGGGGTCAAGGTTGAATCCAGGTCAGGAACTAAGATTCCTGCAGCCTTTGAGCCTGGGCCAATTCAAAGAAAGGAACTGAGAATGGAAGATGAGGTGTGGAAGTGTGTTCAGTTCGCCTCAGGATTTTGTCCCCTCTGCCCCAAGCTGGTGAGGTTCAGAGATGAGTCACGAGTGGGGATTTCTTTCTGTGCTTCTTACCACTTACTTCCCGAAAATGATGCAGTACTGTTCGCTGGGTTTGCAGAGTCTAGATGGACCTTGCTGCATGCCCATGTTACTTTCCCGAGCTGATGCAACTGTTTTAGGGTCTAGTTTGATTTTCACTCTCCCTTGATAGGCCAACCAAAACAACACTACTTTTTCCTCCCTAGGGACAAATGGGCCCTAAAAGCTGCACCGTTACTTTTTTTTTTTTTTGAACAAAAGATTCTTTAAATTCCATAGTGCTTTACAATTTTCAAGCGATTCACACACGTGATTTCCTATAATCTCACAATAACTCTTCTTTTCCCCTCATCCCTATCTTGCCCCTCCCTGCTTCCCTCTCCCCACTGGTAACCACCAGGTTATTCTCTGTATCCTTGAGTCTGCTGCTTCTTTTGTGTTACTCACTAGTTGTAATTTTTATATTGCACGTGTAAGTGGAAGTAACATGTAAGTAACATCATACAGGGTTTCTCTTTTACTCTAAACCTCATCAGCTGTGACAAAGCCATAGCGTCAGACTTGTTCTCAAGGTCTTCCTGTGGTCTGAGACCTGTTTCTTCTAAGATTTGTGTGGGTGTAGGTAGTTGTTTTTACAAGTAAAAAGACAGCTAGGTTAACAAGAAACCCTTCCGCCTGGAGTTCAGGGCAGCCATTAAATAGTTTTTTCAGGGTGCCTGACACACCTGTTTCAGACTCAAAACAGAAATCAAAATAACAGCTTCAGACCCATTCCTCCTAAACTAGACAGAGCCCCTGAGGCCAGCCGCCTGATTTGGGGGGATTTACCCTGTAAGCCATGTGGGTTGCTGCGGGAGAAAGTGCCTGGAAGGAATTTGCAAAATGACCGACAGCAGTGGAGAAGGGGTGCTGAATGCAAGGGAGGGTGGGAAAGCTCCTTTTCTGTAAAAACCGAGGGGAAGAATAGTTGCGAAGAGTGTGTTCTAGAATGTCAACATAAAAGGGGAGGAGAGGGAGGGAAAGGAAGAAGGAAGACGGGAGGGAGGTGGGGGAAGGAAGAAGGAAGACGGGAGGGAGGTGGGGGAAGGAAGGGGAGCGGAGAGGCTTGCAAAGGAGTTTTCCATTCCTTTTCCTTTGGAATTTACTTCTGGGACAGCTAGACCAGCCTAGGACCGGGTAGGAGAACGCGGGCTCTTCTCCCTCTGGGCCCGGGTCGGCCCTGCCAGGCCCTGACCCTGCTCCTTCCCTCCATTCAGCCCACGGTAGGTCTCGCTCGGACATCCCCTGGCCGCAGCTGACCCCGGCGTGCACACCGCCGGGTCTTTTCCCGCTGCCATTTACCGGCCACCCGGCGCGCCTTCCCGAGCCAGTACCCGCGATGGTACTCACCCACGACACGACACCCATGACGAAGACGAGGTACCCGGACCGAAGTTTGAGGCCACCGGAGCGCCCTGCGCCGGCGCTCGAGGAGGCCGGTGCCCTCCGTCCCCGCTGCCCCTTGCGGCCGGGCAGCGTTCGCTGTCGAGGTCCTCGCAGGTTGATGACAGGCACAGTCATGAGGAGTCTTAGCGGTCGTCCGTGGAACTTGGAAAGTCGGCCTCTGATGGCCAGACTTCGGAGCTCTTAGGTATACCTCCGCTCCCGGGCGCTGTACCCACGCTTTTGGAGGAAGCAGGCGGCGGTGGCCCTGCCTTGTCTTCCTCAGGGTATTGCTCAGTCAGTGCAGGGAAAGTAAGAAGCTCCCGTCTTCATCTCACCGGCGAGTTCAGCGCAGCCTGAGTGCGTGCTCAGTCGCTCGGTCGTGTTCGACTCTTTGCTGACCCCACGGACTGCAGCCCACTAGGCTTCTCTGTCCATGGGCTTTCCTAGACAAGAATACTGGAGTGGGTAGCCGTTTCCTCCTCCAGGGGATCTCCCCGATCCAGGGATGGAACCCTCCTCTCCTGCATCTCTTGCATTGGCAGGAGGGTTCTTTACCAGGGAGCCACCTGAGAAGTCTGATGCACGCAGAGTTGGCATTGAAGGTTCTTCCTGAACCGGATCCCTTCTCAGGGGCAACGACCCTCCTGAGCTACCACTGGCCCTCTGACTGGCCCGCCTTCGGCGGCTCTCAGCTTCTGCTCCTCCCGCGCTCATTGACAGTATGGGTGCACAGGTACCCCTGCCTCCAGAGTCACGTGGCAGCTCTGTCCCCGTGGAAAGTTGTTGCATCAGAGGTTTGCTCTTAGCATCTTAGTAGCCAGGTGCCTGCCTGGAGCAGATCCTCAGTGAACAGGTGGGTGGACAGAATGAAGGTCACAGAGATGGCCATCGGTGGGCCTGAATTCAAGTCACAAATAGGCTTCGGATCTCCTCCATCACTACCTGTGATGCGTTGCGGTAATGCCAGGGTCCATGTCTGACTTTCACACGCCGGACTTCAGACTATCTCCTCTCGACCCTACTGCTCTTGCAGCCAGGCAAGCTAGAGGAATCCACTCCATTCAGCCTTTCTTGGAGATTTTTCTTCCCTGTAGATTCTTTAAAGCCTTTGGAAAACAGAACTGCTGGAGGCTAATTGGCATACAAAACCAAACGGGCCAGGAGAAGGAGGCCCCCACGTGGGTCAGGCGCGTCCAGCTGTCCCTAAACATCCGCGTTCTGCTGGACTTAGGTTGTGGGGAGTCCAGTATTGGGTAAGCAGCACAAGGCTGGGTCCTACTTACAGGGCGACTGTGGGCTGCGGACTGAGCAGGGGAGCCGCCAGCCGGGAGTCTCCGGCCCCACCCTTTGTATCAGTTTTGAGAGGCCGGTGTGGTAGTAATTAAAATTCCTTTTTCTTCCATGTGTTTATCCAGTTGTTCCAACTTCATTTATTGAAGACTTTCTTTTCTCATTGAATAATAGTACTGCCTTTGTTGAAATTCAGTTGACCATGTACATGTTCCATTTCTGGACTCTATATTGTGTTCCATGGATCTATTCATTTTCTATCCTGTGCCAATACCACGTTGCCTTGATTGTGTGCGTATGTGTCAGCCCTGTTCCCCTCTTAGCGACCCCATGGACCGGAGTCTGCCAGACTCCTCTGTCTGTGGATTTCCCAGGCAAGAATACCGGCGTGGGTTGCCATTTCCTCCTCTAGCAGATTTTCCGACCCAGGCAGATTCTTCACCACTGAGCCACCTGGGAAGCTTGTTGTCTTGATTACTGTATGTTTATAGTGACTGTGGAAATCAGGTAGTTTAAGTCCTCCAATTGTTCTTTTTTCCCTCCTTTGTTGGTGTTTCCATATAAGTTTTATATAAATTAAAAATATTTAATTTAAAAAGTCCTGCTGGGATTTTAATCGCTATTGCATTGAAAGTGATGATTGACAAGAATTGACATTTTAACAATACTGAGTCTGCAATCAATGAGATGGTTTTATTTTAGACCTTTCTTACTTAATCTTGACAACATTTTGTAAGCTTTCTGTGTACAGATTGTATACATCTTTTGTAAATGCATTTCCAAATGTTTTTGATGCTACTTTCAGTGGAATGGTTGAGATTATTGGTTTTTATTTTCAACCCATGTGTCCCAGAGAGTGGGACATGACTGACTGAGCATGTTTTAGACAACTTATAATTTCAGCTTGCTGTTTTCCAGGTGGAGAATCTCAGCCTTATAATTGACATGTTTATTCTAGTTACATCCATTGTTGTATATGGCTTGCCACAATTTCTTCATTTTGCCTTTGTTTTTTAAAAATATTTTCACTGGATATAAATGAGCAATGAGTCAACAGGTTTCTTTTACCACTTTAATTCTTAGCTCCATTGTTTAAGTCCGTTGTCATTCATTGGTCTTTTGAATGCAAAAATAAAATTTTTATGCACAAAATTTTCTCTTTGTTACTATGATGTGTCCAGGTGGTGTTTTCTTTATATTTATCTTTCCTTGGGGTTTTCTAAGCCTTTTGAAATTGTAAGTTGGTGTTTTGCACTACATTTGAGAAAATTACAGCCATTTTTTTCCCTCATTTTTTCAGTTATTTCTTTTAAGTCTTCAATTCCAAATATATTCCATGGTGTTGTCCCGAAGGTCACCAAGACTGTTCCCTGTTTTCTTTCCGTTGTTTTAATCTCTGTTCTTCAGATCTATCAAATCTCTCTTCAATTTCACTCATTATTTCTTCTGCAGTGTTCAAACTCTGTTAATAACATTCAAGTGAATTTTTAATTTCAGATAATGGAATTTTCTGTTCTAAAATTTCCTTTTGGTTCTTGTTTTATAGTTATCACTTCTATGCTGAGATATCCTAGCTTCTGTTCATTTTATTAGTTTTCTACAGACCAAACATATATTTTAAAGCTCCCAAAAGAGATTCTATTGGGAATTAGAGGTAAGAACCAGTAAAAATATATAAACTTTACCTGGAAGGAAGAGATATGTAATGAGAAGTATCAATAACAGAAAATGTTACAATCCCTCTGTCCATGGGATTCTCCAAACAAAAATACTGGAGTGGGTTGCCATGTCCTTCTGGAGCGGATCTTCCCAACCCAGGGATTGAACCTGAGTCTTCTGCATTGCAGGCAGATTCTTTACTGTCTGAACCACCAGGAAAGTCGACACAGAAGGTATTATACCTTATTTACGAAGAAGTCTAAAGGGAAACCCAGAACAATAGAGAATAGATAAACGAGCACAATAAGGGAATTTTAGTCTCTGACAGCAACCGCTACGGTAAACCCTTTCTCCTAGCCAGACAAAAATAAAACCTCACCCTAAAGACCTAGTTAGCTCAGTTCCTTTCACAGGTACATCATGTCTAAGTTTAAGCAAAAAATTATATGGCACACTAAAAGACCAAAAACAAAAACACTCATTGTGTTTTAAGAGATAGAGCCAGCACCAGAATGAGACACAGATATGGTGGAGATGTTGGAATGATCACACCGGGAATTTAAAACAACTAGGAATAATATGCTAATGATTCTAATAGAAAAGTGGGCAACATGCAAGAACAGATAGGAAATGGAAGCAGGGAGATGAGTAACAAAAAACTCCACAATGTAACAGAAATAAAAGATGCTTTTCAAGTGCAGGTCAGCGGGACGTGCCGGCAGGGACGGAGCTCGGAGACCCGAATGCTGCCCGCCCCATTCGCGGAACCGGAAGTGGAGCCGGGCGGTGGCTGGGCAGTGCCCAGCCGGGCCAGACCGACCCGGGCGTCGGTGAGCGAGCTCGGCCTCCGCCGGGCGGAGGAACGGGCGGGTTCCTCAGCTGCGGTCCACGGGAGCCTCTAAGTCCAGTAACGGAAAGAAAGCGGCGGTTTCGTCGCATTTCCGCTGGCGGTTTCGCGCGCGGGGGGAGCGCGGGCGAGGCTTCCCCGGACTGGGGCGGAGGTCAAAGAAGGGGATGGGCGGGCCGGGGGCTGAGGGAAGGGCCCGGGGGGCTGAGGGGAAGGGGCCGGGCCTGAGGGAAGGGGACCGGGAGACTGAGGGAAGTGGAGGAGCCGGGGGCTGAGCGAAGGGGCCGGAGACTGAGAGAAGATAGGGGACCAAGAAGCTGAGGGGATGGGAAGGAGCCGGGGGCTGAGAGAAGGGGACCGGGAGACTGAGGGACGTGGATGGGCTGGGGGCAGAGGGGAAGGGGCCAGGCCTGAGGGAAAGGGTCCGGGGGACTGAGGGAAGTGGCGGAGCCGGGGCCTGAGAGAAGAGTAGGGGACTGAGGAGCTGGGGGTAGGGGAAGGAGCAGGGGGCTGAGAGAAGGGGACCAGGGGACTGAGGAACGTGAATGGGACAGGGCCGAGGGGAAGCGGCCAGGCCTGAGGGAAGTCCTGGGGAGGGGAATGAGGTCGGAGAAGGGGGGCGGGCTGGGGGAAGGGGAAGGGGCAGAGCTTGAGGGGTCAGGTCGCGCGGTCCTGAGGGGGCTGGGGAGGAGGGTCCGTGGTGTGAGGGGAGGATGCCCGGGATCTGGGAGGAACGGGCCAGAGAGTTGAGGGGGGGGGTCTAGCATAGGAGAGGGGCCCTCCAGGAGGGGTGCAGGACCTTGGGGTCGGGAGGAAGGGGTGGGGGAGAGGCCGGGCCCCAAGTGTTCGGGAAGGGGGCCAAGGGCCCAGAGGGTCCCGGGAAGAGCGGGGAGCCCCGGGGAGGCGTCCAGGACTGGAGGGTTAGAGGGAGGGGGCGGAGAGCCTAGAGGGTCTAGGGAAACAGAGGAACCCTAGAAGGAGGGGGTCCGGACTCGGGAGGTCAAGGGGCGGAGGGCCGAGGGGGAGCCGGCGGGCGGCTCCCTCCCAGCTCCCTCCCAGCTCCCGGGCCCACACCGACGGGGAGATATTGCAGCCAGGTCAGTGGAAAGGCAGCGACCGGAGCGGCGGCAGAGTGGAGCAGCTCTGGATTGGGAACAGCCCCTCAGGGTGCGGGCTGGGAGTCACCTGGAAGGGAGTCAGTCTCTTGGGAGCTTGGTGCCCCTGCAGAGGGTCTGGGTCGAGGGGGACAGGGCTTCCTCTCCCTGGAATCTGTCCGCGCCTGGCCCGGGGGAGCGGGGGTGAGGAACGCACTTCCCGCTGGGCAGAGCTCCGAGGTGACCGGGTTGAGCGCGCCCCGCTGGGCTCTGCGGCGACCTGGCCCCCGAGCTCGCTAGGGGCTTAACCCGCCGGTGCCGACCGCGTGATTCGCCCCGCCGCCCCGCCGGCCGGCGCTGGGCAGAGCCTGACGGCAGTTGAGTCAGGGAGCTGGTTCCGGAGGCTGGCCCGCGCCTCTCGGGATGGAAAGTGTTCCCAGACCCGAGAGAGGAAGGGTGTGCGGGGTTGTCCTTGATGCTGTGCTCCATACCCCCCTCAGTAACTGGCAGTGTGTCCCCCACGACCTTTTCTTTGAAGCATTTTGAGTGACAGATCTGTAAAAAACTTCACTTGCATGGGGTCATTGGTGAGTCAGGTCTTTGGTCCGTGCAGTGCAGCAGGCGTTGGGAAAGCGCCTGGTTGAGAGAGAAAGTTGGGAGCTCTGGGGTCTGCCCTGTGTTTCAGTGGGCTGCCTCCTGGGGTCCTTGTCCATCAGAGGTCTTGTCTTTGACTGTGCAGGAGGCAGGGGTGGGAGGGGAGTCCTCTGGGTAATGGTGGTGTGGAGAGTGGGCCTTAGACCTGTTTCCTCTGCTACACTGGAGAGGGTGGGCAAGTGAATGGCTGGCTAACGCGGGGTTGGTGGTTTCATCACCTCAGAAACCTTATCATGTTCCCTCACCCCCCAACAGTAGGCAACACTATCTACTTTTTCTCGCTGTAGACTTACCAGATCTGGCCACTCATAGAAATGGGCCTGTATAATGTATGGTCTTCTGTGTCCGGCTTCTTCACTTAGCGTAAGATTTTTAAAGAGTTGTTCATGTTGTAGTAGGTGTCAGTACTTCACTCCTTTTATCTTCAGATATTAGTAACATTCCATTGAATGGATAGACCACCTGCTGCGTGTCTATCACTTCACAAGGATAGTGGGTTATTTTCACTTTGGACTGTTAGGAGTGATGCTCTGTGAACAAGTTTTCTATATACCTAGGAATGGAGTTGCTGGGATATGTGGCACCTCTGTGTTTTAACCTTTGGAAGAACTGCCAGATTCTTTGATTTTCCATTTCCACCACCAGCATAAGAGCCTTCTGATTTCTGCACATCCTCACCAAACTTGTTTTCTGTTTTTTGGAATGTAGCTACCCTAGAACGTGTAGAGTGGTATCTCAAAAGTCGGCTTTGATTTGCATTCCCTTGATGGTTAATGATACTGTCTTTTCACAAGCTTATCATCCATTTATGTGTCTTTAGAGAAATGTCTGTTCGGATCCTTTCCCCATTTAAAAATGTGGTTAACTGTCCCTTTTATTATTGACTTGTAAGAATTCTTTATATATTCTGCATAGATGATTTGAAAATAATGTCTCTCATTCTGTAAATAGTGTTCATTTTGATGGGTGTCTTTTGAAGCCAAAAGTTTAAAATTTTGTCCAGTTTGTTTTTTTCTGTTTTCACTTGTGCTTTTGGTGAAGGCAAAGCATCTAAGGTCTGTTGTCGAATTCAAGGTGGTGAAAATCTATGCTTATTTTTTTTTTTCTAAGAATTTAATAGTTTTACTTCAGACACTTAGGTTTTTTGATCCATTTTTTCCAGTTAATTTTTGTGTGTAGTGTGAGGTAGGGTTCTAGAGGCATTATCTTTGGATTGAAAAAAAACAAAACCAAAACAGGCCTTTAATTTTTCAAAGAGTTGTTTTCATGATTTTTTTAATTAAAAATATTGAGAGGGAATAGATTATTATAGATTTGAGCCTATCAATAGCTAACATTGGCAAGATTTTCATAGATGCTGGGTGACAACTGCAGTACCCAGAATGTACTAAGCAACCTACACATATTAGGATTTCTAATGGCAGAATTGAGGAAGGCCAGCAGAGCATCATCTGTCTGGTTGCTAATGCATGCCAGGCCACATGTCAGCACAGACAGTGTATACCTGTGACTAATCTGGTCCTGGGGAACAAGGGGATTCTAGGCATCTGTCATGTCTAGCAGTGCAGTGTCTAGTCAGGGCTATCCTGTGGTCTTAGGGAAGAGGTGCTGAGCTGGTGGCTCGGAGAATTGGAGTGTTGGTCTTATGAAGTAACCGTACCTGTTCATTAGAGACGCAGCTTGCTTCTCCTTTGCTCCCCGAGTCACCATTCTTCACATTCCGATAGCAGTCACTGCTCTGAGTTCTAGCCCAGTCATGTCACCATCCCTTTGGGGAGTGCTTCTCATACGTACATCTATATGAAAGTGTGAGAATGCTAGTCAGTCAGTCATGTGCGACTCTGTGACCCCATGGACTATAGCCTGCCAGGCTCCTCTATCCATGGAATTTTGCCTGCAAAAATATTGGAGTGGGTGGCCATTCATTTTTCTGGGGACTCTTCCCCATCCAGGGCTTGAACCTGGGTCTCCCGCATTGCAGGCAGCTTGTTTACTGTCTGAGCCACCAGGGAAGCCATATATATATATGTGTGTGTACATATATATACATACATACACACACACACACCGAGAGTAATAGAATTGTATCGCAGAATAAATTAGGATGAACCAGAAATGCAAAGCTCTCAGGATTTTAGCAAACAAAAATGTACACTAACCATTGAAGCAATGATTTCTGTTTGCATTAAGAAGAAACTTCATACAGTTGTAAATCTTATGGAACTTCTTTATTTCCTGTAGTTTCTCACTCTGGCTGAAAGTTAGTTGAAGTCTTTGGTTATTTCCTGTAGTTTCTCACTGTGGCTGAAAGTTAGTTGAAGTCTGTGGTTAGGGAAATACAAATTTCTTTACAAAACCTTGTTATGTTGGGGAGGATTTCAGAGGTATTCTAAAAGGATCTCAGCACACAAAGATTTGCCCAGGGTGCCTGTCAGCACATATCCTTCTGAGCTTTTTACTCTTAATCTTTTTACAGACAGAAACTCTCCCCAGTGCCTGGGAATTCTTCTTGGATTACTGCGTTTTCAGCAGAGTTTTGTGAGCGTCTCACATCTGCACCTGGAGAAGAAAGGTTTGTGCATGGTGAGCGTGCTCATATGCTCCACTGGGCAGGCAGGGAAACCCCTTTGACAAGGAACGCAAGGGGTGTTTTCTCACTGGGTTTGCAGAGATAGGGATGATAACTTTCTGGGAGGAAATTTTCTTGTTTGAAAGATAAAGTCAATTTTGGTGTTAACTGTGGTCTAGGAAGCGCTTGGGATTCCACAGGACTCTGGAGTGGAAGACTCGGGGCACCTCCCCCCGGGCAGCCACCTGGGCCCTTCTTCCTGTTCCATGGCGGGGTGGGGAGCCTGTGGCCATGACGCTGGGGCAAACCGGCCAGTGCTCACCTGCCCACGAGTGAGGCTGGCTTCCGAAGAGACGGGTGGAGAGTTGGCCCGGCGGCTTCTGTGCTGCCAGCGTGGAGAAGCCACAGGCCAGGACGCGGCTTTCACCTTGGCCTTGGGTTGGGAGTGCATCTCACTGGAGACCCTGTCCTTCTGCATGACCGACCGTCCCCTCACTGGCTGAGGAGACCACTAGGCACCGGAGTCCTGAGGGTGGGCAGCCCCTTCTCAGGCCAGTGTGGTACCACGGGCAGTCTTGACTTGGGGAGGCAGAGGCTTAGGGCAGAGCATTTGGCTTTCGGGGAACTGTGTCTCCATGTGTGAACAGGCACGCTGGTTATGCCTGCCGGTGCTGAGCTGGTCTGTGGGTTCCCAAAGGTTGTGTCCAAAGCAGTTTGTGTCTGGGCGCTTCCTGCCTTGCTTACCTAGTCAGAGGGGAGCAAGGGTCCCGATGGGACAGTGTCCAGGGGACTGCGTTGATCCTGCCCACCTGGTGGCACATGCTTCCCTACCCAGCTGATGTGGCAGGAGTCCAATCTGGGAATCAGAGCTGTTCCCCTCGATCCATCCCTGCCACCATCTTGGACTTGTGGCCTATAGGAGCTGGGGGCTCAGGTGGAGCTGCCTGGGGGAGTCTCAGGCCTGCGAAGGGCTCCCGTCCTGTTTGGATCCACACAGAGCACAGAGCATGTGGCCCCACCAAGTGAGACTGGCAGTGTCCTCAGCTCAGAAACCAGGGTTGGGGCTTCTGGTTGCGTGCAAACAGCCTTCAGTTTCTTCCTGGCCTGTGTGCAGTTTTATGAGTACTTCTGGGTATAATGAAACCATTCTTCTCGTTGCTTTCTTTTGAAGTCCTGAAAGGCTAGATTTTGCCTTTGCAGTTATGCAAAGAGCAGTGTGGTCCGGCTGCGAGGCTGTGTCATTGTTGCCTGAGCCAATAAATTCCAGTGTTTCAGGTGTCTGTTGAGGAGGCAGGGCGGCCTGCCTCAGGGCTGCCTGGCACAGAAATCGATATTCTCTGTGTCTGCATTTCCCCAAGTAGATGGCAAACCAGCCCTTAAATCATTTATTGACTTGTCAGAGTCTAATTTAAGAAAATCATTGTAGGGTTTCCAGTAATTATTTTTAAGTCAAAATGGTGCTTTAAGAAAAAATTGTGATAAAATGCAGCAGACTTTTCCGTTGGCGACAGCGCATTCTCAGTGTTGGACAACACTGTTGTCAGGAGACCTAGTCGGGGAGGTTCCCATTGAGTGAAATAGCACACGGGACTTTTTTTATTTTGCAGAAAATTTTCTCATTTGAGTTGTAGCTAGGAGTATTTCTTCTGTGTTTCTGCCATGTGACTGCTCTCATGTTAGGTTTCTTTTGATCCTTCTGGTGTCACTCAGGCACGGGGATTATGAGTGACCTTTTTTTATTTTAATGGTTGTGGCATGTAGGAATCTAGTGCCCTGACCAGGGATTGAATCTGGGCCCCCAGCATTGGGAGCAAGGAGTCTTAGCTGCTCGACCCCCAGGATGTCCCATGAGGGGTCCTCTTGAGCACATAGCTCCCTGCCCTCCCTGTGCTGTCCAGGGTTTTGGGGTCCCGGGCAGAGCATCTGTGTGGTTCTCTGGGCAGGGCTCTCCTGGCGTCTATCTCAGCGCTGCTCTTCCAGATGTGGAAAGCCTCGGCCGTCCACACTGTGTCCATCACCCCGGACGACGGGGGAGCCGACACCTGGGAGGACTGCCCCCGATTTTGTGGTAGGAGCCGCCAGTCTGCCCACCTTTCCCGTCTCCTGAGGTGGATCCTCCCAGGTTTTTGGGTGGGTGGGGGGGTGGGGGGCTGTTTTACAATCCAGGGTGTGGGGTGTACTCGTTCTTTCTTTTCCTTTTCAGAATGACGTAAGTGAAAAAGAGCAGAGATGGGGGGCCAAGGCCGTGCCATTATCTGGGCACCAGGAACACATCAATTAAGAGACTTTCTCGATCTTTGTGTGACAGTGACATTCTGAAATGTGAAGGGGTGAGGTGGGGCTCGCTCCCCGCTGGGTAGCGCGAGTGCCCTGCTTCTGTGGACTGGCCCTGCTTCTGTGTTGTCTGGTCCCTTGTTTACACAGTAGATAAAAATGAGGTCTGACATGTACATGCGTAAGTGTTTGTGTACGTGCATGTGTAAAGATGTGGTCAGTGACTTTAAATCCTCATTGCCCGTGACTGCTGTACTTCTTACTCTCCAGTCTGGTTTTCAACCTTGTAGTTTTCATGCAGGAACACAGTCACTTAAGCTGTTCTCTCTGTGGAAGGGAGATTTCTAAAGCATGGGCTGTCTTTGAAGACCTGAGATCAAAAACACCCCCTCCTTAATGTGTATTATTTTGTTATAATGTGGTTATTCTGTTGTTTTCAGTTGAATACCGTGAGCTGAATCCTGAACTTCATGTTCTCATGAAGGTAAAGATAGCAGGCTGTACGAAGCAAGGATTGTCCCTGACTTGGCCCGTCTTAACTCGCCAACTCCGGGGTAGCTTGTTTTCTTGTAGGGAAGTGTAGATAGCCTTCTTCCCCAGCACATCAGGGGCTTGGGAGGTGGCCAGTCCTGGTTGGTGTTCTAAGCCGTACATCTGGGCTTGTCACCTGGATGTGGAGTGAGCTGGCCCTCGGCTGCCCTGGGTGACAGCTGCCTGGCCTGCCCGGTTCTGTCTGCATCTTGTGATCTGTCCCGCTGCTCCTAGCGCTTAAAATGAAAATAACTTTGACATCTTAAGTTCTGTAAGCCTCTCACTTCACCTTTGAATGGAAAGCCGGGGTGCTTCATGTTGAGAGAAACCGTCTGAATATTCCACATCTCTTGGTTCCTGGCCTAGGGTCGTCCGGGTGCAAGCCTGTTGGCTTTGTGTCCCATTTGCCTCTGGTGACGTTTATCGAGCTGACTCTCCCGGTTCATGTGTCTGGTGAACCCCGAGGAGCTGTCCTCCATGTGGTAGAATGCTGTCCACGTCGTAGCCCCAGCTGCTGTAGGGGCTTGGAGATGCCTCATTGTGTGTGTTCATACTTGCTTTCTTTGCCATTAACCTGCTTCTGACTCTGAAAACTGCTGGAGTTGGGGGCAGCTGGAGGTGCAGTAAAGTGAACACAAGGGAGGCCGGCTGGGGAGCCACCGGGGAACGACACCTCACAGATTGCAGACATGACATCCTTGTCTGTCCTCCCAGAAAGCACAGACGCATGTCTTGGCTGTCTGTGTGACCGATTTGTTCGTCTTCCATCTCTTCCCTCCCAAGTATCCACAAATTGCGGGAGAATGTGTTTGAAGAACACAAGACCCTCAGGGAGAAAGAGCTGGAAATGGGACCCAAAGCCTCGCACAGCTACGGACGGAAGTTTGGCGTGGAGCAGGACAGGATGGACAAGGTAAGTGCCTACCCACGTGGTGTCAGTCCTGGTATGCTTGACCTCGCCAGGGTCAGCAGGATCGTCTCTCAGCCCTCCCCTTCCGTTGAAAAGTTGGGAATCCACTTGTTGAGGGCAAGATTTGCCAGAAGTAACTCTCTCTCAATTGACCTTAGCCGAGAAGGGCTGTGGTTTCTGGAAGCTCTCTTCAGATTCTGAGTTGCTGGGGAGGGAGGTGGTTTGGGAAGGCTGCAGTTGGAGATCAGGTCCTACCAGAGGCCAGCTCTGTGACCAGGACAGAGGCCCACAGGCAGCCAGACTGCTGGCATGGGCGTCATGTGTTGTTCAGGCTGCAGCCTTAGTGGTTCCCATCTGCAGCCCAGAGCCGAGTTTCAGTGCCTGGTTTCACGTCGAGGCTGGAAAGTCAGCCACCTAGCGTGCTGCTGTCCTTCGCACACTTGGTGACCTTCAGAGAGGACCCTGTCCTCCAGCGTCAAACTGTGGCCCACCAGGCTGAGGACAGGCAGGTCTCAGTAGGTGGGACTGAAGCTGTTAAGAGTGCAGCATCCTTTGCTGGTACTCAGGGAGGAGGCTGGATCAGCTGGGGGCTGTGTCCACCCTGCAGAGAGGACAATAGACTGGAACAGGTGTGCTGCATCTGCAGTGAAGCGGGTGCGCGTTTCCCAGGCTGGGTAACTTGAGATGTCTGCCTTTACTCTGTGCTGAGGTATCAGCTGGGGTCAGATTTCTCTGTAATTCCACCCCATCTGCCTTGTGTCTGGATCGGCCTCAGCCCAGAATGACAGGGCTTGTCACACTGGTGAGCCAGCACCTGCTTGAGAGAGGGGCGCCTCTCATGACCAGAGTGTCATCCCTGCTTCCCGCAGTGCTCTGCCTGGTGCTGACTATCTCATAAATAGAGTCTCGTCAGTGTGAGACCAAGGCCAATCTGGGGGAGAAAGCTGTTATCATCAGAAAGTTGGGAGAATCGCTAAGCTTTCACTCTGGCCATATTTTTGGAACAGTCCTCCCTGACTTCTTGGTGATGAAGACTCACGCTGGTGGATCCTTTGGGCATGCTGCTGCCTCCATATTACCTTGCTGATGTTTTCTGGATGAGACCCCTGAAGCTGCAGATGGGTGGTCTCTCCCACAAGTTTTTGGAAGCCGTGCTGCTCCAGATCGGCTATTGGCTGTGGGCATCGAATCCAGCCTGGGAGGGAGAGAAAGTAACAGCTCCAGACTGGAAAGTAAATCCTGGTTTACTCCCCGGCTGTGGAAGAATGCGTGCCCTGAGCTGCCTGCAGAGTTGTCAGAGGTGGTGGTGACCCTGTGGGGGTTGGACCCTAAACGCTGCCGCTGAAGTTCCGGATAAACAAGCAGGAGAGGAGTCGGTAGTGTGCTGGCAGGCCCCTCACTGTATTGAAGGAGGGGGCCAAGGTGACGGTGATTCCCTGGGGAGGAGCTAGGCTGGACGAGCCGCCTCCTCGCCCGGCCCCTCACTGTATTGAAGGAGGGGGCCAAGGTGGGGGTGATTCCCTGGGGAGGAGCTAGGCTGGACGAGCCACCTCCTCGCCCGGCATTGGGTCATGCGTCAGTCATCTGTCCTGCATCCTCAGTGTCCACAAAGAGGTCCGTGACCACTCTCCATTCTGCCGAGGGCGCCTGCTGCCTTACTCTGAGGGTCATGCCTGGGCGACTGGAGCAGCACAGGGCCGCTCAGTGTTCGGCGTGTAAATATTTTTAGCTTCCCGGCCACCACAGGGTCTCTGGTGGCTCCTGAACTACCTGTATTGTCTTGACACGAAGTTAGACATAGATTTTCTGTAAAGGAACAATGTTCAGAAATATCTGTATGTTATTTACAAAGAACCTCAGTGCTGGATGTGGGCCATGGGCCATGGCTTGCTGACCACACAGCGGGAGCTCGGGGTGGACTGCTCGGTGTGCATGTGGCCTTGAGAGGTCACCAGACCCGCTTCCCTGACTGGGGGGTGGCGGGACGGTGGCAGGCCCCACTGCACACCTGGGCGGGCTGGGTGTGTGGCAGGTGTTGACACTGAACGTGCGGTGTGCCTGAAGCATGCCATCTGTATTGCAGTTTGTGCCCTGATTTCTGGGCCACGTGCTTTGACAGTGTCCCACCTGAAAAGGGTGATCACTGCCAGCAGTTTTCCTGGAAGTGGGCTTAGGAGTCGCTGGCAGGCTGCTGGCTCTGTGGTTCTGGTTGGGGCTGGCTTCCTGGTTCTTCACACCCAGGCACCTCAGAAGGCCCCCTGTGGCTGGGGTTCTTGGGAGACTTCTGGGGAGCCTGGTGTGGAGAGGGTTCAAACACCTGACTGGGGGGCCCTGGTGTTGTGATGTCCCATGGAGTTACCTCCCTCTGGGCCGGCTTCCACGTTGAGTGATTTTGTTTGCATCACCCATGCCGACCAGAAGTGCAGGCTGCCTCAGGGTCGGGGGGCGGGTCCAGTGTGGCCATGCTGGTGGGCGTCTGATGCTTCACTTTTGCCCCTGTTTCAGTCAGCTGTCGGCCTTGAGTATCAGTCAAAGCTGTCCAAGTGCTGCTTGCAGGTTGACTCCATCTGGGGGTTTGGAGGCAAGTTTGGTGTCCAGTTGGCCAGAGTGGACCAGGTGAGTGAAGCGTTGTGAGTAGACAAGAATCGGGGTAGTGGTTTCCCCTTGGGGGTCAGGAAGGGGGCTCCTGGGTGCTGGCCATGTGCAAGTGCTTCATTACCAAAAATATATCGTGTGTGCCTGTCTCTGGCACATGTGTGAAGCTCCCATGAGATGGTTTTAAGACATCAGGAGAGGACCGTGCTGGAACCCACCCCTGCTTCAAACTACCTCGGCTTTCTCACTGACCATGTAATCCCACCATGGAATTATCCATGACATGGCTTCTGTCTACATGGGGTATCCTGTGTTGAGCTTGCCGCCAACCCTACACAAGGGTGAGAGACCAACAGCAGGGCGGTTAGGACAGATGTCAGGCAGCTACTGAGGTCTTCTGCAGAGGTCTGTAGAAGAGCCTTGGTCAGAGACCTGCTTCTCAGGTACAACACCAGTCCCAGAAACCCAAACTCACTCTTTATCAAGCAAAGGGTTGGCATACGTTTTAAGTAGGGTATCCAGTAAACGAAGAGGTCTGTGCTAGTGGGATCTTAGAGTGGAGAAAACTGTGCCAGAACCTTGAGTCCATGAAAGAGAACAAGTTGACATGGATGAACTCACCACTCAGAGCCACCATAAGAAGTATATTAGTTAGCTTGCGCTGTGGAACAAACAACCTCAGCACCTAGTGGCTTAAAATAATGTGTATTTATTATCTCAGGTTCTTTCAGTGGGGTCAGAAATTCAGAAATGGCTTAGCTGTGCAATTCTGGCTTGGGAGTCCCTTGTGAGGTTATCGTCAAGATGTCATGTAGGGCTGCAGGTATCTGAAGGTTGTTCTGGGACTGGAAGATCAGCCTGCAAGATAGCACACTCACAGGGCTGTTGGCGGAGCCTCAGCTCCTCACCACATGGACCTCTCATCAGGCTGCTTGAGTGTCCTCACAGCATGGCAGCTGGCTTCACCCGGGGCAGGAAGTCCGAGAGAGAGTGAGGAAGAGTCTGAAATGCCTATGATGGACCACTTTTCAGTAGTTACATGCTGTCATTTCTGCCTTATTCTATTCGTTAGAAGCGGGTCACTAAGCTGGGTCCATACTTAAGGAGCAGGAGATTGGGTTCCCTTCTGAGCAGAGGAATACCCCAAAACTTGAGGACATAACTTAAAACCACCACCACAAAACTCCAGGGACAGAAGTATTCTGGGAGCTTCTTTCGGCTTAGACTTTATGACCAACTACGGGATGGTACCAACTGTTGCTAGCCCTCTCCCCCCTCCCCAGTCAGAAAGTGGCCTCAGCTGGCTGTGTCTACCGGGCCTAAGACTTCCGGGTGTCTGCCACCGTGTCCTCACTCTGGAGATCACACTCATTCTCTTCTCAGCATCTCACACCTGGAACCCGGCATCCTGGGCAACCCAGCGACCACACCCCATCCTCTCCCACAAGTCGACTCCAGCACCAGTTTTTAAATATTTACTTGGCTACGCTGAGTCTTACCTGCATCGTACTGGATCTTTGAGTCACAGCACATGGGATCTTTAGTCATGGCACGTGGGATCTAACTCCCCGAGCAGGGATCAAACCCAGGCCCTCTGCATTGGGAGCATGGGGTCTTAGCCACTGGAGCATCAGGGAAATCCCAGTAGCATCATTTTTTGAAGCAATAAGACAAAATGAGGCTTTGATTTTATAAAGTCTCAGCCAATTCTGATAAAGAGTGCCTGGTCACATTTGCTGAGTTTTTGGCAACTCCGCCGCATGTCAAAAAATTGGGCCCAATCACACATACAGGCTCATTCTATGATTTCCAGGACACAACAGTAAACATCAGTTCATGTTCAACAGGCCAAAAGAGAACAGCCTTTCTGTGGTTATCTACTGTTGCACAGTGAACCGCCCAGAACTTAGTGGCTGCAAACAGCCACCCATTATCTCTCATCAGGCTGTGGGTCGGGGGCTGACTGGGGCTAGATGTGTGGTCGATCTCCAGTGGGGACAGTCCTGCATCCACAGTCAGCTGGTGGGTCAGCTGAGCTTGGCTGCTCAAGGGTAGCCATGGTTCATGATGGACAAGCTGGCTGCTGGCAGGGATGATGATGGGAGTCCTGTCCTCCAGCAGGCTGGCCTGGGATTGTTCACAGGGAAGTGGCCAGAGAGCAATGCTTTCAAGGCCCTGTGAGGCTTGTCACTTTGCCTCTGTTGGCCAAGCCAAGTCACATGGCCAGCCCAGAAGCTGCAGAAATACGCTGTGTCTCTTGACGGGAAATGTTGCAAAGTAGCGTGGCAAAGGGGGCAGCTACAGGCCAGGGCAGGAGAATCATGGCCTCCTACATTCCACCCCACGTGTGGTCGTCTTGACTTGATGCTGAAGAAGAGACTGGATAGAACTCAACATCTTCCCACTGTTGTTATTGTTGTTCCATTGCTAAGTCGTTCTTACTCTTTGCAACCCCATGAACTGCAGCACCCCAGGCTTCCCTGTTCTTCACTATCTCCTAGAGTTTGCTCAAACTCATGTCCATGGAGTCTGTGATGCCACCTGACCATCTCATCCTCTGTTGCCCCCTTCATTTGTATAGAACTGAACATCTTCCCACTAAAAAACTCTTTAAAAACCAAAAGGGACAGCTTTGAAACAGAGTTAGAAACATCTATTTCAAGCCAAGGGCCAAAATCACACTGAATAGTGATGTGTCACAAGTGGTCTCATTAAAGTCAGGGATAAGTCAAGGATGCTGTGATCAACTCTGTTAATTATCAATGCTCTGAAAGTTCTAGAATGTGCTATTGAAGAAGAAAATTCAATAATAATTGTAGTAGCTGAAAGAGGGAAATAAATTAGCCAGTGATTGAAGATGATATAATGGCCTACCTGAAAAACACAAAAGTATCAGCTGAAACATGGTAATAATAGAACAGCTCTGTCAGGGAGTCAGATGCTAACAACTCTCCAGAGTTATTGTTGGCAAAATAATCAGTGTAATTCCTGGAAATCGCAGTGGAGAAAGGATGCAATCAAAAAGAGCAAGGTTGTGGGGGGAATTGAAATACCCTATGATTAAACTTAAGAGGAATAAGATACCAATCTGCACAAAAATGTAAAGTTCTACTGAGGAATGACAGATGGAAGGACGGGATCAGGGGAGGGAGGAAGGAAGTTTGTAAAGATGGATGGATGGATGGATAAATGAACAGATGGATGATGGATAAATGAACAGATGGATGGATAGATTAATGAGTGGATGGGTGCATGGATGGATGGGTGGTTAGACAGGTGGATGGATGGATGGGTGGTTGAATAGATGCATGGACAGATGGGTGGTTGAATAGGTGGATAGATTGATAGACAGATGGATGATGGATGGGTGGGTGGATGAATGGATTAGTGAGTAGATAATAGTAGATGAATGGACAGATGACTGGATGGATGAATTAGTGAGTGGATGGATGGATGGACTAGTGAGTAGATGGATGGATGAACAGATGGTTGGCCAATCTTCACACTGTGTTAAGTTAAAAAGGAAAATGCTGATCTGAGTGGGAATTTGCCAACCCCAAACCTCAGCTTTTCTGTTCCAGGTGGCTTTTCACCAGAACATGGGAGGCTCCGAGGGACACACGAGGGCGAACCCTCAGTGCTGGCAGGTTCACGGGCCACAGGGGACACCGCCTCGGCACCTCACCCACACTGGGGCTCAGAGCTGGGGGTGACACCCCACAACGCCCCCCCGACAGATTGCTGACACCAGCTGCGGACAGAACGCCCTGGCTGACTCAGCCGTCTCATCAAGGGCGATCTCAGAACTGAAAATCCTTGAAGCAGGCCTGAAGTCTGTTTTCTCACTATGGAACACTCAGACTTCTCCTAGGAGAAGACAGCTCCTCAGGAAGCCCAGTTTCTGGGGAGCAGAATTCGGGCACACCCACCGGATCTCTTCGTTGATGGCGTCCAGCTGCTCCTGAAGCATTCATTGGAGGCAGAGTCTCAGCATCGGCCTGCCCGCTGGGCGGCAGCTGAGTGGCCGAGCTGAGGAGGGTGACCCCATCGCCCTCGCCGTCAGACACGCCCTCGTCTCTCTCGATGGCCTGGACCACAGTGGCTGGCATGCGGGCCTGCTGTGCACACTCCCAGTCCTGCTCCCTCTGGGTCTGCACCTGGGCACGAGAGGACCACAGCTCGTCAGCGACATTTGGGACAGCTCACGTCTCTCAGAAACCGAACACAATTTTACATGGAAGCCCCGACTTTGGAGAAACGGCCATGCTTAGGAGACACTGCCATCTCTTAAGCGATCAGTACTGAAGAAACAGGCAGGAGGAGAATGCAGTTCCTAGATAGCCTGATGACATCAGGTCTTAGCGTGGGCGGAAGGCAATCCTATGAGGTTATTCACAAAGGTGGGCTGATGGAGTCAGAGACAAAACCCGAAAATTTAAAAAATACATCCAGGCCTCCATCAGCGAGGCTGAAGGAAAATAAGAAAAAAAAAATCCTTCAGCTCCGCAGCCGCTGGGTCCACCTCAGCGGTCATCACTTGTGCTAGTTCCCCGTGGAGTGCCGTCCTCGCAGGTTCCCAGCCCTCCGTGTTCCAGGCTGGTCTGAACACGCAGACAGGAGCGAGCAGGGGCAGCCAGGGGACTGGCATCTGAAGTTCACCACTAAACACAGGCACCGAAATCAGTGGGGTAAATAACATCTGATGTTCACCACTATAGCCTTTATACTTAAAATGAAAGGATACAAATGACAAACCCTTAACTGAAATTACACTATGACTGATCAAACTTACCTCTTTGAGACATTTATGCCAACTAATACTTTTAACTGGGGGCTTCCCAGGTGGCTCAACGGTAAAGAATCCACCTGCCAATTCGAGAGGGCAGGTTGGATCCCTGGGTCGGGAAGATCCCCTGGAGTAGAAGATGGCCACCCACTCCAGTATTCTTGCCTGGGAAGTCCCAGGAAGAGAGGAGTGTGTTGGGCTACAGTCCACGGGGTCGCAAAGACTCGGACATGACTGAGCATGTACTCAGGCAATGCTTTTTAACCATATGAAATTCTAACTTCTTACAGAAAAACTGTATTCACAAGAATTCAAGAAGCTCAAAAGTCAACTAGTTCCATAAATACGTGCATCATCCACCTGACCAGGCAGCAAGTGTACAAATGCAGGCCGGCCGGGTGGCTGGTACCTTCTCGTCCAGGGCCTTGTGGTGCTCAGATAGACACTTCAGCGCCCTGAGCACCTCCACCTCGCTGATCATGCCGGCTGGGGACTGCGCCTGCTGCTTGTCCGCCGTCATCCGGAGGGATGGCACGTACTGGGAAACCAGGAGCTCCAGGTGCTCCAGCAGCAGCTGCAGGGCGGGGCCAGAGCAGCACCTTCAACCTCACACTTGAATTCAGGGCCGAGAACTCCTCTCAGCCTCACGCTAAAGCCGAAACCACGCTAAGGCACGTCGGATTCCCGCCAGTTCAGTCTAAAGTTAGAGTGGACTTCCCCAGTGGCCCAGGAGTTAAGACTCCACACTTCTGCAGGGGTCATGGGTTTTAATCCCTGGTCAGGGATCTAAGAGCCCACATAAACTGTAGCATGGCCAAAAATGGAAGTTAAGAGAACTCCCCCCTCAAATGTACTAAAATTACATTCGCTCTCATCATAAATTTGAAGCAAACTATGAGAACCCCAAGCTGATCCACCTTGGTCTGCCCAGTGGGAAGATGTGAAAAATGACTTGAAAACCAGACAGACTTTAAAGACAGCAACACGGAGCCCAGCGGAGAGCCCCGTGGGCACAGGTCAGCACGGGAGACTCCGCCTACTGACCCTGATGTTGTTTCTCTCTGCTTTCAGCTCAGCAATTTCTTCTTCTCTGGCAAGAAGCTGCTCCCGGCACACATTCAGTTCTTGACTAGATGTTGCCAACTCCTAGAAAACAGTTAAATGAGGAAGTAACTAAATGCAAACACAAATGAAAAAGAGAGCGAGACCCTGAAGGCTGACCCTATCAAGTCTCTCCAGGCTCCACACAAAGGATCTCCCTGTCCCTCTGGAGAAGAGGGGGTCTGCTGACCCCAAGACCACACAGACCAGCACAACTCAGACTGGCCTTCAACCTCCACCTCGACCTGGCAGGCACGCGGAGAAGAGAACCCGGAATCCAAGACTGCCTTCTCCAGACCCAGGGTGTTCTGCCCGTAGTCCGAGTCCCCGGTCGGGAAAGAAGACTCCTCGAAACAATGCAACTCGCAATAGGGGAATTTATTACTGACTTGAGCCAGGGCCTCCCGCCCTCACCAGGTGTGTGAGGATGAAAGGCCCCGAGCCCCAGTTCTCTCGGGTATTTATTAGGTCAAAAAAAGCAGCAGGTAGTTGGCGCAAGCGGATTGGTTACACAGTAGGTAGTTGACGCAAGCGGATTGGTTACACAGTTGCAAGGTATTTTTTGTTGGCTCAACGTGGGGCTTTCAGCTTTCCCCTGATAGGTTCCCTTTTTTCTTGCTAGGCATATGTTGATTGGCTGGCTCCAGGAGGCCTGATAATTATGTTACCCCGGGAAACCAGGCCTACTCCTAATCTAGGCTGCCTGTCATGGCGTTAGCAGTGACAGCCTCACATTTCCCCCCGTCTTTATACTTTTGTAGAGGAATCTTTCTCTTCACCCTGTGAAATTGACTGATATTGTTGTTTCAATAACATAATTTGGATGGTATTTAGGTGCTCCCTGATATGAGACCAGTCGGTTTAAAATGCATGGACCAAAGGTCAGTAACAATATTAATATTATGAGTGGACCCAGGAGGGTGGAAATCAAAGTGGTCAACCAAGGGGAGCGCTGAAACCAAGATTTAAACTAGCCTTGTTGGGCTTTTCGTTCTCTCTTTCGCTGGGCTAGTCCCTCTCTTACTTTCTGGAGAGATTTTTGTACCACCCCTGAGTGGTCGATATAGAAACAGCATTTTTCTCCCAGTGCTGTACATAATCCTCCTTGTTGCAGAAACAACAAATCTAAACCTCTCCTATTCTGTAACACTACTTCAGCCAAGGAGCTCAAGGATTCTTGGAGGTGCGAAATGGACTGTTCCGGTGGTTTTGCAACCCCAAGCAGCGCAATAAAAAGAGTCAACTCCGCCACACTTTTCAATTTGGTTCCGATCCCTTCCTCCCCCCGGGCAGACATAGACAGGCACCTGTTCGTAGTACTGTGGGCCTTTTTGCTCACAGTTACGGGTGAACAGACCGAAAGAGCCATGGGCAAAGAACTTGGTCAGTTGGTGGGGACCAAACCCATTACTGTCAGCCGCCAGCACGCACAAATCAAAGGTCAGTACTGGCCACCATGTCCCTTTGGGGGCCACGTTGGAGCTCGAATTAAGCACTTCTCCAGTCTCAGGATTGTAGATCACCCAAGTCAGGTTAGCTGGCTGATGGCGCTTGTGGCTGGTTGCTCCTGGGCTGGTGAAAACTGTTATCAGCAGGAGAGTTAAGAGGGCTCCCATTGTATGAGTTTCAGTTTCAAAGGATTTGACGGGTGAGGTCTTGCCTCCCATTCTGCTTGCACCTTCTCCTGTTCTTCCGGGGTGGCTTGCCGCACGTGATTGCAGTGAACCCAGGGCCCGATCCCGTCGACCTTAACAGCAGTAGGAGTGGTAAGGAGAACAACATAAGGGCCTTTCCATCTAGGTTCTAATGCTTTAGATTGGTGTCGTTTTACCTAAACCCAATCACCCGGGCCAATATTATGTGAGGAGATGGTCCCCTTGCTTGGACCCTCGTGTATCTCTCAAATTAATTTCTAAACATGGCTATGCACCTTACTTAATGCCATCAGTGTTTGCTGGAATTGTCCCAAGGTAGGGGGTGGTAGGCATTTTCCCTCGAATATAGGACACACAGGAGGGGGTCTTCCATACAGAATCTCAAAGGGGTAAGATTCAGCTTATAAGGGGTGTTATGCGCTTGAAACAGCGCGAAGGGAAGGAGGGTCACCCAGTCCCCGCCAGTCTCTATTGCCAACTTTGTCAAAGTTTCTTTTAGGGTCCGATTCATTTTCTCAACCTGTCCTGAGCTCTGGGGATTATATTCACAATGTAACTTCCATTTTGTCCCCAGAGCTTGGGCCAGCCCTTGTACAATCTTGCTCACAAAGGCAGGTCCGTTATCAGAGCCCATAGTCACTGGCAGCCCGTACCCAGGCACTATCTCCTCTAAGATCTTTTTAGCAACCACTGTTGCTGTCTCTCCCTTAGTGGGAAAGGCTTTTACTCATCCCGAGAAGGTATCTACCAGAACCAACAGATAGCGATACCCGTACTTGCCTGGTCTTACCTCAGTGAAGTCTATCTCCCAGTGTTGCCCTGGTTCTTCCCCTTGGTACCTCATTCCAGTGTGCTGCCTTTTCCCTGTCCTCATCAACTGGCACACTTTGCAAGCCTGGATTATCTCTCGTACATTTGCATTTTGTCGAGGGAACCTCAGGCAGGCTGTCTGGAGAAGTGTCAAGGTCTTTTTTTTTTTTACCCCAAGTGTGTAGTTGTGTGCAGGTGTTCACATAGGTGACGACCCAGGATGGCAGGCAATATCAGGTTGTTATTTTGATCTCGGTACCATCCATCTTTGTCATCTTTCTGGAGGGTGGTATCCTCGTCGATCCAAACGAGGTCAGGGAGGGAATAGTCGGGGACTGGCGGCAGAGTCTCCATACCAGGAGGTGGAAGTCCCATGGCTAATATGGGGGCAGCGTAGTCCCGGCTGGCCGCTTTAAAACCCCTTCGATGGCATGGGGGGTGTAAACCCAGAGTTGCTGTCCAGACGTCAACTTGTCGGCGTCGCGGACGAGGAGGGCAGTGGCTGCAATGATGCGGAGGCAAGGGGGCCACCTAGAGGCCACCGGGTCCAATCGCTTTGAAAGGTATGCTACCGGCCGCTTCCATGGTCCCCATTGTTGCATCAAGACCCCCTTTCCTATTCCTTGCTTTTCATCTACAAACAGCTGGAATGGCTTATTTGGGTTAGGCAGGGCAAGGGCTGGGGCTTCTAGTAGGGCCCGTCTGAGTGTCTGGAAAGCTTGTTTCATTGGCTCAGTCCAAATCCAGTTTGGGGTCTCTTCACTTCCCTCATACAAGGGCCGGGCCTTCTCAGCAAACCCCATGATCCACAGTCTACAATATCCAACAGTCCCCAAAAACTCTGTCACCTGGCGGGGGGTCTTGGGCTCTGGTATCTGCAATATTGTTTCCTTCATGGCCTGAGTTAGCCACCTTTGCCCCTGCCTGATGTTATACCCCAAATAGGTGACCTCTTGCCGGGATATTTGCGCCTTCTTTGCGCTAGCACGATGTCCCAAGGTGCCTAGAGTCTGTAAGAGGTCACCAGTGGCACGGCTGCATGCCTCCTCTGTGGTTCCAGCCAACATAAGGTCATCCACATATTGCAGCAGGATGACCTCTGGGTGGCTGAGTCCGATATTCATAGAGGTCCTCACTCAAAGCCTCATTAAACAAGGTAGGGGAGTTTTTGAACCCTTGTGGGAGGCGGGTCCAAGTTAGTTGTACTACCGGTTGGATTTCCCCCTCAGTCTACTCAAAGGCAAATTTTTCTTGGCTCTGGGCCGCCAGGGGTAGGCTGAAAAAAGCATCTTTCAAGTCTAACACAGTGTACCAAGTGTACTCAGGCAGCAGACTGCTCAGGAGGGTATACGGGTTGGGGACAGTAAGGGTGTATGTCACTCACCCGCTTGTTGACTTTTCATAGGTCCTAGACAGGTCTGTAATCCGTACTCCCTGGCTTCTTCACCGGTAGTAAGGGGGTGTTCCAAGGGGATTGGCACCGCTTGAGAATTCCGGCATCCATGAGCCGTCGAATGTGGGGAGTGATCCCCCGCTGAGCCTCCTGGCTCATAGGGTATTGCCTTACCCTCACAGGAATCGCCTCGGCTTTTAGTTCGATGACGACCGGATGTCTCTGTTTAGCCAGTCCCATTCCTGCTGTTTCTGTCCATGTCAATGGGTATTTGTGGACCCACTGTTGTATATCTGGTGTTATAACCTCTGAGGGCTTAGGCACAAAAAGTCTGTATTCATCTTAAAGCTAGAGACAAGACATGTATTGGCTGTCCAAGTCCATCCATGACTGACATTCCCCCCGGGTCAAAATGGATCTGAGTATTAACTTGAGTCAACAAGTCCCGTCCAAGTAGAGGGGCTGGGCATTCTGGTATCACCAAAAACGAATGGGACACCTGATGGGTCCC
This sequence comes from Cervus canadensis, assembly GCF_019320065.1. Lineage (NCBI taxonomy): Eukaryota > Metazoa > Chordata > Mammalia > Artiodactyla > Cervidae > Cervus > Cervus canadensis. The sequence continues at coordinate 3,504,575 of NC_057415.1, read as the reverse complement.
CAGATTTACTTTCTGTTCCGTGGTCCAACAATATCTTTTTGTCCCCGTGGCTCCCTGCACCAAGCTGGTTTCCTTAGACATTGGTCCCAGTTTTTGATTTAAAACAGAGTGTTGGGTGCCAGTGTCCACCATGAAGCCAATGGGTTTCCCCTCTACATGTATGGTTACCCAGGACTGAGGGAGGGGTGTTGAGTCACTGTCTTCCCCTGCATATAGAACTCGAGTTCCAGGGGAAATTTTCTCTCTCTGGGTTGTTCCTCTCTTCGGGTCCCTCTTAGGGCACTCATTTTTCTAGTGCCCCCGTTCTTTGCAGTAAGCGCACTGATCTTTTTTAGGGCCTGCCTTTTTGGTCTCTCTTTTTCTCTCGACGAAGTCGTTCCTCCCTTTCTTTTGGGGTCTCCCTATTATTAAATACCTTTTCAGCTGCTTTCAGTAAGTCTTGTATTGTTTGTTCTCCTAACCCCTCTATCTTTTGTAATTTCCTCTTAATATCTGGGTCTGCCTGATTCACAAACACTAGTAGAACTGCAGTGCATGATTCCTCAGCCTGGGGGTCCATAGGTGTATATTGTTTAAAGGCTTCCATTAGCCTCTCTAGGAAGGCTGACGGGCTCTCAGTGGGCTCCTGCCTTACTAAATTTACCTTTGCCAAATTTGTTGGCTTTTTAGCTGCGGCCCGCAAGCCAGCCATTAGAGTCTGGCGGTACACTCGGAGACGCTCCCTACCTTCCACTCACTCAAAATCCCAGTTAGGCCACAACAGAGGAAACCCCTCGTCCACGAGATGAGGCTGGGCGGTTGGGTTCCCGTCGACCCCTGGGACCCGTTTCTGCGCCTCTGTCAGTATTCGCTCCTGTTCTTCCGTGGTGAAGAGCACCTGCAACAGCTGCTGGCAATCATCCCAGGTGGGGTTATGAGTGAACAAAATGGGAAAAGGGCCAGTATTGATAGGTTCGCTCTCCGTCCAGGTTAGCTGGTCCCACCCGGACGGGGAGTGCCTATGCAGTAGATGAAGGTAACTCTGGGTCTCCATGATCCTGCTCACCCCTATTTCCTCTATTCCTTCTCCGGGGTCGGGATTCCCTTGTCCCTTCTGATTCATCGGGGGGGGGACTCTTCTCCCCAGGGGAACCTGCAACGGTGGAGGGGCATATGGCAGGGGCCTAATTTCTGTCTCCAAGTCAATCAGGTTCCGGTCCGAGGATTCCTGCAAGACCGGTTTGGGGCCCTTATTCTTCTTGGCTTCCTCTGGGGGAGTGGGAGTTTCCATAACCAGGGCCTGTACATTAGGAGAATCAGGGAGTTTGTGAACAAAAGGTTTTAACCATTCGGGCGGATCTTCTACTAGATCTTGCCAGACCATAACATATGGGACTTGGCTTGGGTGGCCCCAGGGATCAGGAGCCATAACTTTTTCTTTCACCTCCCGAATAATAGAAGGTTGAAAAGTTTCCTCTGGAGGCCATCCAACTTGGAAGGCGGGCCACTCTGCAGAGCAAAAGGTTATTAATTTACTCTTTGTAACCAGTAGCGACAGATCATACGCTCTAGCCCTGACATCCAAGAAATGATCAGTCATGAGAGAGAGTGGGGTGGATTTTCCTTGCCCCATAGCGAGAGTCAGAAGAAAGTCACCGAGAATTCCCACCAAAAAATCCTATCGGGAGTGGTGGCGGCCAGGAGGTTGGGCTTGTGGTATGCTTCGTGGAACTATTTGAGTGCCTTAGTCGTTGCACGGAAGTTTTCTTGTTGGGGGCGGGCACCCTAAGGGTTTCTAGCCCGTTCTGTGACCCCCTTATCCTTTCACGGGAGTCTTCCAGTGGCAGGCGCCCTATCGGCTCTTAAGTGCCTGTCCCGTGCCCACACAGACGGGTTTTTATTTGGCCAGATTCTCAGTTTAGAATACGAGAAAAAAGAAAAGCGTTTCACCCTCTCGGGCTCCCGTTACTGGGGCTGACTTGTTGGGAGGCCTTCAGAATCCGCCAGGGAGTAGCCCTGGCCGGGACTCGTCAGTTGCCCTGACAACTGTCTGCCTGTTCACTGAAACTCCCAGAAACAGAAATGAGGCTCCAAGGCTTTATAGGAAGAAGTAGACAACGACACACCAGAGAACAACGAGACAGGAGACAATGCCGGCAGTTATACAGAAAAACACACAGACAGACACACATTGGCCGACAACACAGATCCTCTGGAACAAGGGTCACCTTACCGAATGGCGTCCACTGTTCCCCAGATTCGGGCTTAGGAGCGGAGGTCTCCTTCCCGCAGAGCTGGCTGCCTTCCAGCGTGCTTGCTGGCCTCAGACTCACGCCAGCCAGAACGGCTAATCCGTTCCCTCATGGAAAGCTTTCCCTAACGCCAGACACCTTCCTGCCTTTTAGCAGGGCCCCGGATTTACTCTGGTCTTCCTGCGCCAGACACCTTCCTGCTTTACAGCAGGGCCCCGGATTTACTCTGGTGTTTCTGCGCCAGACACCTTCCTGCTTCACAGCAGGGCCTCGGATTCACTCTGGACTTTTCCAGACCTGCCTGAGCACCGGTGCTATTACCTGTCCTTTTTCCCCTTTGTTCCAAAGAGCGTTCTTCCCCAGTCAAGGGATCCCGGACGAGCCCACAAATGTTCTGCCCGTAGTCTGAGTCCCCGGTCGGGAAAGAAGACTCCTCGAAACAATGCAACTCCCAATAGGGGAATTTATTACTGACTTGAGCCAGGGCCTCCCGCCCTCACCAGGTGTGTGAGGACGAAAGGCCCTGAGCCCCAGTTCTCTCGGGTATTTATTAGGTCAAAAAAAGCAGCAGGTAGTTGGCGCAAGCGGATTGGTTACACAGTTGCAAGGTAATTTTTGTTGGCTCAACGTGGGGCTTTCAGCTTTCCCCTGATAGGTTCCCTTTTTTCTTGCTAGGCATATGTTGATTGGCTGGCTCCAGGAGGCCTGATAATTATGTTACCCCGGGAAACCAGGCCTACTCCTAATCTAGGCTGCCTGTCATGGCATTTGCCATGAGAGCCTCACAAGGGAAGTCTGAGAAACTTTCCTAAACATAACCCAAACAACAAAGCGGATAAACAGATTCTTAAACGACACGCAGACAAGTGACCTAGGACCCCTGGAGAGAGTGAAGAAGAAAGGTAAGGTCTACACGGCCCACAGGCTTTGGAGAGTTCCTCTGGCTGATGGCACCCCAAGGCCGTCTGTTAGCCTGACTACCCTGAAGTCACCCAGTCATTCAAAAAACTGGTTAAAATGTTAAGTTCATGTTATCTGTATTTTATCACAATTTGCGTGCACACGGGGCCATCCACGTGGTGAACTTGCTCAAACCGAACCGCACGGAGTCTGTTATTCTTCCTTTTTTCTTTGCACAAGTAAAAAAACCCTGGCTTACATATACTCTACTACATACTGAGTATTCAGCACCTAGAACACTGCCCAACACTTGTAAGGGGAACGTAGTAGACATGTGAAGCCATGACGGTATATGTTATACACGTAAGCAGTAGGTACCCATGATTAAATTACTGGACACACTGGTCTGTGCTTTGTAAGACGGGAGACGTTATGTGGCTTAGCCTCTCTCCTTCAAGGACTGACTCTCTAGCTCAATCCAGATGCCCCAGAGACTGTTCCAGCCAGTGTATCCCTTCTTGTGGGGCCCCCGCCCATCCTCCACGCAGCATCTGCACAACCTCTAACAAGGTCAACCTGCTGGGATCGATCCTGCCCACGAAAGCCAAAACGCCCTGGCCGGCAGGGCCCACGGCCATGCTAACAAATGAAACACAACCCCAAAGCTTCATTGGGTGAGGGCCAATCCGACGGGCCCAGTCCCCAGCTGCTCTCACCTCAGGGCACTCTGCCTCCAGGACTTGGGTCGAGGCCAACTTCTTCGTCTTCTTGGCCTTTGCCTTGGGGTTGCAGCATTGGAAAAGCACGCATAGGCGGGCCCTTCTGCAACCCATCCTCGTGGATGGGGGCAGCCCCCCACTCGGGGGCAACCGCTGTTTCCCAGGCAGTTACCTCAGCACCTGAGCTATCACCACCGATCTCGCACTACAACGTCCGCTGTCACACACACCGCTCCCACACACACCACTCACACACCGCTCTCTCACACACCGCTCTCACACACACCGCTCTCTCACACACACCGCTCTCACACACCGCTCTCACACACTGCTCTCACACACTGCTCTCACACTATGACCACTGCTCTCACACTATGACCACCAGCTCTGCTGTCTCAAGAAGAAATGGCACAAAGGCTCTGCCTCCAGCTCATCTCCCAGGAGCCCGGAACCTGGAACCCACTCCATCACAAGGGGCTCCGTGGTAACAGGGGAGCTGGGCTCAGGCCCACCATCAAGGGTGCAGAGAGGCGGGAGGGGCTGCCGAAAAGACGGCAGGTGAGTGTGGGGTGCGGGAGAAGGAAGGCCGTGCCCACCACTCAGGCCCAGTGTCAAACATGACCCTGCAATGTACTGGGTCACAGTCGAACCAAACAGTATAAACTGCTTCAAAAACCACCACCGCTAGGAATGAGCACATCTTCTAAGGGGGCTTCTGCCCCCTCCACCCCCCAAACAAGCCTGCAGTGAGGCTACTGAAAGGGCACCCCTGAACTCAAGGGCGTCCCCAGAACCCATCCGGGTGAGGAGGACTCACCGTGCTGGCTGCCCCTCACTCTCACCCTGAGCTTGGTCCTCCCTGACTGGCTCCCTCACTCGAGCTCAGCAAGGGCTTGACCAACTTCGCTCCAGGCACTTTCAGTGAGCCCACAGTGGGGACAGGGGTTCCGTCAACCTGCTGCGAGCTTGCCCTCTTCACTTTGACCCTGGGCTGTCAGACGACTCTGTCCCATGGGGGCTGCACGGTGGAGGTTCGGGGTGTCCCTGCCTCGAGCCGCAACAGCCAGCGCTTCCCAGACCCCGCCAGAGGCTGCCCTGCCCTCTGAGCCTGAGTCTCCCACTCCCTCTCCCGGCCCCACTCCCAGCCTCGCGGCTCTCCACTCGCCAGGGCATAGTCCACACTGCTCCTGGCTCAACCCGGACCTCTGCGGTCACTTGAGGACTCAGTCCTCAGGGTGCTTGGGGTCCTATATCCATGCATCTCGGCAATGACAGACTCTGGAGGAGACACAGTACAGTTTGGGGTCCCGCCTGCAGTTCACCCTGAACACGTTCTCTTGTTTTCGCTTTATCTACTGGAGTTTCCTGAGATGTCTTTTTAAAACCTCACGTGTTGCTTTCAAAAAGACTCTAAAATCACTGTGCTCAACTTTGAGAATAAAATCTTCACTTTCAACCTTCAAGTGAAACTGGAGAGAAGACTAAAAGCAGTCATTTTTTCAAACTGAAAAAGAAAACCCGCCCGTGACCACATCACAGAATACAGGTCACACAGCCCCTCCCTCCTCTGCCTTCTCCTCCACCGCCAGCAGCCAGTCATCGCAAGGCCTGCCCTGGGCCGACACGGATAGGGGAAGCGGGCAGATCGGCTCCTCGATCCCCAGGTGGAGTGGGCCACTTGCTCCACCTTCTTCCCAAGTTCAAGTGACACTGAAACAGTGCGGGCAAGCTGGGGATTCTGATCAGAAACACAACCGTGGGTACTAAGCAAGGACCACTTCTTATTTTCCCGGTATCAAATAAAGATGATCAATATAATTGCTGTGACTTTTACATGTGGCTTCAGATGACAGAAGACACCCAGGGCTTCCCCACTTCCAGTTACAGATACAAGCAGCTTGTAGGTCAGCCTACCAAGAGCTAGAAAAGCTAAATACATTTTAAAAGAGATCCTTCAGTTCAGTTCAGTCATTCAGTCGTGTCTGACTCTATGCGACCCGATGAATCGCAGCATGCCAGGCCTCCCTCTCCATCACCAACTTCCCGAATTTACACAAACTCATGTCCATCGAGTCGGTGATACCATCCAGCCATCTCATCCTCTGTCGTTCCCTTCTCCCCTTGGCCCCAATCCCTCCCAGGATCAGGGTCTTTTCCAATGAGTCAGCTCTTCACATGAGGTGGCCAAAGTACTGGAGTTTCAGCTTCAGCATCAGTCCTTCCAATGAACACCCAGGACTGATCTCCTTTAGGATGGACTGGATGGATCTCCTCACAGTCCAAGGGACTCTCAAGAGTCTTCGCTAACACCACAGTTCAAAAGCATCAATTTTTCGGTGCTCAGCTTTCTTCAGAGTCCAACTCTCACATCCATACATGACCACTGGAAAAACCATAGCCTTGACTAGACAGACCTTTGTTGGCAAAGTAATGTCTCTGCTTTGTAATATGCTGTCTAGGTTGGCCACGACTTTCCTTCCAAGGAGTAAGCGTCTTTTAATTTCATGGCTGCAACCACCATCTGCAGTGATTTTGGAGCCCCCCAAAATAAAGTCTGACACTGTTTCCACTGTTTCTTTATCTATTTCCCATGAAGTGATGGGACCAGATGCCATGATCTTATTTTTCTGAATGTTGAGCTTTAAGCCAGGTTTTCCACTCTCCTCTTTCACTTTCATCAAGAGGCTCTTTAGTTCCTCTTCACTTTCTGCCATAAGGGTGGTGTCATCTGCATATCTGAGGTTATTGATATTTCTCCCGGCAATCTTGATTCCAGCCTGTGCTTCTTTCAGCCCAGCGTTTCCCATGATGTACTCTGCATGTAAGTTAAATAAGCAGGGTGACAATATACAGCCTTGACGTACTCCCTTTCTGATTTGGAATTAGTCTGTTTATCTATGTCCAGTTCTAACTGTTGCTTCCTGACCTGCATATAGGTCTCTCAAGAGGTGGGTCAGGTGGTCTGGTATTCCCATCTCTTTTAGAATTTTCCACAGTTTATTGTGATCCACAGCATCAAAGGCTTTGGCATAGTCAATAAAGCAGAAATAGATATTTTTCTGGAACTCTCTTGCTTTTTCAATGATCCAGAAGATGTTGGCAATTTGACCTCTGGTTCCTCTGCCTTTTCTAAAACCAACTTGTAGATCTGGAAGTTCACAGTCCATGTAATGCTGAAGCCTGGCTTGGAGAATTTTGAGCATTATTGTACTAGCATGTGAAAGAAAGTGAAAGTGAAGTCACTCAGTCGTGTCTGACTCTTTGTGACCCCATGGACTATAACCTACGAGGCTTCTCTGTCCATGGGAGTCTCCACACCAGAACACTGTAGTGGGTTGCCATTTACTTCTCCAGGGGATCTTCCCAACCCAGGGATTGAACGCGGGTCATCCACATTGCACACAAACACTTTACCATCTGAGCCATGAGGGACTTACTAGCGTGTCAGATGAGTGCAAACGTGTGGTAGTTTGAGCATTCTTTGGGATTGCCTTTCTTTGGGATTGGAATGAAAACTGACCTTTCCCAGTCCTGTGGCCACTGCTGAGTTTTCCAAATTTGCTGGCATATTGAGTGTAGCACTTTCACAGCATCATCTTCCAGGATTTGAAATAGCCCAACTGGAATTCCATCACCTCCACTAGCTTTGCTTGTAGTGATGCTTTCTAAGGCCCACCTGACTTCACATTCCAGGATGTCTGGCTCTAGGTGAGCGATCACACCATTGTGATTATCTGGGTCGTGAAGATCTTTTTTGTACAGTGCTTCTGTGAATTCTTGCCACCTATTAATATCTTCTGTTTCTGTTAGGTCCATACCATTTCGGTCCTTTATCGAACCCATCTTTGCATCAAATGTTCCCTTGGTATCTCATTTTCTTGAAGAGAACTCTAGTCTTTCCCATTCTGTTGTTTTCCTCTATTTCTTTGCATTGATCACTGAGGAAGGCTTTCTTATCTCTCCTTGCTATTCTTTGGAACTCTGCACTCAAATGGGAATATCTTTCCTTTTCTCCTTTGCTTTTCACTACTCTTCTTTTCACAGCTATTTGTAAGGCCTCCTCAGACAACCGTTTTGCCTTTTTGCATTTCTTTTCCATGAGGATGGTCTTGATCCCTGTCTCCTGTACAGTGTCATGAACCTCCATCCATAGTTCATCAGGCTCTCTGTCTATCAGATCTAGTCCCTTCAATCTATTTCTCACTTCCACTGTATAGTCATAAGGGATTTGACTTAGGTCATACCTGAATGGTCTAGTGGTTCTCCCTACTTTCTTGAATTTAAGTCTGAATTTGGCAGTAAAGAGGTCCTTAGGCAGCCACAATCCAAGATGTCAAACTAAAGGGAAGCTCAGTGAGGGAGCTGGAGTCTGAGAGGTCTACTCCTTCCCTCGGGGCATCTGAATAAAGCTGACTCTTTAAAGAAAAGGCAGCGAAAAAGTCAAACAGAGGGAACTGGCTAACACAGCTCTGGATGGTCCCTTGGGCTGGGAAGACAAAAATTAGAGCGCAGGCCTAACAAGTCAGTCCGATGTCAGAGATCAAGCTCCCCAAGAAAAGGGAGGCACAGAAAACGTACCCAACACTCTGCCCAAATCGGCTGAGCGCTGAGTATCCATCACCTCGTGGTGCTCAGAAGATAGACGGTGGGCTTCAGGACCTGTCAAGAAGGGGGGGCCCTGGGAGGCACCCCAGACTTCCAGTCGGAGATGTTAGAGGGCTCCTCCCTGGGGTCTGGGGGGAAAGTGGGTGATGGCTGCTGAGACTCAGCTTACAAGGACCCCCCAGCCTCAAGTCACTCAGGCCCTGAGTGAACAGAGAGCTCTGTCCCCACTAGAAGTCTGCATCAGAGGAAACTCTGGAGAAGACAGCATCACCAGAACCTCTAGGGTTTTCCAAACATAATGTCCAACATGCAACCAAAGAAGTAAAAAACGGTGCGACAACAAACAGGACCAAGAGAAAAAGAACTGAAACATATCCAGAGGTGTCAGATGTATATCAGCATATCACAGGTATGCTAGAGGTATCAGATGCAAAGTTCATCAGTTCAAAAATATACCTGACCAAAGGAAAAATTTCTGAGAATCAAAACCAATGCTAGAACTTTAAAATAACAGTGATTGAATTTAAGAACTCAGTCTCCAGGCTTAACATCAAATTCGACATAGTTGAAGAGAAGATCAGTAAACTGAAGGATGGATCGGTTAAAATATATATATAAGAGGGGAAAAAAGTATAGAATATATCGAAGGAGCCCGTTGTTAAACTACGTTGTTAAAAACTATAAATGGGGCCCCTCATGGGAGAGAAAAGACAGAAAGGGGAATAAGAAATGCCTCCAGGGGTTGAAACTAAAGAGCCTCTTAATGAAAGTGAAAGAGGAGAGTGAGAAAGCTGGCATAAAACTCAACATTCAAAAAATGAAGGTCATGCCATCTGGCTCCATCACTTCCTGGCAAATAAATGGGGAAACAATGGAAACAGTGACAGACTGTATTTTCTTGGGCTCCAAAATGACTGCAGATGGTGACATTAAAAGACGCTAGCTCCTTGGAAGGAAAGCTATGACCAACCTAGACAGCACATTAAAAAGCAGAGACATTACTTTGCCGACAAAGGTTCATTTAGTCAAAGCTATGGTTTTTCCAGTAGTCATGTATGGATGTGAGAGTTGGCCCGGGAAGAAGGCTGAACGCCAAAGAATCAATGCTTCTGAACTGTGGTGTTGGAGAAGACTCCCGAGAGCCCTGTGGACCGCAAGGAGATCCAACCAGTCCATCCTAAAACAAATCAGTCCTGAATATTCATTGGAAAGACTGATGCTGAAGCTCCCATACTTTAGTCCCTGATGCGAAGAACTGACTGTTTGGAAAAGAACCTGATGCTGGGGAAGACTGAAGGCAGGAGGAGAAGGGGATGACAGAGGATGAGATGGTTGGATGGCATCACCGACTCGATGGACATGAGCTTGAGCAGGATCCAGGAGTTGGTGATGGACGGGGAGGCCTGGCGCGCTGCAGTCCATGGGGTCGCAAAGGGTCAGACACGGAGCGACTAAACTGACTGACAGGGATGGGGGCAAGAGTTGGCTCGAGAATCAGACGATTCACTCAAAAATGAACACCACACATTGGTTTCAGCAGCTCTGCGGGTGCCTAAGGCAAGAAGAAAATATCCAAGCGCTCAGAGGAAAAAGGCGTGGCTTTTAATGGCACAGCAACCCTGAGGGCTGACATTTCAAGAACAAGGAAGTCAGGAGATAATGGACTGGAGCCTGTGAAATGCTGAAAGACAAATACCCACCAACCTGGAATTCTATACCCAACAAAAACACTCTTCCAAAGTGAAAGCAAAATAAAGACTTTTAGGGCAAATGGAAAGGAGACAACTCATCAACCACAGACACGAACGAAAAAAATATTAAGGCAGTTCTTTGGGAGAAAGAAAGAAATATAAAAAACAAGTAAAGACCAACAGTGAGGTAACAGTGAGGGTAAATATTAACTCTAAGATGATGATAATGCCAAAAATATACCTAAAATTTTAAAGGATAACAGTGACAAGGAGGAAACAGTCAGGGAGGTAGTAAAAGTACTAAGTTAGATTTGAATGTAGAACACACGCTGTATCTGCGAATGTACACCCGATCACCTGACAGAGGCATACAGACCTAGAAAAACACATCATCCTTCTAACAGAAGGCAAGACACAAGGACACAGAATAGGTGGGACGAACAGAAAACAAACAGCCACATGGTACCTACACACCGAAATATCAAAATTATAAATAGAGCAAATACTCCATTGAAAGATAAAAAGGGTCAAACTGGTTAAAATTAAGACCATACACTATTCACAGAGGTACGTGTTAAGATGGAAGACCACAGACAGGTGAAAGTAAAAGATACCCAGGCAAACAAGGACAGAAAACTGATGTGGCAATATCACTGTCCAATAGTGTCTAACGTAAGAAGCATTACTAGCAATAAAAAGGAGCATCTCATACTGATACAAGTTCAGTCTAGCAAGAAGATGAGGATTCTAAATTTGATTGTCCCTAATAACATAACCTCTCCACCATGACCCATCCGTCCTGGGTGGCCCCACACAGCACGGCGTAGTTTCATTGAGTTAGACAAGACTGTGGTCCGTGTGATCAGATCGGCTAGTTTTCTCTGATTATGGCTTCAGTGTGTCTGCCCTTTGATGCCCTCTGGCAACACCTACCGTATTACTTGGGTTTCGCTTACCTTGGACATGGGGTATCTCTTTATGGCTGCTCCAGCAAAGCGCAGCCGCTGCTCCTTACCTTGGATGAGGGGTATCTCCTCGTGACAGAATGTGGTCCACTGGAGAAGGAAATGGCAAACCACTTCAGTATTCTTGCCGTGAGAACCCCATGAACAGTATGAAAAGTCACGGTCACATGGGGCGCTGGCATAAGCATGCCTTCGACACATCCTGGACATGGTACCCTGACTGTCTCCAGTGAGCCTGGATGCAGAATGTTCTGTCTGAACGAGCTGGGGCCGCAGGACTGGCTGGGGCAGATATACCCCTCAGCTCTTGGCGTAGGGTCTGGCTCCCAAGGCCTGGCTTGTTGAAGGAATAAAAGACATGTATTCATTCACAGGCCTACTTTGATGATGAGTGGGTAGATTACTCAGATCCAGCCTCTCATGGAAAACAATGTTAAAAAAAAAAGTATCACTCACTAAAGTTGCCGAAGACCTGAGAAGACCCAGAGGAGCAACTGCCCAAGATGGGGAGTCTAAGAGAAGACCCCTCCCTCCGGATGGAGCTGGACTCCCAGGAGATGACACTTTCAGGTGACCCAGAAAGGGCCTCCCTCCTCCAGACCCGGGAATTACAAGGAAGGTGGTACTGATGCCAAGCAGGAGAAGGAGCGGGTGAGGACCCCAGTGGGTCCAGGCACGTCAGCCTGTGACCTTGGCTCAATGTGTTCCTATCCATAACGCCCTCAGATGAGTGGAGAATGCAAGTGCCAAGTCTTTCTGGATAAGGGCAACTTCTTCCTAGGCTTGGGAACTGCCCCATGGGTTATGGAATGGTGGTGGCCAGTGGGGAAAGCGCCAGGCCCACCAGGATGAAAGACAGCTAGAGGAGAACCAGCAGAAGTGACCACTTCAGCTTGGGATTCTGAGAGGATTAGATGGATAATAAAACTAACAAAGCTCTCCTCGTTTACAGAAATAAACCTCAAGATAGAAAGGTCCTGCAAAGGACAGGAAACCATTAAAAAAAATGACACAGCCAACTTGGAAAAGAACCAAAGAGAAAGTGCAGAAATAAAAAAGTGTCATAATGAGAAGCAAAAATAGAAGACACTTTTGAAGACCTTGACCTCTTCAGGAAAGGGAGACACGTGGGCACAGAGAAGGAGCATGCTGATAACATATGCAGCCCCCTGCCCACTCCCTGCTCTCCAGGAAGAAAACCCAACCCTGATCTGTAGCTGGATCATGTGCCAATTTCCATGGTGTAAATACTCCCACTGTGGCCTGATTCATGTACTAAAGGGTTTACACCTGGCTGGCAGAGTTCCCGAGGAGCCAGAAGAGCTGACTCTGGCACACAACCGGCCTAGAGACATGGGAGGACGTCAGAACCGCAACCTGAAGGACACAGATTTCAGCCTGTCTACCCGGGACTGGGGTGGAGCTGTCCTTGAGGAACTTTAAAGATAAGAGTCTTAAAACATGTCCAGAATTCACGTTATAACAAGTACACTTCCACAAAACCAAGAGAGGCCCAAAGGAAGCCAGGTGGGGTGTATAAAAGCCTTAGCACTTAAGACTCCAGAGACATAAAAACTTTACAGCCAAAGAAATGAATGTGTAATGGTGGAATTATGAATATAGATATGAATAACTTTGGGACTAGACAACGGCCCCTGACACCTCACTGTAGGAGAGGCTCATGGTATAGGCACTGAGCCTGGGGGTAGCAGTGAGATGGGGGCTGAAGACCACATTTTGTTGTTGTTCAGTCACTAAGTCACGTCCGACTCTTTGAGACTCCATCAACTGCAACACACCAGGCTTCCCTGTCCTTCACCATCTCCCAGAGCTTATTCAAATTCATGTCCATGGAGTCAGTGATGCCATCCAACCATCTCATCCTCTGATGCCCCCTTTTCCTCCTGCCCTCAATCTTTCCCAGCATCAGGGTCTTTTCCAATGAGTCAGCTCTTCACATCAGTTGGTCAAAGTATTGGAGCTTCAGCTTCAAACATCAGTCCTTCCAGTGAATATTCAGGGTTGATTTCCTTTAGGATTGACTGGTTTGATGTCCTTGCAGTCCAAGAGACTCTCAAGAGTCTTCTCCAACACCACAGTTCAAAAGTATCAATTCTTTGGTGCTCAGCCCTCTCTACAGTCCAGTTTTCACGGTTCAGGGCAGAGTCTCTCGTGAGGACCCAGCACCCAAGTTAAAGTGCTGGCTCTGCCCCTGTGGGGCCCAGGGCCCTTGATCTCCTTGCCCCGCCTCTCAGAGCCTCAGTTCCTTCCCTCAGTAAAGGGATCTGACCCCTGTACCACAATCCGGGTCAGGATGCCCACACAGGGTGGGGTGGGGATGGGGGTCTGCGTCCGGGACGACAAGTCCCTGAGAACATCTGGTGCTGCACTGTCCTTACATATGGAGCTGCTGAAATTAGACTTCAGGTGCCTCAAAGTTGAGAACCCCCACGCCAATGTCCAGGCTATGAGGAGGGACCACCTCCCCCCAACTCCATGCTCATCACCACACTGAGCCAAGTCTGGGAACGCACTCGGACACCAGCTCATGCCCACAAGTCCTCAACTGGAAACGGCAAGAAACATGCCCTTCTCCCCACCCCATGCCCACGGCAGCCCTGCCCACCCCCCATCAGGGAGGACATGCCATCACCTCCATTCTACAGGTGGAAAAACTGAGGTCCCGAGTGGGGAAGCCACTTGCCTGAGGCTGCGCAGCCCCCAGGAAGTGGCCGGGCTGGGTCTGGACACACACAAGTGGCCTCAGAGGGTCTGGGAGGGGTCTGAGCCTGCCTGGGAGCTCAGATACCATCACCGCGTAACCGGGGGTCCTGGAGTCTGCTGTTGAGGTGGCTCCCATCTTCCAACAGGCAGCTCCTCGCTTGCTTTTCTAAAACCAACATCCACAAAGCCGGGAAAGAGATGACGCCGTGGCTCACGCCAGCTCCGGGGAGGAATGAGGAGAAACTGCAGCCCGCCAGGCTTGGGGTACAGTGGCGAGCCCCGAACGGCCACATGAAAGCAAACTGACCTTGTACGGTTCACGTGTCTGCAGCCTTAACAATTCTGCCAAAACCGAGTCAAGTTCAACATCAGGGCAGTGTGGGCCTCTGTCACCTCTGGTACACAGCTGGGATTTTCCTGTGTGGCCTTCTCGGCAATGACCAATGGACATAAATAATGCCCTGGCTTTGAGGCTGGACTTGAAAAATGCTGATGGGTTTCAGGTACAAGGAAACATGTTGGCCCACAAGCTGCTCTTGTCCGTTTCCTGGGAACCCTGGCCATCAGAGGGACAGGGCAGTGGGGGATGGGCGGAAGAGGCGCTCCTGCAGAAGGAAGGCCTGGGCCGCCTGCCTCCAGGACCTTTCTCCCACCATTTCCATCCTCTCTGCTGTCCCAGGGGTCTCTGACATGACACCCCTCCTGGACCCTGATGTGTGAAACTGACTTAGGGGGCCGTCTTCTGGATCAAGGTGTCAGATCCTAATTCGACAATGAGGGCCCCTCTTGTGGGTGGCTGGGGAAGCAATTTTTAGGCTGAGTTCCTCTGGGCCCACGGTGCCTGACAGAGGGTGGGAGGCAAGTGGGTCACCTCTGGTCACAGCCAGTCGGCCAGGCTCAGCCTCCATCCGTTCTGTATGCGAAGTTATGAGCACGATTCTTCCAGACCCACCACTGCCCGCTCTGCTGGGTGCCTGGCCCGGGGCACCCAGTGTGTGTGCGGGTCTCTGTCTGGGCTACCTCTGGGGCACCAGACAGGGGATCGGGGACTTGTGTGGACACTGCAGGGGCGGGGGGGCTTCCTTGGGGAAGCTTCTGACGGCTCCTGGGAAACAGGCCTGCACGCTCCTTGCACCTCCAAGCATGGACCAGGGTCAGCAGTTTATACACCCTGGGAGCAGGTGAGAAGCCCAGTGTGGGGCACTTCTAGACCTGCTAACTCAGAACCTGCATCTTGATGACCTCAGGGGCTTCCGTGCACAACCCGGAACCCTCTACCAAAGCAGCCAGGCCAAGGCTTGGTACCCGCCAGACCACCTGCCCTGCTCAGCCCTCCAACCACGAGCCATGCCTCCCCCACCCAAGGCTGTACTCGAGGGGTCCCGCATGAACTCCCCCCACTCCTGGGATAACTGCTCTTGTGTAAAGTCTCAGCTTTCTTGTGGGATGAATGGTGCCCTCCAAAAGAGACACCCACACCCCAACTACCCATATCTGGGAGGAGGGCTTTATACGGAGATGGGGTCTTTGCAGATGAAATCAAGTTAGATAAGGTTACAGAGGATTAGGTGGGCCTTATGCAGAATGATGGGTGTCTTTATGCGAGGCGGAGAGACACACAGAGAGGAGGTTGTATGAGGGGGAAGCAGACGCTGGGGGGATGTGGCCACAAAGCCAGGAATGCCTGGAGACCCCGAAGCTGGAAGAGCCGGGAGTGACGTTGCCCCAGAGCCCGGGTCGGGGTCCGGGTCCTGTTGACCCTCGACTTTAGACTTCTGGCCCCCAGAACTGGGAGAGAATCGATTCGTATTGTTTTAAGCCTCCCCCCGACCCCAGTTTGTTGATGTCGGTATCAGAAGCCCCAGCTGGGGCAACCAATGTTCCGTGTCCCTTAAATCCACCATTGATCACGACCTCAGCCAGGCCGGTCTTCCCCTGGTCGTCACGGGATGTCTTCTCAACAATAAACCTCCTGACTCGGGAGAAAGGCTCGTGCTGCACACAGGGGCCTCACCTGTGTGGGGCTCGAAGCCCATGTTGCCCCGGAGTGGCTCAGCCTCACACACTTGCTGGCCAAAGGGGAGCAAAGTTGGTCACACACCTCTGCGCCCCTGTGACCTCCACACCCTGCCTGGTCACAACTGCAGACGACCAGGCCAGCAGACATCTCAGGAGGACGGACTTCACCTGCCCCCATTCCTCTTGCTTCACTGTCCTTTTGCATCCCCCCATCCCTGCTCCTGGGCTTCCCTTGGGCTTCTCTTGCCATTTAGCCGGTAAAGAATCTGCCTGCAATGCGGGAGACCTGGGTCCGATCCTTGGGTTGGCGAGATCCCCTGGTGAAGGGAAAGGCAACCCACTCCAGTATTCTGGCCTGGAGAATTCCATCGACTCTATAAGTATATAGTCCATGGAGTCTCAAAGAGTTGGACATGACCGAGCAACTTTCATTTCATTCATCCCTGCTCCTGGTCAAGCCTGTCCAGCTGGCCCTCATGTTGGGGTCCGGGGGACACTGGTGACATCTGAGGACATTTCTGGTTGTGTTTAGGAATGCTGCAAGGTATCAAATGCCAGCAACGCCAAGGCTGAGAAATCCCACTTTAAGACTCTTCATAATTGGGGGTCATTGTTTGAGTATCCAATGGAATCCATGGATTTCTTTCTCCCTGGGGAAGACGCATAAGCCCCAAATTCGTTTCAAAATGGGCAAGGTGGTGGGGCTGGGCTCTCTCCTAGGCTATCTTGTTCTCCAAACCCTCTCACTTCTTGTAATCAGAGCACCCCAGGAATGAGTCATCCTGGGCATCTGTCCACTAATGGTGCTGGCTGGACCCGCGCACACCCCGCACGCTGCCTGTGCCTGGCAGCCCCTGAATAGAGCAGGGGAAGGCAACAGGCTTCCTGGGGCCTGACTCATCTCAGGGGAAAGCTTGGGGCTGCAGCGGCCATGGAAAAGTCGGTTATGATCTGAAGACACCACAGGAAGATGGCCCATGCTCAGGGCCAGCTTTTTGAAATCTTGAACCATTTAGGTTATGCCACGGTAACAGTTTCATATAAAAAAGGCCCAATCAGGGACTTCCCTGGTGACCCAGCAGTTAACACTCTGCCTTCATATGCAGGGAGTGTGGGTTCAGTCCCTGGTTGGGGAACTAAGATCCCTGCAAGCCTCGAGGTGTGGCCCCCCAATTTCTTTTTTTAAAAACGTCCAATCAACTGCTGAAAAACTTTTAAGGCTATAGAACCAAATTATCACTGAAATTTGGGGTCACTGTGATGTTGTGATTTGTACTGATAATAAGAAATATATTTTTGGTCTTTGTCCCCCACTCCTGGCACAGAGCTCCTCACTCTGGGAATTTCCTAAGTGGGGAGAGCAGTCAAGGTGTCTCTTGGTAGGTGAATGAGGTGACTGTTCCGAGAGTGCCTCCTTTCGAAATGGGGGCATTGCTTGCCAGGGTAATGAAGCACATGGTTAGAGGATTGGAACTTCCAGCCCCTCCCCCACACCACCTCCCCCCACCACGTCTGGGAAAGCCAGAAGGGCTTCTGGTTGAAGCAATCACCAACAGCCAGTGATTTAATCAACAGTGCTTGTGTGATGACTCCTCCATAAAAACCCCCAAACAGGGTCTGGACAGCTTCTGGGTTGATGAACACATGCAGATTTGGGGAAAGCGGGGCTTGGAGAGCTTGAAGTTCCGTGCCTCCCCTCCACACAGCCTGTCTTGTGCATCCCCTTCCATCTGCTGTTCCTGACTTTATTACCTTTAACATTAAAGCTGTGACCTAGTAGGCAACATGTTTCTCTGAGTTCCCTGACCACTTGACAAATGAATAGAACCCAAAGACGTTAGAACCTCTGAATGGGTAGCCGGTGGGTCTAGGTGCAGGTGACAATCTGGGCTTGCAAATGATGGCTGGAGTGGTGGGAGGGTCTCGTAGGGCTGGGCCTTTAACCTGTGGGGTCTGGCACTACCCCCAGATAGGCAGTGTCCACACTGAGTTAAGTTGCAGGACCCCCAGCTGCTGTCAGAGAAGTGCTGGGTCGTGCCGGGGAAACAATGCATGCATGTTGGAACCGGGAGAAGCCTCGTCACTTATTAGTACGACTCGATCTTTTCTGGTGGCCATAACCAATGTCTTTATGCTTCATGTTTATTTCAAAGTCAGAAGTTTTAAAAAAGATATGTGTGGCGAAGGATTTGATTGGACTTGGAAAGGCTCTTCTTTCTCCTTTGTGAGCATGGCCATTCCATTATTTTATGAGCAATAATGATAGATGACTGAATATTCACATCACCAGTGAGAATTTCCCGAGTACCAGACGCTAAGTGAAGCACTTTAGGATAAGCCAGGGATGTACTGACTTGTTTCCCAGGTGGCTCAGCAGAAAAGAACCCGCCAGGCAATGTAGGACCTGGAGGGGACCCGGGATCAAGCCCTGGGTCGGGAAGATCCCCTGGCGGAGGAAATGGCAACCCATTTCAGTATTCTTGCCTGAAGAATTCCACGGATAGAGGATCTTCGGGGCTACAGTCCACAGGGCTGCA
This sequence comes from Cervus canadensis, assembly GCF_019320065.1. Taxonomy (NCBI): domain Eukaryota; kingdom Metazoa; phylum Chordata; class Mammalia; order Artiodactyla; family Cervidae; genus Cervus; species Cervus canadensis. The sequence continues at coordinate 3,486,184 of NC_057415.1, read as the reverse complement.
AAGAGTCGGACACGAATGAGTACCTGAGCACGCACAGAGCCATGGAAGCACTGCTGGCGTCTCCATTTGACAAACGCTGAAGCCTCACTGCTGTTGTAGCTCAGTCATCCGAGTGTGTCTGATGCTTTGCGACCCCGTGGACTATATACTCCATGGAATTCTCTAGGCCAGAATATTGGAGTAGGCAGTGTTTCCCTTCTGGAAGGGATTTTGCTGACTCCCCACATATTGTAAGACTAAACTTGAGAATTCTTTTTTTTTATTTCATTTCAAATAGCCTTTGGGTATCTGAAAGGACCGTGTAGGTACTTTCAAGAGGTCTTCTGCAAAACAAAGCCCTTTCGGCAAATGTGGTCATGATATCCAGGTAGGCTTTGCTGTTGTCAGTGTCACATCTCAGCCAGAAGGCAGATTCTGAGCTATTCCTCTGGCAGAAACAAATTCACAAAATAAACCAAGAAAGACAGCGGGAAAAACAAACCACACCAACAACTGGAAACGCGTTCCTCCTGAGACAAAGCTAGAGAAAATCCCAATATCCTTGTGGCCCAAAAACCCTCTTGGAAATGAATGTTCAGTAAGGAAGGGATGAAACATCTCAAGTTGGAAGGAGAGGCAATGCCCATGGCCAGTCTTGTCTAGAGACAGCCTGAGCGCTCAGATGAAGACACACGCCAATGTAAACCCTTTGCACACAGCAGTGATGGTCATCACCATAGTTAGTGTTTAGTCTGATGACAACCTTCCCCGGGCACCACATAAGGGAGCAGACCTGGTTCTCTTCCTCTGCCCCCACACCATTCACTCACGAAGTCAGATCAGGTGCTATCGTGCCCTGCCTGCCTGGCTGGCTCGTCCATGAGCTGTGACCACCTCCAGGGCAGGATTCCACCTTCTCTTCTCTGTGCGCCGTGAACCTACACACAGTGGGCCTTCAGAACCTCAGGACACTCACCCCACCCCCACTATAGCCAGAACCCTCCCCAGGCATTAAAACAGCTGTGGAGTCACTTTGGCCCAAGCCCTGGTTACGGATCCCTGGAGCCTACTACAGCCTCTACAGCGTGAATAATCAGGTCCTTTATACACAGATTCCCAGCTGTCAGATCTGAGCTTTGGATTCATTGTCAGCTCTGTCCCTCCTGTGGCAGCCAGGTGGGCCGCGAAGCAGACCACGGAGCTCATGAGCTGAATTTCAAGGGAGGCATTGAATGGACAGCGATCGATGCAACCTGTTGCAAACTGAGGGAGGTTCCCTGCATGTCTCAGAAAAGGCCTCTGGTGTGCAAGTGTGGAGCAGGGCCCCCACAGTGCAAAGGAAACAGAGGTACTCAGGGGCAAAGGCTCTTGGCCTCTCCTGTAGCAGCTCCAGTTGGTACCTCGTGAACAGTGGACAGCCAATGTGGTCACCTGAGCGTGACACTTATTCCCTCACAAAGCAAGAGAAAGGGGGCAGGGTGTGGGAGTACCCAGAGGGTGTGGTGGGGAGGATGAAGGGACGTGTTCTTCCTCTCTTCAGTGCAAACTGCTTCTGTGAGTCTCAGAGCTGCCAGAGGGCAGTTACCAAATCGGGTCCCCACAGCATCCAGGGTGGGCTGGGAGCCTTAGCCCTTGTCACATGAACAAGCCACACCACATGGCTTCCCTGAGTTCTCACAGCAGAATCTGGGGGTTTTGTCTAGGTACACACTTCCTTGCTGTAGCTGTGTTACCCACTCCTTTGAGCCCCACTTTTCTTTTCTAGAAAAAGGGCATCAATTGCGACCTTAGCAGGTTGCTACCTTAATCCTGTGAAGACTAATTAGGGAAATCCTACAAAGAATAGCTGGCCTTCAGAGATATCAATGAATAGCTGGCCTTAAGAGATACTGGGCTTCTCTGATAGCTCAGCTGGTAAAGAATTCTCCTGCCATGCAGGAGACCCGGTGTGATTCCTGGGTCGGAATCCTGATTGGCTGCAGAAGGGACAGGCGACCCACTCCAGTATTCATGGGCATCTCTGGTGGCTTCATGGTGGCTCAGCTGGTAAAGAATCTGATTGCAGTGCGGGGGACCTGGGTTCATTCCCTGGACTGGGAAGATCCCCTGAAGAAGGGAAAGGCTACCCACTCCAGTATTCTGGCCTGGAGAATTCCATGGATTGTATAGCCCATGAGGTCGCAAGAGTCGGACACGAATGACGGACTTCCACTTCACTTTCAAGAGATATGACCTTGGAGAAGGAAATGGCACCACACTCCAGTAGTCTTGCTGGGAAATCCCATGGACAGGAGCCTGGCGGGCTACGGTCCATGGGGTCGCAAAGGGTCAGACACGACTGAGGGAGGAGCAGGCGCTTGCCAGAGGCCCCGGCGCTTTTGATGGCAGAGCCAGGACTGTGGCTGAGGACTGCCAGCTCCCAGGCCTCTCTCACCAGATAGGAGCGTGGAAAACTAGAATCTAAAATAGCCTGAGGGCTTTCCTGGCAGCTCAGTGGTAAAGAATCGCCCCCCTGCCAAAGCAGGGGACGCGAGTTCCACCCCTGGTCTGGGAAGACCCCAGATGGCAGACCAGCTGAGTCCATGCATCACAGCCTCTGGGTCGGTGCTCTGGAGCCTGGGAGCCACAGTACTGAGGTCTGTGGGCACCAGAACCCGTGCTCTGCAACAAGAGGAGCCACCGCAGTGAGAAGCCTACGCCCCCCCAACTGGAGAGCAGCCCCTGCTCGCCGCAGCTAGAGAAAAGCCCACAAAGCATGAAGACCCTGCACAACCACAAATAAATAAACTCATTGAAAAAACGCAAAAAAAAAAGAAAAAAGAGATATGACCTGAATTCAGATTAAACTGGAGTCTCCAAGTGTCATCTGGCATTTCTTCCCTGAATCAGCCAAAACCCACACAGTTGCATTTCCAGGGTCAACACTTAGCCAGCGGGGCAGAAAACCCAGCGTGGTTCAAACAAGCTGCCAGACAAGCAGCAGAGGACTCACGGGCAGAGGCTTCCCTCCGGTTTCAGGTGGAGCTCCGGGACCACAGCAGGAACCAGCGCTGCCAACCCCTGGGCTCAGCAGCGCCCTCATTCTCAGGCCGGCGGCTCTGCCCTGACCTGCGCAGGAAGGCCACCAACTGCCCCAGGCTGACCTCACGCCCCTCCCACTGCTGTAGCCTGACCTCACCCAGCCCCATCCCTTCCGGCAGAACCAGAGCTCGTCTTCCAGAGCGGCGGGCGCAGCGGGCGCGGCGGGCGCGGCGGTGGCTGGGCAGTGTCGAGCAGGGCCAGATCGACCCTGGGTGTCGGTGAGTGACCTCGGCCTCCGCCGGGTGGAGGGACGGGCTTGTTCCTCAGCTGCGGTCCCTGGGCGCCCCCAGGTCCCGAAATGGAAAGAAAGCGGCGGTTTCGTCGCATTTCCGCTGGCGGTTTCGCGCGCGGGGGGGGACGGGGGCGAGGCTTCCCCGGGCTGGGGGCGGAGGTCAGAGAAGGGGCTGGGCGGGCCGGGGGCTGAGGGAAGGGCCCGGGCTTGAGGAAGCGGGCCGGGATTGAGGGACGGGGGCCCAGGGCGCTGGGGAAGGGACCGGGGTGCTAAGGGGAAGGGGCCGGGCCTGAGGGAAGGGGACCGAGGGACTGAGGGAAGTGGAGGAACAGGGGGCTGAGCGAAGGGGCCGGGGGCTGAGAGAAGAGTAGGGGAACGAGGAGCTGAGGGGAAGGGAAGGAGCCGGGGGCTGAGAGAAGGGGAGGAGCCGGGGGCTGAGAGAAGGGGACTGGGGGGCCGACGTGGATGGGCCGGGAACTGGGGACGGGACCAGGCCTGAAGGAAGTCCTGGGGAGGGGAATGAGGTTGGAGAAAGGGGGGCGGGCTGGGGGAACGGAAAGGGGCAGAGCCTGAGGGGTCAGGGTGCGCGGTCCTTAGGTGGCTGGGGCGGAGGGTCCGGGGTCTGAGGGGAGGATGCCCGGGCTCCTGGGAGGAAGGGGCCAGAGAGTTGAGGAGGGCGTCTAGGATAGGAGAGGGGCCCTCCAGGAGGGGTGGAGGAGCTGGGGTTCGGGAGGAAGGGGTGGGGGAGAGGCCGGGCCCTAAGTGTTCGGGGAAGGGGGCCAAGGGCCCAGAGGGTCCCGGGAAGAGCGGGGAGCCCCGGGGAGGGGGTCCAGAACCTGGAGGGTTAGAGGGAGGGGGCGGAGCGCCTAGAGGGTCTAGGGAAAGAGAGGAGCCCTCCCGGAAGGAGAGGGTCACGACTTGGGAGGTCAAGGGGCGGAGGGCCGAGGGGGAGGAGCCGGGGTCTCACGAAGGCCGGGCGGGAGGCTCCCTCCCAGCTCTGGGGCCCACACCGGCGGGGAGATGTTGCAGCCAGGTCAGTGGAAAGGCAGCGACCGACGCGGCTGCAGAGTGGAGCGGCTCTGGTTGGGAACAGCCCCTCAGGGTGCGGGATGGGAGTCACCTGGAAGGGAATCACTCTCATTGGAGCTTGGTGCCCCTAGAGAGGGTCTGTGTCAAGGGGGACACGGCTTCCTCCCCCTGGAATCTGTTCGAGTCTGGCCCGGAGGAGCGAGTGTGAGGAACGCACTTCCCACTGGGCAGAGCTCTGAGGTGTCACGGGCCAGCGCGCCCCGCTGGGCTCTTCTGCGACCTGGCCCCCGAGCTCGGTAGGGGCTTAACCTGCCGGGGCCGACCACGTGATTCGCCCCGCCGCCCCGCTGGCCGGCGCTGGGCAGAGCCTGACAGCGGGTGAGTCGGGGAGCTGGTGCCTGAGGCTGGCCCGCGCCTCTCCGGGTGGAAAGTGTTCCCAGACCCGAGATGGCAAGGGTGTGCGGGGTTGTCTTTGATGCTCTGCTCCATACCCCCCTCAGTAACTGGCAGTGTGTCCCCCATGACCTTTTCCTTGAAGCATTGTGAGAAACAGACTGTCAAAAAGTTCACTTGCATGGAGTCCTTGGTGATTCTGATCTTTGGTCCGTGCAGTGCAGCAGGGGCTGGGCAAGCGCCTGGCTGAGAGAGAACGTTGGGAGCCCTGGGGTCTGCCCTGTGTTGCAGTGGGCTGCGTCCTGGGGCCCTTGTCCATCAGAGGTCCTGTCTTTGACTGTGCAGGAGGCAGGGGTGGGAGGGGAGTCCTCTGGGTCACGGTGGTGTGGAGAGTGGGCCGTGTGAGACCTGTTTCCTCTGCTACACTGGAGAGGGTGGGCACGTGGACGGCTAACTCGGTGTTGGTGGTTTCATCACCTCAGAAACCTTATCGTGTTCCTTATCGTAGAAATGGGCCTGTAGAATGTATGGTCTTGTGTGTCCGGCTTCTTCACTTAGCGTGGACGATTTGTAAAGCGTTGTCCGTGTTGTAGTGGATGTCAGTACTTCACTCCTTTTGTCGTCAGATGTTAGTAACATTCCATGGATTGGATAGACCACCTGCTGCGTGTCTATCACTTCACAAGGATATTGGGTTCTTTTCACTTTGGGCTGTTGGGAGTGATGCTCTGTGAACAAGTTTTCTCTATACCTAGGAATGGAGTTGCTGGGATCTGTGGCACCTCTGTGTGTTAACCTTTTGAAGAACTGCCCGATTCTTTGATTTTCCATTTCCACCACCAGCCTAAGAGCCTTCTGATTTCTGCACACCCTCACCAAACTTGTTTTCTGTTTTTTGGACTATAGCCACCCTGGAACATGTGGAGTGGTGGAAGACACCGATTGGCCAGGTCCCGGTCATGTGACCATACGCTCTAGAGCACGTGTGAGCTGCTCCTGGTGGATCAGCGGTGGAGATAGCAGCAGCACACCGCACTGGAGCCCGGACCAGAGAGAAGGTTCTTGCCAGGTAGGCTCCATTCCTGCTGTGGGGGGTTCGGAGTTATCACTTGTGATTCTGCATCCCCCGGGCCCTCCGTGCAGGCCCCGCTGTGAGATCTGGAAAGGTGGTGGCTTCCCTCGTTGACACAGAACTAGTGTTTTGTTGTCCTGGTCCTCGTCCTTGTCCAGTCCCATTTGACCCCCAGGCTGTACCGTTGAGCCTCACCCACGGGATCGGGAGAGCCCAGTTCTAAAGGAGTTTCATGCAAGGAGAGGCTCCCTGGACCCGAGTGCGGCCCGCCCCATTCGTGGAAGCGGAAGTGGAGCGGGGCCCCTGGGAGCTGCGGGCGCGGTGGTGGCTGGGCAGTGTGGAGCCTGGCCAGACCAACCCTGGGCGTCTGCGAGCGGTTTTGTGGCATTTGCGCTGGCGGTTTCGCGCGGCTTCCCCGGGCTGGGGGCGGAGGTCAGAGAAGGGGATGGGCGGGCCGGGGGCTGAGGCAAGGGCCCGGGCTTGAGGAAGCAGGCCAGGCCGGGATTGAGGGACGGGGGCCCGGGGCTCTGGGGAAGGGACTGGGGTGGGGGCAGTGGGGGGGAGCTGAGGGGAAGGGGCCGGGCCTGAGGGAAGTGGAGGAGCCGGCGCTGGGCAGAGCCTGAGGCAGCTGAGTCGGGGAGCTGGTGCCGGAGGCTGGCCCGCGCCTCTCGGGGTGGAAAGTGTTCCCAGACCCGAGATGGCAAGGGTGTGCGGGGTTGTCTTTGATGCTCTGCTCCATACCCCCGTCAGTAACTGGCAGTGTGTCCCCCATGACCTTTTCCTTGAAGCATTGTGAGAAACAGACTGTAAAAAAAAAGTTCACTTGCATGGAGTCCTTGGTGATTCTGATCTTTGGTCCATGCAGTGCAGCAGGGGCTGGGCAAGCGCCTGGCTGAGAGAGAACGTTGGGAGCCCTGGGGTCTGCCCTGTGTTGCAGTGGGCTGCGTCCTGGGGCCCTTGTCCATCAGAGGTCTTGTCTTTGACTGTGCAGGAGGCAGGGGTGGGAGGGGAGTCCTCTGGGTAACGGTAGTGTGGAGAGTGGGCCGTGTGAGACCTGTTTCCTCTGCTACACTGGAGAGGGTGGGCACGTGGACGGTCCGCTAACTCGGTGTTGGTGGTTTCATCACCTCAGAAACCTTATCATATTCCCTCACCCCCCAACACTAGGCAACACTATCTACTTTGTCTCGCTGTAGACTTACCAGATCTGGCCACTGATAGAAATGGGCCTGTGTAATGTATGGTCTTCTGTGTCCGGCTTCTTCACTTAGCGTGGACGATTTGCAAAGCCTTGTCCCTGTTGTAGTGGATGTCAGTACTTCACTCCGTTTATCGTCAGATATTAGTAACATTCCTTTGAATGGATAGACCACCTGCTGCGTGTCTATCACTTCACAAGGACATTGGGTTCTTTTCACTTTGGGCTGTTGGGAGTGATGCTCTGTGAACAAGTTTTTTATATTCCTAGGAATGGAGTTGCTGGGATCTGTGGTACCTCTGTGTGTTAACCCTTTGAAGAACTGCCAGATTCTTTGATTTTCCATTTCCACCACCAGCATAAGAGCCTTCTGATTTCTGCACACCCTCACCAAACTTGTTTTCTGTTTTCTGAAAGGTAGCTACCCTAAAACTTGTGCAGTGGTATCTCAAAAGTCGGCTTTGATTTGCATTCCCTTGATGGTTAGTGATACTGTCTGTTCACAAGCTTATCATCCATTTATATGTCTTTGGAAAAATGTCTGTTCAGATCCTTTCCCCTTTTCAAAATGTGGTTAACTGTCCCTTTTATTATTGACTTGTAAGAATTCTTTATATATTCTGGGTAGATGATTTGAAAATATTTTCTCATTCTGTAAATAGTGTTGATTTTGATGGGTATCTTTTGAAGCCAAAAGTTTAAAATTTTGTCCAGTTTGTTTTTTTCTGTTTTCACTTGTGCTTTTAGTGACGGCAAAGCATCTAAGGTCTGTTGTCGAATTCAAGGTGATGAAAATCTGTGCTTATGTTTTTTTTTTCTAAGAATATAATAGTTTTACTTCAGACACTTAGGTTTTTTGATCCATTTTTTTCCAGTTAATTTTTGTGTGTGGTGTGAGGTAGGGTTCTAGAGGCATTATCTTTGGATTTAAAAAAAAACAAAACCAAAACAGGCCTTTAATTTTTCAAAGAGTTGTTTTCATGATGTTTTTAATTAAAAATATTGAGAGGGAATAGATTATTATAGATTTGAGCCTATCACTAGCTACCCTTGCAAGATTTTCATAGATGCTGGATGATAACTGCAGTACCCAGAATGTACTAAGCAACCTACACAAGTTAAGATTTCTAAAGGCAGAGTTGAGGAAGGCCAGCAGAGCATCTTCTGTCTGGTTGCTAATGCATGCCAGGCCACACGTCAGCACATACGGTGTATGCCTGTGACGAGTCTGGTCCTGGGGAACAAGGGGATTCTAGGCATCTGTCATGTCTAGCAGTGAGGTGTCTAGTCAGGGCTATCCTGTCGTCTTAGGGAAGAGGTGCTGAGCTGGTGGCTCGGAGAATTGGAGTGTTGGTCTTTTGAAGTAACCGTACCTGTTCATTAGAGACGCAGCTTGCTTCTCTTTTGCTCCCCGAGTCACCATTCTTCACATTCCGATAGCAGTCACTACTCTGAGTTCTAGCTCAGTCATGTCACCATCCCTTTGGGGAGTGCTTCTCATACGTACATCTATATGAAAGTGTGAGAATGGTAGTCAGTCAGTCATGTCCGAATCTGTGACCCCATGGACTGTAGCCCGCGAGGCTCCTCTATCCATGGAATTTTGCATGCAAAAATACTGGAGTGGGTTGCCATTCATTTTTCTGGGGACTCTTCCCCATCCAGGGATAGAACCTGGGTCTCCTGCATTGCAGGCAGCTTCTTTACTGTCTGAGCCACCAGGGAAGCCATATATATATATATATATATATATATACATATATATATGTATATATATATATATACACACACACACATACATACACACATATACACATACACCCAGAGTAAAAGAATTGTATCGCAGAATAAATTAGGATGAACCAGAAATGGAAAGCTCTCAGCATTTTAGCAAACAAATATGTACACTAGCCATTGAAGCAATGATTTCTGTTTGCATTAAGAAGAAACTTCATACAGTTGTAAATCTTATGAAACTTCTTTATTTCCTGTAATTTCTCACTGTGGCTGAAAGTTAGTTGAAGTCTTTGGTTAGGGAAATGCAAATTTCTTTACAAAAGCTTGTTATGTTGGGGAGGATTTCAGAGGTATTCTAAAAGGATCTCAACCCACAAAGATTTGCCCAGGGTGCCTGTCAGCACATATCCTTCTGAGCTTTTTAGTCTTAATCGTTTTACAGACAGAAACTCTCCCCAGTGCCTGGGAATTCCTCATTGGATTGCTGAGTTTTCAGCAGAGTTTTGTGAGTGTCTCACATCTGCACCTGGAGAAGAAAGGTTTGTGCACCGTGAGCGTGCTCATATGCTCCACTGGGCAGGCAGGGAAACGCCTTTGACAAGGAACGTAACGGGTGTTTCTCACTGGGTTTGCAGAGATAGGGACGATAACTTTCTGGGAGGAAATTTTCCTGTTTGAAAGATAAAGTCAATTTTGGTGTTGCCTGTGGTCTAGAAAGCAGAGGGGATTCCACAGGACTCTGGAGTGGAGGACTCGGGGCACCTCCCCCCGGGCAACCACCTGGCCCCTTCTTCCTGTTCCATGGGGGAGTGGGGAGCCTGTGGCCATGACGCGGGGGAAAACCGGCCAGTGCTCAGCAGCCCACGAGTGAGGCTGGCTTCTGGAGGGACGGGTGGAGAGTGGACCCTGGGACTTCTGTGCCGCCAGCAAGGAGAAGACACAGGCCAGGACGCGGCTTTCACCTTATCCTTGGGTGGGGAGTGCATCTCGCTGGAGACCCTGTCCTGCATGACCGACCGTCCCCTCACTGGCTGAGGAGACCACTAGGCCACCGGAGTCCTGTGGGTGGGCAGCCCCTTCTCAGGCCAGTGTGGTACCACGGGCAGTCTTGACTTGGGGAGGCAGAGGCTTAGGGCAGAGCATTTGGCTTTCAGGCAACTGTGTCTCCATGTGTGAATAGGCACGCTGGTTATGCCTGCCGGTGCTGAGCCGGTCTGTCGGTTCCCGAAGATTGTGTCCAAAGCAGTTTGTGTCTGGGCGCTTCCTGCCTTGCTTCACCTAATCAGAAGGGAGCAAGGGTCCCGATGGGACAGTGTCCAGGGGACTGCGTTGATCCTGCCCACCTGGTGGCACATGCTTCCCTACCCAGCTGACGTGGCAGGAGTCCAATCTGGGAATCAGAGCTGTTCCCCTCGATCCATCCCCGCCACCACCTTGGACTTGTGACCTAGCAGAGCTGGGGGCGCAGGTCGACCTGCCTGGGGGAGTCTCAGGCCTGCGAAGGGCTCCCGTCCTCTTTGGATCCACACAGAGCACAGAGCATATGGCCCCACCAAGTGAGACTGGCAGTGTCCTCAGCTCAGACACCAGGATGGGGGCTTCTGGTTGCGTGCATACAAGCCTCAGTTTCTTCCTGGCCTGTGTGCAGTTTTATGAGTACTTCTGGGGAGAGTGAAACCTTTCTTCTGGTCACTTTCTTTTGAAGTTCTGAAAGGCTAGATTTTGCCTTTGCAGTTATGCAAAGAGCAGCGTGGTCCGGCTGCAAGGCTGTGTCATTGTTGTCTGAGCCGATAAATTCCAGAGTTTCAGGGCTCTGCTGAGGAGGCAGGGCGGCACAGAAGTTGGCATTCTCTGTGTTCTGCGTTTCCCCAAGTAGATGGCAAAGCAGCCCTTGAATGATTTATTGACTTGTCAGAGTCTAAGTTAAGAAAATCATTGTAGGGTTTCCAGTAATTATTTTTGAGTCAAAATGGTGCTTTAAAAAAAAAATTGTGATAAAATGCAGCAGACTTTACCATTGGCGACAGCGCATTCCCAGTGTTGGACAACACTGTTGTCAGGAGACTTAGTCGGGGAGGTTCCCATTGAGTGAAGTAGCACTCGGGACTTTTTTTATTTTGCAGAAAATGTTCTCATTTGAGTTGTAGCTAGGAGTATTTCTTCTGTGTTTGTGCCCTGTGACTGCTCTCATGTTAGGTTTCTTTTGATCCTTCCGGTGTCACTCAGGCACAGGGATTAAGAGTGACCTTTTTTCTTTTAATGGTTGTGGCATGTAGGAATGTAGTGCCCTGACCAGGGATTGAACCTGGGCCCCCAGCATTGGGAGCGAGGAGTCTTAGCTGCTGGACCCCCAGGGATGTCCCATGAGTGGACCTCTTGAGCACATAGCTCTCTGCCCTCCCTGTGTTGTCCAGGGTTTTGGGGTCCCGGGCAGGGCATCTGTGTGTGTCTCTGGGCAGGGCTCTCCTGGCGTCTGTGACCCTCAGCGCTGCTCTTCCAGATGTGGAAAGCCTCGGCCGGCCACACTGTGTCCATCACCCCGGACGACAGGGGAGCCGACAACTGGGAGGACCGACCATGATTTTGTGGTAGGAGCCGCCAGTCTGCCCACCTTTCCTGTCTCCTGAAGTGGATCCTCCCAGGTTTTTGAGTGGGTGGGTGGGTGGGGGGCTGTTTTACAATCCAGGGTGTGGGGTGTACTCGTTTTTTTTTCTTTTCCTTTTCAGAATGATGTAAGTGAAAAAGAGCAGAGATGGGGGGCCAAGGCCATGCCAGGATCTGGGCACCAGGAACACATCAAGTAAGAGACTTTCTCGATCTTTGTGTGAAAGTGACATTCTGAAATGTGAAGGGGTGAGGTGGGGCACGCTCCCCGCTGGGTAGCGTGAGTGCCCTGCTTCTGTGGGCTGGCCCTGCTTCTGTGTTGTCTGGTCCCTTATTTACACAGTAGATAAAAATGAGGTCTGACATGTACATGCGTAAGTGTTTGTGTACGTGCATGTGTAAAGATGTGCTCAGTGACTTTAAATCCTCATTGCCCGTGACTCCTGTACTTCTTACTCTCCAGTCTGCTTTTCAACCTTGTAGTTTTCATGCAGGAACACAGTCACTTAAGCTGTTCTCTCTGTGGAAGGGAGATTTCTAAAGCATGGGCTGTCTTTGAAGACCTGAGATCAAAAACACCCCCTCCTTAATGTGTATTATACTGTTATAATGTTGTTATTCTGTTGTTGTCAGTTGAATCCCGTGAGCTGACTCCTGAACTTCATGTTCTCATGAAGGTCGAGATAGGAGACTGTACAAAGCTCGGATTGTCGCTGGCTTGACCCATCTTAACTCGCCACCTCCGGGGCAGCTTGTTTTCTTGTTGGGAGGTATAGATAGTCTTCTTCCCCAGCTCATCAGGGGCTTGGGAGGTGGCCAGTCCAGGTTGGTATTCTAAGCCGTACATCTGGGATTGTCATCCGGATGTGGAGTGAGGTGGCCCTTGGCTGCCCTGGGTGAGAGCTGCCTGGCCTGCCCGGTTCTGGCTGCATCTTGTGATCTGTCCCGCTCTTCCTAGCGCTTAAAGTGAAAATGGCTTTTACATCTTAAGTTCTGAAAGCCTCTCATTTCACCTTTCAATGGAAAGCTGGGGTGCTTCCTGTTGAGAGAAACTGTCTGAATATTCCACATCTCTTGGTTCCTGGCCTAGGGTCGTCCGGGTGCAAGCCTGTTGGCTTTGTCTGCCATTTGCCTCTGGTGATGTTTACGGTGCTGGCTCTCCCAGTTCATGTGTCTGGTGAACCCCAGGAGCTGCCCTCCACGTGGTGGAATTCTGTCCTCGTCGTAGCCCCAAGTGCTGTAGGGGCTTGGAGATGCCTCATTGTGTGTGTTCAGACTTGCTTTTTTCCCCATTAACCTGCATCTGACTCTGAAAACTGCTGGAGTACGGGGCAGCTGGAGGTGCAGTAAAGTGAACACAAGGGAGGCCGGGCTGGGGAGCCACCGGGGAACGACACCTCACAGATTGCAGAGATGATGTCCTTGTCTGTCCTCCCAGAAAGCACAGACGCATGTCTTGGCTGTCTGTGTGACCGATTTGTTCGTCTTCCATCTCTTCCCTCCCAAGTATCCACAAGTTTCTCCCTCAGGGAGAAAAAGCTGGAAATGGGACCCAAAGCCTCGCGCAGCTACAGAGGGAAATTTGGCGTGGAGCAGGACAGGATGGACAAGGTAAGTTCCGACCCATGTGGTGTCAGTCCTGGCGTGCTTGACCTCGCCAGGGTCAGCAGGGTCATCTCTCAGCCCTCCCCTTCCATTGAAAAGTTGGGAATCCACTTGTTGAGGACGAGATTTGCCAGACGGAAGTCTCTCTCAATTGACCTTAGCCGAGAAGGGCTGTGGTTTCTGGAAGCTCTTCAGATTCTGAGTTGCTGGGGAGGGAGGTGTTTTGGGAAGGCTGCAGCTGGAGATCAGGTCCTACCAGAGGCCAGCTCTGTGACCAGGACAGAGGCCCACAGGCAGCCAGACTGCTGGCATCGGCGTCACGTGTAGTTCAGGCTGCAGCCTTAGTGGTTCCCATCTGCAGCCCAGAGCCGAGTTTCAGCGCCTGGTTTCACGTCGAGGCTGGAAAGTCAGCCACCTAGCTTGCTGCTGTCCTTCGCACACTTGGTGACCTTCAGAGAGGACCCTGTCCTCTGGCGTCAAACCGTGGCCCACCAGGCTGAGGACAGGCAGGTCTAAGTAGGTGGGACTGAAGCTGTTAACAGTGCAGCATCCTTTGCTGGTACTCAGAGAGTGGGCTGGATCAGCTGGGGGCTGTGTCCGCCCTGCAGAGGGGACAATAGACTGGAGCAGGTGTGCTGCATCTGCAGTGAAGCGGGTGCGCGTTTCCCAGGCTGGGTAACTTGAGATGTCTGCCTTTACTCTGTGCTGAGGTATCAGCTGGGGTCAGATTCCTCTGTAATTCCACCCCATCTGCCTTGTGTCTGGATCGGCCTCAGCCCAGAATGACAGGGCTTGTCACACTGGTGAGCCACCACCTGCTTGAGAGAGGGGCGCCTCTCATGACCAGAGCGTCATCCCTGCTTCCTGCAGTGCTCTGCGTGGTGCTGACTATCTCATAAACAGAGTCTCGTCAGTGTGAGACCAAGGCCAATCTGGGGGACAAAGCTGTTTTGATCAGAAAGTTGGGTGAATCGCTAAGCTTTCACCTGGCCATATTTTTGGAACAGTTCTCTCTGACTTCTTGGTGATGAAGAGTCACGCTGGCGGTTCCTTTGGGCATGCTGCTGCCTCCATGTTACCTTGCTGATGTTTTCTGGGTGAGACCCCTGAAGCTGCAGATGGGTGGTCTCTGCCACAGGTTTTTGGAGGCCGCAGTGCTCCAGATCGGCTATTGGCTGTGGGCATCGAATCCAGCCTGGGAGCGAGAGAAAGTAACAGCTCCAGACTGGAAAATAAATCCTGCTTTGCTCCCTGGCTGTGGAAGAACGCACGCCCTCAGCTGCCTGCAGAGTTGTCAGAGGTGGTGGTGACCCTGTGGGGGTTGGACCCTAAACGCTGCCGCTGAAGTTCCGGATAAACAAGCAGGAGAGGAGTTGGTAGTGCGCTGGCAGGCACCTCACTGTGTTGAAGGAGGGGGCCAAGGTGGGGGTGATTCCCTGGGGAGGAGCTAGGCTGGACGAGCCGCCTCCTCGCCCGGCATTGGGTCATGCGTCAGTCATCTGTCCTGCATCCTCAGTGTCCACAAAGAGGTCCGTGACCACTCTCCATTCTGCCGAGGGCGCCTGCTGCCTTACTGTGAGGGTTATGCCTGAGCGACTGGAGCACCACGGGGCCGCTCAGCGTTCAGGATGTAAATATTTTTAGCTTCCCGGCCACCACAGGGTCTCTGGTGGCTCCTGAACTACCTGTATTGTCTTGACACGAAGTTAGATATAGATTTTCTGTAAATGAACAATGTTCAAAAACACCTGTATGTTCTTTGTATGTTATTTACAAAGAGCCTCAGTGCTGGATGTGGGCCATGGGCCATGGCTTGCTGACCACACAGCGGGAGCTCGGGGTGGACTGCTCGGTGTGCATGTGGCCTTGAGAGGTCACCAGACCCGCTTCCCTGACTGGGGGCTGGCGGGGCGGTGGCAGGCCCCACTGCACACCTGGGCGGGCTGGGTATGTGGCAGGTGTTGACACTGAACGTGCGGTGTGCCTGAAGCATGCCATCTGTATTGCAGTTTGTGCCCTGATTTCTGGGCCACGTGCTTTGACAGTGTCCCACCTGAAAAGGGTGTTCACTGCCAGCAGTCTTCTTGGAAGTGGGCTTAGGAGTTGCTGGCAGGCTGCTGGCTCTGTGGTTCTGGTTGGGGCTGGCTTTCTGGTCCTTCACACCCAGGCACCTCAGAAGGCCCCCTGTGGCTGGGGTTCTTGGGAGACTTCTGGGGAGCTTGGTGTGGAGAGGGTTCAAACACCTGACTGGGGGGCCCTGGTGTTGTGATGCCCCATGGAGTTACCTCCCTCTGGGCCGGCTTCCACGTTGAGTGATTTTGTTTGCATCACCCATGCCTCAGGCTGCCTCAGGGTCGGGGGCCGGGTCTAGTGTGGCCATGCTGGTGTCTGATGCTTCACTTTTGCCCCTGTTACAGTCAGCTGTCGGCCATGAGTATCAGTCAAAGCTCTCCAAGTGCTGCTTGCAGGTTGACTCCATCTGGGGGTTTGGAGGCAAGTTTGGTGTCCAGTTGGCCAGAGTGGACCAGGTGAGTGAAGCGTTGTGAGCAGACAAGAATCGGGGTAGTGGTTTCCCCTTGGGGGTCAGGAAGGGGGCTCCTGGGTGCTGGCCGCATGCAAGTGCTTCATTACCAAAAATGTATCATGTGTGCCTGTCTCTGGCACGTGTGTGAAGCTCCCATGAGATGGTTTTAAGACATCAGGAGAGGACCGTGCTGGAACCCACCCCTGCTTCAAACTACCTCGGCTTTCTCACTGACCATGTAATCCCCCCATGGAATTATCCGTGACATGGCTTCTGTGTACACGTGGTATCCTGTGTTGAGCTTGCCGCCAAACCCTACACAAGGGTGAGAGACCAACAGCAGGGCGGTTAGGACAGATGTCAGGCAGCTTCTGAGGTCTTCTCCTGCAGAGGTCTGTAGAAGAGCCTTGGTCAGAGACCTGCTTCTCAGGTACAACACCAGTCTCAGAAACCCAAACTCACTCTTTATCAAGCAGAGGGTTGGCATACGTTTTAAGTAGGGTATCCAGTAAACGAAGAGGTCTGGGCTAGTGGGATCTTAGAGTGGAGAAAACTGTGCCAGAACCTTGAGTCCATGAAAGAGAACAAGTTGACATGGATGAACTCACCACTCAGAGCCACCATAAGAAGTATATTAGTTAGCTTGCGCTGTGAAACAAACAACCTCAGCACCTAGTGGCTTAAAATAATGTGTATTTATTATCTCAGGTTTTTTCAGTGGGGTCAGAAATTCAGAAATGGCTTAGCTGTGCAATTTTGGCTTGGGAGTCCCTTGTGAGGTTATCGTCAAGATGTCATGTAGGGCTGCAGGTATCTGAAGGTTGTTCTGGGACTGGAAGATCAGCCTGCAAGATAGCACACTCACAAGGCTGTTGGCGGAGCCTCAGCTCCTCACCACATGGACCTCTCCTCAGGCTGCTTGAGTGTCCTGACAGCATGGCAGCTGGCTTCACCCAGGGCAGGAAGTGCGAGAGAGAGTGAGGAAGAGTCTGAAATGCCTCTGATGGCCCACTTTTCAGTAGTTACATGCTGTCATTTCTGCCTTATTCTATTCACTGGAAGCGAGTCCCTAAGCTCGGTCCATACTTAAGGAGCAGGAGATTGGGTTCCCTTCTGAGCAGAGGAATACCCCAAAACTTGAGGACATAACTTAAAACCACCACAGCAAAACTCCAGGGACAGCAGTATTCTGGGAACTTCTTTGACTTAGACCTTATGACCAACTACGGGATGGTACCAACTGTTGCTAGCCCTCTCCCCGCTCCCCAGTCAGAAAGTGGCCTCAGCTGGCTGTGTCTACAGGACCTAAGACTTCCGGGTGTCTGCCACCGTGTCCTCACTCTGGAGATCACACTCATTCTCTTCTAAGCATCTCACACCTGGAACCCGGCATCCTGGGCAACCCAGTGACCACACCCCATCCTCTCCCACAAGTGAACTCCAGCACCAGTTTTTAAATATTTATTTGGGCACGCTGAGTCTTAGCTGCATCGTGCTGGATCTTTTAGTCACAGCACGTGGGATCTTTAGTCGTGGCACGTGGGATCTAATTCCCCGAGGAGGGATCAAACCCAGGCCCTCTGCATTGGGAGCATGGGGTCTTAGCCACTGGAGCATCAGGGAAATCCCAGTAGCATCATTTCTTGAAGCAATAAGACAAAATGAGGCTTCGATTTTATAAAGTCTCAGCCAATTCTGATCAAGAGTGCCTGGTCACATTTGCTGAGTTTTTGGCAACTCGGCAGCATGTCAAAAAATTGGGCCCAATCACACGTACAGGCTCATTCTATGATTTCCAGGACACAACAGTAAACATCAGTTCATGTTCAACAGGCCAAAAGAGAACAGCCTTTCTGTGGTTATCTACTGTTGCACAGTGAACCGCCCAGAACTTAGTGGCTGCAAACAGCCACCCATTATCTCTTATCAGGCTGTGGGTCGGGGGCTGACTGGGGCTAGATGTGTGGTCGATCTCCAGTGGGGACAGTCCTGCATCCACAGTCAGCTGGTGGGTCAGCTGAGCTTGGCTGCTCAAGGGTAGCCATGGTTCATGATGGACAAGCTGGCTGCTGGCAAGGATGATGATGGGAGTCCTGCCCTCCAGCAGGCTGGCCTGGGATTGTTCACAGGGAAGTGGCCAGAGAGCAATGCTCTCAAGGCCCTGTGAGGCTTGTCACTTTGCCTGTTTCTGTTGGCCAAGCCAAGTCACAAGGCCAGCCCAGAAGCTGCAGAAATACGCTGTGTCTCTTGACGGGAAATGTTGCAAAGTAGCGTGGCAAAGGGGGCAGCTACAGGCCAGGGCAGGAGAATCATGGCCTCCTACATTCCACCCCACATGTGGTCTTCTTGTCTTGATGCTGAAGAAGAGACTGGATAGAACTCAACATCTTCCCACTGTTGTTATTGTTGTTCTATTGCTAAGTTGTTCTTACTCTTTGCAACCCCATGAACTGCAGCACCCCAGGCTTCCTTGTTCTTCACTGTCTCCTACAGTTTGCTCATGTCCATGGAGCCTGTGATGCCACCTGACCATCTCATCCTCTGTCGCCCACTTCATTTGGATAGAACTGAACATCTTCCCACTAAAAAACTCTTTAAAAACCAAAAAGGACAGCTTTGAAACAGAGTTGGAAACATCTATTTCAAGCCAAGGGCCAAAATCACACTGAATAGTGATGTGTCACAAGTGGTCTCATTAAAGTCAGTGACAAGTCAAGGATGCTGTGATCACCTCTGTTAATTATCAATGCTCTGAAAGTTCTAGAATGTGCTATCGAACAAGAAAAATCAATAATAATTGTGATAGCTGAAAGAGGGAAATAAATTAGCCAGTGATTGAAGATGATATAATGGCCTACCTGAAAAACACAAAAGTATCAGCTGAAACATGGTAATAATAGAACAGCTCTGTCAGGGAGTCAGATGCTAACAACTCTCCAGAGTCATTGTTGGCAAAAGAATCAGTGTAATTCCTGGACATTGCCGTGGAGAAAGGCTGCAGTCAGAAAGAGCAAGGTTGTGGGGGGAATAGAGATACCCTATGATTAAACTTAAGAGGAATAAGATACCAATCTGCACAAAAATGTAAAGTTCTACTGAGGAACGAAGGATGGAAGGAAGGGATCAGGGGAGGGAGGAAGGAAGTTTGTATAGATGGATGGATGGATGGATAAATGAACAGATGGATGATGGATGGATAAATGAACAGATGGATGGATGGATGAATGCGTGGATGGGTGGATGGATGGATGGGTGGTTAGACAGGTAGATGGATGGATGGGTGGTTGGATAGATGCATGGACAGATGGTGGTTGGATAGATGGATGGATTGATAGACGGATGGATGGATGGGTGGATGAATGGATTAATGAGTAGGTAATAGTAGATGGATGGACAGATGACTGGCTGACTGGATGGATGGGTGGATGGATGGATGGATGAATTAATGAGTGGATGGATGGATGGATTTGTGAGTAGATGGATGGATGAACAGATGGCTGGCTGGCTGGCTGGCTGGCTGGCTAGGTGGATGAACAGAGGATGGAATGAATAATGTTTACATATGTTTACACTCCAATTCTAGAAACATATTCTGCGAAATTAAGTAGGAGCTGGGCGATGATTATTTTCTCCAGAACAGTGACAAGTGTTTGGAAACGGCCTAAGTGCTCATCAGTGAGGGGTGAGGTGCAATCTGTGGACACCCCACAAGGAACAGCCCTCCCCCTCCTTCCTGCCACCTTCAGCAGCCGCCGCCCCAGGACTGACTCGTCTGTGTGTGTTTCCAGTTTCCCCGCACTAATGCTACAGGTGATTATACAGCGTCCAGAATACGACAAAGACATTTTGAACTCGATGCGATCTTTAATCTGTTTAAAGTTGTTGTATGGCCCCTAAGGTATTTTATTACAGACTTTTTAATTAGTGAAAAATTCATGAATACCATAGAGAAAATGTTTTAAAATTTAATGTTTCTTATATTTATGTAAACTTATGACTTTATTTATATACTTACTTTTTCTTGTATAGCCAGGCTATATATATCCTTTCAGATCAATTCATGTTCTGATACCTGATTTTAGTCTTTCAAATGAATGTACTGTAATGCTTGTCTGTATAAATCCTATGAACAAATATAGGGCTTTTGTAAATGATGCATTTATTGTATTATTCTTGTTTAATTTTTAAATGATAAACCATGAGAGAAGGGGTTTTCCTGCAATTGTAAAATCATCATGACACGGTGTGCATTATCCTTCCAGAATGTAACCGAGCTCTCCAACACTCACTCTGAAATGAGCGAACTTAATTTCAACCAATTGTTCTATTTTAACGACTGACCTAAACTGTACTTTTTCTAGCAAGAAATGCTTTTTCTCTGCAGAGTGAAGCGATTTAAAAGTACTGGGTGTTGAATGTGAGCTTCTAGTGAAGTCTGGGCTGAAAGCATGAGTAGAAGACGACTATGACAATCTCTCCCGTGACCTGGTCTCTGAGGACCCGGGTCCCTCTCTCCGCTGAGACTCTTCAGGGAACAATCGCGATGCCCTGCACCCGCTGCAGAGCCGGTGCGCTGGACGGTGAAGGAGCCACGTCCCACAGACAGACAGCGTAGAGAAGCTCTAACAAAGCCCTTAGTTTTCTTATGTAAACAATCTTTTTATCTGTAAACATGTTTAAAGAATGGAGCTAGGCGTACATTTGTAGATTTTGATGACATAGCCATTTCAGATTGTATAAGCAGCAAATGTAACTTTTACTCTTTCAGGAGCACATTAAAAAAGCCAGCAAGAGATGCGTTCAGATCACAGTGCGTCATTTATTATGCAGTGATATCTCAGTAGACAGAGACGGCATGTCTCTTTACATGTGGGTTCCACCTTTAATTTACTTGTACAATTCATTGTTACCATTCTGTTTTTCTACTAATCTTTGGTGAACTTCCTGAACATGTGACAAAGTACGTACAGTCTACTTTTGAACTATTTTTATCACAGTATTATTTATTGCTTTCTTTCAATAAAGTACTGAAGGAAAATTTCCCACTGCCAATAGAGTGTGCCGAGGGTAAGCTGTACTCTGAGAACAGACCAGAGCTGGTAATGGGAGCCCGTGTCATCGGACATTGTTAAGAGAAACGGATGGATACAATGGAAAGGCTAGAAGGCGGAAGCATAGATGTCCCCAAAGGACGACCGACCTGGTATTCATGCTCTTGGCTCTGGAGACAAGAGGCTCCATCACTTCAGCATCTGCGGGGACAGGGCCCCTCTGCTGCGGAGGCGTGGGCAGCGGGCCGAGGATGGGAACAAAGTGCGGGTGTCAAGCCTCACCGTGGATCCCAGGGCGGGGTGGCCGAGGGCAACCCTGATGCGGACCCGAATGATGCACTAGGGAGTGTGCGTGTGCACGCCTGTGTGTGGGAGCTTTTTATGTTATTTTAGTCAACAGTCTTTATTATTCATATATCCATAGAAACAAGAATGTAGCAAGGGGAGGTGGGAGGGAGATTCAAGAGGGAGGAGACATACGTTCATCTATGGCTAATTCATATTGATGTATGGCAGAAATCAGATACTGCACAGCAATTATGCTTCAGAAAAAAAGAACACAGCAAGGTGGTCAGGAAAGTATGAAGAAAAGCTTTCTCACAGAGATTTATAATCACAACTCTGTGTATATCTGGGAGCAGGCTGCCCACCATCATCATGACTTCCCCCCAGCATCAGACCCTAGTCCAGCATCAGGCCCTCCTCAAGCATCAGACCTTCCCCCAGCATCAGGCCCTAGTCTAGCATCAGACCTTTCCAGAGCATCAGACCCTAGTCCAGCATCAGACCCTCCCCCAGCATCACACCCTGTCTCAGCATCAGGCCTTGTCCAGCATCAGACCCTACCCAGCATCAGACCTTCCCCCAGCATCACACCCTCCTCCAGAGTCAGACCCTCCCCCAGCATCAGGCCCTATTCCAGCATCAGACCTTCCCCCAGGATCAGACCCTCCCCCAGCATCACACCCTGTCTCAGCATCAGGCCTTGTCCAGCATCAGACCCTACCCAGCATCATGCCTTCCCCCAACATCAGACCCTCCCCCAGCATCAGGCCCTAGTCCAGCGTCAGACCCCCCCAGCATCAGATCTTACCCCAGCATCACACCCTCCTCCAGAGTCAGACCCTCCCCCAGCATCAGGCCCTAGTCCAGCATCAGACCCTCCCCAGCATCAGATCCTAGTCCAGAGTCAGGCCCTCCCCCAGCATCAGACCCTCCCCCAGAATCAGACCCTCCCCCAGCATCAGGCACTCCTCCAGCATCAGAACTTAGCCCAGCATCAGGCCCTAGTTCAGCATCAGAGGTTGCCCCCCAGCATCAGTCATTTCCCCCAGCATGAGGCCCTAGTCCAGCATCAGACCCTAGTCCTGCATCAGACATTTCCCCCCCAGCATCAGACCCTAGTCCAGCATCAGGCCCTCCCCCAGCATCAGGCCCTAGTCCAGCATCAGACATTCCCCCCCAGCATCAGGCCCTAGTCCAGTATCAGGCCCTAGTCCAACATCAGACCCTCGCCCAGCATGAGGCACTCCTCCAGCATCAGACCCTCGCCCAGCATCACGCCCTACTCCAGCATCAGAGGTTGCCCCCCAGCATCAGTTGTTTCCCCCCAGCATGAGGCCCTAGTCCAGCATCAGACATTCCCCCCCAGCATCAGGCCCTAGTCCAGTATCAGGCCCTAGTCCAGCATCAGACCCTCCCCCAGCATCAGGCACTCCTCCAGCATCAGACCCTCGCCCAGCATCAGGCCCTAGTCCAGCATCAGAGGTTGCCCCCCAGCATCAGTCGTTTCCCCCCAGCATGAGGCCCTAGTCCAGTATCAGGCCCTCCGCCAGCATCAGACCCTCGCCCAGCTTCAGGCCCTCCCCCAGCATGAGGCCCTAGTCTAGCATCAGACCCTCGCCCAGCATCAGGCCCTCCTCCAGCATCAGGCCCTCCTCCAGCATCAGACCCTCCCCAGCATCAGACCCTCCCCAGCATTAGGCCCTCCTCCAACATCAGGCCCTAGTCCAGAATCAGACCTTCCCCAGCATTAGATCCTCCCCCAGGATCAGATCCTAGTCCAGCATCAGATGTTCCCCACAATCATCAGGCCCTAGTCCAGCATCATACCTTCCCCCAGAATCAGACCTTCCCACAGCGACAGGCACCTCCCGCATCAGACCCTCCCGCAGCATGAGACCCTAGTCCAGCATCAGGCCCTCCCCCACCCTCAGACCCTCCCCTGGCCTCAGGCCGTTCCCCACTATCAGGCCCCCGACCTCCAGTATGAGGCGTGGCAGCTCCACTTGTCTGATGCTCCTGAGCACACTCAGGCAGCCCCAGAGCAGCAGGACAATGGCTCTTGCAGGAGGTGCATCTCCAGGAAGCACCTGCGGAGCAGCAGCAGCTGGGCTCTGTTTCAGGTCAAGGAGAGGCGAAGGGGCACTTGTGCAGGAGGCAGCCGTGGCTGTGGGCACGTTCCCCGACTCTGCTTCCTCCCCGTGGGGGCTCTGCTCTCCTGCTCTCTCACGGGCCCCAGGACTGTGTCCTTCCAGATTCACAGTCGCCTTGATATCTCAAGCCCAAGTCCTGAGTTGCGTCCCAGTCTGGTGTGGTGGAGGGCTGGGAACACCCAAGCTCAAGGGCTGAAAGGATCCCAGGGGGACAGTCGGGCCCCAGCGGGCGGCCGGGCAGGGGATGAGGGTGGCCGCCCACAGAGGGCCCCGCAGCAGCACTGGAAGGACAGCAGCGATGCCTTAGCTCACTCGGGACGCTGCCCGGCCTAGCGCTCAGAGATGTTACCGCCAGCGGCTCTGGGGATGCAGGAAGCCCGGTGAGTGACACCACGCCACATGGGCTGTGTGCGTGGGCACTGCTGACCATGGCCTCGGTTTTCATTCTGGTTCCAACTGTCCCTCCAAGGGCTGACGGGCTCCTCTTCCGAATGGCACAGATGTTTTCTTTATGTGGGTGAACGCATCCCTGCTTGTTTCTGTCGGCACTGTTGTCCCTCATCGTGTGTTTTCCTCGTTACAACCTGTACTTGCTGCTCTTCCAGTTTAAATTAGGAGCAGCCCTTATTTTCTGCATTTTCTAGTTGTCAGTGTTCATTGGGGCTTTCCAGGTGGCTCTAGTGGTAAAGATCCTGCCTGCCAAAGCAAGAGATAATGAGAGATGTGGGTTCGGTCCCTGGGTCGAGAAGATGGCCTGGAGGAGGGCATGACAACCCACTCCAGTATTCTTGCCTGGAGAATCCCATGGACAGAGGAGCTAGTGGGCTACAGTCCCTGGGGTCGCAAAGAGTCAGACACAACTGAAGCAGGTTAGCACACACCCAGGCTTTAGTTCAGTCACTCAGTGTGTCCGACTCTTTGCCACTGTGTGGACTGCAGCACTCCAGGCTTTCCTGTCCTTCACTATCTCCTGGAGTTTGCTCAAACTCATGTCCATTCAATCAGTGATGCCATAGAACCATCTCATTCCTGTTGCATCCACCAGAGAGGTGGCTGGGGCTCGGCAAAGTACATGGTCCCACTGCGTGGGTGTGAAGCTGCCCTCACCACTCCCTGACCGCGTAACCATCACTGTGTCTTCCTCTGTAAATGGGGAGGTGGCAGCACCTGCTTGGGAACGGGCACATCCAGCATCTGGTATATGATCAATGCACCACCATCTCAGCGTTGTATTTATTTATAAGAGGGATAGCATTTAATAACCTGCTCCTTTTTCTCTCTTGTCACTTAACTGTGGTCCAGATCACATCTGGTTTACTTACCCCTGTAAATCCCACACCCAGCACAAACAAGACACTCACACATATCTGCCTGAAGAGGCATGAACATACTCTGTCCTCAAGGAGATGAAGCCGAGCGAGATGGGGCCTGATGATAACAATGTGTGATGAGGAGACCCAAGGAAGACTTGTGTGGCTGTGGGGTGGGGTGGGGGCATGGGCAGAACCCCTGAGAGCTCCTGGGGATGGGGAAGGTGGCAGGAAGGAGGAGGAGGGGCTGTTCCTTGCGGGGTGTCCACATATCGTACCTCACCCCTCACTGATGAGCACTTGGGCCGTTTCCAAACACTTGTCAGTGTTCTGGGGGAAACAATCATTGCCCAGCTCCTACTCAATCAACTTCACAGAATATGTTTCTAGCACTGGAGTATAAACATTTGCTTTCTTCATTCCATCCTCCGTTCATCCACCTATCCAGCCAGCCATCTGTTCATCCATCCATCCACTCACAAATTCCATCCACCCATCGAGCCAGCCATTTGTTCATCCATCCATCCACTCACTAGTCCATCCATCCATCCACCCACCCACCCACTCATTAACTCATACGATCATCTCGGACCCACCGAGAAGACAGACGCCTCCTCCGCTCCTGCTCCCAGGAGGACCCCGAGCGTGAGTGACAGGAGCCTCATGGGGCAGCGGGGGAGACACAGAAGGGACATGCCTGCAGGCCCTCCTCCTCTGAACGGGGAAGCACCCACCTGGTCCTAAGGCCTCCTTGCCGGGGTGTCCAGGCCGGCCCCTTTCCTTCTTGCCAAACAAGCGGCCGATGGAGCACCTGATGCCCTTCTTCTTTGGGGCTTTGTCCATGGAGTCCTGGCTGCTGTTGATGCTGGGGTTGCCCCCGGGGCCGTGCTGAGAGTCCGTCGAGCTTTGGGGAGAGAAAACGCCCTTTAACCAGCGCCCTCATGCAAACACACACCCCTACCCATGACCGACTGATAGAACCGGCCACCAGCAACACCCGTGCCTCCACCTCGAGCAGACAGTGGCGTCTGCTTCACCAACCACACTCCACACGAGCAATGGGGGCTCCTGGCCACAGACATCGGCCCCAGGAAGCTGAGAGTCTCTGACTGGAGCTGCCCCCGAGGAGGGCTTGACTCCAGGCCAGCCGGTGCAGAGGGCGCTCCGACCCTCCCTCAGGGTCACCGCTCGGCAGGTGACGAGGCTCCCAGAGCAGGCGAGCTCCCCCGCTCTGCGCAGCTCCCCCTGCCTTCCACAGGGTGACCGTCCCAGGCCGTGGCAGGAGAGCGACGGTCACCGTGCAGGGCTGCTGGTCAGGAGACCACTCGTGCCCTCCGTCGGGGGCTTCCTGGCTCAGGCCGGGAGTTCAGCAGGTGGTGGTCTGAATGAGGACAGTGTCAGCCACAGGAGGGGACAGAGTCTCCTGAGAGGAGACCCTTGAGGAAAAGGGAGGGACCCTCATGAGCAAATCTGAGAGGCACGGGGCCATCACCATCAGGAACGCGCCCCAGACGGGGAGACCTCTAGCAAGAGCAGGAAGAAAGCTCCCACAGGAGTCAATCCGCAGAGATGGACACTTTCTAAAATCACTGAGGTCCCTGAGCTCTTCTCCCCCAGCATCTGAAGTTCACCACTGAACACAGGCACCACATCCAGTGCAATTCCTTTAAAATCATCCTTCCACCTCTTTCAAGACAAGAGGCACAGGGCTCCTGAAACTGACGAGGCGCGCAGGCCCCTTACTTGCGGTCGTCCTTGAGGTCCTCGGGGCTGGCCGCGCACAGCGCCCCCGTCTGCACCTGCTCCAGCCGAAGGGACCGCGGCGAGGCAGGGCTCGAGGTTTCAGATTTGATGGTGGACTTGGCAGTTTGCACCTCCTCCCGTAGAGCTGGCATCTGAGGGAATGTGCTAAGTGTAAAATTGGCTAACAAGAGACTGTGTCAAAAAAGGCAATCATACAGGCTTTACATTATAACCACAAACATATTTGAAAATCGATTAGCTATGCTATCCGCCAAGTACAAAAAATGCCTTGTACTAGCTTAATGTCATCTTAAAGGACTGTCTTGTAGAGAAGCGGGGCGTGGGGCAGTGAGAGCACCTGACTGAGTACAGAGACCCCGGACCGGAGCCTCCCTGCAGCGGGGCTCCGCCCTCCCTGGAATGCGGCAACCAGATGGCCCCGCCAGGCAGGACAGCAGAGCGACGCCAGCCCCATGAACCCTGCATGGCACCAACTGCCCTGATGAAAGGACTGTGCTCATCGCCAGATGCTGCTCAGAAGCACCACTAGCAAGGGTAAGGAACCTCTCAGCAAGCCTTCCAGACCTTTCTGTTTGAAGGAGAAAAGGAAACAGCTTGTACCACCACCCAAGATCATTTGTAGTGATGATGCAGGTTACTGGAACCCGTGACACCAAGTGAAACACAGGAAAGGCACCTAACCCGGCATGCGAACACCATGTGTCTGGCTCATATTTCTCTGTAACATACGACTGGGGCTACACAGTGAGGTGCTTACACGCAATTCAGTGTAATTTACTCACTGTGGTCTACATAAAGCACCCCTAGGTCTTCACTCAGAGATGATCTTGTAGTAACCTAGAGCGGTGGGATGGGGAGGGAAATGGGAGGGAGGTCCAAAAGGGAAGGGATATATGTATACCTATGGCTAATTCATGTTGAGGTTGAACAGAAAAGAACAAAATTCTGTAAAGCAATTATCCTCAATTAAAAAATAAACTAATTAAAACAACAAAAAAAAGATGATCTCTCCTGGAGTCCCAGCTTTTCCGCTGGTCCTGGGTGTGAGGACAGGAAAGAAAGTGGTGGCAACAGTGTGGGGAACAGATTAACCCCTTCAGGGTCCAGACAGGTCTCACTGACACATTTGGGTTGTGGTTAAGCCAGGGGAAGTCTGTAGAAACATGCACGGCAAGTATTTTTATAAACAACGAGTGTGTTGTTTTAACCAACTAACCTGTGCCTTTTGAATGGGATTCTGTAAAGAATACTGATCCACTGCAGCCCCACAGGAGCTTGGAGACAACAAAGTGACTTAGTGCAAAATACAGCTGAGCCTGTTTAACAGCGGCTGGATAAACTGCACCCTCCCCTGATCTCTAACAAGAAGCCTCAGGCAACAGAAGGCTACAGAGGCTAGAAATTATCCCCACGGAACCGAACAGGGGTCAATCTCAAATTCAAGTTACAATAAGCCTTTATAAAAATCAGAAAACAACACAGAACAGAGCGGGGAAGTGACATGCCTGGGTTGACCATGGACTCAGGGGAGACAAACACCTGCCTCAAAGCCAGGGTCCGCGGCCAGCCCCTTCCCCGGGCCTCCTCCTGAGGAAGGGCTCTGGGCCACCAGCCTGGCTGCCCTCCCCCGGGAGGGAAGCCCGCCCTCCCCCAGGTGGAAGCCCGCCCCCCTGGTGCCCACGTGACTAGGATGGGCAGGACCGTGTCCTCACTTAACAGGAGGGCAGAGCAGGCCACCAGCCCCAGGCTGACGGAGCAGCTCCGCTGTGTCCAGCAGAAGGGCGCCCGCGCACTGAGCAGCCTGAACTGGAGCGTGGCTGCCCGAGTCCTGCGGGAAGGTCTCAGGAGTGGGCGGTCAGTGGGCTGGGAGCGGGAGAGGGACAAGGACGGCCAGCCCTCAGGGCACTGGACTCCAACAACAGGGCTCATCCGAGGGACCAGAGGGGAGAGGCAGCGAGCTCCCTCCTACTGCTCCCTCCATCAGGGATGCTGTGAGGCACGCTGGTTATGCCTGCCGGTGCTGAGCCGGTCTGTCGGTTCCCGAAGATTGTGTCCAAAGCAGTTTGTGTTCGGCGCTTCCTGCTTTGCTTCACCTAGTCAGAGGGGGTGGGACAGTGTCCAGGGGACTGCGGTGGTCCTGCCCACCTGGTTGCACATGCTTCCCTGCCCAGGTGAAGTGGCAGGAGTCCAATCTGGGAATCAGAGCTGTTCCCCTCGATCCATTCCCGCCACCACCTTAGAGTTGTGACCTAGCAGAGCTGGGGGCGCAGGTCGACCTACCTGGGGGAGTCTCAGGCCTGCGAAGGGCTCCCGTTCTGTTTGGATCCACACAGAGCATGGAGCATGTGGCCCCACCAAGTGAGACTGGCGGTGTCCTCAGCTCAGACACCAGGATGGGGGCTTCTGTTGCGTGCAAACAAGCCTTCAGTTTCTTCCTGGCCTGTGTGCAGTTTTATGAGTACTTCTGGGGAGAATGAAACCATTCTTCTCATCACTTTCTTTTGAAGTCCTGAAAAGCTAGATTTTGCCTTTGCAGTTATGCAAAGAGCAGTGTGGTCCGGCTGCAAGGCTGTGTCATAGTTGTCTGAGCCGATAAATTCCAGAGTTTCAGGGCTCTGCTGAGGAGGCAGGGCGGCCTGCCTCGGGGCTGCCCGGCACAGAAGTTGGCATTCTCTGTGTTCTGCGTTTCCCCAAGTAGATGGCAAAGCAGCCCTTGAATGATTTATTGACTTGGCAAGAGTCTAAGTTAAGAAAATCATTGTAGGGTTTCCAGTAATTATTTTTAAGTCAAAATGGTGCTTTAAAAAAAGTTGTGATAAAATACAGCAAACTTTACCATTGGCGACAGACCATTCCCAGTGTTGGACAACACTGTTGTCAGGAGACTTAGTCGGGGAGGTTCCCATTGAGTGAAGTAGCACACAGGACTTTTTTATTTTGCAGAAAATTTTCTCATTTGAGTTGTACTAGGAGTATTTCTTCTGTGTTTCTGCCCTGTGACTGCTCTCATGTTAGGTTTCTTCTGATCTTTCCGGTATCACTCAGGCATGGGGATTATGAGTGACCTTTTTTTTCCCTCTCCGGGGATTGAACCTGGGCCCCCAGCATTGGGAGCAAGGAGTCTTAGCTGCTGAACCCCCAGGGAAGTACCATGAGTGGACCTCTTGAGCATGTAGCTCCCTGCCTTCCCTGTGCTGTCCAGGGTTTTGGGATCCCGGGCAGAGCATCTGTGTGGGTCTCTGGGCAGGGCTCTCCTGGCATCTGTGACCCTCAGTGCTGCTCTTCCAAATGTGGAAAGCCTCGGCCGGACACAATGTCCATCACCCCGGACGATCGGGGAGCCAACACCTGGGAGGACCGACCCCGATGTCGTGGTAGGAGCCGCCACTCTGCCCGCCTTTCCCGTCTCCTGAAGTGGATCCTCCCAGGTTTTTGGGTGGGTGGGTGGGTGGGGGGCTGTTCTACAATCCAGGGTGTGGGGTGTACTCGTTCTTTTTTCTTTTCCTTTTCAGAGTGATGTAAGTGAAAAAGAGCAGAGATGGGGGGCCAAGGCCGTGCCAGGATCTGGGCACCAGGAACACATCAATTAAGAGACTTTCTCGATCTTTGTGTGAAAGTGACATTCTGAAATGTGAAGGGGTGAGGTGGGGCACGCTCCCCGCTGCGTAGCGCGAGTGCCCTGCTTTCTGTGGGCTGGCCCTGCTTCTGTGTCGTCTGGTCCCTTGTTTACACAGTAGATAAAAATGAGGTCTGACATGTACATGCGTAAGTGTTTGTGTACGTGCGTGTGTAAAGATGTGCTCAGTGACTTTAAATCCTCATTGCCCATGACTCCTGTACTTCTTACTCTCCAGTCTGGTTTTCAACCTTGTAGTTTTCATGCAGGAACACAGTCACTTAAGCTGTTCTCTCTGTGGAAGGGAGATTTCTAAAGCATGGGCTGTCTTTGAAGACCTGAGATCAAAAACACCCCCTCCTTAATGTGTATTATTCTGTTATAATGTTATAATTCTGTTGTTGTCAGTTGAATCCCGTGAGCTGAATCCTGAACTTCATGTTCTCATGAAGGTAAAGATAGGAGACTGCACGAAGCAAGGATTGTCCCTGACTTGGCCCGTCTTAACTTGCCACCTCCGGGGTAGCTTGTTTTCTTTTTGGGAAGTGTAGGTAGTCTTCTTCCCAGCTCCTCAGGGGCTTGGGAGGTGGCCAGTCCTGGTTGGTGTTCTAAGCCATACATCTGGGATTGTCATCCGGATGTGGAGTGAGGTGGCCCTCGGCTGCCTTGGGTGACAGCTGCCTGGCCTGCCCGGTTTGGGCTGCATCTTGTGATCTGTCCCGCTGCTCCTAGCGCTTAAAGTGAAAATGACTTTTACATCTTAAGTTCTGTAAGCCTCTCACTTCACCTTTGAATGGAAAGCCAGGGTGCTTCATGTTGAGAGAAACCGTCTGAATATTCCACATCTCTTGGTTCCTGGCCTAGGGTCTTCTGGGTGCAAGCCTGTTGGCTTTGTGTCCCATTTGCCTCTGGTGACGTTTATCAAGCTGCCTCTCCCGGTTCATGTGTTTGGTGAACCGCGAGGAGCTGTCCTCCACGGAGTGGAATGCTGTCCACGTCGTAGCCCCAGGTGCTATAGGGGCTTGGAGATGCCTCATTGTGTGTGTTCAGACTTTCTTTTTTTCCCATTAACCTGCTTCTGATTCTGAAAACTGCTGGAGTTGGGGGGAGCTGGAGGTGCAGTAAAGTGAACACAAGGGAGGCCGGGCTGGGGAGCTACCGGGGAATGACACCTCACAGATTGCAGAGATAACATCCTTGTCTCTCCTCCCAGAAACCACAGACACATGTCTTGGCTGTCTGTGTGACCGATTTGTTCATCTTCCATCTCTTCCCTCCCAAGTATCCACAAGTTGCGGGAGAATGTGTTTCAAGAACACCAGACCCTCAGGGAGAAAGAGCTGGAAATGGGACCCAAAGCCTCGCACAGCTACAGAGGGAAGTTTGGCGTGGAGCAGGACAGGATGGACAAGGTAAGTGCCGACCCACGTGGTGTCAGTCCTGGCGTCCTTGACCTCGCCAGGGTCAGCAGGGTCGTCTCTCAGCCCTCCCCTTCCATTGAAAAGTTGGGAATCCACTTGTTGAGGACGAGATTTGCCAGACAGAAGTCTCTCTCAATTGACCTTAGCCGAGAAGGGCTGTGGTTTCTGGAAGCTCTTCAGATTCTGAGTTGCTGGGGAGGGAGGTGTTTTGGGAAGGCTGCAGCTGGAGATCAGGTCCTACCAGAGGCCAGCTCTGTGACCAGGACAGAGGCCCACAGGCAGCCAGACTGCTGGCATGGGCGTCATGTGTTGTTCAGGCTGCAGCCTTAGTGGTTCCCATCTGCAGCCCAGAGCTGAGTTTCAGCACCTGGTTTCACGTCGAGGCTGGAAAGTCAGCCACCTAGCGTGCTCCTGTCCTTCGCACACTTGGTGACCTTCAGACAGGACCCTGTCCTCTGGCGTCAAACCGTGGCCCACCAGGCTGAGGGCAGGCAGGTCTCAGTAGGTGGGACTGAAGCTGTTAACAGTGCAGCATCCTTTGCTGGTACTCAGAGAGTGGGCTGGATCAGCTGGGGGCTGTGTCCGCCCTGCAGAGAGGACAATAGACTGGAGCAGGTGTGCTGCATCTGCAGTGAAGCGGGTGGGCGTTTCCCAGGCTGGGTAACTTGAGATGTCTGCCTTTACTCTGTGCTGAGGTATCAGCTGGGGTCAGATTCCTCTGTAATTCCACCCCATCTGCCTTGTGTCTGGATCGGCCTCAGCCCGGAATGACAGGGCTTGTCACACTGGTGAGCCACCACCTGCTTGAGAGAGGGGCGCCTCTCATGACCAGAGCGTCATCCCTGCTTCCCGCAGTGCTCTGCCTGGTGCTGACTATCTCATAAACAGAGTCTCGTCAGTGTGAGACCAAGGCCAATCTGGGGGACAAAGCTGTTTTGATCAGAAAGTTGGGTGAATCGCTAAGCTTTCACCTGGCCATATTTTTGGAACAGTTCTCTCTGACTTCTTGGTGATGAAGAGTCACGCTGGCGGTTCCTTTGGGCATGCTGCTGCCTCCATGTTACCTTGCTGATGTTTTCTGGGTGAGACCCCTGAAGCTGCAGATGGGTGGTCTCTGCCACAGGTTTTTGGAGGCCGCAGTGCTCCAGATCGGCTATTGGCTGTGGGCATCGAATCCAGCCTGGGAGCGAGAGAAAGTAACAGCTCCAGACTGGAAAATAAATCCTGCTTTGCTCCCCGGCTGTGGAAGAACGCATGCCCTCAGCTGCCTGCAGAGTTGTCAGAGGTGGTGGTGACCCTGTGGGGGTTGGACCCTAAACACTGCCGCTGAAGTTCCGGATAAACAAGCAGGAGAGGAGTTGGTAGTGCGCTGGCAGGCACCTCACTGTGTTGAAGGAGGGGGCCAAGGTGGGGGTGATTCCCTGGGGAGGAGCTAGGCTGGACGAGCCGCCTCCTCGCCCGGCATTGGGTCATGCGTCAGTCATCTGTCCTGCATCCTCAGTGTCCACAAAGAGGTCCGTGACCACTCTCCATTCTGCCGAGGGCGCCTGCTGCCTTACTGTGAGGGTCATGCCTGGGCGACTGGAGCAGCACGGGGCCGCTCAGCATTCGGCGTGTAAATATTTTTAGCTTCCCGGCCACCACAGGGTCTCTGGTGGCTCCTGAACTACCTGTATTGTCTTGACAGGAAGTTAGACATAGATTTTCTGTAAAGGAACAATGTTCAGAAACATCTGTATGTTCTTTGTATGTTATTTACAAAGAACCTCAGTGCTGGATGTGGGCCATGGGCCATGGCTTGCTGACCACACAGCGGGAGCTCGGGGTGGACTGCTCGGTGTGCATGTGGCCTTGAGACGTCACCAGACCTGCTTCCCTGACGGGGGTGGCGGGACGGTGGCAGGCCCCACTGCACACCTGGGCGGGCTGGGTATGTGGCAGGTGTTGACACTGAACGTGCGGTGTGCCTGAAGCATGCCATCTGTATTGCAGTTTGTGCCCTGATTTCTGGGCCACGTGCTTTGACAGTGTCCCACCTGAAAAGGGTGATCACTGCCAGCAGTCTTCTTGGAAGTGGGCTTAGGAGTCGCTGGCAGGCTGCTGGCTCTGTGGTCTGGTTGGGGCTGGCTTCCTGGTTCTTCACACCCAGGCACCTCAGAAGGCCCCCTGTGGCTGGGGTTCTTGGGAGACTTCTTGGGAGCCTGGTGTGGAGAGGGTTCAAACACCTGACTGGGGGGCCCTGGTGTTGTGATGCCCCATGGAGTTACCTCCCTCTGGGCCGGCTTCCACGTTGAGTGATTTTGTTTGCGTCACCCATGCCGCCCAGAAGTGCAGGCTGCCTCAGGGTCGGGGGGCGGGTCCCCTCCCTTTTCCTCAAGGGTCTCCTCTCAGGAGACTCTGTCCCCTCCTGTGGCTGACACTGTCCTCATTCGACCACCACCTGCTGAACTCCCGGCCTGAGCCAGGAAGCCCCCGACGGAGGGCACGAGTGGTCTCCTGACCAGCAGCCCTGCACGGTGACTGTCGCTCTCCTGCCACGGCCGGGGACGGTCACCCTGCGGGAGGCGGGGGGAGCTGCCCAGAGCTGGGGAGCTCGACTTCTCTGGGAGCCTCGTCACCTGACAAGCGGTGACCCTGAGGGAGGGTCGGAGCGCCCTCTGCGCCAGCTGGCCTGGAGTCAAGCTCTCCTCGGGGGCAGCTCCAGTCAGAGACACTCAGCTTCCTGGGGCGGATGTCTGTGGCTGGGAGCCCCCATTGCTCATGTGGAGTGTGGCTGGTGAAGCAGACGCCACTGTCTGCTCCAGGTGGAGGCACGGGTGTTGCTGGTGGCCGGTTCTATCAGTCGGTCTTGGGGAGGGGGTGTGTGTTTGCATGAGGGCGCCGGTTAAAGGGTGTTTTCTGTCCCTGAAGCTCGACGGACCCTCAGGACGGCCCCGGGGGCAACCCCAGCATCAACAGCAGCCAGGACTCGGTGCACGAAGCCCCGAAGAAGGGCCAGCAGGTCCTCCATCGGCTGCTTGTTTGGCAAGAAGGAAAGGGGTCGGCCTGGACACCCCGGTAAGGAGGCCTTAGGACCAGGTGGGTGCTTCCCCATTCAGAGGAGGAGGGCCTGCAGGCATGTCCCTTCTGTGTCTCCCCCGCTGCCCCATGAGGCTCCTGTCACTCACGCTCGGGGTCCTCCTGGGAGCAGGAGCGGAGGAGGCGTCTGTCTTCTCGGTGGGTCCGAGATGATCGGATGAGTTAATGAGTGGGTGGGGGGATGGATGGATGGATGGATTAGTGAGTGGATGGATCGATGAACCGATGGCTGGCTCGATGGGTGGATGGAATTTGTGAGTGGATGGATGGATGGATTAGTGAGTGGATGGATGGATGAACAGATGGCTGGCTGGATGGGTGGATGAACGGAGGATGGAATGAAGAAAGCAGATGTTTATACTCCAGTGCTAGAAACATATTCTGTGAAGTTGATTGAGTAGGAGCTGGGCAATGATTATTTCCCCCAGAACACTGACAAGTGTTTGGAAATGGCCCAAGTGCTCATCAGTGAGGGGTGAGGTACAATCTGTGGACACCCAGCAAGGAACAGCCCTCCTCCTCCTTCCTGCCACCTTCCCCGTCCCCAGGAGCTCTCAGGGTTTCTGCCCATGCCCCCCACCCCACACCACAGCGACACACGTCTTCCTGGGGTCTTCTCATCACACAGTGTTATCATCAGGCCCCATCTCGCTCGCTTGGCTTCATCTCCTTGAGGACAGGATATATTCCTGCCTCTTCACCAGAAATTTGTTGAGTGTCTTGTTTGTGCTGGGTGTGGGACGTAGAGGGGTATGTAAACCAGTTGTGGTCTGGACCACAGTTAAGTGACAAGAGAGAAAAAGGAGCAGGTTATTGAATGCTATCCCTCTTATTAATAAATACAACACTGAGATGGTGGTGCATTGATTATATACCAGATGCTGGATGTGCCCGTTCCCAAGCAGGTGCTGCCACCTCCCCATTTACAGAGGAAGACACAGTGATGGTCACGCGGTCAGGGAGTGGTGAGGGCAGCTTCACACCCACGCAGTGGGACCATGTACTTTGCCGAGCCCCAGCCACCTCTCTGGTGGATGCAACAGGAATGAGATGGTTCTATGGCATCATTGATTGAATGGACATGAGTTTGAGCAAACTCAAGGAGATAGTGAAGGACAGGAAAGCCTGGAGTGCTGCAGTCCACACAGTGGCAAAGAGTCAGACACAACTGAGTGACTGAACTAAAGCCTGGATGTGTGCTAACCTGCTTCAGTCGTGTCTGACTCTTTGCGACCCCGGGGACTGTAGCCCACTAGCTCCTCTGTCCATGGGATTCTCCAGGCAAGAATACTGGAGTGGGTTGTCATGCCCTCCTCCAGGCCATCTTCTCGACCCAGGGACCAAACCCACATCTCTCATTATCTCTTGCATTAGCAGGCAGGATCTTTACCGCTAGAGCCACCTGGAAAGCCACAGTGAACACTGCCAACTAGGAAATGCAGAAACGAAGGGCTGCTCCTAATTTAAACTGGAAGAGCAGCAAGTACAGGTTGTAACGAGGAAAACACACGATGAGGGACAACAGTGCCGACAGAAACAAGCAGGGATGCGTTCACCCACATAAAGAAAACATCTGTGCCATTCGGAAGAGGAGCCTGTCAACCCTTGGAGGGACAGTTGGAACCAGAATGAAAACCGAGGCCATGGTCAGCAGTGCCCACGCACACAGCCCATGTGGCGTGGTGTCACTCACCGGGCTTCCTGCGTCCCCAGAGCCACTGACGGTAACATTTCTGAGTGTTAGGCCGGCAGCGTCCCGAGTGAGCTAAGGCATCGCTGCTGTCCTTCCAGTGCTGCTGCGGGGCCCTCTGTGGGCAGCCAACCTCATCCCCTGCCCCGCCGCCCACTGGGGCCCGACTGTCCCCCTGGGATCCTTTCAGCCCTTGAGCTTGGATGTTCCCAGCCCTCCACCACACCAGACTGGGACGCGACTCAGGACTTGGGCCTGAGTTATCAAGGCGATTGTGAATCTGGAAGGACACAGTCCTGGGGCCCGTGAGACAGCAGGAGAGCAGAGCCCCCACGGGGAGGAAGCAGAGTCGGGGAACATGCCCACAGCCACGGCTGCCTCCTGCACAAGTGCCCCTTCGCCTCTCCTTGACCTGAAACAGAGCCCAGCTGCTGCTGCTCCGCAGGTGCTTCCTGGAGATGCACCTCCTGCAAGAGCCATTGTCCTGCGGCTCTGGGGCTGCCTGAGTGTGCTCAGGAGCATCAGACAAGTGGAGCTGCCACGCCTCATACTGGAGGTGGGGGGCCTGATAGTGGGGAACGGCCTGAGGCCGGGGGAGGGTCTGAGGGTGGGGGAGGGCATGATGATGGACTAGGGTCTCATGCTGTGGGACGGTCTGATGCGGGAGATGCCTGACGCTGAGGGAAGGTCTGATGCTGGACTAGGGCCTGATGCTGTACTAGGGCCTGATGCTGGGGGAGGGCCTGATGCTGGGGAACGTCTGATGCTGGACTAGGGCCTGATGCTGGGGGGAGGGCCTGATGCTGAACTAGGGTCTGATGCTGGACTAGGGCCTTATGCTGGGGGGAAACGACTGATGCTGGGGGGCAACCTCTGATCCTGGACTGAGGTCTGATGCTGGGTGAGGGCCTGACGCTGGAGTAGGGCCGGATGCTGGATGAGGGCCTGATGCTGGACTAGGGTCTGATGCTGGGGGAGGGCCTGATGCTGGTAAGATCTGATGCTAGGTGAGGAACTGACACTGG
Source organism: Cervus canadensis (assembly GCF_019320065.1). Lineage (NCBI taxonomy): Eukaryota > Metazoa > Chordata > Mammalia > Artiodactyla > Cervidae > Cervus > Cervus canadensis. The sequence continues at coordinate 3,449,340 of NC_057415.1, read as the reverse complement.
GGGAGGGTCTGCTGCTGGAGGAGGGCCTGATGCTGTGGACTAGGGCCTGACACTGAGGAAGGGTCTGATGCTGGGTAGGGTCTGATGCTGGACTAAGGCCTGACGCGGAGGGAGGGTCTCATGCTGGGTGAGGGTCTGATGCTGGGCTAGGGCCTGATGCTGGGGGAGGGCCTGATGCTGGGTGAGGGCCTGACACTGGAGGAGGGCCTCCTGAGACCCTGTGGTGGCCGGGAGCAACCTGAGACCCTGTGGTGGCCGGGAAGCTGAAAATATTTACACCCCGAAAGCTGAGCGGCCCGGTGCTGCTCCAGTCGCCCAGGCATGACCCTCAGAGTAAGGCAGCAGGCGCCCTCGGCAGAATGGAGAGTGGTCACGGACCTCTTTGTGGACACTGAGGATGCAGGACAGATGACTGACGCATGACCCAATGCCGGGCGAGGAGGCAGCTCGTCCAGCCTAGCTCCTCCCCAGGGAATCACCCCCACCTTGGCCCCCTCCTTCAATACAGTGAGGGGCCTGCCAGCACACTACCAACTCCCCTCCTGCTTGTTTATCCGGAACTTCAGCAGCAGCATTTAGCATCCAACCCCCACAGGTCACCACCACCTCTGACAACTCTGCAGGCAGCTCAGGGCGCGCGTTCTTCCATAGCCGGGGAGCAAAGCAGGATTTCCTTTCCAGTCTGGAGCTGTTACTTTCTCTCCCTCCCAGGCTGGATCCGATGCCCACAGCCAACAGCTGATCTGGAGCACAGCGGCCTCCAAAAACTTGTGGTAGAGACCACCCATCTGCAGCTTCAGGGGTCTCACCCAGAAAACATCAGCAAGGTAACATGGAGGCAGCAGCATGCCCAAAGGATCCGCCAGCGTGACTCTTCATCACCAAGAAGTCAGAACTGTTCCAAAAACATGGCCAGAGTGAAAGCTTAGCGATTCGCCCAACTTTCTGATCAAAACAGCTTTGTCCCCCAGATTGGCCTTGGTCTCACACTGACGAGACTCTGTTTATGAGATAGTCAGCACCAGGCAGAGCACTGCGGGAAGCAGGGATGACACTCTGGTCAGGAGAGGCGCCCCTCTCTCAAGCAGGTGCTGGCTCACCAGTGTGACAAGCCCTGTCATTCTGGGCTGAGGCCGATCCAGACACAAGGCAGATGGGGTGGAATTACAGAGGAATCTGACCCCAGCTGACACCTCAGCACAGAGTAAAGGCAGACATCTCAAGTTACCCAGCCTGGGAAACGCGCACCCGCTTCACTGCAGATGCAGCACACCTGCTCCAGTCTATTGTCCTCTCTGCAGGGCGGACACAGCCCCTAGCTGATCCAGCCCCCTCTCTGAGTACCAGCAAAGGATGCTGCACTGTTAACAGCTTCAGTCCCACCTACTTAGACCTGCCTGTCCTCAGCCTGGGGGGCCACGGTTTGACGCCAGAGGACAGGGTCCTCTCTGAAGGTCATCAAGTGTGCGAAGGACAGCAGCACGCTAGGTGGCTGACTTTCCAGCCTCGACGTGAAACCAGGCGCTGAAACTCGGCTCTGGGCTGCAGATGGGAACCACTAAGGCTGCAGCCTGAACTACACGTGACGCCCGTGCCAGCAGTCTGGCTGCCTGTGGGCCTCTGTCCTTGTCACAGAGCAGGCCTCTGGTAGGACCTGATCTCCAGCTGCAGGCTTCCCAAAACACCTCCCTCCCCAGCAACTCAGAATCTGAAGAGCTTCCAGAAACCACAGCCTTTCTCGGCTAAGGTCAATTGAGAGAGAGTTACTTCTGGCAAATCTTGCCCTCAACAAGTGGATTCCCAACTTTTCAATGGAAGGGGAGGGCTGAGAGACGACCCTGCTGACCCTGGCGAGGTCAAGCACGCCAGGACTGACACCACATGGGTCGGCACTTACCTTGTCCATCCTGTCCTGCTCCACGCCAAACTTCCCTCTGTAGCCGTGCGAGGCTTTGTGTCCCATTTCCAGCTCTTTCGCCCTGAGGGTCTGGTGTTCTTGAAACACATTCTCCCGCAATTTGTGGATACTTCGGAGGGAAGAGATGGAAGACGAACAAATCCGTCAGACAGACAGCCAAGACATGCCCCCCATCTCTGCTCTTTTTCACTTACGTCATTCTGAAAAGGAAAAGAAAGAACGAGGACACCCCACACCCTGGATTGTAAAACAGCCCCGCACCCACCCACCCAAAAACCTGGGAGGATCTACTTGAGGAGACGGGAAAGGTGGGCAGACTGGCGGCTCCTACCACAAAATCACGGTCGGTCCTCCCAGTTGTCGGCTCCCCCGTTGTCCGGGGTGATGGAAACAGTGTGGACGGCCGAGGCTTTCCACATCTGGAAGAGCACCGCTGAGGGTCACAGACGCCAGGAGAGCCCTGCCCAGAGACCCACACAGATGCCCTGCCCGGGACCCCAAAACCCTGGACAGCACAGGGAGGGCAGGGAGCTATGTGCTCAAGAGGGCCACTCATGGGACATCCCTGGGGGTCCAGCAGCTAAGACTCCTTGCTCCCAATGCTGAGGGCCCAGGTTCAATCCCTGGTCAGGGCACTCGATTCCTACATGCCACAACCCTTAAAATAAAAAAGGTCACTCATAATCCCCGTGCCTGAGTGACACCGGAAGGATGAAAAGAAACCTAACATGAGAGCAGTCACAGGGCAGAAACACAGAAGAAATACTCCTAGCTACAACTCAAATGAGAAAATTTTCTGCAAAATAAAAACAGTCCCGTGTGCTACTTCACTGAAAGGGAACCTCCACGACTAAGTCTCCTGACAACAGTGTTGTCCAATTTCCATGGATAGAGGAGCCTGGCGGGCTACAGTCCATGGGGCCACAGATTCGGACATGACTGAGTGACTAGCATTCTCACACTTTCATATAGATGTACGTATGAGAAGCACTCCCGAAAGGGATGGTGACATGACTGAGCTAGAACTCAGAGCAGTGACTGCTATCGGAATGTGAAGAATGGTGACTCGGGGAGCAAAAGAGAAGCAAGCTGCGTCTCTAATGAACAGGTACGGTTACTTCATAAGACCAGCACTCCAATTCTCCGAGCCACCAGCTCAGCACCTCTTCCCTAAGACCACAGGATAGCCCTGACTAGACACTGCACTGCTAGACATGACAGATGCCTAGAATCCCCTTGTTCCCCAGGACCAGACTCGTCACAGGCATACACCGTATGTGCTGACGTGTGGCCTGGCATGCATTAGCAACCAGACAGAAGATGCTCTGCTGGCCTTCCTCAACTCTGCCTTTAGAAATCTTAACTTGTGTAGGTTGCTTAGTACATTCTGGGTACTGCAGTTATCATCCAGCATCTATGAAAATCTTGCAAGGGTAGCTAGTGATAGGCTCAAATCTATAATAATCTATTCCCTCTCAATATTTTTAATTAAAAAAATCATGAAAACAACTCTTTGAAAAATTAAAGGCCTGTTTTGGTTTTGTTTTTTTTCAAATCCGAAGATAATGCCTCTAGAACCCTACCTCACACCAACACAAAAATTAACTGGAAAAAAATGGATCAAAAAGTCTAAGTGTCTGAAGTAAAACTATTATATTCTTAGAAAAAAAAACATAAGCACAGATTTTCATCACCTTGAATTCGACAACAGACCTTAGATGCTTTGCTGTCACTAAAAGCACAAGTGAAAACAGAAAAAAACAAACTGGACAAAATTTTAAACTTTTGGCTTCAAAAGATACCCATCAAAATGAACACTATTTACAGAATGAGAGAAAATATTTTCAAATCATCTATCCAGAATATATAAAGAATTCTTACAAGTCAATAATAAAAGGGACAGTTAACCACATTTTGAAAAGGGGAAAGGATCTGAACAGACATTTTTCCAAAGACATATAAGTGGATGATAAGCTTGTGAACAGACAGTATCACTAACCATCAAGGGAATGCAAATCAAAGCCGACTTTTGAGATACGACTGCACAAGTTTTAGGGTAGCTACCTTTCAAAAAACAGAAAACAAGTTTGGTGAGGGTGTGCAGAAATCAGAAGGCTCTTATGCTGGTGGTGGAAATGGAAAATCAAAGAATCTGGCAGTTCTTCAAAGGGTTAACACACAGAGGTGCCACAAATCCCAGCAACTCCATTCCTAGGAATATAAAAAACTTGTTCACAGAGCATCACTACCAACAGCCCAAAGTGAAAAGAACCCAATATCCTTGTGAAGTGATAGACACGCAGCAGGTGGTCTATCCAATCCATGGAATGTTACTAACATCTGACGACAAAAGGAGTGAAGTATTGACATCCACTACAACACGGACAACGCTTTGCAAATCGTCCACGCTAAGTGAAGAAGCCGGACACAGAAGACCATACATTACACAGGCCCATTTCTATCAGTGGCCAGATCTGGTAAGTCTACAGCGAGACAAAGTAGATAGTGTTGCCTAGTGTTGGGGGGTGAGGGAATATGATAAGGTTTCTGAGGTGATGAAACCACCAACACCGAGTTACCAGCCGTCCACGTGCCCACCCTCTCCAGTGTAGCAGAGGAAACAGGTCTCATACGGCCCACTCTCCACACCACCGTGACCCAGAGGACTCCCCTCCCACCCCTGCCTCCTGCACAGTCAAAGACAGGACCTCTGATGGACAAGGGCCCCAGGACGCAGCCCACTGCAACACAGGGCAGACCCCAGGGCTCCCAACGTTCTCTCTCAGCCAGGCGCTTGCCCAGCCCCTGCTGCACTGCACCGACCAAAGATCAGAATCACCAAGGACTCCATGCAAGTGAACTTTTTGACAGTCTGCTTCTCACAATGCTTCAAGGAAAAGGTCATGGGGGACACACTGCCAGTTACTGACGGGGGTATGGAGCAGAGCATCAAAGACAACCCCGCACACCCTTGCCATCTCGGGTCTGGGAACACTTTCCACCCCGAGAGGCGTGGGCCAGCCTCCGGCACCAGCTCCCCGACTCAGCTGCCGTCAGGCTCTGCCCAGCGCCGGCTCCTCCACTTCCCTCAGGCCCAGCCCCTTCCCCTCAGCTCCCCCCCACTGCCCCCACACCCGTCCCTTCCCCAGAGCCCCGGGCCCCCGTCCCTCAATCCCGGCCTGGCCTGCTTCCTCAAGCCCGGGCCCTTGCCTCAGCCCCCGGCCCACCCATCCCCTTCTCTGACCTCCGCCCCCAGCCCGGGGAAGCCGCGCGAATCCGCCAGCGCAAATGCCACAAAACCGCTCGCAGACGCCCAGGGTTGGTCTGGCCAGGCTCCACACTGCCCAGCCACCACCGCGCCTGCAGCTCCCAGGGGCCCCGCTCCACTTCCGCTTCCACGAATGGGGCGGGCCGCACTCGGGTCCAGGGAGCCTCTCCCTGCATGAAACTCCTTTAGAACTGGGCTCTCCTGATCCCGTGGGTGAGGCTCAACGGTACACCCTGGGGTTCAAATGGGACTGGACAAGGACGAGGACCAGGACAAAAAAACACTAGTTCTGTGTCAACGAGGGAAGCCACCACCTTTCCAGATCTCACAGCGGGGCCTGCACCGAGGGCCCGGGGGATGCAGAATCACAAGTGATAACTCCGGACCCCCCACAGCAGGAATGGAGCCTACCTGGCAAGAACCTTCTCTCTGGTCCGGGCTCCAGTGCGGTGTGCTGCCGCTATCTCCACCGCTGATCCATCAGGAGCAGCTCACACGTCTTCTAGAGAGTATGGTCACATGACCTGGACCTGGCCAATCGGTGTCTTCCACCACTCCACATGTTCCAGGGTGGCTATAGTCCAAAAAACAGAAAACAAGTTTGGTGAGGGTGTGCAGAAATCAGAAGGCTCTTATGCTGGTGGTGGAAATGGAAAATCAAAGAATCGGGCAGTTCTTCAAAAGGTTAACACACAGAGGTGCCACAGATCCCAGCAACTCCATTCCTAGGTATAGAGAAAACTTGTTCACAGAGCATCACTCCCAACAGCCCAAAGTGAAAAGAACCCAATGTCCTTGTGAAGTGATAGACATGCAGCAGGTGGTCTATCCAATCCATGGAATGTTACTAACATCTGACGACAAAAGGAGTGAAGTACTGACATCCACTACAACACGGACAACGCTTTACAAATCGTCCACGCTAAGTGAAGAAGCCGGACACAAAAGACCATACATTCTACAGGCCCATTTCTACGATAAGGAACACGATAAGGTTTCTGAGGTGATGAAACCACCAACACCGAGTTAGCCCTCCACGTGCCCACCCTCTCCAGTGTAGCAGAGGAAACAGGTCTCACACGGCCCACTCTCCACACCACCGTGACCCAGAGGACTCCCCTCCCACCCCTGCCTCCTGCACAAAGACAGGACCTCTGATGGACAAGGGCCCCAGGACGCAGCCCACTGCAACACAGGGCAGACCCCAGGGCTCCCAACGTTCTCTCTCAGCCAGGCGCTTGCCCAGCCCCTGCTGCACTGCACCGACCAAAGATCAGAATCACCAAGGACTCCATGCAAGTGAACTTTTTGACAGTCTGCTTCTCACAATGCTTCAAGGAAAAGGTCATGGGGGACACACTGCCAGTTACTGACGGGGGTATGGAGCAGAGCATCAAAGACAACCCCGCACACCCTTGCCATCTCGGGTCTGGGAACACTTTCCACCCCGAGAGGCGCGGGCCAGCCTCCGGCACCAGCTCCCCGACTCACCCGCTGTCAGGCTCTGCCCAGCGCCGGCCAGCGGGGCGGTAGGGCGAATCACGTGGTCGGCCCCGGCAGGTTAAGCCCCTACGGAGCTCGGCGGCCAGGTCGCCGCAGAGCCAGCGGGGCGCACTGGCCCGTGACACCTCAGAGCTCTGCCCAGTGGGAAGTGCGTTCCTCACACTCGCTCCTCTGGGCCAGACTCGAACAGATTCCAGGGGGAGGAAGCCGTGTCCCCCTTGACACAGACCCTCTCTAGGGGCACCAAGCTCCAATGAGAGTGATTCCCTTCCAGGTGACTCCCATCTCGCACCCTGAGGGGCTGTTCCCAACCAGAGCCGCTCCACTCTGCAGCCGTGCCGGTCGCTGCCTTTCCACTGACCTGGCTGCAACATCTCCCCGCCGGTGTGGGCCCCAGAAGTGGGAGGGAGTCGCCCATTCGGCCTTCGTGAGACCCCGGCCCCTCCCCCTCGGCCCTCCGCCCCTTGACCTCCCAAGTCGTGACCCTCTCCTTCCGGGAGGGCTCCTCTCTTTCCCTAGACCCTCTAGGCGCTCCGCCCCCTCCCTCTAACCCTCCAGGTTCTGGACCCCCTCCCCGGGGCTCCCCGCTCTTCCCGGGACCCTCTGGGCCCTTGGCCCCCTTCCCCGAACACTTAGGGCCCGGCCTCTCCCCCACCCCTTCCTCCCGAACCCCAGCTCCTCCACCCCTCCAGGAGGGCCCTTCTCTTATCCTAGACGCCCTCCTCAACTCTCTGGCCCCTTCCTCCCAGGAGCCCGGGCATCCTCCCCTCACACCCCGGACCCTCATCCCCAGCCACCTGAGGACCACGCACCCTGACCCCTCAGGCTCTGCCCCTTCTCGTGCCCCCAGCCCGCCTCCCTTTCTCCAACCTCATTCCCCTCCCCAGGACTTCCCTCAGGCCTGGTCCCGCCCCCTCAGTTCCCCAGTCCCCTTCTCTCAGCCCCCGGCTCCTTCCCTTCCCCTCAGCTCCTCCTTCCCCTACTCTTCTCTCAGCCCCCGGCCCCTTCGCTCAGCCCCCGGTTCCTCCACTCCCCTCAGTCCCCCGGTCCCCTTCCCTCAGGCCCGGCCCCTTCCCCTTAGCACCCCGGTCCCTTCCCCAGAGCTCCGGGCCCCCGTCTCTCAATCCCGGCCCGCTTCCTCAAGCCCGGGCCCTTCCCTCAGCCCCCGGCCCGCCCAGCCCCTTCTCTGACCTCCGCCCCCTGGCCGGGAAAGCCTCGCCCGCGCTACCCCCGCGAGCGAAACAGCCAGCGGAAATGCGAAGAAACCGCCGCTTTCTTTCCATTTCGGGACCTGGGGGCGCCCAGGGACCGCAGCTGAGGAACAAGCCCGTCCCTCCACCCGGCGGAGGCCGAGGTCACTCACCGACGCCCAGAGTCGATCTGGCCCGGCTAGACACTGCCCAGCCACCGCCGCACCAGCGGCGCCCGCCGCTCCGGAAGAGGAGCTCTGGTTCTGCAGGAAGGGGTGGGGCTGGGTGAGGTCAGGCTACAGCAGTGGGAGGGGCGTGAGGTCAGCCTGGGGCAGTTGGTGGCCTTCCGGCGCAGGTCAGGGCAGAGCCGCCGGCCTGAGAATGAGGGCGCTGCTGAGCCCAGGGGTTGACAGCGCTGGTTCCTGCTGTGGTCCCGGAGCTCCACCTGAAACCTGAGGGAAGCCATCTGCCCCTGAGTCCTCTGCTGCTTGTCTGTCAGCTTGTTTGAAGCACGCTGGGTTTTCTGCCCCGCTGGCTAAGTGTTGACCCTGGAAATGCAACTGTGTGGGTTTTGGCTGATTCAGGGAAGAAATGCCAGATGACACTTGGAGACTCCAGTTTAATCTGAATTCAGGTCATATCTATTTTTTCTTTTTTTTTTTTGCGTTTTTTCAATGAGTTTATTTATTTGTGGTTCTGCAGGGTCTTCATGCTTTGTGGGCTTTTCTCTAGCTGCGGCGAGCAGGGGCTGCTCTCCAGTTGGGGGGGGCGTAGGCTTCTCACTGCGGTGGCTCCTCTTGTTGCAGAGCACGGGTTCTGGTGCCCACAGACCTCAGTACTGTGGCTCCCACGCTCCAGAGCACCGACCCAGAGGCTGTGATGCATGGACTCAGCTGGTCTGCCATCTGGGGTCTTCCCAGACCAGGGGTGGAACTCGCATCCCCTGCTTTGGCAGGGGGGCGATTCTTTACCACTGAGCTGCCAGGAAAGCACTCAGGCTATTTTAGATGCTAGTTTTCCACGCTCCTATCTGGTGAGAGAGGCCTGGGAGCTGGCTGTCCTCAGCCACAGTCCTGGCTCTGCCATCAAATGTGCCGGGGCTTCTGGCAAGCGCCTGCTCCTCCCTCAGTTGTGTGTGACTCTTTGCGATCCCACGGACCATAGCCCGCCAGGCTCCTGTCCATGGGATTTCCCAGGGAAGACTACTGGAGTGTGGTGCCATTTCCTTCTCCAAGGTCATATCTCTTGAAAGTGAAGTGAAAGTCCGTCATTCGTGTCCGACTCTTGTGACTTCATGGGCTATACAATCCATGGAATTCTCCAGGCCAGAATACTGGAGTGGGTAGCCTTTCCCTTCTTCAGGGGATCTTCCCAGTCCAGGGAATGAACCCAGGTCCCCCGCATTGCAATCAGATTCTTTACCAGCTGAGCCACCATGAAGCCACCAGAGATGCCCATGAATACTGGAGTGGGTCGCCTGTCCCTTCTGCAGCCAATCAGGATTCCGACCCAGGAATCACACCGGGTCTCCTGCATGGCAGGAGAATTCTTTACCAGCTGAGCTATAAGAGAAGCGCAGTATCTCTTAAGGCCAGCTATTCATTGATATCTCTGAAGGCCAGCTATTCTTTGTAGGATTTCCCTAATTAGTCTTCACAGGAGTAAGGTAGCAACCTGCTAAGGTCGCAATTGATGCCCTTTTTCTAGAAAAGAAAAGTGGGGCTCAAAGGAGTGGGTAACACAGCTACAGCAAGGAAGTGTGTACCTAGACAAAACCCCCAGATTCTGCTGTTAGAACTCAGGGAAGCCATGTGGTGTGGCTTGTTCATGTGACAAGGGCTAAGGCTCCCAGCCCACCCTGGATGCTGTGGGGACCCGATTTGGTAACTGCCCTCTGGCAGCTCTGAGACTCACAGAAGCAGTTTGCACTGAAGAGAGGAAGAACACGTCCCTTCATCCTCCCCACCACACCCTCTGGGTACTCCCACACCCTGCCCCCTTTCTCTTGCTTTGTGAGGGAATAAGTGTCACGCTCAGGTGACCACATTGGCTGTCCACTCTTCACAAGGTACCAACTGGAGCTGCTACAGGAGAGGCCAAGAGCCTTTGCCCCTGAGTACCTCTGTTTCCTTTGCACTGTGGGGGCCCTGCTCCACACTTGCACACCAGAGGCCTTTTCTGAGACATGCAGGGAACCTCCCTCAGTTTGCAACAGGTTGCATCCATTGCTGTCCATTCAATGCCTCCCTTGAAATTCAGCTCATGAGCTCCGTTGTCTGCTTCGCGGCCCACCTGGCTGCCACAGGAGGGACAGAGCTGACAATGAATCCAAAGCTCAGCTCTGACAGCTGGGAATCTGTGTATAAAGGACCTGATTATTCACGCTGTAGAGGCTGTAGTAGGCTCCAGGGATCTGTAACCAGGGCTTGGGGTAAAGTGACTCCACAGCTGTTTTAATGCCTGGGGAGGGTTCTGGCTATAGTGGGGGTGGGGTGAGTGTCCTGAGGTTCTGAAGGCCCACTGTGTGTAGGTTCACGGCGCACAGAGAAGAGAAGGCGGAGTCCTGCCCTGGAGGTGGTCACAGCTCATGGGCGAGCCAGCCAGGCAGCCAGGGCACGATAGCACCTGATCTGACTTCATGAGTGAATGGTGTGGGGGCAGAGGAAGAGAACCGGGTCTGCTCCCTTATGTGGTGCCCGGGGAAGGTTGTCATCAGACTAAACACTAACTATGGTGATGACCATCACTGCTGTGTGCAAAGGGTTTACATTGGCGTGTGTCTTCATCTGAGCGCTCAGGCTGTCTCTAGACAAGACTGGCCATGGGCATTGCCTCTCCTTCCAACTTGAGATGTTTTATCCCTTCCTTACTGAACATTCATTTCCAAGAGGGTTTTTGGGCCGCAAGGATATTGGGATTTTCTCTAGCTTTGTCTCAGGAGGAACGCGTTTCCAGTTGTTGGTGTGGTTTGTTTTTCCCGCTGTCTTTCTTGGTTTATTTTGTGAATTTGTTTCTGCCAGAGGAATAGCTCAGAATCTGCCTTCTGGCTGAGATGTGACACTGACAACAGCAAAGCCTACCTGGATATCATGACCACATTTGTGGAAAGGGCTTTGTTTTGCAGAAGACCTCTTGAAAGTACCTACACGGTCCTTTCAGATACCCAAAGGCTATTTGAAATGAAATTAAAAAAAAGAATTCTCAAGTTTAGTCTTACAATATGTGGGGAGTCAGCGAAATCCCCTGGAGAAGGAAAACACTACCCACTCCAATATTCTGGCCTAGAGAATTCCATGGAGTATATAGTCCATGGGGTTGCAAAGAATCAGACAGAATCGGAGGACTGAACTACAACAGCAGTGAAGCTTCAGCATTTGTCAAACAGAGACACCAACACTATTTGCATGACTCTGTGCGTGTTCAGGTGCTCATTCGTGTCCGACTCTTTGCAGCCCTGTGGACTGTAGCCCCCAAGATCCTCTATCCGTGGAATTTTTCAGGCAAGAATACTGAAATGGGTTGCCATTTCCTCCGCCAGGGGATCTTCCCGACCCAGGGTTTGAACCCAGGTCCCCTCCAGGTCCTACATTGCCTGGCGGGTTCTTTTCTGCTGAGCCACCTGGGAAACAAGTCATTACATCCCTGGCTTATGCTAAAGTGCTTCACTTAGCGTCTGGTACTCGGGAAATTCTCACCGGTGATGTGAATATTCAGTCATCTATCATTATTGCTCATAAAATAATGGAATGGCCGTGCTCACAAAGGAGAAAGAAGAGCCTTTCCAAGTCCAATCAAATCCTTCGCCACACATAACTTTTTTAAAACTTCTGACTTTGAAATAAACATGAAGCATAAAGACATTGGTTATGGCCACCAGAAAAGATCAAGTCGTCCTAATAAGTGACGAGGCTTCTCCCGGTTCCAACATGCATGCATTGTTTCCCCGGCACGACCCAGCACTTCTCTGACAGCAGCTGGGGGTCCTGCAACTTAACTCATTGTGGACACTGCCTATCTGGGGGTAGTGCCAGACCCCACAGGTTAAAGGCCCAGCCCTACAAGACCCTCCCACCACTCCAGCCATCATTTGCAAGCCCAGATTGTCACCTGCACCTAGACCCACCGGCTACCCATTCAGAGGTTCTAACGTCTTTGGGTTCTATTCATTTGTCGAGTGGTCAGGGAACTCAGAGAAACATGTTGCCTACTAGGTCACAGCTTTAATGTTAAAGGTAATAAAGTCAGGAACAGCAGATGGAAGGGGATGCACAGGACAGGCTGTGTGGAGGGGAGGCACGGAACTTCAAGCTCTCCAAGCCCCGCTTTCCCCAAATCTGCATGTGTTCATCAACCCAGAAGCTGTCCAGACCCTGTTTGGGGCTTTTTATGGAGGAGTCATCACACAAGCACAGTTGATTAAATCACTGGCTGTTGGTGATTGCTTCAACCAGAAGCCCTTCTGGCTTTCCCAGACATGGTGGGGGGAGGTGGTGTGGGGGAGGAACTGGAAGTTCCAATCCTCTAACCATGTGCTTCATTACCCTGGCAAGCAATGCCCGCCTTTCGAAAGGAGGCACTCTTGGAACAGTCACCTCATTCACCTACCAAGAGACACCTTGACTGCTCTCCCCACTTAGGAAATTCCCAGAGTGAGGAGCTCTGTGCCAGGAGTGGGGGACAAAGACCAAAAATACATTTCTTATTATTAGTACAGATCACAACATCACAGTGACCCCAAATTTCAGTGATAATTTGGTTCTATAGCCTTAAAATTTTCTCAGCAGTTGATTGGACCTTTTTTAAACAAAAATTGGGGGGGCCACACCTCGAGGCTTGCAGGGATCTTAGTTCCCCAACCAGGGACTGAACCCACACTCCCTGCATAGGAAGGCAGAGTGTTAACTGCTGGGCCACCAGGGAAGTCCCTGATTGGGCCTTTTTTAGATAAAACTGTTACCGTGGCATCAACTAAATGGTTCAAGATTTCAAAAAGCTGGCGCTGAGCATGGGCCACCTTCCTGTGGTGTCTTCAGATCATAACTGACTTTTCCATGGCCGCTGCAGCCCCAAGCTTTCCCCTGAGATGAGTCAGGCCCCAGGAAGCCTGTTGCCTTCCCCTGCTCTATTCAGGGGCTGCCGGGCACAGGCAGCGTGCGGGGTGTGAGCAGGTCCAGCCAGCACCATTAGCGGACAGATGCCCGGGATGACTCATTCCTGGGGTGCTCTGATTACAAGAAATGAGAGGGTTTGGAGAACAAGATAGTCTAGGAGAGAGCCCAGCCACATCACCTTGCCCATTTTGAAACAAATTTGGGGCTTATGCGTCTTCCCCAGGGAGAAAGAAATCCATGGACTCCAATTGGATACTCGAGCAATGACCCCCAAAAGATGAAGAGTCTTAAAGTGGGATTTCTCAGCTTTGGGATTGCTGGCATTTGATATCTTGCAGCATTCCTAAATACAACCAAAAATGTCCTCAGATTTCACCAGTGTTCCTTGGACCCCAACGTGAGGGACAGCTGGACAGGCTTGACCAGGAGCAGGGATGAATGAAATGAAAGTTGCTCGGTCATGTCCAACTCTGCAACCCCATAGACTATACTTATAGAGTCGATGGAATTCTCCAGGCCAGAATACTGGAGTGGGTTGCCTTTCCCTTCACCAGGGGATCTTGCCAACACAAGGATCAGACCCAGGTCTCCGGCATTGCAGGCAGATTCTTTACCGGCTAAATCGCAAGAGAGGCCCCAGGGAAGCCCAGGAGCAGGGATGGGGGGATGCAAAAGGACAGTGAAGCAAGAGGAATGGGGGCAGGTGAAGTCCGTCCTCCTGAGATGTCTGCTGGCCTGGTCGTCTGCAGTTGTGACCAGGCAGGGTGTGGAGGTCACAGGGGCGCAGAGGTGTATGACCCACTTTGCTCCCCCTGGGCCAGCGAGTGTGTGAGGCTGAGCCGCTCCGGGGCAACATGGGCTGTGAGCCCCACACAGGCGAGGCCCCTGTGTGCAGCACGAGCCTTTCTCCCGAGTCAGGAGGTTTACTTGTTGAGAAGACATCCCGTGATGACCGGGGGAAGACCAGCCTGGCTGAGGTCGTGATCAATTGGTGGATTTTAGGGACACGGAACATTGGGTGTCCCAGGTGGGGCTTCTGATACCGACATCCACAACCTGGGTTGACGGGGAGGCTTAAAACAATACGAATCGACTCTCTCCCAGTTCTGGGGGCCAGAAGTCTAAAGCCGAGGGTCAACAGGACCAGGACCCCGACCCGGGCTCTGGGGGAGCGTCACTCCCGGCTCTTCCAGTTTCGGGGTCTCCAGGCATTCCTGGCTTTGTGGCCACAGCCCCCCAGCATCCACTTCCCCCTCACACGGCCTCCTCTCTGTGTTTCTTCAGCCTCTTATAAAGACACCCGTCACTCTGCATAAGGCCCACCTAATCCTCTGTAACCTTATCTAACTTGATTTCATCTGCAAAGACCCCATTTCCGAATAAAGCCCTCTTCGCAGATATGAGGAGTTGAGGTGTGGGTGTCTCTTTTGGAGGGCACCATTCATCCCGCAACAAAGCTGAGACATTACACATGAGCGGTTATCCCAGGAGTGGGGGGAGTTCATGCGGGAACCCTCAAGTACAGCCATGGGTGGGGGAGGCATGGCTCGTGGTTGGAGGGCTGAGCAGGGCAGGTGGTCTGGCGGGGACCAAGCCTTGGCCTGGCTGCCTCGGTAGAGGGTTCCGGGGGGTGCATGGAAGCCCCTGAGGTCATCAGGATGCAGGTTCTGAGTTAGCAGGTCTAGGAGTGCCCCACACTGGGCTTCTCACCTGCTCCCAGGGTGTATAAACTGCTGACCCTGGTCCATGCTTGGAGGTGCAAGGAGCGTGCAGGCCTGTTTCCCAGGAGCCGTCAGAAGCTTCCCCAAGGAAGCCCCCCCGCCCCTGCAGTGTCCACACAAGTCCCCGATCCCCTGTCTGGTGCCCCAGAGGTAGCCCAGACAGAGACCCGCACACACACTGGGTGCCCCGGGCCAGGCACCCAGCAGAGCGGGGACTGGTGGGTCTGGAAGAATCGTGCTCATAACTTCGCATACAGAACGGATGGAGGCTGAGCCTGGCCGACTGGCTGTGACCAGAGGTGACCCACTTGCCCCCCACCCTCCTCCAGGCACCGTGGGCCCAGAGGAACTCAGCCTAAAAATTGCTTCCCCAGCCACCCACAAGAGGGGCCCTCGTTATCGAATTATGATCTGACAGCTTGATCCAGAAGACGGCCCCCTAAGTCAGTTTCACACATCAGGGTCCAGGAGGGGTGTCATGTCAGAGACCCCTGGGACAGCAGAGAGGATGGAAATGGTGGGAGAAGGGTCCTGGAGGCAGGCGGCCCAGGCCTTCCTTCTGCAGGAGCGCCTCTTCCGCCCATCCCCCACTGCCCTGTCCCTCCGATGGCCAGGGTTCCCAGGAAACGGACAAGAGCAGCTTGTGGGCCAACATGTTTCCTTGTACCTGAAATCCATCAGCATTTTTCAAGTCCAACCTCAAAGCCAGGGCATTATTTATGTCCAGTGGTCATTGCCGAGAAGGCCACACAGGAAAATCCCAGCTGTGTACCAGAGGTGACAGAGGCCCGCACTGCCCTGATGTTGAGCTTGACTCCGGTTTTGGCAGAATTGTTAAGGCTGCAGACACGTGAACCGTACAAGGTCAGTTTGCTTTCATGTGGCCGTTCGGGGCTCGCCACCATACCCCAAGGCTGGCGGGCTGCAGTTTCTCCCCGTTCCTCCCCGGAGATGGTGTGAGCCACAGCGGCATCTCTTTCCTGGTTTTGTGGATGTTGGTTTTAGAAAAGCAAGCGAGGAGCTGCCTGTTGGAGGATGGGAGCTGCCTCAACACCAGACTCTAGGACCCCCGGGTAGGCGGTGAGGGTACCTGAGCTCCCAGGCCGGCTCAGACCCCGCCCAGCCACTCTGAGGCCACGGGTGTGGGTCCAGACCCAGCCCGGCCACTTCCTGGGGGCTGAGCAGCCTCAGGCAAGTGGTTTCCCCACTCGGGACCTCAGTTTTTCTGTCTGAGGAATGGAGGTGATGGCACATCCTCCCTGCTGGGGGTGGGCAGGGCTGCCGTGGACACGGGGTTGGGGGAAGGGCATGTTTCTTGCCGTTTCCAGTTGAGGCCTTGTGGGCATGAGCTGGTGTCCGAGTGCGTTCCCAGACTTGGCTCAGTGTGGTGATGAGCATGGAGTTGGGGGGCGGTGGTCCCTCCTCATAGCCTGGACATCGGGGTGGGGGTTCTCGACTTTGAGGCACCTGAAGTCTAATTTCAGCAGCTCCATATGTAAGGACAGTGCAGCACCAGATGTTCTCAGGGACTTGTCGTCCCGGACGCAGACCCCCATCCCCACCCCACCCTGTGTGGGCATCCTGACCCGGATTGTGGTACAGGGGTCAGATCCCTTTACCGAGGGAAGGAACTGAGGCTCTGAGAGGCGGGGCAAGGAGATCCAGGGCCTTGGGCCCCACAGGGGCAGAGCCAGCACTTGAACCTGGGTGCTGGGTCCTCACGTGAGACTCTGCCCTGAACCGTGAAAACTGGACTGTAGAGAGGGCTGAGTGCCAAAGAATTGATGCTTTTGAACTGTGGTGTTGGAGAAGACTCTTGAGAGTCTCTTGGACTGCAAGGACATCAAACCAGTCAATCCTAAAGGAAATCAACCCTGAATATTCACTGGAAGGACTGATGCCTGAAGCTGAAGCTCCAATACTTTGACCAACTGATGTGAAGAGCTGACTCATTGGAAAAGACCCTGATGCTGGGAAAGATTGAGGGCAGGAGGAAAAGGGGGCGTCAGAGGATGAGATGGTTGGATGGCATCACTGACTCCATGGACATGAGTTTGAGTAAGCTCTGGGAGATGGTGAAGGACAGGGAAGCCTGGTGTGTTGCATCGATGGAGTCTCAAAGAGTCGGACGTGACTTAGTGACTGAACAACAACAAAATGTGGTCTTCAGCCCCCATCTCACTCCTACCCCCAGGCTCAGTGCCTCTGCCATGAGCCTCTTCTACAGTGAGGTGTCAGGGGCCGTTGTCTAGTCCCAAAGCTATTCATATTTATATTCATAATTGCACCATTACACATTCACTTCTTTGGCCCTAAAGTTTTTATGTCTCTTGAGTCTTAAGCACTAAGGCTTTTATACACCCCACCTGGCTTCCTTTGGGCCTCTCTTGGTTTTATGGAAGTGTACTTGTTATAAAGTGAATTCTGGACATGTTTTAAGACTCTTGTCTTTAAAGTTCGTCAAGGACAGCTCCGCCCGGGTCCCAGGTAGTCGGGCTGAAATCTGTGCCCTTCAGGTTGCGGTTCTGACGTCCTCCCATGTCTCTAGGCCGGCTGTGTGCCAGAGTCAGCTCTTTCTGGCTCCTCGGGAACTCTGCCAGCCAGGTGTAAACCCTTTAGTACATGAATCAGGCCACGGCGGGAGTATTTACACCGTGGAAATTGGCACATGATCCAGCTACAGATCAGGGTTGGGTTTTCTTCCTGGAGAGCAGGGGGTGGGCAGGGGGCTGCATACGTTATCAGCTTGCTCCTGCTCTGTGCCCACGTGTCTCCCTTTCCTGAAGAGGTCAAGGGTCTTCTAAAGTGTCTACTATTTTTGCTTCTCGTTATGACACTTTTTTATTTCTGCACGTTCTGTTTGGTTCTTTTCTAAGTTGGCTGTGTCATTTTTTTTTAATGGTTTCCTGTCCTTTGAAGGACCTTTCTAT
Organism: Cervus canadensis; assembly: GCF_019320065.1. Classification (NCBI taxonomy): domain Eukaryota; kingdom Metazoa; phylum Chordata; class Mammalia; order Artiodactyla; family Cervidae; genus Cervus; species Cervus canadensis. The sequence continues at coordinate 3,431,699 of NC_057415.1, read as the reverse complement.
CTTGAGGGTTATTTCTGTAAACGAGGAGAGCTTAACCAGTTTATTAGATTTATTATCCATCTAATCCTCTCAGGATCCCAAAGTTGAAGGGGTCACTTCTGCTGGTTCTCCTCTAGCCGTCTTTCATCCTGGTGGTCCTGGCACTTTCCCCACTGGCCACCACCCTTCCACAACCCGTGGGGTAGTTCCCAAGCCTGGGAAGAAGGTGCCCTTATCCAGAAAGACTTGGCACTTGCATTCTCCACTCATCTGAGGGCGTTATGGATAGGAACACATTGAGCCAAGGTCACAGGCTGACATGCCTGGACTCACTGGGGTCCTCACCCGTTCCTTGTCCTACTTGGCACCAGCACCACCTTCCTTGTAATTCTCGGGTCTGGAGGAGGGAGGCCCTTTCTGAGTCACCTGAAAGTGTCGTCTCCTGGGAGTCCAAATCCATCTGGAGGGAAGGGTCTTCTGTTAGACTCCCCATCTGGGCAGTTGCTCCTCTGGGTCTTCTCAGGTCTTCGGCAACTTTAGTGAGTGACACTATTTTTTTTTTAATTGTTTTCCACGAGAGGCTGGATCTGAGTAATTTACCAACTCATCATCAATGTAGGCCTGTGAATGAATACATGTCTTTTATTCCTTCAACAAGCCAGGCCTTGGGAGCCAGACCCTGTGCCAAGAGCTGAGGGGTAAATCCGCCCCAACCAGTCCTGCGGCCCCAGCTCGTTCAGACAGCACGTTCTGCGTCCAGGCTCACTGGAGACAGTCAGGGTACCATGTCCAGGATGTGTCGAAGGCATGCTTATGCCAGCGCCCCATGTGACCGCGCCCGAGTAACTGCAGCAGCTCCTCCCGGGCGGTGCAGATGTGGTCAGCAGGAACCACGGTGCAGAAATGCCTCCCTGCCGACCCTTGCCCAGGGACTGAGCACTTTCCTGTCCCCTCTGGGAGCCGTCCAGGTGGAGGGAGGACGTGAGCAAGGCAGGGTCAGACCCCAGTGGTGGTCCCAGCCTGCCCCCTCGTCCACGAGTATTAAAGTGAACCCGGTGATGCGGCCAGAGGTCGGGGAAAGACCGCAGGGGGACTGTCCCCCCGGCCCTCCTGGATCACTCAGCAGATATCATCAAGCCAGACTCTCGTGAGATGACACGTTCAGGTGACCGAGAAAGGGTCGCTGTCTTCCACCTCGGAGACTGGACGGAGGGCGGTCCTGGTGCCGATCAGGAGAAGGAGGATGAGGCTCACCCCGCGCCAGATGCTGTCCCTCCTGGGGGCACGTCGGTCACCTGAGCAGACCGATCCAGCCTGGAACCAGCCTTCCAGGTCACACCCACACGGGACCCCGGTGCCAACAGGAAGAGCAGGCAGGCCCCAGGGCTGCCAAGAGTGCGCCCGGTCATTAGGGACTGACTGGGCATCACGTGCCTTGAGCACATTCGAGGCGAACACGACCCCTCCCACAGAGCAGCCGTGGCCTCAGAGGCCCTCCCGCGGTGGGGTTATCCTTGGTGCTGAGGAAGCCGAGGGCACAGAGGGGGAAGTGGTCAGATGTCCAGCCCAGGCCTCCCAACGGTGCTCTGGAGCCGTCTGTGTGTCCCTGCCGTGTACACACGCTCCCCACAGCTGGACCGTGAGCCGGGGAGGGGTGCACACAGGATGCCGTGGAGGCCCCCAGCACCCTCGGGCCTCAGCTCTCGGCACCCCCTAATTCCCTGATGGCAGTGAGGGGGCCCTCTGGGGTGGGCGGCAGCTGTGGGGTCAGGGTGGGCTGGGGAGGTGTGCTGCCCGGAAGCCCTCTGGGGGCAGCTAGGGACCCCATGCTCAGTCTCGCTGAGGCCAACCTTACAACAACCTCAGAGCCTGCCCTTAAGCGGAGACGGGTGACCATGATATACAACACACAGGCTCAGGCAGCCGAGGGGACGAAGAGGGGCCCTGGCGTCCTCGACCACCAGGAATCCCTCACGGGGACGTCTTTGCTTGTTCTGTGATTCCCTTCTTCCTTCTCAAAGGAAAGAGCCGGGAACGACTGTGGTGGGGTCTCCGTTCCTGTGAGTTGAGCTGGGAGTGGAGGTTTAACCCCGTCCAGTCTGTGCTGGGCAAGCCTCCCCGAACACTCCCCACCTTGGACGGCACAGTCCGGGTCACTCTTCTGGGCCTTCTTGGCTCTTTAGCAACATTAGGTGTGACATTTGTTTTATTTCTTGTCTTTGTCCAGTCTTTGGTGGCAGTCCATTGCAAGGACCCTGACTCTGTCCCTTCCCCGAGCCCCTTGGCTCTCCACACGTCCATGCCAAGGCTCAAGGCCCCTGCCGTTCTGTGGCCTCCAGACTCCCCACCCAAGGGGCCGGTCTGGACAGAAGCCTCCGCTCTGGGGCATCTGGCTCGGGGAGCGGACTGGCGTCTCTCGGTTTCTTCCCATCGGGAGCAGACTGCTGTCAGGCTGGCCCCAGGGTTTAAAACCTCCCATGTGTGTAAGAACGAGGACATCCCGTGTGTTCACCGAGTCCCACGACCCTTTCCCGATCCTGCCAGCTGTTTTTCTGGGAGGGACCCTGTCGCTGACATAAACAGCAGAGCGTGTTTCCCAGCGATGCCTACCCAGCACTGCTTCTTGACCACCATCGAGAGAAATCTCCACGGACTCGGGGGAATGTAGTTTGGGTCTTTGCGTGCGGCTGAGCAGAGCACAAAAAAAGAAACCTGGGCTCTAACAGGAAAGACGGGGTTGGCCTTATGGGGCCATCGGCGGTCATTCCTAGCGCCCCGTGTGGTCAGCCCCTCCCAGGAGCCCCCAGGCTAGAGGCTTTGGTGCCCCAGGACTTCCTAGGGCAGGTGAAGCATCTTCCAGCTTCTTTGCAAAGAGAGTCTGTGCAGGGGTGGTCTTAGAGGCCTCAAGGTCATGGAGAGGCAGCAAGCCTCAGCCACCGGGTTGGGCGGGGGTGCTGAGAGCACCAGGAACTCCCCCCACCTGTGAAGCAAGTCACGAATGGCGAATTTTGCAGAGGCGCAAAAGGTGGGCTCACAGAGGCTGAGTAATTCTCAGAGACAACACAGGAGCAGACTGACTGCGACCCAGGTCGCTGAAACCACGGCTCCCTCCTGTGCTCTTCTGACCAGCCCCTTGAGGGCAGCAGGACGATCTGGGCTCCCCTGGCCTGAGCCCCCGGGCCTGCCTCCCCTTGTCCATGATGGGATGTGTGCATTCCCAAATGCACGCGCTGTATCCCCCAACCCTGGGCCGTCATGGCAGGCTCCAGGCTCCCTGCAGGTGAGCCCCACGCCCTCCAGCACACCTCTGAGCCCTGCTTATCTGGTCGTTGTGCCCGAGGGTCCTGATCCTAACTGTCTTCTTGAGGCAGCCTCGGGACTGAGGTCCTAGAGTCCTGCTTCTTCGAAGCTCCGTGCACCAAGCCCAGTGAGGCTTCCTGACAAGTATGGTGTCTTCATGTGGCTTCATGACAAGTATGGTGGGCTGAGTGGTGGCCCTGAAAGCCGTCTATCCTTCTGCAGCCTGCAAAGGTGACTTATTCCGATGAAAGTTCTCAGCAGATGGAAGTAAGTTACTGACCTCTGCACCAGATCACCTGGGATGCTTCTGGACCCTAAATTTAATGACAGGTGTCTTTGGAAGAGAAGAGGGGGTGATCTGAAGCACAGAGCCACCCAGGGCAGAAGGTTTGTGCAGATAGATGCAGGGGTGATGTGGCCACAAGCCCAGGGAGGCCTGGGGACCCCACGGGCTGGACCAGGCCAGAGGGACCCTCCCCTGGAGCCTCTCGAGGGAGTTCAGCCCTGCCCACACGTTGGTCACAGGTTTCTGACGGTGGAACTTGGGGAGAATGAATTTGTGTTAAAGCTGTCCAGTCTGTGGCCAGTGGCTGTAGCCGCCCCTGGACACGGAGAGTGAACTTGCCGCCTCCGAGGTGAGAACAGTGACAGGACCTGCCATCCCCCCCCCCCGCCATACGCACACAACCTTGTCATGATGTTAAATGAGTTCATACGCACAGAGGCCTGAATCAGGGACTGACACTTGGATCTCAGCCCCCTTCACCTCCTCCTTGTCGTCGTCATCACTGTCATTGTTAGGGCCCTCATCCACTCATTCAGTGGACACGTGGTGCTCCTGCACGGCCCTGATGTGGGCAGCGAGGCCAGCGACCTGGGAGGCTCCACACAGGCCTCACCCTGCCTGCTGGGGCCGCGTGGACAAGGCCTGTGCAGTGACACGGAGGCCCCAGGAGAGGCTGGATCCTCCGGTCATGGGAGGAACGGGGGCCTCCGCATCAGAGGTGGAGGGGTGATCCGGGGTCATCCAGGCGGGTGCAGCCCTTCACTAAAAGTGGGGGAAGAACCCCACGTGGCACCCGGTGTCCAGGAGGCTCCCCTGTATGTCATTTAACTTCCCAATGTCTGGGGAGGTTTTTCTAGTGACCCTTTTATGATTCCTAGCTTAATTCCATGAAGAGCCCCATCTTAGTCTTTTTGGGCTACTGTTACAAATACCATAGACTAGCTGCTAAACAACAGAAAGTTGTTTCTTATAGTACTGCAGGCTGGGAAGTCCCAAGATCACCAGCAGGTGCCACGTCTGGTGAGGCCTGTTTCCTGGTTCCTAGACTGCCTGCTTCTCTCTGTCCTCCCAGCACGGGGGACCATTCCCTCCTGACCTGACGCCTCCCAGAACCCGTGCCTCCTAGTATCATCTCCACATGCAGGGTGAAGTTTGAGGGCACATAAATCGTCATCCCATTGCAATCCCTAAGTATACCCTGCATTATTTCAGTCCTTTGAAATAATTCAACCTTTCCTAATGGCCCAATATATATTCATTTTCTTATATGTTCCTTGGGCTCTAGAAAATAATATGTATCAGGGGGAATGCAGTGTTTTCGTGCATATCAGTTAGGTCAGGTTTGTCAATTCAGATTTCGGTAGCCACGTTGAGTAAGCAGAAGTAGGTGAAATTATCTGTAATATATTTTATTTTATCACACCCAAAAGATTATCATTTCAGTGTATAATCAACATGATAAAACCTAACGAAATATTTTCTTTTCTTTTTTTCATGCTACGTCTTTAAACTCCAGTGTGTGTTTCACGCTTGCAGCACATCGCATTGTAGAGCCAGCCGCATTTCAGGTACTTCATGGGTGCAGGTGACTATGTCCCAGGGAGCCCAGTTCCATGACAGATGTGTCTTTATCGTCTCCCACTGCGATTATAAACTTGGCTGTTAGTCCTTTTCTCTTTCTGTCAGTATTTATGTATTGATATTTTGAGGTTATATTATTCAGTTCAGTTCAGTTACTCAGTCGTCTCTGACTCTTTGCGACCCCATGAGTCACAGCACGCCAGGCCTCCCTCTCCATCACCAACTTCCCGAATTTACACAAACTCATGGCCATCGAGTCAGTGATGCCATCCAGACATCTCATCCTCTGTCGTCCCCTTCTCCTCCTGCCCCCAATCCCTCCCAGTATCAGGGTCTTTTCCAATGAGTCAACTCTTTGCATGAGGTGGCCAAAGTACTGGAGTTTCAGCTTCAGCATCAGTCCTTCCAGTGAACACCCAGGACTGATCTCCTTCAGGATGGACTGGTTGAATCTCCTTGTAGCCAAGGGACTCTCAAGAGTCTTTGCCAACACCACAGTTCAAAAGCATCAATTCTTCAGTGCTCAGCTTTCTTCACAGTCCAACTCTCACATCCATACATGACCACTGGAAAAACCATAGCCTTGTCTAGATGGACCTTTGTTGGCAAAGTAATGGCTCTGCTTTGTAATATGTTGTCTAGGTTGGTCACAACTTTCCACCCAAGGAGTAAGCGTCCTTTAATTTCATGGTTGCAGTCACCATCTGCAGTGATATTGGAGCCCAGAAAAATAAAGTCTGACACTGCTTCCACTGGTTCCCCATCTATTTCCCATGAAGTAAATGGACTGAATGCCATGATCTTACTTTTCTGAATGTTGAGCTTTCAGCCAACATTTTCACTCTCCTCTTTCACTTTCATCCAGAGGCTCTTTAGTTCCTCTTCACTTTCTGCATTAAGGGCAGTGTCATCTGCATATCTGAGGTTATTGATATTTCTCCCGGCAATCTTGATTCCAGCCTGTGCTTCTTTCAGCCAAGCGTTTCTCATGGTGTACTCTGCATATAAGTTAAATAAGCAGGGTGACAATATACAGCCTTGACATACTCCTTTTCCTATTTGGAACCAGTCTGTTGTTCCATATCCAGTTCTAACTGTTGCTTCCTGACCTGGATACAGGTTTCTCAGGAGGTAGGTCAGGTGATTTGGTATTCCCATCTCTTTCAGAATTCTCCACAGTCTCTTGTGATCCACACAGTCAAAGGCTTTGGCATAGTCAATAAAGCAGAAACAGATGTTTTTCTGGAACTCCCTTGCTTTTTCAATGATCCAGAGGATGTTGGCAATTTGATCTCTGGTTCCCTTGCCTTTTCTAAAACCAACTTGAATATCTGGAATTTCACGGTTCACGTATTGCTGAAGCCTGGCTTGGAGAATTTTGAGCATTACTTTACTAGCGTGTGAGATGAGTGCAATCGTGCGATAGTTTGAGCATTCTTTGGGATTGCCTTTCTTTGGGATTGGAATGAAAACGGACCTTTTCCAGTCCTGTGGCCACTGCTGAGTTTTCCAAATTTGCTGGCATATTGAGTGCAGCACTTTCACAGCATCATCTTCCAGTATTTGAAATAGCCCAACTGGAATTCCGTCACCTCCACTAGCTTTGTTCATAGTGATGCTTTCTAAGGCCCACCTGACTTCACATTCCAGGATGTCTGGCTCTAGGTGAGCGATCACACCATGGTGATCATCTGGGTCGTGAAGATCTTTTTTGTACAGTGCTTCTGTGTATTCTTGCCACCTCTTCTTAATATCTTCTGCTTCTGCTAGGTCCAAACCATTTCTGTCCTTTATCGAACCCATCTTTGCATGAAATGTTCCCTTGGTATCTCTCATTTTCTTGAAGAGATCTCTAGTCTTTCCCATTCTGTTGTTTTCCTCTATTTCTTTGCATTGCTCACTGAGGAAGGCTTTCTTATCTCTCCTTGCTATTCTTTGGAACTCTGCATTCAAATGGGAACATCTTTCCTTTTCTCCTTTTTCACTTCTCTTCTTTTCACAGCTATTTGTAAGGCCTCCTCAGACAACCATTTTGCCTTTCTGCATTTCTTTTCCATGGGGATGGTCTTGATCCCTGTCTCCTGTACAGTGTCAGGAACCTCCATCCATAGTTCATCAGGCACTCTATCAGATCTAGTCCCTTCAATCTATTTCTCACTTCCACTATATAGCCATAAGGGATTTGATTTAGGTCATACCTGAATGGTCTAGTGGTTTTCCCTACTTTCTTCAATTTCACTCTGAATTTGGCAATAAGGAGTTCATGGTCTGAGCCACAGTCAGCTCCTGGTCTTGTTTTTGCTGACTGTACAGAGCTTCTCCATCTTTGGCTGCAAAGAATATAAACAATCTGATTTCAGTGTTGACCATCTGGTGATGTCCATGTGTAGACACTTCTCTTGTGTTGTTGGAAGAGGCTGTTTGCTGTGACCAGTGCCTTCTCTTGGCAGAACTCTATTAGCCTTTGCCCTGCTTCATTCCGTACTCCAAGGCCAAATTTGCCTGTTACTTCAGGTGTTTCTTGACTTCCTACTTTTGCATTCCAGTCCCCTATAATGAAAAGGACATCCTTTTTGGGTGTTAGTTCTAAAAGGTCTTCTGGGTCTACACAGAACCGTTCAACTTCAGCTTCTTCAACATTACTGGTTGGGGCATAGGTTTCGATTACCGTGATATTGAATGGTTTGCCTTGGAAACGAACAGAGATCATTCTGTCATGTTTGAGATTGCATCCAAGTGCTACATTTTGGACTCTTTTGTTGACCATGATGGCTACTCCATTTCTTCTAAGGGATTCCTGCCCACAGTAGTAGATATAATGGTCATCTGAGTTAAATTCACCCATTCCTGTCCATTTCAGTTTGCTGATTCCTAGAATGTTGACATTCACTCTTGCCATCTCCTGTTTGACCACTTCCAATTTGCCTTGATTCATGGACCTCACATTCCAGGTTCCTATGCAATATTGCTCTTTACAGCATCGGACCTTGCTTCTGTCACCAGTCACATCCACAACTGTGTCTTGTTTTTGCTTTGGCTCCATCCCTTCATTCTTTGTGGAGTTATTTCTCCACTGATCTCCAGTAGCATACTAGGCACCTACCGACCTGGGGAGTTCCTCTTTCAGTATCCTATCATTTTGCCTTTTCATACTGTTCATGGGGTTCTCACGGCAAGAATACTGAAGTGGTTTGCCATTCCCTTCTCCAGTGGACCACATTCTGTCACGAGGAGATACCCCTCGTCCGAGGTAAGGAGCAGCGGCTGCGCTTTGCTGGAGCAGCCATAAAGAGATACCCCACGTCCAAGGTAAGCGAAACCCAAGTAAGACGGTAGGTGTTGCGAGAGGGCATGAAAGGGCAGACACCCTGAAGCCATAATCAGAGAAAACTAGCCGATCTGATCACATGGACCACAGTCTTGTCTAACTCAATGAAACTACGCCGTGCTGTGTGGGGCCACCCAGGACGGACGGGTCATGGTGGAGAGGTTATGTTATTAGGGACAATCAAATTTAGAATCTTCATCTTCTTGCTGGACTGAATTTGTATCAGTATGAGATGCTCCTTTTTATTGCTAGTAATGCTTCTTACTTTAGACACTATTGGACAGTGATATTGCCACATCAGTTTTCTGTCCTTGTTTGCCTGGGTATCTTTTACTTTCACCTGTCTGTGGTCTTCCATCTTAACACGTACCTCTGTGAATAGTGTATGGTTTTAATTTTAATCAGTTTGACCCTTTTTATCTTTCAATGAGAGTATTTGCTCTGTTTATAATTTTGATATTTCAGTGTGTAGGTACCATGTTGCTGTTTGTTTTCTGCTCGTCCCACCTATTCTGTGTCCTTCTCTCGTGCCTTCTGTTAGAAGGATGAAGTGTTTTTCTAGGTCTGTACGCCTCTGTCAGGTGATCGGGTGTACATTCGCAGATACAGCGTGTGTTCTACATTCAAGTCTAACTTAGTATTTTTACTGCCTCCCTGACACGACTGTTTCCTCCTTGTCACTGTTATCCTTTAAAATTTTAGGTATATTTTTGGCATTATCATCATCGTAGAGTTAATATTTACCCTCACTGTTACCTCACTGTTGGTCTTTACTTGTTTTTTATACTTCCGTCAGAGACTACTTTTCTTTCTCCCAAAGAACTGCCTTAATATTTTTTAGTTTGTGTCTGTGGGTGATGAGCTGTCTCATTTCCATTTGCCCTAAAAGTCTTTATTTTGCTTTCACTTTGGAAGGGTGTTTTTGTTGGGTATAGAATTCCAGGTTGGTTGGTATTTGTTTTTCAGCATTTCACAGGCGCCAGTCCATTATCTCCTGACTTCCTTGTTCTTGAAATGTCAGCCCTCAGGGTTGCTGTGCCATTAAAAGCCTTGCCTTTTTCCTCTGAGTGCTTGAATATTTTCTTCTTGCCTTAGGCACCCGCAGAGCTGCTGAAACCAATGTGTGGTTTTCATTTTTGAGTCAATGGTCTGATTCTCCAGCCAACTCTTGCCCCCGCCCCTGTCAGTCAGTTCAGTCACTCCGTGTCTGACCCTTTGCGACCCCATGGACTGCAGCGCACCATGCCTCCCCGTCCATCACCAGCTCCTGGATCCTGCCCAAGCTCATGTCCATCGAGTCAGTGATGCCATCCAACCGTCTCATCCTCTGTCATCCCCTTCTCCTCCTGCCTTCAGTCTTCCCCAGCATCAGGTTCTTTTCCAAAGAGTCAGTTCTTCGTATCAGGTGGCCAAAGTATTGGAGCTTCAGCATCCGTCTTTCCAATGAATATTCAGGACTGATTTGCTTTAGGATGGACTGGTTGGATCTCCTTGCAGTCCACAGGGCTCTCAAGAGTCTTCTCCAACACCACAGTTCAGAAGCATCGATTCTTTGGCGTTCAGCCTTCTTCCCGGGCCAACTCTCACATCCATACATGACTACTGGAAAAACCATAGCTTTGACTAAATGAACCTTTGTCGGCAAAGTAATGTCTCTGCTTTTTAATGTGCTGTCTAGGTTGGTCATAGCTTTCCTTCCAAGGAGCTAGCGTCTTTTAATGTCACCATCTGCAGTCATTTGGGAGCCCAAGAAAATACAGTCTGTCACTGTTTCCATTGTTTCCCCATTTATTTGCCAGGAAGTGATGGAGCCAGATGGCATCACCTTCATTTTTTGAATGTTGAGTTTTATGCCAGCTTTCTCACTCTCCTCTTTCACTTTCATTAAGAGGCTCTTTAGTTTCAACCCCTGGAGGCATTTCTTATTCCCCTTTCTGTCTTTTCTCTCCCTTGAGGGGCCTCATTTATAGTTTTTAACAACATAGTTTAACAAGCGGGCTCCTTCCATATGTTCTAAACTTTTTTCCCTCTTATATATATATTTTTAACTGATCCATCCTTCAGTTCACTGATCCTCTCTTCAGCTGTGTCCAATTTGATGTTAAGACCAGAGACTGAGTTCTCAAATTCGGTCACTGTTATTTTAAAGTTCTAGCATCGGTTTTGATTCTCAGAAATTTTTCCTTTTGTCAGGTATATTTTTGAACTGGTGAAGTTTGCATCTGATACCTCTAGCATACCTGTGATATGCTGATATACAACTGACACCTCTGGATCTGTTTCACTTCTTTTTCTCTTGGTGCTGTTTGTTGTCACACCCTTTTTTGCTTCTTTGGTTGCATGTTGGACATTATGTTTGGAAAACCCTAGAGGTTCTGGTGATGCTGTCTTCTCCAGAGTTTCTTCTGATGCAGACCTCTAGTGGGGACAGAGCTCTCTGTTCACTCAGGGCCTGAGTGCCTTGAGGCTGGGGGGTCCTTGTAAGCTGAGTCTCAGCAGCCATCACCCACTTTCCCTCCCTGACCCCAGGGAGGAACCCTCCAGCATCTCCGTCTGGAAGTCTGGGGTGCCTCCCAGGGCCCCCCTTCTTGCCAGGTCCTGAAGCCCACCATCTGTCTTCTGAGCACCACGAGGTGATGGATACTCAGCGCTCAGCCGATTTGGGCAGAGTGTTGGGTACATTTTCTGTGCCTCCCTTTTCTTGGAGAGCTTGATCTCTAACATCCGGACTGACATGTCAGGCCTGCACTCGAATTTTTGTCTTCCCAGCCCAAGGGACCATCCAGAGCTGTGTTAGCCAGTCCCCTCTGCTTGACTTTCTCCCTGCCTTTTCTTCGCAGAGTCAGCTTTATTCAGATGCCCCGAGGGAAGGAGCAGCCCTCTCAGACTCCAGCTCCCTCACTGAGCTTTCCTTATTTTGATATCTTGGATTGTGACTGCCTAAGGACTCTTTACTGCCAAATTCAGACTTAAATTGAAGAAAGTAGGGAAAACCACTAGACCATTCAGGTATGACCTAAATCAAATCCCTTATGACTATATAGTGGAAGTGAGAAATAGATTGAAGGGACTAGATCTGATAGACAGAGTGCCTGATGAACTATGGATAGAGGTTCGTGACACTGTACAGGAGACAGGGATCAAGACCATCCCCATGGAAAAGAAATGCAGAAAGGCAAAATGGTTGTCTGAGGAGGCCTTACAAATAGCTGTGAAAAGAAGAGAAGTGAAAGCAAAGGAGAAAAGGAAAGATGTTCCCATTTGAATGCAGAGTTCCAAAGAATAGCAAGGAGAGATAAGAAAGCCTTCCTCAGTGAGCAATGCAAAGAAATAGAGGAAAACAACAGAATGGGAAAGACTAGAGATCTCTTCAAGAAAATGAGAGATACCAAGGGAACATTTGATGCAAAAATGGGTTCGATAAAGGACAGAAATGGTATGGACCCAGCAAAAGCAGAAGATATTAAGAAGAGGTGGCAAGAATACACAGAAGCACTGTACAAAAATGATCTTCACGACCCAGATAATCACCATGGTGTGATCGCTCACCTAGAGCCAGACATCCTAGAATGTGAAGTCAGGTGGGCCTTAGAAAGCATCACTATGAATGAACAAAGCTAGTGGAGGTGATGGAATTCCAGTTGGGCTATTTCAAATCCTGGAAGATGATGCTGTGAAAGTGCTGCACTCAATATGCCAGCAAATTTGGAAAACTCAGCAGTGGCCACAGGACTGGAAAAGGTCAGTTTTCATTCCAATCCCAAAGAAAGGCAATCCCAAAGAATGCTCAAACTACCGCATGTTTGCACTCATCTGACACGCTAGTAGATCCCTCATGGCTCAGATGGTAAAGTGTTTGTGTACAATACAGATGACCCGGGTTCGATCCCTGGGTTGGGAAGATCCCCTGGAGAAGTAAATGGCAATGACCAAGCTCAGGGTGAGAGTGAGGGGCAGCCAGCGCGGCAGCCAGCATCCTCACCGGGATGGGTTCTGGGGATGCTCTTGAGTTCAGGGGTGCCCTTGACGTCAGGGGTGCCCTTTCAGTAGCCTCACTGGAGGCTTGTTTCAGGGGTGGAGCGGGCAGAAGCCCCCTTAGAAGATGTGCTCATTCCTAGCGGTGGTGGTTTCTGAAGCAGTGTATACTGTTCGGTTCGACTGTGACCCAGTACATTGCAGGGTCATGTTTGACGTTGGGCCTGAGCGGTGGGCACGGCCTTCCTTCTCCCGCACCCCACACTCACCTGCCGTCTTTTCGGCAGCCCCTCCCCCCTCTCTGCACCCTTGATGGTGGGCCTGAGCCCAGCCCCCCTGTTACCACGGAGCCCCTTGTGACGGAGTGGGTTCCAGGTTCCGGGCTCCTGGGAGACGTGCTGGAGGCAGAGCCTTCGTGCCATTTCTTCTTGAGACACTGGTGCTGGTGGTCATAGTGTGAGAGAGCGGTGTGTGAGAGCGGTGTGTGAGAGAGCGGTGTGTGAGAGCGGTGTGTGAGAGCGGAGTGTGAGATCGGCGGTTGTAGTGTGAGATCGGTGGTGATAGCTCAGGTGCTGAGGTAACTGCCTGGGAAACAGCGGTTGCCCCCGAGTGGGGGGCTGCCCCCATCCACGAGGATGGGTCGCAGAAGGGCCTGCCTATGGGCGCTTTTCCAATGCTGCAACCCCAAGGCAAAGGCCAAGAAGACGAAGAAGTTGGCCTCGACCCAAGTCCTGGAGGCAGAGTGTCCTGAGGTGAGAGCAGCCAGGGACTGGGCCCGTCGGATTGGCCCTCACCTGATGAAGCGTTGGGGTTGTGTTTCATTTGTTAGCATGGCCATGGGCCCTGCCGGCCAGGGCGTTTTGGCCTTCGTGCGCAGGATCGACCCCAGCAGGTTGACTTTGTTAGAGGTTGTGCAGGTGCTGCGTGGAGGATGGGCGGGGGCCCCACAAGAAGGGATACAGTGGCTGGAACAGTCTCTGGGGCATCTGGATCGAGCTAGAGAGTCAGTCCTTGAAGGAGAGAGGCTAAGCCCCTTAATGTCTCCCGTCTTACAAAGCACAGACCAGTGTGTCCAGCATGTTAATAATGGGTACCTATTGCTTACGTGTGTAACATATACCCTCATGGCTTCACATGTCTACTACATGCCTCTTACAAGTGTTGGGCAGTGTTCTAGGTGCTGAATACCCAGTATGTAGTGGGGGATGTGTAAGCCAGGGTTTTTTTACTTGTGCAAAGAAAAATGGAAGAATGAATGTCTCGTTGTGGTTTGGTTTGAGCAAGTTCACCATGTGGATGGCCCCGCGTGCACACAAATTGTGATAAAATACATATAACACCAATTTAACATTTTAGCCAGTTTATTGAATGACTGGGTGATTTCAGTGGAGTCAGGCTAGCAGATGGCCTTGGTGTGCCATCAGCCTCTTTCCCAGAGGAACACTCCAAAACCTGGTGGCCTTGTAGATCTTCCCTTTCTTCTTCACTCTCCTCAGGGGTCCTAGGTCACTTGTCTGCGTGTCGTTTAAGAATCTGTTATCCATTTTGTTGTTTGGTTTATGTTTAGGAAAGTTTCTCAGACTTCCCTGGGTCTGGAGAAGGCAGGCTGGATTCCTGGTTCTCTTCTCCGCGTGCCTGCCAGGTCGAGGTGGAGGTTGAAGGCCAGTCTGAGTTGTGCTTGTCTGTGTGGTCTTGGGGTCAGCCAACCCCCTTTTCTCCGGAGGGGCAGGGAGATCCTTTGTGTGGAGCCTGGAGAGACTTGATAGGGTCAGCCTTCACGGTCTCGCTGTCTTTTTCACTTGTGTTTGCATTTAGTTACCTCCTCATTTAACTGTTTTCTAGGAGTTGGGAACATATAATGAAGAACTGAAGGTGTGCAGGGAGCAGCTTCTTGCCAGAGAAGAAGAAGTTGCTCAGCTGAGAGCAGAGAGGAACAACACCAGGGTCAGTAGGCGGAGTCTCCCGTGCTGACCTGTGCCCGCGGGGCTCACCGCTGGGCTCCGTGTTGCTGTCTTTAAAGTCTGTCTGGTTTTCAAGTCATTTTTCACATCTTCCCACTGGGCAGACCGAGGTGGATCAGCTTGGGGTTCTCATAGTTTGCTTCAAATTTATGATGAGAGCCAATGTAATTTTAGTACATTTGAGGGGGGAGTTCTCTTAACTTCCATTTTTGGCCATGCTACAGTTTATGTGGGATCTTAGATCCCGGACCAGGGATTAAAACCCATGAGCCCTGCAGAAGTGTGGAGTCTTAACTCCTCGGCCACTGGGGAAGTCCACTCTAACTTTAGACTGAACTGGCGGGATTCCGACGTGCCTTAGCATGGTTTTGACTTTAGCGTGAGGCTGAGAGGAGTTCTCGGCCCTGAATTCAAGTGTGAGGTTGAAGGTGCTCCTTTGACCCCTCCCTGCAGCTGCTGCTGGAACACCTGGAGCTCCTCGTTTCCCGGTATGTACCATCCCTCCGGATGACGGCGGACAAGCAGCAGGCGCAGTCCCCAGCCGGCATGATCAGCGAGGTGGAGGTGCTCAGGGCGCTGAAGTTTCTATTTGAGCACCACAAGGCCCTGGACGAGAAGGTACCAGCCACCCGGCCGGCCTGCATTTGTACACTTGCTGCCTGGTCAGGTGGATGATGCACGTATTTATGGAACTAGTTGACTTTTGAGCTTCTTGAATTCTTGTAAATACAGTTTTTCTGTAAGAAGTCAGAGTTTTATATGGTTTAACAGCATTGCCTGAGTACAGACTCAGCCTTATCCGAGTCTTATACAACCCTGTGGACTGTAGTCCAACACATCCTCTCTTCCTGCGACTTCCCAGGCAAGAATACTGGAGTGGGTGGCCATCTTCTACTCCAGGGGATCTTCCCGACCCCGGGATCCAACCTGCCCTCTCGAATTGGCAGGCGGATTCTTTACCACTGAGCCACCTGGGAAGCCCCCAGTTAAAAGTATTAGTTGGCATAAATGTCTCAAGATTTATTATCTTCTGGCTATCAATTTGCAATTAAAAACTGGGTAATAGAATGGTTTTAGGATAACATTTTTTCCCTCTCAAACTGAGAGTTTAAAGCTGTGAATAAGCAGATTCTCTTGACGTTGAGATCAATGAGAGACACTGGGTGTATTCTATTACAGTGGCCATGTCATCAGGTGAGTATACAGTAAGAAGTGCACTAACGTATATGCCCACATCAACACACAGTGACTCGGCCCCTTTTATTTCAGTTGAGACAGCAGGCCCGCGTGCCGGCCACCGTGGCCCAGGCCTTCGAAAGAGACGAAGGCGTGTCTGACGGCGAGGGCGATGGGGTCACCCTCCTCAGCTCGGCTGCTCAGCTGCCGCCCAGCGGGCAGATGCTTCAGGAGCAGCTGGACAGCATCAATGAAGAGATCCGGTGGGTGTGCCCGAACTCAGCTCCCCAGAAACTGGGCTTCTCCGAGGAGCTGTCTTCTCCTAGGAGAAGTCTGAGTGTTCCATGGTGAGAACACTGACTACAGGCCTGCTTCAAGGATTTTCGGTTCTGAGATCGCCCTTGATGAGAGAGCTGAGTCAGCCAGGGCGTTCTGTCCACAGCTGGTGTCAGCACTCTGTGGGCGGGGGGTGTTGTGGGGTGTCCCCCCCCAGCTCTGAGCCCCAAGGTGGGAGAGGTGCCGAGGTGGTGTCCTCTGTGGCCCGTGAACCCACCAGCACTGAGGGTTCACCCTCGTGTACCTCGGAGCCTCCCACGTTCTGGTGAAAAGCCACCTGGAACAGAAAAGCTGAGGTTTGGGGTTGGCAAATTCCCACTCAGATCTGCATTTCCCTTTTTAACTTAGCACAGTGTGAAGATTGGCTTGTTGTAAAACACTGGTCCAAGGACATGTGTTTGAGTTTTTCTCAACTCATCAGTATGTTTAAGATGTTTTCTTTAGACACCGTCTTGGCAGTTATAACAGTTTACAAAGCGGGATAGAATCCGAAGGCCCGCCTCGTGGTGAGCAGGGGGCCCTGGGTCTGGGTGCAGCCGGGTGGCCGGGGGCCCCGAGGCCTGCCTGGGCCACACCCGCACAGCCGTGCCTCCTGTCCTGAGGTTCCGTTCAGAGTGGCCGCGGGCCGGTGACCCTGTGCAGGACCCGGCAGAGCTGCTGCTCAGATTGTTCTCGTCACGTCAGCCCAGGCCGAGGTGCCCGTTCCTGTTGGCCGAGCGCGGGGGGTTCAGGCGGAAGGCAGGGGTGAGCGGCACAACCAGCAAACGCAGGTGGTGCCGCCTGCAGTTTTGGCGCCGACACAGACTGCTTTCTGGGCCGTGTTTGAGCACAGACGAGCTCAGAAAGGTTGTCTTTCCCCGTCCCAGCAGGAAATATGGAATGGTTACATATTAATGTTTCTATTTTTACAGCACGTTGTCAGGTAAAAGTGATTTTTCCTTATGCAATATGTTGACTTGATGTAAGTGGTAAATTCTGTCCTTCAACTTGTCACCAGTGAAAATCTTTCAGGACATATAAGTAGTGAAACTGGAGAGGTTACGACCTGCAAGAATCGTGTATCTTTTTTAAAAAATCATTTTATATGCATAATCTAGGATTTAAACTGCTATATAAAATCATCCATGACACATTAGGGGAGAAGAGCCGTCACCGTAAATTCTAGGTGAATGCGGCACATTGACATGAATCCAGAAACTCACACAAACCTGGGGGAGAACTTCATCAAGTGATGTGTTGGTACATATACACCCTTAAAAAAAAAAAGATCAACTCAGCACTTCATCTGGTCTGGAGACTTGTGTTTAGAAGGTCAAGCTTGTTCGTGAATCACTGTTTTGATGGTGCAGAGTTCCTGATTCCCAGTGGAAAAGACTCGAGGCTCTGACGTGCACCTCAGCCCTGAGAGCAGGGATGGTGAAGGTTGTCAGTTTCAGGTGTCTCCTCACGGGGAGAGAGTCGCCACCCAGGCCCCGTCAGAATGTTAGAGTAAATGAGTCAAATCAAACGTGAATGATCAGGGGCCAGTTTGTAAGACTCAATGCTAAGTTATACTAAGTTTGAGAATATTCAAAAGAGGGAAAGTCGAACCTTTTTGCTGCGATGTTAATTGAGCAACTGTTGCTGGAATTTGCTAATCATGACACAGAATGCAAGCCCAAATTTGTTGTCCAGACACATTCCTGTGCTGACAAAGGCAGGTGACGAGTTTTGCTCTCTCTTAGGTGGATCCAAGAAGAGAAGGAGACCACGGAGCAGCGGGCCAAGGAGACTGAGAGCAGGGTGGGCAAGGCGAGCTCAGGCAGCCTTCGTCGTTTTAAATCAGTGAGCTCCCTCGACCTGTATTTTGCCTCCTCGCTTGCCAGCTCCTGCCCGCCCAGCAGTGTGCCCGCCACGCCCCGAATGAGGCGTCGAAGGCCAGCGCGGAACATAGACCGGCTGGGCACCATGCCTCTGGTATGTGTCTGCCTCCTCCCTGCCGTGTCCCTCCTCCAGCACACTGGATTTCTTTTTTTGTTTGTTTTTGGTTTTTTTCTCTTTTTATCCAGAAGAAAATCAGGTACATTTGCCACACTCAGAGGTCTATGATTTTTAAAAGTACCTAGTCTTTAATCATTCCGTAATCGCACAGTGACCAGTTAGTATTGATATTTGGACCACCGGCTTAGCTCGTCATCATGAGCTCAGCCAGAGCCTGCCTCTGTAATGCTGGGCCTGGCCTGTGCTGGGCGCAGCAGCTGCAGAAAAGTTTCTGTTCTCAGGGAGCAGACAACTTTGTGAAAGTTCTCATGGCAGTTCTCATGGCGTGTGAAAACCGTGCAGCACATTTTCCACTGGGGATGCCTGGCTGCACGGTGCAGGGCATGCGGTGGGAAGAAAACCAAAAATCTAAACTGGTCTGCTTGCTGATGGACCTGGCCGCGCACTCAGGCCCGCTCTGCGTGTGAAACCAGGTTCAAAGCCCGGTGCCCCAGGGCCCCAGGGAAGAAGTCGGGCTTCCTCACTCTCCCGAGTCTGAAAACGGGATGACGACCTAGGGCTTTTGGTGACAGAGTGTGGGGCTCTAAAGCGCATGGTCCAGCTTTCTTGCGTGTGTAGCTTAGGTTTCTGAGTGCACTGCTGTTTATCCCATGAAATCACGTTTACAGCCCTCTGCTTTGTAACTGCACATGTATTATCACTTTTTTCTGTTACCACCCATTTCATGTTAGCTGCATTGTTAGTCAGCATATCATTAAATTAAGTGTGAATCATTTTAGATGCATGTGAAGTGGTAACTAGTCCATTTTGTGGTCTTTTGACACACTTTTTATAATTTGCGTCTTTGGCTAATTAGTTGATATTTAAAATTCTTGACGATTTCTCTGTGGTTTCATGCTTGATTTCTTTCCGAGTATTTGTAAAAGAACAGTTGTGTATATTTTGTCCTTGTTGTTGGAGTTCTCTGACGGTGTGTCTGCTTTCATCGTTGGTTTGGATTTCCTGTCTCATCCTGTTGTCTGTTTAGCCGTCGTCAATCCAGACCCCAGCCTCCCGTCCCCCCACCCCAGGCTGAAGTTTCCCCATCCATCTCCCCTCCCGTCCTCCCACTTGCTCTGGTCTCAGCAGTGCTGTGTCCACAGCGTGTGTCCCTTTAGTCGTGTTTGTGCTTTTCTTCATGGCTCATTAAATGGTGTTTTTCCCCCATAGCAGTAAGTTTGAATTATTGTATCACTATGCAGTTACAAGCATAATGTAGATGGATCATACACTACATAACCTGTGCAATTTATAAATGAGAGTATGCTTACATAAAGAAATGATCCTCTAAGTGTCGAATTAATGGGCTTTTGACACAATCTCCTTTCTGTGTTGGTGCTTGTATTTAAGACTGTAAATCTCATCAGCTTTTGCATGGTTAATGTCTCTACTAGACTCTTTTACAAAGTATCTTCTATGGTTCATCAAATGTGAAGACTCCACCTGCTATTATGCTAGCTTTCATTCTTACACATTTTCATAGGGTACGTGCTTTAATGAATTTATTTTCAGAAGTTTTAAATCAAATTCTAGGTAAGGATTTTACATTAATGTCCAATAGGTGGTGAGAAATGTTCAGTGTTAAAATAGGTATTTTGGTAACTTCCTCATCAGTTAAATTACTGTTTTAAAGTATAACATGTTTTTTATTAAGAGAAATAGGTTATAGAGAAGTTTGGCTGAGAACAGACAGCTGTTGAGGCCCTTTGATGTACAGGATGCTCTGCTTTAATAAATCACGATGTTGTATCAGACTCGTATCTTCCTGAGTAATAATTTATAGTGTTTCTCTAGTAAATCTTGAATAGCTTATTTAACTTCTGTGGTCAAAAAAAAAAATGTTCTGTTTCCAGCTACTGTTCTCTAAGTCTTAATGTCACTTATAGGTTTGCCATCATTTTTGCTTTCCTGTATTTGCCTATACTGATTCTTGAATTTTTAGCTTCAAAGTCACAATCAACCTGGTTTCTCTCCATTTCTTTGCATGCATCTATCAGCCTAGTGATTTAAGGAAGCATCGTCGAAAGGTAAACTATTTACTAATTTAGCATGGCTTTGTTTCTCTGTGAAGTGTTAAAGAGTGCTTATCGAGTCAGGTGACGGAACACTGTGTGGTTATGTACTGGTGAATAATTGACGTTTTAATGGAAGTTTTGAAACTGACCCACCACTTAAAATATGCTGATGGTTCTGTTGGAAAAAGGTCATTCGTTGAGACAATTGTAACAGTTTCCCTTTCTCCCACTTGTTTGCTTTCTAATCATCTCATGCTTATTTATAATAGACATAGTAGTATTTATTATTTTGAAAATTTTATTTCTTTGGCCATGTTGCACAGCTTATGGGATCTTAATTCCCCAATCAGGGATCAGACCGGTGTCCTGGCAGTGAAAGTGCCAGGTCCTAACGTCTGGACCACCATGGAATTTCCGCTTAGTGTTTTCTTAAAAGCAATGACTGAATCAGAGCCATAGGTATTAGACTTGGGGGAAGCCCTCTAATGACGGGGGTAGCAGTGTGCAGGAGACTCTGCCAGCCAGGTACCGTGTCGAGTGGTTTCCGAGCCTGTCATCTAATCCCGCAGACACCCAGGTGAGGTCCAGGCTGCAGTTATCCCCATTCAGCAGACGTGGACACTGAGGCTTAGAGAGGCCGGGCCCCGTGCCCAGGCTCACACACCCAGCAGTGCAGTGCGGACTCGTCTGATCAGAGCCTGGACACTTAACCGTGGGGCCGTCCAGCCCGCTTTCCTCCAGAGGCTCTCGTGTCCCTCACAGCGTCCCTGATGGAGGGAGCGGCAGGAGGGAGCTCGCTTCCTCTCCCCTCTGGTCCCTCGGATGAGCCCCTGTTGTTGGAGTCCAGTGCCCCGAGGGCTGGCCGTCCTTGTCCCTCTCCCGCTCCCAGCCCACTGACCGACCACTCCTGGGACCTTCCCGCAGGTCTCGGGCAGCCGCGCTCCAGTTCAGGCTGCTCAGTGCCTGGGAGCCCTTCTGCTGGGCACAGCGGAGCTGCTCCGTCAGCCTGGGGCTGGTGGCCTGCTCTGCCCTCCTGTTAAGTGAGGACACGGTCCTGCCCATCCTAGTTACGTGGGCACCAGCGGGGCAGGCTCCACCTGGGGGAGGGCGGGCTTCCCTCCCGGGTGAGGGCGGCCAGGCTGGGGGCCCAGAGCCCTTCCTCAGGAGGAGGCCCGGGGAAGGGGCTGGCCGCGGCCCCTGACTTTGAGGCAGGTGTTTGTCTCCCCTGAGTCCACAGTCAACCCAGGCGTGTCACTTCCCCGCTCTGTTCTGTGTTGTTTTCTGATTTTTATAAAGGCTTATTGCAACTTGAATTTGAGATTGACCCCTGTTCAGTTCTGTGGGGATAATTTCTAGCCTCTGTAGCCTTCTGTTGCCTGAGGGTTCTTGTTAGAGATCAGGGGAGGGTGCAGTTTATCCAGCCGCTGTTAAACGGGCTCAGCTGTATTTTGCACTAAGTCACTTTGTTGTCACCAAGCTTCTGTGGGGCTGCAGTGGATCAGTATTCTTTACAGAATCCCATTCAAAAGGCACAGGTTAGTTGGATAAAACAACACACTCATTGTTTATAAAATTACTTGCCGTGCAAGTTTCTATAGACTTCCCCTGGCTTAACCACAACCCAAATGTGTAAGTGAGACCTGTCTGGACCCTGAAGGGGTTAATCTGTTCCCCACACTGTTGCCACCACTGTCTTTCCTGTCCTCACACCCAGGACCAGCGGGAAAGCTGGGACTCCAGGAGCGATCATCTTTTTTTTTGTTGTTTTAGTTAGTTTATTTTTTAATTGAGGATAATTGCTTTACAGAATTTTGTTCTTTTCTGTCAAACCTCAACATGAATTAGCCCTAGGTATACATATACCTCTTCCCTTTTGAACCTCCCTCCCATTTCCCTCCCAATCCCACCGCTCTAGGTGGCTACAAGATCATCTCTTAGTGAAGACCTAGGGGTGCTTTATGTAGACCACAGTGAGTAAATTAAACTGGACTGCGTGTAAGCACTTCACTGTGTAGCCCCCGTCGTGTGTTACAGAGAAATACGAGCCAGACACATGGTGTTCGCATGCCGGGTTAGGTGCCTTTCCTGTGCTTCACTTGGTGTCACGGGTTCCAGTAACCTGCATCATCACTACAAATGATCTTGGGTGGTGGTACAAGCTGTTTCCTTTTCTCCTTCAAACAGAAAGGTCTGGAAGGCTTGCTGAGAGGTTCCTTACCCTTGCTCGTGGTGCTTCTGAGCAGCATCTGGCGATGAGCACAGTCCTTTCATCAGGGCAGTTGGTGCCATGCAGGGTTCATGGGGCTGGCGTCGCTCTGCTCTCCTGCCCGGCGGGGCCATCTGGTCACCGCATTCCAGGCAGGGCGGAGCCCCGCTGCAGGGAGGCTCCTGTCCGGGGTCTCTGCACTCAGTCAGGTGCTCTCACTGCCCCATGCCCCGCTTCTCTACAAGACAGTCCTTTAAGATGGCATTAAGCTAGTACAAGGCATTTTTTATACTTGGCGGATAGCATGGCTAATAGATTTTCAAATATGTTTGTGCTTATAATGTAAGGCCTGTATGATTGCCTTTTTTGACACAGTCTCTTGTTAGCCAATTTTACACTTAGCTCATTCCCTCAGATGCCAGCTCTACGGGAAGAGGTGCAAAATGACAAGACAACCATCACTTCTGAAACCTCGAGCCCTGCCTCGCCTGAGTCCCTTCGGCTGGAGCAGCTGCACACAAGGACGCTTCGCGCGGCCAGCCCCGAGGACGTCAGGGACGCCCGCAAGTAAGGGGCCTGTGCCCCTCGTCAGTTTCAGGAGCCCTGCGCCTCTTGTCTTGAAAGAGGTGGAAGAATGGTTTTAAAGGAATCGCACTGGATGCGGTGCCTGTGTTTAGTGGTGAACTTCAGATGCTGGGGGAGAAGAGCTCAGGGACCTCAGTGATTTTAGAAAATGTCCATCTCTGCGGATTGACTCCTGTGGGAGCTTTCTTCCTGCTCTTGCTAGAGGTCTGCCCGTCCGGGACGCGTTCCTGATGGTGATGGCCCCGTGCCTCTCAGGTTCGCTCTTGAGGGTCCCTCCCTTTTCCTCAAGGGTCTCCTCTCAGGAGACTCTGTCCCCTCCTGTGGCTGACACTGTCCTCATTCGACCACCACCTGCTGAACTCCCGGCCTGAGCCAGGAAGCCCCCGACGGAGGGCACGAGTGGTCTCCTGACCAGCAGCCCTGCACGGTGACTGTCGCTCTCCTGCCACGGCCGGGGACGGTCACCCTGCGGGAGGCGGGGGGAGCTGCCCAGAGCTGGGGAGCTCGACTTCTCTGGGAGCCTCGTCACCTGCCAAGCGGTGACCCTGAGGGAGGGTCGGAGCGCCCTCTGCACCGGCTGGCCTGGAGTCAAGCCCTCCTCGGGGGCAGCTCCAGTCAGAGACTCTCAGCTTCCCGGGGCCGATGTCTGTGGCCGGGAGCCCCCATTGGTCGTGTGCAGTGTGGTTGGTGAAGCAGATGCCACTGTCTGCTCAAGGTGGAGGCACGGGTGTTGCTGGTGGGCGGTTCTATCAGTCGGTCTTGGGGAGGGGTGTGTGTTTGCACGAGGGCGCTGGTTAAAGGGCGTTTTCTCTCCCCAAAGCTCGACGGACTCTCAGGACGGCCCCGGGGGCAACCCCAGCATCAACAGCAGCCAGGACTCCATGGACAAAGCCCCAAAGAAGAAGGGCATCAGGTGCTCCATCGGCCGCTTGTTTGGCAAGAAGGAAAGGGGCTGGCCTGGACACCCCGGCAAGGAGGCCTTAGGACCAGGTGGGTGCTTCCCCGTTCAGAGGAGGAGGGCCTGCAGGCATGTCCCTTCTGTGTCTCCCCCGCTGCCCCATGAGGCTCCTGTCACTCACGCTCGGGGTCCTCCTGGGAGCAGGAGCGGAGGAGGCGTCTGTCTTCTCGGTGGGTCCGAGATGATCGGATGAGTTAATGAGTGGGTGGGTGGGTGGATGGATGGATAGATTAGTGAGTGGATGGATTGATGAACCGATGGCTGGCTGGATGGGTGGATGGAATTTGTGAGTGGATGGATGGATGGATTAGTGAGTGGATGGATGGATGAACAGATGGCTGGCTGGATGGGTGGATGAACGGAGGATGGAATGAATAAAGCAGATGCTTATACTCCAGTGCTAGAAACATATTCTGTGAAGTTGATTGAGTAGGAGCTGGGCAATGATTATTTCCCCCAGAACACTGACAAGTGTTTGGAAACGGCCCAAGTGCTCATCAATGAGGGGTGAGGTACAATCTGTGGACACCCAGCAAGGAACAGCCCTCCTCCTCCTTCCTGCCACCTTCCCCGTCCCCAGGAGCTCTCAGGGTTTCTGCCCATGCCCCCCACCCCACACCACAGCGACACACGTCTTCCTGGGGTCTTCTCATCACACAGTGTTATCATCAGGCCCCATCTCGCTCGCTTGGCTTCATCTCCTTGAGGACAGGATATATTCCTGCCTCTTCACCAGAAATTTGTTGAGTGTCTTGTTTGTGCTGGGTGTGGGACGTAGAGGGGTATGTAAACCAGATGTGGTCTGGACCACAGTTAAGTGACAAGAGAGAAAAAGGAGCAGGTTATTGAATGCTATTCCTCTTATTAATAAATACAACACTGAGATGGTGGTGCATTGATCATATACCAGATGCTGGATGTGCCCGTTCCCAAGCAGGTGCTGCCACCTCCCCATTTACAGAGGAAGACACAGTGATGGTCACGCGGTCAGGGAGTGGTGAGGGCAGCTTCACACCCACGCAGTGGGACCATGTACTTTGCCGAGCCCCAGCCACCTCTCTGGTGGATGCAACAGGAATGAGATGGTTCTATGGCATCATTGATTGAATGGACATGAGTTTGATCAAACTCCAGGAGATAGTGAAGGACAGGAAAGCCTGGAGTGTTGCAGTCCACACAGTGGCAAAGAGTCGGACACAACTGAGTGACTGAACTAAAGCCTGGATGTGTGCTAACCTGCTTCAGTCGTGTCTCACTCTTTGTGACCCCGGGGACTGTAGCCCACTAGCTCCTCTGTCCATGGGATTCTCCAGGCAAGAATACTGGAGTGGGTTGTCATGCCCTCCTCCAGGCCATCTTCTCGACCCAGGGACCGAACCCACATCTCTCATTATCTCTTGCATTAGCAGGCAGGATCTTTACCGCTAGAGCCACCTGGAAAGCCACAGTGAACACTGCCAACTAGGAAATGCAGAAACGAAGGACTGCTCCTAATTTAAACTGGAAGAGCAGCAAGTACAGGTTGTAACGAGGAAAACACACGATGAGGGACAACAGTGCCGACAGAAACAAGCAGGGATGCGTTCACCCACATAAAGAAAACATCTGTGCCATTCGGAAGAGGAGCCTGTCAACCCTTGGAGGGACAGTTGGAACCAGAATGAAAACCGAGGCCATGGTCAGCAGTGCCCACGCACACAGCCCATGTGGCGTGGTGTCACTCACCGGGCTTCCTGCGTCCCCAGAGCCGCTGACGGTAACATTTCTGAGTGTTAGGCCGGCAGCGTCCCGAGTGAGCTAAGGCATCGCTGCTGTCCTTCCAGTGCTGCTGCGGGGCCCTCTGTGGGCGGCCACCATCATCCCCTGCCTTGCTTCACCTACTCAGAGGGGAGCAAGGGTCCCGATGGGACAGTGTCCAGGGGACTGCGTTGATCCTGCCCACCTGGTGGCACATGCTTCCCTGCCCAAGGGACGTGGCAGGAGTCCAAGCTGGGAATCAGAGCTGTTCCCCTCGATCCATCCCTGCCACCACCTTGGACTTGTGACCTAGCAGAGCTGGGGGCGCAGGTCGACCTGCCTGGGGGAGTCTCAGGCCTGCGAAGGGCTCCCGTCCTCTTTGAATCCACACAGAGCACAGAGCATGTGGCCCCACCAAGTGAGACTGGCAGTGTCCTCAGCTCAGACACCAGGATGGGGGCTTCTGGTTGCGTGCAAACAAGCCTTCAGTTTCTTCCTGGCCTGTGTGCAGTTTTATGAGTACTTCTGGGGAGAGTGAGACCTTTCTTCTGGTCACTTTCTTTTGAAGTTCTGAAAGGCTAGATTTTGCCTTTGCAGTTATGCAAAGAGCAGTGTGGTCCGGCTGCGAGGCTGTGTCATTGTTGTCTGAGCTGATAAATTCCAGAGTTTCAGGGCTCTGCTGAGGCGGCAGGGCGGCCTGCCTCAGGGCTCCCCGGCACAAAGTTGGCATTCTCTGTGTTCTGCGTTTCCCCAAGTAGATGGCAAAGCAGCCCTTGAATGATTTATTGACTTGTCAGAGTCTAAGTTAAGAAGATCATTGTAGGGTTTCCAGTAATTATTTTTGAGTCAAAATGGTGCTTTAAAAAAAAAATTGTGATAAAATGCAGCAGACTTTACCATTGGCGACAGCGCATTCCCAGTGTTGGACAACACTGTTGTCAGGAGACTTAGTCGGGGAGGTTCCCATTGAGTGAAGTAGCACACGGGACTTTTTTTATTTTGCAGAAAATGTTCTCATTTGAGTTGTAGCTAGGAGTATTTCTTCTGTGTTTGTGCCCTGTGACTGCTCTCATGTTAGGTTTCTTTTGATCCTTCTGGTGTCACTCAGGCACGGGGATTAAGAGTGACCTTGTTTTATTTTAATGGTTGTGGCATGTAGGAATGTAGTGCCCTGACCAGGGATTGAACCTGGGCCCCCAGCATTGGGAGCGAGGAGTGTTAGCTGCTGGACCCCCAGGGATGTCCCATGAGTGGACCTCTTGAGCACATAGCTCTCTGCCCTCCCTGTGTTGTCCAGGGTTTTGGGGTCCCAGGCAGGGCATCTGTGTGGGTCTCTGGGCAGGGCTCTCCTGGTGTCTGTGACCCTCAGCGCTGCTCTTCCAGATGTGGAAAGCCTCGGCCGTCCACACTGTGTCCATCACCCCGGACGACGGGGGAGCCGACAACTGGGAGGACCGACCGTGATTTTGTGGTAGGAGCCGCCAGTCTGCCCACCTTTCCTGTCTCCTGAAGTGGATCCTCCCAGGTTTTTGGGTGGGTGGGTGGGTGGGGGGCTGTTTTACAATCCAGGGTGTGGGGTGTACTCGTTCTTTTTTCTTTTCCTTTTCAGAGTGATGTAAGTGAAAAAGAGCAGAGATGGGGGGCCAAGGCCATGCCAGGATCTGGGCACCAGGAACACATCAAGTAAGAGACTTTCTCGATCTTTGTGTGACAGTGACATTCTTCATATGAAGGGGTGAGGTGGGGCACGCTCCCCGCTGGGTAGCGTGAGTGCCCTGCTTCTGTGTCGTCTGGTCCCTTGTTTACACAGTAGATAAAAATGAGGTCTGACATGTACATGCATAAGTGTTTGTGTACGTGCATATGTAAAGATGTGCTCAGTGACTTTAAATCCTCATTGCCCATGACTCCTGTACTTCTTACTCTCCAGTCTGCTTTTCAACCTTGTAGTTTTCATGCAGGAACACAGTCACTTAAGCTGTTCTCTCTGTGGAAGGGAGATTTCTAAAGCATGGGCTGTCTTTGAAGACCTGAGATCAAAAACACCCCCTCCTTAATGTGTATTATTTTGTTATAATGTGATTATTCTGTTGTTGTCAGTTGAATATCGTGATCTGAATCCTGAACTTCATGTTCTTATGAAGGTAAAGATAGGAGACTGCACGAAGCAAGGATTGTCCCTGACTTGGCCCGTCTTAACTTGCCACCTCCGGGGTAGCTTGTTTTCTTTTTGGGAAGTGTAGGTAGTCTTCTTCCCAGCTCCTCAGGGGCTTGGGAGGTGGCCAGTCCTGGTTGGTGTTCTAAGCCATACATCTGGGATTGTCATCCGGATGTGGAGTGAGGTGGCCCTCAGCTGCCTTGGGTGACAGCTGCCTGGCCTGCCCGGTTCTGTCTGCATCTTGTGATCTGTCCCGCTGCTCCTAGCGCTTAAAGTGAAAGTGACTCTTACATCCTAAGTTCTGTAA
Organism: Cervus canadensis; assembly: GCF_019320065.1. Classification (NCBI taxonomy): domain Eukaryota; kingdom Metazoa; phylum Chordata; class Mammalia; order Artiodactyla; family Cervidae; genus Cervus; species Cervus canadensis. The sequence continues at coordinate 3,403,792 of NC_057415.1, read as the reverse complement.
GCCTCTCACTTCACCTTTGAATGGAAAGCCAGGGTGCTTCATGTTGAGAGAAACTGTCTGAATATTCCACATGTCTTGGTTCCTGGCCTAGGGTCGTCCGAGTGCAAGCCTGTTGGCTTTGTGTCCCATTTGCCTCTGGTGACGTTTATCGAGCTGACTCTCCCGGTTCATGTGTATGGTGAACCGCGAGGAGCTGTCCTCCACTGGGTGGAATGCTGTCCACGTCGTAGCCCCAGGTGCTATAGGGGCTTGGAGATGCCTCATTGTGTGTTCAGACTTTCTTTTTTCCCCATTAACCTGCTTCTGATTCTGAAAACTGCTGGAGTTGGGGGCACCTGGAGGTGCAGTAAAGTGAACACAAGGGAGGCTGGGCTGGGGAGCCACCGGGGAATGACACCTCACAGATTGCAGAGATAACGTCCTTGTCTCTCCTCCCAGAAAGCACAGACGCATGTCTTGGCTGTCTGTGTGACCGATTTGTTCGTCTTCCATCTCTTCCCTCCCAAGTATCCACAAGTTGCGGGAGAATGTGTTGCAAGAACACCAGACCCTCAGGGAGAAAGAGCTGGAAATGGGACCCAAAGCCTCGCACACATACAGAGGGAAGTTTGGCGTGGAGCAGGACAGGATGGACAAGGTAAGTTCCGACCCACGTGGTGTCAGTCCTGGCGTGCTTGACCTCGCCAGGGTCAGCTGGGTCGTCTCTCAGCCCTCCCCTTCCATTGAAAACTTGGGAATCCACTTGTTGAGGACGAGATTTGCCAGACGGAAGTCTCTCTCAATTGACCTTAGCCGAGAAGGGCTGTGCTTTCTGGAAGCTCTTCAGATTCTGAGTTGCTGGGGAGGGAGGTGTTTTGGGAAGGCTGCAGCTGGAGATCAGGTCCTACCAGAGGCCAGCTCTGTGACCAGGACAGAGGCCCACAGGCAGCCAGACTGCTGGCATGGGCGTCATGTGTTGTTCAGGCTGCAGCCTTAGTGGTTCCCATCTGCAGCCCAGAGCTGAGTTTCAGCGCCTGGTTTCACGTCGAGGCTGGAAAGTCAGCCACCTAGCTTGCTGCTGTCCTTCGCACACTTGGTGACCTTCAGACAGGACCCTGTCCTCTGGCGTCAAACCGTGGCCCACCAGGCTGAGGACAGGCAGGTCTAAGTAGGTGGGACTGAAGCTGTTAAGAGTGCAGCATCCTTTGCTGGTACTCAGGGAGGGGGCTGGATCAGCTGGGGGCTGTGTCCGCCCTGCAGAGGGGACAATAGACTGGAGCAGGTGTGCTGCATCTGCAGTGAAGCGGGTGCGTGTATCCCAGGCTGGGTAACTTGAGATGTCTGCCTTTACTCTGTGCTGAGGTATCAGCTGGGGTCAGATTCCTCTGTAATTCCACCCCATCTGCCTTGTGTCTGGATCGGCCTCAGCCCGGAATGACAGGGCTTGTCACACTGGTGAGCCACCACCTGCTTGAGAGAGGGGTGCCCCTCATGACCAGAGCGTCATCCCTGCTTCCTGCAGTGCTCTGCCTGGTGCTGACTATCTCATAAACAGAGTCTCGTCAGTGTGAGACCAAGGCCAATCTGGGGGAGAAAGCTGTTTTGATCAGAAAGTTGGGCGAATCGCTAAGCTTTCACCTGGCCATATTTTTGGAACAGTTCTCTCTGACTTCTTGGTGATGAAGAGTCACGCTGGCGGTTCCTTTGGGCATGCTGCTGCCTCCATGTTACCTTGCTGATATTTTCTGGGTGAGACCCCTGAAGCTGCAGATGGGTGGTCTCTGCCACAGGTTTTTGGAGGCCTCAGTGCTCCAGATCGGCTATTGGCTGTGGGCATCGAATCCAGCCTGGGAGCGAGAGAAAGTAACAGCTCCAGACTGGAAAATAAATCCTGCTTTGCTCCCTGGCTGTGGAAGAACGCACGCCCTCAGCTGCCTGCAGAGTTGTCAGAGGTGGTGGTGACCCTGTGGGGGTTGGACCCTAAACGCTGCCGCTGAAGTTCCGGATAAACAAGCAGGAGAGGAATTGGTAGTGCGCTGGCAGGCCCCTCACTGTATTGAAGGAGGGGGCCAAGGTGGGGGTGATTCCCTGGGGAGGAGCTAGGCTGGACGAGCCGCCTCCTTGCCCGGCCCCTCACTGTATTGAAGGAGGGGGCCAAGGTGGGGGTGATTCCCTGGGGAGGAGCTAGGCTGGACGAGCCACCTCCTCGCCCGGCATTGGGTCATGCATCAGTCATCTGTCCTGCATCCTCAGTGTCCACAAAGAGGTCCGTGACCGCTCTCCATTCTGCCGAGGGCGCCTGCTGCCTTACTGTGAGGGTCATGCCTGGGCGACTGGAGCACCACGGGGCCGCTCAGCGTTCAGGATGTAAATATTTTTAGCTTCCCGGCCACCACAGGGTCTCTGGTGGCTCCTGAACTACCTGTATTGTCTTGACACGAAGTTAGATATAGATTTTCTGTAAATGAACAATGTTCAAAAACACCTGTATGTTCTTTGTATGTTATTTACAAAGAACCTCAGTGCTGGATGTGGGCCATGGGCCATGGCTTGCTGACCACACAGCGGGAGCTCGGGGTGGACTGCTCGGTGTGCATGTGGCCTTGAGAGGTCACCAGACCCGCTGCCCTGACTGGGGGCTGGCGGGGCCGTGGCAGGCCCCACTGCACACCTGGGCGGGCTGGGTGTGTGGCAGGTGTTGACACTGAACGTGCGGTGTGCCTGAAGCATGCCATCTGTATTGCAGTTTGTGCCCTGATTTCTGGGCCACGTGCTTTGACAGTGTCCCACCTGAAAAGGGTGATCACTGCCAGCAGTCTTCCTGGAAGTGGGCTTAGGAGTCGCTGGCAGGCTGCTGGCTCTGTGGTTCTGGTTGGGGCTGGCTTTCTGGTCCTTCACACCCAGGCACCTCAGAAGGCCCGCTGTGGCTGGGGTTCTTGGGAGACTTCTGGGGAGCTTGGTGTGGAGAGGGTTCAAACACCTGACTGGGGGGCCCTGGTGTTGTGATGCCCCATGGAGTTACCTCCCTCTGGGCCGGCTTCCATGTTGAGTGATTTTGTTTGCATCACCCATGCCGACCAGAAGTTCAGGCTGCCTCAGGGTCGGGGGGCGGGTCCAGTGTGGCCATGCTGGTGTCTGATGCTTCACTTTTGCCCCTGTTTCAGTCAGCTGTCGGCCTTGAGTATCAGTCAAAGCTCTCCAAGTGCTGCTTGCAGGTTGACTCCATCTGGGGGTTTGGAGGCAAGTTTGGTGTCCAGTTGGCCAGAGTGGACCAGGTGAGTGAAGCGTTGTGAGCAGACAAGAATCGGGGTAGTGGTTTCCCCGTGGGGGTCAGGAAGGGGGCTCCTGGGTGCTGGCCGCATGCAAGTGCTTCATTACCAAAAATGTATCATGTGTGCCTGTCTCTGGCACGTGTGTGAAGCTCCCATGAGATGGTTTTAAGACATCAGGAGAGGACCGTGCTGGAACCCACCCCTGCTTCAAACTACCTCGGCTTTCTCACTGACCATGTAATCCCCCCATAGAATTATCCGTGACATGGCTTCTGTCTACACGGGGTATCCTGTGTTGAGCTTGCCGCCAAACCCTACACAAGGGTGAGAGACCAACAGCAGGGCGGTTAGGACAAATGTCAGGCAGCTTCTGACGTCTTCTCCTGCAGAGGTCTGTAGAAGAGCCTTGGTCAGAGACCTGCTTCTCAGGTACAACACCAGTCTCAGAAACCCAAACTCACTCTTTATCAAGCAAAGGGTTGGCATACGTTTTAAGTAGGGTATCCAGTAAACGAAGAGGTCTGGGCTAGTGGGATCTTAGAGTGGAGAAAACTGTGCCAGAACCTTGAGTCCATGAAAGAGAACAAGTTGACATGGATGAACTCACCACTCAGAGCCACCATAAGAAGTATATTAGTTAGCTTGCGCTATGGAACAAACAACCTCAGCACCTAGTGGCTTAAAATAATGTGTATTTATTATCTCAGGTTCTTTCAGTGGGGTCAGAAATTCAGAAATGGCTTAGCTGTGCAATTCTGGCTTGGGAGTCCCTTGTGAGGTTATCGTCAAGATGTCATGTAGGGCTGCAGGTATCTGAAGGTTGTTCTGGGACTGGAAGATCAGCCTGCAAGATAGCACACTCACAGGGCTGTTGGCAGAGCCTCAGCTCCTCACCACATGGACCTCTCCTCAGGCTGCTTGAGTGTCCTCACAGCGTGGCAGCTGGCTTCACCCAGGGCAGGAAGTGCGAGAGAGAGTGAGGAAGAGTCTGAAATGCCTCTGATGGCCCACTTTTCAGTAGTTACATGCTGTCATTTCTGCCTTATTCTATTCATTAGAAGCGAGTCCCTAAGCTCGGTCCATACTTAAGGAGCAGGAGATTGGGTTCCCTTCTGAGCAGAGGAATACCCCAAAACTTGAGGACATAACTTAAAACCACCACAGCAAAACTCCAGGGACAGCAGTATTCTGGGAGCTTCTTTCGACTTAGACCTTATGACCAACTACGGGATGGTACCAACTGTTGCTAGCCCTCTCCCCGCTCCCCAGTCAGAAAGTGGCCTCAGCTGGCTGTGTCTACAGGGCCTAAGACTTCCGGGTGTCTGCCACCGTGTCCTCACTCTGGAGATCACACTCATTCTCTTCTAAGCATCTCACACCTGGAACCCGGCATCCTGGGCAACCCAGCGACCACACCCCATCCTCTCCCACAAGTCAACTCCAGCACCAGTTTTTAAATATTTATTTGGGCACGCTGAGTCTTAGCTGCATCGTGCTGGATCTTTGAGTCACAGCACGTGGGATCTTTAGTCGTGGCACGTGGGATCTAATTCCCCGAGCAGGGATCAAACCCAGGCCCTCTGTATTGGGAGCATGGGGTCTTAGCCACTGGAGCATCAGGGAAATCCCAGTAGCATCATTTCTTGAAGCAATAAGACAAAATGAAGCTTCGATTTTATAAAGTCTCAGCCAATTCTGATAAAGAGCGCCTGGTCACATTTGCTGAGTTTTTGGCAACTCGGCAGCATGTCAAAAAATTGGGCCCAATCACACGTACAGGCTCATTCTATGATTTCCAGGACACAACAGTAAACATCAGTTCATGTTCAACAGGCCAAAAGAGAACAGCCTTTCTGTGGTTATCTACTGTTGCACAGTGAACCGCCCAGAACTTAGTGGCTGCAAACAGCCACCCATTATCTCTCATCAGGCTGTGGGTCGGGGGCTGACTGGGGCTGGATGTGTGGTCGATCTCCAGTGGGGACAGTCCTGCATCCACAGTCAGCTGGTGGGTCAGCTGAGCTTGGCTGCTCAAGGGTAGCCATGGTTCATGATGGACAAGCTGGCTGCTGGCAGGGATGATGATGGGAGTCCTGTCCTCCAGCAGGCTGGCCTGGGATTGTTCACAGGGAAGTGGCCAGAGAGCAGTGCTCTCAAGGCCCTGTGAGGCTTGTCACTTTGCCTCTATTAGCCAAGCCAAGTCACAAGGCCCGCCCAGAAGCTGCAGAAATACGCTGTGTCTCTTGACGGGAAATGTTGCAAAGTAGCGTGGCAAAGGGGGCAGCTACAGGCCAGGGCAGGAGAATCATGGCCTCCTACATTCCACCCCAGGTGTGGTCTTCTTGACTTGATGCTGAAGAAGAGACTGGATAGAACTCAACATCTTCCCACTGTTGTTATTGTTGTTCTATTGCTAAGTCGTTCTTACTCTTTGCAACCCCATGAACTGCAGCACCCCAGGCTTCCCTGTTCTTCACTATCTCCTAGAGTTTGCTCATGTCCATGGAGTCTGTGATGCCACCTGACCACCTGATCACTGTTGCCCACTTCATTTGGATAGAACTGAACATCTTCCCACTAAAAAACTCTTTAAAAACCAAAAAGGACAGCTTTGAAACAGAGTTGGAAACATCTATTTCAAGCCAAGGGCCAAAATCACACTGAATAGTGATGTGTCACAAGTGGTCTCGTTAAAGTCAGGGACAATTCAAGGATGCTGTGATCACCTCTGTTAATTATCAATGCTCTGAAAGTTCTAGAATGTGCTATCGAACAAGAAAATTCAATAATAATTGTGATAGCTGAAAGAGGGAAATAAATTAGCCAGTGATTGAAGATGATATAATGGCCTACCTGAAAAACACAAAAGTATCAGCTGAAACATGGTAATAATAGAACAGCTCTGTCAGGGAGTCAGATGCTAACAACTCTCCAGAGTTATTGTTGGCAAAAGAATCAGTGTAATTCCTGGAAATTGCCGTGGAGAAAGGATGCAATCAGAAAGAGCAAGGTTGTGGGGGGAATAGAGATACCCTATGATTAAACTTAAGAGGAATAAGATACCAATCTGCACAAAAATGTAAAGTTCTACTGAGGAACGAAGGATGGAAGGAAGGGATCAGGGGAGGGAGGAAGGAAGTTTGTATAGATGGATGGATGGATGGATAAATGAACAGATGGATGATGGATGGATAAATGAACAGATGGGTGGATGGATGAATGCGTGGATGGGTGGATGGATGGATGGGTGGTTAGACAGGTAGATGGATGGATGGGTAGTTGGATAGATGGATGGATTGATAGACAGATGGATGGGTGGATGAATGGATTAATGAGTAGGTAATAGTAGATGGATGGACAGATGACTGGCTGACTGGATGGATGGGTGGATGGATGGATGGATGAATTAATGAGTGGATGGATGGATGGATTTGTGAGTAGATGGATGGATGAACAGATGGCTGGCTGGCTGGCTGGCTGGCTAGGTGGATGAACAGAGGATGGAATGAATAATGTTTACATATGTTTACACTCCAATTCTAGAAACATTCTGCGAAATTAAGTAGGAGCTGGGCGATGATTGTTTTCTCCAGAACAGTGACAAGTGTTTGGAAACGGCCTAAGTGCTCATCAGTGAGGGGTGAGGTGCAATCTGTGGACACCCCACAAGGAACAGCCCTCCCTCTCCTTCCTGCCACCTTCAGCTGCCGCCGCCCCAGGACTGACTCGTCTGTGTGTGTTTCCAGTTTCCCCGCACTAATGCTACAGGTGATTATACAGCGTCCAGAATACGACAAAGACATTTTGAACTCGATGCGATCTTTAATCTGTTTAAAGTTGTTGTATGGCCCCTAAGGTATTTTATTACAGACTTTTTAATTAGTGAAAAATTCATGAATACCATAGAGAAACTGTTTTAAAATTTAATGTTTCTTATATTTATGTAAACTTATGACTTTATTTATATACTTACTTTTTCTTGTATAGCCAGGCTATATATATCCTTTCAGATGAATTCATGTTCTGATACCTGATTTTAGTCTTTCAAATGAATGTACTGTAATGCTTGTCTGTATAAATCCTATGAACAAATATAGGGCTTTTGTAAATGATGCATTTATTGTAATTATTCTTGTTTAATTTTTAAATGATAAACCATGAGAGAAGGGGTTTTCCTGCAATTGTAAAATCATCATGACACGGTGTGCATTATCCTTCCAGAATGTAACTGAGCTCTCCAACACTCACCCTGAAATGAGCGAACTTAATTTCAACCAATTGTTCTATTTTAACGACTGACCTAATCTGTACTTTTTCTAGCAAGAAATGCTTTTTCTCTGCAGAGTGAAGCGATTTAAAAGTACTGGGTGTTGAATGTGAGCTTCTAGTGAAGTCTGGGCTGAAAGCATGAGTAGAAGACGACTATGACAATCTCTCCCGTGACCTGGTCTCTGAGGACCCGGGTCCCTCTCTCCGCTGAGACTCTTCGGGGAGCAATCGCGATGCCCTGCACCCGCTGCAGAGCTGGTGCGCTGGACGGTGAAGGAGCCACGCCCCACAGACAGACAGCGTAGAGCAGCTCTAACAAAGGCCTTAGTTTTCTTATGTAAACCATCTTTTTATCTGTAAACATGTTTAAAGAATGGACCTAGGCGTACATTTGTAGATTTTGACGACATAGCCATTTTGGATTGTATAAGCAGCAAATGTAACTTTTACTCTTTCAGGAGCACATTAAAAAAGCCAGCAAGAGATGCGTTCAGATCACAGTGCGTCATTTATTATGCAGTGATATCTCAGTAGACAGAGACGGCACGTCTCTTTACATGTGGGTTCCACCTTTAATTTACTTGTAGAATTCATTGTTACCATTCTGTTTTTCTACTAATCTTTGGTGAACTTCCTGAATATGTGACTAAGTACGTACAGTCTACTTTTGAACTATTTTTATCACAGTATTATTGCTTTCTTTCAATAAAGTACTGAAGGAAAATTTCCCACTGCCAATAGAGTGTGCCGAGGGTAAGCTGTACTCTGAGAACAGACCAGAGCTGGTAATGGGAGCCCGTGTCATCGGACATTGTTAAGAGAAACTGATGGATACAATGGAAAGGCTAGAAAGCGGAAGCATAGATGTCCCCAAAGGACGACCGACCTGGTATTCATGCTCTTGGCTCTGGAGACAAGAGGCTCCATCACTTCAGCATCTGCGGGGACAGGGCCCCTCTGCTGCGGAGGCGTGGGCAGCGGGCCGAGGATGGGAACAAAGTGTGGGTGTCAAGCCTCACCGTGGATGCCAGGGCGGGGTGGCCGAGGGCAACCCTGATGCGGACCCGAATGATGCACTAGGGAGTGTGCGTGTGCACGCCTGTGTGTGGGAGCTTTTTATGTTATTTTAGTCAACAGTCTTTATTATTCATATATCCATAGAAACAAGAATGTAGCAAGGGGAGGTGGGAGGGAGATTCAAGAGGGAGGAGACATACGTTCATCTATGGCTAATTCATATTGGTGTATGGCAGAAATCAGATACTGCACAGCAATTATGCTTCAGAAAAAAAGAACACAGCAAGGTGGTCAGGAAAGTATGAAAAAAAGCTTTCTCACAGAGATTTATAATCACAACTCTGTGTATCTGAGAGCAGGCTGCCCACCATCATCAGGACTTCCCCCCAGCATCAGACCCTAGTCCAGCATCAGGCCCTCCTCAAGCATCAGACCTTCCCCCAGCATCAGGCCCTAGTCTAGCATCAGACCTTTCCAGAGCATCAGACCCTCCCCAAGCATCAGGCCCTAGTCCAGCATCAGACCCTACCCAGCATCAGACTCTCCCCCAGCATCACACCCTCCTCCAGAGTCAGACCCTCCCCCAGCATCAGGCCCTATTCCGGCATCAGACCTTCCCCCAGCATCAGACCCTTCCCCAGCATCACACCCTGTCTCAGCATCAGGCCTTGTCCAGCATCAGACCCTACCTAGCATCATACCTTCCCCCAGCATCAGACCCTCCCCCAGCATCAGGTCCTAGTCCAACATCAGACCCTCCCCCAGCATCAGATCCTAGTCCAGAGTCAGGCCCTCCCCCAGCATCAGACCCTCCCCCAGAATCAGACCCTCCCCCAGCATCAGGCACTCCTCCAGCATCAGACCTTCGCCAAGCATCAGGCCCTAGTTTAGCATCAGAGGTTGCCCCCCAGCATCAGTCATTTCCCCCAGCATGAGGCCCTAGTCCAGCATCAGACCCTAGTCCAGCATCAGACATCCCCCCCCAGCATCAGACCCTAGTCCAGCATCAGGCCCTCCCCCAGCATCAGACCCTCCCCCAGAATCAGACCCTCCCCCAGCATCAGGCACTCCTCCAGCATCAGACCCTCGCCCAGCATCAGGCCCTAGTCCAGCATCAGACATTCCCCCCCAGCATCAGTCGTTTCCCCCAGCATCAGGCCCTAGTCCAGCATCAGACCCTAGTCCAGCATCAGACATGCCCCCCTAGCATCAGGCCCTAGTCCAGCATCAGGCCCTAGTCCAGCATCAGACATTCCCCCCAGCATCAGGCCCTAGTCCAGCATCAGGCCCTAGTCCAGCATCAGACATTCCCCCCAGCATCAGACCCTAGTCCAGCGTCAGGCCCTCCCCCAGCATCAGACCCTCCCCCAGAATCAGACCCTCGCCGAGCATCAGGCACTCCTCCAGCATCAGACCCTCGCCCAGCATCAGGCCCTAGTCCAGCATCAGTCGTTTCCCCCCAGCATGAGGCCCTAGTCCAGCATCAGACATTCCCCCCCAGCATCAGGCCCTCATCCAGCATCAGACATTCCCCCCCAGCATCAGGCCCTAGTCCAGCATCAGGCCCTAGTCCAGCATCAGACATTCCCCCCCAGCATCAGGCCCTAGTCCAGTATCAGGCCCTCTGCCAGCATCAGACCCTCCTCCAGCATCAGACCCTCCCCAGCATCATGCCCTGCCCCCAGCATTAGGCCCTCCTCCAACATCAGGCCCTAGTCCAGAATCAGATCTTCCCCAGCATTAGACCCTCCCCCAGGATCAGATCCTAGTCCAGCATCAGATGTTCCCCGCAATCATCAGGCCCTAGTCCAGCATCAGACCTTCCCCCAGAATCAGACCTTCCCACAGCGACAGGCACCTCCCGCATCAGACCCTCCCCCAGCATGAGACCCTAGTCCAGCATCAGGCGCTCCCCCACCCTCAGACCCTCCCCCAGCATGAGACCCTAGTCCAGCATCAGGCCCTCCCCCACCCTCAGACCCTCCCCCGGCCTCAGGCCGTTCCCCACTATCAGGCCCCCCACCTGCAGTATGAGGCGTGGCAGCTCCACTTGTCTGATGCTCCTGAGCACACTCAGGCAGCCCCAGAGCCACAGGACAATGGCTCTTGCAGGAGGTGCATCTCCAGGAAGCACCTGCGGAGCAGCAGCAGCTGGGGTCTGTTTCAGGTCAAGGAGAAGCGAAGGGGCACTTGTGCAGGAGGCAGCCATGGCTGTGGGCATGCTCCCCGACTCTGCTTCCTCCCCGTGGGGGCTCTGCTCTCCTGCTCTCTCACGGGCCCCAGGACTGTGTCCTTCCAGATTCACAGTCGCCTTGATATCTCAAGCCCATGTCCTGAGTTGCGTCCCAGTCTGGTGTGGTGGAGGGCTGGGAACACCCAAGCTCAAGGGCTGAAAGGATCCCAGGGGGACAGTCGGGCCGCAGCGGGCGGCAGGGTAGGGGATGACGGTGGCCACCCACAGAGGGCCCCGCAGCAGCACTGGAAGAACAGCCGCGATGCCTTAGCTCACTCGGGACGCTGCCCGGCCTAATACTCAGAGATGTTACCGCCAGCAGCTCTGGGGACGCAGGAAGCCCGGTGAGTGACACCACGCCACATGGGCTGTGTGCGTGGGCACTGCTGACCATGGCCTCAGTTTTCATTCCGGTTCCAACTGTCACTCCAAGGGTTGACAGGCTCCTCTTCCGAATGGCACAGATGTTTTCTTTATGTGGGTGAATGCATCCCTGCTTGTTTCTGTCAGCACTGTTGTCCCTCATCGTGTGTTTTCCTCGTTACAACCTGTACTTGCTGCTCTTCCAGTTTAAATTAGGAGCAGTCCTTATTTTCTGCATTTTCTAGTTGTCAGGGTTCATTGCGGCTTTCCAGGTGGCTCTAGTGGTAAAGATCCTGCCTGCCAATGCAAGAGATAATGAGAGATGTGGGTTCGGTCCCTGGGTCGAGAAGATGGCCTGGAGGAGGGCATGACAACCCACTCCAGTATTCTTGCCTGGAGTATCCATGGACAGAGGAGCTAGTGGGCTACAGTCCCTGGGGTCGCAAAGAGTCAGACACGACTGAAGCAGGTTAGCACACACCCAGGCTTTAGTTCAGTCACTCAGTTGTGTCCGACTCTTTGCCACTGTGTGGACTGCAGCACTCCAGGCTTTCCTGTCCTTCACTATCTCCTGGAGTTTGCTCAAACTCATGTCCATTCAATCAGTGATGGCATAGAACCATCTCATTCCTGTTGCATCCACCAGAGAGGTGGCTGGGGCTCGGCAAAGTGCATGGTCCCACTGCGTGGGTGTGAAGCTGCCCTCACCACTCCCTGACCGCGTGACCATCACTGTGTCTTCCTCTGTAAATCGGGAGGTGGCAGCACCTGCTTGGGAACGGGCACATCCAGCATCTGGTATATGATCAATGCACCACCATCTCAGCGTTGTATTTATTTATAAGAGGGATAGCATTTAATAACCTGATCCTTTTTCTCTCTTGTCACTTAACTGTGATCCAGACCACATCTGGTTTACTTACCCCTGTAAATCCCACACCCAGCACAAACAAGACACTCACACATATCTGCCTGAAGAGACATGAACATACTCTGTCCTCAAGGAGATGAAGCCGAGCGAGATGGGGCCTGATGATAAAACTGTGTGATGAGGAGACCCGAGGAGGACCTGTGTGGCTGTGGGGTGGGGTGGGGGCATGGGCAGAACCCCTGAGAGCTCCTGGGGATGGGGAAGTTAGCAGGAAGGAGGAGGAGGGCCTGTTCCTTGCAGGGTGTCCACAGATTGTACCTCACCCCTCACTGATGAACACTTGGGCCGTTTCCAAACACTTGTCAGTGTTCTGGGGGAAACAATCATTGCCCAGCTCCTACTCAAACAACTTCACAGAATATGTTTCTAGCACTGGAGTATAAACATTTGCTTTCTTCATTCCATCCTCCGTTCATCCACCTATCCAGCCAGCCATCTGTTCATCCATCCATCCACTCACTAATCCATCCATCCATCCACTCACAAATTCCATCCACCCATCGAGCCAGCCATCGGTTCATCGATCCATCCACTCACTAATCCATCCATCCATCCATCCACCCACCCACTCATTAACTCATCCGATCATCTTGGACCCACCGAGAAGACAGACGCCTCCTCCGCTCCTGCTCCCAGGAGGACCCCGAGCGTGAGTGACAGGAGCCTCATGGGGCAGCCGGGGAGACACAGAAGGGACATGCCTGCAGGCCCTCCTCCTCTGAACAGGGAAGCACCCACCTGGTCCTAAGGCCTCCTTGCCGGGGTGTCCAGGCCGGCCCCTTTCCTTCTTGCCAAACAAGCGGCGGATGGAGCACCTGATGCCCTTCTTGTTTGGGGCTTTGTCCATGGAGTCCTGGCTGCTGTTGATGCTGGGGTTGCCCCCGGGGCCGTCCTGAGAGTCCGTTGAGCTTTGGGGAGAGAAAACGCCCTTTAACCAGCGCCCTCATGCAAACACACACCCCTCCCCAAGACCGACTGATAGAACCGGCCACCAGCAACACCCGTGCCTCCACCTCGAGCAGACAGTGGCGTCTGCTTCACCAACCACACTCCACACGAGCAATGGGGGCTCCCGGCCACAGACATCGGCCCCGGGAAGCTGAGAGTCTCTGACTGGAGCTGCCCCCAAGGAGGGCTTGACTCCAGGCCAGCTAGTGCAGAGGGCGCTCCGACCCTCCCTCAGGGTCACCGCTCGGCAGGTGACGAGGCTCCCAGAGAAGTCGAGCTCCCCTGCTCTGGGCAGCTCCCCCTGCCTTCCACAGGGTGACCGTCCCCGGCCGTGGCAGGAGAGCGATGGTCACCGTGCAGGGCTGCTGGTCAGGAGACCACTCGTGCCCTCCGTCGGGGGCTTCCTGGCTCAGGCCGGGAGTTCAGCAGGTGGTGGTCGAATGAGGACAGTGTCAGCCACAGGAGGGGACAGAGTCTCCTGAGAGGAGACCCTTGAGGAAAAGGGAGGGACCCTCAAGAGCAAACCTGAGAGGCACGGGGCCATCACCATCAGGAACGCGCCCCAGACGGGGAGACCTCTAGCAAGAGCAGGAAGAAAGCTCCCACAGGAGTCAATCCGCAGAGATGGACATTTTCTAAAATCACTGAGGTCCCCCCAGCATCTGAAGTTCACCACTAAACACAGACACCGCATTCAGTGCGATTCCTTTAAAACCATTCTTCCACCTCTTTCAAGACAAGAGGCACAGGGCTCCTGAAACTGACGAGGCGCGCAGGCTCCTTACTTGCGGGCGTCCCTGACGTCCTCGGGGCTGGCCGCGCACAGCGCCCCCGTGTGCAGCTGCTCCAGCCGAAGGGACCGCAGCGAGGCAGGGCTCGAGGTTTCAGATTTGATGGTGGACTTGGCAGTTTGCACCTCTTCCCGTAGAGCTGGCATCTGAGGGAATGAGCTAAGTGTAAAATTGGCTAACAAGAGACTGTGTCAAAAAAGGCAATCATACAGGCCTTACATTATAACCACAAACATATTTGAAAATCTATTAGCTATGCTATCCGCCAAGTACAAAAAAAGGCCTTGTACTAGCTTAATGCCATCTTAAAGGACTGTCTTGTAGAGAAGCGGGGCGTGGGGCAGTGAGAGCACCTGACTGAGTGCAGAGACCCCGGACCAGAACCTCCCTGCAGCGGGGCTCCGCCCTCCCTGGAATGCGGCGACCAGATGGCCCTGCCGGGCAGGACAGCAGAGCGACGCCAGCCCCATGAACCCTGCATGGCACGAACTGCCCTGATGAAAGGACTGTGCTCATCGCCAGATGCTGCTCAGAAGCACCACTAGCAAGGGTAAGGAACCTCTCAGCAAGCCTTCCAGACCTTTCTGTTTGAAGGAGAAAAGGAAACAGCTTGTACCACCACCCAAGATCATTTGTAGTGATGATGCAGGTTACTAGAACCCGTGACACCAAGTGAAACACAGGGAGGTACCTAACCCGGCATGCGAACACCATGTGTCTGGCTCGTATTTCTCTGTAACACACGAGTGGGGCTACACAGTGAGGTGCTTACACGCAATTCAGTGTAATTTGCTCACTGTGGTCTACATAAAGCACCCCTAGGTCTTCACTCAGAGATGATCTTGTAGCAACCTAGAGGGGTGGGATGGGGAGGGAAATGGGAGGGAGGTCCAAAAGGGAAGAGATATATGTATACCTATGGCCAATTCATGTTGAGGTTTGACAGAAAAGAACAAAATTCTGTAAAGCAATTATCCTTCCATTAAAAAATAAACTAATTAAAAGGAAAAAAAAAGATGATCTCTCCTGGAGTCCCAGCTTTTCCGCTGGTCCCGGGTGTGAGGAAAGGAAAGACAGTGGTGGCAACAGTGTGGGGAACAGATTAACCCCTTCAGGGTCCAGACAGGTCTCACTTACACATTTGGGTCTGTGGTTAAGCCAGGGGAAGTCCGTAGAAGCATGCACGGCAAGTATTTTTATAAACAACGAGTGTGTTGTTTTAACCAACTAACCTGTGCCTTTGGACGGGATTCTGTAAAGAATACTGATCCACTGCAGCCCCACAGAAGCTTGGTGACAACAAAGTGACTCAGTGCAAAATACAGCTGAGCCCGTTTAACAGCGGCTGGATAAACTGCACCCTCCCCTGATCTCTAACAAGAACCCTCAGGCAACAGAAGGCTACAGAGGCTAGAAATTATCCCCACAGAACTGAACAGGGGTCAATCTCAAATTCAAGTTACAATAAGCATTTATAAAAATCAGAAAACAACACAGAACAGAGCGGGGAAGTGACACGCCTGGGTTGACCGTGGACTCAGGGGAGACAAACACCTGCCTCAAAGTCAGGGGCCGCGGCCAGCCCCTTCCCCGGGCCTCCTCCTGAGGAAGGGCTCTGGGCCCCCAGCCTGGCCGCCCTCCTTCAGGAGGGAAGCCCGCCCCCCTGGTGCCCACGTGACTAGGATGGGCAGGACCGTGTCCTCACGTAACAGGAGGGCAGAGCAGGTCACAGAGCCGGTGAGCGGCACACCCAGGCCACCAGCCCCAGGCTGACGGAGCAGCTCCGCTGTGCCCAGCAGAAGGGCTCCCAGGCACTGAGCTGCCTGAACTGGAGCGTGGCTGCCCGAGTCCTGCGGGAAGGTCCCCAGAGTGGTCGGTCAGTGGGCTGGGAGCGGGAGAGGGACAAGGACGGCCAGCCCTCGGGGCACTGGACTCCAACAACAGGCGCTCATCCGAGGGACCAGAGGGGAGAGGCAGCGAGCTCCCTCCTGCCGCTCCCTCCATCAGGGACGCTGTGAGGGACACGAGAGCCTCTGGAGGAAAGCGGGCTGGACGGCCCCACGGTTAAGTGTCCAGGCTCTGATCAGACGAGTCTGCACCGCACTGCTGGGTGTGTGTGTCTGGGCACGGGGCCCGGCCTCTCTAAGCCTCAGTGTCCACGTCTGCTGAATAGGGATAACTGCAGCCTGGACCTCACCTGGGTGTCTGCGGGATTAGATGACAGGCTCGGAAAGCACTCGACACGGTGCCTGGCGGGCAGAGTCTCCTGCACACTGCTACCCCCGTCATTAGAGGGCTTCCCCCAAATCTAACACCTATGGCTCTGATTCACTCATTGCTTTTAAGAAAACACTAAGCGGAAATTCCATGGTGGTCCAGACGTTAGGACTTGGCACTTTCACTGCCGGGACACCGGTCTGATCCCTGATTGGGGAATTAAGATCCCATAAGCTGTGCAACATGGCCAAAAAAATAAAATTTTCAAAATAATAAATACTACTATGTCTATTATACATAAGCATGAGATGATTAGAAAGCAAACAAGTGGCAGAAAGGGAAACTGTTACAATTGTCTCAACGAATGACATTTTTCCAACAGAAACATCAGCATATTTTAAGTGGTGGGTGAGTTTCAAAACTTCCATTAAAACGTCAATTATTCACCAGTACATAACCACACAGTGTTCCGTCACCTGACTCGATAAGCACTCTTTAACACTTCACAGAGAAACAAAGCCATGCTAAATTACTAAATAGTTTACCTTTCGATGATGCTTCCTTAATTAACTAGGCTGATAGATGCATGCAAAGAAATGGAGAGAAACCAGGTTGATTGTGACTTTGAAGCTAAAAATTCAAGAATCAGTATAGGCAAATACAGGAAAGCAAAAATGATGGCAAAGCTATAAGTGACATTAAGACTTGGAGAACAGTAGCTGGAAACACAACTTTTTTTTTTTTTTTTGACCACAGAAGTTAAATAAGCTATTCAAGATTTACTAGTGAAACACTATAAATTATTACTCAGGAAGATACAATTCTGTTAGAACATCGTGATTTATTAAAGCAGAGCATTCTGTACAACAAAGGGCCTCAACAGCTGTCTGTTCTCAGCCAAACTTCTCTATAACTTATTTCTCTTAATAAAAAACATGTTATACTTTCAAATAGTAATTTAACTGATGAGGAAGTTAACATAATACCTAGTTTAACACTGAACAAATCTCACCACCTATTGGACATTAATGTAAAATCCTTACCTAGAATTTGATTTAAAACTTCTGAAAATAAATTCATTAAAGCAGGTACCGTATGAAAATGTGTAAGAATGAAAGCTAGCATAATAGCAGGTGGAGTCTTCACATTTGATGAACCATAGAAGATACTTTGTAAAAGAGTCTAGTAGAGACATTAACCATGCAAAAGCTGATGAGATTTACAGTGTTAAATACAAGCACCAACACAGAAAGGAGATTGTGTCAAAAGCCCGTTAATTCTACACTTAGAGGATCATTTCTTTGTGTAAGCATACTCTCATTTATAAATTGCACAGGTTATGTAGTGTATGATCCATCTACATTATGCTTGTAACTGCATAGTGATATAATAATTCAAACTTACTGCTATGGGGGAAAATCACCATTTAATGAGCCATGAAGAAAAGCACAAACACGACTAAAGGGACACACACTGTGGACACAGCACTGCAGAGACCAGAGCAAGTGGGAGGACGGGAGGGGAGATGGATGGGGAAACTACAGCCTGGGGTGGGGGGAAGGGAGGCTGGGGTCTGGATTGACGACGGCTAAACAGACAACAGGATGAGACAGGAAATCCAAACCGATGATGAAAGCAGACACACCGTCCGAGAACTCCAACAACAAGGACAAAATATACACAACTGTTCTTTTACAAATACTCGGAAAGAAATCAAGCATGAAACCACAGAGAAATCGTCAAGAATTTTAAATATCAACTAATTAGCCAAAGACGCAAATTATATAAATGTGTCAAAAGCCCACAAAATGGACTAGTTACCACTTCACATGCATCTAAAATGATTCACACTTAATTTAATGATATGCTGACCAACAATGCAGCTAACATGAAATGGGTGGTAACAGAAAAAAGTGATAATACATGGGCAGGTACAAAGCAGAGCGTTGTAAACGTGATTTCATGAGGTAAACAGCAATGCACTCAGAACCCTAAGCTACACACGCAAGAAAGCTGGAACATGCGCTTTAGAGCCGCACACTCTGTCACCAAAAGCCCTAGGTCGTCATCCCGTTTTCAGACTCGGGAAAGTGAGGAAGCCCAACTTCTTCCCTGGGGCTCTCGGGCACCGGGCTTTGAACGTGGTTTCACACGCAGAGCGGGCCTGAGTGCGCGGCCAGGTCCATCAGCAAGCAGACCAGTTTAGATTTTTGGTTTTCTTCCCACCGCATGCCCTGCACCGTGCAGCCAGGCATCCCCAGTGGAAAATGTGCTGCACGGTTTTCACACGCCATGAGAACTGCCATGAGAACTTTCACAAAGTTGTCTGCTCCCTGAGAACAGAAACTTTCCTGCAGCTGCTGCGCCCAGCACAGGCCAGGCCCAGCGTTACAGAGGCAGGCTCTGGCTGAGCTCATGATGACGTGCTAAGCCGGTGGTCCAAATATCAAGACTAACTGGTCACTGTGCGATTACGGAATGATTAAAGACTAGGCAGTTTTAAAAATCATAGACCTCTGAGTGTGGAAAATGTACCTGATTTTCTTCTGGGTAAAAAGACAAGAAAACAAAAAACAAACAAAAAAAGAAAACCAGTATGCTGGGGGAGGGGCATGGCAGGGAGGAGGCAGACACATACCAGAGGCATGGTGCCCAGCCGGTCTATGTTCCGCGCTGGCCTTCGACGACTCATTCGGGGCGTGGCGGGCACACTGCTGGGCGGGCAGGAGCTGGCAAGCGAGGAGGCAGAATACAGGTCGAGGGAGCTCACTGATTTAAAACGACGAAGGCTGCCTGAGCTCGCCTTGCCCACCCTGCTCTCAGTCTCCTTGGCCCGCTGCTCCGTGGTCTCCTTCTTTTCTTGGATCCACCTAAAAGAGAGCAAAACTCGTCACCTGCCTTTGTCAGCACAGGAACGTGTCTGGACAACAAATTTGGGCTTGCATTCTGTGTCATGATTAGCAAATTCCAGGAACAGTTGCTCAATTAACATCGCAGCAAAAAGGTTCGACTTTCCCTCTTTTGAATATTCTCAAACTTAGTATAACTTAGCATTGAGTCTTACAAACTGGCCCCTGATCATTCACGTTTGATTTGACTCATTTACTCTAACATTCTGACGGGGCCTGGGTGGCGACTCTCTCCCTGTGAGGAGACAGCTGAAGTGGACAACCTTCAGCATCCCTGCTCTCAGGGCTGAGGTGCACATCAGGGCCTCGAGTCTTTTCCACTGGGAATCAGGAACTCTGCACCATCAAAACAGCGATTCACGAACAGGCTTGACCTTATAAACACAAGTCTCCAGACCAGATGAAGTGCTGAGTTGATTTTTTTTTTTTTTTTAAGGGTGTATATGTACCAACACATCACTTGATGAAGTTCTCCCCCAGGTTTGTGAGAGTTTCTGGATTCATGTCAATGTGCCGCATTCACCTAGAATTTACGGTGATGGCTCTTCTCCCCTAATGTGTCATGGATGATTTTATATAGCAGTTTAAATACTAGATTATGCATATAAAATGATTTTTTAACAAAAATACAAGATTCTTGCAGGTCGTAACCTCTCCAGTTTCACCACTTATACGTCCTGAAAGATTTTCACTGGTGAGAAGTTGAAGGACAGAATTTACCACTTACATCAAGTCAACATATTGCATAAGGAAAAATCACTTTTACCTGACAACGTGCTGTAAAAATAGAAACATTAATATGTAACCGTTCCATATTTCCTGCGGGGACGGGGAAAGACAACCTTTCTGAGCTCGTCTGTGCTCAAACACGGCCCAGAAAGTAGTCTGTCTCGGCGCCAAAACTGCAGGCGGCACCACCTGCGTTTGCTGGTTGTGCCGCTCACCCCTGCCTTCCGCCTGAACCCCCCGCGCTCGGCCAACAGGAACGGGCACCTCAGCCTGGGCTGACGTGACGAGAACAATCCGAGCAGCAGCTCTGCCGGGTGCTGCGCAGGGTCACCGGCCCGCGGCCACTCTGAACGGAACCTCAGGACAGGAGGCACGGCTGTGCGGGTGTGGCCCAGGCAGGCCTCGGGGCCCCCGGCCGCCCGGCTGCACCCAGACCCATGGCCCCCTGCTCACCACGAGGCGGGCCTTCGGATTCTATCCCGCTTTGTAAACTGTTATAACTGCCAAGACGGTGTCTAAAGAAAACATCTTAAACATACTGATGAGTTGAGAAAAACTCAAACACATGTCCTTGGACCAGTGCTTTACAACAAGCCAATCTTCACACTGTGTTAAGTTAAAAAGGGAAATGCAGATCTGAGTGGGAATTTGCCAACCCCAAACCTCAGCTTTTCTGTTCCAGGTGCTTCTCACCAGAGCGTGGGAGGCTCCGAGGGACACACGAGGGCGAACCCTCAGTGCTGGT
This sequence comes from Cervus canadensis, assembly GCF_019320065.1. NCBI lineage: Eukaryota > Metazoa > Chordata > Mammalia > Artiodactyla > Cervidae > Cervus > Cervus canadensis. Next base: position 3,383,389 of record NC_057415.1, on the reverse strand, counting down.
GGGTTCACGGGCCACAGGGGACACTGCCTCGGCACCTCTCCCACCTTGGGGCTCAGAGCTGTGGGGGGACACCCCACAAGACCCCCCGCCCACAGAGTGCTGACACCAGCTGTGGACAGAACGCCCTGGCTGACTCAGCTCTCTCATCAAGGGCGATCTCAGAACTGAAAATCCTTGAAGCAGGCCTGTGGTCAGTGTTCTCACTATGGAACACTCAGACTTCTCCTAGGACAAGACAGCTCCTCAGAGAAGCCCAGTTTCTGGGGAGCTGAGTTTGGGCACACCCACCGGATCTCTTCATTGATGGTGTCCAGCTGCTCCTGAAGCATCTGCCCACTGGGCGGCAGCTGAGCAGCCGAGCTGAGGAGGGTGACCCCGTCGCCCTCGCCGTCAGACACGCCTTCGTCTCTTTCGAAGGCCTGGGCCACGGTGGCCGGCACGCGGGCCTGCTGTCTCAACTGAAATAAAAGGGGCCGAGTCACTGTGTGTTGATGTGGGCATAAACGTAAGTGCACTTCTTACTGTATACTCACCTGATGACATGGCCACTGTAACAGAATACACCGAGTGTCTCTCATTGATCTCAACGACAATGATCTCAATCTGCTTATTCACAGCTTTAAACTCTCAGTTGGAGAGGGAAAAACTGTTATCCTAAAACCATTCTATTACCCAGTTTTTAATTGCAAATTGATAGCCAGAAGATAATAAATCTTGAGACATTTATGCCAACTAATACTTTTAACTGGGGGCTTCCCAGGTGGCTCAGTGGTAAAGAATCCGCCTGCCAATTCGAGAGGGCAGGTTGGATCCCTGGGTCGGGAAGATCCCCTGGAGTAGAAGATGGCCACCCACTCCAGTATTCTTGCCTGGGAAGTCGCAGGAAGAGAGGATGTGTTGGGCTACAGTCCCCAGGGTTGCAAAGACTCGGATAAGACTGAGCGTGTACTCAGGCAATGCTGTTAAACCATATAAAACACTGACTTCTTACAGAAAAACTGTATTTACAAGAATTCAAGAAGCTCAAAAGTCAACTAGTTCCATAAATACGTGCATCATCCACCTGACCAGGCAGCAAGTGTACAAATGCAGGCCGGCAGGGTGGCTGGTACCTTCTCGTCCAGGGCCTTGTGGTGCTCAAATAGACACTTCAGCGCCCTGAGCACCTCCACCACATGACCCTGCAATGTACTGGGTCACAGTCGAACCGAACAGTATACACTGCTTCAGAAACCACCACTGCTAGGAATGAGCACATCTTCTAAGGGGCCTTCTGCCCGTTCCACCCCCGAAACAAGCCTCCAATGAGGCTACTGAAAGGGCACCCCTGAACTCAAGGGCACCCCTGAACTCAATAGCGTCCCCAGAACCCATCCCCGTGAGGATGCTGGCTGCCGCGCTGGCTGCCCCTCACTCTCACCCTGAGCTTGGTCATTGCCATTTACTTCTCCAGGGGATCTTCCCAAGCCAGGGATCGAACCCGGGTCATCCGTATTGTACACAAACACTTTACCATCTGAGCCATGAGGGATCTACTAGCGTGTCAGATGAGTGCAAACATGCGGTAGTTTGAGCATTGTTTTGGGATTGCCTTTCTTTGGGATTGGAATGAAAACTGACCTTTTCCAGTCCTGTGGCCACTGCTGAGTTTTCCAAATTTGCTGGCATATTGAGTGCAGCACTTTCACAGCATCATCTTCCAGGATTTGAAATAGCCCAACTGGAATTCCGTCACCTCCACTAGCTTTGTTCGTTCGTAGTGATGCTTTCTAAGGCCCACCTGACTTCACATTCCAGGATGTCTGGCTCTAGGTGAGCGATCACACCAGGGTGATTATCTGGGTCGTGAAGATCTTTTTTGTACAGTGCTTCTGTGAATTCTTGCCACCTCTTCTTAATATCTTCAGCTTCTGCTAGGTCCATACCATTTCTGTCCTTTATTGAACCCATCTTTTTATGAAATGTTCCCTTGGTATCTCTCATTTTCTTGAAGAGATCTCTAGTCTTTCCCATTCTGTTGTTTTCCTCTATTTCTTTGCATTGCTCACTGAGGAAGGCTTTCTTATCTCTCCTTGCTATTTTTTGGAACTCTGCATTCAAATGGGAACATCTTTCCTTTTCTCCTTTTTCACTTCTCTTCTTTTCACAGCTATTTGTAAGGCCTCCTCAAACAACCATTTTGCCTTTTTGCATTTCTTTTCCATGGGGATGGTCTTGATCCCTGTCTCCTGTACAGTGTCACAAACCTCCATCCATAGTTCATCAGGCACTCTGTCTATCAGATCTAGTCCCTTCAATCTATTTCTCACTTCCACTGTACAGTCATAAGGGATTTGATTTAGGTCATACCTGAATGGTCTAGTGGTTTTCCCTACTTTCTTCAATATAAGTCTAAATTTGGCAGTAAAGAGTCCTTAGGCAGCCACAATCCAAGATGTCAAACTAAAGGGAAGCTCAGTGAGGGAGCTGGAGTCTGAGAGGGCTGCTCCTTCCCTCGGGGCATCTGAATAAAGCTGACTCTGCGAAGAAAAGGCAGGGAGAAAGTCAAGCAGAGGGGACTGGCTAACACAACTCTGGGCGGTTCCTTGGGCTGGGAAGACAAAAATTAGAGTGCAGGCCTGACATGTCAAGACAAAAATTAGAGTGCAGGCCTGACATGTCAGTCCGGGTGTTAGAGATCAAGCTCCCCAAGAAAAGGGAGGCACAGAAAACGTACCCAACACTCTGCCCAAATCGGCTGAGCGCTGAGTATCCATCACCTCTTGGTGCTCAGAAGACAGGCGGTGGGCTTCAGGACCTGCCAAGAAGGGGGGCCCTGGGAGGCACCCCAGACTTCCAGACAGAGACGCTAGAGGGCTCCTCCCTGGGGTAAGGCGGGGAAAGTGGGTGATGGCTGCTGAGACTCAGCTTACAAGGACCCCCCAGCCTCAAGGCACTCAGGCCCTGAGTGAACAGAGAGCTCTGTCCCCACTAGAGGTCTGCATCAGAAGAAACTCTGGAGAAGACAGCATCACCAGAACCTCTAGGGTTTTCCAAACATAATGTCCAACATGCAACCAAAAAAGCAAAAGAGGGTGTGACAACAAACAGGACCAAGAGAAAAAGAACTGAAACTGATCCAGAGGTGTCAGATGTATATCAGCATATCACAGGTATGCTAGAGGTATCAGATGCAAACTTCACCAGTTCAAAAATATACCTGACAAAAGGAAAAATTTCTGAGAATCAAAACCGATGCTAGAACTTTAAAATAACAGTGACCAAATTTAAGAACTCAGTCTCTGGTCTTAACATCAAATTGGACACAGCTGAAGAGAGGATCAGTGAACTGAAGGATGGATCAGTTAAAAATATATATATAAGAGGGGAAAAAGTTTAGAACATATGGAAGGAGCCCGCTTGTTAACCTATGTTGTTAAAAACTATAAATGAGGCCCCTCATGGGGGAGAAAAGACAGAAAGGGGAATAAGAAATGCCTCCAGGGGTTGAAACTAAAGAGCCTCTTAATGAAAGTGAAAGAGGAGAGTGAGAAAGCTTGCATAAAACTCAACATTCAAAAAATGAAGTTCATGGCATCCGGCTCCATCACTTCATGGCAAATAAATGGGGAAAGAATGGAAACAGTGACAGACTTTATTTTCTTGGGCTCCAAAATGACTGCAGATGGTGAAATTAAAAGACTCTTGCTCCTTGGAAGGAAAGCTATGACAAACCTAGACAGCACATTAAAAAGCAGAGACATTACTTTGCCGACAAAGGTTCATTTAGTCAAAGCTATGGTTTTTCCAGTAGTCATGTATGGATGTGAGAGTTGGCCCGGGAAGAAGGCTGAACGCCAAAGAATCAATGCTTCTGAACTGTGGTGTTGGAGAAGACTCTTGAGAGCCCTGTGGACTGCAAGGAGATCCAACCAGTCCATCCTAAAGCAAATCAGTCCTGAATATTCATTGGAAAGATGGATGCTGAAGCTCCAATACTTTGGCCACCTGATACGAAGAACTGACTCTTTGGAAAAGAACCTGATGCTGGGGAAGACTGAAGGCAGGAGGAGAAGGGGATGACAGAGGATGAGACGGTTGGATGGCATCACCGACTCGATGGACATGAGCTTGGGCAGGATCCAGGAGTTGGTGATGGACGGGGAGGCATGGTGCGCTGCAGTCCATGGGGTCGCAAAGGGTCAGACACGGAGTGACTGAACTGACTGACAGGGGCGGGGGCAAGAGTTGGCTGGAGAATCAGACCATTGACTCAAAAATGAAAACCACACATTGGTTTCAGCAGCTCTGCGGGTGCCTAAGGCAAGAAGAAAATATTCAAGGGCTCAGAGGAAAAAGGCGAGGCTTTTAATGGCACAGCAACCCTGAGGGCTGACATTTCAAGAACAAGGAAGTCAGGAGATAATGGACTGGCGCCTGTGAAATGCTGAAAAACAAATACCAACCAACCTGGAATTCTATACCCAACAAAAACACCCTTCCAAAGTGAAAGCAAAATAAAGACTTTTAGGGCAAATGGAAATGAGACAGCTCAGCACCCACAGACACGAACTAAAAAATATTAAGGCAGTTCTTTGGGAGAAAGAAAAGTAGTCTCTGACGGAAGTATAAAAAACAAGTAAAGACCAACAGTGAGGTAACAGTGAGGGTAAATATTAACTCTACGATGATGATAATGCCAAAAATATACCTAAAATTTTAAAGGATAACAGTGACAAGGAGGAAACAGTCGTGTCAGGGAGGCAGTAAAAGTACTAAGTTAGACTTGAATGTAGAACACACGCTGTATCTGCAAATGTACACCCAATCACCTGACAGAGGCGTACAGACCTAGAAACACACTTCATCCTTCTAACAGAAGGCACGAGACAAGGACACAGAATAGGTGGGACGAGCAGAAAACAAACAGCAACGTGGTACCTACACACTGAAATATCAAAATTATAAACAGAGCAAATACTCTCATTGAAAGATAAAAAGGGTCAAACTGATTAAAATTAAAACCATACACTATTCACAGAGGTACGTGTTAAGATGGAAGACCACAGACAGGTGAAAGTAAAAGATACCCAGCAAACAAGGACAGAAAACTGATGTGGCAATATCACTGTCCAATAGTGTCTAAAGTAAGAAGCATTACTAGCAATAAAAAGGAGCATCTCATACTGATACAAGTTCAGTCTAGCAAGATGAAGATTCTAAATTTGATTGTACCTAATAACATAACCTCTCCACCATGACCCGTCCATCCTGGTGTAGTTTCATTGAGTTAGACAAGACTGTGGTCCGTGCGATCAGATCGGCTAGTTTTCTCTGATTATGGTTTCAGGGTGTCTGCCCTTTCATGCCCTCTGGCAACACCTACCGTCTTACTGGGGTTTCGCTTACCTTGGACGTGGGGTATCTCTTTATGGCTGCTCCAGCAAAGCACAGCCGCTGCTCCTTCCCTTGGACGAGGGGTATCTGCTCGTGACAGAATGTGGTCCACTGGAGAAGGGAATGGCAAACCACTTCAGTATTCTTGCCGTGAGAACCCCATGAACAGTATGAAAAGGCAAAATGATAGGATACTGAAAGAGGAACTCCCCAGGTCGGTAGGTGCCTAGTATGCTACTGGAGATCAGTGGAGAAATAACTCCACAAAGAATGAAGGAATGGAGGCAAAGCAAAAACAAGACACAGTTGTGGATGTGACTGGTGACAGAAGCAAGGTCCGATGCTGTAAAGAGCAATATTGCATAGGAACCTGGAATGTGAGGTCCATGAATCAAGGCAAATTGGAAGTGGTCAAACAGGAGATGGCAAGAGTGAATGTCAACATTGTACAAATCAGCGAACTGAAATGGACAGGAATGGGTGAATTTAACTCAGATGACCATTATATCTACTACTGTGGGCAGGAATCCCTTAGAAGAAATGGAGTAGCCATCATGGTCAACAAAAGAGTCCAAAATGTAGCACTTGGATGCAATCTCAAAAATGACAGAATGATCTCTGTTCGTTTCCAAGGCAAACCATTCAATATCACGGTAATCGAAACCTAGGCCCCAACCAGTAACACTGTAGAAGCTGAAGCTGAATGGTTCTATGAAGACCCAGAAGACCTTTTAGAACTAACACCCAAAAAGGGTGTCCTTTTCATTATAGGGGACTGGAATCCAAAAGTAGGAAGTCAAGAAACACCTGAAGTAACAGGCAAATGTGGCCTTGGAGTACGGAATGAAGCAGGGCAAAGGCTAATAGAGTTCTGCCAAGAGAACGCACTGCTCACAGCAATCACCCTCTTCCAACAACACAAGAGAAGAGACTACACACGGACATCACCAGATGGTCAACACTGAAATCAGATTGTTTGTATTCTTTGCAGTCAAAGATGGAGAAGCTCTGTACAGTCAGCAAAAACAAGACCAGGAGCTGACTGTGGCTCAGACCATGAACTCCTTATTGCCAAATTCAGAGTGAAATTGAAGAAAGTAGGGAAAACCACTAGACCATTCAGATATGACCTAAATCAAATCCCTTATGACTATATAGTGGAAGTGAGGAATAGATTGAAGGGACTAGATCTGATAGACAGAGTGCCTGATGAACTATGGATAGAGGTTCGTGACACTGTACAGGAGACAGGGATCAAGACCATCCCCATGGAAAAGAAATGCAGAAAGGCAAAATGGTTGTCTGAGGAGGCCTTACAAATAGCTGTGAAAAGAAGAGAAGTGAAAAAGGAGAAAAGGAAAGATGTTCCCATTTGAATGCAGAGTTCCAAAGAATAGCAAGGAGAGATAAGAAAGCCTTCCTCAGTGAGCAATGCAAAGAAATAGAGGAAAACAACAGAATGGGAAAGACTAGAGATCTCTTCAAGAAAATGAGAGATACCAAGGGAACATTTCATGAAAAGATGGGTTCAATAAAGGACAGAAATGGTATGGACCTAGCAGAAGCTGAAGATATTAAGAAGAGGTGGCAAGAATACACAGAGGAACTGTAGAAAAAAGATCTTCACAATCCAGATAATGATGATGGTGTGATCGCTCACCTAGAGCCAGACATCCTGGAATGTGAAGTCACGTGGGCCTTAGAAAGCATCACTACGAACGAACAAAGCTAGTGGAGGTGATGGAATTCCAGTTGGGCTATTTCAAATCCTGGAAGACGACGCTGTGAAAGTGCTGCACTCAATATGCCAGCAAATTTGGAAAACTCAGCAGTGGCCACAGGACTGGAAAAGTCAGTTTTCATTCCAATCCCAAAGAAAGGCAATCCTAAAGAATGCTCAAACTACCGCACGTTTGCACTCATCTGACACGCTAGTAAAGTAATGCTCAAAATTCTCCAATCAGGCTTCAGAAATACATGAACCGTGAACTTCCAGATATTCAAGTTGGTTTTAGAAAAGGCAGAAGAACCAGAGATCAAATCGCCAACATCCTCTGGATCATCGAAAAAGCAAGAGAGTTCCAGAAAAACATGTATTTCTGGTTTATTGACTATGCCAAAGCCTTTGACTGTGTGGATCACAATAAACTGTGGAAAATTCTGAAAGAGATGGGAATACCAAATCACCTGACCTACCTCCTGAGAAACCTGTATCCAGGTCAGGAAGCAACAGTTAGAACTGGACATAGACCAACAGACTGGTTCCACATAGGAAAAGGAGTATGTCAAGGCTGTATATTGTCACCCTGCTTATTTAACTTATATGCAGAGTACACCATGAGAAACGCTTGGCTGAAAGAAGCACAGGCTGGAATCAAGACTGCCAGGAGAAATATCAATAACCTCAGATATGCAGATGACACCACCCTTAATGCAGAAAGTGAAGAGGAACTAATGAGCCTCTTGATGAAACTGAAAGAGGAGAGTGAAAAAGTTGGCTGAAAGCTCAACATTCAGAAAACTAAGATCATGACATCTGGTCCCATCACTTCATGGGAAATAGATGGGGAAAGAGTGGAAGCAGTGTCAGACTTTATTTTGGGGGGCTCCAAAATCACTGCAGATGGTGACTGCAGCCATGAAATTAAAGGACGCTTACTCCTTGGGTGGAAAGTTGTGGCCAACCTAGACAGCATATTACAAAGCAGAGACATTACTTTGCCAACAAAGGTCCATCTAGACAAGGCTGTGGTTTTTCCAGTGGTCATGTATGGATGTGAGAGTTGGGACTGTGAAGAAAGCTGAGCACCGAAGAATTGATGCTTTTGAACTGTGGTGTTGGCAAAGACTCTTGAGAGTCCCTTGGACTACAAGGAGATTCAACCAGTCCATCCTGAAGGAGATCAGTCCTGGATATTCACTGGAAGGACTGATGCTGAAGCTGAAACTCCAGTACTTTGGCCACCTAATGTGAAGAGTTGACTCATTGGAAAAGACCCTGATGCTAGGAGGGATTGGGGGCAGGAGGAGAAGGGGACGACCCAGGATGAGATGTCTGGATGGCATCACTGACTCGATGGCCATGAGTTTGTGTAAATTCAGGAAGTTGGTGATGGAGAGGGAGGCCTGGCGTGCTGTGACTCATGGGGTCGCAAAGAGTCAGAGACGACTGAGTAACTGAACTGAACTGAATAATATAACCTCAAAATATCAATACATAAATACTGACAGAAATAGAAAAGGACTAACAGCCAAGTTTATAATCGCAGTGGGAGACGATAAAGACACATCTGTCATGGAACTGGGCTCCCTGGGACATAGTCACCTGCACCCATGAAGTACCTGAAATGCGGCTGGCTCTACAATGCGATGTGCTGCAAGCGTGAAACACACACTGGAGTTTAAAGACGTAGCATGAAAAAAAGAACAGAAAAATATTTCGTTAGGTTTTATCATGTTGATTGTACACTGAAATGATCATCTTTTGGGTGTGATAAAATAAAATATATTACAGATAATTTCACCTACTTCTGCTTACTCAGCATGGCTACCGAAATCTGAATTGAGAAACCTGACCTAACTGATATGCATGAAACACTGCATTCCCCCTGATACATATTATTTTCTGGAGCCCAAGGAACATATAAGAAAATGAATATATATTGGGCCATTAGGAAAGGTTGAATTATTTCAAAGGACTGAAATAATGCAGAGTATACTTAGGGATTGCAATGGGATGACGATTTATGTGCCCTCAAACTTCACCCTGCACGTGGAGATAATACTAGGAGGCACGGATTCTGGGAGGCGTCAGGTCAGGAGGGAATGGGCCCCCGTGCTGGGAGGACAGAGAGAAGAAGCAGGCAGTCTAGGAACCAGGAAACAGGCCTCACCAGACGTGGCACCTGCTGGTGATCTTGGGACTTCCCAGCCTGCAGTACTATAAGAAGCAACTTTCTGTTGTTTAGCAGCTAGTCTATGGTATTTGTAACAGTAGCCGAAAAAGACTAAGATGGGGCTTTTCATGGAAGTAAGCTAGGAATCATAAAAGGGTCACTAGAAAAACCTCCCCAGACATTGGGATGTTAAATGACATACTTCTTGAAGAATTTCATGAATAATAATTTTTTAAAACACAATAAAAATTAGAAGAGACTTTTCCATAAAAGATAATGAAAATCTGCCTCATTCAAACTTGTGGGACGCAGCGAACTGTGTTTAGAGGGTAACTTAAAGCCTTAAACACATATACTGGAAAAGAAGGAAGGCTAAAAATCAATTAAGCCTCTAGCCTAAGAAACCAGAAAAAAAGCATAGCACATGAAACACAAGGCAGATGGAAGAAAAAGGAGCAGAAAATAAGGAAACAGAAAGCAAATATGAAATTTTTTAAGCAAAGCCAACTTTTGGCAGTCCTTTTGAAAGGACTGATAAAAATGAAAAAGCCCTAGAGAAGCTGATTAAGAAAAAGAGACAGAGCACAAATCACCAGTATCAAGGTTTTTTAAAAGGGGAGACAACACGTCTTGCAGATAAGAAAGATACCATGAACCACAGTTCACTTACTATTGGAGAGTCTGCTGGCCTCGATCAATTCCTAGCAGGGGGGAAATGCTTTACCTAAACAGATCCGAGAAGACATACAAAATCAGAAATTTTTATTTGCATGAAAAAAATTAAATCTGAAATAAACGCCTCCCCACAATGAGACCAACAGTTGTTGCCAATCAATTCTTCCAAAAATCGAGGGAAGAAAACAGCAGTCTCACAGGAACTCTCGGGGTAAACAAGGAATACTCTCCACCTTGTTTTATAAGACTAGCATAAGCGTGATACTAAACCCAACAAGGAAAAGAAGTACAAGAAGGTCAAATTACTGACTCTGAGGACAGATGAAATAATCCTAAATAAAACACTAACAAATACAGTCCAATAAAAGGAGAATATATTGAGATCAGGTTGGGATGGTTTTACAATCACAAAATTTTTTTAAAGTTAAATCACCATATAAAAGAAAAATCACCTGTTTCAAAATCTGCAGAAAATAAACTGAAGAAAATTTAGTGTAATAATTTTAGTTCATGACTAAGAAAAAAGTCATAGCAAACTAACAGGAGAATTTACATATTTTTATAAAAATATCTACGAAAAAGCTAATACCATAGGTGATGGTGAAATACTGAAAGCTTTTCCTCTGATAATGGTCAGGAAACCTCTGGCCCTTATTAATTAAGAGGAGAGGCATGCCTTTCCTGGGGCCAAGGAATCCAGGCACTTCCTTTGTTAGTTTCTCATTATGGTGATAAGTACCCTCTTCTGTCTTTGGTAGGGATCACCCTGTGTTTTGTAGTCTGGAATTTTAATCTTTATCTTTGCTGAGAATAACTACTTTGTTAGACAGTATATATGCGCATGCCATGTTGATTAAAACAGCTTTGCCCCGTCAGAGCTTTGGTCCCCGAGTCTTTCTTTCTTTCTTTCTTTCTTTTTTTTTTCTCTCTATCTCTCTCTTTCTGGCTGATTCCCTGGAGCCCAGAAGCAACCCAGGGAATGTTAGCCTCTTTGCTTCCTTCCCTGTCTCATCGTCGACACCGGACCACCAGGTTCCGGTCCATTAAAGGACCAACAGATAATGGCAAAGAGACAAGGATACTTGTTCTCACTACTTCTGTTCACCACTGTACTGGAGATCCTCGTCCGTACAAGAAAAAGAAAAGGGTTATCACAATTGGAAAGGGGGGGAAAAGCACTTATTTGCAGACATAATTGTGTATACATAAAAAAATACAATAAGAATTATTTGAAATAAATGGATTGAAGAAGTGAATATAGAAGTCACTTCTCTCTATATATATTAAGCATTTGTAACTGCACTGATAATATCAAGATATCTAATTAAAAATGTACAAGACACAGAGCAAACTATAAACTTCTAAGATAAATTAAAGAAGATCTAAAAAAATGGAGAGCTATATACATACATTGTATTCATGGATTATGCTGCTGCTGCTGCTAAGTCGCTTCAGTCGTGTCCGACGCTGTGCGACCGCATAGACGGCCGCCCACCGGGCTCCGCTGTCCCTGGGATTCTCCAGGCAAGAACACTGGACTGGGTTGCCATTTCCTTCTCCAACGTGTGAAAGTGAAGTCACTCAGTCGTGTCCGACTCTCAGCGACCCCATGGACTGCAGCCTACCAGGCTCCTCCGTCCATAGGATTTTCCAAGCAAGAGTACTGGGGTGGGTTGCCATTGCCTTCTCTATGGATTATAAGAACAACATTAAGATACACACACAGAGTTCACAGTGTGAGGCGATGCGTATGTTGGGCAATCATTCCATGACGTCTATGGGCATCAAGTCATCACAATGTAGACTTGAATACACACAAACCGTATCTGTCAATGACTCCTTAGTGAAGCTGGGGTTCTAAAATCAGCTCCTGGCACCTGGTAGCTGGCAGGTGTGGAAACCCGGGGTCACGTGCAGGCTATACACACTCTTAATCACAGGTGAGACCTGAGGCAACCCAGCAACTCTCCATTTTTCTTTTTTTGTCTGTTCCCCTTGCCATTTGTGTTTAACAGACTCTCAGTATCGAGTCACCAGGGTCAATGCAGCAATAATCTTTCCCCATCTAAGGCATGCACATGTACCACCAGCAGACTTCCCAATCGCCCCGCGATAACTGGGTTGCCACATCACAAAAAAGCAAGGAAACGCGACATTCGCCGGGACAGAGCTGCCTGACGGCAGTGCGGACTATGGTCCACCAAGGGGACCCCCAGGGGCTAGGAGCCCACACTGGGCCCCCCAGCTTGAGGCCACACTTGCCTTTCCACCATTCTGAAGGTCCTGGCAGAAGAAAGCCAGGCCACGGAAGGGGGGTGGTGTGGCCAGGCCGTGGGACTCAGGGCAGGACTGACTTGGGTCTGTGCTGGGCTCCAGGTCAAGTTACCACCACGCCGGTCCCCTCCCCGAGCCAGATGCCCCAGAGCGGAGGCTTCTGTCCAGACCGGCCCCTTGGGTGGGGAGTCTGGAGGCCACAGAACCGCAGGGACCTCGAGCCTTGGCATGGACGTGTGGAGAGCCAAGGGGCTCGGGGAAGGGACAGGGTCAGGGTCCTTGCAATGGACTGCCACCAAAGGCTGGACAAAGACAAGAAATAAAACAAATGTCACACCTTAATGTTGCTAAAGAGCCAAGAAGGCCCAGAACAGTGACCCGGACTGTGCCGTCCAAGGTGCGGAGGGGATGGGGAGGCTCGCCCAGCACAGACTGGACGGGGTTAAACCTCCACTCCCGGCTCAACTCACAGGAACGGAGACCCCACTACAGTCGTTCCCAGCACTTTCCTTTGAGAAGGAAGAAGGGAATCACAGAACAAGCAAAGACGTCCCCATGGGGGATTCCTGGTGCTCGAGGACCCCAGGGCCCCCCTTCGTCCCCTTGGCTGCCTGAGCCTGCGTGTTGTATATCATGGTCACCCGTCTCCGCTGAAGGGCAGGCTCCGAGGTTGTTGGAAGGTTGGCCTCAGCGAGGCTGAGCATGGGGTCCCTAGCTGCCCCCAGAGGGCTTCCGGGCAGCACACCTCCCCAGCCCACCCTGACCCCACAGCTGCCGCCCACCCCAGAGGGCCCCCTCACTGCCATCAGGGAATTAGGGGGTGCCGAGAGCTGAGGCCCGAGGGTGCTGGGGGCCTCCACGGCATCGTGTGTGCACCCCTCCCCGGCTCACGGTCCAGCTGGGGGGAGCGTGTGTACACGGCAGGGACACACAGACGGCTCCAGAGCACCGCCCGGCCAGGAGGCCTCGGAGCCCCGGTGGGAGGCCTGGGCCGGACGTCTGACCACTTCCCTCTCTGTGCCCTCGGCTTCCTCAGCACCAAGGATAACCCCACCGCGGGAGGGCCTCTGAGGCCACAGCTGCTCTGCGGGAGGGGTCGTGTTCGCCTCGAATGTGCTCAAGGCACGTGATGCCCGGTCAGTCCCTACTGACCGGGCGCACTCTTGGCAGCCCTGGGGCCTGCCTGCTCTTCCTGTTGGCACCGGGGTCCCTTGTGGGTGTGAGCTGGAAGTCTGGTTCCAGGCTGGATCGGTCTGCTCAGGTGACCGACGTGCCCCCAGGAGGGACAGCATCTGGCGTGGGGTGGGCCTCATCCTCCTTCTCCTGATCGGCACCAGGACCGCCCTCCGTCCAGTCTCAGAGGTGGAAGACAGGGGCCCTTTCTCGGTCACCTGAACGTGTCATCTCACAGGACACCAGCTTGATGATATCTGCTGAGTGATCCAGGAGGGCCGGGGGGACAGTCCCCCTGCGGTCTTTCCCCGACCTCTGGCCGCATCACCGGGTTCACTTTAATACTCGTGGACGAGGGGGCAGGCTGGGACCGCCACTGGGGTCTGACCCTGGCTTTCTCATGCCCGCCCTCCACCTGGACGACTCCCAGAGGGGACAGGAAAGTGCTCAGTCCCTGGGCAAGGGTCGGCAGGGAGGCATTTCTGCACCGTGGTTCCTGCTGACCACATCTGCACCGCCCGGGAGGAGCTGCTGCGGTTACTCGGGCGTGGTCACATGGGGCGCTGGCATAAGCATGCCTTCGACACATCCTGGACATGGTACCCTGACTGTCTCCAGTGAGCCTGGACGCAGAACGCGCTGTCTGAACGAGCTGGGGCCGCAGGACTGGCTGGGGCGGATTTACCCCACAGCTCTTGGCACAGGGTCTGGCTCCCAAGGCCTGGCTTGTTGAAGGAATAAAAGACATGTATTCATTCACAGGCCTACGTTGATGATGAGTGGGTAGATTACTCAGATCCAGCCTCTCATGGAAAACAATTAAAAAAAAAAAAAAAGTATCACTCACTAAAGTTGCCGAAGACCTGAGAAGACCCAGAGGAGCAACTGCCCAAGATGGGGAGTCTAACAGAAGACCCTTCCCTCCGGATGGATTTGGACTCCCAGGAGACGACACTTTCAGATGACCCAGAAAGGGCCTCCCTCCTCCAGACCCGAGAATTACAAGGAAGGTGGTGCTGGTGCCAAGCAGGAGAAGGAGCGGGTGAGGACCCCAGTGAGTCCAGGCATGTCAGCCTGTGACCTTGGCTCAATGTGTTCCTATCCATAACGCCCTCAGATGAGTGGAGAATGCAAGTGCCAAGTCTTTCTGGATAAGGGCAACTTCTTCCTAGGCTTGGGAACTGCCCCACGGGTTATGGAAGGGTGGTGGCCAGTGGGGAAGAGCGCCAGGCCCACCAGGATGAAAGACAGCTAGAGGAGAACCAGCAGAAGTGACCCCCTCAGCTTGGGATTCTGAGAGGATTAGATGGATAATAAAACTAATAAAGCTCTCCTTGTTTACAGAAATAAACCTCAAGATAGAAAGGTCCTTCAAAGGACAGGAAACCATTAAAAAATGGACACAGCCAACTTGGAAAAGAACCAAACAGAACGTGCAGAAATAAAAAAGTGTCATAATGAGAAGCGAAAATAGAAGACACTTTTGAAGACCTTGACATCTTCAGGAAAGGGAGACACGTGGGCACAGAGCTGGAGCATGATGATAACGTATGCAGCCCCCTGCCCACTCCCTGCTCTCCAGGAAGAAAACCCAACCCTGATCTGTAGGTGGATCATGTGCCAATTTCCATGGTGTAAATACTCCCGCCGTGGCCTGATTCATGTACTAAAGGGTTTACACCTGGCTGGCAGAGTTCCCGAGGAGCCAGAAAGAGCTGACTCTGGCACACAGCCGGCCTAGAGACATGGGAGGACGTCAGAACCGCAACCTGAAGGGCACAGATTTCAGCCTGTCTACCTGGGACCCAGGCAGAGCTGTCCTTGAGGAACTTTAAAGACAAGAGTCTTAAAACATGTCCAGAATTCACTTTATAACAAGTACACTTCCATAAAACCAAGAGAGGCCCAAAGGAAGCCAGGTGGGGTGTATAAAAGCCTTAGCGTTTAAGACTCAAGAGACATAAAAACTTTACAGCCAAAGAAATGAATGTGTAATGGTGGAATTATGAATATAGATATGAATAGCTTTGGGACTAGACAACGGCCCCTGACACCTCACTGTAGAAGAGGCTCATGGCAGAGGCACTGAGCCTGGGGGTAGGAGTGAGATGGGGGCTGAAGACCACATTTTGTTGTTGTTCAGTCACTAAGTCACGTCCGACTCTTTGAGACTCAATCGACTGCAACACACCAGGCTTCCCTGTCCTTCACCATCTCCCAGAGCTTACTCAAGCTCATGTCCATGGAGTCAGTGATGCCATCCAACCATCTCATCCTCTGACGCCCCCTTTTCCTCCTGCCCTCAATCTTTCCCAGCATCAGGGTCTTTTCCAATGAGTCAGCTCTTCACATCAGTTGGTCAAAGTATTGGAGCTTTAGCTTCAGGCATCAGTCCTTCCAGTGAATATTCAGGGTTGATTTCCTTTAGGATTGACTGGTTTGATGTCCTTGCAGTCCAAGAGACTCTCAAGAGTCTTCTCCAACACCACAGTTCAAAAGCATCAATTCTTTGGCACTCAGCCCTCTCTACAGTCCAGTTTTCACAGTTCAGGGCAGAGCCTGATGTGAGGACCCAGCACCCAGGTTTAAGTGCTGGCTCTGCCCCTGTGGGACCCAGGGCCCTGGATCTCCTTGCCCCGCCTCTCAGAGCCTCAGTTCCTTCCCTCGGTAAAGGGATCTGATCCCTGTACCACAATCCGGGTCAGGATGCCCACACAGGGTGGGGTGGGGATGGGGGTCTGCGTCCGGGACGACAAGTCCCTGAGAACATCTGGTGCTGCACTGTCCTTACATATGGAGCTGCTGAAATTAGACTTCAGGTGCCTCAAAGTCGAGAACCCCCACCCCGATGTCCAGGCTATGAGGAGGGACCACAGCCCCCCAACTCCATGCTCATCACCACACTGAGCCAAGTCTGGGAACGCACTCGGACACCAGCTCATGCCCACAAGGCCTCAACTGGAAACGGCAAGAAACATGCCGTTCTCCCCACCCCGTGTCCACGGCAGCCCTGCCCAACCCCCCAGCAGGGAGGACGTGCCATCACCTCCATTCTACAGACGGAAAAACTGAGGTCCCGAGTGGGGAAGCCACTTGCCTGAGGCTGATCAGCCCCCAGGAAGTAGCCGGGCTGGGTCTGGACTCACACACGTGGCCTCAGAGTGGCTGGGCGGGGTCTGAGCCGGCCTGGGAGCTCAGGTACCCTCACCGCGTAACTGGGGGTCCTGGAGTCTGCTGTTGAGGTGGCTCCCATCTTCCAACAGGCAGCTCCTCGCTTGCTTTTCAAAAACCAACATCCACAAAGCCGGGAAAGAGATGCCGCCGTGGCTCACGCCAGCTCCGGGGAGGAATGAGGAGAAACTGCAGCCCGCCAGCCTTGGGGTACGGTGGCGAGCCCCAAACGGCCACATGAAAGCAAACTGACCTTGTACGGTTCACGTGTCTGCAGCCTTAACAATTCTGCCAAAACCGAGTCAAGTTCAACATCAGGGCAGTGCGGGCCTCTGTCACCTCTGGTACACAGCTGGGATTTTCCTGTGTGGCCTTCTCGGCAATGACCACTGGACATAAATAATGCCCTGGCTTTGAGGTTGGACTTGAAAAATGCTGATGGGTTTCAGGTACAAGGAAACATGTTGGCCCACAAGCTGCTCTTGTCTGTTTCCTGGGAACCCTGGCCATCGGAGGGACAGGGCAGTGGGGGATGGGCGGAAGAGGCGCTCCTGCAGAAGGAAGGCCTGGGCCGCCTGCCTCCAGGACCCTTCTCCCACCATTTCCATCCTCTCTGCTGTCCCAGGGGTCTCTGACATGACACCCCTCCTGGACCCTCATGTGTGAAACTGACTTAGGGGGCCGTCTTCTGGATCAAGGTGTCAGATCCTAATTCGACAACCAGGGCCCCTCTTGTGGGTGGCTGGGGAAGCAGTTTTTAAGCTGAGTTCCTCTGAGCCCACGGTGCCTGGCAGAGGGTGGGGTCAAGTGGGTCACCTCTGGTCACAGCCAGTCGGCCAGGCTCAGCCTCCATCCGTTCTGTATGCGAAGTTATGAGCACGATTCTTCCAGACCCACCAGTCCCCGCTCTGCTGGGTGCCTGGCCCGGGGCACCCAGTGTGTGTGCGGGTCTCTGTCTGGGCTACCTCTGGAGCACCAGACAGGGGATCGGGAACTTGTGTGGACACTGCAGGGGCGGGGGGCTTCCTTGGGGAAGCTTCTGACGGCTCCTGGGAAACAGGCCTGCACGCTCCTTGCACCTCCAAGCATGGACCAGGGTCAGCAGTTTATATACCCTGGGAGCAGGTGAGAAGCCCAGTGTGGGGCACTCCTAGACCTGCTAACTCAGAACCTGCATCCTGATGACCTCAGGGGCTTCCATGCACCCCCCGGAACCCTCTACCGAGGCAGCCAGGCCAAGGCTTGGTCCCCGCCAGACCACCTGCCCTGCTCAGCCCTCCAACCACGAGCCATGCCTTCCCCACCTACGGCTGTACTCGAGGGGTCCCGTGTAAACTCCCCCCACTCCTGGGATAACTGCTCATGTGTAAAGTCTCAGCTTTCTTGTGGGATGAATGGTGCCCTCCAAAAGAGATACCCACACCCCAACTCCCCATATCTGCGAGGAGGGCTTTATTCAGAAATGGGGTCTTTGCAGATGAAATCAAGTCAGATAAGGTTACAGAGGATTAGGTGGGCCTTATGCAGAGTGATGGGTGTCTTTATAAGAGGTGGAGAGACACACAGAGAGGAGGCCGAGTGAGGGGGAAGCAGACGCTGGGGGGCTGTGGCCACAAAGCCAGGAATGCCTGGAGACCCCGAAGCTGGAAGAGCCGGAGTGACGTTGCCCCAGAGCCCGGGTCGGGGTCCGGGTCCTGTTGACCCTCGATTTTAGACTTCTGGCCCCCAGAACTGGGAGAGAATCGATTAGTATTGTTTTAAGCCTCCTCCCCCGACCCCAGTTTGTGGATGTCGGTATCAGAAGCCCCACCTGGGGCACTCAATGTTCCGTGTCCCTAAAACCCACCAATTGATCATGACCTCAGCCAGGCTGGTCTTCCCCCGGTCATCACGGGATGTCTTCTCAACAGTAAACCTCCTGACTCGGGAGAAAGGCTCGTGCTGCACACAGGGGCCTCACCTGTGTGGGGCTCGAAGGCCATGTTGCCCCGGAGCGGCTCAGCCTCACACACTTGCCGGCCAAGGGGGAGCAAAGGGGGTCACACACCTCAGCGCCCCTGTGACCTCCACACCCTGCCTGATCACAACTGCAGACGACCAGGCCAGCAGACATCTCAGGAGGACTGACTTGCTCATCTGCCCCCATTCCTCTTGCTTCACTGTCCTTTTGCATCCCCCCATCCCTGCTCCTGGGCTTCCCTTGGGCCTCTCTTACCATTTAGCCGGTAAAGAATCTGCCTGCAATGCGGGAGACCTGGGTCCGATCCTTGCGTTGGCAAGATCCCCTGGTGAAGGGAAAGGCATCCCACTCCAGTATTCTGGCCTGGAGAATTCCATCGACTCTATAAGTATAGTCCATGGAGTCGCAAAGAGTTGGACATGACCGAGCAACTTTCATTTCATTCATCCCTGCTCCTGGTCAAGCCTGTCCAGCTGGCCCTCATGTTGGGGTCCAGGGGACACTGGTGACATCTGAGGACATTTCTGGTTGTATTTAGGAATGCTGCAAGATATCAAATGCCAGCAACGCCAAGGCTGAGAAATCCCACTATAAGACTCTTCATAATTGGGGGTTATTGTTTGAGTATCCAATGGAGTCCATGGATTTCTTTCTCCCTGGGGAAGACGCATAAGCCCCAAATTCGTTTCAAAATGGGCAAGGTGGTGGGGCTGGGCTCTCTCCTAGGCTATCTTGTTCTCCAAACCCTCTCACTTCTTGTAATCAGAGAACCCCAGGAATGAGTCATCCTGGGCATCTGTCCGCTAATGGTGCTGGCTGGACCCGCGCAAACCTCGCACGCTGCCTGTGCCCGGCAGCCCCTGAATAGAGCAGGGGAAGGCAACAGGCTTCCTGGGGCCTGACTCATCTCAGGGGAAAGCTTGGGGCTGCAGCGGCCATGGAAAAGTCAGTTATGATCTGAAGACACCACAGGAAGATGGCCCATGCTCAGCGCCAGCTTTTTGAAATCCTGAACCATTTAGTTGATGCCACCGTAACATTTTATCTAAAAAAGGCCCAATCAGGGACTTCCCTGGTGGCCCAGCAGTTAACACTCTGCCTTCCTATGCAGGGAGTGTGGGTTCAGTCCCTGGTTGGGGAACTAAGATCCCTACAAGCCTCGAGGTGTGGCCCCCCAATTTTTTTTTTAAAAAATACTGCTGTCCCTGGAGTTTTGCTGTGGTGGTTTTAAATTATGTCCTCAAGTTTTGGGGTATTCCTCTACTCAGAAGGGAACCCAATCTCCTGCTCCTTAAGTATGGACCGAGCTTAGGGACTCGCTTCTAATGAATAGAATAAGGCAGAAATGACAGCATGTAACTACTGAAAAGTGGGCCATCAGAGGCATTTCAGACTCTTCCTCACTCTCTCTCGCACTTCCTGCCCTGGGTGAAGCCAGTTGCCATGCTGTGAGGACACTCAAGCAGCCTGAGGAGAGGTCCATGTGGTGAGGAGCTGAGGCTCCGCCAACAGCCCTGTGAGTGTGCTATGTTGCAGGCTGATCTTCCAGTCCCAGAACAACCTTCAGATACCTGCAGCCCTACATGACATCTTGACGATAACCTCACAAGGGACTCCCAAGCCAGAATTGCACAGCTAAGCCATTTCTGAATTTCTGACCCCACTGAAAGAACCTGAGATAATAAATACACATTATTTTAAGCCACTAGGTGCTGAGGTTGTTTGTTACACAGCGCAAGCTAACTAATATACTTCTTATGGTGGCTCTCAGTGGGGAGTTCATCCATGTCAACTTGTTCTCTTTCATGGACTCAAGGTTCTGGCACAGTTTTCTCCACTCTAAGATCCCACTAGCACAGACCTCTTCGTTTACTGGATACCCTACTTAAAACGTATGCCAACCCTTTGCTTGATAAAGAGTGAGTTTGGGTTTCTGAGACTGGTGTTGTACCTGAGAAGCAGGTCTCTGACCAAGGCTCTTCTACAGACCTCTGCAGGAGAAGACCTCAGAAGCTGCCTGACATCTGTCCTAACCGCCCTGCTGTTGGTCTCTCACCCTTGTGTAGGGTTTGGCGGCAAGCTCAACACAGGATACCCCGTGTAGACAGAAGCCATGTCACGGATAATTCTATGGGGGGATTACATGGTCAGTGAGAAAGCCGAGGTAGTTTGAAGCAGGGGTGGGTTCCAGCACGGTCCTCTCCTGATGTCTTAAAACCATCTCATGGGAGCTTCACACACGTGCCAGAGACAGGCACACATGATACATTTTTGGTAATGAAGCACTTGCATGCGGCCAGCACCCAGGAGCCCCCTTCCTGACCCCCACGGGGAAACCACAACCCCGATTCTTGTCTACTCACAACGCTTCACTCACCTGGTCCACTCTGGCCAACTGGACACCAAACTCGCCTCCAAACCCCCAGATGGAGTCAACCTGCAAGCAGCACTTGGAGAGGTTTGACTGATACTCATGGCCGTCAGCTGACTGAAACAGGGGCAAAAGTGAAGCATCAGACACCAGCATGGCCACACTGGACCCGCCCCCCGACCCTGAGGCAGCCTGCACTTCTGGTCGGCATGGGTGACGCAAACAAAATCACTCAACGTGGAAGCCGGCCCAGAGGGAGGTAACTCCATGGGGCATCACAACACCAGGGCCCCCCAGTCAGGTGTTTGAACCCTCTCCACACCAGGCTCCCCAGAAGTCTCCCAAGAACCCCAGCCACAGGGGGCCTTCTGAGGTGCCTGGGTGTGAAGGACCAGAAAGCCAGCCCCAACCAGAACCACAGAGCCAGCAGCCTGCCAGTGACTCCTAAGCCCACTTCCAGGAAGACTGCTGGCAGTGATCACCCTTTTCAGGTGGGACACTGTCAAAGCACGTGGCCCAGAAATCAGGGCACAAACTGCAATACAGATGGCATGCTTCAGGCACACCGCACGTTCAGTGTCAACACCTGCCACACACCCAGCCCGCCCAGGTGTGCAGTGGGGCCTGCCACCGCCCCGCCAGCCCCCAGTCAGGGAAGTGGGTCTGGTGACCTCTCAAGGCCACATGCACACCGAGCAGTCCACCCCGAGCTCCCGTTGTGTGGTCAGCAAGCCATGGCCCATGGCCCACATCCAGCACTGAGGTTCTTTGTAAATAACATACAAAGAACATACAGGTGTTTTTGAACATTGTTCATTTACAGAAAATCTATATCTAACTTCGTGTCAAGACAATACAGGTAGTTCAGGAGCCACCAGAGACCCTGTGGTGGCCGGGAAGCTAAAATTATTTACATCCTGAACGCTGAGCGGCCCCGTGGTGCTCCAGTCGCCCAGGCATGACCCTCACAGTAAGGCAGCAGGCACCCTCGGCAGAATGGAGAGTGGTCACGGACCTCTTTGTGGACACTGAGGATGCAGGACAGATGACTGACGCATGACCCAATGCCGGGCGAGGAGGTGGCTCGTCCAGCCTAGCTCCTCCCCAGGGAATCACCCCCACCTTGGCCCCCTCCTTCAATACAGTGAGGGGCCTGCCAGCGCACTACCAACTCCTCTCCTGCTTGTTTATCCGGAACTTCAGCGGCAGCGTTTAGGGTCCAACCCCCACAGGGTCACCACCACCTCTGACAACTCTGCAGGCAGCTGAGGGCGTGCGTTCTTCCACAGCCGGGGAGCAAAGCAGGATTTATTTTCCAGTCTGGAGCTGTTACTTTCTCTCCCTCCCAGGCTGGATTCGATGCCCACAGCCAATAGCCGATCTGGAGCACGGCGGCCTCCAAAAACTTGTGGCAGAGACCACCCATCTGCAGCTTCAGGGGTCTCACCCAGAAAACATCAGCAAGGTAACATGGAGGCAGCAGCAAGCCCAAAGGATCCGCCAGCGTGAGTCTTCATCACCAAGAAGTCAGGGAGAACTGTTCCAAAAATATGGCCAGAGTGAAAGCTTAGTGATTCTCCCAACTTTCTGATCAAAACAGCTTTGTCCCCCAGATTGGCCTTGGTCTCACACTGACGAGACTCTATTTCTGAGATAGTCAGCACCAGGCAGAGCACTGCGGGAAGCAGGGATGACGCTCTGGTCATGAGAGGCGCCCCTCTCTCAAGCAGGTGCTGGCTCACCAGTGTGACAAGCCCTGTCATTCTGGGCTGAGGGCGATCCAGACACAAGGCAGATGGGGTGGAATTACAGAGGAATCGCACCCCAGCTGATACCTCAGCACAGAGTAAAGGCAGACATCTCAAGTTACCCAGCCTGGGAAACGCGCACCCGCTTCACTGCAGATGCAGCACACCTGCTCCAGTCTATTGTCCCCTCTGCAGGGCGGACACAGCCCCCAGCTGATCCAGCCCCCTCTCTGAGTACCAGCAAAGGATCCTGTACTCTTAACAGCTTCAGTCCCACCTACTTAGACCTGCCTGTCCTCAGCCTGGTGGGCCACAGTTTGACGCCAGAGGACAGGGTCCTCTCTGAAGGTCACCAAGTGTGCGAAGGACAGCAGCACGCTAGGTGGCTGACTTTCCAGCCTCGACGTGAAACCAGGCGCTGAAATTCAGCTCTGGGCTGCAGATGGGAACCACTAAGGCTGCAGCCTGAACAACACATGACGCCCATGCCAGCAGTCTGGCTGGCTGTGGGCCTCTGTCCTGGTCACAGAGCTGGCCTCTGGTAGGACCTGATCTCCAGCTGCAGCCTTCCCAAAACACCTCCCTCCCCAGCAACTCAGAATCTGAAGAGCTTCCAGAAACCACAGCCCTTCTCGGCTAAGGTCAATTGAGAGACTTCCGTCTGGCAAATCTCGTCCTCAACAAGTGGATTCCCAACTTTTCAATGGAAGGGGAGGGCTGAGAGACGACCCTGCTGACCCTGGCGAGGTCAAGCACGCCAGGACTGACACCACGTGGGTCGGAACTTACCTTGTCCATCCTGTCCTGCTCCACGCCAAACTTCCCTCTGTAGCTGTGCGAGGCTTTGGGTCCCATTTCCAGCTCTTTCTCCCTGAGGGTCCGGTGTTCTTGAAACACATTCTCCCGCAACTTGTGGATACTTGGGAGGGAAGAGATGGAAGACGAACAAATCGGTCACACAGACAGCCAAGACATGCGTCTGTGCTTTCTGGGAGGAGAGACAAGGACGTTATCTCTGCAATCTGTGAGGTGTCATTCCCCGGTGGCTCCCCAGCCCGGCCTCCCTTGTGTTCACTTTACTGCACCTCCAGGTGCCCCCAACTCCAGCAGTTTTCAGAATCACAAGCAGGTTAATGGGAAAAAAAGAAAGTCTGAACACACACAATGAGGCATCTCCAAGCCCCTATAGCACCTGGGGCTACGACGTGGACAGCATTCCACTCCGTGGAGGACAGCTCCTCGCGGTTCACCAAACACATGAACCGGGAGAGTCAGCTCGATAAACGTCACCAGAGGCAAATGGGACACAAAGCCAACAGGCTTGCACCCGGACGACCCTAGGCCAGGAACCAAGAGATGTGGAATATTCAGACGGTTTCTCTCAACATGAAGCACCCTGGCTTTCCATTCAAAGGTGAAGTGAGAGGCTTACAGAACTTAGGATGTAAGAGTCATTTTCACTTTAAGCGCTAGGAGCAGCGGGACAGATCACAAGATGCAGCCAGAACCGGGCAGGCCAGGCAGCTGTCACCCAGGGCAGCTGAGGGCCACCTCACTCCACATCCGGATGGCAATCCCAGATGTACGGCTTAGAACACCAACCAGGACTGGCCACCTCCCAAGCCCCTGAGGAGCTGGGAAGAAGACTACCTACACTTCCCAAAAAGAAAACAAGCTACCCCAGAGGTGGCAAGTTAAGACGGGCCAAGTCAGGGACAATCCTTGCTTCGTGCAGTCTCCTATCTTTACCTTCATAAGAACATGAAGTTCAGGATTCAGATCACGATATTCAACTGACAACAACAGAATAATAACATTATAACAAAATAATACACATTAAGGAGGGGGTGTTTTTGATCTCAGGTCTTCAAAGACAGCCCATGCTTTAGAAATCTCCCTTCCACAGAGAGAACAGCTTAAGTGACTGTGTTCCTGCATGAAAACTACAAGGTTGAAAAGCAGACTGGAGAGTAAGAAGTACAGGAGTCACGGGCAATGAGGATTTAAAGTCACTGAGCACATCTTTACACATGCACGTACACAAACACTTACGCATGTACATGTCAGACCTCATTTTTATCTACTGTGTAAACAAGGGACCAGACGACACAGAAGCAAGGCCAGCCCACAGAAGCAGGGCACTCGCGCTACGCAGCGGGGAGCATGCTCCACCTCACCCCTTCACATTTCAGAATGTCACTGTCACACAAAGATCGAGAAAGTCTCTTACTTGATGTGTTCCTGGTGCCCAGATCCTGGCATGGCCTTGGCCCCCCATCTCTGCTCTTTTTCACTTACATCACTCTGAAAAGGAAAAGAAAAAAGAACGAGTACACCCCACACCCTGGATTGTAAAACAGCCCCCCACCCACCCACCCACCCAAAAACCTGGGAGGATCCACTTCAGGAGACAGGAAAGGTGGGCAGACTGGCGGCTCCTAACACGAAATCAGGGTCGGTCCTCCCAGTTGTTGGCTCCCCCGTCGTCCGGGCTGATGGACACAGCGTGGCCGGCCGAGGCTTTCCACATCTGGAAGAGCAGCGCTGAGGGTCACAGACACCAGGAGAGCCCTGCCCAGAGACCCACACAGATGCTCTGCCCGGGACCCCAAAACCCTGGACAACACAGGGAGGGCAGAGAGCTATGTGCTCAAGAGGTCCACTCATGGGACATCCCTGGGGGTCCAGCAGCTAACACTCCTCGCTCCCAATGCTGGGGGCCCAGGTTCAATCCCTGGTCAGGGCACTACATTCCTACATGCCACAACCATTAAAATAAAACAAGGTCACTCTTAATCCCCGTGCCTGAGTGACACCAGAAGGATCAAAAGAAACCTAACATGAGAGCAGTCACTGGGCAGAAACACAGAAGAAATACTCCTAGCTACAACTCAAATGAGAACATTTTCTGCAAAATAAAAAAAGTCCCGTGTGCTACTTCACTCAATGGGAACCTCCCCGACTAAGTCTCCTGACAACAGTGTTGTCCAACACTGGGAATGCGCTGTCGCCAATGGTAAAGTCTGCTGCATTTTATCACAATTTTTTTTTTAAAGCACCATTTTGACTCAAAAATAATTACTGGAAACCCTACAATGATTTTCTTAACTTAGACTCTGACAAGTCAATAAATCATTCAAGGGCTGCTTTGCCATCTACTTGGGGAAACGCAGAACACAGAGAATGCCAACTTCTGTGCCGGGCAGCCCTGAGGCAGGCCGCCCTGCCTCCTCAGCAGAGCCCTGAAACTCTGGAATTTATCGGCTCAGACAACAATGACACAGCCTTGCAGCCGGACCACACTGCTCTTTGCATAACTGCAAAGGCAAAATCTAGCCTTTCAGGACTTCAAAAGAAAGTGACCAGAAGAAAGGTTTCACTCTCCCCAGAAGTACTCATAAAACTGCACACAGGCCAGGAAGAAACTGAAGGCTTGTTTGCATGCAACCAGAAGCCCCCATCCTGGTGTCTGAGCTGAGGACACTGCCAGTCTCACTTGGTGGGGCCACATGCTCTGTGCTCTGTGTGGATCCAAAGAGGACGGGAGCCCTTCGCAGGCCTGAGACTCCCCCAGGCAGGTCGACCTGCGCCCCCAGCTCTGCTAGGTCACAAGTCCAAGGTGGTGGCGGGGATGGATCGAGGGGAACAGCTCTGATTCCCAGATTGGACTCCTGCCACGTCAGCTGAGTAGGGAAGCATGTGCCACCAGGTGGGCAGGATCAACGCAGTCCCCTGGACACTGTCCCATCGGGACCCTTGCTCCCCTCTGATTAGGTGAAGCAAGGCAGGAAGCGCCCAGACACAAACTGCTTTGGACACAATCTTCAGGAACCGACAGACCGGCTCAGCACCGGCAGGCATAACCAGCGTGCCTATTCACACATGGAGACACAGTTGCCTGAAAGCCAAATGCTCTGCCCTAAGCCTCTGCCTCCCCAAGTCAAGACTGCCCATGGTACCACACTGGCCTGAGAAGGGGCTGCCCACCCACAGGACTCCGGTGGCCTAGTGGTCTCCTCAGCCAGTGAGGGGACGGTAGGTCATGCAGAAGGACAGGGTCTCCAGCGAGATGCACTCCCCACCCAAGGACAAGGTGAAAGCTGCGTCCTGGCCTGTGTCTTCTCCATGCTGGCGGCACAGAAGTCCCAGGGTCCACTCTCCACCCGTCCCTCCAGAAGCCAGCCTCACTCGTGGGCTGCTGAGCACTGGCCGGTTTTTCCCGCGTCATGGCCACAGGCTCCCCACTCCCCCATGGAACAGGAAGAAGGGGCCAGGTGGTTGCTCGGGGGGAGGTGCCCCGAGTCCTCCACTCCAGAGTCCTGTGGAATCCCCTCTGCTTTCTAGACCACAGGCAACACCAAAATTGACTTTATCTTTCAAACAAGAAAATTTCCTCCCAGAAAGTTATCGTCCCTATCTCTGCAAACCCAGTGAGAAACACCCGTTACGTTCCTTGTCAAAGGCGTTTCCCTGCCTGCCCAGTGGAGCATATGAGCACGCTCACGGTGCACAAACCTTTCTTCTCCAGGTGCAGATGTAAGACACTCACAAAACTCTGCTGAAAACTCAGTAATCCAATGAGGAATTCCCAGGCACTGGGGAGAGTTTCTGTCTGTAAAACGATTAAGAGTAAAAAGCTCAGAAGGATATGTGCTGACAGGCACCCTGGGCAAATCTTTGTGGGTTGAGATCCTTTTAGAATACCTCTGAAATCCTCCCCAACATAACAAGGTTTTGTAAAGAAATTTGCATTTCCCTAACCAAAGACTTCAACTAACTTTCAGCCACAGTGAGAAACTACAGGAAATAAAGAAGTTCCATAATATTTACAACTGTATGAAGTTTCTTCTTAATGCAAACAGAAATCATTGCTTCAATGGCTAGTGTACATATTTGTTTGCTAAAATGCTGAGAGCTTTCCATTTCTGGTTCATCCTAATTTATTCTGCGATACAATTCTATTACTCTGGGTGTATGTGTATATGTGTGTATGTATGTGTGTGTGTATATATATATATGGCTTCCCTGGTGGCTCAGACAGTAAAGAAGCTGCCTGCAATGCAGGAGACCCAGGTTCAATCCCTGGATGGGTAAGAGTCCCCAGAAAAATGAAGGCAACCCACTCCAATATTTTTGCAGGCAAAATTCCATGGATAGAGGAGCCTCGCGGGCTACAGTCCATGGGGCCACAGATTCGGACATGACTGAGTGACTACCATTCTCACACTTTCATATAGATGTACGTATGAGAAGCACTCCCCAAAGGGATGGTGACATGACTGAGCTAGAACTCAGAGCAGTGACTGCTATCGGAATGTGAAGAATGGTGACTCGGGGAGCAAAAGAGCAGCAAGCTGCGTCTCTAATGAACAGGTACGGTTACTTCAAAAGACCAACACTCCAATTCTCCGAGCCACCAGCTAAGCACCTCTTCCCTAAGACCACAGGATAGCCCTGACTAGACACTGCACTGCTAGACATGACAGATGCCTAGAATCCCCTTGTTCCCCAGGACCAGACTCGTCACAGGCATACACCGTCGGTGCTGACGTGTGGCCTGGCATGCATTAGCAACCAGACAGAAGATGCTCTGCTGGCCTTCCTCACCTCTGCCTTTAGAAATCTTAACTTGTGTAGGTTGCTTAGTACATTCTGGGTACTGCAGTTATCATCCAGCATCTATGAAAATCTTGCAAGGGTAGCTAGTGATAGGCTCAAATCTATAATAATCTATTCCCTCTCAATATTTTTAATTAAAAACATCATGAAAACAACTCTTTGAAAAATTAAAGGACTGTTTTGGTTTTGTTTTTTTTTAAATCCGAAGATAATGCCTCTAGAACCCTACCTCACACCAACACAAAAATTAACTGGAAAAAAATGGATCAAAAAACCTAAGTGTCTGAAGTAAAACTATTATATTCTTAGAAAAAAAAAACATAAGCACAGATTTTCATCACCTTGAATTCGACAACAGACCTTAGATGCTTTGCCGTCACTAAAAGCACAAGTGAAAACAGAAAAAAACAAACTGGACAAAATTTTAAACTTTTGGCTTCAAAAGATACCCATCAAAATGAACACTATTTACAGAATGAGAGAAAATATTTTCAAATCATCTATCCAGAATATATAAAGAATTCTTACAAGTCAATAATAAAAGGGACAGTTAACCACATTTTGAAAAGGGGAAAGGATTCCGGCCCGGTCCCTCAAGCCCGGGCCCTTCCCTCAGCCCCCGGCCCGCCCAGCCCCTTCTCTGACCTCCGCCCCCAGCCCGGGGAAGCCTCGCCCCCGGTCCCCCCCCCCCCCGCGCGCGAAACCGCCAGCGGAAATGCGACGAAACCGCCGCTTTCTTTCCATTTCGGGACCTGGGGGCGCCCAGGGACCGCAGCTGAGGAACAAGCCCGTCCCTCCACCCGGCGGAGGCCGAGGTCACTCACCGACACCCAGGGTCGATCTGGCCCTGCTCGACACTGCCCAGCCACCGCCGCCACCGCCGCGCCCGCCACGCCCGCCGCTCTGGAAGAGGAGCTCTGGTTCTGCCGGAAGGGATGGGGCTGGGTGAGGTCTGGCTACAGCAGTGGGAGGGGCGTGAGGTCAGCCTGGGGCAGTTGGTGGCCTTCCTGCGCAGGTCAGGGCAGAGCCGCCGGCCTGAGAATGAGGGCGCTGCTGAGCCCAGGGGTTGACAGCGCTGGTTCCTGCTGTGGTCCCGGAGCGCCACCTGAAACCGGAGGGAAGCCGTCTGCCCGTGAGTCCTCTGCTGCTTGTCTGGCAGCTTGTCTGAACCACGCTGGGTTTTCTGCCCCGCTGGCTAAGTGTTGACCCTGGAAATGCAACTGTGTGGGTTTTGGCTGATTCAGGGAAGAAATGCCAGATGACACTTGGAGACTCCAGTTTAATCTGAATTCAGGTCATATCTCTCTTTTGTTTTGTTTTTTTTTTGCGTTTTTTCAATGAGTTTATTTATTTGTGGTTCTGCAGGGTCTTCATGCTGTGTGGGCTTTTCTCTAGCTGCGGCGAGCAGGGGCTGCTCTCCAGTTAGGGGGGCGTAGGCTTCTCACTGCGGTGGCTCCTCTTGTTGCAGAGCACGGGTTCTGGTGCCCACAGACCTCAGTACTGTGGCTCCCACGCTCCAGAGCACCGACCCAGAGGCTGTGATGCATGGACTCAGCTGGCCTGCCATCTGGGGTCTTCCCAGACCAGGGGTGGAACTCGCGTCCCCTGCTTTGGCAGAGGGGCGATTCTTTACCACTGAGCTGCCAGGAAAGCCCTCAGGCTATTTTAGATTCTAGTTTTCCACGCTCCTATCTGGTGAGAGAGGCCTGGGAGCTGGCAGTCCTCAGCCACAGTCCTGGCTCTGCCATCAAAAGCGCCGGGGCCTCTGGCAAGCGCCTGCTCTTCCCTCAGTCGTGTCTGACCCTTTGCGACCCCACGGACCGTAGCCCGCCAGGCTCCTGTCCATGGGATTTCCCAGCAAGACTACTGGAGTGTGGTGCCATTTCCTTCTCCAAGGTCATATCTCTTGAAAGTGAAGTGGAAGTCCGTCATTCGTGTCCGACTCTTGCGACCTCATGGGCTATACAATCCATGGAATTCTCCAGGCCAGAATACTGGAGTGGGTAGCCTTTCCCTTCTTCAGGGGATCTTCCCAGTCCAGGGAATGAACCCAGGTCCCCCGCACTGCAATCAGATTCTTTACCAGCTGAGCCACCATGAAGCCACCAGAGATGCCCATGAATACTGGAGTGGGTCGCCTGTCCCTTCTGCAGCCAATCAGGATTCCGACCCAGGAATCACACCGGCTCTCCTGCATGGCAGGAGAATTCTTTACCAGCTGAGCTAACAGAGAAGCCCAGTATCTCTTAAGGCCAGCTATTCATTGATATCTCTGAAGGCCAGCTATTCTTTGTAGGGTTTCCCTAATTAGTCTTCACAGGAGTAAGGTAGCAACCTGCTAAGGTCGCAATTGATGCCCTTTTTCTAGAAAAGAAAAGTGGGGCTCAAAGGAGTGGGTAACACAGCTACAGCAAGGAAGTGTGTACCTAGACAAAACCCCCAGATTCTGCTGTGAGAACTCAGGGAAGCCATGTGGTGTGGCTTGTTCATGTGACAAGGGCTAAGGCTCCCAGCCCACCCTGGATGCTGTGGGGACCCGATTTGGTAACTGCCCTCTGGCAGCCCCGGGCCCCCGTCCCTCAATCCCGGCCTGGCCTGCTTCCTCAAGCCCGGGCCCTTGCCTCAGCCCCCGGCCCGCCCATCCCCTTCTCTGACCTCCGCCCCCAGCCCGGGGAAGCCGCGCGAACCGCCAGCGCAAATGCCATGAAACCTCTCGCAGACGCCCAGGGTAGGTCTGGCCAGGCTCGACACTGCCCAGCCACCACCGCGCCCGCCGCTCCCAGGGGCCCCGCTCCACTTCCACTTCCACGATTGTGGCGGGCCGCACTCGGGTCCAGGGAGCCTCTCCTTGCATGAAACTCCTTTAGAACTGGGCTCTCCCGATCCCGTGGGTGAGGCTCAACGGTACAGCCTGGGCGTCAAATGGGACTGGACAAGGACGAGGACCAGGACAACAAAACACTAGTTCTGTGTCAACGAGGGAAGCCACCACCTTTCCAGATCTCACAGCGGGCCTGCACCGAGGGCCCGAGGGATGCAGACTCACAAGTGATAACTCCGAACCCCCCACAGCAGGAATGGAGCCTACCTGGCAAGAACCTTCTCTCTGGTCCGGGCTCCAGTGCGGTGTGCTGCTGCTATCTCCACCGCTGATCCACCAGGAGCAGCTCACACGTGCTCTAGAGCGTATGGTCACATGACCGGGACCTGGCCAATCGGTGTCTTCCACCACTCCACATGTTCCAGGGTGGCTATAGTCCAAAAAACAGAAAACAAGTTTGGTGAGGGTGTGCAGAAATCAGAAGGCTCTTAGGCTGGTGGTGGAAATGGAAAATCAAAGAATCGGGCAGTTCTTCAAAAGGTTAAAACACAGAGGTGCCACAGATCCCAGCAACTCCATTCCTAGGTATAGAGAAAACTTGTTCACAGAGCATCACTCCCAACAGCCCAAAGTGAAAAGAACCCAATATCCTTGTGAAGTGATAGACACGCAGCAGGTGGTCTATCCAATCCACGGAATGTTACTAACACCTGACGACAAAAGGAGTGAAGTACTGACATCCACTACAACACGGACAACGCTTTACAAATCGTCCACGCTAAGTGAAGAAGCCGGACACAGAAGACCATACATTCTACAGGCCCATTTCTACGATAAGGAACAAGATAAGGTTTCTGAGGTGATGAAACCACCAACGCCGAGTTAGCCGTCCACGTGCCCACCCTCTCCAGTGTAGCAGAGGAAACAGGTCTCACACGGCCCACTCTCCACACCACCGTGACCCAGAGGACTCCCCTCCCACCCCTGCCTCCTGCACAAAGACAGGACCTCTGATGGACAAGGGCCCCAGGACGCAGCCCACTGCAACACAGGGCAGACCCCAGGGCTCCCAACGTTCTCTCTCAGCCAGGCGCTTGCCCAGCCCCTGCTGCACTGCACCGACCAAAGATCAGAATCACCAAGGACTCCATGCAAGTGAACTTTTTGACAGTCTGCTTCTCACAATGCTTCAAGGAAAAGGTCATGGGGGACACACTGCCAGTTACTGAGGCGGGTATGGAGCAGAGCATCAAAGACAACCCCGCACACCCTTGCCATCTCGGGTCTGGGAACACTTTCCACCCGGAGAGGCGCGGGCCAGCCTCAGGCACCAGCTCCCCGACTCACCCGCTGTCAGGCTCTGCCCAGCGCCGGCCAGCGGGGCGGCGGGGCGAATCACGTGGTCGGCCCCGGTGGCAGGTTAAGCCCCTACCGAGCTCGGGGGCCAGGTCGCAGAAGAGCCCAGCGGGGCGCGCTGGCCCGTGACACCTCAGAGCTCTGCCCAGTGGGAAGTGCGTTCCTCACACTCGCTCCTCCGGGCCAGACTCGAACAGATTCCAGGGGGAGGAAGCCGTGTCCCCCTTGACACAGACCCTCTCTAGGGGCACCAAGCTCCAATGAGAGTGATTCCCTTCCAGGTGACTCCCATCCCGCACCCTGAGGGGCTGTTCCCAACCAGAGCCGCTCCACTCTGCAGCCGCGTCGGTCGCTGCCTTTCCACTGACCTGGCTGCAACATCTCCCCGTCGGTGTGGGCCCCAGAGCTGGGAGGGAGCCTCCCGCCCGGCCTTCGTGAGACCCCGGCTCCTCCCCCTCGGCCCTCCGCCCCTTGACCTCCCAAGTCGTGACCCTCTCCTTCCGGGAGGGCTCCTCTCTTTCCCTAGACCCTCTAGGCGCTCCGCCCCCTCCCTCTAACCCTCCAGGTTCTGGACCCCCTCCCCGGGGCTCCCCGCTCTTCCCGGGACCCTCTGGGCCCTTGGCCCCCTTCCCCGAACACTTGGGGCCCGGCCTCTCCCCCACCCCTTCCTCCCGAACCCCAGGTCCTGCACCCCTCCTGGAGGGCTCCTCTCCTATCCTAGACGCCCTCCTCAACTCTCTGGCCCCTTCCTCTCAGGAGCCCGGGCATTCTCCCCTCAGACCCCGGACCCTCCGCCCCAGCCACCTAAGGACCGCGCACTCTGACCCCTCAGGCTCTGCCCCTTTCCGTTCCCCCAGCCCGCCCCCCTTTCTCCAACCTCATTCCCCTCCCCAGGACTTCCTTCAGGCCTGGTCCCGTCCACTCAGTTCCCGGCCCATCCACGTCCCTCGGCCCCCCAGTCCCCTTCTCTCAGCCCCCGGCTCCTCCCCTTCCCTCAGCCCCCGGCTCCTTCCCTTCCCCTCAGCTCCTCGTTCCCCTACTCTTCTCTCAGCCCCCGGCCCCTTCGCTCAGCCCCCTGTTCCTCCACTCCCCTCAGTCCCTCGGTCCCCTTCCCTCAGGCCCGGCCCCTTCCCCTTAGCACCCCGGTCCCTTCCCCAGCGCCCTGGGCCCCCGTCCCTCAATCCCGGCCCGCTTCCTCAAGCCCGGGCCCTTCCCTCAGCCCCCGGCCCGCCCAGCCCCTTCTCTGACCTCCGCCCCCAGCCCGGGGAAGCCTCGCCCCCGGTCCCCCCCCCCGCGCGCGAAACCGCCAGCGGAAATGCGACGAAACCGCCGCTTTCTTTCCATTTCGGGACCTGGGGGCGCCCAGGGACCGCAGCTGAGGAACAAGCCCGTCCCTCCACCCGGCGGAGGCCGAGGTCACTCACCGACACCCAGGGTCGATCTGGCCCTGCTCGACACTGCCCAGCCACCGCCGCGCCCGCCGCGCCCGCCGCTCTGGAAGACGAGCTCTGGTTCTGCCGGAAGGGATGGGGCTGGGTGAGGTCTGGCTACAGCAGTGGGAGGGGCGTGAGGTCAGCCTGGGGCAGTTGGTGGCCTTCCTGCGCAGGTCAGGGCAGAGCCGCCGGCCTGAGAATGAGGGCGCTGCTGAGCCCAGGGGTTGACAGCGCTGGTTCCTGCTGTGGTCCCGGAGCGCCACCTGAAACCGGAGGGAAGCCGTCTGCCCGTGAGTCCTCTGCTGCTTGTCTGGCAGCTTGTTTGAACCACGCTGGGTTTTCTGCCCCGCTGGCTAAGTGTTGACCCTGGAAATGCAACTGTGTGGGTTTTGGCTGATTCAGGGAAGAAATGCCAGATGACACTTGGAGACTCCAGTTTAATCTGAATTCAGGTCATATCTCTCTTTTGTTTTGTTTTTTTTTTTGCGTTTTTTCAATGAGTTTATTTATTTGTGGTTCTGCAGGGTCTTCATGCTGTGTGGGCTTTTCTCTAGCTGCGGCGAGCAGGGGCTGCTCTCCAGTTAGGGGGGCGTAGGCTTCTCACTGCGGTGGCTCCTCTTGTTGCAGAGCACGGGTTCTGGTGCCCACAGACCTCAGTACTGTGGCTCCCACGCTCCAGAGCACCGACCCAGAGGCTGTGATGCATGGACTCAGCTGGCCTGCCATCTGGGGTCTTCCCAGACCAGGGGTGGAACTCGCGTCCCCTGCTTTGGCAGGGGGGCGATTCTTTACCACTGAGCTGCCAGGAAAGCCCTCAGGCTATTTTAGATTCTAGTTTTCCACGCTCCTATCGGGTGAGAGAGGCCTGGGAGCTGGCAGTCCTCAGCCACAGTCCTGGCTCTGCCATCAAAAGCGCCGGGGCCTCTGGCAAGCGCCTGCTCCTCCCTCAGTCGTGTCTGACCCTTTGCGACCACACGGACCATAGCCCGCCAGGCTCCTGTCCATGGGATTTCCCAGCAAGACTACTGGAGTGTGGTGCCATTTCCTTCTCCAAGGGCATATCTCTTGAAAGTGAAGTGGAAGTCCGTCATTCGTGTCCGACTCTTGCGACCTCATGGGCTATACAATCCATGGAATTCTCCAGGCCAGAATACTGGAGTGGGTAGCCTTTCCCTTCTTCAGGGGATCTTCCCAGTCCAGGGAATGAACCCAGGTCCCCCGCATTGCAATCAGATTCTTTACCAGCTGAGCCACCATGAAGCCACCAGAGATGCCCATGAATACTGGAGTGGGTCGCCTGTCCCTTCTGCAGCCAATCAGGATTCCGACCCAGGAATCACACCGGGTCTCCTGCATGGCAGGAGAATTCTTTACCAGCTGAGCTAACAGAGAAGCCCAGTATCTCTTAAGGCCAGCTATTCATTGATATCTCTGAAGGCCAGCTATTCTTTGTAGGATTTCCCTAATTAGTCTTCACAGGAGTAAGGTAGCAACCTGCTAAGGTCGCAATTGATGCCCTTTTTCTAGAA
This sequence comes from Cervus canadensis, assembly GCF_019320065.1. Classification (NCBI taxonomy): domain Eukaryota; kingdom Metazoa; phylum Chordata; class Mammalia; order Artiodactyla; family Cervidae; genus Cervus; species Cervus canadensis. The sequence continues at coordinate 3,347,987 of NC_057415.1, read as the reverse complement.
AAGAAAAGTGGGGCTCAAAGGAGTGGGTAACACAGCTACAGCAAGGAAGTGTGTACCTAGACAAAACCCCCAGATTCTGCTGTGAGAACTCAGGGAAGCCATGTGGTGTGGCTTGTTCATGTGACAAGGGCTAAGGCTCCCAGCCCACCCTGGATGCTGTGGGGACCCGATTTGGTAACTGCCCTCTGGCAGCCCCGGGCCCCCGTCCCTCAATCCCGGCCTGGCCTGCTTCCTCAAGCCCGGGCCCTTGCCTCAGCCCCCGGCCCGCCCATCCCCTTCTCTGACCTCCGCCCCCAGCCCGGGGAAGCCGCGCGAACCGCCAGCGCAAATGCCATGAAACCTCTCGCAGACGCCCAGGGTAGGTCTGGCCAGGCTCGACACTGCCCAGCCACCACCGCGCCCGCCGCTCCCAGGGGCCCCGCTCCACTTCCACTTCCACGATTGTGGCGGGCCGCACTCGGGTCCAGGGAGCCTCTCCTTGCATGAAACTCCTTTAGAACTGGGCTCTCCCGATCCCGTGGGTGAGGCTCAACGGTACAGCCTGGGCGTCAAATGGGACTGGACAAGGACGAGGACCAGGACAACAAAACACTAGTTCTGTGTCAACGAGGGAAGCCACCACCTTTCCAGATCTCACAGCGGGCCTGCACCGAGGGCCCGAGGGATGCAGACTCACAAGTGATAACTCCGAACCCCCCACAGCAGGAATGGAGCCTACCTGGCAAGAACCTTCTCTCTGGTCCGGGCTCCAGTGCGGTGTGCTGCTGCTATCTCCACCGCTGACCCACCAGGAGCAGCTCACACGTGCTCTAGAGCGTATGGTCACATGACCGGGACCTGGCCAATCGGTGTCTTCCACCACTCCACATGTTCCAGGGTGGCTATAGTCCAAAAAACAGAAAACAAGTTTGGTGAGGGTGTGCAGAAATCAGAAGGCTCTTAGGCTGGTGGTGGAAATGGAAAATCAAAGAATCGGGCAGTTCTTCAAAAGGTTAAAACACAGAGGTGCCACAGATCCCAGCAACTCCATTCCTAGGTATAGAGAAAACTTGTTCACAGAGCATCACTCCCAACAGCCCAAAGTGAAAAGAACCCAATATCCTTGTGAAGTGATAGACACGCAGCAGGTGGTCTATCCAATTCCATGGAATGTTACTAACATCTGACGACAAAAGGAGTGAAGTACTGACATCCACTACAACACGGACAACGCTTTACAAATCGTCCACGCTAAGTGAAGAAGCCGGACACACAAGACCATACATTCTACAGGCCCATTTCTACGATAAGGAACAAGATAAGGTTTCTGAGGTGATGAAACCACCAACGCCGAGTTAGCCGTCCACGTGCCCACCCTCTCCAGTGTAGCAGAGGAAACAGGTCTCACACGGCCCACTCTCCACACCACCGTGACCCAGAGACTCCCCTCCCACCCCTGCCTCCAGTTGCACAAAGATCAGGACCTCTGATGGGGAACAAGGCCCCAGGACGCAGCCCAGCTGCATACACAGGCAGACACCCAGGGCTCCCAAGCTCCTCAGAGGCGCTTGCCCCAGCCCCTGCTGCACTGCACGGAACCAAAGATCACAATCAGCCAAGGACGCCATGCAGTGAAGTTTTTGACCAGTCTGCTTCTCACAATGCTTCAAGGAAAAAGTCATGGGACCACACGCCAGTTACTGAGGGAGATGGAGCAGAGCATTCAAAGACAACCCCGCAACCCTTGCCACTCGGGTCTGGGGAACACTTCCACCCGGAAGCGCAGGGCCAGCCTCAGGCACCAGCTCCACGACTCACCCCTGTCAGGCTCTGCCAGCGCCGGCACGAGCTGGCGGCGGGGCAATCACGTGGTCGGCCCCGGTGGCAGGTTAAGCCCCTACCGAGCTCGGGGGCCAGGTCGCAGAAGAGCCCAGCGGGGCGCGCTGGCCCGTGACACCTCAGAGCTCTGCCCAGTGGGAAGTGCGTTCCTCACACTCGCTCCTCCGGGCCAGACTCGAACAGATTCCAGGGGGAGGAAGCCGTGTCCCCCTTGACACAGACCCTCTCTAGGGGCACCAAGCTCCAATGAGAGTGATTCCCTTCCAGGTGACTCCCATCCCGCACCCTGAGGGGCTGTTCCCAACCAGAGCCGTTCCACTCTGCAGCCGTGCCGGTCGCTGCCTTTCCACTGACCTGGCTGCAACATCTCCCCGCCGGTGTGGGCCCCAGAAGTGGGAGGGAGTCGCCCATTCGGCCTTCGTGAGACCCCGGCCCCTCCCCCTCGGCCGTCCGCCCCTTGACCTCCCAAGTCGTGACCCTCTCCTTCCGGGAGGGCTCCTCTCTTTCCCTAGACCCTCTAGGCGCTCCGCCCCCTCCCTCTAACCCTCCAGGTTCTGGACCCCCTCCCCGGGGCTCCCCGCTCTTCCCGGGACCCTCTGGGCCCTTGGCCCCCTTCCCCGAACACTTAGGGCCCGGCCTCTCCCCCACCCCTTCCTCCCGAACCCCAGCTCCTCCACCCCTCCTGGAGGGCCCTTCTCTTATCCTAGACGCCCTCCTCAACTCTCTGGCCCCTTCCTCCCAGGAGCCCGGGCATCCTCCCCTCACACCCCGGACCCTCATCCCCAGCCACCTGAGGACCACGCACCCTGACCCCTCAGGCTCTGCCCCTTCTCGTGCCCCCAGCCCGCCTCCCTTTCTCCAACCTCATTCCCCTCCCCAGGACTTCCCTCAGGCCTGGTCCCGTCCCCTCAGTTCCCCAGTCCCCTTCTCTCAGCCCCCGGCTCCTTCCCTTCCCCTCAGCTCCTCCTTCCCCTACTCTTCTCTCAGCCCCCGGCCCCTTCGCTCCAGGGCCCCCCTGTTCTCCACTCCCCTCAGTCCCTCGAGTCCCCTTACCCTCAGCCCGGTCCCTTCCCTTGAGCACCCCGGTCCTTCCCACAGCTCCCTGGGGCCCCCTGTCCCTCAATCCCCGGCACGCTCCTCAAGCCCGGGCCCTTCCCTCAGCCCCCGGCCCGCCCAGCCCCTTCTCTGACCTCCGCCCCCAGCCCGGGGAAGCCTCGCCCCCGTCCCCCCCCCCGCGCGCGAAACCGCCAGCGGAAATGCGACGAAACCGCCGCTTTCTTTCCATTTCGGGACCTGGGGGCGCCCAGGGACCGCAGCTGAGGAACAAGCCCGTCCCTCCACCCGGCGGAGGCCGAGGTCACTCACCGACACCCAGGGTCGATCTGGCCCTGCTCGACACTGCCCAGCCACCGCCGCGCCCGCCGCGCCCGCCGCTCTGGAAGACGAGCTCTGGTTCTGCCGGAAGGGATGGGGCTGGGTGAGGTCTGGCTACAGCAGTGGGAGGGGCGTGAGGTCAGCCTGGGGCAGTTGGTGGCCTTCCTGCGCAGGTCAGGGCAGAGCCGCCGGCCTGAGAATGAGGGCGCTGCTGAGCCCAGGGGTTGACAGCGCTGGTTCCTGCTGTGGTCCCGGAGCGCCACCTGAAACCGGAGGGAAGCCGTCTGCCCGTGAGTCCTCTGCTGCTTGTCTGGCAGCTTGTCTGAACCACGCTGGGTTTTCTGCCCCGCTGGCTAAGTGTTGACCCTGGAAATGCAACTGTGTGGGTTTTGGCTGATTCAGGGAAGAAATGCCAGATGACACTTGGAGACTCCAGTTTAATCTGAATTCAGGTCATATCTCTCTTTTGTTTTGTTTTTTTTTTGCGTTTTTTCAATGAGTTTATTTATTTGTGGTTCTGCAGGGTCTTCATGCTGTGTGGGCTTTTCTCTAGCTGCGGCGAGCAGGGGCTGCTCTCCAGTTAGGGGGGCGTAGGCTTCTCACTGCGGTGGCTCCTCTTGTTGCAGAGCACGGGTTCTGGTGCCCACAGACCTCAGTACTGTGGCTCCCACGCTCCAGAGCACCGACCCAGAGGCTGTGATGCATGGACTCAGCTGGCCTGCCATCTGGGGTCTTCCCAGACCAGGGGTGGAACTCGCGTCCCCTGCTTTGGCAGGGGGGCGATTCTTTACCACTGAGCTGCCAGGAAAGCCCTCAGGCTATTTTAGATTCTAGTTTTCCACGCTCCTATCTGGTGAGAGAGGCCTGGGAGCTGGCAGTCCTCAGCCACAGTCCTGGCTCTGCCATCAAAAGCGCCGGGGCCTCTGGCAAGCGCCTGCTCTTCCCTCAGTCGTGTCTGACCCTTTGCGACCCCACGGACCGTAGCCCGCCAGGCTCCTGTCCATGGGATTTCCCAGCAAGACTACTGGAGTGTGGTGCCATTTCCTTCTCCAAGGTCATATCTCTTGAAAGTGAAGTGAACGTCCGTCATTCGTGTCCGACTCTTGCGACCTCATGGGCTATACAATCCATGGAATTCTCCAGGCCAGAATACTGGAGTGGGTAGCCTTTCCCTTCTTCAGGGGATCTTCCCAGTCCAGGGAATGAACCCAGGTCCCCCGCACTGCAATCAGATTCTTTACCAGCTGAGCCACCATGAAGCCACCAGAGATGCCCATGAATACTGGAGTGGGTCGCCTGTCCCTTCTGCAGCCAATCAGGATTCCGACCCAGGAATCACACCGGGTCTCCTGCATGGCAGGAGAATTCTTTACCAGCTGAGCTAACAGAGAAGCCCAGTATCTCTTAAGGCCAGCTATTCATTGATATCTCTGAAGGCCAGCTATTCTTTGTAGGGTTTCCCTAATTAGTCTTCACAGGAGTAAGGTAGCAACCTGCTAAGGTCGCAATTGATGCCCTTTTTCTAGAAAAGAAAAGTGGGGCTCAAAGGAGTGGGTAACACAGCTACAGCAAGGAAGTGTGTACCTAGACAAAACCCCCAGATTCTGCTGTGAGAACTCAGGGAAGCCATGTGGTGTGGCTTGTTCATGTGACAAGGGCTAAGGCTCCCAGCCCACCCTGGATGCTGTGGGGACCCGATTTGGTAACTGCCCTCTGGCAGCCCCGGGCCCCCGTCCCTCAATCCCGGCCTGGCCTGCTTCCTCAAGCCCGGGCCCTTGCCTCAGCCCCCGGCCCGCCCATCCCCTTCTCTGACCTCCGCCCCCAGCCCGGGGAAGCCGCGCGAACCGCCAGCGCAAATGCCATGAAACCTCTCGCAGACGCCCAGGGTAGGTCTGGCCAGGCTCGACACTGCCCAGCCACCACCGCGCCCGCCGCTCCCAGGGGCCCCGCTCCACTTCCACTTCCACGATTGTGGCGGGCCGCACTCGGGTCCAGGGAGCCTCTCCTTGCATGAAACTCCTTTAGAACTGGGCTCTCCCGATCCCGTGGGTGAGGCTCAACGGTACAGCCTGGGCGTCAAATGGGACTGGACAAGGACGAGGACCAGGACAACAAAACACTAGTTCTGTGTCAACGAGGGAAGCCACCACCTTTCCAGATCTCACAGCGGGCCTGCACCGAGGGCCCGAGGGATGCAGACTCACAAGTGATAACTCCGAACCCCCCACAGCAGGAATGGAGCCTACCTGGCAAGAACCTTCTCTCTGGTCCGGGCTCCAGTGCGGTGTGCTGCTGCTATCTCCACCGCTGATCCACCAGGAGCAGCTCACACGTGCTCTAGAGCGTATGGTCACATGACCGGGACCTGGCCAATCGGTGTCTTCCACCACTCCACATGTTCCAGGGTGGCTATAGTCCAAAAAACAGAAAACAAGTTTGGTGAGGGTGTGCAGAAATCAGAAGGCTCTTAGGCTGGTGGTGGAAATGGAAAATCAAAGAATCGGGCAGTTCTTCAAAAGGTTAAAACACAGAGGTGCCACAGATCCCAGCAACTCCATTCCTAGGTATAGAGAAAACTTGTTCACAGAGCATCACTCCCAACAGCCCAAAGTGAAAAGAACCCAATATCCTTGTGAAGTGATAGACACGCAGCAGGTGGTCTATCCAATCCACGGAATGTTACTAACACCTGACGACAAAAGGAGTGAAGTACTGACATCCACTACAACACGGACAACGCTTTACAAATCGTCCACGCTAAGTGAAGAAGCCGGACACAGAAGACCATACATTCTACAGGCCCATTTCTACGATAAGGAACAAGATAAGGTTTCTGAGGTGATGAAACCACCAACGCCGAGTTAGCCGTCCACGTGCCCACCCTCTCCAGTGTAGCAGAGGAAACAGGTCTCACACGGCCCACTCTCCACACCACCGTGACCCAGAGGACTCCCCTCCCACCCCTGCCTCCTGCACAAAGACAGGACCTCTGATGGACAAGGGCCCCAGGACGCAGCCCACTGCAACACAGGGCAGACCCCAGGGCTCCCAACGTTCTCTCTCAGCCAGGCGCTTGCCCAGCCCCTGCTGCACTGCACGGACCAAAGATCACAATCACCAAGGACGCCATGCAAGTGAAGTTTTTGACAGTCTGCTTCTCACAATGCTTCAAGGAAAAGGTCATGGGGGACACACTGCCAGTTACTGAGGGGGGTATGGAGCAGAGCATCAAAGACAACCCCGCACACCCTTGCCATCTCGGGTCTGGGAACACTTTCCACCCGGAGAGGCGCGGGCCAGCCTCAGGCACCAGCTCCCCGACTCACCCGCTGTCAGGCTCTGCCCAGCGCCGGCCAGCGGGGCGGCGGGGCGAATCACGTGGTCGGCCCCGGTGGCAGGTTAAGCCCCTACCGAGCTCGGGGGCCAGGTCGCAGAAGAGCCCAGCGGGGCGCGCTGGCCCGTGACACCTCAGAGCTCTGCCCAGTGGGAAGTGCGTTCCTCACACTCGCTCCTCCGGGCCAGACTCGAACAGATTCCAGGGGGAGGAAGCCGTGTCCCCCTTGACACAGACCCTCTCTAGGGGCACCAAGCTCCAATGAGAGTGATTCCCTTCCAGGTGACTCCCATCCCGCACCCTGAGGGGCTGTTCCCAACCAGAGCCGCTCCACTCTGCAGCCGCGTCGGTCGCTGCCTTTCCACTGACCTGGCTGCAACATCTCCCCGTCGGTGTGGGCCCCAGAGCTGGGAGGGAGCCTCCCGCCCGGCCTTCGTGAGACCCCGGCTCCTCCCCCTCGGCCCTCCGCCCCTTGACCTCCCAAGTCGTGACCCTCTCCTTCCGGGAGGGCTCCTCTCTTTCCCTAGACCCTCTAGGCGCTCCGCCCCCTCCCTCTAACCCTCCAGGTTCTGGACCCCCTCCCCGGGGCTCCCCGCTCTTCCCGGGACCCTCTGGGCCCTTGGCCCCCTTCCCCGAACACTTGGGGCCCGGCCTCTCCCCCACCCCTTCCTCCCGAACCCCAGGTCCTGCACCCCTCCTGGAGGGCTCCTCTCCTATCCTAGACGCCCTCCTCAACTCTCTGGCCCCTTCCTCTCAGGAGCCCGGGCATTCTCCCCTCAGACCCCGGACCCTCCGCCCCAGCCACCTAAGGACCGCGCACTCTGACCCCTCAGGCTCTGCCCCTTTCCGTTCCCCCAGCCCGCCCCCCTTTCTCCAACCTCATTCCCCTCCCCAGGACTTCCTTCAGGCCTGGTCCCGTCCACTCAGTTCCCGGCCCATCCACGTCCCTCGGCCCCCCAGTCCCCTTCTCTCAGCCCCCGGCTCCTCCCCTTCCCTCAGCCCCCGGCTCCTTCCCTTCCCCTCAGCTCCTCGTTCCCCTACTCTTCTCTCAGCCCCCGGCCCCTTCGCTCAGCCCCCTGTTCCTCCACTCCCCTCAGTCCCTCGGTCCCCTTCCCTCAGGCCCGGCCCCTTCCCCTTAGCACCCCGGTCCCTTCCCCAGCGCCCTGGGCCCCCGTCCCTCAATCCCGGCCCGCTTCCTCAAGCCCGGGCCCTTCCCTCAGCCCCCGGCCCGCCCAGCCCCTTCTCTGACCTCCGCCCCCAGCCCGGGGAAGCCTCGCCCCCGGTCCCCCCCCCCGCGCGCGAAACCGCCAGCGGAAATGCGACGAAACCGCCGCTTTCTTTCCATTTCGGGACCTGGGGGCGCCCAGGGACCGCAGCTGAGGAACAAGCCCGTCCCTCCACCCGGCGGAGGCCGAGGTCACTCACCGACACCCAGGGTCGATCTGGCCCTGCTCGACACTGCCCAGCCACCGCCGCGCCCGCCGCTCTGGAAGACGAGCTCTGGTTCTGCCGGAAGGGATGGGGCTGGGTGAGGTCTGGCTACAGCAGTGGGAGGGGCGTGAGGTCAGCCTGGGGCAGTTGGTGGCCTTCCTGCGCAGGTCAGGGCAGAGCCGCCGGCCTGAGAATGAGGGCGCTGCTGAGCCCAGGGGTTGACAGCGCTGGTTCCTGCTGTGGTCCCGGAGCTCCACCTGAAACCGGAGGGAAGCCGTCTGCCCGTGAGTCCTCTGCTGCTTGTCTGTCAGCTTGTTTGAACCACGCTGGGTTTTCTGCCCCGCTGGCTAAGTGTTGACCCTGGAAATGCAACTGTGTGGGTTTTGGCTGATTCAGGGAAGAAATGCCAGATGACACTTGGAGACTCCAGTTTAATCTGAATTCAGGTCATATCTCTTTTTTTTGTTTTTTGCGTTTTTTCAATGAGTTTATTTATTTGTGGTTGTGCAGGGTCTTCATGCTGTGTGGGCTTTTCTCTAGCTGCGGCGAGCAGGGGCTGCTCTCCAGTTGGGGGGGCGTAGGCTTCTCACTGCGGTGGCTCCTCTTGTTGCAGAGCACGGGTTCTGGTGCCCACAGACCTCAGTACTGTGGCTCCCACGCTCCAGAGCACCGACCCAGAGGCTGTGATGCATGGACTCAGCTGGTCTGCCATCTGGGGTCTTCCCAGACCAGGGGTGGAACTCGCGACCCCTGCTTTGGCAGGGGGGCGATTCTTTACCACTGAGCTGCCAGGAAAGCCCTCAGGCTATTGTAGATTCTAGTTTTCCACGCTCCTATCTGGTGAGAGAGGCCTGGGAGCTGGCAGTCCTCAGCCACAGTCCTGGCTCTGCCATCAAAAGCGCGGGGCCTCTGGCAAGCGCCTGCTCCTCCCTCAGTCGTGTCTGACCCTTTGCGACCCCACGGACCATAGCCCGCCAGGCTCCTGTCCATGGGATTTCCCAGCAAGACTACTGGAGTGTGGTGCCATTTCCTTCTCCAAGGTCATATCTCTTGAAAGTGAAGTGGAAGTCCGTCATTCGTGTCCGACTCTTGCGACCTCATGGGCTATACAATCCATGGAATTCTCCAGGCCAGAATACTGGAGTGGGTAGCCTTTCCCTTCTTCAGGGGATCTTCCCAGTCCAGGGAATGAACCCAGGTCCCCCGCACTGCAATCAGATTCTTTACCAGCTGAGCCACCATGAAGCCACCAGAGATGCCCATGAATACTGGAGTGGGTCGCCTGTCCCTTCTGCAGCCAATCAGGATTCCGACCCAGGAATCACACCGGGTCTCCTGCATGGCAGGAGAATTCTTTACCAGCTGAGCTAACAGAGAAGCCCAGTATCTCTTAAGGCCAGCTATTCATTGATATCTCTGAAGGCCAGCTATTCTTTGTAGGGTTTCCCTAATTAGTCTTCACAGGAGTAAGGTAGCAACCTGCTAAGGTCGCAATTGATGCCCTTTTTCTAGAAAAGAAAAGTGGGGCTCAAAGGAGTGGGTAACACAGCTACAGCAAGGAAGTGTGTACCTAGACAAAACCCCCAGATTCTGCTGTGAGAACTCAGGGAAGCCATGTGGTGTGGCTTGTTCATGTGACAAGGGCTAAGGCTCCCAGCCCACCCTGGATGCTGTGGGGACCCGATTTGGTAACTGCCCTCTGGCAGCCCCGGGCCCCCGTCCCTCAATCCCGGCCTGGCCTGCTTCCTCAAGCCCGGGCCCTTGCCTCAGCCCCCGGCCCGCCCATCCCCTTCTCTGACCTCCGCCCCCAGCCCGGGGAAGCCGCGCGAACCGCCAGCGCAAATGCCATGAAACCTCTCGCAGACGCCCAGGGTAGGTCTGGCCAGGCTCGACACTGCCCAGCCACCACCGCGCCCGCCGCTCCCAGGGGCCCCGCTCCACTTCCACTTCCACGATTGTGGCGGGCCGCACTCGGGTCCAGGGAGCCTCTCCTTGCATGAAACTCCTTTAGAACTGGGCTCTCCCGATCCCGTGGGTGAGGCTCAACGGTACAGCCTGGGCGTCAAATGGGACTGGACAAGGACGAGGACCAGGACAACAAAACACTAGTTCTGTGTCAACGAGGGAAGCCACCACCTTTCCAGATCTCACAGCGGGCCTGCACCGAGGGCCCGAGGGATGCAGACTCACAAGTGATAACTCCGAACCCCCCACAGCAGGAATGGAGCCTACCTGGCAAGAACCTTCTCTCTGGTCCGGGCTCCAGTGCGGTGTGCTGCTGCTATCTCCACCGCTGATCCACCAGGAGCAGCTCACACGTGCTCTAGAGCGTATGGTCACATGACCGGGACCTGGCCAATCGGTGTCTTCCACCACTCCACATGTTCCAGGGTGGCTATAGTCCAAAAAACAGAAAACAAGTTTGGTGAGGGTGTGCAGAAATCAGAAGGCTCTTAGGCTGGTGGTGGAAATGGAAAATCAAAGAATCGGGCAGTTCTTCAAAAGGTTAAAACACAGAGGTGCCACAGATCCCAGCAACTCCATTCCTAGGTATAGAGAAAACTTGTTCACAGAGCATCACTCCCAACAGCCCAAAGTGAAAAGAACCCAATATCCTTGTGAAGTGATAGACACGCAGCAGGTGGTCTATCCAATCCACGGAATGTTACTAACATCTGACGACAAAAGGAGTGAAGTACTGACATCCACTACAACACGGACAACGCTTTACAAATCGTCCACGCTAAGTGAAGAAGCCGGACACAGAAGACCATACATTCTACAGGCCCATTTCTACGATAAGGAACAAGATAAGGTTTCTGAGGTGATGAAACCACCAACGCCGAGTTAGCCGTCCACGTGCCCACCCTCTCCAGTGTAGCAGAGGAAACAGGTCTCACACGGCCCACTCTCCACACCACCGTGACCCAGAGGACTCCCCTCCCACCCCTGCCTCCTGCACAAAGACAGGACCTCTGATGGACAAGGGCCCCAGGACGCAGCCCACTGCAACACAGGGCAGACCCCAGGGCTCCCAACGTTCTCTCTCAGCCAGGCGCTTGCCCAGCCCCTGCTGCACTGCACGGACCAAAGATCACAATCACCAAGGACGCCATGCAAGTGAAGTTTTTGACAGTCTGCTTCTCACAATGCTTCAAGGAAAAGGTCATGGGGGACACACTGCCAGTTACTGAGGGGGGTATGGAGCAGAGCATCAAAGACAACCCCGCACACCCTTGCCATCTCGGGTCTGGGAACACTTTCCACCCGGAGAGGCGCGGGCCAGCCTCAGGCACCAGCTCCCCGACTCACCCGCTGTCAGGCTCTGCCCAGCGCCGGCCAGCGGGGCGGCGGGGCGAATCACGTGGTCGGCCCCGGTGGCAGGTTAAGCCCCTACCGAGCTCGGGGGCCAGGTCGCAGAAGAGCCCAGCGGGGCGCGCTGGCCCGTGACACCTCAGAGCTCTGCCCAGTGGGAAGTGCGTTCCTCACACTCGCTCCTCCGGGCCAGACTCGAACAGATTCCAGGGGGAGGAAGCCGTGTCCCCCTTGACACAGACCCTCTCTAGGGGCACCAAGCTCCAATGAGAGTGATTCCCTTCCAGGTGACTCCCATCCCGCACCCTGAGGGGCTGTTCCCAACCAGAGCCGCTCCACTCTGCAGCCGCGTCGGTCGCTGCCTTTCCACTGACCTGGCTGCAACATCTCCCCGTCGGTGTGGGCCCCAGAGCTGGGAGGGAGCCTCCCGCCCGGCCTTCGTGAGACCCCGGCTCCTCCCCCTCGGCCCTCCGCCCCTTGACCTCCCAAGTCGTGACCCTCTCCTTCCGGGAGGGCTCCTCTCTTTCCCTAGACCCTCTAGGCGCTCCGCCCCCTCCCTCTAACCCTCCAGGTTCTGGACCCCCTCCCCGGGGCTCCCCGCTCTTCCCGGGACCCTCTGGGCCCTTGGCCCCCTTCCCCGAACACTTGGGGCCCGGCCTCTCCCCCACCCCTTCCTCCCGAACCCCAGGTCCTGCACCCCTCCTGGAGGGCTCCTCTCCTATCCTAGACGCCCTCCTCAACTCTCTGGCCCCTTCCTCTCAGGAGCCCGGGCATTCTCCCCTCAGACCCCGGACCCTCCGCCCCAGCCACCTAAGGACCGCGCACTCTGACCCCTCAGGCTCTGCCCCTTTCCGTTCCCCCAGCCCGCCCCCCTTTCTCCAACCTCATTCCCCTCCCCAGGACTTCCTTCAGGCCTGGTCCCGTCCACTCAGTTCCCGGCCCATCCACGTCCCTCGGCCCCCCAGTCCCCTTCTCTCAGCCCCCGGCTCCTCCCCTTCCCTCAGCCCCCGGCTCCTTCCCTTCCCCTCAGCTCCTCGTTCCCCTACTCTTCTCTCAGCCCCCGGCCCCTTCGCTCAGCCCCCTGTTCCTCCACTCCCCTCAGTCCCTCGGTCCCCTTCCCTCAGGCCCGGCCCCTTCCCCTTAGCACCCCGGTCCCTTCCCCAGCGCCCTGGGCCCCCGTCCCTCAATCCCGGCCCGCTTCCTCAAGCCCGGGCCCTTCCCTCAGCCCCCGGCCCGCCCAGCCCCTTCTCTGACCTCCGCCCCCAGCCCGGGGAAGCCTCGCCCCCGGTCCCCCCCCGCGCGCGAAACCGCCAGCGGAAATGCGACGAAACCGCCGCTTTCTTTCCATTTCGGGACCTGGGGGCGCCCAGGGACCGCAGCTGAGGAACAAGCCCGTCCCTCCACCCGGCGGAGGCCGAGGTCACTCACCGACACCCAGGGTCGATCTGGCCCTGCTCGACACTGCCCAGCCACCGCCGCGCCCGCCGCTCTGGAAGACGAGCTCTGCTTCTGCCGGAAGGGATGGGGCTGGGTGAGGTCTGGCTACAGCAGTGGGAGGGGCGTGAGGTCAGCCTGGGGCAGTTGGTGGCCTTCCTGCGCAGGTCAGGGCAGAGCCGCCGGCCTGAGAATGAGGGCGCTGCTGAGCCCAGGGGTTGACAGCGCTGGTTCCTGCTGTGGTCCCGGAGCGCCACCTGAAACCGGAGGGAAGCCGTCTGCCCGTGAGTCCTCTGCTGCTTGTCTGGCAGCTTGTTTGAACCACGCTGGGTTTTCTGCCCCGCTGGCTAAGTGTTGACCCTGGAAATGCAACTGTGTGGGTTTTGGCTGATTCAGGGAAGAAATGCCAGATGACACTTGGAGACTCCAGTTTAATCTGAATTCAGGTCATATCTCTCTTTTGTTTTTTTTTTTTTTGCGTTTTTTCAATGAGTTTATTTATTTGTGGTTCTGCAGGGTCTTCATGCTGTGTGGGCTTTTCTCTAGCTGCGGCGAGCAGGGGCTGCTCTCCAGTTAGGGGGGCGTAGGCTTCTCACTGCGGTGGCTCCTCTTGTTGCAGAGCACGGGTTCTGGTGCCCACAGACCTCAGTACTGTGGCTCCCACGCTCCAGAGCACCGACCCAGAGGCTGTGATGCATGGACTCAGCTGGCCTGCCATCTGGGGTCTTCCCAGACCAGGGGTGGAACTCGCGTCCCCTGCTTTGGCAGGGGGGCGATTCTTTACCACTGAGCTGCCAGGAAAGCCCTCAGGCTATTTTAGATTCTAGTTTTCCACGCTCCTATCTGGTGAGAGAGGCCTGGGAGCTGGCAGTCCTCAGCCACAGTCCTGGCTCTGCCATCAAAAGCGCCGGGGCCTCTGGCAAGCGCCTGCTCCTCCCTCAGTCGTGTCTGACCCTTTGCGACCCCACGGACCATAGCCCGCCAGGCTCCTGTCCATGGGATTTCCCAGCAAGACTACTGGAGTGTGGTGCCATTTCCTTCTCCAAGGTCATATCTCTTGAAAGTGAAGTGGAAGTCCGTCATTCGTGTCCGACTCTTGCGACCTCATGGGCTATACAATCCATGGAATTCTCCAGGCCAGAATACTGGAGTGGGTAGCCTTTCCCTTCTTCAGGGGATCTTCCCAGTCCAGGGAATGAACCCAGGTCCCCCGCACTGCAATCAGATTCTTTACCAGCTGAGCCACCATGAAGCCACCAGAGATGCCCATGAATACTGGAGTGGGTCGCCTGTCCCTTCTGCAGCCAATCAGGATTCCGACCCAGGAATCACACCGGGTCTCCTGCATGGCAGGAGAATTCTTTACCAGCTGAGCTAACAGAGAAGCCCAGTATCTCTTAAGGCCAGCTATTCATTGATATCTCTGAAGGCCAGCTATTCTTTGTAGGATTTCCCTAATTAGTCTTCACAGGAGTAAGGTAGCAACCTGCTAAGGTCGCAATTGATGCCCTTTTTCTAGAAAAGAAAAGTGGGGCTCAAAGGAGTGGGTAACACAGCTACAGCAAGGAAGTGTGTACCTAGACAAAACCCCCAGATTCTGCTGTGAGAACTCAGGGAAGCCATGTGGTGTGGCTTGTTCATGTGACAAGGGCTAAGGCTCCCAGCCCACCCTGGATGCTGTGGGGACCCGATTTGGTAACTGCCCTCTGGCAGCCCCGGGCCCCCGTCCCTCAATCCCGGCCTGGCCTGCTTCCTCAAGCCCGGGCCCTTGCCTCAGCCCCCGGCCCGCCCATCCCCTTCTCTGACCTCCGCCCCCAGCCCGGGGAAGCCGCGCGAACCGCCAGCGCAAATGCCATGAAACCTCTCGCAGACGCCCAGGGTAGGTCTGGCCAGGCTCGACACTGCCCAGCCACCACCGCGCCCGCCGCTCCCAGGGGCCCCGCTCCACTTCCACTTCCACGATTGTGGCGGGCCGCACTCGGGTCCAGGGAGCCTCTCCTTGCATGAAACTCCTTTAGAACTGGGCTCTCCCGATCCCGTGGGTGAGGCTCAACGGTACAGCCTGGGCGTCAAATGGGACTGGACAAGGACGAGGACCAGGACAACAAAACACTAGTTCTGTGTCAACGAGGGAAGCCACCACCTTTCCAGATCTCACAGCGGGCCTGCACCGAGGGCCCGAGGGATGCAGACTCACAAGTGATAACTCCGAACCCCCCACAGCAGGAATGGAGCCTACCTGGCAAGAACCTTCTCTCTGGTCCGGGCTCCAGTGCGGTGTGCTGCTGCTATCTCCACCGCTGATCCACCAGGAGCAGCTCACACGTGCTCTAGAGCGTATGGTCACATGACCGGGACCTGGCCAATCGGTGTCTTCCACCACTCCACATGTTCCAGGGTGGCTATAGTCCAAAAAACAGAAAACAAGTTTGGTGAGGGTGTGCAGAAATCAGAAGGCTCTTAGGCTGGTGGTGGAAATGGAAAATCAAAGAATCGGGCAGTTCTTCAAAAGGTTAAAACACAGAGGTGCCACAGATCCCAGCAACTCCATTCCTAGGTATAGAGAAAACTTGTTCACAGAGCATCACTCCCAACAGCCCAAAGTGAAAAGAACCCAATATCCTTGTGAAGTGATAGACACGCAGCAGGTGGTCTATCCAATCCACGGAATGTTACTAACATCTGACGACAAAAGGAGTGAAGTACTGACATCCACTACAACACGGACAACGCTTTACAAATCGTCCACGCTAAGTGAAGAAGCCGGACACAGAAGACCATACATTCTACAGGCCCATTTCTACGATAAGGAACAAGATAAGGTTTCTGAGGTGATGAAACCACCAACGCCGAGTTAGCCGTCCACGTGCCCACCCTCTCCAGTGTAGCAGAGGAAACAGGTCTCACACGGCCCACTCTCCACACCACCGTGACCCAGAGGACTCCCCTCCCACCCCTGCCTCCTGCACAAAGACAGGACCTCTGATGGACAAGGGCCCCAGGACGCAGCCCACTGCAACACAGGGCAGACCCCAGGGCTCCCAACGTTCTCTCTCAGCCAGGCGCTTGCCCAGCCCCTGCTGCACTGCACGGACCAAAGATCACAATCACCAAGGACTCCATGCAAGTGAACTTTTTGACAGTCTGCTTCTCACAATGCTTCAAGGAAAAGGTCATGGGGGACACACTGCCAGTTACTGAGGGGGGTATGGAGCAGAGCATCAAAGACAACCCCGCACACCCTTGCCATCTCGGGTCTGGGAACACTTTCCACCCGGAGAGGCGCGGGCCAGCCTCAGGCACCAGCTCCCCGACTCACCCGCTGTCAGGCTCTGCCCAGCGCCGGCCAGCGGGGCGAATCACGTGGTCGGCCCCGGTGGCAGGTTAAGCCCCTACCGAGCTCGGGGGCCAGGTCGCAGAAGAGCCCAGCGGGGCGCGCTGGCCCGTGACACCTCAGAGCTCTGCCCAGTGGGAAGTGCGTTCCTCACACTCGCTCCTCCGGGCCAGACTCGAACAGATTCCAGGGGGAGGAAGCCGTGTCCCCCTTGACACAGACCCTCTCTAGGGGCACCAAGCTCCAATGAGAGTGATTCCCTTCCAGGTGACTCCCATCCCGCACCCTGAGGGGCTGTTCCCAACCAGAGCCGCTCCACTCTGCAGCCGCGTCGGTCGCTGCCTTTCCACTGACCTGGCTGCAACATCTCCCCGTCGGTGTGGGCCCCAGAGCTGGGAGGGAGCCTCCCGCCCGGCCTTCGTGAGACCCCGGCTCCTCCCCCTCGGCCCTCCGCCCCTTGACCTCCCAAGTCGTGACCCTCTCCTTCCGGGAGGGCTCCTCTCTTTCCCTAGACCCTCTAGGCGCTCCGCCCCCTCCCTCTAACCCTCCAGGTTCTGGACCCCCTCCCCGGGGCTCCCCGCTCTTCCCGGGACCCTCTGGGCCCTTGGCCCCCTTCCCCGAACACTTGGGGCCCGGCCTCTCCCCCACCCCTTCCTCCCGAACCCCAGGTCCTGCACCCCTCCTGGAGGGCTCCTCTCCTATCCTAGACGCCCTCCTCAACTCTCTGGCCCCTTCCTCTCAGGAGCCCGGGCATTCTCCCCTCAGACCCCGGACCCTCCGCCCCAGCCACCTAAGGACCGCGCACTCTGACCCCTCAGGCTCTGCCCCTTTCCGTTCCCCCAGCCCGCCCCCCTTTCTGCAACCTCATTCCCCTCCCCAGGACTTCCTTCAGGCCTGGTCCCGTCCACTCAGTTCCCGGCCCATCCACGTCCCTCGGCCCCCCAGTCCCCTTCTCTCAGCCCCCGGCTCCTCCCCTTCCCTCAGCCCCCGGCTCCTTCCCTTCCCCTCAGCTCCTCGTTCCCCTACTCTTCTCTCAGCCCCCGGCCCCTTCGCTCAGCCCCCTGTTCCTCCACTCCCCTCAGTCCCTCGGTCCCCTTCCCTCAGGCCCGGCCCCTTCCCCTTAGCACCCCGGTCCCTTCCCCAGCGCCCTGGGCCCCCGTCCCTCAATCCCGGCCCGCTTCCTCAAGCCCGGGCCCTTCCCTCAGCCCCCGGCCCGCGCAGCCCCTTCTCTGACCTCCGCCCCCAGCCCGGGGAAGCCTCGCCCCCCGCCCCCCCCCCGCGCGCGAAACCGCCAGCGGAAATGCGACGAAACCGCCGCTTTCTTTCCATTTCGGGACCTGGGGGCGCCCAGGGACCGCAGCTGAGGAACAAGCCCGTCCCTCCACCCGGCGGAGGCCGAGGTCACTCACCGACACCCAGGGTCGATCTGGCCCTGCTCGACACTGCCCAGCCACCGCCGCGCCCGCCGCGCCCGCCGCTCTGGAAGACGAGCTCTGGTTCTGCCGGAAGGGATGGGGCTGGGTGAGGTCTGGCTACAGCAGTGGGAGGGGCGTGAGGTCAGCCTGGGGCAGTTGGTGGCCTTCCTGCGCAGGTCAGGGCAGAGCCGCCGGCCTGAGAATGAGGGCGCTGCTGAGCCCAGGGGTTGACAGCGCTGGTTCCTGCTGTGGTCCCGGAGCGCCACCTGAAACCGGAGGGAAGCCGTCTGCCCGTGAGTCCTCTGCTGCTTGTCTGGCAGCTTGTTTGAACCACGCTGGGTTTTCTGCCCCGCTGGCTAAGTGTTGACCCTGGAAATGCAACTGTGTGGGTTTTGGCTGATTCAGGGAAGAAATGCCAGATGACACTTGGAGACTCCAGTTTAATCTGAATTCAGGTCATATCTCTCTTTTGTTTTGTTTTTTTTTTGCGTTTTTTCAATGAGTTTATTTATTTGTGGTTCTGCAGGGTCTTCATGCTGTGTGGGCTTTTCTCTAGCTGCGGCGAGCAGGGGCTGCTCTCCAGTTAGGGGGGCGTAGGCTTCTCACTGCGGTGGCTCCTCTTGTTGCAGAGCACGGGTTCTGGTGCCCACAGACCTCAGTACTGTGGCTCCCACGCTCCAGAGCACCGACCCAGAGGCTGTGATGCATGGACTCAGCTGGCCTGCCATCTGGGGTCTTCCCAGACCAGGGGTGGAACTCGCGTCCCCTGCTTTGGCAGGGGGGCGATTCTTTACCACTGAGCTGCCAGGAAAGCCCTCAGGCTATTTTAGATTCTAGTTTTCCACGCTCCTATCTGGTGAGAGAGGCCTGGGAGCTGGCAGTCCTCAGCCACAGTCCTGGCTCTGCCATCAAAAGCGCCGGGGCCTCTGGCAAGCGCCTGCTCCTCCCTCAGTCGTGTCTGACCCTTTGCGACCCCACGGACCATAGCCCGCCAGGCTCCTGTCCATGGGATTTCCCAGCAAGACTACTGGAGTGTGGTGCCATTTCCTTCTCCAAGGTCATATCTCTTGAAAGTGAAGTGGAAGTCCGTCATTCGTGTCCGACTCTTGCGACCTCATGGGCTATACAATCCATGGAATTCTCCAGGCCAGAATACTGGAGTGGGTAGCCTTTCCCTTCTTCAGGGGATCTTCCCAGTCCAGGGAATGAACCCAGGTCCCCCGCACTGCAATCAGATTCTTTACCAGCTGAGCCACCATGAAGCCACCAGAGATGCCCATGAATACTGGAGTGGGTCGCCTGTCCCTTCTGCAGCCAATCAGGATTCCGACCCAGGAATCACACCGGGTCTCCTGCATGGCAGGAGAATTCTTTACCAGCTGAGCTAACAGAGAAGCCCAGTATCTCTTAAGGCCAGCTATTCATTGATATCTCTGAAGGCCAGCTATTCTTTGTAGGGTTTCCCTAATTAGTCTTCACAGGAGTAAGGTAGCAACCTGCTAAGGTCGCAATTGATGCCCTTTTTCTAGAAAAGAAAAGTGGGGCTCAAAGGAGTGGGTAACACAGCTACAGCAAGGAAGTGTGTACCTAGACAAAACCCCCAGATTCTGCTGTGAGAACTCAGGGAAGCCATGTGGTGTGGCTTGTTCATGTGACAAGGGCTAAGGCTCCCAGCCCACCCTGGATGCTGTGGGGACCCGATTTGGTAACTGCCCTCTGGCAGCCCCGGGCCCCCGTCCCTCAATCCCGGCCTGGCCTGCTTCCTCAAGCCCGGGCCCTTGCCTCAGCCCCCGGCCCGCCCATCCCCTTCTCTGACCTCCGCCCCCAGCCCGGGGAAGCCGCGCGAACCGCCAGCGCAAATGCCATGAAACCTCTCGCAGACGCCCAGGGTAGGTCTGGCCAGGCTCGACACTGCCCAGCCACCACCGCGCCCGCCGCTCCCAGGGGCCCCGCTCCACTTCCACTTCCACGATTGTGGCGGGCCGCACTCGGGTCCAGGGAGCCTCTCCTTGCATGAAACTCCTTTAGAACTGGGCTCTCCCGATCCCGTGGGTGAGGCTCAACGGTACAGCCTGGGCGTCAAATGGGACTGGACAAGGACGAGGACCAGGACAACAAAACACTAGTTCTGTGTCAACGAGGGAAGCCACCACCTTTCCAGATCTCACAGCGGGCCTGCACCGAGGGCCCGAGGGATGCAGACTCACAAGTGATAACTCCGAACCCCCCACAGCAGGAATGGAGCCTACCTGGCAAGAACCTTCTCTCTGGTCCGGGCTCCAGTGCGGTGTGCTGCTGCTATCTCCACCGCTGATCCACCAGGAGCAGCTCACACGTGCTCTAGAGCGTATGGTCACATGACCGGGACCTGGCCAATCGGTGTCTTCCACCACTCCACATGTTCCAGGGTGGCTATAGTCCAAAAAACAGAAAACAAGTTTGGTGAGGGTGTGCAGAAATCAGAAGGCTCTTAGGCTGGTGGTGGAAATGGAAAATCAAAGAATCGGGCAGTTCTTCAAAAGGTTAAAACACAGAGGTGCCACAGATCCCAGCAACTCCATTCCTAGGTATAGAGAAAACTTGTTCACAGAGCATCACTCCCAACAGCCCAAAGTGAAAAGAACCCAATATCCTTGTGAAGTGATAGACACGCAGCAGGTGGTCTATCCAATCCACGGAATGTTACTAACATCTGACGACAAAAGGAGTGAAGTACTGACATCCACTACAACACGGACAACGCTTTACAAATCGTCCACGCTAAGTGAAGAAGCCGGACACAGAAGACCATACATTCTACAGGCCCATTTCTACGATAAGGAACAAGATAAGGTTTCTGAGGTGATGAAACCACCAACGCCGAGTTAGCCGTCCACGTGCCCACCCTCTCCAGTGTAGCAGAGGAAACAGGTCTCACACGGCCCACTCTCCACACCACCGTGACCCAGAGGACTCCCCTCCCACCCCTGCCTCCTGCACAAAGACAGGACCTCTGATGGACAAGGGCCCCAGGACGCAGCCCACTGCAACACAGGGCAGACCCCAGGGCTCCCAACGTTCTCTCTCAGCCAGGCGCTTGCCCAGCCCCTGCTGCACTGCACGGACCAAAGATCACAATCACCAAGGACGCCATGCAAGTGAAGTTTTTGACAGTCTGCTTCTCACAATGCTTCAAGGAAAAGGTCATGGGGGACACACTGCCAGTTACTGAGGGGGGTATGGAGCAGAGCATCAAAGACAACCCCGCACACCCTTGCCATCTCGGGTCTGGGAACACTTTCCACCCGGAGAGGCGCGGGCCAGCCTCAGGCACCAGCTCCCCGACTCACCCGCTGTCAGGCTCTGCCCAGCGCCGGCCAGCGGGGCGGCGGGGCGAATCACGTGGTCGGCCCCGGTGGCAGGTTAAGCCCCTACCGAGCTCGGGGGCCAGGTCGCAGAAGAGCCCAGCGGGGCGCGCTGGCCCGTGACACCTCAGAGCTCTGCCCAGTGGGAAGTGCGTTCCTCACACTCGCTCCTCCGGGCCAGACTCGAACAGATTCCAGGGGGAGGAAGCCGTGTCCCCCTTGACACAGACCCTCTCTAGGGGCACCAAGCTCCAATGAGAGTGATTCCCTTCCAGGTGACTCCCATCCCGCACCCTGAGGGGCTGTTCCCAACCAGAGCCGCTCCACTCTGCAGCCGCGTCGGTCGCTGCCTTTCCACTGACCTGGCTGCAACATCTCCCCGTCGGTGTGGGCCCCAGAGCTGGGAGGGAGCCTCCCGCCCGGCCTTCGTGAGACCCCGGCTCCTCCCCCTCGGCCCTCCGCCCCTTGACCTCCCAAGTCGTGACCCTCTCCTTCCGGGAGGGCTCCTCTCTTTCCCTAGACCCTCTAGGCGCTCCGCCCCCTCCCTCTAACCCTCCAGGTTCTGGACCCCCTCCCCGGGGCTCCCCGCTCTTCCCGGGACCCTCTGGGCCCTTGGCCCCCTTCCCCGAACACTTGGGGCCCGGCCTCTCCCCCACCCCTTCCTCCCGAACCCCAGGTCCTGCACCCCTCCTGGAGGGCTCCTCTCCTATCCTAGACGCCCTCCTCAACTCTCTGGCCCCTTCCTCTCAGGAGCCCGGGCATTCTCCCCTCAGACCCCGGACCCTCCGCCCCAGCCACCTAAGGACCGCGCACTCTGACCCCTCAGGCTCTGCCCCTTTCCGTTCCCCCAGCCCGCCCCCCTTTCTCCAACCTCATTCCCCTCCCCAGGACTTCCTTCAGGCCTGGTCCCGTCCACTCAGTTCCCGGCCCATCCACGTCCCTCGGCCCCCCAGTCCCCTTCTCTCAGCCCCCGGCTCCTCCCCTTCCCTCAGCCCCCGGCTCCTTCCCTTCCCCTCAGCTCCTCGTTCCCCTACTCTTCTCTCAGCCCCCGGCCCCTTCGCTCAGCCCCCTGTTCCTCCACTCCCCTCAGTCCCTCGGTCCCCTTCCCTCAGGCCCGGCCCCTTCCCCTTAGCACCCCGGTCCCTTCCCCAGCGCCCTGGGCCCCCGTCCCTCAATCCCGGCCCGCTTCCTCAAGCCCGGGCCCTTCCCTCAGCCCCCGGCCCGCCCAGCCCCTTCTCTGACCTCCGCCCCCAGCCCGGGGAAGCCTCGCCCCCCGTCCCCCCCCCCGCGCGCGAAACCGCCAGCGGAAATGCGACGAAACCGCCGCTTTCTTTCCATTTCGGGACCTGGGGGCGCCCAGGGACCGCAGCTGAGGAACAAGCCCGTCCCTCCACCCGGCGGAGGCCGAGGTCACTCACCGACACCCAGGGTCGATCTGGCCCTGCTCGACACTGCCCAGCCACCGCCGCGCCCGCCGCGCCCGCCGCTCTGGAAGACGAGCTCTGGTTCTGCCGGAAGGGATGGGGCTGGGTGAGGTCTGGCTACAGCAGTGGGAGGGGCGTGAGGTCAGCCTGGGGCAGTTGGTGGCCTTCCTGCGCAGGTCAGGGCAGAGCCGCCGGCCTGAGAATGAGGGCGCTGCTGAGCCCAGGGGTTGACAGCGCTGGTTCCTGCTGTGGTCCCGGAGCGCCACCTGAAACCGGAGGGAAGCCGTCTGCCCGTGAGTCCTCTGCTGCTTGTCTGGCAGCTTGTTTGAACCACGCTGGGTTTTCTGCCCCGCTGGCTAAGTGTTGACCCTGGAAATGCAACTGTGTGGGTTTTGGCTGATTCAGGGAAGAAATGCCAGATGACACTTGGAGACTCCAGTTTAATCTGAATTCAGGTCATATCTCTCTTTTGTTTTGTTTTTTTTTTGCGTTTTTTCAATGAGTTTATTTATTTGTGGTTCTGCAGGGTCTTCATGCTGTGTGGGCTTTTCTCTAGCTGCGGCGAGCAGGGGCTGCTCTCCAGTTAGGGGGGCGTAGGCTTCTCACTGCGGTGGCTCCTCTTGTTGCAGAGCACGGGTTCTGGTGCCCACAGACCTCAGTACTGTGGCTCCCACGCTCCAGAGCACCGACCCAGAGGCTGTGATGCATGGACTCAGCTGGCCTGCCATCTGGGGTCTTCCCAGACCAGGGGTGGAACTCGCGTCCCCTGCTTTGGCAGGGGGGCGATTCTTTACCACTGAGCTGCCAGGAAAGCCCTCAGGCTATTTTAGATTCTAGTTTTCCACGCTCCTATCTGGGTGAGAGAGGCCTGGGAGCTGGCAGTCCTCAGCCACAGTCCTGGCTCTGCCATCAAAAGCGCCGGGGCCTCTGGCAAGCGCCTGCTCCTCCCTCAGTCGTGTCTGACCCTTTGCGACCCCACGGACCATAGCCCGCCAGGCTCCTGTCCATGGGATTTCCCAGCAAGACTACTGGAGTGTGGTGCCATTTCCTTCTCCAAGGTCATATCTCTTGAAAGTGAAGTGGAAGTCCGTCATTCGTGTCCGACTCTTGCGACCTCATGGGCTATACAATCCATGGAATTCTCCAGGCCAGAATACTGGAGTGGGTAGCCTTTCCCTTCTTCAGGGGATCTTCCCAGTCCAGGGAATGAACCCAGGTCCCCCGCACTGCAATCAGATTCTTTACCAGCTGAGCCACCATGAAGCCACCAGAGATGCCCATGAATACTGGAGTGGGTCGCCTGTCCCTTCTGCAGCCAATCAGGATTCCGACCCAGGAATCACACCGGGTCTCCTGCATGGCAGGAGAATTCTTTACCAGCTGAGCTAACAGAGAAGCCCAGTATCTCTTAAGGCCAGCTATTCATTGATATCTCTGAAGGCCAGCTATTCTTTGTAGGGTTTCCCTAATTAGTCTTCACAGGAGTAAGGTAGCAACCTGCTAAGGTCGCAATTGATGCCCTTTTTCTAGAAAAGAAAAGTGGGGCTCAAAGGAGTGGGTAACACAGCTACAGCAAGGAAGTGTGTACCTAGACAAAACCCCCAGATTCTGCTGTGAGAACTCAGGGAAGCCATGTGGTGTGGCTTGTTCATGTGACAAGGGCTAAGGCTCCCAGCCCACCCTGGATGCTGTGGGGACCCGATTTGGTAACTGCCCTCTGGCAGCCCCGGGCCCCCGTCCCTCAATCCCGGCCTGGCCTGCTTCCTCAAGCCCGGGCCCTTGCCTCAGCCCCCGGCCCGCCCATCCCCTTCTCTGACCTCCGCCCCCAGCCCGGGGAAGCCGCGCGAACCGCCAGCGCAAATGCCATGAAACCTCTCGCAGACGCCCAGGGTAGGTCTGGCCAGGCTCGACACTGCCCAGCCACCACCGCGCCCGCCGCTCCCAGGGGCCCCGCTCCACTTCCACTTCCACGATTGTGGCGGGCCGCACTCGGGTCCAGGGAGCCTCTCCTTGCATGAAACTCCTTTAGAACTGGGCTCTCCCGATCCCGTGGGTGAGGCTCAACGGTACAGCCTGGGCGTCAAATGGGACTGGACAAGGACGAGGACCAGGACAACAAAACACTAGTTCTGTGTCAACGAGGGAAGCCACCACCTTTCCAGATCTCACAGCGGGCCTGCACCGAGGGCCCGAGGGATGCAGACTCACAAGTGATAACTCCGAACCCCCCACAGCAGGAATGGAGCCTACCTGGCAAGAACCTTCTCTCTGGTCCGGGCTCCAGTGCGGTGTGCTGCTGCTATCTCCACCGCTGATCCACCAGGAGCAGCTCACACGTGCTCTAGAGCGTATGGTCACATGACCGGGACCTGGCCAATCGGTGTCTTCCACCACTCCACATGTTCCAGGGTGGCTATAGTCCAAAAAACAGAAAACAAG
This sequence comes from Cervus canadensis, assembly GCF_019320065.1. Classification (NCBI taxonomy): domain Eukaryota; kingdom Metazoa; phylum Chordata; class Mammalia; order Artiodactyla; family Cervidae; genus Cervus; species Cervus canadensis. Next base: position 3,323,325 of record NC_057415.1, on the reverse strand, counting down.
TTTGGTGAGGGTGTGCAGAAATCAGAAGGCTCTTAGGCTGGTGGTGGAAATGGAAAATCAAAGAATCGGGCAGTTCTTCAAAAGGTTAAAACACAGAGGTGCCACAGATCCCAGCAACTCCATTCCTAGGTATAGAGAAAACTTGTTCACAGAGCATCACTCCCAACAGCCCAAAGTGAAAAGAACCCAATATCCTTGTGAAGTGATAGACACGCAGCAGGTGGTCTACAAGCTAACTAATATACTTCTTATGGTGGCTCTGAGTGGTGAGTTCATCCATGTCAACTTGTTCTCTTTCATGGACTCAAGGTTCTGGCACAGTTTTCTCCACTCTAAGATCCCACTAGCCCAGACCTCTTCGTTTACTGGATACCCTACTTAAAACGTATGCCAACCCTTTGCTTGATAAAGAGTGAGTTTGGGTTTCTGAGATTGGTGTTGTACCTGAGAAGCAGGTCTCTGACCAAGGCTCTTCTACAGACTCTGCAGGAGAAGACCTCAGAAGCTGCCTGACATCTGTCCTAACCGCCCTGCTGTTGGTCTCTCACCCTTGTGTAGGGTTTGGCGGCAAGCTCAACACAGGATACCCCGTGTAGACAGAAGCCATGTCACGGATAATTCCATGGTGGGATTACATGGTCAGTGAGAAAGCCGAGGTAGTTTGAAGCAGGGGTGGGTTCCAGCACTGTCCTCTCCTGATGTCTTAAAACCATCTCATGGGAGCTTCACACACGTGCCAGAGACAGGCACACATGATACATTTTTGGTAATGAAGCACTTGCACATGGCCAGCACCCAGGAGCCCCCTTCCTGACCCCCACGGGGAAACCACTACCCCGATTCTTGTCTGCTCACAACGCTTCACTCACCTGGTCCACTCTGTCCAACTGGACACCAAACTCGCCTCCAAACCCCCAGATGGAGTCAACCTGCAAGCAGCACTTGGAGAGCTTTGACTGATACTCATGGCCGACAGCTGACTGAAACAGGGGCAAAAGTGAAGCATCAGACGCCCACCAGCATGGCCACACTGGACCCGCCCCCCGACCCTGAGGCAGCCTGCACTTCTGGGCGGCATGGGTGATGCAAACAAAATCACTCAACGTGGAAGCCGGCCCAGAGGGAGGTAACTCCACGGGGCATCACAACACCAGGGCCCCCCAGTCAGGTGTTTGAACCCTCTCCACACCAGGCTCCCCAGAAGTCTCCCAAGAACCCCAGCCACAGGGGGCCTTCTGAGGTGCCTGGGTGTGAAGAACCAGGAAGCCAGCCCCAACCAGAACCACAGAGCCAGCAGCCTGCCAGCGACTCCTAAGCCCACTTCCAGGAAGACTGCTGGCAGTGATCACCCTTTACAGGTGGGACACTGTCAAAGCACGTGGCCCAGAAATCAGGGCACAAACTGCAATACAGATGGCATGCTTCAGGCACACCGCACGTTCAGTGTCAACACCTGCCACACACCCATCCCGCCCAGGGGTGCAGTGGGGCCTGCCACCGTCCCGCCACCCCCCAGTCAGGGAAGCGGGTCTGGTGACGTCTCAAGGCCACATGCACACCGAGCAGTCCACCCCGAGCTCCCGCTGTGTGGTCAGCAAGCCATGGCCCATGGCCCACATCCATCACTGAGGTTCTTTGTAAATAACATACAAAGAACATACAGATGTTTCTGAACATTGTTCATTTACAGAAAATCTATGTCTAACTTCATGTCAAGACAATACAGGTAGTTCAGGAGCCACCAGAGACCCTGTGGTGGCCGGGAAGCTAAAAATATTTACACGCCGAACACTGAGCGGCCCCGTGCTGCTCCAGTCGCCCAGGCATGACCCTCACAGTAAGGCAGCAGGCGCCCTCGGCAGAATGGAGAGTGGTCACGGACCTCTTTGTGGACACTGAGGATGCAGGACAGATGACTGACGCATGACCCAATGCCGGGCGAGAAGGCGGCTCGTCCAGCCTAGCTCCTCCCCAGGGAATCACCCCCACCTTGGCCCCCTCCTTCAATACAGTGAGGGGCCTGCCAGCACACTACCAACTCCTCTCCTGCTTGTTTATCCGGAACTTCAGCGGCAGCGTTTAGGGTCCAACCCCCACAGGGTCACCACCACCTCTGACAACTCTGCAGGCAGCTCAGGGCGCGCGTTCTTCCACAGCCGGGGAGCAAAGCAGGATTTACTTTCCAGTCTGGAGGTGTTACTTTCTCTCCCTCCCAGGCTGGATTCGATGCCCACAGCCAATAGCCGATCTGGAGCACTGCGGCCTCCAAAAATCTGTGGCAGAGACCACCCATCTGCAGCTTCAGGGGTCTCACCCAGAAAACGTCAGCAAGGTAACATGGAGGCAGCAGCATGCCCAAAGGATCCGCCAGCGTGAGTCTTCATCACCAAGAAGTCAGGGAGAACTGTTCCAAAAATATGGCCAGAGTGAAAGCTTAGCGATTCTCCCAACTCTGATCAAAACAGCTTTCTCCCCCAGATTGGCCTTGGTCTCACACTGACGAGACTCTATTTATGAGATAGTCAGCACCAGGCAGAGCACTGCGGGAAGCAGGGATGACGCTCCGGTCATGAGAGGCACCCCTCTCTCAAGCAGGTGCTGGCTCACCAGTGTGACAAGCCCTGTCATTCTGGGCTGAGGCCGATCCAGACACAAGGCAGATGGGGTGGAATTACAGAGGAGTCTGACCCCAGCTTACACCTCAGCACAGAGTAAAGGCAGACATCTCAAGTTACCCAGCCTGGGAAACACGCACCCGCTTCACTGCAGATGCAGCACACCTGCTCCAGTCTATTGTCCCCTCTGCAGGGCGGACACAGCCCCCAGCTGATCCAGCCCGGGAAGCCCAATAATAGCCATGTGGAAAGCTTAAATAGAGACAGGAAATTAAAAATGTCTCCATAAAATCAAGATCTATGATCATTGAACAAACTCTGTGTTAGACAACATATGTAAGACACAGTATGGAAAAGAAAAAGACTTCTGAAGTTAAAAATGGGAAGGGAGAATAAGAAAGTTATTATATTAACAGAATTGTCTGGTCAGAATACAAGCTGTTCACAAAACGAAAATGAAATAGAAGGTAATGCATGGTTGGATGACATCATTGACTCAATGGGCATGAGTGTGAGGAAACTCCAGGAGATACTGAAGGACAGAGAAACCTGGTGTGCTGCAATACATGGGGTCACAAAGAGGTGCCCACGGCGGAGCACCTGAACAACAGCAGAAATACATGCTTGTGTCAAGTGAGTAGGAGAGATAATAGCTGCTGTGTGTGTGTCAGCCGCTCAGTCGTGTCCAACTCTTGTCCTCGCTCAGCCGTGACCCCATGGACTGTAGCCCACCAGGCTCCTCTGTCCATGAGATTTCATAAGCAAGAATACTGGAGTGGGTAGCATATGCTTATATGAGTCATACATGTTTGTGTACTGTCTGTTGGGTAAATCCTTAGACGTGAAATTGTGTCAGTGAGTTAGAGAATTTTATACTTTTGCTCAGATAATGACAAAGCCCTCAAAAAAAGCCTGGACCATTTTAACTCACACTAAGAGTAAACATTCGGAAAACTAAGATCCCATGCCATCCGGCCCCATCACTTCATGGCAAATAGACAGGGAAACAGTGGAAACAGTGAAAGACTTTATTTTTTTGGACTCCAAAATCACTGCAGATCGTGACTGTAGCCATGAAAATTAAAAGATGCTTACTCCTTGGAAGGAAACTTATGACCAAACTAGACAGTATATTAAAAGGCAGAAACATTACTTTGTCAACAAAGGTCCATCTAGTCAAGGCTATGGTTTTTCCAGTAGTCACGTATGGATGTGAGAGTTGGACTATAAAGAAAGCTGAGCACCAAAGAATTGATGCTTTTGAACTGTGGTGTTGGAGAAGACTCTTGAGAATCCCTTGGACTGCAGGGAGATCCAACCAGTCCATCTTAAAGGAGATCAGTCCTAGGTGTTCACTGGAAGGACTGATGCTGAAGCTGAAACTCCATACTTTGGCCACCTGATGTGCAGAACCAACTCATTTGAAAAGATCCTGATGCTGGGAAAGATTGAGGGCAGGAGGATAAGGGGACGACAGAGGATAAGATGGTTGGATGGCATCACTGACTTAATGGACATGAGTTTGAGTAAACTCTGGGAGTTGGTGATAGACAGGGAGGCCTGGAGTGTTGCAGTCCATGGGGTCGCAGAGAGTCAGGCACGACTGAGCAACTGAACTGAACTGAAGAGTAAACAAGTTTCCCTGTTTCCCTACACCCTCGCCACATTGAACTTAAATTCTTTGCTAGTCTAAGAAGTAAAAATGGGGCACCACAGTATTGTGGTTTTAATTTCCATTCACATCACAGGAAAGGTTCTTGTCCCTTTCCTTTTCATGTACAATGTGGGCTTGTCAAGGTGTCTGGATATGAAGAGGGAAGAGCTTGTTGTTTTAGTCACTAATTCATGTCCAACTCTTTGTGACCCCATGAACTGTAGCCCACCAGGCTCTTCTGTCCATGGGATTTCCCAGTCATGAATACTGGAATGGGTTGCCATTTCCTCCTCCAGGGGATCTTCCCGACCCAGGGATCAAACCCAGGTCCCCTGCCCTGCAGGCAGATTCTTTACCGTCTGAGCCACCAGGGAAGCTCAATTCCATCCACAACTCTCCTTAGTTTGCCTTCAGTGGTGTTGTCCAAACCAAGGAAGATATTTGAGAGCTTCCACATCCTCTCATTCCTTCCTTTTTCACCACAGTCCACATGGGACTCATAGCATGCTTAAGAAGAAATATAAATACTGTACATACAGGGCCAAGAAGTCAGAGGCTATATCTATCATTTCAGTTCAGTCGCTCAGTCATGTCCGACTCTTTGCGACCCCATGAATCGCAGCACGCCAGGCCTCCCTGTCCATCACCAACTCCCGGAGTTTACTCAAACTCATGCCCATTGAGTCAGTGATGCCATCCAGCCATCTCATCCTCTGTCGTCCCCTTCTCCTAGCTGTATCTATAAATCTGTCAAATTAAAGTATAGATCTTGGGTCTAAAAAAAATTAAGTGCTATTGTGTCCACATAACTTGAGGGACAAGATTAGACTGTCACATAACCTGTCAAAAGCCTGTGGGTCTCCAATGGAAAACCCCAGGTATTATAAAAAGATTATTTTTTCTATGCTTCTACCACTTCTAAGTTGATCCAAAAAAGCAGGTATGATGGGTATTGTAATTTTTTTCACTGACTCCATATCCTTGCATAAACAATTATTTTCAACTTGTACCTTTAACCAAAGCAAAAGTTCTTGGGCTTTTCCCTCCTTCTGTGCATCTCCACTCTGCCACAAGGAATTAATGTCAGCTGTCTTTTTAAAACGTTGATCGATTTTTCCTTTGTGAACAAGTCTGTTCATATTATTACCTTTCCCAAGAAAGAAATAGACAATTGGTTGCTTTGTACAATACATATGCTTATATTGCCCCTGAAAGAATTTTCCAGTGACTAAACATACTTTTCCATTACTTTAGAATCTTGACCTGGCTAATGGTTTTCTCACCAGAATAAAAGGGAAGCTAGGAAATAAGTTTTGGAATATTGACAAATCATTCCTACTTATTGTAAGACTTCTCGAAGCTGATCTTTCTGTTTTTTAATTGGCTTCACTATTTTGGAGGTATTTTTATTACAGCAGAGAATGATTTTGGCCAAGATGAAATTTTGCTTTTCCTTTGGCAGATTTCTGATAACGCATTGTTCAAAGAGAAAAGTATATTTGTTAATTGCATCTTCCGTGGTGCATATTGCATCTTCTTGAGTTTTGGTAAGATATTCCATGAGTCCAGAAAACTTCTCTGCTTTTAAAACTTCTCGGCTTCTCCAACACAGCTCTGCTTGAAGTGGCAGACTAAGCTGTGGTCGAAATTCTTTGTTCTGTGAAGTCCTCTGAGGGACCAAATACATCTTCATGCTTCTTAAAATGCCGAGCCACGTTTCTCTGGGTCTTGGCCTCTTCATTTTGCTTAATATTGTTCCTGGGTTTTAGAAGGACAAGGTAATCATCAAAAAAAAAAAGGCTTTTTCAAAGAGTTTATCCAGTAGTGAGACAAAAAGCTTTTCCTGTAAGATCAAGAATAAGACCAGGATGCCCTGTTTTACTGCTTCTATTCAATATCTGATTGGCAATTCTGTGCACTTTGTTTTGGCTATTATTACGTCAGCTCCACCTCAGGTCATCAGGCATTAGATCCTGGAGGTCAGGGACCCCTGCTCTTGGGGTGTCCCCCTGTTACTGGGGTGGACTATGAAGGCGGCGTCACAGGCCTGGCTGCTCGGGTCTGCCCTGTGTGCAGACTGCCAGCTCTTCACTAGTGGGACCTGGTCACAGGAAGCTGGCTGTGGAACCCCAGGGGACCCGGAGCTAGTGCTGGCTCACTGGTGGGCGTGGCCAGGGTCCAGAGAATTCCAGGGCTGTTGCCCACCCGCTGCGGGGGTGAAGCCAGGTCCTGGAGTTAGTGCCAGATGACCAGCAGGCAGAGCCATGCCCTGGAGTCTGGCCGCAGGGCCCAGGTATTCCGAGTTGGTGTCAGATCACTGGTGCAGGGTAGGGTAGGGGGGTAGTTCCTGACATAGTTGGGGATCAAGTCTGGCATGTCCTGAAGCTTGTATTGGCCTGCTAATAGGCAGGGTTGGGGCCCAGTTGGTCCTAGGACAGCGTGTCACCTCTGTGTACAGGTTGCGTCCACAGTCTGCAGGACTGTGGTTTTCTTGCATTCTGCCCCCTGGTGGGTGAGGCTGTCCAGAGGCTAGTGAAGTTTTCCTGGAGGGCAGGGCCCTTGCCTGCCCACTGGTGGGTGGAACTGGGTCTTGGCCCACTGGTGGGCAGTGCCATGTCTAGAGGCATGCCTAGAGGTGGCAGTGGGTTCAGGAAGTCTTTACTCAGCTGTCTGCTGATGGGTGGGGCTGTTAGTTGTTTGGCCTGAAGCATCCCAGCACTGTGGACAGTGATTGCAATCATGAAATTAAAAGACACTTGCTTTTTGGAAGAAAAGCTGTGACAAACCTAGACAGTGTGTTAAATAGAAGAGACATTACTTTCCGACAAAGGTCTGTATAGTCAAAGCTATAATTTTTCCAGTAATCATGAACAGATGTGAGAGCTGGACCAAAAAGAAGGCTGAGAATTGATGCTTTTGAACTGTGGTGCTGGAGAAGACTCTTGAGAGTCCATTGGACAGCAAGGAGATCAAACCAGTCAATCCTAAAGGAAATCAACCCTGAATATTCATTGGAAAGACTGATGCTGAAGCTGAAGCTCCAGTACTTTGGTGACCTGATGCAAAGAGCTGACTTATTGGAAAAGACCCTGATGCTAGGAAAGATTGAGTGCAGGAGGAGAAGGGGGCAACAGAGAGTGAAATGGTTGGATGGCATCACTGACTCAATGGACATGAGTTTGAACAAGTTCTGGGAGATAGTGAAGGACAGGGAAGCCTGGCATGCTGCAGTCCATTTGCAAGCTGCAAAGCATTAGACGTGACTTAGAGACTGCCTACAGGCTGTTGGGTGGGGCTGATCAATCCCACCCAACTCTTTAGCTATTGGGGCTAATGAGCTACAGGGAAGATCACACAATAGTGCCTATCAGCACCCATGTCCACCAGTAGAAGCAGCTTCCAAGTATGACTGTTATTGTTCAGTCGCTAAGTTGTGTCCAACTCTTTGTGACCCCATAGACTAGGCTGCCAGCCTCCTCTGTCAATCCCCGTTATGGATCACAGTCTTGTCGTGGGCAAAGGGGCTTGCGTAATTCAATGAAGCTACGAGCTATGCCGTGCAGTGCCACCCAAGATGGGTGGGTCATGGTGAAGAGTTCTGACAAAACATGGTTCACTGGAAAAGGAAATGGCAACCCACTCCAGTATTCTTGCCATGAGAATCCCATGGACAGTGTGAAAAGTATAGCTGTTACCAGTGTCTATACCCACAGCCTGAGCCGAACCCACCCACTGCCTCTCTGGGACACTCTTTAAGACCAGCAGGTAGCGCTAACCCAGGTTTCCATCACGTGACCACTTTTGCCCTAGGTCCAGTGCATGTGTGTGCTCTTTAAGACTGAAGTCTGTGTTTTCCTGGTCCTGTGGGACACGCAAAATTAGGACCCTGCTTGCCTTCAGCAAAATGCTCTGGGGGTTCATCTTGCTGATGCAGAATCCCTGGGCTGGAGAGCACAACTGGGGCTCAGAACTCTCCTGTGGAAAAACCCTGCAATATAATTCTCTACTTTGTGGGTTGTCCACCCAGGAGTATGGTACTTGATGATACTGTCAGTGTGGTTCCTGCTTTATGTCTTTAGTTGCAGAAGATCTATGCTGGTAGGTTCCTGTCTTTTTCATCAGTGCTTGTTCTGCAAATAGTTGTAATTTGGGCTGCCCATGAGAGGACCCAAGCTCAGGGTCTTTCTGCTCTGCCATCTTGCCCAGTCTCTGTATTGTGATCTTGATTTCAGAATAAAGACATGCAAGGGGGCCTCTCCTGGTGTCTCCTCCCCTTCTCTGGCCCCTCCTCCATTTGCCCTTCCCAGTTCTTAGCGGGAGGTTTTCTTGCTTGACCACTCTTAGTGTGGAAGATGCACTGCAGCACCCTCAGTCCAGGGAGGGCAGGTCACTTCCTCTTACTTTTAAAAATACCTCGTAAGCACTTCAGCCCTCCTTCCACCATACCTATCTCTATAGTATTCCAGTCATGGCAGGATGATGTTATGAAAATAGTACTCCTCAGTTTATCTCAAAACTGTGTGTGCCCAAGACTGGCATGGCTGGACCCGAACTAGAATTGACTGAGTATTTAGGGACGTTCAGGGTATGGTGTTCCAGTGGAGTTTGGTAGGGGTCCTACCTCAGTGGCCTTGGTGCAATAGCCCTTTCCTCTCCCCTTTCAGAGGTCCTGCCCTACTGCCCCTCCGTTCCCCGGAAGTCACGGGTTTCTTGCTTTTGCTGTTCCTTTTGTGGAGGACACTCTGCCTTCATCTTCAGAGGAAGACAGAAATGAATTCTTGTCAATCAAGTGTCAGGTCACTTATCCCTTTCTCAGAGGACTTCCTCAGTGCCCACCTAAAGTTTATTAGCCTTGTCAGTGTTCATCACGTTTATTTAAGGTAAGCTTGATGAGAGCATGAAGTTGCCTTGTTTTATATCCAAGCCAAAGAGCACCTGACCCACGATAGGCACTTAATTGTTTCACTAGTGGTTGTTTATCTTTTCACTCTTCTCTCCATTGGAAGTTCTCACCTTAGAAGAGTTTGTTGGAAATATCAAACAGTACAAGAAAGGCCATTAGGTACAAAATACTCATATGTTTATGAATTCATGACCAAATTAAATATGCAATTTTATATAAAAAGAGGCGTGTGTGTTTTTTCTCCCCCATCCTCCCGTTCTCCTCTAGAGTAGTTCTGAGTGACACAGGTGCAGGAGTGTGTGTTCTTGCTGTGTGACCCACTCCTTCCTTCTTGCTTTTATGCCTCAAGCTCAAGCTTGCCCTGCATGAATGTGTCTCCTGCTCTCTCTAGACTTCTGGGCACCAGGTTCCTGGGGGACTGAAATTCAGCCCCTCCTCTCTCCCTCTCCTCCCTGCCCTTCCCCTGACTGGGCTGGCCCAGGTCCCCCACAGCCTCCCCAGCTGGTATCTCTCTAAGTCCCACCGGGGCTTGCTGGGCTCCCTGGAGGTACGGACTGGCTCTGACAGAGCAATTGGGAAGGGGTGGTGAGACCCTGCTTGCTGGGATCCCTCTGTGGCCTCTCACTGGGGAGCCTCCCACCACTCCTGAGCCACCTTCCCTTTCGGTCCCTGCTGGCCTTTCTGCATCCTCATCAGTGGGCCAGATGACTCAGGCCTGCAACCTCATGGAGACCTAGTACCCCTGCCGTTGGATTTCAGGTCCTGGCTCTCCCATCCCCCTGGAGTTCTTGGGAGGCCCCCATGGCCTCCTCCACCTTTTCCAGAGTGAAGGTGCCGGTGCAGAGCAGCACCCCACCTCGGAGGCTCCCCTTCTGTCCCCTTCATCTCAGCCTCACCCTGAATGCAGCAGAAGTGAGCTGACCAGCCAGTAGAGGGCAGCACATGTCTGGTTTCCAAGCCTGCCACCTGGAGGACTTGGAGGGGAGGCAGCCATGGCCTTGAAGTCTAGGGCTCGGACACCATGGGTCACAGCCACTCAAGATGCACTTGACCTGCCACCTCCTGCTCCTTCTCTTGACAAGGCCTTGACCTCAAATCTCTAGGTCTTGGCACCACAAAATTGATGCAGAGTTTCCATTGCGGGGGGGGGGGGGTTGCTCTATGCCAGATTATTGGGGGTGGAGCCCCCCACACCGGGCCCTGGGACCAAAACCCAGTTCCTCTCCCTAAAGCATCTTTCTTAGATGAGATGACTCCTGAGTGCTGAGGACAGGAGCTCAGACTCTCTGGCTCCACCTTCATCAGAGGGACTCTGTGTTCTGAATCTAACAAGGGTGTGTGGAGTGAGATACAAATCAGAATTAGAAAAGGGGGAGAGGGTCAGTTGTGGCCCAGCTTTCCCCCATGGGGCTGCAAGATACTGTCTTAATCCTCCACCATCCTCCAGTCTCCTCCCTCCTCTTCTCTGGACTCACCTTGGTTTTGCTCCTGTTCAATTCCCCCATTCTTCCCTGTTATCACCAACCAGCGCTGAGTAAGGTCACATGCTTCATTACAATCCTTCCTTACAAGGACTCCTATTCTCCATGTCAGTGCCCTTTTCCCTGACCTTTGACTCCTACCACATCGCACCCCTTCAACACGGTCATATCCTATGGAGTTACCTGCTGAAGTTGAGAACAGTCTGATTCTCGTGATGGGTCCAACACCATGGTGATTCCCGAGCCCACCCTCCCCACCCCTGCAACCTCATCCCCAGCATGCTGAAGGCGTGCACCGTGCCCTCCAGAGTCAGTCAGCGGGGCTAGGACGTCCTCGGTCACAGCCGGTGACACTGCTTTCCTGAAAAGCATCGGAGTCAATTCTACCACCTCGACCAATGCCTCATCCACGTGGGGACCCCTGCTTGGCTTTATAAAACTGAGAGCCATCCAGGGTCTTTTTCTGCTTTTCTTCCTTTGAGGGGACAGAGGCCACAATGTTTTTGTCGGTGGTGATTTTGTTCATTATTGTATGCATTTTTTTGCAAAATTTACCCTCTCCCCATAAGAAGCTGTGCTGGCCAGCAGCGGGGGGAGGAGCCCAAAGGAGCATGGGATTGCTGTACTCAGGTCCCATCACCCTCTACTTTCTCTCCCCCTGTTCCAGCGTTTCCTTGGATTTCCATCTCCAAACCTGAGCGGTAAAGGATGGGGGGAAAGAGAAGTTTCTCATTGCACCAAGAAGCGCTGCTTCCAGGGCTGCAGCTCTGAACAACCTCTGCCCCCTTCTCAGGCCTGGATGCCCACAGCCCCGGAAGCAACGCCGGCAGAGGGCAAGCCTTCCACTTGCGGCTTCTGGCAGCTGCACCACAGGGGCGGAAGCCTGGAGTTGGGCTCTGAAGGCTTAATTTCTACCCTGACTTCTCCAGTGAGGATTTGAGTAGGCTCCACGTGGAAAGGCCCACAGAGCCTCTGCAACCCTTGAAGTCCATTGATGGAGACGTGGGGCCAACAGAGGTAGGACCCTGCCTGCCCACTGCTGCTCCCTGGGAGGGGGCTGCCTGTGCAGACCAGGACACACAGCTTCTCAGCAGGAGAGTTTCCCCTTTGATGCTCGGGTTCTCCGACCCACAGACAAGATGCCATGGTCCTCAGCTCTCTCCCTGATGCCCGCCTCCCAGGAGTTGTCCCAGGGCGGCCATGCAATCAGGACCTCCGCACAGGGCCACTGCTCTGGTCCACGAGGCCAGGCTCCCTCCTCTCTGTGCTGAGCTATGTTGGCTGGTGGGAGCAGCTCCACCCACAGGGTCCTGGTTATGCGAGTCCTCTGTCCCTGGGAGGTGGAGGGGGCGATGCGGAGGAGCAGAGGGGCAGAGACACGTGGGGACAGCAGCAGCAGGGCCAGAACAGGGCGGCAGCATCTCAGACCACAGCCGAGGAGGAGGATGGGGACGCCGAGGAGGCGGCCGAAGAGGACGCTGAGGACGGACTATTCCAGAACAGCCAGCGCCGCTTGGGCTGCCGCTTCAGGTGCAGATAGTCCTCCTTCTCGCGCTCCTTCCGGGCCCGCTGGTAGTGGTCTTCCTCCTTCAGGTACCAGACGGGTGGCCACCGGTGTTTCTCGAAATACTGCTGGTTTTCTGGGGCAGAACGGCAGTAGGGCTGGGTGAGAAAGACGCAGGAGGAGGGGCAGAGGGACGCCCACCCCTGCCCCGCTGCCATGGGATATGCCTCTGGTCCTCCTAGGACCACATGCCAACCCCTGGGGACCAGAAGCGGGAGCCCTGCCTTCACTGAGCCCCCAAAGAGAGTCAGTTGCCCAGAGAGTGGAGCCGACAGTCCACACTGGGGAAAGGCATTTCCACTTGCATTTTTCTTCAAAGGCAGAGGGAAGATCCTATCAAGGCTCGGAGAAGAAAGCAGGCTGCGGCAAGGGATGAGGGAGAAATGGCGAGAAGAGCTGTGGGCAAGAAGATGCTTGGCCTGGCTGGGGTGACAGCAGATGCAGCTGGCAGAGCTGGGGTTCTGAGAGGGGAGGTACGGGGGTGGGGGTATGCAGGAGGTCAGATGGGAGGGAAGGCTAAGCTGAGGGGTTTGGACTTATTCTAGAAGGTGTGGGGGCTCCACGGAAGTTTGGAACCAGGGAAGTGATGCAATAAGAGCTGTGCTTTAGAAAGAAAATGCCAGAAGGGTGACGATGAGAGAGCAGGAGTGGGAGAACTGGTAGAACACTAGTGGGGAGAAGGGTCACAGCAAAGCAGACGGTGCCCAGTGAAGACCTCAAGACTGAGTGGCAGGAACGGGGGGAGGCCAGCCACACCTCTCCCAGGATCCCATGAATCCTGGATCCCTGGATTCCTGTCAGACCCCAGGACCTGAGACATCAATTAAGCAGGGACCAAGCTGCAGGGACCCCAGAGGATACCCAGATCTGTACTGTCCAAGCTGTGACTTGTGCCCATTCCTAGGTTATGAAATTAATGTCATGAGTCATGAACAGTATTAAAGACAGCTGATATATTTTTCAATACATGTACTGGGTCACAAGATAAAATGTAATTCTTGATAACCTAGAGGGATGGGATGTGGGGATGAGAGGGAGGCTCAAGAGGGAGGGGATATATGTATAATTATGGCTGATTTGCATTGTTGTTTGGCAGAAACCAACCAACATTGTAAACATTAACAAACAGACAAAAATGTATTTCTTATTGTGGAGTTTGGTCCACAAACATCTAAAAAATACCACCTCTAGTCTGACTGTACCTGTGAAAAGCAGAAGCTCAGAGGGGCAGAATGAATTGCCCAAGGTCTCCGGCGGGCCGGGGCAGGGGGGCCGCCCTCCACACCAAAGCTTTTTCCAGGACCCCCTCCGCTAGGCTGGGTGCGTGTTTGCAGGCTACTCCCCACCCACAGGGGTCTTTGGCAGCCTCTGGGCGCCTTGGGGTCAGGTCAGAGGTTTGGACCCAAGGAGAGGGAGGCGACAAATGCCGCCGGGGATGCTCACCTGGGGACATGGCCTTCATGTCTCGGGGGAACTTGCGACACACGTTGTTGTAGTTGGTGCAGATGTGGTGAAGACACCAGTCAGCCAACTGGTACGCACAGTGGAACTGGGAACAGACAGGAGCGTGTCTGTGCTGGGACCCCTGGGCCAAGGTCTGCACACAGATGTCTACTTTTGCCTTCAGAGTCAGAGCTTTGGTGCAGGTGGGCAAAGGCCCTGAGTCACAAAGAACCCACCTCAAGAGGCAAGGCCACACAAAACCATGATGGAATGACATGGATTTGCTCCTTGGCACCATCACCACCACCACCTCACCCGTGACCTGCCCCCAGCAGCCCCAGAAACCCACAGTCCTATGCGGTAGCCTCTTACTGGGTCTGCCCTCCTCAGATCTGACCTCTCGTCCTCCACGCTGGACCAAAGCCTGCACTAAGGTGCTGACAACCAGGCTTAGAGAGCTGACCTCCCAGGCGTGTCTGCCATATTTTAACTTCGTAAACTAATCTTTAGAATTTGTGGCACCCTGAGGGCTGGTAGGGGAGATTTTGCTTGCCTGTTTTGGGTGGCTCAGACAGTAAAGAATCTGCCCACAATGCAGGACACCTGGGTTCAATCCCTGGGCCAGCAGGATCCCTTTGAGGAGGAAATGGCAACCCACTTCAGTATTCTTGCCTGGAGAATCCCATAGACAGAAGAGCCTGGCAGGCTAAAGTGCATGGGGTTGCAGAGAGCCAGACATGACTGAACAACTAACACTATCACTTGGGAAAATGGAGGTGGGAAGTTCATCTTAGATGGAGAGTGCCCAATGTGCCGTAAATGACCTCAGCAGGCAGCAACCGCATCTATACAGGACTCTGGGTTTCCCTCCCCTGCCCAATGGTTGCCTGAAGTCTCCGTCCCTTCTTGCCACAGCCAGCCTCTCCTCTTGGCATGTTGGGGTGAATCCTCTGGCCTGGAGGATAAGATGGGTCTGCCCGCTGGGGGAACCAAGTCTGTCAATGGGTTCCCTTCCTACCCACCACCTCCCGAACCCTCCCCATTTGCTGCCAACAGGCAGACAGAGCCCAGAGTTGAGAATGTTGGAGAGATTCCTTCCCTGTCATCCTACCTGAGCCAGTTCCAGGAACACAAGGACGTCCCCATCGATGTCCACCATCATCTGAGTGGCTTCCATCAGCCCAGTCACCGTGTACTGCTCTGTGACACACACAGCCAGGCATGGGCTGAAGAACCACGGGAGTGGACAGGCCCTTGTTTATCCCCCCCACCCCAGCAGGGGCCCACAGCAGGGCAAAGAGGGGTCCCAATAGGCTAGGAAAGGCCACAGGAGATTTAAGTCTCCTCCCACCAGTGAGGAAACCAGGATTAGAGCAAGACTTTCCCACTGGAGTGGAGGTGGGAAGTGAAGGAGGAGACTAGAATAACCTATGAAGGTTTTTTAAGCTACTTATGTTGCAGCAAGGACTTATACAGGTTGGGTGAAAGCCCCCACCCCGAGAATCAGCCATTGATACTGATGGGAGAGGATAGTAAATCTCAAATTTGCTGAGAACTATGAATTAGAGCTAAGGATTCAATCAAGTTGTTCATATTAATTTAAATTTTGTAACAAATTGTGTACTAACCTTGCATTTCATATTAAGACATTTCTAGGGAAGAAGTAAACACTTTTAGTTCTGAATTTTAACTGTATCAGTATAAACTGATAAAGCATTTTATCTTTAAAAGTAATATGTCTCAGCTCAGTCCATGGAAAAAGACCTAGAAACAACAGCCATCCCAATAGCAAAAGCAGTGCTAATGCAAATATTGTAGCCTTGAAATCCCATTTCCAACTACAGGAAGCCAAGACTTCTTAGAGAAATGGCTGATTCCAGGTATGGGGCAGGAAATGTACAAGATGAACCTGGAACATCTTGTCATTCCAGACCATCAGAAAGCTCCTCTAGAGACTCTGCAGCCAACTTGAAGAGACTTCTACAGGCTAAAGGAACAGTAGAGTATCTGAGTTTCCATAAAGTTAATTACAATTATTTAAAACCGAGAGCTGGAATCAAGATTGCCAGGAGAAACATCAATAATCTCAGATATGCAGAGGACACCACCCTTATGGTAGAAAGCGAAGAACTAAAGAACGTCTTGATGAAAGTGAAAGAGGAGAGGGAAAAAGTTGGCTTAAAAATCAACATTCAGAAAACTAAGATCATGGCATCTGGTCCCATCACTTCATGGCAAATAGATGGGGAAACAATGGAAATACTGAGAGACTTTATTTGGGGAGACTCCAAAATCACTGCAGATGGTGACTGAAGCCGTGAAATTAAAAGATGCTTGCTCCTTGGAAGAAAAGCTATGACCAACCTAGACAGCATATTAAAAAGCAGAGACATTACTTTACCAACAAAGGTCCATCTAGTCAAAGCTATGGTTTTTCCAGTAGTTGTGTATGGATGTGAGAGTTGGACTATAAAGAAGGCTGAGTGCCAAAGAATTGATGCTTTTGAACTGTGGTGCTGGAGAAGACTGTTGAGAGTCCCTTGGACTGCAAGGAGATCAAACCAGTCCATCCTAAAGGAAATAAGTCCTGAATATTCATTGGAAAGATGGATGCTGAAGCTGAGATTCCAATACTTTGGCCACTTGATGTGAAGAATCAACTCATTTGAAAAGATCCTGATGCTGGGAAAGAGTGAAGGCGGGAGGAGAAGGGGACGACAGAGGATGAGATGGTTGGATGGCATCACCGACTCAATGGACATGAGTTTGAGTAGTCTCCAGGAGTTGGTAATGGACAGGGATGCCTGGCATGCTGCAGTCCATGGGGTCGCAAAGAGTCGGACAGGACTGAGCAACTGACCTGAACTAAAAACCAAGAGTATGTTCAAGTCCAAGAATTCATAATCACATGTAATATTTATAACAAAAAACCAACTGGTCACTCTCCAAGGATGATAGGAAACAAATGTGTATATTGAGAACTGGTAAACTGGGACTTCCCTGGTGGTCCAGTGGCTAAAACTCTGCACTCCCAATGCAGGGGACCCAGGTTCAACCCCTGGTAAGGGAGCTAGATCCCACATGCCCCAACTAAAGATCCTTCATGCCACCACTAAGACTCCACTGCAGCCAAATAAGTACATAAATATAAGAGAAAAGAAAAACAACTGGTAAATTAAAATACATATTTACCTGCCTTTCCTACATGAACTATTCCACTGGGAAAACAAACTATAGATGAGGGAAAGTTTCTCTCCTTTTGAAAGTATTCTAACAGATTAAAAAAAAAAAAAGAAAGACCGAACTGGAATACTACCATTTCACAACACTTAATAAGTGAATGGATCCAGGCAATAAAACTCAATGGCTGCTAACACCACAAAAAGAGAGAAAAACAGATGATCTATGCTTCTTGATGAAAAGCAGAAACAACCTATAAAATGTAGTCTCACCAAAAGAAGACTGGATCTAATCTAGCCTCTAGATCTGAAGGCCAGTTGATAGGAAGGAAATATGGTGTACTACAGAAAGGCAATCAGTGAAAAAAATCTCAGTTCCCTAGATCAGAGGGTTTTTCCAACAAATCAAAAGTTTTTTTGTTTTTTTTTTAAACAGACAAGGTACTTACAGATTAAAAAAAACCTTAAAAGATATATAAAAAATAAAATCATGCTATAGTGTTTCAGGATGCACACTTGGATGATAAAACTATGAAGAAGAGTAAGGAAGAGAGATCATAAATAATATCTTAGAGCAACAGGCAGAATGGTTACTTTTGGGGTGGGGAGGGCCTATGGTTGAGAGGGACAGATTGGGGGCTCTGGTGTGGCGAGCAAGGGGCACTTTGGTTTGTGATAATTTATTAAGATGAATACATATTACATGTTTTTGTGTGATATTTAACATTTTAAAAATTAAGCTTAAATTAATAACTTCATAGTAAGCTTATATCACAAAACATGTCACTTATTATACCACACTTGGCATTTTCCACTGTTCCTTGACAAGGTACACAGAAACATATTTTTTAAATGTGTTTTTTAGCGAGTATGAAGCATTTCACAGGAAAGGTCCTTCAATGTTATTTTCTATAAGCCTTCCCATGCAGCAGTGAGAGGTAACATTTTTAATGGCTACCTTGCAAAATCCATCCATGTGTACTTAACCAGTGTGCCTGTTTGACTTGTTTCTGATTGCTTGCTATGATGAAACAAACTTAAAGAAACACCTAAATACATTTTTTTTTTCACTTGGGCCATTTCTTTGTAGCAAGTCTTTCAAAAGTTATTTAGTCTAAGAGTTTGGACTGTTTTCTGTGTTCTGGGAAGGCTGCATCACTTTTTCAAATTGTTGCAGCTGTGATCTTATTTATTTTTTATTTATTTCTTGGTCGCACTGCTCAGCACCTGGGATCTTAGTTCCCTGACCAGGGATCAAACCCATGCCCCCTGCAGTGGAAGTGCAGCCTTAACCACTGGAATACCAGGGAATTCTGCAGTTGAAATCTTTAGAAGCCTCTTACTCCCTGCCCTAAAGCCCTCAGTGTCCCCTGGCCTGCCTGTGCAGGCTCAGCTCTTAACATGTGATTCTGGTCAATCATTTCCGCCTTCTTTCAGGGACCAAGCCCCACCTTTCAACTCATTTCTCATCACAGGATCACTGCTTCCCTCACAGCCAAGTCCCAGTCTTGATCATCTGCCGAGGGCCACAGCAGCTCTAACACCAGGTCCTTCCCTGAACCTCAACTCAGTATCTGAGGTTTTGCTCTCTGCCGCCGAGCCACACAAGGACATTTACCTGGACATCAATGCCAGTACAGGTACCAACGCCAACATCAATGGAAGGCACATGCTGACTCCAGCTCAGGAGCGCCACCTGTTGGCGGGCACCACGGGCTCTAGACGACTTATCTGGACTGCACCATCTCTCCTCCTGCCCTGGGACCCCAAGTGCTGCTCCTTGGTCTCCCTCCTGTCCCAGTCCCTGCTCCACCCAAGCCTCTGGGGTTGGTTCATCCTGAAACCTGAGCTCTAGCTCGCAGGATCTTCCAGGAATCAAAGAATTAGGACTGACCAACAATTAGGTCAATGTTTACTGTGTTTCTAGAAGAAGAAAGAGAAAGTGAAGGTGGAAGAGAAGAAGGAAATGAGAGAGGGGAAGAAAAAGGAAAGGAAGAAGGAGGAGATGCAAGGGTAGGAATGAGGAATGGTGTTCTGTTCTTTTTGATTTCTTAAGCTTGCCTGAGTGTGGCCAAGCTGAGAACCTTGAGCCATGGCAGCTACTGCCCACTTACAGCGCCGCAATAACCTCTAGAGAGACCTATCAGGTGAACCCACTGAGCATCCCTCTCAGACATTTCTTTACATCCACGTCCTCACCGCAACCCCAGTACGCACCGACGTATCTCACGCTATGTAAACGTATCCCCTTGGTGCTGGCGGCCTGTCCCCTAGGAGGAGACAGGTGAGAGAAGAAATCACGACTCCCAGGGGGTCCCCTGACTCCTCCTCCTCCCTGGAGGCCCCTCCCCTGGGCTTAGCTACCTGTGAGGGCGACCAGGTGCGGCAGGCAGAGGCGGTTGGCCAGGATGATGAGTTTCATGTCGTCCAGGTCGGGGCTGGAGGTGAACATGCCGGTGTACAGGTACTCCAGCACGGCCCGCATGCAGCTCTTGCTTGTGTAAGGAAACACCACCTGCGGGTGGGAAGCAATGGAGGGGGCTGCAGCAGGGTCCGGCTTTAGGAAGAGAGCAGCAGTTCTGAACACTCAGAGGCTCTGGCCTGGACAGCTGGTCTCCCGTAGACAGGCCGCCACCCCTCTGCGGTCCCTGGACCTGCTTTGGAAAGGACCTGGACTCGCGTTAGCATCCTTCTGGTTTGGAGGAAGCATGAAGGAGTCCTTCCGGTCACCTGCACCTGGCCCCACTCTATCCTTCGGGGAGCAGTGCAAGTGGGATGTGGATGAACGGAGCGAACACCAGCTGGTCTCCCTGGGCTGCTCCAAGCTACAGCTCTGGGCCTCTGGGACCTCTCCAGAGCAGGACCAAGACAAAAACTGCTTTCTCATCAGCTGCCAGCCTCTCCAGGCTGCACTGGGAATTGGCTGGAACTTTACAGCTGCTTCTGTGGCTCTGGAGAGTTCCCACCTCACACTTTGCACATCCCAACCCACTCATGCTTCAGGGAGCAGAGACAACTCAAATCTCAAAGTCTCCCCTTCACCTCCGAGAAGGACTCCCTTTCCAGTGTGCGCTAAGTCGCTTCAGTCACGTCCGACTCTGTGCGACCCTATGGACTGTAGCCTGCCAGGCTCCTCTGTCCAGGGGATTCTCCAGGTAAGAATACTGGAAAGGGGTGCGCTTCCCTCCTCCAAAGGATCTTCCTGACCCAGAAATCTTAGGAAATCCCTTCTCTGGGTTACAGGATGCTATGCACTAACATTCTTTGCTCAGCTTTTCATTCAAGTGTTTGCTGATTACTGACTGAGGGACCAGAGCTGAGGAGGGTACTCAGCAGAAATAAAAGATCTCATCCCCATACTCAAGGGAAACCTCAGATGAGCTGGAGAAGCTGGGCGGACCCTTGGGACTTTACGTAGCTTCACAAAGGAGGACACTGTTAACTGCAAGGCTGAGGGGTGGACAGTCAGCGTCACAGTCCAGAGGAGGGCAGCAAGGAGGTCAGACTTGAACTCAAGTCTTGATGTGGCTGTAACTCCCACTGACTCCTGATGTTTCCTACCCACTGACTCCCACCCTATGCCTTGACTGTAAATCCCCACTTGATCATGCTCAATTAAGAATTAAAACCAGTTCTATACTGAGATCTCTTTTCCCCTATTGCAATAGTTTCTGAATAAAAATCTGTTCTTACTGCTTTAGGAAAAAAGTTTTTTCTAAACTAAAGAGCTAGGATGTGACCATAATTCCCCATCTTGGTATATTGCAAAGTCCTGGGCTATAGGAACCATCTCACAAACTTCTCTTGGGCCCATCACTTGGTGGTTTGTACAGAGTCGAGGCTGAAGGAAGTACTGTGAAGTGACAGATGCCTCAGATGGAAAGGGAGTAAACCTCTCTCCTTCCCAACCGTTTCCACCCTAGCCTTACCTCCCTGGTGGAACTCTCCACAAATGGCCCCCCAAACATGGCAGCCATCCAGTCACAGCTAGAAATCAACAGGGGCTTGTGGGCGCTGATGGTGCCATCATCCAGGATGAAGGTCACATCTGTTAGGTGAGAGAAGATGCATCAGGTGAGGATGGGGTGAAAGAATACGGGACAACCAACCCCATGGGTCAACACTGCTCCCAGATGACTGCTTCCTCCTGAAGCCACAGTCTATGAGCACCACATGACCACAATCTCAGGCTGGGGGCTCTAAGTTTCAGGAGCAGAGCCACAGTATCTCCAGGACATTGGTGGCTGAGATGACTCAGAATGCTACCAGACCAACCCAGATTCTGCAGAAGGCTCTGGAGGGAATTCCCTTGCCTCTGGGACACCAGCTCCTAAGCCTGTTTCATACCTGAGAAGGTGCCTTTGGCCAAGCACTCCTTAACCCGGTTGGTCCGGCGGACATGGAAGGCCTTGGTGATCTCCTGGTTCATGAAGGCCTCGTTGTTGAGGATGTTGGCCACCATCATGCGCAGATCAAAGACCTCGAGCAGCTCAGCGATGTGGGCGATGTGCATGAGGTCTCGCTCGTTCTCGTCTAGCTCCCCTGTGTACAGGTACTTGAGAACAGCCCGGAAGGGCCCTGGCTGGATGGAGTTGTCCATTTTCACCACCACCATCAGCCGGGATTTGTAAGTCAGTGGGTCTTCTGTCATCTCTTCCTGGATGCTCACAAAAGCTCGGCTCCAGGAAGACAGCACTCGACCCCGCCCAGGCAGGTACCCTGTCCCATTGCCCCGTAAGATCCCGTCGCTGGTGGATGCCCGGAGCCCAACAGGCCCAGAGCCCCCACCCTCCTCCACACTCTCACACACGTCAAAGCTGGCTGCCCGGAGCAAGAAGTCCCGGCCATGGTGGTGGTGGTGATGATGGTGGTGGTGGTGTTGATCAGGGTGACCCCGGTGGTCCTCTGAGCGGGGGCCCCCTGACCCTGAGGGTCCCCCCAGCTCCCCCTCACTCAGGTCCATGAGGAACAGATCGTAGAACTTGGAGGAGGATGTGGAGAGGTAGATCTTGTGGGCGAAGATGCGCACCCGCTCCTGAAGCACAAGGATGACGTCTGCACACAGCGGGTCCTCCAGGAGGTGGGCAGGGCACTCCTCGCTGCTGGAGGGGGGATCGGGCACCACGATGAGCGGGGGCGGCGGCTTGGGGGGCAGGAAAGGCGCCTGCAGCAGGGGCCGCTGCACGTTGCGGAGGTGGGACTTCCAGAACTGCAGGTGCCGGCGGGAGATGAGCGCTGCCCGGATGGCATTGTCGAAGACGTCCTTGATACCGAACTGCGCCACCACGCTCGTCTCGTAGTAGGGGATGCCCAGCTCCTTGGCCACCTCTCGGCCCTTTTCCGGGGGAAGGATCTCATTGGGCTTGATGGGCCTGGCACGTTCAAGAAGGGAAGCCAAATTCATGTCGGTGCTGGAGGGGTGGGGGGCGGGGAGATGCATTCCCCTGATCCTGTGTGTTTTTCACCTGACGGGGGGAGTCCCTGCTGAGGATCTGGGTCTAAGCCCCATTCCTGCCCTGTTCATTTCCACTCCTCTGTTTGGCCAGATCCTACCATTCTTTCAAGGCTCACTTCTAATCCTGTCTTCTTCCAGGAAGCCCTCCATTATCTATGGTAGGCCTGGGTGATCTCCCCGGCTCAAAGTAGGAGGAGGGCTGACTACCTCTCTGGCAATTAGCATGCTGGTTTTGAACACGTTCTCCTATCCAGTTCATCTCCCAGCAAGATTACAAGCTCCTTTCACACAAAGATTACCTCTCCTTCTCCTTTCCTCATGATGCTTAGCCCAGTACTGCCCACTCTGTATGTAATGTATAGATGGATGGATGGATAAAAGAATGAACATTCTTACTGGCCCCTTATGTGAGTCTGCTTCAAACAGAGGGAGAGAAGTGAGGCTCTGTGCATTCTCTCAGGGCTGAGCAGGGAGTTGAGAGACACAACTTCCCCCACCCCCGCTCCCCCTTCCCCATCTGCCACCTTCCCCTCCCTAGGCACCAGGACTCCCTACCTAGCCAAGGGTCTCCTGGCCCTATTGACAGCGTCCAGGTCGGCATAACGCAAGTCCAGCTGGCAGCCCACCAAGATGACAGGTGCTCGGGGGCAGAAGTGCTTGATTTCTGGGTACCACATGGTCTTGACATGGTGGAGGGAGTTGGGGTTGGCAATGGAGAAGCACAGAACCACCACATCAGACCTGGGGGTGGGAGAGAGTGAGGTTATAGGCAGAGAAAGCTAGTGATAGGTTCCCTGCTGCTGGAACAAGGGAGAATACATACCCAACGGCACCCCTACACTGCAGTCCCACAACTGTCTTATGGATCAGCTCACGTGATCTTACCCAAAACATTTAATCATAGCACCTCCTATTTCTGTACCCCCAAGTTAGCACTTGAGAGCTTTCAAAGACTCTTGGATTGACCTCACAGCTCTCTTGTGATTTAGACATGATCACTCTTACCATCTCATCTGAGAAAACTCATCTCAGAACAGCCTTCCTAATTGCTCAAAGTCCCAGCGTTACTGGTTAACGGGGGAGAACTGAAACCAGGCCTCCCGACTGCAAAGCCGGCTCCCTGCCCAGCCCAGGCTGCCCTCACGTCAAGGGTCTCCCAGGGCTGTTTTCTCCACTCCTTCCTCCCAGTTTCACAGAGTGTCCTTATACCTCGGGGAAAGCAGGAAAAACCCCATCCACTTGGCTCCCTGCAGGCAGCAGGGGCCTTCCCTACCTCCCATAAGCAAAGCGACGGTCTTTGTGGTGGTCTCCGAAGGTGTCCCAGAGGCGGAGAGACACGCTCACATCGTCTACCACATCTCGGGAACGTTCCAGCACCTGGCGGGGGGTGGGGAGGGGGCAGGGTGGGACAGGGAGAGGGGAGAGAAGCGAAAGCAATGGTTCCTGGGGGCCCTGCATGCTGACTTGGGGTGGGGTCAGCTCACTCCTGGGTCCCACAGCATGGGGGCTGGAGGGACAGCTAGTGTCTCCCTCTACGTGTCCAAGAACACCTGAGTCCCCAACCAAGAGCTGGCCAGGACAGAAGAGACTCCAGAGGGCAGACAGTCATGGGAGTGATGCAGTCTCCCAAGGAGCCCATCCTTGTTCTCAGCTGTACCTGCCAATCAGATGTTTCCCAGCCTTGGGTCTTCTGGTATCATTAGCCAGCAGTTTCTTTTCTCCCGGCAGCTCTCATCTCTCTAAAGCACCACCCCTCTCCCAGCTCCAGGGCTTCCCATTACTGGGGGCTCTGATTACACAACATGCCCCAGGCTCCAGCTCAGACAAACACAAAGGGCTAGGGAGCCCTCCCCTGGGGTGGGCTCCCCTCAGGCCCCTCCCAGGGATCTGTGCTCTTCAGCTGCCCCTACTCAACCTTTAGGGGGCTTCCATGAGCTCAGCATAGGCCCCCTCTGGAGAGATCGCTGGGGAAGAAGCCCAGATGAGCGAGGCCATAGACTTGCAGCCTTACCTCCTGGCATACCCGATACTGGTCAATGGCCCAAACCGTGGGCACGTGGGTGGCAAGCAGTTGGTACTGGGTGAGGGTGGCATTGCAGGCCCGGGCACAGATAAGCCTGGTCTTGCCCACAGCGTTGTCCCCCACCACCACGCACTTGATGGTCTCTACGTTTGGCCTTTCATAATCCATGTCAGAATCCATTAATTGGGACCTGAGGGAGAGGAGAGAAGCAGTCAAGACAACTTCGCACGCCAGCCCCTGAGGGCCAGGGCCAGCAGCTCTTCTCTGCTGGGGCTGCCGCCTCTCTGAGCATCTGAGCAGAGAGGCAGACAAGGGAGTGGGTAGCTTTCCGGGCACAGGCTCCACAGGGGCCCGAGGAGACAGGAGCCCCTTCAGGCTGAGAGGCCCGGCTCCACTGGGTGAATATCTGGTCTGCCTCCTGTTGCCTCCATCCTCCAGCAGCAGGGCTTCTGGTTGGGGAACGCCAGAGAGAGATCCCGAGGCGGAGTCTGCTCGGGGCCGGTCCCCAATCTCCTGGGAAGAGAGGTATCTGCCTAGGAAGCTCATTTATCATCTGCTCTCCTCCTCCAGCCCGCAGGGCTGAACGGCAGAACAACAGCAGAACAACAACCAGTGAGAGGTGGGGAGCCAGGGCCAGGTCCCCACCCCTCCTTCCCAGCATGCCTGAGGGCAGGGCTGCTGAGAAAATTAAGATGAAATTAAATTAAAACTTAAAAATTTAAATGAAAAAATTAAATTAAGATTTAATGGACTTGTCAGAACGGGCAGCGGCCCCACTGGCCATAGGATAGCCTGTGGCTATCCTTCAACCCCAGCCCCCTTACGGAGATGCTGAAGTTTTTTGTTCCAGATTCTCCAAGCTGAGGCAGCTTCCAGGTGCACCTGAGCAGTCCACAGGCCTCTCCTCTCCTCTTCCGGGACCATCCTGTTGCCTAGGGGGCTCACTCAGTACTGAGATGGTGGGAGTGGGGGTAAGCAGTGGCCTGGCACAGTACGTGTGTGTGCACGCACTTGGTCACTCCGTCGTATCCGGTTCTTTGGGACCCCATGGACTGTAGTCCATCTCCAGGCAAGAATACTGGGGTGGGTTGCAGGGGATCTTCCCGACCCAGGGATCCAACCCATGTCTCCTGCAGTGACAGGTGGACTCTTTACCGCTGAGCCACCTGGGAAATCTGGGACAACACACCCCACAGCTAATGGGCCAGTGAGCCCTCCCATCCCCTACCCAGGCCTGCCCTCCAGGTATCCCACATCCAGTTTCAGGGAAAATGAGATACACTCCCTTCCACCGTTTTCCTTCCTGGGGAGGAAGAGTCTCAGGCTGGAAGCCCTCAGACACCAGCACTCCTGGAAGGACGCTCATTAAACTGGCTGCACAGGTAATGGGAAAGCAGAGAGTCAGAAACTCGGGCCTGAATTTTTGAACAAATGTTTGCCTCAGTTTCCTTCTGTGTTAGGTAGAGAGGAAGCGGCTCATCCACCCACAGAGAGGGATGGCTCAAACGAACAAACAGAAGGCCCTTCTGTAGTCAAAATGTCACGTCAGTGTTTAAAAAGCTATCTCCAGAAGGGGGCCCTGGGCTTTTAGGGGTTTTTGCTGACAGCCTCCCAGTTGGCATCCACTCCCCCCTGGAAGGGTTGAAGAGAGAAGGTGGGGTACTGCAGGCGTTATTAGCAAGCTTGGTTTCACCAGGGTCACTGACCTGCCCCTGCTCACATTCCCTGGGTGCCTGAAGTCAGCTGGGGGTTGCAGCAATTTGAAGGACTCCTTCCTAGGCCAAGGAAGGCTGAGCCCAGAGGAGCCTTGGAGGCTGCCCAGGAGCTCTCACTGCTGAGCCATCCAGCCCAAGAGCCAGGCCACCAGCAGCAACAGAGGAGCTCGGCTCCTGCAGGGCTGTAACTAGATGCCAGCATGCAGGAATGCAGACCTGAAATATGCAACGATGGCAACTGGGATTTTGCTCGAGTGGATGCATCTCAGCCACCTTAGCAAAAAGTACGGCCAGGACTTTCCAATGAGACACGCGCTGCCTCTTTCCTGGAATTTTACAGGATCTAAACAACCAGGGGTCTCTGTGCAGGTCCCTCCCTAGCCTCCAGCGCAATCGTCTGCCTCATTCCTTCTCCTTCCTCCACCCCTTCTCACCCTCTCCAGCAAGCAACCATTATTCTGCCCACCATCTTGCCTCCCCCCAAATTCACTCTCCTGATGAAAAGCAGGAACCCTACTTTGACAGTTCCTCATCTCAAGGCAGACAGCAGGAAGGATGTGTTGGCTCTGGGAGTCATCTGGGTTGCGATTTCTGTTTTATTAGTTGAAGAACAAAACAGATAGAATCCACAATACAAATATACACAGATGTAGGAGAAAAAGAGAAACCTACTAGCCAACAGAGCTTCTTTCTTAAATTGAGGTCCTAGCGGCATGGAGGTGTGTAGACAGAAGCGGGGATGAGAAATCGAGGAGACACATCGGCTCTCACACCCAGGAGCAGCTGGATGGCGAGCAGGATGTCAGTACACCAGCAGAGTGGTTCAGTGCTGGTCCAAGATTGATGAGTCTACAATTCAAACACTCACGCGCACACTTTGCACCTTTAGGGTTAAGCAGGGGACAGCCAACCAACAAGCAGAAGAGCGACACTGTGCTGGGAGTTTAGACAGCAGACCTGTTGGGTGCTCCTCTGGCTGAGCGGCCCCTCCCCATCCATTTCCCCAGCACCCCTGCAGCCTTCTTTTAATTGTCCTTTGACTTCCTCCCAATTTTGATCATTCTCACCCAGTCCACCCCCATCCCAACTGCCTGACTGGCAAACTTCATTCATTGTCTGATCTGAGAAAGGGCAAATCACTTCACTTCTCTGTGCCATGGTCTACCCTTCTGAAAAATGGGTATGAGGGCATCAGAAGCAAGTCTTGAATCTTGATGAATCTGTGCCAAGACAGCCTGTGCCAAAAGGAGGTATTTGCCTTCTTATGTAATGTGGTATTATATAATGCCAGATTACATATCTCTATGTGTAATTATACCTCTCTTTTAAGATCCACACTGGCCCACTTAAGCAAGCAGAACTCTTAGTCTAATCAGGCCTGTCTTTAGAAGGATCCTGTCCTGGAGATATGATGCCATTGTCAACAGTAATGTAATTTTTGCTCTAGAATATTGCTACTTTACAGTAACGGTGCTGGTATACAATGGCACAGCCCACTCAATAAGCTTCTCAACTTCCCCTTTCCTTCTGGCATTCTCACCTTCAGTGACTCTAGACTTTTCCACACAATTGCCTCATCCCCATTCCTTCTGAGCCTCCTGATTAACTTCCATACACTATGGTTTCCTTGACACCTTGCACTGGCTGTCATGACCCCCAGGCCACTTCTCTTCCTCAGTGATTCCAGAGTCACCGAGACGTTCCCTTCACACCCCATCCCACAACCCCTGTTCCCTTGTCCAAAGACAGCCTCCTACCCACCAACGTCCCAGCTCTTTGCACTCAGGCCAGGTCAGAACAAAAGGCGTGTGCTCAAATTAGCTACAACCCTTACAGGCTCCCAGTTCCACCTCCACACCCCTACACACACTCTTTGCAGAGCCCAGAAAAGCCCCCCATTTCCCTCCCACAGCCGATAGGAGGCTTGTTCATCTGTAGCTGCCCTAGTCTGGTTGTCAAGGAAACAACAGAATCTCCCTGGGAGCCTGCTTTGTCTCCTAGCAACCAATATCCCACATCCTGCATCTTACAAAATACAAAAGGGAAGAATATCTTGAAAATGAAGGTAAAGATCAAGGAGGATGGACAGGATGAGGAAGAGAAGACCAGCGAGGGTGGCCTTCCAATTAAAGGAGGCTCCCACCAGGGTCGCTGACACTGTAACACTGTGGGGGGGTGGGGGGGAGTGGAGCAGAGAGATGAATCAATCCCCCCACAGATCCGATGGGCAGCAAGGCCCAAAAAGATGTTGAATAGTCATGTTAAACAAAAATGCAAGCCTAAACACAGAATAAGCCTCTTCAAAGATCAACAAACAACCCTAAGGATTTCTCCCCGTAGTTTGCCAGAACTCAGATGCACAGACTGCAAGGGAATGGGTTGAAAGTAACATATTCAGAATGGCGAATACAAACAAACAAAACCCCCACATTCCATTAAATGTTTTTAACGGAAACATTTCCACTACTCTGGACCTTTTTTTCTTGACACGCTGTTCTGCACACACATACAAAATAATTTTTTTTTTATTTAAATGGGGGAAGGAGAAGGCTACTGCATGCCACGGCAATCAAGTTCTTTTCCTTTCCCTAGATAAACCCAGAAAAGGTTAGTTCCCCGCCCGCTAAGACCCCAGCAGCCGAAGCTCAAGTCCAGGGACTAGAGGACGCCCGAGGGAAATCAGGACGGGCGCAGACAGGGCCCCCGGGAGGACGCAGAACGGGGAAGCGGCGCGTTTCCAGAGGCTGCTCGCAACCCGGCTATAATATAAATTAATCATTTACTTACACCGCTACATGTGACGGGGTGATTTCTAGTGTAAGGAACACATCTCTTCCTGCTAAGCACGCTCATTTTAGTGAAATGGCTGGGGTCACTCCGCGGGTGCAAGTTAGGAAGATGCCGGTGCCGCCGCGCTGCTGCTGCTGCTGCCGCTCAGGCTCCGGGCCCGGGTCGCGTTACATCAGAAACTCTGACAGAGCAGCCCAGGCCGGACGGCGGGCCGGGAGCGGCCGCGCGCGCGGCACTGCGGCCACTGCCTCTTCCGGATCAGCATCTCCCGGCGCCCAATGTCACGGAGGCGCGCCAGAGCCGGGCAGCGGACGGCCGCTCAGACCTCCGCGGCTGGGCCGCGCCGCCGCCAACGGTCCTCTCTGGCTGCGGAGGCCTGAGGCGGCGGGCAGGAGTGGGCGAGAGGGGCGAGGCCGCCGCTGCTACGCGCCTGGGCCCGCTCTGAAGGCGCGGCCACCAAGACGCCTAGCGCTGCAGTCCCAGGGACAGCTCGCGACCTCCTTTTTTCATTCACAAAAAAAAGAGAAAGGGGATTAAAAAAAAAAAGAAGGGAGGGAGGGGAAAAAGGTGGGGGCAAAATCTCACCCAGAACGCCAGCCGTGACAGGTACCGCCCTTCGCGGCGCCCCGTTGGTCGAAATCAGTTGAGGGGGCGGGGAATGGGCGGGAAAGGGGCGGAGAAAGAAGGGGATTGGACGTCCCGGAGGCCCCGCCTCGCGACGTCGCTTGCTTCCTCTTCACTTTCGCTTACCTCGGCTTCACCCCGAGGGACGCCGAGTAGAGGCTCTAGGCTCGCCTGCGGGGGCCGGGGTTGCGTCCCTCTACCTGGCGAAGCTCCAAACCTCACTAAACTCACTCAGGGTCCCGCCTCCCCCCCGCTTCCTCCGGGAGGCTGAGAAAGAACGCCTACAGCATGCTAGTCAGCCCTGGAAGGGATGCGAGTTAGGGAAGGGGATTTTGACATTTTTGCCTCTCCCTTAGCCCCAGGCCTCCACCGCTTGCCCAAGGGAAGAGGAAGACAGCGTTTCCTCTGCCAAAAGGGACGTTTTTTTCTGGTGTTTGGGGGCCTTCCTCCCTCCATCACCGCCCCTGCAGCTACAGACTTGTGTCTCCAATTTCCGTGGCCCTTAATGAGTTTCAGGGTGGGTCCCTGTAGCACCTGCGCCTGTTTACCATGTCGGCCTTCTCCCCTCTCTCTTTTGTCCAGAAGGCTCCTCTTCCATCCCATATTCAGTCTATTGCCACCTGGCGTTCACCTCTTCATATCTTCTGCCCTCTTAAATGCCACGACGACACTAGCCGTGGTAACATTATCTATGGTACCTTTGGGCCCTCTTCTCAAAATTCTGGAAAATAACAGATTACAAGGGATGACATCTGTAATATGAGTGGTCCTCAAAGGAAGTTTCCCGTGTTCAAGGATCCTCATCCTTAATTATGAGGATCTTGACTGCGAGTAATTACAGTAGTCAACTCAATCTGGTTTTATCCATCTTATGGATTACCTCTGGACAATTTTTTTAAAAGCCCAGACTGACGTGTCTCCCCCTTAATCCCACTCCATCACACCTCCAACTTATCCTCTGAAAATGCAAATATGCTTTAATAATAGTTTCTGCAACATATAATTGCCAAAAATAAAGGCAAAGAAAAAACTGATTTTTTATTGCCTGAAGCATGCTTCCCATCTGTGAATGCTTATAGTTAGAAGGTGCCCACCAAGATGTTCCTGCTTTCTGGCCTGGTCCATGTTCAGTAAGTGCGTTAATCTACCCCTCCTCTGAATCTCCCTAGAGCAGAATTACCCTTGTGGCTCATCTGGTAAAGAATCCGCCTGCAATGCAGGACACTTGGGTTCAATCCCTGGGTTGGGAAGATCCCCTGGAGAGGGGAAAGGCTACCCACTCCAGTATTCTTGCCTGGAGAATTTCATGGACTGTAGAGTCCATGGGGTCGCAAAGAGTCAGACACGACTGAGCGACTTTCACTTAGCGCTGGATTGGAGATTAAGGATTATCGAGGGTGCTGTGTCAGAGGTCACTGCCTGACAAAAGAGTACAGCATGGGATCTCTGTACGGGTGCCATGTGGGGGGTGGGAAGCAGGGTATCTGACACCCTAGTCCCTTTCAGAGGACCCATTTCAGAGCACCAGCCTGTTGGCTTCATGTCTCACACATCCCGGCAGCAGGGACAGTCCCCGTGCAGCACAAAGCAGGGAAACAGAACTGACGTCTACTCAAAGTCAAGGTGCTACAGGGCCTGCAGCTACAGAACCAATGCCCTTTCCCTTTTTGGAGAAAGAGGCACCAGATCCCAGCTTCTTCAACTGCCCATCAAGACAGTTGAAGACTTCTCAGCTTGAGAGGCAGGTCACTACCAAGTCTTGGCCTTCAGCCTCTGCCTCAACTGTGGCCAATGCCAGATCTTCCCACCCAACCTTGGCCCTCAGTTCACACCTCCCAGCTACTCAAGACAGCCTCGAGATTTTGGTTCCCAAGCGAAGGATCTGGCTACCACGTTTGCTTCATCTTTACCCAGCCTGCCAGTGCCAGAATCCTGGAAAACAGAGCCATTTCCTGAGGCTGGGTCCCCTCGCCAGCAACCAAGGAGCTGTCGGTGGCCCACTTTGAGCCCTGTCCCAGGCCCCAGCTCCTTGCCCTTGGCAGCATTTCATACACAGGCCACCTCTCCCTCCACCTCCCCTTGCATCCCACCCACCCTAGCCCTGGAGAGACCATTTTCCTGACTTTGGATTATAATCATTCCTTTGGATCCACCAGAGATTGGTTTTGGGAGCCCCCCTGGAATAGTAAAACCCTCAGATGCTCAAGTCTCTTATATAAAATGATGAAGTTCAATGAATATAGTTGGTCCTCCCTGTTCTCAGGTTTCCCTGCAGTGTTCTTGTCTGGGGAATTCCATGGACAGAGGAGCCTGGTGGGCTACAGTTCATACGGTTGCAAAGAGTCTAACATGACTAAAGCGACTTAGCATGCATGCATGCACACGGATGCAGAAACTCGTGAATAGGGAGCCCCAACTGTATACCTATTTACTGGGGGGAAAACATCTGCCCTTAAGTGGACCTGCACGGTTGAAGCTCTTATTGCTAAAGGGTCAGTGGTACTTCTCAAGTCAAGCCTGGGTGGGAAGTTCCCAGGAAGCTAAGCTTCCCGGCCTCTTTTTCTCTCTGCCTTTTCCTTTCTTCTGTTACACATACACACTGATCCCCTCTGCCCAGTTCGTGCAGCTTGGAACCACTGTTTGTCTCTTGAGAGCACTTCAGAATGGGCTGTTGACTGCCCCACGTCACTGGCTGGCTGGGTGTCTGCACTGCCTTTCCGCTGGTGGCCCAAGCAGGGACCTGCATCATTGGACTTACTCATCCCGTGGGGACAGCACCTGGCTGCAGCCTGAGGGGCTGCTAGCAGCTTGGAGGTAGGTTCCATTCTAGCTTGCTCCCTCCCCATCCTCTCTTCCCTCACCAGAGCCCCCTTGTGACTCCTCCTGCCTCATGACATAAACCCCTTGAACTTGTCCCCCAGAGTCACCCTCCACCATCTATCTCCTTAACCACCCTCCTCCAGGACACCCTGCGCTGCTGTTTTTCTGAAGCCCAGGAGCAGGAGGCTGGTCTGGGGAGAGAACTCTCCATCACTTCTCAGGAAGGCACCCCTGAAGCAGACTCTCAGCCACCAAACCTTCCTCTCCCTTTGGCTCTGAAGGTCCCTCCCTGGTGCCAGCCCAAGCTAGGCAGACCCCACCCACTGTGCCCTTCTCCAGCCTGCATGTTCCATTTGCTTCCCAGGCAGCTTCAGCCCTTCAACTATTTGCAGGCTACTAGCCTTGCTTCTCTTCAGCCCTCGCCTAGAACACTCAAGCCTCTGTGAAGCCCACCTCACAGACTTTTTGACTTAGGATGACTCTCTCCCTGGGCTTCCCAAGTGGCGCTAGTGGTAAAGAACCTGCTTCCCAATGCAGGAGACATAAGAAACGTGGGTTTGACCCCTGGGTCAGGAAGATCCCCTGGAGAAGGGAATTGCAACTCACTCCAGTATTCTTGGGGCTTTCCTGGTGGCTCAGATGGTAAAGCGCCTGCCTGTCTGCAATGTGGGAGACCTGGGTTTGATCCCTGGGTTAGGAAGATCTCCTGGAGAAGGAAATGCAGCCCACTCCAGTACTCTCGCCTGGAAAATCTCATGGACAGAGGAGCCTGGTAGGCTGCAGTCCATGGGGTTGCAAAGAGTCGGACACAACTGAAGCTTCTAAGCACAAGTATGACTCTCTCCCCAGCAGTGTGGCATTGCCACCCTGTAGGAGAGCAAAAACAGGCTTCTCAAGATGCAGAGCCCCTGCAGGGTGAAGGCGCTGAATCTGGAAGCCTGGAGTCTCTCAGTCTTCTTGCCCAAGGCTCAGGAGGCACCTCCAGGTCCCCACTAGGAAACAGGAATCTTCTGGGCCTTTGCTCAAGGGATTCCCTAAGCCTGAACACTCTTTCTCTTTCCACCCTCTTCATTTGGATATTATTTACTCATCCTTCCAGTCTCAGCTTTGATGTCACTTTCTCCAGGAAGTCTTCAGTGAGTATCCGCTACAAAATCTACATCCCCAACCCTTCCTCTAGACCCCCCTAATAATATCAGTCACCCTGCTGTATCACTGGTCCTCTGTGTCCCTCACAGCACTGAGGACTCTTATGGGAAGTGATTGCCGTTCAGCCTCTCAGTCGTGTCCGACTCTTCGTGACCCCATGGACTGCAGCATGCTAGGCTTCCCTGTCCATCACCATCCCCAGAGCCTGCTCAAGCCCATGTCCGTTGAGTTGGTGACGCCATCCAACCATCTCACCCTCTGTCACCCCCTTCTCCTCCTGCCCTCAATCTTTCCCAGCATCAGGGTCTTTAACTGTGCTTATTCAAAAGAGGACCCTTCATGCTCATCTAGCACCAGGCAACAGACACTCAAGAGACTTTCTATAAATCCTTGACAGGTAAATAAATGCTTGGGGTGAGGAAAACAATGGGGAAGGAGTTGACATCACGCAGTGGCTACTCACAGGCTGTCCATCGAGGACCTCCGCAGGTCATACTGGCCTTTTCTTCCAGCTGCCATTGCTTGGTGCTCGCTCCAGGCTCACAGTTGGGCTGGATGGGAGGGAATGGGGCAGGGAAGGGGGAAAGAGAGGGAAAAGGAATGAGGACACAGTGAGGAAAGCAAAGAGGTACCACCAGGTCAGTCAGCCCAAACAGAGGGTCCTTTTCAGGGC
This sequence comes from Cervus canadensis, assembly GCF_019320065.1. Taxonomy (NCBI): domain Eukaryota; kingdom Metazoa; phylum Chordata; class Mammalia; order Artiodactyla; family Cervidae; genus Cervus; species Cervus canadensis. The sequence continues at coordinate 3,289,237 of NC_057415.1, read as the reverse complement.
CACGGCGTGGCTTCTGCTGCCCAAGCCCAATAGGCTGAGACACTCAGCACCAGGGTCAAGAGAGAGGCCATCTCAGAGTCAAGGGGCTACTTGAAGGGCAAGTACTGGGGTCAGGGGCCATCCCATGCTGGGGGCATCTGCACATTCTAGTTTGGTAATTCGGAAAGAGAGATCCATTGGCCATCAGGAGGCCTGGAATCTGTTCTTACGCAGCTGTGTGACAGACAATTCCCGGATCTCTCTGAGATTCAGCTTCCTCTTGTGCAGGGGTTGGCTCAGGTGACCTTCGACACTCATTCCAGTACTTACATCTGATATGAGTTCCTAGCATGGACGGCCTATATTTTATTAGCTGCTCTTTTCACTGGAGCAGCTCCTGACCCAAATTGGGACTCAGTAAAATAGCAGCTGATGGCTGCCAAGGCCGAGTGCGGAAGGAAGCTTTTTGGAGAGGAGGGCAGAGGGATTAGACACAGGGTAAGAGGCAGAGAGAGAACCCCATTGTGCCATCATCCCCACTTGCAGCTTCCTTTAAATGAGCTGTCGTCATTTGGGGGCCAGTTCAGCCAAGAAAATTTGAGAACTTCTGGAGAAATAGGGAATGATTGAGAAAAGGGCTTGGAGGGCTTCCCAGGTGGCTCAGCAGTAAAGGATCTGCCTGTCAATGCAGGAGACATGGATTCAATCCCTGGTCTGGGCAGATGTCACATGCTGCAGGGCAACTAAGCCCATGTACCACAACTATTGAGCCTGCGCTCTGGAGCCCAGGAGCCACCAGCTACTGAAGCCTGAGCACCCTAGAGCTGGTGCTCAGCAACAAGAGAAACTACTGCAGTGAGAAGCCCATGCTCCACAACTAGAGTAGTCCCTGCTCGCCACAACTAGAGAACGCCCATGCAAAAGCAATGAAGACCCAACACAGCCAAAAATAAATAAATAAATAAGCAAAAATTTTTAAAAAGAAAAGAAAAAAGTCAGGGGTTGGGAGGAGGTGGTTTGGAGAGGCCAGCCAAAGACCTCTGGAAGCAGGTGGTGGTGTGTCTTTAAAGGATAATGGAAGGGCATCTCTGGGACCATTCCCCAGGGGTAGGGGGAAGACAGAAGGAAGTCAAGGGAGAAGGAGGACCCACCCCCCACAAAGCCTACTGAGGGCAAAGATGTGGACCACAGCAGCCCCAAGAGCCCAGAGTGAATGAAATCAAAACAGAGAAGGAGCTGAATTCAGTTCTAGTAGCCCCTCCATCATGGCTGTGTGACTTTGATCAAGGAACATCATCTCTCTGATCTCCCATCGAGGACAACAATATTTCTTGCCCAAAGTCAAGGGGTGGCTAGATGCTTTCATCTTCCTGGGCTGAGATCAGGGACTGTGTGACCCCTCTAACTCTCCCTCCACTTCTGCCTGCTCCCCACCATGGCCCTATGCTGGGAAGGAGGAGCAGTCCCACGTGCACCCATATGCCCCGGGCTGCCTGCAGAGTGCAGACAGCACAGGAGCATGAGGTTTGGATGGGCGGGGGTGGCGGGCTTGTGGTTGGGGGCTGGAATTCCGACAATCTGACCTACCAAAGTTGGAAAATTTCAGGCCTACCTTAGCCCAGTGCCTGGTGGCCCATGGGAGTTGGGGGAAGTGGGGATTGGGGGGATGCGCAGGAAGATCATGAGAAAATGAACAAAGCAGGTGAGCAGTGAATTCTGCCTGAGATCCTCCAAGCCCAGCCAGCGTTTGCAGCTTTCTTACAGCCACACTGTGGGGTGGCAGGGCTGCTTCTGGCAGGAACTGCAGTCCCCTCCCATCTGGGTCAGGCTAGGCTACAGCATTGTTGGTGGACATCTGAGCATGCAGACCTCTCTGCCCATCCACCCAAGCCCCCTACCTGGACCCTGCCTCCTGGGCAACCACCGCTGGCTGAGGCCACCATAAAACATATACTGCAGCTTTGAAATGGCTCTTCATTCAGTAGAGAAATTTGAGCACTCATAGGCTTAAGTTTTTAAAGAGCTACAAGGACCGTCAGCATGAATGCCGTGATCTACCCCGAGTCTCCTGGGATGTTCATTTCTCAGGACAGTGTACTGGAAGTCACTACTAGAACAGCCAGAAGCAGAAAGAAAATAGATGGTGTTACTTCTGCCCTGCTTTCTAGGCAAAAAAGTGACAAGAAGGGTACAAAGTTGCATCCCCTATGGACTGCCTTGATGGTCTAGTGATTAAGAATCCACCTTCCAATGCAGGGGATGCACGTTCAACCCTTGCTCAGGGAATTAGGATCCCATGTGCCATGGGGCAACTACTGAGCCCGTATACTATGGAACCTGAGCATCACAATGAAAGATCCTGCATGCTGTAAGGATGAAACCCACTGCAGCCAAAAATAAATATATAAACATATGCATGTAAATATAAATACGGGGCTTACCATGTGGCATTAGTGGTAAAGAAGCTGCCTGCCAGTGCATGAGACATAAGAGACACAGGTTTGATCCCTGAGTCAGGAAGGTCCCCTGGAGGAGGAAGTTGCAACCCACTCCAGTATTCTTGCCTGGAAAATCCCCATGGACAGAGGAGCCTGGTAAACTGCAGTCCACAGTGTTGCAAAGAGTCGGACCTGACTGAAGCGACTTAGCACGCACACACACACGCACACATATAAAAATGCATCCCTTAGTCAGTGCATCTGGGCCCAGAATCCCACACTTTAGGCAAGCTACAGTACTTCTGAGAGAGGGCAGGCCCATTCTTGGAGCCTGTGGAGTTGCAAGTGAGAAGCTCTGAGGAGGCTGATCACCCCAAAATAGACTTGTTTTTTTTCACAACTTTTTCACGAGGCATTGCAGCACACACATAAAAAATAGCCCTAACTGTTAACAAATAAAATTATAAAAAGCCCCAACTGTTCCCCATGAGTTTCCATGTGGCTGCGGTATTTGAGAGAGGGCAGGGAAAGTGTGTATCCAGAGGGCCCCAATCTCCTGTCTTCTGACCCAGTTTTCTCCCTCGGTATCTTGTTGTGCTAGAGCTTACAGAGATAATAACTGAGGGTAGGGATGGGGACGTTTTCTGTTGCCCCTCAGAAGTGGTCCACTGTGAGTGTGTATTACTGTTTCCTGCCTCCAGATAAAGGAACGCATGGCACAGAATGGAGCATCTTGAAAACATAATCGCGTGGCGATAAAGCTGGGTTAAATTTGGCTGCCCTACTCAGGGTACCACTGGAGAAGGGAATGGCAGCCCACTCCAGTATTCTTGCCTAAGATTTCCATGAGGAGCCTGGTGTGCTACAGTTCACAGGGTAGCCCGTGTCTGTCCACAGAGTCGGACACAACTGAGCAACTAACACACACTCGGAGTAGTGTTTGTTTAGTAAACACTCTGAGGGCTCGGCGTTCTCCTCAAGGTCAGTTCAGTTCATTTCAGTCCCTCAGTCGTGTCTGACTCTTTGTGACCCCATGGACTGCAGTGAGTCAGGCCTGCCTGTCCATCACCAGCTCCCAGAGTTTACTCAAACTCATGTCCATTGAGTCAGTGATGCCATCCAACCATCTCATCCTCTGTCGTCCCCTTCTTCTCCTCAAGGTCAGCTTGGCCTAAACTTGGAATCTGCCTTGGGTGTTGCTGCGTGTTGGTAGCCAGACTTGAGTCTGGGGTTGGAGCTGCTCTGACCCAGGTTAAAGGATTGTGTGGGGCTATTCAGGAAGGGACTGACCTAGTCCTCCTTTGCACCCTGAGTTTCCTCCAGAGGCACCCTGCATCCTTTGCCTTGGCTCTGGAGTCTTATTGGTACTTGGGCTCCAACAAGGCAAGAAAAAGAATTGTGTGGAGGCCAAAGCTGGATTCCCATGCCCTTGGGGTTCTGGTGGCTCAGTGGTGGAAGGTCCGCCTGCAATGCAGGAGATGAGGGTTCAATTCCAGATCGGGAAGATCCCCTGGAGAAGGAAATGGCAACCCACTCCAGTATTCTTGCCTGGAAAATTCCATGGACAGAGGAGCCTGGAGGGCTACAGAGTCAGAGCAACTGAGCACTCACGCATAGTGCCAGACATTGCTAGAGACTGTGAGGATTATAAAATGATAGTGATGCCATCAAGGGATTTAAGTTTAATTATAATGATTAATAATAATAATTTATTTTAAAAATTTTGTTTATTAGCCACACCACACAGCATATAGGATCTTAGTTTCTCGACCAGGGATTGAAACAAGCTGGGACTCCTAACTACTGGGTCACCAGGGAAGTCCCAATGATAATTTATGGAGAGTTTATTACTTTCCCACTATTGGGCTACAAATGTGCTACTTCATTTAAACTTCAAAACCATCCTGTAAGGAGGTACTAGTATTATCCCCACTTGGTAGATGAGGACATTGAAGCATCAAGGAGTGACGTGAATTGTCAGGGCAGCACAGAGCAAAAATTCTATTCTGGCAGCTAGCTTGGGGCCTCTGAGAGGAGATGGCACAGCCCCTGAGCCCCTTACAACCCCATGCCCTGATTTTATTTTACTTTCATATTTATTTACTTGGCCATACCAGGTCTTAGTTGTGGCATGCGGGATCTAGTTCCTTGACCAGAGATCGAACCCAGGCCCCCCTGCATTGGGATCACAAAGTCTTAGCCACTGGACCACCGGGCAAGTCCCCTCATTCCCTGATATTAGAGCATTAACACATTCTTCATTCACTTACAAATAATCCTCCTCACTTACAGATGTGAAAACTGAGGCCCAGAGCAGAAAACAGCCCAGGAAAGTCACCCAGGGAACTTGTGGCCACACTAGGCTCTGGCCCCTGCACCATGCCTTCATCTCTGGGCTTCAGTCTCCTCCTGTGGGGGAGACTAGTTGGGGCTGTGAGATGAGTTTCCCCAGTTGTGTTGAAACTGTGTGTTGTTATCACATGATGTTTTTAGGGAGATAGAAAGCAGAGACGCAGGAATGGACCAGCTGAAACTTGTCTCAAAGTCCTCCTCCAGCCCATACTTAGCCCAGATTGCCCTATAGGGTGTCAACAATATGGAGACATTTTCATGCCTCAGGGCTTGGGTTTTTAACTCAGCTGATGGGATGCACATGTGTGTATATAAATACATATATGTATATAATCTCCAACAGCAGAACTGACAGGTTTTAACAGCTAGAGATGAATAAATATGCCCTGAAGCCTAAAGGTCTGGTAACACAGAGAAGACCTAAAATTACTATGCTTTAGAACCTCCTACAAAGGTTAACTCTAAAGATGATCAGCTGGATCCTTGAATGGTGACTTCATATAGCTCCTCTTAGCCAAAATGTGCTCATATGTGCTCAGTTGAGTCTGACTCTTTGTGACCCCTTGGACTGTAGCCTGCCAGTCTCCTCTGTCCGTGGGATTTCTCAGGCAAAAGTTCTGAAGTGGGTTGCCATTTCTTTCTCCAGGGGATCCTCCCAACCCAGGGATGGAACCTGCATCTCCTTCATCGGCAGGCGGGTTCTTTACTGCTAAGCCAGCAGGGAAACCCAAGCTGTGCTCACCTCCACCCTTCCAGCTTACCAAGGCTCATGGCACCCATGGGAGACCTAGCCCCTTGCCTGAGTCTCCACAGCCCAGCAGGGACACACACCCATGGCCTTAGGCTGGTAACAAAAGGTCTCCCTCACTCTTCTGCTCCTTTGCAAGGAAGTAACAGCAGGTTAGCCCAGGGATCTCTGCTGCCCTGAAGGAATTCCTAGAGCAAGACTGAGATTTCTTACTCATGGGCGACTAGAAAAAAAGAGCCAAATTGGGTGAGCTAGAAGTCTGAGAGGATGAAAATGGGGTTAGGGATGTGCTCGGTTTGTTTTACCCTAAAAATTTGAGGTGCTCCTGGAGTGGGGAGGAGGCCCTTAAGGGGTCACAGAGGGACTGCGCTGAGATGGAAGGAAAGGCCTGGCTCAGGGTAACGAGGCGTTTCTGGTATCAGCAGCGACCCTTCGGGTAGAACAGGGGCAGAGACAGAGTAAGCCTGAGGACCATGGTGGCCCCAGAATCACAGGCTGTTATTGTGCTCCATCCTGGCCAATGGCCGCTTTGATTGATAAGCATGAAATGGGCTGTTGAGGGGGTTTGCCTTCCCCGATTCTCCTTCCCTCCTGGCTAGGTTCACAAGGAGAGAGTAGGATCCAGGCCACCTGTAGACATTCCCCCCACTTCCTGCCCTGACTCTAGCCACCTCGGGTTTCTGGGCCACACACAGTCAAGGGGCTACTGCATCTTGATGGGTAAGATTCCTAACCCACCTGCCCTTCGAGCTGCTTTCACGTCTCCCTGCTTCCGCAAGATCACATCGTGAGAACTCCACATTGTACTGAGTGTTGGGACAGGTGAGCACAGATAGGGAAAGATGGGGCTTGACACAACTCCTGTCTTTTCCCCCGAGCACAGAGAAAGATGCCCAGGGTGGTCTCGGGGCCAGTGAGACGTGAGTGGTGGACTTACCTGCTGCCTCTCCTCTGGGGCTCGGCTGGCTTGTCACCATTCCCCGTCTGCAAGCAGTGTCCTGGGCCAGGTGAGTGGGAGGGAGGGAATGAGTGAAGAAACAACCAGAGGGATTTTTTGGGGGCTGGGATCCAAAGGCCAGCCTATGGGGAGCCAGGTGAGGGGCATGGTCACTGTATCAAGGGGTGGGACCTACTGGCGGGCCTCCTGGTCAGTTCCCGCCCTGCCCAGACCTCAGAGAGAAGCTACCTGGCTAGGAATGCATGATCCCATCTTTGGGCAGGTGAGCATTCCAGATCCCTCACCCAGCCCCTGACCCCAGGGCTCTGTGTGGGTCTGCCCTCAGACTCTCATTCTGATTTCTCTTCTGGTCTCTCCTCCTCCCCCACGGTGACTCACACTGCTTTGGAATTTCACTCACTGCCTTTTTCTGACGCACATCCTGGGAGTCTGGCTTGGAGCCAAGGAACAACACCATTGCTCCAACCCTACCAGCGAATAATGTTGGCTCTTGAGCTGAAGGCTATATAGACTTTGTGGTGAGGGAAGCCAGGCTGGAGAAGAAGGGTGGGGAAGGGGAGATTTGGGGGGTGGGGAGGGGGGTGGGTGGTGTTGCTGCTAGACAGAAAGGCTTTCTTCCTGTTTCTGCTCATCTGCACACAGGTAGAACACAAACAGCAGGAAAGCTATGGGCTTGTCATGTTCAGACATACCCAGCTAGGCAGCCAGGAATCTCAAGAAGATGGAGCAAGAAAGTTTAAAACCTGGACTGACCTCTGTGCTTTTTAGATTTCTCATACATGCGAAGTTGCTTCAGTAGTCTCTGACTCTGTGAGACCCCATGGACTGTAGCCCACCAGGCTACATGGGATTCTCTAGGCAAGAATACTGGAGTGGGTTGCCATGCTCTCCTCCAGGGGATCTTCCCCACCCAGGGATTGAACTCGTGTCTTCTGCATTAGATGGGTTCTTTACCCTCTAGCGCCACCTGGGAAGCCCTTTTGGATTTCTGGGTCTCAGTTTACACTTCCGTGCCTTAAAGCTTTGAGCTTCTCTGGTGGCTTAGCGGTAAAGAATCCGCCTGCAATGAAGGAGATGCAGGAGCCGTGGGTTCAATCCCTGGGTCGGGAAGATCCCCTGGAGAAGGAAATGGCAACCCACTCCAGTACTCTTGCCTGGAAAATCCCATGGACAGAGGAGCCTGGCCGGTTGCCATTCATGGAATCTCAAAGCGTTGGACACGACTGAGCAACTAAACCACTGCCACAAAGGTTTGACAGCCCCTGACTTTAAATGCTAAGCACAACAGCCTGGTTACTTCTCTGATGGAAGGTCCATATGACTCCCGACAGCTTGAACTCCGTTACCTCCCCCACTTTGAATACTATGTAAAAGGTTGTCTGTGGGTGGGATTGCAGAGAAGAAAAGCAAAGGTTGTCATGACAGTGCCCTGGGCTGGAAACTGAAGACCTGGATTCATTTCCTGGTCAGCCGTCAGCCCATTAGGTGCCTCATGAGGGAAAAAGGAGAGGGTTCCCACAGTGACACCACTCCCCTCCCGGGATCCCCTCCTGTGTGTGGCAGGAGCTCTCAGCGGCTCCTTGATTTTGTGTATCTCTCTTACCTCCACTCCTCCATGAGGCAGTTGCTTTCCCCATCCCCTCACTAGACTGCCCCTGACCTCCGATCTCCCCTCACTGTCCCAGGAATCACGGTGCCACCCTTGCCCTTCCAGCAGTTCTGCTGAGAAGTCAAGGACTGTGTGTCCGTCTGATACCCTGACCCCTGGGAGGAGTGCAAGGCCAAAGGGGGTCCTCAGTATACTCGGGAAACAAAGCTCTCACCCTGTGTTTACCCCAAAGAATGACTTCAGGCCAAGAGGGCTGCCCTGTCAGTGAAGATGATACCCAGTGCAAGCGTGCCAAGCTGCTTCAGTCGTGTCCGACTCTGTGCAACCCGTGAACTGTAGCCCACCAGGCTCCTCTGTGTGATTCTCCAGGCAAAAATACTGGAGTGGGTTGCCATCTCCTCCTCCAGGGATCTTCCCCACCCAGGGATTGAACCCATGTCTGTTAAGTCTCCTGCACTGGCAGGAGAGGTTTTTTTTTTACCAGTAGTGCCAACTGGGATGCCCAGAGGTCTGTCCAATACCCTACTCTGGTAGGGTAGGTCTGGTCTGCAGGGGACCCTAAAAAAGCAGGCCATCAACTCTCATTCCACCTCCTCCCTCTTAACCACCCTCAGGGACACGATCATTTGGGAAGATGCTACAGAGTGGAGAGAGGGAATACGGAAATGAATCTGTGCCTCAATCCCCATACCAGTAATTATAATCAGGATTTTTTTTTCAAATTAAAAACACCTTTAATATGACAACAATACATCATGACCAGATGGATCTAAGAGTTTATAATCCCAGGGACTTCCCCTGGTGGTCCAGTGGTTGAGAATCCATCTTCCAAGAGGCAGGGGATGCAGGTTAGATCCTTGGTTGGGGAACTAAAATCCCACTTGGCAACTAAGCCCGCAAGCCCTAACTGCTGAGCCTGGTGACTCTAGAGCCCATACTCTGCAATAAGGGAAGCCTGAGCTCCACAACTAAAGAGGCCATCGAGCGCCACAACTGGAGAAAGCCCACTTGCAGCAACTAAGAGCTTGCGCACCGCAATAAAGACCCAGCACAGCTGAAAAATAAGTTTGGAATCCTGAGTCAAAACCAAGTTCATATCAAAGGAGTTCCACTTACAGGCCTTGGACATGCTACATGTTTCCTTCTATAGTTGTGATATTTTAAAATGATGTAATAAACAGTATATTGAAATGTTGCATGTCTTCCCTGGTGGTTCAGTGGTAAAGAACTTGCCTGCCAATGCAGGAGACACACATTTGACTCCTGTGTGGGGAAGATCCCCTGGAGTAGGAAATGGCAACCCACTCCAGTATTCTTACCTGGAGAATCCCATGGACACTGAGCATGGCAGGCTACAGTCCTTGGAGTCACAAAAGAGTCAGACATGACATAGTGACTAAACAACAATAACGGAACAAAATGTTACATATAGCCAAGTTATAAGATGTAGTAAGGACCAAGACAACTGTGAACCCCTTACCGAATTTAAAAACTATAATACAACCAATACATTGCATGGTTGAAGCTACAAATGTGTAATTCCCCAATCCCACTACCTGTCTTTTTAACCGAGTACCCCTAATATCCATTTTGTGTTTGTCATTTTCTGGATGATTTAAAAAATTTTCTATTGTATTGTGTGGGCATCCCTAAATAATATGCTGCTCAGGTTTGCTTGTTTCAAAACTTTGGGAAGGGGTGTTATATCGTACATATATCGTCGTGTTGGACTAGTGTCTTTCTCAGCCTTATGTTACTAAGTCATAGCCATATTGGTTTGTGTGTAGCTGGGTTCTGTCGTTTTCACTGCAGCATCATTTCCAGGGCTACAGCATATTTTTTCTGCTGTCTAATTTCTTGCTCTTATGAAAACCACCTCTTTGAGTATTCTGGCACTTGCTATCTTGTACACACGTTCAGGCACTTCTCATTAGGTAGATACGTAGAATAGGAATTGCTGGGCTATAGTGTATGCATACGCTGAACTTGACAAGATCACCCCACAGTGTTTTCCCAAGTGGCTGAAACACCAGCAGTGTAGGAGAGTTCTTAGTAACTCACTCTCTCATCACCACTTGCCTTTTCAGACTTGACCTTTGGCTCTTCTCTGTTGGACAGATAATGGTATCTCTGTGTTACTCTGATTACTAACCAAGTTGAGCAGTTATCTTCATACATTTTGGTACGTTTATGTTTCTTCTTCTCTGAGGTGCCCAATCATGTCTTTTGCCCATTTTGGGGACACCATCATTTAAAAAAATTTTTTTTGTTTATTTTTTTTACTGTGCTGGGTCTTTGTTGCTGCATGGGCTTTTCTCTAGCTGCGGCGCTTGGACTTCTCATTACAGTGGTCTCTCCTCTTGCGGATCACAGGCTCTAGGCTGTTAGGCTTCATTTGTTGCAGCTTCCAGGCTTTAGAGCACAGGCTTAATAGTTGTGGAACACGAGCTTGGTTGCTGTTAGGCACGTGGGATCTTCCTGTATGGACCAGGAATCTAACCAGAGTCCCCTGCATTAGCAGGCAGACTCTTCACCACTGAGCCACCAGGGAAGCCCTCACCATCATTTTTTTATCATGAGTGATTTGAGTTGTTTATAGATTCTGGAATTAATATTTTAGCAATATAAACATTATATATTGTACGGTATTATACATCTTCAATGTAGAAAAAATATTTCTAACAACTTTTTCAGCTGTATATGTGATAATTATTTTTTCCAGAAATATTTCTGATTCCATGAGTCTCTTTATGGTGGCTTTGGATGAACATGCATTCTTAATTACATTGCAGTGGAAGTTATCAAGTTTCCTTTCACAGCTAGTATATGTTATGTCTTGATTTAGAAGCACTTCCCTAGCTTAAGGTAATGAATAAAGTTTTCTGTATTTTTTTCTCAAACATGTTAAACTTCCTTTCCTTTTTGCATATCCATCTGTAATTCATTTTTGTCAAATGGATTTTTTTGCTTGTTTTGTTAAGAAAGAAATTTTATTAAAAAATTCCTGGTTCTATAGTTAACAAATGCTCATGAATACATAATAATTTCAGAAAACTTGGAAAATATGAAAAATGTAAAGCCACTAAAATTTTCACTACCAGTAGATATAACTATAGAAAGTATACCTCTAGGTATATAGCATTATTTTATTTTTTTATGTCTTATGTTTTCTAATCACACAGGTTCATTTAGAAAGTAGAAAATAAATAAAGGAAAAATAGTATGTGTTTCCACCACTTTGAAAGTATTTGATGTGCCTCTCAACATCCCAACTGGTTATTCAGCGGCAGAGTTCTCCACTGGTGAGAAGATTCCAGATCATGGCCATCACTCCCACATGAACAGACTTTCTAGTTTCATCCTTCATCAGGAAGAGACTCATGTGCACACCCTGGAACAAGCATATTGTGAGGGGGACCATCAGCAACCCAACATAATTTGAAATGGGCCCACTCAAATTCCACAAAAACAAATTGTACTTTTGAATAGTTAATGAAACCATCCAAAGTATGTGAAATCAGTTATTTAAAAGATAAATAAGTCAGGCCTCTACCAAAAACATTTCTTTTTCCTTAAGGTAGAAAATAAAAACATGGATTATGATCAACACCCCCAAAGCCAAGTATTTTTCCCACCACCACATTTTACTCATGTTCTATTATGGCCAAAGTCTCAACCTCGGACTTTCAGCCATTTTTAGCCCTTTGAACGTGATCTCACTGGACTGGTGTACAAAGTAGTGTCCATAATGGTGCAAACATGCTATGTGTCACTTTTATTCCCACTCAGGCTTGTGGCAGGCAGAGCAGCTAATCAACCATGTACCCATCATGAAGCTGGAAAGTGCCTTGCAATCTACAAGAAAGACTACCTTTAACAATGGGTTGTACTTGGCCCCCAAATCTGAAGTCTGGTTTGCTAGGTAGCTCCACTTTGGTGCACTGGAAAGACTCAGGAATGAGAGAGCCGAAGGAGGAAGCGGCAGACAGCTCAGAGGAGAGCAGAGCCCTCCCTGGCAGATGGCAAGGCCAGGAGACTGGGGTTGCTCCAAACCGAGCTCGCCATTTTGTCCAGATGTTGCTCTAGACCTGCTGCTGCTGATGCCTCTGCCTAGTCCCTTCAGTCGTGTCTGACTCTTTGCCACCCCATGGACTGCAGCCCATCAGGCTCCGCTGTCCATGGAATTTCCCAGGCAAGAATACTGGAGTGGGTTGCCACTCCCTCCTCCAGGGGATCTTCCCAATCCAGGGAGCAAACCTGGATCTCCTGCATTGAAGGCAGGTTCTTTACCGCTGAGCCACCAGGGAAGGCCGTCCTAGGCCTACATGATGGAAACACTCTGCCTCCAGGCTGTAGCCTCACATTTTTCCTGCAGGTAGGTTGGGTGGAACGGTGAGAGGACAGAGCTGGGGGCAGTGGAAGGTTTCTTCCTTCTAGTTCTGCTGCAGAAATGTCTGGGCAGATCCTGGTGCTTTAGCCAAGAGACAGACATCACCTTTTATAGATTGGGGTCTGAGATCCCAGTGGGGAAGCTTGGGGTTGGGGTGTGGGGGAAGGGGCTAGCTGCACCTGAGTGTGAAGTGGTCTGGCTCTGGGGCCTCCAGGGCTGAGCAGCACGGTGCCGCTGCAGTGGAGCTCAGCTGACTGGGCTGGGGGCCAAGTTTAGGCTCTACACTCCCCTGCAGAAGCCAGCACTGCCCTGTAAGAACATTCCAGCTAGAGGGGCTCACTGCTCATTCTGCACCCCTTGGAGAACAGATGGTGTTGCTTCAGGGGCAGGTAGGAGGAGGAAAGGTCTGCAGAGGGTACATCTCTTCTGTCACCTTTTACCCTTATCACCCCTCACCCCCACCCCAATTCGAGAGGAAGAACCTGCTTTGTGAATTCCTGGCAGGGGTGTGGCAGCTTATTCACAAAGCTCAGATCTCAGAACCAGACTGCATGCATGCATGCTAAATTGCTTTGATCGTGTCTGACTCTTTGTGACCCTATGGGTTGCAGCCCTTCAGGCTTCTCTGTCCATGGGATTCTCCAGGCAAGAATACTGGAGTGGGTTGCCCTGCCTTCCTCCAGGGGATCTTCCCAACCCAGGGATCAAACCTGAGTCTCTTTAAGTTTCCTGCATTGGCTGGTGGGTTCTTTACCACTAGCGCCACCTGGGAAGTCCTAGCCTACATGGAACCATCTCAAGGGGTCAACCCTAGGAGGAGAGCATCTCATGCTTCAGTGAAGTAAGGAGTGAAGGTGGGGGAAGAGTGGCCATCACAGCTCAGGAGGATGCCATGCGGAAGGAAGCAGGTAGCTCCACCAGATTTGTCCGAAGATCCCTTTGTTTCTGTCAGTGATATAATTCAGCATAATTTTGAAAATAATCATCTCCGCCAACCATGTTACAGAGACGTTTTACTTTTACCAATAGTTGAGTCAGTTCAAGTCAACATGATCAAACATTTACGGAACTAGTGATAGCAGGCACTGTGCCAGACACTGACAATTTGCGTTTAAGATAGGAAATGAGACTGTAAGGAAAAATTATATTCTGACAACCAGGCCTGCTTTTATATATACTGCAGTGGAAGTCCAGAAAATTCATTTATAAATCTCAGAGGAAGGTTGGTAGGTGGTTTAGAATTGGAAAAATTGTGACTAAGTTCTTTTGCTTTAATCTCTACAGACAATGGATCACCCTTGAAAGAAGCAGCTTAGAGCAATACAGTGTTTTCTTTTGATTGGCTATGGCTAAACAGGAAAGTTAAATATAGGAGATTTGAGCAAATTAAAAAACATTATTTTGGAGTCATAGCTATGGAGTGAAGTGCACTTAATGTAATCAATCGAAAACACAAAGTTGTAATTTGGGATTGCTGAGGTGTTTGAGACACCACACAAAGTCATTGAAAGATTAGCCTCCATGGAATTTGGAGCATTAATTTTAAATATCCACAGAGTTTGTTTTTTAAAAAAACTTGGTGTTGGACTTTGGTCCCGACTTTCACTTTGAAGATAGCTAGGATAACAATCAAAACTGTCCTGATTAAATAACCTGACCCTTCTGTTTTTCAAAATTATTAAGGAATTTGATGATTAAATGAATTCTTATTTCTCTTCATGCTGGTAAGTTAAACATACAAATTTTTCAGTCTGCTTGCATAAATATTCTAATGTCACAATTGAGTATTTAAGATCTGAAGGATTTTAGTGCACTAGTAAATTTTTTAGCAAATAAAAGTAGGTAAAAGAGCATGCAAATATAATTCATTCAAAAAGGAAATAAACAGGGAAACAAACAATTTTTTCAAAGACTTAAGCTCAGTGATTTTAAAACATTGAAAATTAGACCAATTTTAATTTATCAAATCAGTAATGATTTCTAAAAATTTTTAATACTTGACTCCGTTTGCTTTGTAAAAGCATAAGTTAGTAAAAGAGTCCTGGAAAATAATCAGATAATACACGTGAGGACCCTCAGAATCCAGGAGTTGATATAAAAATTATTTTAAGCTGAAGACATTTGAAATGCAACAGATATAGAAAGAAGCCTCTCGGAGATCCCTGATCTGACTAAAAGCAGAGATTTCTGGGAAATAAGCCTACCATAAATTATTTCTTCAAGGTAAACCTATTCCCCAAAGAGATCAAAGAGTAAAATTTACCCCAAATCCCTTTTCTGGGGAATCTGTGTGGCCTTGAAGGAAACAGAAATGCATCTGATGAAATAAAATTTATATTTTAAGGCAGGACAAGAAACACTGAACATAAAATTCTCTCTGCGTGTGCGTTTGGGCCTCCTCTTTCTCTCCGTAAGGCACCTGCATTACACATTAACCAGAGCTCCTCGAAGATGAGAGTGCCTCCTCAACCATAAGGATCGTTTTCTTTCTTTCTTCTGAGGCTACCAATGGAACTTCTTAAGAGAGTAGCATTGACATACTTACACCAGCGTGTGTAGAATAGTTGCTAGTGAGAACCTGCTTTTTCAGCACGGGGAGCTCAGCTGAGTGCCCTGTGAGGACCTGGAGGGGCGGGGTGGGGGCGGGGGAGGGTCAAGAGGGAGGGGGTGTGTGTCCACATAAGACTGATTCATGATGTTGTAGAGCAGAAAGTAACACAACATTATAAAGCAATTATATCCCAATTAGGGAAAAAAGACTGTTCTTTTCGGGCTCTGTAGGCGATCATGATGACTTACTGTTCGCTTGGTACCTGTTTACCTATCCTTGGTGAAGTTTAGGTAAAATACCGTTATGTCATTTTGATGTATGATCCTTTGTCTCAAAAATATATACGACCATACCTTTGACTTCTGACAGGCACAACAGTTCTCAGAGCTTTCTGAAAATCTGCTCCCTGGGTTCTAATCCTCAGTATGGCTCGAATAAAATTCCTTTTTTTCCTTCTTGATAGTTAATTGAATTTTCATCTACCTGTGTAGACAAATATCATCACAAACTTTATCTCTTTTTTGTTCTGAAAATCCATTTATCCTACCCAAAAGAAACCTAGTTATTCTTCCCATAGAAACATTTTACTCCTCTCTCCCTTTCCCCTACTAAGTTAGGTACATAACCCTTTAACTTTTACCATTTAATGAACCTACATATATACTAAGAGGAAAGAAGAGTTCATATACTTTGATCCAAGAAAATATAAGGGCAAAAAGTGTTAGGAAAAGATATACATATAGGATGTTCACGACTCTGGAAATAGGGGGAAAATGAAGAAAAAAAGACTAAGTATCTTTGTCTATTCAGATTGCTATAACAGAACTTCATAAACTAGATGGCTTATAAACAACAGAAAAATATTTCTGACAGTCTAGAGGCTGAGAGATCAAGGTACTGGCATATTTAATACCTGGTGAGAGCCGATATCCTAGTTTATAGACAGCTGTCTTCTCCTTGTGTCCTTATAAGGCTAAAGGAGGAACGGAGACCTCTGGGGTCTCTTCTACAAGGGTACTAGTCCCGTTCAAGGGGGCTCCACCCTCATGACCTAATCACCGTCCAAACACCCCACCTCCACACACCATCACACTGGGGATTAGGTTTCAACATGAATTTGGTAGGAAGACAAACACTCAGTCTCTTGCACCAAGTGTCCAACAATAGGAGGTTTAAATACATGAAGGTGTATCTGTAAGATGGCATGTGTGTGGCACGCCCTCCCGGGCTCTCTCACACACACATATAATACATGATTGCTTATCAGTATGATCTCAATTAAGAAAAACTCATACATGAGATAAAAGATTAAAAGAAATATCGCAAAACGTAAGCTGTTTTTTTCTAGATGTTGAAAATAAAGGTCTTTTAAAGACCTTTATTAAAGTTTTCTTTCTGTATATTTTAATACCTTCCAGATTTTTAACATAATTGTGTGATATCTTTTGGTGGGGGATGGAGGGAAGAGAAGCACAAATACCAAGATAATAATTTAATTTGAAAGGAAGGAAAGAAAAAAGAAAAGAAATGTTTTGCGAGGTCTTTTTTTCCATTTTAAAATGCCACTAAAGCAATAAATTTGAGTGAATTGTTTTTCTTAAGGTACAGTTAGTATTCTAATTGTTTTATTGCATCCCATAAGTCAGTGATAAAAGAAAATGTAATGTAACTCAAGTTGAAACATAGAGTTGAAATTTACTATGTTAAATAATTTGGCATAAAAGTAATAAGGTAAACAAATATACATATATATGTATATATCACAACAATACACAAAAGATATACAAAGTTAAGCAGTGAATTGCTTATTGTAAATAGCTTTTAAACTATCTTTTCAAAGATAAGAAAACTTAACAGAAAGTTAAGTAAATTATATTTTCCATGATTTCAACATCAGACTGGCAATTATTTTCAGTTCTTCTATCTCCATGTTATACATTTTTATAATTTTCTGCTTTTTTATTTACCAATCATAAAAGATATTACATTTTCTTATCTTCTAGCCTCATGTTGTATGGTATCCATTATGTTTTTAAGCTTTTAAACAAACACTTGCAACATATAAATACTTGCAAACACACAGAAAAGTTTTTAAAAATAGTGCAATGATACTCATAGTCTCATTATCTAGACTTAATAATTGTTAACATTTTTCTTATATGCCTTTCTTTTCCCCTAAAAGTTTTCAAAATTACTTGTAGATGCCATGACTTTTTACTCCTAAAGAATTTAAAATGCATTCTCTCAAGAAGGACATTCTTTTTCACAACCACAAAAGCATCATCACCCTTAAATAAATTAATAAAAGTTTCCTAATATCACGTACTACCTAGTTGTTATCATATTTCCCAAACTGTTCCCAATATCTTTTATACCTATTTTCTTATTCAGATCTTTGAACAGTTGCCTAATATTACCATCACAGGATGAAATTCACTATTTCTTCTAGAGTTGAACTACGATTATCAAGGAGCTTCTTTCTTTGCAAAGTTGTTCTTTGAACAAGTGTTCATTGAGCACCTATTGACTTCCCTTGTGGCTGGTAAAGAATCCACCAGCAATGCGGGAGACCTGTGTTCAATTCCTAGATTGGGAAGATCCCCTGCAGAAAGAAAAGGCTCCCCACTCCAGTAATCTGGCCTAGAGAATTCCATGGACTGTATAATGCATGGGGTCACAAAGAGTTGGACACAACTAAACGATTTTCACTTCACTCACTTATTGAGCACCTACCATGTTATAGCAAAGTCTAAATGCCGAAATTAAAATCACAAGGTGGCATCTTGGGGAACTCTAGGAACTCTGGTCTCTTGTCTCAGCACAGAAAGAATTCAGTAAGAGGCAAAGTGATAGGTAAGAAGTGATTTGTTAAAATAGGATGCTTGAAGGCTTAAACTTGGGTGGGCCAGAGGGTGCCACTTCCTGAGAACTTAGTGAGGTACAGTTTTATAATCAAAGGAAAAGTGGGGAGGGAGAAAAAGACCACTTTCATCCTCATTCTTAAGCACACATCAAACATCCATCATCAGCTCCTCCTTTGGGTTGGGCAGAGAGTTTTCTTATCCCTACATGGTCAGGCTAAGACTGTCATGGCGCTATGGAAAAATTATTTCAGGTCTCGGTACAAGAGGATCTTTACTTTGAAATGTCACCTTCGCATAAATGGTTGTTTTTTTACGTGTAGAAAGCCTGTCCTAGGAGTCATGAACTTACTGAACTCACCGGGCAGGATGTGGCCTCAGGCCACCATTCTTTTCTTGTTTGGAGGCACTTCTCATGCTTTTGTTGAATGGTTCTGTTGCTAAGTGACTTCCCTGGTGGCTCAGATGGTAAAGCATCTGCCTGCAATGCAGGAGACCCGGGTTTAATCCCTGGGTTGGGAAGATCTCCTGGGGAAGGAAAAGGCAACCCACTCCAGTATTCTTGCCTGGAGAATCCCATGGACGGAGGAACCTGGTAGGCGACAGTCTATGGGGTCACAAAGAGTTGGACACGACGGAGTGACAGCTAACCTTAACCTTAACCTTTGTTGCTAAACAGGGCTGCTTGGCTTTGTGGTTAAGCAAACCTGCTTTTTTTTTGAATGATTATTAACTTATAGGGATCTCCGTTACATTTTTCTTTAGTTGCAATCCCACAGTGGGATTAACTATTTAATCACACACTATGTCCCTTTGCACCTGTGTGTGCTAAGTTGCTTCAGTCCTGTCTGACTCTTTGTGACCCGATGGACTATAGCCTGCCAGGCTCCTCTGTCCATGGGATTTTCCAGGCAAGAATACTGGAGTGGGTTTCCATGCCCTCCTCCAGGGGGTCTTCCTGACCCAAGGATTGAACCTGGGTCTCCTGCATTGGCAAGCAGGTTCTTTACCATAGTGCCACCTGGGAAGTCTTTGTCCCTATCAGAATGATGGGTTGAAAGTCATTTTCCTGCCTTTGGGTAGCATATGATCAGTGGACAAGGAGACTTTTCTCTCACTGGAACATTTCTAAATTAGCAGAAAAGGGGGAGGGAAACTGAATCAAACAGTGGGAGTTTGCATCTTAATATGGGTATTGTCATTCCCTTCCCCGATCCCCACTAAAATGTGTTCTGCCCATCATGATGTATCAACAGAAACAATGCTTTGGTCATTTATTCCAACTGGAAATGACAGTATCCACTCTTTTGCAATTTCTCCCTTTTTTTTCTTTTAACTGTTTTCTGTTTTGGTATTTCCTTTAATGAAAAACAATATGGCCTTTTCTTTGTTGCTTAATGATCAAAGTGGGTTTTTCTTCCCAGGTCCCTCAGTTACCTCTATTTGCTATGCTTCTGTGGTCCTTTCCTTTGATCCTCTGATCGCAGCGACCTCACTCCCAGAGCAGTCCTGCCCCTGGAGTGGAGGTGGCCTTTTGCAGTGTTTACTTCGGGGGCTGGGGGAGGAGGGAGAAGGTGGACCTGGAGACTGGGATTTGCTGGTCGACTGGGAGACCCACAGTCTTGTCCGCAGTCCTGTCTACACGGTCTCAAGTGTTTCACAGCTTCCACACCCCTCACCCCCAGAGTCCCCACAGGGTGATGGGCAGCCAGGACTCGTGACAGTGAAGAGAGTGGGAAGGACAGGAAACAAGGAAAGGAAGGGGGCCGCCACACTGGAAGGACCACCATAAGCTGGCTCCGTCTTTTTCTCCTAGCCCACCCTTCACCATAGTACTGCGTGGCAACTGTACTTTGCCTTACTCTGCTCTGCTCTTTCTTAGGGCTGTGTCCCTGCCTAGAATGCATTACACATCCTCTCCTCCAACCACTCCTCAAGGCCAAATTCAAGTTTTTTAAATCTCCTCTCACTTCCGCTCTTTGCTCACACTCAGCTCTATCCAACCTTCCCTCTCCTCACCAACACGGCAGCATCAATGCTCCCAGGGAAGACCCCTCCCAGATGCTTCCCGCCAGCTCTGGTGGGAGTCAGATGTGCAGGACAAGCCCAGTGTCTTGGTGTGTGTGTGTGTGCGTGAGTGCATATCCAGTCATGTCTGACTCTTTGTGACCCCATAGACTGTAGCCCACCAGGCTCCTCTGTCCACGGGATTCTCCAGGCAAGAATACTGCAGTGGGTTGCCATTTCCACCTCCAGTGGATATTCCTGGACCAGGGATTGAACCCATGTCTCCTGCATTGGCAGACAGATTCCTTTACCACCGAGCCACCTGGGAAGCCGGATCCTAGAGATACCCCCACTTAAGAGGGGCACATGGGGTGCCTAATGGGTGAATCACTCCTGTTGTCATTTTCTCCACAGGCCCTCTAAGTGGTGAGAAGTCCGGATAGTACTTGTTTATGCACAGTACCTGGGCCGGTGGGTGGTTTCCCAGGTGGTTCAGTGGTAAAGAGCCCCCCTGCCAAAGCAGGGTACTTAGGTTTGATCACTAGGTTGGAAAGATTCCCTGGAGGAGATGGCAACCCATGCCAATATTCTTGCCTGGGAAATCCCATGGACAAGGAGCCTTGGGGGCTACAATCCATGAGGTCACAAGCCAGACCCAACTGAGCGACTGAACAACACCCTGGGCCAGTGGCTCCCAGCAGCCCTTCCTCTCCCCCTGCTGGTCATGTGATTTAACTAATGTCTCAGGAAACAGAATTCCCTATGGAGGCGATTGACGGCCAGTTAAAACTCTACTAACTGCATTTCACAGGCCCAGGCCAGGGACTCAGCCTGGCCTGGCCTGGAAGATTCGAGGTCTGCAGGGAACTCAAGTTCCTCCCTGACCAGAGCTGAGGTGACTCAGGAATTCTCCGTCAGCAGGGTCTCCAGAGGGAGGCAAATCAGAGCTGTGAAGTGGGGCAGTGCTAGTCACAGGTGAGCGCTCGAGGCTGGAGCTTTCTGCAGCTTGCTGCCCCGGGGAGGCCCACGGGCCACTTGAGTTCAGCTCCCAGGCCGAAGGCACTGGTGTGTCTGCTCCCCTCACCCGTGACACTAAAAAATACAAACAGCAAGCAGGCCACCCTGCACTCACGACGCGCCTCTGCCTTGTGACTGTGCTTAATATAGGTCAGATGGAAACAGCTCCCAAAATAGACCTTCTCGGAGAAGCAGCTGCACTTGTGAAAGGCTCCACAGAAAGGGAAAGGCGTGGGTGACAGCAGAGCGTGGTTCTCCTCAGGTGTTACGTAACCTGGGCTTGGAAATCGGGGCCAAAAGGCTCCGGAGAAAAAAGCCGGGGTGCCCCTGCCCCTGCCTTTCCTCTCCCCCCACCCCTTCAGGCCCAGGAAGCAGCCCAGCTGTACATCGGCAAATTCCAAAGGAGCTGGCTGTGTCCCGGATGACAAGGTCACCCCTCAAAGCATCACTCTGGGGGAGCTTGTCACGCATACCAAAGCGATCATGTGACCTCACCAGGAGTGGGGAGGCGACTCCCCTGGGAGAGCTGGTGCAGCATGTGGGGATCATCTGACCCCTGCTGTGAAGTAGGGGAGGGACAGAGAGGTTGGGGGCCTGCTGCCTGGGCTGGGGGGAGCAGGATGAGACTGCCGGCCCCAGGGGGTGGTCGCTCTCATGGGTTCAGAGCCCCAGGAAGAGCCCCTCCTTCTGTAGACACATCCTCTTCACCTCTGTCCACACGAGCCGCCAGGGTGCCCAGTTGACCCCATCAGGGCCTCCTCCTTTGCTATTTTGCTGCAGCCAGGAGGAGGGGTTTCTATGATTAGAGAGCCGTCTCCCCCATTGTTCACTTCCCCATTCTCATATTGGAGCTGCCTGTGAAGGGAGGCAGGGAGAAGATCAAGACTTCTTGAAGAAATGAATTGAGAAGACACAGCAGGTTAAAAGGGGACTGCCTAAGCAAGGGAAAGATGTGAGGGGTGTCCAGGCACAAACGAAATACGTCCAAAGGCCTGCAGGTGAGAGGAGAGCCTATTTCCATGAGAAACCACAGAGCCACTGGATGGCAGATTCAGAAACGCATAAGGGGGGACTTCCCTGGTGGTCCAGTGGTCAAAACTCCATGCTTCCACTTCAGGGGGTATGGGTTCGATCCCTGGTCAGAGAACTAAGATCCTGCAAACTGTGTGGCATGGTCAAAAGAAAAAATAAATAACAGCCAAAAGAAAAAAAAAAATGTACAAGGGGAGATGAGGCTCCTAGAAGGAAGCCTCATCTGAACAGAACTGGAGACTGTGAAAACAAGGGTTCTTTAATGTGTGGGCAAGTTTGGAAAGCGGGTTGTTGGGCCTTGCCTCAGATCTACAGAATCAGGAGCTCAGAGCTGGAGGCCCTCCATCTGTGGTTTAACAAAGACGTTCACATGATTGTGAGTCACCCTGAAGTTAGAGAACAGTGGAGACAAAGGTGTGCAAGTCTTTTTGCAGCAGTGGAGAGAGTGAGGAGAGGTTGCTCTTTCAGGAAGTCTGGCTATGAAGGCAAGGAGAGTGATGGATGATGGTTGGTGGGGCTTGCAGAGTACCTTGGGTCGGGACCCTGGGAAACAGATTCTGAGATGGAGGTTTGCAGGCAGGAAGTGTCTTGGGGAGCACTCCTGAGGGTAGGGGGGGACACCGTGTGAAGGAGCAGAGGGAGAGGTTGGACTGTGATGCAAGGATCCAGGCTTGGCAGAACCCTCTGGGAGATGCAGAGCTAGGATGGCCTTTCTGAGTTGTCCCAGAATCACGTTAAGGGGGCTTGGCCCTTTACCCCATGTATTAATGCCATTTTATCTTCTGTATTTTCTGATGTTTTGACATCTGGAGCCTTGCTGATTCTGGAGAGTCTGCCCCTATCAGGACTAGCTAATTCTAGAGACAGAAAATGACTCCTCTGTAAGCATGATTTTCCTATGCAAATTAGAATAGGAAATCAGAGTCCATTCACCCCCAGCCCCCACCCCACCCCCCACCAGCCATCTCCTTTATCAGGATCTTACACCTGGGTCACTATCCACCTGCCCCAATCATCCAAGTGTCAGGCACCAGAGCCACATACTCTAGCGCCCATGAAATTACTCTAACTGGCCAGTCCTAAACCTGCTTACACGGCCTTCCTCATGGAAACTATAATAATGGTTTTCACACGTTCCCCTATTTTCCCCTCACTCCCTCTGCCTCCTGGCCAACGCTCGTGCTTCCTGGTGTGTCCCTACAGGGCGTGCCATACCTCCTGTTTCTAAGGATTGATGAGCACAAACCTCTTGCTTCATGACAGTCATCTCTAGGTCTGCGTGTCTTAGTGGTAATAATAGTGTAGTTGCTCAGTTGTGTCTGACTCTTTACAGCCCCATGGACTGTAGCCTGCCAGGCTCCTCTGTCCATGGGATTCTCTAGGCAAGAATACTGGAGTGGGTTGCCATTCCCTTCTCCAGAGGATCTTCCTGACCCAGGGATTGAGCCCAGGTCTCCCGAATTGCAGTCATATCCTTTACCATCTGAGCCACCTGGAAAGCCTTGTCTGAGTATACCTGCTTAAAACAAATCCCAAGTACCCTTCAAATACCCCAGCACCAATCAGCCATAGGATGTAGCCTGTCCTGGAGAATGGGTGTCACCTGGGGCAAGACTGTACCCTGTGGCAGTTCTCAGAGGGGGTTTGAGCTGTGAGCTATCAGCAGTCAATTCTCCTGGCAGCTGGAAGAATGAATGTCTCAGTCCAGGAGAGGAATCTGGGTTATGCGTAACAGCATCTATTACAGAGAGATCTTTTAAGGATGGAAGAAACATAAGCATGTTTAGGTGCTGGGAGGAAGAATCAAGTTGAAGGGGAGGTATTAAAGAAATGGGAAAGGAACAACTGATGGGCTGGGTGTGGGTGAGAGGAAGAAGACTGAAGTCTCGAAAGAGGGATGAGCCTTTGATTTAGGGAGAAACACCTTTCCCATCATGCTGACATGCAAGCAGAGGAATTCAGGTGGTCTTTGTCTCATAGCTTTTTTTTGGCTGTTGTTTGCAATTTCCTGTAAAATCATTACATGGGACTGATGGGTTTCATGTCGTTGAGAAATTTAAGCGGAGGAAGTCAATGAATGAGAGAGCTGGAAGCTTGGGGCTGAAAAGGGACATGAGATCTCTGATAGCAGAAGTGGAGCAGAGTTCCCTGGTGGTCAGTGGTTGGGAGTTTGCCTGCCAATGCAGAGGACACTGTTTGATCCCTGGTGCAGGAGAATTCCATATGCCACAGGGCAACTAAGCTGGTGAGCCACAACTACTGAGCCTGGGAGCTGCAACTGCTGAAGCCCACACACCTAGAGCCTGTGCACTGCCATGAGAGAAGCCATTTCAATGAGAAGTTCACATACCACAATTCGAGAGAGAGTAGCCCCTGATCACTGTAACTAGAGAAAGCCTGCACACAGTAATGAAGACTGAGTGCAGTCAAAAATAAATAAATAAACTCTTTAAAAAGGAGAAGAAAAAAAAAAAAAAGCAGTGAAGCAGTGTGCCCTGGGGAGAAGGTAGCAAAAACAAAATGGACTTAAAGCTCTTAGAAGATAAAATAGTCAAGGAATTGAGAAATCATCTTGTTGGATCACTCGGACTTCTGATGCTAAATTGACTTAGAGGAAGTTAAAGCCTGAGTAGAGAAGACAGCAGCTGGGTTTCAAAGCCCTTGGGGAATGAGGAATTGTGACTAGGAGGTCAGCACATGGCCTCCAAGGGGAAGCACAGAGAGCAGAATGTCATGAGGCTGAAACAAGACCCTTAGAAGTCAGCTGTGATGCCCTGCAGGGAACTGACTTTCCCAAGTCCCCTTCCATGTCTGTACTGTTGATTAAAGAAATGCATAACGTGAGAGTAGAAATTAAGTTTTATTTGGGGCAAAATGAAGACTGCAGCACAGAAGACAGCGCCTCACATAACTCTGAGAGACTGTTCCAAAGAGATAGTGGGGGAAGGTCCATATATAAGATTTTGGTGAAGGTGGAGTTTAACACAATCAAGCACTGACTTTATAAAAGGTTTTCTGTTAGTCATGAGGAGCTAACGTCACCATGAAGGGATTTACTGTTTTTCTAGATATGGGGAGATGCAAGGATTGGGATCATGAAATCAGTTCCTGAAAATCTCTATCTAAAGGCCTGTCCCACCAGCTTACCTGGAGCACAGAGTGCCTCACTCTGCACTCTGAACTCCCTTCAGGGCGTGTCGAAGGCCAACAGCTGCAGCAGCATAGGGTTCAACCTCCACAGAAGCAGATGGCAAATGCCCTTGGCAGGTGCCAATTTGTAGTTGACACTACTTTGTTTATTTCGGTCATATATTTTTCTGCCTTATCTTTTTATCACACTCAGGTTCAGTTGCTCACTGCTAAAAAGCCAATACTCAGGAGATATGTTAGTTCAAAAGGAAAAGTTGCTTTTTCAGAAGGCAGCAACCTAGAGAGAAGAACTCATGTCCAAAAGCCAACTCCTAAGATGCTTTCTCAAGGGAAAACCATTTGAGGAGGAGATCAGAGTCTTTCTTGTCTTCCACTCTGTGCAGATTTTCTCTGATTGGTTTGTGGTGAGGTAACAAGGAATCTTGTGCTCAACCTGAAGTTACCATCCTTCACTGGTAGCTCAATGGTAAAGTATCCGCCTGTCAATGCAGGAGACACAGAGATATGGGTTCGATCCCTGGGTCAGGAAGATCCCCTGGAGAAAGGAATGGCAACCTACTCCAGTATTCTTGCCTGGAGAATCCCATGGACAGAGGAGCCTGGGGGGCTACAGTCCATGAGGTCACAAAAGAGTCAGACACAACTTAGTGACTAAACAATGACAACCTGTTAATTAAGTGGGGGCCTTAATTCCTGCAGAATAACTCAAAGGTATTGTTATGTGTATTCCTTGCAGAGGAGCCAGGATACTGCTTTATCACTGCACTATTGTTTCTTGATTGCTTCTTCTTTGTTCTACATGCCCTCCTTTCCCTCTTTAGCAACTGTATGAATCTGTCTGTTGGAATTTAGGGAAGGCCTCAGAGGCTGTGCACACTAAGTCGTTTCAGTCATGTCCAAGTCTTTGTGACCCCAAGGACTGTAGCCTGCCATGCTCGCTGTCCATGGGATTCTCCAGGCAAGAATACTAGAGTGGATTGCCATTTCCTTCTCCAGGGGATCTTCCCCACCCAGGGGCTGAACCCACGACTCCTGAATTACAGGCGGATTCTTTACCACCAAGCCACCAGGGAAGCCCTAACAGAACTCTTAACCTGCGGTAATAGTCACAAGACTGAAATTGAGCAGGACCCTGTGGTGCTCTCCACGTACAAATCTTTTCCACGTTCCCTGTTTCTTGTTTGCAAGAAATAGGCTTCATTCAGCCTCTGAGACTCAGGGGGACTCAGGTCGATCCCTGGGTCAGGAAGAGCCCACGGAGAAGGAAATGGCAATTCACTCCAGTAGTTTTGTCTGGAGAATTCCATGGATAGTGGAGGCTGACAGGCTAGAGTCCATGGGGCCGCAAACAGTCAGACACAACTGAGCCCAAACACACATACACACACTGAGTCAAGGTCCATTGGAAGGAAGTCAACTCGTCTGCCATCTTGGATCTGGTTGATTTTAATCAGTTTATGTCATATCCTCAGGCTATATCATTCTTTAAAGGTTGGGACCTGCCTGATTTGTGCCCTTCGAATTCACTCTTCTTTTATCTGCCCTGCTGTTTGGCCCAGAGGCTGACTGTGGAGTAGCCTTGCCCTCTGGCTTCCAGATAGGTCTGGTGAGAGGAAGTTTTGTGGGAGATAAGAGTATGGGAAGAGAATTAAGAGCATTTCTCTCAGATAGTCTTTCTGTGGGGTCAACTTGGGCTGCCTCTGGTACCCTATTGAAGATCACTGCTATCTCCAGACAGCTTTCTCTGTAGGACTCCCTTTCCAAGTTCCTTTAGTAGCTTCTTCCCCCAAGGCCAAGGCTAGGATGGGATGAGGGAGGTGCCTGCGATGCAAAAATATAAAGGCACTCACTCTCACTTGCACAATCCTGAGTGAATGGATCCTTAAGTTTTTCAGTCTAGGTGCCTCCTTATCTCACCCTAGTCTCTGCCCTGCCTGTACTGCGTGCCTGGAAGTTTAGAGACATTTTGCTGTGACTTTAGTTCTGGGTTATTTCACTACCTGTAATGTTTCTCCATCCTGGAATGTGAAGTTAGGTGGGCCTTAGAAATCATCACTATGAACAAAGCTAGTGGAGGTGATGGAATTCCAGTTGAGCTATTTCAAATCCTGAAAGATGATGCTATGAAAGTGCTGCACTCAATATGCCAGCAAATTTGGAAAACTCAGCAGTGGCCACAGGACTGGAAAAGGTCGGTTTTCCACCTCCAAACCCATAAGAAGGCAATCCCAAAGAATGCTCAAAAACTTACTGCACAGTTGCACTCTCTCACACGGCTTGGTAAAGTAATGCTCAAAATTCTCCAAGCCAGCTTCAGCAATATGTGAACCGTGAACTTCCAAGATGTTTAAGCTTGTTTTAGAAAAGGCAAGAGAACCAGAAAGATCAGAATGCCCAACATCCGCTGGATCATCGAAAAAGCAATGAGAGTTCAGAAAAACATCCTATTTCTGCTTTATTGGCTATGCCAAAGCCTTTGAACTGTGAGATCACCAATAAACTTGTGGAAAATTCATGAAAGAGATGGGAAACAGACACCTGACCCGCCTCTGAAAACCTATATGCAGATCAGGAAGCAACAGTTAGAACTGACACTGATCAACAGACTGGTTCCAAATAGGAAAAGGAATACATCAAGGCTGTATATTGTCACCCTGCTATTTAACTTATATGCAGAGTACGTCATGAGTAATGCTGGGCTGGATGATGCACAAGCTGGAATCAAGATTGCCGGGAGAAATATCAATAACCTCAGATATGCAGATGACACCACCCTTATGGCAGAAAGTGAAGGGGAACTAAAGAGCCTCTTGATGAAAGTGAAAGAGGAGAGTGAAAAAGTTGGCTTAAAGCTCAACATTCAGAAAACTAAGATCATGGCATCTGGTCCCATCACTTAATGGGAAATAGATGGGGAAACAGTGGAAGCAGTGTCAGACTTTATTTTGGGGGGCTCCAAAATCACTGCAGATGGTGATTGCAGCCAGGAAATTAAAAGACGCTTACTCCTTGGAAGGAAAGTTGTGGACAACCTAGACAGCATATTAAAAAGCAGAGACATTACTTTGCCAACAAAGGTCCGTCTAGTCAAGGCTATGGTTTTTCCAGTGGTCATGTATGGATGTGAGAGTTGGACTGTGAAGAAAGCTGAGCACTGAAAAATTGATGCTTTTGAACTGTGGTGTTAGCGAAGACTCTTGAGAGTCCCTTGGACTGCAAGGAGATCCATCCAGTCCATCCTAAAGGAGATCAGTCCTGGGTGTTCATTGGAAGGACTGATGCTGAAGCTGAAACTCCAATACTTTGGCCACCTGATGCGAAGAGTTGACTCATTGGAGAAGACCCTGATGCTGGGAGGGATTGGGGACAGGAGGAGAAGGGGACGACAGAGGATGAGATGGCTGGATGACATCACCGACCCGATGGACATGAGTTTGAGTAAACTCCCGGAGTTGGTGATGGACAGGGAGGACTGGCGTGCTGTGATTCATGGGGTCGCAAAGAGTCGGACACAACTGAGCGACTGAACTGAACTGAATGTTTCTCCCTGGGCTTCCCTGGTGAGTCAGTGGTAAAGAACCCACCTGCCAATGCAGGAGATGTGGATTTGATTCCTAGGTCGGGAAGATCCCCTGAAAAAGGAAATGGCAGTAAGTATTCTTGCTGGGAAATCCCATGGACAGAAGAGCCTGGCAGGTTACAGTCCATGGGGATGCAAAGAGTCAGACATGGCTTAGCAACCACAAGAAACAATGTTTTTCCCTACACCCTGCCCTCATCTTTGTAGGTAGCTCTTTTATTGCTTCCCTGTAAGTTTATCCCAGGTTGATTGTACCATCAAGCTCCTCTAGGAACGCTGACTGCTATGATTGTGTACATCTTTCTATGTCAGTTAGCATTTTTACAATATTTTTAACAGTGTGCTGCCTACATTTTAGTGGTAGTTTCCCTGTATAAAATGTTATCATTTAAAAAAATCTAATTCTCTCTTGTTAGACTTATATGATTTCCAGACTATTACTATTAGAAATAATACAGCAAATATGTGGGCATTTCCATAAGGTAAATTCCTAGCAGAATTTCAGGTTTAAACTGCATAAACATTTTTTTAAGTCTTTGATAGTTTTTATGTATTAAAATGTACCTAGTTTCAATTTCCATTCTTCAACTGTTAGAACATTGTTTTAATCATATATTTATTTCTTATTTTGTGAATTATTTGTTCAGGATCTTTCCTCATTTTTCAGTGGAATGATACTTTTTATATGGATTTATAATGGCTCTTTATAAATGACGAATATTGGACTTTTGTCACCTGTTATAAATATTATTTCCTAGTGTGTTGTTTGACTTTTATCTTATCTGTTAGCATTTAATAGTTTTATGTTTGTGCTTGTGCATTCAAAAATTTCAGATTTTTATCTCTTAATAAATATGCATTTTTTGTTTTTTATTAATATCTTTTCTTTGCTTTTAATCTTAGCAAGGCCTTTCCCCAGTATTGTATAAATATTTTATATTATTTTCTCATTCTTTTATAGTTTTGTATTTCATGTTTAACTAATTGAATTGTCTGGGTTTCTTTTTTCTGAATAGTCAACTGTCCGAGTCTCTGTAGTTTCCTCACTTAAATCCCAATTTTATCATATATTAAATCTTCACTCACAGTTGAATTTGTTCCGAGACTTCCAATTCTGTTTCACTGAGCTGTGACAGAGACATGTTTTTGTGACAGAACCATAATGTTTTATTTATAGTAGTTTTACGGGAAAAATTAAATAGGACATGCTCTTCTCCCCTCCATACCCCATTAACTTTTCCTTCCCCAAGAATTCCTGGCCTATTCAGTTACACTGATTCTTCCAACTGAAGTTTAGACTTTCTTTTTAACTTGCATTAAAAATGAAAAAAAGTTTATTCGAATTGCTTTAGACCTATAAATTCATTTGAAGATCATTGATATTTTTAAAATATTAAACTGTCCCAACTAGATATATAGGTATCTCTCCATTGATTCCATTTTCTTTAAGGAATATTTCTTCAATATTAAAATTTTATCATTTTCTCCTTATTCATCTATGAATTAATATAGATCTTATTTGTTTAGAGACAGCTTCCTATTTTATCTTGACTTTGATGTGCTTTTTTGTTATTTTAAATTTTTAAAAATTTAAACTGTAATAAATAATGTATCATAAAATTTGCCATCTTAGCCATTTTTTCAGTGTACAGCTCTGTGGCATTGAGTACATTTACACTGTTGTGCAACCATTATCATCACCCAGCTCCAGAACATTTTTCACTTTGCAAAATGGAACCTCTGTTCCCCGTTCTCCCCTCCCCTCAGCCCCCAGCAATCACTTTTCTACTTTCTGTCTAAATGAATTTGACTATTTTATGTGCCTCATATGAGTGGATTCATACAGTGTTTATCCTTTCATGATTGGTTTATCTCACTTAGCATAATTTCTTCAACATTCATTCCTGCTGTAGCATGTGTCAGAGTTCCCTTCCTTTTTAAGGCTGAATGAAATTCTATCATATGATAGAATATATATCAGTGTAGTATGTTGTCTATCCATTTATCTGTTGGCATCCATTCATTTACTCTGGGTTGCTTCCACCTTTTGCCTATTGTGAATAATGAGTATACAAACATCTCTTCAAGGTTTTGCTTTCAATTCTTTGGGGGCATATACCCAGAAGTGGAGTTGTGGGACCAAATGTTAATTCTATTTTTAATTTTTTGAGGCACTCTGTACTATTTTCTATAAAAGGCTGCACCATTTTATGTCCCCACCAGCAGTACCCTAGGATTCCAGCTTCTCCACATCTTCACCAACACTTACTTTTGGATTGTTTGATAGTAGCCATCCTAAATGGTGTGAGTTGGTATCTCATTCTAGTTTTGACGTGCAATTCTCTGATGCACTAATGATGTTAACTATCTTTTCATGTGCTTAGTGGCCACTGATTTATCTCCTATGGAGAAATGTCTGCTTAAGTCATTTACTCATTTTTGAATCAGGTTTGTTGTTGAGGAACAGGAGTTCTTTATATTTTCTGGATGTGAATCCTTTATTAGATTTGTGATTTGAAAATGTTTTATCCCATTCTGAGTTGTCTTTTTATTGTTTATAGTGTCCTTTGATGCACAATTTTTTTTTTAATTTCCAGGGAGTTTGCTTTGTCTATTTTTTCTTTATTTTTCTGTGTCTTTGGTGTCATTTCTAAGAAATCATTGCCAAATCCGATGTCATGAAGAATTGCCCCTATATTTTCTCTTAAGAGTTTTACAGCTTTTGAGCTTACATTTAAATCTTTGATCCCCTTTTAGTTAATTTTTCTATATGGTGTTAAGTAAGAGCCCAACTTCAATTCTTTTGCACATGGATATCCAGTTCTCCCAGGACCATTTGTTGAGAAGACTGTCCTTTCCCCCATTCAGTTGTCTTAGCACTCTTATTGAAAGTCATTTGACCATACAAGATCATAAACTTTGTGTCCTCCATGGTCTCATCTATGCTCATTGATTCATAAAGTTTTTTTGAATACAAAGCAAAATGAAGGTAACTTCTTTCTCAAAAATCTGACTCTTGAAAATCGTGCATTCAGACTCTGTCTTTCCAGTAAGGTAAAACCTGTCCTGAAACTCAAAGCTGAGCAACTCTACTTTCTTCTTCTACCCTCCTTGTTCTACCCATAAAGTTCTGAAGGATGGATGTTACATTTTTGGGCCAGTAGGAGAAATCAGGTGCTACTTTTAATGAAAAAACACATCACTTAATGTTAAATAAAATATCCTGCAATTTTAGAAACCATTTTCTCATAAAATCACCTGGATCTAGTACACGTCCAAAAGGTAATTCCTAGATCACATTTTCAGTTTTTCCATTGTTATTTGTCTCTTTATTTTTTGTGAATTTGGACGCCTTACATATTCTGAAAAGCTATAAGTTTTATCAATGTTTTCACATTGATTAACATAGTTTGTATGTGTTACTCATTTCAAGAATATCTTTTTGTATAATTAGATCCCTTTCCTTAACTTACTGGTCATTTCTCTCTTTGACCTGCATCTGTCAGGGCTCAGTTGCAGAAAATAAAGTCCTTCTAACTGGGGTAAACAGAAAGGAAATGATGTCAGTATGATAAATAGCATACAGAATGGTTGGGAAGACAGAAGAAATAGACTTAAGGTTGAACTCTCAAAGATGACTTCTAAAGACACATATAGAACTTAGTGAGTCCCTAGTATGTATCCCCTCTCCCTCCACCCCACTTTTTAAGCACTTTGTAAGAATCATCCCAATGATGTCTACCCCACAAGGTAGAACAAAAACAGACCATTGAGTTCATGGTTTCCATGGTCAGCAACAGTCCTAAAGGCCGGGGACCAGGACCCAACAGAACTACAGAGATCAGAGCAGAACTGAGATGTGCCGCTAGCTCTTGGTGGTCCTTGCAAGCTGTTACCTAAAAGTTCAGGATCAGTCAGTAGCTAATAACAAGAACCAGAATTCAGGACTGAGTATCATCCTGGAACTGAATTATTTTCTTGCTAGGAGAAACCTTAATTTAATTCTGCTCTATGAAAATTAAAAATGGCCCTAAGGTGTGGGCCATGTGACAGAGACTCATGGGTAGAGGGAGAATATATTATGGCTGGACAAACAGGGTGGAGACCCAGGAAGCATGTGTCGGTGGCCTGGATATCTCCCCTACAGGGCTCAAGAAGGATGAAAGGTGGATTCCCAAATCTGGAAGGCTGACAGGGTCTCAATTTTCTTCATATGGAAAACTGAGCACTGCTGGTCTGGCTTGGACCCTGAGGCCATCCAAGACACACATATGTGTACCATGCCCCACTAGCTGCTGGACAGTGTGGTTACCAGGACTGTGGGATTTTTAGCCTTCCCAACCAACTGGGGCCCATCCAACCTAGAGAGGTGGGATGCAGAGGGAGGTGGGAGGGAGGTTTAAGAGGGAGGGGGCATATGTATACCGATGGCTGATTCATGTTGATGTATGGCAGAAACCAACACAATGCGTACATGCATGCTCAGTCACTTCTGTAGTGTTTGACTCTTTGTGACCCTATGGATTGTAGCCTGCTAGGCTCCTCTGTCTATGGGATTCTCCAGGCAAGGATAGTAGAATGGATGGCCATGCCCTTCTCCAGGGAATCTTCCCCACCCTGGGATCAAACCCTGGGCCTCCTGCATCTTCTGCATCGCAGGTGGATTCTTTACTGCTGAGCCACCGGGGAAGCTCAACCACAATATTGTAAAGTAATTATCCTTCAAAAAAAAAAAAATGTAAACGTAGCCTCCAAGCATGTATATTTCAAACCTATGGCCTCTTGAATGACAGATTTCAGGGTACAGAGTCCAGCTTCCTTACTTTGATTTTTCATATGAGCTCCTTCAAGTTGCAAGCTCTCCTTTCTCCACCCTATGCCTCAGTTTATCTACATTTTAAGGAAACAAAAAAGCTCACATGTACCCTAGTATACATCCTCTCCTCCTCCCAGCTTTCACTTATCTAAGATACAGAAGACTAACTTCTTCAGGCCGTCTTTATATTTAAAGCTACTTCCAGGTCCTGATCATATTTTATATATTCTGTTTCCAGCTGCCTGTCTTTCTAGAGCTTTGGTGTATCCTCAGTGATACTCCAACCTTTGGTGAGGGGCAGACACCCACGCAGCACCAGGTGAGGACAGCTTGGCTTCT
Source organism: Cervus canadensis (assembly GCF_019320065.1). NCBI lineage: Eukaryota > Metazoa > Chordata > Mammalia > Artiodactyla > Cervidae > Cervus > Cervus canadensis. The sequence continues at coordinate 3,255,410 of NC_057415.1, read as the reverse complement.
TTGTGCTTGTGGGCAGTGGACAAAAGGAAAGAACACATAGTGTACTTTCTCAGTTGAGTTGCCCTGCAGAGCTCATGCTTACCATCAGAAGTTATCAGTCTTATGAAGACAATGCAAGTGTGAGTTGAAAAAACAGCCCAAGTAAAACTTAATTAGAAACGGGATATTTGCATAATCTCTAAGTCAGTTCAGTTCAGTTGCTCAGTCATGTCCAACTCTTTGCAACCCCATAGACTGCAGCATGCCAGGTATCCCTGTCCATCACCAACTCCCGGAATTTACTTAAACTCATGTCCATTGAGTCAGTGATCCCTTCTTCTGCCTTTACTCTTTCCCAGCATCAGGGTCTTTTCAAATGAGTCAGTTCTTCAGATCAGGTAGCCAAAGTATTGAGTTTCAGCTTCAGCATCCGTCCTTCCAATGAATATTCAGGACTGATTTCCTTCAGAATGTACTGGTTGGAACTCCTTGCAGTCCAAGGGACTCTCAAGAGTCTTCTCCAGCACCACAGTTCAAAAGCACCAATTCTTTGACCCTTAGCTTTCTTTATAGTCCAACTCTTGCATCCATACATGGCTACTGGAAAAACCATAGCTTTGACTAGATGGAACTTTGAAGGCAAAGGTACTTTTTAATATGCTGTCTAGGTTGATCATAGTTTTTCTTCTAAGGAACAAGCATCTTTTAATTTCATGGCTGAAGTCACTCACTATCTGCAGTGATTTCGGAGCCCCCCAAAATAAAGTCTGTCACTGTTTCCATTGTTTCCCTATCTATTTGCCATGAAGTGATAGGACCAGATGCCACAATCTTCATTTTCTGAATGTTAAGTTTTAAGCCAAAATGTGGTCCACTGGAGCTGACAAAACGTGGTCCACTGGACAAGGGAATGGTGAACCACTTCAGTATTCTTGCCTTGAGAACCCCATGAACAGTATGAAAAGGCAAAAAGATAGGACACTGAAAGATGAACTCCCCAGGTCAGAAGGTGCCCAATATGCTACCGGAGATCAGTGGAGAAATAACTCCAGAAAGAATGAAGAGACGGAGACAAAGCAAAATCCCTAAGTATTTCCTCATAAATATGTAATAATTACAAAGGGAAAAACAGTGAGTCTACAGTAGAGAATCCTGACAGAGACCACCTTAACCAAGTGATCAAGGTCAATATCAGCAGTTACAGATCGACATCCATCATGTGCCCCCTGATCTGATGCATTGAGAAGGGCGTGCTCTGCTGCAACCTTCTCAATAATGTGTGGCCTCAATCTAACCACGAGAAGACATTCTCCAAAATATCTGACCTGTAGGCTTCAAAAAATATCAAAATCATGAAAGACAAGGAAAGACCAAGTGTCTTAGTCCATTCTGGCTGGTGAATACCAGACCAGGTGACTTACAAATGACAGACATTTATTCCTCACAATTCTGGAATCTGGGAAGTCAAAGGTCAAGTTGCCAGCAAATTGGGTGTCTGGTGAGAATCACTTCCTGGTTCATAAGTGCCTTCTCATTGTGTCTTCACAGGACAGAAGGGGTGAGGGAGCTCTCTGGGGCCTCCTTTATAAGGGTACTAATTGCATTTATGAGGGCTTCACCCTCATGATCTAATCACCTTCCCAAAGGCTCCACCTGCAAATACTTCAGGGATTAATTTTAAATATATGAATTTTGGAGTGAGACAATTATTCAACTGTAACTTAGGTGCTAACTAAGGAGATGTGACAACAAAATACATCATGGGACCCTGGAACAGAAAAAGGGGGTCCATGTGAAAACTCATAAAATCCAGATACGTTGTGTTGTCTAACAGTATAGTACTAAGGCTGATTCCTAGAGTTTTTTTAAAAAAATAATTAATTTCATTCTGGCTGCATTGCAGCGTGCGGGCTTTCTCTAGTTGCACTGAGCAGGGCGTAGTTGCACTACGCTCTAGCTTCAGTGCATGGGTTTCTCACTGCTGTGACTTCTCTGCTGCAGGCCACAGGCTCTAGGGAGCGCGGGCTTCAGTAGCTGTGACTCCCAGGCTCTTGAGCGAAAGCACAGTAGTTGTGACACACGGGCTTAATTGCTCCAAGGCATGTGGAATGTTCCCAGACCAGGGATTGAACCTCATCTCCCCTGCATTGGCAGGTAGATTATTCTTAACCACTGGACCACCAAGGAAGGCCTAATTCTTAGTTTTAATAAGTGTTGTATGGCCATGCAAGGTGAAGCTGGATGTGGGGTAGACAGTATATTCTCTGTATTACTTTTGTAACTTTTCTGTAAGTATAAATTCAACTTAGAAACAACCCGGAAAACCACAGGGTGGGTTGAGGGGCTGCTCAAAGGAGAGCACTGGGGGATCCCAGAGGCCTTCCTTGTGTTTGTCTCCGTCTGGCAGGGCACCTGCCTTGATGGTTGTTGTTCGACTCCTTCACCAGCCCTAGAGGAGGAAGCTCTGGAGGATGGTCTCCCTCCATATTCTCAGTACCTGGCACAGAAGGGCACGCAAAGATGTGTTGAATGAATGAGTTGAATGGGATCCTGGAATCTCAAATGGAAGCAGAACTGGCCTCCACTTCAGGGAAACTGACCAGGTGGGTCGGCCTGGTGTCCTGAGGAATCTGGGCATGGAGCCAGAGTGACATGCAATTGGTCCTGAGTGAATCTCCAGGTTGTGCTGTCCCTCTGGGCTCCTTTGGGTGGTTGGAGGAGCTAGTGCTCATCTGAAAGACCTTAGAGGGGCCACTGGAGCACAATCCCTAGAGGTCTGTGCTCCAAGTTTCTTCCTGTAGTTTCCCCCTCCTCTCTGCTAGCTTATTGTTTTTTTTCTGATTTGATTTGTGTGTGTGTGTGTGTGTATGTGTGTGTGTTTGTGTAGTCGCTCAGTCGTGTCTGACCCTTTTTGACCATTTGGACTATAGACCAATAGGCTCCTCTGTCCATGGGGTTCTCCAGGCAAGAATACTGGAGCGTGTTGCCATTCCCTTCTCCAGAGGATCTTCCCGACCCAGGAATGGAACCGGCATCTCCTGTTTCCTGCACTGCAGGTGGATTATTTACCCATTGAACCACTGGGGAAACCTATTTGATTTGTAGAAGCTCTTTATGAATTCTGAATATGGAGCCTTTTTTGCCTTTATGCAATATTTTATATCAGGTTCTCTTGATGAAAAAAGATTTTTTTGTTTTAAATATAATCCAGTCTATCAATCTTTTTCATACAGTTTGTGTCTTTTCTGTACTATTTCCTTCCCCATCTTAAGTCATAAAGATGCTCTCCTGTATTTTCTTCTGAAGGTTTAAGACTTTTCCATTTTAAATTTCATTTTTAATCCACCTGAATTTTGTTCTGGGTAAAGTATAGTGTCATAATTTAATTTTATTTTTACATATGGAAATTCAGTTGTCCTGGAAGCATTTATTGGATAGTCTGTTCTTTCTCCATTGACTCCAAATGTCACTTCTGTCACGTAAGGATGTTTGAATAAGCAAATAAGATTACTGGGTGTCTGCCATGGAAGATTGCTTAAATCACACTCTTGGTTTTCTGAGATTCTGCCCCTTTCATGACTTGGGCTATTTTTAGAACTCCATAAACTGTAGATGATGATGTAGATAACTAAAAACAATGCTAAATAATTCTCATCTATAAACATAAAAATAAATTCTGGATAGTGGAAGTTCATTTGATTTCCCTTGCTCATTGCACATTCATTTCAACATTCCTGACCTATGGATGTGTCCATTCTTTGGCTTGCCTTTGAACTGTTTGGAAGGTCTTATCAATTTCTTTATTAATAATGAGTTAGAATAGAAATTTGAACATGTCTTTGTATCTGTGTGAGAGTGATGGTTTTCCTTTTATACAAAATTATTCTTTATATATCCAAGACATATAGCTTTAAGAAAGCCCAAAGATGGGAATTCCCTGGTGGTCCAGTGGTTAGGACTCCATGCTTTCACAGGCAATGGCTTGGGTTCAGTTCGTGGTTGGGGAAATAAGATCCCACAAGCCACTCAGAGACCAAAAGAAATAATAATAATAAAACCCAAAGAGGAACCATTGGTAGGTAGCAACTACTCACTTATGCAAGCTCTTCCCCTATGAGCAGTTACAATAGGACACAATAAGTGTTGAGACCCATTTCTTTAGGATTACAGCCCTAAGTACAGAGGCATGTTTTTTATTTATGACAGTGCTTTGGGTAGGGCTTCCCAGGTGGTGCTAGTGGTAAAGAATTCTCCTGCCAATGCAGGAGACAGAAGAGATGTGGGTTTGATCTCTGGGTCAGGAAGATCCCCTGGAGAAGGAAATGACAACACACTCCAGTATACTTGCCTGGGAAATCCCATGGACAGAGGAGCCCAGACTGGGCTATAGTCCATGGGGTTGCAAAGAATCAGATAGAACTGAAGCAACTTAGCACACACACAGTGCCCCGTGTGACTGGGGGAAAAAACAAACAGAACACATATTCGGACATGTCTCATAAGCATTACAAGGAAACTTCCCAACACTGAAATAATGGTAGGATCAACACCGAACATCTGGAATGAAGGTGCATGATTCAACAAGGCAGAAGATAATGAAGTTTCCAGAAGCTTCCATCACCCATGCATTCCTCAATAAATATTTACTGAGCACCTGCAAGTGAAACTGTGGGGTGGCATTTTGGGGGCACTCCGAGGAGCTCCAATCCTTTATGGCTCAGCACAAAGAATTCAGTAAGAGAAAAAGTGATAACTAAGAAATGATTTATTAGACTAGGACATTTGTGAGGCTTATAGGTGGTTGGGCTAGAGGATGCCATCCCCTGAGAAGTTACTGGGCTAAAGTTTTATAATCAAAGGAAAAGTGGGGCAGGGGGAAAGACCACTTTCTCCATCATTTTTGAGTAGACATTATGCTTCCGTCATTGGCTCCTCCTTCATTGGGCAGAAGAGTTTTCTTGTCCCTATGTGGTCAAGACAAGACTGTCACGGCACTCTGGAAATATTATTTCAGGCCTCAGTACAATGAGGGCCTTTGAAATTCACCTTTGCATAAATGATTTCTTTTTATGTGTGCAGAGAGCACGTCCTAGGGATCATTAACTTACTGAGCTAACTGGGCAGGATGTGATCTCAGGCCACCATTGTTTTATTGTTTGGGGGCACGCCTCTTGCTTCTGTTGGATGGTTTTGTTGCTAAGCGGGCCTGCTTGGTTTTGTGGTTAAGCCAACTTGCTTTCTTAAATGATCATTAACTTACAAGGGTCTCCCATATTTTTTCTATTTACAATCCCCCAGCGGGATTATTTAGTCACCTACTTTGTTCCTTTACTCTGTTCCTATCACAAGTGCTATGCTCAATCTTAATGCAATAAATCAAGAAGTAAAAGTCTCTTCAGTGGGTTGAAACTAATTTCCTAATCCAAAGTGGAACTTACCCCCTCTGCTGCCCACCCATGAGCTCTACAAAGAGAGATATGACATGAGAGGTGTGACTTGGATCTGAGCGGGTCAAAGAGCAAGTCATGCTGCCTCCTGTCCCGGCCGCAGGGACAGTGAGGGCTTGTATCTCTCCCGCTGTGGGCAAGGACATGTGGTCCCTGCTGGCAGAGCAGAGTTGGTGTCCTTTCTGCCCCCCACCCCCACCCCGTGCAACCGTCATCTGTGAGGGCTCCCGGGGATGTGACCGACTGACTGTGCTACCAAGAACTTCCTTCCTTGGCCCTTGGGGAAAGCCTGGTGTCATTTGTTTGCAGTCTAGCATCTGCTTATTGTTGTTCAGTCACTCAGTCGTGTCCAGCTCTTTGCGACCCCATGGACTGCAGCAGATCAGTCTCCTCCGTCCTCCACCATCTCCTGGAGTTTGCTCGGATTCATGTCCATTGAGTCAGTGATGCCATCCAACCATCTTATCCTCTGTCACCCCCTTCTCCTCCTGCCCTCAATTTTTCCTAGCATCATGGTCTTTTCCAATGAGTCAGCTCTTTGCAGATGGCCAGAGGATTGAAGCTTCAGCATCAGTCCTTCCAATGAATATTCAGGGTTGAGTTCCTTTAAGATTGACTGGTTTGAGCTCCTTGAAGTCCCAGGGACTCTCAAGAGTCTTCTCCAACATCACAATTTAAAAGCATCGATTCTTTGGCACCTCTGCTTAGGAGATAATTTGGTGACCAAAGACACTGTCATCACCAAGCGCTATTTCCCCAGGGAGACCAAGCCCCTCAAAATGTAGTTTTCCCAGGCTTCCTTGTGGTCCAGAAGTTAAGAATCCACCTTGCAATGCAGGAGACATGGGTTCAATCCATGTTCTGGAAAGATCCACATGCCATGGAGCAGCTAAGCCTGTGTGCTGTAACTATCGAACCGGAGTTCTAGAGCCCACAAGCCGCAACTACTGGGACCTGCACAACTGAGATCGTGTGCTCTGCAGCGAGAGAAGCCAGTGCAATGAGAAACCTGCACACGCAGCTAGGGAGTGCCCCCTACACCCCCACCCCGCTCTGCAGCTAGGGAGTGTCCCCTACACACACCCCACCCCGGCCCCGCTCTGCAGCTAGAGAAACGAAGGTTTCTCCCCATGCAACAACGAAGGTCCTTGAAGCTCTTGACTGTTTGTTTCTTCCTGGTCTTGCGTCCCCTCTCTTCCCTAATTAGCAACTGCTTGAATCTGCCCTTTGGGACTCAGGGAAGGTCACGGAGGCTAAAGGAAGTCTATTTCCTATAATCAAAGAAATGGGGGTGGTGCGGCACAGAAAGGCTTTGTGCCCAAGAGCCCCCAGGGCTCTGCTCAGCATAATTCGCCAGCCCAGTTGAGTTTATGATTAACATCTTTATTCAAAACAGTTGTTTCCTTTTCTCATCCAACATCTGTTCTTCTCAAGCTTGGGGAGTACCAAAGAAAACTGGGGGCAAGCAGTTGCTAATTCTGGAAGGGAGGGGATGCGAGACCAGGGAGAAACAGTCAAGAGCAGCCTTGGGGCAAGGTCCTTGGGGCAATTTCCATCAACAGATACACACAACAGTATCTTCGAGCTGTTTTGCAGATACTGAGGGGCTTCCCAGGTGGCGCTAGTGGTAAAGAACCCACCTGCCAATTCAGGAGACACAAGAGACGTGGGTTTGATTACTGGGTTGAGGAGATCTTCTGGAGTAGGAAATGGTAACCCATTCCAGTCTTTTTGCCTGGAAAATCCCCTGAACAGGTTGGTTACAGCATCATACCAAGGAACATCGTTAAAAAAAATCATTGGCATCATACCAATGAAAATCAAACAAATATGTCAGCTTGAGTGTTGTAGGTCTGCAAGAGTACTTGAGAAAAGCTTAAAGAGGAAAAGGGCCAATGGGCATCGAAGGGAGGTCAGATCTGAGAGTAGGGTGAGGGGAAGACGTTCCCAGAGAAGAGGAGAGTGGAGTCCCTGGAGGGGACTTTGAAAGTGGGACACAGAGCTTGGCCAAGGGAGGTGAAGCAATGAACTTCAGCACAGTTGTCCTCACATGCTGTCTAGGAGAACCTGACAAACAGAAACACCAAATCCCAGGCCCTAGGTTTGGAAAGAATGGGTTAGGAGCATGTGAAGGGAAAGAACAGAGGCCTAGAGTCAGTAAGGCTGACTTCAAATCCATCTCTCCTCATCCAGCAAGACCCCTAAGATGTCAAACCATCTGCAAATGCCTAAAACAAAATACATAATTAATACCTGCCTCTTTACCCTAGCGATGCTTCTATGGCTGAATTCATCACACTGTTGACAATTTTGTGATTGTTGTTTGTTTGGATGTTTATTGTCCTTGTTCAACTGTGAGTTTATCAAGTTCAGGCTCTGCATCTCATGCATCTTTGTACCTTTGGCATCTGTAGGGCACCTGCCCCCAGTCAGGTACCTGACTGCTCTTTAAAATCCCATAAGAAGCACTTAAAAATGTACCCTCTAAGATTCTGACTTAATTCATCTGGAGTGTTTAAATGTCTACTGATTCCTGGAATTTCCTGGAAGAAATTTTCCAGAAGGAAACCGAGGCTGTCCACCCAGATGTGGTCATTTAAAGCACAGAGAGAAATCCAGGTCCTGCAAGTCAGGGACTTGCCTGTTACAGGAGCATCCACTGCCCATTTTGGTAGAATGCTGGACACTGACTTGGCAGGCCTGGCAGAACTTGGCCTTGAACCAGTGCGGTTCTTCTGTGGCCCCAGGCCATGCTTGCTGGGGAAGGGGGCACTTACTCCACCCCAAACAAGGGTCCCAACCCCACCTGTCTCCTATCTATGTCTATGAGCCTTTTGCTCTAAAGCAGTCAGGTGCTGTTTGTCTCTCTCAGGAACTCTGGTCTCTATGGTTTCCCTCCATCCGCCTGCAGCTCTCTTGTACATCCACAGTGGGTCTTCTGCCGGCTTTACAGAATAAAGCTTGAAAGGTAAGAGAATCGTTCATGTGATTCCTGCAGCTTTCTGTAGCGTCCTTGGAAGGAGGAATGCCAGAAAACCCACCCAGTCTTCTTTCCTATTCTCACCCACTCCACATATTAGCTCCTCCCTGGAACTCCCTAGAACTTTCTCCAACTGCCTCCCCAACGACCAACCGTTGCCTCCTCTGCTGGCGACTCCAGGAGCCTTCCCTACACTCTCCGTCGCTCAACACTGCCAGACTCTGATTGGGCCTTAAGGGCCCAGACTCTGGGGCATCCTGGAGGGAACTTTCTCCCCACCTCCTCCAGCCCTGAAACCTGCCAAGATTTCTCATCTCCCCGCAGCCTCCTCCCCACAGCTCCCACACTGCTCTGGGTAAGTGGCTGGACTCTTCTCCTTGGCATGGAGTATGAGATGTGAGGCCAGGACTTTCCATAAGGACCAGCCAAAGAGACAGAGAAACCTCAGGAATGAGAACTGTGGCCTGGAGGCCTTAAGGAAATTCGTGTTTAGGGTGGTATCATCAATTTCTTCACTCTAGTATGATTTGAGGCTTGTTATTCGTGGCTTTTCTATGCTTGTTTCTGAGCATCAAACATTTCTTTAACTTTCCCAGAAATGGCTCTTGGGTACATAAATCACTCCTGGAGTTCTGTGCTGGGAATTGGCAATACTAATGGGATTAGCATTACTGATTTAGTTCAGACAGGCCTTACCGAGGAAGGAAATAACAAGACTTGGGAAGTTACCTTTCTATGTGGGGTCCTGATTTCCCCATCCAGAGAAAGAAGGACCTCAGGCTGATCCTGAGAACTAAAACCCAAGGTGAAAGGTTGTAGTCTTCTTGGGTTTTTTCTGAGCATGTGTCTTGTCTGGACCTGCATATGGCTTTTTCAGTTCTTCCACTTATACAGCTACTTTTGAATGTCTTAATTTCCCCAAAAGTCTCACCCTAGTTTCTGCTTAGGACTTTAGATTGTCTTTTATGGGTGAGAAGTGAAGTGAAAGTTGCTCATTCTTGTCCAACTCTTTGCGACCCCATGGACTATACAGTCCATGGAATTCTCCAGGCCAGAATACTGCAGTGGGTGGCCGTTCCCTTCTCCAGGGGATCTTCCCAACCCAGGGATTGAACCCAGGTTGCAGGTGGATTCTTTACCAGCTGAGCCACCTGGGAAGCCCTTTATGGGTATTTACTCATAATTTAATTTGGCCCGCCAGGCTCATCTGTCCTTGGAATTCTCCAGGCAAGAATACTGGAGTGGGTTGCCATTTCCTCCTCCAGGGGATCTTCCTGACCCAGGGATCGAACATATCTCCTATGTCTCCTTCATTGGCTGGAGGATTCTTTACCACTGATGCACCTGGGAAGTCCCACAAAAGAACACATACAGTGTAATTCCACCTATATGAAATGTCCAGAATAAGCACATCTATGAAGAGAGAAAGATTACTAGTTCCCAGGTTCTGAGAGAGGAAGGAATAAGGAGTCACTGCTAATGGATTCTCTATGCTTCTTTGGGGGTGATGAACATATTCTGGAATTATATAATGAGGATAGCTGCACATCCTTTAGTGATTTTTATACTAAAATCCCCACTGAACTGCACATGTTAAAAAAGTGAATTTTATGTTATGTGAGCATATTTCAATGTTTTTAAAAAGGAGGAAGGAAAAAAATGACTGAGGGGGAATTTGGTCACTGCAGTAGAGAAACTCCAGAAGGCAGAGAGGGAAAAGTTGAGGAGGGAGGGGAAACATGAGAGTCTGTGTCTGGGTGGAGAAAAAGCAGGGGATACTTGGGCAGTGATGGGGTGTCAGGCACAGAGGCCTGGAGGAGGTAGAGGAGGGTAAAGCATTCCGGGAGCACTGGTTCAATAGATCTGGGTACCTAGAGAAACCGGGATACCTCAGGAAGCCAACGGTGTGGCCTGGTTGATGGTGCTGGGAGGTGGTCGTCAGCCCAGGTGCCTGAAGGAAGAGAAGGCAGCTTCAGGGGTGGGCACTGAGGGGGCTGGAGTTCAAAAAGACAAGTCTTGTGAATTCCCCAAGGAAAGGATCAGATTCAAAAACACCAGGAACCTCTGCATTCTGTCAGATCTCTCTGTACAAAAACAAGCCAGAGAAAGTTAGATAAATAAGCAATGGGGATCCAGGGCCTAAGGCCAGCCGGAGAGGTTACTTTCCCACTGGTATTTATAGGGAGTTAAGAGCTATTGAGTAAACATGAGGACCATCAGAAACAGAAGTGGCAAGTTTGTCAGGCATTCAAACAAGCATCTAGACCCACCAAGGGCTGCCTTGGAAAACTAGACACAGACTAGGCATTGCCTCTGAGACACTGGTAGGCTGGGGGGTGGGCAGACTATAAGCAAATTACTAAGTATAAATAGCTACAAAATAATTTTACTAACATAGGAGAACAGTAAGGAAAGGAGTAAAATGCTCTGATTCTGTATAACAGCAATCTAATGGAGTCTGGGAATCAGAGGAAGTTTCTTTGAGGAAATGACACTTCCGGATCCCCCAAGGGGGAACGGGAAGGGGCAGCGTAATACTGGAAGGCCCTGGGGCGGGAAGGAGTTTGAAGGACAGGCAGAGAGTAGAAAGAGGTGGCTAGAGAGGCAGAAAGATCCAGATTTTCAGGGCATTGTGGGATACCTGGAAGATTCCAGGCTTTATTCTAAGAACAAAGGGGCTAGAGAGGAACAGGTCAGGGCACAGCAGAGCAGAAAGAGGTGTCAGGAGAGGGAATGGTTAAGGAGCATGGAGTCTAGAATCAGAAAGTGAGGATTCAAATCTCAGGTTGGCCACCTACTACCCATGTAACCCGGGTGCAAGTTCTCTAGCTAAATCTCTCTGTGCCTCACTCTCACCCTCTGTACAATGGGATCATAATAGTACCTACCTCATGAGGATTATGGGGCTTCCCAGATGGTGCTAGTGGTAAAGAATCCCCCTGCCAACAAAGGAGATAAAAGAGATCTGGGTTTGATCCTTGGGCCCAGAAGATCCTCTGAAGGAGAGCATGGCAACCCACCCCAGTATTTCTTGCCTGGAGAATCCCATGGACAGAGGAGCATGGTGGGCTACAGTCTGCGGGGTCTCAAAGAGTCAGACATGACTGAAGCGACTTAGCCAGCACACATGAGGATCACAGTATGGAATAAAACACATATCATCATGAGAACTCAGTGCTAACAGCCTGGTGCTCACTGAATAAGGAGGAATCGCTGACTCGAGCAGTCTCCCCAGGAGCAATCCTGCCCCTTGGACTCACTCCCACCTCCAGACAGCCATTCATCCTTACTGGGGTTAAAGGCTGCTGACACCCAGGAGAGTTCTGGCTTCTCTCGTGACTGTCACTCTGAAGACTGGAGCCTCTCGATCTTGGGTGATCATTCTGGCACTACCATCCTCTGACCTGGGCTGTCCTGTGAGCTCCATGAGAGCAGGGACCTTGCTCAGACTATGCCCCACAGCCACAGGGCTTGGCACATAGGAGGTGCTCACACCTGCTGGTGAGACAGACTGGGAATGAATGGATGAAGAGATGGATGAGTCTATGGAAGAATATTTACACTATCCGTTAATTACTGAGCATTCCCTATGCGCCGGACTCCTTACTGAGTGCCTTATATAATTCATTTCATTTTATTCTCACAACCATCTTATGGGGAAGCTACTCAGAGACACTCTCCAGTACGGGAGGCCTTGGGAAGGATCTTTGGGGGAGCCCAAGTCATGCTTCAGAGAGCCTGATCACTGAGAAATGTGTTTAGTTTATAGCCCCAAAGAAGGGCTTTTTGCTGGACGTTGGATCCTGGAAGTAGGAGTTCAACCAGAAAGCAAGCTCAGCTGAAAATGATTTCTTCAACGATCGAGCTGTGTAGACTGCAGAGCCACGGTCTCACCTTCCTTAGACAGGCACAGGGAATAGATCATACTTGTTTTTGAAAAGAGGTGCTGCATCCTAGGTGGCGCTAGTGGTAAAGAATCTGCCTCAAATGTAGGAGACATAAGAGGCACAGGTTCGATCCCTAGGTTGGGAGGATCCTCGGAAGGAGGGCATGGCAACCCACACCAGTGTTCTTGCCAGGAGAATCCCATAGACAGAGGAGCCTGGTGGGCTACAGCCCCTGGGGTCACAAAGAGTCAGACCCGACTGAAGCGCAGCACACAGACACACACATCTAGAGAGGCATGGGCCCCCCAACCATGTGGTTTAGCTCAGAGCGGAGCCCAGGAGTCCCTGGTCCCCCACGCCCCTCCCAAGGTGTGAGAACTGCCTTGGATCTTTCCCTGGCCCCGCTCTGGTTCCAATCAGAGCCCCGCACACTCCAGCCTGCCGGCCTGTTCCCCAAGGGAATGCAGACTGCCCTGGGGTCCCCGCTGAGCTGTTCGGTGCAGCTCAACCCCAAGGCCCCCCTCCCTCCCAGGACAGCGCTGTGCATGCACCCCCATCCTGGGCAGCTCTGCAGGCCGTCTTCTCCAGGGACTATTATTTTGGGAGAGTGCTGAGTTCAGCACCACCATAAGGTATAACTGGACGCGCCCTGGTGTCCTCAGCTGGCCCTTCGGAGCTGTCCTGCGGGCCAGGCAGCCCCACCCACTGGAGCAGCGGCCCTTCCTACACAAGGTCACTGCGTTCAACCATGACCCCCACCCCACAGCCCTGAGGCCATCTAGACAGGCAGCAGAGGAGCTGCGGGCAAGAGAAGCAGAGCTGTGCCGGGGGCACTGCCCAGCCTCACTCCTGCCCCCAGAAAACCCAGCAAAGGTAGGCTCTCAGGAGCACCCCCAGGACCCAAACCGTGGGGCCACCAGCCTCCCAGGGGTTTGCCTTAAAGCCAGAGGGGCAGGCTGGCCCTCAGCCAGCTGACTGCACGAGGGGAAACTCAGGGTAGGAGGTGTGCCCAGGACGAGGTGGGCCGTGCGAGAGGCTTAGATGAGCCCTCCTGCTCTGCCGTCTGCTCCCTGCCCCGGGCAGCAGCGGGAACGAGCCACAGCACAGCCCTGCATAGACGGAGGAGGGGCCGAGGCCACGGCTGTAAACTGAATCCAGCTGGGAGGAGGCCCAGGGCTGCCCAAGGGACTTGTGTCCGGGTGGCGGATTAGCTGCCGGAGCCCAGGCTGTGCCCGCCCTTCTCCCTGCCGAGCAGAGGGCTCTCTCCCCACCAGGTGGGCCCCCTGGGGCAGGGGCTGGGGGTGGGAAGGGCACCCCCCTGCAGAGGGCCCAGCAGCTCTGAAGATTCCTTCCTTTCCAGGTGCCCATGGGCTGGACCATGAGACTGGCCACAGCAGCCCTGCTCCTGGGCCTCGCGGCGGTGGTCACTGGAGAGGAGGAGGACAATGACTTGTGTGTGTACGAGGCCCTGCCTGACAACGACGCTGTCCTTTGCAAGTAAGGCTGGGTGCAAAGGGAGGGGGGTCTCCGGGAGTCAGGGACCACTGGCTCCCACGACAGAGTCTGTGGACAGGAGACTCGGACTGAGATCGAGGAGAGGACTGTGAGATAGGCCTCTGCCATCAGTCAGAGGGTGGTCCTCTCAACACCAGGGGGGTACCCAGATCTGGCCGCCTCCCCTGGGGCCTCCAAACCTGAGGGGCTGGCCTCACCCTCCCTGCTGGGACCCCAAGAGAGACCATCCCTCCCCTACAGCCTGGAACGCTCCCTTCCCCCCAACAAAGTGGCACTTTCAAGAAAAGTGGTATTTGACAGAGGCTGTGTAACCAGACTCTCCCTGTGTGAGAGGTGGTTGGTTGTTTTTCTCAAACAAAGCCCCAGAAGTGTCAGGACAGGCCAGAGTGGGGCCACTGGACATTGTTCAGAGAAAAGGCTGGGCGTCAGAGGCTGGCTCTGTCCCTTCCAAGGGCACAAGCTTCTCCCCCTCTGTGTCGGAGTCCAGCTCGCTCCTCACCCACTGTGGGTCAGAACCGGTCTTCATCACCCTGGACTCATGGGCCATCCCAGGGGCTGCCCAGGCCACATTGCCCCCAACACCCTCTGCCAACCTGGTGGCCGAGGACGCTGGCGTCACACTGAGGCCGTCGGAAGTAAGAGCGGGAGCTCTCCATCTCCTTGAGTACATTCGAATTCTTACAAACATTAACGTTACTTTTAGAGAGATAAATATGTTTTTCCCTTAAAATGTTAGGCAGCTGAATTCCGCCACCTCCCCCTCCCTGAAAATGGCGCAGATTTTGTTCCTATCAGTTGTAAATCTGGTGGAACAGTGCTGGGTGAAATTTTGTGTGATGGAGGGCGGGCAGGGCTGCTGCTCCTATGTGCGCAAGGTGCCCTATGGAGCAGGACCTTCCCAGGGGGCAGGCAGGCCTTTCCTTTTGGTGGACCGGTCAAGCCCCCCAAGCTGGGGAGGACAGCGGGGCCAAGGCCATGATCACAGCCCCGTGCAGAGAACCTCTGTGCTTCCCGTGTTCGCTGTGGGACACGTGGATGCCACGTGTACGGTCACCATGTGTGAGGGGAACCCGCCGGCACCCCGGCTGCCCTGGGCTCAGTCCTGCAGACACCCACAGGCTGGTCTCCTGGTGGCCTGGGGACCATAGCATATGTCACCCAGTACGTGCCGGGAGTTCTGCCAGTGATTTAGAATCCTTGACCTACTTCATTGTTACCACGAACCCACCAAGTCTGTGTTATCATCCCATTTTGCAGATAGGAATCCACAGAGATTAAATAACCTGCCCATGGTGCTGATACACCTGACCAGTGGCAGAGCTATGATGCAAACCCCTCCCCTACCGCCCCACATCTGACTACACTCCTACCCTTTCCCCACTCACCTTCAACTGCTGACCCTCGTCCAGGGCCCAGAGCATCTCAAGTGAAGGGGATCTGTCTTACAGCAGTTCAAGGGGCTGCTATACCACAGGGCCACAGACTGGGTGGCTTATGAAAAACAAAAAATTATTTCTTACCATCCTAGAGGTGCTTCCCTGGTAGCTCAGATGGTAAAGAATCTGCCTGCAAAGCAGAAGACCCAGGTTTGATCCCTTGGTCGGAAAGATCCCCTGGAGAAGGGAGTGGCAACCCACTCCAGTATTCTTGCCTGGGAAATCCCATGGACAGAGGAGCCTGGCAGGCTACAGTCCATGGCGTCTCAAAGAGTCAAACACACCTGAGGGGCTAACACACAGATTCTGGAGGTTGAGAAGTCCAAGGTCAATGTGCCAGCAGATTGTTTGATGAGATCCCACTTCCTGACTCATAGATGGCTGGATTCTTGATGGGTCCTTGCAGATTGGAAGGGGTGAGAAGGCTCTCTGGTAAGCCTTTTCTGTCCTATTCATGAGAACCTCCCCTCATGACCTAAGCACCTCCCAGTGGCCCCACTTCCAAGTTTCGTTACCTTCAGGGCTAGGATTTCAACATATCAATTTTCAGTTCATTGCAAGTAGTCATTCTCAGGACTTCTTAGAAGACACTAGCAGATCCCCAGTTTGAGAACTTAATCGACTTCCAGCATTAAGCTTGCATGCTAGGACACGAGTTTTTGACTGCAGATCATCATTGCAAGAGGGAAGCTTTGACTTTATGACTGTTGAAGATTCTTTTTTTGTAAAAGATCCAGGGGATCTTCCTGATCCAGGGATTGAACCTCAGTCTCCAGCATTGCAAGCAGATTCCTTACCATCTGAGCCACCAGGGAAGTTCATTAAAAGATCATCACAGAATGAGAACATGAAAGAACGTATCAGACTCCGAAGTTGAGATCACGACCTCCTGTTCTGTGCCCCCATCCCCAAGGATCCTGCTCAGTTCAGGCTCCTAACCTTGCTGAGAGACTCCCCTAGAGAAACGCCTCCTCTCCCAGGTATTGTTAGAATCTAACAGGGAATTCTTGAAGTTAGCACTCAGTACCTTAAAGTATTAATCTATAAGGGAGGAATTTCTTGTACTGTGACAAGCAATGGAGAAATATTGTTAAGAGAAAAGTTCTAGAATAATACCTTACCTATGCTTGAGGGGCTTCCCTGGTGGCTCAGATGGTAAAGAATCGGCCTTCAAGGTGGGAGACCCAGGTTGAGAAGATCCCCTAGAGAAGGGAATGGCAACCCACTCCAGTATTCTTGCCTGGAGAATCCCATGGACAGAGGAGCCTGGCGGGCTACAGTCCATGGGGTCACAAAGAGTCGGACACGACTGAGCGACTTTCACTTCACTCTTGAGGAAGACAGACTAGGCCAATAAAACCACTGAGAGTCAGAACTCTAGGTTCAGTCACAGACATGAAAGAACCAAAGTCATCCAACCCCCACCCAGTGGGTGAGTCCACTCAGGCCATCTCTCCTTGCTGCCTTGGCCCCAGTGATCCCAGCAGACTCTCAGGGACACGACCTGCTTCCCAAAGCCCTCTCTTCTGTACTAAAAACCTCCCACATCATGGAGGGCAACCTTGTGTCAAGGCTTGTGACTGGTCACAGTCACCCTTGTGACTGCCCTTCCTCAACTTCACCCCCATTCTTCCCGGTTTTGCCCCAGGCGCTGCATCGAACAAGCCTAGTCTCTGTGTCCCTGGAGGGTCCTTCCGATGTTTGGAGACAGACGTCATGGCCATCCCCCAGACCCCCACCTTCACCTGCAGTTTTTTCCTCTGAGCCTCCACCTCTCATCCTTCAATTCTTCCTTGGGTGTCTTGTTCTGGGCCCTTGCTTTAAGGGAGACTTGGTGGGAGATAGACCCACCTGTCCACACTGAGAACCACACAGCAGGGAGTGGGGTGTCCCCCGAGTCCCCAAGCGCCTCTATGAATGCAGCCTTTCCTCCATGGACCTTTTTGTCTCCCTTGCTTTTGGGGCAGCTGGGATTCTGAGCCTTTTTCATCCCCAGAGAGCTGTTTTTCTCTGATCTGATTCTTACGATGCTAAGTGACTTCCGTGAACGTTCAGTCAAGGAAGTGCAGACAAGCCTATGCACTCCTTCTCTGTTGCTTACAGCCGAGTTCCCCAAACCTCACAGTGGCACACATTTATCACCGCGGTTTCTCTGGGCATGGCCCAGCTGGGCACCTCTGCCCAGGTTCTCAGGAGGCTGTGGTCCAGCTCTCGGCCCATGGTGATAGCCTCATCTGAAGAATGAGACTTGGAGGCAACATGCGGGCGTCAGACCCTGGGCTGACAGTGCCCTGTGCATATGATGGGGACCTGGCTGGATGGACCTAAGTCCTGGTCCCCTGGCATTCTCTGGGGCTTTGCTTGCATGCTCAGTCGTGTCTGACTCTTTGTGATCCCATGGACTGCAGCACGCCAGCCAACCCTGTCCATGGGATTTTCCAGGCATGAATACTAAAGTGGATGCTGTTTACTGCTCCTGGGGATTGTTCTGACCCAAGGATGGAACCTCTGTCTCCTGTGTCTCATGCATGCAGGCATATTCTTTATTGCTTGAGTCATCTGGGAAGCCCCCTCAGGGGCTTTAGGCCTGATCTCAGAGAGGCAGCAGAGAGCAGTGGCTAGAAGCGAGATCTTAGTTCCCTGCCCAGGAATTGAACCTGGGTAGCCTGGATAAAAACCAGGAATCCTAGCTGCTAGTCCACCACTGGCTAAAAGCGGAAGCAAAATTCCCCTGGCCCTTGCCCCCCTCCACTGAAAAATGCATTTCTCAAGGAGGCAAAAACTGTAAAACCGAGTATGAAGTTTATTATTAGAGACACAGCACAACAACTGGGAGAGAGCACAGATAAACAGCGTGTTTAGTTAAGACAGAAGCAAGGCAGAAACGCACCCGGAGAGAAAGGGTGTGGGCGTCTCCCCTAGTGAGGAATGCAGTAAAGAGGCGGTTAAGTCATTTATATAGGGCAGTTCTTCTGGGTCTTTGTTTATCTTTGGCCAATTACCTGATTTCTTTTTCTACAATTGACCTGCCCTAGGACCCTCCCCAGTATCCATGCACAACTGTTCTCCGAGATGGATTCCAGCCCAGAGGCCTATGGGGGAGCCTCAGCATCACCTGCTATGGGGTGTTTCCGCCTTCTTTTTGACCCTCAGGGAGGCTTCCTGTCCATGTGCAGCATCTCGCTTGTCCCATGGAGGGTACATCTGTGACCTCTTGATCTTTCACTCAAACAGGGTTTAACCCTTCTCTGTCCTGCCGTAGCTGTCATCTTAAAGTATCCACAAGAGACAAAGCCTGGCTATTTGCCCTGTTTCTGTTATTATTTCTGTTTCAAAGTACAAACAGGAGGTTGATTGTAAATACCTAACCTGGAGCCTCCTTACGTCCTGTCTCAGGAAATGCAAACAAGAGGCTAGTTGTTAAGTGTCCCACCTGAAGCCCATCAATCTCCTACCTCAGGCCCACTCACAAACATCAGTTTGATGATTTTGCTTAACTATAAGATCAAACCAATCAATCCTAAAGAGAATCAACCCTGAATATTCATTGGAAGGACTGATCCTGAAGCTGAAGCTCCAATACTTTGGCCACCTGATGGGAAGAGCTGACTCACTGGAAAAGACCCTGATGCTTGGAAAGACTGAAGGCAAAAGGAGAAGTGGGCGGCAGAGGATGAGATGGTTAGATAGCATCACTGACTCAATGGATATGAAATTGAGCAAATTCCAGGAGATAGTGAAGAACCGGGAAGCCTGGCGCACTGCAGTCCATGGAGTCACAAGGAGTTGGACACAACTTAGCAACCGGACAACAAGAACACTTAAACATTTGCAGCAATTCTACTGGGACAGAAAAAGGAGACACTTTTGTTCC
This sequence comes from Cervus canadensis, assembly GCF_019320065.1. Classification (NCBI taxonomy): domain Eukaryota; kingdom Metazoa; phylum Chordata; class Mammalia; order Artiodactyla; family Cervidae; genus Cervus; species Cervus canadensis. Next base: position 3,236,292 of record NC_057415.1, on the reverse strand, counting down.
CTCTGGTCCTGAGTTTCCTTCCTCCCCACCTTTGCCCCCCACCCCCGCCCAGTTCTGGGCTGTGGGCTGAATCTCCATCTTTCTGCCAGAAGAGGGTCCCCTCTCTCAGCCTTAGATCTTGATAGCTGCTGTGGCAGGGGGTCATGGCAGAAACAAACCAAAAAGTCCTTAAAATGCTGCCGTGAGGAGAGATGAAAACCCATACTCTAAAACTTCTTCAAAAGTTATTAAAACTATACCACCTGAGGGCTTCCCAGATGGTCCAGTGGTTAAGAATCCACTTGCCAATGCAGGGGACACGGGTTCTATCCTTGGGAACATCCCACGTACTGCGGAGCAACTAAGCCCATGAGCTGCAACTACTGAGCCTGTGCTCAAGAGCCCAGGAGCTGCAACCACTGAAGCGCACGCGCCTTAGAGCCCATGCTCCACGGCAAGAGCAGTCGCTGCAGTAAGAACCAGGAGGAGCCCCTGTCACTGCAGCTAGAGAAAACCCACACGAAGCAACGGAAGACAGAGCCCAGCCAAAAATAAAGTGAATAAATAATAACACTGATAAAGAAAGCGCAAGGAATGGCATATCGAGAGCCTAGGGTAGGGACAAAGGGTCACCCAAAGAAGTGAGTTATCCAACTACTTCTGGGATTTGCAGGCATGGACAGGGTCTTGATTGTTTAAAGGACAGAGAAGTTTGTCCCCATGAAGAAACCTGCGATAACTTGCTAAACCTTTCTTTGTGTAATAAGAACATTCCCGAAAAGCAACATAAAAATATCTTTCTTATATACCCAGCCCTACTTTAAAGACACTGACTAGGTTTGCCTACAGATTTTTTATTTTTTTTTGAAAAGTAAACACTGACAGTAATGAATACTTTCCGACCACGGATAACCTGCCAGGCCCCGTTGTAAAAATCGATCACTACTTTACCCCTCTCACCAACCTGACAAATAGGTATTATTAGTATTCCCATTGTACAGGTGGAGAAACTGAGTCACAAGAAGTCAAGTAACTCAAGCTCCACAGGTCAGACTGAAGCCTTATGCACCCCCAGCTCCCTGAAAACCCCAACACAAGACAACCACCTCCCTCTCTCCACAGGGGCCTTAAGGTTTTCTACCCAGAGTTGGGTAACATCGGCTGCATGATCGTTCCTGAATGCAACAATTACAGACAGAAGATCACTACCTGGCCCGAACCAATCGTGAAGTTCCCTCAGGCCCTGGAGGTGAGTGAGCCGGCCTGGCTGGAGTGGGAGGGTCCCTTTGAGATCCGGGTGCCCTGAGTCTGCTTCTCTGAGTGACAGGAAACCGCGTGCAGAGCCAGCTGAGTCGGGTTTGGCGGTACCAGATGACTTGTTGCCATGAGCGTGTGCCTCCTTTAGAGTAGCCCACCGCCTTGGAGGAGGTTGGGGTGGGTAGCAGGGGCTGCCCGCTGTGAGCTTTGGCGTGGTTCAGAGGGTGCTCCACCCGGGACTGGCCAGGGGATGCAGAGTGTGGCTTAGGAATCATCGGCAGGGACAATGAGAAGGGAGGGATCTATGGGGAGCTCTTTCTCAAGGTGCAGAGTGGCAGGGTTTTCGGAGTAATCTAGATGATTTATAAGGAGCAGTGCTTCTCAGGTGGGCTGAACAAGTGGAGGTCAGTGCCCTTGACTCTTGGGCATCACAGTATGAGACCCATTCAGAAGCTGGCCCCGACTTGCCCAAAATAAAAAAGAGAAACATTCTAGGAACTGGATAGAGCTATTCCTTTTTCTGGAAAATGATCGGTACCATCTTGTTCTGGAAGCTTCTGTTGGTCTGGGGATGTGGTGAGCCCGGGGAAGGGCGATGGGAGGGGAAACAGACCTGCAGTTGTCAGGGAAGCTGCTCCACGGCCTTTGTTGCCGTTTCTTTCTTCTTTGACTCCAGGCTGAGCTCCCAGGGTGTCAGGAGGCGGAGGGTAATCCTTGCTTTGTCTGCGGGTTGTAGTAGAAGGTGCCAATGTCAACCTAGGCACGAGGACTGTGATGTGTTCAGGACTCGAATGGGTGGAGACAGAAGGGTCACGGTCAGGATGTGACCACGGGCCAGCCTTCTGACCCCCCTGAGCATCGTGGCCGGGAGGGAGCACAGAGGGCTCCCTGCCTCCGACGGCCCCACCTGGGGGCTGCCAGCACAGAGCTAACAAGAAGACAGGTTCTCGAGCGGGGGCTGCGAAAACTACTTGGAGACAGAGAGGGAGATTTTTCTTTTCTTTCTTTAGCCATGGCTTGTGGCTTGCGGGATCTTAGTTCTCCGATTTGGGGATTGAGCCCAGGGCCCTGGCAGTGAGACCGCAGAGTCCTGACCGCGGGACCGCCAGAGAATTCCTGAGAGTTTTTTCTTTCTTTAACTGACTTTCAGGGAACAGACACATGGTGATCTGCCTCATAATTTATGAGGCTGAGAACATGAAGCTTTGACAGGCTGTTGTGTCTGCAGTGTTGACAAACATCCTTTCCTCTGGGAAGCTAAGGAAGCTAGTCATGAGAGACTTCCTGGGTGTCCCCTTCCTCGGCCCTCCCAAGCCTGCCACACAGGCACACGCGTATGCATGTACACACACACATGCTCACGTCAGCCCTCCCCGCCAGAAACCCTCCGCCTGGGTCATAACATAGATCGATTGTGGGAGAAGGGGAGGAAACATAAGCCTCTGTGACTGTAACAGGGCGGGAGCCGGTTCCTCCAAGGAAAGGTTAAATGACTCCTCCATGAGACAGGACTCCCGGCTTCACCCTTAATTCACTTGTCCTTAAGAAGTGAAGAGTCTGGACCAAATGCTTTCAGAGCCCAGTGACTGTCCCAAGAGGCGGTCTAAGCCAAGAGCGCCAATCCCAGTGATACTGCTGCATTCCATGTGATGTTGCTGTATATGTCCACTAGATGGCAGTGTAGACTTTCCTGAGTCCCTGGTGCCCTTGGCAGCAGGAAGTTTGAAACCAGTTTGGGAAGCCTTTGCTTCCAGCTAGACCCGATTTGGTCTAGTTGGTACTGATGGTCCTTGGTCATGAACACAAAATGCAAAGAAAATATCACCCCCTCCAGATCCTGAAATCTCCCATCCTGCCTCAGCCCAGAGTGGGGCAGGGGTGAAAACCTGGAGATTTACGAAGGATGCAGAGCTGTGGATAAGAAATCCAAAGAAAGCAGAGATTTCACAAAGGATAGTCTGGCCAAAGTGGTGGAAAGTAAGAAAGGAAAAGTAGAATTCTACTGCTATAGAACTAAAGTTCACAGAAATCTGTCCTTTGAGAGGCAGGTTCAGCTAGAGTGTCCAAAGCTACCACTCGTTGGGTGGCACCCACTTCATGCTGAGCACTGTTCATGCATCATTTCATTTAAAGTGCTCATCAAGTTAAGTATTTATTTAGTCGAGAGTCAGCGGCAAGAGACGAAAGTCCACTCAAACTGGCTTGTGACAAGAAAAAAGAAGGAAGGCATTACTGGTTCACAAACTGAAAACTCAAGGGATAACTTCAGGCGTGGCTGGACCCAGGTGCTCCATCGACATCACCGGGAAGCTATCTGTCCCTTTTCTCTACTTGTTTTTTCTCTGCTGGTTTTGTGTGTAAACAGACTCTTTCCTGTAATGACAAAGATGACTCTATCGGCTTCAGAGGTATGTTTCACTAGTTTATTAACCCACTGGATATATGTTGACCCCATCCGACCATTAGAAGTCCCCATGTTTGTTCTGCTCGGATCTCCTGTTCATCCCTGACCCAAACAGTGATGCTGAGCACCCCATTTCCTCTACAAGGGCTGAGAGCAGAAGGGGGGATGGTACCCCCAAAGGAGCATCAGGGGGCAGGTTTCCAGAAGGGAGACAGGATATTGAGCAGGAGACACGAGAGAAGGTGCAGAGTCCCTTAGAAGTGGGGGCAGGGAAGCCCGAGTCCTTAGCGACAGAGAAGAGGACGAAGGCATTTCCTCTGGGCCCACGGTCTGATGGAAAAGAGCAAGAGGTTGGTTGCCTTTCAAAGGTGATTAAAGCAGCTTACAGGGGACACACCCAGGAAGCCCACCCACGAAGCAAGCCGTGAAGCCCTGGAAGGAGCAGTGCAGTGGACGGGGGACTAGGCTCTGTGCCCAGTAGACGTCTTCCTGCCGGCTCAGGCCCCTTCCCCAGACTTGGACCCTGTACTCCTGCACTCCCCGCCCCTACCAAAATGCTTCCTCCTCTGAGAAGCTTTCCCTGACTGCCTTCCTCTGAGTAATGCTTCCCCACCACCCCCCCACCCTCCCAATCTTTGTTGGGTCTCTTCTTTCTCTGAGCATTTTTCACATCCCCTACCCTCCAAACCCAGCGTTTACTTCCCTCTGTCTTGTACTGTGGTTGCTTATGCATATCTCCTGTAGCATCAACTGATTTATGAGCTCTTGGAGAGCAAGACCATGTGTTGTATTTCTTTGAACTACCCACAGGCCCTACCAGCATCACAGACCTCACGTTGGCTGACTGGGTGACCAGGTGGCCAGATGAATGAAGGAAGGAAGGAATGCATGAACGGTTCATGAATGAACCTCTTGGAGCATCAGCTCTGAGGTGTGGGAGCCCAGTGGTTTGTGCTTCAAGCTGCCGGGTGTCCTGGGGCCTCGGCAGAACCCCAGGCCAGCATTAGTCTCTCCTCTACCAGGATAGGTGGGTGGCTGGGGGTGGGTAGGAGGAAGCAGAAAGAGAAGAGGAAATAGGGTGGGCCCCCTAGAAGGCAGGGTAGCACGGGAAAATAGGCTGGTCCCAGTGCCAACAGCCACAGAGAGCCGAGAGAGGTGAAGAAACAAGAAACTCCCCTCCCCTGGTGCTCTGACGAACATTCAGTGGCGAACATCTTAAAACGCCTCCCCTTCTCAAGCCAATGAAGACCGAAAAGCCCCTGAGAAGCTTCTTGACTGTGGCTTATTCTTCACCTTGAATTTAAACAGCTGGAATCCTTTTGAAGGGAAGAAATTGCCGTTAAGTGGGGAGTGTGCATTGCATTAGAGGGAAGGAACACAGACTGCAGCCGTCCTTCCTGCAGGCCCTTGGCTTTCCAGTCTGTTCTCCACCCCAGCAAGCCAGTGACCCTGAGTGTCCTCCCCCAGGGCCGAGCAGGCGTGTCCTCACGTCACCCGGCGCCTACAGCATCTGTGTGGTTGCCTTTTAGGGACCACCTCCTTGCCCTCATGGGCCGAAGGCAGAGACCCAAGTCTCAGCACAAATCTTACAGAGCCCTGGGCATCTGGAGACATGTGCGTGTGGGGGAGTCAGAGGCCATTGTCGATGAAGGAGGCCTTGGCGCTCCCCAGCCCACTGCCTACCCCTCTTCTTCTTCTAACTTTTTACTATGTACAGAAATACCGCCGATGAACAAGGCTGTGATGTCTCAGGTGGACAGCAAAGGGACTCAGCGTACATACACATGTATCCACTCTCCCCACAAACTCCCCTCCCATCCGGGCTGCTACATAACATCGAGCAGAGTTCCATGTGCTTGTACAGAAGGTCCTTGTTAGTTATCCATTTTAAATATAGCCATGTGTACACGCGACCATAAGTTCATTCTCTAAGTGTGTGAGTCTTTTTCTGTTTTGTAAGTAAGTTCGTTTGTATCATTTCTTTTTAGATTCAGCATATAAGGGACATCACACCATGTTTCTCCTTGGCCTGACTCACTTCACTCAGTGTGGCCCTCTCTAGGTCCACGCAGGTTGTTGCAAATGGCATCATTTCATTCTTTCTAATGGCGAATATTCCATTGCATAAACGTCCCACACCTTCTTTATCCGCTTATCTGTCGATGGACATTTAGATTGCTCCCATGTTCTGGCTACTGTAAACAGTGCTATGATGAACACTGGGGTGCGTGTATCCTTTCAGATCCTGTTTTTCTCTGGATATATCCCCAGGAGCTCCCCAGAGCAGAAAAATGGGAGCTGCTGCCGTCCTGAAATGACTAGGACACAGGGCTGCCGACTCCCGGGAGCATCCATGATGGATTGGCAGATCCACCTGGCTCGTTTTCTAAAAGATGCTGAGAGGGAACGTGCCCATGTGCAGGGGGCAGCCAAGCCCAGTTGCTCCTGGGGCAGCGGCCGGTGCACAAGTTGTTGAACCACAGGCACCCTATTAGTGCTGCAAACTCAAAGATAAACAGGACCAGCCCTCAGCTCCCAGCCTAAGGTGGCGAGACAGACGCATGGAGGATATGCATGCATGTCCCTGCTCTCAGGGACACCGTGTCAGTGCTTCAGGAGAGGGACCTCAGGCACCTTGAGGGCCAGGGAGGGCAGCCAAGCTGAGCCGGGGCCTGGAGATGCTTCCAGGAGGTGACGCTAAGCTGAGCTCTGCGGGTGACAGACAGGGAGCCGGGACAGCTGAGTGAGGCTGAGGCTCCGGAGGGGGCAGGACCACACTCTGAGGGGGGCCACAGAGCTGCTTCATGGGCGCTGGCGTGGAATCCAGTCTTTATCTGGAAGCCAGGCTGGGGAAGTGGGAAGGTCACCATTTGATTTTCAGGCTGGTGCAGGTGATCAGATTAGCAATTCAGGAAGGTCCCTTGGGCAGGCCACCCAGGTGCCTGTGGGAGGGTGGGAGAAACACAAGGCTGGAGGCAGGGTGAGCCTGCTGAAGCAGAGGGTGATGGCGTGGACCGGGGCCGGGGTCTGAAGGTATAAAGGCGGTCAAGTTCACTGGGCTTGGTGAAGGCGGAGGAATGGGGATCACCAGGAAGGAGACAGCCAGGACAGTCGTCGGGTTTCTGCGATAGGCAGGCAGGTGGCTGAGGGTTAAGCTGGGCATGTAATTTATCTCCCAAAACAAGACGTTTTGGAGAGTGAAGGGAAGGTGCTGTTAATAACGATTGGGGGGGAAGGGCAATATTGGGCACCGTCCCTACAGCGGTGCTGTCACCAAACGAGGGACACGGGAGAAGGTTTGGATCCACAGGGACCACTGGCCGTGAGTGGCAGCAGCTTTGCATCACCAAGGCCCCTGTGTGCACCCAGTGAGCGGATCAGTCTAACACTAAGAAGAGAAGGCAAGGCTGGAGGCCTAGCTTTGGGTCCTTGGCATCTGGGGGCGCAGGGTGGAGTGTTCCAGGAAGCTGGGATTCTCAGGGGGCTGGGGAGGATATGGAATGGCCAGCAGCAGCCAGCCGGCAGAGGTCAGGTCAGACTGGTGAGGGAGAGGTTGCTGAAGGGCCAGGCTGGAGAAGAGCTGTCGGATTTGTCAAATTCCCTGGTGCTGCTCTCCAGCAAGCACGAGAGGCGTTTCAGGGCAGTGGGCCTGGGGAGAAGGTCAAGTCAGGACACGGTACAGAGTCTACTGGAGGGGGTTCACCCACGTGATGCTTCACACCTGCGATGCTTTAGGGAAGAATTAATTAATGAGGTGCAACTGCAACCCAGTGCCAGGCACATGACAGAAGTGTAATAAATAGTATAGCTTGTCATACAATAAAAGGCTGCTTTGTAGTCTGAAGGGTAAAGGGCACAGAAGAAGGGTTGGGCTCCTGGAGGCTCTGAGAGGAGCCGGTGAGGTGGTAACAGAGAAGGGGGCTGATAGGTGGAGACAGGCCTGGGAAGGCAGGTGGGCAGACCACCCAGCATCCAGGTAAGGATGCTTGCGTGGAAGAGAGCCTGCTCACGTGTCATTTTATCCTTTGTCCTTGGCTGAAGGCTGCTAAAATCACCCCCACTCTGTCCTACCCCAGCCCGCAGCCGCCCAACCATCTTTTTGGGGGGTGCCTCTGGCCACAACAGGGCCAGGTGAAAAGAACAACGTTCATGGCCATCTCTAACCTTTGCAGTTAGAGTCTGAGGTCGTAGAGAAACTTCCTCTGCAGGATTTCACATGATCCTCCTAGCAATGCTGGGAGCTAGGCCAAGTAGGGATTATCCCCACAACTGCAGGATGAGAGACACTTCCCAAGGTCAAGGTCAAGCTCGCCCAAGCTGGGGAGTGGAGGAATCGGCCCTGGATAACAGGTGTCCTGCCTCAGTTCACTGCTCTGTCACCTTCAAGACGTTGCTTCTCAAATGTACCCCGAGTCTCAGAGAAGGGTCCTGGGTGTCCACGTGGGACTCAGGGTGTCATGCACGCATCTGTTTCCTAGCAGATCCTGCCCCCCTGCGGGACATTGTCCCAGGAGCCAGTTGTTGTTCAGTCGCTCAGTCGTGTCTGACTCTTTGAGACCCCATGGACTGCAGCACACCAGGCTTCCCTGCCCTTTGCCGTTTCCTGGAGTTTGTTCAAACTCATGTGCATTGAGCCAGTGATGCCATCCAACCATCTCATCCTCTGTCGTTCCCTTCTCCTCCTGCCCTCAATCTTTCCCAGCATTGGGGTCTTATACATTCCTGCCCACGAGGGGCATCTTGTAGCTGTCAGTCATTGTTAAGAGGATGACCTCAGGAGCCCTTCCATGGCTGATGTTTTGCTCCTGGGTGCCTTCATTAGGGAGCTTCTTGGCCTTGACCTTCATTTCCAGTCCTCTTTATCCACCAACCACCTTTTCCATCGTCCTACTCTCTGCTCCAGGGTTTACAGAAGCCCTGGTCAGACCTTTCTATAAATCCGCCCATCCCCAGTCCACAGGGATGTTCCTGGGAGCACCGGCAGACAGGGTGTTTGTTCAGTGACTGAGCCTCTGATGTCGGCTGAGAGCTCCCGGTCAAGTGCTGGGGAAACAGGCTCCAGATGTTTTTCAGATCAAATAATGTTCCTTTGAAAACACTGTGTGGGCTGCTTCACTGAGGGGGCAGATGGGGCCTGAAAGGCCAGTTCTGTGGGTTTGCATCCGGGTTTAAAGAATAAAGGTCACTCAGCCAGTGCTTGTTGGGGTCCAGGGTGGGGTGGGGGTGGGGGGTCGCCGCAGGCTTGGGATCTGTCCTCGGTGGTCTGCTGGGAGTGTGGGCAGAAGTCTCTTGGATTTTAAAATCGCTGCACAGCCTTTATTGGAGCCGTTTAGAGGGACAAACACATGAACTTTGAACGCCCTGCAGTGACTTTGTAGGCTCTTGCTGGAGAGGGGGAGGTGGCTTTACAGAGTTCGGAGAAAGACTGTGAGGAATTTTAAATGAGGCATAATGTCCTTTATTGTTCGTTAACACTTGCGGGCTGAGGGGTAAGTGGGGAGAGGAGGAGGTGGGGAGGGCATCTGCTAGGAAGGGGCCCCCACTGCAGTCTGAGCCCTCGCCAGGCCACGGGTCTGAGAAGAATGGGAGCTGGGGTGGCTGCTGGGGGTTGGGGCCTGGCAATGTCAAGTGACTTACAGCAAAGAGACAGGGTGAGGGGACAGGGAGCGTGCAGAAATGTGAAGAAATCAGGGACGGTTTGCTCCCCACCTGCAGGTCTGCCCCGACAATCCAAGGCAGAGTCAGGAGAATCCATGGGACATGCTAATTCCCAGGTCTGAGTTCTGCCCGTGACATTGGGCATGCGGAGACTCTAGACGCCCCCGTAGGGGCGGACAAGGCCCAGAGGCCCAGGAGGGAGCAGGGCCTGCCCGGCTGGTAGGCGTGGCTCTCCAGGCCCCGCGGGTTGGAAGGCGGAGCTGGCCTCTTCGCTCTCCCGAGGCTGCAATTCCAAGAGCTGACACCAGAGGGAGATAGACGACCGTTATCCCGCCCCATCGAGGTGAGCGGGCTGGGTGACCAGGGTCTCAGGGACAAGGAGGCAACGGCCAGCGCCTTGGGATGGTTGAGACTTAACCTGGGAATGGAGAACCTGAGGGTCCCTGATTTGGGTCTAGTGTGCAAGCCTCCACACTCCTTGCTCACCTCTCCTGGGCCAGCTGGCTGTGGGTATGCCCTTCTATTCAAATACAAATAGCCTGGAGTGGAATTCCTGACACTTGGCACCACTAACTTGAAATGCCCTAGGGGCCAGGCTGGTAGAATGGTGGGTGAAATAACTGGTTGGAAGGCGAGGAAAAGGGCAAAGGCAGGCCCTCACATCCCAACTGGTAGTAAAAAGTTATTTTAAATTGTGCTGGTTCATCGCCTGCAGACTTGACCTGCAGAGTCAGAATGGTCTGGCGGGACTGAGAGCTGCCGGCTGTGAGAGCTGATTTTTCCATTCACAGAGCGCTTGAAGCCCCAGGGTCGGTCTGAGAAGCTTGTAGGTCCCTGGCCTTGCACAGACCTCATCTCACACCCTAATCTGTTGCTCGTAACACCATGACTTTGGGCAAGTTGCTTCTCGCTGAGATTCCTTTCCCTCACCTTAAAATGGGTATAAGATCCACTTCTGGTAAGATGAGGGACCAGTTGGTCCATGCCAGTCTCTTCCTGGTCCATCAGTAGCGTTTGGTCCACTTGGTCACCTCTTCCTCGTAGATGCATGTTTTTCACCTGGCTTCAGGCACCCACACACTCCTACCTGTTTCTAGTTCTTCACTTCTTGATCCTCTCTGCCGGGTGCTCCTCCTCCCACCAGCCTCTCCTCGCGGGAGACCCCAGGCCTCAGTGTCCAGTCTTCTTGTCATCTTTATCTGCAGTTCATCACTCGCTGGTCTCACCCAGTGTCATCTCTGTAAATGCCATCTGCATGCTCTCCTCCTCACACGGCCAGGGGGCATCTGACAGACCCTCACAGGCAACATATCCAATGCCAGCGCTCTGTCCCCACCCTCCCCAAACACGCACCGTCTGCCATCATCCCCGTCTCGGCACAGAGCTGCCCCAGCCCCAAGTTGTGCCAGCTGGACAGCCTGGCATCCTCAGTAACTGCCCCTTCTCTCCCACCACACATCCATCCCACCAGGAAACGCTTTTGGCTCTGCTTGCAGAATCTGTCCAGTCGCTGACCACTCCTCTCTCCTGCGCTGTTAACACCCTGGCCAGGGCCACACCCTCTCTGCCCGAATTATTCCAACAGCCTCCCCCCTGAACAGCTACCCTGAACATCCAGTCTGTCCTCAACAGAGCAGCCAGAGCGAGCTTTTACATCTCCTGATCAGATCAGCTCATTCCTCTGCTCAGAATCCTCCCATTTCTCCTCAGGTCACCAGAAAGTAAGAGCGAAAGCACTCACAATGGCTTACAGGACCCCATGTGACCTGGCCCACTGTCTCCCCTCTGAACTCAATCCTGCTATCTTCACCTTGCTCGCTGGCTCCAGGCCTCCCAGCATCTCGTCTGCTTCTGGACCACAGCAGTCAGGCTCCAGGGCCTCCGCACAGTGGTTTCCTCTGCCCGTGTCTCTTCTCCCCCTCACATCCTCACATCCTCACCCACTTCGGACGCTGCTTAAATGCCATCACCCCCAGGATGCCTTCCCAGCCCCCAGCCTGGCACTCTGAGCCCCTTCTCTACTTCTTCCTGTCATTTTATCACCTTCTAACCTGCACATCATCCTTCAGTTATTGTGTTTGTGTTTTGGTTGCCTGTCCCCACCCCGACCCCACGGCTAGAATATAAGCTCCCTAAGGGCCAGAATCTTGGGTTTATTCGCTGATGCGTCCCAAGCGCTAGTAGCATCTGCTGCATTGCTGCTGTTGTTCACTTGCCAAGTCGTGTCCAACTCTTTGCAACCCCACGGACTCCAGCGGGCCAGGCCTCCCTGTCTTTCACTATCTCCCGGAGTTTACTCAAGTTTATGTCCATTGAATCAATGATGCTGTCCAGCCATCTTATCATCTGCTTCCTTCTTCTCCTTCTCTGCTACATAGTAGACACAATAAATATTTACTGAATGAAGATTATTGAATGATGGTTGTGAGAGATCATATATATAAAGCCTATCAGTGCCGACACAGGAAGCTTTCCAAAAATGTTGATGGTGGTGGTGGTGGTGATGGTGGTTATAATCATCATGATGATGGTGATGGTGATTATGATAATCTTCTCCAACACTGAGGTGCCTAGTGAATCCTGCAACACGACCGTGGAGGCAATATCTAGAAGATATGGATAAAAGGCAGAGGATTGTAGGGGAGGTTTAGGGGTTAAGAAGAGATAGCAGAAGAGAGCTAGAGATGGAAGGGAAATGTTTTATACCTCATTGGAAAGGAATGGAGCTCCATGACTGGACATGGTGCTATGCAGAGAATAGACACTAGGAAACCTTGGAAGGGTTTCCCAGGTGGCTCTGGTGGTAAAGAATCCACCTGCAATGTAGAAGGCACAGAAGACGCGGATTCAATCCCTGGGTCGGGAAGATCCTCTGGAGGAGGGCGTGGTAACCCACTGCAGTATTCCTGCCTGGAGAATCCCATGGGCAGAGGACCCTGGTGGCAGACTACAGTCCATTGGGTCACAAAGACTCAGACGTCACTGAAGCGCCTGAGCACACACACAGACCTAGGGAATGGATGAGTAAATCCTTTGCCTTGTCAGCACGTGCAGAGATCACTTTACAAACTGGGCAAGCAGCCTTGGCAAAAACTTTGGCGGGGGGAAGGCTAAGCTGAAATAAGGACAATGGAAGGAAGGCAGTAGTCTCCTGAGACTGGACAGAGATGGGCAGTCTGCCACAGCATCTTCTCGGATGGCATCCCTCTGCTCAGGATCACAGCTTCCCACCAGGTATTCACTGACTCCTGGGGCCCTATGGGTGACTGGCTGGAAGAGAAGAGCCATATCTCTGGGAAGCTGACGTTTCAGGTGCCCTCTCCCCCTTAAAACCCCACACCCCCGCCCCGTACCTCTTCTTCATGCAAACCTGGTATTTGGTGAAATGCAAGACCCTGATGCTGGGAGAGACTGAAGGCAGGAGGAGAAGTGGGTGACAGAAGATGAGATGGTTGGATGGCATCACTGACTCAACGGACATGAGTTTGAGCAAACTCCAGGAGATGGTGAAGGACAGGGAAGCCTGGCGTGCTGCAGTCCATGGGTTTGCAATGTGTCAGACACGACTGAGCGACTGAACAACAATAATGCCAGTGAGACTGCCTTTGGTTCTTTCTGCAAGTAGAGTGATGGTTAATTCCAGGTTTGGAGTCGAATCCCTGGATTGCTAACGTGCTCAGACTGAAGCTGCTCGCCAGCTCTCAGGCATCTGGCGCTCCCCATCCTCCACCTCCCCATCTCAGATGGGAAACAAAGCCACGTGAGGTGTGTACCTTTTCCAGCGTGTAATTGTGGAACAGCTATTTCCTCCTCCCCGCTCATTTCTCCCATTCACTAGCGAAAAACCAGGGCTCCGTGGAAAGGTGCTTGCAAGGCTGAGACCTCCTGAAAGGCGGGAGCAGCAGGTCAATTCCTGCATCTCCCTGGCAACAATCTCTGACCTGGCCCTGCCAACTCCAGCCTCAGACAAGCAAATGCGGAACCCCACCTGTACAAGAAATCCAGGTGGTTTAGAGCAGTCAGTGTGAAATCAAAACCACACAGCCATAAAATGGCTGGGAAAGCAACATACAGATAAATGTTCGTCAGGTTGCAGGTTAGGGAGGGTCTGCCTAGGCATAAAAATCAAGACAAAATCAGAAGGGAAAAAAAAAGAGGGATGTGAGTTACAATAATATTTGAAACTTCTGCACTTTAAAAAATGCCATAAACAAAATAAAAATCCAATGACAAACTGAGAGAACATATGTGCCACAAATATGGCAAAGGATTATTATCTTTATTGCATAAAAAGCTCTTGTAAATCGATAAGGAGAAGATGAATATCGCTTAGAAAAGGGGGGCAAAGGATGTTCATAGATGATTATAGACAGAAGAAAGTTTATTAAAAATGTGAGGGGAAAACTCAATTCTACTTATAATTCAAAGACCCATAATTTTTTAAAACAGTATAGATTTTGTTTAAAACTTACCAAATTTGTACTTTGGATTTTTTTTAAGAAGAGTGTAAATTACAGGTAGAAATACAAATTGCTTCAACCTTTCTGGAGGGTGATTTGATAATGCATATTAAAATTATTCACATGTTCATTGCACTTGAACAATAATTTTAGCTCTATGAATTTATTCTAATCTGATTAATGAGACATGCACACAAATTGATGGAAAAGGATGTTCATTGTTGTGTTATTCAAAATAGCAAAAGAAAAAAGGAAAGCCATCTAAAAGTTCAACAATAGATTGGTTAAATAGAATATGTTCTATCCATATGAAAGAGTACCATGTAGCTATTAAAAAATCATGTTCTCGGGGAATATTTAAGGCTATGGGAAAGTCTTACAATATGTTTTTAAGTGAAAGAAACCAAATGATAAAACAGTAATTTCACTATAGTCCCAATTTTCAAAAATTATATCTTTTTATGCATGCATGCAAAAAAAAAAAAAGAACTAGACGTATGAAGAATACATCAAAATGTTAACATTGGATCGCTCTGAGTGGTGGGATTAAGGGTGATTTTTATTTTCTCCTTTACACTTGTCTGTAATTTCCATATGTTCTCCAGTAAATGTGTATTACTTTAATAATAAGGGGGAGAAAAGCTATTTGGGGAGAAAAAAGAGTGAATGCTAAGAGGAAAAGGCTTCAGCTACCCAAATGGTCTGAGTGCTGGTTGCTGTGGAAACTGTAACTTTGAATTGCCCAACTTTTTGTGAATTACTTCCCTGCTCTGCAGGGTTAGAGCTAGGGCTGGATTCAGCATTATCGGGGCAGGCGTGGGCATGTGTCTGGGGAAGGGGGAGGTAAAACTGAGGGGCCCTGCCTCAGGAAAAAGCCCACAGGGGGACCCTGTGTTTCATCCTGGCCCTCTCTCCCCTTCCACGTATGGAGGGACCTGGTGTCCCAAGGGGATTGCTGGGTACAACCTGCCCCATGCCCAGACCTACCCAGGAGCCAAGAAGAAGCCCCCCTGCCTCTCAAAGTGTCCCCAAGTGCCTTGTGGAGTGTTACTATTTCTCATTAATCAGCCTTTCTCCATTCACAGCCCGGCACCTAAGGGATGGGGTCCCAGCAGTGGCATGCGGAGGTAGGGCAAAAACAGCTGATGCATCAGAGCCCCAGGGACCATTTGCTGAAGCAGGGCATCTAAGCCAAGCCCCAGCCCAGGTCAAAGCCTTGACCGTGTGCCCTCTTGCCTGCCTTCTCTTTACTGCCTGGAGGGCAGTCCCTGTTCTGAGCGGGAGTCCAGGATGAAGCACTAGCCCCAGGGCCTTTCAGGAAGCTGGGGGGCTGGGTACCCCGAGTGCAAAGACACTTTCAGATGCCTATTCTCGGAACACGAATGTCTCGCTGCCATTTGTGAATCCTGCTCCGAGCTCTAGGGTGTGGAGAGCTGGTTGGTTTATAGATCGAGGCAGCCACAAGTTGGAATTTTAAAAAGCAATGTGTCCTTTGAGCAGGAGCCCGGGCTGGGGGCTCTGCAGGCTGTCGCTTCGTCCCAGGGACCAGATGGAACTTGTTTTTCTGTTCACTTGGGGGGTTAACCCTTCGTGCACTCCCTCCGCTGCAGTCCCACTCAGGAGTCGCTGCCTCCGGGGCAAGGAGTCAGCTATGAGACAGAATCCACGCATGTGAGCCTCAAAGACATTTATTGGGTATGCCTCATCTTTTCAGTCCCTGGCCTTTGCCGGATTACTTTGTTTTATTTAGCACGATGACATGTGACAGGCACTGTTCTAAGTGCTTTAGAAATACTAACCCACTTACTCTTCTCAGGAGTTATTATCCCAGTCTTCACAAGTGAGTAAACTGAGGCACAGATGGATTAAGAAATTCACCCAAGGTCACACAGCTGATGAGTGATGAAGCCAGGATCTGAAACCCAGCTGCCTGGTTCCCAAATCTGTGTATTTAACCACAAAATCATGGCTGCCTCTCAGATAGTGGATTTGGCTCTTAACAGTTTGAAGCTCCTGGGGTGATTCTTCCCGCTTAAGCTGTGAGAGCGTAAGGCACCATCAGTGAGAGATGGAATTCAGGCCCCAGGCGTCGGTGCCATCCTGGGTCTGTCTCACATGATGCTCCTTCAGGTTTGTCCTTGATTCTTTTTATTTGCGAGCTCTGTGAAATGTAACGAGAGGTCCAGGCTTCAGTGCCCTGCTCCATGCCCCTCACAGCCTGTGTGAACCCAGTGTGACCTGGGGGCCTGGAGTTTCTGCTGGAAAAACCTTCACGTCACATACAGTTTTTCATACAGAGAATGAGCTGGTTGGATGGCATCAGCGACTCCATGGACATGAGTTTGAGCAAACTCCGGGAGATGGTGAAGGACAGGGAAGCCTGGCGTGCCGCAGTCCATGGGGTCGCAAAGAGTCAGACACGACTGAACAGCAATAACAGCATACAGTTTTCCTGCAGCGGGGGTCCTGCGGTCTGCCTTTGGGCGGGCTCTCTTGCCTGTCTATGGAGCAGAACCACGGGGCTCTGTGAACCTTTATGACAGACTGGGACCCCAGCAGACGGAGCTGACGCTAGGGAAATCCGCACGGTTCTTCTCCCCCCTCTACAGAGGCAGGAACCAGAACAGAGACTGGGGCTGTGACAGAGTGGCAGTCAGAGATGGGTGTCCACAGCATCCAGACTGTCTAGGGAGAGGCTGCCGCCTGGCGAGGGGCTAAGAATGCCTCAGGTGGGGCTCGTCACCTCCTCATCGGGGTTACGAGCGCCCTTGGGAACATTGCCCCATGCCACGAGGGTACTGGGGACCTGGGGAACTGGGACTGCTCGACTTGGGAAGTGACGTGCGGCTTGGAATCAATGACAAAAATGGCACCGCAGTTGCGGGGGTCATGGCACGGTTCCCTGGTGGCTTAGTGGTAAAGAGTCCGCCTGTCAATGCAGAAGACAGGGGTTCGATCCCTGATCTGGGAAGATCCCACGTGCTGAGGAGTAGCTAAGCCCATGTGCCACAACTATTGAGCCTGTGCTCTAGACCCTGGTAGTCTCGACTACTGAGCCCATGCACCCTCAAGCCTGTGCTCCACAAAAGGAGAAGTCGCTACAACGAGAACCTCGCACCTGGCCGCAGAGAGCAGCCCCTGCTTGCCACAACTAGAGAAAAGCCCGCGCATAGCAACCAAGACCCAGCACAGCCAAAAATAAAGTGCTTTTTTTTTTTTTAATGGCACTACAGGGACTTCCCTGGTGATCCAGTGATTAAGATTCTGTGCTTCTAATGCAGTGGGTGCTGTTTCGATCCCTGGTCAGGGAGCTAAGATCCCACATGACTTGCCATAAAAAAAAATTGGCCCTGCAATGGTACCACACTTGAGAGTGAGCTGTTCTTTCTAAGCTCATCTTCTGGATAATTGAACCTTGCCCGTTTACGTATTTCAACTTCTTGTTTTAGTCGTCATGCATGGCAGTCTTTCTAAAATTGATTCCATATGACCCTGCCTTCTTAAACAATGTAACGAACATAGTTTGCCCTCTGTTAAATGATTCCAGGTCATCATTGTAAACATCTCTCACAGACATGCCCCTGCGACCTACCAGTGTTTCTTCTGTGAGGCAGTGGACGTTACTGAGCCCCTGGCAGGGCTGTCCAGGATCCTAGCAGCCAAGGTCACACCCCTGTGGGCAGGTCCAGCCTAGCCCTCCCGGGAGGTAGCTCTGATTATCAGTCCTCCAGGATGTGGAATCAGAACCCTGGAAGCTGCCCCAGTGGCCAGGCAGTGTTTTCCTGTGCTTCTGACACCAAATAGGGCATTTGGGGGCTTCTCAGGTGGCACTAGTGGTAAAGAATCTGCCTGCCAATGCAGGAGACATAAGAGACTCAGGTTCAACCCCTGGGTCACGAAGATCCCCTGGAGGAGGGCATGGCAACCCTCTCCAGTATGCTCACCTGGAGAAACCCAGGGAAAGAGGAGCCCGATAGGTTACAGTTCATGGGGTCACAAAGAGTCCGACACGACTGAAGCAACTTAGCCTGTGGGGATTTTATCCACACTGACAACCAGCCCTGCATCTATCCAACATAGAGTCCTACAATTCAATTCAACACTCACCTAACCACCCAGACTTAGTATCAGACTCCTCAGGTTAAGGGCTTGGTCCACAAGATTATCTCCCACTTCAGACGTTCATCACAAGTAGTTACCAAGGGTGCCCACACTCCTCTTTACCTTAGCTAAAGAGTTAGGGTCCCCACTACACAGCCCTACTTCAGGTTCAATAATCTGCTAGGAGAGCTCTCAGAACTCAGGAAAGCAGTTTTCCTCCTGTTGCTAGTTATTATAAAGGATACAACTCAAGCAACAGCCCAGTGAGTGAGATGCCCAGGGCAAGGAAGTCGGGGGGCAGGGGTTTCCCAGGGGCTTCCATGCCCTCCTCAGGAGCACCACCCTCCTCCCAAGCCCTTGATGTGCTCACCAACTCAGAAGCTCTCCAAGCCCCGTCGTGTAGGGTTTTCACCGAGGTCTCATCACAGAGGCGTGCTTGATGGAATCATTGGCTGTTGCTGATTGACTCAATCTCCTCCTTCTCTCCCCTCCTTGGTAATCTGGGGGTGGGGCTGAAAGTTCTCACCCTCTAATCACGCCTTGGTCTTTGTGGGACTGGTCCCCGTCTTGAAGTTATCTAGGGGCCCCGGCCACCAGTCATCTCATAAACACACAAAAGACACTCATCACTCTGGAGATTCCAAGTGTCTTTTTTTCTTCTTTTTATTTAGCCAGCTGCTGGCACACCAGATCTTAGTTTCCTGACCAGGGATGGAACCCTGACCCCCTGCAGTGGAATCGCAGAGTCCCAACCTCTGGATGACCAACTGCGCTGTGCTTAGTCACTCAGTCGTGTCTGAATCTTTGCAACCCCGTGAACTATAGACTCACCCCCAGCCCCCTCCAGGCTCCTCTGTGCATGGGGATTCTCCAGGCAAGAGTGGGTTGCCATGCCCTCCTCCAGGGGATCTTCCAGACCCAGGGACTAACCCCAGGTCTCCCACATTGCAAGCAGATTCTTCACCATCTAAGCCACCAGGGAAGCCCCTGGATGGCCAGGGAAGTCCCAATTTCAAGGGTCTTAGGAGCTCAGTGCCAGGAACCAAAGACAAAGACCAAATATATGTTTCTTATATGGTACAGTGTGTTTGACAATGTAGAGTGGATAAGTGGTATTGCAGGTGACTTTATATGCAATCAGGCAGGACCACACATGGACACATCCCTCTCCAGGGGTCAAAAGCTGCCAATCAACATGACACACTCCCTCCAACACAACAGGCAACTCCAGGAGGGCAAAGAACAGAGTGAGCCAGTCACTTCACAACAGAGAGCCCTGGACCCAGGACTATGCTGGCACCTGGCAGGTATCTGATCAATAGTTACTAATTATGTAATGACAAGCAAATGGCTATTTTGCAGCAGTCACCTGGTTTCATGTTAATATCTCCATCAGCTTCCCTTTCGCTGTCCCAAGTCTTCAGTGAATCTGCATCGCTCATTTCACAGTGGTCCTGAGGACAAAGGGCTTCCCAGGTGATGTAGGGGCAAGAATCCGCCTGCCAAGGCAGGAGATGTAAGAGACATCGGTTCAATCCCTGGGTTGGGAAGATCCCCTGGAGAAGGAAATAGCAAGCTGCTCCAATATTCTTGCCTAGAAAGCCCGTGGACAGAGGAGCCTGGCAGGCTACAGTCCATGGGGTTGCAAAGAGTTGGATGCTGCTGAAAGACTGGGCACTGGCACAGCACAGAGCTGAGAACAAAAGCCCTGGTTCTGTGTCTGTAAGGGTGGAACATGACCAGAACAGGGCTGCAGTGCGTGTAAAGGTGGAACATGACCAGAACAGGGCTTCAGTGTGTGTAAAGGTGGAACATGACCAGAACAGGGCTGCAGTGTCTGTAAAGGTGGAACATTACCAGAACAGGGCTGCAGTGCGTGTAAAGGTGGAACATTACCAGAACAGGGCTGCAGTGTCTGTAAAGGTGGAACATGACCAGAACAGGCCTTCAGTGCGTGTAAAGGTGGAACATGACCAGAACAGGGCTTCAGTGCGTGTAAGGGTGGAACATGACCAGAACAGGGCTGCAGTGTCTGTAAAGGTGGAACATGACCAGAACAGGGCTTCAGTGCGTGTAAAGGTGGAACATGACCAGAACAGGGCTTCAGTGCGTGTAAAGGTGGAACATGACCAGAACAGGGCTTCAGTGCTTGTAAAGGTGGAACATGACCAGAACAGGGCTTCAGCGTCTGTAAAGGTGGAGCATGACGAGAACAGGGCTTCAGTGTGTGTAAAGGTGGAACATGACCAGAACAGGGCTTCAGCGTCTATAAAGGTGGAGCATGACGAGAACAGGGCTTCAGTGTCTGTAAAGGTGGAACATGACCAGAACAGGGCTGCAGAGAGGAGAGCAGGGATCTTGAGGAACAAGAGTCTGAACTGCTTGTGGTCCCACTGCTCCACCCAACACACAGCTTCTTTCTCTGGAGCCAGTTCTGCCTTAGGAACACAGGCTTTATTTTATTTTATTTTCATAAGGAAGGCTGACTTTTTGTTTCTTTAGATCACTCACAAGTGATAGCTATAGGGAGCAAAGAAATTTGTAGGGTTATTCGTTTCTACACAAAACCACCCAACACTGCTAAAATTACTTTTAAAATTTATTTTCCTCCCATTATCTGTTATTTCTTGCTCCTGTCAAAGATGATTGGTATCCTTATGTCCTTTCTGATAGGCGGCAGGATGGGAAGGCTGATAACCAAGTAGGTCAGAATGAGTTCTAAACCAAGAGTAAACAGTCTAAAGTGAAGATATGAGTCAAGTGTCTTGGGTCTCTGAGCCACCATGACCTGTGGAAGATGCCTCTGTCTGTATTTTTTGGAGGAGAGTGCAGGGAGGGTGGGGGCAGTGGGAATCAGGAAAGCATCCTGGCCTGGCGGGGTAGGATGGTGGGGCGGAGGGGGGGGGGGAGTGGGGGGGGAGGGGCAGAGCATGAGCTTAAGATCTACAAGGACAGATGTGCATTCAGATTCCCCGTTCTGGATCCAACTAGCTCCACTAGTTTTTCCACCTCTGAGCCTCATTTCCCTCGTCTGTGAAAGCAAATGATAATGTCTACTTTGAGATGGTAAAAGGGGAAAATGGTCAAAGGAACCAATTAGAGTGCAGAGAACTTTCCCACAGTAGGTGCTCATCCTTCCTTTTCTTAAAATTTATTCTTAATTGTAGGATAATAGCTTTATAATATTGTATTGGTTTCTGCCATAGATCAACATAAATCAGCCATAGATATACATACCTCCCTTCCCTCTTGATCCTCCCTCCCACCTCCCACCCCATCCCACCCCTCTATCGTGTGAGCATCCTTCTCCTTCTGATGCTGCACCATTTTCTGGACACTTGGGCGCCTGGGAGAGGTGTCTCTCACATTTAAGGAGCCTATTATGCTCTTTGTGTTCCTCATCCTTGTCTCATTGTGAGGTCCCATGGGGCTCTCTCAGCTGGTACCATGATCCTCTGTTTGCAGATGAGAAACCTGAAGCCAAGAGACTAGTTAAGGATCTTGCCCAAGGTCACTTGGCAGATGGGGATGGAGCCCCACGAGAAGCCTACTCTCCTGACCTTCTCCTGCTTTCTCTGTGCCTCGCCCCTCCTGTTGCCACAGGTTCTCCTCCCCGGGTTTTTTACTTCCTCACATGCAGCCTGGGCTCATAAAACCTCCCTGGCCGTCCCTGCAGTCTCTTGGGATCCAGGATGAGTTAGATGCTATCCCAGGCCCCCGGTGCTTCAAGAGACATTATGCCCAGGAGAGCTCTACTGAAAAAAGTAAAAGCAGTAAACACAAGGATTCTGCCATTTTCATGCAATATTTTAATCCCTTTCTAATAACACTGGGCCGGTGAGATGCCTGACACCCCTCCCCCTTCCCGCATCCCCACCCCTCCTTTTGTCCCTCCCCCACAGTCCCAGAGGAAAAGCAACAAGGAGTCAGAGCAGCTATTCCAAGAGGAGTCTCGCTCCACAGCATCCAGAATCTCAGGGGCTCAGCACCAGGCCATACACGGCAGGGTACACCCAAAGAACCTTCCAGAGGAGAAAGCTAACAAGCACGTTTGTTTGTTTTTAATCACCTGTAAAAGCGAGACCTCCTCATGCCTTTCTGGGCTCTTCAGAATTATTGATTCTGAGGGCCTAGCTACTTCCTGTGAGCCCTTGAGGCCCCTCAGACAGGGACCTGGGGGAGTGAGCCCTGCTCTCTGTCATCCTAGAGTGAGGCTCAACAGGAGGGGGCCGGCACTTGCCCAAAGGGCCTTGAGTCGGGGAAGGGCGAGGGAGGGGGCTGATGGCTGAGGGCCCAGCAGCCCTTGGCTTTGCAGGTCTGCTTGCTGAGAGCAGCTTCCAGCTCCGGAGAGCAGGGTGAGATAAGAGTTGACTGGTCAGGCGAGGTCCTAAGTTCTTCATGTGCCACCATCATCCTTAAATCTTCCTGGCAGTATTGTGGGGTGGGTGCCATCATCATCACCATCTTCCAGATGAGCAGACGTGTGCAACAGGTTTGGGCTGGTGTGCTTCAGAGCTGGCCTGCAAACTTGGTGATCTGGCTCCTGAGGCGTGTATTAACCACCATGCTTCACGGATGGTCTGGGACAGGGGGCTGTGATTCCAAGCCACGTTTCCGTGGAAGCATCCCCAGGAGGGACTAGCAAAGGGAGACTTAGGGTTTGGTTTCCAAGCCTCGTCTAGTTTCCATGGTGAGGCCCATCCCTCCCTGCCTTGCTCAGCTCCTCCCCTCTCCCCTGTGGGGAGGAAGGGAGCCTCTGCAGGGCTCAGCCTCTCAAATTTGCCCCTTTATTACCCTCAGGACCTCCAGCCTGCCCTGCCCTTCATTCAGGCTCCTGTATTTCAACCACAAAGTTCCTCCTACAAGTAGTGTCTCAGGCACCCTAGACCCTCGAGGACTTTGTAACTCCAGAGGAGAAAGGAAAAAGGCAAAGAGGAACTAACAGACATCCCAGAGCTTACCTCCTGTGGAGGCAGAGCACGAGAGAAACACCTACTTCCCCCAGACAAGAACATCAATAGTTGTCTTTCAAAACTTACCCTAAACCAGAGGTTAGAGCACTTGGACTGAGGCTCCCCATGTTAGACTGTGCTATTTGATGATGGGCAGATGCTTCCCATTTTCTGAGACGGTGTCAGTCAGCTCAGGCTGCCGTGACTAGATACCACAGACTGAGTGACCTGAACAACAGAAATTTATTCCCACAGTTCTGGAGGGTGGAAAGTCCAAGATCAAGGCGCTAGCCAGTTCAGTTTCTGGTGACGCCTCTCTTCTTCTTTCTAAAGTATTTATTTATTTAGCTGCATCAGGTCTTAGTTGCAGCATGCAGGATCTTTCCTTGTGGCACTCAGACCCTCTAGTTGTGACCCATGGGCTCTAGATCCTGTGGGCTCAGTAGTTGCATTGCTCAGGCTAGGTTGCTTCACAGCATGTGGGATCTTAGTTCCCTGACCAGGGATGGAACCCACATCCCCTTCATTGCAAGGTGGATTCTTAACCACTGGACCACCAGGGAAGTCCCGAGGCCCCTTGTCTCTCCTGTAGACAGCTGTTTTTCCTCTGTGTCCTCACATGGAGAAGGAAAGAAGAGAGAAAGTTCCCTGGAGCCTCTTCTTATAAGGGCACAAATCCCATCATGAGGGCCCCACCCTCGCAACCTCATCTAAACCTAATCACCCAAAGGCCCCACCTCCAAATACCATCACATTGGAAATCAGGGCTTCAACATATGGATTTGGGGTGGCCACAAACATTCAGTCCAAAGCAAATTGGAAAGACTAAGGGAAGCACATGTTTAGAGGGTGAGTGTGAGAACTCGGGTGATCTGATCGGAACATGCTCAGTTTGAGGTGCTATCAGACATCCAGGGAGACATGTTCTTTTAACTTTCTTTACGCGCTTTATTTATTTATTTTTGGTTGCACTGCTGTGTGCAGGTTTTCTCCAGGTGTGGTGAGCGGGGGCTTCTCGCTGCGGTGTTTTCTCTTGCTGAGGACCATCGGCTCTAGGCACACAGGCTTTAATAGTTGCAGTATTTGGGCTCAGTGGCTGTGGACCATGGGCTTAGTTGCCCTGAGACAGGTGAAATCTTTCTGGACCAGGGACCAAACCCATGTCCCCTGCACTGGCCAGCAGATTCTTAACCACTAGACCACGAGGAAAGTCCCAGGGAGAGATGTTAAGTGAGTTTTTATATAGAAGAGCTTGATGCTCAAAGGAGAGGTTCAGGCTGGAGATAGAAATGAATCTGAAACTTACTTCCCCAAACTACAGCTTTCTCAACTATAAAATGGGGTGAATAATTCCCATCTGGTAGGGTTGTTGTAAGGTTTGAATAAGAAAAACAAAATGCTCTGTGATGTGTCTATGCATGCTAAAGCCAGAGAGTTAATTCTCAGAAGTTAAATGCAGAGATAAGCCTGGCTAAAATCATGACATAATTTGTCTTTGGTACCTCAACCCTCCATTTATCCTTTCCCACATCTTTTTTTCCCTTGGACATGGCAACATCCTCCTCTTCTCCACCCCACCCCCCATCTATGTCTGTTCTTCTCAAACACATCACATCACAGAGTGGTGACTGATAGCAGCTTAAAATGTTATCTGCCTCAAGGGATTTTGCGTGCTAAGAGACTGAACTGATCTTAAATTTAAAGAAGAGAGAGAAAGAAAAGGAGGAGGAGGAAGAGAAGAAGGATGGGGAAAGGGTTATATTTTCTCAATTAGCAGAATAATATAGGATTTACTAAATACTAAGGTTTTAACCCATACTTTTGTTGTCTTTCTTAAGTCTTTTTCTTTCCTTATCAATGCCTACATTAAGCTGTGGTCTATTTATTTAGCTTATAAAATAATATATGTATTTTAGTATGTTTCATATGCTTGATATTTGATTTAGATATGTATTTGTTCATATCTATCCATGTATAAAGATCCTTATATTGATCTAGTGTGTGTATATAAATAGATATATACATATATATATAGAGAGAGAGAACCATTATATACTACACATCAATATTAGTTGAGAACTACTGAGTTTTTTCCCCCAGTCTTTTTTATTCTATTTTTCATTTTGGATAATTTCTATTGCTATGTCTTTAAGCTCACTACTGTGTTATTCAGTGTGGCTAAGCTTCTGCTAATTCCATTGAGTATATTTTTCATCTCAGACATTGTTTTTTGTTTTTAGCCCTTCCAAATCAATTTGGAATTTTAAAAAAGTATGCTCCATCTCTCTTGGGATATTTAAGCATCCCTACCTTCTTGAACATATGGAATATAGTTATAATAACTTTTAATGTCTACTATTTTTATTTGTGTCATTTTTGGGTCTGTTTTTATTGATTGATTTTTGTCCTCATTTTCCCTCTTTGCATACCTGATAATTTTCTTTTTTAAGTGCTAGACATTGTGAAGTCTACTTTTTCTTTGCTGAGTGTGAAATATTCTTTTATATTCTTGTAAACACTCCTGAGTGTTGTTCTGGGATGTAGTTGTGTTCGCTGAAAATAGACTGATCCTTTGGGGCTTGCTCTTAAGCTTTGTTTGGTGGACCAGAGCAGCCTCTTCCTAGGGTTCCTTTTGCTCTGCTACTGAGTGTTCTACTACTCCATGAATTGTGAGGCTTTTTTAGAAAAAACCTGGTTGGTATTCTTAAACTGTTCTTAGTCCTATGTTAACCTCAAAGATGTCTCCTTCTGTTCTTTTGGGGGTTCTTTCCCTAGACTCACATAGTTTCCTCACATGCAAGTCCTGATCAGTATGCAACTGAAGCCTCAAGGAGGACTCTGTAACTTCTAGAAGTCTCTCTGTACAGCTCTCTCTCTCTCTGCCTGGTGAATTCTGGGCACCTTGACCTCCATGGACTCCCAGCTCTAGCTCCTCAACTCAGAATAACTGTAAGATTCCACCTGGGTTCCCCTTCCCTGCTCTGCAGTCTGGAAACTCTGTTCAGGCGGTAAGCTGGGAGTAATCATAAGATTCTCTTCATCTGCGTCCCCCTTCTCCCTGATCACTGTCCTGCACTGCCCCATGTTCAAGGTCCAAAAACCATTGTTTTACATATTTTGTTCCATTTTTTAGTTGTCTGGAGCGATAGGGTAAATCTGATCCCTGTTACACCATCTTGTCTGGAAGCAGAAGACTTTTACCTGTCTTCAGACTGAACCATACAGATGACCAACCCAACATGAGGGTCTACTGCTTACAACCAAGGGCTTCCCTTGTGGCTCAGACAATAAAGAATCTGTCTGCAATGTAGTAGACCCAGGTTCGATCCCTGGGTTGAGAAGATCCCCTGGAGAAGTGAATGGCTACCCACTCAAATATTCTTGCCTGGAGAATCCCATGGACAGAGGACCCTGGTGGGCTACAGTCCGTGGGGTTGCATAGAGTCAGATACGACTGAGCAACTAACACACATTGCCTGCAATCTCTTCTAGTTTCAAAACACTAACATCCATCAGTCAGAGTTGAGTTGTAGAAAACTGAAACCACACTCCAGCTATTTTAAGCAGAGAGGTCCTTACTACAAGAAATTGGGTACTTACAACTTTTTTTTCTCCACTTTCTTCAATTTCAGTCTGAATTTGGCCATAAGGAGTTCATGATCTGAGCCACAGTCAGTTCCCGGTCTTATTTTTGCTGACTGTATAGAGCTTCTCCATCTTTGGCTGCAAATAATATAATCAATCTGATTTTGGTATCGACCATCTGGTGGTGTCCATGTGTAGAGTCTTCTCTTGTGTTGCTGGAAGAGGGTGTTTGCTATGACCAGTGCATTCTCTTGGCAGAACTCTATTAGCCTTTGCCCTGTTTCATTCCGTACTCCAAGGCCACATTTGCCTGTTTCTCCAAGTGTTTCTTGACTTCCTACTTTTGCATTCCAGTCCCCTATAATGAAAAGGACATCTTTTTTGGGTGTTAGTTCTAGAAGGTCTTGTAGGTCTTCATAGAACTGTTCAACTTCAGCTTCTTCAGCGTTACTGGTTGGGGCATAGACTTGGATTACCGTGATATTGAATGGTTTGCCTTGGAAACGAACAGAGATCATTCTGTCGTTTTTAAGATTGCATCCAAGTACTGCATTTCAGACTCTTTTGTTGACCATGATGGCTACTCCATTTCTTCTAAGGGATTCCTGCCCACAGTAGTAGATATAATGGTCATCTGCGTGAAATTCACCCATTCCAGTCCATCTGAGTTCGCTGATTCCTAGAATGTCAATGTTCACTCTCGTCATCTCCTATTTGACCACTTCCAATTTGCCTTGATTCATGGACCTAACATTCCAGGTTCCTATGCAATATTGCTCTTTATAGCATCGAACCTTGCTTCTATTACCAGTCCCATCCACAACTCGGTGGGACTAGATCTGATAGACACAGTGCCTGATGAACTATGGACGGAGGTTCATGACATTGTACAGGAGACAGTAATCAAGACCATCCCCAAGAAAAAGAATGCAAAAAAGCAAAATGGCTGTCTGAGGAGGCCTTACAAGTAGCTGTGAAAAGAAGGGAAGCAAAAAGCAAAGGGGAAAAGGAAAGATATACCCATTTGAATGCAGAGTTCCAAAGAATAGCAAGGAGAGATAAGAAAGCCTTCCTCAACAATCAATGCAAAGAAATAGAGGAAAACAATAGAATGGGAAAGACTAGAGATCTCTTCAAGAAAATTAGAGATACCAAGGGAACATTTTATGCAAAGATGGGCTTAATAAAGGACAGAAATGGTAGGGACCTAACAGAAGCAGAAGATATTAAGAAGAGGTGGCAAGAATACACAGAAGAACTGTACAGAAAGATCTGCAGAACCCAGATAATCATGATGGTGTGATCACTCACCTAGAGCCAGACAGCCTGGAATGTGAAGTCAAGTGGGCCTTAGGAAGCATCGCTGTGAACAAAGCTAGTGAAGGTGATAGAATTCCAGTTGAGCTATTTCAAATCCTGAAAGATGATGCTGTGAAAGTGCTGCCCTGAATATGTCAGCAAATTTGGAAAACTCAGCAGTGGCCACAGGACTGGAAAAGGTCAGTTTTCACTCCAATCCCAAAGAAAGGCAATCCCAAAGAATGTTCAAACTACCGCACAATTGCACTCATCTCACACACTAGTAAAGTGATGCTCAAAATTCTCCAAGCCAGGTTTCAGCAATACATGAACTGTGAACTTCCAGATGTTCAAGCTGGTTTTAGAAAAGACAGAGGAACCAGAGATCAAATTGCCAACATCTGCTGGATCATTGAAGAAGCAAGAGAGTTCCAGAAAAAACATCTATTTCTGCTTTATTGACTATGCCAAAGCCTTTGACTGTGTGGATCACAATAAACTGTGGAAAATTCTGAAAGAGAGATGGGAATACCAGACCAGCTGACCAGCCTCTTGAGAAATCTGTATGCAGATCAGGAAGCAACAGTTAGAACTAGATATGAACCAACAGATTGGTTCCAAATAGGAAAAGGAGTCCGTAAAGGCTGTATATTGTCACCCTGCTTATTTAACTCATATGCAGAGTACATCATGAGAAACGCTGGGCTGGATGAAGCACAAGCTGGAATCAAGATGGCTGGGAGAAGTATCAATAACCTCAGATATGCAGATGACACCACCCTTATGGCAGAAAGTGAAGAACTAAAGAGCCTCTTGATGAAAGTGAAAGAGGAGAGTGAAAAAGTTGGCTGAAAGCTCAACATTTAGAAAACTAAGATCATGGCCTCCTGTCCCATCACTTCATGGCAAATAGATGGGAAACAGTGGACACAGTGGCTGACTTTATTTTTCTGGGCTCCAAAATCACTGCAAATGGTGATTTTTAAAAGACGCTTACTCCTTAGAAGGAAAGTTATGACCAACCTTGATAGCATATTAAAAAGCAGAGACATTACTCTGCCAACAAAGATCTGTCTAGTCAAGGCTATGATTTTTCCAGTGGTCATGTATGGATGTGAGAGTTGGATTATAAAGAAAGCTGAGCACGGAAGAATTGATGCTTTTGAACTGTGGTGTTGGTGAAGACTCCTGAGAATCCCTTGGACTGCAAGGAGATCCAACCAGTCCATCCTAAAGGAGATCAGTCCTGGGTGTTCATCGGAAGGACTGATGTAGAAGCTGAAACTCCAATACTTTGGCCACCTGATGCGAAGAGCTGACTCATTGGAAAAGACCCTGACCCTGGGAAAGATTGAGGGCAGGGGGAGAAGGGCATGACAGAGAATGAAATGGTTGGATGGCATCACCGACTTGAGGGACATGGGTTTGGGTGGACTCTGGGAGTTGGTGATGTACAGGGAGGCCTGGCATGCTGCGATTCATGGGGTCGCAAAGAGTTGGACACCACTGAGAGACTGAACTGAACTGAACTGAACAACTTTGTTAGATGGTCTGAGGAGTGGGCTCTAGTTTCAGCCTCCAAGAATGATTCCTCCAGGAATAAAACCACTGAGCTGGTCTGCCAGAGGAGCTGCTCTTTCTGCCCCAGTGAGGAAGCTGAGGAATCAGGAAGTTGTCTCTGGAACTGCTGACTTCAGCACACACCACAGCCACTGCATCCAGGGGTCAGGGAGCTCCCTCCATCTCCAAAGGGCCGGTTAGCTCCTGTGAAGTCAGTGACTGGGCTTGAGAACAGTGAGTCTGGAGCTCTCTGTCACTGCATCTCTCTCCACCAGTGCATCAACCCAGGAAGTACGAGATGACCTCTGTCTCACCTTGTTGTGTGAGCATGTCTCATTGGTAGAATCAAATTTGCATCTGGAACCCTAACTGCAAGGGAGTCTGGGAGATGTAGTTTTTAGATTCCAGCAAGATGGTCTACTTGCAGAAGTTTGCAGAGGATGTCAAGTAACAATCACCATGTGGTACAGAAGAGCCTAATTCAGGAATGGGATGAATGTGGGAAGATGAACTGAAATGCACAGAGTTATGATTTATCAAGACAAAACTGGATTCTTTTTTCACCTTTTGTCCTTTAATACTCTCCTTGCATGGAGTTTATAATCTGATACCTCCCCATGTGGGGATGAGGAAGTCTCTGGGCTCTAGAGTGTGGGACTCTTGCTGACTGTGAGATGTTCCAGAGATGAAGGAGGTCTGTGGGCCCCATGCCTCCACCGTGCAGTGGTCCCCAAGTCCTCAAGTGGTGATAGTACAAGTGGGGACTGCATCTACAGCCACAACCATCAGCAAAAAGAGTTCAAGTGACACTTTTGTTGAGTTCCTATCTTACCCCCAAGCAGTGACACTGGGAGTCAGATGAAGGCCTAGAGCAAGGCTCAGGGGCTGAAGAGACAGAAGGAAACTAACATTTCATGAGTAGCTACTCTATACCTTAATGTCATCTAATCACAATCCTAGGAGGAGGCTGAAATATTATCTTCAGTTCATTTATCAAGAAACCGAGGCTCAGAGAGGTTAAGTATTTTGTCCAGATCAATACATTTGTGAATCATGATAACAATCCATTAAAACATCAGCCTGAAATGGAGGGGGGAGAAAAACATACAAAACCTCAGAAATTTCATCCAGAAAATGTAGACCTGTCTACATGTTAATAGGTATTTTATTCTTGTTAACCTTCCTTGTCACTCTTCTTAAAAATGTAACCTCCTAAATTTTGGAACTTGAGATTGATATTTCATTGCTGTGGTCACAGCAATAGTAAAGATAATATGAAAAACATCTACATTAAAACATAACTTATTAAACTTATTTTCTCACTGAGAAATAAATGTTTTAGTGGGCAGAAAAAAAAAAAAACATAACCTAGGACCCTTGCCCTATACCATATACAAAAGTTAATTCAATATGGATCAAAACCTAAACATAAGAGCCAAAACTACAAAACTCTTAGAAGAAAACAGGGGAAAGCTGGATTTAGGCTATGATTTCTTGGATATGACACCAAGAGCACAGGCAACAACAACAAAATAGATAAATTTGACTATGTAAAAATTTTTAAATTATCAACGGATATAATCGACAAAGTAAAAAGGCAACCAAAGGATGAGAAAATATTTGTAAATCATATACTTAATGAAGGATTCATATCCAGAACATATAAAACACTCCTGCAACTCAACAACAATGACAAAAACTGTTCAATTTAAAAAATGAAAAAATGACTTGATATTTTCCCAAAGATAAACAAGTGACCAAACAAGCACATAAAGAGATGCTCAATATCACTTACCATTAGGTAAATACAAATGAAAACCATAATGAGATGCCACCACACACCTATTAGGATGGCTACTATTTAAAAAAAAAAGAGACGGAGAGAGAAAAGAAAAGAATATAACAATTACTGGCAAGCATGTAAAGAAATTGAAACCTTCGTGGATTTTTGGTGGAAATATAAAATGGTGCAGCTACTATAGAAAAGAGTATGGTGGTTCCTCAAAAAAAATAAGAATAGAATTACCATCAGTTCAGTTCAGTTCAGTCGCTCAGTCGTGTCTGACTCTTTGCGACCCCATGAATCACAGCATGCCAGGCCTCCCTGTCCATATGATCCAGCAATTCTGCTTTTGGTTAGATAGCCAAGAGACAACACGGATGAACGTGGAGGACATCATGCCAAGGGACATACAGGCTCAGTCGCTCAGTCATATCTGTCACTTTGCGACCCCATGGACTGTGGCCCACCAGGCTCCTCTGTCCATGGACATAAGTCAGTCTCAAAAAGACTTATACCATAGGATTCCATGTATACCATAGGATACCTCATAGGTTTGAGGTACCTAAAGTGGTCTAATTCACAGAGACGGAAAGCAGGATGGTGGTTGACTAGGGGCTGGGTGATGGGAGAACAAGAGCTTGTTTCATGGGCATGGACTTTCGGTTTTGCAAAATGAAAAGAGTTCTGAAGATTGGCTGCACAACAAATCACACAACACCGTGATAGACTGAAAAAATAGTGAAGATGGCAATTTTTACGTTAGGTGTATTTTACCACAGCTTTTAAAATATATCACCAATACATGGCACTTAGAAATAATTCGGAAAATATGGTACTTGGAAAATGACTTTTAACTATTTTAGCACTAAGTAGGCTGACTACTTAATTTCCATTGGTCACAGTACAGTGCTTAGTTGCTCAGTCATGTCTGACTCTTTGCGACCATTGGACTGTAGCCCACCAGGCTCCTCTGTCCGTGGGGTTTCCCAGGCAGGAATTCTGGAGTGGTTGCCATTTCTTTCTCCAGGGGATCTTCCTGACTCAGGGATCATACCTGTGTCTCCTATGTCTCCTGTATTGCAGGCAGATTCTTTACCCACTGAGCCATTGGGGAATCCTAATTACACTTTGATTTACTTGTGACTCTTAGTCCCTCTACTTTCTACTTGCTTGGTTTCTTCAGATATGAGAGGCTGTGATGTATGGTGGATAAAGACGATGGAAAGACCCAATTGTAATCCCCAGCCTTGCCCCTGCTTGGCTGTGTGAGACAGTCCCAACTTTCTGGGCTTTATTAAAGCCTGGGTCTGCTTTCTAAATCAGGGACTCCCCACTCCCATGGGGTCAGCGTACGGGTATCCGTCCACAGCCTGTAACAACAGGAGGTGGGCTGCCGGGTGAGTGGAGCTTCACTTGCCGCCCCCCATCACTTCCCATCACTTGCATTGCTGCCTGAACCATTCCCCCCACCCTGTCCATGTGAAAATGGAAAAAACTGTCTTCCATGAAACTGGTCCCTGGTGCCAAAAAGGTTGGGGTCTGCTGCTCTAAATGACTCTAACATTTGCCTGCATAACCCTGAAGTCTACATGAGGAACACCCCATGGCGGACTAGAAGCAATACCATTCCTCACCATATTGCCATCCCCACACACAGACTCCTTGTTCCCCCAAATAGCTTTGCTCTCTGGGCAGTAAATTACTCTTGCCACAGTTGTTTATTATCTCTTACCACACCAAGAGACCATGTGAGTGTTTCATGCATCTGCCACTTGGGTTTCATTGGAAGGGGGAAGCAGGTGGGGCATCGGGGAGAGCAGGAGGAGCCAAGCTGCATCCCTGTGGCCCAGCCTTCTGCCCTGACTTCTTCCTCTTGCCAGATCTGAGATGAGCCACTGACACTTTGCCTCCTAAGTACTCATCCATCCGTTCATTAGGCGAGCATGTGCTGAATAAATACAAAAGGGAACTGGCCCTTTTAGAACAGCTGATTGTGTCAGGCTCTTTATATATGTTATCCCATTCAATAAAATGGGTAGATTTTGAGGAAGAACTTTATTCCCAGGACACCAGTGAGGAAGCTGAGGCTCAAGGAGGTCAAGTAATTTCCCTGAGATGAAGTATGCTGTCAGTAAGTGGTGGAATCGCAATTCAAACCCATGCTCTGCTGCATGCATGCTAAGTTGCATCAGTTGTGTCTTACTCTTTGCGACCCTTTGGACTGTAGCCCACCAGGCTCCTCTGTCCATGGAATTCTCCAGGCCAGAATACTGGAATGGGTTGCTATGCCCTTCTCCAAGGGATCTTCCTGACCGAGAGATCAAACCTCTGTCTCTTATGTCTCCTGCATTGGCAAGCGGGTTCTTTGCCACTAGCACCACCTGGAAAGCCAGAATCAGCATCTACATCTTAGCAAAATTCCCAGAGCTCTTTGCTGTATCTGGATGTTCTCTGACCTTTCACCCTTCTTCCCCTGGATATTCCAGAGCACAGTCATTGCTGGGTTCCCAGGCCAGGAGACTACCTCTTCTCTGTGGTCATCTCCTGCCAGGGCGTTCTGTCTCCTTGCCTGTTGAGGGTGGTGCATAAGGGCTGGCATCTCCCCACGCCTCCCCAGAAGCATGAGGTCTTCCAGGTAACATCTGGTAGTGCTCAGCTGCTTGCTCAGAGACCTCAATATTGCTTGGCTCAACCAAAAATAAATTGGAAAAGAAAATTGAACATTGCATCAATTTGGAGCAAGTTTATAAATTCTGCAGCTAAGCAATACCAATAGAAAATGATAGATGGCTGCAGAGCAGGGCGTCTCTGCGGTGATGTATAGTCACATTAGCTGAAATACCGTATTACATGATTCTGCTTTATTACCAGTGTTGGTGGCAGACAGAAAAACAGATTACACTTGAGTTCAAATCGATAGGAACTTTATTTACTGGCCTTTTAAAAACATATTTCTGCACTTTATAAAAACATACGGTAGATGCTATTGATAGAGCTTGTCTGCTTGTTAAAAAGCAATTTGCCCAAAACGAGGCTTTTAAGCTGTAATTTACAGCATTACCTTTTACCTTTTTTTTTTTCCAGGGTTCTGTTCGCCTGGCTATGCTTTGACGACTTCCTTAGACTTCTCTTGCCTTTAATTTTCTCTCCCACTTATCATCTCCCTAAACTCTGAGCTCCCCAGGGCCTCGGAGCAGGAAGGAGAAAGGAGGAGAGTCCTCTCTCAGTGAAGGCTGGGGTGTGTCCCCGAAGCCCACCTTCCTATCCTCAGCCCTCCTCTGTTGTTCTGGTTTTTGAGGGGGATCCTGGGGGTTCAGGTGGTCGGGCCTCCTCCTGCTGCTGTTTCTCAATGCCATGGACCCTCTTTCTCTCCCTTCTCCCTCTGAGAAAAGCTCATCTCTTTCCCCAAGCCCTGATTTCAGTCATTCTGTGTGACAGGAATACTACTTCCATGTTATCACTGTGCCAACTCAGACTCAAAGAGCTCAAACCCAGATCTTCTAACTCCAAGTCAAATTAAGTTATTTTTTAATTAATTTATTTATTTTTAGCTGCACTGGGTCTTCATGGCTACACGCGGGCTTTCTCCGGTTGCAGTGAGCAGGAACTAGTCTCTAGTTGTGGCTTCTCGTTGCAGTGGTTTCTCTTGTCTTGGAACCATGGCCTCTAGGGCACTCGGGATTCTGCAATTGCGGCTTGCGAGGGCTCCAGAGCGAGGGCTCAGTAGTTGTGGTTCATGGGCTTAGTTGCCCTAAGGCATGTGGAATCTTCCTGAAGCAGGGATTAAACTCCTGTCCCCTGTACTGGCAGGCGGATTCTTAACCCCTGGACCACCAGGGAAGTTCAAATCAAGTCTTTCTTGAGGTTGGAAGATGTGCATGGCAGTCAGTGGGTGCTGTGGGATACAGAAGAAGGCTAATGCATGAGCTGGCTTACCCAAGAAACTGCGATCCAGTTGAGGAGACAAACAAAGCTACTGGCAGACTTTGGAGTTATTGGGTTTGGTTCCAGCTGTGCTCAGTCACGTCTGACTCTTCGGGACTCCCTGGACTGTAGCCGACCAGGCTTCTCTGTCCATGAGATTTCCTAAACAGGAATACTGGAGTAGGTTGCATGTCCTTCTCCAGGGGATCTTCCTGACTCAAGGATCAAACCTGTGTCTCCTGTGTCTCTTGCATTGGTAGGCGGATTCTTTACCACTGTGCCAGCTTGGAAGCCAGACCACTGCCATAAAGTAAATACTGCAGCTAAATGAGCCACTCAAACTTCGTGGCTTCCCAGTGCATATGTTACATTTATACTATACTGTAGTCTATTGAGCAATAGTATAGCATTATGAGCAATAGCATTATGTCTAAAAAAACAATGTACAGCCCATAATTTAAAAATGCTTTCCCGCGAAAAACGCTAACCATCACTGAGTGATGTTGTAATCTTTTTGCTAGAGAAGGGTTTGAAATATTTCAAGAATTATCAGTGTGACACAGAGACACAAAGAGAGCAAATGCTTTTGGAATTTGGCACCAAGAGACTTGCTCAGCGCAGGGTGGCCACAAGCTTCCAGTTAGTAAAAAGCCCCATATCTACAAAGCGCAGTAAAGCAAAGCACAGTAAAGCCAGGTGTCCTTGTCCTTTCCAATAAGCAACTGGAGGCACTTACCTGTGGTTGGATTAAATAGTGACTGACGGTCGTGGGAGTTTGAGGAAGAACAGGACAGGCAGGCAGAAGTCAGGGAAGCTTCCTGGAGGAGTGAGGCAGCCTGGAGGGATGGCAGGGTTGACCCAGGTCAGCCAGGAGAGGGCAGAGACAGAAAGTGCACCCGGCAGGTGGGCAGTGGGAGGATCAAGGAGTAGGAATGAACTTCAGCAAAGTGATGCCGGAGAGAAGTGAGACATCAGCCAAGGGTGTGCGTGAAGGGCGTGGCGGCCCCTGACTCCCAGCAGAGCGCTAAATGGGACAGTGAAACAGAGGCATTGTAGGTTCCTGGGAGCAGGAATAGCTCAGAAATAATGGTGCGGGGAGATTTACGCCACAGTGATATGTGAGATCCTGGTTAGAAACACAGGGACACAGAGAAGTGCCTGCAGCTGTCCCAGTGGCCCTGCTCAAGCCAGTAGAGCCCTGCCGAGAAGGGTCCTAGGCAGGCTGGGAGGATGCGGGCAGACCTGGGTGTGTAGCCATCTCAGGGACAGGTCTCAGCCTCGGAGCCATGTCCCAAGATGGATGGTTCTTCCATAGCTCATTTTTAAACAATTAATTAATTAATTTTGTTTTTGGCTGCGCTGGATTTTTGTTGCCAGGCAGACTTTCTCTAGTTGCGGTGAGTGGGGGCTACTCTGGTTGCAGCGCACGGTGGTGGCTTGTTTTGTTACAAATCACAGGCTCTGGGGCTCAGTGTTGTGGCTCCTGGGCTCCAGAGGCACAGTTTCTCCTCGGCATGTGGGATCTTCCCCAAGCAGGGATTGAACCTGTTTCCCCTGAACTGGAAGGCAGACTCTTAACCCCTGGTTACCCCATAGCCCATTTTTTAGGAGATGTCAGTGGAAGATGTATTTCATGGGAAAGACGATTAAATGTAAAGAAGTGGAAAGCAAACTTAGAGCACTAACTCCCTTTTTATTGTTGTCGTTGTCATGGTTATTAAATGTTTTGAGTTAGCAGGTATATACGGGTCATCGAAAAAAGTGATTCTCCCACTCTGCTCTCCATCTCTAAAGCAACCACTGTTACCACCCTTAACCATCCAGTGGTTAAGGATCCAGCTTCCAATGCAGGGGATGCAAGTTCCATCCCTGGTCAGAGACCTAAGATCCCACATGCTTCAGAGCAACTAAGCCTGCTTGCCTCAACCAGAGAAAGACTGAGAGCTGCAACGAAGACCCAGCACAGCCAATAGATACATATGGAGTTTCCTCTGGGCCCAGAAACTTGGAAGGAATAAAACATAAAGAAATACATATCACATGGAGTAAAATAGGAAAGACAAGTCACAGTTAGACTAACAGTTACCCCAACTTCACTCTTGTTGATTTGATCACTTTGGGGGATCTCTGGCCTCCTCTAGCCCCTCTCATAAGATGCCTGCCACAGTGGACAGTGCTGCTGACCGCACCCCCCACCACCCACCCCTGCCCCTGTCTGAGCAGCCCAGCCCCCGACTCCAGTACACTGCTCAAGGCGTGGGCTGTGGCCCTGGGCCTACCCCTCCTCCAGGATCTCAGCCCAGTGCTCCCCGCACCTCCGTGTCAGATCTCTGCTGTTACTCCTGTTGCCCCTCGGGTAAGGAGCAGGGGATTTGAACATCTAAGACCGGAGTGGTCCGTGCCACCACCCAGCCATAATACTTTTTTCTGGTAACAAATCATGCACATCATTCCACGTGAATGAGTACATGCTTACAACTTCAATCTTTTTAATAACTGCATAGGATGTACTGTAATGTTCTTCCATTGACAAATGTCTATACTGTTTCCAGTTTCCTTATTAAAAAAACATTAGGGACTTCCACTTCCCTGTGGCTAAGACTCCACACTCCCAATGCAGGGGGCCTGAGTTCAATTCCTGGTCAGGGAACAAGATCCCACATGCCTCAACTAAGACCCAGCACAGCCAAATAAAAAAATTGTTTTTAAAAGATGAGAAAATCTGGGCTCTGGGAATTTAAGAAACCCTCAGGGCCCCCCAGCTACCAAACAGGGAGATCAAGGCCATGAAATTGAGTGTTAGTTGCTCACTCGTGTCTGACTGTTTGTGACCCCGTGGACTACAGCCTTCTCTGTCCCTGGAGTTTTCCAGGCAAGAATACTGGAGAGGGTTGCCATTTCCTTCTCCAGGGGTCTTCCCAACCCCGGGATCACACCTGTGCCTCTTGCATTGGCAGGCGAGTTCTTTACTGCTGAGCCTCCAGGAAATAATAAAGCGGATTCTGGGACACAAAAGGCTGCTCCCAAACG
Source organism: Cervus canadensis (assembly GCF_019320065.1). Taxonomy (NCBI): domain Eukaryota; kingdom Metazoa; phylum Chordata; class Mammalia; order Artiodactyla; family Cervidae; genus Cervus; species Cervus canadensis. The sequence continues at coordinate 3,198,300 of NC_057415.1, read as the reverse complement.
CAGGCGTTCCCACCCTCTTGCACCCTGGCGGTGCGCGTGGGACACAGGACTGACAGCCCAGAGGACCCGGGGACACTACTGAGGAGTGTTCACGTGGATCCATGAGTCCTGACTCATTCAGAAAATCACTGGCAACCTTTGCCAGAGCAGCTTGAAAAGTGGCAATACTACAGAAGCCGGAAAGTAGAGATAACTGATGCCTATCAGCTGGCCTTCTATGTCCTCCTCAGCTGGGTGTCTTCATGGTATTTTTTTTTTAACCCTTAGACTAGAGAGTTCAGCTTCTTTTCTTGAACAAAAAGGAAGGTGTCAACTTCCTGGGGGAGAGTAGAGAAAGGATCACAGTTGTGTCTTGACTTGGGGCTGGGGAGGTGGATGAATAGGGTCTAGCAGCTGGTGTTCCTGAGCTCAACACTCATCTGGTGGAAGAGACCAGTGCCAGCCTGGTTTCCATGTTTGGTCTCAGAGGAGAAGGGAGGTGGCTGGAGTCAGCTGGACCTCAGTTCGGGTTCTGGTTTAGCCCCTTACTATCTGTGTAACCCTGAACAAGTCACCCAAACTCACCGAGCCTCAGTTTCCTCATCTCTAAAAGGGGGAACTAAGAGAAATCGCCTCACAGCGTTGCCAGAAAGATTCAATGAGACGATTTGTAAGATGCACTCAGCTTTTATAAGCTCTCAATATACAAGGACTCTCTTATTGAGAAGCCTCACACGAGGATGGCACACATTTTCTGGGACGGGGTGGTATCTGCTTACACTACTCACTCCATGTCTACTGTCAATGCCCACAGCACCACCACGTTCAGAGATGCCATAGTCCATTCTCACTTCCAAGAAGTGAGACCACTCATCCGGGAGCACGCCATGAACTCTGTGTAGATGTGACTTGGTGATTATCTAACAGTAAATGCCACTGTGACTCCAAAGATAGCACTGCAGGGTGGGGCTTTCTGGAAGAGGTGAGCCTGGGTAAGACTTCCACAAACAGAGAGAAAAAGCCAAGACATGGAGGCAAAAATTCCCATTGGAGGGCTGGGCAAGATGAAGGAGAGGATCTTGGGAGATTTGGCCTTCCCAGGTGGCTCAGTGGTAGAGAATCTGTCCGCTAATGCAGGAGATTCGTGTTCGATCCCTGGGTTGGGAAGATCCCCTGGAGGAGGAAATGGCAACCCACTCCAGTATCCTTGCCTGGGGAATCCCAAGGACAGAGGAGCCTGGTAGGTTACAGTCCACGGGGTCACAAAGAGTCAGACACAACTGAGCATGCCCACGCACGCAGGTGGCTCAGTGGTAAAGAATCCACCTGCCAATGCAGGAGACTTGGGTTCGATCCCTGGGCCAGGAAGGTCCCCTGAAGGAGGAAATGGCAACCCACTCCGGTATTCTTGCCTGGGAAATCCCATAGACAGAGGAGCCGGGGTGGGGGGCTACAGTCCATGGGATTGCAAAGAGTTGGACCCAACTGAGTGGCTAAACAACAACATTGGGAGATATGGTGACGGTATGGACTAAACTGGTCATGTGAAAGCCGGGGATAAGTGAGAAGCAGGCTTGGAGGAGAAAAGAGAAAGGGAAATGTCCAAGTCAAGGGAACAGATGCTGATCCTCGGAATGAACAACCCACCTTCTCCCTCCATCCCCTGCCGCTATCTTCAACAGTTGTCAACTGAGTGGATCTCGTCAGTTGGCCTTTCCTTCATTAACCTCCCTCCTGGATCCTGAGTCCTATTTTGCATCTGGTTCCACCTAATAACCAGTACACCCCCCCAATTCCACTGGTATCTGAGAATGCGTGTCCTAACATTATAATAGGCTCCGCAGAGAAGGAAATGCTATCATCTCTGTTGGTGACAGCGGGCTCCCAGGCCTGCCAGGTAGCTTTAGCAACGTCCTAGTCTTCCTTGTCTTGTTAATTAGGAGAGCCTGGCTCACAGATTCGGGAGACGCATCACAGCTAGCAGCTCTTCAACCTTCATAACTGCTTCTAACGAGGTGGTAGGACCGGGTGCATTTTGTCCTCCTTCTAAAGAGACTTTGGGGTTTGAGATCTGTGTGTGAGCCCTCTCTGTGGTGTGGGAGCTAGAGAATCATCTGTGATGGGAAAACAGAGGGACATTCGCTGCATACCTGTCCAGTTGCCTCCAACAAACTTGCTCACTCTTCAGCCCCTGAGCCGAAATAGGTCTACTACTCCATCCCCTTCCCTTCAAGGATATGTGTCCGGGTGTCAGGGAGCATTTGAAATTCAACATACATACTTGTGAACACCTGAGCGGCAAACTGGTGAAATCAGCTGATGGTGGCGTTTTCCCTGTCTTTTTGTATTCCCCGTAAATAGTATACAGTAATCAAAGTTTAAGCCGCCCAAGATGAAATAATTGCTTAACAATCATATAAGACAAAATGATTCAACAAATGACAATGAGGCCCCGTGATCTACAGAACAGATGCATTCAGTGTACCATATTATAATGTGCTAATGCAAGATTGACAGCACAATAATAGGAGTGAACAGCAATTCAGCCTATAATTCCGAACCAAATGTGAGGCTGTCCACAGAACTCAAATCCTACCAGGCTGCAAAATTAGAGGTAACACCGCACAAGGTTCAAGACAACTCATTAGCAGGTTGGCAGAGTGTTTCAGGAGCAAATTTGTCTGTCGAAGGAACTAATTTTGTGCCATCTTCAGCTCAACTTTTTTTTTTTTTTTCAAGTGTGCAGATACAGCCTTCCCTGGAGAGAAATGCAGGGGTGGGAGCTAGAGATCTGGTCGTAGCCCTTGGGGCACAGTGAGGTTGCTGCTGTCAGCTTTTGAGCGGGCAGTATTGGGTGTAATCAGCGAGTGCTGAAGGGTGTACGGTGGAGCTGATGGCGGTGACGGTAACAAACACTATTGAGATCAGTCTCAATGCAGAAGAGTTACGAGGTGTCCTGTTGTCTCTTGGGGGGCTGGTCCCACATCAGAAAGGGTTTTGGATGAAGGATGTAATTCAGGGGGTGCTGAGGATCCTCCCAGGTCCTGAACGTCTATAGATGTGTCATAATGACTGCTTTGTGCAAATACCTTGCCTCTTTTAAGGATGTTTGAAGCAGCTGTGGTCAGACACTCAGACACAGAAGTGACTGTCATAAAGTAAGAGGTTTTTATATTCATTGGTTCCCAGAACTGGAGGCAGACCAGATAGGGGGAGCCACATGGGGGAAGCACCAGAGTCTGTCATGGAGTGAGGGAGTGAAGGGAATTGTAGGCGAGAGCCTTCACTGTAGTTTCCATGGGTAGGAAATAGGTGAAGCAGGGTAATCAGGATTCACCTGTTGGCTAGTTTGAATAATTTCACGGGTTCTGGGTCATAAGGACCCTCCCTAGTTGACTGGTGATTAGGCAGGGGAGAGTGGCCCAGAGTGTGAGAGCAGATATAGGATTGGGGAGTAGATAAAGGAGGTGAGGACTCTGGGCTGTCTGGTTAGCATATGAAAGGCATGCTTTCCTAATAGGAATTAGCTATCCCTGGGAGGGGTAGCACTCACCGCCCCACCCCTGGGGTTGGTGAGATGCCAAGATATCAAAACATCAGAATACAGAATAAGAAGACGTGGTTGATGCACACACTTTTGTAACCATACACCATCAGCTTCCTTCTCTTTCCTGCCAGGCTGAGGCCTCCCCCTTCCCTTGCCCCAGACCCTTGATGAAAACACAGCTGTTGACACCACCATCTGCACATAATGGAAAGCCATGGTAGGTTAGCCAACACCACCCCAATCCAGGATCTGTGGCCTCATGAAGGGAAGACTTCCACCACCCTTTGACCAATGGAGCCCTTGCCAGGCCTCTCCCCATCTCTCCTCACTCTGGGGCCATCCAGGTGTAGATGGCAGCAGTCACATCAGCAGGCTGACTTAGAGTGTGACTCAGAAATCCTTCGTTGTTGTTGTTCTGTTGTGTTCGGCTCTTTGTGACCCCATGGGCTGCAGCACACCAGGCTTCCCTGTCCTTCACCATCTCCCGGAGCTGGCTCAAACTCATGTCCATTGAGTCAGTGATGCCATCCAACCATCTCATCCTCTGTCACCCCATGTTCTCCTGCTTTCAATCTTTCCTAGCATCAGGGTCTTTTCTAATGAGTCGATTCTTTGCATCAGGTGGCCAAAGTATTGGAGCTTCAGCTTCAGCATCAATTCTTCCAATGAATATTCAGGATTGATTTCCTTTAAGATTGACTGGTTTGATCTCCTTGGAGTCCAAGCGACTCTCAAGAGTCTTCTCCAACTCCACAGTTCAAGACCATCAGTTCTTCAGCACTCAGCCTTCTTTATGGTCCAACTCTCATATCCATACATGACTACTGGAAAAACCATAGCTCTGACTAGACGGACCTTTGTTGGTAAAGTGATGTCTCTCCTTTTTAATATGTTGTCTAGGTTTGTCATAGCTTTTCTTCCCAGGAGCAAGCAACTTTTAATTTCAGAAATCCTACACCTCCTAATTCCACCAGCAACCACTCATGTGGCCATGGCAAAGCTGCTTCACATTTCTGGGTATCAGTTTCCTTCCCTAAAAAGAAATAGGATTAATCCCGGTTCTAAATGCTTCATTTCTCTAGAAAATTAGGGGAAAGGAAGAGGAAATGCAGCAGAAAAGCTAAGGAGATGGCTGGGGTTCCCTAATTCTCACATAAAATCAGTGATGGTCACAAAACCAGAGAAACCGCCCAGTGACCCTCAGCCCTTCTCCTTCATCCCTTCTGTGGATTTGAGATTCTCCCAGTGACAGTGATGGGCTTCCCTCATAGCTCAGTTGGTATAGAATCCACCTGCAATGCAGGAGACCCCAGTTCAATGCCTGGGTCAGGAAGGTCCGCTGGAGAAGGGAAAGGCTACCCACTCCAGTATTCTTGGGCTTCCCTTGTGGCTCAGCTGGTAAAGAATCCGCCTGTAATGCAGGAGACCTGGGTTCGATCCCTGGGTGGGGAAGATCCTCTGGAGAAGGGAAAGGCTACCCACTGTAGCATTGTGGCCTGGAGAATTCCATGGACTATATAGTCCATGGGGTCACAAAGAGTCGGACTTAACTGAGTGACTTTCACTTCACTTCACAATGACAGTGATGATGGTGATTATGATAATCAGGATAAGAGGAATTCAGCCCCTGCAGGTTAGCCAGACTTTTACATAAACTGCCTTATTTAATTCTTACAACAGCCCTAAGATGGAGCAGACCCTCTCAGCCTATTTTACAGCTGGGGAAAACTGAGGAGTAGAGAGTCACTGGCTGGGTATCTCACAAGCAGTAAGTGAAGAGCCAGGTCTCAGGTCCAAAGCTTCATTCCTCATCACTGCACTCTGCTGCTCCCTCTGCCATGGGCAGCTTGATCCAAAAAGAACTCAATGGCTACATCCCAAGCAGCAGTAGGTATTAATTCCAGGAGGGGGAACCTCTTAGAGGGAGACTGAACCCCCAAGGAAAGGCATTGCCCCATGAGGAGAACTCTTTGGAACTTAGAGGTTTCAGTTCTTTCTATTCTGTACCCTTCAGAGGCCTGGCATGGCTCTGGGCATTGAGGGTACCTAGATGTGAATGAGACAGGGAGCACTCAGCCTGGTGGAGGGAAGGAGGAAGACAGGAGAAGTGAATGGATAAATACAGTGGCTGTACAGGGGCCCAGCCTAACAGTCTCCCACCCTTCCTATGTTAAGCTCTGCAAGCTGGAAAACTCCAGACACCAGAGAAGGCACAAGGCCTTCATCAGAGGCCAGATCTCAGTGACCAGCTCAGCATCCCTCAGAACTCAGGGAGCCAGCAGTTGGGTCCAAACAGGAAAAACATAGCCCAGCTGCTGGCTTGTGGCACCTTTCCCCTCAACCCCCTTCTCAAGCCCAATTCTGGGTGCAACTAATTCCAATTTGCATCCAAACTTGAGCAAATGAAGAAATCAGAACAATATTTTCAGCTGCAGAAACAAAAAAAAAATGTTTAGCACCCTCCTTTTGTGCAAATGCAACATGCCTATCTGAGTGAAGTAGAATTTTACCATATTTTACAATGAAGTAAGCATCCCAGAAAATTTATTTTTTTTTTCCTTCTGTGGGGGAGGATGAAGAGATTTTGGTAATTAAAACTCCCATCGATCACTGCTTAGATCTCAGAGATAATTGCACGGCTGCTGCAGATGTGTGTTGAATCATGCAGTTTTGTTTTCAAGGGTGTGTGTGCCCCAAGGCCTGGAATCACACCTCCTCCGGCGTGAAGCACCCCTTCGCCATGCTCACTGCCCTCCCCAACCAGGGTAGAGTGACACTTGGGGGCAGTCCTGGGCCTGCCCTGAATAAGCCATGTAGGATTGTGTGTGTGGCTTAACATCTGTGTACCTCAGGTTTCTCTTGTCAACTGAAGAGCTGGAACTCAGTTATCTCAGGGTTCTTTACGCCTCTTTTGATGCTTCCTAGAGTTGACATTCCCCTTGATAGCTGCTGGCTGCATGGTAAGCCAATCAATCAAGAGATATGAGCTGTCAGAGCAAGGAATAGGGACTTTATTTGGAAAGCCAGCAGACTGAGAAGATGGTGGACCACTGTCCGAAAGAACCATCTTACCCAAGTTAGAATTTAGTACTTGTTTTGTACTGAAAGGAGAGAGGTTGTGGTTTGTGCTGCAAGTCTCTGGTGCTGGAATCCTTTATCCTTGTGGCTGTCTGTGTACATCTGGCCATAATGTCCCTATAAACCTCCAACAAGACAAATCTTATTCCCTGTTCTGCAACTTTTTATCTCTATATGAATGGAAAAGTGTTATACCTTTAAAGGTCAGAGCCTTGAGAATGGGCAATGCTGCATATTTCAGGCTATAGGCAGCATTCTTGAAGCAAAAGCAATAGCATACAAAGTTTAAGGTAAAAAAAAAACAAATCCAATATGGCGTCAGATTTGTTCTTCCTTATTACGATCATCTTTCCACACTGACTTATTTTTCCCCTCCCTCTGGAGCCTCCCTCCCTCCCTCCCCTGTCCCATCCCACCCCTCTAGGTCATCACAGAGCACTGAACTGAATTAGGTTCAGTTCAGAACCACTGAATTAGGTTCCTACTAGCTATCTATTTCACACATGGCCGTGTATATATGTCAATACTACTGTTTCCATTCATCTCATCCTCTACTTCCCTGGCTTGTGTCCACAAGTCTGTTCCCTACTTCTGTGTCTCTATTCCTGCCCTGAAAATTGGTCCATCATTACAAATTTTCTTGATTCCATATATATGCCTTAATATACGATATTTGTTTTCCTCTTTCTGACTTGTTTCACTCTGTATGACAGACTCTAGTTTTATTCACATCACTACAACTGAATCAGTTTTGTTCCTTTTTATGGCTGAGTAATAATCCATTGTATATATGTACCACATCTTCTTTATCCATTCATCTGTTAATGGACCTTTATGTGACTTCCATGTCCTGGCTGTTGTAAATGGTGCTGCCATGAGCACTGGGGTACATGTGTCTTTCTGAATTATGGTATATGTCCAGTTCTCAGGGTATATGTCCAGCAGTGGGATTGCTGGATCATATAGTAGTTTTAGTTTTTAAAGGAACTTCCATACTGTTCTCCATGGTGGTGATATCAATTTACATTCTACCAACAGTGTAAAAGGGCTCCCTTTTCAACACTCCCTTTTCCAGCATTTATTGTTTGTAAAATTTGTTCAGTGATGGCCATTTTGACCAGTGTCCACTCTGAGTTTTAATCTCATCTCTGCTACTGATTCACATGTCCTTGACACATGAATGCCTTGTGTGTGCCAGGCCCAGTGCTAGGTTTGGAAGCACAAAGATGCCTGGGGTCCCCCTGACTCTGTGGGGCTCACAGTCTGGTGGGCTGGATGGCCCAGAAGCAAACACATCACAAGAAAATATGCTGTGTGCCTTTCACACGCTCACTGTGTGACCGGCCTGCCCTAGGGCACCCTCAGCTGTAGTAAGACCTGGAGAGATGTTAACGTGTAGTAAAGCGTTTCCCCTGGCACAGGACCCATCCTTTCCTCCTTCCCCAAGAGATCAAGTACACAGAGGAGATACTACGGATGGGCCCAGAGCCACACTCAGGAGCATGAACCATAACCTATAGCTCTTGCTCTCACCCGTGGTTCTCTGTTAGGAAATCAGATCAGCACCATTCTCAATGTTCCTGGTAGCCTTTGAGATCTGCCTGTGGCAACTTGACTGTGAAAGAGTGAGAAACCCTAGGATGGGAGGGATATTCTTCCCTTGGCATCCAGCATGACCTGGGTCTTAAGTTTACTCTTCCATTCCACTCGAGAGGAGCTCTGAGCTCTCTGATGAAACCATGGATGCACCCCTGTTGGGCGTGTCACCCCTGTACACATCCCGGAAGAGGAAGGCAGGAGACCCTTTTCCCGGCTGGCTCTGACTCCAGGAGCACCACTGGGCTCTCCTATCTACTTCGTGATCAGAACTGAGCAACCAGGTGACTCAGAGCTTCCCCTGGCAGCAGCGACAGCACTAATTTGGCGTGTCAGGTACACTGACAAGCAGAAAAGTGCAAAAGTTCCACCCAGGGACAGGAGCCTTCTGTGGTACCTCCCAGTTCTGCCACCTCTCAGAGGCCTCTCCCGGAACATCCACACTTTGCATATCGATTTGACCTATATAGGATGCGGGGTCCCTGATGGCTCAGTAGTAAAGTATCTGCCTGCCAATGCACGAGACACAGGAGATGCAGGCTTGATCCTTGAGTCAGGAAGATCCCCTGGAGAAGGAAATAGAAACCCACTCCAGTATTCTAGCCTGGGAAATTCCATGAACAGAGGAGCCTGGTGAGCTGCAGTCCATGGGGTCAAAAAGAATCAGACACGACTGAGAACAGCACATATGGGATTTAGGTAGAGGCCCCCAAGTCTCCTCTTAGTAATATATTCTCCAGCCTTCCGTGCCAGGGACTGACTTAGCCCCTTCCTTCCTCGCCATCCTCATCCCCCCTCTACCTCACCCTCCTTAGGAGTTGCTGTGCCCTCCGCCTCCTGTGCCTATAACGGATTCACTGGTTAACACCCAATAGCACTAGAGACCCCAGAAGGTCCTTTCCAGCCATGTCTGGCTTGGAGGAGAGTGTGGGGGAGAAGGGGACCCCTTGATTTACTGTCTTCTTTCCTGCCTCCCAGTTGCTACTGAGCTGGTGACAAAGCCTGTGTTTGTGTGCTTTGGACAGATGGATGCATGGACGGATGGATGGATGTCCCCTCCATCCAGGGGGGTGGGCTTTTCTGGGGGCACAGATGGTAAAGAATCTGCCTGCAAGGTGGGAGACCTGGATTTATTCCTTGGGTCGGGAAGATCCCCTGGAGAAGCAAATGGCAACCCACTCCGGTGTTCTTGCCTGGGAAATCTCATGGACAGAGGAGCCTGGTGGGCTACACTCCGTGGTGTGGCACAGAGTTAGACACGACTGAGCGACTAACACGCACCCATACTGTAGTGGGGTGGAGAAGCTGTCCTCTCTGCATTTTCTGCCTCTCCCCAACTCCACGCATCCCCCGCTGCTGGCGTCTCTGAGACAGTGTTTATGCAAGCAGCGCGTGTTCTGCTGGGTTACAGGATGCTGTTGTCAATTTGAGGAAAGCCCATGAGTGTGGTTGTCCCTGACGGTTTTGTAACAGGACAGGAAGCAGAATGGGTGGGCTCCCTGGACTTGAACCGCTGGACTAGGAGCCTCCCTACTGCAGCCTACCATGTGTCTGCAGCCTGCTGGGGCCTCAGGCTTCCTGGCTCGGTGTCTGGAGCTTCCACCCCTCTCCTGTATTGTCTTCCAGCTCTAACTAGCTACACACTGGAGCCCAGTTACCTGGGTTGTGTTGGCTACCTACGTAAAGGCAAAAAACCTGACTATCGAAGGCATGACAGTCCCTAGGACAACTAACCCACCCAGCAGGCTGAGATGAGCTCTGCATTGTCCCTTAGGGGTTGATTCTGTGTCAGGAAAAGTAACTCCTTAATGATATGTTCATTATACACCAATAGTCCCTTTCCTCTCAAGTGCCTGAGCTCACCCATGTGTCCAAGGACAGAAAGGGAGCAAAAAAAAGTTTATGAGCCACCGAAATAGTTGAAATGGCTCAGAAACCTTATCCCTGAGGCTGAAGGGCTCAGTTTAAAGATTCCAAACCAGAACAGAGGTATCAAGCCTTGTCAGTTCTCGGCTGTTTTCTGACTAAATAGGAGAACCTGGTTAGGGAAGAAAATTCTGAAACAATGATGTCCATTTGATACAGGTGTAAGAACAGGAAAAACTCCTTGAACCCAAACCACAATTAAAACAGCTCATGTTGGGCTTCCCTGGTGGCTCAGTGGTAAAGAATCCCGCAGCCAACGCAGGAGACACGGGTTCAGTCCCTGCACCAGGAAGATCCCACATGCCCTGGAGCAACTAAGCTTGTGGGCCAGAACTATTGAGCCTGTGCTTTAGAGCCTGGGAGCCAAAACTACTGAAGCCTGCATGCTCTAGAGCCTCTGCTCTGCAACAAAAGAAGCCACCGCAATGAGAGGCTGGGGCACTTCAACTTGAGAATGGCCCTTGCTCACTCCAACTAGAGAAAAACCTGTGTAGCAGTGAAGACCCAGCACAGTCTAAAATTAATAAATAAATTATTTGAAAAAAAAAAGCTCATGTGTATGAAGAGCTTCTTTGTTCCAAGCACTTGCTATGCAATTTACATTTAGATCCTCACAAGGACTACATGAAGGAGATACCCTAATTATTCCCATTTTATAGATGAGAGGTTAAGTAACTGGCCCAGGGTCATACAGTGGATGAAGAGAGGATCATCAAAACTCAGCGTCTTTTTTCCTACCCTTCACATTACAGAAATGTGCTTACCTGGTTGGGTCAGCAAGGAAACGGGTTGCCTTTGCTCTGGGGAAACTGATGTCCCACCTGATAAGTAGCTTTGTTCAAATAGAAGCGGAAACAGTTCCTAGTTAATTCGTTAAGTTCTAATTTATATACTTCAAGCACTGCTCATTTACATGAGCCAGGCACTATAAACATGCACTCATCGGTGAAGCAGGTTTGTGGCATGTCCCTGGGTTGTGAGCTGAGGTCGGGATGGGATGGGTCACCACTGCCAACAGAAAATTTCCTCACTGCGTGGTGATTCCTTCCCTGACTTTCTGGCTTTTCAAGCGCTTCTAGGTAATCTCATGCAAATCCTTTCCTGGAACGATATCTAGAGGGACAAATCCTAAGAAGCTGAAGAAGGAGCCAAATGCCACCTCTTCTGAGTAATGCATTCATTTCATCCTTCCACAAACCCTGGCAGAACTTCACCATGGACATGATGTACCCATGATGCAGAGTGTCCTAAGACACCATCTCTGCTCTGGAGGAACTTGGCAGAAAGAGTCAGCAGACACATCACCATAGTACACATGACAAACCTAGACGGCATATTAAAAAGCAGAGACATCACTTTGCCAACAAAGATCCATCTAGTCAAAGCTATGGTTTTTCCAGTAGTCATGTATGGATGTGAGAGTTGGACTATAAAGAAAGCTGAGCACCAAAGAATTGATGCTTTTGAGCTGTGGTGTTGGAGAAGACTCTTGAGAGTCCCTTGGACTGCAAGGAGATCAAACATGTCAATCCTAAAGGAAATCAACCCTGAATATTCTTTGGAAGGACTGATGCTGAAGCTGAAGTCCCAGTACTCTGGTCACCTGATGAGAAGAGCCAACTCATTGGAAAAGACCCTGATGCTGGGAAAGATTGAAGGCAGGAGGAGAAGGGGACAACAGAGGACAAAATGGTAGGATGGCATCACTGACTCAATGGACATGAGTTTGAGCAAATTCTGGGAGATGGTGAAGGACAGGAAAGCCTGGCATTGCTGCAGTCCAGGGGGTCACAAAGAGTTAAACATGACTGAGCCACTGAACAACATAGTATGTATGGGATGCAGAGGAGCTGCATGATAGTAAGGAAAAAAGGGGGTTACAGAGGAGAGAACATTTGAGCTGACTCTTGAAACCTAAGACCAAGTCTAAAAAGGTCAGAAGGAGTGTTCTAGGTGGCAAGTGAAGTGTTAGTCACTCAGTCACATCTGACTCTTTTGTGACCCCATGAACTGTAGCCCACCAGGCTGTTCTGTCCATGGGATTTCCCAGGGAAGAATGTTGGAGTGGATTGCCATTTTCTTCTCCAAGAGACCTTCCCGACTCAGGAATTGAACCCTGGCCTCCTGCATCGCAAGCAAATTCTTTACTGTCTGAGCCACCTGGAAATCCCCAAACTCAGGGACTTGGAGTGGGGGGAAGAGTAAATGCAATGACAAGAAGATCTGGAAAACTTGGGAAGTATTTTAAAGCATAGCATGAGACTCGATGCGGGTCTCATGTGTGAAGGAGAGAGAAGCAAGAAAGATGGGAGAGGGGATGACCTGCAAGCCCCGCACAAACTATCAGCGGGAATACCAAAAACTGTGTTATAAACAAGAAAATACCAAAGTTCATAAGCAATTTTTTAAAAGTCAATAATCTCCTATTTGAGATTATTAGTAAAATACTATCCAATATGGTTTCCTGGCCTGAAAGGAAAAGGGGTGGGGTTAGCCTTTGTGGGAGGAGAATATGCATATTAGCCAGTGCCCTGGCTGAGGGCTGGCAAGAGCCTGAGAGTCACTTTTAGGAGGATCTCCCTCGTGTAAAGGCTGTGCACAGCTGGCTCCGAGGGATAAATCCATTATTTCACTAACAAGGATGACTCCCAAGCTGGCAAAGGGAAGAGATTTCGAGGTTGTGGGTAAATAGCCTGAACTGGGGAGCAGGGATGCAGCCAGAGACCCCACCTAGACCACCACACGGGGAGAAAGACCACCAAAACCTCCATTTCTTAAAACCCCAATGAGCAGCTGAAAATTACTTGCCCCTGGGAAAAAAAAAATAACAAATTCCACATTATCATTTCAATGGCTCCTCACATAAATACCAAAGAATCAGAAAAGCTGGTGCCTCATGTTGCTCCCAGAACCCAAGAAATGGTATCTTTCAGTTATCGGATTTTATTTCTTTGCAGCGTTACATTTTATACATATTTATTCATGCAGAACAGAAGCGCAGCGTTATTGAGGCTGCCATGGGAGCGGAAGGAAAAGCTGTTATACATAAGAATGCGCCGCATTTACATCGTAGCACTTTGCGACAATTGAACTATATGCAACTGTTTTTTTTTTAATAATAAAAAAAACTCTGGTTTGCATTTAATTTGCTGATTTTTCTTTCCCCCTTTCTTCCTCTTGCATTTTCATATGCCAGAACAGTGTGAAAGGGGGAGGGGTCGAGATCATTGAAGATATGGAGGGTTGGGGGCTAGCGACAGGCAGCTTTCATGGGGAGGGGTAGGGGATCCAGAGCAAGTTTATAACTATTTCTTTTTTAGCAGATGCAGTTAACTGAACAGCAAAACATTCATCTTCCGATTTAATAACTCCTCCTCCCCGCATGGAGACGGGGGTATCATAGTGTGGGATATTGCTCTTCAGGCTCTTTGAGTGTGAGTGATGAATCCCCATCTTCTAACAAAACACATTTTCATAGTAATTGAAATAATAATTTTTTGGCCCCTTCATTTTCCCAGGGACTTCAAAAGGGGCTTTTGACTTCTTTCCCTTTCCCCTGCTCTGACCTTATTTTCTTTTCACTGAAATTCCTCCAGCCCCTGAGAGGCACAGAGTCTGGGTTTCTGGGATGTGTGTTCTGATGGCCTTTATCCTTCCCCCACAGTCATAACCACAAGATGGGCTCCCAATCTAGAGAGTCAGGGGCCTGTGACCTGGAATTCTGGACTGGGTTTAGTTTTTCACCTCCATTTGCTTAGCAAGCTGAGCATCCCGAGGGAGGGACGAACATGGTAACCAGGCAGCTGTGGGGACCCCAGAGAGGAGCAGAGAAGGGCCTCAACCCCCCCAAATCCTGAAACTCATTCACTCTGCCAACCCTTAAGTCTCCCCTACCACCCCTGAGGCAGGATCTAGGGCTGCAGCTCCCCATTCTACATCCACCTCTTAGGCTGCACGTGACTTCATCCCTGGGAATTAAAACAAATATCAGTGTGTTAAAAACAGCACTGCTTCCTCAAGAATCAGGTTTGGGAGGGAGAGGGTAATGGGAGCAATGATGATGTTGCACTGAGTGTAATACATTTAATCCACAGGTTACTTTAAATGATTGCATTCCACGAACTTTGGTGCCAGGGGTAGGGGCACCAACAGAAAGTTTCTTTTATGTCCCCACCCTCATCGTCTAGTTGAGCAGGAAGTAGACAAGTCCAAAGTATCTGTAGAGCCTCCTCCTAAAATAACCTCCCCATACCCCTACCTAAGTCCATTCTTGTTTTTGTTTTTTTTTTTAACTTTTTATTTTGTTTTGAGGGTATAGTCAATTATGGAGAAGGAAATGGCAACCTACTCCAGTATTCTTGCCTGGAAAATCCCATGGACAGAGGAGCCTGGTGGGCTACAATCCATGGGGTCACAAACAGTCAGACATGACTTAGTGACTAAACAGCATAGCTAGTTAACAATATTATGACAATTTCAGGTGGACAACGAAAGGACTCAGATGTACAATACATGCATGATTCTCCGCCAAAGTCCCCTCCCATCCAGGCTGCCACATAACATTGAGCAGAGTTCCCTGTGCTATACAGTAGGTCTTTGTTGGTTATCCATTTTAAATATAGCCAGGAGCTGTGGATGGACAGGGAAGCCTGGCATGCTGCAGTCCATGGGGTTGCAAAGAGCCGGACACAACTGAGCAACTGAGCTGAACTGAACATGTCCATCCCAAACTCCTTAACTATCCCTTACACCCAGCCCACATCAGCCACTAAAAAGAATGAACTAATACCACTTGCAGCAACATGGATGGACCTAGACATTGTCATACTGAGTGAAGTGAATAAGACAGAGGAGAAATATCTTAAGGCATCCCTTATATGTAGAATCTAAAAAAAAAAAAATGATACAAATGAACTCACTTACAAAACAGGAATGGACTTACAAACTTGGAGATCAAACTTACGGTTGTCAGGGAGGAAGGTTGAGGGGAAGGGATAGTTAGGGAAGTTGGGATGGGTATGCTGAGACTTCTGAGATGAGTGAGGGTCATTCCAGAAAAAAGCCCCATCTCTGGCAGAGGCCAAGGGATTCTTTGGAAAGGTGAGAAGAAGCCATTCAGAGCCTGCAGGTCTAATGTTGAAAGACCTGTGGCACATTCAATTCTTTGGTTTTTTAGTAGACTTTGTTTTTTAGAATAGTTTTAGGTTCAAGCAACACTGAGTGGAAAGTACAGAAAGTGCCTGTATACCCCTGCCTATGCACATGTGCTAACTCCCCTCATCAACATCCTAGACAAGAATGTTGCATTTCGTACAGTCAATGAACATATGTGGAGATATGGTTATCACCCAGGGCCCATAGTTTACATTAAGGTTCACCCTTGAGGTTATACAGTCTATGTGTTTGGACAAATGTATAATGACATCTATTCATCATCATAGCATCATATAGGAGAATTTCACTGCCCTAAAAATCCTCTTTGCTCCACTCATAAATTTCTCTCTCCCTTTCTGGAAACCACTCATTATTCTATCTGTCTCCATAGATTTGTCTTTTCCAGAATGTCATTTTGGAATCACACAATCTGTAACCTTTTAAGATTGGCTTCTTTCACTTAGTCATATGGATTTGTCTTTATCCATGATTAATATGCATGTCTTTTCATGGTTTGATAGCTCATTTCTTTTTAGCACTGAATAATATAGTATTGTCTGGGTGTAACGCGACTTCTTAATCCTTTTTTCTACTGGAGGACATCTTGGTTGTTTCTAAGTTTGGACAGTTATAAATATAGCTGCTGTAGATATCTATATATAGATTTTTGTGTGGATATCGTTCTCAACTTCTTTGCGTAAATACTAAGGAGCATATTGTTGGATTGTACGGTAAGAGTATGTTTACTTTTATAAGAAAATGCCAAACTGCCTTCCAAAGTGGTAGTACCATTTTGCATTTCTATCAGCAATAAATGAGAGTTCCTGTTGCTCCACGTCCTCTCCAGCATTTGATGATATCAGTCTTCTAGACTGTGGCCATTTTAATAGGTATATGGTGGTTTCTCATTGTTGTTTAAATTTGCAAACCCAAAGTGATATGATGTTGCATATTTTCATATGCTTATTTGCCATGTGTACTCCTTATATGGTGCGGGGTCTTTTCAGGTCTTTTGCCCTGACCTGACTTTAGGTTGTTTGTTTTCTTATGGTTGAGTTTCAAGAGTTTTTGTATATTTTGGATACCAGTCCTCTGTCAACTGCAACTTTTGCAAAGATTTTCTCTCAGTCTGTGACTTGTATTCTCATTCTTTTGACCCTGTTCAGCTTGGTTCTCTCTTCCTGTGTGCCCAGCAGACCCATAGCTCCTTTTCTCTGAGCTGCTGGGAAGCCCAACCAACTGTGGAGGGGCAAGGCTTCCTACGGAAATGGGTGAGCCCGTCAGCACTGTTCATTTCCAACCAATATGTATTTATTCATTCCTTAAACACTTACATTGTGCTAGACACTGTTCTAAGTCCCAGGAATGTATCAGTGAACAAAAGAGAAAAGCCTCTGAGTCTTTCAGAGCTCACTTTCTGGTAGGAAAGACATATACTGAAGAATACACATAGAGACGTATCTGGAAAATGTGCATAAGCATATTATATAGCTTTCTAGAAGTAAGTACAATGTGAAAAAAGATGAGCAGGACTAGGGAGATTGGAGGTACTGGCACGTGTGAAGTTTGCCATCTAAATAAGGTGGCAGCAGGGGCTCCATTGGAAAGGAACGCTTAAGCAAAGAGGATGCAAGAGAGACCAGGCAGAGAGATCAGGCAGAAGGGCCAGTCGGTGCAAAGGTCGTGAGGCAGGAGTGCACCTGATGAGAGAGAGAGTCAAGCCTGGAGTGGAGAGGAGGAGCAATCAGAAGAGGAGCGTCTAATGGACTTGATGTGGGGACGAGAGGAAGGAGAATCATAGACGACACTAAAATTTTTGACCTGGGCCATTGGAAGGACATCATTCACTGAGATGGGGAAGAGCAGGTTTCTGGGGGTGGGAGGCAGATATCAGGAATTCTGTTTCGGACACGATGAGTTTGTCCTCTTAGACATCTTGGTGGAGACGTCAGGTAGAATGTTGGATAGGTGGGCTTTGAGTTCAGGAAAATTTGTGTGTGAGACTTTGGGCTGAGAGCTATGAGGAACAGAAAGAAGAATAAAACTCAATTCCTCCACGCCTACCTCTGTCCAGGTATCACTGGGCAGTGGGAGTGAGTACAGGAGGGTAACACATAAAAGAGGCATAGCCCTGGAAGGCAGCTCCTGCCAGCCTCCCTTGAGGCTTGAGGGCAGGTGAACACAATCCAAGCTCCCCCAGATTATATTAAAGACAAATCAGATGAAGGACAGCCCGCAAACCCCTTGACTGCTCATTTCTAAGAAGTCGGCAAGAAAGGGAAACAAGGGTGGTGTTTAACCTTGCCCAAATGCAGTAACCTCAGAATTTTTTTTTTTTTTTGAAGATTACCATAAGGGTTCCTCCTAGTTCATCTGCCTTCCCATTCACCTACAAGGCAGGTAAAGGCAGAGAAGGAAGACTGAGAGGGGGCCCACCGGCTTCAGGGGCAGTCACTGTAGCCCTCCTTCACCCTTAGCTCTGCCCTCAACTGCGTGTCAAACCAGGCTGGGTCCTGTGATCTGTGGCGTGTGCATGCACGGATCGAGTTGTTTAAAGGGAGGAGAGCTGTGGCTATGGGTTCAACCCCACAATAGACCACTATTAGGTCAAATCCCTCATATCAGTAACCCAGGTCCCAGGGTTAACCTGCTATCTGTGGTCCTCACCCTGAAATAGTCAATCGCCCAAGCAAGAGCCATGTTTTCACTTTAAAAATCCCTGAGTCTCTCTTGCTCAAGTGGCAGATGGTGAATTTCATGCAATGACGTGAGCAAAGGCCCCTCTATTTCCAGCCTGGAACTCAGAATCTGCAGAGAACCTGCATCTCTGTATCCTGTATTCCTAATGTTGCAGCTCTTGGGGTGGGGGGCGAGGGGTTTAGGATGTGTCTGAAAGGACTGGGGCCAGGAGGGGGAAGAGCAATGAACTGGCCTTTGTTCCAGATTCTCCAGCAGGGAAAGGGGAACCCGGACTCTTTGGGCAGCCTGGGCTGGATCCGGAGGACAAGACCTGCCATCCACAACCTGAAAATCTAGTGCTTTAATAAGCCAAAGCTGATATTAGAACTAGTTCACCCAAGTGCAGGGTGAGGGGTAGTTACTGATGGAATGTCTTTGCAGGCTTGGATCTGAGCGAGAGTAAAACTGTTATGAAAGAGGGCCAGATTAATGAAAATGTGCATGGTAACAGCCATGCAGCCTCCAAGATTTCCACCTGGCTCTTTGGCACCTTCTGACCCAAATATGTTGACCTAAGTCTAATGCCCCACACCCAGCCTTTTCACTTCCAAAAACAGAAAAAGATTTATAACACAATAATAACCTTCAGGAATCTCAGCCCACTCCTAGACTGCTCTCTTAGGTCCCCAAAGGAATTAACCCTTCGGGAAAGGTTTTAGGATAATATTGTTGTAGTTTAGATACTAAGTCATGTCCAACTCTTTGTAATCCCACAGATGGGAGCCTGCCAGGCTCCTTTGTCCGAGGGGTTTTCCCAGACCAGAATATTGGAGTGGGTTGTCATTTCCTTCTTCAGGGGATCTTCCTAACCCAGGGATTGAACCCAAGTCTCCTGCATTGGCAGACAGATTCTTTACCACTGAGCCACCTGGGAAACCCTTTAGGATCATATTAGGGGTTTGGAATTCTCTATTTGAGGGGTTTGCCAAGAAATTCGACTGAGGCCTCAGCACCCACACTCTGGCCCGCTCTTCACTCCTATCACATAGACAAACTTCCTGACAGTTTCTTCAGCCGGGCTGTCCTCTGGCCAGGCCTTTGAACCCTGGGGCACACTGTCCTCTCCCCAGGGGTGCTCTTGCCACACAAGCATCACTGTCTTTTGGAAGCTTTGCAAGCAAGCTGTACTTTACTACCATTTATTGCCTTTTTTTCTTATTATAAAATTCATGTTCAGTGCAGAAAATATGGAGCTTATAAAAAAAGTGAAGAAAACAAAAATCACCCATCATTTTGACACATATTCTTCTGGTCTTTTTTTTTTTCCGAGTGTTTATATGTATTCTAATTGGGAGCATCCTGTACATGTGATCTGCTCCCCACCCCTCACTTGAGGGCACATAGTTAAGCAAAAAAAGGGGTGCAGTTTAGTATAGTGGTTATGTGTGGGTGGGTTCTGGAGTCAGAATGTCTGGGTTCAAATCCTGGGTGCACAACTACAGTCCTAAGACCTGAGCAAGTTACCAACTTTGTTTCCGTGTTTAGAACAGTGTGGTTTACACTGCATTTTAATCTATAATTTTGTTTTCTCGCTTTCTCACTCCACTGTGAGATCTTTGAGGTCAGAGAGTGACTCTCCTTTGGTCTTTCTGTCCCCGGCATCTTGCTCGCACATAATAAGCATCTCCAAAAGGTTAAATGCATGAAACACCCCAAAGGAGAAGGCTTAGAGCTAGGAGTCAGATAAAAGTTCCTGAAATAGCGAATCAAAGATCTGTGAGATGGGCGGCACAGATGCTGGGCCTTATCTCTTATCAGCTAAAGCAGGACCATACATTGCTTTCTGAGGCTTCTGTTTCATCGTTTGTCAAATGGAGACGCCAGGGTGATCATGAGACAAGCAGGACAACTTCGTGGACCTGCTTCGCAAACTGCAGAACTTTGCTAGTGAAGTTGTGAACCCTTCATTTCCTCTCCGGCTCTTAATGGGGACTGGCATGGACCCATGTCCTCAGAAACAAGCGGGAAGCCGGCCTGTGCGCGCCGCGGCTCAGGGCTTCTCTGCTCCCCGGGTCCGCATGCGGGCCCCCGGGCGCATCCTCTGGTCCTGAGTCGGAGGAGTGGGTGTTGGGGCGCCTGAGCCCGCCGGGCCCACCTGGACGCCGCCACCGCCTCTGGGGGCTCCCGTTCCTCAGCACTCCCTCTTTCTCCCAGGACCCATCCTCCCCCGCCCACCAGATCCGGCTATGGGGAATCCTATCCCCACCTTCTCCGGGATCCGGGCGGGGAGGGGAGGGTGGCGGTGGCTAGAACTGAGTCTTCCTTTGCCTCCTACTCTCCGGCAAAATCCGCTTCTTTTCTGAGCAGAATGGGGCGGGGGCGGGGGGCCGCGTGTGCGCCGGGCGGAGGGAATTCCTTCCCCGGAGAGCGAGGCGCCGCCACCCGCCGCAGCGCCTGCCCTTTTTTTAGCTCTTCCCCGGGGCTCCTTCTTGGAGCGGCCGGGGGATGGCGGCGCGCTCCGCCCCGCAGTGGGGGGACCGTCCCCCCCATGCCCGCCCCTCACCCCGCCGGGCTCCCAGGCTGCGCGAGTGGAAATCGGGCAACGGCGCGAGGGTCCCGCCGCCGCCGCCGCCGCCGCGCCCGTGGGTGGGCAGCCGGGAGACTTGCTGGAGGGAGACCCGGGGTGATTCCCATCCGCCCGCAGCTCTTCCAAGGCTGCCCTGAGCATGGAGTTGTTTCGTCATTTTGAAAAAACACCTTCCCCCGCCCCCCAGGCTGTCTCAGAAATGGCATTGAGTCAGACCTGAGTCACAGGAGAACGTGGGCCCCCTCTCCCCTCCCCGGCGATTCTTCCTGGTCCCGCGCGCAGCCCCGCTCTCAGCACACACACAGCCAAACACACACACAGAGACACACACACCCACCATCCCAACCGTGGTGGGGCCCCAGACGCCGCGGCCCCCGACCGCCACCTCCTCTCGGTGTCTGGGATACCTGTCCCCGCCGCCGCGGCCCAGCCCTCCACCCTGCCCGCCTCTCCACCCCATTCCTTCGCTGTTGCTGCCAAGGCAGTTCTTCCAGAGACAGCGACCCCATCCTCAGACCGTGTAAAGGCCACAGGCTGCCCCCCTGCCTCCGGGTGAGACGGGCCACCTGCCCTTGACCTTCCCGCTGCCGGGGTCAGGCTGAGCGGGGGCTGGGCGGTGGCCACGGTGGCCTCTCCCGCGGGAAAGATCGCCGCGGGGCTGACCGCCCTGTATGACCTGGCCAGTTTCTTCACCTCTGGCTACCTGTGTTCTCACCCCTTCCGCCCTTCCTGGAGCTTCTGCGGGGAAGGTGCTACACAACTCTATTTTTAGTCCTAACAAGCTGCCTGCCTGTGCAGCTTCCATCTGCAGCATTCCAAGCCCTTTACAAATGCTAATGAATGGGAACTGCTGCCTCCAGAGTAACTTGGATTCCTCATCCTCCCTCTTCCCCACCCCCAAGCTTTTCGGGGTGGGGGGTGGGGGGCGCGGGGGAATTGAGGCCAGAGTTAGGGTCCCGGAGGTATGCTCAACCTGGGGTCAGAACCCAAAGTTTCCTGTAGTCTGTTGTGGTCCTGCCTTGGCCGGTGCATTCTGCCCCCTCTTATTTCACACTCAGAGGATACGATGGTGGGATGGCATCACCAACTAATGGACGTGAGTTTGGACAGACTCTGGGAGATAGTGGAGGACAGGAAAGACTGGTGTCCTCCAGCCTATGGAATCACAGAATCAGACAGGACTTGGCGACTGAACAACAACAAAACTTCACATTCAGTGACAGGTCCTGGATTAGGTTCAGGGATCAGACATTCCCTATCCTCGGTAAGCCGAAGTTCAGGGGGAGAGAAGAGCATAGTTGTTTCTGCAGAGAACTTTGTAGGAGCACAGAAGTCTCACCCAGCCTGATGGGGAGGGAGGGTAGAGGGGGTTAGTGGAGTTAGTGCCTTATTTTATAATCGGAAATGGCAACCCACTCCAGTATTCTTACCTGGGAAATCCCATGGACAGAGGAGCCTGGCGGGATACAGTCCATGGTGTCACAAAGCCTTGGACATGATTGAGCGACTTTCACTTCACTTTATAATCTGGGAAGGCTTCCTGGAGGAGATGACTCCCTGAGCTGAGTCTGTAATTGAGAACTGGAGTTAATCCAGAAAAAAAGAGGGCATTCTGGGAACAAACACAGGGTGGAAAAAGAGACAGACCAGAGCTGCTGATGGTGGAAATGTTCCATGCGCTGAGGTGGGAGGTGAGGCTGGGAAGGATCTTGGTGCAAACAGGAAAAGGACCTGGTCAGGTTGGAGTTTTAAATACATCGTTCTGGAGGAGGGCAAGCTTGATGGGATAAGAGTGGAAGCCAGGAGACCAATTAGAAGTGATAAAGGCCTGGACTATGTGCTGTGGAAAAGACAGGGTACATGAGACATGTTTGACAGTTACCTAATGAGGAATCCAGGGCGACACAATCTTTTTTTTTTTCCTCCCCCTCTGGCCTACTGTTAGACTGGCAGGGCAAATATCGCCCCAGGAATTGAACCAAATATCACCGCCCAGGTGACACCCTTCTCTTTTGAGCAGGATGTCTGGACCCCCTGGAGGGCAGGACCTACCCTCTCTGTCTCTGCCATGGCAACTAGCAGTGCTGCAGACAAATCTGTGTTTGAATGTTGGTTCAGTGACTGGTGCTTTGATCAGTTAAGGGTAAACAGGAGTGGGAAATACCTCTCTGCAACAGTAGGTATAAGCCCACAGGACCCTAACCACTGTTCATCAGAGTTCAAGCCGCCAGCACACTTCCACAGAAAGCTAGCCCCCCCCTCCGGCTTTTACCCTGAATCAGAAAATGCTGCCAACTGCGATGAACACAGCTTCAGAAGCTGTAGGAAGTCTCCTTACCAGTTTCAGGGCCCTGCTTTCCAACCAAAAAATCTTGGAGCACCTAAAATGCATTTCCTGTTGGAGCAGGCTGTGCAGAAGATGCGCGTGTGTGCTGGCCCTGGGGATACCCAGACCAGGAGGGTGACGTGGAGGGAACTGCCCATATCAGCAGGTTTATATGGTGTGATGGTAGGAGTTCAAGGAGGGACTTGCCCATATCAGCAGTTTTATACAGTGTGATGGTAGGAGTTCAAGGTGACAGGCCTTTGCTCATTTAATTCTCCATGTTGTCTCTGTCATGCTGGAGAGTCCTACTGCTGCGCATGCGTTCTCAGTCGTCTCTGACTCTTTGTGACCCCATGGACCATAGCCCACCAGGTTCTTCTGTCCATGGAATTTTCCAGGCAAGAATACTGGAGTGGGTTGCCATTTCCTCCTCCAAGGAATCTTCCTACTGCTGCCTTTCACTGCAAAAAGCTTCCTCCAGACACTTCCCAACATTAAATCCCAGTAGGGCTGCTGTGGCAATAAAGGTCAACATCGTAGTTAAGAGAGTGGACCCTGGTCCAGGCTCACATTCCATCTCCTCCACTCCTACTAGGTATGTGCCCCTAGAGAAGTTAAGTGACTCAACCTTTTGAAACCTCAGTTTTCTCATCTGATAGATCAGGTATAATGTTAGAGATATTGTGAAGTTTGAAAGAGTTGACACCTGTTTAAGGGCTTAGAACAGTGTCTGGTACATTGTAAGCCCTCAATAAACATTAATTCCTATTAATATTGCCAGAGTCCTCTCCTCTATCTGAGATGACTGTACTTCCAGCTCCTTTTACCAGCTGATCAACCCATGTTGCTCTTTTGAAGTCTTCCCTCCATCTCTTCTTCTATTTTAAGTCCTGGATACTTAACCATTGACTCTTTAATTGCTGAATCACTCTTCTGG
Source organism: Cervus canadensis (assembly GCF_019320065.1). Lineage (NCBI taxonomy): Eukaryota > Metazoa > Chordata > Mammalia > Artiodactyla > Cervidae > Cervus > Cervus canadensis. The sequence continues at coordinate 3,174,491 of NC_057415.1, read as the reverse complement.
GGGCAAGAAAATATATTTCATTTAGTAGAAAAGACCCATTTTTTTGTTTGTTAGTTTTTTTATTTTTTCAGCTATGATGCACAGCATGTGGGATCTTAGTCTCCTAACCAGGGAACCCACACCCCTTGCATTGGAAGCGAGTCCCAACCATTGGATGGCCAGGGAAGTCTTGAAAAGACCCATTTTTTAATTGACGATGAGATGTTGTTGTTGTTTAGTTGCTAAGTCGTTGTGCCCAACTCCTTGTGACCCCATGGACTGTAGCCTGTCATGCTCCTCTGTCCATGGGATTCTCTAGGCAAGATACTGGAGTGGGTTGCCATGCCGTCCTCCAGAGGATCTTCCCGACCCAGGGATAGAAACTGTGACTCCTGCGTTGGCTGGTGGATTCTTTACCAATGAGCTACCAGGGAAGCTCCTGAAGATGAGAAACTCTTGTAAAAATTGACTGGGATATAGAATCATAGAATGTTAAAGCTGGAAGATGTCTGGGAGGTACTAATTCAAGCTCACATTTTTCAGAGATGCAGAAAGATGGAGTCACTCGTGTAATCAGTGACTGCTGGAGGGTGGGAACCGTGGCTTCCCGATCCCAGTGCTTCCCCACCATCGCTGCTGGCTTTCCCAGGTTCTCGCTCACCCACACCTTCCGGCCGCCCAAATGTTTTTGGCCTTTGCTCTCTCCTCTCTCCTCTCTGCCTCTGGTCAAGCCTTCTCTTGTCTAGTCCACACCACACTAGTGGTCTGTTCCTGTGTCAGTCAGGGTTCAACCACAGAAACAGAACCAGTAGGAAACATATAGCAGGGGGTTTACTGCAAGGAATTGGCTTACAGAACGGTGGAGCCACCTAGGCAAGTCCCACGCATGCTGCAGGCCATCAGGAAGGGCGGGCAGGGAACTCTTGGTCAGGAGCTAAAGCTGGAGTTCACAAGGTGGAATTTCTTTTTCTTCCGGGAAAATTTAACTGATTGAATCAGGCCCACTGAAGTTATCCCTGATGCTCTCCTTCACTTAAATCAGTTGATTATGGACATGAATCACAACTACAAAATACCTTCACAGTAATACCAATATTTGATTAACTGGATTCTGTAGCCTTGCCTACCTGTCTTGCCTGCTTGCCTGTGCATGCTGAGTCCTGTCTGACTTTTTGTGATGCTATGAACTGTAGCCTGCCAGGCAAGAATACTGGAGTGGGTTACCATTTCTTGCTCCAGGGGTTCTTCCCAACCCAGGGATCAAACCTGCACCTCCTGCACTGGCAGGTGGATTCTGTACCACTAAGCCGCCAGGGAAGCCTGTAGCCTCGCCAAGTTGATACAACACCAACCACCACAGTCCCCTAGTGGATTTGCCATTTCTCCTCCCACTTAAAACCTTCCATTCTAGATGAACCTGTCAACTTATCCTCTGAACCATAACCATCCCTGTACCCTTCCCTCATCCAGTTGCTTCCCACCGCCCCAGCCCCACCCTTCCCTTTAAGGCCATTTTGTTTGGTTCCTGCCACACAGCTCCCCCATCCACGCCCCTCCTCACCGCAGCAGCCCTTCTATCTCTCCCTCCAGCGCCAGAGGCATCCGTTCTCTGCAGCCCTCACTTGCTGCTTAGCTAAACAAACAAGAGAGATTAATTCCAGTTGCAGAATTGGTAGGGAGATGGGGAGGGGGCTCACTATCACTGCTCCTCCTTCCTCCCAAACCAGCCAGTATGCTGGTCCAGCCCTAGCATTTTGCTCCTAAGATCTTACTACTAAAGTGAGAGGTCTGGTCCAGGCTATGATAAATGACAACTGAAACAATTTTCTCTCCATTTCTTATTTCTCCTGCCCACTACCTACCCCACACCTTTCTGTCAAGAGAAGTTCTTGGTATTTCTTCATAATCAAGTTGATATCCCTTGGATATAAGGAAATTCAGAATGCAAGATTCTGGACCAGCCAAAACAGAAAATAGGTCCCTGACATAAGAAAGAACTCCCTTTAGTGTTCTAAGAGATTCTCCAGTGGATTCTGCTGAACATAATCTATATAAAATCTTTTTTTTAAAGTGAAGTATATGGCTGATTCATGTCAATGTATGACAAAACCCACTGCAATGTTGTGAAGTAATTAGCCTCCAACTAATAAAAATAAATGAAAAAAAAAAAATAAAAGTGAAGTATAGTTGATTTGAGGGACTTCCCTGGTGGCTCAGCTGGTAAAGAATCCACCTGCAATACTGGAGACCTGGGTTCAATCCCTGGGTTGGGAAGATCCCCGGGAGAAGGGAATGGCTACCCAGTCCAGTATTCTGGCCTGGAGAATCCCATGGACTGTCCATGGGGTCGCAAAGAGTCCATGATTGACATAGTTCACTCACATAGTTGATTTACAATGTTAGTTTTAGATGTACAGCAAAGTTATTCAATTATACGTACATATATACCTGATTTTTTTTCCAGATTCTTTCCCCTTATAAGCTATTACAAAATATCGATTACAGTTCCCTGTGCTATATAGTAGGTCCTTGTTGGTTATCTGTTTTATATATTGTAGTGTGTATATGTTAATTCCAAACTCCTAATTTATCCCTCCTCCCCCCTTCCCGTTTGGTAGACATAAGCTTGTTTTTTGTGCTGCGGGTCTATTTCTGTTCTGTAAATAAGTTCATTTTATCATTTTTATACAATATTTATCTTTCTCTGTCTGGCTTCCTTAGTATGATAGGCTTTATGTCCATCCATGTTGCTACAGATGGCATTATTTCATTCTTTTCTTTGACTGAATAAGGTGAAAGTCAAAGTCTCTCAGTCGTGGCCAACTCTTTGCGACCCCATGGACTATACAGTCCATGCAATTCTCCAAGCTACAGTACTGGAGTGGGTAGCTGTTCCCTTCTCCAGGGGATCTTCCCAACCCATTGCGGGTAGATTCTTTACCAGCTGAGCCACCAGGGAAACCCAAGAACATTGCAGTGGGTAGCCTATCCCTTATGACTGAATAGTATTTCATTATTCCATTGTATATATGTACTACATCTTCTTTATCCATTCATTTGTTGATGGACATTTAGGTTGCTTCCACGTCTTAGCTATGTAAATAGCACTGCAATAAACATTGGGGTACACATGTCTTTTCTAATTATAGTTTTCCCTGGATATATGCCCAAGAGTGGGATTGCTGGATCATATGGTAGTTCTATTTTTAGTTCTTTAAGGGACCTCTATACTGTTCTCCATAGTGGCTGCACCAATTTGCATTCCCACCAACAGGGTGGGAGAGTGACTTTTCTTCACATCCTCTCCTGCATTTATTATTTGTAGACTTTTTGATGATGGCCATTCTGACTGGTGTGAGGTTTTACCTTGTAATCTGCACCAGATCTGCATTACACTGCAGTGTAGTGTGAAGAATTTGCCTACCTGGGTTTGCAGGCAAATTTCTGGCAAATCTGATAATTGCCTCGTGGATATGGGCTAAAGTATTTAGCTTCTCTGTGCCTCAGTTTCATTGTTTGTAAAATGGGGATAGTGATAGATATTTGCTTGTCCTACATAAAACGTATCTCTTGAGTTTATGGTGGGGATTCAGTTCATCTATGGAAAGCACTGAAAAGCCTGGCACATAGAAAGAACTCCATACATCTTAGCCACCACTATTATTAGCTACTGGGCTTCCTGGGTAGCTCAGTGGTTAAAAAAAAAAAAAAATCTGCCTGTTAAGCAGGAGAAGCAGGTTTGATCCCTGGTCTGGGAAGATTCCACATGTCACCAGGCAACTAAGCCCATGTGCCACTACTGAAGCCCGTGTGCCTAGAGCCTGTGTTCCAGAATAAGAGAAACCATCACAGGGAGAAGCCTGCTCACCACAACTAGAGAAAGCCCACAGCAACGAAGACCCAGCACAACCATAAATAAATAAATAAACAACAACAGCAAAAGAATGGTCACAATGGCAAATTTCATGTTATGAGTATTCTAGCACAATTGAAAAAAAGGAAAGATGGGAAGGGACCTGTAAGAACAAAGTTGCTAGGAAAAGTAGAGGCAGAGAGTGTAGGATGTGCTCAAGGAAGGATGTGGCAGGAGGTGAGGTCAGATGGAGGCCATGTGTGCCTTGAATGCCAACCCAAGGAGTATGGAGGCCAATATTTTTACTTTGTTTTCATATACTGCTGAGGTGAGTCTTCCAATATCCTCTTCAACCTCGACTGCCATGTAGATCATCATGGGACTCTGTGGGCCCATGTGCCACACTGTTACCCCAGTTCTCCACCAACGCACCTTTTTTGCTAAGCAGACCCAGGCTCAGCTCACCTGGGTCCCCATGTCACCTAGGTGCCTCTGGGTGCTTCCTCTGCTGCTTTGGGTTTGGACTGGTCCTCCTGGAAGTGTTTAAGCTTCAGCTGCTCCGATGGAAACTCAGTGAGATCCCAGTCAGATTCAGCTGACTTCTTTCCAATTGAATATTCATAAGCAACCTCAGTGCTGCAGGCACCGCACTTGGTCTGTCCCTGGCTCTGCGTCAGAAGACACTTGAGTTCCTCCCTGACTTCCTCCCATGGCACCGGCTCCACAGGGAGGTGGGGGGTGCCGGGGGAGTGCGATGGCCTTGTAATCAGGGTACCTGGAGAGGCTGCCTAATTTTGTTTTGTAGGCTGAGCTCTTCTCTAAGACAAAAGGCTTCCTTGTTGAAAGTAGAAATGAACCCACCTAGAACATTTTGGAGTTCAGTTTGTTGTAATATTTAAGTGTTTGGATGTCACAGGCACACTGGGGCAATGCTGACTTCTAGATGGAGCTGTGACCTGGATGGCTCAAGACAGCCCTCTCAGTGTAGCTCTGTGACTTATTTGACATAAGATTTTAAAGCTTCAGTTATCTTCTCTTGTGTGTGTGTGTGTGTGTGTGTGTGTGTGCTCAGTCATATCCAGCTCTTTGTGACCCCATGGATTGCAGCCTGCCAGGCTTCTCTGTCCGTGGAATTTTCCAGGCGAGAATACTGGAGTGGGTTGCCATCTCCTACTCCAGCGGATCTCAGTTTTTTCATCTCAAAAATGAATGCACTAATCCCTTTCCTGCTTTCTGAGGATATCCGGAAGATGAATGGATGACAAACTTTGAAATCTGAATGACAAGGCGAACACATGGTACTATGCGTTCTCCAGCAATGCTGGGACTAAAGCTTGGCCAGTGACTATGTGTTGTGTACGCTCCCTATCCCTGTGTTTACCAAATGGAAACAGAAGGAGATTCTTGTTCTGAGGTTGACAGTAAGCCTTAACCTGAGTGGTTGTTCATTGAAAGGCAGGCTGGTTCCCTTCTGGGGGCACAGTGCTGGAAAGAGTTCAGCTCCTTGGACACCCCAGCTATTTTGCTGCCCAACATCTGAGAAAGGAACTTGGTGGGAAGAAATGCAGGAATCTAGATGATTTCCTCACCATTTCCTCACCCACATCATCCTGCTTTGAGAGCTATGTCTCTTGGTTGACCTGAAGCTTCGCCTTCTCCCTGGGAGCCAGAGAGGAACCCTCCTTAGTTATAATAGCAGCAAGAACAAGAACAAAGGATATCATAGGCCACCCTGGTCACCTCAAAGAATTCTACCACATGGGCCCCCATGCTCCACAGAACAGTGTTTATCTTCTTTTCTTTTGATGCAGAGGGATTATCCATTTTTGCATAATCTACTCCATCACTTTTTTTCACTATGATTTCTATTTTCACATCATTATGGAGAAGCTTTGCCACTCATTGGAACATTCTTTCTCATTAATTTAACTCTGAATCCTTGGAAAATAATACTTCAGGATATTTTATCACCAGAATCCTGGCCTTCAGGGCTGCATTTCCTCCCAGGGTTAAAAGCGGGGGAATATGGAAAGTGTAGATCTGAACACAGACCCCACATCTGATAGCATCTCCGAAGGCTGGGAGGGGAATTTACAGCTGTCCTAGTCTCCTAGTGACAGTCTGACAAGTCCAGACAGACTCTGCTTGAACATCCCTAGTTCTCTCACCCGTGGACTTAACCTCTTCCAAATCTTTAGACGAGGTCCCTGGGTTCAGAATAATGTCAGCATCTTCCCCAAAGCCCCTCTCCCAGGAACTCCCGGTGCCATCAAACTGGGTGGCCTGTGCCCTGAAGTGTCCACTAGGGGCAGGGCCAAAAGTCACCCCATATAATTGCAAGTGGGAAAGAGAACGGAGTGGGTGATCTCTTCACTGTGAGGGTGGCAATGGTCTGCTATCAGCTATGGAAACCCCTGACCCCTGAGTGTGTGTGTTACCCCCACCTGGGCCATGACACCTCTGCCAGAGTTTGAAAATGCCTTTCTTTCCTGTGTGTGTGTAAGCACACATGTTCACACTCATTCAAACAAGCTTGCAGACACACTTTCTAACTTCACTCTTCTGCTGGTTAATCCTAAATGGGAAAAGCCATCTCTGTAATTTTGAAGACGAGAGTTGGGGCAGGGGAGTGAACAAAACCCTCAGTAGAAAAAGTAAGAAAATGATGGGCATTGAGCATGTGCAGAGTAATTTTTCCTCTGCATGCTTTATTAAAGAATTATATGACATAATTACACGTTATAATGTCTTTACACATATTTATGGTAATTACGTCAATGCACACTTGATGTTCTGTAATTACAGTAAATATACAACAATCCTGACAAATCACTTGATCAAGAATTCAAATTCCCTAAATGAAGACTGGAAGGAAAGACATTAACCCTTCCACTTCCTGATGGCCCCAGCCCCTGAGTTTTCCTCGGGCTTTTCCTGACAGTGTTGAGGGCTCTTTTTGTCCCTGAATGTCATCAAGGAACAATTGCATTTGTTTCCATCAGGAATGTTCTTGAAATAGGTCCCTACAGCAACACACTTTTTTCTATCATTGTTTTCCCTACAGTGAGCTTGTGTATGCTGTTCATATAGGAGTGGGTGCCAGGCCCTTTGGGGCCTCAACGGCTGGTAGGTGGTGAATGTGTGTTGGTGAGTCTTTAGTGAAGAGAATTGTCCTAGGAGGTATGGGGAAATCCAAAGAAAATTGCCAATCGGGCTTCATCTTCTTTCTTTTATTTTTTTGGCCATGCTGCGTGGCTTGTGGGATCTTAGTTCCCCGACTAGGGATCGAACCCATGTTCCCAGCAGTGGAAATGTGGAGTAACCACTGGACTGCCAGGGAAGTCCCAGGATCCATCTTCTTATGGAATCAGGGCCCCATGGATGGAGCAGTGAGGATGAATACCGTTCCATTACCAATAGGCTATTGTTAATCTCCAAGCCATTTTGTCACTCAGTAAACTCAAATCCTGAAAGATGATGCTGTGAAAGTGCTGAACTCAATATGCCAGCCAATTTGGAAAACTCAGCAGTGGCCACAGGACTGGAAAAGGTCAGTTTTCATTCCAATCCCAAAGAAAGGCAATCCCAAAGAATGCTCAAGCTACCTCACAATTGCACTCATCTCACACACTAGTAAAGTAATGCTCAAAATTCTCCAAGTCAGGCTTCAGCAACACGTGAACCATGAACTTCCAGATGTTCAAGCTGGTTTTAGAAAAGGCAGAGGAACCAGAGATCAAATTGCCAACATCCACTGGATCATTGAAAAAGCAAGAAAGTTCCAGAAAAACATCTATTTCTGCTTTATTGACTATGCCAAAGCCTTTGATTGTGTGGATCACAATAAACTGTGGAAAATTCTGAAACAGATAGGCATACCAGACCACCTGACCTGCCTCTTGGGAAACCTATAGTCAGGAAGCAACAGTTAGAACTGGACATGGAACAACAGACTGGTTCCAAATAGGAAAAGGAGTATGTCAAGGCTGTATATTGTCACCCTGCTTATTTAACTTCTATGCAGAGTACATCATGAGAAACGCTGGACTGGAAGAAGCACAAGCTGGAATCAGATATGCAGATGACACCACCCTTATGGCAGAAAGTGAAGAGGAACTAAAAAGCCTCTTGATGAAAGTGAAAGAGGAGAATGAAAAAGTTGGCTGAAAGTTCAACATTCAGAAAACTAAGATCATGGCCTCTGGTCCCATCACTTCTTGGCAAATAGATGGGGAAACAGTGGAAGCAGTGTCAGACTTTACTTCTTTGGGGGGCTCTAAAATCATGCAGATGGTGATTGCAGCCATGAAATTAAAAGGCGCTTACCCCTTGGAAAGAAAGTTATGACCAACCTAGACAGCATATTAAAAATCAGAGACATTACTTTGCCAACAAAGGTCCGTCTAGTCAAGGCTATGGTTTTTCCAGTGGTCATGTATGGATGTGAGAGTTGAACTATGAAGAAAGCTGAGTGCTGAAAAATTGATGCTTTTGAACTGTGGTGTTGGAGAAGACTCTTGAGAGTCCCTTGGACTGCAAGGAGAGCCAACCAGTCCATCCTAAAGGAGATCAGTCCTGGGTGTTCATTGGAAGGACTGATGCTGAGGCTGAAACTCCAGTACTTTGGCCACCTCATGCAAAGAGTTGACTCATTGGAAAAGACCCTGATGCTGGGAGGGATTGGGGACAGGAGGAGAAGGGGACGACAGAGGATGAGATGGCTGGATGGCATCACCGACTCGATGGACATGAGTTTGAGTCAACTCCAGGAGTTGGTGATGGACAGGGAGGCCTGGCGTGCTGTGATTCCTGGGGTCGCAAAGAGTCGGACACGACTGAGTGACTGAATTGAACTGAACTGAACTGAAATTCCTAATGAACCATATTTTATTCTCTGGCACGTGGAGTCATGCACTGGGATTTTTCCTAGCAAGGCCCTGATATGTATGTGTGTGCCTGTGCTCTTTGTGACCCCGTGGACTTTGGCCCATCAGGTTCCTTTATCCATGGGATCCTCCAGGCAAGAATACTGGAGTGGGTTGCCATTTCCTCCTCCAGGAGACCTTCCTGACCCAGGGTTCGAACCCACATCTCCTGCATCTCCTGCATTGGCAGACGGATTCTTTACCACTGAGCCACCAGGGAAGCTTTAAATAAATGTCAGGAATTTGTGGTAAATTCTCTCCTGTGCCCAGCATTGGCCTCCCTTTGTGTGGAGCGGGAATAACCCTCCCTGTTTGCATCCGCTGATTTCATCCCACCTCTATGACCCAGAGAAGCTAACTATCCCTGGCACAGGTGGTCTTGAAGGGAAATTTCACTTGCTCCCCACAAGTAGAAAAAAGAAATGTTACACTGGTTCAGACCAGTGTGGGGCTGGCTAAAGTGAGGGCTAACTAATGACTCCTATATGTAGTCAACTTATTGACTAATACAATTCTTAGTCATGAAGCCACCCTAGTCCATACATCCTGAAATCAAAGCAATTACAGATTTCAGTGAAGCTGGAGTCCTTAGTGCAGAAAATGGCTTGTTTTAGCCGGAGATGGGGACTTGAGGTGAGTGACCCCTTACTCCCCCGGTAATGACAGCACCTTGTGGCCCGCAGGCTTCTCAGGAAGGTAATTGCTGGGGGCTGAGGTGGGCATCTCACCAAACTAATGAGGCCCTATTGGTTTTTTGAGATCTCACTCCACTTTTCACGTTGCGTCTAGACTGCCCAGGACCGTAACACATCTGAGCCTTTTGCATTTTTCAGAAATGTTACCATCATCTTTGTCTTCTTCCTTCCTTTGTTTCTCCCTCCCTCCCTCCCTCCCTCCCTCCACCCTCTCTCCATTTTCTCTCTTCTTCCCTCCCTCCCTTCCCTCCTTTCTTTCACTGTTAATCATTTGTGTGTGTGCACGCTAAGTCTCTTCAGTCATGTCTGACTCTTTGCGACCCTATGGACTATATCCCTACCAGGCCCCTCTGTCCATGAGATTCTCCAGGTAAGAATACTGGAGTGGGTTGCCATGCCCTCCTCCAGGGGATCTTCCCAACCCAGGGATCTAACCCGTGTCTCTTATGTCTCCTGCATTGGCAGACAGATTCTTCACCACTAGCACCACCTGGGAAGCCCGTTAATCGTTTAGGACCTGGTAAATTTAGACCGATGTCTCATCCATGTATTGAAACATGTGAGCGAGTGAAATGGAAACAGATGCAGCATTTTCTTTCTTCCTTTTTTTTTTTTTCCTTTTTAGTGAGGACTTTGCATGGCCGGGAACCATAATTCATATTTTCTTCACACTCACAGAAGACTGTGCTGGAACCAAGTTTGTGTTGGGAAACAGACTTTCCTAGTCTCTTTCTGCTTAGGCATTGTGGTACTGTGTTTTTAAGTGCTATTCATTTACCAATTCCCAGAAAAGGTGGGCTCAGAGGGAAAGCGGACCGAAGCTTGCCTCTCTGTACACGGGTCCAGAAAAGAAATCAGGAGGCTTGTGCTCTTGCGAAGATATTTGAAGGTGGGGAGGAGGGGACCCCACAAGATGTATTCATGTAAATCAGAGCCAGGCCATTTCACAAAAGCAATTTCTTGCCTTGGCACAACAGGTTGTATTGGGTTGGCAGGGGGCTGGGGGGTGGATGGGAAAGAAGAAAGAAAGAAACTCAGCTCTTATACTTTCTAAGGGTTGATGCTTTTGGAGGTGGAGGGCAAGAGTTTGAAATTAAATATTCGGAAGAGAAAATCAGCAAGAGGCAAAGTCTTCAGCAAAAGATGTCCATTAAGTTCCAGTGATGGGATTGCTGATAAAGTCCCTTTCAGCTTCCGCCTCTTCCCTCCCTCTGCCTCGTCCCCACCAGCAGGTTTGGGAGTTCAGTAACTACCCCCACCCACCCCCTGAGGGACCACGCTCTATTCTCTTCAGGTCTGTATAATCCTTGGCTGCTGAGCGACCAACTGCAGTCCCTAGGGATTGAAGATTAATTTCTGTCCCTGCCCCACGCAGCTGATCCCAGTTGGCCCCTGGCTCAGCTGGGAGCTGGGGTCAGATGCACGAGACCACCGGGTGCTCGGAGTAAATGATCAGGCCTTGGGCCGAGAAGGCTTCTAACAATACGGAAATGGCATTTTCCACTTAACTCAATTGCTCTGTGCCTGGCTGTCTCTTAGCACCAAGATTCAATTATCAGGACCGAGGCATGTTCCCCCTTCCCCCACCCATCCTCACCTTGCTTTCCGGGGAGCTGTGTTGTGTCCTCCTTTTCTGGCAGCTGTGGGTGATGGGATTCCAACAAGCAAGAAAGAGAGGGTTTCCTGCTGGTTGTCAGCTTCAGCACTAACTCTGAAGTGCAGGGGTTGGCGCCGTAGAAGAGCCCTGGAGTGCTGTAGTTGTGCGGCCTTGGGCGAGTCACTTAACCTTCCTGAGACTCCATTCCCTCCTCTGGACAACAATAAAGTTATACCAGATGAGCTCTGGTCAAAGGGTCTAATTCTAAAATCCCAAGGCATCTATCTTAGTGTATTTCATTGAAGGTCCCAAAGTACTTCCTTGACCAGGAGTGTGTTCAGTCTCAAAAATTAATTTAGAAGAATCTAGAATACAAAGCCACAAATAAAGGGCATTGTGGGACCCAGTAACTGATGCAGCTGAAACTCAAGCAAGGTATTCTAGCTTCTAGGCAGGGTCTTCTGCATCCCAGTCCTCAGGCGCCCCAGTGGTCTCCATGGAGTCCTGCATGTTAGAGTTTATGGCTTCCTAGGTGGTGTTAATGTTAAAGAACCCACCTGCCAATGCAGGAGACCTAAGAGACACGGTTTGATCCCTTGGTCAGGCAGATCCCCTGGAGGAGGGCACGGCAACCCACTCCAGTATTCTTGCCTGGAGAATCCCATGGACAGAGGAACCTGGCGAGAGTTACAGTCATGGGGTCACAGAGTCAGACACGACTGAAACAATTTAGCACAGCACACAGCACAGAGGCACATGCAGGCCAGACCTGGATGGGAAGGAGGAAGTGGAGACTGCCACTCAGGGCCCAGCTCGCTTGGCATCACCCGCTGGAGGCTGCCTCCCCAGGTCCGCAGCCTCTCGCTCTCCAGCTTGCGAAGCTTTCAGTGGAAACCGGATCCAAGTGTTGCTGATTCAATGATGTTTGCCCAAATGCTGTTTCCCAAGAGCTGTTGGATGCCCGGGATGCCTTCTGAGTCTGTTTTCTTTTTCCAACAAGCCCGTTTCTTTTCCTGGAAGTGGGACGTGGCATGGAGCCGGTGGAATCCAAACCCCAGTCTATTCCAGCTCCTTTCTAAACTTGGATCCCATTGCAATGAGAGGATCTGGGAACCCCGCAGAGTCCCCTTCCTCCTACCCCTCCCCAAGGGTCCTTCAGGCAGGGGCTGTTAGCATGCACCCAGCAACCTTCCTGCCTATGAGCCAGGCACCATTCCATACATGTGTTCATCTTCAAGCCACATTGGGAGGAAGGCGTTAGAGCCTCCATTATACAAATGGCAGATGCTACCTTCAGACTTAAGCCCATAGCCCATGCCTTTCTAACATCACACACACACCGCACATGCTGTGAAGGACGTGCTCCTTTTCAGACCAAGGAGAACCCCTCCTAGGTGGCACAGCTTTGAATCGCTTTGTTAAAAAGGCAACCCCAAGTCCTCGGCCAGATCCGAGCTGCTGTCTCACATCATTGCTTATCTTTCTGGCTGTTTGAACACAACTTTCTTTTTTGGCTTCGCACTTCTCCCAAGCAGCCTGGCTCGATCCAGGGAGGAGACCCTGGCTTTGTTCCTTTCCCCATTCCTGTTCCTGTCCCTTCCCACTGCTGGCCAGTCTCTGTCTCATTAGCATTATTCGAAACACTAGCCAATAGGCTCAAACCCCGTCCTTCCTAGGCTTCCCTGGTAGCTCAGACGGTGAATGGCAACCCACTCCAGTATTCTTGCCTGGAGAATCCTGATAGACAGAAGAGCCTGGCGGGCTATAGTCCAAGGGTCGCAAAGAGTCGGACCTGACTGAGTGACTAACACACACCCCTCCCTCCCACCCTTCACAGATGCCATCATCTCCTGCTTCACCCATCCACCCTGACCCTAAACCAGGGAGGCTTTGGAGCAAGAAGAGCAGCGACTCCAGCTTTATCACTCAGTGGCCCGTGTCCTGACCACTGCGTATCCCTTCTAAGAAGCTGACCTCTTTGTCTTCAAAGGGGATAATCATGCCTCTTCTCTCGAGGGTTTCTGGGGAGGTCAGCGAATCAGCATTCGTGGAGGGACTTGTGTATGTGTGTGCTTGTGCGCCTAGTCGTGTCCGACTCTTTGCGACCCCATGGACTGGAGTGCGCCAGGCTCCTCTATCCATGCGATTTCCCAGGCAAGAATACTGGGGTGGGTTGCCATTTCCTTCCCCAGGGGAGGGACTTGGTGAACAGCAAAGCAGCAGGCCAGATCAAGTCCCTCTGCGCCCATTGCCCCCACCCTCTCTTGCTCATTCCGTTTCTTTCTATCCAGCCTGTGTCAGAGGGACACCCATGCCACCCCCTCCTCAGAGTGTACCCTCTACCAGTCCCCTGCCCCGGCCAGTCGCATCCCACGGCAACAAAAGATGGGCTAAAGCCACAGACACATGGACGTCTGGGGTTGGCTTCATGCAGAAGAAATCAGAAACACTGGATTTCGACATCTTTTTGAAAAAAAAAAAACTTTTTATTTTGCATAAAAAGTAGATGTGAAGATTGAAAAGTCATAGTAACACCCCAGGCCAAGTAGCACATTCAAGACTGCGTGGCAGGTGACAGGCAAGATGTCAGAGATCGTGGCAGCAGCAGGGGGAATGTGAATAGCATAATGTCGCACGTCAGCATCACCTGCGGAGCCAGTGTGGCTTCACGGCAGGCGTGGAAATAGTGTCTGGGTCAGAGAGGCTGGGAAGAGTCCCAGTGTATGAACCTTAGCCTGGCAACAATCAGAGCTGAACGCGTTTGACCCCCATCTCGCTGCCTTTTCGTTGACCCCAGGTTTGTGGGCTTCTTTCTACCCCGCTCATGTGGTGGGATCCCACCTTCATATTCACACTGTGAAGCACTGTGGGGGCTAGGACCATGTCCTCAAGGCCTTTGGTCTCCACCAGGCCCAAAATATGTCTGTAAGTAGAAGACATGAAGTACCTTTTAACCAATCAATAGCCATAGTCTTTTACGTTTCTTTAACTCAGTGCCTCAGCTTCTCCACTTGTAAAATGGGAGGATAATTCCAATCCTCTTTTTTTTTTTAAGTTTATTTATTTATTGGCTGAACTGTGCAGCATGGGGGATCTTAGTTCTCTGACCAGGGATTGAACCTGTGCCCCCTGCACTGGAAGCATGAAGTTTTAACCACTGGATCACCAGGGAAGTCCCCCTAGCCCTCTTTTAAAGGAAAAATGTAATATTCATGCAGTGCGTTGAAGCCATCTATTAGACCTGCCTTGTGCTCATCTTCATTTTTTCTTTTTTTTAATATTTGCTTTTAAAATTTATTTTTGGCTTCACTGGGTCTCAGTTGCGGCACATGGTATCTCGGTTGTTGCTTGTGGGCTTCTCTCTAGGTGCAGCTCACAGGCTTAATTGCCTCGAGGCATGTGGGATCTTAGTTACCCAACCAGGGATAGAACTCTAGCCCTCTGCGTTGGATGGTGGATTCTTAACTACTGGACCACAGGGAAGTCCCTCATCTCCATTTCTGATGATAATATTACCCATCCACTTCTGCCTACAGGCACTGTCGGGAATGAAGACACTTGTTCCTTTCCCGATCTCTGCCTATGGACTGTGTTAGGACGAAGGGCAGTAAGCTCTGACTCTCTGTGACACTGGCTAGAGCTTCTACAAAGAGACTGGGGATGAGGTGGGACACTTCTGTCTTTAAAGGGACATGATTCCACTCCCTCAGTCGTCCCACCTTTTTGCCAAACCTCTGCTTTCTTGGTGACACTCATCTTTTCTTCCCTAAAAACACAGTGGATGAAAGGAAATTTCTCCTTCCTCCCTACCTCCAGTTCCTACTACCCCAAATCCACTCTCTCCATCTTCTCCTTTTTCCACCTGTCTTTTTTTCCCTGGCTACTAGGCATTCGAGATTGATCTGTTTCTCACGGCTTCGAGTGGAATTTGACTCTGTGCATGGAAACAGCCAGGCAGAGCTGACAGCGCTGTCAGACAGTGAGCACAGCTCCTGACATCCGTGCATGGGAGTGAATGCATGTGCACGTGCGTGTGTGTGTGTGCATACGCACACACACACACACACACTTCCCCACAGGATTCCCTCTCCATCCCCCTCTGGCTGGTCCCACCTGCTCATCCTTCCCTGGTCCAGCCCACAGCACCACCATGGGGCCCAAACTCCACTCCAGGCTGGCAGACAGCCCTCCCGCGCCTCCCCCTTCCTCACCAATCCAGTCTGGGGACCAGGAGAGCTGCACTCGCTGGATAATGAATTGAGAACTTACAGCCCCTAGTCTCTCTCTAGCTGGTGACTGACACAAATGGAATTCATCTTTAATCATCTGTTAACTCGTTGTCTATTATAGCTCTTTAATAGCACCATAGATATTCTTAATGAAGCATGATTTAAGGTATTTACAGCCCATGGACCGACAGACATCACTCACGGTGTGCGGGTAATGAGGCATAAAACGGCTTTTGAATTCCCCCCCAAAGAGAAAGTGACAGAGAGAGAAAGCTTCAGCACTGGGGCAAAGAAAAAAAAATTAAAAGCCTTGAGTTGTAAGGTTTGTTTTAAAATGTTTGGGCATTTAGAGTCATTTTAGCTCTTTTGAGGTGTTTGGCTCACAGAGTTCAGCAATTTACCCCCACGGAGAGTGCAGACTCGGGTCTCGATGGTTCGCCACAGTCATCTCTGCCCAGGCCTCTCACCTGGCACATTGCAAGGGTCTGGGGGTGGCACTCAGGCCCAGAGTTTTCCTCTGTATGTGAAATCAGGCCTTCATCTGATTTCCTGCACTCAACCCAGTGTTCCCTGATGGTTTTCCGAGGTGCTGCCCGGTTGGAAAGAACAGTGGTCGAATGGGTGGTGGTTGGCCCCACAGAGAAGGGACAGGCTGTGGTCACCTTCCCACCTGGTGGACAGGCTGCCTGACGCTGGCGCCTCTGCTCTTGCACCAACTTTAAAGTCAGGCCCGGGACTGCCCTGGTGGTCCAGCAATGAAGACCGCGCCTTCCACTGCAGGGGGTATAGGTGTGATCCTTGGTGGAGGAACTAAGATCCCTCATGCTGCACAGTGCAGCCCAAAAGTAAAATAAGTTCCTTTTAAAAGAAGTCAGGGGACTTCCCTCATGGTACAGTGGATAAGAATCTGCCTTCCAGTACAGGGCAAGTGGGTTCAGTCCCTGGTCTGAGAAGATTCCACATGCAACTAAGCTCATGCACCACAACTACTGAGAGTAGGCCCTGCTTGCCACAAACAGAGAAAGCCTGTGTGCAGCAATGAACATCCAGCGCAAGCAAAAATAAATAAATAAATAATTTTTTTAAAGTCAGGCCTAAGACAATAGAAATAAAAGAAAAGAACAAATGGGACATAGTCAAACTTATAAGCTTCTGCACAGTAAATTAAAACCATAAATAAAGCAAAAAGACAAACTACAAACTGGAAGAAAGTATTTGTAAATGATGCAACTGACAAGGGCTTACTTTCCAAAATATATAAAGAGCTCATACAATACAATGCAGAGTTCAATAACAAAAAAACAAACAACCCCCTCAAAATATGGGCGGAAGACCTAAATAGACATTTCTCCAAAGAAGACACACAGATGGCCAAGAGGCACAGGAGAAAGATGCTCAACATCGCTGATTATCGGAGAAATGCAAATCAGAAACACAATGAGATATTAGCTCACACCTGGAAGAATAGCCATCGTTAAAAAAAAGGTCTGCAAATGGTGGAAATGGAAATTTGTGCAGTCACTATGGAGAACAGTATGGAGGTTCCTTATAAAACTAAAAATAGTTGGACTTTCCTGGAAGTCTAGTGGTTAAGCCTCTGTGCTTTCATTGCAGGGAAAAAACTAAAATTAGAGTTACTATATGATCTAGCATATCCCACTCCTGGGCATATATCCAGAGAAAACTAGTTCAAAAAGCCACACACCCCCCAGTGTTCATTGCAGCACTATTTACAATAGCCAGGACGTGGAAGTAACCTAAATGTCCACCAACAGATGAATGGATGAAGAAGATGTGGTGCATATACAGAATGGAAAAATGGAATAGTAGTCACAGAAAAGAAAGAAATAATGCCACTTACAGCAACATGGATGATCTAGAGATTTTCATACTGAGTGAAATGTCAGACAGAGAAAGACAAATATCACATGATATTACTTTATATATGGAATTTAAAATATGATACAAATGAAGTTATTTACAAAACAGGAACAGACTCACAGACAGAAAACAAGCTTATGGTTACTGAAGGAAAAGGAGGGAAGGGATAGATTAGGAGTTTGGGATCAGCAATCACAAACTACTATATATAAAATAAACAACAACATCCTACTGTATAGCACAGGGAACTATATTCAATATCCTGTAATGAACCATAATGGAAAAGAATATGAAAGAGAACATATATATGAAACTGAATCACTTTGCTGTATACCACAACACTGTAAATCTATTATGTCTGCGTATTAGTTGCTCAGTCATGTCCAATGACTCTCTGAGACCCCGTGGACTGTAGCCCACCAGGCTCCTCTGTCCATTGAATTCTCCAGGCAAGAATACTGGAGTGGGTTGCCATTCTCTCCTCCAAGGGATCTTCCCAACCCAGGGATTGAACCCAGGTCTTGAATTGCAGGCAGATTCTTTACCATCTGACCCACCCAGGGAAGTCCAACTATACTTCAACTTATAAAAAAGTTGGGTCTGAGGATAGGAGGACCTATCCTATTGCCTCATTCAACCCTTCCTTTCACTGATGAGGTATCCAGATTGTTAGTGACCAAACCAGAGTGAAAACTGAGGTGTCCTCTCCCTGGGTAATGGATGCTCCGCCCACCACACAGTCATGCTCTGCTGTTCCTGCAGACAGACCCCACGAAACCAGAAGAGGATGAGGATTTAAAGACAATGAGGGATCGAATGGGGTGGGTGACTTTGTTCCCAAGGATTTACTTTAAAATTAGAAATCCCCAAAGCAAAAGAGACCCCCTCCGAGGGCTGTGTGCCAGAATCTGACAGCGTAGAAACTATAAGATCAGGCTTCCAGCTCTGAGTTTTGTTTCTCTACAGGGCTTTTGAATGGACTTCTCAATCTTCCCTCTTCCTTCCTCGCTGCCCCAGAGGAATGGGCCCAGCCCACCTTCCCTATAATCAAGGTACTACAAAAAGAAAATCCATGACCTGGGGGACTTCCCTGGTGGTCTAGTGGCTCAGACCCCTCACTGCCAGTGCAGTAGGGGCTGGGTTCAATCCCATCCCACATGCCACAACTAAGATCGGTGCAGCCAAAATAAGTAAATATACTTTTTTAAAAAAGAAAAGAAAATCCATGACCTGGGGGCGAAGGGGTGGAGATAAACTCCCAGGGGTAGAAGCGTTTCCCCTGTCCGTGTCGCCTTCCTGCTCTCCACCATCGCTGTCACCCACACTCACGGTCTGAACTTGGCCTCTGCCCCAGACACCGGCTGAGCTGGCACTCGATGTCCATCCCCGGTGGGCCACGTCCCCTTTCTGCAGCTGACAAGAGTCGGCCACTCAGGTCGTGGGAGATACTGGTAGGGGACAGGCACCCCCAGGCCCAGCAAATTCCCCTCTTTTGCTCCAGAATCAGTTCCAACCCCTTTATCTGGCTTTGGAGGGTGTTAACTGGGGCTCCCCGCTCCTCTAGCCCTCTCTCAGAGAAAGCAAGCCGTGAGAGCCACAGTAGGGGCTTTCAGTTACCCCCAACTTGGCAGCCAGAGGAGAAGGTGGGCCTGCAGTGGGGGTGAGGACAGGACACAATTTCCTGGGATGGGGTGGCGAGGATGCCCATGTCGGTTTGACTGAGGTTACCAGATTCTCCGCCCACTGAACCAATCTGCCTCCGCGTCTGCTGCCGCTTCCCATGCCTCTGAGTAGCTGGTGACCATGGGAGTGAGCCAGACACCTTGATCTGCATGTGTGTGCGGTGCAGTGGCACTCTGAGGACACAGAGAAGGGGGTCCCTGGCGCCCACCCAAGGGCAGGGTCCACATCAGAGAAGGGCATTGAGCTCAATTGAAAGGGCATTTGTCCAGCATTTCTACCCATTTCCACGTGGTCCTCCCTGTCCCAGCCTATGATCTGAGCAGGGAGCCTGTGCACCCCGAACCTCACTGACTCCACCTTTACTCATGTGTGGATTCATGCCCTCATTCCATGCCTGGCCAGCCATGGTGCCAAGTTCTGAGGGTAACTGAGCAGCTTGCCCAGAGGAGCTCAGGAGACAAAGCCCTACACAAATGAGGTCTCATGATGGCTTGGAAGTGGTGGGGGCAGTGACTTCCCAGGTGGCACCAGTGGTATAGAATTTGCATGTCAGTGCAGAAGACACAAGAGATGCGGGTTCAATCCCTGGGTCAGGAAGATCCCCTGGGGGAGGGCATGGCAACCTACCCCAGTATTCTTGCCTGGAGAGTCCCATGGACGGGGAGCCTGGCAAGCTACAGTCTGTGGAGTTGCAAAGAGTCAGGGGGCAGTGAGAGATGGTTCATGGGACAGGAGAGCAGAGTGAGTCTGGGTGGAATAACCATGATGTTTAGAATGGATCCTCACACTTAAGGATAGCAAAGCATTTTCACCAATAGGCCACAGAGCTGGATCCAAATGAGACCAGCCTTCCAATATGTATAGACTCATGGGATGGCAGGACGGGAGGATGTCCCCCAGTTTCCCCTAAGACATCTCCCCATGTGATGGTGAACTTACACTTTTCCCCTATCCTATCCCTGCTCCCAAGCAGCTCATTCCATGTCCGCCCAGCACTTACTCTAGATATTCCTCCTTCAGCCATATTGAAATCTGTTCCTCTGTCCACTAACGAGCCTGCTGCTACCCATCAAGTAAAAGAAGGCTCACATGTGGGGATTCGTGAGGACCAGACAGGGAGTGGAAGGCTGGTGGGCGCCCCGGGTCCTGGAAACAGAGCTCCATCTGTGCCCCCATCCTCACCCGGGTCATTCTGGCCCCCCAGGAATCTCATCCACATATGACTCTAATTAGCCATGACCCTGACCTCTTCCTCCGTCTGCTCATGCCCCTTGGTTCAGAGTACCACTCGGGAAGAACAGGAGCAGCCCAGCCCAGCTTTTCTTGTGCCAGAGCACACACTGGCCAGTTTATGGATTGCCTGCCCCAAGTCAGGCCTGCTCCAACCCACCATGGTCCAATCGACTAAGGACCAAGGCTTGAAACCAGACAGGAATCAGAGTCAGGATTCAGACACACTGGCCTCCTGCTGAAGATGAGGGCAGCAGACCCACCAGAGGGTGAGGAGCATGCTTCCAAAACCTTTTGGTTAGAAAGGACTTCTCTCCTTCTGAACACTTGGAGCCAGGCTTTGTCGTGCAATCGCTCAGTTAGGAACCTTTTTTTTTTTCTTTGCATGTGGAATCTCTAATTGTAGTGCACAGGCTTAGTAAGCCCATAGCATGTAGGATCTTAGTTCCCCAACCAGGGGTTGAACCCACGTCCCCTGAATTACAAGGGGGATTCTTTACCACTGAACCAGGGAAGTCCCTTGAAATTTTCTATTCAGGAGAAGCTCTATGATTTGGGACTTCCTTGTGGCACAGCTTCATAACAGAGTAACTTATCTCAGATGATAAACACCAGTTGATAGCTGCATCAGTGTCTGTGGAGAATTTCTGGGGGCTCATCTTGGTTTTTCTTCTGTGATTATTTCTGGAGCAATGTGAGTGACTGAAGTTAATGATTTCTGTAGTTTTTTTTTTTCTTCTTTCCCCACCGTGCCAGTAAGGACTCCGCCAAGAACCTGCCCCTTTGTGCTTTCTAAGGAGGATTTGAGATAAATGGCTCTGAAGATGGAGAAGCCAAGGCTCCCAGGAGTGAAGTGATTGTTAGAAATGTCACTTTAGCCTGGTGATGGGAGAGATGAGAGGTGTGGAGAGGCACAGCCTGGCCCAGGGTTCCTAGGAGTATCTGACTGTATTTTTCTCCTCTAGTATCATCCTCACCCTTGAATCAGAATCTAGGCTCTTCTAGCTTCTCAGAGAACTCAGGAGTGCCCTTGTCATAAGCGAAAGTCATTACTTAAGAATGTTTCTGAGAAATGTAAATAAATGTCTGGGAGGAAAGGAGAAGGCTGCTGTTCGACCCCAAAACACCTCCTTGAGACCAGGCCCACGAAGGCTTATTTTTTCCACTTCTCTAGATGATTCTGCTAAGGGGCTGGCCGAACAGCAGGCCTTTGAGCAACGTGAAACATGCCCCAGGTTCCCCTGGGCCCGATCGCTCTTGTTTTAGTCCCTGCCATTAAGAAATGCTTTTAGCAAAGCGTGTGTGTGACACTTAGATGGAGCAACTAGTTGCCTAGGAAACTGTCCATTTTCCATGTGTTCCACTTCCTGGTGTCGTTTGGATCCAGCTGCCTCGATCGGCCTTCTTCCTTGACCTGCCTTTGACACACCCGCCCCCTCCACATTGTTAGGCCAGCTGAGTCACTCCTAACAGGGACCAACTACATAATTTCTGGGACCCAGAGCAAAATGGAAACACAGGACCCCTAGTTGAAAATCATGGAGAGTTTCAAGACAGTGACAAAAGAGCATTAAACCAGACACTGCCTTTTTCAGGGCCCCATGGGTCACAGGCCCAGGATGCTATACGAGGGGCCCTGAGTAGGCTTCCTCTGGCTCCGTAGAATTATTGGGGTCCTGGTCTGGTGACTGAGGCATGCCCCTTCCACTTTATCATAGTAGTTTTCCAAAGCATCACGCACACAATCCCCAGATTTTTAAGGCTCCCCCTGTTGACACCTGAAAAGCAGGGCTCATATAATTGTAGAAACCAGGAATGACTTAAATATGTATATACTTATTTATTTGGCTGTACCAGACCTTAGCCGCTGCACACAGGATCTTCGGCGGCATGTGGGATCTAGTTCCCTGACCAGGGTTCAAACCCCGGCCCCCTGCAGTGGGAGCGCGGGACCACCAGGGAAGTCTCAGGAATGCCTTTTTGTAAACCACACTCAGTCTACTCAGAATAGAGGCGGAACATTTCTGACCTCCTTCAACCCAAAAAGAGCATCAGAAGGGGCACCCTGGGTGGAAACAAACCACCCTTCGGGCATGTCACCTCTGGACTCTGCCCCCAGAGACTTGTAACACTCCCAGTTCTCCTCTTTGCCACTGGGACTTAAAGATCTTGTCCTTAAGTCTACCCAAGAAGCCATAGCCCACAGGTTTCTCCACACCTTTTCAAGAGCAATTTGTGTTTTCAACCTTTCTCACCTCTTGGATAATGAGGTAGATGAGTTCAACACTCAGTGTGTACATTAGCAATTCCTTTTCTTGGTCAAGAGCTCTTGACAAAGAATTGCTTTCTTTTTCAAGTGTCGAGAATTTCGCCTAGTTCCACCTTCTAGGATTTGGTGACCAAGACTATGTTTGAACATTTGTAGTCTTAGTCATTTGAAATGCTTTGCTCGTTTCTTCTTCTGCCCTCCCCTGGCCTCTCCATCTCCCATGCCTTGCACTGGACCATTATGGTGGCCCCTTCCTGCAGCACTCAAAACTGAGGATAGTGCCGCCACGCAGGTGTATGATGGCTCTGCCCCAAAGCACAGCGCTAATTTATGCACATTTCCAAGACCCCCTGGAGTAGGAAATGGCAACCCACCCCAGTTTTCTTGCCTGGAAAATTCCCACGGACAGAGGAGCCTGGTGGGCTACAGTGCACGGTGTGGCAGAGTCGGACACGATTGTGCAGGCATGCCTCACAGCATCTAGTTAAGCCTGACCTTTGTTGTGGTTCTGGGTCACAGCAGGTCTCTAGGGACCAGTCTGTAGCAAGTACGATATCCTTTTCTGAGCTGTCCTTCCAGAAGTACCCAGGAATTTTTCTGCCCAGGCCCCGGCCTGGCCTGGACCTTCCCAGGGACTCATGTGCCCATATTTCTGCCCTCACACAGCCTCCCATAGTCAGCCTGGATTTGTCCCCATCCGGTGGCATTTCCAGCTGCCCAAGGATTTCCTGATCATCTGATGGCCTGGGGGTTTTATTGCACACTTCCTCTCCCATACAAGTCATGTAAAGGTGTAGAATACAAGGCCTAGAATTGAGCCCCCAAAGAATTTAATTGAGACATGAATGTGATCGGAGAAAGAGATCCTTTCATGGCTTTGTTTGTGACTGTCTCTAAGCTGCTCCCTATCAATGACAAAATATTTGGCACCAAAGGTTTTTGATTTTGAAAGCAACCTTTTCAAAAGCTTTTGAAAGACTAAATACAATTTTCCTTCCCACTAATTTTTGTGCCCCCTCAAAGAACTGTAACAGACTAAAGAGGCATTATTGCACTTTATACAAATCCCATTTCTTTCCCTCTAAGGGCAGCAGAACAGAAAGCTTTAGAGCCCCGGCCTTGGAATCATACGGGGTTTGGTTTTTGCCTTTGTCACTTACTAATAATGTGTCCTTGGGCAAGTTACACCATTTCCCTAAGCCTCAGTTTTCTCATCTTTAAACAAGAATAATAGTACTGGCTCCATATGTTGGCTGTGGAGTTAAACAAAGCAAGGGATTTGGAATGGTAGGGCTTCAGTTAAGGATAGCTATAATTTGTTTGATAATCTTTTATTACCAGTTATATCAGTTTGTACATCCAGGGTTTACTTTTTCTGGAAAGGCATTTAGTTGGTGGTGAGTTTCTTCGCTGTTTGCACCATTAGTCATATATTTCGTTCATACATTCTGCATGCACATTACTTCACACCTCATGTATGTAGAGGACAGTAGGAGCCAACTGCCAG
Source organism: Cervus canadensis (assembly GCF_019320065.1). Classification (NCBI taxonomy): domain Eukaryota; kingdom Metazoa; phylum Chordata; class Mammalia; order Artiodactyla; family Cervidae; genus Cervus; species Cervus canadensis. The sequence continues at coordinate 3,150,643 of NC_057415.1, read as the reverse complement.
TCCAGCCTGGGGGGTTTCGTAAGATGATGGTGAGAAGCAGCACACCAGAAACTAACACAGTGTTCCCCAGTGGCGCTGGTGAGAAAGGACCCGCCCACAGTGCAGGGGGTGCGGGAGACGCTGGTTCCATCCCTGCGTCTAGGAGATCCCTGGAGGAGGGCATGGAAACCCATCCCAGGATTCCTGCCTGAAGAATACCATGGACAGAGGAGCCTGGTGGGCTACAGTCCATGGGGTCGCAAAGGGTCAGACACAACTGAGGCGACTTACTATGCACACTTACCAGTCCCTCAAGGAACTGATTCACCTTCTTTCCAAACAAGTCTGTGGCAGAAAGAGCTCAAAACTCTTCCTTTCGCAGTTTCTTAAGACTCTCTTATATTAAAAGAAATAGCTACTTTGAGGACATCCCCTTCTCCAGCATATAAGGTCACATTTCATCCACATCTTGGGACTTTCCTGGTGGCTCAGATGGTAAAGAATCTACCTGCCAAAGCAGGAGACTCGGGTTCGATCTCTGGGTTGGGAAGATCCCCTGGAGAAGGAAATGGCAACCCACTCCAGTATCCTTGCCTGGAAAATCCCATGGACAGAGGAGTCTGGTGGGTTGTAGATCACTGGGTTGCAAAGAGGCACACACGACTGAGTATGCCTGCATGTATTTTGAAAAATCTTAAATAAAGGCCCAACCAATCTCTTTGATTCACGGGGTCTAGTTTTAAAGTAGGTCTAGAATATGCTGATCCATTCTGAGGGTGATGTGAAGTGGGAAAGAAAGTTCAAATCTATTCAATACCTGAAAAATATTTTACACTAGCATCATCGTCAGAAGATGCTCCCTCTGAATTTCCACCTAAAGCCTTTCCACAAATTAAAAAAAATCATTTTATGGATTTGGAGTATAGAATCCAGAAAGAAAAAATTCTTTTCCCCACTTCATGTCTTACTTGTAGCTGACCAGTCACATTCCCTGGGTTTCTTTTCAATGAAAATACTTCTTAGAACTGTAAGAAGACTTAGAAATCACATGGCTGTATTCCCTTCATTCATTGTCTTCTTTCACTGCCAAGTTCACTCTTTCAAAAGCTCAGCAGTGCCTTCTTGGCCATTCCAATGTGGGCTTAGACCAGGAGACTGGAGCACCATTTTCACAGAAAGTGATGTGACACTCCATGCTGGGCGCCCCCACATGGACGATCTGGGTAGCGAGAAGACAGACATGGGAACAAAGACCCATCCAGCCGTTGTCCTCATAGACGTGCCTCGTTTGTACCCCATGAAAAGATGAAAACCCCACACACAACCTTACAAATCAGAGTGCTTCAAATCCACAAGTAGTGCACTTGCGCTTTTAATATTGGGTTGGCCAAAAGGTTTGTTCGGGTTTTCCATAACAACCTACAGAAAACTCTGAATGAACTTTAAAAAAAAAAAAAAACTGCAAATTTTTTAAATTTTGTACTGGGGTGGAATGTAAAAGAGAAATGATACAAATAAACTTATTTACAAAACAGAAAGACACCCACAGACTTAGAGAATGAATTTATGGTTGCCAGGGGGAAGGATGAGGGGAAGGGATAGTTAGGGAGTTTGGGAAGGTCATATACACACTACTATATTCAAAATGGATAACCAACAAGGACCTATTGCAGAACAAATGGAACTCTGTTCAATGTTATGTGGCAGCCTGGATGGGAGGCGAGTTTGGAGGAAAATGGATACACGTGGGTTCAGTCCCTCTGCTGTTCACCAGAATGAACTTTTTGGCCAACCCAATAGTTATTATATTTCATATACTACGTCTTAATTGTCCTTTGTAATTTAACCCTCTGTCGGAAGAATTGTTGACATTTTGTATAATCCACTTGTTCTGTATAATCCACTTGTTCTGATAGCCCTTCAAGGAAGGAGGTCATTAAGATCATCCCTTCCATTTTGTACGTGGAGTAACTGAGACCCAGAAAGAACCAGCCATTTGGCTCAAAAGCTCCACCTCCCCATCCGCCCTTCTCCACTCCAGCGCTTTTCCTCCAGGCCTTGATACCTTCCAGCGCCCGGGCACAGGACACGCCGCATCGTCAGAATGCCCCAGCTGTAGGTTCCTGGGGCCCCACCCCTCCTCAGCACCCCCTCGCTGGGTCGCCTGACCAAGGGGCCACCACCTCAGTGGGGGCCAAATCTCTGGTAAAACCACAACTCCCCCCAAAGCCTGAGCCACAACCCAGCCACTCACCCCCATCTGGGCTCGGTCACCTAGAGCAAGTGCGAAAACGCCACCTTTGCAGGCCGGAATCCGCAAGAAATTGGAAACCTGCTGTCCGTTCCATTCCCACTTCTCTTTTCATGTTTGCTGTTATTTTTTAACACTTTTTTTTTTCCCTCATAAAAGCACTATCCTCTTCCCCAGAGCTTGCCTGTAGCGAAGGCATGGTCTGTACAACTGCAATTATTTCAGAGAACAGATGGAGTGAGGAGCAGAAAGTCTGTTAATAGTAATAGAAATGCTACATGTTAACCTGGACAGCACACGATGACAGTCCCATGACTACCCGTTCTGTTCCCACCAGCTGGGCCACCAAAGTAGGAATGAGATATTCACAAACACAGCCATCAGCCACGTAGCCACCTAAAGTTAGAACTCGAATTCCTTCACACCAGGGGCTTTGGCGACGGCAGCGGCTCTGGCCGAGAGCAGGGGAGGCCAAGCCCCCACTCTGCGCCAGGCAGAGCATGATTGGCCCCGTTTAGCTTCAACTGCCCAGGCTTCCTGGGTCAGCCGAGGTCCAGGCCCAGCTTTCAGGCAAACACTGAACTCTCTGGTCTCACCCAGGAGCCAATCTAACCAGCCCTTTACTTCAGTCTCTTGGACGGAAACATTGAGTCCAGCTGAGCTGATCTTGACTTCCTAGGGGGCAGTGGGTGAGTGGGAGGCCTGACTCCCCAGGCAGAGGCCGGAAAGACAAAGGCAATGCTCTATGACAAGCAATACAGCATCGGGGCCAGCAGTACAAAGGGCTTGTCCATCTCTGGGACAAGAAACCTCTTCTCCCTTCTAGAACATGGAAAATAAACCAATGTCTTATCCTGACAGAGGAAATGGGTCAATTTGTTTCAACCAATATTTCTTAAGCACCTCCTGTATGTGCAAAAACATATGCCAGGCGCTTCAGGAACAACAAAGAAATCATAGTCCCCACCTTCAAGAAAATCATGCTCTGAGGGACTTCCCTGGTGATCTGGTGGTAAGAATCTGCCTTAAGAATCTGCCAAGGGGATGTGCCTTCGATCCCTGGTCAGGGAACAAAGACCCCACATGTCTCTGGGCAACTAAGCCCACGTGCTGCAACTAAGACCTGATGCAGCCAAAAATAAAACTAAATAATTATTTTTAAAGCAAGAAAAAGAAAATCATACTCTAATAAGAAAGACTAAGAGATTTCTGCCTGAGTATAACTAGATACATAACAGATGTTGACAAGCACCTCACTAAGGTACAAACAAAATATGTTCTCGGGGTTCAAATAGGAAGGACATCATCTCGGTTCAAGAGGTTCAGAAGTCTTCACAGAGGAATTAGGTAGTATTTGAGGTATGTCTTGAAGAAAGGAAAGGATTTTCCAATGAGCAGAGAGACTGGTGGCAAAGAATTTGCCTGTCAAGCAGGAGACACTGTTCAATCCCTGGGTCAGGAAGATGCCCTGGAGAAGCAAATGGCAACCCCGCTCCAGTATTCTTGCCTGGAGAATTCCATGGACAGAGGAGCCTGATGGGCTACAGTCCATGGCATTGCAAAAGAATTCGACACGACTGAGCAACTAAACAACAACAGAGAGAACAGTACAGATAAAGGTACAAAAGTAGGGAAGGGGAATCACATGGGAGATGGGGAATATGCCCGGTTTGTGTACCCATGTCTGGCCATGGTGGGGTCAGCGGGGCAGGATGACTGACAGCAAGCCATCAAAGGTCTGATGCCCGGGTGTGGAGTTTGTGTTGAAGTCATAAGGCCGTGGCAAGCTGTTCTTTAGACAGATGTGTGCTGGCCAGAGCCAGCTCTGTGCTCCTCCTTCCAGTCTCACGTTGGCAGCTTGGATGGGCCATGGTGTGAATATTTACCATGGAAATGGGCAAGAGCCGCAAGCCAGGGCTTGTTTTTGTTTGGCTGTTTGTTTGTTTTCCAAAGAACTGGTCTACCAAGTCAGCACTGGCTTACTCTAGTACAAGCCAGCAGCGCATGAGTAGGAGGGGAGACAGAGAGGGAAGAGGGCCAGTTAAGAGGCAAGAAGAGCTCATTTCAGGGACTTCCCTTGTGGCCAAGTGACTCCGTACTTCAAGTGCAGGGGGCATGGGGTCAGGCATCTAGGATCCCACATGGCTGGGGTGGCTAAAAAAATCAATCAGTCAATCAAATCCTTGCCTCATTGAGCCTTTGCAAAAAAAAAAAAAATCTAGTTCAGACCTTACCCAAGGGTGTCAGAGAGAAGGAGGAAAAGTGAGCCTGGGTTCTATAGAGAACCAAGGTTAGAAATCAGAAAGAAGGGGGCATGGTCGGAGAGGGAAGAGGCAAAAGATGATTCATCTTTTTCATGTGGTGGCTGACAAAATGTCAGGGCCATTCATAGAGAAACAGGCAAGTCAGAGGAGGAACTGGTGAGCAGGATGGAGGTGAATGTAGCTTTGGAGGTGAATATGGTCGTCCGGGAACCAATCTGATTGAATAAACGAGCCACCTGCTCTGTATTGCTTATGAGCCCTCCTTCTCCTTTCCCTCCGTTCAGTTCCCTTCTCTCCCTCCCACCCTCCCTCCCAGGCAGCTCAGATAATATCTCAATTCATCACTCAACAGGCAGGGATCTCTCTTCCTGCTTCGGCTGTGTGAGGCTTTGAGATGTAAATAAGTCCCTCAGCTTTACGAAGACAGAAAAGTAGCCCTGGGCCACAGTGGGGGCTTTGGTCAATGGGTAGAGCACAGTGAACTTGCCAGGATTTGAACTCGCCACTCGGCACAGCGCCAGCATCCCACGAGCCTCCCCGCCCCCAGCCATTGTGAGCGGGCAGATGCTGTGAAGGGACTGCCATCCCCAGAGGACTGGGCAGCACAGTGGCAGAAGGCAGTTGATTCAGAGATGCCGGAACACATTGCCAACAAGCACATCTTTGTAGTATGTATGTTTTAAATTACACAAGCGTCCAGAGACCTAGGTGCAGAGGAATCTGCAACATGCAAACAAATACCGTATTGTTATGAATAAAAGTCAACGTCAAATCCGTCCCTCTTCCTCCAGACCTGTGCCTGCCCTTCTGCACAGGGAAAAGAGGGTAGAACTGGGAGGCAAGGGAGATGGTTTTAAATCCCAGAGAAACCATTCCATGGCTCACAATGACTGGCATTTATTGGTCGCTTAATTTGTGCCAGGTGCTATTCTGAGCCATTTAACTCACTTAATGTGCATAGCAATCCAAGAGAAAATCACTGTGATTATTGCGATCTCTCTTTTAGAGATAATAAATATGAAGCCCAGAGAGTTTAGGCAACCTGCCCAAGGCCACACAGCCATGAGTAGAATTCACATGGCTAAAACATATTTCCTCAGACAGATGCGCTTAATCCTTCTGAACTTCATTTTCCCATCTGTAGACTCAGAATAATAATCTCTATTTAGCAGATGTTCCCTCCAGTGGCTCCTGGTTCCTAGTCACTTGACTCTGGCTACGGCAAATTATGGCCTTAACCATCTGTATGCATGCTAAACCACTTCAGTCGTGTCTGACTCTTGGCCACCCCATGGACTATAGCCCACCAGGCTCCTCTGTCCATGGGATTCTCTAAGAAAGAATACTGGAATGAGTTGCCAGGCCCTCCTCCAGGGAATCTTCCCTACTCAGGGATCGAACCTGTGTCTCTTACATCTCTAGCATTGGCAGGCAGGTTCTTTACTGCTAGTGCCCCCTGGCAAGCCCATGGTCTTAACTGAAAGAAAGAAAGTGAAGTCACTCAGTCATGTCCGACTCTTTGTGACTCCATGAACTGTAGCCCACCAGGCTCCTTCATCGATGGAATTTTCCAGGCAAGAGTACTGGAGTGGGTTGCCATTTCCTTCTCCGGGGGATCTTCCCGACCCAGGGATCAAACCCGGGTCTCCCGCATTGCAGGCAGACTCTTTACCACCTGAGCTACTTGGACCCATATCACCCGCCACCTCCCATCTCCACATCCGGCTGCTGTAATCCATCCTTTCTTTTCCGTCACTGACTACCTCCTTCTCTGTGAAGACTGACCTCCTCGCCGCCACCCACTGGGCCTTGACATGCTTGGGTCCCTGTTCTCTGTTCTCAGAGCCCTTTGTGTGTGTATCTCAGCCTGTCATGGTGTACTGTACTTGTTTACATGTCTGTCTCTCGTGGTGTTTTGTGAACCATCCAAGGGCATCTCTGTAGACTCAGTGTGGGTGCAGCCCCAGGTAGCTGGGGAAACAGGGCCCTTCAGCCTGAACAAAAGGTCACTGTGAGACTGTGATCCTTGCCTTCAAATGTCTGAAGGGCGGCCATATACAAGAAAGACAGGACTCAAAAAAAAATAAAAAAAGGACAGGACTCGTTTTATGCCAGAAAGAAGAATAGCTGTGAGTTTTAAGGGCAGTTTTTGGCTCCATGAGGCATAGCCCTTTCTAACAATCTGAGCTGTACTTGAATGAGTTGCATCCCCTCCTACCCAGGGAGTGAGGGACACCCACTGCTGGGAGCACCATGGAGTTGTTAGATGTTTGCTGGCTAGATTTGCTTAAGGAAACTTGGCCCATTTCCTGCTGCATTCCAGGGTTCTGTAATCTGTCCCACTCCCAGGCAAGCTTAGTCCCTTTGGGAACACAAAAACAGGGAGAGTTAGAAGGAACAGTTGTCTCTGTATGCGCTAGTGTCCCCGTCCAAAGCTAGATATGTGGAGAGCTAAGCCTCTCTATCTCCAGACAGCTGGAGACAGGCCTTGAGGAAGCAGTCTTGTGGCTGTCAAGGTAACTGCCACTCCAGGGACCATTGAGAACAAACTCTGAGAGCATTTGTCCACAGTAACGAAACTTGACCCATGGACATTGCTTCATGGTCTTAAAAATACTTTCATACCTTTAACTCATTTTATTTTTAGAATAACCCTGTGGTGTGGGACACATATCATTGCCATTTTGCAGATCCATAAACTGCACCTTGGTGTGCATAAATGACTTACCACCAAACACACAGCATGTACAAGCAACAACTGGGGCTACAATCTTTGTCCTCTATCATTTACTTGAGTAATCTTTCCACAACATTAGGATGCCTCTCTGAAATTCAGCCTCTGACACTCACTTACCAAAACCAGCACCAACAACTGATGTGCATGTCAGATAGGAATGTGTTTAGGTACAAGGAAGAAAAATACGTACCATATGAACTTACAGGGTTTATTTGTTTTGTGCAACAAGAAGTCTAGGGATTGGCAATCGTGGGCTGATTCAGCAGCTCAGGGACCCAGTTCTTTCTGTCTCTCGACTTTGTCATCTTGAGCCTATAGGTTGAAGTAACCTCATGCTTGTCCCCTCTTGGCCACAGAATAGCTCCTACACATCCAACATCACATCTACATTCCAGGCAGGAAGAAGGAAAGGGGAAAAGACAACAAGGGTCTTCTCTTAGTAAGCCTTTGCCTTTTTTTCAGGAAGAGATCCCTTTCCAGGGGCTTTCTTCTACCTCTTCCTGGCCAGCATAGACTCCTTTGGTGCAGGAGGAGCTAAGGGATCCAGTATCACAGCTTTCCAGCCTCTGTAGTAGAGGGGGCAAGGAAGAAGGACAGCTGATCCACAGTGACCGCACAGTACCTCCTCCCAAATGTGTGCCTTCAAAGCATGGCATGGATCCCAGCTCCCAGGCGCATGTGCCCCTGTCCACACAGTCCAGGAAGGGTCTTTGTCAGCACCTCTGGACAGAAATGTTGTTCTTCTGGATGCCAGCCTGAAATGTGAGTTGGTCCTCAGGGTTGAAAGGCTTTAGGCTCAAGGGGCAACTCCCGGCCTGCATCCCGTTGAGCCCATCAGCCCTGGTGAGGAACAGCTGTTACACTCAACCTCCCCCAGGAAGAAGGCTCTTAACTAGATTTCCCATACAGAACTGTGTGGAGGAGGTTCAAACACAAGCAACCCACCATAGGCTAAATTTGTACTCCAACCAACCTCATAATGAATAGTAGGAGACTCGCGTTTGTGACTTCAGCTTCTCGATTCGGCGCTCCAGCCCCTCAACCTCCAGGGCCCCAGGCACCAGGGACCCCAGCCAGGATCAGGGGAGCCCGCCCTCTGTGTAGAGAGGGCACTTGGCCTTCCTTGAGCGAACTAAGGAGCAGGAGGAAAATCTGGGTTTCTTTCAGCCAGTGGCTGATTTGGTCAAGGACTTGGGGGATCCAGATTTCAGGGCTGTGGTTCTCACCCCTAACTCTACATGAGTGTCACCTGGGAAACTTCTACATCGATGCTAATGCCGGGGCCTCCCTCCCTCAGGCCAAGGGTCCACCTTGGCAGTTTGGGAAATCTCCCTTGGGGAGTCTGATATTCAGGCAGGGGTAAGGAGCGCTGCTTTGGAGAGGACAGCTCTCCATTCAACTTGACTATGAACCCTTAACCTTATCAGGTCAGCTCAGTCCCTCATTCTAGGACAAGTGAGGGCTGTGGGCCACAAACCACAGACATAATGAATGAAAGTCACTCAGTTGTGTCCGACTCTTTCCAACCCCATGGAATAGTCCGTGGAATTCTCCAGGCCAGAAGACTGGAATGGGTAGCAGTTCCCTTCTCCAGGGGATCTTTCCAACCCAGGGATAGAACCCAGGTCTCCTGCATGGCAGGCAGATTCTTTACCTTCAGAGCCGCCAGGGAAGCCCGAAGCCACAGACATAATCATATCAGAAAATGAGAAAAATGCAATGCTAGCTACTCCCCAGTTTCCTATAGTCTTCCGATGGACTTGGTGGATGTCTGAGTCACAAGGAGTCAAGGCCCCACTCTGAAACGCACCTGGGGTTTGTCGGTTTGTTTGCTGAAGATTAATTTATTTACTTGGTTGTGCCAGGTCTTAGCTGCGGTATGCAGACTCTTTAGCTGCAGCTTTGGGGATTTTTTTAAATATATACATTTATTTATTCATTTGGCTGCCCCAGATCTTAGCTGCAGCACGTGGGACCTTTGATCTTCGTTGAGGCATTCGAGATCTATTTATTTTGGTTACAGCATGCAGGATCTTTGTTGTGGCGTGTGGGATCCAGTTCCCCAAGCAGGGATTGAATCGGAGGCCCCCAGTGCTGGGAGTGCAGAGTCTTAGCCACTGGGCCACCAGGGAAGTCCCCTGGGATTTGTTTTCATTGGCTAAGATAAGATACGCAGATGGAAACAGTGGTCATGAAGGAAGCAGGTTATACTCACAGACCCCTACAGACGGGAGTCACGGCACCCCACACAGGGCCTCAGGGGGAGGCCTAAGGTCCAGCAGGAGGCAGAGGGAACAAGCAGAGAGCATGGCTGAGAATCCTCATAGTGATTTTTGTGGCCAAAAAAAAAATTGACGAGGGAGGTTAAGCAGGGTAGACATGCTTGGGATTGGCTGGTTTGGATAATTCTGGTCGGCCCTGAAGCAGAGGAGTTGCCCCTGGTTGTCTGGAAGCTGACCCCCAGCTGAGTAAGCCTGAAGGATACTGGCTCAGCCCAGTAAAGGGGAGGATGCGGGCTCTGAATTAGTAGATTTGCACTTGAAGAGCCTGCTGTCAGGTCTGTGTGTGCTGTCTCTGGGAACTGACAGCCTCTCCAGGGACAGCAAGTCCCCAGAGGTCAAACCATCAGGAAATAATAGATGTGATTAATATCGGCTCCACCTTCGTGGCACTTCTAGGGCTCAGGACTGTCTACTGAAATCCTATCATATTCTGTCCAAAGAATACTTTCCTATCCTCTTCTCTGGGAAGGGCAGGCACACACTGGTTCCTCAAATGGCAAGGTGGAAAAGGGGTCCTCAGAGACCCCAGAGCACCCCTGCACATGAGGAAGGCCCCTCTGCATGGGCATCTCTGACTTCCAGAAGGTATGGCACGCTGGCCTGCCTCTGGGAATGAGCACTCTTGTGCCATGCTGTGTCCCGTCGCTCGCATGAATCAGCCTAATCAGGCCTCATTGGATGGCGCGGTACCCACTAGGATCCACCCTCACCCCCCCGCCTGTCTCTAAGTCACCCCTACACCCCCATTCCCAAGCCTCCTTGGCATATAGGACCTTGCCCATCTGCACTGTCAACCCGCTCCGGCCCCTCCACTGCCCCGCTAGTTCTCTGTCCCCCAGCCTTGGGGACCCCGTGCTCAGACACAGAACGACTTGCTGTTGCCTCTCATGCCTCCATGGCTTTGTACATGCTGCCCCCTTTGCCTGGTGTGGCCTTCCGTCCTGGGCAGACTTCCACTCATCAGGCGCCAGCGCAGAGGCGCCATTCTCTGTGAGGCTTTATTCAGTCACCCCAGGGCAGATAACCTCCTGCCATGGGGGTGGAGGTTGATAACCTCCTCAAGTTTGCTTCTGCAGGCCCAGCAGTGTGTCTGCTGAGAGCCCCAAGGGTGCTCAGATTCTCTGCATGTATATCTAGCTCCCCACTAGGCTACTCTCCTCAAAGGCAGTGGCCACGTCTGTCTCATCTCTTACCCTCAGCAGCCCCTCTCATGGTGTTTAATGCATGATAAAGGGCTTAGTCAGTGCTTGTGGAATGAATGAATGAATGAATGGGTGAACAACTGAACCCCTTGGGCCAAGTGCAATCATTATTTCAATTACTCATTTGAAGATATTTATTGAGTGTCTTCTATGTGCAGGACACTATAATCTATGCAGGTATAGAGGTAAGCAGAAACAGACACAATCCACACACTCAAGAAGGTCTTAGTCTTGTGGGGAAGTGAAGTGTCATGTCTGACTTTTTGCAACCCCATGGACTGTAGCCTGCCAGGCACCTCTGTCCATGGGATTCTCCAGGAAAGAACAGTGGAATGGGTTGCCATTCCCTTTTCCAAGTCTTGTGGGGATGCAGATGTGGCAACAGGGAGCAAGGACAACTCCTGGGGTTTAAGGGGCATGAGAGAACACATGCCAACACAGGAGGCCGCTGAGGGGAAGAGGCCCTGAGGGGAAAGGCAGGCCAAGGCGAGAAAGTAGAGCAACTTACAGAGAGACAGGATGACGTAGCTTGTTATTCAGCGGCATTTCCAGAGGGCACAGTGGAAGGGTTTGGAGGTGGAGGGAGAACAGAGGAACTCTTTTCCTTGACTCCAAGGAAAAGAGAAAAGAGCATCTGGGACATGATGATGTGGTGAGGATCAAGGACTGGGAAGGAGATAGTGGGGAGGGCGTGGTCTTTGAAAAGATCTGGATGGCAGGCAGGGAGATTAGGGCTCAACAGTTTCCCTGAAGGAGGCCAGTGGAGCGGTGGCCTGAGAGCCTGGGGGTGTGGTATCCATGGGTGCTGTCTGCTCACCTGAGTTCATGGCTATCCCTGTGGTTGATATTTCCCTACTGGAATAATCAGAGTCATGGTGAGCTACAGGAAGAAGACAGCCCCAAGTACAAACGATAGTGAGGGCAGAAGCCAGTGGTTCAAGGATGAGGCAAATCCAGCTCTGGCCACCTTCTTTCCTTCCTTTCCATTCTCCCCACCACTCACATTTTCCATAACTCTTGATTGGGATACAACTATTAAAATCCCTTCTAGAACAATAAGAAGATAAATTTTAAAGGGGCAAAAGATTTATACAGTCATTTCACCAAAGAAGGCATACAGATAGTCAATTAAGACATGAAAAGATGCCCGACGTCGCTAGTCAGGTGAAGAATCTGACTTTGATTCAGGAGACCCACGTTTGATCCCTGGGTCAGGAAGATCCTCTGGAGAAGGTCATGGTTACCCACTTCAGTATTCTTGACTGGAGGATTCCATGGACAGAGGAACCTGGCAGGCTATAGTCTATGGAGTTTCAAAGTTGGACATGACTGCACGACTAACACACTGTCATTAGGGAACAAAAAACTCAATGCCATGCTACTTTACACTTTCTAGAATGGCTACAACCAGACAGACGGGTGATAACAAGTGTTGGTAAGGATGTGGAGAAATTAAAACCTTTATACACTCCTGGTGGAATTGCAAAATGGTGAGACCACTTCGGAAAACAGTTTGGCAGGTTTTTTTTTAATATTAAACATAAATTTACCATATGTCCTAGCGATTCCATTATAGGTATTTTCCCAAGAGAGCTGAAAACAAATACCACACAAAGACCTGCAGCAAATGTTCATATCAGCTTGATTCATAATAGTCCCAAAGTAGAAACAACCCAAGTGTCTGCAAAGTGGATAAACGAAATGCATACCAATGGAATGCACACTCAATGGAATACTGTCTGGCAATTAAAAGGGATAACCTGTTGATATATGCTACATGCAAAAATGTTATGCTGAGTGAAAAAAGCCAGGCACAAAAGATCACATATTCTATGATTCCACTTATCCAAAATGTCCAAGAAAGGCAAAAAGGAGATTATAGGGACAGGAAATGGATTGGAGGTTGGCTGAAGATAGAGGAAGAAACAGGTAGTGACTGCAAACATCACCGGGATTGTTTGGGGGGGTGATGAAAATGTTCTAAATTTAGTGATGATTGCACCACTCTATTAATTTACTAAAAATTGTTGAAATGTATACTTTAAAGGGGTGAAGTTTGTGTTAGGAAAATTATGCTTCAATACAGCCGTGTAAAAACCTCACTTGGACAAGCACAGATCTAATGCTGCTTCTATGTTGTCATCATCACATCAAAGCATGTGATCTGTTGACAAGGCTCCTGGTGTCTCTCTTCAGAGCCCAGGACGCTGGTCTGCCCTGCACCTAACTGACCTCCATATATGCATTGAGGATTCCCTGAGCTCTCCCTACTGTAAAGACAAAGCCATACCTTTCTACCTCTCAGCCAGATAGAGGGAGATGAGAACTAACATCTCTAAGATAATACTATGTGATTACTATACATTTCATTTGATTTTATCTTTTCAGTTTATTTTTAGCAGGTAATACATTCACATGGCTCAAAAATTGAAATGAAATAATAGGCACATAAGAGAGATTTCCATCCTACCTCTGTTCCATCCACCCATATCCCACCACCACCCACATCTTTTTTTTTTTATCTTTCCAGAGTTTGTTTATGCAAATACAAACCAATGTGAAGAAATAGTTTATTTTTTCTTTCTTATGTAAAAGTAAGGTGCTAGATTAAACTGTTCTGCACCTTGCTTTTTTCACTCATTTATCTTGGAGAGTCTTTCAGATCAAATCTGAGAGGTCTTCATTGTTTTTCCCAGCTATAAAGTATTCCATTGTGAGTGTGTATCAGTGTTTATTAACCAATCCCCAACTGATGGATGCCTGCATCATTTCCAACTTTTGCTATTATAAACATGGCTGCAATGAATACCTTCTACAAAAGTCACTTCATAAATGTGCAAGCTATCTTTTGGGGAAAATATTACAGAAATGGGGTTGCTGAGTCAAAGGATAAATTGGCCCCATTTTTGCATTCCCATGGCAATGTAGGGAGCTTTCCCACAGCCTTTCCAGCAGAGCATATTGTCCAGGTCTGGGATTTGCAGAATGCTTGATAGGGGTGTTGATTCCATCCTGCTTTCCTCAAGTGGGATTACTTTCTATTTTATTTTGGCTGGATTACACAGCTTGTAGGATCTTATTTCCCTGACAAGGGATCAAACTGGAGCCCCTGGCAGGAAAAGTACCAAGTCTTAACCCCTGGACCTCCAGGGAATTCCCTTTCTGTTTTAATTTAAAATTTTATCTTTGTGTGTGTGTGTGGTAAGAACATGAGATCTACCCTCTGAACAGATTTTGAAGTGTACAACACAGTGTCATCAACCACAGGCACAGACTTGTACAATGGATCCCTAGCACTTATTCATCTCATATAATTCATACTTCGCACCTATTGAACAGCAGCCCCCCATTTCTCCCTTCCCTCTGCCCCTGGCCGCCACCTTTCTGCTTTCTCCCTCTGTCCCTGGCCGCCACCTTTCTGCTTTCTCCCTCTGCCCCTGGCCACCACCTTTCAGCTTTCTGCTTCTATGAGCTTGACTGTTGTAGATACCTTGTGTAGACTGAAGGCTTCCCAGGTGGTGCTAATGGTAAAGAAGCCACCTGCCAATGCAGGAGATGTAAAGAGACATGGGTTTGATCCATGGGTCAGGAGGATCCCCTGGAGGAAGGCATGGCAACCCACTCCAGTATTCTTGCCTGGAGAATCCCCATGGACAGAGGAGCCTGGCAGGCTACAGTCCATGGGATCACAAACAGTCAGACACGACTGAAACGATTCAGCACACACACAGACAGCCTTACTACATATCTATTGTATACTCAATTTCTCACCTCCCCAAATGACTACTTCACAGCTTCTCTGTTCCCAAACTTTCTATAATCCCTCTTCACTGGTGATCTTGCCTCTGATTCACTGAGAAAATAAAAGTAATCAGAATCCAATGCCCTCATTCCTCACCACATCTCTCATGCCCTAACATCTGAACCTGTATCATCCACCAATCAAAGTCTAGGTCCTCCACTTTTGCTCTGGATCCTGTCCCCTCCCACCTTCCCAGAGTCTTGGCTCTTGAAATAAACCCCTTTCTTCTCTCTGCCTCCCTTGCCACTGGATCATTTCCATCAGCCTGCAGACACGCCTCACTGTCATTCTCCTCTTTAAAAATTTGAAAAGAAATAAATCTCTTGACTCTTCCTTCCCATCTAGTAACAGCCGCTCTGCATCTCAGCTGTCCTTCACATTATAGTTTCTCTTTTTATCATCTTTAATAACTGTCTTCAGTTCCTCACCTCCCATCTCTTCACCACCTGTTCCAATCAAACATCGTCCTTTCTACTCCACTGACACTGGCCTTGCCAAGATAACAGAGATCTCCATGTTGTCAAATCACATTGCCACATCTGTGTCCTTGTCTTGCTCTGCCTTTCAGCAGCTTTTGACACAGCTGATCAACTCCTCCTCCTCGACACATTTTCTGTGTCAGCTTTCATGATACCTTCATTTCAGGTGGTTCCTTGTCTCCCTGGCTGGAGTCTCCTTTGCTAGAGACTCCGCTCCTCTCGGTGTTAGTATGTTCTAGAGTTCACTCATGAAACCTCTTTTCTTCCCCAAGTCCAATGTCTCCACGAATCATCTCGTTATCCTATGATGAATATAAGGGCCATCATCAGTCCTTGGGATTCAATGACTTCAAAATTCATATATCCATCCTGATCTCTCCTCCAAACTCCTGACTCTGACTTAGATACTTGTTTGACTTCAAGAGGCATTTCAAACGTAACATGTCCAAAACAGAACCCTCAGGATCCCCCTCAAACAGTCTCCTCTGCAAGTCTTTTTCATTCAGTTGCCCAAGGCAAAACCCCGAGTCCTCCTCCATTTCTCTTTCCCTACCCGCTCCTCCCTGCCCTACTGTCCAGTCCACCAGCAAGACCCACTGATGCTCCCTAAAAATACTTCCGCAGTCCACCTACTGGCTTTTGTCTCCATTGCTACCGTTCTAGTCCATAAGCCATCATCCTGCCATTAACCACTGCAGTAGCCTCCTGTATGGCTTCTTGCCAACCATTCACTCTCCGTCCAGCCACCAGGACTACTTTTAACAGCGTAAACCAGAGCATATTACTGTCTTGGCTAAAAAATACCCTCCAATGGTTCTGCATTGCACTTGGAATAAAACCCCCGCCTCACCCAAGTCTGCAAAGCCTTCTGTGGCCAGAACCCCATCCACCTCTCTGACCCCGTCTACTCTTCTGGCTTGCCTCTAGCCACACGGCACTTTTTCTGTTGCTCAAACCCTCACTCATTCCCACCTGAAGGCCTCTGAGCGGTTGTTTCCCCTTCTTAGAAAGCTTAACCCTCCATGCTCATGCTCGGTTGCTGTCACGCCCAGCGCTCTGCAGGGTCAAGCAATGCATGCACGCACAGGGGCCCCCAGTGAGAAGAGGGGCAGGCATGTCGTTGTTGTTGTTTAGTTGCTAAGTCATGTCTGACCCTTTCCTGACCCCGTGGACCGTAGCCCACCAGGTTCCTCTGTCTATGGGATTTCCAGACAACAATACTGGAGTGAGTTGCCATTTCCTTCTCCGGAGGATCCTCCCAACCCAGGGACCAGACCTGTGTCTGCTATATTGGCAGGCGGATTCTTTATCACTGAGCCACCAGGGAAGCTCTTACTCCCTCCAACTCCTGTCTATTTTATTTTATGCATAGCACTAATCCCATGTTGGCGTTTCCTTGTTTTTTGTTGTTCAGTTTGTGTGTGTGTGTGTGTCTTACCTAGAGTAAGATCTTCCTGAAAGTATGGGTCACACTGTCTTGTTCTCTGCTCGACTCCCAGTACCTGGAACAGCTTCTGGCCCATAACAGGTGTTCAGAAAATGTTTGTTGAAGGGATGAATGAATCTGAGCATTCCTTGCGATCAGTACAGCTCCTGACATAGATGTACTAAGCTCTCTTGTATTCGCTGAATTAATGGACAGGTTGCTCCAACTCTGTGTGAGCTTCTTGAGAACAGAAGCCCTGTTTCCTTTGTTTCCTCCCCAGCTCCTGGCGTGATGCTAGGGACTTCCAGGTGCCGGGTAAATATGCTTGCTTGATTGATTCTTCTTCATAAGGGGAAAGTCAAACTATTAAGCTGCCTACCTAATAGACCAGTTCTCTGAGAATCAGCATGTGACACAAGAGGAAAGTCATAAGAACAGGGCTGAATTGAGTAGGAAGCTCCAGGGATGGGTCAGCCTCTGTCAGCTGGAATTGTAAAAGGAGTGTCCGCATCTTATAGATTTCCTATCCGAATTCTAGCCATGATACTACACTTGTTTCTGGTGAATGTGTTACAGGATGCAGCCTACATCCTGGTGATGGTGGACCCTGATGCACCCAGCAGGTCTTCTCCCAAAGCTCGATTCTGGAGACATTGGCTGGTGTCAGATATCAAGGTAAGCAGGCCAGAAGGCACTTTCAGACTCAGCGGGCACTGGGGCCAGAAGATGGTCATTCTCGGCTCTCACTCGGGTTCTCAGCTCTCATTCGGGAGGGTCAGGGACCCTGATAAGCCAGGACTTCTGTGCCAGGTCGCCCCCAGTACCCAGCTGTCACAGCCTTGTGCACGTTTTCCAATAATTTCAGAAAATATCCCAGGATCAGTGATACATAGGTAAGCAGGTTCTCAGGATAAGTAGGGGTGGAGCCCCAATTTGTACTGTTTTCCTGATTTCTGTGTTGAAAAGACTCCCACTGTCGCCAGTTTCAAGTTACAATGATTTCATAACTGAATCGCAAATTTTCTGAAACTGTAGCAATGTTTCCAGCACACCACTGCCAGGGGCCCGGGGGGGCGGGTGGCACCAGGTGATTCTATGTGGTCCTCATGGCAGGGGACTCCTGCAGGATCTGCTCCTGATGGGCCAAGGGGCATGGAGGAGGCCTGGTGATCCATCTCTTTTTCTTTGTACAGAAACAAATGACCTTCCCTTATTTTTCCTTTTGTCATCAGCCATAATTAGAAAGGTGATTGGCTCCGCCTTTCCAGAGTTGGTCTGAGGAACACAAATCCGGTGGCTTGTTAAAGGGGCATTAGATGAAAAAACCAAAACCAGAAAGGTTCTATTGCCAGGCAAGTTTTGGAGACTCTGGGTTAAACTGCATTAATCCCATTCCTCACTGAAGGGCTTTTTAGAGCTTTTAATATCCTAGTATGCATTATATAACATGCATCTATTTTCCCATCTCACTTGACTGTTGAATCTTTTGTTCACAAGCACGTGGCAGTGCACTAGGGGAAAATCCATGCTATCATCAGACATCCGTGTATTTCTGCTGGAAAGCCTGCCGATGGCATTTGTATCACATGTGCAAGGCATCAGCCCCAAAAGATGGTGGGAACCCAAATCTAGAAAGACTGAGTCTGGATCCAGGCTGGTTCCCAACTCAGTGATCTCCGTCATGTCGTGGAGACCCTCACGGCGTTTCATCTCTATCCATAAGATGGGAACCATGTTAACGCTTCTGTATAGTTGTAGGGATCCTACAATGAGAGCGTGTACTAAGAGCAGTCTCTAAAACACAGCACATACCACAAATATAGGGACTTCGTATTTTTCCTTCTAGAGCTGTGGGGCAGAGGAAGGGGTATCTGTCTGAACTAGCTATTGACTCTCCTGGTCAAGGCAGGGCTTTCACAACCACTGGAGTGGGGAGGTGGTGGGAGGGTTACCCTGGCAACCAACCTCTGCCCAGTGACCACAGATCCTTCTCAGGATGCTCAGGGGGACAGCCAGTTCTCAGGGGCAGCCCCGGTGACAATCTAGGTAGTGGCTCCCTCCAGGGAGACTTGCAACAGCGGCTTCCAGAACAGAAGCCAAGCAGGGCTGAAGAAGGTGGGCAGGAGCACTGCTCCCACACCCTCCCCTGGCCAAGCCCTGCTCTCCAAGAGCCTTGGAAACACCATAAACCTGTGAAAGGGAAGAGCGAGGGGAGATTGCTGCCATCAGGGGAGGGAGGGGCGCTGAGCGCACGAAAGGGAAAGATACTGGATCCTGCCACAAATTAGAGCGGAGGTTCTGTGAGCACTCAGGACTCCCCAGCAGCCACGAGGGGGTGAAACTCTCAAGAAAAGACCATCACTCTGGTCATCATATTTACAGTCTGCCTCCCCCCCTCCACACACACACACACAGGGCTGCCTGTAAGAAAGTTCTGTGGGCAACTCTGAGGCCCGATCTCAGAAGCTGGAATGTAATGGAATGTGATAATGCATGCATGTTCAGTCGTATCCAACTCTTTGCAACCCCATGGACTATAGTCCTCCAGTCTCCTCCATCCATGGGATTCTCCAGGCAAGAATACTGGAGTGGGTTGCCATGTCCTCTTCCAGGGTATCTTCCCAACCCAGGGATCAAACCCCTGTCTCCTGCATCTCCTGCATTGGTTAGTTACCTGCTGAGCCACATTTCAGAGTAGAGGGCTCCTTGGGGTCATGAGGTTGCCTCTTTTCCAAGCCTGAAGTCTCTTCCTGCCCACACCCCTCCCCCAGGACAGGACAAGACAGTGGTGCAAATGCGGTTTCAGCCCTCATAGCCCAGCTCAGAAGCAGAACAGGTGGCAGCTGGCAGCTGGCCGGCGGGACCGCTAAGCCATAGAGCTTACCAGGGCCACCTGCCCGGGTACAGCCCTCAGCCCTCTCTCCTGGGCTGGAGGAAGCTTGGGTTTCCGCTGCATTGTCACCCACTTGCCAGATGCAAGGGTCCAGCAGGAAGCAGCAGCTCTCCCCAGTAATGTCCACTCGGCCTGACCGCCGGCCCCCGTGTTCCGCCGGCCAGTTGCACAGCTGGTATGAAGACCAGCCTGGGGTAGGTCTCGGACCGCGAATCTCTGCCAAAGGAGAAGAGGGAGCTGATCAGAAGCACCTCCTGTGTGTCGGTGTGCGGCTACGGCTGAGTCGGTCCCCAACATTAAAGCACATTCGGAGCAGCTAGCAAGCTTGTTACAATGCAGATTCCTGGGCGCCCCTTGGGTCAGGGTGGGGGGAACTAGGCATCCACATTCCACAGGCATCCAGGAGGGGTTTAGCAGCTGGAAGCAAGACTGCAGAGCTCCGTGGCAGAATGCCTGGGTCCTTGTTAATATCACCCATTTGTAAAGCAATTTGCAAGTGAAAAGCACTTTTAGAACTTCCTGTTTGTTCAATGCCTGGGTCAGGAAGATCCCCTGGAGGTTGGAAATGCCAACCCACTCCGGTATTCTTGCCTGGAAAATCCCATGAACAGAGGAGCCTGTTGGACTATAGTCCATGGTGTCAAAAGAGTCAGATATGACTGAGTGACTAACACTTTCACTACTTTTTTTTTCATTGATCCTCTCAATCACTTTGTGAACCAGATATTATCCCCATTTTACAGATGGGGAAACAAAGGCTGCAGAGAGGAAATGATTCCAGTCTCTCAGCTATGCGTGGTAGAGGTGGGTCTTCAATCCTGGTACCTCAACTCCAAACCACCTTCCCACGTGGTCAGGGTTCACACCACATCTCTTCCATCAGCTCCACTGTGGCCAAAGGCATGTCACCATGCCCCCCCTATATAATGGGAAACATAATCTCTGTGGGTCCCTTGTCATCCTGGGGCTCTGCTTCTGGTTACGTTTTACAAGTGAATGCTTCCAGGGACCCTCCTGAGGGAATAAATAAATTGGCAAATAAAACACAACTGATAAGCATCTCGAACCCCATAAAAGTAAACCCTGCGTGTTACCATAGCCCTCAGCAGCAAGTGGCGTCAGCAATAAGGCATGCCAAAAAGTCACTGCAGATGCAGAAAGGCAGCAGCTCTGTGATTCACAAGGACCACACAGGCAAACCTGGTGGCACCTAGGCTGGCCTCATTAATAGGGCATGAGTGCGTGCCAGGTCGCTTCAGTCGTGTCTGACTCTTCGTGACCGTGGGAACTGTAGCTCGCCAGGCTCCTGTGTCCATGGAATTCTCCTGGCAAGAACACTGGGGCAGGTTGCCATGCCCTCCTCCAGCGGATCTTCTTGACCCAGGGGTCCAACCTGCGTCTCTTGTGTCTCCTGCATCGGCAAGCAAGTTCTTTACCACTAGCGCCACCTGTGGGACTCAGACCTAATTAGGTGGTGGGCTGCACTGCGGCCATGGGAACCCCTCAGTAGAGACAATTTTTTGGACTGTCTGTCCAGGTTGGAACAGGATATAAACCACTTCTTAGGAATATGTGAGATATCAGCAGCCCCGCCAGTGAGAGTCTGGTGGGATCTGGGACAGAGTAGGATAAAGCTTCAGTCCTTAAAGAAAAACTAGGAGCTAGAAAGAAGTCCATCAGAAAGGACTAGGTATTCAGGGTACTCTTTGTTCATTCAACACATATGAATTGGCCATCATTTGCTATGGCCTAGTGTTTCAGGGTGAGAAATCTGGAGCCAGACTTGTGGTTTGAATTTGAATCCACCAGTGTTAGCTTTGTGATTTTTGTGTGGGGGCTGCGGTGCAGGGAGGCACATGCTCTTCAACCTGTGTCTTTACTTGCTCTCTTATAAAGCGGGGGTTCTGAATGTTCCTACCTCACACTGTTGTTTAGCCACTAAGTTGTGTCTGACTCTTTTGCAACCCCATGGACTGTAGCCTGCCAGGCTCCTCTGTCCACAGGATTTCCTAGACAAGAATACTGGAGTGGGTTGCCATTTCCTTCTCCAGGGGATCTTCCCGACCCAGGGATGGGACCCACCTCTCCTGCTTTGACAGGCAGATTCTTTACCTCTGAGCCACCAGGGAAGCCCCCACATTGTAAACAAAAGGTTTACTTACTTAAGGGTGCTTAGAACAGGACCCAGAACCCTATAATATTTTGCGTGAGGTTATCATGACTGCTCCAAGTCAGGCCCTATATAGCCCTGGGGTTTCAAACGCAAACAAAATAGGGGGACCCCCGTGTCATCTGAGGGTTTCTACTCTAGAGGAGCTGCGTGGGGTCACGCGGGCCACCAGAAGTCGGCTGGGTTCAGAACGCCCTGTACCTGTGGGTTCCCGTTTGCTCAGGGACAAGACTAGACTTTAGTCCCCAAACCTGGCCAGACCTGGGCAGGCAGGGACTGATACATAAAGTGTACTGTCTTTCTGAGTCCCCTCTTTGAGAAACCTCTCATTGAGCGAAAAATATTTCGAACAGACTGTTGATACATAACATCCTTTCTCCTCCACAGTGCTACATCCCTAGCTTTTCCTTTAAGATGCTTTTAGTTCTAACTCAATCTAATTAATAATCTTTGTGCTCAAGCCTAATTAAGGTATCAATTAATTTGCATCATTCATTTCAGAAAGAAATGCTTATTGGTGGTTCATCTTCTATTTGTCTCCAAAATTAGTGCTCAGGGCTTTTCAGGCAGATACTTTCATTAGGTTTATTTTTATTGTTAATGGGAATATTGAACACAGGGAGATGGTATGTTAATACTTTCCACAAAGACTATCATGACTGGTGACACAGAACACAAGAACAATTAAGGAGGCAAGGGTACCTTTCTTCTTCCAAAACAAAAAATCTTCCTAGAAACTGTCAATGATTCTAAAATTTGTCCTGAAAATCTTTTTTGTTTTAAGAAAGAAAAGGAAATGGCAAGTTCATGTTTCCCTTTCATTCAGTGCCCTCAACCTTTGGCAGCTGTAAGTGCAAGCAATTCTGGGCTGAATTGAAAGGACTTTAAGGGTTCATTATTCTGTCTACTTTTCTATAGAATTGGGTTTTTCCATAATGAGAGGCACTTTTTTTTTTTTTAAGGACCTCTTAGTCGGTTTGGTGAATAAGATAAAGGGGAAACCCAACAAACAGCTGGGATCACAGACCCTTGCTTTCCAGTGAGGTGCTTAGCATGGGTCAGGACTCCTCTGGTGGAACTATTGGTCCGGCTCCTGAGAAGTCTCAGGCAAGTCATTTGACCTCTCTGATACTGTGGCTTCTTGTCTGTAAAGCTGAAACAAATCCTTCCTCTTCAGGATAGAGACAGGAAAAGGGAAATTACATATGCAAAGAGGTGAAGCCTCCCTAGAGAAAGGCACTATATAAAGTGGCAGATTCATCTTCGTTCCTAATCAATTGTGCAGTAGATTCTGTAAAAATTTAAATATATATAAAATTATATAATCTAATTTTCTATACGCTCAGAAACCAGCAATGGTAATAAAGAGAAGAAGAATAAATGATCTCTATCAGGACCTCAAGTTCAGGTGAAGAGGTCAAACCAAGGAAATAGGACTCATTCATTAGTTTCTTTATTTAGACCTGTATTTTTAGTTCTGTTGCTAATATTTGTGCACTTGTCCATGTATGCTTTGCCCTGCCCCGTGAGGGTCCATTTTAAGTAATAAACACCTGCAAAGCACGGCTTATGCTCCCTAAGAGCATGTCGGTTTGGACCTAGGAGCCCTAAAGAGCATTTGGTGATGCGAACAATGCAGAGACCCTGGTTATAAACCAGACGTGTACACGGCCACCATGAGGGAGGCAAGAAAGAGCCTGCACTTTGGGGTCAGATGAACTGGGGGAGGCTCCAGGCACTGCTACTTCCAGTTGGGAATCTCTGAGCCTCAGTTTCTCCATCCTTAAAATGGGCATGACAGTAATATCTATTTCCCAGTATTTGATGAGTTTAAGTTTCATGACATAGAACAGAAGAGTAGGACCTCCATCAGTGTGACTCTCTCCCCCACCACTCCCAACTTTGAGATCTGACCACAGCGGCTACTTAAGAGGTAGCTACCTCCCTTAGGCTGTTGGGCTCCTGTTTTGCAAAGTAAGAATCCTAGGCAATGCCCCAACACACAAACCATTGGTAAAAGCAGCTCATCCTTTCACCTCTCAGTCTAGATGGGTCCAGGCCCGGCCTGGTGGAGGAACCTGACCTGACCCAGGCTTTGGCGGAGGAAGTAACTGAGGGGAAGGATGTCTGTCCCGTCATTCGGGCGCACTAGGTTGCTTCAGTTGTGTCCAACTCTTTGCAACCCCGTGGACTGTAGCCAGCCAGGCTCCTCTATCCATGGAACCCTCTAGGCAAGAATACTAGAATGGGTTGCCATGCCCTCCTCCAGCAGATCTTCCTGACCCAGGGATCGAACCAGTGTCTCTTATGTCTCCTGCATCAGCAGATGGGTTCTTTACCACTAGTGCCACCTGGGAAGTCCATCTGGTCATTCAGCCTCTGGGAATTGCACTGTGACCCCCCTGGACCAGACCAGGGGCTCCTGGAGCCATCACAGACCACAGCCTGCATACGGCCTTGGCTGCAAGCATCAGTCAGGGCTATGCTGTGCCTCCCACACTTCATCCCCAATACTTCCTACTTTCTATTTATTATTTTTTATTTTGTGTGCCTTGCAGCATGCAAGATCTTAGTTCCCCACTAGGGATCATACCCGTGCCCCCTGCATTGCGAGCATAGTCTTAGCCACTGGACCACCAGGGAAGTTCCCCCACTTTTATTTTTAACATGTCCCAGCACCCCTCACCGTTTCCTTATGGCTCACCACCCCCACTTGGCTGTCATTGTCCCACCACAGGGACGCCTTGCTTCCCATTCAAAATAGTTTAAATAAACTGTTGCTACAAAGTGGAATATTATCTTCTGATGAATGTTTTTAAAGCCCTTAAGGTTTTCATGGTAATTTGCGGTGTAAAATTATTTGGAGATAAGAGCCAAATTAACTCTCGGATGCTGAGGTCGCTGTGTCCTGTTATCCATGTGAGCACTGTTTAAATATAATCAGCCCTTAGACTAATGCAGCATAATTGTTCATTTGAAATAGCTTTTTTTACTCCATTCAATGAGTCATTAAAATATTCAAGGGATAATGCAGTGAATTGGAAATGAATTTATCATATTATCCCATACATACTGTAGTGCTCCAGGTAACTAAGGAGAAAGGGGGAGAGGGAGGGAGAGAGAACGTGAACACAATGTGCACAGGCAGGAAGGGGGCCAGGATACCCGGGATATGGGAAACGAAGCTCTTGGAGTGGCTTGTGGGAAGTGTGTATAGAGAGGCTGACCGGGAGGGGTGGGGAAAAGGGAAACGCTGTCCTTTGAAGAGCTCACTGACTCTCTCTCTTTCTCTCTCTCTCTCTGCACTCTGAGAATCTGTGCTCCACCACAGCTCCGCTGTTAACTTATTTTTATCAAATATGTTTATATCAGAAAGTCGTTATGGAAACCAATTCTGCCATCCAGGAGAATTCCTGGATCAGGCAGAAAACTCTTTCTTTCTCTCTCTTTCTCTCTCTCTCTCTCTCCTCTTCTCTCTGTCACACACACACACACACACACACACACACACACACACACACACACACACACACACCACTCACGCATGCACACATACTTATAGACACCCCAAAGGGAACAGTAGTCTTGCTCACCCAATTCTGAACTCAGCTCTGACACAGTCAGAGGGTGACACCCTGGCTCCCCTTCGTGGGCAGAGCTGTAAAGTGGCTGAGACTGAGACCAGCTGTCCAACCTCACCCCTTGCCCTGACCTTGGGAACCTGGGCTGTGACATTAATTCCTCACGGTCCCCCAGGCCCCAGCACCCTCACCCCAAGCACATGCACTAAGGAGAGATGAGGGCAATGTGTTTGATGGGGCGGTTCTTCCTCCATCAAGGGAAGGTCCCATGGGTATGCATGGCTTGCACTGCACCTGGAATACCATCCTCTGTTCTGGTCACAGCATTTCAAGAAAGACAGTGAGCAGCACATGAGCAAAGCAACCAGAAAGGCAAGGCTCTGTGGAAACCAGGAAAGCAGGGCTGGCTGGCCTGCCAGAACCCCCAAGGGCAGCCATGAGGACTGACTTTAAGGAGTCTTTAAAGATTTCTTTTAAAATTGGAGGAAATCTATTTGGAAAACAACAGGGAGGTCCTGCTCTTCTCTTCTGGGGAGAATTAGAACCAGTGGG
Source organism: Cervus canadensis (assembly GCF_019320065.1). Classification (NCBI taxonomy): domain Eukaryota; kingdom Metazoa; phylum Chordata; class Mammalia; order Artiodactyla; family Cervidae; genus Cervus; species Cervus canadensis. Next base: position 3,125,025 of record NC_057415.1, on the reverse strand, counting down.
TAAAATTTACGTGGAAGTCAGTTTGGGCGCCATGTAAGAAAACACTTCCTGAGAATTTGAACTGCTTAAGAACTGAGGAGGTATACTCCACAGAGGAGGTAGTACTTAGCACGGAAGGTACTTATTCACCAGTGACTCGAGAATGTTCCCCCAGCACAGGAGGTAGACCAGATGATCAGTTAGATATATCCTTTGACATCTGTAGTGTTTCTATCTGCCACATTCCCCCTCCTTGCTAAAGATACTCTTCTTAGAGCTTAAACCCTTATATTAACAACAACAATAATAATTAAAGAAGGAAGAATAAATGGAAAGAGAAAAAAGAAAGAAAAGAGGAAGAATGAAAGGAAACAAAACATTCACACACCAGCGTGTTGTGCTGGGCACTGTGCTTCATGAATGTCTCATTTCATCCTCACAAAAGCCCCAGATGAAGGTAATCTAGACCAGAAAATTAAGATCTAGAGGGGTTAAGCAGTTGTCCAGGATCTTTTAGCTGGTGAGCAACTGATTCGGATTTGAACCCAGAGCCTGCACATATAATCATGATGCCACATTAGGTCTCCAGAGTTTAGGTAGACTCTACCCCTTGCTACCCATGCCCAACAAAGGTCCATATAGTCAAAGATATGGTTTTTCCAGTAATCATGTATGCACGTGAGCATTGGACCATAAAGAAGACTGAATGCCGAAGAATTGATGCTTTAGAATTGTGGTGCTGGAGAAGACTCTTGAGAGTCCTTTGGACAGCAAGGAGATCAAACCAGTCAACCCTAAAGGAAGTCAACCCTAAATATTCCTTGTAAGGACTGATGCTGAAGCTGAAGCTCCTATACTTTGGCCACCTGATGGGAAGAGCCAACTCATTGGATAAGACTCTGATGCTGGGAAAGATTGAGGGCAGGAAGAGAAGGGTGTGACAGAGGATCAGATGGTTAGATAGCATCACTGACTCAATGGATATGGATTTTGAACAAACTCCGGGAGATAATGAAGGACAGGGGAGCCTGGTGTGCTGCAGTTCTTGGGGCTGCAAAGAGTCAGACACAACTTAGCAACTGACTGAAGTGACCCAAGCCTGGATTCAGTGACGGCTTCTGTCAGGACCAGGTGTGGCCGCTGGGAGGAAGTGGTGCTGGTGTGAAGGGTGCAATTTGAGCTTCCTGGCCTCCTGCCCTTTACCTCCATTCTTGGCCATGCCCACCTCAACCATAGTGCAGCCGTGACCTGGGCCTTAGAGCAGGGGCCTGGGAGGCAGCTTCTCCAACTTACTGTGAGCAAATGATTCCCCATCCTGAGTCTATTTCCTCAACTGTAAAAGAGGACATTAGCAAAAAAAAAAAAAAAAGGAATTTCAATAGCCACATAGTTGTGTTTAGTTGCTAAGTCATGTCCAACTCTTTTACAACACCCTAGACTCTAGCCCACCAGGCTCCTCTGTCCATGGGATTTCCCAAGCAAGAATACTGGGTGGGCAGCCATTTACTTCTCCAGGGGACCTTCCCGACCCAGGGATCAAACCCACATCTGTATTGCAGGTGGATTCTTTACCACTGAGCCACCTGGGAAAGCCTGAGACACATAGGCATGTATGGGAAAAGAGTCATTTAAAAAAAAAAAAGATGAATCCACTGGCATCAAACCAGAATGTTGTTGTGAGGACACAATGAGATAAAATGTGTAAAGCATCCAGCACCCAGCACTTAGATGCTACCTATTTGCTATTTCACTACTCCTTCCATCTACTATCTCCCTAACTCCTCTACCTGAAGCTTAGAAAATTGAGCCTTTGATGGTAAGGAGCTTACATCACTCCCAAGAGGCAGGTCAGAGCCTGGCAGGAGAATGAGCTGCTCTCCTGGTTACCACTTAAAAGACTCTAAGGGGAAAAGCCACCACAGACATAGGACTTAATCAGGAGGTGTTGGGACCAACTCTTCAACTTGAACTGTGCTCAGCACTGCAGCTATTTAAAAAACAATAATAATGTAAGACCTACAGAAGATAGATAGATAATTTGATGAATAAATGTTGAGTGAATTTAAAGTGTGTTTTTTCTGTTCCCCAGTTGGAAAGACAGGGCTGATGTATAGGAAACGGAGAGTAGAACTCATGGGATATCAGTATCAACTCTAACTGGGCCCTTTAGACTCCGGTGGCTTTGCGAGTTCAGATCGCTCTCCCCTCTGCAGTGAGGTAACGCCTCCTCCTTCAAGGCTCAGATCAAATGTCAGCTCCACTGAAAGGCTCTCTCTGAGGCCTCCAGACGGAGTTAGTCAGTCCTGCCCTGAGCTCCTACTACACTCAGTCAAACGTCTGTTAGTGTCTTTATCACATGGGTTTGTTATTATTTATGAGTCTCTTTTCTCTGTTAGACCACGAGTTCCTGGAGGGGAGAATTGTGTCTTATATCCTGAGCACTTAGCACAGTGCCAGGAACATGGAAGACCTTCAATCAGTGTTGAATGGATCGGTGAATGAAGGCATGAAGGAATGAATGGTAAAAGAATGAAGGAATGGATGGATGGATAGTGGCTGGGCAGGTAGAGGGATGGATGTATGAGGTGATACTACACTGTGATGGCTTCACAATGGAGACAAGAGCTGTGCTGGGGCTTGAATTATGAGCAGGCCTAAAAAAGTCAAAGGATATGGGATTGTATTTCAAGAAGAGAAGAGACTAACTGAAAGTTCAGACATGTGAATGGCCTAGAAAGAAGAATTACAAACACAGAATTAAAAGCCAAGATGACTGAGTTAATTAAGGCCCCCTTTATCACCTCTCCCTGGGGGATTATTGCAAAAGCCATCTAACTGAGCCACTTCCTATAACCTCATCCCTTACAAAAGTGTCTATCTTTCCTTCACGGGTTGATGTTTTCTAAAATTGAAATATGATCATATTACTTCCCTAGTTGAAGCCTTCAGTGACTCCTCAGTATCTCAGGACAGACTCCTATCTGGTCAGTATAGTATATTGTTTATTTTAAATTTTTATTGAAATATAGTTGATTTACAATGTTGTGTTAATTTCTGCTGTACAGCAAAATGACTTGGTTTTATACACACACATATATATATACACAAGCATTCTTTTCATCTTCTGCTTTTTAAATTTATTTTATTTTTTGGCCTCGTGACATATGGGATCTTAGTTCCCTAACCAGGGATCAAACCCATGTCCCCAGCAGTAGAAGCCCAAAGTCTTAACCACTGGACTGCCAGGGAAGTCTTCTATTCATCTTCTTTTACATTATGGTTTAGCACAAGATATTGAGGACAGTTCCCCATGCTATACACAGGACCTTGTTGTTTATCCATCCTGTATACAATAGTTTGCTTCCTGGTCAGCATATTATTTAAGGCCTTTGGCTCTGGCCCTACCTGCCCCACCAGCCCCCCATGGTGCTCCTGCCAAGTTGCATGCGGTGTCTCAAACGTTCTGTGTGTCTCAGGCCACTATGGACCATTATTAGCTCTGGTCCCTCTTCCTAGGAAGCTGTTCTGCAATCTGAAAACACTTAGTTGCTTTATAGAAGTTAAGATCTCTAGATGAATGACACCTTCAAGGTCCAGAAAAAGCTGAGACTTAGGATCACAGAGTCACTTCCAGAAATAGGAAAGGAAAATGTGGATTCCTGAATTTAAGTTGGTGAGTGTAATATCCATCCACATCAAAATTCCATAACAATTAAAAAGCAGATGGTCTGAGACAGCAGAGGAAGCATTGAACACTGTGAGTCTGCATAAGCTCCCTGAAAACAAGTCACTCCTGACCACTCAGATGTCTTTGCTGATGAATACACTGGTCCAGTGGACCAGGAGAAGGAGCTAAGTAAGCACAGTATAGCTTAACTGACCAAGGCTTCAGACCAAGTCAGCCATGGTAAACTGTGGGCAAGGAGGACAAATATGGCTTCAATTTATGACTGTTGTGTTCAGTGGGTTTGTGGCTTGTAGCAAATCATTCCTGAAGTGACTAGTAGAGTGTGCTTCCCTGGTAGCTCAGATGGTAGTCTGCCTGCCATGCGTGAGACCCAGGTTTGACCCCTGGGTTGACTCCAGGGAAGATCCCCTGAAGAAGGGAATGGCTAACCACTCCAGTATTCTTGCCTAGGGAAATGTGGCTTCAATTTATGACTATTGTGTTCAATGGGTTCAGGATTTAGTTAGCAAACCATTCCTAAAGAATGTTGACTAATAGATTAGCATCAACCTCTAGGGCAGTCCCTAGTGACAATCCATGGGATTCTGCCAAAGGGTCTACCTTGTTCAATATCTATATAGATAGCATGCTCACTGAATGAAGAGCACCCAATAAGTTTCAAGGAATTGCTAACACGTGGAGTGACACAAAACAGTTAATTTTGGCAAATTTGGAAGGATGGACCTGCAATGAAAAAATTAAACTTAGTAGAGATTAATCTCAAATTCTATATTTAGGTTCCAAATCAATTGCACAAACACCGAATGGGGAAGACTTGGCATAGCAGGAGTTCATGAAGGGAAAAGATCAGAGCACTTTTCATTAATTTTTAAGCTAATTTTAAGCTAATAATAGAATGTCAAACCATAATGCAGGAGTTAAGAAAGTTAATATAATCTTAGACCCATCAATAGAAGTAGAAGTTTTTAGATGATTGAAGATTATAAATCCCCTTTTTCTGCATCAGTCAGACCACCTCTGCTCATTCATTCATTCTGCATGTGTTCAGCACATCTTAGGCCATAGGTTTCATTCAAGCACCGCACATCAAATTTTATAAAGTCAGGTCCTTCCAATGAGGAGTGCCCAGGCTGGTGAGGAGAGCAGAGAAGTCAATCAATGATTACAGTACATAGTGGAGCAGGGTTAGGATGAAGTTAAGTCCCAAGAACCACGGGAGAAGAGATGGTGGGCAAGGGGGAGGTCTCCACAGAGGAGGTGACCCTTGGACAGACCCTTAGACAGAGTAGAATCCACCAGGCAAGCACGTGAGGAAAGGGCCCCCAGGCAGAGGGAACAGCAAGAAGGCCAGTGCATGTAGGGGAGATGAGCTCAGTGAGGACCACCAGGAGGCTAAGGAGCATGGGGGCTCGGAGCCCTGACCACTCACCCGTTAGAATCACCAGGCAGCAGTACCCAGACCAGCTAGGTCAGAACCTCTGGGAGTGGAGTCCAGGCATCAGCTTACTCAAGATTCCCACGTGATGCAGATGATATGCATATGGGTAGCAGCAGAGGGAAAGAGGGAGTGGTCATTCGACGAGTACACGGTTTTAGTTATGAAGGTTGACTCATTTCTAGGGATCTGCTGTACAACATCAATACTGTATTGTACCTTTAAAATTTTGTTAGGAAGGTAGATCCCATGATAAGTGCTCTTATCACCATAAGAAGGAAAAACAGAGAGAGAGAGAGGAAGGGGGAAAGGAAGGAAAGGAAGAAGGAAGGGAGGAAGGAAGGAAGGAGGACTTCCCTGGTGGTCCAGTGATTAAGACTCAGTGATTGCAATGCAGGGGGTGCTGGTTCGATCCCTGGTCGGGGAACTAAGAGCCCACGTGCCATGCAGCACAGTGGGGAGAGGGGAGCACACACACAAAGGAAGGAAGGAAGGAAGGAAGGGAAGATGCGTGTGGGATTGACAGCCACGGTCGTAGGGCCTTGTGTCCAGGCCCGGGCAGGGAGTTTGGTCCATGGGCTGTTGGTGGACTCTAAATAGGAGGATGAAAACAGTTTTGTGTTTTTAATGACCACTGCCTGCTGCTAGGGTGGTTACAAGAGGCCCTTTGCTCCTCTGGGAGGGACAAGAATGACATGTACCAAGGTGAAGGCTGTGGACCCAGAGAGGACAGCGTTGGGTCTTTATTGATGCTTAGAGTCAACAGGACCTGCTGATGGATTCAAAGTGGCAGGTGAGAGCTCTTAGATCTGGAGCCTGAGTGAAGGGCAGAGCCTTCACTTAGACGGGGAACACTGGAGGGTGGGGTATGTGGGTGAAAAACTGGAGGTGTATCCTGGGACTTCCCTAGTGCTCAGATGGTAAAGAATCTGCCTGCCAATGCAGGAGACCCCGGTTTGATCCCTGGGTCGGGAAGATCCCCTGGCGTAGGAAATGGCAACTTGCTCTAGTATCCTTGCCTGGAGAATCCCATGGACAGAGGAGCCTGGCGGGCTACAGTCCATGGAGGATACAGTTGTCTCCTAGACATGTTAATTCTGAGACGCTCTTTAGGTCTCTGAGTGCAGATTTCAAGTAGGAGATTGAAATGAGTCTGGAAGTCAGGAGAGATGCCCAGAGAGGAGGCCTGGCTTTGGAGGGATACTTCAGTTGGCAGAGGGTGGAGATTGACAGCCCTGGGGCTGAGAGCAGGGAGGCGATGCTGAAGAAGAAGCCATCTGCCGGGGACTGGGCAAGATCTTGGGTGTGACGGTCTCTTGGATGCTTCCTCCAGCTCTCAGCTACTGGGCTTTTATACATGAGTCTGACACCAGCCGGCCTGGAGCAGAGCATCACGGGAGGAGAGAAGACAGGCAGCGAGGCTGGGGTGGGGGAGTGCGGTAGGGGGCCGTGAGGAGTCTGTTCTGCAAAGCAGGAGACTGGGCGACACTTTGGAGACAGTTTGGGAGCAGGACTCAGAAGACTGGCATGCTAGGTCCCTGGCTGGCTGGGAGATGTTGCTTCAGGGTCTGCCCGTCTTGTGGGTCTCAATTCTCTCATCTGCAGGATGAAACAGTTAGATGGGTGATAAGGACCAGCACAGAGAGGCTATGATTCCACACTTGATCCTCTAATCAGCAGTCCTCAACCTTCCTTTGTGTCAAAATGTTATTCACATGCTGCACACAGTCCCCTGGGCCTTCTCGCACGTAAAACAAGCTCCACGTTCCTCACAATTCCCAGGGCACTTGCCCTCTCAATCCACAAAGTGTGGGAGAGAGTAGCATCATTAGAAGGGGGATGTGTTCTAAAAAAAAAAAAAAAAAAAAAGAAGGGGGATGTGGAAGCTGATCCCATCTATTTTAAAAGGTAAATCACTCATGGGAGCTTTCTCATTAGCAATGCCTGCTTGGAACCTACTTCCCTGTGATTTACGACCCAAGGTTCGGATCCATGTCAGGGGGTTGTCGCAAACCTCAGTTGCACACCTTAGGGACCTGTGTGGGCTGATGAGCAAGGCGGGGCCCGAGCAGTCTAGTTGGGGCAAGTCAGCCAGTGGCCTGCTCCTGCTCCAGGAGGAGGATGGCCGTGGCAGGAGGCTAGCTTGGGGGGGTGGGGGCGGCACCTGCAGGAATCCAGGCCCCATGGTGAGCCACAGGCCCTGAGCGGGGTCAGCGGGCGGGGAGGGGAGCTTGGTGCGTATCCCACAGCTCTTCTGCCAGCCTTGGGCCGGAAGGACATGGTGGAGTCAGTGTGGTGAGGTCAGAGGCGGAGGGGGCAGGAGAAAGCAAACCCCTCCCTGCAGTGGCTCTGTCACTTCCCAGAGAGATGAAGAGGAGGAAACACAGTCCAGACTCCTGGGGAAGAATCTGGGCTCTGCTTGGGTGTGGGGACGGGGCAGCCAGGAGGGACTTAAATAGGGTGCAAGACAGCACCCAGCCCAGCGCTCCCTGGGTCGCTGGCCTGTCAAGCAGCTAAGCATTAGCTTTCTCCTTTCAAAGAGAGTGGAAGTCACTGTTTTCTTGTCTCGGTTTGATGAACAGATTCTGGGTGGCAGGAGTCACCATAGAAACAGGTGCTATCTTAAGCAAATGAGCCTTATTAACCTTAAGAGTGGTGGAGTTTTCACAAGACTGCACATATAGGGTAGGAGGGAGAGCGCGGTTTGGTGGGGGGAGGGCCGCTGCGGCTGGGGAGCCAGGCTGCAGTAGCTCTGGGCGTGGATGCGGGCACGCACCTGTGGGCCTGTGTGCACGAGTGTGCATGCAATGTGGGTGCAGGCCTGCATATGCTTTTGCAAAACGGCCTCCCAGGGAGTGAGCTCAGGTTCTAGCTTTGCCCTAAGACATGAACACGTTCGCCCACAGAAACCTCTCAGCCTCCCAGGGAACTGGCCTTAGGGGAGCAGAGGTCAGAGGCCTGCCTCAACCCTGACTCTCTCTCTCTCAGAGCTGTTTCCCGTCCCCGCATATCAAGGGCAGGTGCCTCCCCGAGAGCCCTCCGATGCAGGAGGCAGTGTGATGCCTCCGTGGGAGCCAGGAATACAGGCACGGGGTGGGTGGGCCTGGGTCCATAAGGCTGCTCTGGAATTCTGAGCCAATGAGACTACCCTCCGTGAACCCCAATCTGTAAAAAGCAAAAAAAAAAAAAAAAAAGACCCACACAGGTTTCCCTGGTGGCTCAGTGGTAAAGAATCCACCTGCCAAAGCAGGAAATATTGATTTGACCCCTGGTCTGGGAAGATCCCACTTGCCACAGTGCAACTGGGCCCACATGCCACAATTACTGAGCCTGTCCTCTAGAACCCGGGAGCCACAACTACTGAAACCCTTGAGCCCTAGAGCCCTTGCTCCGCAACAGGAGAAGCTACCGCAACGAGAAGCCAGAGCACCACAACTAGAGAATACCCCAGCTTGCCGCAGTGAAGACCCAGCACAGCCAAAAGTAAATAAATTTAAAAAAAAAAGGCAAAAACACCACACGCCTCACAGGGCTGATGAGAGGACCTGAGTTGATACAGAGCGTCTCCTCCATCCCTCCCCCTCTCTGTGTGGACCCCCTTTCTGGGGTGAGGAAAAGGATGTCTCCCCCAGGCACAGCTGTGACCTGGCAAAGGTTTTCCAAAGCCAAGCATCCTCTTTCCCAGCATCCTCTCATCATATAAGTTTCTACTCCTACCTGCTGTGGTTTTAGGACAAAGAGCCTGCCCTCAGGGAGGTTACCATCTTTTGGTGGGGAGGGGAAGGATTTTAAAACTAAGAAACACCACCAGGAAGTAGTGGATTGGGTAGAGGAAGAGCTATTTACTACTATTGCTATTGTTCACTCTTTGGGACACCCTGGACTGTAGCCCGATAAGCTCCTCTGTCCGTCGAATTTTCCAGCAAGAATACTGGAGTGGGTTTGCCATGGCCTCCTCCAGGGGATTTCCCCAACCCAGGGATTGAACTCATGTGTCCTGAATTGGCAGGCAGATTCTTTACCACTGCGCTACCTGGGAAAGCCCAGAAAGAAGAGCTATAACAGCTCACAGGGAGCGGGCAGGGAGGGGGCAGCCCACGAGGATGGGTGCAGGTTTGAAGGCCTAGCAGGACCCAGCAGCAAAGAGGAAATGTCCAAGGAAACAGTGTGTATTCACCCCTGGAGGCAGACTCAGCCAAATCCTGGACTGCTCCCACTGCGTGAAAGGTAACTAGGAAATTGGCACTCTCTCTCTGGATCCAGAGCTATGCATATTGGCTCCAAGAAGCTTGTCTGCTGCCCTCTGCAGCCCCGCCTTGGGCAGGACACTCAGCCCAACCCTGTCTGGTGCCAGCTCCAGGGAGTAAACCTGAACCACCATCCCACAGGCTCTGAGGACCAGTCAGTCCCTTGAGGCCCCGCCGCATGTAACCTGCAGGCACAGGATGGAGCCAGCCTGCCCAAGGACTATGCCCTCCTAAGGACAATGTTCCTCGGCCCAGAGGAGTAAAGGGTCCTGATACAGGTCTGAAGCTGGGGTGGCAGCCCAGAGGATGGACTGTTGCCCTCTTCATAGATTTCTTGATCTCCAGCGCTGGAAGGGACCTCAGATTTATGTGGTCCTGCTTCTCCATTTTGGGCTTCCTGGGTTGCTCAGTGGTAAAGAATCCACCTGCAATGCAGGAGATGCAGGAGACTTGGGTTCAGTCCTTGAATTGGGAAGATCCCCTGGAGTAGGAAATTGCAACCCACTCCAGTCTTCTTGCCTGGAGAATCCCACAGACAGAGGAGCCTGGTGGGTTACAGTCCATGGAGTCACACAGAGCCGATACAACTGAATCAACTTAGCAGGCACACACTCTTCCATTTTACAGATGAAGAAGCTAAGGCCCAAAGTCATCTAAGCTCTGTGTTTCAGAGTATAGACCAGAACTGAAGAGTCCCAACTTTTAGTCCCACTGCTCTTTCCTGTCACTGTTGCTAGCTTGCTGAATGAGAGAATATCAGCATTGGAGGTCAAGGAGAGATTGGCAGGTGCCTAAGTGGTTGTGTTGGGTGATTCACCAAGTCCAGGAAAGGAGAAAGAGAAGCTTTATACTGAGCTCCCAGCTCTCACAGCCTCTCTGTCTCAAAATCAAAGTTTGACATTTTGTGAGCATCACCCGGCCCCAGCCAAGGACCACAATTTTAATAGTTCCGAAAGCATTCTCTCAGTCCGCCCATCCCTTCCTCCCAAATTTTCTTCCCCATTAGGTTTATTGCTCAGTCTTTGCAACCCCATGGACTGCAGTATGCTAGGCTTCCCTGTCCTTCATGATCTCCTAGAGTTTGCTCAAACCCATGTCCATTGAATCAGTGATGCCATTCAACCATCTCATCCTCTGTCACTCCTTTCTCCTCCTGCCCTCGATCTTTCCCAGCATCAGAGTCTTTTCCAATGAGTCAGCTCTTCACATCAGGTGAAGTACCTGAAATTCCTTAATAGCCAGGAAAGCATCATATCACAATCAAAGGTGAGGCTGAAAGGACTGCTTATACTGGGACTGACTTAAGGCTCAAACCCAAGTGGCAATAAAAAAAAAAAAAAAACAACTGAAATTTGACTGGGCCACTCGGAGGAAAACAGAGCAGGAGGTCACTGGGCAGTGAAGGAAAATGAGGTCGAGGGGATGGAGCAGGAGGGAGAGTCAGAGGAGAGGAGGGGGATCTGAACCTGCTTGGGGATCCCCCACCAAAGACCACTCTGTTTCCTCTGCACCAGCTGCCCAAACACAAGGCTGTCCCCTCTCCTAGTGCTGTGGTTGTTTCCAAGATTCAGTGTATAGAAGTGACGGAATAACGATGAGGAAAGATCAATGCCATTAAAGGAAGCTTTATTACTCACAGTTCCCAAGAGAAGGGGGCATGTCTGGCCATGCAGGGCCACATGGGGAAGCCCCAGTGTCAGTCAGGAAGCAGAAGGAGTGAAAGACAAGGATGGCCCAGGGCCTATACTGTGGTTTCTGCGGGAAGGAATGGGTAGGGAGGGTAGGCAAGTTTGAGCAGTCTTAGCATTGGAGAGTTTGAGTAATCTTGGCAGGCTCTAGGCTATGGGGATGGTCTCCAGTTGCCTGGTACCTGGCCCTAGGGTGATTAGGACAAGAGAATATTGACTTGGTATTGAAATTGAGATATAGGATGTGGTCGGGGGTATGGCCTTGAGGTTGGTTGGTTTTATTTATTTTCAGGCTAGTTGTTTGCTGTCCCTGGGAATCGTGGAGCTAGTTGTAAAGAATCTACCTGTCAATACAGGAGACATAAGAGATGTGGGTTCAATCCCTGGGTCCAGAAGATCCCCTGAAGGAGGGCATGGCAACCCACTCCAGTATTCTTGCCTGGAGAATCCCATGGACAGAGGAGGTTGGAGAAGCTACAGCCCATGGGGTTGCACAGAGTTGGACACAACTGAAATGACTTAGCACTCACAGAAATTGGCTAGCCCTGGAGGGGGAGTCTCTCCAGCATCAGCAAGCCCTCAGGATGTCAAAACATCAGAAAATACATAAAATGAAAGACATGATCAATACACCCCTCTTCTCTCCAAAAGCTGCTCTTTTTTTAAAGTTCTGCTCAAAATCCACCTTGCTCACCATGCTTCCCCTTGACTCCAAGACCCCTCCCCATCTCTGGCCTCCCACGTGGCACTTGGTCTGACCTCACCACTGAGCACTGGATCCCCCCCTGTCTTGTCTCCTAGTGGTCCCAGGGCACGTGCCCTAGTTTCCCAGCTTCTTGGGAAGACTCTGCTTGCCCTCTTCCTGCCCTGGTACACATCTGGCCCTCGGCCCAGAGAGCAGCAATTCTTCTCAGCATCAGTCCTTCCCAGCAACCCCCTGGCCGAGGTACACACACTCACCACCTCACCTTTCATGCTTTCATCCCCTAGCCAGATAATTCTCAACCTTAGAGAAGAAGTGTTCATCGTCAGTTACAAAGGCACTGGTTCTCACTTTTGTACCATCCTAGTGACTTTGCTTTTTAAGTGAATGGACAACAATGTACAGTTTTTACTATGTGGCCACTGGTTTAAAACATGCTGACTCTGTTTTTTCATTCAGTTTTGTGGGAGAAGGGGACTTGTATATAAGGTCAGTCCGGCCTCCTCAGAATCATGTTAAATGTGGCTAACAGTGTAGGTACAGAACTGTAGTTAGTTGTGCATTTGTGATTTTTATCTCTCTGTTTGTTTGTTTTTTCATTCACTCATGCTACACTGTACCATCCCACCCGCGGACAGCAGCAAAGCTCTCTTCCTCTCTTCCTCTGACCACAGAGACCCTCAGCCATCTGCCAACCACCTCCTCCAGCAAACACACACCGTCAACTGACTGCCGCTCCTGCTCACCACTGGTGACATCCTCCCACCTTGAAACCTCTTTCTTCCCATTCTCCCCATGAGAAGGATCCGCTCCTTTCTCCTCTCCCAAACCAAAGCCTCCCCGATTTCCAAACCCTGTTCAAAGTCCAGCATGTCACCTCTGAATCACACTGAACTGTCAGCTAGTTCACTCACTTTGAGTAGAATCATTCATCTCCCTGGGCCTCGGTGCCCTCCCAGGTAAAATGAAGAGGTGGCCAGCATGATCCCCTAGGTCCCTTCAAGCTCTGAACCATCTGGGGTACTGACATTCTTCATAGAGCCATTCCTTGATACATGGCAAGCATTTCTTCTTGGGAGACATGTAGGCAAATAGGGCTCTTATGCCTATCATGTCCTTTCCATGGAGCAAAATCCAGAGGAAGCTTTCTCAGCTGCTTATTAATAACCAAACTGTCCATTGTTACAATAGCTAGAGAATTCTGTTCAACTCAACCATGATTTCCTGGGCTTGCCTTCTGAGTTCAGCTCTCTGCTGGGCATCCTGGAAGTTCTAAAAGAATAGGATTAAATTCCTGCCCTCAAGGAACTCAAAACTCAATGGGGAGATTAATTACACATATGCACACCTACACTTGCGTTTGAGAATTGCCAAGGGAACTGGGTGCGTTTATAGGTTAAAGAGCCAACTTGAGTCACTGCTTTAAATCCATACTTTAGATTTGCCAATACTTGACTCTGAATATCTGACAATAGGCTGATGTTCACATACAAGTTCATATAAATATTGAGTGTCCACCAATGGTGTGGGCACTGTAGTGACCACCTCAGGCTCAGAGATCACACCTTTGGGATTTGGCCAATATGTTTCCGATTTTAAATATCCCCACCTTCTTGCCCTCTTAACCATAAAAATGTCAGGAATTCTCACATTTCAGCACATAAACTATACCTCCCTAGTGTGTGTGTGTGTGTGTGTGTGTGTCTGTACATACATATATATATGTATGTCAGTTCAGTTCAGTTCATTTGCTTAGTCATGTCCGACTCTTTGCGACCCCATGAATCGCAGCACGCCAGGCTTCCTTGTCCATCACCAACTCTCCTGGAGCTTATTCAAACTCATGTCCATCAAGTCAGTGATGCCATCCAACCATCTCATCCTCTGACATCCCCTTCTCCTCCTGCCCTCAATCTTTCCCAGCATCGGGGTCTTTCCCAATGAGTCAGTTCTTCACATCAGGTGGCCAAAGTATTGGAGTTTCAGCTTCAGCATCAGTCCTTCCAATGAATATTCAGGACTGATTTCCTTTAGGATGGACTGGTTGGATCTCCTTGCAGTCCAAGGGACTCTCAAGAGTCTTCTCCAACACCACAGTTCAAAAGCATCAATTTTTTGGCTATCAGCTTTCTTTATAGTCCAACTCTCACATCCACACTTGACTACTGGAAAAACCATAGCTTTGACTAGACAGACCTTTGTTGGCAAAGTAATGTTTCTGCTTTTTAATATACTGTCTACATTGGTCATAACTTTTCTTCCAAGGAACAAGTGTCTTTTAATTTCATGGCTGCAGTCACCACCTGCAGTGATTTTGGAGCCCAAAAAAATAAAGTCTGTCACTGTTTCCACTCTTTCCCCATCTATTTGCCATGAAGTGATGGGACCAGATGCCATGATCTTAGTTTTCTGAATGTTAAGTTTTAAGCCAGCTTTTTCACTCTCCTCTTTCACCTTCATCAAGAGGCTCTTTGGTTTTTCTTCGATTTCTGCCATAAGGGTGGTGTCATCTGCATATCTGAGGTTATCGATATTTCTCCTGGCAATCTTGATTCCAGCTTGTGCTTCATCCAGTCCAGCATTTCTCATGATGTACTCTGCATATAAGTTAAATAAGCAGGGTGACAATATATAGCCTTGACTTACTCCTTTCCCTATTTGGAATCAGTCTGTTGTCCCACGTCCGGTTCTAACTATTTTTTCTTGACCTGCATACAGATTTCTCAGGTGGCAGATCAGGTGATCTGGTATTCCCATCTCTTGAGGAATTTTCCACAGTTTTTGTGATCCACACAGTCAAAGGCTTTGGCATAATCAATAAAGTTTTTAAAAGTATATTTTTTTCTGGAATGCTCTTGATTTTTCTATGATCCAATGGATGTTGGAAATTTGACCTCTGGTTCCTCTGCCTTTTCTAAATTCAGCTTGAACCTCTGGAAGTTCACAGTTCACATATTGTTGAAGCCTGGCTTGGAGAATTTTGAGATTACTTTGCTAGTTTGTGAGATGAGCGCAACTGTGCGGTAGTTTGAGCATTCTTTGGCATTGCCTTTCTTTGGGATTGGAATTAAAACTGACCTTTCCCAGTCCTGTGGCCACTGCTGAGTTTTTCAAAATTGCTGGCATATTGAGTGCAGCACTTTCACAGCATCATCTTTTAGGGTTTGAAATAGCTCAACTGGAATCCCATCACCTCCACTAGCTTTATTCATAGTGATGCTTCCTCAGGCCCACTTGACTTAGCATTCCAGGATATCTGGCTCTAGGTGAGTGATCACACCATTGTGGTTATCTGTGTGGTTATATGTGTTATCATAATGAACAGTATGAATAGTATATATGTATATGGTTTTATATCTGTATCTGTGTGCATGCTAAGTCACTTCAGTCGTGTCCAATTCTGCAATCCTATGGGCTGTAGCCCTCCAGTCACCTCTGACCATGGGATTCGCCAGGCAAGAGTACTGGAGTGGGTTGCTGTGCCCTCCTCCAGGGGGTCTTCCTCACCCAGGAATTGAACCCACATCTCTTGTGTCTCCTGCATTGGCAGGTGGGTTGTTTACCACTAGTGCCACTTGGGAAGCCCATATAGATATCTATCTATCTTTATCTGTGTTAGTATTTCTCTGTTCTCAAGATAGGAAAAGACTTTTTAACACATATTTGCAAAAACAGAAGTGAAATAGGTGATCAGTTTTGCCTCATAAAACCTTGAAGTCTCCATGGATCAAACTTCCTCAGAAAGAATTAAAATGCAATCAACACATTAGAAAAATTGTGATATAGACAACGAAAGATTACTATTTTAACTTATGAGTCACTTAAAAATCAGTAAGATAATACTGCAATTGTATGTTACTCATGAGGTGTTGGAAGGAATAAAAGAAATAAAGCTGTGTAGAAAGTACCCAGGGCGATGCCTGACACACCCTTAGAAAATGACACACACTCAATAAATGTGAGCTGTTATTAGTTTATTTTGTAATAAACAGAAAAACTGACAAAAGTACAGAAATAAGAAGTCTTTAAAAAGAAACACAAATAGACATATGACAAATGAAGATCTACACTGGTAGTCAGAAATGCAACTGAGAACAAGAAAGTGTTGACCCCTCTCCCTCCCCCATACCAACTAAAGCCTTTATTCGGGAATATTTGGAATTCGTTTCTTTTTAAGAATTAATAGTGATAATAATAACACCAGTGTCCTCTTACATAGTACTGATGAGAGTGTAAATTGTTTTTAAAAACTCTTTTGCAGGGTTATTTGCCAATGTGTATCAAACATCACATACCTTTAAAATGTGCATAGCCTATGACCCAACAATGTCCTTCTAGAAATTTATACTAAGAAAATTACATCATATGTGAGCAGAAATTTATTCACATAACAGCGTTGCTTATAAGAATGAAAAGTTAGAAACAACTCATTTGCCTAAGAAGCTATGATTCGCACTTATTAATAAATTGTGGTCTGTGGAATATTATGCAGCCATTAGAATGACTGGAGAGCAATGGGTAAAGATATCAATAAAATACTTGTGTCAGTTCTCACATGACATGAAGAAGAAAACTAGAAATAATTCTATAGTGCTCAATACAAAGTTCCCCAAGAAATTGGAAAGAATGCACACCAAGATATTCATAGAAGTTAGTTAGGTCTGGGTAGTAGAGTTATGAGTGACTCTTATATTCTTTTTTGAGTTTAGTTCTTTTTCTAAATTTTCTATAGTATGTATTTTTTATAATCAGATGTTACATGCTGTTTTTTTGTTTTGTTTTAATCATTTTGGCTGCACAAAAAGGATCTTTGTTGCAACTCATGGACTTTCTCTAGTTGTGACTCACAGGCTTAGTTGCCCTTATGACCAACCTAGACAGCATATTAAAAAGCAGAGACATTACTTTGTCAACAAAGGTCTGTCTAGTCAAGGCTATGGTTTTTCCAGTAGTCACGTATGGATGTGAGAGTTGGACTATAAAGAAAGCTGAGCGCCGAAGAATTGATGCTTTTGAACTGTGGTGTTGGAGAAGACTCTTGAGATTCGCTTGGACTGCAGGGAGATCCAACCAGTCCATCCTAAAGGAGATCAGTTCTGGGTGTTCATTGGAAAGACTGATGCTGAAGCTGAAACTCCAATACTTTGGCCACCTGATTCGAAGAGCTGACTCATTTGAAAAGACCCTGATGCTGGGAAAGATTGAGGGCAGGAGGAGAAGGGGACGACAGAGGATGAGATGGTTGGATGGCATCACCGACTCAATGGACATGGGTTTGGGTGGACTCCGGGAGTTGGTGATGGACAGGGAGGCCTGGCGTGCTGCGATTCATGGGGTCACAAAGAGTCGGACACAACTGAGCAACTGAACTGAACTGAACTGAACTGAACCCAACCAGGAATCAGATCTACACCCCGTGCTTTGGAAGGTAGATTCTTAACCAGTGGACCACCAGGGAAGCCCCTAAATGCTATATTAAAAAAAAAATTAAATCACAAGGCTAGAGAATATGATGATCCCAGCTGTGAGGAACATAAAGAGAGTTAAAGTACAGTCCCCGTTTCAAAGAGTCTGTGGCTTCTTTGGAGAGCATTTAAGCATCACCTCTGATGCAGAGCCTGAGAACCTCCTCTCTCCCCTGCCATCCCCCCACCGCCTGCCCCCATGGTACCCAGTGCACACGTCCATCATATACCTGGCCCTTGTAAAGACAGATTTGCTCTCTGTCCTCTTACTAGGTTTCGAGTTCCTCATGGGCAAATCCCGCATCCTTCATCTGTGTGTCCCCCAGAGCACAGGGCCAGACACTGAGTAGAATTACCCCAAGTGTTCTTTGAAAGAGCAAAATAAGCTTAGAACAAAAATGATAGCTATCAGCATAAGGCAAGACATATTAAGTGCTGGTGAGTTGCATAACAGTAGGGTAAGGTCATAAGAAAGAGACTTTGGTTATGATTGGGGTGAGCATAGAAGACTTCATGGAGGAGGAAGATGTTGAAAAACACCCAGAAGCATGGATAATTGGATATGCAGGTCCCATCCATGGGTCCTACCCACCCTGCCCCTGACTCCTTCACCTCTACCTTAAAACCACCCAAAAGGACTCTACTAGGGCTTCCCAGGTGGCGCTAGTGGTAAAGAACTCGTCTGCCAATGCAGGAGATGTTAAAGAGAGGAGGGTTCCATCCCTGTGTTGGGAAGATCCCCTGGAGAAGGGAATGGCGACCCACTCCAGTATTCTTGCCTGGAGAATCTCATGGACAGAGAAGCCTGGTGGGCTACAGTCCATGTGATCACAAAGAGTCAGACACAACTGAAGCGACTTAGCATGCACGCAGGGCACGGCTTTGCAGCCCTGAGAGGTTGCCTCCACAGGGCATCCCAGTGCCACCCTTCCTTGCCACTCTTCTACTCAGACTGTCTCTCTGGTATTAAAAGGACACTGACCTATTGGCATATTCCACCAGCTTACTTGATTACTGTCATACAGATTTCAGCACATTTGTTGGAAACCAGTGGATTTGAATGCTAGCCCCCCAAGGCAGGGACTTTATCTGACTTGTTTATCACTTAACCCCCAGGGCCTAGGATAGTGTTTAGTGAGTAGGAAGTGCTAATTAAATGTTTGTTGAATAAATTGAATATGATAGCTTAAATACTGGCATACAGGACTCTGCGTATTACACATATATGTGATAAATACACACATACATATATATATTTCCATAGCTGCCTTGTGAATATGCATTATGTGTTTGTACATCAGATAAGTAGAGAACCCTAAAACAAATGTGCATACATGAGCACACACACACATGCGCACACACATGCACACAAAATTTGGGAAAATATCAAAAGGAGAAGCCCACAGCTTTCTCAGGAGTCAATCGCCTCCTTTGAGAAGAGGCTTCCAATAAAATAGAATTTGGATGGTGTCACAGATAAATTTGCCTTTCTAAAACCTCCCAAATTAAAATTTGAGAGAAGCTTGAGCACGATAACAGGATGGCAATGACTCGATATGAATTTGCTTTATTTGCATCGCTCAGAAAGCCTCTCCATACCCTTCGGGTGGAAGAGAGAAAGCGGCAGGTACAAAGTGCCAAGGCTCTCCTGCCCCCAGCCTCCTTCTCCGCTCTGCTGCCTAAGTTCTCGGGGAGCCCATGGGAATGCAGTCCCTTCCTCGCCCCGCCCCACAGCCCTCCCCCAGAAGCCCATGGAATTCAGCCTTCTCTGTGGGGCGGGGGGGGTGGGTTGGGGAGGCTGGTTGTCTGCATGAAGGCAGTATTTTAGGTTAATGGTGCCTGTGAAATTACCCAGCTTAGCTGACTATTCTTCTGGGCCTCTGGCCAATCAAAGGGCGCTGCCTGCACCCTCCTCCACCAGCTCCCACCCCCCACCCCACCCCCAGTAAAAAAAAAGTCACTGCCGTCATATTGTTCCAGCATCTTAAGCCCTGGGGGATCATTGCGTGTCCCAGTCACTCACAGATCCCAGCGCCTCCTGCTAAAGACTGTATTTAAGGGTAATATAAACAGTTTGATCTTTAAAGTACCCTGGATGCATAATATCTATACATAGTTCTTGAATTTTTATTCTAAAAACAATTAGCCAAAAAGCCCTTTTTATATGATATTTGCAACTACATTGACAGTAACAGCAATTAAACCCCGTCTGTTGGCTGAGAAGAGAGCCAACTCTCCGATTCTCCAGAAGCCTGTAAAATGTACAAATTCGGAGCTAGAAAACTCAGCCTTCAAAGGTAGCCACGGGACCCTTCAAGGTCAGGCTCTAGCCCGGCTTTATTTCCCCCTTCAACCCCCACTTGAGCCTGTCATTCCAACCAGCCACAGCCACACTCTACTCCCAGCTTAGTCTTTGCTGAGATGTTTTCCTTCCTCTTCCCTCTGATCCTTCAGGGCATTTTTCAGATGCCCCCTGACTTATGAAGACGCCCTGGTCCACCTCCTCTGATTCCCATGCCTGCCCCTTTCAAGAAACTTCCACACGCTTGCAGAGCAGTCGTTTCCACGCATGCCCACTTCCCTCTGAGCCGCAATCTCCTTTGAGGGCAAAAGTAGATCAGGCTTTGTCCTTGCATGTATGATGAATAAATGAATGAGTGAATGAATGAGTCATCAAACAGTCCATACAATTGAAGGCTACATTGAAGACTAACAGAAAGAGGCTTCCAAATACGTGGAATGAACACTGTGCTTGCAAGGCTGAGAGTCAGGGATGGGGGTGTGGGGCAGGCAAACTTTAGACTTCATTCATGGTTTGCTGTTCAGTTGCTCTGTCGTGTCCAGCTCTTTGCGACCCCATGGACTGCAGCACGCCAGGCTTCCCTGTCCTTCACTATCTCCCAGAAGTTGCTCAAACTCATGTCCATTGGGTCAGTGACACCAGTGTGTTTACCCCTAAACATTCAGGTGCCTCTCACTGAGAGCTATCTTAAATTTACTCTGCGTGCTTTCCTGATGGGGAAATGTTTCCAAGTTCTTCACGTTTACCCATTTTTTGCTTTCATTCGACAGATATATTTTAAGTGGTTGCTCTGCATCCCTCTGTTGTAGGCACTCTGGATGCAACAGTACATGAAACTAAGATCCCTCTCCTCATGGAACTTATTTTCTAGAGGAGGGGGACCAACGAGCAACAATGAGCTTCATATATAAGTAAATGACTTGGTGCATTAGAAAGCACTGGGCTTCCCTCACGATTCTGATGGTAAAGAATCTGCCTGCAATGCAGGAGACCCCAGTTCAATCCCTGGGTCAGGAAGATCCCCCGGAGAAGGGAATGGCTACCCACTCCAGTATTCTTGCCTGGAGAATCCCCATGGACAGAGGAGTCTGGAGGACTACAGTCCATGGGGTCGCAAAGAATGGGACATGACTGAGCAACTAACACTTTCACTTTTCATGAGTACTGGGGGAGAAACATAGAACAGGGTTGCAGGGTGAAGGGTGATGCACAGTTTGCAGGATTAGATCTGTGCTCAGGAAGACGCTCATAGAGAAGGTGAGATTTGAATGAAGACTTGGGCGAGGTGAGGGAGCATGGCATGCAGAAATCTGGGAGGAGAATGCTCCAGGGAGAGGGACCAGGAGACACAAAGAGCCCAGGGCAGGTGCACACCTGTTGTGTCCAGGGGAGAGCTGAGAGGCCGATGTGACTGCAGGAGGGCAAATGAGGAAGGCTGGGAGAGGAGTTCTGGGAGGTGAGGGGACAGACAGGCAGGGCCTGGTATGGGCTCAGGTTTGCTCCATGTCTATTGTATACCGGGAGGCAGTGAGCAGGGCAGAGAAGCAGAGGAGAGTGTTTTATTTGGGTTCGAGCTGAGTCTCACTGGCTGGTCTGGGCGAGGGGTAGTATCAAGGAGACTCGTCAGGAGTCTATTGCAATAGCCTGGGCAAATCATGACCATGATGGCCAGAGGGTCATAGGGCCAGAGAAGAAGCCAGACCTGCTCCTCTCACCTGCATTAGAAAGAGGGTGCAGTGTTACTGCATTAACATGAACAGGGCGCGTGCAGCCGTTTCCCCCCAAGTTCAGCTGGGTGACAATGAAATGTTACCGTGGATCAGACCGCCCTGCACCCCTTGCGCAATCTTGAGCTGGCCAAGCCCTCAGGCCTGCAGGGAATGGAGAAGTCCATGACACCTACCCCCGGAGTATGTAGGAATGCAGTCACCTCCTAAACCTCATTGTGGAGGGCAGTCTCTGAGGGCCGCATGCAGCCATAAACTGGAGGTTTTTAAGGCCTGGCCCCCCCAACCCCATCCCCGATTAGTGACTGTCCTAGATTTCCCACTCAGCTTGAATTCCTTCATCTGAAAAGTGAGGAGGTTGGGCCCCCTGATCTCTAGGGTGAATCCCACTTCTAAAATTCTCCCATTTCTGAATATCTCCACTTCCTTGCTTCTGTGACAGCCTACTTTCTATCTAATGACTTCCAAATTCACATTAACACACTTGGTGTACAACTCTGTCTTTCTGTTTAGTTTTTTTAGTTACATTATTCCAGATAATACTCTACTCGCTTGCCAAGAGAAGGAAAAAAATGACATTAATTAAAGATTTGGTCTGTGTCCTAATCAAAAATTTTAAAAATGAATGTATCATACTGTACATTCTGTAATGTAGCCTGCTTTTTTACTTAGCAATATATCATTAACATTTTCCCATGTCAACACATATTCTTCTACACCATGATTTTTAGTGCAGAAGTAGTTTACCATATGGATGTACTATAATTTACTCAGCCGATTCCTTACTATTGGACATTAGGTTGTATCTTTTTTTCATATATATATATATATGTTATCACAAACACTACAATGAACAAATTTGTGAATACCCACTTAGTTTATTTACCTCGATTGTGACTTTGTTAGAGTGAATTCTCAGGTCAGAGGTTTCACCCATTCAAAGGGTTTTTGGTAGGTATTATTGAAACACCACCCAGAATTTAGAATTTGTATCAATTTGGAATCCACTGCATATGAACAAGCATCAGGAAAATCCAATCTGAGAGCTGAAAGGAGACCTAGTACTGCCACGGTCCCGGCCCTTCCTCTTCCAGGTGAGGAAGCCGAGGCCTTGGTGGCTGCGGCAACAGGTGTGTGCTCCAGGCATCTCTGCAAGTGTGTGTGAGACTTTGGACCCAGCTGGGAAGCCCTGGTTGCTACGTGTGCCCCCACCCAGCCCTGCCAACCTCAGTCCTCACCTCCAGAGACCTCCAGCTCCAGCCGCAGCCACTCCACCTCTCCCCCGCCTTTCCCAGCCATGCCGCTTCTGAGAGCGGGCTCCACGTGCGGTTTCTCCTTCACCTGCACCTCCTGATAATCTGATGGAGGCTTGTTGGTTCTCATCCCAGCGACATGTCTGTGACTGTTAGATGACATCTCCTGTTTTTTCGGTTTCGTTTTAAACAATTTTATTTATTTATTAAATATATTTGGCTGTGCCGGGTCTTAGTTACAACGTGCAGTATCTTTAGTTGTAGCATATGGGATCTAGTTCCTTGACCAGGGATTGAACCCGGGCCCTCTGCCTTGGGGGCTCGGAGGCTTAGCCACTGGACCACCAGGGAAGTTGAACATCTCCCGTTTTGAAATGCGCCTCTTCCATGATTTTCCTCCCTAGTTCTCCTAGCATCCCTTTCCATTAGGCCCAGGAGGAGACCATCCATTCCCAACCGCTCCAGCATACCCCATTACCTCTTCCTGAGTCCATACCTGGCTGCCTCTCTGGATGCTCTGCAAGCTCACTCTCAATGCATTCAAAATGAATCTGAGTATCTTCCTCCCCACTAGTGGTGAAGAACCTGTGTGCCAATGCAGGAGGCATAGGAGATGCAGATTTGATCCCTGGGTTGGGAAGATCCTCTGGAGGAGGACAGGGTAACCCCTCCAGCATTCTTGCCTGAAGAATCCCATGGACAGAGGAGCCTGGCAGGCTACAGGCCATGGGGTCACACAGAGTCAGACACGACTGAGTGACTTAGCACCCACATATGTACGTATCCTCCCCCTCCACTCAGCCCTCCTGCCCTGCCCTCTTCTCTACAGCATCACAGCCACCCCAGGCAGAAGCTAAGACTAGGCCTGGAGCCTCCCTTCTCCCCAGCCACTCTCATGCTCCCATCCAGCCACTGCCTCACATCTCCTGGGCCTCACAGTGAGGCACCAGCTTTCTCACTGGCTATCTGCGTCTGGTCTCTGTCTCCCCAAAGTGTTCTCCAGAGAATCTTCCTAAGAGTGGCTGCTCCCGGCCAACCAGTCCCCTTCTAAGCCCCTTGATGGTTTTTGTTTGTTTTTAGAATTTTAAAAAATTCTTTATTTATTTTTGATTGTGCCGGGCCTTCGTTGCTGCATGCGGGCTGCCTTTAGGTGCTGTGTGCGGGCTTTCCATCGTGGCAGCATCTCTTGTGGGGCGTGGGCTCCAGGCGCACAGGCTTCAGTGCTTGCGGCATGTGGGTCAGTAGTTGCAGCGCCCAGGCTTTAGCTGCCCCGAGGTATGTGGGATCTTCCCAGACCAGGGATCAAACCTGTGTCCCCTGCACTGGCAGGCGGATTCTTATCCACTGCGCCCCCAGGGAGGCCCTTGACCCCTTGACTGTTACATACACACATCTTGGCAAGGCCAGGAGGGCCCTCCCTGACCTGCCCCTCCTCTTCTTGAGCCTCATTTCTCAGCAGTCCCCCCACAGTGACCCCCCACTCCCACCCCCGCAGTATCAGCCTTCCCGTTCTCCTCCCAGGCAGATCATTCGGGTCTTCCCTTCCCAGCCCTCAGCTCAGCCCCCTCATTTGCCAGGTTATCTTTTAAGGCTGAGCTTAGTCCTAAGTCCATCTCCTCTAGGAAACCACCATGGCTCACCTGTCCCTCCATCGGGGAACTCAGCTCAGGAGTGCACATAGCAGCAACAACTGTCATAGCAGTAGTTTATTTCTCTGACTCTCCAACTAGACTCAAGTCCTTGGGAATAGATGCCATGTTGAATCCTTCTATCCAGTGTGAGTTTGTTGATTGACTACCAGGGGCAGAGGGGAGCAGATATTATCAGTTACTGGTTAATGCCTCTTTGCCATCACCAGCCAACTGGGAATCTGAATGAAGCATAATTTCTGACTGAAAGGAGAGGCTCTGAGTGCTATTGAAACAAGTGACCTAACAAAATGCTGGTATCCCCACTTCAACCACTCCTGCCAGTTCCCAGACCTGTAGAATGTCTATCCATCAAGATCAGTTTGAGATTTTAAGCCTCTGTGTCATTCTTGCCCTTCTGACTGTGTCTGAAGTGCAAACACTGCACGCTAACTTAGCTGACGTATCTAAAAACAGGTGCCAACTCTTTACATCCACTCACTGGATTCCATTCTTCTAGAATCCTGCCCTTTCTCCCACCTGTGCAAATTCTGCACCCCTGCCAGAGAGGCGTCTGGAAAGGGTCCCTGGATAGACTCACCCTTGAATTAGGCAGCAATGCCCAACCTTTTTGGCACCAAGGACCAGTTTCACGGAAGAGAGTTCTTCCACAGACCTGGGAGGGGGAATGGTTTCAGGATGATTCAAGCGACCCCATGGATAGGCTCCTCTGTCCATGGGATTTTCCAGGCAAGGGTACTGGAGTGGGTTGCCATTTCCTTCTCCAGGGGATCTTCCCAACCCAGGGATTGGACTTGGGTCTCCCACATTGCAGGCAGACGCTTTACCATCTGAGCCACCAGGGAAGCCATGATTCAAGCACATTACATTATGTACTTTATTTCTAATCTAATGCCACTGCTGATCTGACAAGAGGTACCAGTCTGTGAGCCAGGGGTTGGGGACCCCTGAATTAGAGGAACGAGCCTTCTTCCCTTCACATGACCCCCAGGACATTGGCCTTCCACTCTCCCTGTTAGCTCTCTTTTCCAGGCTGCCTGCCGTGGAGCTATGTAAGGAGAATACATTCCAGTGAACAACCTTTGATTAGTCGGTTGAAGACCTAAGTGTTAGAGGGACAGGAGAGAAAGAGATTGCTCTCCCTCTGCACCCTCAAACTACCATAGCCACTTTTAAAAAGCCACAAATAGATGGGTTTTCAAGTTCAGGGTTATATCTAGCCTTTTTCCATGAAAAGTGAAAGTGTTAGCTGCTCAGTCATGTCCAACTCTTTGGGACCCCATGTACTGTAGCCCGCCAGGCTCCCCTCTCCATGGGATTCTCTAGGCAAGAATATTGGAGTGAGTTACCATTCCTTTCTCCAGGAGATCTTCAGCCCACCAGGGTTCAAACCCGAGTCTCCCATATTGCAGGCAGATTCTTTACCATCTGATCCACCAGGGAAACCTGCATAGGTGGGCTACTTCTTAACTTGCTACTTCTAAGCATCCTACTTCTAAACATGCCCCGAGTATTATAATGTGCTCAAGTACTCTTTCCTTGGTAGCTCTAATCCAGAACCCTCCAGAAGGGATGGTTTAGCTGTTCTGCTGTTCTCTTCTTGGGAGACAAAGATGGATGAAGTGGGTGGGAGGGAGAAAGGGAAGGAGAGCCAGGATTTATTCCCTTTCTATTCTGTGCTGGGCACTTTCTACACACCCATTATCTCATTCCATCCTTACCCAGCACAGGGAGATGAGCGCAAGTGCTAATGGACACATGAGGAGACCAGGGTTTGGAGGAGTTAATTCCCTTGTTCGGGGTCACATAGCTGGTAAACAGCAGCTGAAATTTTTAAGTTCAGCTCCAGGTCAACTTAGAGCTGCAGCAAGCCTAGAAAACTCCGTTCTATGTTTGCCCAACCTGTCACTGCCTTCTCTACACACTCACCAATGATTTACTGATGTCAGACAGAATGTGTAGATGTTATCTCTTAGGGTCCTCACAGGACCCTGTGTGCTAGCTATTGTTCCCATTTTATTTTATTTTATTTTTAATGTTCATTCATTTATTTGGCTACACTGAGTCTTAGTTGTGGCATGTGGAATTAGTTCCCTAACCAGGAATCGAACCTGGGCCCCCAGAATCGGGATTGAGGCGCCTTAGCCCCTGGATTGCCAGGGACGTCCCTGTTCCCATTTTAACCTTTTTTTTCCCCCGGCTATTCTGGGCCCTTGTTGCTGTGTTCTGGCTTTCTCTGGTTGCAACGAGTGGCGGCTGCTCTCTTGTGGAGCACAGGCTCTAGGCGTGAGGGCTCGGCTCAGTAGGTGTGGCTCTCGGGCTTAATTGCCCCACAGCATGTGGGATTGTCCCAGACCAGGGATAGAACCTGTGTCCCCTGCATTGAGAGTGCGGAGTCTTAGCCACTGAACCACCGGGGAAGTCCTTTTTCCCATTTTAAATGAGGAAGCTGGCTCAGAGAGGACACATGTCTTCCCCTGGTTGCCCCACCTGTACTACTGTCTAGCCCCACCTCCTTAATCAGGCTTTCCTCTCAATCCCCTGCCCAGATACATAGCGTCATGTCCATGGTGGGGCATCACGCAGCAGACTTGTCCCAAACCAGACTGCACCTCAACGCTCAACTGCATCCTTGCCTTTTTGATCTTACCCCCTCCCAGAGATGTGGCCGTCTTTAAATGTCTCATTGGAGGATGCTTGGGATCTTCATGGGTTCCAGGGTGGCACAGTGGTAAAGAATCCATCCGCTTACCAATGCAGGAGACTCGGATTCAGTCCTGGGTCGGAAAAATCCCCTGGAGAAGGAAATGGCAACCCACTCCAGTATTCTTGCCTGTGGATTCCCATTGACAGAGGAGGCAATGGACTACAGTCCATGGGGTTGCAAAGAGTTGGACACAACTGAAGTGAATAAAACAACAATATTGAGATCTTGATATGGCCCTTGTTCCTGGGTGCTGGGCAGGAGGCACAAAGAAAAGGCCTGGGCCATGTTGCCAAAGGTGCCCAGCAGGACAGGGAATATAGTGTGAGGACACGGCAGCTCCCAACTCCATCGCCTAAGGCCTGGCGACCTTGGCAGTGGCACCTGCAGGTCAATGGCTTTATTCTCAAAAAAATGAAAGAGTAGTCAAGACATCACTGACTCGGGCCCTTGTTCCTACCTCCCCATAGTTTGAAGGAAATGCATAGAGACTTTCCCTGATTAAAGCTGACTTCCTGGAGAGGCTGGGTCCCCGTGGGTCTATGCGAAACTGTTTTTTCATCCCAGAGCAGAGCCAAAGGGGGTGACAAAGTGTTCTGAGCACACTGGGGCCCTGAGGAAGCAGGCCGAGCTGCTGCTCAAGCCCGTAGGGCCTGTTCGTGGCCACAGGCACATGCCCTAAGGCCAACGTTGGCCCCCTGGACTGGGCTGGGTCTCCAGCTCCCCCCACAGGGGATGGAGCCTCAGATGGGGTTCGGAACATCTCTGACGGCTCCTCCCCTCCCGCTCCCTGGCTTCCTCCTGGTGTCATTGCTATTGACAGAGGATTATGTAACCTCCAAAGAAGGGAGGCCTGGAGTTTTCCCCAAAGCAGGCGAGTGAATCTGTTCTCGCTGCCGTCATTTTCTCAGCAGGAACCTGCTCCATGCAGACTGGATTTAGGGGTTTTTCCTGGATGCTTCTGTTTCATTTAACATGCAAGGGCTAATAACTTGTCACAATTCAATAAGGCGGTGGTTACAAACACCCGGGCGGCTGCTTATTTAAATGCAGGTTTGTTAATTAGCTTCTCTTAACAAGGCGTGCGCTAAATCAGGCACCCGGCTGGCAGCACCCAAGCCTGGCATGTCTCCTGGGATGCAAGGTTGGCTACGGGGGTCACATACAGTGGCTGCAACAAGGCCAGAACTCAAGCTAGGAGGTCCGTCCCGGCCACTCCCCTGCCTCAGTTTCCTTGAAACAAGACACTGATGAGAGATCTTTAAAAGCAAGTACAGGGTAGCTACGGTCTGCCTCTTCTGCCTGCCCTGGTCCTTTTTTCGGCCTCAGAGTCCTGAGTTCAACCTTCCCTGCAGGTGGATTCTTGCCTTTACTCCTGTTGTCTTCCTTCCTGGCCGCCACCTCTCTGCCGAACCTTCTGTCTCCTGTTTCCCAGCCCTCCTGGCGCCCGCCTCCCCTTATATACCCCTCGGTTCTCAGTTTTGGTGGCGGGGTCCCAGTGATGGGGGCAGAAGACACAGAGCAAAGCTGGGGCGCCTGCTGCATGCCAGATGGGCATGTCCCGTGACCATCTCTGTCATTCTCACCCCAGCCCAGAGACCAGGTGTCCTCAGCCTCCTGGGTCCCAGAGAGGCTACCTTCCCAAGGTCACTCAGCAGGGAGCCGCTCTGGGCCTGTCCTTTCAGGCATGTCTCTGAGACCCACCCCTCTCCACTCCCGGTGCACACGAAGGGCTCAAACTGCAGGTAGTGACGTGAGAGGTCCTCATGCCTGCATCTCAGTGACCTCTCCTCTGAGATCCCATGCAGCACTCTGACCCTGGTGGAATCTTGGAGTTTGATTTCACCCAGAGCCTTCTGGCCTCTCCTGGGCAACAGAACACCAGCCACAAGAAAGCTGAGAGAGTCCACAGGAGCAGCAAGGTCACCACTCTTGGAGGGCCCAGCCCTTTGCACACCCCGCCAGGGCTGCTCGGGGGCACCTTGCCAGTGAGGAAGCTGAGGTGAGGCTGTGGTCAGAAGGAGAGGGCGTAGACACCCCAGGAGAACTTCTCTACACTCCCGCCCTCCTGATTGGATGGCCACACCCATCTCTCCTTCCAGGGAAAAAGGATTCAAAGCACAAAGAGAATTGCTTGGCATCATTCACTTATTCTCCAGAAAGGACTGAAAAAAGATCTAAATATAGAACCAACGCCAAAGTGTGGTTAGAACAGGGAAACAGAGCCTGGAGAAGTCCCAGGCTGCCCAGCCCTTCCCCAGAGAAGCGGGAAGTCCAGCCCACATCCCCGGACCCAAACCCCGGGCAAGCCTGGCTCAGTGGAGAGCCCAGGCATGCCTGGTTTATGAAACGCCCAGCCGGTGCGGCTGGCGGAGGTTGGACCTGGGGCCTGAGCAGAAAGGTTGGGGGAGCCAGGGGGGCTTCCCGTGGTCCTGGCAGAGGTGAGCACCAGGATCCTGGAAGCCAATCGCTAGGTCATGACTCTGGGATGACTCAGCACTCAGCACTGACCCCAGGTGTGCTGTGGCAGGGGACTGTCACTCTCAGACGCCCTGAAACAAGCAGCTTCCACCGCTGGGCGGGCCTCTAATAACAGAAGTGATCCTTAATCCTTGGAGGATCATAGACCCCAATCTTATGAAAGCTCCGGGCCTCTCTCTCTAGAAAAATGTGCAGGCAAGGATGCACAAATGTATTGTTGTTGTTCAGTCGCTCAGTCATGGCCGATTCTTTGCCGCCCCATGGACAGCAGTACACGCCAGGCTTCCCTGCCTTTCACTATCTCCCCGAGTTTGCTCAAACTCATGTCCATTGAGTCTGTGATGCCATCCAACCATCTCGTCCTCTGTCACCCCCTTCTCCACAAATGTATACGGTTTGCCAATCTCTGGACACTTGCAGGCCCCCATGAAGCCGGTTCATGAATCCTAGGTTAAGATCTCCTGCTCAAAGAAGTTCTAAGAGACTTTGCTCCTAATTAAGACTCCTGTGTGTCAGGATAAGCTTCTCTGTATGTGATCCAAAGAAACCCTGTCTGACAACTGAAGTGCTCTAAAACTCTCTGATGGATGGTGTGGGTATTTTCATGCCTTGAAGGCAGAGGTCTGGACCTGCCAGTTTGCACAATGCTTAGGACATAGCGCGTTCTCTGCAGATTTGTGAGTGAACGAGTGAAAGTTCCCTACCTGCTCTGTGATTTGGTACCGTGTGGTTTTCATAACTCAAACAATCGTCCTTCAGAGGTGGTGCTGAACCTTTGTATCATCAGGACTGACATCAGGGTCTCTGAAAGAGGACGTGAGAGGACATGCCGGGCATATCTGCCTGGTGTTTCCAGCTCCCACCTCCAGAGACCCCCAGCTCACCCCCATCGCGCTGGGGCATCTCTGTCCCATGAAGGCTGACCGGTGCCGTATGGAGGGAGTCAGAGGGGACAGAAGGACATGACGCCCCTGCCACAAGACATGGAGAGTAGGCAGGGCACCCTGGCCCGCAGGCCCTGGCCTTAGGACGTGGTGGTACCCGCAGTGTCCTGGGCCTCCGTTAAGATGGGCTGCCTCCCCCACCACCACCCAAGGGGAGCAGCGAGGAGAGCCAGCCACGTCTAAAGTCAACATGGCGCTTCCAGAAACGAGCCGGGAACTCTAAGCTCAGCCAACCTCCAGGCCTGAAAATGTGAGGGTCTCGAGCGGGGGCTGACAGCAGGCGGGCCGCTCAGTCTCCCAGGTTTCTCCGGCGGCTGGGCCGCATGACATCGCCCACTGAGGCGGGGAGGGCTGTGTGGGAGGCCTGGGTACAGGGGGAGGGAACTCCTACCCCCGCCCAGGCCTTGGATCATTTGAAAGGCAAATGTGCTGGGTTGCCTAGGGAACGGAAGAAAAGGGACTTCCCTACCACCGGTGACTAGTAAGGATGGAGAAGGGAGCTGTGATGCTGAGAAAATTGTTTCCAAAAAAAAAGTAAAAAGCGGTGACTAAGCAGCCCTGGTTATGTAAAGCGATCCCTGAGGAAGTGTGGGAAAAGCCTGGAACCCACCCCCGGGGCCCTCCTCCCCTCCCCAGCCTGGTTCCTGCTGCCGTGGGGAGTTTCCACCAGCCTCTGCCCCCTCCCCTCCTCCCCGGAACTCCCTGCCCCTCCTTAGGACCCAGGAAGAGCCAGCCCCTAGCCTGAAGCTGGGCTCTCACTGCCAAGGGCAACCAAGCCTGATGGCTGGGACACAAAGAAGGGGATGCCTCCCTTGATCCCTTTGGGACCCTTTGGGAGCAGTTATGGCACCTCTGCTTGGAACAGAGCACCCCGGGTCAGCACAACAGGTGGCAAAGGGTCATTTTGCCAACCCAAAATCAGGGGCGATTCTATTCTGAAGACCAGAGTTCCACATTCAAGTCTCAACACAGCTGGTTGCTCGCTGGGAACCTGGGCAAGTTACCGAACCTCTTTGAGCTGGTTTCCTAGGTTGTACATGGGAGCTGACATCTACCCCCAAAGCTATTGGAGTAATGAGTTAGGACAACCCTTGTGCAAATCCAGACATGAGGCGTGGAGGGCACTCGACACATGTTAACTTCCCATCCCCCTAGACAGGAGCCCTAGAGACCCTCCTGTCCTTTTCTGGAAGGGAAGGCCTGCATCTGGCCACTAGATTTACTGGGGATCCAAGGAGTCCAGCTGGCCCTTCAGCGCCTCTGTCCGCTTTCTTCCAGCTGATGAAGGGCCACTGACCCAGACACCTTCTCTGCCTGGTGGGTCTGTGACAGGTGAACCTGAGACTTCAAGCCTCACATCTCCCAACCTGGATATTCTTCCAATTCCCAGGACCCTCCTTCTGGCTGCCTGGGGGACATTCTCTCCAGAGCAGCCCAGGAAGTTAGCAGAACCTCAAATCATTGATGTTGAGAAGGAACTGGCTGTCCACTCTAGTGTTCTTGCCTCAAGAAACCCATGGACAGAGGAGCCTGGTGGGCTACAGTCCATGGGGTTGCAAAGACTCAGACAAGACTGGGTAACTTTCACTTTCACCTTCAAATCATTCATGAGATGTTGACACCCCTAAAATCCCCACCTGTGGTTGAGACAGAAAAGCAAATACCTCTGGCTCCCCCATTCTCTCTACTGCGCGTCCTTGGGGGTGAAGCAGACCCTTGCTCTGGACAAATGGATTTCAAGGCATAAACTACTGTGGGTCTCAAAAAGCTAGGGTAGGGTCTGGGGAACAAGGGCCTCTGTCACCAGTGAAAGTGACCAGGCTTGAGCGAGGAAGGAAGTGGTAATCCATCACCTCCCTTGGGGCACATGGGAAGTAACCCCACTTTTAACTACACGCAGCAGACTGCTGTGTTGCACCGACTCTAAGGAGGGTCACGGGTCCAGTCAAAATCCCCTAGCCTGTAGTCCAAGCCCTGTGTCCTCTCACGTGTCCTCCTTGGAAGATAGCAACAGCTCATCCCCTTCTGTAGGCTTATATTTCATAAGCCCAAACTATGAAGAAAAATGTCATATAGGGATCGAGACCTGAAACCTAGCATTTCCCCAGAAGCCTGAAGGGTTGAGAGGGCCCTTCATTCCTTTTAAAACACCGTCCCCAGCGCTTCTTTTGGATTGACCCTTGAAAGTGTCCACTGGGTCATGTAGACAGAGCACCAGGCCTCTGGAGTCACTGGATTGACCCTACAGCAGAAGCCCAGAGGAAAGAGCTGAGACCCCTCAGCAGAGGTTGTGGCCACCTCAGACCCCTTACCTCCCCCCAGCTGCTCACTGCGGGTCCTGTTCTGCTCTGCCCCATGCTGTACTTATGCCCTAGAGTCGGGCTCAAATGCACCTTCTCCCAGGCCCAGCAAGGCCAACGTAGAATTTCTTCTGGAATCCTCAGTACCTCTTCTGCTTGCTGTCAAATTTCAGCTGAATCTCTCCTTTTAGAGCCCAGGCCTTCCTCACCTTTCCCAGTTCTAAGTGCTTGGCCTGCCATAAATAATTGATAAGTATTCCAGTAGTCATGTATGGATGTGAGAGTTGGACTGTAAAGAAGGCTGAGTGCCAAAGAATTGATGCTTTTGAACTGTGGTGTTGGAGAAGACTCTTGAGAGTCCCTTGGACTGCAAGGAGATCCAACCAGTCCATCCTAAAGGAAATCAGTCCTGACTATTCATCGGAAGGACTGATGCTGAAGCTGAAACTCCAATTCTTTGGCCACCTGATTCAAAATGCCAACTCATTGGAAAAGACCCTGATGCTGTGAAAGATTGAAGGCGGGAGGAGAAGGAGATGACAGAGGATGACACAGTTGGATGGCATCACCAACTCAATGGACATGAGTTTGATCAAGCTCCAGGAGTTGATGATGGACAGGGAAGCCTGGCATGCTGCAGTCCATGGGGTTGCAAAGAGTCAGACACGACTGAGTGACTGCACTGAACTGAATTTGCTGGGCCAGTGAACATTCCCAGATGGGACTCTGCCTGGCCTCCCAAACAACTCCTTCTCCCAGTGGAAAAGTAGTGGATGCCAGCCTGTAACCCCCGCCCTCACCCCTTGGTTTTTCATTCCCCCTCATATAATGGCGGGGGCGAGGGGGGGTGCTTCCCAGATGACTCAGTGGTAAAAGAATCCACCTGACAATGCAGGAGACTCAGGTTCAATCCCTGGGCTGGGAAGATCCCCTGGAGGAGGAAGTGGTAACCCACTCCAGTAGGCTTGCCTGGGAAATCCCAAAGACAGAGGAGCCTGGTGGGCTACAGTTCATGGGGGTCACAAAAGGGTGGAACACAACCTAGCAACTAAACAACAACAGCATATGGTGGATCGGGGGAAGGCTTGTGGCCCGAGCCCTACGTGAGCTGACGAGACCTGCAGGGTTCTTTGTGCAGTCCTGAGACACTCACAAAAACATACAAGTCTTGCAGTCAGAGATACACATGCACCAAGTCTGACCTCCCTCTTATCCAGCTGACCTCTAGCAAATAAGCCCTTTCCTTCTCTGCTCCTCAGGTTCTCCATCTGTATACTGAGGCCAACACCAGTGACCTCAGGGTTGTGGGGAGAAGGGTACCTGAGACATCTGTAGGCCTCAGAAAATATTAGGGCAAATATGGGGCACCTTGGACCCCACAGTCATGTAGAGTTCTCCTGCAGGAAGCCTGGGTCCCCATGGTTCTCCTTATCCTGGATCACACGCACAGGCAGCCAGGC
Organism: Cervus canadensis; assembly: GCF_019320065.1. Lineage (NCBI taxonomy): Eukaryota > Metazoa > Chordata > Mammalia > Artiodactyla > Cervidae > Cervus > Cervus canadensis. The sequence continues at coordinate 3,091,000 of NC_057415.1, read as the reverse complement.
AGCTAGCTCGGCGAGGAAACCCCGGCCCCCACCTCCCCCGCCTCCCCTGCCCACCTTCCCACCTCCTCCTCCCCAGAGACTCAGAATTGGTGTTGTGAAGATTAGTCACCGAGACAGCGAGAAGCTGCCTCCCCCACAGCCCGGGCCCCCTACACAGGCAGACTGCTGACTGCTTAATTGGAGTTCCTCACACCTCCGAGGACAGCCTCCCAGCAGCTGACAGGGACGCAGAGCCGGACGCAGGCCCCGACCCTGGAGGAGGGCCAGGGAGAGGCTGAGGGCTTCACTGCCCCCTCCCACAAAGGCCCCCTCTCGGTGACCTCACCAGGACTGGGAGAGAAGGCTAGGAACCTGTGTCGGTGCCCTGCGCCCCAACAGGACTGCGCTTCCAGAACCTTCTCCTAAGAGGCTAGCTGGGAAGATCTCCACCCAGCCCTATTTATCTCAGCAGAAAGAGCGGCCCAGCCCAGCTCCATCAGCAGGATCACAGGAGAGGAATGGGACGATGGGAAAGGGAGGGAGAAGATCCCATGTGCAGGGCCCTGGGTGAGGGCTGCCGGGGGCCTCCACAGCTGCGCCCCCGAGAAGCCTGAGAGAGAGTCTCGGGGGCAAAACTCAGAGGATGCAGGCTCGCTGACTTGTCTGCCCGGGGGGTTGGAGCTGCTGATCCAGGGGAGTGAGATCCTTTGTCACCTTATCGGTGCTGAGCTGGGTGAGTGGACACTCTCTGGAGATCCCGCTCAGAGCAAGCAGGAGGCCCAGGCTCAGATGGGCAGCAGCCCGGATGGGTGCAGGGGGCAGCCAGGGAGAGGACAGGAAGAGTGGGGTTAGGGCTCCAACCTGGGGGTGCAGCTGGCAGAGGGGGCCGCCTGAGGGGGACTCTGTTTCCCCAAGGGGGGAACTGTCCTGCCCTGAGTTAGGAGGGGCTGGTGACTGGGGCAGTGGTGGGGTGGGGCGGGCGGGCGCGGGGCTGGAATGAAGGATCCAGGCTGTGATTTCTCGTGGGGAAGCCAGAAAGCTCCAAGAAATCTTCTCCCACACGCCCTCAGCCTCCCCATCTAATTGGATTTTCTCGGCCTCCCACAAGGTTATCCTTAGCACCAGGAAAATGCCTCATGGTTGGATTCTCCCCCCAGTCTCCTCCCCACCAAAGGAAGTCTGGGGCCCAGAACAGCTCTGCCATTCACAACATTTCCCCGCAGTCACCGCCCCCAGCTGTGAGGGTGACAGGAGTGCCTACAGGGAGGTGAGAAGGGCAGGGCCAGAGCCGGCTGGGAGCTGGGGGTGAGCCGCCACCCCGAGGCCCTGCCCGTCTCCTTCAGGGTCCGCCTCTCCCCTGAGCGTCCTGGGGCCACATTCCCTACTCTCCTCTCTGCCCTCTAACTCCCCAGGCCAAGCCCCCCTTCCCTGGCTTCAGTAGCTCTCAGAGCCTAGAAGGATCCTACCCATGGCCTCACCCTCCCGAGTTTAATCCCTGTCTTCCAGTTCACTCCTCCCCAGAATCCACAAAGCCAGGACCACAGTTTCCTGATGGATCTCCTGCAGCAACAGAGGGCTTGGCCCCTGCTAGAGAGTTACCCTGAGCACAGGGCCACGCCCTGAACCCTCTCTCAGACCCCTCACGGGCCTGGGCCCAGGGGAACATTTAAGGGGTTGGTCAGGTGCATTATTCTGGACTCAAGGCCTAGACTTCTGCCCAAAGGGTCTGCTTAGCCCTGCGCATCTCAGAGATGTGGAGTTGAGAGCCCATCTCGGGCTGGGGACCAGCTCCTCCTAGGTCCTGTGGAGGAGCAGGGAATTCTGGGGAGAAAGGGAGGGGGCAGGGGCTGGTGGAAACCCCCCAGACCAAGAGGAGCTTCTTCCTACTGACGGGCATCTTGTCTAGGCTAGTCCCAAGAGGGCAGGGTTGGTGCTGGGTGGGGTGCCGGTGACACCTGATGTCACATATCAAGGGTTCAACACAGAGAAGGTAGGACATCGCTGCCCCTCTGCCTTGCGGTCCTCTCAATGCGACTGATGTCCACGAGGACCACCAACCTCAGTCAAACCTCTGGCCATGCTTGCCTTTCCCCCAGTACAACCTGGTGCCGTGTCCCCACCAACCCCAGCGGGCCCTGCATGGAGCAGACCCAAATGTTTTCTGGAAGCATCGTCCACGGTCCCAGGTCTAGAGAAAAGGGTCAGGCGGGGGTGCCAGCCGTGCCCAAGCCACACATCACTCCCCTGGCCCCGCTCTGCCGCCATGAGGTGCTCACCAGTCTGAACCCCTCAGAGCTTCCAAGCTTCTGGTCTAGCAGCATAAGTTCTGATTTATCCCCTGGACTCAAACGTGCCCTTTGGGCAAAGCCTGCCCCACATTTTGGTCTTCATCCTCCTTGCCTTACAGCTAATTTAAGCAAATATTGTTTAAAAAAAGAAAACACCAAGATGCTTGCATATGGCCTGATTTTACCATTTTAATATTCTCATTGCAGACCCAGCTCTCCTTCCTCACGTTCTCTCCTCCTCTTCTCCTCCTCTGCTCCCTTCACCTCTCTGCCTCCCCTTCCCCTCTAGCCCTTTCCTCAAGCTGCTCTGTCTTTCTTGCATTCTCAGTGGCAGCTTCGGGGTGGGAGGGCAGGGGCGTGTGAAGTAGAGGAGAGAGAGGCCAGGGGCTGCCACAACCGGAGCACAGCCCCCCGTCCTCCTGTGCAAACCCACGTGGTCCTTGTGATCCACCGAGTGGTCCTTTTTTTGGTGTTCTGAGGAGTCATCTGGCTGGGGTTCCCTAGCCGCCACCTCAAGGGCCTGGATCAGAAAATATGCCCTGCCAAATACCCTATCTGTCTCTGGTTCCATAACCAGTTCCTAAGCTCATTGGCAAGGATAGTGTTTGAACCAGTTGGGAAATAGATGGTGGGATCCGAGCTATGGAGGAATCAGCATTTGCAAATGGGGAAAGAAACAGCATCAAGAAAGGATAAGAGAAAAATGCAGAAAGGACTGGACTGATGATGAAAGTGGTGGTGATGGAGGGTGCGGAAGGGTGGAGTGGCCGCCGGGATGAAAGGCCAGGGGTTTGCAGGCTGAGGGCAAGGTGGCTGGCTCAGATGGTAAAAGAAACCTGCCCACAATGCAGGAGACCCAGGTTCGATCCCTGGGTCGGGAAGATCCTCTGGAGAAGGTAATGGCAACCCACTCCAGTATTCTTGCCTGGAAAATCCCGTGGACAGAGGAGCCTGGTGGGCTACAGCCCATGGGGTCACAAAGAGTCGGACACGACTGAGTGGCTAACACTCACTAGCCAACTAAGATGAGTGCATCCAGCCCAGCTGCTGTTGAAAGGGTCTCATGTGGGGCCAGGAAAAGCCCCCGAAAGCCACACTGTGTTGCTTTTGAAAGACTGTATCTTTGTACCTTAGAGAACTTTCATGTTTTCCACCATCCATGAGAAACAGGAGAGATGAAGGGATGACAAAAAGTCTGCAAGGGCTTCAACAGGCCCAGGCACCCCCTTACACAAATCCCCTTGGTAGGGGGGATCCTTGCACCCAACACCTGAGCTCCAACTTCAGTGTTTCAGCATCCAGTTCTTCAGAGAAACCACTGCCCACGCGGCTCTCCAAGTGCTGCTCTGGCATAGGGGTGAAGAAGGGTGGTCCCCAGGCCCTGCGAGGGAGGCGATGGCATCTGCCCTAGGCAACCCTGGCCACTAACCCACCTGCCTCCCTGGCTGGAGACGCCCCTGGGGGTGCCTATGAAGCCCCATTGTTTCGGGGGTGCTCCCAGATGACCCTGGTCATCCCCTATGGGGACAGATGGGTGGGAAAATCTCCCCGCCAGCACCTCCAGAAAGGGAAACCCCACAGGAGCCTAGGAGTCAGGCAATCCTTCCTGCCCACTCAGAGATTCCGGAAGCCCTTCAAGTCGGGAGAACCCGCCTCCCCAACCTCTCTCTCTCTCTTCTCGCTTCCTCTGTCTGTCTCCTTCCCGCGACTCCTATGAGTGCACAGGAGGGCTGAGGGAAGCCCCGTGAGCCTGTGATGAACGGAGCTAATTTCTAGTTTGCTGGTATGCCGCAGAGAGGCTGCTGCCTCCGTTCCCCTCCTTCCCAGCAAACCCTCTCCCACACACAGACAAATAGGCTGCATATTTAATTGGAATTCCTCACACCTACAGGGTAAAGCCTTGTCAGTAGAAATAGAGCCCACAGCCAGCTGGCTTCCCCCATTCCACCCACCTTGTCTCTTAAAAAGAAATCCCCCCCCCCATACGTGAACACCCACCCACGGGCCCTTACACGTCCCTCCCGGCATGGTTGTAAAGGAAGGATTCGTTGGCAGTGACGCTCCTTTTCTGGGCGGCTGCAGCTGGGCCCACCCAGCTGAGACCACCCAGAGGCTCCTCCCTGGCAGATGGGCCCTGGCTGCCTTATCATCACCCACCTCAGGAACCACTTGGCCGAAGCTCTTGGAGCTCTGGGGTCCCTGGATGGTGCTGAGAGGCACTGGCTGCTTGGATATCAGAGATCTGGTGATGTAGAGAAGGAAGGGGAGCCAGGAAATCCTAGAACATCACCTAGAAGCGTGTGCATGTATGCTGAGTCACCGCCAACTCTTTGCGACCCCATGGACGGTAGCCCACTAGCATCCTCTGTTCATGGGATTCTCCAGGCAAGAATACTGGAGTGGGTTGCCGTGTCCTCCTCCAGGGGATCTTCCCAACCCAGAGATCAAACCCGCGTCTCTTATGTCTCTTGCATTGGCAGGCAGATTCTTTACCACTAGCGATATCTGGGAAGCCCCATCATCTAGAAGAGACCCAGCCAAACCTGGCTCTCCACTCCCAGGACACTGCCTTGCCTCTTTCTCTGTGGCGTCTGTCCCCAGACAGGGTGGGGGAGGTGGCACACAGAGGCTGGCAGAACTGAGGAAGATGGGGTCCAGGGGAGGAGAAGGGGAGAGATGAGAGGGCCCAGAAGTGCCGGGGATGGAGAAGTGATGAAAGACCCCAAGGCGTCCTTCCAGGGGAGAGTCAACTTTGTCTATTTCCCAAAGGTAAAGGCAGAGACCTCCTGGGGAGGCCACACTCCTCTGGATGGCCTCAGAGATGCCCCACCTGAGCTCTGCCCAGGAGCCGCATCCTGGTGGGGACAGACGGGCCAGAGCTGACCACCAGCACCCACAGAACAGGAACACCCCTCTCCCCACCGGACATCCCGGGTCAGCGGCCGCAGCCGGGTTCGCAGGACCTCCTCTCCATTGTCGGGGATTTCCCCCTTGGCACCTATTCCCCGCGGGGTCTCCTTCCTCCCCTGGCACCCAGCCCCACCAAACCCGTGTGTCAGTGAGCAGACAGCTGCCTGTGGGGCTCGGAGGAGCGCTGTGACATCCTCTTTCTCCCCCACAAAATATCATCTCAGTTTGCCTGAAAGTTCACCATTAGTGACTCATTTCTTTGGGTTAAACATAGCCCTCCCTTTTGAAATGCAGCTGCTCGAGGAAAGGGTAACTCATTGAGTTCTCAACATTCTAGCGTGAATGAGGATAGAGATGCTAGCTCCAAGTCTGCCAGGAAGGGCAGAAGAGGAAGTGGAGAAGGATTCGGAGAGGAGGAGGGGAAGCTGTTGAAGCAGAGGAGGGACCACAGAAAGGACTGGCAAGCAGCAGCTCTGTTCTGCCTTGACTGCCGACGCCGGTCCACAGTGAACCAGAAAAGCCCCCTTGTTTAGGTGATTTCCCAGGTGGCTCAGTGGTAAAGGATCCACCTGCCAATGCAGTAGACGTGAGTTTGATTCCTGGGTCGGGAAGGTACCCCAGGGAAGGAGATGGCAACCAGCTCAAGTGTTCTTGTCTGGAAAATTCCATGGAAAGAAGGAGCCTGCTGGGCTACAGTGCATGGGATCACAAAGAGTCAGACACGACTGACCACCTGAGCACACGCACACACTGGTTTATGTAGGTGGAGCCTCTGTGACTGACAAAGGACTCTCACCCCCATTCCGTCCTCACAGCTTCTGTGAAGCAGAAACAGGGAGGTTGTTGGGCCCATTTTCCAGGTGGAGAGACTGAGCCTCTTGGACTTTAAGGACTTGCCATCCAGCCAGTGAGCAGAGGAGCTGAGCTCTCTACCTCCTTTGTACAGAAGCTGCCCCCACTGAGCTCACCGTCTCCCTAACTCACCGAAGGTCTCTGATCAGAACAGAAAAGGTGCCGGAGGAGGAATAAGAGGGAAAATGGTGCCAGGAAGGGGTCAGGGGATGGAGGGGGCAAATGTAAGACCCTCCACAGTGAGGGCAGAGAGCGTACTCCATATCCTAAAGCCTCTGCCCCAACCTGGAAAGGAGATATTGATGGAGGACACAGCCCCTCCCCCCACCCCCCCACCCACTGGTGACAAGTCTGGTGCCAACATCCAGGACACCCCACGCATCCTTCAGTTGGCAGCTTCACTCCCCAAGCCTCCACGCAGGAGCCAGGAAGGCCCGAGAAGGGCTTTGCTGACCTTAGGGGTGAGGAGGAGGCCAGTTGTGGACAGAGGGGTGTAGGCTGGACCCAGGAAGGGTCCCCAAGGAGACAGGAAAGCAGAAAGAGACCCCAGGAGCCCTGCCAAGACCACCCCCCCCACCCAGGGGCTTCTAGGCTCAGCTTCTCCTCCTCCCTTCCTGTCCCTTCTTCTGTTTCCTCCTTTTTCTCTCTCACAGTCCTGTCTTCAAGACAAGTCAGTTGAGTCCTCCAACTTTCCACCCTGCAGGAAGTGGTTGGTCCGCCATATTGAAACTGTCCCCCGCGTCTCCTTCTTAATGAGCCAGGTTAAATATGCTGTAATCAGAGTAATAATACACCTGGGCTGGTTCTCCAGAGAACTGCCTTTTGTACGGCAATAGGACATTAATAGCAATTATTCTGCTTTGTAATTGGAGCTTTAAATACTAATTCAAACAGCCAGAGGAAAACCAATTAGTGCTAATTTATCTCTATGTGTTTTCCAGAGCTGGTGTCTGTCACACTGTGAAGAAATAGGTTGGTAATTAGTACAGTTGGGTGGTAGATAGAAGTAATTATCAGATTCTTTCATTTTTCTTTGGAAAAAAAAAAAAGTGGGTGGGGGTGGGGAGGGCCAGGGTAGGTTCTGTAAAGTCTTTGTTCCCTTGGAATTTAAAGGGAGGGCCTGAGCTGATTCTGAGATGCCAGCCCTGAGCATCTCAGCTGTATAGGTATTCCAAGGCCAGCGGGCTCCAGTAGAGGTTGCCTTGAAGGCCTTGACCAGCAGCCCCCAGCTAACAGGCTCGTAGAAGTACCACTGGCAACATTACAAGAAGCAGAGCATTTCCAGGGAAGGGTGATAAGACCCAAATCCAAGCTGACCAAAGAAGTAACGGGACTGGGGGCCTGGGTCCCAGACCAGCTGTGTGACCAGGGTGGAGGCACTAAAGCTCTCTGAACATTGGTCTCCCCATTTGTAAAATGGACACAATAATGCCTGTCTCACAGGGTCATTGCAAGGATTGAATCAAATAATATAATGTTTAAGGAGCCTAAAACCCAGTCACAATAGGTATGAGTTAGTGAATGCAAACCATTCACCCAGGATTCTTCTAATGATTTTGCATATATTATTATTATCTCCAACCTTCCAGAGCCATGGGTTGACTCACTCTGTTAGTTTAGTTCCCTGTTTCCTCTCCTATCCATACCTTTCACCAAATATGCAAGAAGAAAAGTTCCTAGTCTCAATAAGCCTCGGTTTCCTCATCCATGTAATGGGGGGTGATAATAATACTTCTCTTATAGTGCAATTATGACAAATGAAGGAGATAAAGATTCTAAAAGCTCTTAGCCAGTGTCTATTATCATTATCAATGTGATTTTTTTAATATTTTAAAAATATTTTTAATATTTGCTTAGTTACTTGGCTGTTCCAGATCTTCCATCTTCGCTGTGGCTTGTAGGATTTTTTACTTATGGCAAGCAAACTCTTAGCTGCAGAAATCAGAATCTTTAGTTGCGGATAGATCTTTAGTTGCAGTATCTTTAGTTCCCTGGCCAGGAATGGAACCCAGGCCCCCTGCACTGGGAGCATGCAGTCTTAGCCACTGAAGCTCCAGGGAAGTGCCAATTATCAATATTATTAAATTATCACTTCATTGCTGGTAGTTTTGTCATCACCTACACAAATCCTCTACTGAAAGATACAGCACTCTCAGTACATTTCATTAACTAATCCTCAAGGACTCATCAAATGTCTGATATATACTCACTACTGCAGCAAGCCTGCTCACACCATTTCAAAACATAAAGTTAACACACCCTGAACAAGATGGGAAGACAATGGGATTTCACAGAGCTTCACTGTTTATACAGTGCTGTCACGTGTATCACTACGTGTATCACTCCAATACCTTTTCACAAGTAGGTGGAGATTGACTTAATCCCCATTTTACAGGTAGGAAAATGGGGCTCAGAGAATTTGTGACTTGCTCAAGAAAGTGGTAGAGTCAGAACCCACACCCAGGCTTTTAGCAGCACACTGTACCTAGTCACTCACTAAATGCTTCTTGCATGAATAAGTCTGCTTTCTACTAAACCCTATCACCTAAGCTGCCAACTTAGGGATATCTCATTCCCTTGGGTGAGACAAGGCCGATCAAGGAGAGGTGAGACGGAGGCGCAGAAATCTTCAGGGGCGAGATGGGCCGTGGCAGGGCTGGACAGCTTTGCTCAGCCTCAACCAGGCTTCTGAACGTGATGAATTAGTGTTGTTTTTGTTCAGTCGCTAAGTCGTGTCGGACTCTTTGAGACCCCATGGACTGCAGCACGCCAGGTCTCCCTGTCCCTCAGTATCTCCCAGAGGTCGCCCAGGTTCATGTCTGTTGAATCATTGATGCTATCCAACCATAGTATTGAACGTATAGGTAACATTAAAAACTAGGGAGACTGCGTTTAGTGACCTGGGTGAAGATCTGTCAAACTAGGCCATCTCTTCTCGTAGACAGTATCCCAACCACACAGGGGACCTGCCTGGACCCTATAGGCACATGAGGTGTGACCGGGCTGGTCCTCTGTGCACAGCCACGTGAGGCAGGGAGAGGGAGCAGGGTGCAGAGCCTGTGGCTTTGGCAAAGACCCCAGGAGGGGCCAAACACACAGTGTTCGAGAAGCAGGGGCTAGACTGGCCTAGCAGCTCAAGAGGGTAAGTGTGGGGAAGGGAGGGGCCGTGGCTGGTAAGATAGAATTGGCCATCACACAGCAGAGGGCCCTAGAGAAGGAAATGGCAACCCACTTCAGCATTCTTGCCTGGAAAAATTCTTGCCTCCACGGACAGAGGAGCCTGGCAGGCTACAGTCCATGAGGGTCTTAAAAGAGTCAGACGTGACTTGGAAGAACAATGGCAGAGGACAAGGGTGACCAGGGCTGCCAGCTGATTATTCACAACTCCCGCAGAAGGGACAAGTGGGTAGCCTGCACCCCGCCCATCAACCACTCACTCAGTCCAGGAGCTGCCTCCTCCTTGAAGAAGGAGAGCCTTCTTTCTTCTTATTTTTTTTTAAAATATATTTATTTATGTATTTTGGCTGCACTGGGTCTTAGTTTTGGCACTCAAGATCTTTAGCTGCAGTAAGTGAACTCTTGGTCGCGGCATGTGGGACCTAGTTCCCTGACCAGTGATCGAACCTGGACCCCCTGCATTGGGAGTGTAGAGTCTTAGCCAGTGGACCACCAGAGAAGCCCCAATCACGCATAGGCACCTACCATATGCTTGTCAAGTTGCGGGCTTCCACTCAGAGGGACACTGGTTTCCTGTGGGCCAGCGGCTGACCAAGGTTAGACGTGTTTCAGAGGCAGTGCTTGAGAAGGTGGTAGAGGTGGCAGGGTAGACAGAAGGGGGGTCAGAGAGGCTGAGGAAAGGCAAGCATAGATGATGTGATCATGGCGAGAATAGGAAGATGTGAAAAAAATAAAAGGGTGTGGGTATATGGGCACAAGCCAGAGACGACCTGGACATATATGGCAATAATATATACTATGACTGGAGGCTGATGGATGGTTTTAATCATATTCTTTTAGGTTATTGGTGCTTTCTAAATTTCCTACATTGAGCATAGTTCTCTGTTATACTAAGAAACTTATTTTTTTAAAAAGGAAGGGACATATGCTGGAGACATTCGGAAGGAAGAACTGACAGAATTTGATAAGTGATAAGATAAGGCTGATAAAGGAGAAAGATGAATCAAAAATAACTCAGAGGTTTTGAGACTGGGTGATTGGGAGAATGTCAGGGAGATGGAAGTTAGGTGGAGGGTTACACAGTGGGGACAGTACCCGTTCCCCAGTGAGGCAGTGGAGGGTTTTCATTCTCGCGGCAGAAAAGGAAGGGATGCCCCTGAGAAGGGCCGTGCTCACAGGCTGCAGGCTGCCCCGGGGTCAAGAGAACTAGGGACACCCTTACCAGTGCTCCATCCAGAGCTGCAAGCAGATCTGCCTTTTTAGGCAGAGAATTAGAGAGGCACCCAGGGACTTTCCTGGCAGTTCAGTGGTTAAGACTCCGAGCTTCCACTGCAGAGGGCGGGGGTTCAATCCCTAGTCAGGGAACTAAGATCCCACACGCCACGTGGTGTGGTCAAAAAGAAAAAAAACACTCAGACAAGACCAGAAATAGACCTGCCCACAACCAGCAGGCCTTCTCAGCCATGGGACTGGGCTGCTTGCTTCGTAGGGGGCCAGGACAAACTCAATGCACAACAGGAAGCGGGCTGGGGAGTGGAGGGTGTTAGGCCCGAGGTGCTGCCACCGGAGGCTGCAGAGGATGGAGCAGGCCCGCAGGGAAGCCCCAAGAGTCCTGGTGTCGTTGGTGACGGCTGGCCATGGAGGGATGGAAAGCGGGGGAGCTCATCTCTAGATTCCAGAGCCATTCCTCACATGGAGAAGGGTCCTCCTGAATCTTAGCTCCCAGCCAACTGCCTCACCCCCACTTGTCCACAGACACATTGTCAGCGCCTAGAAACCCGTTCTGCGGCTCCTTCCTGACTGGTCTGCAGGGGCCTGGGACCTGCCAGAGCCTCAGAGACCAGCTGTCCCAGGCCCCACAGACACCCAGGACGGGAAAAGACTGTTCCCTGTTGTCTCGAGAACCATCTGCGTCGTATCTACTGGCGACTCTGCCAAGGCTGGGTCTCCTGGGGCCCTGAGGGAGACTCGCACCCTGACTAGCATCCCCCAGCCGGCCCGCAGCGAAGCCGCCGCCTCTTCCGTCGGGGTCACTCCCTCTCCCCCTCCCCAGTCGGCCCTGCCCCCCCCGTACCCCGCGTGCCGCCCTCCGGCTCCAGGGCCAGAGCCGCCTCACTGAACCACCATTGCCTTAAAAGACTCCAGGCTGACTGAGCCCGAGGCCCCACCCGAGGCTGCGTCACTGTTTCCTTGGCAACTGAAAGGGGTGGGTGAAGAGTAACACAGAAAGCAAAGAAAATGAGCCCCACGCTGGTGGCCGGGAGAGGCCCCTCAGGACCCAGTGGCAGGCAGCGTCTGCTGGACTCTCTCGCCGAGGCTGCTCCGGGGGCGGGGGGAGCCGACAGCTCCCCAGATCCGAGGCCAGGAGCACTTCACACCACACCATGGCCACAGGCGTGCGCTCCCGCCACTGGGAGCTGTCTTTCTAGGAGAAATGAGATTATCTGGTGAGGGTCCCACCTCTGCACACACTGGGTGCTAATGAGGCTGAGATGTCAGCCCCAAAAAGTTGTCTTGTCAGCCGGGAGGAGCACAGAGCCGCCAGAGAGACCTCGTGGCCAGTCGCTGCCTGCCTGCGGCACTCCCAGGACTCCGACAGTAAAAGTCCTTCTGAAGGGTGCTATAGGAAAACCCTGACAGGTGTATGCCTGCAATTCCAAAGTGCTTTTCAAAAAAAAAATGTCTGAGTTATAAATATATCCATCAGCTATCCAGATCTTCAGTGTAAAACTTCATGGTTTTTACTCACTGTCTTAGTTCTGGCCGCTAGGACAGAATACCATAGACTGGGGGGCTTATCAACAATAGACACTTATTCTTCACTGTCCTGGAGGCCAGACGTCTGAGATTGGAGTGCAGCATGGTGAGGGCCCTCTTCTGGGCTGCAGACAGCTGACTTCTCCAATATGCTTACTTGAAGAATAAGGAGGAGGAGAAGCCAGGTCTCTCTGACTCTCCAAAGGGCACTAACCTCATCATGGAGGTCCCACTCCCCTGACCTCATCTAATCCTAATTACCTCCCAAAGGCCCCACCTCCTAATAAGTTAGGTGGTAGGTTTTCAACATATGCATTTTAGGGGAACACACACATGCAGTGTATAGACAGCGTATTAAAAAACAAAGACACTACTTTGTTGACAAAGGTCAGTATAGTCAAAATTACGGTTTTTGCAGCAGAGTTAGACCATAAAGAAGTCTGAGCTGAAGAATTGATACTTTCAAATAGTGGTGATGGAGAAGACTCTTGAGAGTCCCTTGGGCAGAAAGGAGATCCAATTAGTCAATCCTAATTGAAATCAACTCTGAATATTCACTGGAAGGACTTATGCTCAAGCTGAAGCTCCAGTACTTTGGCCACGTGATGCGAAAAGTCGACTCATTGGGAAAGACCCTGATGATGAGAAAGACTGAAGGTGGGAGGAGAAGGGGATGACAGAGGATGAGCTAGTCAGATAGCATCACCAACTCAATGGACATGAGTTTGAGGAAACTCCAGGAGATGGTGAAGGACAAGGAGACCTGGCGTGCTGTAGTCTTTGGGGTCGCAGAGTCAGACATGACTTAGTGATTGAACAACAACACATTCAGTCCATAACACCATGTAACCACCACCAAGATCAAGACATGGAGATTTCCTACGCCCCCAAATCCTCCCTCTTCCAGTCAATATCCCCATCCCAAAGGCGACAGTACTCTGACAGCTGTCACAGTCCAGTAGGCTTGTTGTTGGCTTCAAGTAAATGGAACCACGTAGAGTGGGTGCCCCTTTGTGCCAGCCTGACTGCTGACATGGTTTTCTGTCCTGGAAGTCAACCGTGTCAGGGCAGAAGTCAGGGACTCCTTCTTTCTCTTGCTATGCAACGTACCTAGTGATTCTGAACGCCTCCAGGGCTTTTTTTTTTTTTAATCTCTATTTATTTATTTATTTATTTATTTATTTATTTATGGCCATCCTGGGTCTTTGTTGTTGTACGAGCTTTTCTCTAGTTGCAATGAGTGTGGGCTACTCTCTCGTTGAGGTGTGTGGACTTCTCTTGTTGTGGAGCACAGGCTCTAAAGCGCACAGGCTTCAGTATTTGCAGCACTTGGGTTCAGTAGTCGTGGCTCCCAGGTTCTAGAGCACAGGCTCAATAGCTGTGGTACATGGGCTGTGTTGCTCTGTGGCACGGGGGATCTTCTCAGACCAGGGACTGAAGCCGTGTCTCCTGCATTGGCAGCCGGATTCTTTACCAGTCAGTCACCAGGGAAGCCCTCAAGCGCTTTCACATTTGCATTCTTCTCCAGGTCCCTAACTTGCCACGGTTATTTCCACCAGGCCACGCGTGACTGGGGACACCCATGCCCAAGCACACCCAGGTGGTGCCCAATCCTGGGTGCACCCTTCTCTATCCCACTTGAGAAGTCACATAGGAATGAGCGTGTGTATGACCATATCCTGGGGACAACCTTGTATTCCCCAGAAGTGGCGGGGCATGGAGGCGGCGGTATTTGAAAACTGCGGCACTTCATTATTAGTAACATATTTGTTTGCGATGCATCACACAACTGCCAGTGCCACACCAGCATGTCACAGCTTTTAGGCTGAGAACTGCTAGTCTAAGTGGTGTGATTTCAGAAGTAAATGCAGGCCATTTCCTGCCCTCAAAATATCTCTTTCCCCTACCCCATTGCTTTTCCTGAAGTTTCTGCCCAGTCAGTTTATGGTGTTTTATCAAACAGCAAAGTGTCCTCTTCTAAAATGCAAGCACTCCTGTGGGGAGAGAACCATTAAAACCACAGTACCTGAGAGTACTTAGAGGTCAGGAGCCCTGGAAAGGCACGCGTGCTGGGGGCTGGCTGCACGCATGGTGCTCCGGGACCTTTCCCCGGGCCTCTTCTCCCCATCCCCACAATGAGCTCAGCAGGAGGGTATTCTTAGCCCCATTTCACAGATGAGGTAACGGGGGCTTGGGGAGATGAGATAACTAGCCTAAGACTACATGACTCTTAGGTTGCAGAAACAGTCATTCCAGCCCAGTGCAGCCCCCTCTAAAGCCCAGCTGAGTAGGTGGAAAGTACCGGGTATTTGTGAGCAAGGAGAGAGAAGAGCCTAGAAAGGAGAAGGACCTGATGCTGTGCTGAGGAGAGAAGTGACACCCAGGCTGTAAATCAAAGTGTCAGAGGGAAAAAAAGAGTATTGGACTCCACACCAGCAGCAGGTGCACCCTCCAGGCAGTCTGGCCCCCATCGGCCCCGGTACCTCCTCCAGTCTGGGTGACCACCAAGGGATGTGTCGCCGGCACCAGTTCACAGCCCTCCAGAGGTGAGGAGGGCCTTCCTGATTCCGAAAGGCCAGGAAGGCCTTTTATTGTTAATGACGCAACAACGACAACACCACAATCAGTCCAACAATAACACCATGTAACCACGACCAAGATCAAGACATGGAATATTTCCTACATCCCAAAAGCCTCCCTCTTCCAAAGGCAGCAGTATTCTGACTCAGGGTGCAGAAGAACACCCATTTAGAAACTTCAGGAAGCATTAACTCCCTGCCAAGTACCCCATATGCACTGTTGCAGTCCGCACAGCAACCCCATGGTGTGGGTATACTGAGGCCCCATCTGTAGATGAGAAAGCCAGTGCTCAGAGGTCAGTGCATGGCCACGATGCTGTAAACTCCATGCAGGCAGAGATCATGTCTCTACAGGGCGTCACCTCCTGCCAGCACTCACCGCTCTGCCTGGAGTATCCAGAGAGCTTTTCTCCTCGGCACGGCATCAACCCCTATTACCTATGGGTCCTTCAGCAGCGTGTGGCTGGGTCTTCAGACCCTAAAAAGCACATCCTATCACTGGATGAGGTGCACTGCAGCAGGACTGGTCAGAGACCCAGGGGAAGGAGGAAGAAGGTCTGACACTAGGAAAGGAGGCCTGGGCTTCAAGAGGAAGAGGGTATACTAAGGGAAATCCCATGGACAGAGGGCCTGGTGGGCCACAGTCCATGGTGTCGCTGGAGTTGGACACGACCGAGTGGCTAAAGGGCTTCCCAGGTGGTGCCAGTGGTAAGGAACCCGTCTGCCAATGCATGAGACATAGAGACTCAGGTTCGATCCCTGGGCCAGGAAGATCCCCTGGAGGAGAACATGGCCACCCACTCCAGTATCCTTGCCTGGGGAATCCTATGGACAGAGGAGCCTGGAAGGCTACAGGCTATGGGGTTGCAAAGAGTCAGACTCAACTGAAGCAACTCAGCACGCACACACGAGGAACTAAATGATCACCATCATGTTAGGCCCAGAGCTGGCTGCCTGTATCTGCTGGTACAAGGCAAGAACACATCCTCAAAAATAGCAGCCATCATTCCACCAGTGCGTGTTCACTCCCTCGGGTCTCAAGCACCATGTTAGGCTGTGAGAGAATAACGGGTGAGACCTAGCAGGGTCCTGAGGGTCCAGAATAGGAGGGGTGCAGGGCACACGATGGCCACGGGCTGCAGAGGGAGCCCTCCCGGCTGCGGGGCTGGCCCCTGCAAGGCCCTGAGAGCAGCAGCAGGCACGGAGCCGTGGTTAGACACGCATACGCTCACAAGCACACGGGCTGGGAGCTAGCCTAGGACCGTGAAGTAGACGGGGAGTCTCATGGGAAAGAGTGTAGCAAGCGAGTGACAAGGTCCCGTGTATCTTCCACTGTGCTAACTTCAGCAGCATCAGTGATGGAGGGATAGACGTGTGGGGTGGGCAGGGGGACTGACTGGTGACCCTGGGTGTTCTGGAGGAATCACGTAGCATTGCTGGCACCCTCCCATAGTGGGTAATACCTCAGCCAAGAATACCCTGGATTTGAGGAGGGATGCCAGGAGGAGGTGGGAGTCAGCCCCGGGACAAGGCATGTCCCTCCTCAACTTACCCAGGGTGGGGAGCTGTGGGTGTGCAGTTGTGGGGTGCATGGTCACCAACACTCCATCCCTGGAGGAGGAGCCAGAACCAAGAATGAACAAGTCATGGCTGGGGACATCAGGAAGGCAATTCAAGTAGCAACAGAAGAGTTGGACTAGGTGACTTTCCAGACTTCTTCCAGATCTCAGAGGAGAAAATTCTGTGTCTCAGGCCATTTGGACCATTACAACAACTGCTGTAGACTGGGTGGCTCAAAAGACAAACATTTATTTCTCTAAGTTCTAGAGGCTGGGAAATTCAAGACCAAGATGCCAGCAAAGGGTCTTCCCTGGTGGTCCAGTGGTTGAAACTCCTACGCAAGGGGCCTGGGTTCGATCTCTGGTCGAGGAACTATGATCCCACTGGCCACATGCTGTGGCAAAAAAAAGTGCTGCAGATTCAGTGCTGGACAGTTACCCTCTTGTTGTATCACATGATCAAGGGAGCAGAGAGAGGAAGCAAACTCGATTCTGTCACTCTGTATCAATATAAGGGCATAGTCCTGTCAAGAAGGCTCCATCTTCACGGCCAAAGGCCCCACCCTGACACACCGCCACATTATGCCATCAGGATTTCAACATGTGACTCTGAGGAGAGCACAAATGTTTAGTCCATAGAACTCTGTCATTTGACTCCTTTGCCCTGGGTCATTTTTCTGAGGGAAGGGTTCCTTGGATTACTCTATTTGAAGTAAAAAGAGCCTAGCTTGGAAGTCAGGACCCCAGGTTCCGGCTTGAAGTGCAGGCAGCTCTGTGCTGTTGAGCGAATTATGAGGTTCCCTCTGCGGAGTTTCCTCGGCTGTAAAACAAAGGTGGCGGATCTCTAACCCCTCGAACTCCGAGATCCCACATCCTCTGATTTGGTGTAGGGGAGGAAAAAGAAGACCACAGAAGGGAAAGGGGACCCTGCTTCGGTCCTTGCACAAAATTAATTCTCTCTTTGTGGGTCCCCTTCATCATTAGGGGCATAACTAGAGGCCTGACCAACAAGAAACCAGTCAGGTCAGTATCAGGCTGTCAATCCCTGTGGAACTTGATGCTTTTCTCCCTTCAGGACTGAGAACCTGACAATCCAGGGCATCTCAAATTTGATCTTGCTTTTTCACAACCATGGGCAAGGGTTGATGTGAGAAATGTCCAGAAAAACTGATGGAGCAGGATTCTGGCTACATCTGCACATGGGCATTTTGAAGGGTCACCCTGCATTTTGGCTGGACTGCTCCCTATCTCATGGTTTTCCACCTCTCTGTTGCTTTCAGAGATGTGTATTTACATACGTATAAATATCTCTTTCCCTGAGGGACAATGAAGCTCAGCCAAGTGGGAATTCATTGTGATCCAGTAGCATTTGTTATGAAGAAATTTCACCAGGTCGGAGAGCAGAGACTGTCTATTCAGGACATCACCTGCTTACTAAAATATTGCACA
The DNA here is from genome assembly GCF_019320065.1 of Cervus canadensis. Lineage (NCBI taxonomy): Eukaryota > Metazoa > Chordata > Mammalia > Artiodactyla > Cervidae > Cervus > Cervus canadensis. The sequence continues at coordinate 3,073,450 of NC_057415.1, read as the reverse complement.
GCTCCCCAAAACTCATGCAATTTCCTTTCTTATTTCCCCCCCTTTAAATTAACAAATGGTATGCTGTTTCCCCCATTTTTGCCAATCTATATTGCAAATTTTTTTTTGAGATAGTAAGCAAACACAGTAAGGGTTAAACAATTTGTTAAAGGGTCGGGGGGTAAAGCGGAGTTGGGGTTTGGAAAGGGGTTGGGGGGACTGAAATCTGCCAGCAGCAGCAATAAATGCAGAGTTATGCCTCAGGCATAATATATCAAAAAAATATATAATGCATCCAGCTTAAAACTAATGATTGCCATATAATTAGATGAGAAGCATTGTGCTATAAATGTGTATTCTTTAGCGTGCTGTGATTTTACTGTAAAAAAAGAGAGAGAGAGAGAGAGAGCAAGAAAGGAGACAGAGAAACACAGAACCCAGCAGCACACTATAAAAAGAACCTTCTGTTGACTTCTCTGCTGTTTAGTATTCCTTGGCTGTTCTCCCTTGGGAGTGTGTAATTAGTGCTTTATGAAGAGTACATTTAAAGCGGTTTAATATTCACCTCATTCAATCTGAAACAATGTGATCCATGCTTAGACAAATCAGTGCTCCTTGCTGACATAAGCTGTCAGAACATTACCTCTGAAAAGACCTTTCAAGAGGTTTGGATGTTAATTAGTTGTCTATCATCTATAAACAGAGCAGTGAGCAGAAGGGGCTCCGACAGGCCAGAGGGATACGTCGGGAAATGCATTTTGTATGAACGCGGCTTGCAGGGGGGTCTTCTCGCTCTTCCCGCCTCTCTCCCTCCCCCCCGCCCCCGTGTCAGCAGCCATGTATGCTTTGGACATCTTCCGGGCAAGAAAAGAGCTTTCCAGTGGCTTCCAGGGGCACCGCCAGCCCCTAGAGGGGACTGGGGGTGTAAAGGCGTTCCCCACACACCACCCCTGCCCCTGACTCCTGCTGGCGCCCCAGGCCAGGGCCAACTGCAGGCGGGGCAGGAAGCGTGACCTCACTGGCCCACCTGGCTTGCTGGGAGGCTTTGGGGCCTGGCTGGTCCCGGCCTCCTGCGGGTGGGGAGAACACTGAAAGCCGAGACGAGACGGAGGATCCGATGTCCTCATGCCCATCTCCTCACTCACCTGAACACTCTGCTCTTCTAGGCGGCAAGTCTGCTATAAACAGTTGCATGCCGCAATAGAGGACTCCCCCTCATGGGAATTCATGCAACTTCCTTCGACACCCTAGCTTCTCATGGGGCCAGCAAGGTTCAAAACCTGCAGGGCATGGAGTCCAGACCCGGCCTCCAGCATGAACTTTCGCCCAAGCGCATCCTGCAAGGACCAGGGTCAAGTCTGCCTTCATGAGCAGGCCAGGGATTTGAACTAGCTGTCCTTTATTCTAGATGTAGAATGCCCTCGTGTGAAGCACTTCCTGGCATACTGAAGGTGCTTGCCAAGTAGTGCCAGGACATCATTCTGTTCGTGCCCTGCTCGTGATTCCAAGAAGGCGTGACAGCTGGCCGCAGGAACCTCCTTCCACCCAAGGGTCAAGCATCTCCACCCACTCAGCTGTTTCCCCCGCTGGTCTTCCTTTCCCCCTTCCCAGCACCCCACCTTCCTTCAGTGGCACCAGGCCCCACAGCCTCTGCATTCAACATTCATTCCGTCAGCAGCCACTAAATCCCTAGTATGCACATGGCACTGTGATTCATTCTAGGGGAGCAAAGATGAGTAAGTCGTGGTCTCAGCTCATGGGGCATTTACAGACCCATAAACTTATTATTACAGTTTTGGGTAATTACAAATAGTGTTAGAGAGGCTATATAACTCAGTGGTTAGGAGGGAGGGCACTGGGATCATACTGCCTGCATTCAGATCCCAGCCTCACTCCCTTAACACCTTGGGCAGGTTTATTTAGCTGCTCTGAGCCTCAGTTTCCTTATCTGTAAAATGGGGATGAGACTATTTCATAGGTTTTTGAATGTTAGATGACATAATTCAGTAAAGTGCCTAGCATAAGGATGTAATAAGTGCTCAGTTAAGGTTTGTCCTCCCCACCCACCCACCCCACTCCTGCAAGAGAGTGCTATCAAAATTCCTGAAGGTGGAAGAAGGAGATACTAACTGTGCCTGGGTAGTCCTGGAAGGCTTCCTGGAGGAGGTGATATTCGAACTATGTTTCAAAGAATAGAGGTAGAAGTCTGCCAGGTAAAGAAGCGACGGAAGGGCTTTCTAGACACAGGGTCAGTGGATTATGGGTTAAGGGGGCACAGGGCTGAGCAGGGTGTTTGAAATGTGACGACATATCTCCTGTGTGCTGTGTCTCACCGCTGAGTTCCAGACTGGGAGGCTGGTCCCAGCCGACCCTTCAGAACCAGCGAGCCGATGGCACGGGTGCACAGCAGAGAGTGTGCCAGGCTCCACGGCTGGGTCATGATGGGGTTCTTTTAATATTCATTTTTATTTATTTAGTATTTTATTTGGCTGAGCCAGGTCTTCGTTGCGGCACACAGGCTCTGTGATCTTCACTATGACGTGTGAAATCTTTTCGTTGCAGCCTGCAAACTCTTAGTTCACCATGTGATATCTAGCTCCCTGATCAGGGATCAAACCCAGGCCCCCTGCATGGGAAGCATGAAGTCTTAGCCACTGGGCCACCAGGGAAGTCCCCTGGTCACTTTTATTGTTAATGGAAAAAGCTTGCTTTGACCCCCCAGCCCCACACTTTTTTCAGAACTTCTTCCTTCTCTAGCTTTTAACTTGACCAGAAGCCAGGACTCAAGACAATCTGGGAGTTCCTGGGGCCCTCTCAGCAAAGCCTCCTTCTGTGTGTGGGGGCCTCTTCCAGCCCCCCAGACTCCCAGGCCACCCTCCCTCGAAAACAAGGCTGGTGGTAGAGCCAAGGTCTCCCACCCCCACAACCAGCCGCTCAACATGACCCCAGGTCTTCCTTTCGCCATGAAACCTTGGGCCTCTTCCTATGGAGCAACACCTTGGCCACCTTATAAACTATCCCAGATTCTGGGAGGGTGCTATCTGCCCCGCTACACCCAGGATAAGGCAAGGTGTAGAACCCTCACAACAGTTCTCCCAAGAAAGTACACATTATTACAGTCACGGGGCAGACGATTCAGTAACGCTGAGGGAGGTTACGACATGGTCCGAAGGCCTGCAGTCAGGCAAGCAACAAAACTGGGGATCTTAACCTTGTTGGGTTGGAAAGATTCCCTGGAGAAGAGAATGGCAACCCACTCCAGTATTCTTGCCTAGAGAATCCATGGACAGAGGAGCCTGGCATTCCACAGGGTCGCAAAAGAGTCAGACTCGGCTAACACTTGCAAGCGTTTTCTATTTCCGAACTCCCCCACCCCGACACGTACACTAGGCCAGGGCAGCAAACTACAGCCCATGGGCCACACTGGCTGTTTTTGTAGGACCGATGAACTATGAATGGTTCCTACTTATTTTTTTTAATTTTTGGTTGCATTGGTCTTTGTTGTTGCGTGAGGGCTTTCTCTGGTTGTGATGCATGGGCTGCTCGTGACAGCGCCTTCTCCTGTTGCGAAGCACAGTCTCCAGAGTGCCTGGGCTTCAGTAATTGTGACATGAGGGTTCAACAGTTGCGGCGCATGCAGAGTTGCCCTGAAGCACATGGAATCGTCTCCGGCCAGGGACCAAACCCATGTCCCCTGCATTGGCAGGCAGATTCTCAACCACTGGGCCACGAGGGAAGTCCTCCTGTTTCTTACATTTTTGAAGAAAATAAAGATGGAGTAGGAAATGGCACCCCACTCCAGGATTCTTGCCTGGAAAATTCATGGACAGAGAACCCAGAAGGCTACAAGCCCACAGGGTCACAAAGAGTCAGACACGACTAAGCGACTGAGCACACATGCAAGAAAAGAAATAAATAAAGAACTTGTGACCAAAACCGCATGTGGCCCACGAAGCCTAAAATATTTGTTGCTACATAGGCCTTTGCAAAAAAATTTCCAACCCTGCACTGGAGCCCATGAGCCCACCCAGGGAACATTTGATTTGGTACCAGATATTGGGTACCAGAGATTCAAGTCGAAAAGCCACAGTAGAGAAGGCAGATATTTGATCAGTACAATTTTGCTCTGTGATCCAGCACTTCAAAGCCATTTTTAAAACAGATTTATTTATTTTTATCTATCTGTCTTCACTGGGTCTAAATTGCAGTGCTCGGGATGTTCGGTCTTCACTGCAGCACCAATTTAGTTCAGTCTAGTTGCACAGTCCTGTCGGACTCTTTGCGATCCTATGGATTGCAGCAGGTCAGGCTTCCCTGTCCATCACCAATTCCTGGAGCTTGCTCAAACTCATGTCCATTGAGTCAATGATGCCATCCAACCATCTCATCCTGTCCCTTCTCCTCCTGCCTTCAATCATTGCAGCATGTGGGATCTTTAGCTGTGGAATGTGGGATCTAGTTCCCTGACCAGGGATTGAAGCCAGGCTCCTGTGTTGAAAGTGTGGAGCCATAGCCACTGGGCCACCAGAAAACTCCCCAAAGCCATTTTTTAAAGCTCATTTTATTTATTTATTTATTCATTCATTCTTGGCCGTGCCGGGTCTTCATTGCTGCGTGAGCTTTTCTCTGGTTGCAGTAAACAGTGGTTACTCTCTAGTTGTGGTGCTCAGGCTTCTCATTGCAGTGGCTTCTCTCGTTGTGGAGCACAGGTAGGCTCTAGGGCACATGGGCCTCAGTAGTTACAGTCCATGGGCTCAGAAGTTGCAACTCCCAGGCCCTAGGGCACCAGCTCAATAGTTGCGGTGCACAGGATTAACTGCTCCGCTGCAGTTTATCTTCTCGGACCAGGGATTGAACCCATGTCTCCTGCATTGGCAGGCAGATTCTTTACCACTGAGCCACCAGGGAAGCCCCCAAAGCCATGTTTTAGAAGGTCTTTAATAGAGATGAGACAGGGCTGAACGGAACACCGGTCATTTCTCTCTCTGCACAGCCTTTATAGTTGATGATGAAATTCTTCACACACAATGTCTGTTTTCTGTACTTAGTATCCCCACTCTTTGAGTGAAAAAAATGCAAAAACTGGGAGGGGGAAAAGGCTGATTTAGGGGTACCTAGTGAATATCCTCCCCAGGCCCCACGGCCTCAAGGTCAGTGTTCTTTCCGTCACAGCAGGGCTGCTTCTGAGCCCTGGGCATGTGGGAAGAGGAGGCAGAGACAGTGCCAAGGCTGACCGGAAGGGAAGCAAGAGTGATGAGCATTGGTCCCAGCGCCTCTCATTTGGTGTACAGAGTGCCTTTATATGCATCTCAGAGTTCCCTTTGTAACACAAGCCCAGCTATCCTGGAGCTGTTTCAACCACTGAGTCAGCCCTCAAGAAAAGTACCCCAATTTGCTGTGTCTTGGGGATGATCCTAGCCCACCACTCATCAGGCTCAGTAAACTGCCCTCGAGGGCGGAGATGATTTCCTGTCCCACCTCTCCCAGCAGCCAGCCGTGTGACCTAGGACCGGCCACCATCCCTCCCTGGGCCTTCCTTTCCTTCCTGGGAAATGGAGTCAGTGGTCCCCACCCCCTACCCAGCCCCCATGGGACTCTGGGAGAGCGCCTGAGATCACGTCTGTGTGGGGCTTGGCGGAAGGAAGCAGCAGGAGCACAAGGTAGTATTATTTTTGGCTCTCACCGGGCAGCTGCGGTGAAGCTGCAGAGACGTACAGACCTTTCAAAGGCCTTGGAAACCCGTCCCAGGAATGCCATGGGAAGGCTGTGTGTCAGCCCCAGCCTAGGCTTCCAAGTCACTGGGCAGTGAGTTCAGAGGCCAGCTCAAACACTCACCAGCTTTGGTAAACCACCCAATTGCTCTCGGCCTCAGTTTCCCCATCTGTAAAATGGGAATAATCCCAACCACAGAGGACTGTGTGGTTAAGGATTAAATCAACTAATCCCCGACACCCATGGCCATGATTGCTGTGGACCTTGTCAGGACACCTCTCTGTGTTTCTCCCTGAACATCTCTAAATAAGCATACATGTCCTCCCCCTGTGATGCCCCAAGGACGGCCTTCTGCAGCAGGTATAGGCTGGACTTACCAGAGCCTCCTCTTGAAAACAGAACAGTGAGAACTAAGGCAGTGAGCACAGGCCTCCCCTAGCATCAGCCAGGCAGGCTGTGAACCTTGGGGCCTGGGGCCCAAAGCCAGATGTCCTCCAAAGCCTTTCCCCCTGGAGCCATGGTGGAGAGGGGCCCCGAGTTCTGGACCCAGTAGTCCTGACCTTAGCAGCCAAAACTCTTGGCCTGGCCAGCCACCCAAGTAAAGCAGGCCACAGCGCCCTTCCCTCATCACCCTCACCAGGTGCAAAATGAAGGGCCTCGCTGAGCCCAGGCATAAATGAACTGGCTTAGGGGCAGACGTGGGCTTCCCAGGTGATGCTAGTGGTAAAGAACCTGCCTGCCAATGCAGGAGACATAAGAGAGGTGGGTTCGATCCCTGGGTTGGGAAGATACCTTGGTGGAGGGCATGGCAACCCACTCCGGTATTCTTGCCTGGAAAATCACATGGACAGAGGAGCCTGGCAGGCTGCAGTCCATCGAGTCGCCAAGGAGTCAGACAAGACCGAAGTGACTTAGCGTGCGTGCACGCACAGGGGCAGACGAAAGTGAAATGTCTTCTTGGGCCTCTTTTTGTAGGGCAGGAAGGGACACAGAGGTGGGGGATTGGACGCCGACAGAAGAGGTCTCAGGTGGGGAGGAGCAATGATGAAGTCATGGTTGAGGTTGGTCCAGTGAGGGAGCTAAGAGATCCTTCCAGCAGAGGGTGTGAGAACCAGCCCCAAACTGACTGAGGCCTCCTGCAGCTCACACCAAAGCTGCCGAGCCAATCGGCCGAGAGAAGGTCTGGATTAGTCACCAGTTTTGACAAGGAGTTAAATCGGTTACATAACAGCCTCCCTTGCTCTCCACTGGCTCTCCAGAGCTGGGCTCTCTCTCGGGGTGGAGGGGCTGGTGCAGGAAGGGGGTGACGGTCTGGGAGCGGTGGCTCTGAGGTTCCCCCCCGGCTCTCCCCCTGCCTGCTTCAGCCCTCCAGCGCCAGAAGGAGGCGCCAGCTGTTCACCTCCTGTCTGAATCTTGGCCACCCTGCCTCCCCCACAACCCACGCTAGCCTTGCAACCCCACTGCTCTCAGCACTAAGCTTCAGCAGGAAGGATGCCCCCGCCAAGGAGTTCAATTGTCTCTCAGCTCGTGGCGGCTCAGAAGCACCTGGAGGGCCCCTGGGCCCACTTCCCTTGCTTAATTTGTTAGAAGACATCTTCATTGTAATTATTATCAATCAACATTTAGTGACACCTTTGGCTGTGCCCTGTTCAAGGCACTGTAGGGGAGACAAATGTGAATAAGACGCAGACATGCGGTAGCAGAAGTAGCTTGGAATTATAACGCCTTTCCTCCGAGACAGAGAGCGCACTTTCGGGTAAAGAACTCAAAGCCATGGGCCCCATTTCCTGCTGAGTGTCAAAGTAATTTTTTCATGTATTTTTTTATTGACTGATTTGGCTGCGCTGGGTCTTCCTTACGGCCCCTGGGGCTTCTCTAGTCTCGGAGCGCAGGCTCTAGAGCACAAAGGGCTCCGGGGGTGTGGTGCAGGGGCGCTGAGTTGCCCGGTGCCACGTGGGATCTTAGTTCCCTGACCAGGAATCGAGACAGCATCCCCCGAGTTGGAAAGTGGATTCTTAGCCACTGGAACACCAGGGAAGTCCCTGAGGGTCTGAGTTAATCCCTGCATACAGGCGGAAGGGACCAACCCTGGCCTGAGAATGCCTGGGACACTGCAGGCTTCCAGCGGCCGGAGTTTCTGGCTGATTAACTCACCCACTGCCTGCTCATGGCTGAATGAAGAATGCTCAACAGTATTAATAATAGACAATGAGGATGAGGACAATGATGACAAAAATAATGTTAGAGAAGAGTACATGTGTCCCATTTTGGCCCCAAGCCCATGGGACTTTAATCCTTTCTTCCTCCCTATTGGCACTTCTCTTACACACACAGGATAATAGGAAACAGGAGTAGAAGTTTGGGAAACGTTTAAGAATCCTTCGCACAGGCCTCTGACTCCAAGCAGGACTTGACTAACTCATCCAGGAAGAATCATCCCTGCAGCTAGTGGCTGAGTGGGCGGGGCCTTCTCGGACCCCTCCTCCCCTTCCCAAGCGTGAGAGTGAACGTCTTAGTCGCTAGTGCTGTGCTGCGCTTAGTCGCTCAGTCATGTCCAACTCTTTGTGACCCCATGGACTGTAGTCCACCAGGCTCCTCTGTCCATGGGATTCTCCAGGCAAGAATACTGGAGTGGGTTGCCATTCCCTTCTCCAGGGCATCTTCCTGACCCAGGAATCAAACCCAGATCTCCCACATTGCAGGCAGATTCTCTACTGTCTGAGCCAGCAGGGACGCATAAGTGGAGGGAAAGTACCCAGCTCAGACGCTAAGGGACTGGAGCACCAAGGACCACATTCCCTGCTCATCACCCTACCAGATTCGTGACAATTAGGAACCAGCGGAGATCTCAGAGATAGCCTAGTCTAGTCTTCCCATTGTACAGATGAGAACACAGAGGCCCAGAGAGGAGAGATCACTTACCTGGGGCCACACAGCAGAACTGGGACTCAAACTCCTATCTCCTTCTTAGAAAATATTTGGTTTTGTTTATTTATTTCATTTGGCTTCGCCAGTCTTAGTTGCGGCCTGCAGGATCTCCAGTCTTCATTTCAGCATGCAGGATCTAGTTCCCTGAGCTGGGGTGGAACCCAGGCCCCTGAACTGGGAGTGAGGAGTCTTAGTCACTGGACCCACCAGGGAAGTCCGCCATCTCCTTTCATTATGCTGTGAAAACCAGACAGAGAGAGCCAGTGGAGGAAGCTACTCAGGGAAGCTGTTACTTTAGGTGCCCCTCCTTGCGGAGATCCACATGATCCGCAATTCCTGCCTCTCTGGCTCCATAGCAGGCAGGGAACAGCTTTGCGCAGAGGAGCAGCTGTGGTCATGCAAGTGGTCGTGATGCCGCGTCGGTGTGTTTCCAGAACAATGAGCCTTTCCCCTGCGCTCAGCCACCTAGAAAAGTCTAAAGGGGTAAACTACCCCCCGGCCCCCAGGCAAACTCCTGAGGAGAATCTGATCCAGCTTTTAGCTCCCAAAGATCTCTTCGAGTGTCTACTTGGTATAAGCTGTCCCAGCAATGTTTACAGCCAATTAGAGACAATTAAAGGATTAAGTGGGAAACCTTGGGTTGATGTAGGCCACACAATCACTCACTCATTCAACAAGCTTCTAAGAGTGTCTATTCTGAGAGGATTCAGCAAGCAGGAAGATTGGGTCTCTGAGCTTAGTATACCCTCAGCCTAGTAGATGAGACAGAAAAAGGAGGGGCTTTAATTGCTACAGTGTAAGACATTTAGGGGCTTCCTCGGTAGCTCAATGGTGAAGAAACCACCTGCCAATGCAGGAGACTTGGGTTCGATCCCTGGGTGGGGAAGATCCCCTGGAGAAGGAAATAGCAACCCACTCCAGTGTTCTTGCCTGGGAAATCCCATGGACAGAGGAGCCTGGTGGGCCACAGTCCATGGGGTCACAAAGAGTCAGACATGACTTAGCGACTAAACAACAACAAAGACATTTGGGGAGCCCAGGGCAGGCGAGGAGTCAGGCAGCTTTGCAGAGGAGCCGTCAGACGCTGGGAACTCAGGAGCCACCTCAAAGCCCAGCCTGGCCAGTGCGTCTGATCCATCTGCTCTCAGGTTTCTCTTTGGACTTCGTCCCGCCCCGACCCCAGAGCTCATTCTTTTTTTCATGGGAATGTAGACTCTCACTAACCCCTAGCTCCAGCCTCTGCCTTCAGATTTTCCTTTTCCATCATTTTCCCCATTTGGGACCCCAACCAAGCCCACACCCTACTGATGGACGGGTAGACTCGGTGTGGAGGTTGCGGGGAGGGGCCCCACCAGACTTACCCCGACAGATGTGCTCTGTCCCCCGCACAGCTGTCCGGCCAGCCCATCTGCACTCACTTCCTGCCTCCCGGCTCCAGCCCCTCACACCTCCCACGCAGGGGTGGGGAAGTCTGGTCCAAAAGCCAGTATCGAGCCCTCCCCCCCACCCACCAGCACACCAAAGCCAGTAGGCCAGGAGCCTGGCTCCCACCCTCCGTCCTCCTCCACAAGGAGTAGTGGCCTGGGAAGGACTTTGGCAAGGTGGCCCCTCTGGGGGGCTCTGCCTCCGGGTTCAACCTCAGGCACTGGGCAGCTGCGGGAGCCGCCCAGCTCCTCCAGTGCTCCCAACACCGACTGTCCTCAGGAAACTCACTACGGTGTCACTGATCTGATTTCATTTTTTGGTCAAAACTGAGGAGTCTGCTTCGCTCTAGCTAGGTGTTTCCAAGGGAAGGAGAAACTATTTTCAAAACAAGTTTGATGTGAAAAGATGTCCCAGCTAAAAGTCTGCCCCGATGCCCTTGCAGTGCTGACTCATTGTTGAAGTCCATGCAGTAACCCCGGTTTCTATGCCGGAGGTGGGAGGAAATGGGAAATCTCTCGAGGAAGTGACTTCTCTAGAAACCTATGTGTTCCTGGGATGCTATCAATTGCCCCCTGATCGCTGAGCAGGGCACGTATGTTCTCTGGGATGAAGGGATGGTTCAGGCAGCTCTGTGGCTCCCATGAGCTGAAAATCATTTAAGGACATGAACTGCAGCCCTATAGGCCCAGCCCTAACCCCGTCCATGGTAGGCATTCACTAAGAGTGTACTGAACCGGGCTACCAGGCTACTCCCGGGCCACCTGCTTCTTGTGTCACACAGGCAAGTGGGGAATCTGATTAACCCTCACGGTTTGCTCTTAGGAAACTCAAATTGGGCAATCAGAAAAAGGAGATATGTCACCATATGTCTCCATGATGGAGAATGGGGACAGGAGAGTACTGCAGTAATGAGAAATTTGACTATAAAATTAACAGGTATCTTCTACTCAACCCAGAGTCTTTTCTTTAATACTGTGTCCCAGTGAATTGGGAGTGAGGGAGAAAGATGATAAATTGTCCCCTTTTCCTAGAAATAAGAAATGTCTCACAAGTGTGTGCAAACCCCCAGGATCCTGTATCTCTTGAATGGGATTGCCTGTGTAGGAACGGGCTTCTCCAGGCAGAAATGAGCCCCCTAGAACAAGGGCTGGTGCCAAGAACAAAAGCTAAGGGTTAACCCAACCTTTCTAGTTGCAAGAAGGGGTTGCCTTCTTGACCACCATTTTTGAATGAGGGGAAATTCCAATTTGCCCCACTGTTCCCACCACAATCACAGACACACCCAGCCTTTGTATATGACTTTAAGTGAGGGGCCGTGCTAGCCTTCCTGCCCAGTTGGAAACCCATTAATGTGGACGTCCATTCAGGTTTTTCAAACTGCTCACTCTCACAGCCTCAGATGTGAGCAGACAACTGTGGAGTTCAGTTACTTTATTTCCAAAGTGTTTTGCTAAGTATCTATGAAAGAACCTCTCTTTCGCAAAGACATCCATGTCACCGTTTTTCCACTTTACAAATCTGGCTGCCGTAAGCATGGCGGAGTCCCTGAAAATTCAGGTCCCAGCCTGAAAACTCTGATCATCTGATAAGTTTGAGCCTCTTGTAACAGAAAGAGAAGGTGGATGAGAGATGGCTGATGACAAGAGGGATGAATGACATCTGGGCAGGAAGGCAGGCTGATAAGCCCACAGTAGGCAAGAAGCCCCGTTCCCACCCAGGGCCTTTGAGGCAGGCTGCTTGGCAAAAGGAGACACTCCTTTGTTTTAGGAATGGTTAATTTATGCCCCTGTGGTTTCAAACAAGAGCAACACAAAGTTTTCTTTAAATACACACACACACACACACACACACACACACACACTCCCCTTCCCTCTCCTCCTCCTCTCCTCCTCTTCCAAGGCGAGGCTCCTCTCCCCTAGTGCAATGATTTGGGGCCTCTTTCCTTAAGAGAAAGGGACAATCCATATTCACCAGTTCACCCAGATTATTTCACTAGTTCATGGCAGTAGGAAAGCCCTAGGACCACACAGAGGTTCCTGAGTATCAGACCCAAGTTCTCCAAGGCAACGGGATGATGGAAGGAAGGGAAAGAGCTTCATTCCGACCACCTGCAAGGGTCGAAAACAGTCTTGTGGGCCCTCAGAGACCCCCAGGTTTTACGACATAACAGCCTCTGTAGGCCTCTGAATCGAGGACCCTAGCATTTGCTCTCCCAATCTAGGGACCTCGGTTTAGGATGGCCACCCTCACCCACCCCGACCCCATCTAGAAGCAGGAGGCTCGACCTTGGAGCCCCTGCAGCATGGATTCCCTGGACCAGATTTCACAGCCCAGCGCTGAGTTTTACTACAAGTTTCAGACAAAGAAGGTGTGTCAGAGCCGAGAGCATGCTTCTGCCCGCTGCGTGGGCGTCAAGTTCAATACCTTCTTGTCAACACTTGAATGTGTTGAACATCACTCACAAGGGCATTCTTTAAGAAACCTATTAACTTAATTACCCAGGCATTTTTTTTTTCCCCTCTCTCCCCCTATCCATGCATCTCACATAAAACTTTGGCTTTCTTCCTCTCTGAGATACTTTTGATGTTACTCCTCTCCCCTTGGCACAATACCATCTTGTTTATTTCTCTAGCAGTTAGTCAGGGTGGCTGCACTGGTGAGTCTGACTCCTTGGCTCAGGTCTTAGCGTTGAAGGGAGCTGAGAGAGAGCAAAGTGTGACTAGCGATAGGGGAGAGGGTTGTCTGGCATCATCTTCTCACTGCCTGATAGGAGTGGGGATCGAGAGGGAGAGGACATTGAAGGTAGAAGCCAGCGTCTACAGCATGTGCCTGCCAATGCAGGAGATGCAGGTTTGATCCCTGAGTGGGGACGATCCCTTGGAGGAGGAAATGGCAGCCCACTCCAGTATTCTTACCTGGAAAATCGCATGGACAGAGGAGCCTGGCAGGCTACAGTCCACGGGGTCTAAAGAGTCAGACGCAACTTAGTGACTAAACAACAACACAGGGTGTGACCCCTCCTTCCTCTCGAAGGGGAGAGAGGATGCACCCAGAGATGCAGGTCAATCACCAGCCGTGTGCCCAGAACCATCCACTCAGATCTTGGAAGAAGAGAAAACTCTGCCCAGATCAGTTTCTCCAAATCCCAATCCCATGCACATCCCAGTCCCTGGGAAATGAAAGAGTTAATCTGGTAAAAGTCATCTCACACTAGAAATCAGGAAAACTAGGTTCCAGAGACACGCTGCCTTTAAGCCATCCCCTGGATACCGGGGCCCTGAACTGGTTCCTCTGGGAAAGGTAGAGAGTAGGCCTCACTAAGGGGTCTCTGGACTGTCTTCAGATCTCATCAGCCGCAGCTCATCTGAGTCCCACGGGCTATTGGCAGCTGCTCAGCCACTTGGGGAACCCGCTCAAAGGAAGGGAACGAGAGGTGATGTCCAGACAGGGAGGCAAATGGCGACCATCTCAGGGCGTTGATCCATGTGCTGAGTTTGGTGGCCAGGGCCTGGACAGTGGCTCACCTCTCAGGGAGGGAGGAGATGAGGAGAGGCAGGGGCTGGGGAGGGAATGGCTTTCCACTCCAGCAGGGTCGGTGGAGGTCATGAGCCCAGGAAGGCAACTGTGCTCCTAGGGCTGACATCACTTAGAGGGGACCCCTTACCCACCGATCTAAAGCCAGAAAAGCTACACAGAGGCCCAAGACACACGTCAGGAAGGTGCCAGCCAGCCAGACCTCAGGCTCCCATTCACTGTATTGTGGGAAATCCGGGCTGCCAGCTATGATAAAGGCGGGACACACCCCACAACTTTCTTGCCAAACCCATGAAGAACCGAAAAGCAATTTTCAGACCTTTGCAACCATCCGTGTTCTCTCCTCCTTCCAGGGAAGCAAGAGCCCTGGAGCAAATTCAGAGGCTCCAGCAGAGCTCTGTGTGACGCCCACTTCTGCACCCGCACCTCAGACTGTCCTTTCCCCAGTCCCAAGAGCGGGCCCCCTAGACTCTCCGTGGGCCAGTGTGGGTCTGCAGAGCCAAGAGGCATGGGTGGGGTGAGTCCTCTGTGTGGGATTATAGAGTTATGAGGGACCTAATGGGTCATCTGATCCAACCCTCAGCCTCTGGACAGGTCTGCTGCCCAGTCGCTCACTTGCTGTGAGTGGTCCTGGGAGCCCGGTGATGGCAAGTGGTCAGCGCCTCTCGGCTTCCAGGCAGGGAGGGCTCGTCTCCCGGGAAGCACTCGCTTGTGGGGCAACCGGAGACTACCTGATGTTATTCCCACCCACCTCCCTGACTCGGGGCTGATTAAAGCCTGACCTCTGATTGACACCCCCTTCTTCACTCACCCCTAGCAACCCCTCCATGTGTGTGCAGTGGCGGGGGGGGGGGGGGTGGTGCTGGTGGAGGCCGATGTTTTGACCCTCAGCACCCTCTCCAGTTTCACTCTGATGCAACTCTCTGCCAGGCAGGTTCCGTGACCCAAGCACCCTGAGGCTCAGGTACCTTCCCGGGCAGAAGAGAAGGACCTCCTTCTGTCCACATTCTGGCCTCGTCCCATCACTTCCTGGCTGGGGCTTCTCTCCCCACCCCCAGAGGGCTCCTCTCAGTGGTCCCTCCCACCTCAGCCATAGGTTTGGAGCTTCCATCATACCCAAAGAGCCTAGGAACACCCTCTTTCAGGGGATCCCACCTTCTGTAAAGATGTGGGGGGACCTGCTGTGGCTGAGGCTTGGCAGGAGGACGAAGCAGCAAAGTCTAATTTATTTCCCTTCCATACCTTCCTATGTGGTGTATGCACACATGTATGTGTGTGTGTGTGTGTGTGTGTGTTCAAGTTGTTGGAGTTGACTAAGAGTCTAAGCATTGCCTAAGCCAGGGCACAGATCCAGGTGAAGCCCCCCCGCCAGCCCACCCCCAGGCTGGGACAGACATCCCCTCCAACGCCAGGGCCCCCAGCTCTGTGGGAGAGAGCACTTGCAGCCAGGGGCTCCTGCTCACACACTCACACATTCCCTGAGAAAGCCCCCTGGGGCCTCCATGGGAAGGCTTTCCAGGAGACTTCCATGGCAAGAGAGGAAGTCCAGGGCATCACTGAAACAGCTCAGGCCAAGGAGTGGGCAGAAGCCTAGCAGTAGAGTCAGGCCACAACCTTCCCCATCTAAGAAGCCTTGAACTCCTTTCCTAGTCTCAAAGCTGTTCAGTTAGGCAGGATCCCCATGGTCTCACCGCTGCCCCTCAAACCACCCCCGATGTGCACATATCTATGTGTATGCATGCACACACACACACATGCATAGGTGAGTCACACACGCACAAACAGCTGACTTGCTGCTCATACTGACTCACCCAGATCTGACCATCGCAGGCTCCAGCCCAAAGAAGCACTGAACTTAGAGCTGAAAGTCTACAAGCAGGAGGCTCGGCCCTGGAGCCCCTGCAGCGCTTAGAGCTGGGCAGGAACCTTGAGGCTTGGGCACCTTCCTCAAAAAATCATCTTCATTATTTAACAGAAGAGGGCACTGATCAGCTCCGAGATCCAAGGCCCAAGGCCCACCCAGCTCCACATCCAGAACTCCACGGCCTCTCACAGGGAGCCCATCAGGAAGCTGAGCTCAGAAGAGAGGCTGGTTCCCCGCAAAGGCTTACGGAGCAGGCAGAGCATGAATGAGGCAGCGGGCGTCCAGGGAGTCCAGGGCTAGGTATCATTTAGGGTCTGGTGTCCGCTCAGTAGCTATTAGCCACATGTGCTGATTTTAATTAAAGTTAGTTAAAATTTAATAAAGCATTTAAAAATTCAGTTCCTCAGCAGCACTAGCCATATTTGAAGTGTTCAAGCCACGTGTGGCTAGAAGTTACTGTATAAGACACCATGGATCTGGAGCATTTTCGTCATCATAGAATATTGTATTGGATGAAGAGTGCCACTCAGGAGAAGGTGAACTAGGGGAGCCAAAATAAAGAAACCAGTTTCCTGACAGAAGGCTGAGGTCCATGTGGGAAAGAGAGGAGGAAGAGAGAGCAGAAGAGAGGGTTGACGAGGAAGAGACTGGAGAGACAAGAGAGAACAGAAGAGGAAAGGCTGAAATAAAAGAGAAGGGAAGGAGGCAAGGGAAACCCTGTGGCCTAGAGCCAACCAGCTATCCTAGTCTGGGAGACTGACACTCTCCCCCATCCTCTTCCATAAAGGCTGGAGAACAGAACCACAGGCCCCGCAGCCAGGGGTCCCAGACAGGCCCTCTGGTGGTTTTCCAGACTGAAAGAGTTCAACCTGTCCCCACACAGATCAGCCCTCATGGCTAGGGCCAGGCCTCTCTCCATTCCCCAGGGTGGCTTTCACACCAGGACTCTTGGACTTGCAGAGATAGCCCTGCCCCTTTCCATTGTCAGGGGGCGGGGGCGGGCCACATCTAACAGGGATGGCCCTGAGGCCGTTTCACAGATGACTGCAGCAAAAGTGTTTCTTGGGAAAAAAGAAGGAAGCAAGCAAACTGAAATATTAATGCTTCTGCCACAAGTTGGGTGCATTGTTCAAGGCAAGGGACAACACCTTGACTCAATTCCATAGACAGATAAATCCATCCTGTCATGTTCTCCCGCACTCCTCTGATGTTTGAAAGACTGTATTGAGCTGGATAAAGAACGTCACACCTGCAATCAGCAGTATCTGGGTTTAATCCCACTCCTGCCACCTAACGACCTGGACAGATGGCGGCCCTCCCCCAGCCTCTCTTTCCTGCCTTGCGGGGTCATCAGGGTGATCAGGTGCACTGGTGAATGTGGAATGCCCGGACCAGGCCTGCGCTGAGTGTGCGCTAGTGCCTCTCCTTCAGCCCCAGCCTCTGCTGGAGGAGCAGGAGACAGAGCAGCAGGGGCGCAAGATGCTCTGGAAGAGCTCGGGGCCAGAGGAGACGCAGAAGAGCAGATGGGGGTGGGTCCAGCCCGGGCTTGGAGCTGGGGGAGGAGGGTGGTCCAAACCACAGAGGGGAAGCACTTGGGAGAGAGCACCCGAGGAAGGCTTCAGAGTGGAAAAGCAGTGGGAACCAGTCTAGAAAGATAAGGAGAATCAGAGGAGGACGTTCGAGCCAGAAAACACAGGGCTAAGCTCACAGAGACCCTCAGCTCTTATTAGTCAAGCCGAGGGCTTGAGGAGCGCTCTCAGCCTCACACGGGGAAATCCTCCAGTTGCAGGGTCTGGGCCCTCCCTGAGTCACGCCCTCCAGGTCCCACCTCGAAATCAGGTTGCCAATGCCTCTGCAGAACCTAAGGCTCGTGAAGTGTTGACTTATCATAGCTCAACCCCTCCATGCTCCCACTGTGGCACTCAGTATCCCCTAATTCCAGAGAGCACTGGGGAAAGTGACCTGCCACTGTCCCAAATGTGTCCTGCCCCCAGGCTGGAAGGAGTGACCCAGAGGAGATGTAGGAAGATCTGGACTGGTCCTTCGGCCCAATTTGAGCTCATCCAGGGTGGCCCAAGAAATTCCGGCAAAGGGGAAAGGAATCATCCCTTCCCTTTAGCATCGATTTCCTGAACACAGGCCCCTTTGTTACAAGGTGCAGGCAGAGTAACCTTGGACTCTGAGTCAGGAGGCTTAGATCATGGGCCAGGACACCTGGATTCCATTCTGTAACCTCGGGCAAGTCACTTCACCTGTTGGGAGCTTGTGTTCCCCACCTGCAGATTGGGGTGATAAGCCTTGTCCTTCTGCCTCCTTGGGAAGGAGAGTTAAATGATACTATGGCGTGAAAGTGCCTGAGAGGCCTCTGGAGAGGAGAGTGGCTAACACATGTATTAGATGGTGGTTGTTACTGCCTGCTAACCACGACACCACCTCCAAGTGACTCACCTCACCTGTTGGCTCTCTGAGACTCTCTAAAGGTGCTTTTCCTACTGTGGTGCCCCCCCCCCACCCCGCCGCCGCCCCTGCTGAGAGGCCAAGTGGGAAGCGAGGGCGGTGCTTTTCCTGTCCTGCAGTTGTCAGGGGGCGACTTCTCCGAGGGGAGGGCACTGAAATGGGAGGTCAGTGAGGGGCCCAGGAATCTGCCTTCTTGGGATCCTCTGCCCTCCTCTGACCCCAATTATCTGCAGATGGCCTGGAGGCAGGGCTGGGCCAGTGCCCAGATGGGAACACTGAGGCTTCGGGCTGACTCATTAGAGTTTCTTGCCACTGGCAGACCTTGTCATGATGGCCTGTGGCTCTCATCCAGACGCTGACCAAAAGACCACAGTTAGGCAGTTCCGGAACTCTGGGAAAAGCGAATCAGCCTGTCCTTCCATCCTCTGGGGCGTGCGTGGGGATTTAGATTCTGCTCATCCCACCTGCTTCAGATGTCACCAGCCACCATGGCCCCATGGCCACCCCAGGGGCTTGCCCAGGGCTGGTGGACTCGATTGTTGATTGTTCATTGTTTTGCCACTTCATCCCAAGTGACTTCATGTTCACCTGACCAATTCCTATAATCAACCTAGGTTGGGGGGGACTCAGACAACAGCTAGAATCTCTCCAGGAGCTAATCCTGGGAACACAGGGGCAAGTATCTCTTTAAAAATATTCCCTGCATGGCAGGTCACACTGGCCTGCAGCCACAACACCCAGGGCTGTGATCTCAGCAAGCTCCAGGAAGCCAAACAGGGTCAGGCCTCCCAAGCAAAACATAGGTGTTGCTGGTGATTCAGCAGGCGAGCCCCGCCCTCCCAAGTCTTGCTCTGTTCAGGTGAAGGAGTTGATGCTGGGATGATTCTGTGAGCTCCGATGGGTGGGGGGCGGGGAGGGGGCAGAGGAAGGGGGTGTGGTGCAACCCGCGGCTGGTTGCTCGGTGCTCCTTCTCTGCAAACACATGTTACAAGTGTCGACAGGGTTCTGAAGAATCAGGGTATACACACTTCCTCCCTCCGCATCCCCTGCCCACTTCCTGAGGCTAGTCACTGGCAGGCATCTCCCCAGACTCCTTGGGCTGTTTCAACCAGATAAGGGATGGAGGAGGAAAACAGCCACGCAGTTGCAGGCGCAGGAACCCAGGGACCACCCCACCCGCCGCCGCTGAGCCAAACAGCTGGGGTCTGTGGCAGCCACAAGGCTCCAGACCTCAGCCCCCGGGACGGTCCCTTCTAGTTTGGGAACAAGTGAGGATAAAAGGGGTCCATTAAATGAGGGCAGTCATTAGGCTGTTTTATGAGCACACAGATATTCATTACACCCCAACCCCATCATTAGAGGCTGCAGCGAGAGTGAGCTTGGGGCCCCTTTTTTATTGCTATAGATACTGAGGGGGTTTCTCCCCCAAAGGGATCATTGCTTCTGCTTCTCAAGAGGGGTTCCTGCCTAGGACAAGACCAGTAGCGTCCACTCGTGGCCAGATACTCACGTCCTTTCCGGTTCCTTCATCCCTAGTCCTCAATCCCCCAGCCACCAGGCAGCCCAAGGGGAGGATCAAGCAGTTTAAGGAGGAGGTGATAAGGGCCTGGGGCTTCTGATAAGGAGGCTCTGGAAGAGCCCAGGCCTCACAGCTGGAGTCCAGAAGTATGGACCTCCCCCTCCTCTGTCAAGCACCACTATCGGGTGGAGAGGAATTTGTACTTCCTCCAGGAAGCCCTCCATGCCCCACTCTACGCCCTCTGCAAATCCTCTTAGCACTCACAGCACCTGTCATTACCTCCCTTCTCTCGTGTCCCTGTCAGACTGTAAGCCACCTTCCCGTGGACACAGCACTTGGCACCTAGCAGGAGTTCAGTCGGTGTGGGCTTCCCTGGCGTTAGCCTAGAACCAGGACAGGTGAACTGCGGTAGAAAGAGGGACTTTCCCCTAGCCCCAGTCCTTCCCTCTGCCCTCTCCCCCAGTGCGAATGATCCAGTGGCCTGACCACTTTCTCAAGGCCACAGTCAGTGAGCAACTGAAAAGCCAGCTACACGTCTAGCCGTGCCCCCAGTTACCTTCTAAATGTAATCCCTTCACAGCAATCCCACTGGGCCGCTCTCTGCCCCCTTCCCGAGGGGTCGCCAGGGACAGCCTCCAGCGGGGCCAAGCCCTCTCCTCCAGGGCCAGCCCCTCACACAGGACAGGACAGCTGGCTCAGGAGGGCAGAGGAGGCGCGGGAGCGCGCCCTCTCCCCCACGAGGGCTGGAAGCGCCAGTGGTAATAGACTGGAGCCCGCCCTGCTGGTGCAGGCCATCGAGGCTATGGAGCGTGGCCAGACCCCACAGAGAGGAGCGGGGCTAGAGCTGGCAGATTAATCAGCTGTCATTTGCTTTCATTAAAGGCCCCTTGCTTGTGTAGTGCAGCCTCGGATGCCAGGGCAATTAACTGCTCACAGCAAAAAGTTCCAGGGAGAAGTTTATCTCGGCTTCTTGTGGCATAACCTAGGGATTAGCCTGGTGTCCCGGAACCCCAGACTCCTAGGGTGGAGGGCCTCTGAGGTCTAGACTCATGGGTGGGGGCCAGAAGCAGGCCCTGGGAGAGCCCGGGAGCCTTGGGAGTCAGAAGCTGGGGAGGGCTCCTTGACCCGCTTTGGGCTTCTTCCCAGCTGTCACCCCATCCTCCTTCCTCCCGTCTCCTCATGGCCGTGAGCACTGTCACCTGGAGCCGCTGGGCCCTCCTCAAGGTTGTGCAAAGGCCATTTCAACACACTCTGAGCGCAGTGATGATCCTGATTGGGCCCACAGCCAAGTGCCACAACTGCCCCAAGCCTGGCTCTCCACCTGCTGGGGAGGAGGATGGGCGCCCAGTCCATAGGCGGCCAGGGTCCCCCACACAGGCCTCCCACCCAGTCAGCGTCTGCGACTGAGTGACCCTTAACAGGTGACGCCACTAAAGGGGCAGCATGTGACCCAGTGCACTTGGCCTTGCTGGAGGGAATCACAGCTCTCCCTTCCTCTCCCTGGGGTCATGCTCGTTCCCATGCAATCCAGAGACCGGTGGAACCAACCAGGAGGTCAGGGTGGGGTTCGTTAAGCTCAGTCTCGGGTGTCTTTTCATCATGACTGCCAAGCTCCCCAGATTGGCATTTGCCTGCCAGGCGCTGTAGAAGGTGACACAACCACAGGAGAGAGAGCTCTGGGCTGGGCTGGCAGCCTCTCGTCCCCGGTGGGCTGTGCTCACTGTCCCCTTGGCCTTGACACAGGAGGCAGGGACAGAAGGACGAGGGTAGCCCCGACAGCTGGTCAGTGACAGCAGGTTTGCTCGGGTGTCTGCGAAGGAGAGCTGAGGGGGGCACTTGGCTGTAGGCCTGCTTCTAGGACCAGGGAACCAGCGCAGACCCCCACCGGCCTCCTGAGCCACCTTACACCCCCGCCTCTGGTCCTCAGACTGCAAGAAAGAACAATGCTTGCGCTCTCTCTTTTTCCAAAATTTTCTGAGTTGTTGATTTCTTTTTTTAATTTATCTATGTATTTATTTTATTTCTTTTTGGCTGCACTGGGTCTTCGTTGCTGTGTGCAGGCGTTCTCTAGTTGTGGTGAATGAGGGCTGCTCTCTAGTTGCACTGTGCAGGCGTCTCATTGCCGCGGCTTCTCTTACTGCCAGTCAAGGCTTCTAGAGCACGTGGGGCCAGAAGTTATGGCGCATGAGCTTGGTTGCCACACGGAATGTGGAATACTCCCAGACATGGATCAAACCTATGTCCCTTGCACTGTCAGGCGGATTCTTAAGCACCAGACCACCAGGAAAGTCCATGAGCAGTGCTCTCTTGCCTCCTCCCTCCCCAGAGATTTCTAAACACCCGGAGAGGGACTTCCCTGGCAGTCCAGCAGTTAGGACTCTGCGATTTCAGCGCCAAGGGTCCAGGTTCTATCCCTAGTGGGGGAACTAAGATCCAACAAGCCTCACGGCCAAAAACATAATAATGAATAAATAAGCACCTCGGGGATAAACATTCCCCCCTCCTCAAATAGGGTTGGGAGTGGGGAGCAGGATGGGAAGAAGGAAGCACCAGTGGGTGTGTACCCAACACCCTGGGGAGCACCTAGCAAACAGTGCACCCTGATGTGGCTCCTCAGGGCCCCCTCCAGCAGGAGGGGCTGTCTTGCCCAAGGCCAGAAACTCAAAGATTCCGAATAGTGAGTGACACCAAGACTCAGCAACTCGGTCTGCTTTTCATGGCTCCAAGCAGGGGTGCAGGGAAGAAGGGGATGCTTACCAGGCCTCGTGTCTCCCAGAGCTGGCCGGGCCCCAGCCCCTCTCTACCTCCTGCGACCACTCGGGAGCCCAACCAGTCCAAATAGTCTGCCTTGAGAGCTGGGGTCACCTCGGCACCTGAAGGTCAGGCAGGTCCTGCCCTGGGAAGTCTGATCCCCTCCCCTGGGGGGTGCTCCTGAGCCTGGAAGAGACCGGAAAGCGGACACTGTCAGGAACAAGGGCTCACGTCACCCCTGCTGCCACCACAGCTCTGACTGGGACCCCGAGCTCCCAGTCCAGAGACGCCGGGCCCTGGCAGCAGGCCTCCGGGGCAGCGCTTCTCAGACGAGTGTGCACGCGAATCGCCACAAGTTCTTGTTAAAAGAAAGATCCTGATTCCCACCATGTCTGGGGTGGGGCCCAAAATCCCACGTTTCTCACAAGTTCCCATGCGATGCTGCTGCCTCGCTGAGCAGCAAGGGGCCAGGGGCCAGGGGCTAAGTTCACCATCAGTCCCTCTGAAAAGAGCAAGACGTGACTTGAATGAGACAGACTGTTTCTGCTTATTGTCACCCTCTCTAAGGAGTCCGGGGTTTCTCGGAGCCTCCATACCTTGCCAGCATCTTTTCTCTCTAAAAAGTCTTGATCCCCGAGCTTCCTTCCAGAAAGTCCCTCTCTCCTTCCTTCCCTCTCTCTCTTTTCTTTTCTCCTTCCTTCCTCCCTTCCTTTTCACAAGGCAGCCCTGTGCCTGGGCCCTTTGGTGGAGAAGGAGAGAGAGACCCCAGAGTATAGACAAAGCCTTATCTTTCTCCTGAAGCCAAGTGTGGGACTGAAAATAGGGCCAAGGAGGGGGACACAGCTGAGCCCAGAAGCCTGACTGAGGACCCACCAGCCTCTGGGACCTGGGTTCTAGGACAACCGCATCCCAGAGCTGGTCCATGGCCAGGACAGAAGAGCCCAGAGACAGCTGGCTGTTTCCTGGTTGGTGGTAGGGAACAGAACAGTCGGGGGAGGGGAGGAGGGGAGACATAGGCAAAAAGAGAGGAGATGGAAGGGGCAGGAAGGCCAGGATCCAGATGCTATGAGAAGCCTCCTTGGCCATCAGTGATCCCTACCCAGTGAACCTGGGGGAGCCGCCACGCAGCTCTCACAACCAACCAGGGAGTGTTCGGGACACCGGTGCTCCCCCTGACCACTCACAAGCCCTGGAGCACTCCTGCCCAGGCCAGGGGGCAGTTAGGGGGTTGCTGGACCCCCTCTGCCCAACTGGGGTTGGGGAGAAAAGGTCTGGGCAGGTCGCCTCCTCCTCCTTACTAGTCTCCCCAGTCCCTCTCCTGGGGTTGCAGCCACCCAGCCAGAAAGACTAGATGCTGGAGATTAGAGATGCGCTTGATAAGGGCCGGCCGAGGAGGTAGCCCTACAGCTTCCTCCCCTCGGGCTGGCTACAGTTTCTCAAGCCTGTTTGTTTCAGGATTAACTACAGTGTTTCCTAATTGTTCTCCTGCGACAGGCGGCAGGCCAGCCGGCCGCATCCCACCACAACAGGCAGGAGGGCAGGGGCAGAGGCGGGACATCCCCCGCTCTTAGCTGACCCCCTCTCCTGCCCCAGCTCCTCTTCCTTCCTGTGTCCCCACCCCCCTGGCCCTCAGACTCTGGAGAGTAACAGAAAACAGCTCAGTTCTTACTCACAGGCCTCGGTCCTAATCAGTCATCTCTCAGTCCTGGTCTCCTGCCAAAGGCCTGGAGATTCCCACACCCCGCTTCTCCTAGTCCCACGGTCCATACTGTTGCCTCACCGCCACCGGCCCCCTCCCCAAACGCCCCCCACCCTGATGCTCCCTTCATGTTCCACCCCTGACATACCCACAGTGAGAGGCTGCCTGGGAGAGGGAGTGTGTGGAAGCGTTGTCTGTGTGTGTATGAGTGCCTTGTAGATGTGCATGTGTGTGTGTGTGAATGTGTGTTAAGTGTATATGTTGTGAGTGTGTACATGTATAAGCATGTGTGAGTGTGTGTGCATTATGTGTATATACGTGTTGGATAAGTGTGCAAGGTGGAGGGCTCTATGTGTATGACCATGTATATGTGGGCGTGAGTGAGTGTATCTGAGGGTGTTGTGTGTGGGCATGTGTGAATGTGTGGAAATGGGGGGATGTATGTGAGTGTGCATTGAATAAGCATGTCATTTGTGTATGCCGGCATGTGTGTGACTGAACACATGTATATGTGAGCACGTGAGGGCATGTGTGATTGAATGTGCACAAGTGTGTGTGTGAATTGAATGCCGTGTGAGCATGTATACGTATGCATACAAGTGCACATGTTGTGTGTGTGAGTGTGTGTGCATTAGTGGGGGCTGTGGATGTGTGTGGCTGAGTAAACATAACTCACAGATCCCCCTCCTCCCACCCCCCACCCCCCGCCCTCCAGCCGCCCGCCCTCCTGCTCCCAGCCAGGGCCAGCCCCCTCCCATCGTCTCCTGTCTCACCCTTGCCGCTCCGCATCCTTCCCACCAGTTTTGGAAAAGCCTTGCCACTGTCTTGTTCCCCTTGCTCCCATCACCAAGCACCTTCTGGCCAGATTCCCACCTGGCCCCTGAGCCAGCAGCACCCTACCTCCTCCCCTATCCTGGATCCTCTGTCTGACCCCTGTGACTGGACCCCCATCCCAGCCCCTGCCTTCCCGGGCTGTGGGAGACAACTGGGCCTTCTGTCCGTCCTCCGGGGGCCGGCAGCTCTGTGTGAGTGGGTGTGTGTCTCCACGGGAAGGGGAAGAGAGAGGAACAGGAGAAGGGACTCCAGGCTCAGATGGTGTCATTAGTAGACACTAATGCTCCTCATCAAGGCATATTAATAGACATCATGCGCCACGCGCTCTGCACAGCCGGGCGAGTGCCGGCCCAGCGGGACAGGCCCCACATTCACAGCTGAGTAATCTCCAAGCCCACGGTGCACCATTAGCCTCATGAGGCTGACCCTGCCAGGAGGCTTCCTAAGCCGATCACAGCAAAAGAGAGCCAGTGGGATGGGTTCTGAGCAAGCGGCAGCTGGGGGCAGTGTCCCCTCCCCGCTCAGCCTGGGCAGCAGCAACGCGGCCCTCTCCTTCCCCGCTGAACCCCAGGGAAAGGGGGCCCGTCATGACCCTTACACTCAGATGGCACCAGGGGATCTCATACTACCCCGTTTCCTAATTTCATCTTCACGAGCCTGTGAGGAAACCAGGGCAGGTATCATTATCGTCACCACTTTACAGGTATGGAGACTAAGACGCTGGGAAATTAAGTGTCTTGCTCAAAGTCATGCGGCTAATAGATAATGACTTTGGACCAGAGCCCAGGTTGCCCTTTGGAATGGCTGTGTTAACAACTCAGTCACTGATCCATGTTTTAACACCACGGCACCAAATCCCTGGTTCTTGCAGCTCCAGACATCAGACCACGAAGCTCGGCTCTCTCAGCAGGATTGAGGACTTCCATTCTCCCAATGGTGGGGGGTGGTCTCCTTAGCAGCAAATGGGCTACAAGGCAGGGACCGGAGTGAGCCAACTTGTGCCAAGATGCTGGCAAAATGCCTGCCTCATTGTAGGTGCCCCACAGGAGGTGGTTCCATGTCTTTATGTACTGACCGTGACGTCTATATTAAATTACTGGACCTGGAGGAGGTTGGAGCAGGCGGAAGGCTGAATGGCCCGTTCTTTGTATTTGTTTTTGAACACTGCAGTCTTGTGTTGTTGCAAGGTGCAAAATTGGTTATTCACTGTGAGTATACCACCATGGTGTTTAAAATTACAGAAGGTGTTCTCCGTGTGTGTGTATGTGTGTGTGTGTGTGTGTGTGCTGAAGAACACGAGAACTAGTGTTTTAATAAGATCACTATCCAAGATATAATAGTTAAAATAAAAGGAGTTGGGGAGCTAAAAATATAAGATCTGAGAGATCAGGGAAATGTTCTTATGAAAAATACCCAATTCCCTACATAAGTTCAAATAAATGAAGCATTCCAGCAACCTGTTTTTGGTACCAAAAGCTTCTGCATTTGTTCCGTGTGTCTGGAAATGGCAGTCTTTAGCCTAAGCTGAACTGATGCATAATAATTATATTTAGCTATCAACTCATGATATTTGCTCTCAATCTATCTTAATATTTCTTGACTGTTTCTAAGTGGGACAGGTTTAATGAGACCCTACACTGAGTTCTTTACTCCTTTTTTCCTTCCCACTCTCCTCCTAACCCTACCTTGATGCTACATCCAGAGAATGGGTGACCTGTAACAGGCCAGGGTCAAAGAGGCGGGCAGTCCACTGTCTCCTGAGGTCCAAACCAGTCTCTGAGCTTCAGAGACTCAGAGCAACTAGGGAAAGTTTCCCCAAGCAGGTGGGCATCCAGCCAATGCCGACCCCAGAAGGGATAAAAGGCTCAAAGCTGACGCTTGTGTAACAAGAAGCTTTGGGACCCAAATGCAAAGAAGAGAGCCCTGATGTTCTCAGGGCCATTGTCTCTATGCAGAGTGGTCCTGGGGATTCTTTCTCTCTCTAGTTTTTTTTTTTTTTTTTCCTGAGTTTTAAATTTTTTCTGTAATGAACATACTATACTTTCATGACCTAAAACTGAAAAAGTAACAGTCTGCAACAGGGATGGGCTGGAGTGCGAGGGTCCGATACCCAGCTGCTCTGAGTGAGGCCATGGTCACGGGGTTCAGCTCCATCCAGATCTGACCTGCCATGCGGGCCATATCCTAAAGCCTAGTCCCACCCAGATACTTTCTTGATCAGAGAGGCAGCTGACCAGCCCATTTCAATGAGGCTCCTGGGACACAGCTGTTGAGCATGGGAAAACAGAAAAAGTCTTGCCTGGGTTCTGTGGACCCAAAGTTTGGGTTGCTGATGGCTTCGATTCTCACATATCAGAAGCATTGCCAGCCATTGAAGCTTAACCCCAGCCTACATTTCAAGCCTTAACTTGAGCTTCTTCCAGACCCACCTGTTCTTTTCATGCCTTGTTTACATATTTGTGCATTGCTTATGCAACTTCCTCAACTTAAAATGCCCTTTCCTTCCCCTATCCAGCCCAATAGAAAATTGGAGAACTCCTACACACCCTTCAAAGCCCAGATGGAGTACAGCCTCCTTTCAATAGCTTTCCCTGATCAATAACCCCAAGCAGTTGCAATTTCCTTCTTCTATCCTCCTCCAGGATTTCCTGTAGACTGCAATTATTTAGATGTATAATACAGTTATTTCTTTGACAGTATGTCTGCCCCACTAGATCATGTATTCCTCAATACCATAAAATGTGTCTTAATTCCTATTTCACAGGCCTGCTCATTCATTGAATCTACCCATCTCCCCAGCCAACATCCCTTGGGGCCAACTCTAAGCTTAATACTTCACATACACACAGGTGCAAGACAGTGTGGCTTCTCTGGGAACCATGTACACCTCCTCGTGACCTGGAACAAAAGGCTTGGACAACCTGTACTTGTTAGACCCAAGCAACCTTGATCCTGGCCTTGGGAAATCTTGCCTTTTAACCCAGAGACATGGAGAGAGGTGAAGTCCCTCCCATCCGGGTAACTGCTTACTCCAAGAAGCACACCAGCCACGCCCCACCTCGCCCCAACCCATTTTGGCATCTGGAGACGCAGGGAAGTAACTGACTCCAGATTTGAAGCCAAACTAGAAATCAAAACCCAAGGGTCCTGTTGCCAGTTGGTGTGATATACCAGAATTTGCTGGCCATCCGTGGGCATTTTCTAGTGAAGAAATTCGCCATGCAACCACCCTATCCTGGAAGATGCCAGAAGTCTATCAGGTCCTTGATGCTGACACTTCTTGAGGGAAATTGGTGCAAAGAAAAATTGGCCATCCTACACCCTCGAGTCTGTAAGCACTCAGATCCCTGGAGGGCTCAGGTCTGTGCTTCCTTCTTCCCACTTCCCACGGATTCCACTCCACCCGCCTCAATGGCCAGCCCGCCTTTTCTCAGCCCCAGGGCAAAAAGCAGGCCACAGGATTAATGGATCGCAGGCTTCCCCTTGGAGTAGGCAGTCTCCCTGGCTGGGTCCTCTCCAGACGGGTGTTAGGAGGCCTGGCAGCCACAGCCCTGGGGGACCTCGGATACCAGGAGCTGGCAGTGCCTTGCACTCACTCACCCCTTGTGGACTGCAGAATCCATAGATTGCTGGGTAGCACTTTCCAATCTCATGCCTTTTCTTAGATCCTTTGCCACTTGGCAACTTGCAGGCAGCTGCACAGACAGCAAGGAGCGTCTCGCTCAGCACCAGTGTCAGAGCCTGGAGCTCTGTCCTATTTTCCCTTCTTTTCCATCCCCCCGCCACCCCCCACAAGTGCTCGGATTTGCTCACTTCTCCCTCTGCCCTCCCTCCTCTGCGTGACACCCTTCTATAACTCACCTTTCAAGTTCAGGACTCTCTCGATGGGCACCCCACCCTCCGACCCAGAGATCACAAAGTAAAACTTCCCACTCTGACTGAGGTTTGAGGCCAGGCGGGAGAAGTGCATCCTCCCGCCCTGATGGGAAGAGGTGGGTGAAAAGATTAAATCATCTTCTCAGAAACATGCCGTGGACTCTCTGCTCAAGGGTTCAGCAAGCCCAAGTACCTGGGGCCTCCATGGATGCCCAGTGGGTGGGCAGTTGGTTGCCTGGAGGTCATTGAAGGGAAGTGAGGAAATGGGACCAGCTTCCCTCCTGACAGCAGCACTGAACCAGGCCCCTGCCCCACCCTCCAGACCTCACTCCCCAAATCTGGCCACCATGCCTCACAGAGCCCTTACCTAAGGGGTTCCCCCAGGTGGGGAAGGGGCATCTCTGGGCCCTCCATTCTCAGGGAATGTAGCTCTCTGGCTGTACCCAAGGGGACAAGAAATAAAGGACTGAGGTGACTTTCATCTAGATGGCTTACCTGTTTGTGGCTTTCCAAGGGTTTAATATTTCAGGGTCCCATCCTTGCATTGGGAAAATCCCCTGTAGGAGGAAATGGCAACCCACTTCAGTATTCTTACCTGGGAAATCCCATGGACAGAGGAGCCTGGCAGGCTACAGTCCAAGGGGATGCAAGAGTCAGACACGACCAAAGTGACTTAGCACATACACAGTATGTTGGGGACCAATTCTGTCAGGGAACTCTGGGGCCTGGCCTGGGAAGGCAGAAGGATCCAGGTCCAGACAGTAGCAGTGTGGCCTCATCAGAAGAGGCTAGGACCGAGGGGCTTCCCTGGTAGTCCAGTGGTTAAGACTCTGCCTTTCAGTGCAAGGGACGAAGGTTCGATTCCTGGTCAGGGAACTAAGATCCCACAGGCCACCAGCAACTAAGCCTGCACGCCACAGCTACTGAGATGGCATTTCACAGCCAGAGAGAAGCCCATGTACCACAGCTAAGACTCGATACTGCCAAAAATAAGTAAATAAAAACTTTTTTAAAAGTCAGCCACCTCTGAAGACAAAGCCTTCATTTACCTCCAAGTGTCTATTGGACCCTTAAAGCTGTCTTAGCTTGGGGTCCCCCAGAAGCAGAGCCTGAGACAAGTGTTTTAGCACAAGTAGTTTATTTTGCTGGGGACACGAGACAGCACTAATGAGGCAGGGGGTAAGACAGGAGAAGGAGGGTTCGTGGGACGCAAGTTCCACTGTGGATTCCTGGAGCACTTATACACCAATTCCCATCAGTCATTGGTTAAGAGCTGTTGCCAGGGAACTTTAACACCCCAGCACATCTGCCCTGATGCATGGGGGCTGGGGGTGAAGCAAGCTCTGCAGGCTGGTGCTGGCCCTGGGACCAGGAGAAACAGGTTGAAGGTGGAGCCAGTGAGCCAGGGCCAGGGTGCTGAGAACACCTAACACCCCTCCTGTGTGCCAAGCATCTTGAGAGCTACAAAGATGGAAAGGATACAGCCCTTGCCCTCGAGAAGCTGAAGCTTCTCTGGGTTTCTCTCCAGTCAAATGTGGAGACCAATCTCTGCCCTTCCCATGAAAGAGCTGCTGTCAGATCCATTGATTGGACAGTATCCTGGAGAATAAGTACTAAAAGCTCATGACACATGTAAGATGGGATGGGGGGCAGCTGTCAGCTTCCAGCACTGTGTTTGTTTGTTTTTTTTAATAATTTTATTTATTTATTTAGGCTGTGCTGGGTCTCCGTTGCCGCTCAGGCTTTCCTCTGGTTGTGGCGAGCAGGGGCTCCTCTGTAGTTGCGGTACTCGGGCTTCTCACCGCAGGGGCTTCTCTTGTGGCAGAGCACGGGCTCTAGGGCATGGGCTCAGTAATTGTGGCTCCCCGGCTCCAGAGCACAGGCTCAGCAGTTGTGGTGCACAGGCTGAGTTGCTCCATGGCATCTGGGATCTTCCCGGATCAGGGACCGAACCCGTGTCTCCTGCATTCGCAAGGTGGATTCTTTACCTCTGAGTCACCAGGAAAGCCCAGCACTGTGTTCTTTACTTGCCCTGAGACAAGCCCCGGTCAGAACAACAACCTGGCTGAGACAGCCTGCATCACCCTGGTCCATGAAACGAGGCTGCTGCAACTCCCTGTCGAGCCCCAGCTCTTCTTAAACATCTCACATGTCAGTTTCAAACTAGCTCAACAACACACGATGGGTTCTGAGGTGGGAGAGAGCTGGAAGGAAAGTCTCGTGTTCTATAAACCAGGAAATTCCTCCATAGGGTCCACAGAGTTGAGCTGCTTCTCTCTGATTAGGATAGTATGTGTCAGTTTGTATGCCAGCCAGCTCTGTACACACCCTTCATGCACACACATGCACATTTACACACACATATGCACACATCAAGCACCAGAGTCTAAGAAAGAGGGGAGACTGTCTTATATCCCGAGCATTTAAGGGTCCAACTTAGCAATTTCCCACCTCCTCCTCCCCTCCCACCGCTAAGAGGATGCTGAGGGTTGGGTTCCGCATTTCCAGAGGATGCTGATAAAGAAAGGAGTTGCGGTCCCAAGGCCACCAGGTCCCTGTGACTTAGAAGGGCCCAGGACACCCTCCCAAGCGCCTCTGGTGCTCCCATCCTGAAATCCCAGAAAACCCACCCCGGACTTCTCAGTGTTATTGAGGATTAGCAATCCAACTGTTTTCATGCTGTGTGTAATTTCTGTCATGATTTCCTTTTAAAGAATCAGCATTCAGACAAGTTCCTTTTGAAAATGTCCACCTGTCTTAGCTGTAGTTAGGGAAAGGAAGTTCTGTCTGCGCCAGTCTTAAAGAGGAGCAGCACACCTCGGGGCCAAGAGTGGGGTAGTGGGGAATGGAAGGGAGCCCCTCCCCTCCCAAGGCTCTCCTGCCAAAGCTCCGCTCTGCTCAGACTCGACAGGTGTGGGGTCTGGTCCTCAAGTGCTGAGCTTGTTGCCACTCTCAGGGTACTTCCCTCAGCCCCGCCTCCTCTGAATAATAGATCTCCCTCTTCTCTTCAAAATTCCCCTGAGTCTCCTGCATCTCCAGAGCTTTCCAGCTGTCTAAGGTGACTTTCCAGCTGTCTAAGTTGACACTGCAGGCCACGATGATGCTTTAGGAGAGTTCATGTCTCCACACGGGACGGGGGTGGTGCCGAGGGGATGCATAATCATTGCCACAGGAGCCCCAGTCCTCCAGGTCATGGTGTTCAGTCACTCAGTCAAGTCCGATTCTTTGCGACCCCACGGACTGCAGCACTCCAGGCCTCCCTGTCCTCCACTAGCCGGGTAACATCTGTATACATTAATAATGGTCTTCCTGGGACTTCCCTGGTGGTCCAGTGGTTAAGACTCCACGCTTCCAATGCAGTTCAGTCCCTGGTCAGGGAACAAGGATCCTGCATGCCACAGGGGTACGGCCAAAAAAATATACATAATGGTGGGTGGCTCAGATGGTGAAGAATCTGCCTGCATTGTGGGAGAACTGGGTTCAGTCTCTAGGTTAGGAAGATCCCCTGGAGAAGGAAATGGCTACCAACTCCAGCATCCTTACCTGAAGAATCCCGTAGTCAGAGGAGTCTGGCAGGCAAAAGTCCACAGGGTCGCAAAGAGTTAGACACGACTGAGCAACTAAGCCTTTCACTGTTCCCAAAAACACCTCCTACAGAAGGAATGGGATTGTCACGGTGTCTTAGAAGAAGTATTGTGGGTCCAAGGTCAACAGGTCTGAGGCTCCCTCCTCCTAGAACATTCTGGCATTCGCTCACTCACCACTCGTGTGGTGGGGGCCCTGTGTGAGCTCTTCTGGGGACTCAACTTGCTCACCCTTGGATCTGGTTTGCTAAGACCCCCACCAGGTGTTAGTTCTGTGGTAGAAACTTTAAGCCCCCGAGGACAGAGCAGTGAGGGAAGGGGATGGCCAAAGGGGAGCTTAGCCAATTCCCAACCCAACTTGAGTAAATAGCAGCCGAGCTGACCACACTCAGGGGCCCTCCTGCTGCCTGGTCCTCTCTCTGAACTTTCCACGGTGCTTTTCCTGCCAACAAGGATCAGCATCTGTCCCAGGACAGGGTCCAGGGAGACCCTCTAGGTTCTCAGGCCATCAGTGCCGTCTGCTCATGGCCCCTGGCAGCTGCCTCGGCCGATCTCAAGGGCAGTGGGCAGGGGAAGGCAGGCAGGAAGGGCCGCCAGAGTTACTAAGGGTTTGCATGTGTCCTTGCCAAGCTGGCCCCGGCCGATGAGAAAAAGACTCCCCAGAGTGAAAGGGAGGGGACGGAGAACCTCCCCACCCTCCTGGAGGCTGCGATCAGACTTTCCACACTGCTCTGACCCCACAGGCCCAGGGCCCACCTCGCCCTCGCCCCCTCCCAGTGCTTACACCAGGAGAGAGGCCTGTTTATCACTCTGGGTGGGACCCAAGCCTGTGGGGAATTGAAAAGAAACGGCCGGCCTAGGTTGCTATTGTTTTGTTTAAACAAACCACTGGCCGGGCTGACTTGGGAAGGAATGAGGGGAAGGCTGGGAGCGAGGGGGAGGCTAGGCTGGGCTGGGCTTCCCTGGCCTCAGCACCCACCCCTCAGTCCTACTAGAGAGACCAGGGAGCTATTTGGAGAGAGCGACTGGAAGGCCTCAGGTCCTCCCCGCCTCTCCTGGGAGAGAGAAGGGTATCCAGGGGAGGGGCCTCCGCTTCCCCCACACATCCAGCCATCCCAGCACCTCAGCTGCTGGCCACAAGAGGGTCTCAAGCCAGCCCTGGATAAGGCCTGGCCTGATACTGGGGGAGAGGGGGTAAGCAGAACTTGGGTCCATCTGAGGGGCTGAATTAGAAGGCTACCTGGACGCTACTGAGCAAACAAGATGGGGTGAGGGGGAGGGCAAGGACGTCAAAAGACATCAGGAAACAGTGGGAGGGGGGCTCAATGTGGGGCTCCATCTTTCTGCAGTCTCCTGCCCCTTCTTCCTACCATAGGTGACCTAGCTGGACATGGAGGAGCAGTGGGCGGGGAGGGAGGGCACACACTTGGGCAAACGGCAGCCTAGAGGGGAGAACAGGACGGACATGGAAGGTCTGGAATGGGGGAATGGGGCTTGAGTTTCGTCAAAAGGAAACCACGCTGAGGTTTAGGTCACTCAGACTCTGAGAAGCTCCGCAGAGACCTGAGAAGAATATTGCTGCTCCCCGGCCCCCACCCCCCCACCTCCTCTCACGGGTAAGGAGCAGGGCTGGGTGGAGAGGCGGCCGGGGCACAGTTAGGTGTTGGCAGAACCAGTGAAGAGCCGCACTAATCACCATCATTAAGGCTATAAAACCCCACACCTAGGGGCCGCAGGACTCCCTGGCATGGCCCGGGGCCCCGAGCCGGGCACAGACCCAGGGGCCCAGCTCCGGCGCCTTTCATCTGAGCACCTCCCGGCCCTGCACAAACAGTAATTAGTGCCCGCCCGGGATCACCTCATTATCTCACAGACACTGAGGGGAGAGGAGGGGGAGGGAAAGGGGGAGGGACGGGGACACTGAGGCTGCCCCAGCCACCCAGCATGGTGGACCGAGTCCCCTCGAGCCTCAGAATCAGGCGGTCCAGCCTCCTCCAGCCCTCCCTTGCCCTGCTGGCTGCTCAGGCAGCCGTTGGCCGAGTATTCCGAAGGTCCCAAAGAGAGCCCGAGAGGATGGGCAAGCAGTGAGCATGGTCAGCCCAGGCACTCGATCTGACTGAACCCACAGACCGAGAGGTGCATCCTGGGCTCAGCCTGGGGGCACGGAGGGTGAGGGGGGATGTCTCTTCCAGAAGGGTCCTCTCAAGCTCTCCATAGATCAAGGGGTCTGTGCCTCGCCAGCAGGTCATCCCCAACAATGTCTGGATCTGTCTCTCCCAGACCCCCTGAGGCACCATTCTAAACCCCACAGCCTGTCCCAGCAGCATCCCCCAGGACAACCAGACCGCTTCCTCCTTTCCCATCCTGCTCTCTCAGAGAGAAAGCGAGAACTCAGTAGAGCCCACTGGGACTGAGTGGATGGTGTGGCCTTCCGCTGCCCTGGGAGTAACCCTTGCCCATGCCTGTCTCTTATTTTCAGGGCACCGACATGAAGATAGGGAAGATTCAGGGCCAGGAGTTATCGCGTGAGTGACACCCTGCAGGGCCCCTCCCCCCAGCCAGGGCAATGACAAGCATCGTAGCAATACAGCTTCACGGTGTGGGAAGCACTGATCCCCGAGTTCACTTGGACGTTCTGATTTAATCTTCACAATTGTCCTTTAAGGTCACTGCCATCAACA
Source organism: Cervus canadensis (assembly GCF_019320065.1). Classification (NCBI taxonomy): domain Eukaryota; kingdom Metazoa; phylum Chordata; class Mammalia; order Artiodactyla; family Cervidae; genus Cervus; species Cervus canadensis. The sequence goes on along the minus strand of NC_057415.1, from coordinate 3,038,607 downwards.
TCTCCTTTATAAAGAGGAGGAAACTGGCATAGACCCACCTGCCCCATATCACACAAGCAGTGAGAGATGGAGCCCACATTAACTTACAGGGCTCTGCTGAGACAGAACCCGGAATCAGAACTGTCCCCCAGATGGGCTTGGTCCCCTCCCTGCTCTCTCCCAGCCCTTCTGTGTAGCTGCATGGACCATCCTTTTCTCCAATCCCCTCTTCTTCCCACCCCCATCCTCACCACCAGCTCCCCCCCTCCTTTCCCTCTGGGATCCACCCAAGCAAGGACAGGCCCACCACTCAGCTTGAAGCAACTGCTCCAGGGGTGAGCTGGCCTCTGGCAAAGGGTTGAGCAAGGAAAAAACCAACTGAGTTTCATGGTTTGGTGAAGCAACACAGACTCGGGCACCAGACAGGCCTGGACTCAAAGCCCAGCTCCACCACCGACTGTCAGCCTGACTTCATCACTCAGAGCCCCAGTTTCCTCATCGAGATAATGGCCATAATACCCGCCTTCCCGAGTCGTGATGAGGATTCCGGGGATGTGACAACCCACTCCAGTATTCCTGCCTGGAGATTCCCATGGACAGAGGAACCTGGCGGGCTACAGTCTACGGGGTCGCAGAGTCGGACACAATTGAGCGACTAACACTCGTGACTAAGTAACATGGGAGAGCACCTAGCTGGGGCCTGGCCCCAAGATGCAGCTCAACAAATGTGTCCATTCCCTTCCTCCTCATGCCTCTCAGCTCCACTTTTGGAGGGAGAGTTTCTTCAGGAACACCCTAGTGAGAAGCGCTTCCATCTCCATCTCCCCCTAGGACAAATTCCCAGCTGAACGGAACCACTGAGATCAATCACTGGTCAGTAATATTTGTTTAAGAAAAAAAAATGTCAATTTACCCACATGCACACACTGGCAGAGACCCTCCAAAATAGCCTGGGCACACATGCCCACCAGTTCCTGTAAAATCTGCATCCACCCCAGTGTAGACCCTGGTTCACACAACTTACATGACTTCCGCCAGACCCTGGGTTCACACACACACACACACACACACACACACACACACATCTGCTCTGCAATGTAAAAATCCAGGGAGGAATGAATAGTCAGGAATTCCCCTGGCTGTGAGCGCACCAGAGGCCGGAAGTGCACCATGAGGAATGCCCCCACCACTCCGAGAAGCAAGTGATTCTTGTCTAATTGATGATCAGGAGAGGGAGGTGCCATCATGTACCAATGCTCCATCCCACCAGCAGCATCCTTGCAAATACTCCATCTCCACCCACCCCTCAGAAGATTCTCTGTTCCTTGGAAAGAAAGATGAAGGGAGCAGAGGGGCGGGAAAAGAGGCACCACACTCTTGGAAGGAGGCCCAGCTGGAACAGTCTGCAGAAGTCCGACCCGCAAAACCCCTGGGGCCCTGCATAAACTTAGGGGAAGGATGAGAGATGTCCCCACTCCACATCTCCCCCTCAACAAAGAGTGCCTCCCTCACAAAGAGTAAAAGGAGGGGAGATGGGCACTCTCCTCCGGAAGAGCCTGAGTCAGCTCCCGGTGCCCCAAGCACCCAGATCCTACAGCTTCCATGATCAAACCTTTGAACCGAGTCCCACCCACCCCCGTAACCACTTCCAGATCCTCCGGATCCAGCCAAGAAATTGGCTTCTTTGGGGATTGAGTTCATAAGGAAATGCTGAGAAAATAAATAAAAATCCCCTGCCAAACACACTCGCAGAGGAAGATGGGGTTTCTCTTGAGGCAGGAAATCTATCAGGATAGACCAAAGCGGAAAAGGGACAACACCAACACCCACTGGTCCGGAAAGGCCCAAGAGTCCAGCCAGCACCCAAGACCTTCAACCTGCCCACACCTCCCCCTCCCCCCACCACCCCAAATAATGCGCTTCTTAAATGAAGTGACTGAAGACGAGATTCTGCCCAAGATAAAGCCTGGTGGTCTGCAGTATGTGGACACCCCCACCACCACAGTTGGGACCCCAGGAGGGTCAGCGAGGACCATGGAAAGGACCAAGACTGACCCTTTGCCCCCTGCCCAGAGCAGCCAGGAGCCCCTGTGTACTGGGGCACGTGGAGCCCACCCTCTCTCCTTTTTCTTCCCATAGCCTACCAGCCTCCCTCCCCACCAGCACACAGCGGCTTACATCGCTACCAGTTCTTTGTCTATCTTCAGGAAGGAAGGACCATCTCTCTCTCTCCCAAAGAAAACAAAACTCGAGGTAAGACCTTCCCATTCTCCAAAACTGGGGTGAATCCTGGGGTGGAAGTGAATGGTTTGAGTATTTGTGGGCAAGTTGGGGCCTTAACTCTATCCGTGAGCCTCAGAGTGTTAGTCGCTCAGTCATGTCTGACTCTTTGCAACTCCATGAACTACAACCTGCCAGTCTCCTCTGTCCATGAGATTCTCCAGGCAAGAATACTGGAGTGGGTTGCCATTCCCTTCTCCAGGGGCTCTTCCCGGCCCAGGGATCGAGCCCAGGTCTCCTGACTTGCAGGCAGGTTCTTTACCGTCTGAGCCCCCAGGGAAGTCCGTGAACCTTGGAGACCAGAGTCAAGGGGTGTGGTGTCTCTTGAGAATAAACCGGGATGAGTGTCCTAAAAGAGATGTTGACATCAGACATGGTCTCCCCCAGAATCCATTTCCATCATCTCTGATGGAGGCTTTAGTTGGGTAGGTGGGTCTATAAGGCAGGATCCCAAAGGGGGTAACTAGAGTCAAAGAAAGATGCATCTCCCCCAGTAGCTTCAAATGGCATGTGCGGGCAGCTACCCCACAGCACTTCTGCATATAATTATGCCCGGTAATTGAGTCTGATCTGGGCAAGAGGGCCCTGGAATGCCATCCTGCCGGTCTGTCTTCATCGGTCTTTAATTGCTCTGCTGTCTCAGTGGTGGGGCAGAGACATCCCTGGCCATGCCCCCTCTTTGGCTTCTCCGAGCAGCCCTCCCAGCACTCTCCAGAGGACCTGAAGCCCGCAGACCCCCAGGGGTTAGCCCAGCCTGCCTGGCCTTGGTCCTCCCACCACCAGGGCTGAGGCCCTGAAGGGGCTGCTGAGATGTGACATCACAGGCGACTCACCTGACCCTGTGAGGGCCACACCCCCTTTCTGAGCCTAAGATTTCTCTTCAGGAATGTGCGAAATAATGTGATCCCTGCACGCTGTATGGCTCACACCCCGTTTTCGGGAAGGGAAGAGAATGCCAACTTGGGAGGACAAAGGGCACAGCCCCCAGGCTGACAGAAGGGTGAGTGGGTGGGTGGGTGTCGTCAGCCATTTCCTCTCACCCAGTGATCCAACCCACTGGGAAGCCAGAGAAGGTATTGTCACAAGCCTCCTGCCTCGGGCCTCAGAGGAGAGGAGGGGCGTGTGGAGCCCTTCAGATGTGCCGAGCAGGGTCCGCCAATCACGGGCGGCTCCAGGCCGCCCTGGAAGTGGAGCTGGCACAACCTTTCCACCGGTGAACCTTCCCCGGGCGCCCCCAGCGCCTCACCAATCTGTAAATCTGTTCAAACAGCTTTGCCAGAGACACAGTTTCAAGTTTGGATACAAAGAGAGAAGGGAAAGAAAAAATAAAGAAAAATGTTTCTTCCCCGGGCCAAGATGAGTTTCTCCAGTTCCTAGGTCCCTGTCTCACCACGAAGCCCCTCCCCCCGTCCCAGTACTGCGATTTTCCAGGGGGCCTGGAAACCAACACCTCAGCCTACAGCGTTTATGCGACATGGGAGTCGAATAAAGTAACACAGTGCCTTCGAGGTCCACGTTAAACACCAGGGTCTCGGGGCCGGTGCCTGGACAGGACAATGTTCAGACAGTCCCCTGAAGGGGCCTCCAGTGGACCAAGCGCTCTTCCAGGGTGAGAGAGGGATGGAGGCAGGAGGAGCATTAGGTGATGCCCAGAGGAGCTGCGAAAGGGGCAAAGGAGGAGGAGAGGTGCGCACCAGAGACCTTTGCCACCCCTTATACAGCTTGTCCTCCAGAGCCATCGGTGCCTTTCCTATGACAGCAGCAGCAGGCAATGAAACTGCAAGCCCATCGGGTCTGAAACTCATTATTCGTCCCCTTTGGATCTTTGCCAAAGCCACGGTTTTTGTGCACCCCCACCGACACCCCCCTTCCATCTCCATGAAAACTTTGGAACCGGACTTGCCACCGGGCAGAGTCTCTTTGGCTTCCACATGCTGTTCTGTTTGCTGCCAGCAGTGGAGACGGTAAAGTTATTCTGGCAGATGAAAGTTCCCAGGTTCCAGTCCCACCTTGTGATGTCTTCCACGTGCCCCGTGCTAAAGGCTTTGGAGGGAACACGATCCAGGTTACAGGGAAAGTTCCCTGCCCTCAAGGGGCTTACAATCTCCTTTGGAAACACTCAAATAACAATGCAGAGCAGCGTATAATTAAGCACTTAATTGTGTGTTTCTGGCTTGAAGGACAACCGGAGCTCCAGTGGACTTAGAAACAGTCCTGTCCCCTTCCAGGTTCCCTTTCCCTCCAGGACGACACACCTTCTTCATCTGGGAAGAGTGAAAAGTATTTTACTGCAGGGTGAGGAAACACTGATTTCTAGTCTCTACCTAGTGATTTGACTTCTCAGGAAGTCAGCTAATGTCTCTGGGCCTCGATTTCCTCATCTAGAAAACAAAGGGTTGGATCTTCAAATCCACAATGTCCTGAGGCCGCTTGGAGGAGGCCAAGTGTAGGCCAGCCCTGGAGAAGGAAGAGATTTGAATCCTTGAGTGAAGGGGAAAAGGGTGCTCTGGACTGGGGAAACCACAGAGGCAAAGCTTATTTTTTAAAGTCAGAAGGGCCTCCCTGGTGGTCCAGTGGTTGGGAATCCACTTGCCAGTGTGGACACGGGTTTGATCCCTGGTCCGGGAATATCCCACATACCGTGGAACAGCTAACCCGGGAGCCACAGCTACTGAAACCCGTGTGCCCTAGAGCAACACGATGCTGGATCTTCTTGTACTCTGCAACAAGAGAAGCCGCCACAATGAGAAGCCTGAGCTCCCCACAACTCCCCACAGCTAGAGAAAAGCCCGAGCTGCAACGAAGACCCAGCACAGCCAAAAATAAATAAATAATTTTTTTTTTTTTAATATAAAAAGTGAGGAGGCCCCCTGTGATGGTGATGAAAGGAGAAAGTGGTCTCCAAAGCCCAGCACAGACATGACTTGGGTGGGGGCCATAGAGAACTGCTGGAGATTGCCCATGGGAAGAGTAACAGACAGAAGTCACTCTTCAGAGAAGACTGCGCCGGCGCGGTGGGCAGCACAGACTTGAATGAAAGGACAGGAGGCCACTGGGGGCCTAGAGGTGTGTGGCGTGGAGAAGCCCAGGGCTGACTGCAAAAGCAGAAGCCGCCTGTGTGCATTTCCCAAGGCCGGGCAGTCTCTGAAACATTTGTACAGTGCCGGGGGGGTCTCTGGGCACCCCAAGCTGGACCAGCCCTCAGGAGTCCAGGACAAGGGGCCTTGCCCATGAGCACAGGCCCTGGGGCTTACTTTGATCTAGTTTTCTTTCCATGGAGGGAGTTGAGGAGTCCCAGGGTATGTGTGCCATGGTCAACCCTGGTTAAGTGACCCCTGGATGAACAGACAGGAACAGCATCCAGAGGCTGGAGGGGAGGGGTCAGTATGCAAGAGCCCATGTAGAAGGGCATCCACAGGGGATGGTTAACTTGACTCAGTCCTTTGGGGTTGCCTCTCACGCTGGGACTTAGCTGTGAATGACAAGATTCAATGAGAAGAAAGCATGAGATTATTCTCCTTGAACTTATATGACTATTTTGGGGGTCAGGATTGGTGGAGGAGGTGGCATTGTTCAGGGTCAGGGGCCCCAACCCTCTCCAGGATTCCTCTTTGTCTTGTGACCCCAGGATGACATATGAGGGGTCAGCAGATGGGAAATCTCAACATCCAAATGCCTGCTGTCCAACCTTGGACAAGCCACCTCACCTCCCTGGGCCTCAGTATCTCCATTATCAAGACAAGGGATTGGTCTAGCTGGTCTACCCCTGAATGACCCTCAACAGATTTGCTGCTGGCTCACGGAACTCTCCCACCTGCCAGTTTCACCAGACAAATCTGGGCACGACTCGCCCCGCCAGTCCCATGGCTTCTGGACAGAGGCCTTTTATCAGATCCAGGGCCACCGGGGCCGCTGCTGGAAGAGGATCCAGGCCCACCTCGCTTCTAGTGTGTGAAGTCCTGCCTTTCCACAGCTCCCTCCTCCACGTGCCACTGTCCACATCATGATTCAGCAGTGCCTTCTGAGTCCACGCAGGCGACGCCCAGTGTCCAGAGTGTTCGAGGCCCCATTCTGGGTGCTGTGGGTACAGGAGTACACCCCTGCTGCTGCAGATGTGTGGAGTCGCCCGGCGAACCTCTGAAGACACTAGGAGCTCACAGAGAGGGCAACGGTCACATCGCTTGATCATGTTGTTGTTCTTGTTCTTGTTCTTGTTGTTCATTCGCTGAGTCACGTCCGACACTTTCACGACCCCATAGACACAGCCCGCCAGGCTCCTCCATCCCCAGGGTTCTCCAGGCAAGACTACTGGAGTGGGTTGCCATTTGACCACACCCTAAATGGAAGAGAACGCTGAGGTTGATAGAGCCTGAACTGGTGCCCTCTGACGAGGGCTGACCCAGTTTCACTGACATTTGTCCCAAAGGCCACACTTCACCTTCTCAGATTTGGAACTGGCGTTATCTTGGGTCTATAAGACACAGGACTTGCCCCTTGGCCTCCCAGTCTAACTCCCCTCCCCCAGGTCTAATCTTCATCCCCCCCCCTCCCCATCTTCCTCACCCAAAGCCTAGATTCCGGTCTCTGGGCTCATCTGGGTTTCATGATGGTTTCTCTGCACATGGTCCTCATGGCAGCCTTGGATTTGGCCCTGGACTTCCAGGTACTAGAGGAACCAACCGAATGCTTTGAGGGGCCTTGTCTGCAGACGGCCCACATTCGATACCTTGTTTCACACCGTCTTGGACCACAGGCTGCCAGAGCACCCATTAACCCCCGCTTCTTCACTCATGTCCACCTGCCCACCAGCTCACCTAGCAATGGATTTGCCTCTGCATGCCAATCTGGGCAGAACATCTCCCCCCACAGCAGGACCACCTTTAAACCAGGACACCAGTCCACGGCGCCTCTCAAAGTCCCCCAAGGGCCTGCCTTCCCTCAGTCAGTGAGAAGGCCACCCCTGTCAGTGCCACCCCTGCCATCTTCTGCTCCTATTGCACGCTCACGTGCTCACAAAACACCTAGTTGTATGTCCTCAGTCACCTGCTTTTCTCTCTTCTGCATTTTTTACATTTTCCTCTTGCCGGCTCCCACTTCCACCACTCCTGAGAGCCCCTTGGACTGCAAAGATCAAACAAGTCAATAATAAAGGAAATCAACCTGAATATTAATTGGAAGGACTGTTGCTGAAGCTCCAATACTTGGGGCCACCTGATGCAAAGAGTTGATTCATTGGGGAAAAAAAAAAAAAACCCAATGCCAGGAAAGATCGAAGGCAAAAGGAGAAGGGGGCAACTGAGGATGAGATGATTGGATGGCATCACCAAGTCAATGGGCATGAATTTGAGCAAACTCCAGAAGACAGCGGAGAACAGGGAAGTCTGGTGTGCTGCAGGCCATGGGGTCACAAAGAGTCAGACACGACTGAGCAACTGGACAGTAACAACTCCCACTACAAGACTCTCTAGTCTCTTCCTTGAAGAAAGAGCTCAGGTCTGTCTTATGTTCCCTTTTTGCTGCCTGTCCCTGGGTGCAGCCCTCTGTGGACTTTGAATCAATGAGTGTGTTTGCTCAGGAGACACACCCACGGATAACCATTCACACACACACACACACACACACACACACAGGGATCTGCACATTCTCACACCCCCACGCTCACAAACACACCTCACGTTCAACTTCCTTTAACACCTGCTAAGACAGCCGCTTCTGTGAGCGCTGTGCCCACAAATGACCATCTCGGTGTCCACACCCACCCTGTCCCCGCCGCTCTGTCAGCCTGCCATGCCCCTCCCCCACCACCCAACCATGTGGGGTGGGCAACACAGTGACCACCATGCCCCCGACCAACCCCAGGGCAGAGGAGGAAATCAGGGCCCAGAATGGTGAGTGGCTCGCGTGACTAAGAGTCTGCAGTTCACAGCAAGATCATTTTCTTCTGCTTTCTGGGCCAAGAGTCTTGGCAACAGTTCACCCACATTCCGTCTCCCCCGACCCAGACCACCAGACTTCTGGGCCCTGGTGTGGGGTCTGAGAGGGAGCAAAGCCATCCATTGCCCTGGGTGTCCTTGGTGATGCCCCCACACAACCCTCCTCTGGAGGAAGGCTGCGACCCGGCACCACGTGGAGACTTCAGCTCTAGGAGCTGTGGTCTATGCCGGGTCACCCCTCAGGCACCTTGCCCAGGGGTGCCACAAGCCGGCCTCACACGCCTCGGGGTGAGCCGGGGAATCCCCTCTGCCACAGCTGGCTCCTCGAGCCTCTCCAAGGCCACGCATGGGCCCAGAACCATGCCATGGCACCAGGGGGACTGACAGGCCATGCCAGGCTGGGTCTGCCTGACCACGGGAGCCCGGGGCACCTGCAGGGAGACCTCCCCTTGCAGAACAGGGTGGGAGGAGCAGAGGAGGGTCCCTGGGCTCCAGACCAGACAGCCAGAATCTTGCCCCCCAGCAGCACAGGCGGCTGAATGGAGCCGCCTCTGGGCGAGCCACCCACCCACAGGGGTCAGAGAGGAGGGACGGGCAGAGACTTGCCACACCGTGGCGTTGAAGTCTTGCCTGTGGCATCTGAAGGCCCGTGGAGCTCTGTGGGTGAGTGAGGTAAGGGCGCTGTGGGGAAATGTTTGAAAGCCCAGGGCCAAGGGCACAAAGGCAACGTCCGCAGTGGGCAGCATCCATGGTGAGGGCCCAAGCTGGCAGGGGATCCACCAGGCCCGGTGGCAGCGAGAGGAGACCCAGTGCAAGCCAAGCAGCAGCGAAGGGCGTGCTGCCTGGGGAGCAGCCCAAACGCAGAGACAGACACAGACGCACACAACCCACTGCAAAACAGCCCTCCCCGCCCCCCATGACCTCCCATGGTGGTTCACCTGGCCAGGCCCCAGGAGCCCGGGGGCCCAGCCCCTGAGTCACTGTGTGGGCTTGTGTCAGGCAGCCCTCTTCTGCCTCCAAAGGGCCCTACCCACCTGGCAGAGCGGGTAGGACTGGGGGCCTGGCAGCGGCCCAGGTGAGGCCATGCTGGGCAACTCTCAGACAGGCGCCCTGGCTTGGAACCGCCTGCCACCGCCACAGGCCCCAGGCACCCTCTTCCAGAACACACCCCAGTCAAGCCCAGCGTCAGCCGTCCCAAGCTGTACTGAACAGATCATCCGGAAACCGCAGATAATCCCCAACTTTCACCCAGAACTCCAGTCAGCCATCCATCACCATAGTGCCCCTGTAATTGATAACTGGGGGCTCAGTGGACAGTTTGGAGTCTCCCCTCTTCTCAGTCCCTTACCCACACCTACCCCCCACCCCCAAATGCACAATGGAGGGAGGAGCCCGGTGATCCACTTACTGGATAATTAGGAATTGCACTTTCGCTCGCCAACTCTCAGGGGTTCTCCTCTCCCCCTTGGAAAAGTCCCCTGACATCCCCACCCTCTCACTCCCGCCAAAGTCACAGCAGTCCCCTCTGCCCTGAGCCTCTCAAGTCAGCAGGATCAGCTACTCAGCAAATATTCTCTAGGAGTAATTGGATGTGATGGAACGAGGGCTTTTCAGCTCCCGAGTGGAAGTCTCTGGATGTCATTTAACGGCACAAAAAAATAAAAGGCTCAGGCCTCCCGCCCACCACCGCCAGGACATCATTAATCTCATCAGAAAGGCATCAGCGCTCCCCTCACGGCAGCCAGCCCCACGCAGAGCCAGACAAATTACAGACCTAAGCTGGGCACTCAGTGGGACGCTTATTAGGCTGGTGTTCAATTTTTGTCTTTCCTTCAGGGCCACTGTCCCCTGACAGGAAAGCACTTGTGTCCCTGAGCAGAGGGAGGGCAGCCGGAGGCTGGGGAATAGGGTGGCTGCCTCAGTTAGACACAGCTCACCAGCCTGGGGTGACGGGGCGTCTCTGAGCCAGGCACCACGAGGCCACGAGTCCCAGCAGAGGCTGGGGGGGGCCCATGCCAAGGTTTAGAGCCCTGTCCCTTTCCCCAGCCAACCTGAATGGGGCGCTCCCTCCCAGAGAGAGGGGGACACCTGAGGGTCCACTGAGACCCAAATGGCGAGGCAGGTGGGAGCAAGGACACAGAGGAGCGCCGATCCTGCCGTAGGGAAGTCTGAAGAGCGAGTCTGGCGGAGAGACTCCGGGCCCGCTGGGGGGATAGACACGCGTCTCCTGGGGCTGCACACTATGCAGTGGAGAGGCCATCCCACGAAGGCCTAGCTTGTTACTAGTCCAGTGGGTTTTTGTTTGTTAGTTTTTGTTTCATTTTTTAAAGCAGTTTCTTTTCTTTCTTTTAAATTTTGGCTGTGCTGAGTCTTCCTGCCACATGTGGGCTTTCTCTGCTTGTGGCACCTGGGCTCAGAAGTTGTGGCATGGGCTTAGTTGCCCCTCCGCACACGGGATCCTCGTTCCCCGACCAGGGATGGCACCTGAGACCCCCTGAGTTGGAAGGTGGATTCCTAACTGCTGGGCCAACAGGAAAGGCCCTAATACAGGGTTGATCATCCTATATCATAAAGTTGTCAAGGGCAGCAGTGCGGCCTGGATCAAGTAACCCTCCACCACTCCTGGCAGCCCCCAGAAGCAGCTGTCAGTGTTGGGGGGGCCTGGATCCCAGGGTCTGAGATTCCCTTCAGCTCAGAGCTTCTGAATTGCAGCCCAGGTGCTGTCTGCCCTGTTCTCCCAAACCCTGGTGGGTGGGTGTTTCTGAACTAGTGTAGCATCACTTTCTCAGTCTCTTGCATGAGTGCTCACTCAGTCGTGTCCAGCTCTTTGTGACCCCATGTATCACAGCCCACCGGGCTCCTCTGTCCATGGGATTTCCCAGGCAAGAAAACTGGAGTGGGTTGCCATTTTCTTCTCCAGGGGTTCTTCCCAACCCAGGGATCAAACCCAGGTCTCCTGCATTGGCAGGCAGATGCTTTACTACTGAACCACCTGCCTCTTAAACCCTGACAGGCTAGATGGTGGCGGGGGTGGGGGAGTGTCCATTCCATGTGATGAACCACTCCCAAGCAGTGGTAAGCCAGCCCCACAGATCTGGAAAGCTGGGGGTGAAGAGATGGACTGTCAAAACCTCCCTCAGGGCCATTCCTGAACATTCCAGTCTTGCCATCCCGAAGACTCAAATTCATAGGATGAGTCTCTGAAGCTTGGAGCTTGTCTCCCGTTTGTTGAAGACAAGGGTCACTCACCCCCTCCCAGTGTTTGGTAGAGAGGCTCAGAACACCCTCTCCCCATGGCTTTAGATGAGATGACCTAGCTCTCCCCGCTCCCCACCTCCCAGCCCAGGTCTGGAACATCTCTAAGGTCTGTTACATCTCTAAGGTCTGTTACTGTTGAGTTGGTAAGTCGATAAAGTTGTGTCCGACTCTTTCTGAACCCGTCAGGCTCCTCTGTCCATGGAATACTCCAGACAAGAATACTGGAGTGGATTGCTATTCCCTTCTTCAAGGGATCTTCCCAACCCAGGGATCAAACCAGGGTCTCCTGCATCGGCAGGCAGATTCTTTACCACTGAGCCAGCAGGGAAGCCCAACATTTAACATATCTCATCGCACCACCCAATGAGTGAGCAAACGGCCTGTGTGTGTGGTTTTGCTGGATGAGAACAGCTGCCCCCTAGGGTTGTGCAAGGAACACCCTGCACGTCCTCGGCCACAGCCCCGTCCTGAGGAGACCAGGAACCCCTGTGTTCCAGCCGTTGGTTCAGGAGCCGCCCTCCTCCCATCTCCCTGCAGCCGGAGGCCTCGTGCCACAGAGACCTGAGAAGTGCAGTGGCCAGTCCTGTCGGCTCCCCAGGCACAGCTGGTCCAGGGTGGGTCCGGGCACAAGGGGCGTGGCCTGAGCAAGCCGGCTGCCCGCCCCTCCCTGCAGGGCAGCCCTCCAGAGCTACTACCACGCAGGATGGGGCTTTCCTCCGGCGTGGCGACCACAGAAGCCACAGCCTCCCAGCTCCTCACACAGCCCAGAGGGCCTGACTCACCCCTCTTCCTTCTAGAACTTGCACAGGGTCAGTTCCTCTCGCCTTCTGTGGCAGGAAACGGAGGTGTAAGGAGTCATGGCCAAGCCAGGGGAGGAGGCCGCCAGGGCTAGCAGCCGGGCACTGGGTGCCTCTGCCGAGGGATGCGGCTGGTTTGAGAAGCTGCCCAAGAAACCCGAAACCCCAGGGATGTCGGCAATGGGACCTGGAAGGCGCACCCCCGCCCCAAGCTCCATCAAGAGAGCAGACTGCTGGGAGAGCTGAGCAAGGCCTCCCTGGGTGCAAGGGGATTTCTTTCTGCCAACTTGCCCTGATCTTGTGACGAGTTTCAATTCCTTCCCTGCCACAGGTTTCCTTCCTCCGTGCTCTGTGGGGAAGGTCCCCTTGCCTCCGTGCCAGCCACACACCAGTTCACCCATGACCCTTTCCCTGGCGCTGGCACACACATACACACACGTGCAAGCTTGCATGCACACGTACATGCACACACACCCCTTCCCAGGGCCGTGATACTACAGTTCTTTTCCAGCCAGCCCAGCTCCCTGGGAGCAGAGGCCACAGACAGGCGAGCACCTGCTCTCTCCTCACTCCCTCCCTCCCATCCTAGTGGAAAGCATCCCCCCACCACCCCCCCCAACCCCCATCAGTGGGGTCTTCATCTCAGGCCACTGGCCCCCCCCAAGAGAAGTCCTGAAACACCTGTTTTCTAGCCCTCAAAGGCCCAATTTGAATGCACACAGAGCCAGATAAGACTTGAGGGAACCTGTGGTGGCCCTTTTCCTGAAGTGTGTGTGTTAGTTACTCAGTCATGTCCAAGTCTTTGCAAACCTCTGTCCATGGGATTCTCCAGGCAAGAATACTGGAGTGGGTTGCCATTCCCTTCTCCAAGGGATCTTCCTGACCCAGGGATTAAATCCAGGTCTCCTGCATCGGCACACGGATTCTTCACCATCTAAGCCACCAGGGAAGTCCTCCTTTCCCCCATCCATTCCCCTAAAAGCCTTTTCACCAATCTGGTCCTATGACCCCATCATTCCATCTGTGCTTTGAGAATAAAAACAGTTTTCTCCCCTTGTGGGGTTTCCTTAGTAGCTCAGTCAGTAAAGACTCCACCTGCAATGTAGGAGACCCCGGTTTGATTCCTGCGTCAGGCAGAACCGCTGGAGAAGTGATAGGCTACCCACTCCAGTTTTCTTGAGCTTCCCTTGTGGCTCAGCTGGCAAAGAATCCTCCTGCAATGCGGGAGACCTGGGTTCGATCCCTGGGTTGGGAAGATCCCCTGGAGAAGGGAAAGGCTACCCACTCCAGTATTCTGGCCTGGAGAATCCCAGTGTTCTGTGTTGCAGAGAGTCAGATAGGCTGAGCGACTTTCACCTTCACTTTTCTTCCCTTGAGAGGATTAAGTGAGTATGCGTGGAGTTCCTGGAATCGAGCCCAGCACACAGGAAGCACTGTGTTGTCTTGTTGTTATTTTTTTATTATTTTTTACTTGGCTTCCCCAGGTCTTAGTTTCAACATGTGGGATCTTAGTTTCCTGACCAGGGATGGAACCCAGGTCCCCGGCATTGAGAGCGCCAAGTCTTAGCTACGGGACCATCATGGAAGTCCCCATGTTATTGGTATTATTTCCAAATCATTGTTTTATTTGGATTAAAAATTGTCCTCTCCTTGAGAACATCTTTGAAATGCCAACATCTGGTGGAGGGCAGGCGGCAGAGAGAGGGGACTTGCTTTCTTCATTGCTGAAAATGGAGGTGGATGCAGTCGAAGGGCCACAGGTGGGTGAAGGGGCTGCTCAGGGAGGAAGGCTAGGCTGCCAGCCCCCCACCTCATCCTCCTGGTGTGTTAAAGGTCTCCACTGGTTCAGGCTGGATCAGCCACTGTCTAGCCCTGCTCCAGGCAGGGTCTACCCGCAATAATTCCTCTAGCCGGGAAAGGCTGCTAGATTGGGGGCAGTCGGCGGGGGAGAAGGTGGGGTGGGGATAAATAAATATTAGGTAGGCCAGAAAAGTTCGTTCAGGTTTTCTGTATGAGTGTATGAAAAAAACAGATTGAACTTTTCGGGCAACCCAATAAATACATTAAATAGGTAAGTAAATGTGTGCTCAGTCACGTCCAACTCTCTGCAACGATATGGACTATAGCCCACCAGGCTCCTCTGTCCTTATAGGGTGCTCCATTCAGTTTGAGTTTCAGATAAACAAGGAATAATTTGTTAGTATAAGTCTGGGCCATGCAATATGTGGGATGCACTTGCACTAACAGAGGATTCGTTGTTCCTCTGAAATTCAAATAGAACTGGGCAACCTGTGTTTCATCTGGCAATCATCCACCAAGGGTGCCTGAGGCCCAGGGTTTGGGAAACAAGAGCGTGGGAATATGCCGCTGACCACTTCCCTAAGCCCCTCCCCTGTGCCTGGGGCCTGCCCTCCTTGCCCTGTTGCTAGGCCTGTTCACACTTGCTCTAAAAGATGCACCTCCTTCCCCCCACGGCCCTCTGTTCTCTCCCCCTGGGAAAGGCCCCTTCTGACTTGGGCACCCACTGGACTTCCCCAGGGTCCAGGCTGGAACGTCTCGTCCACTCTCCACTCCCCTTCAGGATCTAGGTCCTCAGAGCAAGGAGAAGCAGCCTGGCCACGTGCCCCACCTTTTATCTGTGTCACCGCCGGGGAAGGAGCCCTGTCACATGAGGTCTCTTGGGACTGGGGAGGAGGTGGCCGGGCTGGCTTCTGGAGAAGAGATTGGAAGAAAGGCATAGACACTTCTGCCAATCCTAGCCTTGGCAATGGGGGTGACCCGGTATGAAGAAAAGCGGCCTTCAGACCACAGTCACAAGGTCAGGGGAACTTGCAGGAAAAGATGGGTGGGAGGCAGAAGTGGGCAGCCCACCTGACCAGGCATTTCCTTTCTGCACACGAATGAGAAGGCAGAGTTGTGCCAAATAAAGACCTGGAGAAAGAGATTAAAGGCCGTCCTTGACTCAGTCCAGACTCTTGGTCCCCACTGTCCTCTGAGAAGTATCCTTTCCAGATGCTGCTAACGTCCAGAGCTTCCCCTGCAGCCAGGATCCAGCGGGCACCCCAGACACCTACTGCCCTCAGACCAAGGGCCAGGGTCACCACCTGCCATCTCTATTCCCCAGAGCCGGCCTCCCTCTCGGGCCCCTGCTAGTTCTCAAGTCCACAGTTCTGTCTTGTCACCTCCCTGTGGTCTGTTTGTCCTTCCAGGCTCTTGGAAAATGGACAAATTTCTGAGCCACTTCCACCTGAGCGAACCTGAAGCCAGCACCCAGTTCATGACCCAATATTACCTGGATGTGCTAAGTCGCCAGAACCCGGGAGTAGTAAGCAATGAGACCACGGACAAACCTGAACCGAAATAACTGCCTGCCAGACCTCAAGCTCCACACTGTCGGTGTGTCCACCCTGCTTGCCACCCATGGTCTGCGTATGGACTCCCCCTCCCCGGGTATGGAACCCCCTTTCTCTTCCAAATTAAAAAAAAATCATCTAGGGCTTAATGGTTGGATGTTTTGTTTCCAAACCTGTCCTCCTTCCAAAACCAAGAGGTGGAAATCCATTGATGTCCAGCATTGGGGCTAGGGGCACTCCTGTAAAATGCAAGTGGTTGGTGGGGAGTGGGGTGGGATGGAGCGACAGGCAAGAGGTGGGAGTCTCTAGCCCTGAGGGGTCATTGAGGCACCATGTGACCTTGAGCAAGCCACTTGCCCTCCGTAAAATTCCACTTCCTCAGTTGTGAAATTGAAGGAGGAAGAAGGGGCAAGGGGTGGTTGGTTTATCCCCGCGGCCCCTCCCAATTCTGAGCATTCATTTAACAAACACTGTCGGCACATTGTATGTGCCTGACCTCAGGCCAAGGTGCTGGGGATTCACATGTGACAAATGCAGGCCCAACATGAGGCTTGTTTCATGGAGCTTCCAGTTCAGGACCGGAGGGCAAACTTCTTCATCAGATGACCACAGGCAAATTCCAGCAAATGTGGCAAGCGCTATGAGCGGGTAGAGGGGACCTGATTTGTGATGGGGAGTGGGGGGCTGGTCAAGGCTTGGGAATGCCTCTGTTTCCTGAGGAAGTCATGTTTCACTTCACGGCTGAGAAGTGGGATAAGGGTTAACTCTGAGTGGAGACAGGGACAGAGAGGAGACATGACACCTCCCAGCTCCCGTGGCTGATGGGGCAATGAAAAGCCAAAACCGTGGCCCCCTGGACAGATGGACAAAGACCAGAACAGGTCAGGCCTTGCAGTCATGTTCACATTCTGGATTGTACCCTGCAAGTGATGGGCAATCGTGAAATGACAGATAGATTGGAGGGGAGAAAGCGCATGATCTGATGTCTGCTTTTAGAAAGCTGTGAAGAAACTCTTTGGTCTGCACAGGAAGGATTTTCGGCATCTTGACAGCCCCTGGATATCCTCTGAAAGTCTCTTGGCTTTCCCACCCCCAAAATCCCCAGGAGGCACCTCTGTGCCAAGGTCTCATTCACAGGCTAAACCCTGGTTCAACTCCCCCAACCCCACCTCCAACCCCCCACCCCCTCAACAAGACCCTTTGCTCAGTTTCCCTCCCAAGAGTTAATTAGCCCCCTCCTTGGCTAGAATACAGCAAGATGGGTGACTCATGCATGCAAAGTGCCTGAGATCCCCAGATGAAAGGGGCAGGCTGCAGCCGGGCCCGGGGTTATTACCTCCCTAAAGCCATGCCCTGCATTAGCTGTGAAGGCAAGGGGCCCCGGCCAGCCCCTGGGCCCAGCACACTCTTGACTAGTGGGAAGATTTCAGTGATTGCTGCTGTTGCTCGGTCTCTCAGTCGTGTCCGGCTCTTTGTGGCCCCAGGGACTGCAGCACACCAGGCTTCCCTGTCCTTCATTATCTCCTAGAGTTTGCTCAGACTCATGTCCATTGAGTTAGTGATGCCATCCAACCATCTCATCCTCTGTTGCCCCCTTCTCCTCCTTCTCTCAAGCTTTCCCAGCATCAGGGTCTTCTCCATGGGGATCTGAAAAACACCAGGAGAGGGGAGACTGAGTGTGTGATGGGAAGGGATTGGATGATGTTCCCCGCAACCCCACCCTGCCCCCACATCTGTAGATTCAGCTCCCCACCCAGGTGATGGACAGCAAGCTCCTATTCTATAGAACAGCCTTTTGACTGTTTGACACCATCCCAGGTAGTAGGAACTCCCCACTCCATTCTAGGCCACCAGGCAGGCATGTCAGCAGAGCTACATGAAGTAGCCAAAGGAAATACCCGTTTGCAGTGTCACTGAAGGCAGCCCTTGAAGGGACTCTATGGATGTACATGAACCTCCCTCTCTCTGGGCCCTTCTCCCCACAGCCCCCACCCCCACGAGGCCCAGAGTGTAATTGGCAGCTCTGGTCGGTGTCCAGGGCCGGCATAAATAGCAGGTCAGCTTCCTAGAGCAGCCCCAAATTGAGACACATCCTCCCCTCTTCTGCTTTTAATTCCTTGTGGCTAGCATGTTTATTTTGGGTGAGGAAAAAAATCGGATGTTTATCCTTCGAGGAAATTATCGGCTTGCTTTCCTTCCTTCCCCCCGCCCCACCTCTTTTCTCTTCCTCTGGTGTTCTGGGCTTTTAGTTCAGCTGCTGGAGAGACCCCCACCCTCCTGGCCCCAAAACTTGAAAAAAGAACAAAACTAGCCCAGGCACTAGGCTGAAGCCAGCCTTGCCAGACGTCCCTGAAAGCCACAGAGAAAGAGCTCCCAGGGGTCAGCAGGGAAAGTCTGGAGGCCAGGAGACCTTGGGGAAGCCCATCTGACTCAGCTCTCCACCTGTAGAAGGCTTTGGGCCTCTTGCCCCTTTTCTTTTCACTGCCTCCTCCAGGAAGAAACAAAATGAATATGGAGATTGCTTCGAAATTACCAACAAAGCATTTTTTAAAAATGTAAGGGAGTACTGCATGCGTGTTCAATTGTATCCGACTCTTTGCAACCCTATGGACTGTAGCCCACCAGGCTCCTCTGTCCATGGGATTTCCCAGGCAAGAATACTGGTGTGTTGCCATTTCCTCCTCCAAGGGATCTTCCCGATTCATGGATTGAACCTGTGGCTCCGGTACCTCCTGCATTCACAGGAGGATTCTTTTACCAATGAGCCACCTGGGAAGCCCCAAGGGGAGTATTGGTGACCCCTTTACAGACAGGAGAACTGATGTTATCACCATCATCATCAGATATCATTTGTTGAGTGCTGTCTGCATGCCAGGCACCATGCCAGATGCCTGACATGCAACATCTCCTATAGTGCATTCATTCCTGCCTGGCTTCCCAGCCTACCAGGCCTTCATACATAGGTGTTGCAATTGTCATCTTACAGATGAGGAAACTGACATTCCGGTAAGTTAAGGGACCTCCTCCCTGTTCTGTAACTAGTAATGGTAGAATCTGGTGTTAACTCAGGCCTTCCCACTCTCAGTACTCACAGGTAACATCCATGCATGCTAAGTCACTTCAGTCGTGTCCGACTCTTTATGACCCTATGGACCGTCGCTCGCCAGGCTTCTCTGTCCATGGGGATTCTCCAGGCAGGAATACTGAAGTGGGTTGCCATGCCCTCCTCAAGGGGATCGTTTCCACCCAGGGAGCGAATCCGTGTCTCTTATGTCTAATCTGCATGGAGGCGGGTTTTTTACCATCAGCACCACCTGGGAAGCCCACTCTCTGAGTGCTCTCCTTTTACCCTCCGGGCTACATAACATAAAGGCCAGATCTTCTATCTATCCTGAAGCTGGGTAGGCCAAGAAGGAAGGGTAGAAGTTCTAAAAGAACCTAAAGGAAGTCTTCCCTTCCCCTAGCCTCAAGTTATTCTAGACTAAGTATGATTTGCGGGGAGGGTCAGCTCCCTGACACTGACAGCAATGGCCTGGCCCAGCTCAAGGCCGTTTCCACCCCCCTCAACCTGAACAAGGCAAATACCCCAACAGTTCACCACCCTCAGTCCTCTGCATCATCCCTCTGCTTCCTGGAATTTCGTTTGTGTAATAATTGCTAAAAGAGAGATGGAAAAGGACATAGAGGAAGAATTCCTAATGATGAAGATGATAATGATAATGTTGATGGTGAAGATGGCGGTGATAGGGGTTGATAGTGATGGGTTCGGATGTTAGTGCCAAGCACCTGTGGGATAAGAAGAAAGCCAGCTAGGTGCTTGAGGTGGTGTAATTTAAAAAGCACAACTTTTCTTAGCACACCTAAGTTTGCAGAGTCTCTACCACTTGATAGCTCTTTGATCTCAGGGAACTTACTCAACTGTTATGGACCTGTGTTTAAACTGCAAAAAGAAAACAGTATAGTGAGAAAAAATGGAACTCCACGTGCCTTGCTTAAAGACCCGTTGCAATGGTTGGATGATTCGCGCGGAAGGCTCCCGGCACAGCGCCTGATGCGCATGCTGCTCAGTGAACGCGTGCTCCCCTCTCCTTCTCTGCCTGCGCCTCACATGCTCTGCTCCCCAGCTCAACTGGAGTGGGCATTCAGGCTGAGGGTAATGGGAGGGCTCACCCTCTCCAGATGAGTCTTTCCCAAGAGACCCATCAGAGTGTCGGCAGCCCCAGGGAGAGGGCCAACTGCCAAGGGAGTCTTAAGCCCAGCCCAGCATCCCCCTCCCAAGCTTAGCAAAACACTGGGAGGCTTGGATCAGGAAAGACAACCCAGTTCCTTAGCAACTAACAAGCATTTCCCTGTAAAGACAAAGACCCTTCACTCAGAATGCTCCCTCCCCCCACCTCTCCAGGTATCTGATCTGTTTGCAGGAGTGGGGCTAGAAGCCCGTCCACCCCCACCCCAGGTCTAGAGGCCTTTAGCCCCACCCTCCCAGCTGTCCTAATATTACCTGCAATTATCCCACTGCATCTTTCATCCTGGCACTAATTAACTTTCCCATTTTCCCCAGGAGCTGCTGGGAGACACATGACATGCGCATACACACACACACACACTTGCATGCACACACATACACAAATACCTATAGTTCCCCTGCAGAGACCCTCACTCCATTAGAGATCTGGAAGCTAAGGTTCAAGAAAGGAGAAAATTCCCTGAGGTTCTCATCTGCCCCCTGGGTACTTGGAAGGAGAAACAGAAGCTGAAGAGTCTGGCTCAGGAAGTGGGGAGGACAGAGTCCCCGACAATCCCGGGGGATGAAGGACCAGGAAGGAGAAAAATCCTTGGAGAGGAGAGATGGAAGCTATGCCAAGACTGAGGACTTAGCTCTGAGTACCACCTTAGTGCCACCAAATGCAAGCCATCCCACTTAACACAGACAGGACATTTTGAAGAGTAAAAAGGAACTATTTCAGTCAAATAGGGGAGGAAGACAGAGTCAAAAAGAGATGGGAATAGGAAAGAAAGGCATCGCCATCTGGTCTGATGAACCAGACCAGGTTCATCTGAAAGAATCGCTGATCAGAACTCAAGACCTGATTTTACCACCAGGGCTACCCTTCACTGCTATGTGTCCCTGGGCACGTCAGCTGCCCTCTCTGGGCCTCAGCTTCCTCATCCATAAAATAGTTTGGTATGAGTGTTCTCTGAGACCCCCCTCCAGCTGAATGTTCTTCAACTCTGTGGTTATTTGGGTGCATGGTAGAGAAAGCCACTACCACTATCCCTTTGGCAGGGTGGAGCAGGGGTGTCGGAGGAAGCCACTGGAACAGGAGAGAATGAGTATTCTTAGGATTAAGAATGAAAAAGAGCCCAATGCATTTGGCGGCAGGAGCCAGAAGACCCTATCAGGAGGTTAAGGAGAAGTCTGCAAATGTGGGGAGCTGCAGACCCTAGGATTTCAGGAGAACCCGCTCCCAGGCTCAGTGGCCAGCAGTAGAGCTTCCCCTCCCCAGATCCTGGCCTGGGGAAACACTTCAGGGGCCTAGAGGAGGGAAGAGGGCACAGGGGCCCTGGGTCTGCACCCGGGCACAGAAGGTAGAAATATGACTTGGGGGAGCTGCCTGGTGGCCCAGTGGTTAGGACTCGGCACTTTCACTGCCAGGGCCCAGGTTCAATCCTGCGTCGGGGATTGAACAAGATTCCACGAGCTGCGTGGCATGGCCAAATAAAAAAAAGAAAGAAATATGACTTGGGATCCTCCTGACCTGCCCTGAATGAGGGCAGAACACAGAAGTTGCCCCCTTTATTCCTTGGGAGCTGGAGTCCACCCCACTGCTATCTCGCAACCCGGCAGGAAGCTGAGAGCTCAAAGGAAAGAGGCTGAGCCTGTCAGAAAGGCGGGCACAGCAGGGCCCTGGGTCCAACTTTCACTTCCAGTCTCATGAAAAAAGCAGACAGTGAGCTGAGGGGGCTTCCTTTAGGGCCTGGGCATAAGGACAAGCCCGGGCAGTGCCCAAAAGGAGTCCAAACACCCTCCTCCCACACCCACACTCATTCACACAAACTCAGACCTCCCGCACTCACTCCCATACTCACACACCGACACACTCATTCATTCACACACACAGAGAGAAACAGCTGGACGCGGATACTCAAGTCACCATAAGGCAATAGATTGTCTCCACTCGCTGTGACTGTGAAGCCAGAGCCCCGACACTCCTTCCCCAGTATGGATGGAGGCTTGGCCAAGTGCTAAGAATTGAAGGGATTACAAAAGAAGCCTGGAAGTTCTCTGTCCATCCCCCACCTCTTCAGAGCGGAAGCTACATTTGCTCATGAGGATGCTGGTCACCCCTATCCAGAGTTCGCCTGTCTTCCTCCCCGCAACACCCTGAGAACCAGGCCCTGCCGTCCACACGTCTATGAACGTGTGTGCACACACTCACACACACCTCTACTCTACGCATCCTGCACACACACTGTAAATACACCAGCCCACACAAAATCACATGGTGTACGCACCCGCTAGACACTCCAGGGTTTTGCCTCTGCCAAGCTCTTTCTAGACATCCATGCTAGCTGCGTGCGAGTGCACTGTTCAACTCAGGAAGCGGCGAGCATAGGATTTGCATACACACGCGGTCTCCATGTGTACATGCCCGCTTCATTCACAACCCACCACCCACTGGCCCACCAGTGGCAGGGACACACCATCCTTTGAACTAAACTGAGATCAGACCAAGGCCTAACCCCAGCTCTCACTTTTCAGACTCCTGATACAGCGAGCGGATCTGTGGCGGCAGCTGTGGAGGGTGTGTGTGTGTGTGTGTGTGTGTGTGTGTGTGTGTGTGCGCGCGCGCGCGCGCAGTTTCGGGGGGGGGGTGTGGGGAGAGGGGTGAAAAGAAGGTTCTGGCTGAAGAAGGGAACCAGGCCTTCCCCTAAGGCCACAAGGAAGGCACTCAGACACACGCCCTCCTCCCAGCAGCCCTACCCCCTCCCTGCACCCTCGCCTGCTGCCAGACCAGGGAAAGGAGAAGCTAAAAGTGGCCAGTCTGACTTGCTAAATTGGTCTTCAGTGGAGAAAGGGAAACGCGTCAGTTCCCTGGGGAAGTGGCCGAGCCCAGGGTGGCCACAGGCCCCTGGGCTTCTACTCCGATGGAAAAAAAAAACTTGCTCAAATAGATCTGACGCTTTGTTTTCGAACCCAAAATACCCTGTGGCGGCTGCCGGAAGTGTGACCGCGGGAGGGAAGTGGGGCAAGAGGGGAGGTTAGTTTGAGTTTCCATTGCAGCAACTCTTTCTTTCATTTGGGGTCTAGATGAAGCTCTCCTGCCCATCCACGAGAGGGTTGGTGCGAGAGGCAGTGCGGGCTCTGAGATTCAGGCCTGGGGTACTCACAGCCACAGTCACCCTTGGCCCACTGCCATCCTTTCCCCAGAGGCCGCTAAAGAAGACCGCATCAGAATTTTCTCTCAGGCCACCTGGTGGCAGGCGGGAAAGCTGACCAGGGAAGAGGGGCTGTGCTAGGGGCAAGGGGCCCAATCACAGGTGACTCTGTCTTCAGACACGTGACTTTCCTTAGTGAACTTGGATGTAATCTTTTTTAAAAACAAAGATCTTATTTACACAGAAATTTTCAAACAGCATCCAATGAATCAGCTAGACTAACAGCACAGACCTCAGATATTCTGAGTCAGTACTTTAGTCTGTGGCACTAATACTAGCTCTGAATGCATGCGTTGGGGAAGAATGACTGGCTACATATAACAGGATCCCAATGCGCATGCCCCATCACCCTGCTATCCTCACTTCTTTTTCCTCACATCACTTACCACCACCTGGTATGCATTTTCTTATAGCCCATTCTCACCCTGAATCCTCATTAGGCCTCGAATCTTCACACAAGCTCTTTTCATCACAGCTCTGTCACCAATGCCAGACACACAGTAGGTGCACAAGAGATAACGGTTAAATGTTGAAGATACTCAGGTGGAGGGGCAGTCAGCAAACAGTTCTCTTGCCTCATGAGAACTTGTTAATTGACAAATGCTGAGGCCTGTGGGACTTGCCTGGTGATCCAGTGGTTAGCACTCCGAACTTCCACTGTAGGGGGTGCAGGTTCAATCCCTCCTCAGGGAACTAAGATCTCACATGCCACGTGCTGAGGTCAAAAAAAGAAGAAGAAAATGCTGAGGCCTGCTGTTACACCAGACTGTAGCACTGCGTGGGGATGGGGTGGGTTGAGAGGGGACTGTATCATGGGAACATGTAAAATCAGAAGTGGCTCCTGCCTTTCTGGAACCTGGGGCAGGAGGGTGAGAGGCAGACATCCATCAGAGAATGGCACAGACTCATGTGAAAAGGTGGGTAGGACCAGGGCAACCCAGGAGTGCTGTCTGGGGCAGTGAGCACTTAGCACTGGACTTGTAACCACTGGACACAGTAACCAACGCATGGACCGAGGGTATCAAAGGAATGACTTTTCTGGGTGAGCGGTGACTGAACTGAAGGAAGAATGTCCTCCAAGACACCGTGGTCCAGAGAAAACGTCACTCTAGATGCGGGATGGCATTGGGGCCCCCGCAAGTGGTTCCGACTGATGGCGGGGTTAGGCGGGGTGGCGCTGCACATCTGAGCTGCAGTTAGAGGCCGCCGCGCGCCCTCGGTCACTGGGTGATGTTTACCGGCTCTTAATGACGGCAGGGTAATAATCACCCTAATGAAAAACTCCCTCCGGGCGCGGGCCAGCCAGACTGCGATGAGGAAACCGGGAGGCATTTCGGAGCCGCCGGTGACTCAGGCTGAGTCGGAGGGACTCTCGGGTCGCCTCTCCTGCTCCGCGCGCCCCCCCCCCAGCGCCTCCCCCGGAGCGCCGGGAGCTGAGGCCCCGGCCGGCTTTCCTCCCCCAAGCCACCGGCAAAGCCAATCGCCCACTGCCACCCTCGGCCAGGCCCTCGGCTGGGACCTCTTTCTCTGCCCCCGCGCGGGTCTCCAGCGCCCCCTCCTCATCATTTTTGACCTCGACTCCCCCGCTGCCTGGCTTTGGAAGAGGGTAGCACTCTGCGTGCTCAGGACACCCCTGCCGACTCCGCCGGGCTCTGCTGGCCTTGGCATCGACTCTCCTAACGGCACTGTCTCTGTCCGTGCCTCAGTTTCCCCGACTGAGCAGCAACAACAGCTCCAGTTTCTCCACACCACCCCCCACCCTGCCCCCGGGTGGCGGGAGTATTAATTACAGTTCCTTCCTGGCTTTGAAGATGAAAAATGCCAAGGATCATTACCACTCAATTAACGGGGCTATTACCACTTGAGTTTATGTCTGATGAATCCTACCCCACCCCCAACCTGGGATCCACGTTGCCTTGGGACTCCTCAAGCACCTCCTTTCTCCTGAAGTCCACACCTGGACTTAGCCCTTTTCCTGTTCCTGCTAGTAGCACCCCACGTGGGACATGGTAGAGGGTCTGGCACATTCATTCTCCCACAGATATTACAGATACAGATGGAGCACCCACATTATGGAGAACCTCCATAAGCCAGGCTCTGGCTGGGGGTACAGCAGTGCAGGTCCGGACCCCAGCCTTGGCCTTCCTGGAGCCTACATTCTAGTAGATGCTCCAGTGTCTGCTGGCATCTCCAGATCCTGCCTCAGAGCAGTCTTCCTTCCCTTCCTCTAGGATTCCTCACTCATCCACAAACAGAGAAATTCTGAAAGAACAGTGCTAATGGGCTCTAGCAAGTTTCAGAAATTAAAAAAAATAATAATAACTTGAAAATAAGGGGTGAATCACAACTTCTTACACAGAATGGGCTTCCCTGGGTCTCAGATGGTAAAGAATTTGCCTGTAATGCAGGAGACCTGGGTTTGATCCCTGGGTCAGGAAGACCCCCTAGAAAAAGGGAATGGTTATCCACTCCAGTATTCTTGCCTGGAAAATTCCAAGGAGAAAGGAGCCCGGTGGGCTACACAGTCCATGGGGTCGCAGAGTCAGACACGACTGAGTGACTAACACTTGCACTTTACACAGAATACCCCTGCCCTTCCCTCCCCTCCTCACTTAGAGGTCTTAGCCAACCCAGTCCTCAAGGTCTCGATCAACACCCCCATCAGGCTTTCCCCTGTCTCTGAGCTTGTCCTCCTGCAAGTTCTTCCCTGCCTGAACTCCTTGACGGCACTTCCTCTGAGAACCGATCATGCCTTGTGTGTGCTCGCCCTACCTCAGTCTCATCCCACACTTCCCTTTGAACTGCCTGCTCCCTGACACAGGGCAAATCCCAGTGTCAAGTCTGAGTCCCTCTACAGGAGGTGATCCCTGAAGGTTTGTCTCACTGAAATGAGAGAATTTAGTCCCAGACACGGGTGCCTCTCCCTTCACTCCAGTGAGAAATAAACTTTGGTAGACAAGGGGTCCCCCATCCTGTATAGTATGGGGGCATGTGCTGGAGTGGTTGAAATGCAAGAACAAGGTGGACAAGGGGTCCCCCATCCTGTATAGTGTGTGGGGGGAGTGTGTGCTGGAGTGGTAGAAATGCAAGAACAAGATAGGAAGCACACTGTGGATCCTGAGTCCCTCAAATCGGCCTGCTTCAGAATCACCCATGTGGACCCTTGAGTTGGGTCAACAACTTCCTACGGAGCACCTGCTGGGAACAGCCAGGGGAGTGTTAGGGAGGCAGAGGAATCAGACTCAGTCCCTGCCCCCGGGGAGCTCAGATACCATCTCTTGTCATCCAGTAACTGTCTTAGTGATCTGGGGCCAGATAACTCTAAAAGGCCAAAATAATTCTGCAGAGAGAAAGAGACATCTATCATGCCCCTTCTCCTTTGCCCATCTGCCCTGTACCCCAGCAGAAAAAGCTCACGCCATCAGTCAGGCTCATGGGCAGACTTCCTGTGGGTACCAGCTGGCTAGTACTGTCAGCCCTCAGAGTCATGGGATGGGCCAGGGGCAGTATCAGTTCTTTACACCGGTAGTTGTAAAGAATTTCATTTTCTAGGAGAGCTACGGCATAACAAAAGTCAGGAAGCCCTGCCTGGGTCTTCTGGTGAAAGAAGATGCTAACATAACTGAGGACCTCAAATTCTGGGCCCAAAAGAGTCATCAACTGCTTTTTACCACATCCCAGGGTAATCTCTTTTTTTTTTTGACAACATAAAACAACAAAGAAGAAGCCAAAAGTCGGTCCCGAAGTCATCGCCTCAGTGGATAAGGCCAAGGGCCCACTTCTTTAAGGCTGAGGAGGGTCCTGAGACTGGGAGCTGATCTGAAACACCAAGATCGAGAGACCACAGCTCTCCAATTCCCCAGCGGTTTTCTCTCCAGGGCAGAGAGGAAAGGAACCTGCCAGCCTTCTAGATGCTTGAGCTGTTGCACGCTTGAAGCCTGCGGCCAGCGGAAGGCCGGCAGCGCCGGCAGTGGTAGGGGCCAGCTCCCATCTCTGCTCTCACCCCTCTCTCCCTCCTTCTCTGCCTCACTCCCTGTTCGCTCCCTCTGCGGCCTCCCCCACCCCACCCCCACCCTCGTGCCTTTTCTGGTTGACTTCAGATGACAGAGTTCCTCTTTCCTAAAAGCCTCATCCCCCGAGAGTCTTCACTGCAGAGACATCATCCTTCCCAGCTGAGCAGGGGGCTGACCCACTGTGGCCCCCAGGGGCAATGGCAGGCCCCCTCCGCCCCAGCACATGACTCCACTTACCTTCCATGCACTATGAGCTACGACATGAGCTATGACAGCCAAGTTCCCATTACAAGCCCTTACGCCCTGACCCATCCCTCTTCCTCCCTGAGGGTCCTAGAAGCCCAAACTTGGTTGGGAACACACATCTCTTCCTAGCACTTTGTGCAATAGAATCCAAAACTCAGGGATCAACATTGCTGGGAGGAATTTATTCTTTTTAATGCCACAGAATGTATCCTTTATTTTTTAATTTAAACTTTTTGTTTTCTGTTGGGGTGCAGCCAATTAACAATATCGTGATAGTTTCAGGTGAGCAGTGAAGGGACTCAGCCATACACATACATGTATCCATTCTCCCTCAAATTCCTCTCCCAGCCGTTTCCAAAATAGAATCCAGAACTCGTGAATCAACGCTACTAGGAGGAATTTAGAGGTAGGTTAGCCAGTCCAGTCCCTGCCAAAAGCCCAGAAGTCAGAGGGCAGCCCAAGGTCACACAGATAATTGATGGTGGAAGCCAGAAGTCCTGATTCCCAGGCCAGGGCCTGTTCTTTCCATGTCCCCATACAGTACACTTTTTCCAAGTCTTGCCTTCTATCTAAGACCCGCCTTCTCTCCCTTCCCTAGCCCAGCCCTGCCGGAAATTTCAACCTCTGGACCTCCATAGCAATTACAGCTTGGGACTTATGTCTGAGGAGGGATCTCCAGGAAGGCTTTGTATCCCACCTCACCCCCAGCAGATGTTACTTTGTAACAACACTGTCTCCCTTCAGTCACCAGCTTCTCCCCACCATTGCTTGAAGAGTAAGCAAAAACACCCTTATTCAACCGGATTATAATGAGTTTGTTCAAATGTTGGCACAGCAGATGTTTCAAAAGGAAGTGTGCAATTGGCTTGGTGAGGAGCCTGTGACCTCTGCGACAGCCTAGGGCAGTGGGACCCGAGCTCCAAGGGGACAGATGTTCTTCTGCCTACTGGGAACCCTGGCAGAAATGTTGCTCCTCCCTGACCTGCCTGTGGGCTGGAGCCCCTCCTCTCCCCTGGGAGGGGGCTCCTCCCCCGTCTGCCAGCTGGGTCCTAAGGATGCTGGGAGGCAGATCCTGGTAGGCCTTCTATTCATTGCCTTCTCCATAGGTTTTACACCTCTCCTTCCTCTTACCTGGGCTGCCCCAGCAGCTCAGTGGTAAAGAATCTACCCACAATGCAGGAGCTGCAGGAGACACAGGTTAGATCCCTGGCTCAGGAAGATCCCCTGAAGGAGGGCATGGTAACCCATTCCAGTATTCCTGCTGGGAGAATCCCTGGGCAGAGGAGCTTGGTGCCCTACAGTCCATAGGGTCCCAAAGAGTAGGACATGACTGAGCATGCACTCACTTCCTCTTACCACAGCTGCCGTTTCCTTTCTTTCTCCTGACAGCCAGAAAGGCTGGAATTAAGAGCAGTATCTTTGGAGTCACAAGACCATGAGTTCAAATCTCAGCTTGGCCATTTCCTGGCCAAGTACCCTCCAACTAACTTCCAACGCCTTAGATCTTTCATGAAAGAAAAAAAGAAAAAAAAAAAAAAAACTCTTGAGGGTCAGCCTTAAAGCTTCCTCACAGAATTTTTGTGAAGAATAAGCTGGTGTATCTCCACAGGCCGCCATCTTTTGTGGGTACAGAAGATCAGTGAGCCAGATGCCTCCAGCAATTCCCACACAACACTCTTAACCAGGACCACCACCCCCCAAATCATCATTACTGTCAAGTTCCTTCCATGGGCTTCGAGACCAAACCCATCTCACCTCAGAGCTGGCTGTGTGTGTTAGTTACTCAGTTGTGGCAGACTCTTTTTGACCCTATGGGCAGCAGACCACCAGGCTTCTCTATCCACGTGATTTTCCAGACAAGAAGACTGGAGTGGGTTGCCATTCCCTCCTCCAGGGGAACTCCCTGACCCAGGGATAGAACCCAGGTCTCCTGCATGACCTCTAAAATGCCAAGGAGGGTTGTCCAGGTTGATTCCACGGATAAACAATCCATCTCTTGTGGGGTGCCCCAAAACTGAAGGCAATTGAAAGTCATTGAGGGAGTTATCTTTCAGGAGCAATCTCACCAGGGTAGGCTCTCTACATGGGTGCCTGGTGTGACTTGAGGAATGCCAGATGTTCTCTGCACCCCAAGCTTCCAAATCCTTGTCACTGGGTCTGATATCCCAGAGTCAGACCTCAGCCCATCAGCATATCTGAGTTCCTACCATTTTCCAGGCACCATGCTTAACAATGGGCTAACTTCCTTTGGGTTACACACTACCCTCTTCTAAGCATTTTCTGAAAAAAGGCAAATCTTGTCTGAGATGGTAAGGCATTAACTCGCCAGCACCCCAGTTTGAAATAATTGGGGGCTTCTTTATTTTTTTAACTTTTTATTTTATATTGGAATAGAGCCAATCGATAATTTGTGATATTAATAGTTTCAGGTAGACAGCAAAGGGAATCAGCCATACACACACATGTATCCATTCTCCCCCAAATAAGGGCTTCTTTCTTATAAGACAGCAGAGAAGTACTGGATATCTTTAGCAAAAAGGAGCTCAAGTTCAGAGGGCAGAGGTGACTAAGGAGCAAGACAGAGTTCCAACCTGGCCTTTTTCTGTGATGGATTTATAGGGCCAAGTCCCCTCCTTCCTCCACTCTTTCACCAAGACAAACACACTCGTTGCCCCCACAAGCAGCAGCAGTCCCAGAGGTAAGCAGCGGGGAATGGGCGGCCTTGGCCCTTCTGCAGAGCCGCGGGCCTGCCTTTCACCATCTTCGGGGTGAAGACGCCCTGAACCAGTGCCTGCTCGCTCCCCAGCAAGTCCGGGGCTCCCAGTTCAGGTAATTAGGCCCTTGGCAATCTCAGCTGAGCCTGCCAATAAAACTGAGACGATCACCCTCAGCCCCTGTTCAGGGGGCAGAGAGGCGAGAAAGAGGGAGGGAAGGGAAATTGTTTTTCTGTGCTGAATTCAAGACGGAGCAAGCAGAAGGGAGAATGCTGTTAGTCTCTAAGGGGCCACTCCACACCTCCCACCCCAACTCCAATAGGCAGGGTTGCCCCCGCCCACCATAGATCCCTGGCCTCTTTTTGCCACCTTCATCCAGATTGACAAGGGACACTTGTGTGGGCTGTAATCAGACCAGCCACCACGCAGTGAGGACCTATGCTTGTGGAGGCAGGCTTTCCCCAGCATGGATCCTTCCAGGATCCCCCACCCCACCCTGAAGCCACAGCCATCCTCCATAACATGTCTAGAAGGATGCTCCGGAGTGTTAAAGAGCAACTGAGTGACTGCTTGGCATCCTACTTTATGTCATCACCAGCTACCAAGGGCTCCATCCTTGTCTGGGTTCTCACATAGTGGGGACCATTCCTTAACCACCTCTGTGATGATGTAAAGCTCACAAATAAAACCTTCCTGTATGTGATCACACTAATATGTGTGACGAGGGGCATGGAGTTTCCTACCTGGCCCTTTTTACTCCCGGTGTCAACTACACTCACCCCTAAGATACACAAGGGGGACAGGCTTTTCTGTCATATGGTAGGGTGGGGGAAATGGAGTTTACCAATAATAATTGCCATTTACTGAGTGCTTCGAGGGATCCAGCACAAGTATTCTAGGACGCTAATTTAGTTCTTCCTAGGGGATTGCTGTTGTTGTTGTTCAGTTGCTAAGTCCTGACCCTTTTGCGACCCCATGGACTGTAGCCCACCAGGCTCCTCCATCCATGGAATTTCCCGGGCAGGAATACTGAAGTGGGTTGCCATTTTCTTCTCAAAGGCATCTTCCCAAGCCAGGGAACAGAACCCCCATCTCCTCCATTGACAGGTGGATTCTTTACCATGAGCCACTAGGGGACCCCCTCTTAAGGGGTAGTTACTATTATCCCAATTTACAGACAAGAAAACTGAGACCCAGAAAGAGATTCAGAAATTTGCCCAAGATCACACTAAAGTTTTAATGAATACTTATTTAATTGAATTGAAGGCTCCCCTTCTAGGTCAGGGACAAGCAGGAAGAAGGGGACAGGCATTTTGCCCCCACCCCCGAAAAAAAACTCCTACCCATTCTCACCAACAAGCAAGCAGGTCTGGAGCAGGCCTGCAAACTCTACTTGTTCTCCTTGAATGCAACAGGTCCAATCGGCCTAAAAGTGTCTGCGGCCCACCTCTGGAATGGCTACACGCCTCTATGGTCTTTGGGGCCCCGGAAGCTTTCAAGAATCCCAGATTCTCCCACCGGCCTCTGCCTTTCCTAATGTGGGTGCCTATCAAACAGACCCGGGGTTTCCAGCTCCTCAATTTCCTTCCTTTCCCGGGTCTCAACGATGGTGGGGGTGCGTCATAGTAGGGGCCTCCCGAGTTGAGCTGGGCGGCCGGGAGCGCTCGCACTTCCTCCCCGCCACCCCCGCGGGCTGAGCTGTGCCTCGCGCGGGGAAATATGGGCACTGCAGGCACCGCTGGTGTCTGCGGCTCGCCTGAAGGCCGCGAACCTCGCGGCGTCTCTTGGCCCCGACAGGAATCCACAGAACCCCTCTCCACCTCCGGGTGCACGCGCAGCAGAAAGCGCCGCGGAGAGGCCACGGCCGGGACTGGAGCGGCCGATGCTCGCCGGGGGTCGCTGCTCCCCGCCTCTCCCGGTCTCTCCCCAGCTGCCAGGCTCCGCGGCCAGAGGCCGGAGCCGCTGGCTAATTTTTCACGCCCCCCAGACCGCCTCCCTAGGTGACGCTACAGCCTGTGTGGTTCCTTTAAAGGCTGCGGGTTCCGTTCTTCTTTCCTTTTCCACTGGATGCCAAAATATGCAAATCTGGGGACCGGAATCTGCAGCCAAATCGAGAAGGAGAAGGGGCGCGGCCGGCGCGTCACCGGATCCGCTCCTTGTATGGCTCTTCCCGGCTTGGCCCGCCGCCCCGCGACCCTCCCGGCAGCCGCCCAGGCCCCTCCCGCGCCCAGCCCGGCTCACACTGCCGCCCACGCCCCCGGGCCGGCCAATCGCCCCCCCCCCCGCCCGCCCCGCTCCCGCCCCACCGCCTTGGGAGGGAGCCGGGGGCGGGAGGCGCTGCATGCCCTGATTCCGGCCGGAGCCGGGGACCGCTGCAGAGCGCTCTCTCCCCGCGCCGCGCGGGCGGAGGAGAGCCCGGGGGCGCAGAACCTCCCCAGGATAGGTGCGGGGAGCCTGGCGGGAGCGACAGCAAGGGCGGGGGAGAGGGGGCCCGCGGGCGGCGGGAATCCCTCCTTTCCTAAGCACCAGAGGAGATCCGGGGGAGGCCGGGCCCTCCCACCCCTAGCTCTCCATCGAGTGAAGTGGAGGGGAGGAGAGCGAGGTTGTCATCCACCCCCACGACGAGCAGCAGCTTGGGAGTTCCTCCCACACGTCCCCGGCCCGCGTGGCCCTCCTACGGAGTGAGGCCCGGGGATCCTCTCCTCCTCCTTGTCAACACTCCCACTCCCCCTGAGAAATGCACGTTCCCCCAACCCCGGCTCCAGGGCCAGGGACCGCGGGATCCACCGCGCCCACACGGCCACCGAGGAGGGAATCCTCCTACGCCGAGCCGGTGTGATCTGGGGTCGTTCCCCCACGCTCCTCTCCTCTCCTCCCCCTCTCCCGCGGCCCGGCCGCGCGCGCTCCGGGAACAGGCCTCGGGGAACGTATCAGCCGCCCCCGGGATCTCTGCCTCCCCTGGGAGTTGACAGCGCTCGGGGTCGGCTAACAGGCGGCCCTTGACTGCAGGGCACCCCGCACTCAGCCACGGGGACAGCCCCGTGGAAGGCGAGGGGGAGGGCAGAGACCAGGGGAGGTCGCCGCGGTGGCTCCGAGACTGTGGGTTCGGCAGACTCCTGCGGCAACTCGGTGGCGCGCCCTTCGCAGGAAGCACTACACAGCGACTGTGTCTGGGCCTGCTGGGCCCTCCTGCCATCCCGTGGTCAAAGGGGTGCTTTGGAAGCATTAGGGGATTTTTGGAGGGTTTGGTGCACATGTTTCCTGTCCCCTCGACTTCACTCCTTCACCACCAAAATTGCACACCCTCGACCTCCCGAGGTGCGGGGTTCTCGCCTCCAACGCAGCCGTTCTGCAACTACCAATCTCCCCAACACTGCACTCAGCCTGGTGTCAACTCAGGGTCAGGGGCCCAGGGAGCAGCAGGAATGTGGGCGGCAAACCCGAGGGAGGGCGGCACAAACGTTCCCGAGGTGCTGGACTGGAGACCCCTCACCCGCTGGAATCCTCCTGAGAGGGACTTTGTCCCAGTCCCAGGCGAGAGGAGTCCTGGACAGGAGAGGAGCGGCGCGGGGGCAGGGTCGGAGCGCACACCTTCCGGGTTCCCCAGAAGTTCCCAGGCTGCAAAGGGACCCCCGCCGTGTGTTTTCAATCATTTTTCTTCCTGTTGGGGGGAGAGTGTCGGAGGCCACTTGTAAACCACCCCACCTCACTGCCTCCCGCCCCGCCCTGCGATCCTATAAGCGCGCTCTCTCCGAGTGCCGACACCAAATAAACACACAGGAGGCTATTGCTCTTTCGACCCCGCGCTGCGCGCTTTACGCTTCACTTTCAGTTACATCCCTCTTTCCTCTCGCCTCTCGAATTTTCTTTCCTTCTTCTCTTCTATTTCTCTCTTTTTTTTAAGATCCGAGAGCGGTGCGGGCGCCGCACGTTGGCTGCGGCCCGCTTCCTGCTTTCTAATGTTCCATTGTGAGGAGCTTCCATTGTGACGTCGCGCCCCTTCGGCTGGGCTTTGTCTGTCCATATATGGGCAGCTACGTCACGGAGCTTTCCCGGGGCTCGGATAAATAGGCTGGTGGAGTTCCCTGGCTGGGAGCTTTTGGGCAGCAGTGAGCTTGCTAGGAAGCGGCGGGGCTGGTGCTGGCGGTAGCAGCGGCAGCGGCAGCGGCAGAGGCGGCTGGCAGAGGCAGTGGCGGCGGTGGCGGTGGCGGATCGAGGGGCGGGGGGGCCGCGGGCGCGCGTCTGTTGGTGATATCAATACTGAGGCCGCGTGCGACCCCCTTGGACCGAGATCTCCCCACCCCACCCCAACCCAGCCCCCACCCACCTCGCGCACACGCCCCCCCACCACCACCGCCACGACCCAGCCTCTTACCACGGCGCCAGCTGAGGCATCCAAGAGGATTACCCACCCTTTGCCCTCTCCCCCACCCACTCCTCAAAAAAGAGAAGATCCCCTCCCCAAGCCCACCCCTTCCCCTCTTCCCTCCCCCCTCCCCCCGAACTTTCCCTCTCGCATGCTTTTCCCCTGCACCACCGATCGCCTCTCTGATGCCGCTTGCCTGGAAGCTGCGTTAGGAGCGAGCGGCGGCGGCGGCGGCGGCGGCGGCAGCTCGGGAGTGCTATGACCGGCAAACTCGCCGAGAAGCTGCCGGTGACCATGAGCAGTTTGCTAAACCAACTACCTGACAATCTGTACCCCGAGGAGATCCCCAGCGCGCTCAACCTCTTTTCTGGCAGCAGCGACTCGGTAGCCCATTACAATCAGATGGCTACAGGTAAGGGCGGCGGGGAGGCGGCGAGGCAGCGAGGAAGGAAAGGGAGAGAGGAAGAGGAGGAGGGAACGAGCTAGCTACGGATGGATAGATGGATGGATGGATAGAGAGATGGGGGGGTGGCCGCGCGCTGGGAATTTTCCGGGGGGCGAGTTGCTTTTCCCACCCACTCCTCCCGCCCTCCCCGATCGGGAAGGCTCGGTTGGCGACGCCACGGTAGAGGCTTCGAGTCTTCCGGGTGGGGGCAGCCGCCGACCGAAGGGAGGTAGGTGCGAGCGGCTCTGGGGTTCTCCACTTAGGGGGCGCGATCGCCGGGCTGCGCGCAAGGCGTAGTGCCGTCGCCCCCTTTCCCGGGAGGAGCCCAACGTCCCTTTTCACCCGCGCTCTCCCCCCTTACTCCCTCAGCCTCCCACCCGGGATGGAGCCATGTGCGGCGTGGAGTCCCCGCGGTGGGAGAGGTACTGCGACGCTGCCTTTCCAGGGCGTTCAGCAAAGCCGTGGGGGTGTGGGGACGGCGGGGAGGGGAGAAGGTGGGGATCCACCCGCCCGGGGGCTGCCACGGGGGGCGATCCACGGACCGAGGAGCTTGGGAACAGCGGCCACTCCCGCCGTGGAGACACCGGCCGGTTTTCCGCCGCCCTCCACTCTCGCTAAGCTGAGGCTGGGCTTTCCCCCTCCAGCAGGAGCCGAAAGCTCCTTTAGGCCCGGAGGAGGCTGGGGCTGGGGTAGGCGGCGAGAGAGCTCCCTTTGCGGGCAGCACCCCTCTACGCGCCGAGGACAAAGCGACGGAGCGCTCCGGGGCAGCTACCCAGGCGCGGTGCGCACAGGGGGCTTCGTCGGGGCAGGAAGGGCGCGGGGTCCGGCGCGGACAGGGCTAGGGGAAGAGGGCCGAGTTGTGTGCGCTGGAGAGCGAGAGCCCGGCGCGCTCCGGGTCTGAAACTACCTGTAGCTGCAGCTACCTGCCCGCCCCACCTCGGGAATAACAACAATGCTTCTCGCTCTCGCGCCTGTGTGTGTGTGTTACGGGAGTGTGTGTGTACGGCGTGTGCGGTGTGTGTGCCGCAGCCACTCCACACCCCGATCCGTAGTATTTTGCTGTATCCAGGTTGCGCCCGGGAGCGCGGCACCGCCCGCTTTGCGCTGGGCGCAGCTCTCTTTCCTCTTATCCCATCCGCTGCGCACTCCATGCGGCCGCACCCTCCACACCTGGGCAAGGACCTGGGCGCCCCGGCCCGGGAGCCGACTCGGCTTCACTCACCCCTCCCCTCTCTCCCCCGCTCTCCGCAGAGAATGTGATGGACATCGGTCTGACCAACGAGAAGCCCAACCCGGAACTCTCGTATTCGGGCTCCTTCCAGCCAGCCCCCGGCAACAAGACCGTGACCTACTTGGGAAAGTTCGCCTTCGACTCCCCTTCCAACTGGTGCCAGGACAACATCATTAGCCTCATGAGCGCCGGCATTTTGGGGGTGCCCCCGGCCTCTGGGGCACTCAGCACGCAGACCTCCACGGCCAGCATGGTGCAGCCGCCGCAGGGGGACGTGGAGGCCATGTATCCGGCGCTGCCCCCCTATTCTAACTGCAGTGATCTCTACTCGGAGCCTGTGTCTTTCCACGACCCCCAGGGCAACCCCGGGCTCGCCTATTCCCCCCAGGATTACCAGTCGGCCAAACCAGCCTTGGACAGCAACCTCTTCCCCATGATTCCCGACTACAATCTATACCACCACCCCAACGACATGGGCTCCATGCCGGAGCACAAGCCCTTCCAGGGCATGGACCCCATCCGGGTCAACCCGCCCCCTATTACCCCGCTGGAGACCATCAAGGCATTCAAAGACAAGCAGATCCACCCGGGCTTTGGCAGCCTGCCCCAGCCGCCGCTCACTCTCAAGCCCATACGGCCTCGAAAGTACCCCAACCGACCTAGCAAGACCCCGCTCCACGAGCGGCCACACGCGTGCCCGGCGGAGGGCTGCGACCGCCGCTTCAGCCGCTCGGACGAGCTGACCCGGCATCTGCGCATCCACACGGGCCACAAGCCCTTCCAGTGCAGGATCTGCATGCGGAGCTTCAGCCGCAGCGACCACCTTACCACTCACATCCGCACGCATACGGGCGAGAAGCCCTTTGCCTGCGAGTTCTGCGGGCGCAAGTTTGCGCGCAGCGACGAGCGCAAGCGCCACGCCAAGATCCACCTCAAGCAAAAGGAGAAGAAGGCGGAGAAGGGGGGTGCGCCTTCTGCGTCCTCGGCGGCCCCGGTATCCCTGGCCCCTGTGGTCACCACCTGCGCCTGAGGCTCGGGCCCCCAGATCCCACTTTTCCCCTTCAGTGTCTCCCGGCTGCTCGCCTGAATGCGCAGCCGAAAAGCTCGCTACGGAGGCGCAGGGGCCGCGCCCTGGCCTCTCCATGGACGTAAGGCCCCTTGTTTCCCTTCGCTGTCCCCCGTCTCCACCCTTTCACATCGGCCGACGGTCGGGGGCCAGGGCAAGAGGCGCCTTCCCCTCGATGCCCACCCCTTAGCCAAGGCGTGGGGGCGGAAAGGTGGCGTCTAGCCCGCTTTGTTCAGTTCGGATCGTCTTGATCCAGGGGCCGCCGGGCCGGGCCAAGGACCTGCCGGGGACTGAAGGCGGGGTCCGCCCAAGCCTCGCCGGACCCAAGCACCTCAAGGTTCCCCCCACGTGTCCCTCGATTCCCCCTCGAAGACCCGAGAGGGGGAGGGGGTAAGGAGCGCACCAAAGCGCAGAGCTTGCTGCCCGCCGCACGCACGCGCGCCTGCGTGCGGGGATGCGCGCGAGTGTGCGTGCTCGCGTGTGTGTATGTGTTATGTGTGCGTGTGTGTGTTTCTGTGTGTGTGTGCGCGCGCGCGCGCGCGTGTGTGAGACTCTTGAGCTGAACTGGGCTGTGTCCACCCTAAACTCTTCCCCACTTCGGGTCCCCGGGCCGCTAGGGAAACGTCCCGGGCTGGGGGCCTGCGCGTGGCGGGACAAGACGGTCTTCCATCTGCTCAGAAATAATGTTTCTTACAGAAATGCCTCGGATGCCGCCGCCGCGGTGCTGCTACCGCCGCTTAGGGTTTGGCCCCTCAGAATCCCTCCTTTTCCGAGCGCTTCCCTCTCAAGGCCTCAGGGAAGTTTGATCTGCGGGGAGAAGGAGCAGCCATCCTTGAACCTGCCTTTTTAGAAATGTGTTTTTCCTCAGCCCCAGTTTTTAAAATCTCTGTCTCTGAGTTTGCCCTCTGCCTTCCCCCGCCTTTCCCTTCTAAGCCTTTTCCCATCTCTTTCCAAATCTTTTTTCCAAAAAGGCAGGCCTCAACCAGCCACCCCATTTCGCCATCTTTTTGTTTTCTCTCACTCACGTACCCATTTCTCTTCCCATCATTGATTGGAATGCAGCCTTTTTTTTTTTTTCCACCTTTGGCATCATCCATACAACAGGTAGAATTCAAATTTAGGTAAATGGCATGTGTGTAGGTATGTATGTGTATAAATATGTGTGTGTTCACACCCACATATATATATATATATACATACATATATGTATAACCTGCACACAGTATGTATTTCTAGCAAAATTAAATCTCTAAGGTACTTGGCAATCCAGTGCAGTGCACGGGAATAAAGAGAACTTATAGGCATATACAGCTTTAAACGATTTATTTTTTATGAAAAAATGTAACCAATGAGACTGTATCTGCCTATGTGTGTATGTGTATGTGAGTATGTATATATGCATCCATAGAAACACATAGACACACAGCTGTGTCCAAATTTTCCTCAAGTTATGGGGATGTCTGCATTAATCCATGTTGATGAATGAGGCACATCTCTTCCATACCCCAGTCTCACCTTCTCCCTGCCCTACCTCACCTCTTCTCAGGCACCCCCTCCTCCCCAGCCTCCTCCACACAGGGGGAACTCTTTGGATGTGGAGTAGTAGGGAAGCTGGCCTGAGACACAGCTTCCAGTGCAGTCTTGCCTGAATGTACTGTTCCCTGTTAGCGTTATTTCTCCTGGGGTCAGTAAGCTGCCCAGAGAGAAGGAAGACAGGTCTGGAGTTTACAGAATGTCTGTTTTTAAAGTCACTTTATGCGTTTCCCACTTTTTTTTTTTTTTAAGAAAAAAGCACCGGTTTTTTTGGTGGTGGATAAATAATACTAAAAGGAATCTAGTGAAAGGGGGGAAAAATCATAGAACAAGAGGATTCTGGATTTCCAGGTACTTGGATTTTTTGTAGAAGGAGAGAGAAGTGGATGAAGTTTTCCAGGAGGGCCCATATTTTTTCAGCTGAAGGGTAAAATCTTTCTTTGCAGAGACAGTATTTTGCAGAATACTTTTTATAATGTGATGATTATTTAAAAAAAAAAAACAAAAATTTTGGTCACTTCAAAGCTGGAAGGAGGAATCAGATACCCTTTAATATTTTTTCCTTGCTCCTTCTGATCTATGCATGTCACTGCATGATAATTCTGAGTTTTCCTTTGTTTTAATAAAACTGTTCTCAGACATTTAAGCTAAACTAAGAGAAAAATGACTTTGTTGCCAAAAGGTTGTGCTATCCAGATTTTTTATATGTCTGCATGTTTTAAGAGAAAAAAAAAAGAGAAAATGCACTCTAACTTATGTGAACTGAGAGAAAAAAAAATCAGGTTTTAAACAGGAAAACCTATGGGGGATGATATTTTTTGAAAGACTTTTGTATAAAGTTGAGTACTTAGAAAAAGACAAACCAGATGTAATATATTTTGTGGATGTTTTTATTTCTTGGATTTATAGTACCTTATACTAAGGTTAAAAAAATATGCTTGATATTGTGAAAAGGTGAAATTCTTCACCAACATTTCATTTGCTCCTTTGTCACATTGTTATGCCAATATAATATAGTTAATGGAAACAGCATTTTTAAAAACCGAAAGATTGAAATGGTGTCATGTTGTACCATTTGCACTGTGAGCAAATGCTAATTCAGTAAATATATTGTGTTTGCTGACAATCAGCCGGCCTATAAATCTCCTTATTTTGTTTCTTGTTTTCATGGCATAAAGTTTTGGTTTGGCCTGTTTTTCTTTTCTTTTCTTTTTTTGTCTTGTTTTGTTTTCGGCTGGTAGTTGGTTTGATAGGTGGTGCTTCTGCCTGGTTTTTGTGGTTCTCTCTCTGAGACCCTTTACTGTGGAAAGGGGGAGTCTGGCGTGACTAGAAGGTGGTCAGAATTTTGTGTGGGGTTCTGGTGTTTCCAGGTCCATGTTGAGTGGTTACTGTGGTTCTCAGAGAATTCCACTGTGGTTCTAAGGTTTCTCCTCCACCCTTCTGAGAGCCTCAAACTGCCAGAGAGATTAGACGAACAGATTAGATAAGCTCATGGGAGTCTGGGCTGGACTCTTTTTCTCTGGTTTCCAATGGGTATCTGAGGGTAGAAGGGAGGGGAGCTCCTGGTTTAGGATCTACTTCTCTGGTGGTTACAGTCAGCACCAGAGCAGGACCCAGGGTTGGGGGGTGAGTGTCTCTGCAGCTACACTCAGTCATGCTCTAGTTGGAGCTTTTAAAGCTACTGAAAAGCAGATAGAGATTTAAGAGGGGTTCTTCAGGGTTGGCAAGATCACTAGAGAGAGAGCTCTTCTTGTGGTCAGATAATTGGGAAAAATCAGATCTAAAAGCTCTGCAACTCAGTCCTACTTGGACAGGGTTCTCCCGGTCCCACTATTCATAGCGACCTGGAAAAGGTCTATCTACCCAAGGATCCAATGCTTAGAAGAGAAAGAACCCCGGAATTTGGAGAAATACAGGGAATGTTTTCTATAACAGTAATCCCTCCCATCTTACAATTTCTATCTCCCATAGGAGTAATGCTTTCCCTACCCTCTGAGCTTGCTTCTCTGGAACCTTGCTTTACCTTAACTGACTTTGCCAGCCCCAGAGCTTTCGCCACTTCTCTCGCAGAGACACGTAAGCTCCACTTCCACCCTGTGTTCACATCTCCATCCTGCTCCATCTTGCATCCCCTCGTTTATAGAATCCTTTATCCTTGGGAGGCTTGTTACAGAATAGTCTGGACAGATCAGTCTCTCCCTCTCCTGCCTGCCCCCTGAAACAGTCACTCCGGTTTCTTAGCCATGCGTTTTGTATCTTACCTGCCTCAGCAACATGTAGGAGCTTGATGTACAATACAGAGCTGTGTCAGTGACTTGGGAACAGCGCCTCACCACCTGAGGTGCCAACCGGGCCAGCCGTCCAGTGACAGAATGTCATTGTGATGTCCCTGCTCGGAAACCATTCTATCATGCCCCCTGCCCTCCATGCAGGCCCATCAGAGTGAAAAATATGGGTGGTATTTCTGGTTGAGAGCAGACCTGGGTGGAGGAGGTGGGCTGTGGCTTAGAAAAGAATGTTTTTGATGTGAGAGATCAGGAAAGAGAATGCAGTATGCAATCTCTCATGTTCTCACCCACACAGTTCTAGGTCACTGGCTGCCATCTTGAATTCCGTTCTCTGGCCTCATGAAACTTGGAAACTTCCAAGCTGCAACTCTGTGTACAGCTGTAAGGCGGTATCCTTTTTTAACACAAGGAATCCAAGATGGCTGACAAGCCCTAGTGATGGAGAATATAGTCCATCTCCTTGCTAAACTGGATGAATCCTTTCAGAGTCCCATGTGTTTTTCAAGTGAACATTATCAGTGGAAGAGAGGTCACTGCGTTTCTTCACAGTTAGCACACAGCCCTACTTGCGCCTTCTCCAGTCAGACCCGGCGTTCACAGGGACACTTTCGTCAACAGTGTACTACGCGGCTTGATTAATAAACTCGCTTGCCATTGGTGCGTGTTACTCAACCCAACCTGGTTCAACCACTGGGTTACTTGGCAATATGGCAGCCCGCCTGGCTGGCACCAGCCCTCTGTGGTGTAATCTCTGATTCACACTTTGTTGCTAGATAAGGCTGCCCCAGATAGCATCACATCACCAACCCAACCTGCCTGAGTTTTGTAAATGTGGGGAGAGGAGATTCAACCCTGAAACTCAAGGGTGAAGTGAGGGTAGGGGAGAGGAAAGTTCTGGAT
Source organism: Cervus canadensis (assembly GCF_019320065.1). Lineage (NCBI taxonomy): Eukaryota > Metazoa > Chordata > Mammalia > Artiodactyla > Cervidae > Cervus > Cervus canadensis. The sequence goes on along the minus strand of NC_057415.1, from coordinate 2,996,765 downwards.
GGGGCTATCATGAGAAGCAATCCATGGAGGCTTTGCCAAGAAGAGGCCCGGGAGTGTGGAAACCCCTAAGTTGTTTGGGGGGTGAATGAAAGGATGCCCCCAACACACATACATACCCCTTGGAGTGGCATACTGAAAGTAATGACTCTATAAAATTGTACTTAGTGAACTGGGATTGGGTACAAATGAGGCGATACTTTGTGAGAACCGGGGGCAGGGAATAGCTTATATTTTTATTCGGTGGTGGTGGTGAGTGAGTGACTGAGTGTGTGTGTGTCTATATTATTCACAAGTGTATAAAAAGGAGTAGGAAGGTGGATTCTGGTGAGTGTAGGCAATAACATGTGGCCACTCATTCCTGATCCCCTTTTGCTAGTCCAGAATTTGCTTGCTGTAGGTGAGGGGTTGTGAGCTGCCTTTTCCTGGCCTTCATTGGCTCCCCTTGTGTCCTGGAACAATAAACCTGGGGAAAGTAGGAGGCCTCTGTGTATTCCAAAGACTAGAAATCATACTGGCAAAAATCTTAACAACTAGGGGAAAATGACTTTCTAAAAGGTGCCATGGGGTTTTAAAAATAGGTCGTAATCCTAAATCTATCCCTAGTGGCTCCTTTTAGCACACCCGCTCTTTGTGTGGGGAGGAGTGCACTCCCCAGAAGAAGGGGATAGATCTGAGTGACCCTTGGAGCCCTTTGGTCCCAGCAGTACCCGGGACAGCACTGAGGGCACACCGTCACTCCCCCTCTGTCATCTACGAGGCGTGGAACATGTGTGGCCTCATCAGCTTCTCCCAGCATCCTAGCTCTTGAAATTTCACTGCTCCTTTTGCTGGAAAGTTCCCATCCATGCCAGCCATCTCTAATATTTTCCACGGTGACCATTTTCACTATCCCCTGCAACAACAGAGGTGGGGACAGTGTTGGGGGCAGTGCCGTGGGGCTCTCCCCAATTTGCACTAGAGTCTCTAATGGATCATGCCCAGGCAGGAAGGGAGCAGGCTCTGAACCTCCTGCATGGGATCCTCAATCCCCATCCTTCATCTGGGCTCTGGAATTGGGGTCTTCCCTGCCACCACCACCCCTGCAGGCCACCAGGGACACAGTGCTCCTCAGCCCCCTAATGGGCATGAAAAAACTGTGTCTTCCTCTCTGACAAACATACAGGTGGTAAGAAGCAAGGTTTCTGAGCAATCTTACTAAGGAGGTAATGTAAACAGATCATGGCCACAAAGTGGCAAACAAGAGTAAGAGAATATAGTGTTCTAGATGGTGCTTGCTACTCAACAGAATATGGGGTGGCTTACTGAGATCCTGCTGTGCTCTCAAGGTCTCTGGACAAAGGACAAGCACAATCTCTGGGCTTTTGGAATGTCATTACTTGATCTCAGGCACTCCACCCTGCTCTTACGATCTCCTCCTTCATCCATTCCTAGGTGTCTTCAGACTCTATAGCCCTCTAATGCCATCATTACTCCAGTTATATTCTCTTGTTTGTTTGGAGCATGATCACTAGCCCTCCAAGTGGTCTCCCATGAGGCCTACCCAGGACCTGCCGTCATCTTCACCTTGGACTGTTCACAAGTGGTATCACACCCAGCCAGAAGCCGGTGCTCTTTTCTGATCCAGCCAACAACAGACTTGAGTCCCCTCTGGGGTCACCCTCTGGGGTCACCCCCTGGGTTTCTAGTGAGAGGCTCAAGAATGCTTCCATTTCTCAGCTCCCTGCAGGAGAAGAAATGTCTGACACTGCCGAGGCTGGGGACAGCCCAGTCCTCCATGAAGGAAGTTACCCTTACCTGCAGACCTGCGTTCTGGTCCACCTCAGGGGTTGACCACTTACCCAGAAGTCATCAGGTCCCTGTCTCCACGAAAGGGAGAGAGATTAGTGACAAGAACAGAACTGGGCCTCCAGGAATGTTGGCTTCTTCTCAACAACAGGCTGCAAGAGCTCTGGCGCTTTTACTCCTGAGCACCTTGCCCATCCAGGTGGTCCAGGCACCTAAAAGTCTTCCATTCTTCCTTGTTCCCTTTTCCCTACTGCTTCGGAAGGTCAGGCCCTCTGAGCAGGAAAGAAAATTTTCCTGCTCCTGTATGACCCTCAGGTGCTAAGGAAAGCTTACTTGGGGGCACTTGTTACTCAGATCTCCGTCCTGAAAATTGAGAGGCAGTTTGATAACCCAGCAGCTACTCCAGCTGTGCCCTTGGGGCCCTTAACTTTTGGAGTCCTCATCCATCCTTGATCTGAACCCAGCTCTGCCACTTTCTTGCATTGTGACTGTCAACACGTTTCTTGGTCTCTCTGGACATCGCTTTCCTCCTGTCTGATCATTACTGTTGTGGGGTTCAAGTGAGGTGATGTGTATGATGCCTGACTCAGTGTGGGTGCAACATAAATGCTACTTATCTTGCTTGCTCCTTGCCCCGCCCTCTTTCCCCATCCTCCAAATCCAGATGCGAGAAAGAGGCATCTGGCTCCACCAGGGATCGGTACATGGATCCAAACACAGTCAGAGGAACGTGCAGTCCTCGGAGCCACTCCCGACCCCAGCCATCCACTGGACATCTGTATTCTGAAAATGGGTCCTCTCCACCCCACCCCCCAATCCACCCAGAGGACACGAGTCCTGTCCCCTCTTGGCTGCAGTTGCTGCTCATTGTTGCCATTTCCTGCCCTGGTTCCTGACCCCTTCCCTGGTCCTTTTGTCTCTCTCACTTAGATGGGTGGATGTAACACCTTCCTGATCCAGTATCATCTGCAAAGTTAATTAATGTGTCATCAGGTTGTTGCCTGCTTCCTGATCCTTATCAGGGATTTAAATAAAACGCAGCAGCCCCAGCTCTTCCCCGACTGTCCCTCAGCCTGGATCTGAGACTTGTTCCTAGTCGTCAGTCCTTGACCTCAGCCTTCTGGCCAGTTCTCAGCTTCCAGCCCCGGGGCTGTTGGTGCTGCCCCTGCCCCACCCTAGTTTGGGAACAGACGTGACATCCAGGGCTTTAATGACAGTGATGTTCTTGAGAGAATCAGGGTTGCCAGGGCCTTTATCTCACCCCACCCCCTTGGGCGGGTTCCCCTAGGTTTGTAGAGTCATAAGCAACTTTGGAGAAAGAAATGGCAACCTGCTCCATGATTCTCACCTGAGAAATCCCATGGACAGAGGAACATGGCGGGCTACTGTCCATGGGGTTGGACATGACTTATCGACTAAACAACAAAACAACAAAGGGACTTTGAGAGGCTATTTAGTCTAACACACTCCTTTTGAAGTGTGGAGGAGGTCATGATTTGTCCAAGGTCATATATATCCAGAGGCAGAGTCAGAATTTCAGATCCAGACTCTCAGCAGATGGTCCCATAAAAGGGTGCTAATTGCTTCATTTATTTAATAAATACTTGTGGAAGGATATAGCTGTGAACGAAAGAAAAAGTCCCTCTATTCTCAAAGATTCTCTTCTCCAGGGAAGAAGCAGGTAAAAAACAAACAAACAAGTTTTTGACACAAACATGTTGCGTCAGATTGTGATATGTGTCACAGATAAGAGTAAGAAGGACAAATGTTGGGGAGCTGATTACAATACTATTTAGGGTGCGGGACTTCCCTGGTGGTCCAGTAGTAAAGAATCTGCCTTTCAATGCGGGAGATCCCTGGTTGGGGAACTAAGACCCCACATGCCACATGGGGCTTACTGAGCCCTCGCTCCACAACTAGAGAGACTGCATGCTACAATGAAAGATTCCTCAAGCTGCAACTAAGACTTGACATAGCCAAAAATAAATGAATATATTTTTAAAAGTATACTATAGGGTGGTCCAGGACAACCAAACAGGGAAGGGGCCTTTGTGCACAGATGCAGGAAATGATGGAGCTGGCCACACAGCTCTCCGGGCAGACGGGATGGCAAATGTAAATGTCCTGATGATGGTATTCTTGGAGTATTAAAGGAATCACATGGAGCCAGAGTGACTGGAAGGAAGCCAGGGAAGGAGTCAGCCATAGGAAGAAGTCAGAGAGGTAGTGTGGGGACCAGATCACAGAGAAAGCAAACCCGTTCTGAAGACTGATGGTCAGAGAGAGCCTGGTCCCCACCGAGCCTCTGGGGAGAACACTGGCCTGTGCGTGGGGCCCCCTCTCTCTCCCCATGCTACCTCTCCTTTCACCCTTCAACCCCCTTCCTCTGCTTGGCCTGCTCACCCCCTTACTGCAGTCTTCCTTACCCTTCTTCCATATCCTCTCAGAGGCCACTGATGATTCCTAGACTCCAGATTGTCCAAGGAGAGACAGAGCTGCCTCCTTTGAGAACCACAGCCTGAAAACCCTTTCTCCTCCTGTTGCCCTTTGCCTGGATGCCAAGTCCCTAATAAGATGGATAACTCTTCCTGCTGTCCAGCCTCAGAATGGGAATTTCCCTTGGCCTCATCTCTGAGGAACTGCTGCAAAGGCAGCCGCCTCCTTCATCTGTGGCTGGATTGGCCATGTTTCCTGCCTTGGCAAAGAGCTGGTGGATGGCCGCTTTTCTCCAAGAGGGTCATATTCTCATCCCTTCTCAGCCCTCATCTTGTAAGATGGAACATTCCTGAAATCACTTCATGTGCAGTCTTCCTGGCTACAAGCTCCATTTCCCTGGATTTTTGCAAATCTTGGAGCATCATTTCTATACACTCATCTGAGCAGTTTCATTCTAGAGAAGAAAAAATGTCTTCCCTTGCCTTTTTTTGGGTCTTCCACTTCATGTCTTTCCAAAAGCTCCCATCAATCTCCGTCTTTCTGTGGCAACTTGGCATCATCCAGAGCTTCTTTGCATCTAATTAATTTATCCATTAATTTAGTGAAACCGTATCAAAGCAGATCCGGTGCTGCCCATCGGAGGGGAGGGGCAGCAGCACAGTGCAAAGACAAACAAGCACAGGACAAAGTTTCTGCCCTTGAGGATCTTCCATTCTATCAAGGGAAAGGCAGCCGTGTAAACAGAGCATTTCCGTAAATTGGGCCTTTTTTCACGTGTGCTTTCCAGGTGGCACTCGTGGTAAAGAACCTGCCTGCCAATACAGAAGACATAAAAGACATGGGCTCAATCCCCTGGAGGAGGGCATGGCAACCCACTCCAGCATTCTTGCCTAGAAAATCCAATGGACAGAGGAGCCTGGTGGGCTAGTCTATAGGCTCGCAGAGTCAGACATGACTGAAGCGTCTTAGCACACATGTCATGTGATGGTAAAGCCTGATAGGAAGGCATCTAAATCAGAGTCCCGGGGGAGGTGGGAGAGGTGGGGGTGGGATGAGGGAAGCTTTCTGGGGGAACTTAGAGCATCCTCTCCAGACCCCACAATAATAATGAAGCCCCAACGTCACCAGGAACTTAACTACCTGTCAAGTGTGCTAAATTCTCTTGTGAATTATCCCACTGGGCTCTAGGTGGAGTGGATCTACCTGGGATGTTCACCTGGTGGCCTATAGGCCTGCTCACTCTCTTGTCCTTTTCCCAAAGGAGAAAGAGAACATCCTGGTGGCCCACAGGCCCCAGAAAACAACACAGCAGCTTGGCATATCTGGAGCGGGCCCAGCTGGCTTGGTGGAGGTTGTCCAACCCAGATGACACTTCCCTGTGTTACATTCTGGTTGCTTCTTCCTACGGGGCAGAATTTTCTGGGGCTTGGGGAGGGGTTAGGATGGGGACTCCATCTTCAGATTCTTCTTGGTCCATGCAGAGCATCCTTTCTGCTCTCCTCCTCAGCTGTTTCTCAGCCCAGGGCCTGAGATGGTCAGCTGGGAGTCAAGGCCACCCCATGCCCTCTTTCTTCTGATGCTCAGAGTTCTTCTTCTACAATTCCAGGGGCTTCTCTGGTGGTGTAGATGGTAAAGAATGTGCCTGCAATGTGGGAGACTCAGGTTCAATCCCTGGGTTGGTAAGATCCCCTGGAAGAAGGCATGGCAACCCACTCCAATATTCTTGACTGGAGAATCCCATGGATAGAGGAGCCTGGCAGGCTACAGTTCATGGGGTAGCAAAAGATTTGGACACTACTGAGCGACTAACACACTTCCACAATTCCAAGCATGGACAGACCTCTGCCTTCCCCCCATCAGTCCGCCCACCTGCTTCTCCTTTGCTGCTGCTGGAAGAGCTCAGATCTCTCAGCCAAAAGACCAAAGGCACTCCAATAAAGAAAAAAAAAATGCCAAAAAATTTTGAAGGAAAAATTATTTATTAACAACTTGAACTTTCAGATATTTTAGAGTATTATAAGCACTGAGAATTTACTATTCTTATAGAAAAAGACATATGTCAAGAGAACAAATAGAAAAATAAAATTTAAATATTGGTAAGAATTTTTAAAAAGGACCAAAGGCATAGCTTCAGCCCCAGCACTGCCTTTCTGTGTTAGACCATATGTCAACCTCATAACTTGGCTGAGTCTCTGTTTTCCCATCTGTACAATGGGGTTAATGCCCCTACTCTCCACCAGGCTGTTGAGCGGATCTGCTGCATTGTAAAATTGTGAAAAGGAGCTCTTCTGTCCCAAAAGCTTGAAGAAGACTGCTGGGGGATGCTCTTCTTCTTCTACAGGTGAATATTCTGGGCAGATGTTCCCAAGAGATCTAGGAGCTAGGTCTGAATTCTTCCTACTAGATCATGTGAAAAAACCATACAGGGTCCAGTTGACAAGCTCAGGTATGGTCCCTGCTTCACAGTTAGAAACTGTACCTTCTGGGTTGTGGGGTGCTGAAATCTACATCCATTGAGAATCTGTATCATCAAACCATTGTTCACCTCTGGGCCTCACTGCATCAGAAGTGAGGAGATCTGGTAACTGGTATTGACTCTGAGATTAGGACAAAACTGTATGATGTCTGCAAAGTCACAGTCCCCCTCTGGGTCTTACAGTCCGATCAGGAAAGTGAGTGGTGCTGGTAGTGGATCTACACATTACCTCCAGCTGTGATGTTCTGGGAACAGCAGGCTGAGTCTTATGGGTCCACACAAGACCCAGCCCTCCATCTCAGCAGGGGGAGCTGAGCCAGGGCTGGGCCACGGCAGGTTGAGGGAGAGGCCGCTGCTCTTGTCCTCCTGGGCCCTAGCTTAATGATCCTGCTTCCTTCTGCTCAAAAGCTCCGGCCTCTCTCCAGCCCTGTTCTGGCTCCCTGGGGCCTCTGTTCCCTGACTATAGTTCCTTCTGGCCTGAGTCTGGGCTGGGGGAATGTTCTGGGGCTGTGATTGTTTGGGGAATGTGTTTCTTAACCCTTTTCCCCCTGTGGGCTTGCTAAGTCGTTTCAGTCATGCCTGACTTTGTGTGACCCTGTGGGCTGTCGCCCACCAGGTTCCTCTGTCCATGGGATTCTCCAGGCAAAAATACTGGAATGGGTTGCCATGCCCTCCACCAGAGGATTTTCCCCACAAGGGATCGAGTCCGTGTCTCCTGCTTCTCCTGCATTGGCAGGCGGGTTCTTTACCACTGGTGCCACCTAGGAAACCCTTTGTCCCCCTCATTTGCCTGCAAAGTGTATAGAAACTGGTATGGGGTGAGATCCCCTGGTTTGGGGTCCCAGTCAGTCTAAATGCTCTCAGAGAGGCCTGAGATGCGTGAATGGATCAGCCTCCCACCTGTGGACTAGAAGGCCCCAGAGGGTGGCCGGTTCCGGAGGGAGCCACTGCCCTGATAAGGGAGCAGGAGGGCTTAAGAGCTCTGCCTGTGGGTCTCCATCCTGAAGACTCGCACTGCTGGGAGTCCTCCATGGCTGGATTTTTAGCCCCAAAGCCACCCCCTGAGCCTCTGCCGCCAGGACCTTGTCCCAGGAAAGGCCTCCCAGGAGGTTCTGGAACCTCATTCCTTCTTCTGAACCCCAAAATCCAAGTGTTCTCCTCCCCACCCTCCTCAGCAGGCTGCCAGCTGCCCCTCCCGGCCGGGTTGGGCCGGCACACCCTCTCTCCCTTATCTCCAACATCACCTATTTATTCCAACCCTTCACTCCACTGGAGCGTCTGCTGGGTTTCCCAACCACCCCTGGGTCAAGCCTGTGTCGGATGGGTTGAGTCATTACCTCCATCTCCTCCCCAACCCTCCCAGGTTCCAGGGCTTGGTCTGGTTTAGCAGGCTGGGAGGGAAGACACATCCTTTCCATGAAAGTAGAAGAGGCCTCCCAGGACAAGGATTTCCCTGAGATTCAGCCTAACTTTGTCCTCCCTGGCACAGTACCTGGTGGGCCTTCCTAGGTCAGCCCCATGAACTGCCCTCATCACCCACTGAACTGCCCAGTATCTTATCTGAGTATTCTTCCTGCCCATCTCCCCTGGCAGTACCTCCTCCAAGTATTCAGGGCAACTTGGACACAGCAACTAACTCAACTCTCTGAGCCTCAGATGACACATCTCTGAAATGAGGATAATGATACCTCGCCTGCCTCAGGCAGGACACTGGCCAGCCCATTTCCCAAGGTCCTCTTTGGTTCTCTTAGGTCTGCTCCTTCTCAGCTCTTTCTTACCCCTACACTGAGAACACCTCTTCTGCATCCATTTGGGTTTCTTAGCTCACTTTGCCCCTTGCTCTGGGGACTAGTTCTCTCCCATCCACAATCCCTACCCTCCAGTCTCCGATGATTTTCTTATAGGAATCTCCAAACCCCATAAAATCTCTAGGAACAGGCCTCCAGACCCGCCGGCCTCCCCGCAGAGGCTCAGGTCACCACCTCCCTCTGCACTGCCCCCACCTCATCTAGGGAAACGCAGAGGTTACAAAGCAAGGCCTAGTTTCCCTCTGGGAACAAGAAGAGGATTCTGCTCTCTGTTCACACGGCATCTGGCGGGGCCCTCGGCAGTCTCTTCCGTGTGCAGCCGTGGGGGCACGGCTCTCATCTTTGTACACTTGCTCTGCACACTTGCTCACAGTTGTCCCACTCCATTGTCCCGCAAGCAGTCTCTCCTGCCCTCCCTCCCTCTTCTCGATTTCTCTCTCTGCTGTGTGCTCCAAGAACACGCCCTCCCAACCCACCAATCCTACACACGCCACTGCACTCTACAAGCTTCAGCTCCAGAATTTCCCAGTTCTCTGCTCACTCCTCCACCGCATCCCCTCCAACTCCACCCTCAAAAGGGTGGGCCCCTGTCTGCCCCCAAGACAGAGACACCTCAGCTTCTCTCGGCCTGCCTTCATCAGAGGGGGTCCTTGCAGGCCCCTCAACTTCCTTTCCCCCTGAGAAAAAGCAACTCGAGGTCTCCACCAGCCTGGGGAAGCCCCTCCCCAGCATCTGGTGAAAGGACAAGAAGGAAGAACTCTAGGTTCTTTTCCCCAAGACTCCTAGATTTTGTACCAAAATGCAGGGTGTGCTCCTGTTTGCATTTTTTTTTTTTGTTTCCTTTCTGAAAATAACCATGAAACTATCATTTCCTCCCACTGCCTTTTCCCTATCTTATTTGGATTAGCAGCAGAGTTCCTGAGAGAGGTGGTTTGGAGCCACTGACAACCTCCTTCTCTGACCCGGGTCTGGTGCGCTCACAGGTGGCTTTCGGGCAGGTGCTGGGTCCCACAGGTTGGAGTGAAGGAGCCCCGAGGCTGGGCGTGGTGGGTCCAGGGGACCACCACACCCCACCTCCCCCCGCCAAAAAAACTGTCAGGGGCTTCAGGAAACCAGTTTTCTGCCCAACCTTGAGGCCTTGACCCCAAAGTGGCAAATATCTGGAAGAATTCTGTCCTCTGCTGTAGCTCTTGGGTGCGGGGGAGGGGCCAAGAACTCAACCCCCACTTGTTCACCCCCACAAGCCCGGCTGACCAGATTGGAGGCTGCTGTGGTTTTGGACTCTCAAAGTAGTAGCGGGGCAGAGGGATCAACACAAAGGCATCTATATTTATACAAGAAGGAAAATGGGGTCCATGCTGGGGAATATATTTCTCTTTTTCTATTTCATTTTCATGCAATATACCTCCTCCAATTCAATCATTCTGGGCACTCATACAGTTGCACCAACCAAGCCTCTAAAGATGCCGTGTCCAGGGTTGTGGGAGGCAGATCAGAGAGGCCCCGGAGGAACCCTGCCACTCACTGCATCACAGCGCCCTCAGGGTCCAGCCCCTGACTTTCCCATGGCTTGCTTAAGAAACTGGGTTTGCCCCCCTCCCCTATCCCTCAGCCCTTGCTGTGAAGAGATGCTGGCCCCAAAGGTCTGAAGTCTTCTGTGACACCTCAGAGAAGTCCAGAGGCTGTGGCTTTGGTAGAAGGAGGGCAGTTAGACACAGAGGGGTTGAAGAGCCTCGTCTTGGAGGATGCCCCAACCCAAAGGTTCTGGTCCAGCTCCCAGACTCCAGCCCCCCATTCCCGCATCCACCTGCCTTTACTTCTGGTTGAAGACCACCCTGAGGGAGGGTCCGTGGGGCCCAGGAAGTTGTAGTTCCACGTAAGGCAAGGGGTGGCCGCAGGAGGGTCTAAGACCTGTATTGTACACAGACTTTGTCCTAGCTCTGCAGGGCTTGGGGGAGGTGTGCCCCCAATCCCCTCCTCATACTCAATTAGTCTCCCTTCCCTCCCCACGTGCCTTCTTTGGGGACGCTTTCCTGATCAGTCCAAAGGTACCACTGGCCAGGACTCAGGGGCATCACTGGTTCTTCCTCTACAGCTATGCGCCCCCCTTGACATCCCTGCTCATGCTGGGTACCACCTTCTCAGCATGACCAGATTTATCCTGGAGTAATGGTGTCTGCCCCATCTAATCCCTCTGGGTCGCCCTGCAGCAATGGGGACTCATTCCTTCCTTTGAGAGCCCTTGCCTGCCTGAAAGGCAGAAGCCTTGATGTGGTGGACTCCTCCTCCACTCCCCAAGTCCTTCCAAACACATCCACCCCATGCACCCTCTCGGTCCTGCCCCTTCACCCCCAGTGGGACCCCTCTCCTCCCACTCCCTATGCCAGGCTGCCCTGCTGGGCTATTTGGGGCTCTGACCAGCCCTGTGGTGTAATCAGTGCCCCAGGATAATTGCCACCTGCTCTGCCGGTGTCTGGGGGCTGTCTCGGCCACAGCAGCAGGGGGTGGACACTGGGCAGCCAGGCCTGGAGCGAGGTCAGACTGGGGCAGTCCTCCCCACCCCACTCTCCAGATCTGCTCCTCACCACCCACAGGACCTGCAAGGATTTCCCAGGAAAGCCATGCTTTCCTGGGGGCTGTGCCCTGCTGGGATGCCCTGTGGCTTCAGCTGGGAACGGGTAGCCATCCCAGCCAGGGGGCAAAAGTGCAGAGGCCACTCCATCACCCACAATCAACTCCAAGAATATCCCCCCTAACATACTGCCCCCAGTGAGCACCCCTCCCCAGGCTGTAAGCTGACCCCTGGACAATGCATGGCTGGAGAACATGCTTTGCAGCTAGGACTTCCGTGTGACCTTCAGCAAGACTTTCCTGTGATCAAGCCCTTCAAGCCTCATTGTCCTCCTTCACGGCAGAGCCTAAGGAGACATGTGAGACTGAGTCCCCCATAAATGCCGGCTCCCTGCCCTCCTGCTACTTTTCCACAACCGGGACTTAAACAACCTGTTGTTCTCATTTGACCGACACTTTGACCTTGGGGAATAGGTTCAGCCTCGGTTTCCTCGTTGATGAAAAGGAGATAATCAGAGGAGCTGCCTTATCAGGTTACTGTGAAAGAGACGCTGTCTAATGCATGCCAAATGCTTAACCCAGTATCAATAAATGCCAGTGGTAGTTATTATTATGGCGAACTTCAGAGGGCAGAGAATGGGGCTGGGCAGCACTTAGAGGCCAGTGGTAAGACACTGAGAAGAGCAAAGCCTCAAGAGACAGGCCAGGGCTGATGGGACAAACCACACAGTGACCCCAGCACCCAAGCATCCCCAACTGCAGCGATGGCTCTGGGGCTGAGAGTGAGAAAACCTGGCCTTCTTCCTCTTTTAGTCCCATTTGCTCTAAGGTGGCACATATATACATAGCATATATATGATATATATGATATATGATATATCATATATATGATATATGATATAGCATATATATGCTTCTTGAGATCGATGAACACAGGACACCTGTGGATTTTTTTTGCTGAATTTTTTATTGGAGCATAGCTGATTTACCATGTTGTGCCGATCTCTGCCACACAGCAAAGTGACTCAGATATACACATATATGGGCTTCCCTTGTAGCTCAGTTGGTAGAGTCTGCCTGCAATGCAGGAGACCCAGGTTCGATCCCTGGGTTGGGAAGATCCCCTGGAGAAGGAAATGGCAACCCACTCCAGTATCCTTGCCTGGAAAAATCTCATGGACAGAGGAGCCTGGTGGGCTGTGGTCCATAGGGTCACAAGGAGTCGGAGCGACTAACACTTATACACATATATATATATTCTTTTTTTTTTAATACTTTTTTCCATTATGGTTTATCACAAGATATTGAATATAGCCACCTGTGCTATATAGTAGGACCTGGTTGTTTATTCATAAATGTTTTGTTTTAAAAGAGAATCAGCAAAATCAAGATGAAGTGCCTTGATCCTGGGAGATGGAGAAGTAAATCTGTTGCTTTTTTCTTTGCTGTTAGAGTCCAGTGCTAATTCGTCCTGATTCTTGGAATTCTTCACAGAGACATCCATGAGCAGCCTACTAGGGCCACTCAGAGAACTGACTTCTTCCCCAGGTGGCGCAACACCGTGGGGGGAACAGGCTGCAGTGCTGGGCCCAGAGAACAGGATTTGCAGGGCCAGCCTGTCCCTGACGCAGCAGAGCGCCATCCCTCGCTACTTCCCGTCTCCAACCAGGCACAGAGCTCCCATCTCTGGCACCCTGGCAAACAGGCCAGACTGGGAGAATGCCTTAGCTTTCCTGCTCCACCAGTACCACAGCAGGTGCCAAGAAGGCCACTTGGGTAGAAGGGTGAGGCCAAAGTACTAGATACCTCCCCCTTGGGGATGGAGAGGAAGGGAGCATGCTGAAGAGTGGGGCTTGGAAAGTGGGTACCATCACCACCAGCAGGAACTTTGCAAGCCCAGTCTGAGCCCTGAGGACCCCAGACCAAGGCAGTCCTTAGCCCCACCACAGCCTGGGTACCAGCCCCACATCACAGCCATCACAACTCCACCATGCTGTCCCTCATCCTTGACAGCCAATGCTCCATCCTGGGAGCTGCATCTTGAGGGACTTACTCTGACTTGATCTTGGTGGACCCATCCGGAGGAACAGGTCACCCAAAGCCAACATGGACTGAGGGAACCACGGGCTCAGTGCCCCTCCCACCAGTTCTCTTTCCAGTGGGCTCCTGCTACTGTGGGGTACGCCACTGGGGGCTGCCCAGGCTTGACCTAGCACCCCTTGGACTGATGCCTGGGGTGTGTGTGGTCCCAGGGGACTGTTTTCCCTCCTGGTGCGCTCTCTCTCACTCTCTCTAACTTGCATCTCCTCCCTGGCTTCTGTGAGCTAATCAGGGATCAGGAGGGGGAGGAGGGGGATGCTGCTTGCCTTCCCCGTTATCTGCAGCAATCCACGGTGACTAATGCTCCCAGTTGGTAAAAAGGCAGTGTAATCAAAACACTTTTTTTTTAGTCCTTAAAGTTAGTCATTCTCCCAGAGTGGAGGAGAAAAAAAAAAAAAAAAGCCCACAGCAGGCACCATGAAATGCAAGCTGAGAGACTCATGCTGCAGATGGAACTAAAGCATTGGCCGTAGCAGCTCCAGTGTGGGCCTGAGGCTCAGTCTCTCCTCCTCTGGACCCTTTGCGAGACTTCCTCCACGCCCTCACTTGTTCTTACTTTCCTCCATATCTGGGCTGTCTCATCCCTAAAGGTCTCCCATGCCAAGTTGGGATCTGCCCTTTCCCCTCACCCTGCCAGGTGCTGCCACCTGCTGGTCACCCCAAAGTGGAGGAAGCACATAAAAGCTCCCAGGCTGAGGCTGAGGCTGAATGTCATCTTTTTGTTAGGTGCCTGGTCATGTGCTTCCCCTCCTTTCACCCCAACGCGGCCACAGGTCAGGTTGCCCACGTTGGAATCTCCATTTCACTACTTACTGACTGTACTTCATGTGGATAATAATAACTGTACCTACCTAGTAGGGTTGTTGTGAAGATTAAATGGGTAAGGGGAGGGGGGTGCTTCCCTGGTGGCTCAATGGTAAAGAATCTGCCTGCCAATGCAGGAGACACAGGTTTGATCCCTGATCCGGGAAGATCCCATGTGTCTTGGAGCAACTAAGCCCATGCACCACAACTACCAAGTCTGTGTTCTAGAACCCAGGAACCATAGCTGCTGAAGCCCGAGTTCCCTAGAGCCCAGGCTTCACAATGAAGAGTAGCCCCCACTCTCCAGAACTAGAGAAAAGCCCAAGCAACAACAAAGACTCAGCACAGTCAAAAATAAATTAAGTAAATATTTTTTTTAAAAAAAAGATTAAATGGGAACTGCTTAGAATAGTGCCTGGCATATCATGATTGCTGTTAACTCATAAAAATAATAACAACAACATAATAACGTGGAATGTATACCATCATATTCCCCTTACTCATCTATGGCAGACATTGCTAGTCAACCAATAGGAGGAATTTCCCCACCAATAGGAAGATTCCCCAGAATCCTCAGCACAGCACTCCAGCACTCCCTAGACTTCTGTGTGGGGAAGCTGGGGGAGGGTGTATGTGACAAACTCAAAGATGAGGGTTAACAGGGAGCAGCTGTTTGCCAATTACTGCGTGAAAAACTCCAAAGAGAAGTCAGGTGGCAAAGCTAGTTCTGCTGCTGTGTTGGTTGTGCTCATGCTCATTCGCAACCAACACTTTGTGACTCCATGGACTGTAGCCCACCAGCCTCCTCTGTCCGTGGGATTTTCCAGGCAAGAATACTGGAATGGGTTGCCATTTCCTCCTCCAGGAGAATCTTCCAGACCCAGAGATCGAACCTGCGTCCCCTGCATTTGCAAGTGGATTCTTTACCACTGAGCCACCCAGGAAACCCCTTAAGCTGCTTTCCTTCTGATAAATAGCTTTGTCCCTGCCACCTGAACACTCATTTAACTTCTGGCTCAGGCTTCTGGGGAGAATGCAGTAGTCACCTGGCTTGAAACCAGGAGCATCTATTGATAACCTCTATCCAAAACTCCTCCACTCTCTGCTTCCACTTAGAAACTGAATTTGCTCATATTCTAGTCCATCCCCCACCATGAAGGGCGAGGGTCAACCTGTATCATGCTGGTTGTATGCATGTGTGCTAAGTCACTTTTGTTGTGTCCAACTCTGTGGGAACTTATGGACTGTAGCCTGCCAGGCTCCTCTGTCCATGGGATTCTCCAGGCAAGAATACTGGAGTGGGCTGGTTATAGAAGAGCAAGACAAGCTCCCAGCCCTGGGTCTGGAGCCCCGACAGCTGAGTTTCCCCCAACAGTGGGAGGTGTTTGTCCTTCCTTGTGCTCAGTTCCCCGTGGATCAATGCCACATGGATGCCATGCTCATGGAGGGAAGCTCGTGGGTTCATGGGATAGCAGGACGCCTGCCAGAGCCCAGCATCCACCCTCAGCCCAGCACGCCTCAAGCTGAGCCAATGAGCCACAGTAGGGAGATGGAGCTCTGCTCAGAGCAGACACTCTCCTTACAGACTCCTGGGAGGCCAGCACTCTTCCCAGTAAAGGTCGTGCAGGCTACATGAAAGTTTTGGGGTCAAAGGTAAGCAGTACAGCCCCAGGGGGGCCTCAGGCTGAATCCTTTCATTCCAGAAGGTACGTGTTTGGCTTCATCTCCAGACATCGATGATTCCTCAAACCTGCTCACTTCTCTGGGCTTGCCTCTCCCTGCTCAAGCCCCATCTCATATGCCTCTCCTATTCTTCTGTTTCCTGGGGGCCTCTGGAGTCAACGGTTGACTTGGAACCTCAAAATACTAGTGACTTTGGTGATGAGATCCATCCACTCATCTTCTCAAAGAGGGAATCAAGGCCCAGAAAAGAGCTGTGACTTGCCTGAGGTCATCTTGGGGTCAAAGAACCAGAGCCCAGGACTCCTCCAGATTCTTAATCTGGAATTCATCATTCTTGCCCTGCAGGATGTGGTTTCCATCCCACAGCCCTGAAACAGACTTCCCCTGGGATATGGTGGTTGGCTAGGCTAATACTTGGAAGTTCTTTAGCACTGTGGGGCAATAACCAGGGGAGACAGAGTTTGGGGAAATGAGGAAGCAGGTGGGGGAGCCATGCACAGGTGCTGAAGTTCCAGGAGGCTCGTGAGCACATCGCCCTCCATCCATCCAGGGCGAAGCAGCAAGGACCGTCCCTCCATTTGTCCACTCTGCCCTCACTGCCCTGTGGTGACTTCCCTTCCTCCTCTCTGCTCCTCAAGGCTGCCCCACTGCTCACTTTGGCCTGTCTCCTGAGGAGTAACATGGTGATGGAGCCAATCTGTGTGATGTGCTTGGGGGCCCACCCTCCACTGGAAAACCTCTGTTGAGTCATATACCCTCAAGAATGGAAACAGAAAATAAAAATGAGAGACTACTCCCTGTGGATGACCTTATGAGCTCCCCTGTCCCCCCTGGTCAAGCCCTCCTCCCTACCCTGGGAGGTCAGAATAAATCAAACATTTCTGGGGGGGTGTGGGTGGGAGAGAGGCTCAAGAGGGAGAAGATACATGCATACTTATAGCTGATTCACAATGATGTATGGCAGAAACCAACACAACTTAGGAGACATAAGAGACCCAGGTTTGACCCCTGGATTGTGAATCTCTCTGGAGAAGGGAATGGCAACCCACTCCAGTTCTTGCCTGGAGAATCCTGTGGACAGAGGAACCTGACAGGCTACAGTCCATCAGGTCACAGAGAGTCAGACACCACTGAAGTGACTTAGCACTCAGCACGATTCATGTTGATGTACAGCGGAAAACAACACAATGCCATAAAGCAATTATCCTCCAATTTAAACAAAATTAAATCTTTAAAAAATCATACATTTCCTTGCTCTAGTTCAGGGGTACCCAACCCCCATTAGGGGGGCCACTAATGGACCACTTAGCAGAAGGTGAGCAGCAGGGAGCAAGCAAAGCTTCATGTGCGCCTCCCCATCCCTCTCAGTACCACTGGACCATCTGCCCCACCCCACCCCCAGCCAGCATCATGGAAAAACTGTCTTCCACAAAACCAGGCCCTGGTGCCAAAAAGATTGGGGACTGCTGTTCTAGTTCACAGGCTTAACTACTCTCCAAGTAGCCCCAGTAACAATGAAGCCTATATGAAGGAGGAAAATACCTAGAGGGAAGGCCCTTGGGGCCCCAGCAGTAACCTGTAGCTTCACTGCCTGCTGTTCTCTCTTCTAAGGCAGAGAGGTTCTAGGGGGTAAGAAGATCAACTTGGCCCAGGTCCCCAGGTAGCTTAGCAGGAACTAAGGCCCTGAAATCTGACTTCAGAAGACCCAAGGCAAATGAGTTGCTTACCTGAAACTTAGTCCTCTTCTCAGTCAGGGTAGGTTCCCCCTGCCTGCATGTTCACCAAGCCTCCCTTCAGTCTCACCCAGGCAACCTGATTTGCCATCAGGATGTGGCTTACACATTGGCTTCTCCCAGAAGCCTTCACAAGGGGGGCTCCTTACAGGCTGCCACAGTGCCTTGTTCTTTCCCATTATACACTATTATTTAGTTGCCTGACTACCTCTCCCTACAGGGGCTTCCCTGGTGGTTCAGATGTTAAAGAATCTGCCTGCAAAGTGGGAGACCCAGGTTTTATCCCTGGGTCAGGAAGATTCCCCTGGAGAAGGGAATGGCTATCCACTCCAGTATCCTTGCTTGGAGAATTCCATGGAGAGAGGAGCCTGGCGAACACTTGTAACTGCCTAACTGCCAGGTAAGTAGCTCTGGGAGAGCGTAAACACAGGATCTATACTGTTTTCCCATGGTTGTATTCTTGAAGTTAGTGCAGTGCCTGGCACAGTGAATATTTGTTAGATGAATGAGTACAAAGAATGGGACCATTCACATCATTTGGGTTCTGTAGTGGGGAGCACAGGTGGAAGACTGGGAACAACGCTTACTCTTCGTCTTCTTCTGTTGAATAAATCCACAGAACATTCCAACCTGAAAAGCACCTATTCTATTTCTATTCACAGCCCTGTGCCATCTTGGAGGAGCAGAAAGATCCATTTATTTCTTTGTTCGTAACAGGTAACTACGTACCCAGTAGAATATTTATAAGATACAAAAGACCATACAGTGAATATCAGTTTCCATCCATCACACCCCCTCCTTCATCGTCCTCCTCTCGCCCTCCCCCACCCCGACCCCCAATTAGTTACTGCTACCCTCCCTGGATGAGAAATCTCTTTACAGACTGAAGAACTAGGGCAATCGGCGGTTAAGCAACACGTGTCGTCTGTGGAAGAGAATTTTACCAAGTCAGCGTTTAAGGAACAAAACGCACCCAGGGGTCCTCTAGCCCCCGCCACAGCCTGAGTCCTTTGGAGCCCCTAAGCCAACGCTTGAGGGTCGCGGGCCAGGGCAACACCTCGGAAGCAAGCGGCAGCGGAAGGGTTAACGCGCCGCGCCCCCACCCCCCACCCGTCCTCCAGATCGCCTCTTCCGGCAGAGGGGGCGGGGCTAACGTCACTTCCTGGAGACTGGTTGAATCCGGAAGCGATCTCCCAGGACTGAGTTGCAGCTGAGGACCCCGGTGGCAGGGCAAGGTTCGGGATCATGAGTTGGTGAGTGAGGCCAGGCGGCGGGAACCGCTGGAGCCCCCGGCCCGCAAAGCGCTTTGCCCTGCGTTCGTCCGAGTTGTGTGCCTTGGTCCCTGCTGCCCGCGGACCCTTCGCCGCGGAGCAGGGCCCGACTGGCTCCGGATTTAGGGTCTTTCAAGGGGCCTTGCTCCGGTGCTTGCTGGCAGGCTTCATCTCTCCGCAGGCCTCACCGGGAGGTGAGGCGTGGGATCCCTTTAGCGTGGGATCTTGCGTTTGTTTCCTGACTTTGTTCCAAGGAGCCGGTCCGGTCCGTCTTCTCTCGACAGCGTGAAGGGAGGGACTGTCCTGTTCCCTCCTTTTCTAGATATCCGTTGAGAAATATCTACTTCTTTCTCCCCTCGTGAGCATCTCTCCACCGCTGCCCGGTGGCCCTCACTCTGACAATCTGAGCCCCCCTCATGGACCAAAACCCCTTTTGCCTTCAGAAGAGTAACCTTTGCCCCATTTAGTCCTCAAGAGACAAACCGTGCTGCTTTTTTGGAAGATGCCAGAATTACACACCCACCCTGTCGGTACAGGATCAGACTAGCTTTCATCGTTTCCAGGGCCATTACCCTCTCATTGCTTTCCCAGTTAGCATAAGTAAGTGTAAATGTTATGGGAAGGATCAGGCCGAGAGAAGAGAAGCGAGGGAGGCTCAGAGTAGAGTCATAACTAAAGGGCTGGCAGGTGCGTTGCTATGGAACTGTCTGATACTTGACTGGTGATAAACACTTGTTATTATTCAATAGCTGATTTCTTTTGTAAAACTCAGTTTGCTTGAAGGACCTTACCCTCAGGCCCAAGAGCCTACACATTCACAACTCCAGATCTCAGGGCATCCAACCAACACAATAAACACAATAGGTGTGCTGGTCTGAATGAATTGCCCCCCCGCCCCCCGCCCCCGCCAAAGATGTACGGGATGAATCAATCCTTTTGGAATCCAAGTTATGTTAGCATAGGGATCACCTTTGCCACTCTCTCCTCAGAGTCTAGTCTGTTTCTTTACCAGAAGTGCATGACGATAGCTAGTTATGAATGAGCAAAGATAGTAGAATATTCTAGGAAGGCTCGTGCAGGCTCACGTTTGGCCATCTGTGGGAACTAAGTTCTGGCCACAAGCTGCTGACGTCATTCAGTCTCAAGGACAGCTCTGTAGTGTAAATGTGAGCCATTTCTACCCACCTGCCTTGCTTCTTAGTGAAGACTGACAGATAGAAGACAACCTGCCCCAGCACGCGGAGGACAGCCCGGGGCAACCCCTAACAAGCCCCAGCAGGAGCTGCTCCTTTTCCCTTCACCTTTGCTTCAGGAGGCCGGTAGGGAGCTGGAGGCTTAAAAAGCTGACTTTCCCATCTTGTTATAACTCAGTGAAGGGCAAAGCGGCAATCCTTCAGTTCCACTTCCCAGAGGAATTGCTTCCTTAAAGGGTCAACCAGGGTCCCCTTACTTTGTGAGATAGATGTCTTCTTACCTGCTGCATCTTGAATCTTTGGAGTTCTCATACCTAATATCCTTAAAATGAAAAGCAGACAGTACAGGTGCTTTACATTGCTTAGACTGGCATTTACAGTTCTTAAGAGTGAATCTGTCTTTTTTTCCACAAATCAGGGGAGGAGCAGAGCAGAGACCACTGAAGCTAAAGGATTCTCTGGGTGATCTGAGATACATTGTTTCCACCTGTCTCACAAAAACCTTTTTTTCCTGAAAAAACTAGTAGCCTATTTCCTAAAGCCTTTCAGGCTGGAGAGAATTGAAATTGACAAGTAACTGTCCAGCCAAAGCTGAGATTTTATCCAGTAGAATTAATTTACCAGTACACACACATCTTGCCTCCTCCTTGGATTCAGGGTCACAACCAAAAGGGTGGCTTTGTCCCTCAAAGCTGAGGTTCCTTTCTCTTCCTCCTTAGAGGGCTTCTACGTCATCTCTTGCGTGGACCCTGACCCTCTCTCCCTGAGAGGGGAACAGCACCGGCGCCTGGGCACACAATCACACTCAGTTCCTGGCTGAATGGCTGGCAAGAGGACCGGGGCTGGATCCTTCTGATTCACTCCTGGAGTGGTTTTCCTGCTCCCAGAATGAATCCATCCATTCATCTGCAACTGGAATTCTCAGTGGGGGAAGAGACTAGAGTGACGTAGAGCCGTCATGGGAGGCTGATGCCCAAGGTCAAGTTCACCAAGCACATAGGATATGCCAGCCATCATCGAATAAGGCCTAGGGGCACGAAGCCCTTAGTCCCCAGAGGGCAACCATTGTTCTGGGTTAGACCGGGCTTTCAAAATGTCACAGTGAGAAATGTCCAATATTGGTGCCCTTGGCGCGCTGTGGACTTCACATGAAGAGTAAGAGCCCTTTGTTCTCTGCTTCCTCAGTGCGTGCGGCCCGCCCACCGCCTGTTTGTTTAGTGGGCCCTTGCTGCCTTCCTGCACCATCCACCCATCTGCCTCTCAGCAAGGTGGCCAAGCAGTGAGCCCTGCTCTGAGGAAGGCATTTGACATTCACGTATCAGATCACAGATCTCCTTCTTGGCCCTAAGCCAAGTGCTTCTCTCTTTCCCCTCCTCCTCCCCCCGTCACTCCCTCTCTCCCTGGGTGTGTATGTGTCTTTATTATGATGTGGAGAGAGAATTAAGTAGTATTAAGGATAGTGGCCTTAATCTTACTCACCTGTCTTCCTTGGAACCACACACCTTGACGATGATGTTAGGCTTCAGCGACAAGGAAAAAGGAGCGCAGCTGAAAGAAATCGGCCTGTACCCAGAGGCTCAGGAGTTTGATTCAGAAGAAAGGAAATTAAAGCCAACACAAACAAACGTGGCAGGAGCTGGTGAGCTGAGGCCAGGCCCTGGCCCCCTCGTTCACAGCAGGCCTGCTCAAGCGCTTGGTCTTTCTCTGTCTTGTTTCCTCCAGCGGCACTCTCAACTTTGTCACCTGATCTGTTGTGAAAAGAATGGAAACCCTACAGATGTGATTTTTGTGTTTGTGATTCTTCTGCCTCCTCAAACATTGGTATTCCTCAGGGAACATCTTTTTTTTTTACCTGTTGTTCTCACCCTGTACCCTCCCCACCATCTTCAGGATAAAGGCCTAACTCGGCCATGTCTCATAAGGCCCTTCTGGATCTGGCTACCCCACTTCACTCCTGTGTCCATGGTTTTCCTGGTCTCTTGTGCCCCTGCTCCTCTCTGCCCACTGTTGCCTCTGCCCAAAATGCTTTCCTCCCCCTGACCCACCATCCTCCAGGCCAGCATCCACTCATCCTTTGAGTCAGGCAAGGCTTCCCTGCTGGTCCAGTGGTTAAGACTCCACTGCAGGGGACATGGGTTTGATCCATGGTCTGGGAAGATCCCACATGCCTCGAGGCAGCTGAGCGCATGTGCCACAGCCGCTGAGCCTGTGCAGCCTCGAGCCCGTGCTCTGCATCAGGAGAAGCCGCTGCCACGAGAAGTCTGCACCCCAGCTACAGAGCAGCCCCAATGCAGCAGCAGATACCCAGCATAGCCAAAAGTAAAAAAAAAAAAAGTCAGGGCAGGTTTCACCTCCTCTGAGGGTCTTCCCTAAATGGCCCCTGCACACCCTGCCGAGCTGAGTGGGGTACCACTCCTCTGGCCCTTATTAGCTTCTGTCCTTGAATTGCTGGCTTTTCATTCAGCCCACTAGTCGATGAGTTGTTGAAAACACTTGTCTCTTGGCCACCATAGTAGCCCTAGCACTGTTCCCGGCAATTCGTAAATGTTGACTAGATGTATGAATGAGGACTATATTCCCATATACTGACTTGCCTTCACTCAGGAAAAATGTAAGATAAAAATGTGCAAAAGCGCCTTTCCTCACTGAAGAGCGTCTAAGTATGCTGTCGTTAACATGAAGAAGTGGCTTCCGAGTCTACTCTGTCTATTCTCTCCTTTGCCTTCACCACCCACCCCCCACCCAGACTTCTTTGTTCAGCTCCACGGTGCTTCTCCTATGGTTCGCCCTCGCTCTCCAAGTATCATAAACATGTGCCTCGCACATGGTAAAGTCCCTGAGAGCAGGATCTGGGGCTTCTCCATCGCTGTGTACACGTAGTATGTGGCACGTAGTGGATCCCTAGTCAGTAATTGTCAGATGCACTGGATGGAATGTAAAGCAAGGACAGTAAACTGCTGGGTCAGAGGGAGACGTCCGTTCAGTGGCAAACATTTTCTCAGGGGAGGCTTTTTTCCCTCTGGCACTACCATTGCTATCTGACATTTGTACAGTACTTTTAACTTTGCAAATTATGTTCCCATCCATTATCTGATAGCATCGCTGCATCTCCCCTTTGAGGTTTGCAGTTCAGGTCTGATTATCTCCCTTCAGCAACTTATCTGGATTCATTCACCTCGCAGAACTGGAACTGAAGCCTGAGAATTCCCATGCTTGAACAGGAACATTAGGAAAGGGGAAAACCATTCCCAAGTTGACTGGATCCCAGAGGAAGGTGTCTGACTTTGCTCAGCTGATTAACATGAGCAGGTTGGTAGTGAGTTACAGGAAATGATTAGTCTTCACACATTAAGTGATAGAGGAAGTCCCGTGTCCTGCAGACCTTCAGGTATTCTGGGCCATCTTGGTTCCTTCCTACTATGGGGCCTCCCCGCCTGGGGTAGCCTTACCACTCACTTCTGTGACTTGGGACAGGCCAACCTCTCCCCAAGCTTTTTCCTCCTCTATAAAGAGCCATATGCTCAGTTTTGTCTGACTCTTTGTGGCCCCATGGACTGGAGACTGCCAGGCTCCTCTGTCCATGGGATTCTCCAGGCAAGAGTTCTAGAACAGGTTGCTCTCTCCTCCTGCAGAGGATCTTCCAGACCCAGGGATCGATCTTTCGTCTCCTATGTCTCCTGCATTGGCAGGCGGATTCTTTACCACTAGTGCCACATGGGAAGCCCATAAAGAAAGAGTCAAGTATCTTGAGTCCCATAGCTTCTTAGTCAAAGGCATTTTCTTATATTGGGTTGGCCAAGAAGTTCGTTCAGGTTTTCCCATAACATCTTGTGGAAAAACCCGAGCAAACCTTTTGGCCAGCTTGATTATTCTACTCTAAGTAAATGTATTGAGGTAGTTTTCATATTGGCAGTTAAGCTATTAGAGTTGTTGTCCCAAAACCATTATTCTGGTGGCTGATCTACTAAATAGAGCCCAGTGTAGTTTGTTGCACATAGATAGCGCTCAATGAATCTTTGTTGATTTAACGTATATCAAGCACTAACCATTGGGGCTTTTCCGAAGGCTTTAAGAATCGATCCTTGCCTTCATCTGGTGTATGAAAAGTGCCAGGGGTTCACAGGAATGACAGCGGATCACTAAACATCCATGTAGCTTATCCCGAAAGATGTCAAGCAGAGGATGTGATTGTAACTGAACGTTGACTTAGCCAGCGTTTCCTATTGCAGTGGGGAACGACAGAGGGGTGGGTACAGGTTAGAAAAATGGTGTGGTAAAAGTGCACAGAGATGGAATGCTTCTGGAGTGTTGGGGGCGGGCAGCCGGGAGGCCAGCTTGGGTTTAATAAATAGTGATTCGGGTAGAAGCTTCGTGGATGAGAGCTGGCACTCTGGTTGGGGCCCTAGTGTAAGCACTTTCAGTGCCATGCTGAGGAATTGAAATTAAGCCTAGGCTTTTGAAAATTGCAGGTTTTTGAGCAGGGAAGTGGCAGGGCAAAAGCAATGATTTTTGTCAGATTAATTTGGCAGTGGTCTGCAGGATAATTCAGAAGCGAAAGAATGGAGATGGGGGCAGGACAACTTGGACAGTGGCTTCTGAAATTTTTTGACTACAGTTTGCAGTCAGAAATGCCTTTGATGTCAACACACACACACTCGAAATTAGTTTCACATTGGATGTGTGCGATGCACTCAGATATTTTCTATTATGTTCTATTTTGGTTTTTAGAGAAAGACCCACTTCATTGCTTTCATGATTGATTTTGATAGATGTTTACAGTGGAATGACATGCAGTAGTGTAAATGATCGGCGCGTGATGGGTCTTCTACACAGGACCCAGAGTTTATTACAAATATTCAGACTAGAAGCTTCTACCTGTGACTTCAGCCTGGTCGAGATAGTGCTGTTTGTTTATTTGGTTCTTTGTCACGGGTTTTAATAAGAAATACAGAAGGGGCAGCTGTAAAGAACACTGGTTGGTTCTGTATAAGAATTTATTCCATAGATTTGGAAACTGTCAACTACTTTATAGAAAAGAGAACCAGGTGGACAAAAGCCTCAGCCAAGATTTTCCATGTATTAATTATCAAAGAAGGACTCCCCTGGTGGTCCAGCGGTTAAGACTTCAGGTGCCAATGCAGGGGGTGCAGGTTCAACCCCTGGTCCAGGAGCTAAGATCCCACAAGCCTCGGGGCCAAAAAAAACAAAACATAAAATACAAGCAATATTGTAACAAATTCAATGAAGACTTTTAAAAAATGATCCACATTTTTAAAAAAATGGTCCACATCAAAAAAAAATTTAAAAAAAAATAATAATCAAGGAGAGCAGATTAAACCAACAGTGAGAAATGAGATACTATTTCACAGCTATTGGACTGTCGAAAGATACGGTAAATTTCGTCCAGCAATCCCAGGTGTCTGAGGAAGCAGTGGGAACTACAGCCACTGCATGGGGTGAGGGCAGGGAATTGACAGGCCCGCTGGGAGGTTTTGCAGCTCCTCACACAGTCAGAGATGGGCCTGCCCCTCACCCAGTTAACCTTTCACACCTGTGCAGCAGGAGACCCGCAGCAGAAATGTCCACTGCTTCACTGTTTGTGTTAATAGATGTCCAGACTCTGAAGAATGGGAAATAAAACATGTTATCGTTATATGGTAAAATAAGCTGTAGTCAAAATGGAGTCATGTGTGTCTCAGAAACATCATGCTAGACATAAAGTTTCCAAATGGTACATTTAATATTGTACTATTTGTATAAAGTTTGTGTGTGCTAAGTCACTTTGGTCACGTCAGACTCTGCAACCCTGTGGGGAACTGCTTTTTCTCATTTTTTGTGATTATACAACTCTGCCCCATAGGGGAGCTTTTTTACACCAAGCTCCTCTGTCCATGGGATTCTCCAGGCAGAGAATACTGGATTGCCATGCCCTCCTCCAGGGGATCTTCCCGACCCAGGGATCAAACCCACATATCTTACGTCTCCTTCATTGGCAGGCGGGTTCTTTACCACTAGTGCCACCTGGCAAGCATATTTGTATAAAGTTGTATTTGTATAAAGCATATTTGTATAAAGTTTAGACCTGTAAAACAGTACTGCGTTGTGCTTATGGATTCAAATTTATGAAGTGAAAATATGGGAATAATACACCCTGAATTCAGGGTAGTGGTTATGTCGAGGATAATGGGGTGGGGAGAAGGAAGTGGGATCAGGTTGGAAAACCCCAGGAGCTTCAGCAGTATCTGTGCTGCTGTGTAGGTTGAAGGATCAGACCTGAAGCTAGTGTGGCTCAGTGTTCGTGTGGTCGTTCATAGTGTCGTCCATACAGGTGGATGTCCATCCCAGCCTTCCTCTCACTTCTCGGGACCAGACCTTCAA
This sequence comes from Cervus canadensis, assembly GCF_019320065.1. NCBI lineage: Eukaryota > Metazoa > Chordata > Mammalia > Artiodactyla > Cervidae > Cervus > Cervus canadensis. The sequence goes on along the minus strand of NC_057415.1, from coordinate 2,970,527 downwards.
CAGAGAGGAGGAAATGACAGAGTAAAAGCACTTTTAAGATTCCTGGTTGGTGAAGGACAGAAGTGAGAATGAGATCAGAGCTAGTGCCTCAGCTCGTCTGGTGCTTCTCAGAGTCTCTGCATCTCAGCCTCCATGAACCCATCAGAGCGGAGGTCAGGCCAAAGAAGACTTCTTTCTGGCTTGTCCAGTAAGCAGGACAAACATTGCACCTCCAAGTGCCTTATGGTCCCCTTTTATAAAATGGGAAAACCATTTTTTTTTTAAATGTCTGTCAAATATTAGGAGTTTCTGAAAGAAAGGCCAAAAGAAAAAGTCCAAGCCACCTCCCTGAATCGCCTTCCTTACTCTTTTGATCTTTGGATGTTCCAGAAACCTCCAGGCTTCTGTCACAAATCCTTTTACTGCTCAGGAGGAAGTCACCACTCAATTGTAAGCAAATATATATCTACTTGATCCTGGTAGTGGTGATTATGTTATGGGACTGCTGCGTGCTCCCCAAACAGAAAACAACCATTTTGAGTCTCCTGGCCGTACTTAACCTCTGTGTAACTCTGTGCAAGTCCCCCATCTAGGCCTCAGTTTGATTAGCATTGTCAGGATACGACCACCCTCATCTTTATGACAGATACAGGCTGCTTATTATAGGTCGGGAACTATTGTAAAGAGTAAACTCATGTAGATTTCACAGCCACCCTATGCAATAGCTATATTATGATCCTATTTTATAGACAGGGAGACTGAGACACAGGAAAACTGAGTCACTTGTCAAGTCTCACAGCTGGCAGTTGGCAAAGCCCGGTCTTGACCCCAGGCAGCCTGGATCCAGAGTCCATCCCCTCACACAGAGTGCCATCTCTTGAGTCAAATATGGGAGGGCAGCACTTTGAATGAACTGACGCAGCGGAAGCAGTGAGCACAGAGACTGGCAATAGTAGGTGCTCAGTAAATGGCCTCTTTATTGGATGAACTCACTCCACACTCTGTGATTCATTCTGCCTTTCCTTTCAGAGGTCAGCCCCGGGAGCGTGGGGAAGGAGGGATCACAGCTGAGCTGGGCGATCGTGCTGGCCCAAGTACTGAATCGGCCAAGTCACAGAGTCATGCCTTTTATTTTTAAACACACACACACCTCCTCGGTGGTGGTGGCAAGTGAGGGTGGTGTCCTCTGCACTCTGGTTTGGGATCCGGCTAATTTAGGGGAGGGACTGAGGTGGGGCTGGAGAGGCTGTGGTCGTAGGCACTGGAAATTGGTCGTTCATAGCTCAAGCCATTTGTCTTTCTGATGGGGTCTCTCGCGTCCTTGCTCCGGCTGAACTTTCCTTGGCCCCAGGCATCGTGGCCAGCTGGCCCTTCAGAGAAGATGGCATCCCTCGAGCAGCTGCTCCTCCGGAGCCAGCTGACTCCCTGTAAGCCCTGCCCTGGCCCCAGCCTGCTGTTTCCTCTCTCATGGTCAAGGTGGTGGTAGCCTTGGTGGGGGCCTCAGACCAGAGCCAGCAGCGACCCGAGAATAGAGTGACAGAAGGCTGGGGGAGGAGGGGCTCGTCCTTGCAGCCTGCAGAAGCTGCTGCCGTTCGCCCACCTTCCTGCTCTTGCCGAGACGGTGACTCAGGCCCAGACCACTCCCTGGGGAGCCAGGATTTCAGCCACTATCAACTGTGCCTCCTACTCTCTGCTCAGCCCTCCCTCCCCCCACCACCCCGAACTCTGATCTTTGCTCAGCTGGAGATATCTGGAAGATGGCAGAGTGGGGGTAGACTGAATCATTCCAGGGTTCTCGCCACCCCCAGCTGGGGCCTGGGCCCATTCAGGCTCCATAGAAACAAATCCAGGAGGCCCAGTGAAGGCCAGGGAGGAGGTCGTAGGTTTTAGCTTCTTTCAGCTCTTCTTGGTGATGAACTGAAGGACTCTCCAAAGAAGGCAGGGCTTGAGAGATGTGCTGGGGTGACCAGGGGGATCCCCACCCAGCTGCCATCTGGGGCTGCCTCTCAGTCTCTGCCTCTGCCATGGAGGGGGTGGGGAAACAAAAGATTGAGAAACCCAGCAAATTGAAAAGGCACAAGAGCCGGTTTTGTAAATAGACATTACACAAGAGCAGGAGTTTTTTGGGAAAGGTTTTACTGAGACAGACAGAATTAGCCAACTGGCATCCTGCTGCTAATAGAGATATTTACTGTTTGAAAAAGTATATTTGTAGCTTTGGAGAACATCCTGTTGACTTTTCTTTATTGTGAAAGAAAATAGAACCCTTTCCCCCCCTCTTCCCCTTTCCCTCTGTACACAGAGAATTTTTTTTTTTTCTTTTCTGAGGTGGGGCTGGTTGGGGGTTGGAAAAGGGCAGGGCTGAGAGAAATGTTTTCTCCATTTTGTCCCCGAGACCAAAATATTCCTTCCCCTGCCCTCTGGTGCTCGTATTTATGGAATGGCGAGGAGAACCAAGTAAGGAAGCCCACTCCCTGGGTCGGGAGCTCACAGCCTTTCTGATAGCTTCCAGAGTTTAGAGGTTCTCCGGGGAGCGAGCCCCGTCCCCTCTCTGGACCTCTGCTGACCACCGCCCACCCCCCGATTCCAAGGGGAGAGCTGTGAGGACGAGGAGAAGGAGGACAGAAGTCTGGAAGCCCAGTGAGCCCCTCGTCCCGGAGCCCCAGCTGCGCCAGGGCAGCCGTGCTCTCAAGAGATGCTGCCTTGCTGTCCCTCTTGCTGCTGCTTCTGAGGATGTCTCTGTGGGGCCTTGAACCGCAGGATGAAACCCAGAGGTCGGGAAGACGAAGGGGCAGAAGAAGACTTAAGGTTGCTTTGCTCTCTCTCCACCCTTTACCACTTCAGCGGCAGAGAATCTGACCCCTCCGTCAGACCACCTGCCCAAGTCCTCTGGCAGAGCAGAGCACATTTGCCCTTTGGCAGCCTGAAGAAACCCAGGAGGCTCTTCTCCTTTCACGTTTCCTCTCAGTCTCTTTAAATGTGTTCCCTTGACCCATACGCTGCTAACTTGGCCAGGCTTTACCGCCAATGCCAAAGGCCAGCTCTGTTCTCTCGGTCTCCACTGAATGTACTTTGCCTTGACCCCGGCTGGTGCTTGTGGCTGGTGATGCCTTTTTAGGTTTTTATTATAACTAGATAAGGACTGGGAGACCAAGGACAATGATACTACCTTTCTTTGTTCTGTATGTAGCCTGATCTAAGAGTAGCTTTTTTCAGGAGCCCTAAATTAGACTGTGGTATTTGATAGGGCCCTCAGGGCAATGGTCTCATTTTACTCATTCATTTAATCATTCATTCCCTGCTTACTATGTGCATGAAACCAGACTATAAGCTCCATGAAATCATAGAATGAGTCTGCCTTATTCATCCTGAGATCCCTAATCCTCACGTAGTACTAGGCATGAAGGATGCCCTTAATACATAGTCACCGGCTGTTCATTCAGTAAAAGGTTGAAAATAGCACTGTGCCTAGTCCAGCACTTGCAGGAGATGCACGAAGCATAACCCTGAGTCCTGGAGGTGCTTGTGCGCTGTGATGAGAGGACAAGATGGGTACACATCGGAGTTAATTAACCTGCACTTTTTACCAAGTAGAGCTTACTCCGGTAATGAAAGGATGGCTCATTCTTGGGACATGCATTCACATAGTTCATCACAGCACGTCATAGGTGAACCAACTGGTCAGTTAATGCATGCTGAAAAGGCATTGATATAATTCAAAAGTCCACTCTTTATATCTTTCAGTAAACTGGAAACAGAAAAATATTTCCTTACTATTATTGGGTTGGCCAAAATGTTCTTTGAGGCTTTTCTACTATCATACAGAAAAAACCTAAATGAACTTTTTGGCCAACCCAATGGGAGGCTTCTTGGCTGAAACCAGGAGCCACCTTCTTGTTCTATAGCAGAAGATTAAGCTCAGAGATTCTTACTAAAGTCAGAAGCACTTTTCTACAATTTCTAGCCAATGCCATAATACAAGACAATAAATAGATATTAAATATTGGGGAAGAAGAGGAAAATCTTACAGTTATTTTAAAATATGACTATTTGGAAAACCTAGTTCTTTTTTTCTTGCCAGCCAAATTTCTTGGGCTATTAAGACCAGGTTAAACATATAGATGTGGTGACTGGTTATGGGGTAAATATTTAACACCCCATAGCTTTCCTGTGTACCAGGAAGATGAAGTGAAAAAGAGAATCCATTCATAGCATAACCAAAATATAAAATTCCATGGAATGCACTTAAGACATGTAGGGCAAAAAATTTCACCTTTAAGTGTTACTTTGGGATGTTAATATTTAACAAAATAAATGTAGCGGACCTATATGAAAAAACTCTTAAGGCCAAAAGAAATGATAAAAAGACTTCACCGACTGGAAACAAATGTTTTGACCCTAAACGAGCAAATCTAATATTTATAAAGGTGTAAGTTCTTCATAAGTTAATTTATAAATATAATGTATTTTCACTCCATGGCAAATAGATGGGGAAACAGTGGAAACAGTGACAGACTTTATTTTGGGGGGCTCCAAAATCACTGCAGATGGTGACTGTAGCGATGAAATTAAAAGACGCTTGCTCCTTGGAAGAAAAGTTACGACCAACCCAGACAGCATATTAAAAAGCAGAGACATTACTCTGCCAACAATGGTCCATCTAGTCAAAGCTATGGTTTTTCTAGTAGTCATGTATGGATGGCTACGAAAGCTGGACTATAAAGAAAGCTGAGCGCTGAAGCATCAATGCTTTTGAACTGTAGTGTTGGAGAAGACTTGAGAGTCCCTTGGACTGCAAGGGGATCCAACCAGTCCATCCTAAAGGAGATCAGTCCTGGGTGTTCATTGGAAGGACCGATGCCTAAGCTGAAACTCCAATACTTTGGCCACTTGATGTGAAGAACTGACTCATTGGAAAAGACCCTGATGCTGGGAGAGATTGGGGGCAGGAGGAGAAGGGGACGACAGAGGATGAGATAGTTGGATGGCATCACTGACTCAATGGACTTGAGTTTGAGTAAACTCCGGGACTTGGTGATGGATAGGGAGGCCTGGGGTCACAAAGAGTCGGACATGACTGAGCGACTGAACTAAACTAAATGTATTTTCAGTAATAAATACCCTGATTTAGAAGGGAGGATACATCACATGATTTTGAATTTCATGTTAAATCTGAAAACAAAGTTAAAGTAGCCACGAAATTACCTTAAAAAGAAATGTAATGAGAAGGATCTGCTTACTAGATATTGAGTTGTTATAAACCTAAATAATTAAACCTGTGTTGTTTGAAAGAGAGTGAACCTTCTTGTGGTATAGAGTGGAAATGTTTAACACTAATAAAATGATTTTTCAAAGACAGATTAATTTTTTTTTGGCAGGGGGAGGACTTCCCTGGTGGTCCAGTGGTTAAGACTTTGCCTTCCAATGCAGGGGATGCAGGCTCGATCCCTGGTTGGGGAGCTGTGATCCCACATGCCTCATGGCCAACTTAAATAAACAATATTGTAACAAATTCAATAAAGACTTTAAAAATGGTCATTTAAAACAAAAATCTTTTTTAAAAAATTTTTTAAAGATTATTTTTTTAAATCATGTTAAAGCAACTGGCTAACCATACACTCAAACTCTACATGGAGTGAAGATTTAAATATGAAAAACAAACCACTAAAATTCATTTGGAAATGCAAGGGACACAGAATAGCCAAAACAGTCTTAGCAAAGAAGTACAAAGTTGGAGGACTTCCTCTTCCCAATCTCAAAACTTACTACAAAGCAGCAGTAATTAAGACAGTGTAGTACTAGCATTAAGGTAGATATGCAAATCAATGGAATAGAATTGAGTCCAGAAGTAAACCTTTACACTGATGGTCTGTTGATTTTTAACAAGTATGACAGGACAGTTCAACGGAAAAGGAAAGTCTTTTCAACCAACAATGCTGGGATAACTGGATGGCCCCATGCAAAACAATGAAGTAGGACCCTTACCTACACTATGTACTGAAGTTAGAAAGGATCTAAGAACTGAAACTAGAACACTCTAAGTAAAGAAAACGTAAATATGAATCTTCATGACCTTGGATTTGGCAAAGAATTCTTAGATACAAAAACCAAAACCACAAACAACAAAAGAAAACATAGATTCGGCTATTTTAAAATCTAAAACTTTAATTCTTCAAAGGACACCATGAAGAAAGTGGAAAAAAACAAATCACAAGTGACAGAAAATATTTGCAAAACATATATCTGATTAGGGACTTGTACCCACAACTCTTACAACTCAACAGTTGTAAGAACTCTTACAACTCAACAGTTAAAAGAACTCAACAGTTTAAAGAACATCAGGTTTTTAAATGGGCTAACAATTTGAATGGATGTTTCTCCAGAGAAGATACACAAATGACTAATAAACACCAGAAAAGAGGCTCAACATCGTACTCATACATTTGACAACATGGCTAATCCTTGAAAACATTTTGCTCAGTGAAAGAAGCCAGCACAAAAGGCCACATGTTATATGATTCTATTTATGTGAAATATCCAGAATAGGCAAATCCTTAGAGACTGAAAGTGTCTTTCTGCTACACTACAAGATGGCTCAGTTCAGTCTCTCAGTTGTGTCCGACTCTTTGTGACCCCATGAACCACAGCACACCAGGCCTCCCTGTCCATCACCAACTCCCGGAGTCCACCCAAATCCATGTCCGTTGAGCTGGTGATGCCATCCAACCATCTTATCCTCTGTTGTCCCCTTCTCCTCCTGCCCTCAATCTTTCCCAGCATCAGGGTCTTTTCAAATGAGTCAGCCCTTCGCATGAGGTGGCCAAAGTATTGGAGTCTCAGCTTCAGCATCAGTCCTTCCAATGAACACCCAGGACTGATCTCCTTTAGGATGGACTGGTTGGATCTCCCCGCAGTCCAAGGGACTCTCAAGAGTCTTCTCTAACACCATAGTTCAAAAGCATCAATTCTTCAGCACTCAGCTTTCTTTTTAGTTCAACTCTCACATCCATACATGACCACTGGAAAAACCATAGCCTTGACCAGACAGACCTTTGTTGACAAAGTAATATCTCTGCTTTTTATTATGCTGTCTAGGTTGGTCATAACTTTCCTTCCAAGGAATAAGCCATGGCTGCAATCACCATCTGCAGTGATTCTGGAGCCCAGAAAAGTAAAGTCAGCCACTGTTTCCACTCTTTCCCCATCTATTTGCCATGAAATGATGGGACTGGATGCCTTGATCTTAGTTTTCTGAATGTTGAGCTTTAAATGGTGAATGACTGCTAATAGATACAGGGTTTCCCTTTGGGTGATAAAACTGCTAATAGATAGGGGGTTTCCCTTTGGGTGATGAAAATGTTCTAAAATTAGTTAGTGGTGGGAATTCTTTGGCAGTCCAGTAGTTAGGACTCTGCTTTCACTGCCAAGGGTGCAGGTTCAATCCCTGGTCTGGGAACTAAGATCCCACAAGCTGCACAGCATGGTCAAAAATAAAATAAAATTAGTGGTGAGGGTTGTACAAGACTGTGAATTGTGCACTTATAAAAACACCAGTATAAAACACCAAATTGTACACTTAGAATGAATCTTATAGTATGTGAATTTCATCTCATAAAGTTGTTATTTAAAATTAATAAAGCAGGTTCTAAGTAGAGGTGACAGGTTGTGGGATTTGTGAGAGAGAAACTAGGTATATATAGTATAATGTATCTATAATATATAGTACATTATACATTATAATGTGTAATATTATGCATCTAGTTTTATCTCCCTTACAAATCCTACAAGAAACACAGGTGATTTTTTAAAAATCGTGAATCTACAAATTCAAGGAATATAGAAGAGACATCAACAACACTTGGTTTTCATTCGTTTCTATGCATATTTTGATTTCTTTTTTTTATTTCTTCTGTGATTTGTTGGTTATTCCGAAGCATGTTGTTCAGCCTCCATATGTTGGAATTTTTAATAGTTTTTTTTCTTGTAATGGACATCTAATCTTACTGCATTGTGATCAGAAAAGATGCTTGGAATGATTTCAGTTTTTTTTTAATTTACCAAGGCTAGATTTATGGCCCAGGATGTGATCTATCCTGGAGAAGGTTCTGTGTGCACTTAAGAAAAAGATGAAATTCATTGTTTTGGGGTGAAATGTCCTATAGATATCAATTAGGTCTAACTGGTCCATTGTGTCACTTAAAGTTTGTGTTTTCTTGCTAATTTTCTGTTTAGTTGATCTATCCATAGGTGTGAGTGGGGTATTAAAGTCTCCCACTATTACTGTGTTATTGTTAATTTCCCCTTTCATACTTGTTAGCATTTGCCTTACATATTGCTGTGCTCCTGTGTTGGGTGCATATATATTTATAATTGTTACATCTTCTTGGATTGATCCTTTAATCATTATGTAGTGTCCTTCTTTGTCTCTTTCCACAGCCTTTATTTTAAAGTCTATTTTATCTGATATGACTATTGCTACTCCTGCTTTCTTTTGGTCTCCATTTGTGTGAAATATCTTTTTCCAGCCCTTTGCTTTCAGTCTGTATGTGTCCCTTGTTTTGAGGTGGATCTCTTGTAGACAGCATATATAGGGGTCTTGTTTTTGTATCCATTCAGCCAGTCTTTGTCTTTTGGTTGGGGCATTCAACCCATTTACATTTAAGGTAATTATTGACAAGTATGATCCCGTTGCCATTTACTTTGTTGTTTTGGGTTCAAGTTTATACACCTTTTCTGTGTTTCCTGTCTCGCCAAAAAAGAAAAAGACCCTATTTTTAAAGCAAACTTCATATATATTTTTTATAATCTTTGTGATTTTGTTTTGTTTGTTTTTTTAATACTGTGTTTTTGAGAGTCTAACCTCTACTCTAGATTTTTAATCTTTGCTTTTTGGTATTTGTTATCAACAACACTTGGGGTTTAGAATGCAGTTACATTGGGTAATGGACTTGGCATTTCCCAGGAAGCCAGATCGTGAACTAGCATTCTGAAAAACCAAGAACTTCCGTCATAAAATCCTCAAAGGTTCGGGAATTGGTGGCCCTGGACACCTCTAGAAGCAAAGCAAAGCCAAACACTCAGGTTAGGAAGACTGGTTGAAAGCTGCCTATGAAAAAGGTGAGAGTCCTACCATCTCCTCCCCAAGTCCATTTCCCCAGAGGCTGTCCCCACCTCACCCTAGCAGAAGAATCAAGGGGCTACACCCTGAAGAGTGTGAAGCAGAGAGTTTCTCTATGAGGGCACACAAAGGTGGATTTACTGGGTGAAACTAATAAAGCTTCGGCTTCAGGGCCCCTTGCTTACATGGACTTTGTCCAGGGCCCTGGTAGGAAACCTAGCCATGTGTACAAATGATCCTATTTCCATAAACTTCGGAAATGTATTTATGCTGCTCTCAGTTAAGCTTACCTCTGCCTTCCTTTCTTCCGTCTTCTTTTTCTTACTAATTTTTTTAGTACGGTTGGTTTGCAATGTCGCGTTAGTTTCTGCTGTACCACAAAGTGAGTGAGTTGTGCAAACACATGTAGCCCCTCTTTTAGATTCTGTTCCCACGTAGGTTGTGTGTGTGTAGGTTCCCATGTAGGTCAGTCACGTACAACTCTTGGTGACCCCGTGGACTGTGGCCCACCACGCCCCTCTGTCCATGGGATTTTTCAGGCAAAAATACTGGAGTGGGTTGTCATTTCCTATTCAGGGGATCTTCCCAACCTAGGGATCAAACCTGAGTCTCCTGCATCTCCTGAATTGGCAGGCGGGTTTTTTGTTTTTTTTTTTTAACATTGAGCCACCTGCGAGGCCCCCCCTTACACATTATTACAGAGTATTGAGTAGAGCTTCCTGCGCTGCACATTAAGTCCTTATTGTTCAGTTATCTGTTTTTTTTTTTTTTCTTTTCAGTTATCTGTTTTATATATAGCGGTGTGTACATGTCAGTTTCCGTCTCCCAATTCATTCCTCCCTGATCCTTTTACCTTGGTGACCGTAGTTTGTTTTCTACATCTGACTCGGTTTCTGTTTTGTAAAAGGTTCTTCTGTACCATTTTTTTTAGATTCCACATAAAAACGATATCATTTGATGTTTGTCTTTGTCTGACTTCACTTGGTATTACAATCTCTAGGTCCTTCTGCTTCTATATACTACCCTTCATGTCAGGCAGCTTTAGAGTAGCCTAGACCTTTTTTGAGATGGGACAGGATTGGGGTAGGGGGATGTTGAATTGAGAGTTTGCTGTTTTGACTTCAGTTTGTAAGGAGATTTTTGGAAAACTTTAATAAACCAAGTGAGACATTACAGACTCCTATATTGGAAATACACAAAGGATATGCCTTTTTTTGTCATCTTCAATTTATTTTATAGTTAAAAGGAAAATTCGATAAAACACAAAACAAGTGACAAAGGGGAGCAATGAAATCATAGATAATATTCTGAAATCAAGTAAAGAGTAACAAAACAATGTCACATTGTACCGAAAGCTAGCAATTCATTAAGAGAATAAGATCAGTTTTAAATAGGAGTGATGATTATTTGATAATCCAGCTAATGAAGAGGAGGAGCAAATCATATGAACATGTTGCTAAAACATTTAAATTTCTAGTGGATTTAACATGAAAGACATAACAAAGAAAACATAAAACTCATGGTATGCCCTCCTACGAGGACATCAGTGACAAGCCAGTTTCTCTCATTAATTCAGAGAGCATTTAAGATTAGTCATTGTACAAGAGAATCTGAAATGTGCCCTGAAATCTTACAGTTTACTTATGAAAGAAACATGAGATTTTCATAAATTTTACAACAGTCCTAAAATTTATATTATATTTATATGTTACCAGTAAGCTGCATAAAAAAGCCTTTCTAAACTGTCAGTAATAAAAAACAAATTTCAATCAACGCCACTGGAAAAAAGGCTGAATTATCTTTCTTTTCTCTCTAAGAAAATGATTTATCAAGTCTGTGTCATATGAAGAGGCAATCATAGACTATGCAGCCAAAAAAAAAAAAAATGTAGAGAAATAAATATAAAGGTGTGTCAGGCAGATGATTAATAAAAATATTAGGTTATTCTTGATTTTCTGATGTTCATGTTATTTGTCAGGCTTTATAACTTGTAATTTATTATTCTCTTTTCTCTGTCTAAATAAACATTCACTTTCAGACCTATTTTTACATTTGCAGTTTTGGAATCTCTTTCTTTAAAAGGGTATGCAGAATTGTGTAAGCTTCAGGGCCACAGGTGAGGGCAAGACTTCATAGGGGATGAAGTGGATGAATGCATATAGAGTGCTGACACACCCCTTCCCCACATGCACACACACAGGGCCTCTTCTACTCCCTGAGATCCCAGAACAGTGAGCTTGGGTCTTTATATCCAGTGCATGGGCGTGGAAGAATCTTCTCTAGGGAATTTCACCTCCCTCAGAGAAAAGACCAGATACTGACATCAAGGATCCCCTACAAGATTTCTCAGCCAGATCATCCTACATAGTAGACTGACACTATTCATGTGCTCACAGCTGCCTTTTGGTTCCTAGTCATATATTCGAGAAGATAACTAAGAATTACTGTTCGTCCAAGGGACGTATTTAGTATGAAAAACGGAGACTAAAACAAACCATAAAAGCAACTTGAAGGGAAACTGAGACTCTAAAAGAAGAGGAAGCTCTTTTCAAAGCTCTCATTGAAAGTTTCAAATAAAGCATCTGATAAGTAAAAACAGGTTCCTCTTTTTTGAAAAAAGACATCCTGAAAATTAGGAAGAGCTGTTGGAAATGAAAAACATGATAGCAGAAGTGAAAATCTCTTTAGAAATATTAAAAGATAAGGAGACATTGAAAAAAAAAAACCAGGGAAATTAGAGGACCAACCAAGGTCAGCATCAGAATTATTTCAGAAATTTTTTAAAAAGGCAAACAGAAAATGGGAGTGGGTCAACAACAACAAAGTCTCCTTTAATCCAAAAACTAAAGATTATAAATGGCCAACCTGACAGAGTCCTGTGAATACCTCAGCACAATGGATGAAAACACCACAAGGTACATTGTTGTGAAATTCTGTACTGCAGAGGATGCACATCTGATCCTTGAAGCTTGCATGAAGAAAATAAAAAGCAGATCCCTTGAAAAGGTTTGGGAATTGGAGTGACTTCAGACTTCACCACCGAAATGGTACTGGGAAAAGAGAAGCCAAGGAACCAGTGCCTTTGAGATTCTGGAAGAAGTCGTTCCCAGCCTATAATTCTATACCCAGTCCAACTAACTATAGCGTGAGGATAGGATAAAAAGAGTTTGGGTTGTGCCGTATCAGAAATGATCTCCAGGACTTCTTTGGTGGTCCAATGGCTAAGACTCCACACTCCTGATGCAGAGGGCCCAGGTTCAGTCCCTGATCAGAGAACTAGATTCTACATGCTTCAGCTGAAACCTGGCACAACCAGATAAATACATTTTAAAAAATTATTTCCCTCACAACTTTGCCCACCCAGATGAGGAGTAAAGCAAGAAAGGGGAAGACCCAGAGTCCAGGTGGAGAAGCTCCTAAGAGAGGCCAGAGAAATCCCTGTGAAGATGGTGATGGGAGAGCCCAGGAGCAGAGGCAGTCCATCCAGACTAGGTTCAACGCTCCAGTAGAGACTTTCAGGAAGGGAAGATGATAGAATACCTAATTCAAGGGAATGTACTGAGTAGATTTAGACAATTGAAAGAGGATTAGGGCTAAACATAGAAAATTAAGCATGTGAAAGTAAAAACTATTTTTAGGGAAACTTATGCAGTGTTCTGAGTTCTATGTTGCTGTGTAACAGATTATCTCCCCCCCTACCCAAACAGTGCCTCCCAACAATACCAGTTTCTGATTGTCAGGAATTTGGGAGTGGCTCAGCTGGGGAGTTTGGCTCAGGAACTCTGCTGTCTCCTGAAGATTTGGCTGAGGCTGAACAGTCTGCTGGCTGCCACACGCAGGAAGGAAAACAAATCACATTATGTTCCTAATAGTGCATTTCATATGAATCTAACCAGATCACAGTATAACTCTATTGAGAAGACAAGAGTTGCAAATATGCCTTTGGTAATAGGGGTGAAGACCCAAAAGAGGTGCATGTGTTTGTTTAGTTAAATCTTCTTCCACGATAAAAAGTCAATAGCTAGGCCTGAAACCTAATGATCAAAGAGGGGCAATGCTCACATTTTCTATTTAAAGATGCAAAGGTACACATCAAACAACAACAACAAAAAAAAAGAACAGCCAAGTTAGAAGGCTCATCTCAAGTGATTGAGATTGGGGAGCCTAGAACCTAATGTTTTGCTTAGCAAACATTGTTCCCTTGTTAACAATGCACATGTATAGCTTTGATAAGAGCAAAGCTTAAAGAGGAAGTCATAAAAGTAATAAAGTAAATCTAGATGAATTTTTCTGTGTTGGGGTGGAGGAGGTAGGTCTTTGTAGGATATCAAAAGAAGAAAATGTAAAGGAAAAAGATAGACTTGGTCATTTCGACTTCATACTAATTAAAAGCCTCTACGTTAAACACACACACCTATAAAATGGAAAGGGAAATAGTAAGCCAGGAAAATAATCCTAATACACTGTCCAAAGTGCTGGTGGCAAAATATAAACTATTTCAGTCCTTTAAAAATATGTAAACTGTTTCAATCTGTCTCAGGGTCCATTTGGCAAGTGAATCATAACCTTGAACCTGCAGGTATCCTTTGACCCAGCGATTCCAACTAATTGTAACTAACCCTTGATGTGCCCAAAGATTTAGCCATTCATTTTCATTTTCAAGAGAAGAAAAACTTGAAGCAGTTGAAATGAACAGTGAGTGAGTGATGTGAGTACAAAAGGAAAACTAGTGGTACAGTTGATTAATGAAACACTAGTTAGCTCTTAAAATCAGGCTAATTATTATACAGAGTGAAGTCAGAAAGAAAACAAATGTCATATTGTAACACACACATATGGAATCTAGAAAGATGGTGCAGGGCAGCAGTGGAGAAGCTGATGTAGGGAACACGGGGGTGGGGGGAAAGACGAGGGTGAATGGAGACAGTAGCATGGAAACATGTACATTACCACATGTAAAATAGCCGGTGGGAATCTGGTGAATGACTCGGAGCTCAAACCAAGGCTCTGTGACAACCTAGAGGGGTAGGATGGAGTGGGAGGGAGGGAACGTATGTATACCTGTGCTGATTCATGTTGAGGTATGGCAGAAGCCAACACAATATTGTAAAGCAGTTATCGTTCAATTAAAAACAAATAATATAAATTAATTAAACATAAATAATAAAAAAAGAAAAAGGCCAATGAAAACTAAATTGGCATATAAAAACACTCCTGATATATGGTCCCTTTATTTTTTAAAAGTTGTGTAAGTAATGTATCTACTGTACACGTGTGCACACTCATGTACACTGAGGTTTGAGGTAGTACTTTTTCTCTGGGATTTTGTGTGTTTGTATCTGTGTTGTGTTCTTCATAGTTTTCCAAGTTTTTGACACTGATCAGGTGTTATTTTTATAGTCAAGAAAAAAAAGTAAGTTTTTTCTTAAGTTTATTTGAGAAATAGGGGAAGTGCAAAGAAGAGAACAGTAATCATATTCTCACCACCCGGAATTAACTACTAACATTTGGCATATCTGCTTCAAGCTTTGTTTTCTTTTGTGTTTTTGTTTTTTTTCCTGCAAATGTTAAAATATAATTAACACCAAAACATTAACCTTGGTTGTCTTTCAATAGGAGACTGTGGGCTGTTTGGGGTTTTTTCTTTTTCTTTTCCTCCTCTTTCTCTCTCTCTTTTTTTCTCTCTTCTCTTTTCTGTATTTCTGAAGTTTTCTCTGATGAACATGTTTTACTTTTTAAAGAGATGAACTGTAATCAACTGTAAAAGGTAGAATATTTTTAAATGCCAAATAAAGTCATCGACATTTCAAAGAAGGTCAACAAAGTTTGAGACTCAGAACAGCTTTTATGAAACCAGGAGAAGGGAAGGGTTCCCTGTGGGTGGGGTGGCTGTATGTTCCAGTTGCCCCAAGTTTTATACCTTTTGCCCTGATGAAATTGTAAGTGACAGTGTTGACGCTTAAAAAAAAAAAAGGACGTCCCACTTTGGGACAGGGAGTTAGGATTTGGAGAACAAATGAACAGCCACTCGGCTGAACCAGGGTGGCAGTTGTATTGGCTGAAAGAGAAAGGAAGCTAAACGGCAGAGCGAGACTGTGTCATGGAGGCACAGTGGCTGCTGGTTTCGGGAGTTCCTTCACCAGTTCTGAGGCTGGTGCCGGAAATGCACACAATGAGCACCTTCTTGTCCAGAAAGCAAGGAAGTGCTAACAGAACACACACACGGACGTGGGTGTGTCAGAAGGCACAGGGGCCAACTAGAGCAGCTCCCGAGGCTGGGACAGCCGGACGAACAAATAAAGTAGTATTGGATTATAACTCATACAAAGTAAACGTGCACTTATACTGATACAAATGACTGAATAAATAAACAAACGAAGAACAGAACTCTCCCGTGCAGAATCCCAAATAACTCGTGCCAGTACTCTGCCCTCCAGGAGGTGGAGTATTACTCCTCCTCAAGTATGGGCTGTGCCTGGCGGCCTCCTTCCAAAGAGGGGAGGGGGCATTCCAGGGCGCGGGGGTGGGAAGTGACCGTAGAGTGGAGAATCCTGGAAAACACTGCTTCAGCCCCGTGACCGAGGCTCCCATCACCTGTAAGAAGGCGCTTTGAAAGACTTGCCTGGCAGTCCAGTGGTTCAGACTGCACCTTCAGTGCAGGGGCTGCCATGGATCCCTGGTCGGGGAGCTGAGATCCGACATGCCTCAAGGCCAAAAAAAAAAAAAAGATAGAAGCAATATTGTGTACAAAGTCAGTAAAGAATTTTTAGAAAATTCCAATGGTAAATTTTTTTTTTTAGAAAGCTATCCGTGTGGCGAGAATGGCTCTTTTACTTCTTCCCCTCATAACCAGTAACCCCAATCCAGTCATGAGAAAAAGAGCAGACAAACCCCAACCGAGGGACCGTCTATAGAATACTTGACCAGCACTCCTGAAAATGGTCAGGATCATCAGAAAACAGGGAAGGTCTGAGAAAAGATCAGGAGGAGGCTAAGGAGACTTGACAACTAAATGGAATGCAGCAGCCTGGCTGCGATCCTGAACTTCAAAGGACCTGAGGTCAAACCTAAGGGAATCTGAGTAAATCTCAGGCTTGGCTTCTCAATTGTAATAAATACACCATACAACTGAAAGAGGTTAATAATAAGGGAAACTGGGTGTGGAATATATGGAGTTAGGGACTGTCCTCACAACTGTCTGTAAACCTAAAACTTTTAAAAGTAACTTTTTTTTTTGTCTTTTTTTTTTATTAGTTGGAGGCTAATTACTTCACAACATTTCAGTGGGTTTTGTCATACATTGATATGAATCAGCCATAGATTTACACGTATTCCCCATCCCGATCCCCCCTCCCACCTCCCTCTCCACCCGATTCCTCTGGGTCTTCCCAGTGCACCAGGCCCGAGCATAAAAGTAACTTTTTTTTAAAAGAAAAGCATTCTTCAGGCAGGGAGATGGCTTTTGAAGAGGTGAACTGAAACCTGATCAGAATTGAATGATAGAGTTGTAGGTGATTGTCAGTTGCTGACGGTGAGATTACAGAGACCTGGCTCCGTCCACACAGTGCATGGAGCCTGTCATTTGTGTAGACGCACCCCTTTGAGCAGCAGTCTCCTTCTCCTGATAACACAGTCCTCTTTTCGTTTCCTGTCTCATAACCATGAACCCTTTGTAAAATCCATAGTATTTTAAGATGAGGTATTGTGGGCAGATGGTTTTTCCTAGTTTGTTCAAATACACGTGAAGGAATGTGTTCGTGTGAAAGAGTATTACACTGAGTAGCTGAGAGAAATATGAACAAATCGAGGCCCTGACAGTTTGTTCTGCGTCCTGTCGTCGCGTGACCCTGGGCTCGTCACTGCGCCCCTCCATATCTCCTCCATCCACCAAATGAGAGGGTTGAACTGGAAAAATTTCTATGGCAACTCGCAGCTCTAAAAATACAGTGATTCTAAATTAAGATTTAGAGAGAGAGAGGCTGTGGCACCACAAATAATGGAATCGAAGTTCCTAATTCCTTTTGTCTCTAGTTGGTAGTAATGTGTGTGTGTTAGTCGCTCAGTCACGTCCGACTCTTTTGCAACCCCTTGCACTGTAGGCTCCTCTGTCCATGGGATTTCCCAGGCAAGAATACTGGAGTGGGTGGCCATTCCCTTCTCCAGGGGATCTTCCCAACCCAGAGATTGAACCCAGGTCTCCCGCACTGCGGGCAGATTCTTCATGAGAACCACCGGGGAGGCAGTAGCACTAGACGCCAAGTTAGCGTCACTTTGCCGACTGCTCTGAGTCGTGTTTAGCATTCTCATCCTGCTCCCCACATTCTTGGAAGGGAGGTTCAGTGTAGAATTCAAGTTTTAGATAAGCTGAAAGGGCCATCTAGTCCAACTCCTTTGTTTTATAGTTTGTCTAAGAAACTAGCCAGAGGCAGAGACTGGGGTTTCTGATTCCTGGTCTTGAGCTTTTTATAGGCCTTATGCTTGCCACAGAGCAGGATCAGTCCTTTTGCAATGCCACCAGGACCTCATTTGCACTGTTACCAAAATGAAATGGTCCTTGAAGGCAGTGTCTTGCTGTCCAAAACTGTTGTGTCAATCAGCTTGAGTCCCTGATCTGGGGAAAAGTAACTGGGAGGAGGGGGGGAGGAGTCTAAGGCTCTCCTCTTAACCTGTCTTCTTCAGGTCTGCGAAAGGGAAATGGCAATTTCATTTTTTTCCCCTTTCCTTTTCAGTTCCATCGCTTCCCTTCCCCTGGTAATGACACAGCCAGAGCTGATTTGTTTACGGAAGCCACGTGAATGAGCCAGCCCCCAAAGGGTTAACACTCCCAAATTACGGGGCTGGGTTAACAATAAACAGGATGTCCTCCAGAAATTAAATTTAAACCACTGTGACTCAGGCTAGCCCATCCTCTCAACCAGATCGTTGTCTGGGGTTATTATCGGTGGCTAATTATACCATTGGGTTTAGTGGCAGTGTTGGTCAGCGCGGGCCAGGAGAAGTTGGGCTCCGGGAGAGGGGTGTGTGTGAGGTGGGGTGAGGGACGCGGTGGGAGCGGGAGGTTTGAATGGAAGGGACCACTGGTCCTGAGCCTGGAAGGAGAGTGTTGAGGGGGGTCCAACCCGCACCCCGAGGGCTCTTCCCTGAGCTGATCCCAGCCAGGAAGGCTCCCCTCCCTCCTGCCTGGGTGGGAGAAGCCTGTGCTTCTGTAGCTGTTGGGTTGCACTGTGGCTTCTTTAATTCTCAGAATTGTAGGATCATAGAATTTTCAGCACCTGAAGGTAGCTTGTAGACTCCCAGTTTAACCCTCTGGTTTCCCAGAGTCGGAGATTAAGTCCTGGCACAGTCCTGGTGAAGGGCAGCCTGTCCGTGAGGGGGAGGTGGGGTTAGACTCCTCTACCATGACCTTCCTCCCGTCAGGGCAAGCTGTCTTCCATTTCCAGGTGGACAGCCTGAGGGGCAGAGCTTCCCAGCAAGTTCGAGCCAACCTTGAGCTGAATTCAGATTCTTCACCAAGCTAGCTTTATTTAGATGTTGTCAGTTTTTGCGGGACATAACCCAGCCTGACTGATCCTTAATGCCCCTGCAATTTGTCATCTCTCCCCAGCCCCACAAGAAGCGCTCCACGGTTTCAGAATTTCCCTGGTGGTCCAGTGACTAAGACTCCGTGCTCCCAATGAAGGGGGCCCGGGTTCAACCCCTGGTCAGGGAACTAGATCCCACATGCTGCAACAAAGACCCAGTGCAACCAAATATATAAATAAATATATATATATTTTTTAATCAGCTTTAAAAAAAAAGAAGAAGCAGCCCTCCACAGTGTGTCTATAGAAAAATAGGGAAACACCTACTACAGATGAGAGTGGGTTTTTTGTTTGTCTTTTGTGTTATTTATTTGGGGGGAGATGATAGTGGGTTTTGTGGTGGTTTTTTAAAGGCATGTTTTCAAGGATGAGAACTGTCCAGGTGAGCCTGTGACCTCTCTGACCTAGCCACTCCCCAAAACGCACGGTTTGTAGTGACTGTCACTGTCCAGCGCCTCGCTTTTCCTGGCTTCACCTCTGCAGTCTGTTTAAACTGCAGACAGTAGTGCTCAGGGGCACCTCCATCTGCGTGCCCGTGGAGGACCGTTGCCCTGAAGCCCAGCCTGGCTGCTGATGGTCCTCCACCCACAGGCGTGTGGTGTGAGTACCCTGAGGTGAGGCACTGCTTCCAGCGGGGAAGTGGCCGTACCTTGTTGAATCTTTTCAGCCACGTCCTTCCCCGTTTCTCCTAACCTCCCTCTTTGTCTCTCTCTGTCTCTCTCACAGGATTCCTTTCAAGATTGGTCAGCCCAAGAAACAGATTGTCCCCAAAACAGTGAGTAACCAGTTCTTTGACTCCGAGACTCACACGGCCTTTGTATAGAACTGGAGCTTTGACTCAGCGGGTCCTGGGACTGGAGACGCAGAACCAGGCTCTTATTAAGCCCAGTCGCGTCGCTCTAGGACCTCAGGTAGGCGGGGGCTTGCAGGGCCCTCCTGTCCCAGGACACTTTATTCCCTCAGGTCAGCCTGGGCCCTGCCTCCTCCTTGGGAGGAGGAGGTAAGGACAGACAAGGTAAGGACGGACACCCTGCTTCTGAGCAGCCTGTCACTGAGGTCTGGTTGTGACAGTCTGCACTTTACTGACAGCATTCATGAAACTCACCAGGGACATGCCCCAGACCTATATCTCTGGCCTCCTCAGGCTGCGTAAAATCCCAAGGAGCCTCCCTGGGATGCCCAGGTCCCCTTCTCTCTGCTGCTACATTCATTCTTAGCCATGACCCAGAGCCACTCAGAGAAAGGATGTGATTGACTCCTGCCCTCTTATAAAATAGCAGAGACATCACTTTGCTGACAGAGGTCCATATAGTCAAAGCTATGGTTTTTCCAGTAGTCATCATGTTCAGGTGTGAGACTTGAACCATGAAGAATGCTGAGCACTGGAGAATTGATGCTTTTGAACTGTGGTGCTAGAGAAGACTCTTGAGAGTCCCTAGGATAGCAGGGAGATCAAACCAGTCAATCCTAAAGGAAATCAAGCCTGAATATTCATTGGAAGGACTGATGCTGAAGCTCTAATACTCTGGCCACCTGATGCAAAGAGCCAGGTCATTAGAAAAGACCCTGATGCTGGGAAAGACTGAGGGCAGGAAAAGAAGGGGACAACAGTGGATGAAGTGGTTGGATGGCATCATTGACTGAGTGGACATGAATTTGAGCAAACTCTGGGAGATAGAGAAGGACAGGGAAGCCTGACTTGCTACAATCCGTGGGGTCTCAAAGAGTCGTACATGACTTAGTGACTCATCAACAACAACCCTCTTGTAAGCTCACAGCTTTTATCCCCATTTTATCATCCCAACAGGAGAGGATGAAAACCTCGATTCTTAGGAAGTTGGGACTGTGGAACTTCTCTGCTAGTCCAGTGACTGGGACTCTGTTCCCACTGCAGGGGCGCAGGTTCAGTCCCTGGTCAGGGAACTAAGATCCCACGTGTCATGCCCTTAGAGTTTGTCCAGTCCAGCCTCCGGTTTTCCTGATGAGACCAGTGGCCATAGAGTTGTGACTTTCTAAGGTCTTAAACCTAATTCTGACAGAGCTGGAATTGGGACTCATGTCCAGGACTCTTGCCGTTGCTTTATGTGCTCTCACTTGGACTGTGAAGGCCTGAGATTTTGAAACTCTAGTGAGGAATGGCCTCTTCAAGCCCTCACCCACAAATCTGAGTAAGACTTAAAGGTAACTGTGAGCCCAGCACTTGTCAGCCTGCTGGAGGTGCTGCACTGTCTCGCCAGCCACTGGCGGTGCTTGTCTTAGTAACTTTGGCTCAGGACTCAGGACTGGGTTTGGCGGCAAGGGAAGTTCTGAGCACATCTGAGCACTGGCTTCATCTTTGGGAAATCCACCGTCAGGTCACTTAGGAGGAAATGGGCCTGCGTTAAAAGACCCCTCCTGTTTTTCAAGCAAACGCAGGCCAGGGACAGACTCAGAGCTTACCTCCCATGCAGAGGCTGAGCAGCTGTGGAGGCTGAGGCGCGGAGAATCTGGGCGTGCTGCAGCCGGCCACAGGAAGTAGGAAGGTGTGGCTTTGAGTCTCCAGAGTTTAATCCAGGGCAGATCTGAAAGGGAAGTGGTTTCGAGAAGGGTCTTTTATTCCCAGCACTCACTACCAAAAAACAAGCAAAGAAACAAAAATGTCTCCTAACATCCCAGCCTTTGTCAAAATAGCCTTTGTCCTCCATGGAAAAGTATAGACGAGAATGCAGTTTCTAGCTTCCTTGGCAGACTTCGTTGTTGGAAAGTCTCTGGGTCTTCTATTTGAGGCAATGGCCAGGACTCCCCAGACGAAGGGCAGATGGCAGACTCGGTGCCTGTGGATGGACCCGAGGCCTCCCTCTTCCCTCCCTAGAGTCCGTCGTGTTTGGGACAGAATTGTATTCCTCTCACTCCTGGCATCAGCTCCTCCAGACAGACTGGGTAGCACGGAGTGGATTTGTAAGCTTCTCTGTCTGGATTCCCATCCTGGCCCTGCCACGTGCTGGCTGTGAGTCTCAGCAAGTTCCTTACCCTCTCTGAGCCTTCGTTTTGGAGGGGGTTGTGTGGGTTTTTTTTTTTTTTGGTCAAGCCACCCTACTGCATATGAGATCTTAGTTCCCCAACCGGGGATCGAACCCCACCCCCTTCCTGCATTGAAAGTTTGGAGTTTTAACCACTGGACTGCCAAGGAAGCCCTTCTGATCCTTCATTTTCTCTTTGGTGAAGTGAGGATGTTACTCGCTCCTATGTCATTGACGTGTGATGTATCTCACAGGAGGAGCAGATGAAGCACTTAACCCAGTACCTGGCAGGCAGTGAGCTCTCGGCAAGTACTCACTACTAATGAGATGATAGCTGACGTGACTGCATAAACCACCAAGGGCCCAGCCTGTCCCAAACAGCTGGATTCCCCACTGCAACCAACTGGTCCAGTCACCTAGGCCTTCAGTCTCTCAAGAGGAAATCAGAGCCAACTCATGGCTTGGAATAGAGGCCTTTGCTTCCTCGACTCCCCAGAGGCACTGAATCTGTGTAGCAAGACCCTGCCTCTTTAGATTCTCCCTCCACCCCACCAGCCGCCTCCTGGCCCCCACACAGGCCCAGGCCGTGCAGTTGTCTCAGCATCTCTGGCAGCTGCCCCCGAACTCGGGTGACGCACTCTGTTTTTCCAGGCCCTCTCGGGGAGGGAACAGATGTGGCTGCCTGGGTTATTGGAAGTCGCGGCACCCTTGTCATGGGAAGAAGTGCTCATGTTATCTTCAGGGAGTTCCAGGAGTTTTCTTGGCTTGAGGCACCCAACCATCAGACACAAAGAAAGCTTTGTGCATTTGCCCTCCCCATTCTCCTGTGCCCAGGTTGTTAACACAGACCCCAGGATTGTCAAAGCTTTGGCTGGGAGGGTGTGTTCTATGCAGGGGCTGACCCCTGGGACAGAAATGGAAGGACGGGCACTCGCCCCCCTCCTACTTCTCAGCTTCTGCGTAATCCCCTCCCGCTGCCCCAGCCCATCGAGGAGCTGGAGTGTCTTGGTGCAGAAGAGAAACTGTACCTCCCTCTATAGCCGGGAAGATGGAAGACTTCATTCTTTTTTTTTTTAAGTATTTATTTATTTGGCCGCGCCAGGTCTTAATTGCAGCATGAGATCTTAGTTCCCTGCCCAGGGACTGAGCCTGGACTGCCCGCATCTGGAGCGTGGAGTCTTAGCCACTGGCCCACCAAGGATGTTCCAGACTTCAGCCTTTAAAGCAAGGCTTTCCCTGGGTCTCGCGCACACCCAGCGTCCCAGCTAGGCAGGCAGGCATTCTGGAAGGTCAAAGCAGATAGGAGTCACAGCAGGTTGATCCTTCCCTTGAGAACTGTTTCCACATACAAAGTGAAGGGACCCTTTGTAACAAATCTAAGAGAGGCTGCTTCCTGGAAGGGGAGTTTCTCAGCCGGCCCAGGGTTCCTGTTTCCTCAGCTCAGCTTCTAGCCCCAGGATGTGAGCCTGGTCCTGCCCAACGGGCCTCTCTGTCTTCCCCATGCATGTGAGTGGGCAGAAACTCTGCCCCGTACTCACTCAACAGCCACAGAACTCCTACCATGTGGCAGCCCGGCCCAGGCCCTGGAGACGAGCCGTGAGCCGCTCGGCCCCTCTGGCCACCCCGAGCCTCCATGAATGCCGAGGCGGTCTCGGCACTTGATCCTCCCAGCACTGACCTCGCCAGCCAGGCCCGACCCGTCGACGGTCGCACACATGTGTTTACACTTGCATTGTTGACTGGGGTCCAGTTGCCTTTTTGGCAAAGGCATCGGGCGTCCAAAGATGTTCAAACCTTTTGTGTTTGGCTCCTTTCCTCAGCACGGATGCACCTTGGAACGAGCCTTCAGTGTGTCCCTTGATCCCTTAAGCCATCGTCTGAGAGCCTGGAATCCGGGTGCTCTGCCTCCCAGATCTTTCCCTGGGGACCAGAGACCTCCGGAACAGTGAGCTCTGGAAGTAGCCCCAGGTGGCTGCCAGAGACAGGAGCTGAAGCATCCTCGACCTTCTCTTAGGCTGTCAGTGTGCAGAGCAAGAGCCCCGAGTTCCCACCCAACACACTTCTCTGCTTCCAGCGCAAGATCCCCAAGTTTCTCCTGAGCCAGCTGGAAACCTGCAGTCCTTCTACATGCAAGGACCAGCAGTGGCACCCAGGGAGACCAGGTTGTCTGACACCCCGCCCAGCACCCTGGGGATTGCACAAGAGCATGCTGCAAGCCAGGCCTTCACCTCCATCTCCCCCTTTCCCCCACCCCCACTCCCCGCCACCTCCCAGGGCCCCTCCTGTCTGCTCTTGATCTTCAGGAGAGCAAACTCCAGCCATGGTGACCTTCATTTCAATTACATCTTTTTGGCCAAAAAATGCCTGTAAGATGTGAAGACTCTGCTGGGGCACCAGTGACGAGGCTTTTTGTTTGTTTGGGGAGTTTGGGGGTTTTTTGTTTGTGCCAAGTGGCTTATGGGCTCTTAGTTCCCCGACCAGGGATTGAACCTGGGCCCTCTGCATTGGAAGTTCATAGTCTTAGCCACAGGACCAGTCACAGGCAAGTCCTGTGAAAGTAGTTTTGTTTTGTTTTTTTTAAAAAAAAAAAAGACCTGAACTAGGAGTCTGCATTCTAGCCCTGCTATCCCACAAATGATGCCCGGGTCCTGAAGTAAATCACTCCCTCTGGCAGCATGCTCCTCACTTATCACATGAAATCCTTGGCCTGGATGATGTCCTGCCAGTGTGTGACTGTGCTGAATTTACCTCCCTCCAGACGTGGAGCGTGAGGATAGTGTGGGGGAACAGCGCATGGGTCTCTGATGATAACTACAGATTTGCGTGCCTCACCTTTAACCGGTATGTCCAGTGACAGGATTTAGGGCTCTGCCTCGCAGGAGTCTCTGGGTGGCCACCAGGAAGGCCCTCTCGGAGGTCATGGCCTCAGTTCATCAGCTGGGGCTTCCCCCACTTTGGTAGCATGACAGTTTAGGGCACAGACCTGCGAGCCGAGCTGCCATGTCCGCATTCAAACCCTAGCCTCCCACTCAGTAGCGGTGTGACCTTGATCCCAGGGACCTCGGTGTGGTGAGGGCCCTCACACACCTGCCTGCCTGCCAAGTGACTGATGGAGGACAGGCCAGCTATGGGAACGTGCGGGGAGCAATTAGGCCTCCTTGGGAGAGGACGAAGCAGAGGCAAGACTCAGTCCTCCCGTGAGACTCCACTGGCCACTCTCCTGAGACCACTGCCTGGGCCCCACGTGACCGATGGGGAGATTCAGGCTCTAGAAGTGCAGGTGATTTTCCTCACTTCACCTGCCATGTCAGTCAGGGAATTGGGGTCCGGTCACACACCCGCTCGGTTTAAGTATCGAGGAAACCTGGTAACTCATCCAGAGTTTGGATAGCCTTGCTGAGTCTATGATGATATTTGTGACGGGTGCATCCCAGCTCACAGAGCAGTGATCCTGTGTCTTTCACCATCCACCTGAACCTCCCAGGCTCGGGACTTGTGAGGAAACCGGGTTGGGAGGGGACAGGGCCAGGATGAGACTCCAACCCGCCCGCTTTCCTCCAAGCCTGGGTGAGGAGTTTCTGTCACACTCTGAGCCCCTTACCTGCCTCCCCACCTGTGGGGAGGGGAGGGGTGTAGGGAGCACAGCCCAGCCTCACTCCCTGCGGGGTCAGACAGAGCTGAGACCTGCTGGTACCTGTCTGGCTGGCCCGCCTAGGAGGGGAGGCCTTCACCCTAAATCAAACAATTAATTTGGGAACACAAGGCTCCTGTGTCGTGAGCGGTGCTTGTGTGGACTGGATGGCATTGTTTTCCGCAGAAGGGGTGGCGGGGAGGGCGGGCCGAGAGTTTGGTAGGTGGCAGATTTTTTTCCAGCATGCTGTCAGTCTTCCAGTGACTGAGTTATCACTTCCTTTTCAGGTGGAGAGAGACTTTGAACGAGAGTATGGAAAACTCCAGCAGTGAGTGTCAGCCCCGAGAAGGGTGGGCGGGAAGGGGCTTCTGCTCAGAAAAGGGAAGAGTCTCCTGCCCAGTCTCGCTTCCCACATCACCTCATCCACTGCCCATCCATCCTGTCAGCACCCCAGGAGCCAGGGCAGCTCAATCCACCACTGGCCAGAAATTCTGCCCTGAGTGGTGGCTGCCTGAGAGTCGTTATCTCGTAGCCTTTGGGTGTGTGGGCTCACGCCAAGCTTGTAGTGGCCCTTCAGTCAGTAGGAACATCCTCGCAGAGCAGGGCCCCCCTCCTCCTCCTGGTGGGAGCCCCGAGTCCCACGCAGGGTGCGGCTCAGATGGGTGGGCGAACAGGGGCAGAGGCAGCCGGGCAATGCCAGGTTCCAGGCCCATTCCACTGCTTTGCAGGCTGGAGGAGCAGACCCGGCGTCTGCAGAAGGACATGAAGAAGAGCACGGACGCCGACCTGGGTAGGTGGCCCTGCCCCGCACTCAGCCAGGATGGGAGACGGGCAGTGGGGGTCGCCCTCCTCACTCAGTCCCCTGGGGCTGGCTTTGAAGAAGGTGCACTTAGCAGTCGCCCCACAGAAGTCCCCGAGAACTGGCACGAGGCCACGCTTCACTCAGCAGACTACCGCTCTCCGCTTTCCCTGCAACAGCAGCCGCCACCGGCGACGGGTGGAGGCCAGCTTCTGGGGTCTGTGCCCCAGAGCCTCCTGCCAGAGCTCATCCACAGGATGGGAGGTTCTGGCCGTGACCGCCCCCACTCTCCTGACTCCCGGTGTGTCCACGCTGTGTATAGCAAGCCACAGGTCTGAGTTTGAGTCCGTCCATTATTTGTTTTGTGGGAGTTCATTCCGAGTCACCTGGAGTCCATCTTTCTTTGTGGCTCCTCCTGTCTTCCCAGCAGGAGATGCTGTGGCCTGGGCCTACTTTCCCTCTTGCTTCCCCATACTCCTCAGAATGTGAATGGAAGGAATAGAACATCAGGGATCCGTGAGGTGGATTCTGACTGTAGAGAACACAGGTTTTTAACAAAGAAACCAGGATAAACGGCCAGCCTCTGGGGCCTCAGATTCCTGACCTCTTCCTTCCCAAGTCAGAAGCGGAGTCTGGGCAGAGTAAGCCCTCTTGACACAGCGGTGCCCTCACCCATCACAAAGCCTGTGTCCCCTAGCCCAGGCAGCCTCACAACCCCGGCAGCTGGTGCGTCAGAGGCAGTGCATGCCCGCTGTAGTGCGGATGGCCCGGCCCACCCCCAGACTCTGAGTCATCAGGTCTGGGCAAGGCCTGAAAAATCTATGTTTCTAGCCAATTCCCAGGCAGCACTGATGCTGCTGGACCAGGGACCCCACTTTGAAAACTACTGCTCCAGACAGTCGGGGGGAATCAGATTATTCCTTTCCTGGTCTTGGAAACCGCTGAACTGGTGCCTAGACAGGATTTCACGTCCGAAGCTGTGGGTCCAGAACAAGATCAAGGAAGCATGACCAGTCCCTGCTGGGTCCTCATCAACCCTGACGCTCCTGGGTTGTGTTGAGGCCCTAGAGACTCGCGTGGGGCCCAGGACCTCGAGCTGTCCAAAGTACGAAGCCCGCCAAGCCTCCTGGTTTGTGCAGGTCTGACCATGCCCTTGCCCTGACCCTGCAGAGCAAGGGTGAGGGCTGTGAGCTGCTCCAGTGGGGAGCGGAGGACCCCCTGCTCATGCAGGCCAGCCGTACCTCAGAGAGGAGGTCCAGGCTCACTGCCACCCTGGAGGGCTCGCTTTTCATTCACTGCAAGTGGTTCTAGCAAAGCGACATCACATGAAGATGTGGCCCCTGTAGGGAAGAAAAAGAAAATTGGGAAGAAAGTCTTCCCTCCTGACCTCTGCCTTTTGGGGGTTTTCTCCTCAACTATTTAAAAAAAAAAAAAAGTAGCAGAAGAAATTTTTCAAAAACATTTCTAGGTTTGTCCAGGTTTTTTCATCTTTTAGTGATGTTGTCTGCAGCCATTTCATGATCCAGTCAAGGTGCATGTGAATTTGTGCCCAAGCCTACAAAGTTACTTTTTTTTTTTAAGAGGGTTTTCCCCTCCATCGCATCAACATCTCTGGGAGGTTCACATTTCCCGTCATCTCTCCTATTTTGCCCTTCGGCTGGGGGTCTGCAGCACACTGCCAGAGTCAAGAGAAACCAAGGTGCTTATTGCAGTAGTCTGCTTTGGTTTAATTGGCAGCCTTTTTTTTCTTAATGGCTTATACAGTAATGGCATATCTTAGAATTGACAGCATCTTTAATTTAATGACATAAAATAGGAAGAGATAGTGCAAAGATTTGTTTTCCCCTGAGCCCCTGAAACTGGTACAGGCGCTACAGGGCAAACAAGGCCCTTCTCCAGCCTTTCCGGCCCCTCTGGGATTTTGTTTCCTGGTAATAGAGGCCTGAAAAAGTCTATGGGACCAAGAGCTCCAACACTGCCAACAGGTTGCCTCGTCACACCAGATCCTGCCAAG
Source organism: Cervus canadensis (assembly GCF_019320065.1). Lineage (NCBI taxonomy): Eukaryota > Metazoa > Chordata > Mammalia > Artiodactyla > Cervidae > Cervus > Cervus canadensis. The sequence goes on along the minus strand of NC_057415.1, from coordinate 2,942,406 downwards.
TTTTGTCAATAAAGTTTTATTGGAACACAGCCACACCCATTCTTTGGGTATCACCTGTGGCAGAGTTGAGTTGTTGGAAGTCTAAAATCTTGTCCGTAGCCCTGTACAGTACATTTGCCTCCCTGATGTAGATACTATGTTACTCTTTCCGTGAGGGAGCCCCAAACCAAGCCTCACATCCAAACTGCTTGGAGATTTTTTTGAACACATATTCCTGGATTTCAGGCTTACTGAAATAAATCTTTAGAGCTAGAAATATGTATTCCTTACAGCTTCTCATCCAAGTGATTGTTAGAACCTAGAGTTTGGAAGATAGGTCATTGCAGCAGGTAAATCTGCTCAGAATTCCCCCAAGCAGCATCCGATGAACGTTAGCAGAGTCAGGCACACATGTTATATACCATGAGGACCAATGCCTGGTGCCTCTGGGGTGACTGTGGTTTTGATGGCCTGTGGCCATGGGTGGAGGTCATCCAGGTGCAAGACTCCGGCCCCAGGAAGGACAGGGAGCCTGCAGACAAGACCTTGAAGCTTGTCCTGTCGTCAGTTCACTGAACTCTGATCTCTTACAGCCATGTCTAAGTCTGCTGTGAAGATATCCTTGGACTTGCTCTCCAACCCCCTCTGTGAGCAAGACCAGGACTTTCTGAACATGGTGACCGCCCTGGACACCGCCATGAAGCGGATGGATGCCTTCAATCAGGAAAAGGTGACTGGGGTCTCTGCCCACCCACCACGTTCCACGGCTTGTGGAATCTTAGTTCCCCAACCAGGAATCAAACTATTCCCCCTTCAGTGGAAGTGCAGTCTTTAACCACTGGACCACCGGGGAATTTCCAGGGTGACTGAGGTGTTGGCCTTCCCCCTTCTCAAGGCTTTTGTCTGGGAGAAGCACTACATGGAGTCCTTGCGGAGGCTCAGTCTTCTCTGGGTGCCTCAGTGTCCAGCCCTGTGAGCTCTCCTGGCCGCCGTACCCCTGCGGTGGGCGCTTGCCATGGCTCCTGTGAGCACACGTCCCTCACCATGAGGCCACAAAGGAGATTCAGCCAGCTCTGCCCACCTGCACCCATGGCCCCTCAGACTCGCTGTGGCTACCCACCCAGCCTCCTCACCAAACACGGCCACATTCAGCCTCCCAGGCCCTGGTCCACAAGATGAGAGCTGACCTGGGCCAAGACCAGCGCCTCTCGTCACCCTTCAGAATCCCTGCTCATCATCTCAGCCTCGCTCCTTCAGCAGTTAGGGGTGTCTCCTCCCTGCCTGGGGCGCTCGGGGTGCCCCATCAGGCCCCGTTTCCTTTCTCTTCTCCCCTTTTGGGAAGAGTCTGGCCTCCTCCCGGTCTTGACGCCATCTGGTTTTTCTTTCAACAGGTGAACCAGATACAGAAGACTGTGATTGAGCCCTTAAAAAAGTGAGTAAAGTCGTGGGATCCGTGGGCCTCACTCAGGCCATGTACTGAAAAGGCAGTTCAGCCAGCCGCTTGGGAGCTGAGTATCACTTCTACTAACCTGCCCCAGAGTCACTCTGGGCAGACAGGAAGCTCCAGGGGACACCGGTGACCTGCCCTGTGGCCGACACTCGTGGTGGCTCCAGAGCACCCCACCTGGTCGGGCGTGGTCAGTGCCGATGGGCCCACCTGGCCCTCCCCGGCAGCCGGCTGGCACCCCTGCGGTCTTTCCGCGTAGTTGGCCCTGTGTTCCTGATGGACCAGAGCTTGTGGGGTTAAGCTAGCAGAGATCTTGGCTAGCCCTCAGCGGAGATGAGCGAGGCCTTTCATCTCACCCGGGCTGGGAGAGCAGCTGCCTGCAGCACCCGGCTTTTAAAATGTGGGGGCGGCCACACACAGGGCGGGGCACAGCCGCCTGGGAAGGGCCCCCAGCTCGTGACCTGTCAGGGTCAGAAATCCTTCTGTGAGGCTCAACTTCAGTCTGGCAGGCTCTGGTCAGCGATCAGACAGGCCTATTCCCTGGTCCCCTGAGGTGGGGGGGTGGGACGGCGGTGGGGAGGACAGGCAGGAACATTGCCTTGAAGCTCCCGAATCACTTCATCTTCCTCCCTGGCCTCTCCCAGCCCAGCTCTGACCTAGAAAGCCTCCCGCGCCAGCCCAGCAGCTGCTCTTTATTACCTCTTCCGTGGTGGTCCCTGGCAGTTGTCTCACCAGGGCTGGGTAATGAGGCTGCGCTAATTACCATTAGGCCTGGATCAGGGCCCGGAGGGAGATGAAGAGCGCAGGTTTTTGATCCTCCAGCCCCTGGCGTTGGGGTTGTTGAGCTCTTGTTCCCTGTTCGGGTCCAAGGGGTGGGATTAGGGAGGGCTCCTTCTAAGCCAGGCCGTCTAGAGGCTCAGCCACGCAGGAAGGCAGACCTTGGCCTTAAGGGATTTCTCCCCACCCCTGCCCCCAGCCCCTGTCCGGGCCTAGGTGGCAGGGTCACCTGAGGAGCTGGGGTGGGGGGACAGCGGTTCAGGAGGGAGGCCTCAGAGCTCCACTGCTGACGGCTCTCTGAGTCAGTCTCCAGGTGTGAGGGTCCAGAGCTGGGTGGGAAGGACCTCGGGCTGGGCAGACCCTGCACACGGGGGTCGTGGAGGCTGCTATGGACACCCAGGCTGGCAGGGTGAGGGCAGGGGACACCAGCCTGGAGAACCGGGGGACTGACTCCCGCCTCGATTTCACCACCAACGAGGCGGCCTTGAAATTCGATGCCTGGCTTCTAGAGCCAACTGGAGAGAGGTCCCGGCTGCTTCCCACCACCCCAGCAGCCCACCACCTGCCAGGAAGGTGGGTGAGTGGCTGGCCGAGGGGGCGGCCATCATCTCCGCAGCAGATCCGCTGACCTCTGCCTGAGCCCCCTGGCCTGCCTGCCTGCCCGCCCGGCTGGCTTCTATGCATCCCGTGGCCGACATGCGATCCCCTCCAACCGCGTAAACCCAGCGCTGCCTGTTGCTGCCTCTTGCCAGGCGAGAAGCTCCCAGGGACCCCAGCACCGGAAGCAGGAAACTGCAGCTTTCCTGTCCTCTGATGAGGAACATTGCCACATGGCCACCCCACCGCCCCCGGCCTCCCCCGGGGGGCTCGGCCTCTAATCCCAGTCTCTGGGCCGTGTTCACATGGTCGGATGGGGATGCTTTCAATTTCCCTTTCCTGGTGGGTGGAAGATCCCGGCTGTGTGGGCACAGATTGAGGAATGGCAGGCATTCCCCACCAGGGCCGGCTGCTCCCAGCCCACCTCCCAGCCGGCCTCCCTTCCCTCCCCCTTTCCCTCCACCTCCTGCTACCTCTTCACCCAATGCTTACCCCAGGAGGCATTTGCTGTCCCCCCACTCAGGATGGGCAAGAAATGGACAGAGCTTCAGCGAGTACCTGGGGTAGGCCCAGCCTTGCTCTCACTTCTCCGTGGGAAGATGTGATTCAATCTTTAGGAGCTTGGGATGTAGTGAGGAAGCCATGCGGCATTCCAAGAAAATGGTCCAGAGTGATAACTGCCAAGGCGGGGCAGTGCAATGCAGCAGGAAGAGCCGGGGACAGGCCAGGCTTGTCTCCTGTCTGTGGAAGGGGAGCAGGGCTAAACTCTTGAAATGACCAGGCCCATCATCACCTCCCTGAGTGGGTGAAGGAGCTGTCATGGGCTGGAGTGACTCTGTGCGTGGAGGGCAGAGACCCTCCTGGGGTCCTGGCCCAGGGACCCCATGTCCCCCTCACCAGTAATTTTCAGGGGACTCTGGCACCACGCAGAGAGGTTCTGAGCCTCAGCCTTGCTTCTTCATGTCCACCCAGTCACAGCGCAGACTCGGTCCCCAGGGAGAGCTGGGCCACCTGTCCTTGTCAGGTCAGTTCCAAAGGTGCCCTGGAGGGTCCCAGGGCCATGTCTGGGAGGGGCCCAGGCCCTGGGGACCAGCCTGTGTGTGTCCTAACCTCCCTCCCACGTCCCTGCCCTGATGTGAAGGTAGAGGCGGCGCTTACGCACCCCAGACAAGGAGCGGGGTCGGCACTGTGGTATTTAAACTCCCTAACGTGGAGCTGGCAGTTCTTGCTGTAACTTCTGAGGAGAAAATGAGGAGGTGGGGCTTCAGTGAGGCAGTGACTGGAGCCAGAGATTACAGAGTCCTGATCACCCCCACCCTTTGTCAGCTATTTTGGATTACACTGCCTAATCTCCCCTGCCTCACCTCAGTTTCCCTGCTTTCGTATGGGAAGGGCATGACCCCAGCCCCTAGGGGGTCCTGAAGTCCAGGACCCAAAGCCACCCAGGTGGTAAGTGGTTCATGATCTTTGATGGCAAACAGAGTGAGTGGAGCAGCCCCCCTCAGCCCCTGGTTTGACTGAGGGGCGCTCTGGTGGGAGACAGGAGTCAGTGTGGTGAAGAGACCGCTTTCCTGGAGGGTCTCACAGAGCTGCTGCTGCTCCCCCCAGAGGACAAATGGTCTCACTCCCAAGGCTGAAGGTAGCCTCCTGTGAGCGCACGCATCCCCTGAGGTTGCCTGGAAATCTGCCCTGGATCCATTCCTCCCTGCCTCAGCTCAGGACCTGCCCAACCTAGGGTTGGATTCCTACTTCCTGAGTCCAGTTCAGTCACTCAGTTGCATCCGACTCTTTGCAACCCCATGGACTGCAGCACGCCAGGCTTCCCTGTCCATCACCGACTCCCAGAGCTTGCTCAGACTCAAGTCCATTGAGTCAGTGATGCCATCCAACCATCTCATCCTCTGTCATCCCCTTCTCCTCCCACCTTCACTCTTTCTCAGCATCTGGGTCTTTTCCAGTGAGTCAGTTATTCGTGTCAGGTGGCCAAAGTATTGCAGCTCCAGCTTCAGCATCAGTCCTTCCAATGAATATTCAGGACTGATTTCCTTTAGGATTGACTGGTTTGATCTCCTTGCAATCTGACTCTCAAGAGTCTTCTTCAGCACCACAGTTCAGAAGGATCATTTCTTTGGTGCTCAGCTTTCTTTATAGTCCAACTCTCACATCCATACATGACCACTGGAAAAACCATAGCTTTGACTATAGATGGACCTTTGTTGGCAAAGTAATGTCTCTGCTTTTTAATATGCCGTCTAGGTTTGTCATAGCTTTTCTTCCAAGGAGCAAGAGTCCTTTTAATTTCATGGCTGCAGTCACCATCTGCAGTGATTTTGGAGCCCAAGAAAATAAAGTCTATCATTGTTTCCATTGTTTCTCCATCTATTTGCATTGAGGTGATGGTACCAAATGCCGCCATCTTCGTTTTTTGAATGTTGAGTTTTAAGCCGGCTTTTTCATTCTCCTCTTTCACTTTCATCAAGAGGCTTTTTCTGCCATAAGGGTGGTGTCATCTGCATATCTGAGGTTATTGATATTTCTCCTGGCAATCTTGATTCCAGCTTGTGCTTCATCCAGCCCGGCATTTCTCATGGTGTACTCTGCATATAAGTTAAAAAAGCAAGTGACAGTATACAGCCTTGACATACTCCTTTCCCGATTTTGAACCAGTCCATTGTTCCATGTCCAGTTCTAATTGTTGCTTCTTGACCTGCATACAGATTTCTCAGGGGGCAGGTCAGGTAGTCTGGCATTCCCATCTCTTGAAGAATTTTCCGCAGTTTGTAGTGATCCACACAGTCAAAGGCTTTGGTGTAGTCAATAAAGCAGAAGTAGATGTTTTTCTGGAACACTCTTGCTTTTTTTTGTGATCCAACAGATGTTGGCAATTTGATCTTCTGGTTCCTCTGCTTTTTCTAAACCCAGCTTGAATATCTGTAAGTTCTCAGTTCACATACTGTTGAAGCCTGGCTTGGAGAATTTTGAGCATTACTTTGCTGGCATGTGAGATGAGTGCAATTGTGTGGTAGTTTGAACATTCTTCGGCATTGCCTTTCTTTGGAATTGGAATGAAAACTTTCTTTGGAACTGGAATGAAAAAATTCCAATCCTGTGGCCACTGCTGAGTTTTCCAAATTTGCTGGCATATTGAGTGCAGCACTTTCACAGCATCATCTTTTAGGATTTGAAATAGCTCAACTGGAATTCCATCACCTCCACTAGCTTTGTTCATAGTGATGCTTCCTAAGGCCCACTTGACTTTGCATTCCAGGATGTCTGGCTCTAGGTGAGTGATCATACTATCATGATTATCTGGGTCATGAAGATCTTTCTTGTACAGTTCTTCTGTGTATTCTTGCCACCTCTTCTTAATATCTTCTTGCTTCTGTTAGGTCCATACCATTTCTGTCCATTATTGTGCCATCTTTGCATGAAATGTTCCCTTGGTATCTCTAATTTTCTTGACTAGAGCTCTAGTCTTTCCCATTCTATTGTTTTCCTCTATTTCTTTGCATTGATCACTGAGGAAGGCTTTCTTATCTCTCCTTACTATTATATGAAGCTCTGCATTCAGATGGATATATCTTTCCTTTTCTCCTTTGCCTTTAGCTTCTCCTCTTTTCTCAGGCCTCTTCAGACAACCATTTTGCCTTTATGCATTTCTTTTTCTTAGGGATGGTCTTGATCACTGCCTCCTGTACAATGTCATGAACCTCTGTCCATAGTTCGTTGGCGCTCTATCAGATCTAATCCCTTGAATCTATTATACACTTCCACTGTATAATCATAATGGATTTGATTTAGGTCATACCTGAATGGTCTAGTGGTTTTCCCTTCTTTATTCAATTTAAGTCTGAATTTTGCAATAAGGAGTTCATGATGTGAGCCACAGTTAGCTCCCAGTCTTGGTTTTGCTGACTGTGTAGAGCTTCTCCATCTTCAGCTGCAAAGAATATAATCAATCTGATTTCGGTATTGACCATCTGGTGATGTCCATGTGTAGAGTCATTTCTTGTGTTGTTGGAAGAGGGTGTTTGCTCTGACCATTGTGTTCTCTGGGCAAAACTCTGTTAGCCTTTGCCCCACTTCACTCTGTACTCCAAGGCCAAACTTGCCTGTTTCTCCAGATATCTCTTGACTTTGTACTTTTGCATTCCAGTCCCCTGTGATGTAAAGGACATATCTTTTTAGTGTTAGTTCTAGAAGGTCTTGTAAGTCATCATAGAACCGTACTTCAGCTTCTTCAGCATTAGTGATTGAGGCATAGACTTGGATTGCTGTGATATTTAATGGTTAGCCTTGGAAATGAACAGAGACCATTCTGTCATTTTTGAGATTGCACCCAAGTACTGCATTCCAGACTCTTGGTTGAATATAAGGGCTACTGCATTTCTTCTAAGGGATTCTTGCCCACAGTAGTAGAAGTCATGGTCATCTGAATTAAATTTACCCATTCCAGTCCACTTTAGTTCACTGATTCCTAAAATGTCAATGCTCACTCTTGCCACCTCCTGTTCCACACACTTCCTGTGTAGGCTAGCCTAGTGCCCGTGCTGAGTCAGTCTTCCAAAGTGTACCTGACCTTGGCCTTGGAGATACAACCTGGTTGACCACCAGGGAAAGAGGAGTTATGAGCTGTGTGTGGTTCAGGTGCTGCCAGGGCCAGAGTAGCAAGAACTGCTTGACCGACCGTGGGATGGTGGCCTGTCCAGAGCTGTAGAACAACCCCCACACGCTGCTTCCTTGTCATGGCACCCTCCTTCCTAAGGACAGGAGCTGAGGTGACAGCACCTTGACGAAGACGAGGAAACTGCCTGCCACTCTGCCTGCCTCGTCCACCTCCCAGCAGCCAGAGAGATGGGGCAGAGGCTGGGATACCGGGGCTGCCAGGCAGGGCTGTTGCTAACGAGAGAGTCAGGGCAGCTGCTGGTGGTCCATGTCCAGTTTGGGTGGAAGGGGAGGGGCTCCCTCCCCCAGCACCTGAGACCCCCTTGTAGCACTGCCTGAGGCCAAAGAGGTGAAATGAGTCCCATCTTCCCTGGAGGGTCTCAGCCACCCCGGTGTCCAGCCCTGCCTGGAGGACCGTGTGTCATGGAGGTGGCCCTCTGCTCGTTTGCTCAGCACCGAGAAGGCCTGAGTCTTCTGCCCGGCAGAGCAGTCCTTCGGGTATTGGTTTGATTACGATGTCCAGGGGCCCGTGACGGGATCCTGAGACAGGTGGCTGCTCTGGCCCACATTAGCATCTCCAGCTGCACAGTGAGCCCATTCCAGACACCCAGGAGGTTGGAGGGACCCTCTTCAGGGGCCTCTTGGTTCCATCCCAGTCTGCTGCCTGGTCACGGCTTTGTCTGGGACGCCATGCTGCAGTCGGGCTCCGGTCCTCTGTTCTCTGGCAGAATGGTCATGACTCTGAGCTCACTGCACTCTGGATTTGTCGAGTCTTTTTCCTGCCCCAGCTTCCATTTTCTGAGCCTCCCCCTTCATGCTTGTCAGCCATAGAATAACCACTGGGCTGTCATCTTCTCAGTAGGAGGTGGCATCTCCACCAGCAACTCAGGCTTTGTGTTCAAACCGCCCTGTCTTTTCCTGTCCAGTTCCAGAAAACCCACTCACGGCTTTGCCCGGCCTCCTCCCACGCTCATTAGTCGAGGAGAACACAGCACCCTTACCTGGACGTGGTCCTGTCCTGGGTTCGTCTCAAGACTGGGTTGCCCTTCCCAGTCAAAGAGGACCCTCATCACAAAGACCGTGCCCACAGCAGCCAACCACGCCGGAGTCTCTGCTGCTGCTCTTTCTGACCAGCTGCTAGAGCATTTCCCTGTGGTTCCTTTAGTCCTGGTGGGGCAGAGCTCCTTGAGTCATTTTTCTCAAACATTTGGTTTGACAGTTTGGCCATTTCAACAGCAGAACATGCGGATTCTTGCGTTTCTGGTGGAACTAGTAGAAAAGGGCAGGGGTAGGTTGTTGTTGTTTTATTGGAATATAGTTGATTTACAGGGTTATATTAATTTCAGGTGTAACATCAGAGTGATTCTGTTTTTTATTTTTATTTTTTGGCTATGCCCTGTGGCTTTTGGGATTTTAGTTTCCCAGCCAGGGGTTGAACCTGTGTCCCTAACAGTGAGAGTGCAGACAGAGTCCTCACCACTGGACCACCAGGGCATTCTCAATTTAGTTATATATGTGTGTGTGTATGTATATTTTACATACGTTCTTTTTCAGGTTGTTTTCCATTATAGGTTATCACAAGGTACTGAATATAGTTCCCTATGCTATGCTGTAAGAGCCTCCAGGAGGCTCAGTAGTAAAGAATCCACCTGCCGATGCCGGAGATGCAGGTTCGATCCCTGCATCCAGGTGACCCCCTGGAGAAGGAAATGGCAACCCACTCCAGTGTTCTTGCCTGGAGAATCACACGGACAGAGTAGCCTGGCGGGCGACAGTCAATCCATGGGGTTGCAAAGAGTCCGACACAACTTAGTGACTAAACTGCAACTACTTTGCAGTAAATCCTATTCATCTATGTTATATATAGCAGTGTGTATCCGGCTAATCCCAAACTCCTAATTTTTACCCCTCCCCTTCATCAATGGACACGAGTTTGAGCAAAATATGGGAGATAGTGAAGGACAGGGAAACCTGGTAAACTGCAGTCTGTGGGGTCGCCACGTCAGACACGACTTACTGATAGCTCTTGCTGTTTGGTAGCTATAAGTTTGTTTTCTATGTCTGTGAATCTGTTTCTGTTTTGTTCATGTGTGCATGTTTTAGATTCTATGTATAAACAATACAATATGATACTTGTCTTTCTCTGATTTAGTATCCTCATCTCTAGGTCCATCAATCTTGCTGCAACTGGCATCATTTCATTCTTCTTTAATGGCTGAGTCATATGGGAGTAGGTATTGGTTGCACCTGATGGCAGTGTGAGGTGGTGGGAAGGTGCCACATGGAGAGCTGGGACCCTTGAGTGGACCTCTGCTCGACCCTCATGACCTAACTGTGACCCTAGACAATTCATGTTGTCTTTCTGGTCTCAGCTCTTTCACTTTTTTAAAGGAAGATGTTGGACAGAAGCTTGACCTCCAGGCTTTTCTGACACCAGCCCTCAGAGTGGCTGCCCTTGGCCCAGCTCCTGGAGCACCCTTGGATCCAGGCCGAATCGTGAGGGATGTGTCTCCATTTGTTCAAATGGCTTCCTGAGCCCTGTCCATCCCTGTCCCTTTGTGATTGTCTAGGGAGCTCTCCTGGTTCTGCTAGCTCATCTGTCTTTTGTTTCTTCTCAGATACATGATGCTAATTAATAGAAGCTGAATCATTTTGTACCAAGTAAAAAAAAATACTCCTAGGAGTCTTCAGCTCCTCCGTACTCTGAAATGTGTGGAGTCATACAAGGTGGGGGCTAAAAGGCAGTGGCCACATCCTTGGCATCTTGCATTTACAACCCCCTGAGTCTCCCTAGAGGCCATGGAGAGGCCCTTCGCCCTGTCTTCCTTCCCCCGACCTTACCCCACGGTGATATTGTCAGCATATACCCCACTGAAGCCACGGCCACATCTGTCTCATCCATAGTAAGATCCCCAAGATCTAGAATGAAGCCTGGTACTTGGTAGACACTCAGTATGTGTTTCTGAATGAGCAATGAACTGCCAGCCTGCAGCTCTGAGAACAGGCCTGTCTTCCCAGGTTCGGCAGTGTGTTCCCGAGTCTCAACATGGCGGTGAAACGGCGGGAGCAGGCCTTGCAGGACTACAGAAGGCTGCAAGCCAAGGTGGAGAAGTACGAGGAGAAGGAGAAGACGGGACCGGTGCTGGCCAAACTCCACCAGGTACCAGGAAGAAGTGCCGGGGGTGGACCGGAAGCCGTGTGGGCCCACACAGCAAGTTCCTGCTTCACCAAGGGGCCGAGACACCAGATGTCCTGACACCTCCGCCCTCCCCCCACCCACCCCCCCCACACACACGTCTTGCCCCAGTCAGGGTTCGGGTGAGCCGTGACACCCAGCATGTTGCTCCCCAGGCCCGAGAAGAGCTTAGGCCGGTGCGGGATGACTTTGAGGCTAAGAACAAGCAGCTTCTGGATGAGATGCCACGCTTCTACAGCAGCCGACTGGACTACTTCCAGCCCAGCTTTGAGTCCCTGATCAGAGCACAGGTGAGGCGGCTGCCACCCCTCCTGCCCCGGAGGATGGCCCAGCGCTGCTTCCCCTGGTGGGGAGGCAGCCGTGGGCTTTGGACCAGCCCAGCCCCACCCCACACACTTGAAGTAGGCTTAGCCACTTTCTCCCACCGCCCCCACCCGCAACCCCCCCAACTCCCCAGCACTGCCCCCTCGAGGGAGGGATCCAGGCACCTCAGGTTGTTGGCTGGAATTCCTGTTTTGGTTCCTCCATTGCTCTGTGGTTAATCCCAGCCTTGGGACGAGGTCCCCCTTGTCCATGAGTCCTTCGCTCATGTTCTCCCCACTCCCGCTCAACCGCAAGGGCAGGAAGAAGCCTGCAGTGCCTCCCCCCGATGGGCAGGGGCCTTGCGTGGTGGGCTCAGGTCAAGATCAGAGGCCTTTTCTAAGGACCCTGCACCCCTGCCCTTCCCTGATTAGCCCTTTTGGTGGAAGACTAGGGAGTGTCTTGACCTTTAGCAAACCTGGGCAGGGTCCCTAAGCCCTGGGGAGAAGCACGCTCAGGACTCCCTCTGGGGCACCACTTTCGCGGGGAAGGTACGCTCACTCGGGCTGGGCTGGGGTGGCGATGCACCGAGGTGGCCCCGGGAGCCGTGCCTCCTGCCACTCAAGGGTGTAAAGGCAGAGTCGCTCCTGCCCTCCTCCTCTGCCCCACATTCTTCAAGCAGTTAGCAGGAGTTAGTCTCCCCATTTGTGAAAAGAAAAGAGGTTGAGGTGCCAAAACCAAGAGGTCTTCTATATGTGGGACACCCCGCCGCCTCCTCCCACCCCTCCACAAGGTGACTGCACTTTCCCACCAGGTAACAAAGCTAAAGGCTCAGCATGTCCCCATCCGCCTCCAACCCGCCACCTCAGCTCCTGGCCTGGGTGTCTGGCGCCCTCCAGTGGACACTCTCATTCTTGCAGCGTCCACGGTTGCAGACACTGAGGAAAAGCCAGGTTCCTCCCCCCAGCCTATCTTGGGAGAGCCCCAAAACCCATGGGAATCATGGGATCTGGAGCCCTGAGCAGGATTAACATTAGTGACCAGAACCCCAGGGGCGCAGGGAAAGTGAAGCAGAGAGCTGAGTGCGTGGGGCGGCCCTGCCCTTGGAGGTGCGTGCAGGCTTGCTTCCGGCGCTTCTCCCTGGGCCAAGGGGCAGTGGCTTGAGGAGACCCCAGCCTCCCCTCTCCTGTGCCGCGCTCCCAGGCCCCGGCACGGCCCCTCCGCCCCGCGCTCTGCGCAGGAGGAAAGCCTCCGAGCGCCGGGCGGGAGCTCTGGTGCCCTGTCAGCAGGCAGCAGGGTGGTGAGGGGTTGTTTACTGCCTCGTCAGCGCCAGCCTCCCCCTCCCGCGCCTGCTGCTGTCGTTAGTCACAGGAGAAGTGAGCATTCCAGTGACTCAGCCTGCGCAGCGCGGCTTGGGGCAGCGAGCCGGGGGAGGGGGCCGCCCCTCCTCGCCACCCCAGCCCAGGCCCCGGCCCCTTGGGTGACCTTGATTCAACTACCCCTCAGCCAGTGCAGACCCGGCTCTGGGAGTGTGGAAGGCGACATGGCCTGGCCTTGCCCCTAGTAGCGATGCAAGCCTCTGGAACAGGAGAGTTCCTTCTCCCCAGAGATAGCTTAGAGCTGGAGCTGGGAAAATATCAGAGTGTTCAACCAGTGTCGAACATTTTCTTGAAAGCCCATGCTTGCATTTGGTCATGAGGTGGAGGCTGGGGCAGAAGGGGCCCCCGGCCTCCTCCCTGGGGCCTGCTCAGCCTTCCACCGCCTGAGAGAAGCTGATGGTCCTCGCTCCTCGGCCTGTTGCTCCCACCTCCTTCCTGCAGGCCTCCTTCCTACTCTGGTGTCTGTGCAGGAGACACAGGAACAATCCTGGTCTCTGGTTCGCCTTTCCTGGGTCTGCAGCTGAGGCGGTGGTCAGGGCTGGGAAGGGACAGAGGCCAGAACTGTGTCCCCTCCCACCTTGACCTCTAAGACTGTCCCAGGGCTCTGGGAGCTGCCGTGACCTCTCCCCCATGGCCAAGAGCTTCTCCTGGCTTCCATGAAGCAGGTAGCCCCTTGTCAAGTGCCTGACTCCCTAGGTCCACCCCCAGGATCCAAGGGTCCACAGTCCCCCCAGCCCTCCCCCCTCAGCTGCCTGGGGAGCTCAAGCCTCCACCTCCCCAAGGACCTGTCACTCCCCTCTGCACCCAGGCAGTGGGCAGCGAACGTTCCTGAAGGGCTCAGGGCCATGGTTGTCCTGCAGTTCAAGGGGAAGGGCGGTGGCGGAGGGGAGGTAACAGAATAGCAGAGGGCCAGCCCACAGGCTCCAACTTCGCTGCCCACCGTCCCAGGGCTGCAGTGCTTTGGGGTCTCCGTGTCCCGAGCACAGCACCTGCAGACCTCTCTTACCCCGCAGGTCGTGTACTACTCAGAAATGCACAAGATCTTTGGAGACTTGACCCAGCAGCTTGACCAGCCTGGCTGCCCTGACGAGCAGCGGGAGCGGGAGAACGAGGCCAGGCTGAGCGAGCTCCGAGCCCTCTCCATAGTGGCTGATGACTGAGCCTGGCCTGGGGAAGACTCTGGAACACAAGCCAGCCTCCCTCGTCTGCCCTTTACAAAAGCTCGGGCATCAGCCAGCAAAGGGCCCCTCCCTGGGAGAAGTATGGGGACAGCGGTGTCCCCCGCCCGCCCCAGCCCCCGGGAAATCGTGACACCAGGAGCCCTAGCAGGCTGCCGTCTCCCCACCCCAGCGCAGCGGAGACTGGCAGCCAGGTAAGCAGTGCAGACTGTCTGTTCCTCAAGAACCGTCCAAAGTGCCTCCTGGCCTCGGGCCAGAGCCTGGACTGTCCGCTCCCTAGAGGTGTCAGCCTGGCTGCTCAGTTGGGACCACATCTACCTCCAGAAGGGCTCCCCTGGGAGTCCCCCCACCAATGCTGCCTTTCCACCTGACTCACCTTTTCTGGGGGAGGCTGTGACACTGCCCTGGAGTGTCTCCCAGTCCTCGGCCTCAGCCCACTTCTAGCTTTTGGGTCACCTGCAGGGGAGGCTCCTAGTCTTAGCTTCCGTAGAAGCTGGGACTCAAACGTTGTGTAAATATCCTGCCACACTAAACGTCACCGACCGAGTCACGGGCCTCAGAGCAAACATAGTGGGTTTATGTCTCACCTAGTTATTTGGAATTTTATTTTTCCAAGTAAAATTTTCAATGAAATGTCTGTATATTATTGTGCTGTAACTATAAAGAGGGGAAGGGCCAGCCCAGGTCTCTCTCTGGGCTAGGCTGCCCCCTGCTGAGTTAGGGGGTGGTCAGGGCAGGGTTGCCCCAACCACCTGTAGCACCCCCTCTCCTGACCAGCAGGCCATGGACCCCAGAGCTGCCTCCCACCAAGCACCCTCAGGAGGAGACACCTCCACCGGCAGAGGCTGGGTTCAGGGTGGGGAGGAGGGTGCAGAATCAGACCTGGACAAGGAGGCAAGGGGAGAGCTGTGGAGCACGCTGCGTTTGTTTTTGACTTTGGTTTATTTAAAAAACAAAAAGCCAAAAAAAAAAAGAAAAGAAAACCAACTTTATATACAAAGTCAAACTGAAACCACGGATTAATGGAAAGAGGCAAGACTTGTGGGGTAGGGGAAAGGCTGGGCCAGAGCCAATACCACATTCTGAACACACGGAGCCGGGGACGGGTGCTGGGTTCTTCTGGCACGTCTGGGGCAGCTGGAACAGTGTTCACTGGCAGACATGGCCCCACACCAGACGCTCGCTAGCACTGACCCTGTCCCTGCGCTGGCCGGGGAGCCCTCTCCCCAAAAACCTGCTCCTGGAACCTGCAGGATTCGTGCCATCTATAAGGGCTCTTACCCCCAGCCAGACTCCACATCTGCCGCTTTAGTTCATTGGCATCAGACCTTATGAAAGACTTGAAAGTCTTTTCCTGCCCTGTCTTATTCTAAACTGGAAGAGGACAGGAGAAAGTCAGCACAAGACGAAAGGGCCCCAGGAGGAATCCCAAGGTAGAGGGCAAAATGACATTCGAGGGGTGCACAAGATGTTGGATTTAGTTGCGCGCGGAACCGGCTTCCTCACTCATCCGACCCACGTGGCACAGACAGACCCCGCCCTGACGGCCTGAGCGCCTCGACAGGGGCCGAGTGCCGCCGGGGCAGCCACCCCTGCCTCCAGCCCCAGGTCCTGCTCTGGCTGCTTGCTGGGCTCTAACTTCAGCAGGCTCCATCGCTGACCTCACAGGACGGCGGCTCCTGCACCAGGCCCCTCAGTTGCTTGGTGCTGGCTCCTCCTTCTCTACCCAGCTGTCAGCCTGTTTGAAACAGACACACGAGAATCAGGACTCGGAGGAGGAAGAGCTGAGATCCGAGGTCCCATCCGAGAACTACTAACCACTTCCTCCTGGGAGACTCCCGGTCATAAGCTGCGGACTGATGGATTCCATAAGAAACTAGCAGATGGAGGCAAAGGCCAGTGAAGCTGGGCCGGCCGGCTGTGCTGACCCACCTGACCACGCCACGGCCGGCTCTGCAGGAGGCTCACCTTTTCAAGCATCCGCTGTGTGTCCAGCTGCAAGGTGGTCAGGCGCCTTCGGAACTCCTGAAGCAGCCGCTGAAGCTGGTTCTTCTGTCGCTCGGCTGTCCGGGCCATCTCCTCAGCCTCGGCCAGCCGGGCCCGCAGGTCCTGCATTTCCGTTGCCAGTGTCTTATTTGTCACTTCAGTGGCTGAGAAACGGTTATGGCTCTCCTCTGGTGGGGGCAGGCCGGAGAGACTGCTCAGCTAAGAGGGGAGCGGATGGCGGGTGGCCTGGAGTCTGGGATGCGGGCCTCCCGCTTCATCTCCCCACGCCACAGGCCACTCACCCAGCTTAAGCTCCAGTGTGTGAATCTTGTTCTCCAGGTAGAGCCGCCCACTGTCCTGCTGCTCCGCGCGCTGCAGCAGGTTCCCCACGTTGATGAGGCTGCCGTTGTGGGACACCAGGCCCTTGTGCTCCGCCGGGGCCGCACCTGGCTTCCCGCTCTTCCCGGGAGGAGGCAGCAGGTCCAGGTTCCCTAGAAGGGCCAGGAGAAGACTCAGGGACGGGAAGCGGGAGGAAGCAGCCCGCCCGCCCCCGTCCCCTGGGGGCCACAGGACCCAGTTCGCACCAAAGAGCAGGTCCTCGGGGAGCGCCCCGTCCGGGCCCTCCAGGCGGCTGTAGTGGAGGCTCCGGTACTGGCAGATGTTCTGGGACACCGCCCTGCTGACCAGCTGTTTGGCCTGGAGGAAACACACCCATGATGCCCAGAGCCGAAGGTGCAAGCCCGTGATGGCGCCCGAGCACCTGGAAGCACAGCGTCCCAGGCCGCGCCTGCACACAGCGATGCCGGGAGCCTCACCTGCTCGGCGCTGAGCCGCAGCCCGAGGGTGAGCAGGATCCTCTCCAGGTCTCGCCGGTGCAAGTAGCCACACCAGTTGGCGTCAAAGTAGACAAAAGCAAGGAGACAGTCCACGGGGAGCACAACGGAGGGTTCCAGCTCCTTGGGCTGCGAGAGGAACAAGGGTGAACAGGATTTACAAATAGCTCTCCTAATGCTACATCACGCAGGATGAAGCCCTTTCAAAATAAGGCAGCTTGGCTGACACACTCACACCCAGACACACCTTCCAGCTGGAGATCTGACCCTTGGCCTGTGAGCAAAGATCTCTCTCTGGGGCACTTCTGCCCCAAGGCCTGCCACCCAGAAAGGAACCGTGTGTGCTCCTAGATCAGACAGCTCACTCAGAACCACACTGATGGAGACAATGAAGTAGTCTCCTGGCTCCTATGAGTGTGCTATCCCACGAGCCAAGAGCCAGCTCTCTCTCATCAGTGAGAAGATGCCAGGCATCTAGGACTTTCCTGGTGATCAAGCAGATAAGCATCTACCTCGCAGCGTGGGGGGACACAGGTTCAGTCGCTGGTTGGGGAACTGAGATCCTACATGCCATGGAGTAACTAGAGCACCCACATGCCACAGCTGGAGAGCTAGTGTGCCACAGCAAAAGACATCTGGGGCACCATGACCAAGACCCAATGAAGCCAAAATAAACAAACAAAAAAAAAAATGCCAGAGACTGTTTAGTAAAAGCATCCCCTTCCCAGGAGAGTCAGAGGCCTTGCCAGGGTTCCCGGTCACGGAGCCCCAAGCGCAGAGAAGGTCTCACCATGTCCTGAAGGGTCGAGAACTCCATCTCTGACTGGTTTGAGGCAACCGACCGGACCTCAGAATCCTCCAGCTTCGCTCCTGCTACAGAAAGCCTGAGGTGAGCCTAGCGCAGGGCCCATGCGGGTCCAGACTGGCCCCGCACAGAACGAGGGCAGGAAGGCCAAAGTCAGGAAGCCGCTATCAGCCGGCACCACACATACCAAACTCCTCCTCCCCGTCGTCTCTCAGCAGCAGCAGCTCTGGGTCCAGGGCCATCTCACACAGGTCCTCGGACGCCTCGCCCCGGGGTTTCTCTTCATCTTCGCCCCCAGAAGACGGGGGTTTCGGCAAAAGCCCATCTTCCTTCTAGGAGAAGCAGACCCAGATGATAAGGAGAAGAGCTGCCCCTGGAATTCCCCACCGTAACAACGGTTAACGTTTCCACATCGGCCGTCTTCAGGCAATGGGATAGAGGCTTGCGTGCAGTGTCTCATTTAATGTACCCCATTACACGGGTCGCAGGGCAGGGCAGGGCGAGTTCCAGACACCCGGGGTGCTCCTCAGGAGTCAAGCCCAGTCCCATAAGCAATCTGCCTGCTTGAATGTATTTAGGCAAGAAGCAGACCCATGGGCTTTAGAAACGGCTAAGAAAATGCAGTGCTGTAGTTAAACACAGGGTCATGAAGACACCTGTAGCTATCAAGGCACTGCCATGAACACCGATGTCCACGGCACCCTGGCAGCCACGCTTCCCTTCACGGAGCTCCAGGCCCGCCTCCCTCCTCCCAGGCGCTTCACCGCCGAGCTGTGTGGCCACACAGCAGAGTTGCATGCCCGTGCCAAGTCACACCGGGGTCAGGAGGCACGCACAGTGAGAGTGGGGCAGAGACAGCAAAGCCGCAGCGCGCTCTGCGCCCCAGCTCGGCGGCGTGTCAGGACCTGCAGCCCCCGTGCCCGCACGGAGGGCGGAGATACTCACCGGCGGGGCGTCTGCCTCCACAGCTGTGCCCTCACTCTGTACCTCATCCTTGGGCTCCTTGGCCTCCTCCTTGACCGCTGCTTCTTCCTTGGCTGCCTCCTCCTTCTCAGGCTCAGGTGGGGCCACGACCTTTTCAGGAAGGCTCAGGAGCGTCTTATAAATCCTATAGCCAAAGTCCCTCTGCAGCATCTCCAGAAACAGCTCAGCCAACACCGTGGCCTGGTGGCGGAGGCCATGAGCATCAGGACAGGGAGTGTTCCAACCCCATCACCCCCTACCACCCCACAGTCGCCAGCTCCTACACCTGCCTCAAAAGAGATCCTTTCCTTTGGCCTCCGGTCCTCCACAATGCTTTGCAAGGATAGGTTTACACAGCGGGAGCGTGCCATGACAGCTGGTTCCAGAGGGGGTGGGGGCGCCTCTGGGAGGTCGGTGTCCACTTCCTGCTGAGCAGTGACCTCCGGATTCTCGGCACTCTGCTTAGAGGTGTCTGCTGCTTGCTCCGACCCATCAGCCGACTGCTCTGTAGGCTCTGTTTCCTGTGGCAGAGGTCAAGGTCTATGACCACCTGGGCCCCAGGGTTCAGGTACCTACCTCCCTCAATGGTTCGTAAGCCTTGGCCTCACCACTGGCACCTCCGGGGGCGGGGGAGCTGCCTCTGCAGCCTTCTGCTGGCACAGGGCCTCCCACTCCTCCAAAGTGGGCATGACGGTCCAGATGTCCGGCAGGTACACCACCACGGTCTGCAGCCGCCTCGGGGGTCCCGCCTGCAGGTACTGAAACTCAGCGAAGCGCCACCTGCTCACAGTGAAGGAACAGTGAAGTGCTGACGTGACATTCCAAGTGAGTGCTTCAGCTGCCAGTCAGCATTTAATGAACATGTACTGCGGGCCAAGCTCTAAAAGAGACAGCCCAAGTCCTCAAGAAATGGTCCATGGGAAGAGACAGATAACCCGACAGTTATTATCCAAGGTGCCGTGGCAATAAGGATCTCGGAATGTAGCTGAGGACCACACCTGACAAGCCTCGGGGGGGTCAAGTGGCTCTCAGCACACTTACACATCCCTAGCCATGCTCGGGACTACGGCAACCACCGGCAGGGCTGGAGCCAGGAGACGAGTGGGGACGAGGGACCTGACAGAAGCTGACCGGTCAGAAAGGCCAAGCAGAAGCCTGGCCTCCGGCCGGGTCTTAGCCGCTCGGCCGGGCCCGCAGGCGAGCTCAGCAGCCACTCACCACTTGGTGCAGGCGCTCAAGTCGATGCCAGCCTGGGCCTGCGCGCAGCGCGTGGCCGTGCGGACAAGCACCTGCGGGTCGCCCTTGGGGTCGAGGCCGTCCAGCGAAGGAGACCACTCGCCCCCCACCAGCACTGCCTCATCATCCTTCCAGCCCAGCAAAAACTGCAGAGAGAGACCAGGGGTAAGACACGAGAAGCCAATCACCTGGGCCTCCCACTGGGAAACCACCTGCCACCGCTGGGGAACAGAGTCCACCACGCTGCACGTGGCAGGGGCTCTGTGCTCATGAACTTGAACCCCACGTGAATCTGGAAGGACCATCTCTGGGCCACGCTATGCTCCTGGCAGAACGACTGGCATCTCAACTCTGTTTCTTCACGCTCACGAGCAGCATCTCGGCCGACGGGGACTGACCGCTGCCAGTGACCGCGTCTTGCCTCCCGGGCTCCAGCTCTTACTTTAATTTGCTTCAGAGGGTGTTCCGGGGTCTCCCGTGGCTCGGCCATGTCATCCACGAAGAGCATGCAACAGCGATACAATTCCTCCAGTCCCGGGGAGGAGAGCAGCAGTACCTGGTAGGGACGGCGTGAAGGAGACACTCGAGAGCTCCCTCAGCCCTCACCAAGGGGATCAAGTGGCAGGACCCCAGCCAACTCACCTTGGAACTGTAGGCGGGGTCGCTGTCTGTGGGGGGGGTCTCTGCCCCAGCATCAGCAGCCGGCTCCTTCTCTGGAGACACCTGGATGCGGCTTGGATGATGCAGAGAGAAGGGCTGGCTCACGGGGAAGGCCGACAGCCAGCTCAGATGCACGGCCAGGAAATCCGAGGGAACCAGGAGGGTGCGGTAGCGGCGCTGGAGTTCTAAGAAATCAAAGACGGGGCTGTGGGGAGAAAGCAGGGAGTTCCAGGTTGAGCAAAGATGAAGTGTTTTTTGTTTTTTTTTTAATGGAACCATAAAAAAGACTTTAAAGAAAATGGAAGCAAATTCTTTTATAATATGAGAAAGAAGAGTTTTCTAAGGAAGACACCTCTGAAGAGAGAAAAATGGATCAGATTTGACCACTAAAATGCTACCACCTCTAGTTCCAAAACAAAGTCAACCTAGGGAAGGGAAAAAAGACATTTACAATATATGACAGCAGAGTCTTTTATCTTAAAGTTAATATAAAAGGAACCCATAAATCACTTTAAAAAAAAAATCACTTTTAAGAGAAAACTGGAAAAACTGATAACAGATACTTAGAAAAAGGAATGAGACCGAAGAGCTCAGTATCACTCATAATTAAAGAAATTCATCAGGGTATCACTTTTCACCTACTGGACTGAAGAGATCACGAAGCTGGCTAACACGGTGCTGGCAAAGGCTAGGGGTGCAAGTACCTCACAGTTCATCTGAGAAGGTAAACTGCCACAGCCTCTGTGAGAAGCCTGGCCGTACCTTTAAGGTTCACAGACCTCTAAGCCAGCTACTCCATTTCTAGGAACTGAGCTCAATAAAATGCTTGCACCTGTCCACAGACAGGTCTAGAGAAGAACGTTTATCATTACAAGATTTTGAGTAACTGCAGATTAAAAATGGAGACCTGGTTCAATAAATTCTGGTCCATCCACTTAGCCGTGGGGTTGCTAAAAAGAATGAGATCAGTCTAACAAACATTAATGTGGAATAAATCCCAAGACAAGTGAAAAAGCAAAGTGCCGAATAGTAGGTACAACAGGCTTCCACTTGTGATTTTAAAAAGATAAACAGCTGTGTGTGTGGCTAATCGTGAGCAGTCGGTGTCCTGACCACTCGAGATGCACCCTCCCACAGTATGGTGAGGGCACCAGGGTCTCCTGAGATCCCCCTGGGAGGCGGGTGGGTCACCGCAGAGAGTACGAGGTGCGCCCTGGGCCTGGGGAGGAAGCGGGGCAGCCCTCCCTGCCTGCCTGCCACGGGGACGAGGTGCTAAGAGGCCGCCCGCACTTCCACTTGGACGGAAGTGGGTCTGCCCTGGGGGCTTCTAACACAGCAGCTGGAGCCCTGCATCTCCTCGGCTAGCTGGCATCCGGGATCACTCATCTACTCAGCTTCTACATGAGAGAAGTACGCTTGTGTGGGGGCAGCGACATGCTGTCACACTCAAGAAATCATTCAGAGCTTCCCTGAGAAGCCAGTCCCAGGGTTCCCATGACCCACAGTTTCCACCTGATATAGAACTGGTATTGGGCACCTGGATTTTAATTGGGACACCATAATTATAGCCTGGCACAACAACTTCTGGTGATTAAATCATAAATCAGTAGTGCTATGCTGGTCTGAATTTGAGATTCTGAAATAAATCTGTCACATTAAAAAACAAAAATAAAGTGAGCAAAAAGGTCACAAGAATACACATACACAATTACTTCCAGACTATATCTCATTTACACAAGAAAAATGTTACCAGCTGCAAGTCTCACCCCCAGCACAGCCTCCCCACTCACCTGTCCACAGCATAGGGAGTGAGGTGGACCCGGTAAGGAGGGAGGTCATGCCGCGGTTTCTTAGCGCCCCAAGGCTCTCCACCAGCTCGCTGTTTGCGTTTCTTGGAGTCATAGTCATCACTGGAGGTTGATTCATCACCAGAAGGAAGAAACCACACTGTTAAATACAGCTTCAGGACATGCTGGCCTAAAAAGAGCTGGAAACCATCTGAATCCTGAACTTTAAAGAAATGCATAAATAAGGCATACTAACAACCTTGTAAGAAACTGTTATTACAGATATTAAAGTACACATTTAAATGCTTTAAATAATAGAAAACCATGTGAAACAAAAAGTACAGTATGGAACACTGTATAGACAATAGTGCCTCAAATGAGCAAAAACAGCTTTAAAAGACAGAAAGAAAAGAAAATGGTGGATGCCTCTGATAAAGCTGATAAATAATTTTTTTATATTTTTACGAACGTTGTAAGTTACAGCTAACGTGTAATTTTTTGAAATGAGAGAAAGAATTTTTCTTTTTTTAACAAGAGATACATATATGGTACCATGCTATGGGTTCTATCAAGTTTAATTGAGAGAGACAGATCTGGTAACAGACCCTTGAAAAAAGGAAGGGAAAGTGTTAGTTGCTCAGTCATGTCTGACTCTCTTGCAACCCCATGGACTGTAGCCCACCAGGCTCCTCTGTTCCGTGGAATTTTCCAGGCAAGAATACTAGAGTTGGTAGCCATTCCCTTCTCTGGAGGATCTTCACAACCCAGGAATCAAACCTGGGTCTCCCACATTGCAGGCAGATTCTTTACCATCTGAGCCACCAGGGAAGCCCAACAAACCCTTAACCCTACACGTTTAAATCATGAAAATTCACTAATCATATAGCCATTAAGACAGTTCTGAGCATTACTCTGCAATATGGAACACATGTTCAATAAGAATGTATTAAAAAATCTGAACTTAGATTAAAATTATGAAAAACATGCTTATATATATAGATAAAGACTACAAAAGAACACTGGGGAAAAAAGTGACAGGAAGGAAATTTGCTTTTCTAAAGGTCTTTAAATACAAGAATGGCTACCTTGGAGACGGGGATGGAGGGAGAACAGGCAAGGTTAGGTGTGACACGCAGCCCAGGGGTTATGGCCAGTGTTTCACAGACTTTGAGTGGAGTCTGACTACAGCAGCACACGGCCTCCACAGAGCGTGACCGCTGTGCCGTGCGCCGACACCAACGCGACTCTGTGAGCCGCCTGGAAACGCTCCACTTTAAAGGGGAGAGGGAATGGTGATTTCTGTAGTGTTTTAACTTTATGTCATATCATACACTACATTTTTGTAATAAATCACTTATTACAGTACCACTATGTTATGGTGCAAGCAATAAAAACAGCAAAAAAGAAAAAAACCTTTAGACCATTATAAAATGCCAGACTGATAAGGGTGAAAAAAAACCCCGTCTCAAACAAGGGAAATAAAACCAACTGTCAGTTCTCTGTGCTGAGGTGCTGCTGAGCTGGTCCCATTTACGTACCAGGTCTCTGCCCTTCCCTTCAGACCTGCCTGGGTTGCTTCCCCAGTCATTACTGGGGAAGCCCTGATTCACTCACTCAGTTACACTCAATGCGGAGTTCTTTTCTCACACTTCTGCCTGGGTAATGTCTTTCAGTATCTCCTTCCAAAGGCTGCCTTCTAATCTTGCCCTTGTGGGAAAGCAGTGCTTCTGTGTCTCTAACAGAAGAACTGCTCCAAAGTCATCTTGACAACTCTCTTCAGCTCACCCGTGACTGAAGTGAACTTTTCAGTAAAGGCTGTCAACCTCAAGCTGAAGTGCACGTTCCACTGAATCCTGTCATCTTTATTGTCAATTGTCAGGAAGAGACTATAAAGCACGGACAGTGGAAGCCATCTTGGTAACTTCAGCAGGACACTGAGATGGTCTACCCAGCTGAGTATCCTTGTCTAAACCCCTCAGTAGTTCAGCATTAGCAATCCAAAGGAGACACTGGCTTCTGCCTCCCAAAACCTGAAGTTCAAAAAGAAAGCCTGGTTTCCAGTCAAACACTGAGATGGCTGACTAGGTTGTAAACGGCTGTTCCCCCAGAGGGTGACCTCATTGCTACTGCCCCCTCCCCTACTCTGCAAACCCCTTCTACAGATTCATGGTAGCATCTCACTCCCAAAAGTCACGTCTTCTCTCTCTAGAGGCCGTGACACTGAAGCATTATGGCCAGAGTAACAGAACACAGAACTTGCACAGGGGTTGGCGTGTCCTGGACAATCAAATGCTACTGGCTTTACAGGAAGGCTGAATTTGAACGTAAAGCAAAAAGTCAATAGCAGCCATTGATCTCCACCCAGGCTACATTATCCCTGCGGGCACCTGCTGTCCTCCATCTATAATGAAATCTTTAATAAACTCACAAAATGGGAGAGTTGGAGAGTCCTTGGAAACTGAAGACCAAGAAGATGCAGAGGACAAGAGGTGCGGGTGTATGCGAATTATGTGCCAGTAACTCGAGAATCAAACTGTTTTAAGCAGTGGAGATGCGGTGGGAAAAAACCCTACACAATCAGAGCTCCCCACTCCAAACAAAGTTCCCAATGACCTATCCTGAGGCAACACACAGTGGCTTCAGCAGACCAGCTACATCACTTTGCTTAAAGCTTCTTCTCTGAGGAACTCCATCCCCCTTTACGTGTTTGCGGTAGACGGCATTCTTAGTCCTTACTTACTAGTAATAATCACTGGCTTCTGGGAGAAGCAGCGGTTTCCTTCTGAGAACAGTCCTCATTTCAGAACAGAACTAGAACATGAAAACCCTTTCTGGAGTGATGGACATATTCTGTATCTTAAAAGGGTGAGAGTCACATGGGATTTTTCATTTGTCAAAACTGCCCATCTAAGATCTGTTCACATCAGCCTACATAAATTTTACCTTAAAAAAAAAAAGTATAAGGCAGATGAAAAAGAATGGCAGATATTGATACCTGTTGAAGCTGGGTGATGGGTATATGAGGGTTCATCATCCTTTTCTATTTACTATGCTTATACTTGAAAATTTCCATAATAAAAAGTTTAAAAGAAGACTGACAGAAAAAACTTGAACATGTCTTCAACAAACTAGTCTACAGCGTAACGCCTAGGGATAGAAACAAAGACTTTTAGGCAGGGTAAGGCAGGATCAGAACATGTGAGCCAGACAAGACAGGGAACATGCTCCTGGTGGTCCCCAGGGCTTGCAGACGATGGGGACACATGATGGCCCAGAACGCCCCAAAGGCCCAAGGCCACCACGCCTGCTGCACACGAGGCCACGTCTGCGTGTCCACGGCACAGGATTTCTGGACAGAGTGCAACATACATATTCTATCACATCACTGACTTCTGTGGTATATAGGAAGAAACATGTTTTATACTAAGAATTAAATCATGCACTGCAGGAAACTAAAAAAAAAGGAAAAAAGCAGAAACAGACTCAAAGATATAGAGAACAAACTAGTGGTCACCAGAGCAGAGGAGGCTGTGGGGGAATAGGCAAAATAGGTGAAAGTGAAAGTCACTCAGCCATGTCCAACTCTTCGTGACCCCATGGACTATACATATACAGTCCAGTCCAGAATACTGGAGTGGTTAGCCTTTCCCTTCTCCAGAGGATCTTCCCAACCCAGGGATCCAACCTAGGGATCGAACCCAGGTCTCCCTCATTGCAGGCGAATTCTTTACCAACTGAGCCACCGGGGAAGCCCAAGAATACTGGAGTGGGTAGTCTATCCCTTCCCCAGCAGATCTTCCCAACCCAGGAATCAAACCGGGGTCTCCTGCATTGCAGGCGGACTCTTTACCAAATGAGCTATCAGGGAAGCCCGGATACAGGTGAAGGGGGATTAAAAGGTACAAACTTCCAGTTATAAAATAAGGAGATGTAATATACAGCATAGATGATATAATCACTACCGTAGTAACTCTGTAGAGTAACAGATAGTAACCAGCTATTGTGGTAATCATCTCATAACACATAAAATATCCAATCTACTGGTATAATACTGTAAATTATGCTTCAGTTAAAAAAATACACTGCAAAAAAACATCTTTTGGACACTACTATTTTCTTCAGTTTTGATTCTTGGTGTCCCAATCTTAGGGACTAGAAATAAAAGAGAAAATTACATATTAAAAACAAATTCAGTGTGATATTTTGAAAGATGAATTATGCCAAATCCCTACTTGTTGAATCAGCTTATGAAGTTCCAATATTTCTCAATGTGTCAGCCTATCTCAGGGTAAAAGGACTAGGATCTAGCTGCACAAAGAAAATGTTAGTGTCAAGAAGTGGCCAAAAAAGGGGGGGGGGGGCACATTCTCTTAGAGGCAAATAAATGAAGCACCTTTCCTGCTTGATCATCTTACCTTCGGCCCTGATCCAATCGTCCATGAGGGCCCCGAGCAGGAAACCTGTTCAGGTGGCTCAGATGAAGTGTGTGGGATGTTTGGAAGAGACTCAGAGCTGCAGAAAGGAAATGGATGGTGACTCAAAACAGCTAAATATTTGCCCAACTTTCCTGTCCCCTTCTTTTAGTCCCCACTTCTACTCTAAGAGCAACAACCTCAAGTTACAAGTCCATTCATCCAGAGTACTCCATAAAGCCACACCCCCAACATCCATGCCACTGGTACTCACGCTTCTGAGGAAAGAGTGGGGGAATCCGGTGAGGCTGAAAGATCAGCTGGGGCTGAGCTCCCAGAATCCCTTGCTTCTGGCCCAGGGCTGCCACATGTAGAAGGGGAGGTGCTGGGGACTTCAGTAGGGGCTGCAGGACAATAACCAGGAAACTCAGGGCATCCCATGGCTGAAGTGCTCACTACCTTGGAAAGATGCGGCCCTACCCCCTTGACCAAAGAAAGGTTCCTGCCCATCTTTCTGGGCACCAGGGTGTCCCTCCTACCCCTTTCCAATGCACATGCTGAGGAGAGATGAATACCTGGTTGGAGAGCGTTTGCACCTTGACAGCATTCCAGGGAACTGCCTGACCCGGGTTGTATGCAGCCTTCACCAGCACCTTCTCACCCAGCTGGGGCAGCCGGCCCTTCACCACACTGCCAGCACACAAGCCAGGAGACCCAGTCAGGAGAGAGACCCTGGCCACGCCACCCTGACTGTCCCTATGAGGCCCTTCCCATCAAGATTGCTCACCCCTTGCATAACAGCAAAGCAACGTCTTTAGAAAGACCCACCAGCATGGTGACAGAACCGAATCCCGTAAGCATTTCCAGAAGGGGACCGGCCTCAGCCTACCTTAGCTGAAAAAAGACTTCTTCATCCACCACCCCAAAGTAGTCGTGCAAGCTGGTGACAATCCCAGTGAAAACCCGCTGCTTCTCTCCACCCTATATGAGAAGGGTGCAGTTTAAAGGTAAGAGGGAGCATCTATTCATGCTCTGCCATTAGCATCTCATCTTTCTCCACCCCTCCAGCCCCAGCTCAAAGTACTGCACGGAGCTTCCTGTGGAAGGAAGCACACGTGTCTAGTGGACATAATCTATTGAAGGTGGGGGGAGTCATGCTGATTCTTGGGCCGTAAGCTTCTTCTAGGATTCCCAGTTCTTTTTTTTTTTTTTTTTTTTTTTTTTAGGATTCCCAGTTCTTCTTTAACTCCAAAAAGCACCCTACAGATTTCCCTAGAATCAGAACCAAGGACTTCCCAGTCAGGGAGGTCTAAGCTACCTCTGGACTGGCTGTGACGACAGGAGTGTCAGGAAGGATGAACAATGTCATGTAAGAATGAATGCATCAGACAACCATGCATGCTGAGGTCCTCCCGAGTACTGAAACTCACTAAACAGAATGCCCAGCTTACCTGAAGGTGCCTGGCATTTTGGGACAGGTCTGTGGCCACAGGAGGAGTCAGCAAACCAGGAGGAGGGCCCAGAAGGGATGTTGAAGCTGCGCCTGTTGGAAGAGAAGCGATCCAGGAGCTGCACCTACCACGGTAAGCACTAGAGTCCGCTAGAGCAGACAGGAAACCCAAAGGGTAAAGTGGATCCACACAAGTTCCCACAGGGTTTTGCTCACAACCACTGTGGTCATTGTCTAGTTTCCTAAGAAACATGAGCAGCAAACTGCACTCCACCAGGGAAACCCCTGGTGTATTTCAAGACTATCTCCTGTTAAAGACTAACTTCAAACCACATACTTCCCAATGTGGGGCCAGGTAGAGATAAAGGTGATCACCTGAGAAGTTGCGTCCCCCTGGAAGCGGGTTGATCCGCTGGCGCTTAAACTGGGACATTGGGAATGCTGTCCTCTTTCAGAGTCCTGGGGAAAAACCTTCAATCAGAAAAGAAATAAGTTAACAATTCACAGGGAAGATTTTCCACCTACCCCCCAAAAAGGAACTAAGGATATGAAGTAAAGTGGGGAAGCGTATACTGAGAATGAATAGGGAAGACAGATGGAGAGAACAGGAAATGGACCAGGAAATAAGAAAAATTACAATGCTCCAGTTTCCCTCACAATAACCTAGTGATGGGTAATACCGTTATACTCTTTCAAACAAAAGGAAACCGAAGCTCGGAGGGACTGACACTTGCCCGAGGCACAGAACCAGGTACGTAAAAAACTAGGACTCACACCCAGGTCTCCCGACAACTCAGCGCTCCTCTCACTATGCCACGCCACCCTCAGATGGTTGGGGAGAGTGAGGGGTTAGAAAGAGCCCCGGTGACATTCATTCATTCAAATACATCCGCCAAAAAGCTCCACGCAAGGCCCGGAAAAATGGAGGAGGCTGGTGCCGGAGAGGAGATGGTGTAGGCCCTCTCCCCGGAAGCCCGGCCCGTCGTTCCCCAGACGGGCTGGTGAGAAGACAGCTCCGCGGCCAGGCGAACGCAAATCCGGCTGCGCGCCCGCCCTCCTGCTCCCCCGCTCCCCGTGCCTCGGCTCCCGTCTCAGCGGCCGCCAGAGCCGGATCTCCCGGGCCGGGCCGCGGCCAGGCCGCCGTGGGAGGACGAAGGCGCGCGGTTTCTCCTCCTCCCGCCCGCCCCCAGGGCCGAGGCCGTTGCCAGGGAGACGAGACTTGCAGTCCGGAGAGGGGCTCGGCCCCTTCCGCGCCCAGTGCATCTTCGCGGCCTGGCTCTCGCAGCCCCTCAGCCGGGGGAGGGGCAAAGAGGCAGAGGGGCGGCGGAAGGCCCCCCCAACCCACCTGCGGGCCAGGGCCGCGACACCGGGGGGACAAAGACACCCGGAACCACCAGAGCCGCTGCTGCCGCCGCCACCGGAAGCGCCTCTCCGGAAGCACGACCACTGGTCGGAAGCTGCCACTCTCCCGGATATGCTCCCTCCCTCCTCTCCACCGACCTCTCCCTTCCCCCACACCGGCCTGCCATCCCGCTCCAACTGCGCAGCGGAAGTGCGCCTTCCCCGATCGGATATGCGTTAGGAAGCCGCGCGTCGGTGGTGCCCTCGCTTACGTGTCCCATGAGAAAAGCAGACTTGAGAGAACTGGTTCCTGGGCCAAAGACAGCTTGAGCTGGACCCTCAAACATAAAGCAGCACCTATGCTTCCTTCTGGCGGACTCCCAAGCCGGGAGCAGCAAGAGAACCAGCTGACTGGAGGAGGAGGATGCATGATCAGTGCCCCGTTTCTATAGACATCCTTGTGTCTGACTCAACCAATGACCCCATTTCTAGCCCTGCCCTTCGTTGAGGGCACCCCCCACTTATACCTCCCATCTTCTGGGTGCCTGCAGGAGACTAAACTTTCCCCCCTTCTCAATTAACAGAGCTTGGAACCTAAAAGGTGTGAAATGGAATAGTTCCTCCCATATTGGTGTCCTGACTACGGTGACTATGTCCTCCTCCCATAGAAAATACTTTCCTCCCTCTATTTCCTCACTCAGAAAAATACTTTTCTAAGCCCAGGTGGAATAATACCAGCTATCTGGCAGCCATCATCCACTTAGCCACTTCCCTGGTAAATGCTGAGGAGCTTGGGGCAGG
This sequence comes from Cervus canadensis, assembly GCF_019320065.1. Classification (NCBI taxonomy): domain Eukaryota; kingdom Metazoa; phylum Chordata; class Mammalia; order Artiodactyla; family Cervidae; genus Cervus; species Cervus canadensis. The sequence continues at coordinate 2,912,614 of NC_057415.1, read as the reverse complement.
GGGCAGGTGTGTGCAAGAAAGAGCAAGAGGCAGCCACCCACCACATCCCCCACTCCCTAAGTTGAAAGGGGACTTAAAGACATCAATGATCATGCAGCAGGATTTGGCCCCTGATAGCTGAGATGCACATGAAAGGAATAAATTCAGGGAGCCCAGACGCTTGCAGCTTCCCATACATAGATGAGTGCTAAATTTCTTGATTTGAGATACTTGGTTTTCCTTAATTAACAATAAACTTTTGTTCAGACCCCCGTGCCCTGCTGCAAACTTATATATAACCTGACTCTTCCCCTCACCTCAGAAAGAGTTCTTTGAGGAGATGCTGTCTCCAAGGCTTGAAGTCCTAAAAATTCCCACAGAATAAAGGTCCCTTAGGTTTCGTGTATTTTTTCAGTCAACACAAGTGATATAGTAAGATAAACCTTCACAATATTTAGGTATACATTTACAAAGAATTCTCACAGTAGTTTTCTTTAGCCCTCACATCAACTCTTGGGGAATGAGCAGGTCAGGTGTTAGTGTTCTAATTCTCAGATGTGATACGTGAGCGACTCAAATGACTCGCTCAAAGCCTTGCCACTAATCACTGACCATTTTAGTCCCCATTAGCAATCCCAACTCCCCCTCATCCTCTGACCATCATCCCTCCAGTCTAGCCTCCCTCCAACCCCCTTTCCTATTCATTTAACATTCACCAAGCATTTTGAGGCAGCTTAATTTCACTTTATCCTCAGAACAAGTCTGTGAGGTAGGCAAGGCAGGCATCATTATACCATTTGGGAGATTAAGTGGGCAGCTGTGGCTCAGAAAAGTTAAGCGATTTTGTCAAGGTCTAAATGCTAATTTGGGCCTCTGGTTTCAGCTATGATATAGGTAAGCAGTAAAGGAGCAGAGAATAGACCTTGAAGATTACTCTGCTGTTCCTTGTGTTGTACTTGACCCTCCCATCCCTGGTGCAGTCTTCAGGCAAGATTCAAGGCAGAGGCAGCCAAGAGAGTGCCATTCTCTGTTCTAGGGCTGCCCACTTGAGTATGAGGAAGAAGACAGGACTCCAGATCAGTAACTGTCCACTCAGGAGTGAAGGTCATGTCCATCATCCTGTGGTTACCTCACCATGAGGGCAGGATTCCAGAGAGACAGCTGGATCCAGTCCATTCACCACACTGACGGTCCCACAGTCCCCAGCAACACGCTGGGTGCCGACAGATCACTGTGCCTAACACGCCCCATGGATGCCCCATGAATCAGTGAGGTTCACATTGCCTAAGCCCAGGGATTTTTGGCAACCAAGGAGGAGCCCCAGAGCTGCTACACTTTGGGGCCTCTCAGGGACCCAGGACTCCTTGGCTGCTCAGAGGAGAAGGACTCAGCCCTTGCCTGAGTTCAGAGAGAAGACAGAGCATCCACAGCTTTTTCTAGCAGTGCCCAGAAGCAGCATCAGGGCAGCCGGCGAGGAGACCTCACCGCACTCGCCCCACCGGGGTCCCGTCTCTGCACCAGGAGGCCTCAATGTACAGAGAGGTTTTTGTCTTGTTTCTTCTTAACCACTGATGATGGCATAAAGGTCTTCTGGAGGGGATGGCCCAGAGGCCTTTCAGGGAGGCCCCCTGATGCAATCCTGTGGAAAAAGGAAGGAAGCTCTAGACTAGGGGGAAAAAACAAAGGTAATGATGGCAGACTTCCGGGATTAAGAATCCGCCTACTCAGGGCAGGAATGGGTGGGGGATGGGGAGGAGGGATAGTTAGGGAGCTTGAAAAGGTCATGTACACACTGCTATATTCAAAATGCATAACCAACAAGGACCTACTGTACAGCACACGGAACTCTCCTCAGTGTTCTGTGGCAGCCTGGATGCGAGCGGGGATTGGGGGAGAATGGATACAGGCATGTGTGTGGCTCTGTCCCTTTGCTATTCACCTGAAACTACTAAAACATTGTTAATTGGCCATGAAAATGAAGGTGGTAGTCACTCAGATGTGTCCGACTCTTTGCGACCCTATGGACTGTAGCCCGCCAGACTCCTCTGTCCATGGGATTTCCCAGGCAAGAATACTGGAGTGGGTTGCCATTCCCTTCTCCAGGGGATCTTTGTGACCAGGGATTGAACCCAGGTCTCCTGCATTGCAGCAAGGCTCTACTCTCTGAGCCACTAGGGAAGCCCTGGGAAGGGGGAAATCACCAGGGTTGCAATATAGCCATGGAATAATCAGTTACATCCCAACACAAAATAAAAAGGTTTTTAAAAAAAAAAAAAAAAAAAGAATCTGCCTACTACTGTAGTGGACATGAGCTCCATCCCTGGTTTGGGAAGATCACACAGTCTGCAAGGCAACTAAGCCCACGCGCCCCAACCACTATAGCCGGTGTGTCCCAGAGCCTGTGCTCAACAAAGAGAAGCCAGCACAGTGAGAAGCCCACACACAACAGAACAGCCCCCGGGGCACACTAGAGCAAGCCCAAGCTGCAACAAAGATCCAGCACCGCCAAAACTTCATCTTAAAAAAAAAGTAATGATGGCCCCAGAGTTGACCACAATTGTGCAAAGCCTAAAGGATGTTAATTGATGGGGCTAAGCCCCGCTGGAGAGTTATTCCATGAAGACCCTCACCCCCAGCACCCACTGTGGCATTCTGTATGCACTACCTTGCTTTCCTGGGGAAACCCAGGGAGGTGACCTAAGTTTCAGCTTTGAGGGCTGAGGGCTTGCTGGGTTCACATGATGATTTCCTATCTTTTGGTCTGGCTCACCATGTGGCCTCGGGAAGATGACTTCCCTCCCCAGCCCAGTTCTCAGCCTCCTCATCTATAAGTGGGGCTTTTTAACTACTTTGTTTCTTCCCGCAACCTCTCCAAGCCTTGTTATTTAGTTGCTCAATTGTGTCCAACTCTGTGACCCCATGAACTGTAGCCCATCAGGCTCCACTCTCCATGGGATTCTCCAGACAAAAATACTGGAGTGGGTTGCCATCCCCTTCTCCAGGGGATCTTCCAGATCCAGGTATCAAACTCGGGTCTCCTGCATCACAGGCAGATTCTTTACCGCTGAGCCACCAGGGAAGCCTTCTCCAAGACTACCTCTCTCAAATTTTGCAGGGACAAAAATAACAACTGGCAGCACAACCTCAGCCTCCTAGCTCATCAGGCTCCTCCTTCTGCCCTGCGCTGGGCAGGGTGACAGGACTCACCTGGGGGCTGGGTCACAGGACTCACTGGGGACAGGACCGTCGGCAGAGGTGGCAGGTTCAGTAGGTCGAGGGCTGCCCCACCTGATCCGGTTGAGCAGCATCTTGACTTTGTTCCAGTGGGAGCGAGCCCCCTGAGCAGAGGGTGAGGGGGTCACCCAGGGTCCCTCTTCACAACATACCCCTGACCAAGCTCCCACAGATAGTTGTCACCATAATCAGGACAACTGCTCCAAATAGGAATCCTCTCATATTCTAGCTTTCAGGGTATCCACACATCCCAACCATCCCACCCCCATCCCATCCTGTCACCTGGCCCCACACATCAGTTCAGTCACTCAGTTGTGTCCGACTCTTTGCGACCCCATGGACTGCCACACACCAGGCTTCCCACTGCAGCAGGCCAGGCCCCACATATATCCCTCACCTACCTTGTGTTCCTGGGAGGATGAGAAGGTGTGAGCTGGCTCCGCCAGGGCCTCTGACAGCCTGGGAGGGCTGGCACTGGGTGCCCCTACCTTTGGGGGTGAAGCTGTTTTTGCTCCTTCAGAAAGATAATCCGGTTACCCCAGGCAAGGAACAGCAAGGCACTCATCAAGCCCAGAGCTCAGGCGGTCTGCCTGTGGGGCCCTGGGCGGGCAAGATGCAGAGGGAGATGCAGTTGGCGCTCACCTGTCTCCTCTGTGTGGCTGAGCCGTTCCCACGGCCCGTGCACCTCACTGTCTGGGGCGTCAGAAGGCGGAGGTGAAGGCGCCAGGGTTGTCTCCTCCTCCTCTTCAGGATCCTGTGTACAGGAGAGACGGGCTCTCTGGGCCTGGCTAGAGGGCTGAGGCTGTTCTGAAGGGAGTCCTGGTTTCAGAGGTCCCACGATCCTCTGCCTCCCCCACTCACCTGCCCACCAGCCGGCCTGCCCACCCACAGCTCACTCACCCCAGGGCCGCTCTGAGTCTGAAGCTGCAGACAGAGCCGCTGTAAATTTGCCACCTGCTCCAGCACCAGGCACAGGTGTTCCAGATAGCGAAGACCCTGCCCTGGAAGGCCGGGGCAGGCTTCAGGCCCTAAGCCCTCCACCTGTGGGACACAGTGAGATCAGGGAGACTTCTAAACCCAGCCAGACTCCCACCCAACAGGCCAGTAGATGGAGGCAGAATAAGTAAGAGGAGGAACACACACCCAGCTGGTCACCCCGTGCCCAACCAGGCAGAGGGCCAGGTAGGCCCCAAGCCCTGCCCATCTTGACACAGCTGGGGGTGGGGGGTGAGGTGAGACGTCCCATCCAACCCATCAATTAGAGGCAAGGAATGCCCTGCCCCGGCTTCCCTGGTGGCTCAGATGGTAAAAAGTCTCCCTGAAACGTGGGAGACTCAGGTTTGATCCCTGGGTTGGGAAGATCCCCTGGAAAAGGGAATGGCAATCCACTCCAGTATTCATGCCTGGAGAATTCCAGGGACAGAGGAGCCTGGCAAGCTGCAGGTGCCAGGGTTGTCTCCTCCTGCAGTTCACAGGGGTCGCCAAGAGTTGGACATGATTGAGTCACACACACACACACAGACACACACACACACACACACACACACACACACACACACACACACGATACCCGCCTGAGAGAGTTCCAGGGAGAACAAGGTTGGGGCGGGGGTGTGGGGGAGGTCAGGGGGAGTCCATCTCCATCCCACCCTTGAGAGTTGGCACTTACCACCTCTGCTTGTTCCAGGCCATCCTCTGGATCACTCTCTGCCTCGGTGGCCTCCTGTCCCCTTGCTTCAGAATGGGGCATTTCACACCCAGGCGGCAGCTCTGGGGAGTGGCAGCACTGTGACAAGCTGGCGGGGGGAACGGAGAACCGGCGGGAGCGCTCCAGCACCTGCTCCAACTTACGGCTGGCTAGAAGCCGGCTTAGGGGGGCAGGAGGCTCCAGGGCGCCAAGGGCCAGGGACTCAGCGCTCCCCAGGGGCTCAAAGTTCAGAGAGTCTTGAGAAAAGCCGGGTGAGGTGGCCGGGGAGCTGTCCCCAACCGCCATCTCCACTCCTGAGTCCTGGGAGGCCAGTTTGAGAAGTGGCACGTGCCCCTGGGGATCTCTCAGCGCGTCTTGCCCCTTCCAGGAGTCCGATGAGCAAACTGGAGCCACATCTGGGATCTGTCTGTAGGTGCTCATGACTCCAGGCACTACACAACCATGTGTCAGGTCCTCGCCAACCCCATCTGCAAGGAGAGTCGGTCATCAGGCTGGGCCGGCTGCACCAACATTCCTGCAACTTGTGGCGTTCCCCGGGGAGGAGTGTCCTGGGTCAGAGGTGACAGGAGACCGGCGGACCACAGCCACGTCCAGATATCTCTCCATCCGTCTGGGACATTGGGTTAGGATGGGGGTCCCTTTTACAAAAGCAATTGTTAATGATATCTTCCTTCAAGGGGTGGTCACTTGCTTCCAGGGAGCCCTTGCGCTCTGGCCCCTGAGGTCAGCCTAAGACCTCTGAGCTATCACTGGGGGACTGCAGCCTCTTCAACTGCTCCCCAAGGGGGAGCGTGACTGTGCCCCCGCCTCAGGGAGGGGGGAAGGACGCACAGAGGGAAGCCAGGGTCTAAACTGGCCTCAGGATGCAAGAGAAAGTCCATCCTGGAAGTCCTGGAGGGAAAAGGTACCAAAAATCACAATAGCCATAATCATTTCAGACTTTTGTTCTTTTAAGTGAGAAGCAGAAAATTTGGGAGAATTGAAAAAAATTTGAACTGAGGAAAGTGAACCCAAATGGTAGAAGAAGCAGCGTGGTCGCCCAATTACTGTCCTCTCTACAGCTCTCCTCGTCTGTGCCAAGCCTAGGTGTCCGATCGTAGATACAGAATTGGAGGCTGGAGGGGACGGAGGCCGGCCTTCTCCGGCCTTGCCGCACCTGGCTGCCAAACCAGGCCCCTCTGGGCAAGAAAGTTCACCAGCAAGTCTCCCCCTGCGCGGCTCCTTTGGAAAGAGGTCTGCCGCCGCAGAGATGAGGGCTTTTCGCGACCGCCGGCTGGGGCAGGGGCTGGGAGAAGGAGGATTGTGACCACGAAATAAAGGTAAGCGGACCCGGGGAAAATGGGGTGGAGGTGACGATCGGTTTAACGCCAGAAGGTAAAAGGGTCTCCAACGTGCGGACGCGATACCCCCGCCCTTCCTAAGGGAGGCGGCGAGGAGGGGGCGGCGAGGAGGGCGCACCGAGGTCGGGCGGGCTGCGCCAGGTGGTGCGGGCTCTGCCGGTGGGGCGGGGAGCGCAGACAGGGGCCAGGGCACGAGGGTCGGCTCCAGGCCAAAGGTCCGGGCCCGCCCCGAGGTGGGCGACTCACCCCGGCCGCCCAGCGGCTCCACGGCGAAGAGGCGCCGGCGGCCCAGCATGGCCCCAATCCGGCCCCAACGCGGCGCCCGGGCCGTGGCCGCTGCAGCAGGAGCGAGCTATCACCGCCGCCGTCGCGGAGCCGCTGTCGGGCGGGCGGATAGGCTTGCGCGTCCGGACCCGGCAGGGCGCGGCCCCGGGACACTCCCAACCCGCATCGGGGAGAGGCGGGGCGGGGCGGGGTGCGCAGGTGTGCGAGCGAGATGAGAAGGGCCGCGAAGGCGGGGCGTGGGCCCCCGACCCGGTGTCGGCGGGGGCAGGGGGCAGGGGTAGGAGGCGGGCCCCTGGCTCCCTTGCCCAGCCGGCCTAGCCGAAGAGTGGGGACCCTGGCGGGGGCCGGGGTCTCGTTCGTGGCGTGGGGTCACCCCGCCCACAGTTCCCAAGCCGAGTCTGTCTTCCTGCGGCCGAAATGAAGCCAGGAGAGGCGGGGGGCGGCGACCGGACGCGAGCGCGGAAGGAAATGGATCAGCACGTGCAGGGGGTGGAAAGATAGCCGGCCAGGACGCCCGCGTCCGCGCGCGCCCAGTTGTGCGCCTTCGGGAAAGTCACTTAGCCACTCTGAAACCTGGCGCGACCAGAGGTGGAAGGGATTCTCGCCACAGAGAAATCCTTTCCAACAACTGCAGGGCGCCTTGGATCCTGGGCTAGAGCTGAATCCGGCGGGGGCGAGGGTGTGGTTCAGGGTCAGGAAAGTGAAACGAGGGCCGGAGGGCAGCCCTGAGGTCTGGGAGTGTAGAGGCTCACCAGGCCTCAGCCCCAGGCTTTGAGTCCATGGAACTGCACCACCCTTTTCCGAAAAGGGGGAGTCTGGGAGCGCCGGCAGCCACGAAAGCCGAGACAGCCTGGTGACCAGATGGCCTCTAAGGAAACCTCGGTCTCCTGAGGAAGGTCACCGGGGCTGGAAAAATCCCAGCAGGACCCAAATTCCCTGGAGGGAGATAAGGGAGCTGGCGGACGTGCAAGCTTGCACCTGAGCCTCTGGGGGTAGGGAGGGGGACGGGCTGGAGCTGGAGGCGCTGGTTGCAAGTGGTAATTATCTGGGAGGGAGAAGACAGCCTGCCCACCCCCTGATTCCTCCTACCCTTCCTCCTACAGCCCCTGCAGGATCGGTCAGGAGTCAAAAACTGCATGATTCCAACTGTATAAGATGGGGAAACAGGCCTGCAGCAAAGCCCCATGCCCTCCACTCCCCCCCCCCCACACACACACACACCCCCGGAACAACCAGAGCCCAAATTTACTCTTGCCACCTTGATTTTCAGGCCACGCCCTTCCCTGCTATCCGGGTTCTCTGGGTTGCCCGCTGGTGGCCCTGTCCTCCTGGAAACCACCCCCATGGCTCTTTCCCAGGTACAGACAGAGAAACCTGGGTCTGGGGACAGGACAAATCCAACAGCCCGGTGTATCATGCACCAAGCCTCCCAGGGGAGGTGGGGGGGGGGAGGTGCGGAGGGAGGGCTGGCCAGTCAGGGGGCTTCCCCTTTCCTGAGTCAGAGGATGGGGAGGTAAAGGGAGGGAACCTTTGCCAGATTTTGTCCTGAATTTCGAGAATGTGGGCCCAGATTCCAGGCAGTCTCTGTGGTGACTCTGGGGCAGGAATGTATCTGGAGCAGGAAGCCAGGCTGGCCAGGAATGTAGTGTCTCAGCACAGGGCTCTGTGTGGGCTCAAACCACACACACACACACACACACCAGGCACACTCTCCTCCAGGCCACTCCCTCCTCCCCATGTAGATATGCCAGAACCTTCAAGGTGGTTGGGATCCCCCACAGTGGGGGGCCACATGCTGCCTTCCCATCTGCCTTTTACTGCCCTGACTGTAGCAAGCGCCTGCCAGAGCTGGGCCAGGCCTTCACCACCCAGAAGGCTGTCCCTCCTTCCCCCTACCTTCTACCAGAGAAGAATGGTCTCTCTTTCAATGATGCTGGAAGAGATGGGAGGGGCGTGCCCTTGCTGCCCACCTCAGGGGTGAGTAGCTGCCATGAGTCCCTGAGACACATGTTGGCCCCAGCAGAGGCATCCCTCAGCCCCCCTCCCTCCGTGGGGAAGTCCCAGCTTCAGGAAGCACGTTTCCTAACAGCTAGGCCCTGTGGGAGGAAGGGCAAAGCCAAGAGCCCAGGGCAGCTTCTGGCAGACTAGAGATGGCTGGAAGCTTCGGTGACCTCCCCCGTGGCCTGGAAAGCTGCCTTTGGTGGAGGACAAGAGCAGCCCAGGGCAAGCCAGGAACCCAGGAGTCAGGCTCCTGGCTCCTCCTCAGCTCCCTGCCCTTACTGCCAGGAGTTCTTGAACCAGCGACTTATCCTCCCTATCCTCAGTTTCTTCACTGATACAACTCGGATGAAAACAGTACCTATTTCAGAATGGTGAGGATTGACATTAAAGCACCTGAGAATTATCTCACAGAGTCACTTTGGGAAGGTCATTTTCTCATCGCCAGTAGAAGGGGGCTGTATCAGATGCTCTCTCGGGTCACTTGTAACTTGAATCTGTCATCATTGCTGAAGTCATTCTCCAAACACAGAAGAAAGTAAAGAGGGCACCAAGCTGGACAAATAGCAGCTGCCTGCTTGGGTGGTGGCCCGTGCCCCGCCCCCCCCCCCAGCTTGTCTGGGTCAAGGCAGGTAGATGCTCACAGCTGGGCAGAGACCAAAGGCTGCCCCCCACCTTCTCCTCTGGCAACCAGGATTGACTAATAACTGTCTTCCAAAGAAGTCCTCCCCAGGCTCGGGCTGGCTGGTGGCTGCAAAGAACTCTGATGCTGAATCCCTTGGGCCCTGGGGAGGAGAGCTGCCTGCCACAATTAGGGGAATGGCAATCCACTCCAGTCTTCTTCCCTGGAGAATCCCATGGACAGAGGAGCCTGGCAGGCTACAGTCCACAGGGTCACAGAGAGTCAGACACGACTGAGTGACTGACACTACACTGCTATTAGTTAAAACCTGTCCAGCCTTTGAAAGGCCTTCAACTCACTGGCCTACCCATTTCACATGGGCCTCCACACCTCATTTGTTCTCCGTTCCTTAGAGCAATGCCAGCCCAGCATGGTTTGTTACACGTGGGGATCTGACCATATTAAGACTCCAGTGCACCGTTTTCCAACCTGTCACTTCCCTGCTGAATTTTTTTTACTGTCCACAGAGCTTCAAGGTGAAATTCAAACCATATCTTAGGGCATTCAAGGCTCCCATCTTCCTTTCCGATCTTGTCTCAGTATCGCCTTCAGCCTCTCCCCTAACCTGAGCACGCCCGTTGCACTAACTCCCTCGATCTGCATGTCTCTCCTCCATCTGTCTGAGTCCTGTTCCTCTGACAGCGATGGCCCTGGCTCTGAGCTCTCAGAGTGCTGCCCTTCACATACGCTCTTCCCACTCACTACCATATAGCACTATTCACCATGTCAACTCTGTTGCTGCCGCTTGATTATATATCTTTAGGAAACCCACAAAAGTGCTCTTCCAGTATTCCCACTGCGCCAGGACCCAGGAATTTACAGCGGAGTCAATCAGTCCCCTTTTGTGAGCATTCTCCCTGCCGAGGGCTACACCTGACACTAGGCGGCGCCAAGGACCCTGTCCCACTTGGGACCAGATTGTTGGGGCCTGACGACTCCTGAGCCACAACTGGTTTGATCTTTCCTATAAAAATAAAGGCAGCCATTCAAGCAAAAAGTGAGACAGTTATAGCAAGGTATAAATTATATCAAGGTGCCTGAGGAGGCAACACACGCAGTGTCTGCCAAGATTCCATTCACATAGCACCAAAGCACCCTCCAGCTTTTATCTTTTCTCTCCAGACTGACTGGGCGATAAGGTAGGTGCTGCACCCCGGCAGCACCCATGCACCTTTCTAAAATGTCCTCTGGGATTAGGACCAGAAGTGATGGGTGAATCAAGCCAAAAATCTGGCAGAGGACCACCGCCCCCTGTCTGATTCAAACATACCCCCAGGGCAGGCACGCCTAGCACCAGCTTTCCAACCTACCACCTGTGAAGCAGCTGGGGCTCCCAGGGGAGAGGTGGGCAGACCAACCCTGGCTGGGGACTGCTGGGTTGTCCCTCCCGGGCAGAGCTAACTCACAGCCCTGTCCAAGGTTACTCCTGAGGATGATCTTTCTCAAATGGGTGCAGACAGCCTTGGGCAAGTACACAAAGTTCTTTAGATCAGGGGTCCTTAACCCTCTGGCCTTAGACCAGTACCAGTCCGTGCCCTGTTAGGAACCAGGCTGCATAGCAGGAGGTGAGTAGGAGGCCCAGTGAGCAAAGCATCTGTATTTACAGCCATTCCTCAACCCCCCCATTACCACCTGAGCTCCACCTCCTGTCATCAGCTGAGGCATTAGATTCTCATAGGAGCATGAACCCTAGCCCTAAAGTCAAGGCGGAATATCCTGAAATTGCCACAAGACAGAAATAAAGTGCGCAGTAAATGAAAAACGCTTGAATCATCCCGAAACCATCCCCCTCTCCGCCCCAGTCCATGGAAAACTTTTCTTCCATAAAATCAATCCATGGCACCAAAAAGGTTGGGGACCACAGCTTTAGATGTTGTCTCCTCACTTGCCTCCCCAGCTCCTCTGGGTAAGTCAGGAGGGCTGGCAGCATCCATACCAAGCAGAACGCGGGGCAGAGCGCCAGCCCAAGCAGGGCTGGCAGAGGAAGATGCTGTCTTACTGAGACGGGCCCGGGCAGAAGCGGTTACAGGGCCTGCCTCCTGTTTGCTACCAGCAGTCTGTCACCCTCACCCCTCTCCAGGCTCCCAGTGAGACACTTATTGCTCTCCCAGGGATCATCCCAATAAAACAGGCATCTTTACAAAATGGTCCAGGGAGAGCATGACCATCCACTCAAAGGAGCCAGTCTCTTCAGTAGGGAATGGCACATAGCGAAGCATCTGGCAGGAGTGGGGTTTGAGGGAGGGGGGAAATAAGAGGGCAAAAAATTGTTATATATGAATACTCTCCAGGGGTGCCCCTAGGGGCGAGGTGATTAAGAAGCTGCATTCCAGCACAGGGTATGTGGGTTTGATCCCTGGTCAGGGAACTAAGATCCCACACACCACAGGGTTTCTAAGCCAACACGCAACTACTGAGCCTGCATGCCTAGAGCCTGTGTGTCACAAGGAAAGCCCTCACAGTGCAACTCCAGAAAGCCCACACATTGCAGTGAAGACCCAGTGCAAAATTAAAAAAAAAAAAAATTTAAATTAAAAAAAAAGAGAGACTGTCCACCTAGGATCAGGGGAAGCTCATTTCCAGGGGGTGGGGCAGGGGAGGAGAAAAGAGAGGAGCCCCTACGTTATTTTGTTCTTGTACAGTATGTATTTTTAGTGCTCATGTTGAAAACTTTACACAGTGAATACCTGTAGCCTTTGGCCCACCTCTCTCCTTCTAGACACTTATATCCATGTCCCAACCTGCTTAATCCCCAGTGCAGAAAGATGTCCAATGCAGCACCCACTTGGGGCTTTGATGCAGAGCCTGTCCATCAAGAGGATGCAACAGTATCCAGCAGAGGCCTGGGAAGGTGGACTGCCCTCACCCGCAGCACAGGCAGGTCCCAGCCTCTGGCTTCACCCCGCCCCCCCATCGCCTTTCCAGGCCAACGTGCTATTGGCACAGGCCTGGCGTGGAGGTGCCCACAGAGCGGAGCGTGGGCTGAGAGCTCAGGCCTGGGGATTGAGGGCGGGGGGCGCAGAGTAGCGCTGGCGGGCATGCTTCTCGCAGTACAGCTCGTCCCCCACCCAGAAGTGCCCTCGCATCTTCAGGTTCAGCCCACAGTCAGCGCAGCTGTAGCAGCCAGCGTGGCGGTAGCGCCCCTCCTGGATGCGGACGGCCTGGTTCCTGCGGGGACAGGGAGGGGACAGCCATTAGCCTGCAGGGAGGGACAGGAGTGCCTGGCACGATGCCACCATTCCCATTCTCAGGGAGCCTGGTTCCCCAGAAGGTCCCCAAATCTCAAACACTTGACTCCTCAAGCCTCAAGGAAACCCCAGCCCACACCCAAAGGACGCCAATTTTAAAGTCATTCCTCCCCCACACAAAGGCAGACAAGCACCATCCTGAATCTTCGGGATTGTTAACAGAAGAGTGATTCTCCAAGTGCCGTCCCAGGTGCCAAGACCCACAGCATCGTGTCACCAGGGGATGAATTGGAGATGCAAATCCTGGGGCTGGGGACCTCCTGAAGGGAAAATTCTAGGTGTGCCGGCTGAAATCCCGCAGGGGCCCAGCGGCAGCTCTTTGAGAACCAAGGCATAGAACCCTCTTCTTCAGGCATGCACAGCAGGGGTGGGCAGTCTCCTATTCTGCAGATGAAACATGGAGGCCAGGGACTTGCCTAGAATGATCTGACCATCAACGCTGAGCATGGAAGAATTTACCAGGAAGGTGGGATGGCCAAGGTTCAATTTTCCAGAGAATGTTTTCTCTGGGCTACATTATCACACCACCCACTGAGAAAAAATGCACCTACCTCTGGAAAAGGCAGCCTAAGAGCAGGAAGGAGAGAGCAAGAGCAAGATTTTCCAGGAGGAGGCGGAGCAGATCTCCAGAGGCAGCGAGATGACGATTGGAGAGAAATCAAAACCAGTAGCATTTCTTGCTCCTCCAGGGAGGCAGGGAAAGCAATGGAGCAAGAGGAGAGACAGCAGGAAACAGCCAGTGCGCGCACCCAAGAAGGCTGAGATGACCCTGAGCCATCACAAGTCCCCGGTGGCAGCGCTGCCCCCCGGGCCTCTGGCTAGTGGGTTCACGCAGAGCATCTGGGCCCTGCCCTCCCCATCCACAGGGTGTGTCCTGCCCCCCAGGCCGCCAACACTCACGCGATGCTGGTGTTGCACTTCTCACACGTGTGGAGCTTGGGTGGGGTGGCCAGAGCCCTGGAGGTGGGCAGGGAGGACTGCGGACTCAGTGAGCTAGGCAGGTAGGCAGGTGTTCCACCTGGACGGGGGGAGGACAGACAGACACATCAGAGCTTGTCCGCAGCAGCAGCAGCAGGCTGTATTTTTTTTTTTTTTTTCTCTTTTTTTGGCCACAAGGCATGTGGGATCTTAGTCTCCCAACCAGGGACCGAACACGTGACCTCCTGCATGGAAAGGCAGAGTCTTAACCACAGGACCACCAGGGAAGTCCCCAGGCTGTATTTTTGATGCTCACTCCACCTCCACCAGCACTAGCTCCAAAGAGACTCGTTGTCAAAGGCACAAGTGGACCTCAATGTAACCCTGGGTATGAGCGGGGGTCATGGAGGAAGGAGATGATCAGGCCAGACCCTTGGCTGAGGCTGGTCAAGGGCAGGGAGCAGGTTCAAGGCTGAGCTACCCAAGCTAAGGCAGCCTGAGCAGCATCTGACACATCACACCAAGCAGGCGGTTCCTCTCTGCTGATCCAGCCATGATGACATTAAGAGACATGGTAATAACAGATAATAACACACACCATGCCACCTCAGTGCAGTTTTCAAAGGGCTCGCATGTGCATTATGGTGTCTGAGCCTTGGAACAACGTGAAGATGAAGCACAGATGTTCCCTGGCAGGTATGGCCCCTGCGTACAGCTGAGGATGCCAAGACTTCAGGGCTGAAGTCGCCATTGTCTGCACTGCCCACACCTCTCCACCCTGTCTCTCGCTGTGCCCAGGGCATGCTGAGGCCTTGGGGTGGTCATGGATGCGCTTTGCTCCAAACCTTCTTACCCTGTCTCCTTTCCCTCTGTGAACACCTCCAGGAGCAAAACGTCAGACTTGGAACCAGCTACCAGGTACCCTTCCAGTATTCCTGCCTGGACAATCCCATGGACAGAGGAACCTGGCGGGCTACAGTCCATGGGGTCGCAAAGAGTCAGACACGACTGAGTGACTAACATTTCCTCTTTCACCAGGCACTAGTGATTCTGCCGATCAAATACTTCTGACAGTCCCATCATTTGTCCCCCTGATGGGGATGTCCCCCACTGCCGAGGCCAGGCCCTCTTCATCTCTCCCCTGGAAGGAGGCAGTGCCCCGCCCCCCCATCACACACAGACACACACACACACATCCACTCCGCAGAATGCAGCCAGTCTGCACGGGGTTCCTCAGGAGCAGAGGTGGGTCCTGACCACCTTCAGTTGCCACATAGCTCAGGGCTGGTCCACTGGATGAGTGAGTAAACGTCTGATGAATTAACAACCGACCCGCTGGCAGGAGCCTGTTGCCTCCCTCGGCCCCTCATTATCGTCTGGCACTATTTAACCCCGCCCTCCTGGGTTGGGACACTCCTCAGCCTGGATGCAAGGCTTCACAGCCAGGACTTAGCCTCCACAGCACCCCCCCATGCAGCCAGAATCCTCTCGGTCCCACCCGAAAACCCTCTGGCTCACACCTCCACATTCCACACGGCTCCCGGCCACCATCTTAAGGCCGTTTGTGAAAGACTTGATCTTTCTTCAAGGGCCAAGTCAAACCCTTCTTCCTCCATGAAGTCCTCCTTGGAGACCCCAGGCCCACCACCTACGTTTATGGTTCCCTGGGCGCTTCCTTGAACCTAGCCAGCACCTTTGGGTGCACCCCAGTAACCCCTACTAGACCAGAGGCTCCCAAAGTTCAGGGACAGTGGCTTCTATAAGTCAGAGCCTTAAAAATACTGATTTAAATGCTAACTTCTTAACACATCTGGTCGGCGGTTCAGCGTGTCCTGGGGGAATGTCCTTCTCCTGCCGAGGCCCCAGGGGCTCACCTCTCTCCTCAGCTTCTAGGGCTTCCTGCAGGAGCCGGAAGGAGCTGGACTGCCGGGGGGCCAGGCGTGCCTCGCGGTTTTCCTGCAGCATCTTGAAGACTTCTGAGTCCTCTCTGAGGACGTGGCTTTCCCCTTCTGAGGCCGCACTGCGGGGATGGAGGGAACCAGCCAGGAGTGAGGGGCCCGTGCCCGGGGGTCAGGAGGAGCAGGAGGGCAGAGGAAGAGTGTCCCGGGGTGGGATAAAGGATTCCGGGGGTCAAAGGGAAGCCAACTGGGCTTAGAGAGCTGGGACCCCCCCACCCTTCTCCGGGAAACCTGACAGACCCTCCCAGATCCCACCCCTCCCTCCAGACCCCAGTGGTACCTGAGCCTGGGGCTGGAGGAACGGCGACCTGGGGAGGGCGGTGGCGGCAGCACCAGCACGGCCGAGTCGCCAGCAGGGCTGAGGCCGGCCTGTGGGAAGGACAGGCACCAGGGAGGAGTCAGCAGTGGGCCCTGGGCCAGCACACCCATCCGAGCGGCCACGCTCCGCTGTTCCCCAGGCCAACACCAGGGGGCCCCCAGCCCTCGCTGCCCAGCAGGCTGCCCCTGCTGCCCGCAGAGCCCAGGCACCAGCACCCGCCAGCAGCTGCCCCTACTGGGCGGGAGAAGGGAGGGAGGCCAGCACCCAGCTCTGGACGGGTGAGCTGCCACCCCAGGGGGAGCAGGCATGGGACAGAATGAAGACGAGCACGTGCGGCCAGCGTGCCGGCTCCTCTGCCGTCTCACACATTGTGTTTGCAAAGATGTTGCGCACTGGCGCTGGGGCAGGCAGACAAGCAGAGAGAAAGTAAGCTGACCCTTTTACAGTGAGGGAAAAGAAACATAAAGGGCCAAGACCCTTCTTGGTGTCAGAGTTGGGGCCACACAAAAGTCCCGTCTCCCCCACACGCTGGGGGAGATCTCTCCTCTGATAACACCAGGGTCTGGGCTCACCAGCCTCTCCCCGCTGCCCTGGGAAGTCTGGTCCTGCCCCATGGAGCCTTGAGGAGCCAGGCCTGTTTGGGGCTCACAGCAGCGTCCCCTGCTTGGCGTGTGCCTCCCTCTGGGCCTCTCACACCTGCTCTCTACCTGGAAATCTGCCTGCAGCCTCCCCGTTGCTCTGCTTTTTGGCCTGCACCTTGCACTCTCTCTGGAGCCATCCCCAAAGGAGAGGAGAGCCTCAGAGACAACTAGGCTCGCCAAGGCCAGGCTGAGGGCACAGTTTCCCGGAAAGCCAAACACTTGCGACTTTAAAATTCAAAGTCAGGGGTGGGACTTCCCTGGTGTTCCAGTGTCTAAGACTCCAAGCTTCCAAAACAAGGGGCCCAGGTTTGATCCCTAGTCAGGGAACTAGATCCCACATGCCACAACTAAGAGTCTGCATGCTGCAACAAAGATAGAAATTCCTGCGTGCTGCAACTAAGACCCAGCGTGGCCAAATTAAATACTTTTATTTTAAAAAGTTGGGGCTGAAGTATGGTGTCAAGTGGAAAAACTGCATGACTTCTTAAGCTGAAAACAGAAACTTCAGAGCCTTAAAAAAAAATAAAACAGTCCTAAACTCTCACTGCACCATACCCTGCACCAGCCTACATTCTTCTGTTCCTCAGCTTCTACAGTAAGGAGATTAAGGGTCAGAAAGGAAATGGGCTGGTCCAAGTCACTCAGGGAGTGGGAGGATGGGCAAGGACTCCTTGCTGGGCTCCTGGGTGCCCGGCTGGTGCCATGCAGTCAACTGACAGATGGTGAGACCGTTCCCTTAGGAAGGACAGCCAGCACCAGGTACTCAGGAACAACGCTCATCTTGCTGCCCCAGACAGGCCAGCGTGTGCCCTGCATGGGGGCACCAGCCAGCAGGGAGAGAGAGCTGAAACCCACCCTGGGTCCCTTCTTGGGCCATGTCCTCATGCCAGCCAGCGAGACAGGGGCTGTTTTTACTTCATATCTGGTCACCCAAGAGTGTGCCTGTTGAGAACGGGGCAACTTCTGGTTTCCAAAGGGCACCATGAGGACTGGTAATGTCCCCCTGAGCCCAGTGATGCCTCAGCCAGCTCAGGAGCCAGAGGCAAGGCTGCCCCTGCAGCCTGGGACAGTGGCACCTCATCTATAGTCACTTCTGCCCCCTTCTACCTGCCAGACCACCTCATCCCCAAGGTGGTGGTGGTTTAGTCACTAAGTCGTGTCCAACTCTTCTGACCCCATGGGCTGCAGCCCACCGGGCTCCTCTGTCCATGGGATTTCCCAGGCAAGAATACTGGAGTGGGTTGCCATTTCCTTCTCCAGGGGATCTTTCTGACCCAGGGATCGAACCCATGTCTCCTGTGTCTCCTGCGTTGCAGGCCAGTACTTTTATAGCTGAGCCACCTGGCAAGCCTAAGAAGGCCAACTCCCTAACTTGGAGCAGCTTCACCTTTCCCCTCCCTTCCCTCCCTCCCTCCTCCCCGCCAAGGCACCTATAGGTGACACTTGCCTTTACCAAACCAACCTTTCATCTCCAAAGCTGTTTATCTGCTCATCAAGAGTTGTCACTAGCCAATCCTCAAAATGTGTTGCAGAAGATGTTAATAACTGAGTGGCAGGGCGGGGGTGGGGGGAGTGGATAATGGGGAACCCCAGGAGAAATTCTGCAGTTAAACAAGTTTAGGAAATTAATAAAATTAAGCATCTTTCTCACAGGACTTTTCAGAGTTTTTAAGGTGCTTAAGTGCATGGGTGATTCCCAAGAGGGAGCTATGTGTCTGGTGACTCCACCCCGTCTGACCACAGCCTCGTTGTCGTAGACCAGAATGCGAGTTTCACGGGGTTAGGAATTTCTGCTTTTCCACCAATGTATCCCTAGAGCCTAGAAGGGTGCCTGACCATATCAGCTGCTCCACAAATATTTGTCGAAGGAATGACAAGAGTCCTCAGGATCAAAGAAGGCAATTCAGAGCCTCAGGCCCAACTCTGAGGCCCAGAGAGTGGAGGAAGGGGGCCTTGTCCAAGTTGACACAGCAGAGGTGAGACTAACCCAGGTCTCCCTGGCACCCCGCCCAGGGCTCCTCTTCACACCACACGGGTGGTCCTCAAAGCCATGTGTGCATCAGATCCCTGAGGGTTCCTGAGAACTCAGATGGGTGGCCCCAGCCCACCCAGGCCCTCACCCCTGTCTGATCCAGGGGTGAGCCTGCAGCTTGAGAACCTGCATTTCTAACAAGTTCCAAGGTGCTGCTGCCGCCACTTTGAAAGCCGCCCCCCATCTCATCCGCCTCTCCCCTTTGCCCTGGTTGCAGACACCGGGAAGAAGGAGGCCAGGGTGGACCAAGCTCATCCCTAGCTGGTCCCGGCCCGTATCTCTGTGGAGGAGGCCCCAGGCCCAGACATGCCAGGTCTTGCTCCTACAGCTGCGTTCCCATCTCCCCAGCTCATCATCTCTAATCCGAAATCTACCTCTGACATCCAGCAAAATTCCTGACAAAGCCTTCTCAGGCCACCCCAGCCCACACTCAGCTGTCCCCTCCCAGAGCGCCTCCTGCTTTTATAATTAAGACCATACTGTTCTGTGCTTAATTGTTCCAAAGTTGCTTTGCATGTCTCTCTTATCTCTACAATTACGTTTGAAATTCCTTAAAGATGGTGTCTCATTGAATATATACATCTCTGTGCCCACGTTGCGTGGCAGGCCACTGGGCCGGCCCCATAGTGGGTCACCAGGGAGCCCCTGCTACAAAGCCTCCAAAAGACCCTGTTCTGTCCTTCTCCAGAGCCCCCAGTTTCTAGCACCCTCCCCCAGCCATCTCCAAAGGCTCTGCTTTTTGGAATGCAGAATCAACTCGAGGTAGGATTCCAGCAGCTGGGCCTCATCCCCTTCACCCCAAAGGCTGGACCTGCCCCCACAAACTCTGCCCCCAGCAGCTGTGGCCAGGACTCTTGGCCGCCTCACTCCTCACCTCCCCACCCCTGCCCCTGGAGAGGAGAAATACCACCAAGGGTGGGGGGGTGGGCTGTCACTACAGTGGGGGTCTACTACTAGACAGGACTGGGGGGTCCTGTCTGTCAGACAGTGGGACCAGGAGTAAAGAGCTGGGGAGGGGGGAGAAAACAGAGAATAAGCCAAATGCAACTTGAGTCGGAATCACAGTCCGGCTGGTGGTTCTCTGGTGGTTCTTGGGGGCTGAGTCAGAGGAGGAAGAGGGGGGATGGGGGATGGGAGTTGGGGGCGGGCATGGGGCTTGGAATAGGGAGGAATGTGTTCAGGAGATGCAGCCAGAGCCAAAGGGAATCATCCCAACAACAGCAGCAAAACTATTTCGGTCCCAGACCAAGAGAAACACTGGAGAAGGGAGGAAGCCATCAGCAAGGAGGAGGTGGCAGCGAGTAGGAATGCAAGATGTAGAAGGCCACCTGGGTCTAGTCAGCACAAGGACTGTCACCCTCACCAGAGCGCTGGCCTCCTAGCTCCGGAGAGGAACCCACCCATTGCTAGGAGACCTCAGTGCCGACTGCCCAGGTGGGGCCAGCCACCTGCGGCCCTACAGGTACCACACTACCAACCAGGTATCCTCACCTGTCGGCTTCCAGCGCGGCCCCCGTAGTACAAGTGGTCAGCAGAAGCAGGTTCCAGGGAGTGCGCCAGGCTCTGGAAACTGAAATGGGGAAATGGACAGTGGGTGCCTGGGTCCTCTCCACCAGGCTGCCCTAAGGAAACAGAGGTGACCCCCAGGGCTCCCTAAACTCAGCTTCGGAGACTCTGTGGACATGGTGCCCGCCCGCCGCGCTCACCTGTGGCTGGTCACCACCTCTCCAGCGGGTGCCTGGGGGCTGGTCGGGGGCAGGCTGAAGAAGGGGCTGCATGGCTGGGGGCTGAGGGAGGCCTGGCTGTCAGTGTGTGTCCTCCTGGAGCTCTATGGAGAGAGGGGCCTGGAACAGCAGGGCCGAGAGGAGCAAGGGAGGGGCCCCCATCACTTCAGGGTGTGGGGCTCCCAGCAGGAGGCATCGTCCTACCTGGAAGCGAGTGGCCAGCACTTCCGGGGAGCTTTCCCCGTTGGTCTGCCCGGGAGAGGCAGCCTGGGGCCTGAAGAGAAGACAGAGGGAGGTGAGTGTCACCGGGGTCCTGGCACCTCCACTAAGCTGGTAGCGTCTGTAGATTCCAGCTGTCCCCACACTGTCCCTAATCTCAAGATTAGGAAAATGTACAGAACATTCAGACATCGGGTAGCTAAATCTCAACTTTACCAAATTCACAAGTAACTATCATCAACGACCACCATCATTTCTTACAACAAAGGACAATTCAGCACTATAAAGTAGAAGGGACATCGTTTCAGCAAAAGGTTCAATAAATTCAAATTTTTTTAAAAACTCCTCACAATATCACCCCTCCCTCTGCCTTGCCTTTGTTTTTCCTTTTCTCTTTTTTGGGGGAACATTTCACCCAAACTGGGTCACTGGTCAGCATCAGTTTGTAGATCAGTTTGGCAGGGGACAGCTGACTATATATAAATAATCCTTTATCTTTCACCCCTGGAGAAACTTAAGACCAGAGAGAGAGAGAGTTGCCAAAATTCCTAAAGGCCAGCAATGGCTGGGCCCCTGCCCCCTTTTCTCCAGAGGCCTGTCCCCTGCCAGCTCAGCCTTTGAAAGGATCACTTCTCTGCCCCTTCTGCAGGCTTCCCCCCATAAAACAGAGGGTGGAGCCAGCCCCGCTTCCTGCCAGGCAGGGAGCTGAAGGACCTAAAGAACAAGACAGCCCAGCTCCCCTGCCAATTACCAAGGCACCCCCAACCCCCAGCCTCAGCTCCCCAGGGACTCCCCTCCAGGGGACTCTGACTGGAGCCTTGAACAGCAGGTGACTGGAGGGCTGGGAGCTGCTGAGGGTGAAGGATGGGCCCACCATGTCCCACTACACCAATCCTGGAGGTCTGACCACTTCCAGCGAGGTCAATAGGAACCTCAGTCCCCACACTCCATGCCAGCCACAGCCTCGGCTCTTTCCCGGGGGAGAGTTTAGCGCCTGAGTGAGGGGAGCTTGGGCTCTGGCCCCGCCCAGAGCACCACTTCCTGCCTGGGGCTTCTGAGTGCCTGAGAGGTCTCCTGGGGCTGGGGTGTTGGGAGAGGTTAGGAGGGGTTTGAGCAAAAGAAAGAAGAGGCAGGGAGTCTGGACCTGCCCCCACGTGGAGCTGGAGGAGGCCTGGGGGTACCACCTCTCTGATAGGGCTGGTCCCACCCAAGAAGGATGCGAGAGGAAGTGATGGTGTCAGCAGCTCCCCACCCCTCCCCCACCCCACTCTGCAGCTTCTTGTGGATTGTGGTCCCCTCCCAGATGCCATGACCCATTCTCTATCCTCCTCCTCCAGGCCCCACTCCTGTAAACATTCAGGAGCCAGAAGTGGCCACAATGTAGGCCCTGAAGGGGCTGGGGTCATGAGAGGTCCCAGGAGCCAGCATCCACAGCACTGGAGGGGCGGCAGGGGCGGGGAGAGGGCATGGAGCCCCGGCCCCGAGGGAAGCTGGTGGTGGAGGCGTTGGCAGAGGTACAGGAGGTACCTGACTCAGGTTCAAGACCCGCCCAGAGGGCTCTCCTGGCAGGGGGATCTCCCAGCATTCCTGCCCTCTGACTCACTGGGATGCTCCACCCCAGGAAGCCACCTGTCCACCCCCCAACCCAGCCCAGGGTTCCAGGCTGAGGGCCCAGGAGCCTGGGAATCTGCCTTCCCCAACAGGGTCCAGAGAGGAAATGGGGAGCCACAGGGGGGGTTCTATGGAGAGGGAGACCCCAAACCCCTCACCATCCCAAGATCAGAACAGAGGCTCTTGAAGGCAGGGACCCTGGGGACCCAGCCTCAGGCACACCTTCCTCCTCTTCAACCCACTTCATGCCCACGCCCTGTACCCCACACACTGGGAACCAGTCAAACCCGGGCATCCAGGTGGCTGATGCCAGCCTGCCCAACCTCTGACTCTACACCCAGTTGGGCACAGGGACACCCCTCAGCTATCCTGCTGCAGCCCCAGAGTCCCAGACCTTCCCGCGGATGAGCCATAGCGGCCCAGGGAGGCCAGACTGGAGCCAGGGTAGGGGGTAAGGGCAGTCATTGTGCAGCGGGCTGGCAGAAGGCAGAGCGATACTGGCAGGCCCAGTGGAAGTGGAGGGCCTACCGGTCCAGCTGCAGCCTCAGGGGTGAGGGGCTCTGGCGAATCTTGCTCTGGGCCTCAGCATGAAGCATGTCCTTTGCAGTCTCGCCGTTGATGGACACAATAATGTCTCCAGGCCGGAGGTCAGCAGCCTCGGCCTTGCCCCGCTCAGTTACCTGGAGGGGATGAGGATCAAGTCGTCTCAGGTGACACTCAGGTGGGAATGAGGAAAGGAAATGTCCTTGTCCAGCCCAAGAAACACAGAAGCTGACCTGCACCAGGCTGGCCTGCATATCTCCCTTTAACATCACTCTCCCTGCCCACCAGTGTCCACTCAGTTAATCAGCTTATCCCTTCCTGGAGGGGTCCAGAAGCTGGAGTAGCAGCCCCCCATCCTTGACCCCAGCACTGGGATTCTAACGGGGCCTCCCAAAGAATATGCAATGGCAGAATTTCAGTAACCGTGCTTGAAAAGAGCCCTGCTTGTGCAAACCAAATCACGCAGGTGCTGCCTGCCCAGGCCTCCTGCATGAACACTTCCTGGCTGGGTCAGGGGAGAATCACCAAGAGCTCAGGGCGCCTCTCCTACTAACTACCAAAGTGGCTGCCAGTAGGTATGGGGTCGGTGACCAAGGAGAAAGAGTAGGCCCTGCACTGGGCCCAGCTCCCTTTCACTCCCTAGAAGTGGCCACCACATCCTCATGGCAACCTGGTCCCAGCTCTGCCCTGGCCAACAATCTCAGGAACAGGCCTTGACTCCAGAACAAAAGCAAGAGAAAGGTGTCTGTGAGGACTGGACAGACAGGGAAGAAACCCTGACTTTGGGGGTACCTCCCCATCTCCTGGACCAGCACTTACCTTGGTCACCACGATAGGCGTGTGGAAGTCCCTGCCCCCAGAGATTCGGAAGCCCCAGGGCGCCGGCCCCACCACATCCACTGTCAGTGCCATACCTGAGGCAGAAAGGATGGGGAGATGGAGCCGGCCCCTCAGCTCCCCAGGGGGATGCTGTAAAGTGGAGGCGGGGGTGTGTGACAGGTCCCCGGAGCAGCCAGTTAGGGGCTGGGGCGGGGGGAGGGGGTGGAGGAAGTGACTAACCTCTGCCAAGGCCTCAGTTCCCCTTCCCCCCACCCAGCAAGTGGGGACTCTGAGTTCCCCCTTAGCGTCTGTCTTCAGCAGAGCGGCTCCCTGGAGGCAGGCTGTCGGGGTGCTAGACACCGGGGCTTGCTGAGAGCAGGCGGGCGGGCAGGGCTGGCAGGTGGTGGAGGTCAGCACTTCCTCTCCCCTCCTCCACTCTCAACACTAAGTGCCCCTAGTGCTGGCTTCCGGTCCCCAAACCCGACTGCACAAGGTACTTCCTCCCCGCTCTGGGGGAGGACAGCACTCAGGGAACAGAAAGGGGTGGCACCTCCGCAGGCTTTCAAGTAGCTGGCCGGGGGCGCGGGTGGCTGGGGTTCTCAGAGGGGGCCTCCCAGCTGCCTGCTGTGCCCCTGGGAATGTGGTTCGAGTGGCAAGACAAGGCTTCCCACCTCTCCCAATGGCCTGCTGCCCTCCCAGCCGCTCTTGCAAGAAGGACAGGCTCATCTGCCTAGCTGGGCACACCCACCCCAGGGCGCTGACCAGCAGGGCGAGCTGACGGATGCTGCCACCGAGCTGGGGCCACCGGACTCCCATCCAGGGCCCCTCCACTGGGCAAGGGAGTGTCCCTGTAGACCAGGCCCTTGTAGGATTTCCTGACCCTCTCGTTCTGGAGTCAGGAGCCAACCCAGGCAGGAAGCTGTAATGCCAGGCTGGGCCACCACCCTACCCAGCACCCACCCTGGGGCTGCCCTTGGGGAGACCGACGGACTACAAGTGCTGCCCCTCTATCAAGCACGCTGGGACCACTTCCTGCGTTTAGGAGACTGGGGAAAGGGTGCCCGGGCAAGCGAGCTTGTCTGCCCACTTCTCCACCCTTCGGCTTCCCCTTTTGCCCGGCCCCAATCTCTCTGTCCCTCCCGCAGGCCCCAGGTCGGCGCTGGCGGCTCGCAAATGCCTCGGATTCCCAGACCTTTGAGCTGGTCAGTGGACTCCCCGCCGGGGGCAGCGAAGAACTGCCCAGCCCGTCGGCCCGGCTCGCCCAGTTCAGGCGCCTTCTAAGCTCTGAGACCAAAGTACCGGTGCGCCTGGGGGCTGAAGTAGGAGCGCCCGGGAGGGGAAAGACCAGCTCCAGGCGGGGAACCGACAGCAGGCGAGGCTGCGGGGAGCGGCCGTGCGCAGAGGAGAGGTTCGGGCGCCCAGGGAGCCGCGGGCGCACAGAACAGCCAAGGCGCCGGGGCCGGGGAGGACGCCGGCCATGCGCCCCGAGCACAGGTGGGCGCGCTCACCTGGCTCCCGCTCACCTGTCGGGCTGGGCGGCAAGGCCCGAGAGCGAAGGGAAGGGAAGGAGGGAGGCGAAGAGAAGCCGCCGCTCCCGCTCCCGCCGCTGCCGCCGCCGCCGTCTGCCTGACTCTGGGGAGAGCCCGCCCGGGACTCCGGGACCTGCCTCCACCCATGTGATCCCAGGGCCGCCCCTGCCGCCGCCCCAGCCGCCGCCCCTGGCCGGGGAGGCCGCCTCCTCCGCGCAGCCCGGCCCGGGCGCTGCCACCTGGCCCGCGCCCGCTGGGGGCCCGGGGCTACTCTCCCGAGAGCCCCCTAGAGGCTGCAGCCGTCCTCTCTGGTGTAGCCCCATCCTCCCGGGGACAGGGGAGGCGTTCTGGTCACGGGCCCTGAGCCCCACTTCACAGACAGCTGAGCCTGCTGACCCCCGAAACTCACCCTCCTTCAAGGGACCGGGGCGGGGACTGGGTTGGGGAGGGCCGGCTGGGTGTCTGCGGTCCGCCTGCCCGGCTCCTCCACCCACTCCAGGCTCAGACGCTGGCGCAGAAGCAGCCCTGACACCCACAAATCCCAACGCGGGGGGCCGTGCCTCCGCCTCCTTGCCCGGCCAGCGTGCTGACGGGCCGGTGACCACCGACTGCTGCGGTGCTTTGGCTGCGCAGAGCTTCTCGGCCTGAGATGCACCGCCGGCCTGCGCCACTCAGGGCAACGCTCCAGGCCCAGTAAGAGATGAAGAGGGCCTCCAGCTGGAGGTGACCGACCCCCCTCCGGGACTACACACACCCCTCGATCTTGTGCGCTGACGCCTGTTCCATTCCTGACTGCCTTCCTCTCACCCTCTGGGTCGCCCCTGCCCTGGGCCTGCCACTCCCAACAACCATTACTGGCCCATGGTCCCCTGTGCCCCCAGTACTCTGCCGGCCACCTGGGTCCCTGGCTTTAGGGATCCGGAGAAGACAGCCAAGGAGGACAGCCCAGGTGTCATCAGCTCAGAACCATCCAGCAAACGGTTCCCTGTGGAACCAAACCAGGTCCTCACCCTGGGAAACCTCAGGGCCCTCCAGAGCCCGCTCTCCCACCTCCCGCAGGTCTCCACTTTACTCTGGGGGCTTGGCGGTAAAGAATCCGCCTGCAATGCAGGAGACCCCAGTTCGATCCCTGGGTCTGGAAGATCCCCCGGAGAAGGGAAAGGCTACTCACTTCAGTATTCTTGCCTGGAGAATCCCATGGACAGAGGGCCCTGGGGGGCTACCATCCATGGGGTTGCAGAGTCGGACACAGCTGAGACTAACACCGTCAGGCTCGCCTGTTTCCAGCACAGCACACTGTAGGCACAGTGGTAACTGGCCTGTGTCAAGTGAGTCATTCCCTCTGAGGTCCCTCCGCAAGGTCCCTCACTTCCCCTCCCACCGACCTATGCCCTCCCTGGGCCATCCAGCCTCTAGTGCAGCTGCCCGCCCGTCCCAGCCTCCCACAGCTCTGTCTGGGTCTGTGTAAGCCACTCTCACAATGACAAGTCCCGGGCCTCCCCACGATGCATCTCTGCCTGATGCATCTGTCCTGCCTCCCAACTAGACTGGAAGCCCCTGAGGGAGCTGGAAGCTGCGGGTAGGACAGGTACTGCCTGGGGCGGGGCTGACCCACAGACCTAACCGCAAATGCCAGATCTGCTCTACCCAGCTCTGTGACCTCGAGCAATTTCCTCAGCCCCTCCCAGCCTCAGTTTCCTCTGCATCAACTGGGATGATACACAGACTACCCTCCTGTGGTACACACTCCCCTCCTCATAAAGTTGTCTGTTCCTTGGAGGGCTGGGTGGGTTTTGTTTGCCTTGTTGCTCCATTCCTGGAGTCTAGCACAGTGCCTGGCCCCCTCAGCAGGTGCTCCAAGAAATTTTATAAAAGAGATATTATTTGAATGATCAAATGGATTAATTTCCCTCTCCTTGCCGCCCACTCCCATCCTGCCAGTTTGTAACAAGGACTCGATTTTGCACGTCTTTCGGCTCAGATTTTGCCTTGGATAGACTCTAGAGAGATCTGCAGGTTCATCAGCAGGATTTCTGCTCCATGATTTACAATCATGAAACTCACAACGAAGAGAAAGTCAGCCGACCCTAGGGCACGTCCGTATGGAACAGAAGGTGGACTGTTCTGCCCTTAGCAACTCTCTGGTCCTCTGGGCAAGTCACTCACCTCACTGGGATAAGCACCCTAGTGACTTAAGGTCCTTCCTGGCTCTGACCCTCCCCCCGGCCAGGTCACCCCTCCCGCCTTGTGCCAAGTCAAGGCAGAGAAGGAATCATGTACAGGCACGGGGTAGGGTTAATTTGCTGCAGAGGCTCCAGAGCCCCACCAAGCAGAGGGTGTGGATTTGGTATCTGCCTTAAGGAAAGGAAGTCTAAGCCCTGAGATCTTTACCTTTCTGAGGGCATCAGGCAACTCAAAGGAGATGGGATGGGTGATCACGAACAGGCTAGCAGGTTCATGGGGAAGGGTCACTTCCATGGCATGGGCTGGGTCTGCCACCCTAGCAGCAGACCATGGTGAGGACTGTGGTGGACAGAGGACTGAAAGCACGTCTCATTCTTCAGGCTGCTGTTTAACCATCACTGGAGCCCAGGTCACACCCAGGCTCAAGGAACCTGCCAGGGACCGGCCACAGCCCCGTCATTTACAGACCTCTCCCACCTGTCTTGACAGAATTAGGAGCCATCACCTCTTCCCACCCACCCTGGGTGGGGGTGCCCTAAGTGACAGGCCCAGATGACATGATTGCCAGGAAGAATGTGAGAGAGACCCAGCCCAGGCCCGCCTCAGGTACCTCATGCATACCTTCCTTCTCCAGGGCCTCTGGACAAGAACTGCCTGGGCATTTGGTAGGCTGTGCAGAGAGGCAGCAACAATCATCAGACCTGACTTCAGCATTTTATGATGATGTGACCCAGACAACTTAATTTCTCTGCCTCAGTCTCTCCTGCTGTAAAATGGACCCATAATCTGCCAGCTGGGATGCTTACATCAAACAACATGTGGGTAGCACCTTACACTTGGCTCATCTCCCAGCAGTGGCCAAGGAATGGAGCTTTCCTTCCTAATGAGAGCAGCCGGGCCCAGACTGTGCGCCCACAGCCACCGCCAGGCCCCAGGACTTTGTCCTTGGGCCAGAAGAGTGGCCTTGGCTAGCTGTGTTCCACCACTCCCAGCTTCCTGCCATCGATTGCTCAAAAACCCAAGCCCAAAAAAGAAAGTAAACAAACACAGAGAAAGAAAACATGAGGAGCAGAGCAAACAGAACGTCGTCTAGTTCAGCAACCCCATGGCAGCTCCAGGATCAAACTGCTGCAGACCAGGCCACCTTCAGCTCCCGTCTCTGGTTTCTCCCCACGATCAGACCTTGCCCCGGGCCCTGAGATGTTAGTTCTCTCAGCACGGCTTGCCAGATCCTCCAGGCTGCCCAATCCTGCCTGAGACCTGAGATCTTTAGAGATAATGATGGGGCTTTTCCAGCCTTCCCTTTCACACACACACACACACACTCATTCACATCCCACTTGATTCCCAGCTCAGCCTACAGCACAAAGAATTCCCATAACCGTAAGCGGGAGGAGCCCTCTCCATTCCCCAAAGAAAAAGGACAGGAAGGCAAGGTCCCTGGTACCCAGATTTATTTTACATTCTCTGCTTCCAGGGGGGACTTGGGGGCCGCTGGGCTGGCAGGAGGACAGCACATACCCATCTCCCTGGAATACATCTGGGACAGGCCAGTCCTCGGAAGCCCCGCTCTTCCTGGGCACCAAGGCAGCCGGAATGATAAGCACGGCCCAGGCCCAGGGTTGGGCAGCCTTTGGGAAGAGGGAGCCTTCAGGCAAGACCTCCTGCCAGGCAGCAAATGCTAAGGAAGAGCCACGTCCATCCCCCACCACACTCCCAGGCCCAGCTGGAGGCAGGGAGGCAGAGAGGATGGCAAGCAAGCTGCAGTGACAAGGGAGAAAGCCCTCCAGGCGCAGGCGGCCTTTGGTCTCTATTAGGTTAGGAAGCTGGTTCTTGTTAGAGGAACCCCATGGGGGTGAAGCTGGGAGCCGGCCCCTGTTAAGAGGAAACGCCGTAGCAGGGTGGAGGACTCGGGGGTCTGGTCTCAATAAGGCCTGAAACAGGCTCCACTTCAAAGCAGACCTCTATATTTGGGGAGTGGGGAAGGGGAGGAAATAAAAGGGCTGTTAGAGGAATGCTTGTGAGTCGTGGGTGGGAATCAGTCCAGGGGGCTTCAAGGGAGGTTCTGTAGGAAAGACTGCTGGGCTTGTCTGCAGATGCCAGCAGCTCAGGTCCTGGGGGAGGGGTGTGTGGAGGGGGGTCCTCGCTCCCTCCCATAAGTGCTCTGTTCCCCACCCCATCCTGGGTGGGCTCTGAGTTGCCACGGAGACCACTCACACCGGGGCTACATAATTTCCAGGGAATGTCCCAAATTTCTGGGTCCTCCTGGAGACACCTGAAAGAGGAAAGACAGAAAGAACATTCCCCACTTTTAAAAACAGGAATGGGGTGAGCTGGTGGTGGTCGGGAAGCGAGAGCCCTCTGCTGGCAGTACCCAGGACTGCAGGTGGAATCCAGGTCCCAGGGAAGGAGTCGTCTGCTTTTCCTCACTCTTGCACCCTAGAAGCAGAAGCATAGATGGGCCCAGCCACGCATTATGATGTTGATAATGATGGGCGAATCTGAGCATTCAACCAACCGTGCATAACTTTGTACACAGCCCTGAATAACCCCTTGGGAAAGCAAGGAAGCAGGAGAATGAATCACAGAACTTAAGTAGGGAGGAATCTCACTGGTCTAGTATGACACCCTAATTTTAGAGACAGGGCAGGTAAGGTATATGAGAAGGCCATGTCAGTTCCTCCAAAGCATTCAGCAGCTCAGAGGTAGAAGCGGGACCAAAATTCAGGCCTCTGTCTACCACAACCCCCCAAAATTTGTGTCCTGGGGTAGAGGAGAAGAAATGCTAGGAGCTACAGGAAAATAAAATTAAATTAAAGTTCTGGACCGTCTCTCCCCCTCAGGCAGCCACCCCCTTCCGTGAGCAGCTGAGGGCCCTCTTGCCCCTGGCCTTACTGATACTCTTCCCCTGCATAGAGGGCCTCCCTTCTCCTCTCTGCCTCCCCAAATCCTCCCCCCACCTCCCTCACTTCCTCCAGGAAGCCTTCCCTGACCTGCACTGTCCAAAGTGACCCTCACATGTGGCTGATGAGCACTTGAAATGTGCCAGTGTAACTGAGAAAACAACTGCTCTCAACCTTCCCTCTAAAAGCCCTTGGGGCTTATTCCACAAAAGTGGTGCTTTTTCCTCCTGTCTTTACTAGGAGTTGTAAAAAAAGAAAAAAATGCAGAAGTAGAAGTGTACAGACTAAAATTAGAACGTGTCCCCAAGACTTCAATTAGGTGAACTCGATCAGGTGGTGCCAATAGTAAAGAACCCGACTGCCAACGCAGGAGACATAGAGATGCGGGTTCAATCCTTGGGTCGGGAAGACCCCCTGGAGGAGGGCATGGCAACAAACTCCAGTATTCTTGCCTGGAGAATCCCATGGAGAGAGGAGCCTGGTGGCTATAGTCTATAAGGTTGCAAAGAGTCAGACACAACCGAGCGACTTTGCACTCACGCACAAAGTGCTGCCATTTTGCCAAATATGTGCAGCATGGTGGGCTAGGAAGCCTTTGTCACAAACCTACAGTACCTATTTCAGCTGCTCCCAGTCCAGCGGTTAAGACTCCACGCTTCCAATGCAGAGAATGCATGTTCTATTCCTGGTCAGGGAACTAAGATACCACAAGCCGTGTGGTGTAGCCAAAAAATTCAAGACTGGGCTTCCCTGGTGGCTCAGATGGTGAAGAATCTGCCTGCAATGCAGGAGACCCAGGTTTGATCCCTGGGTTGGGAAGATCCCCTGGAGGAGGGAATGGTTACCCACTCCAGCATTCTTACCTGGGAAATCCCATGGACAGAGAGGAACCTGGCAAGCTACAGTCCATGGGGTTGCAAAGAGTTGGACACAACTGAGCAACTAACACCTTAGACCTAAATTACTCCTTCCATGAATTTGGTTTCCTTGGGGGAGGGGAATAGATTTTATGATGAATAAGAAATATTAATTTTTTAAAGCAAATTGACTTTGAAGATACAAAAAAGTTAACTGCATAGAATAAAACTTGTGAATGAAAAAAAGAATGTGCCCTCAAGCCCACCCATCCAAGGAAAGGACTGCTAACAAGCTGTGTGTGTGTGTGTGTCTCTGTGTGTGTCTGTATGTGTGTGTATCTGTGTGTGTGTGTGTTAAGCTGTGTGTGTGTGTATTAAGCTGTGTGTGTATCTGTGTGTGTCTGTGTGTGTCTGTGTGTGTGTGTATCTGTGTGTGTGTGTCTGTGTGTGTGTGTATCTGTGTATCTGTGTGTGTGTGTTAAGCTGTATGTGTGTGTCTGTGTGTGTCTATGTGTATCTGTGTGTATGTCTGTGTGTGTGCGTATCTGTGTGTTAAGCTGTGTGTGTGTATCTGTATGTGTGTGTCTGTATGTCTGTGTGTGTTAAGCTGTGTGTGTGTGTGTGTTAAGCTCTGTGTGTGTGTGTGTGTGTGTGTGTGTGTGTGAAGTCCCTTCAATTGTGTCTGACTCTTTGCGACCCTGTGGACTGTAGCCCGCCAGGTTCCTCTGTCCATGGGATTCTCCAGGCATAAATACCAGAGCGGGTCGCCATGCTCTCCTCCAGGGGATCTTCCCAGCCCAGGGATCAAACCTGCATCTCTTACATCCACACTAGCAGGCGCATTCTTTACCAGTAGCACCACCTGGGAAGCCCCATGCTAATAAGCTGGTGCTTCACAGTTACTGGTGTGTTGGAAGTGTGGTCAGCACTGAGGTGCTGGGATTCAGAGGAGAGAGGAAGGCTGTCACTCCTGGGGCCAGTCCTCCCAAGGCAGCCCCGCAACCCTTCAGGCCCTGGAGCCTGCTGAGCCAGAGCTTCTAGATGCTCACTGCTCTCCAGGAATGACCCCATCCTCTGAAGCTGGGGCCTGGACCTCATCTGCTCACTCTGGGAAAAAAGCATGCTGAGTGGTCACCGTGAACCAGGCCAAGGCCAACCTGAGACTTCCTGCTTTAGTCCTTGCCTGAGCTGCCCTTGGGCCAGCCTTGAGGGCTCGGATCTTCTTCCCCTCTCTTCTCTTGGGGGCGAGAGAGCTAGCTTCTAGCTATGGGTGGTGGGGGTGGGGACACACACGTGTGAGACCTGGTCCTCTCCATCAAGGGCTCAGTGTCTCAGGAGACCGGCCCCCCCACAACCCTCCCACCCAGGGACAGCTCCACAGACACAGGTGTATGATGGAAGGAACAGAGGCCTGGGGGCCAGGAACCCTGCTGCCCTGAGTCCCACTGGCTTCAGCAGTGACCCTGAGCTAGTCTGGTTTCCTCCCAGGCCTCACCCTTCTTCAGGGAATGAGAACAACAGAGTGCTGGCTTTGGGAAAGCAGCCAGTGCTGGGCTGGAAGGGTGGGAGGTGGTCAGCCCATGAATCTTTGCTGAACCAGTCCTGGCAGGCAGGAGTGGCCACTCAAATCCCCATAGGATCCTGAGATACCCTTTCTGGCCTCTCCCCCGGCTCCTCCCCCCGAGACTCTGAGATACCCTTTCTGGCCTGTCTCCCAGCCCATTCCCCCAGAACTCTGAGATGCACCTGCCCCCAGCCTGCCCGCCAGGCCCACCTACCCACAAACCAGCCGTCGTCACACTGCTGCATAACGTCCACCCGGTCCCCCTCCCGCAGTTCCAGCTCGTCCTCATTCTGGGGCCTGTACTGGTACATCGCCCGGTACCTGCAGGAAACATTGCCATAGCAATCACCAGGGACCTAGCCCCTCCCCAGACCAGGCCTGGCTAGTCCCCAACCAAGGTGGACACATTCTTGGAATTTCCCAGGTCCCTCCATGCTCCCGTGACTCCCTGGCCCAGCTCTGGGCATGGCGATTCTTTCTGGCTTCAGTGCCTCCATCTGCAGGCCTGCTCCCTGCTCTCCAAGCCCTAATCACCCACACTCCACCTCCCGAGCTCTCAATGCCTTCAAATCTATGCTCCACTTTGCGCACACACCCACACTGACCTCAGCCCTGGAAACCCAGTGAGAGATGGAGGGGAGGGGTGCCCAGTGTGGGAGGCTTGCTCTCAGGCCCAGAGCTGGCAGGGACAGGTCAGGAACCCTGCAGACAAGTGTCCTCCCACTCCCGCACCCCCTGCCCCCCCCCCACCCCTCCAAAATCACCCATAAGCACTGTAAGGACAAGCACTCCTTAGGAGAAATTACCCAACTCCATCCTGGGTAGGGAGGAGTAAATTAGTGTGTGCTCAGCACTGCCTGCAGAGTAGCCCCCCACCCCGACCAAGCGTCCCAGATGGTGCTCACGGGGTCCAGTGTATCTCGGTGGTGGTGGAGGACGAGGTCCCCAGGTCCAGGGGATGGCTGGAGCCTCCAGGATGGGACAGAGCTGACCCCGGGGTGCTGAGACTCTAGGTCCATAGGAGGGCAGGCAGGCACATGCAAGCACAAGGAAGGAGGCGTGAACTGGCCTGCCCCCTCCCCGGGAACAGCGCCCCACGCTGCCTCATCTCATCTCACAGTCACAGCACAGGGAGACCTGTCTGACTGTGTGACCTCACAGGTGCTGGGAAGCTGGGCCCAGGTAGGGGAGGTGGCTGGTCTGCACGTGTGCGCAGAGCCGGGAGCAGGAGGCGTCCTGTGCATGGGCTCCGTCCGCCCGTCACAGTTTGCTGAGTGAGGGATGAACATAGGAGCACACGCCCCGCCTGTGGTCAGTGTCAGCCTGACGACCAACAGCCATCATTGCCCATCAGCTACTTCCCACCAACCACCCTCTGCAGTGGGACTCGCTCTCCCCATTCTACGAGTGAGGAAACCCAAACCCGAGAGGGTGTCATCTGCCCAAGGTCACACAGAAGGTGAATGGCAGACACCCTGTCCCAGACGCTGATACAGGTAAATCCCAAGAGTGGACTCTGCAAAGTCAGGAGGCCTGTGCTGGTTTGGGGGTCCCACCTAGAGACCCCTGCCATCCTGGGCTGCAGCTCCAGGGTCTGGGGTCCTCAAGGACTGCAACACAAGGTTCTCTTTGGTGAGCCCACTAGACCATCCTGAGCAGTTGAGGGGGATTCCACAACGCAGAGCCTCCCAGGAATGGAGAATACAGCATGGGGAGCAGGGCTCACTCTCGGGTCTGAGGCAGGTCGCCTTACCTGGGTCTGAGGTCTGGGCTCCTGGGGAGGGAAGGAGAAGCCGGTGCGGCGGGGGGAGGTCTGGCCTCCCCTGTCAGTGGGGTCAGCTGGGCTGTGTGGCATTAAGGGAGAGCTGGGGTGATGGACCGGGCGGGCGGTGGGCAGGCGGGGAGGAGACGCAGGGAGCTGGAGGCCGTCATCACAGAGCCGGACCCGGGGCTCCCGGGTCACCTGCACATAGCTGGCGGGGAGGATGCCCTGGCGTGCGGTGCCCGAGACGCGGCCCTCGTACCAGTGCTCGTTCACCTTGCGGATCAGGCAGACGCGCTCCCCCTGGTCAGAGAGAGGGAGGGAGATGGTATCTGCAGGGCCCTCGGCTGCCAGACACAGGAGGGTGCCTACGTGGGGCAGAGTCATTGTAACCTAACACCTTGCATGGAGGAATCAGGCCTGGAGTGGACCAGCTGGTGATACACGGCTCACACAGCTCCATGGCAGGTTGGTAAGGAGCACCAGGCAGCAGTGAGCACCACGGCCATGACTGGGTCCTTTCCTGCCCCCACCTTGGAGGTCATCACAGCATCAAAAAACAAACTCCCTGAGGACAGCTGGTGTGTCCCCAAGCCCACACACTGACTACTGTTAGTGGCACTGACCTAGGAAGGACAGTCTCCAGCGCCCTCCTGCTCCCACCTCTCCATCCGGCGCCCTCCTTCCCCCTCTCTCCCTCCAGCCCCCTCCCTCCCTCTCTCTCCCGAGGCCAGCTGTCCCACGGGTACCGGGTACGGTACATTCACTAGGAGCATTCATGGCCTTTGCCCTCACAGTAAACTTTGCCCTCACAGTAAACGGAGAGAGACCAGCTCCCTTGCTTTCCGGGACATCACTCCATTTTCTTTCTTTTTGAATTTTTTGGCTGCACTGCACTGCATGTGGGACCTTAATTCCCTGACCAGGGATGGAACCTGCGTCCCCTCCATTAGAAGTGCAGAGCCTTAACCACTGGACTGTCAGGGAAGTCTCAACATTTTTCAAGTTTTCTGAACCATTATCTATAGTAAAAAGACTATGTTGTAATATCAATCCAGTACACGCCCCCCCAACACACACACACAACTGTCCAAAAGTTGGATGAAATACCCTTTCCATGTGCAAGGTATTCTAAGACTTCCACTGTATTATTTTTAAAATGCTGAAGTGATCCTCACAGCCTACCAACCTGCAACTTGAGAAAAAGCACAACTACTCTAGAAGTTTTGAACATTTTAAAAATGGGCAAGGGACTTCCCCGGTGGTTCAGTGGCTGAGATTCTGCATTCCCAATGCAGGGGGCCCAGATTCGGTACCTGGTCAGGGAGCTAGATTCCACATGCTGCAACTAAGACCCAGGACAACCAAATAAAGTAATTAAAATAAATAAACAAATAAAAATGGGCAGGAGACTTCCCTGATGGTCCAGTGGTTAAGAATCCGCCTACCAATGCACGGGACTCGGGTTTAATCCCTGGTCAGGGAACTAAGGTCGTACATGCCGTGGGGCAACTAAGTCCCCATGCCGCACCTAGAGAGCCTGAGCGCCACAACTACTGAGTCCACGTGCTCTAGAACCCATGTGCTCTAACTGAAGCCTGCCTGCCGCAACAAAGAGCCTATGCAGCCAAAAAAGTAATAAGAGTAAATAAATAAACAAAAATTAAAATGGTCACAATTAAGGGAAATATATCCAAAGAGATGGAGAAAAAAAAATCTGAAACACTAGTGAAAGTAGGTGTGTCTGATTTTTTTTAAAGAGTATTTTTACCGAGCACGTTTCCCTGTGTCTTCACCTGCCTTGCCCTGCCCCACGCCTCCTCCCCCGGCCAAGCCCAAGCGTACTTTTCTGAAGGAAAGCTCCACCTCCAGGTCGCCCTTGAAGTTGTACTGGGCCACGGCTTCTCCGTACTCCAACACCTGGTAGGTCGGAGGCTTGATGGGCTTGGGAATCTCATCTGCTGGCAGCACCTGGAGGAAGAGAGGACATGAGATTCAGCTTGGGTATCAACTGGGTACAGACCTGGGCTCCTGGGGAAGCAATATGAGCAAGGTCTCTCCCCAGACCAGAGAGGAGGTAGATGCCAAACACAAGCCTGGGGGTAGCCAGCAGTGAGCATAGGGCAAGGGGGTAGTCAGTCCCAGAATGCTTCTGGAGGAAGAATTTTCACCAGAGGTTATGTGGAGTGGGCATTATCAGAGTGGACCACGGCGGTGCAAACAGGAGAGTTTAAATCGGGGCACAGAAGGACATGAGAAGTACCAAGGAGCAGGAACTCCTGGTAGCCTGTTCTAAGAGGGAGGATCTACTATTTCACCACTGCTGAGAACCAAGTGTCTCTCCTCCCCCTCCACTTTTACCCCACCATGTGCCCAGCATCCCCATGCTCTCTTCGCTTCATCCTACTCAGAAAAATCAAGATGCTAATAAACTAGTGCATACTAATATGTAAGAACTTCCTTGGTGGCTCAGACGATTGCCTGGTGGGGCAACAGTCCATGGGGTCGCAAAGAGTTGGACACGACTGAGTAATACTTCCGCACTTCAAGATGTAAATGACTGATGACATGCAATCCTGTACATACTTGTGGAACTTCAGGATCAGGGACATCGTTTTAAGGATAGAGGAGGTCTACTGATGCCTATGAGATAAAGAGCCTGAAATAGATGACTCGATCGATGGGTCAAGGAGGAAGCCACAAAGGAAATGAGAATAGTCTGAGCTGAATGAAAACTCAAAAAACCCAAAATATCAACATCTGTGGGTTGTAGGTAAAGCTATGCTTAGAGGGAAATTTATAGCATTAAATGTTTACATTTAGGAGAAAAAGGTTTCAGATCAATAATCTGAACTACCACTCTAAGAAACTGGAAAAAGAACCTAACATAAGGTGAATGAAGGAAATAATGAAGAGGCAGAAATCAAGGAAATTGAAACCAAAAGTAGAGAAAAATCAATTAAACTGAAAGTTGGTTCTTTGAAAAGATTCATAAAATTAACCAATTTCTAGCCAGAATAAGAAAAAACAGAGATTACCAATGTCAGGAATGAAAGAAAAGACATTACTTTGGATCTTACTGACATTAAGAGCATAATAACAAGCATGGGTTCAGTCCCTGGTCTGGGAAGACACCACATGCCTCGGGGCGACTAAGCTCGAGCACTTCAACTACTGAAGCCTGAGCTCTAGACTTCGTGCTCTGCAACAAGAGAGACCATCACGGTGAGAAGCCCACGCACCACAGCTAGAGTCTAGTCCCACTGGCTGCAGCTAGAGGAAGCCCAGAGGCAGCAATGAAGACCCAGTGCAGTCAAAAATAAATATTTAAGAGAACAATAATGAAATATTATGCACAACTTTATGCTGATAAATTAGATAATTTGAAATTCTTTAAAAGATGCAAATACTCAATAACTTGTAGCCCCATATCTATCAAACCCAGAACCTTGTCTCTGGATCCAGATTCTAGATTTTTCACTTAACAACTTGGCTCTGAACCTTAGTGCATCTGTAAAGTGGGGGTGACCTATCACTTTGCCAGGCTGATCGGGGGATCGAGGGAAGTGATACACAGGAAGGAGACGCCACAAGTATATGTGATTGGTGAACTGTCTCAGACTTTATATTCTTGTCAGTTGCAATTAGATTTCTTCCCAAAAGACAGCTGGAGATGCAGGTTTTGAGAGGTGGCTTCTGAGTGGTGAACGTGTAGGGACGCTGAGCAGGCTGCTGGCCTCCAGTGCAGGAACGGGGCTGTTTGGCTCTTCCCCTGGTCTGGCCTCCACCTTTAGGCCTACCCTTAACAAACATTTCCTGGAGGGCACAAATGAGGCTGAGACTTGGCCCCTACCCCAGCTCACGGCTTTAGTCTTAGGAAACTTGCCAGGTGTGAGGGAGCAGCCAGTTCTGGAGAGGCTCCCTGGCTGGTTAAAGGGGGTCTGCATTCTCTAAGTCTCTGCAAACCCTTCTGCCCTCCTAGCAGGGCCCCTTGCTCGTCACCCCCACTCACCTCCACGTAATTAGCGGGGAAGATGCCCAGGCGGCCATGGTGCTCTCCCTCCAGCCAGTTCTTGTCCACCTCCTTGTGGATGTAGACAATGTCACCCTTCTTCAGAGTCAGCTCCCTGAAGGCCAGAGCAGGGACATCCAGCAATCTGTAAGTCCTCAGGGTCCTCCAGACTCTGCTCAGCGCCCCCGGAATCTCTCCCCACCCTCTGGGGGGGCACACTGCAGTCCTGTCCTCCCAGGGACTGCCACGGGGAAGGCAAGGGGCAGAATGGTACTTACTTAGGGGACTGGGCCTGGAAGTCAAACTTGAGCCGGGCGGCCTTCCTCTGGGCAGGGGGAGAGGACAGATCAAGTGACCTCAGTCATTCAGCCGGCAAGTAGGCCAGAGCAGTCACAGGGACCCACCCCAGGCCCTCCTTGCACCCTGACCCTGGTGGTCCCACCCCCCCTTACCTTCTTCTCTTCCTTCCTGGCAGGGCTGCCCCCTGGATCAGAGGCACTAGGGTCTGTGGAGAAGCACTGCCTCAGCTTGGGAAGGCCATGTCTTGGGAGGCAGGGCTGGGGTGGGGCTCTGCTCCCCCCCTCCCTGCCCAGGACAGGAACCGGTGGGAACAGGGGGGTTCCGTGACCTTCCTGCCACCTCTGCAGGGGCACCACCGTATCCCGAGCAGTGGTGGCGGCAGAGGGGGCCGTCTGCGTGAGAACAAGAGCAGGATCTGCTGCTCACCTCGAGCTGAGGAAGGGTAGACAAAGTCCCTCCGGCCTAGGAAGGGGCTTCCTCCATCCGCCATCCTGGGGGCGCTCAGGGAGGAAGCCGGGTGAAGTGCATTCGGGGAGCTGGAGCTCCAGGCGGAGGCCGGGCTGCGCGGGGACGCACCAGTGAGGCACCTGTCTGAAGCTTCACCCCCGACCCGGCTCCCCACTGCCCGCCCGAATGCCCACCACCCCCATCGCTGCCTCCCCCCATCTCCCCTACCCCAGCCCTCCTCCTCCCGAGGCATCCCCCAGGTCCCGGGCCCTCAGCAGGATGTCCTACTTCCCGAGCGGTCAAGGCCGGGAAAGGGTGCGGCCCGGGGGTGGGGGAGGCGGGAGCGAGCGCGGGATCCCCTCGCAGCTGCGACCCGAGCCCCGGAGCCGGGGAACCGGCTTCCCTCGGCGGAGCAGGGACGGCCCCCCACCCCGGCCGACGAGCGGCGGATCA
This sequence comes from Cervus canadensis, assembly GCF_019320065.1. Lineage (NCBI taxonomy): Eukaryota > Metazoa > Chordata > Mammalia > Artiodactyla > Cervidae > Cervus > Cervus canadensis. Next base: position 2,873,345 of record NC_057415.1, on the reverse strand, counting down.
GGCCCCCGCCGGCCCCGGTCCGCGCTCTCGCCCCTCCTCCCGCCGTCGGCGTCCCGGGCTCGCCACCCCTCCCCGCGCCACGTCTCCGCCGCCACTCACCGCGCTGGGGACCGCGGTTCCCGGGACCGTCGGGGCGTCTGAGAGCTCTGTGCGGGAGACGGGCGCGGTCAGGGCCCGGGACGCCGCCTCCGGAAAAGTTTGCGGCCGGGAAGCGAGCGGGAGGGGAAGCGGGAAAGGAGGGGCGGGAGGGACGCGGGGCGGCGGGCCGGGAGCGGGAGGAGCGAGGAGCCGGGGGGAGGGACCGCGGGTGTGGAAGGGGGAGGGAAGGCCGGGACGTGGGGCCGCGGGGCTGAGGTCCCGGGGGCGAGGGACCCCTCCGGCTCCGGACGGCAGGCTGGACGTGGAGTCGGCCCGGGGAGGGCTCTTAGGGGTCGCTAGGAACAGTGATCGCCCCGCACTTTAGGGAGGAGACTTGGATGGAGTCGCCCAAGGTCGCGAGTGCAGCTGGAGGCGATGCCTCTCGTCGGCCTGCCCTCCCACCAAAGCCACGCCTATGCGGCTCGGGGTTCCTGCGCCCACCAGGAGGGCCCTGGGGGGCCGGTACCTTGGGGGACGGCTGCGCAGTCTCGATTGCCCGCAGGTCCTTGTCCAGCTCAGCGCTCAGCTTGGCCAGCTCTCTCTCCAGCAGGACCTGGGGGCGGGTTGTGCGGAGAGACTTGGGCCAGGGGCAAGGTGGGGGGCGGGGAGTGTACCGTGGGGGGCGCTGGGCTGGGCGAAAGTCAGATGTGAGAAGCCCAATGGCAACACGTCAAAGTACGCGGCGCTGGGGTCAAGGGCAGGCTCAGGGCGCCGGGCCAGGCTGACTACCTCTGGGCCTGCCAGGAGGTGTGTCTTGGAGTGTCAGGAGGGCCCTCCCTGCTGACCCAGCTCACCCATCCCTTACTCCCAGGGGAGCGCTTTAGTATTTCCTGATGTGTTTCTCTATTCAGGAGCCTACCAGGCTCCCTACTTCCTCAAGTCTTTTCATGGCCCTCCACAGCCTGGCTTCACTCTACCCAACCCCGCCCTCCCTCCGTCCCTCCCTCCCACAGCCAGTCCAGCTGCTGTTACACACACACACACACACACACACACACACACACACACACACACACACACACACACACACCCCTTCCAGCCTCTGCCTCTGTCACCCCCAGCCAGTCCAGCTGCTGTTACACACACACACACACACACACACACACACACACACACACACACACATACACCCCTTCCAGCCTCTGCCTCTGTCACCCCCAGCCTAGGTGCCCCCTCTCTCTGCCTGGCCCAAGCTCCATCTTCAAGACAATTCCAGTCCACACTGATCAGTCTCTTCTCAGCCTGCTGTGATGAACACACAATTTTCAGCACGTGTTTACTGAGCGCCTACTGTATGCCAGAGGCTTCCCTGGTGAGTCAGGCAGTAAAGAATCCGCCTGCACTGCAGGAGACCTGGGCTCGATCCCAAGGTTGGGAAGATTCCCGAGATGGGAATGGCTACCCCACTTCAGTATTCTTGCCTGGAGAATTTCATGGACGGAGGAGCCTGGTGGGTCCATGGGTTGCAAAGAGCCGGACACGACTGAGCACCTAACAGCTTCACACACTGTATGCCAGGCACTGTCCTGGGTGCTGGGGGCACAGAACTAAGCCGTATGGGACTAGAGAGGCTCAGAGTCTTGAGTCCATGGCCTTGGCCCATGGTCATGGGGACCTTGACCACCCAGAAAGTCCCTCACTGGTCCCCCAACATACTGTGTCCCACTCCAGCCCACCTGCCCACAGCACGCACCTCAATGGGCTGGGAGGGCTTCTCAACAGGGTCGTCTACCAGTGGTTTCTTGGGCTAAGAGTGGGAAGAGTGAGTCAGAGGGGGTGAAATCGCTCCCCCAATGCACGAGTCGAGGGTACATCCTTTTCCAGAGAACCAGGCCCACACACCTTCTGCCCAGTCTCTAGTTCTTGCAGAAACTGGTTCCAGGATTCTTCCGTCCAGACATTGTCCGCTTTCTCTTGGCGTCTGAGCACCTGCATGGCAGGGAGTAGGCATCAGCTTGAAGAGAGGGGTACCGGGACACTGGCTAGGCTTGAAAAGCAGGCTTTCAGCCACAGTCCACTTCCATGCCCATCAGCACCCTCCCAAGAATTCCAGGATCTTCTGACTGCACAAGCTCCAAGATGAAGAACTGCTTTACCTGTGCTTGCAGCAGAAAGTGAAAGTCGCTCAGTTGTGTCCGACTCTTTGCGACCCCATGGACTATACAGACTATACCAACTATTGCAGCAAAGGGCCTGACCAAAGAGCATGGTGATGGAGGAAGTGCTGGGCAAGCTACCTGCTTCGAAGTCTGGTGCAGGGAGGAGGGTGCTCCAGGACTGCAACTGAAGGTTCTTCTAAGAGACTCTTCAGAGACGTCCCAGCTTCTTCTAAAGGAAAAGACATCTTTCAGTTTCCTTTTAGGGAAACAGAGGCAGGCATGAGCACACAGTCCTGGGGAGGGAGCTTCACCCCCTCCCCACCTGCTCTGGGCTGTAGAAGCAATGTTAAATAGTAAAATGTTATTAGCTCTGAATTCAAATTCCAGTCCCACCACTTAGCTTTGTCTCTTTTGGTCTCAGAGCCTCTGATTCAATACCTGTAATATGAGAATGACTCCCACCTTTATAAGGGTATGGGGAATCTTAGGTGAGGGAACATACTTGAGACACCCAAGACAGGGACTAACATGTACACATTTGCTCCAGAAGTGGCCAGTCCCTTTCCTGCTGGCCTTGATGAAATATCCTGCATTTGGGTTCTATCTGGTTCCATGACTGTGGGTATGTATGTCTGTGCAGCTTTGATGAAGTTGGTCGCCATGACCAAGTGGTCTTGCACCCATACCCAAGGGTGTGAGACTACATCTTAGTTCCCGGAAAACCCAGGTCAGGGGAAAGAGCCTGTAGGCCTGACCCAGGAGCTCTGAACAAGTTACTTCTGCTCCACAGGTCTCAGTTCCCTGAGGTGCTAGATCATTGATGTCATCTGTCACAGTTACCTGAGTGTCCTGCTAGGACTCCCTTCTTGGCTGGCTGAAATCTTCCAGTTTCTGCTGAGTTTTGAATGTTTCCACCAAGTGGGAACACTGTACCAAGCTTATCAAGTGATGGAATGTCTGAGGGGAGGGTCAGGATTTGTCAGCTGTTACTATGACTACTCTAGGAAGAACATCAGTAACAACAGTGATGTGAGAATGGAATACATTGTTCCTAATTTAAGGAAGCTGTAGTCATAACTGGAAGGACTGATGCGGAAGCTGCAGCTCAAATACTTTGGCCACCTGACAGGAAGAACCAACTCATTGGAAAAGACCCTGATGCTAGGAAAGACTGCAGGTAGGAGAAGGGGACAACAGAGGACAAGATGGTTAGATAGCATCACTGACTCATTGGACATGAATTTGAGCAAACTCCAGGAGATAGTGGAGGACAGAGGAGCCTGGCGTGCTGCAGTCCATGGAGTCACAAAGAGTCAGACATGACTGAGCAACTGAACAACAACTACTCATAATCAAGCTTGTATGATAATCATGTTTGGGGAGACTTGCCGTGTACTTTGATCTTCATACCACCCTCTGATTCCCATTTAACAAATGGAGCTAGAGAAGCTCAGACTGGTTACCTTGGTCGAGGTCACGTGGCTAGTGCAGCACACTGGTTTGAATCCAGAGGTGCGTATGTGTGCTCAGTTCTGTCCGACTTTTTGCGACCCCATGGACTGCAGCCCACCAGGCTCCTCTGTCCATGGAACTTTCCAGGCAAGAATCCAGAAATCTTGACCAAATCTTAGTCTCTACCTTATTGATGATGCCAAGAACCACAGCCCAGTTAAGGCCAGGCTAATGAGGTCACTCTGTTCCCAGAAAGGAGTCAGAAACTCATTAGTGACACTGTGACAGAGAGCCTCCTGATTCCTGAGGTTGGGCTGAGCCCCCGCAGCCTGCGCTGAGCTTGTGTGGTTTGCTCAGAAAAGATGCACTGCGTCCTTGACCTGTCTGGAGGGTTCCTCTCTCAGTGGCATCTGGGACAAAGCCTGCGATCCTCTATGCCCCTTGTTTTCTTGTAGGCTTCAGAGTGGATGGCTGCAGGTCCATGCCTAGCCCCGGGCTACCCTGCTCTCCACCCCAAATGAGGCGTGGATCTTTGGGGTGATGAATTCCTGCTGCCAAATACAGAGGCATCCCAGGCGGTCCTGACCACAAATAGCGGTCAGGTCATCCCCCTTTGGCTCTGGTGGCCTGGAGAGGATCTCAAGCAGTGGGAACCCTGAGAAGGGGCAGAGCCGTGGGTGGGAGCCTGCCGGCCTGATGCGAGACTTTGCCAGCTGTGGCCACCAGGGGGTGCCAGTCCCCTCAAGGAAGGCAGCACCCCTCTGCGGCTCTGGGGCCCTCCCCTTGATGGCTCACCCGCTCAGAGGCGACGTCTGGTTTGGCCTGGCAGGTGGTCTTTGCTGAGGCCCTGGATGCCTTGCGTCTGCAGAGGTGGCACAGGAAGAATCCACTGAAAGTAAGAGAAGATAAACAGGGCGGAGGGAGGTGAAAGCTGGGGTTGAGGGCACCTGGGTGACCATGGAAGGTTCTGGCCCACTCCCACCCATGCTCCTGGGTGGCTGGTGGCAACAGGGGTGATGCTCTGGACCAGTAACTATGGGCTGGGTGCCAAGAGCTTTATACTCTTTACCAAACCTTTGAAACATCTCTGGGGTGTTCCCGTTTTACACATGAGAAAAAAGAGGCCCAGAGAAAGCAGAGCCAAGGCTAGGCATTTGCCGGACAGTGACTCAGAGGCTCTGAATTATTAACACCATGGACCAGGGGATTTGGAGCTCACGGAAATGGGCTGTACAGACTTCACAAGCTGAGCTGAGCCAACTGGGGAGCCCCAAAGCCAGGCGTGGCTGCAGGGAGGGTAAATGCAGGCGCCAGGCTGGGGCATGCCACCCCCCACCCCTGCCTTCACCTTTGGGTGGCTCCTCGAAGGTCCAGTCCAGCTGTAGGTCTAGGGTAGCAGAAAGGACTAGGTCAGGGTGGGGGCAGCAAGCAAAGATATGGTTGGGGAGCCCTGGGAGGCAGCCCCAGAGGCTCCCAGTCCCTCCTGCCTAGAGCAAGGGCCCAGGGGCTGAGTCAGAGCCTAAAGAATGTCTCGAGGGAGGGAAGGAATTAGGAGGGCAGTTCTCAGGAGGGCTTGAAATGCCTCTGGCTGCCTTAGGGCCTGAGGGAGCCAAGAGGGCAGTGGCCTTGCCCAAACCCTCCTGCCCCTCCTTCCCTGGTTCCCACACACACCCTCTCCCTGACCTTTGGAGACCTGCCCTGCCAGGTCAATTTGGAGAATTCTACTTCCCCTTCACCCTCTTGCCCTTTCTGCACCCTCTTCTAAATCTTCCCCCTTTGCCCAGACCCACTCTTCAAGGTGCTCAGGACTTCCTGGGGCCTCCAAGGAAGAGCTACTGACCAGCCAACCCTCTTGATCTCCTTGGCACACAGACACGTAACCACAGCTCTGACCTTAAACGCAAACCACAACCCCCCTCTCCGGATCCCACACCTTCCTCCAGTTCTTGGAGTTTTCTGCTTTCCTTTGCAGCCAACTACTAGCCATAAGGGGCTTCCCAGGTGGCACTAATGGTAAAGAACCCGCCTGCCAATGCAGGAGACATAAGAGACACACGTTCAATCTCTGGGTTGGGAAGATCCCCTGGAGGCGGGCAAGGCAACCCAGTCCAGTACTCTTGCCTGGAGAATCCCATGAACAGAGGAGCCTGGGGGGCTACAGTCCATAGGGTTGCATGCATGCTGGCCATAAGAAACTCAGTGTCTTCAATTCCACTTCCTGAAAGCCTGAGCCACCCTCGTCAAGGACTCCATTGACCTCCATGTTACCAGATCAAATGGTCAGTCCCACTTGATCATCAGCAGCATCAGTCACAGAGGTGCACTTCCTCCTTTAGAAATTTCTTGTCACTTGGCTTCAGGGAGGCTGCTCTGGTTTTCCTCCTGCCTCCCAAGCTGCCCCTTCCCAGGCAACCTAGATGATTTCTGCCCATCTCTCCAAGCAAGTGCTTCAGGGCTCAGTCTCTGGGCCTCTGTCTCTCCATCTCCCTGGGTGATCTGGTCCAGTCTTCTACCTTAAAAAATACTGTCTATTCCAGGGACTCCTAACCTTAGCTGTACACTGAAGCTACTTGGAGGACCTTTACACCAAAAATCTCTTTGAGTGGGTCCTTGGTATTTCCATCTGCAGCTTAAGCCTCACCCCAGGAACTACAGACTTGTTTATCAACTGCCCAGTGGCTCAGTGGTAAAGAATCTGCCTTCAATGCCAAAGATGCAGGTTTGATCACCTGGTAGGGAACAGCCCCTGGAGAAGGAAATGGCAACCCACTCCAGCATTCTTGCCTGGGAAAATCCTATGGACAGACAAGCCTGGTGGGCTACAGTCCATGGGATCACTAAAGAGTCAGACATGACTTAGCGACTCAAAAACAAAAATATCAACTGCCACTTGTGTGAACTGTGTCTAAAACTGAACGCCCCTTAGATTTGCACACACACAACCCCCCTCCCCGCCTTTCCTGTGTGTATATGCATTTATAAAGGGCAACTTCATGGACTCACTCAGGTTTAAAGTCATCCCTGACTGGTCTCTTTCATGCCACATCCAATCCATCATCAAATTATCATGATTCTGCCTCCAGAATTCCACCAGGCCCGCTGCTACTGCCCTGATCTGAGACACTGTTGTCTTTAGCCTGGATTCCGGCCAGACCTCCTGACTGGTCCCTTGCCTCTACCCAGCCCCATCTCTTCCCCACCTGGCAGCCAGAGGGAGTCACTTCAGCCACCACCTGTCAGAGCCTGTCACTCACTCTTCAGCTCAGAGCCTCCCGGGGGCGCCTCAATTCTTGTAGAGTAAAAGCCCAAGGCCCTGAGTGCCCTGATCCCAGCATCTTTGTCTTCCATCTCCACCACGTGCCCCTCTCACGGCGGCCCCGCCCCTCTCTGTGGCCCCAGAACAAATCCAGCCTGCTCTGCCTCCGGGCTCCCCATGCTCCCCATGCAGCAACCCTCCTCCCCCAGCCCTGCAGGGCCAGCTCCTTCACAACCTTAGCTCTCAGCTCAGAAGACACTTCTCAGGGGCCTTTCCTGACCACCCGCGTGAAGTGGCAGCCTTCCTGCCCTGGGCACTCTCCCGACCTTTTCTCCCTAGCCCTTACCACCATCTGCCATGTTAAATGTCTATGTGTTTATTCTGTGACCCCTTCTGCCTCAAGCTTTGCTAAGGCAGGAACGACCTTTTTTTATCTTTAGCACCTAGAATAGTAGTCAGCAAACAGCAAGTGCTGAACTCGTGGCTAAGGGGCTGGCTGAGCGGATGTGTGGCCGCGCGGTTCCCGACCCTCACGGGGGACAGGGTCTGGTCACTGTTCCCCACACAGGGAGCAGACTGGCGGTTCCCTCCTTTGGACTGTTTAGCGACCACTCACCGCAGAGCCTGGGGTGGGTGCAGACACTCCCCGGACAGGTGAGTCCCCCTGTCTGCCTCTCGCTCCCCATGCCCCGGGGTCCCAGAAGGGGGTCTCACCCGGCATTTTCCGGTGGATCTGCTTGAACATTCTTCGGTACCAGTCCCTGGGGCTGTCAACACTCTGGGATCAAAGAAGGCAAAGTCAGGCCACCCTCCCAATATCAAGCCACAGATATTTTTTCTCGCTGAGTCTTTTCTCTGGCCACCCTTGAAGCCCCCCTGGGTGGGCTGTTGTGACATCTTTAGTAACAATAACTCCATGTAGTCTGTTATGTTTGAGTAAGACATACAGAAGGGGGACTTCCCTGGTGGTCCCGTGGTTAAGACTCGCTGCTCCCAATGCAGGGAGCGTGGGTTCAATCCCTGGTCGGGGAACTAAGATCCCACATACCATGTGGCATGGCCAAAAAAAATTTTTTTCAATTATAAAAAAAAATACTCAGATTTATGGAAGAATCTCCACCAGTGACGAGCCCTAAATTGTGAGATCTGGGGTGGCTTATATATATATTTTTCTTTTTATGTATTTCTGATGATTATACAGAGAACATGTGTTTCTATGTAATGAAAAATAAACAGTATCGGTGGGGGGTAGGGTAGGAAGGTATTTCACATCCTCTACCTCACCTGTGACGCCAAAGAACCTTGGGAAGCAGAAGGCTATGTTACCAATCTGAGTTTCCGATAAGGAACTAGAGGCAGACAGCTGGCTCAGGATAGGCCTGGGAGTGGTGGAAGGGCAGGTCCTCCCAGCATGAATCCTTCAGATCCTCCAAGCTTGCTGCTCCATCAGGCCTCACTCAGGACTCTTCTCGTTCACCCATTCGGTCAGTCACTCAGCGCCCGTCCCACCAGTGCTGTGCCAGGCCCAGGGCCATGAATGGGGGAGCGGGGCAGCCCCCACCAGGGTCAGCCCGTACATCAGTGGCTCTCTACCATGGGGAACTATGGGGCAGTCTAGAACTGCCCCCCCTGCCAAAAAGAATCCCTTGCACAACTCAGACATGCCAGCCTGCTTGTGACTTTGTAGCTCGTGACCCCCGGACCCATAAAGGCTGAACCCCTGCTTCGGTCTGGTATGGTTTGGGAACAGGCTTTGTGGCAGAGGTGGAGCTCAGGGCGGACCCCTGGGCCCCACCAATCAGCGGCCCCAGCCCTGGACTCACAGATCGGGGCGCAATTGGCATGCCGCTCTCATCTACAGGTCCGATGCCCTCATACTTGACCCAGCGCTTGTCCCGCCGTTTGCTGTCCTTGGTCCATGTGGCTGACCACTTCTGGGAATGCTGGGAGGCAGGGGTCTTCTGGTTCCCAGGGGGCCGGCTCCCAGGGCCCGGCCAGGTCTGATACCAAGCAGGGTCTGTGGGGTACATGGAGAGGAGCTTCAGCAAAGGCACCCCACCGAAGTTTGTTTGTCCCTCAGATCCTCAGACCACTCAGCCCTGTGGGTTCAAAAGTTCCAGCAACCCCTTGTTTGTCTAACTTGATGACGCAGACTCTACAAACGTCCCCATCCTTGGCAGGACCACAGGGCTCCTGTGTTTGTTTACTTTTTAGTTAAAGTGATTGAAAATGGATTTTATCTTGAGAAATCTATGCCCGTCTCCACCCTGCTTTGTTGGGGATGTCCTCAGAGTTTTTAGAATGAGAGCTGGAATTGTCACATGCAGAGAATGCTAGAGGCAAATATCCCAGTTGGGGAAGACAGTGGGGTGTGGCAGAAAAGGGCCCGGGGCTGGGGGAGAAGACCTGAATGCAGACCTACTGGCTGTGTGTCTTAGGCACAGCAATCAACCTCACCGTGCCTGTTTCCAACTTCTGTAAAATGAGGGTAGTCACAGCAGAGCTGCAGGGAGATCTAATGTGTGTGACTGTGTTCAGGACACTGCCTGAACACAATCGACACACCAGGGGCAGAAACTCACTCACCAGCACCTTCGGCCTCCGGGTGTAACAACAAAAGAGCTTCAGGGAAGGATGGGCCAGTGTTTGAACCTCAGCTCAGCCTTTGTGACTGAACATCCCTGAGATGCGGGTCCTTCACTGAGAAGATGCTAATAATGACACCCTACCTTGCCAGGCTATGGAGGGATGAAGTGAGGTAAGACCTGGAAAGTGTCTTTACAGTGTCCAGGATTTTCTACGTGCTTACCATCTGTTAAATGTGTAAACTACTGAACACACTGGCTGCCTCAAAGGAATGCTCTATAAATGTTGCCATCCTCCTAAAGAGAGGGGCCCTGGTGGACGTGCACCCAGGAGGTCCCAGGCATCTTCCAGACCCTGTGGGCTGGGCTGGGCTGGGCTGGGCTGACTCATAGGAGCCCAGGAGCTGGCAGAGTCCCAGAGCTGTCTCTGCAACCTTCTGCTGGGCTGCTGCATACAGATGGGGGGCGGGGGCAGCCCTTCGGGGGTGTGTCTTGAGTTCAGCACCCATGCCTTCTTCAACCCACCTATGCTCACATTCCTTCAGCCTCCCTTCCCAATCCAAGCTGTCCCCTGGCCTGCTGGAGGTCCCCCTGGCCTAAGGCTATGTTCCCTGCACATTTCCTTCCCCCTAGCACTGGGTGGGGGAGGCAGGGGAAGGGATGTGTCAGCCTGGTCTCTGCCACAGCAGTTTCACTCTCACAGGCCAGCACGTGCCTACAGGGAGGGGTGGTGAGCTGAGCTCACTGGCCCCGGGGCCTTGAGAGACTTTCACCCACCTCCTGTCCCTCCACCTGACCCAGGGTGGATGCCAGAAGGCTGAGCCCAAGCAGCTCTGACTGAACCCCTTCCCAACCCCTAACCCTGGAGCTGGTTTTCCCAAGCAGACCCACCTGGGTGTCTGGAAGCATCTCTCCTCGGTGGCAAATACCCATTGCACACGGTCCTGGGCGCAGGGTCATGGAACTGGAAATTAAGGGTGTTGGAGCCACCATTCCGGATGACGGGCACCTGTGGGGAGGGGCCAGGAGCAGCAGCTCAGGCCCAGAGGGTTCTGCAGCAGCGGAGGGATGGCTAAAAGGTCTGGACCCGGTCTGGTGAACCAGCGAGGCTCTCTAGAGCTGTCTCCCACCCCCCTCCCCGCGCTGATCCTCCTGCTGCCCCCCACCTGTCCTGAGCCCCCCTCCCCAACTAGGGGCCCACAGCACCCGCTCCCTTGCAGTCTCACTCACCCGTGTCCCCCGGGCGGATGACCCTACGTGGGCCAGGAGGTGGCCCGGGATGAAGTCATCCAGGCTGAGCCCAGCTGGGAGGCTGTGGGGTGGGGCCTGCATGCTCGGGTCAAGGCTGGAGGGCTGCTCCTCCGCGTGTCCTCTGTGGGGAAGGAAGAAGGAAGGGGGAGCCCTGCTGGGTCCAGGCTGCCCCTGTCCTCTGGGTTCAACCTTGGGGCTGTGGGAGGGAGGGGGTCGGGCCAGCTGGGTGGGAGCTCAGAGACCCAGGAAACAGGCTACTGTGGGCACCCGCCTTCAGGCTGCCCGTACAGACTCCTAGAGGCACAATGGGCCGCTTGTTAGGCCTCGGGCAGGAGCTCTGGGTGGGAGAGGGGGAGGGGGAGGCCGGGCAAGGAGGAGGAGGGAGGTTGGCTGGGAGCACACCTCCAGCGGCCGGCCCCTCTGGGGCTCTCACTGCACAGTGCGGCCCTCTGCTCCGGAGGGAAGGCAGAGGGAACTGGGGCAGCTGGCAGAGGAGGGCCCGGGTACCAGGACTTTGTTTCAGTTCCCTCTGCCACCCCCAGGCCCCATGAGCATCTGCTTGCCAGCAGGCACAAGTGGTTAGTCAGGCAGTGGGGTGGGGAGCGGCCACCCGCCCACTGCCCAGCGGGGCCAAGATTCTAGGGAGGCTGGGCATGTCCAGTCCGCAGGAACCATTCGTTCTGAGCTCAAAGTAGTATCAGCTCCCTTCTTTGGTCTCTTGGCTCAGACCGAAGCCTCAGAGGACTCAGGGTGCAGTGAGGGGTCAGGCGGCTTGGGCCGGGGCCTGGGCTGGCAGCGAGTCAGTGGGTGAGCAGGGAGTTGGCCAGCTCATGGGAAGGTGGTGCTGAGTGTCACACACGCACACACACAGAGGTGTGCACACACCCCACTTTCTCCTACACCTCCAGGCTGTCTTTTGGACAGAGTGTCTTCCTGGGAGCAACATGCCAGACTGGCCAACTGGGTCCTTCCACCCCAGGCAAAGCTGAGGTCAAGAGACAGGGTTCCCACACTCAGGAGAGGAGGCAATGGGTCTTTGCCACCAGAGGGCTGTGCTGCCCAGGCCGTCCCGTCCCACCTCGCCTGTCCTGTTGAACGTGGCCAGAGGCTGAGCCAACCTTGGCCGCCTTCTGGCGCTGGACCGGTTCTGGCACTTCTGTTTAGAGGCTCGCGTGTGCCTGTGGGGCCGAGGGGTTCACAGGAGGGTGGCAAGGACTTTGTGAGGTGGCCGTTTGTGTAGCATGGAGTGTTAGCTCAGTGGATGCTTAAGATGCTGGATGGAGTGTAAGGACGTGGCCTGTGCAGGGTTACGGGGGTGGGGGTCATGCGAGCAATATGGGAATTGTAGGCACAGAGGAGGTTCGGCTGAATAGTAGGTGGGAGGTATGCAGTGGGGGGTGGTGTGCAGCTGGGGGGGTCATACGAGCAGGGCAAGTGTTGTGGAGACCAGAGGGGATGAAGGTGCCATGGGGACTGTGATTACTGCTGTTCCCAGTTTCTGCTCAGCCATGGCGGGGCTGTAGGGTACAGACAAAGCTGGGGGCAGCTCTCTGACTTTAGTCGGGGAGTGGCAATTCCTTCGGACATTTGAGAAGACCTACTGGGGACACAGCTTTTCCGGGCCCATCCCTAGCTGGGGTGGCGGTGGGGGGAGAGTGAATGGCTGAGGCTGGAGGAGGGGCAACACACCAGCTGGATCCAATTAGGGCTCCTACCAAAAGCAAAACAGGCAGACACACCCCAGTTCCCGGCTACTCTCCCCCACTCTGGGCAGGAAACTGAGGCAGGGGAAAGTAGGAGATCTGGAGCCCTGAGCCATGCTGATTCCTAGCCGCAACCCCACCCTGGACAGCTGACTACGGAGGCCAAGATGCGAGGTCAGCACCGGCAGCCCTGACCATCAGCTGACCCAGCCTCCTTCCCTCTCACTGCCATCCCCTGCTGCACTCCCTGAGAACTGCCCTGCAGGAGGAAGGGGCCGGTAGGAGGGCTGATTCTTCAGCCGCTGCTCATCCTTGGTGGCCCAGCTGTCTGACCCTCCCTAACACGGCACCCTGTGACGCACCTCTCAGGATACACAGGGCGGGGTGGGGAAGGATGGGCTGAGTGTTCCTCCCGTACCAGGAGGTGATAAGGAGGACTTCTCATAGGGAGGATGGAAGCACCGGGCAATGGGTGCCGCAATGGGGCAGTGGGTCCCGCATCTGGCAGAGGACAGAGGGGACAGGAAATCCCCAGGTCCTCCCTGAAATCCGGCGGCTCTTCACCCCTAACGGCTGAAAAACGTGAAATAGCCCATTGTAGTTGGCAGACTCCTTCCTCCCTCCAAAAACTGCCTTAACTTTGGGGGCTTGAGCCTTAGGCGCATCCCAGGGGTATTTTCCAGCTACAAATCCACGTGGACAATTTCAGGTTTTCTTGACTTTCGCCTCATCTGGATGGAGGGGGCACTTCTCACCTCTTTCCCTCCCCCAGAGTTTGGGACCAGGACCCTCGAAGGAGGGGCTTCCCGCGTTCCCCCCGGCTTGGAGTGCGGGTTCCTCCCCGACTGCAGCCCCCGCCTCCTCTCCTCCGGAGCACCTACCTTCCCAGGAGAGCAGGTGGAGGGGACTGCGGACGCCCGAGAGGACACAGGAGCATCTCTGCGCGGCTCCTGCCTGGCGCGGCCGCGGCGGGCCCTCGGGGAGGGAGGGCAGGGAGAAGTCGGGGCTGTGCCGTCCGCCCTCGTGACCCGGTCAGGACGGGCTCCGCGAGGCCGGGCGCCCGAGGAGGAAGAGGGGTATCGGCGGGGCCGGAGAAGTGGGGACGAGGGCGAGCGCTGGGAGGAAGGACCGTGAGAGGCGCGCGGGGCCGGCAGGCGCGCGGGCGGAGTGTGTCTCTCCCTGTGATCTGGCCCCTGGGCCGGACTGGGGTGGAGGGCGGGGGCTCCGAACGGCCGGAGCGCGAGAGAGCTCCCCGTCGGGGTGCGAGCGGGCTGGCCGCGGGGACGCCGGGGGCCTTGCCGGGGGCCGGGCCGGCCGCGAGGCGGCGCCGGGAGAGGCGGTCCAGGGTCCCCTGGGAGACCGCTCCGGTTTCCCAGCTGCTTCCCCCGCCCCCACCGCAGGGCTGGCGTCGGGCGGGGGCGGGGGCCACGAGCGGCACTCAGAGTTTCCAGCGACATTTCCAGCGGGTGGGAAGGGAGCCGCTGCTCGGCGGAGCCAGGACAGAGGGCAGGAGTGATTAAAAGACCCGGGTCGAGCCAGCTGCTGATATGGGACCCGGATGCAGACAGGCTGGGGCCGGGGTAAGGTCGCCGTACGGACAGAGTGGCCTAGTGGGCCGAGTTAAGGCCCGGCCGTCTCCCTCCTCTCTTGGAGACAGTTTGATTGCGCGAGTGCGCGTCCCGGGCGTGTGCACACACAAACACACACACACGCGTGCACTGGCCAATGGGCGGATGCTCACACACGTGCAGGCCCGGCGGAGGACAGCGGCGGGAGGAAATTGAACCGAGGCAGCGGCCCCCTGGGCGTGCCGCGCCCCTGAGGAGGATGAGGGCGGGTCCCTTTGGCAGGGATGGGGTTACCGGGGTCTTGGTGTTCCCACACACCGTATTTGTTTTGATCTTGTTGCTTTTCCGCTGTTCCCACTGCTTTGACACCGGTCCCAAGAGTCCGCGCCCACTGGCTCCCATCCCCTCTGGCCATCCCCACTACCCCTTCTCCCCTGTGTGAGAGAGCCTCTGTGCCGGCGCAGAGCCTGTTATAGTGAAGGTTTGATGAATGCTTTACTATTAATGAATGCTTACTGCTAGTGGGCAGACTCTGGGGTACCATTTCTTAGTCCTTGGTTTGGCTCGGAGACCCCATGCCCCAAGTCAACTAAATCGTAAATACCTGATGGGCAATCTCAGATCTGTTTTGGGAGCGATCAATTATAGATTATGAAAATATGGAACCATTTGTTAGGACCTACTGGGAGTTAGGGGGCTTCCCTGGTGGCTCAATGGTAAAGAGCCTGCTTGCCAATACAGGAGACACGGGTTCGATCTCTGAATGGGGAAGATCCCCTGGAGAAGAAAATGGCAACCCACTCCAGTATTCTTGCCTGAAAAACCCCATGAACAGAGCAACCTGGCAGGCTACAATCCAAAGAGTCACGAAGAGTCAGACACGACTTAGCAAATAAACAATAACTGGGAGTTAGACTGGTACTCTGAGGCCACCATGCACTTCAGAGTGTTTTCCATTCAGCACAAAAGTTGAGAAGGAAGGGAATGGAGCAAGATGAAACCTTACTTTTAAATCCCTACCATCACAGATGCTATTAGCTATATCATTCCCTGATTCAGGTTAAAAGAGCTGTCTGCTTTGCGGTGAACCAGCTTGAAACAATCTCACGTGTAAAGCCAGAAGGAGGGGAAGCTTAGGCTGAGAAGCTTCAGAAAGAGAGCGGCCTGCCACCTAGCTTCTGTGTCTGCAGGGCTGCCGCGTGGAAACGGCACCGGCAGACCTGGACCATTGGGTACATACTCCAAAGCAGATCCAAGGTCTCCAAGAAAGAGCTTTTAAATGATTTCAGGAGTTCCAAGTCTGCAAATTGCGGGGACTCTTCATAAAAGTAATTATTGCACTGAGTACCTGCTCCAGTATTCTTGCCTGGGAAGTCCCATGGACAGAGGGACCTGGAAGCTATAGTCCACGGGGTCACAAGAGTCGGACAGGACTTAGCAACCAAACAGCAGCAGGGAGCTGAACCAGATCACTTTGAAGGCCCCTTCCAAGAATCTCTGATTCTCCAGGGAAGCTGGAGGGACGGGCATGGGCCGGGTAACCTCTGCCTACAGAAGTCAGCGTCAGAGAGGAGGGAGGAGCTTTGGGAGCACCTGAGTGCAGGGGGCAGTGCATCGCCCTTCCCCTAATGCTTGGATACCTACTCAACCCCAGGCACCACCCTCTTCCCTCCCTGAGGGACAAAGCTTGTGCCCATCTCCCTTTTTTTTTTTTTTTGCCCGTCTCCCTTGTCACCAGTTTTTTCCCCACCTCTCAGGATCCTGGTGTTTAAGGGCCACATCTCTTTCATGTTCTTCCTTGTTCTCCAAAGATGGTGAAGCTGACGATCTTCCGACTCCAGGAATCCTGGCCATACCCGCTTCTCACCAGCAGCGAGCTTCTCTTATTCTCTAGGGCTCTGACCTGGACTCCAAGACAAATATTTAATGTAGAGGGTGCAGCTGAGCCGACAAAGGTCCCCAGCTTCCTGTTTCTCACAAGGGGGAGGTGGCAGCCACGGGCAAGGAGCGGAGTACTGGCTACCAGCCTCATCTCTATAGGAATGGGAAGTCCAGTAAACAGCTTTGTGGGAGGTGGTAGGGGAAGCTCTGCCAGAGACCTGAGTTGCTTTGACTTCTGCCTGTCTGCTTCAGGTCCTGCCGGGCTTATCACCTTCTGTCTCAGGTCAGAACCTGCTGTGCCTGTGGGAATCACTCTCCTGAGAATCAGAGGCTGTGTACTTGGATCAAGGAGGAGCTCCCTCCAACCCACAGCCTCATGGAAGGGAGGATGAGCAATCGGTGGGAGCACAGAGTCTAAGAAAACTCGAACTGACACCTCCTTTTCTGCTCATCTTCCGGGAGAAGAATCCTCTCTCTTTGAAAAGTGGGAGACTAAAAGGAAAAGAGTCGAGACATCCAGAGATTCAGCCCCAAGCCAGGTGTCTGATTTCTCAGCTCCTCCTGCCAGCCTCAGCTCACTGGCTGCGGGCCTGACGGGGCAGAGAGCTGGCATGGCTAGGGGAGAAGCTGAGGTCAGGGAGGGCCATCCCAGGTGGCCGGGCTGTGGCCAACAGCAGAGCAGACTCCTTTCATCCCAGTGCACTGTCTCCTCTGGCGACTGCCTTATCGCCTGACAGGGACCTCCCTCCCGCTGACTTGCTGGGCTCTGGCACGACCTTTTGTCGGGGGGCTGCTGCCTGCGTCCTCTCAGAGCCACCTGAGACAGAGTAAACACTGTTACATAACCGCTGTGTTTTTCCTAGCTATCTGATCCTGGTTGGCCGCGTGCCCGCCCCCACCCTGCCCCCTGAGGCCGCCACCTTTTGTTCCATGGATTATCCCCCCACAGCCGCCATGTCAACTGAGGTCTGTCCACTCCCGCCACACTCAGGGATGATTAGCCAAGAGACTACCAGTAGATGTTATGTTCTTTATATGGAAGGGGGAGAAGAGGGTGGGTGTTCATACAGGAATGTGGGTGGCTCTGAACATCAGCCTCAGTCACCAAAAGGAAGGATGAATGGAAAGAGCATTTAAGTAGCTTTTTAATGTAAGTGAATAAGGTGAGTGGAGAATTCAGTTTCGTTTCTCAAGTGAGAAAAAGTAAGCCAGGCATCCCAGAAGCCATAAACCTAAACTCTCAGCAACGTGTGTATCTGCCTGTGGCTGATTCACGTGGATGTGTGGAAGCAACTGTGGAGTCTTGCCCCAAGGCCACAGGTTCGAGGCCTTGCCCCAGGGCCACAGAAGTGGAGCCCAGAACAAAGGTCACCTCTGAAGCTGACTGAGCCCCCTTATAACCTTGCCCAAAGTCCCCCTGATCATCACAAGCAGACTCTGTGACCCATATTAGGCAAAAATGCCCACCAATCACCTAACTTCGGCCTTTTGGTAGGAATTTTGTCTTGAGGCTATAAAAATTGGCCACTAACCCACGAAAAGCATTGGCTCTCCCTGGTCTGTCAGGCGGTCGGCCCACTGCATTTGCAAGTGCCCACGTTATCTCTGCTCTTTGTTCTTAATAAACTCACTGCCTTCTGAAATGCTCTGTGTCTGGAAATTCTTTTCCAACCCATGCTAGGACTGCCTCAACAGAAACCAACACAATATTGTAAAGCAATTATCCTACAATTAAGAATAAATTTTTTTTTTTTTAAAAGAAGAAGACCCTGAACTTTCAGTCCTTGAGGAGTGTCTGATGCTGGGAGTCTGGCATCTGAATGTCACACTCAGATCAGCCCTGAGCAGCCAAGTGGCCCTCTGGCTGTATGCCTCAGTACCCCCATATTAGACGGAGGAAGAGCATCTGCTATTCCTTCTTCTCTCCTCCACAGGAATGAACAAACTTTGCTATAGAGTCTTTAGTTAGGCTATGAGCAGGTTCTTAATTTGTGCTCTCAGAAGAGTGTTTTCTTCCTGCCAGGGACATTGAGCAAAGCAGACCAACCAGAATGGATTAGCATAGAAAGCCCTGTTCCTTCCGAGGATTTTGGACTTCTCACCGGCCACAGTGAGCCATTAGTGAGGAGCTGAAAACAAGTCACACCAGAGACAGGAGTACAGATCTACACTGTTTCATCCCCTGGACTTCATCTTTTTTCTCCTGGGTCCACACCTGACTCCAGCTTTTGCTAAGCCAAGTTCTACCAGAGCTTCTTATCAGGCCAAACAGTCAGGGAAGCAGGAGCGACGGAAGGGGAACACGAGTGACCCACTGTGGGTCTTCAAAGTCCCCCTGAAGCTGACAGTGGTGTGGCCTGACCCAAGTGTGTTGGTATAGTCACTGTCAAGTAAGGGGAAAAAATACCCATTACAGGTCAGCTGTGGTCCTTGTTGGAGCCTGGTAACCACAGTGAGCGGCTCCCCTGGGACAGAGAATGAGGCCTTTGGGCCGGCTTGGCACAAATCTTTCCATAGCACACACATGATGTAACAGCCATCTATTCAAGGTTCTCAGAGTCAGCCACATCCAAACCCTGAAGGCTGAGAGAGACCTCAGCCTTTTGTCCAATTATCTAGTCTATCTTCAGGGAGGCCTTTACACTGACATCACACCAACTGTTCTCTCTCTCCCTCCTTTTATAGAGGAGCAAGCAAGCACGATGTGCAGACGGGATGTCTTTGAGAAGAGCTGAGCCGGATGAACCTCTTTTAGTTCTCAGGACAGAAGAGAAGAGCGAGTGGCTGTCAGTTCTTCAGAGAGCAGATTTTATAAGGGAAAGATAAATAAGTGATGACCTCAGAGGGAAAATCCAGCCAAGCTGACTCAGCCACAAAGAAGGGCACATAGACCAGAAGCTGGAAAAGTAGGTCTGCATGGCCCTCCCCAGCAGGTGAGCTGAAAGAAGGAAGAGAAGGGGGCTGGTCTGCTGGCCAGTGGGCAGCACGCGGTAAGAGGTCTGGCCTCCAAACACAGAACGACCTCGTCTTCCCACCTCCTCGAATTCTAAAATGACCCTTCGCCTGAACCACAGCCACATTAAAAAGAATGATTTACCAGTGTTAATCCCCTGTTATCAAAACGGAACAGATTTTCTTTCCAAAACCTGAAAGTTGTGATAAAAAGATCAGGCAATTACAGAGAACCGGCAAGAAAGTCAGATTGGATCTAGATGTAGTGAGAGGTAAATAGAAATTTGTATTTGACTTCTTAATTTTCAGGCTTAAAAAAAATGTCTGTTCAGCTGGGTGCTCTGTGATGACCTAGAGGGGTGGGCTAGTGGTGAGGTGGGAAGAAGGTTCAAGAGGGAGGGGATGTATGTATACAAATAGCCAGTTCATGCTGTATTACAGCAGAAACTAACACAACATTGTAAAGTAATTGTCCTCCAATTCAAAAAATACCCTATGAAAAACCATTATGTAAAATAATATAAAAACAGAATGTTTATAACACTTGCTGTACAACAGGAATTAACAACTTTGCAAATCAACTATAATTAATAAAAATAAGAAAAAAGACTGAAATAAGGGCAAATATTACCTTATTTTACTGAGGGTTTAGCTGAGGACATTGTTAAGTCAGGATGCTATTGAGATCGCAGAGCCCAAAATACATACTTAGCTCATTCGGAATGAGCAATCTGGGCTTGTCTTCAGCCCATAAGCTGCACTGTGGTCCTTGCTGTCTGTACTGATGGTGAAATCACCTTGCTTAGGCTTGGTCGGTCCTGACTGACACTTTCTACCTCTACTGCCGTAACTGATAGAATCCCCTCCCTGATGCCTTTTCCAGTCTAGAGAGCCTGTCCCCTAACCCCCACTTGGCCAGAGGAGTTATTTTTCTCATGAATGCACAGCACCTCCTGGTATTTCTACTTCCCAGAGGAATTAAAAGCTGGCTTGACATTTCCTTTCTTAGGGGTCCCACTCCACACTCGACTCCTCTCTGGCTTCCTTGACTTCTCCCAAGATGGAATTCCTCTGTGTCTATTATTAGGATCAAATGCAAAGTTATCAAGGGGCTCTAATAGAAATTATTTTTATCTTTTGTAAAGACTGTGTGTTTTCTGGGATGTCTTTCTTCCTTTTCTTCAAGCAGCGGCCTCTGCCGGAGATGCCATCGAAGGAGCTGGGACTTGGGAGTGAGTTGGCAGAGTGCCAGGAAGGAGGCCAGGACAAGGAAGTGGGTTCTAAGTGGGAGCAGCAGAACCAACACCGCAGCCAGCAAACCAGGCTGAAAACTAGAGAGCTGAGGAGGTCAAGGAAAGCGGTTCCTTTCATGGTGATGGGATTCCTTTACTAGAGAGGGGAATTAGCAGAATTAGCATTACCAGAGATGAGACCAGACATCCAGCAGCAAGCTTTCCCTTGACTTCTGGAATTATTGAATGGGTAAGAGCCCTGGAGAAGGAAATGACAACCGACTCCAATATTCTCGCCTGGAGAATCCCAAGGACAGAGGAGCCTGGAGGGCTACAGATCATGGGGTCGCAAAAGAGTCCGGTATGAATCAGCAACTAAACAAGAGCCAAATACAAGTGCCTCCACCAGGAAACAAAGGAAATAAAGACACAGGGAGCCAATAACATTATCATTTAATCTGAAGAGCGTTTTCTGCTTTTTTTTCCAAGATGACTTCCAACATACAGTAAGAAAGTTCTAACAAATTAATTTTTTGTTCACAAAAAATTATTTTATTAAATGATTTCTATCAATAAATAACATTTCCACCATTTGCTTTAACATAACAGAAAGCAAGAAAAAGACAGTAACCTCTAAGCACAAGCAAATAATCTGTCATTCAGAAAAGCCTCAAAAAAAATTACACAACCAGGTTGTCTCATATGTCTAACTGTCTCATTTAGGAAGCAAAGCCTGGATCCTTTCTTGGAAAAATGCCTGCTGACATTTCTACTAGGAAACACAGCTTTGGGTCACAGTGAGCTGAGAAAGGAAAAGTGAGGCATTAGTGATGGTGTCTCCAAAAAGTTTCTCTCACAGACAAAAATCATTTCTTTGTTGCCACAAATCCAAATCTACAGTAGACCACCTCCTTATTACATGCACTTCACTTTAACATGCAGAAAAAAAGAAAGTTATTTGAAGACAGCTATGTTAAGGGAGTGAAAGGAATCGGGGCAAAGACTTACAAAAAGGCAGTGTGCACGGCCCTCCCTTAGGGCTGCTCAGAGGGATGGTCCACATCCATGTCCTCCCTTCTTGATCTTAAGCCACCTGGACTGCTCATGAGGGTGTAGGAGAGGAGAAGATGCATAACCCTGTCTCGGACAAAGGTGTTATTTAGCAAATCCTGCCAAGGTTGCTGGGGCATGAGGCCACGGCCTCACTGGAGGGAATATACTCTCCAGGATCATCTTTACCTTTGTGACTCCATAGATGAAGGCAGCTAACTCTGACCCCATTCAATTTGGCTGGCTGGACAGAGGCAGGTCAGGTCACAAGTCTCAAAGTCATGTAGGCTTCCTCTTTCACACTCTTGTCAATGGCACAGAGCTCTCCTGTGAATACAGTTCTCTGCTGGACTCAAGAGGAATAACCCTGTTTTTCGACTACACGACTTTCTTCCCCTACACGCATCTGCTCTTTCGTACAACTCTCCTAGGAGCCTTTGATCACAGCAGAGCTGAAGAGGGACTGTGGCATGTCAATGCTTCAGTGCTATCCTCCAGGTAATAAAAACCCTCCTCCAGGTATTGTTGGGTTCCCCTAACCTGCCCTTTACTCTCTCGTATAGCAGATTTCAGAAAAGCTGTAGACTTGGGTCCCAGGCAAGATGGAAATCCATGTTTATAATCACAAATGATTTGGGAAATTGGAGCCTCACTCCCACAACCCGGGCTCTGGGTTCACCTTCCCTCTGGTCTTTTCTGCCAGGATACGGAAAGCTGAACAATGCTCTGAAAACACTTGGGTTCCACAGTTACTATAACAACTACGATAAATGTTGGAGATTGTAGAATGATATCTCAATAAGTCTTTATGGGTGCGAAAATATTTTCAATACAAAAATGAGAGGGGAAAAAAAACCACCCCTGATAATTAATATAGAGAAAAACTATGAATCAGTCAATCCAGTAACAAGATTGTTCTAAACCATTTTAACTGGTCACCCAGAGTGGTCAGGATGAACTTAATTCTCAAGAGCTTGAGTTTTATATGTATAGGTATGGTATAATCGAAAATTCTGGAGATCAGCAACAATATTTACATAAAACAAGGGAGAGTAGAGGGAACAGATTTCAGCCTTACTTACTCTGAGGCTAGAGAGACTCTTGAGTAATGACCATGAGCAGTGAATCCAGCTGTATCTCATGTAGGCATGGTTTATAATATTTTTCTTACAGACAGCAGCCACCTCAAACTTTGTGTGTTAAAATTACTCAGAAGAGGACCTAAGGGACAATGCCAAGGCCCCAAGTTACCCAATTCTAAGGAACCCCACCCTTGCTCCATAAGGATATTAAATAATGACATTCTGTTTATAAAACAAGAGCATTTCTTTTCCTATTTTGAATGTGTGTTAGTCACTCAATCATGTCCGAACCTGCGACCCCATGGACTGAAGCGCACCAGGCTCCTCTGTCCATGGGACTTCCCAGGCGAGAATACTGGAGTGGGTTGTCATGCCCTTCTCTAGGGGATCTTCCCGACCCAGGGATCAAATCCATGTATCTTGCATTGCAGGTGGATTCTTTACCATCTGAGCCACCAGGGAAGCCCTATTTTGAATAGTGTCATGAAATCAGTTATCCTGTTACCAGGATAAGAAAGCGAATCTTTGCTATTAATAACTTGTTTCATGGAAATGTATCTGTTCTGTAGGAACAGAAAAGGCTATGTAAACATAAATTAAAAGATATGAAAAACACCGATATTCCTGGAGAGTCTGATGCTTCTGTCTTAGGCAAGAAGGCAAAACATGTCCATTGGTGTGATAAGCCATTTTTGCTTTGCCAGTCAATATCTAGTCAAAAAAGCCCAGTGAATTAGCAATGTCTATACCCGTAACCTAAGGTTTTGAAGAAAACACACTGTTTTTGTTTTAGCATTCTGTCACACACACAGTTTATTTGTTTTGCTTTTGCTCTAAATATTCAGGACACAGAAATTAAAAAAGGATGTATGTTTTGAACTTGTATTAGATGAGTTCGGAAATTTTGATTAATGAGAACTGTCAACTGATTAATCTGAAATTTCGTATGACATGGATGTAAACAAAATTGGGAAAACTGAGCTTTGGGAAGTGTCATTTCAAAAATGGTTATTTCGGAAAAGGTCACAAAGAAGCCCTCTAGAGAAATGATGTAAGAAGTGCCCCACCGCTGCCCCCACCATGAGAAGAGTTGAATAAGGTCCCCGTGAACTTTAAAGTGAAGGAGAACAAGAGAAAAGTATTTCTAGTATCTTTAGAGCAAACATTCAGAGGAAAGATTTAGTACAGACAGAAGAGGTTCTCCAAACAGCGACCCTGCAGAGCACTGACAGCATTAAAACGTTTGAAATGATGACTCCAGGCAAACCATCAGGCCCCAGGGAGTCCTATGGCAAACCGAGGGCAGGCCACCAGCTCTCTTGGGAGCTGTTGTTTAGATTAAAACATTAAAAAATAGGTTAAAATCCTCCAATGAAGTCTACAGGGAAGAACAAGTACTGTTACTTACTACAATGTATTCCTAAGGCTCACATCTAAACTGTCTTAAATCACAGGTGCAAATGCCCATACAGGTACACCGATTGTGGTCTGGTTTTAATGGCCACCCATTCCAGTGTTCTTACCTGGAAAATCCCATGGACAGAGGAGCCTGGTGGGCTACATACAGTCCATGGGGTTGCACAGAGTCAGACACAACTGAAGTGACTTAGCACGCATGCACGCACGCACTGTATTACACTCACCACGCAACTTTTGAAAGCACTGAAGTACATACCCCAGCTTTCCACAGAACATAAGAAATGCTTTTACCTCTAGCATTCAACAGGATTTTCAAACCCAACTTCCTATAAGAGCTGTTGCTCTTTTAAGCCCCTTCCAATTTTCTTGAATTGTGACCACTTAACTTTCGGCTGGTACTTCAACAGCTCAAAGGGTACCTGTAAAATCCATCTTTTTACTCGGCTCTGTCAAGGAAAATTGCTTTATCATACTACTTCGTTTTGAGAAGAAAATGAAGACCTTACTAAGTAACTTCTTTTTTAAAAAACTAATATAATTTTTTGCTTATAAGGATTTAAAGTAACTACTTTACTATTTGCCTCTTGACTGAAGCCCTTACGATTGAAACCCAAGGTTTCTACCTGTGGACCATGTATGTGTAACAATAGCCTCGATGGACAAGAGAATGGGATCAGGGACACCCATCCATCAATCTTGTGAACTGATGGTCAGCGTTGCATGAGATTTCCAAACTGGAGGTCCCTTCTCTGTTAGGACTGGGGGAGAGAAGAGAATGGGGACATCTAGGGGATGAATTCCTCTGATTGTAAAGAAATGATGATCAGTAAAGACAGCTACTGGAGACTCTCCCTCCTTTCAGAAGTTTTACTCACAACCCAAAAAGATCTTTTCTCCTCTTCCCAATATCCTTCCTATCTTTTTTGTTAAGAGAGTAATCTATGCCATCAGGTTCCAATCTCCAAAATACTTTGATTTCTGTCATAAACAAATTGGGAACTGTTAGCAAGGTATAGGAAAACAGAGATAGGTGGGCTAAATCCTCATTCTCCTTATGAAATTATGTGGTTTTGTTTGCTGTTTTTGTTTCTTTTTTGAGCCACACCATATGGCTTGTGGGAGTTCAGTTTCTTGACCAGGAATTGAACCTCAGGCCCTCGGCAGTCAAAGTGTGGAGGAGTTGTAACTACTGGTCAACCAGGGAATTCCCTGAAGTTGTGTTTTTTGAAAAACGTTTTCTGGTGTCCTTGAAGCTCCAAACATAAAGTACTACTGTCTGGGATACATGTTTCAAGGCTGGGCTTCTACATCCCAAATGACATTAAGGAATTCTACAAAATATGCACTTTGGCACAGTGTCGCCCAGACATGTACATTCATTACAAGGCTGACCAGTGAGTTATTACGACATGGCACCTGTCACCAGGCTAAACCAAAAATGGGAGCCTAAGGATCCCTGAAACTTTCTTCACTAGTTGGTTGTGACCTGAAAAACTCAGGGAAGATTATTCAAATATTATATTTGAACACTTGTTTTTATATTCTAAAATACCCAGCAGAGACTAACAATACACAGTTCAACCTAATGAGTGCTAAAAAATGGAGGAACATCCCAGTATTTGACAGACAGGAGATCATAATATCACTCACCCAATGCCCTTCAGCAAGACTTCCAGTTCACAAGGGAACCGTTTTAACCTTGTCAGTTTCCATGACCCTGTGTGTGCGTGCTAAATCACTTCAGTCGTGTCCGGCTCTCTGCAACCCCATGGACTGCAGCCCACCAGGCTCCTCTGCCCATGGGGTTCTCTGGCCAAGAACACTGAAGTGGCTTGCCATGCCCTCCTCCAGGGGCCCCAGTTGGTTTAAAAAATGTCGACACAGAAAAACAGATGGAAGACAGGGAGAAGAGATGTGAGAGCCGATGCAGGGACACGGAAGGGTGTGACTGCCGGAGGCTCTACAGAGGGCATTTATACAGTATTTAGAAATGTCACTTCCTTTGCAGATGAGGTAAATTACCTAGGGTTCAAAAATAAAAGCAAAAGAATCTGGCAACAGTTAAGAAATCTCCAAAGTTCAAAGGGAAGTTTAAACCAATCACGCTCATGGTTAGATGAATAAATTTTAAGTCATTCTACAAGAAATCCCTCATTATTTTTTATTTTGCCATACCAGGATACATTAAGAGTAACTGAGAGTCCAGAAGAGAGTAGGTTATTATGGAAAGCATTTCCCTTGGCCCTTAAAATCACTGGGTTTGGGTTATTCACTGAGGAGTTCTACTATAATCAAGTTTTCCATAAGAAGAGAAGTTTTAGCCACTGAAATCTAAGAGATATTTTTCAGTGGTACCCTGTAGAAAAGGAAAAAGAAAACACCCTTTTGTGTTTGCAAAATGATTAGTCTGAAATGAACAATACTACCTCCAAAAACAAGAGAAAAGGCTGACTAGTTCAAGTCAGAAAGCCAGGGAAGAGGTTTCCAAGGCCCTTTTATTTGGGGACAGTCCCCTTTATAACACACGACTTCACTATGTGTCAGACAATCAGATCAGTTCCTAAAAATTAGAGGGGGGAAAAAAAAGGGAAAACAAAACAGATGCATTTTACACATATATTAAACATAAATTAAAAGAATTTATAAAAGGGTCACGTTTCTTACAGAGTAAATGCAGAGTGTATTTTGAATGCACCTCCAGGTTTAAGTTGTTTAAGTTGTTTGTGTTTAGCTTTCCGATAATAAATAAATAACATGGACGATTAGGTCTTGGATCCACCAGTGCCACCACAGGACTCTGAGTCATTACTGGCTCTTCTTCCCTTGTCGCTCCTGTGAGTAGCATTGGCTTGGACCAGTTTCACCGGCCCATCAAAGTACTGGCTATCTTTGCGGGGTGGCATCCGCTCATTAATTCGGTCCAGACCTCGGGCTTCTTCAAAACTCCGGATCCTGTGCTGAAGCGAAAACCCTCTGATGGCTACAGGGAAACAGGAAAGAGAGGCACTCCATTAGACATCGTTTAGGTTTCTTAGCATCCAGCAAGCTCCGAGAGGAAAATACAGAAGGGGGACTGTGGAGCACATGTCTGGTGAAGGCGATGAGCAATATTTGATTTCAGTTAGCCTGGTCTGAAGCTATTGTTTTCTTAAGGCCCAAAGGGCCACTGAAACTGTGAAAGTAATTTTCATAGTTCAGTTCATCACAGCAGAAGTGGACCTGACAAAAAGCCCCCAATATCTTTGAAAGAGTCCCTTATGGGCCAGAAACGTGCTCAGAGAAAGGAAAGAAGGCAACACTAGAATAAGAGAACAAGTGAAGCAGACTAGTTAGTCTAACACAAACATCACACTGACCACACAAAAAAGTAACAAAAGAGCTAATCCGTTTGTTTAGGATAGCTTTTTTTTTTTTTAATCTTGCAAAACCAGGAGCTGAACTTAAATTAAAAACCATCTAAAAAAATAGTTCCAGGTATTTTCTTTCTGTCTGAACTTCTGTATCACCAAGGAAAGGCATTCCCAGTGTGAACCACCTTCTCTAACAGAACAATTCAATTTATAACACAAGTTTATCGATTGTGATGATTTTCAGCCTCGGATTCATAGATAATTTGTTACTTAAAATTTGTGTAATTTAGCTTGGCTGACTGAGGGTAACCTCAGAAACAAATCAGACTGCATTCCTATCTGCTCTTGCCTCCACTTTTGATATGTTTCAGAATCATTAGATAAAGAGGTTGATGGTTTGAATTTCCAATAATTAAATGGATACCTCATAGCTATGGAAGGGCTATCAGACTGCACCATCTGAACACCCCATGACTGGTTGCTTAAACTTCAGCCATTGCATTCAAACTGAGAGAGCCCAGAAAGGACTTTGGCTGTGGAGAGGGTCATTTGAGTTAATATTAGACAAATGAAGAACACAAAGGCAGTACTTTGTGAGCGTAGCTAGAGTTATCTTTCCCTTTTCTCAGTGTTAACAGTTCTGGTGATGCAACAATAAAAGATGTCTAACATTGACAGAGCTTTTTTAAGAACTAATAGACAGACACATGATCACATCTATCGTAGGAACACGGCCATACCTTCCCGGGCCTCTACCGCTTCTACTGTGGCTGTGACAGACAGGAGCAGTGGCATGCAAAAATGAAGACAGAGAAAGAGTGAGTAAACCAACAGCACCGCTGCCAGCACAGACATCCCGGGGCCCGACCTTTGAGCCTATTTCCATCCATAGTAAAAGTGGACTAGTCAGAGAAGTGAGAGGAGTATTGTGAAAAACTGAACTGGGGGTGGGGGATTTTTCACACTGTAAGTGGCATGAGAACCTTTTAGTTAATGGCATCCATGGCTAAGACAGTCAAGCTGACTCGGAGAAATGAAATGCTGCTTTCCTCATTTTAAATAGCCAGCTGCTAATTTACGCCTTGACATTCATGTATCAAAATACTGACATGTCCAGTCAAATCACCTGATATTACAACCGTTCTTTAGTTTGTGATAGTTCAGATGGTACTAAATGAGCTGCTGCTGCATCCTATTAGAAAAAGTTATTTAAAACTATGAATGATTTCAAGCAACTTGTATAGGGTCTAGCTATCCTTTATAATTACTTAATAAGAGTGGCTTTTGCTACAGTAACTATCCTCCAATTAAAATAAATAATTTTTTTTTTTTTTTTTTAAAGAGCAGCTTCTGAATAACAGACTGGCATTTGGAAGAAGAGAAAAAATGGAATATAAGTGAGAGGTTCTTTCTTTTCCAAGGGGTGAATTACTAAGCTGGGAAAGGCATAAAGCTATTCCATTTCAAATACAAATTCATGTACCATCTGGAATTAGAGAAACAGCAGAGGCTGACATGTCCAACTTACATGGCTTCCATTCTCCATGTGAGAGAGCAGGCCAGTTACTAACAAGGCCCTCTTCTTTGTGATGGAAAAGGAAGCTATTTAAAAGTTAAGACTAACAGGTAAACTTTCCTGCATTTGTTTTTTAAGACAGTAAGTCCCCTAAATATAAACCTTCAAGCTGAGAACTTTCAAAGATCTGAACATGTGTCCTCATGTTCAGTCACGTAAATTAGTTTACGTGAAACTGCAGCCTTGTCTTCCATTGACTGATGATTCTTCAGTTCTGCCATCTCTCACCTCCTCTAGCCAGCAACTCTTCTTGCCTGTTCACTCGATGCCAGCCCCTGTATGCCAACCGTTATACTGTACTTTTCAAGGTACTGTGCTGTGAGATGAAAAATGTTCCCTTTGTTTCTGTGTTTTTTATGTATTACGTGAAATTAATTGGGTGGGTACCGAGGCTACCTTTGTTGGACTTAGAAACAAACTGGACATATGAACGTGCTCTTGGAATGAAACTTATTCTTATGTAGGGGACTTACTGTATCTGAAAAGGTTACAGGTTGTAGCAAGAAAGATCTTATTAGGAAAATCCTGTCAGCTCCCCCAAAATTAGTTTTTAAAAAGAAGGCAGGGAAGAATGAGTAACAGTTTGCTGTTCCTGAAGCTTTTTATAATCAATCATAGAGGAAAAACTGTAAGAACTGAAAATTAACTTCCGAATGCAATGTGAAAAATGGCAACTTGGAATCAACTTATCAAGTGAGTGTTTACACTTGTCAACCATATGTTGACATGTGTTAAAGCAATGCCACATCCTCCCAAATCCCCTCACAGAGAACAAACAAACTCTCAGAAGAAAAGCACAGTGCCTTCAGACAGGATACTTTAACAGCAACTGTTAGGAAGTGAGAGAATAAAGCTTTACCTGAAATTGTATACAGAGTGTTGGTTTAATTAGACTTTAAAAGCTATGTTTGCGGTAAAATGTGTACTAATATCGCATTATTTTGGGTCCTCCTAGAATTGCTTTTTGCATTGGGTATTACGATATTAGCCTGCATGAGGGATATTCTTTATAAGTAAGAGTCATATAAAACTGAAGAACTGTTTTTTTTTCTCCCTGTACTGAAATACTTTTCTTTATTGAATGAAATTTCTTTACTGAAATATAATTCATATACCATAAAATTCATTTGTTTAAAGTGTACAGTTCAATGATTTTAATATATGTAGAGTTGTGTAGCCATTACCACAATCTATGGTTAGAACATTTTCATCACTCCTCCCCCCACCCAAAACAAACCATCTCCCTCCCTCATTCCTTCACCTAACCTTACAATCAATCATTCATCTACTTTCTGTCTCTACAGATTTGGCTGTTGGAGACATGTCCATAAATGGAATCATATACTACGTGGTGTTAGTGATCAGCTTCTTTCACATAGCAAAATGCTTTCAAGGTTTATTTGTGCTGAGGACTGTGTCAGTGTATCATTTCTTTTAAGGACTGAATAGTATAGTTCATTGTATGGACATACCACATGTTGTTTGTCTATTCATTAGGTGATAGACATTTGTGTGGTTTCCACTCATCGGCTATTACAAAGCATGCTGCTGTGAACATTTGTGTACAAGTTTTTGTGTGGCTATGTCTTCATTTCTCTGGGTATTAACTAGGAATAGAACTTCTGGGTCATATGATTAACTGTATGTTCAATCATCAAAGAAATTGCCTGATTGGTTTTCAAAGAGCTGCTCCATTTTACATCCCCACCAGCAGTATATGAGAATCATAATTCCGCTCCATTCTCACCAACACTTGTTACTGTCTGTCTTTTTGATCACAACTGTCCAGTGGGTCTTTAATTAAAGTGGTGTCTCACTGTGGTTAATGTCTAATGATGTGGAACATCTTTTTACATGCTTATTGGTTATCTGTATCCCTTCTTTGGAACAATGTCTATTAAATTTTTAACCCATTTTTAATTGGGTAATTTGTCATATTGTTATTCAGTTACAAGAGTTCTTTACAGTTCCTAGATATTAGTCTCCTATCAGATATATGCTTTGTAAAGATGGGGTTGGCCAAAAAGTTCCTTTGGGTTTTTCTGCAAGATGCTATGAAAACACCCAAAGGAACTTTTTGGTCAACGCGGTATTTTCACCCATGCTGTGGGTTGTCTTTTCACTTTCTTGATGGTTCCATTTGTAGCACAAAACTTTAAAACTTTCAATGGAGTGCCTTTATAACTGACCTGTTTTTGTTTTTCTTTTTTTAATCTTACGGTCTTTCCTCTTTATTTTGGCTACTTGGAAGCCTGGAATCAAATGTGTGATTATTGGATTTCACTGGTTTGTTTTCCTTTGTGCTCCAGTTTCTCAGCGTATTTATTTCTCCCACCAAGCTGGACGTATACTGTGACTTACTCAAATCCCCCTGGAATAAGGTGGAGTATAAATGAACGTAGGCTATAAGGCCATATGGGATGGGACCTTGTTCACTGAAGGCTGTCCAAGTAACGTTATATGAACAATAAAAGGTCTTTTCAGCTAATGTGCGTTTGTCACTGAACCTGTGGAACTAAGACTCTGATGGGAAAATAACAAAATTAACTCAGTTCTTGCAAATCAATGAGAGAATAAGAAGCTCTGAAAAGTTTGCTGCAACTTTACTTATGTTCTGACACATTCCTGAGCTTTCTATCAATTTTCGAGTATCAATGCTGCTGCTAAGTTGCTTCAGTCATGTCTTACTCTGTGGGACCCCATACATGGCAGCCCACCAGGCTCCTCTGTCCCTGGGATTCTCCAGGCAAGAATACTGGAGTGGGCTATATCAATAACAATCTTACATTGATTAAAACATTCATATTCAAGTCAGGAATGAAGAGAAACTGCATATATTTGGGACTGAGAACAAAAGGTAGACTAAGGGTTATAAACAACAAGTCTCCAAACAACACATCTATAAAATTCTGTTACTTATCCCAGATTTGCCGATTTACTTCTTCAAATCAAGATCTAGAAAAATTTGATTCAGATTAAAACAACTTTGTGGATCAGCAAATTTTCGAAACGTTTCAAGCAAGGATGTATAGGATGTTCCTTTTTTTCCTTACCCATGTTACTTCCTATTAACTCTAAAATGCCTTGTCAGAGTTGCTCGCAATATCTCACATGACTAACAATGAAGGAATGATGGAAAAGTATTTTGCTTACAAGAAACTGTGCATTTGAGAGGAAAAATTCAATCAGAAACAATATTCTTCCTATGAAACCACAAAAGCTAAGAAAATTAATTATATACTTCTAAGGAGAAAATATTCATTCTTCCTCATAAATAAGCTCTAATATTTCAGTACTTGATTTGAAAGAGAAAAGAGGAAACCAATCCTATAAAAAGTATGGGGAAACGAGGCTGTTCCTAAGAATCAATAGCCTTTTGGAATATTCACAAAACACAAAGAATTCCTATAAGAGGTATTCCTACAGGAGAAGAGGAAAAAAGAAAAACTGAAGTAGAAACAATTAAAAAAAAAAAAAGGCAAAAAAGCAGTGAACTCTAAGTTGTTAATGATTCAACTCCAGTTTTCAAGCCTAGAATTTAGTCACCCAGTGATCTGATCTCATGTCTCTTCCCCCAGCTTGACCAGATCTGTTTATTTTGATAAACATCAACCTTTTCATTCCTGGGTTCTATCAAGCCCTCTCCTTAGGAAGTCAGCACCCATGTGATTTTCAGAGCTGACATTATGGTTTGAAGAGGCGACTGTGGTACTGTTGTAGGATATGGTTTGCAGGCAAAGAGGCAAACTCCTCTGACTGAGGATCTTTAACCGCCACCCCCCCATCAAATTAAGATATAAAATGCACACAAGTGAGGCACATGCTATGCACAGATCTGAAGTGCACTGCTTAATACATCTTTATATATATGCATGCACTTGTGTAACTACCATCCCAACAGTGATAGAGAACATGACTCCAACTCCAAAAGTCTCCCGTGCCCTTTCTGGGTCCACATTCTCCCACCAGAGGGGCCATTTTGACTTCTTTTACTATTTATGAGTCTGCCAGTTGTTGTTGTTTTTAAAGCAGAAAAATAATTTATTCCAGAAGACAGCAGAAGTAAAGTCACCCTGAAATACACTCAGGCATAATCCTGGTGGGACAGACCTTCCTGCTGAGCATGTTCTCCTGCTGGCTGCCCCACCGTCCTGCTCTCAGACCCCTCACTGATGCTCACGTGGTGAGCAGGCAGGAGCAGCCTTCAGATCCACAGGTTTCACAGTCACGTATTCTTAATACAGTCAAGTATTTTTCTTAGAAAAATAGCACTTTTTTTTTTCATTTTATTATTTTTTAATTGTATTTTTTTCTAGAAGAGCACTTCCTTTTTTTTTTTTCTTCATTATTTAATATTTTTAAGCTCTCCCCCACCCCCAAGAACAGCACTTTCTGTCTCAGTTCAGTTCAGTTCAGTCACTCAGTTGTGTCTGACTCTTTGCGACCCCATGGGCTGGAGCACTCCAGGCTTCCCTGTCCATCACCAACTCCTGGAGCCTGCTCAAACTCATGTCCATTGAGTCGGTGATGCCATCCAACCATCTCATCCTCTGTCATCCCCTTCTCCTCCTGCCTTCAATCTTTCCCAGCATCAGGGTCTTTCTATCTCAGTAGAGTACGCAAACATTTTATGGAGTTTGTACAGTTTACGTTAAGTAGGCACACAATTTGTCAAAAGGTGAGAAAAGGTGACAGGGAAAATTGTACTGCATTGTAGAGTAAGACGTTCCAATGTGCTGTGAATATTTAAGGCAGTGGATGGCCAAAGTAGGCACATCAAGAAAGGTGGTCAGGGTATTGAGGTGATTTTACATCTCTTCGTGACTAGAGACAACAGCTCAGTGACCAGGTCACCAACAAGGGGATGATAACTCCCTGGCTGGGACCCTCAGGGACGAACCAGGGCTCCAGGAAGCTGATGAAGCCCCAGGAACATGTTCCTTACGATGAAGGCATCATGAGGCTGTGTACCCCATGGCTGTGGCCAGAGCTGCCAGCCCCTGCCCCACACCCTCACTTTGGTCCCACCCAGAAGTGTTCGTCTGCCTGCTCCTGAACATCATACAAGTCAAACAGTCTGTGTTCTTTTGTATCTAGTGTTTTTAGTTAAACATGGTATCCATGAGATTCAACCATATATTTATAATATTATTTTTTGGTATATATTCATGATGTTACCTTTATCGCTGAGTAATACTCCATTGTATAAATATTAAGTGGAATATTTTTTGCATGTATTCATAATGTTTTTGCATAGATTCATAACATTTTTATTGCTTGGTTATAGGGTAGACAAATGTTTTGATTTACTGCCCAACAATTTTCTGAAGTAGTTGAACCAATTTACAAATGCACTGGCAATAAATATATCTAGTTCTCCACAAACTCACCAACACTTGATATTGTCGCACTTTTAAATTTTAGCCATTCTAGAGGATGTGTAGTGGTATCTCACCATGGTTTTATATCCATTTCCCAGAAGAGTAACTATTTTAAGCATCTAATTTTCATATGCTTTTTGGTCATTTTGATACTCTCTTTTGCGAAGTACTGTTAAAATTTTTTGACCATTAAAAAAAATTAGCATTCGTATTTTTCATATGGAGTTGCAGTTCTTTGTAAGACTCTGAATGTAAGTTCTTTGTCAGACATATGTACTACAAAAATCTCTCAGTTTACAGTTTGTCTTTTCCCTTTTTTAGTCATGAATTTCTGTGAACAGACATTCTTAATCTTAATGAAACTCATTCATTAATTTTTTTCTTTTAATGTTAGTGCTTTTTGTGTCATATTTAAAATTTTATCTTCCTCAATGCTTAGTTTGCATATCTTTTTCTGGGAAGTTCTTTTTTTATCTTTTACATTTAAATTATAATTCATTTTGATTTAGTTTTTGCACATGGCGAGAAGGATCAATCCATTTTCTCCCCTCCAGAGATGGATATTCAATTGCTTCAGTGCCACTAACTGAAAGGAGCCTTAATTTCCAATTTGACACTAATGCTGGATAACAGGAGCCCACACTCCATGAAAGAAGCGTTGCTCATACTCACCTGTCTCAATGGTCTGCTTTCCTCCTGAGAGGACACCCAAAGGGAGTGTCCCCGTAGGAGTCAGGCCCTTGAGAGTTAGCACACTCTCACTCTCTTCCCTGCAAAAGAAGATCAAAGCCCCGGGTTAATGCCAGGCAGGGTGTCTACCACTCAGTATCTACAAAGATACTTGAAAGAAGACAAGAAAAGATGCACAAAGATGGAGGATAGGTACTCCTTCTTCTACCCCTTCCCTGACTCCAAAAACGGATGTTTTCTGTACATATTTCAACTTTAAGCAATTAGCCAAAAAAAAAAGCAATTAGCCAGGCCCTGCTTTTCAATTAGAGCCACTTAATAGTCAGGTGTTAATCTGTGTTTTGCATATATTACCCTATTTAATCCTCCAAATAACCTTAAAAGGCAGATCCTGCTATTATCTTTTACAGGCCAAGAAAAT
Organism: Cervus canadensis; assembly: GCF_019320065.1. NCBI lineage: Eukaryota > Metazoa > Chordata > Mammalia > Artiodactyla > Cervidae > Cervus > Cervus canadensis. Next base: position 2,838,259 of record NC_057415.1, on the reverse strand, counting down.
GAGGCATAAGATGACATGGCTGAGAAGACACAGGGCCAGGATGTGAACAGAGGCCACTGAGCTCCAGAAATCACTGGAATGAAATCACTAGCACTCACTGCACTGTATCTAAGCTCACACCAAATAAATGTTTGCCAGAATTGTTTCTAGTCACTTTAACATGTAGGACTGATTCAATCTGCATTCAACCCAAAGACCCAGTTTCGATACCACACTCCAATTCTAAAACTACCGATCTGAAATCAACTTCTAAATCACTCTCAAAACATGATTATTGCACACCATAATGACAAGACTTCTCCTTACCGAAGAATTGAAAAGACCCGTGCCATCTTCCCAATAGCTCTGATTTTATTCTTGATGATCTCCTTGCGGACGGTAGTGCCTCCTTAGAGAATACAAACAATATGTGAGCTAAAGGAATATGTTAACAGGTTTAAAAAAATGCAGGGTGAAGTGCCTCTAAGTTAAAGAAATGGTTTTAAACAAAGAAATCGAGGCCTAAGTTTGTCTAAACAAACAAAAAACCCAGGAAGTTTTAAGGAGCAGGAGAAAAAAATAAAGATGAAGTAAAAAAAATGGAGGGGCCACCAAAGGGACAGAGTGAGCAGATTTTTGAAGGTAGGAACTTACTGGTGTTTCTGAAAGGTAGAACACAGTGAAGAATGAAATACGTATAAACAAAGACAGTTGGTACTACAGCAAAAATATCTCTTGAGAATGCTGTGGGCCACCTTACGATGCAGGGCTTGGTCAACCAAATGGCAAGGGATGACTTAAGCAGTTGTCTTCTACATGGAAACACAGAACATAGCTGACTCTCCTGAATCGAGCAGGAGCTGCTTCCATTCTATCATCCTCACTTACACACTGGTGAGTTATTTCCAACCACAGACAGTGGTGCAGTACAAATGAGGATGATGGGTAAGGTATTTTATAAAATATCAAAAAAGTTAACAGAAGACTTTGTGGCCTTTTCTCATACCAGATTTAGGAAACAGCTCACACACCAGAAGTCAGTGTCCAGGCATGCATCAGGTGGCCGCATTCAAAAGTCAGAAACTAAGAAAGATGGCCTCTCCTTCCTCACCCACCCAGCTCTCAAAACCCTGCAGGATCACACAGCAGGGGCCAGAGAAAACGTATACATTAAAATAGGGAGGAGGGAGGGCCTGTCTGAAATTATTCAACTATAACTAAAAAAGTCTAATTAATAGACCGTGATGAGACAGACAGCGAGTATTAAGCTCGTAGCACATTCTGTTCAGATACCTTTCTGAAAGCTTGAAATGTAGTGATCTTCAGGGAGAAGAGACACCAAGAAACAAGGAGATGGAAATAGAAATATGGGAAGAGAAATTTAAGTTTGCATGGAAGAGAGAGAAAAACAAAATCAAAGTGAGATGCAATGAGAGAAGCAGGCTATTATCTTTATCAGCTCAGAAGAGACATCCTTGGTATCATGATAGAATATTAAATTACAGACTTCTTGCATGGAGTCTTCAAAGTTTTAAATGAATTCACATCTCTTATTTTCCATCTTATTCTATCCCCACAGATCATGAAGATAAAATCAGACAAGGAAAAAAGATATTATTTGTGTAATAAACAATGTTGAAAACAATGAACAAAGGATAGAATGAACAGCGCATACATTTCTGAATGGAGCATCATGTTTTCGTATGATGATCACAATTATCTTCTCATCTCCTTCTGGAGATATTATAGTTTTTCCATGTTTAAATTTTATATAGTCTTTAGAATCTCAAGTTCATCTATTTGGTTGTTTTTTGCTGTTGTCTCAGAGACTCTACGGAGAAGTCCCATAGTCCTTGGTGTTTGCTCATCATTAAGAATGACAGACTAGAAAGCTTTCTGAACCGGTTGGCGGTTGACTGCTGACTTGGAGCTTTCTGTACATGGAGTGACCAGGGTGGGTCTTTTTTTAAGGGAATTTTCTGTATCAGTACTGAGAACGTGCGCACATGTGCCTGTGTGCGTGTTAGCTGTTCAGTTGTGTCCGACTCTTAGTGACCCGATGGACTGTAGCCCACCAGGTGCCTCTGTCCATGGGATTTCCCAGGCAAGAATACTGGAGTGAGTATAGCCATTTCCCTCTCCAGGGCAATCTTTCTGACCCAGAGATTGAATCCGGCTCTCCTGCATTGCAGGCGGATTCTTTGAGCCACAGGGAAGACCACCGAGAATGTGCGGGATTACTTAATTTACCTGTTTTTGGCAAAGTTATCGATGCCCTCAACTGTATCCCTGTCCAGAAATTCTTTGGTTTATACTATTTTAGATATTAGCCTCTGGTCTTGGGAGAAAAGACAGCTAGGACTTTAACTGCCTTTCAAATACCTTTTACCTGCTCTACTTATTTTAGCTAGGGGCCCATCTCCCTCTTCTCAATAGTCCCCAATTCTAGCAACTGGTGTAGTCTAGCAATTCCTCTGCTTTTTGAAGATTCTGTGCTGAACTCAGCATTCTACATTACTAAGCCAGGCTTCAGCTTTCTTGAATCAGCCAAGTTAGTCATACTAATTCATTTGTTTCCTGGCTTCCAAAATTCCTACAAAAATCTCTACATTTTTGTAGGCTTATAACTTTGGTAAAAAAAACTCTTCTATTGTGAAGTATGATAAACTTACAGAAAAGTACATAAAACAAAGGCAGACTCAATGCTTTTTATTAAAACACAAATGGCCACATAACCAGCCAGGACAATAAACAGAACCTTGCCAGCACCACAGACTTCCCCCGACTTGGGCCCCTCCTAGTAATTAACAGTCTCCCTCTTCCAAAAGAAAATTGTTCTCTTGACTTCTATCGGAATCACTTTCTTGCCCTTCTTTATAGTTTTACCATTTAAGCATGTTTTCAGAAGCACTAGTTTAAATTTTCTTTTTAATGTTATGTAGTTGGAACAATCAAATAATGCATTTTTGTGTCTGGCTTCTCTTGTTCAACATTATGTTTTTAAGATACATCCATGTTTCCCCTGCTCCTATAGTTCACTGTCATTATTGCATACAATTCCTCTATAAGAATATGCCACAATCTATTTATCCTTTTCACTGTCAATGGTCATCTGGGCTGATTTCAACTTTTGGCTAATTCGGCTGCTATGAATATTCTGGTGTATTTCTCTTAGCTGCACATATTTATGCTAAGTACATTCCTAGAGTTAGACTGCTCAGATATAAGGTATGTATATGTTCAACTTTGGATAATGGTTTGGCATTATCTACTAAAGTGGATGTATCCATTTATACTTTAGTATATGAGCATTCCTGTTGCTATACATTCTGGTCAACATTTGGTGTTATTCATGTTTAATTTTAGCCACTTTGGTAGGTATGCAGAATCACCTATTGTGGTTTTAATCTGCATTTTCAAAAGGACTAATGTGGCTGAATAACTTTTCATATTTTTATTGGCCATTTGGATATCCTCTTTTGTGAAGTGCTCATTCAAGTCTCACCTCATTGATCATTGTAGTTTTTATATATTCTGCAAGTGAACTGTTTTTCGGTTGTAGCAAATATCCTCCCCCATTCTGTAGCTTGTCTTTTTTTTTAAACATTCATTTATTTGGCTGCTCCAAAGGTCTTATTTGTGCTTTCGATCTTCAGTGAAGCATGTGGGATCCTTAGTTGTGGCATGTGAACTCCTTAGCTGCAGCATGTGGGATCGAGTTCCCTCCAAGGGACAGAAGCCGGGCCCCCGGGCACTGGGGGTGCAGAGTCCTGGAGCCACTGGACCACTGGGGAAGTCCCTGTAGCTGTCCTTACACACTTAGTCTTTTGATAAACACAAGCTCTAATTTCTAATGCAGTCCAATAATTTCCTATATCGCTAGTGTTTTTTGTGTATTGTTTAAGAAATTTTCCTCTACTTCAAGGTCATGAATGCATTCTATGTAATACATATTAGAAGCTTTATTGTTTTGCCTATCATATTTGAATGTGTTAGTCCATCTGGAATTTATTCTTGGGTTTAGAGTAGGGGTTAGGTTTAATTTTTTTCTCAAATAGATATCCTCAACCATACCAATACCATCGTTTCCCTACTACTTTGCAGAGATGCCTCTAGTGTAAATCAAGTGTCTATCCATGTGGGTCTGCTTCTGGATTCTCTGTTTCACTGCTCCTCTGTCCTTGAGCTAATAATTCCAGTTACTTTCTTCTTTGACCTTAAATATTCCCATATGAATTTCAGAAACTACCCTTAGAAGTTCCATATAAATTTTAGGGTCAAATTGTTAATATTTGACTTTGTATTGAATCTGCAGATCAATTTGGGAGTAACATATCTTTATAACATTGAATCTTCCAATAATCTATGAACATGGTATTTCTATTTATTTAGATGTCCTTTAATTTCTCTAATAATGGTTTAGTTTGTTGCTTAGAGGTATCACACATTATTTGTTAGATTTATTGCTAGGAGTGATATTGTCAATGGCATCTTTTTAAAAATTTCATTTTGTTTGTTGCTGGCAAATAGAAATACAGTGATTTTTGCTTTCTGACTTTGTATCCAGCAGCTCTGCTACATCTGTTTATTGATTCTAATAAATAATCTATAAACTTTAAAATTTCCTCTATATATAATCATATAAATAATGATCTATAAATCTATAAATAACTATCGCTTTGTTCCTTCCTCCTCAATCTTTATACCTTGCCTTTCTTTCTATTGCCTTACTGTACTGGCTACGACTTCTAATAAGATATTTTAAAGAGGTTTTGATAGCTGGCATCCTTGTCTATTCCCAATCACTAAGGGAAGCTTTCAATATTTCACATATGATATTTGCTAAGGTTTTCACAGGTACATTTGTCAGATTAAAGAACTCCTTTCTAAACCTAGTTTAAGAGATCTATTGTAAAATGAAGGATGAATCTTATCCAATGCGGTTTCTACACCTGGTGAGGTAATGATTTTTCTCCATTTTTTCCCTTAATGCAGTGAATTATATTAATTGATTGATTTTTTAAAAAAAACTCTGACCATGCCTGCAGCATGCAGGATCTTAGTTTTCCAACCAGGGATCAAGCTTGTGCCTCCAGATTTGGGAGCATGGAGTCTTAACCACTCAACTGCCAGAGAAGTCCCTGTTGACTGATTTTTAATATATATATTTTTTACTTTTCAATAGTTTTAGATGTATAGAAAAGTTAAGATAGCATAGACAGTTTCCATACACCCTCTCCTAGTTTCCACTATTATTAATATCTTACATTAGTAAGATATCTTCAAACATCTTATTTGAGTAAGTTATATTTTTCTAGAAATCTATTTTATCTAAGTTCTGAATTTTACTGGTATAAACTTATTCTTGTTATTTTCTTAATGTCTGTAGGATTGGAAATGAATGTTGTCTTCTTTTTCAGTTCTGTCATCAGTTATTTTTGTCTTTTTTACCAGAGATTTATCAATTTGACTGAAATGGGTACATTCTGGTTTTACTGCTCCCCTATCCTATATTTTATTTATTTAGTTAGTTTTTGAAGGGTGCCCTGCATAGCTTGTGGGATCTTAGTTTCCCGACCAAGGATTGAACCCAGTCCCTCGGTAGTAAAAGCAGAGCCCTAACCACTAGACCAGCAGGGAATTCCCTATACTGTATTTCGTTTTGTTTCTTATGCTTCTCGTAACTTCTTTATTTCATTCCACCTGCTTTCTTTAGGTTTAATATGCTAGCCCCTTTTTCTCTTTATTTCTTGAGACAGATTTTGATTTTTCACCTTTCTTCTTTTCCAACATATGCATCTGAGGCTATAAGTTTTCCTCTAAGTATGATGTTAGATGCATCTCTCAAGCATTATTGTTTATTTTTGTTCAATTTGGATCATTTTGTATTTAAGCACTGATTTTTACAAAATGTGGTATAAAGGTCAACTAAATTTACAATTTAATTTGTTCATGTAAATTGCCTTCAAAATACACTGTAGCTAAGATGTGTATAAAACTTTACATGCATTTTGGAAGCAATCACACAGAAGCAGTTGCTTTTTCAACAAAATTAGGCAGTTTCACATCCCTTTTGGTCCGTCTCCCACAGAATGTGAGGTGAGAGGCCTATGGACCTTGTTGTACACATTGAACCATTCTAGGTAATGATTCATCTTCTCTGCTTGTAGGTAACTTGAGACACTAAGCCAGATGCCTGATTAAAATTTCTGAAAGAGAACTCCTTGTTGATGGCATCTCTCTCACTTAATTCTGACCATCCAGCTGCTTTCAGGTCAAATATAACTCAGTTCCTCTTGTCTGCTGTCAACAGCAAACATCTGCTGAAGTTCTGGTTCCAACGCCAAACCCACGCCCGTCTGGGGCACTGCCTGCCTCAGGTTTCAATGTGCACTGCTTTTTATTTTCAGTTCAACTTATTTTCAAATTTTAATTGTGATTTATGATTTGACTGCTGGATAATTAAGTATATTTTAAAATTTCCTAAAACACGGTGGTTTCTAGTTATCTTTTTGTATTGACTTATATCTTATCTGCATACAGGCAGAATATAGTCATTGTGATTTTAATGCTTTGACACGTGAAACTTGCTCTTAACCCAGAACATTTTTTGTAAAGGTCAAGTTTTATAAGTGTTCATGTCTGTTTGAAAAGAAGGTATAGCAGGTATGTTAGACGCTTTCTCTTTACATGTCGATTGTTCTGCCACGAAGTTGTGTCCAGCTCTTTGTGACCCCATGAACTACAGCACACCCAGCTTCCCTGTCCTTCACTAGCTCCCACAGTTTGCTCAAGTGCATGTCTGCTGAGTCAGTCTAGTAGGTCAAGTTTATTATTTGCATTCTAATTTTCTACAACATTTTTAGTTTTGTTTGTCTGCTTATTTCTGCCAATTCCTGAAAAATATTTGTTAAATTCTCCCACTATCACTGTGGACATTTCTATTTCTCACTGTACTTTGGTTAATCTTTGCTTTATATATTATGAAGCCATTTTACAAAAATTTTTCATCTTTTTGTTTTAAAGTTTATTTCATGTAATTTTTCAGTATTTATTTTTATTTATTTATTTGGCTGTACTGAGTCTTAGTTGCAGCACATGGGATCAATGATCTTTTTTACAGCATGAGAACTCTTAACTGTAGCATGTGAGATCTAGTTCCCTGGCCAGGGATCAAAGCCAGGCACGCTGTGCTAGAAGCATAGAGTGTTAGCCACTGGACTACTAGGGAAGTCCCTATTTCATGTAATATTAATCTATCTGCAACAGCTTTTCTTTGGTTAGTAGACTATATTCTTCTTTTACTTTCAAATTTTCTGTATCTTTATGTTTTATCTCTTATAAAACATCATACAGTGTTTTCTTTTGTTTAATCTTACCTGACAATCTTATCTATTTACATGTAATGAGGTTGCTGACATATTTATCATCATTTATTTATCCTCTTTGCCCTAGTGTTATAAGTACCTTCCCTCCTTTCTTGCCATCTAGACTATTTTTTTATTATAGTCATGTTCCCCCTATAATTTAAAGATTACACACTTTTTAAAAAAAACTCTCTCTTCTTGAAAATTACTCTGCATATTACACCATGCATCTCTTACTTATCAAAATATAATGTTAACAGGTACTTCCCCCCAGCTTCCCCAGATAATATAAAGTCCTCAAACACTTTAATTCTATCCCACTGCCAACTACTATTGTCATATATTTTAATTGTCTTTTAAATTCAGTAAAACATTATTATGATTGTTTAATAAGGTCTACATTCATTTTATTTACCCATTTACGTATTTTCTACTATTCTCGTTATTTCTTCCTGACTCTCCAAGCTTCCATCTGGTATTTTCCTTCTGTTCGAGTAACATTCTTTAGAATTTCATTTAGTGTGGGTCTCCTGGTATTTCTTTTAGTATAGCGTTTACAGGGAGGAATACCTGAAGAGTGCTTATTTCTTCATTTTTAAAGGCTATTTCTGCTAGGTATAGAATTCTAGGTGTAGCAATTATTATCTTTCAGTGCTTTGAATATGTTAGTCCATGGTTTCCTCCTTCCATTGTTTCCATTAAGAATATACTGTCAGTTTAACTGTTCTCTTTTGAAAGTAATCTTTTTTCCCCCTGGTCTAATTAAGATCTTTTTCTTTGTCTTTCATCTGAAGCACTTTTACTGTGATGTACTTAGATATTATTTTCTTTGTATTCATTCTGCTTTGGTTTGGGGGACTTCTTCAATCCGCGGCTTAACTAATCAGTACTAAAAAACGTTTATCCATTATCTCTTCAAATACTGGTTGTACCCCATCCTCTCTCTCTCCTAAGATTGATTCCAAACACACAGCTGATATCTGTTCACTGTGTCTTCCATGTCTTACACTTTTTCTGAGTATTTTACTCTTTCTCTTTGTGATGTATTCTAGGTTGTTCCTTCTGACCTATATTCTACTTCATTTATTCTCTGTTTAGCTTTATTGAGTCTTCTATTAATTCATCTGTTAAGTTTTTTTATTTTTCATTCTTGGAATTTTCTTTTGGTGCTTTATCAGCTCTGCTACACTGTTTTTTTATAATTCACAGTTCTCTGTCAAAATTTTTAATTCAGTCTTTTATATTCTTGAACATAGTTAGCCTTGTTTAATTTTTTAGCACAGTGATTTTAAAGCTTGGTCTGATAAAGCTAACGTTTGAAGAACTTACGGGACTTTTTATTTCTCACTCCTTCTGCTCATTTTCACTCGTGTTGTTATGTCTTCTCATATATCTACTTATTTTTGGTTGTGAGCCATGTATTATATTTGAAAAACTTCAGTAGTTTAAGGTTCTATATAATGCTACCTTAGTCTGAAAAGGTTTGCTTTTGCCAGATGCTTGGGACTACCTTATTTAAATTTCAGAGATGGAAATGATCGAGGATAGTCCCTTTCAGGGAATTATATTTCTAGTTCATCCTTACTCTTACACAGATACAAGCTTTAGGGGCCCAAAACCAATCAGCAGAAGCTTAACCGCACTCTATCCATTTTTGACAAGTCATGAACTCCCAACTTTCTTAGCTTCTATCAAGAGGGCTGGTCAGTCTCTTAGCCCCCACTTTTGAAATTCATGAATGTGTTTAGGAGAAAATTAGTCCCAAATGTTACCAAATGTCTTACCTCTCTGGGTGTATGCTTTTCCCCAGATCTCTACTTGGTAATTTTTTTTCACTTCCTTGGCTTTCTGAATGCCTCTGAAGCAACTTTTTAAAATATTTTGTCTAGCTTTTCTACTTGTCTTAAGAGTCAGGCTTGGTTTGAACTGTCTGGCATTATTAAAGCAAAAATTCTTAGCTTTTATATCATTTGGATAAAACCAAAATTGTAATTTTAGTGTGGTTTCAGGAAGGAATGGATTTAGAAGTATGTTCAATTCACCAGCTTAACCTAAAACATTATTCTTTATCTCCCTTCAGAAAAAAAATTTTTTAAAGCCTGTATCAGTTTATAGCCACACACTTTGTTAAAGAAAAAGGAAATTAGAAGATTCTATACATTTACTTTTGTACTTAATATCTAGCACACTTTCCGTATCAGCACCAATAGCTCTACTTCATTTTTTCACTTTTTAATGGCTGTACTTCATACTATTCAATCTAACTCAACAAATATTTGCCTACTTTGCTCATTCACCTACTATACTTGGTTTTGAGGTGATAATGGTAAGCAAAAACTAATTTTGTCCTCATCACTCAAGTCCCTGTTGAGTGACTTGTAACAACATATATATATTAACAGTATAAATAAATGCAAAATTATAACTCTATCAAATGCTAAGAAGTTAGCACCATTGATGTGAGAACAGGTCAGGTGTGTTAGGTCTAGTCTGGGAGATCAGAAATACCTTCCATGATGAAGTGGCAGTAAGTTGAATAGGAACTAACTAGAAGAGAAGTGGGAAGGAAAGGAGGCTTACAGCAAGGAAATAATCTAACTCTATGTTGACAATCTACCATATGAATATATCATAATTGACTTACCCTGCTCTCCTCTGAGGGATATTGTGATATTTGAATCTTTTGCTACTATATATGATACTTTGATAAATATTCCCATATATAATTTTTGGTATAATTTAGGAATCTTATCCTTACAATACATATAATATAGCATTATAAGGATACATATAATAGCGTTAATACATACAAGAGAGTTCACAATAATTTCCACTTAGATTAAAATATAAAATTTACTAGATCTATTTCCTACATATTTCATTCTTTCCTAACTTGAATTCTTTGTTTTAATTTTCACTTGGCTGCACTATTTTCACAAGAACTGGTTCCCTGCAGTGATCTCCTATCCCATTCATAAAGGTAAACATAGTTATGCTCCATCTGCTCTGCACCTTCAATGTGGAATTTGAAGCCTAAGTATGTGCAGGACTTTCGTCTATATTCTCAAAGTAAGCTGGGCTTTCTTCACAACACAGATACTTCATCCTAACAGCTGAGTGAATCACCTTAGTATAAGCTTGGAGAGAATGAGGCAGTCAAGAGGTTTATGCTAAGGTGCCACCATCTTTTCAGAATCTCCTGCGTTCTCAGATGAGTTAGGATCTATGTTTAAAATCAAACCTCTCACAAAATACTAGGAAAAAAAAATACTTGGCTACATAAACAAAATGTAACTATATAAAAATCTCTCAGGCCAATAAGAAGAAAAACAAACAAGCATGTAACAGTACAAAAGGGGAAAATGCATGAATTGACAGCTCACAAAAAAGAAATAAAGGAGGTCAACAAGCACAAGAAAAAAATGCTCATTAGTCATCATAAAAATAGAATTTTAAATTAAAAAACACACCAGACTATAAAAATTAAAATAAGTAGTATTTAAGAGAGCACTGTGACCTACATGTTGCACATGACAAATGTGAACTGTTACAGCCTTTCCAGGTGATCTGTGTCTAAATTAAAATTGTAAGTACTGATTGACACAGATTTTCAATTTCTAGAAATCTATCCTATGGAAATAATCAAGAAAGTATTATTTTTCATTTCCTAATAGTGCTTTCCATTCTTTCATACCACATGTCAACATCTGGCTTTATTGTTTGTTTTTCTCACCACTAGAATACAAGCTTATTGAGAGCAAGGACCTATATAGTTCTTGGCACATATAAGGCATAAAATAAACGTTGATTGTTGGACAGAATATGCAAGGATTTATCTATAAAAATTTTCAAAACTGTGGAGTGGTAAAAGAAAAAAGTTGGAAAAAATCCAAAATCCATCAGCAGAGGATTGGTTAAAACAAACAGTAACCAACATGGACAACTATGTAGCCATTGAAAATTAGTCTACAAAAATACCAGTAAATGTATGTGATGCTATCACATGACTTCATTTTTGTTAAAAAGAAAAAAAGAGGAGAAAAAGATGCTAATAACAGTATTTATATCACGATGTTAACAGTGGGTATCTATGAGATGGTAGGATTACTGGTAACTTTTTCCCCTTATTCGTGGTTTCCTGTATTTTTCAAATTTTATTTTTCTACAACAAACACAATTATTTTTTACTAAGGCAAAGAAAATTCTCCAAAACAAACTAAAACGCAAACCAAAAGTTCTTTGTTTCTAGTTCAGAGAAGGAAAAGGCAAGTTTACCTTCAAGTTCATCATCAGAAATCAATTCATCATCAGAGCATATGTTGAGAATGTTAACCAGCATCTCTGTGACTAAATGACAAGACAAAATAGTCCAAAATTTGTGTAATTAATAAGGCACTTTCTCTAAAAGGATGTGGATATATAAACAAACATATATATATTAAATAAACACAGATAAAAATGATTGATTGTTTTGCTATTCAGAGTAGCTTAAGGAGCAGCATTAATGTAGACCTTCAAGTTTATACAGACTTGGGGGAAGATTACTTGTTCCAGTTAAAGCACAGAGTCTTTGAAGATTCTAATGCTTAACAACTTGATTTCATTTTAGACTGCTGCCAGTTTAGACTTTTCTACACTGACACACCCAGAAGATTCCCTCCCATTTCACAAAGACAGTAAGCCACCAGGCCGACGTACAACAGACTCACAGATTTGCACTGCTCATTTGCTGGTGCTCAGTCACTCTTGTCCGACTCTTTATGACCCCATGGACTGTAGCCCTCCAGATGGCTCTGTCCATGGAATTTTCCAGGCAGGAATACTGGAGCGGGTTGCCATTTCCTTCTCCAGGGATCTTCCAGACCCAGGGATCGAACCTGCATCTCCTGCATTGGCAGGAGGATTCTTAACCACTGTGCCACCTGGGAAGCTTATTTGTATAGACGCATAAATAGAATTCTAAGGATAAATCTTCCCATTTAAGTCTCTTTATCACAGAAGGAAAGGTTATTTTTACTGTTACTTGTTATTCTAACATCTTGATCATACAAGGACAGCTATTTTAAATTGATGCTTAGAAAAAGAAAATCACAATCAACTAGAATTATAATTTAAAATCCAATTAAGCGCCACTTAAAACTCTGTAGAGAACAATGAAAACGGAAAACACTTCTGATAACTTTAAGAAAAACTCTTCTGAACCATCAGGGAATGCATGCAAGTAGCAGGGTGTCACTAGTTAGGATAACTGATGGTCCCTGTCTTAGTTCTCTTACCTTTTTCCCCAACAAATGGCAAAGACCACGTGAAAACATCCATGAAGTTTGGAAGCCAGTAAGGGTGTGGAGAACAGTTAAACTGCCTGATATTCATGACGTTGTTTTCATATTTTAACACAGCAGCTAAAAAGGAAAAAGAAGAAAAATATCTGGCACGGAGGAACAGGACATGGTAAATGGTATACTGTATACAGCTGTGTACCTACTACCCAGATTTCAGGAACTGACTTTCCATTTATAAATTTAGGACACATGGAAAATCTTACAGCATGTTGTACAGTTTATTCTTTTAAGAATTATCCCAAAGAACAAAGTTACCTGAAGAGCTCATATAATAAAAGTACAAAAGAAACTTAAGCTCTGAGACTTCAAAGGTCTTGCATGGTAACTATCTATAGAAATCTCAGATTCCACATGAGAAAAATTTCATCATGATTTCCATTTATAGGCCAAATGGTTACAATTACAACTTTCCTTTGATGGCAAACATTTCTCATTAAATGAACACAGCCTGTTTTCCTAGTCATTAGCCAGGGCCAAAGATTTTATAAACTCTCTAGGAGTTTATAACATAGCAGTTATTAATTCATAGTGGGGAATGCAAATAGATGGTAAACTTGGAGCAGTTTAACAAGGTTCCAAGTAGATTAAATCACTTCTGCACACAATATGTGAATAAAAATTGTCCATCTCTCCTATACACAGTCAGTATACTGCTCACACTTTAAATGTTTAATATTAACCGGTTCATATACATATATTGCACACACACATACTTTGGTACCAAATTGATTCTCTTTATACTTAAAATTTTTTAAAAATCCATTCCCTTAGTTTGCATCACCAGCAATGCAATGTGGTTTGCATTATTCTGCATTATTCTATTAAATTATTCTTACTGTGATCATAAATAGAATAGGGTACAACAGTTCTCTAGAAATGACAGGTATAGGTCATCTCCTGATCCCTGTCTCTTTGCTTATTATAGATACCCTAGTATTCTCAAATTTTTAAGTCACTGAATATTTAAAATGTTTACCATATATTATTAAATAAATATATGAAAACAGGATTTTCAGCTTTTAAGAAGCTTCTAATACTGGTTACAATGTACATGTCCCATTATTTTCATGTATATGTATTTTATTTAAGTTAGACGAATATATAAATATTCAACAATTCCCTCAATCTACACAAGAAAAAGAGATGGACGGTGGACATAAAAATAGAAACAGAGATCTTTAAAAATCATGACTTAAAGGTCTTTCACGTAACCAGTAGAACTACTGATAAAAAATGTCTGTTCGTACCAGTAAGTCTAAAGAATATGCAAGAAAGAAAAGCGATAGGAAAAGAAGAAGGAAAGGGGGACAGAGTCATCTTTTTCAAGAGGAATAATGAAGCATCACCAGAGATTATTTTAGATGCCACATTTTCTTCCTTCCCCATCCCCCCTAAAAGGTTAAGAAATGACCAAGGAAAACAAGATTGTCGCAAGGTAAAGGATGTTACCAATTAAGTCAAGGCCAACAAAAAACTCAGAATCAACTGTGACTCTAAAATAGTTTACTAATGGAATGATCAAAACAAGACCAGATTAGAATGAGGCAAAGAACAAGCTGGCAGTTAGTTAAGCTAGTAAAGTGATTGCTGATTTAGATGACATGTTTTAGCTTAGCACACTGATAAATCCACCGGCCAATCAATAGACACTTTAATAGTAAGGTTAATAAAGGGAGTAAGAAGGGAACGTCTTCATCACAGATATGAGGGTGAGGGACAGACTGTCCTTGAGGAAGTCTGACGACATGAGTGGCACATACCATTCATAAGGGAGGAAACAAAAACAAAACTAAGTTTCTACTAGGAAAAGGGAAATAAGAAAGAACGGACTTAGGGAGAAGCAGAGTACTGAAGGATACCCAAGACTCGGAAAAGAATGATGAGAAGGAAAGCAAAAATCTAAGACTGGAAGAGAATTTAAGTCAAAGAAATGCCTTTTAAAAATGGACAGCAAGTCACTAAGGACATCCAGAGATAACTGATCCAAATCAGATTGAAATGAGACATGCCATTTCATAGTTGACTTTGAAATAGAGGAAATAAGTATACCATGGACCTCTTTTACACTTCTCTCCCCGACTGCATATACAAGATATGACTATAAAGTAATGAGACTTAAGAAACCATCAACAACAAACACACCAGACCTTATATATCAGATGAGTGTGGTCCTCTGATGTAATCACACCAGGCACAGTAACGGTAGGATGTTACAGCAGTGTAGCAATTTATAGTCTGACCAATGCTTTTAATATTCATTTTGATTACTCCAACTTATCTTCAACAAGTCTACGTGACAGTCATTTAACATCAACTGAGGCTCAGAGAAGTTCAGTATCTTGTTGATTGTGAATTTAAAAGTGAAGCAGGACTAGATTAGGATTTTTGCCTCCTAGCTCTCAAGTGTTCTTATCAATGTACCCTGCTGCCTTGCCGTGTGTTTAATCCAAAGATGCTGCCATTACTCAAAATGTTTTTGGAACTCTTCTTTTGGAATTACCTCCAGAGGCATTTTATAAGCAACACAAGGAAAACCAGTCTCATTACCTTATAATCATACCTTGTTCCTGACCCCAAATGGTATCGTCTAGCTTGATCACTCACCTTAGTCCTCAGTCTTGACTCCGAATGACTTTTGGCTGTTCCAAAAATCAAATCCACCCTCAAAGGACGAAGATTTCCCATCATTGAGGATAATCAAAAGAATGTGTCGCAGACTCTGAAGGCAATGCCAAAAGAGGAGTTCCAAAAATGTTTTGAACAATGGCAGCATTGTTGGAATAAGGGTATAAGCTCCCAAGGTAACTACTCTGAAGGGACCATACTCACTTGGATATATTTGTTCTGGCATGTTTGTTTAAAAGTTCTATTATTTTATAGTCATACTTTATCAACAACAAAATAGTTACAGAGGCATGTTACAGAAGAGGCTTTTAGGTAGAAGATCGTCCTGATACAAACTGATCAACTAGGGATCATAAAAGTTAAATTTTTTTAAAAAATGACTAAAACTACAAGAAAGTCTTAAAAGTAGAATTTCTGGATCAAAAGGCAAGTGTATATGCAAATCTCTTTTTTTTATGTGGGAAACTAAGGTTAAGAAAGCTATGTGACTTCCTAAAGTAACACTATTAGTTTTGAGCAGGGCTTGGACTAAACGAAGATTTTTCTGACTTTTGGTACAGTATTCATTCTAATTGTATCATTTTTCAAGAGAAAAACAGCTTAATAATAGACATTAAAACACTAAATAGTGACATTTTATTGAGGGACTGTTATAAATAAATTAGATTCACCAAAACCAATAATTTATGCTGTTTTAACTTCAACCTGAAGTAATTTATTTCTTCTTATTTTGATTCGATGGTGCAAGTCAAACCTACTGTAATCATTACTCATAATCACAGAGTCCCCAAATCCTTAGGAGATGAAAACTAAACAGAAGCCTAAATTCTAAGTTTCTTGGCCTTTGTTTCAATTAAGACTTCTTTTTTTTCTTATTTAAAATTTATAAATATATTCCAAAAATTACCTATGCACGTAACATAGGATTAAACTAGAGCTCACATTTACTCACAAATTCAAACTCAAGTATCGCTGGTCCCCTTTACCTTTGTTGTTATAGACATCGAGGTAATTGGGTGCAGAGAAAATCGTAATGAGCGATGGAAAGCCCGTCGTTTGGCTCTTCCTATACATTCGGTACCTGGAAGAGAGATGGCAGCCCGTCTGTCTTCATATTAAAAGAAGGAACTCTGCGGTGCTGCTGGGTTCAGAGTTTTGTTTTGCTCATTACTGCCGTTGTTGTTGGCTGTGCCATACAGTCAGCAGGATCTTACTTCCCCAACCAGGGGTCGAACCCACAACTCCTGCAGTGGAAGCATGGAGTCTTAGCCACTGAACTGCCAGGGAAGTCCTGGTCCAGTTTTGCTATAACTTACCCGGCATCTTGGGCTTCATGGGCTCTGATTATTGAGAGCAAATTATTGTTCTGCAGAAATTCACAAACTGCAGGGTAACTGTAAAAGAAAATTAGAAAACAGATTCAGAATGAAGACACTTGTCTTTTAATAGGAGGCAGGGGAAAAATCAAGATGAAATGAGTTGAGTATGTTTTAAATTTATAGGTTTGCATTACCACCGAACTTTTATTAACAGCTTAGGAATCATCACTCTTGTTCTCCCGTGTCACTCATACACCTCACTCCAGACCAAGGACACCCTGGACAGAAGGGAGCTCCCCTACCTTCTAATTGTTTTCTTTAACCCATAAGACTCATAACAATCATAATACAACGCCAAAACTTTTCTTGGTATCTTGATATTAAAAAAGTATTAATACCACAGCAGTGTGCTTGTGCATGCGCATGTGTGTGTATAGTAGATACCAAGAACTGAATAGGGGCTTTCTGAATGGCAAATACCCAATAGGAAGAACTAGAGGATACAAAATTATCCCAGAATTATCCAAGGGTTACTTATTTAATTTAGGTTTAATCTTTGTTTCTTATTATGTTCAATAAGTTTTAAAACAGGTTGCACATTCATTCACGTGGTATAAAATGGAAAGATACAAAAAGTTCTACAGTGAAATGTCTCCCTCCAGCCTACCTCTATCTTCCAGTTACCTTGGAATCATCCAATGTCCGTGATTTCTTTGAGAGCCCTTCAGAGATACTTTACTCAATTTCATGCAATTATACACACACACATGCATAGCCCACTTTAAGAAATGTTATCAGATGGTACACATAGCTTTTTTTTTTTCACTTTATACTAGTGATTATTCCAATCAGCATATAAAGGATTTGTTTTCTTTTTTTCATTTCTTTAAAAAACAGACTCATTGCATTGTCTGGTATATTCCTTTGTCGGGATGTACAACCATTTATTTAACTAGTCTTCTATTGAATGTTTAGGTTGTTTAAAATCCTTCAGCATAAACAATGCAGGAAGGAAAACCTTGTACATGCATTTTACACATTTTCGAGTACAGTGGATCCCCATCACTTGCAGCAGCTGTGTTCCACATAGAGTTGCTGCAGAACGGAATGACAGAACACTGAACCACTGCTCCGAGGGGAGATACACGGCCAGGGTCCAGTGGGCCTCTGGTCACAACGTTTCATAAACCCATCAACACACAGCCTTGTTCTATATGTGTTTCTGTGCAAAGACCCTGACTGAAGATAACAGTGTTGATTCATGAACATGGGACTCACGGCCAACAGGGCCATACTTATTCCTGAATGAAACTTATCTAACACACCACAGCCTCCTGGCACTTAAGAACACTAGATAGCTCTTCAGCACTATGCTTGGGGTGATTTTAAACAGCAAAACACCAACAAAAACGTGGGAAATGTTTCACTAAATAGAGCACAGAAAAAATACTTGCTTACAGGGTGAGAGCTGAAATAAGAAGGCAGAGCAACTGTGCCTTCAACCTCAGCGGGAACGTGCAACGGGTGACCCACATTTTCCATTGCTCTGTACACACGAATGTCTGTGAGTGACCGGGACTGCTGTGAGTATGACTCTGGGGTTACAAATAAAAACAAGCAGGCAGATTTGCAAAGCAGAATTCGTGAATAATGAGGATCCAAGATCATGAATGATAATAGCCACAGGATTACACTTTAGAAGTAGAAATTCTGGAAAAAAGGCCAAGGCCATTTATAATTGAGAAATATTGTCAAGCTGACTGTCACAGAAACTGTACCAATTTATATTCTCCTAAAGATAAAAGACTTTATGCTCTTTATTTTAAGCAATGTAAAGAGAAGTAAAATTTAAATGATTCCATCGTATTAGTCACTGCTAAAGTTGGCAGAATAGAATGAAAAAGTTACTTAGAAGAATGTTAAAACTATGGGAAAACTGAGGTTTCTTTTTGTGTGTGGATTTCCTTTAATGAATGCATTATCTTAAGCAACTATCAGAGATTTTTAGGGTACTAAATACAGATATGATTTATTGGAATAAAATATTGGAATTTTTTAAAAAGTAGGCTTCAAACTTCCCTGAACCTCCCTAGTTTGGAGTGGCAAAGCACAATAAAAGCTCACATAGGAGATTTAAGACAACAATCAACTTCCAGGAAATGTCCTGGGCTTAGTTCACAATGTCCTGTTCTTTTTATATCTTTGCCAATACCAGCAGTTCCAAAAGCTAGAGAGCTTTTAAAAAAATAACAGGATTCCCTTGTCTCAGGCTTACTGAACCAGAATCTCTGACAGAAGAACCAAGAAATCTTTTATTTTTCAAGAAGTCAATAGTGGATGTTTGGGAACAAATAATCTAGATCATGTAGAGTCAGACAACAACACTTAAACACTACAAGATGTTGTGTTCAATTGTGTTTGGTATATTACACTTATTAGGGCATAACACCTAATAAAGTATAAAAAACAAGCAAAGGAAGAAAAGCGTTTTCTTCCTTTTATTAATCAAAAAATTAAGTAGAAGTCCCTGAATGACACAGATTCAAGATACCAAATATGCAGTTAAAAATATTTTGATAAAGTATATTACAACTTCCTCTTCTCATTTTCTGAGGATTCAGTTTAGTTCAGTTGCTCAGTCTTGTGCAACCCTTTGTGACCCCATGGACTGCAGCATGCCAAGCTTCCCTGTCCATCACCAACCCCCAGAGCCTGCTCAAACTCTTGTTCATCAAGTCGGTGATGACATTCAACCATCTCATCCTCCGTTGTCCCCTTCTCCTCCTGCCTTCAATCTTTCCCAGCATCAGGGGTTTTTCCAATGAGTCAGTTCTTCGAATTAGGTGGCCAAAGTATTGGAGCTTCAGCTTCAGTATCAGTCCTTCCAATGAATATTCGGGACTGATTTCCTTTAGAAATGACTGGTTTGATCTCCTTGCAGTCCAAGGGACTCTCAAGAGTCTTCTCCCAACACCATAGTTCAAAAGCATCAATTCTTCGGTGCTCAGCTTTCTTTATAGTCCAAATCTCACATCCATACATGACTACTCGAAAAATCATAGCTTTGACTACATGGACCTTTGTTGGCAAAGTAATGTCTCTGCTTTTTAATATGTTGTCTAGGTTGGTCATAGCTTTTCTTCCAAAGAGCAAGTGTCTTTTAATTTCATGGCTGCAGTCACCATCAGCAGTGATTTTGGAGCCCAAGAAAATAAAGTCTCTCACTGTTTCCATTATTTCCCCATCTAATCTTAACTGAGGATTAGCTTACCTGTAAAAATAAGAACACCCTCGGACAGTGTTGTGGGTGTAGTGTTCCAAGGTCTTTTCACTGCCATAATCCTCCGAGGGATCAGACCAAAGCAGGTCACATACTGGCCCAAAGGCTGGAGGTTCTTTAAACCTGTCTAACTAGAAGACACGCAAAAGCCAAAAGAAGAGAAATCATGAAAGCAAAAGAGCTTTTGGAAACCGCATGTGCACGTTCAGACGCTTCTGTCATGACCGGCTCTTTATGACCCCATGGACTGTAACCCGCCAGGTTCCTCTGTCCATGGCATTTCCCAGCAAGAATACTGGAGTGGGTTGCCATGCCCTCCATCTGGGGATCTTCCCGACCAGGGACTGAACCCTCGTCTCTTTAGTTTCCTGCACTGCAGACGCATTCTTTACTGCTTAGTCACCAGGGAAGCCCTGGTAGAGGTCAAAAAAAGACCCTTCCAACCATAAGACTGTATTAGGAGAGTGGGCAGTAACCCCTAAAGAATTTTCCTTTAGGATGAAAATGAACATTTAAAAATTTAGATGCACTGTTTTTACTAGGTTTTGGTAATAAATTTTAATTAATATCTATATCCCTATGGTAGAAAAGGATCTCCTTACATCCTCATCTTAAAAGTGGTGCTCATTTAATTAGAATGTGAAGTCCATCACTATAGAAACATACTATTTATGAGAAAGACTCTGTAAAGTTTATTTCAATTGCCTAGGTAAGTCCAGGTTACCATGAGAGCAGCAAGGGTTTTTCAATGGCTCTGTTCATTGTTTATCTCATTCCAATGGAGATTTATTTTAAAGAATGCTAGTTCTGAGGGGTTTTTTTTGCAAAAGGTTTCATCCTTTCCATTCTGTGCAGTGGAGGCATTTCAAAGTTATTAAATGAACTGATTACTAGTCATTGGTCACTGGTGCTTTAGTTAAAAAGTGAAAACAGAGAAACAAAAGAAACCACACCCACCAAGTAACTAGGAGAGCTGAATGCCAAGAAAAGGACTCCTACTGAATGAAAGGGGAGCTTTTTATTAATACAATTGATTTAGAATTGTAAAATTTGAGACTCACAATGTAAAACAGTGAAAGTGTCACTATGTAAAACAGTGAAAGTGAAAGTCGCTCAGGGTGTCCAACTCTTTGTGACCCCATGGACTATATATAGTTCATGGAATTCTCCAGGCCAGAATACTAGAGTGGGTAGGCTTTCCCTTTTCCAGGGATCTTCCCAACCCAGGGACTGAATACCAGATCTCCCACATTGCAGGCAGATTCTTTACCAGCTGAGCTATCAAGAAAGCCCAAGAATATTGGAGTGGGTACCCTATCCCTTCTCCAGCAGATCTTCCTGACCAAGGAATTGCACTGGGGTTGCCTGCATTGCAGGCGGATTCTTTACCAGCTGTTTATTTAATAACAAGGCAGCAGAAAAGGCTGTGCATTATTACTACCCTCTTACCCTGAAAATAGTAACTTCAAGTCAGAGAAAATAGTTCTCCAAACAGAAAATTTTTTAGTTTCCGTACCTGTGTAAGAGAGGTAAGAGAATACCTCGCTTCATGATTCAGTCTTGGAAGTTTGTGTGACTCTAAAAATTCGTTTATTTTAGGTTGCCCTATTTGTTGGTATATAGCTATTCATAATATTCTGTCGTGGGGCTTCCCTGCGGTTCAGCAATAAAGAATCTTCCTGCCGATGCAGGAGATGCAGGTTTGCTCCCTGGGTCGGGAAGATTCCCTGGTGGAGAAAATGGCAACACACTCCAGTATTCTTGACTGGCAAATCCCCTGGACAGAGGAGCCTAGCGGGCTACAGTCCACAGGGTTGCAGAGAGTCAGACATGACTTAGCCACTAAACAACAAGAGAATACAAAGGCAGAGGAGAGAAGACGATGATGCAGAACAATATAATTGAAAAAAGACTGACCGCCTTTTTTCAATCGTGAAGATACATAATCCCTGAAAATCATGATTACCAACGAAGGCAAGTATAGCAATTAAACTCTATCATCTAAAAAGTCAAAGTCAATGAATTTCACAGCTGAAGAGTCCTCAGCCCACCCATTTCAACTTCCTCATTTTACAGAGAAGAAAATCTAAGAGGTTAAGTGATTTGCTATGGGTTACACAATTAATGGGGGCTTCCCTGGAGGCTCAGATGGTAAAGAATCTGCCTGAGATGTAGGTAAACCAGGTTCAATCCATGGGTCAGGAAGATCCCCTGGAGTAGGGAATGGCAACCCACTCCAGTATTCTTGCCTGGAGAATTCCATGAACAGAGAAACCTGTTGAGCTACAGTCCATTGGGTCACAGTCAGACACAACTGGATGACGAACACTTTCACTTCCTATCACATAATTAATGGCAGAACAGGGATTAGAACCCTGGTTTTCTTCCTTCCTTCAGTTTGGTCACTCAGTCATGTCTGACTCTTTGTGACCGCATGGACTGCAAACGCACGTCCTTCGAGTTCGTGATGCTATCCAACCATCTTATCTTCTGTCATCCCTTCTTTCCTTATTGCAATATAATTTAAAGTTTCAGGACTATACTCAAAATATGTTATGTTTCTAGTTTGTAAAAGCCAGGTTTTGTTAAAAATTAGACATTTACTGGAAGATATACAGGAAAGATGTTAATAGATGCTATTGCCCAATAAAAAATCACTGGTGATTTGTTTTTCTTACTTTTAGTTATCCATATTTAAATTTTTCAGCAATAAAGACATATTAGTTAACTGCAATAAAAAACAAAATTAAAAGCATATTTACTCCATGAGACTAATGAATGCTTACTTACTTTCCGAATGTCATCTAAACAAGTAATTTCAGGTGACATTCCTCCATGTACACACAGAAACTGCTGGTTTAAGAGGGCAGCAAGAGGAAGACAGTCAAATGTTTCCATACATGCATCGTACACCTGTTCAGAATATTTGATTCGACCTATTAAAGGGAAAACAAAGGAGGAGAAACAGAATTTATCATTCCTGACAAAGGATACAGGCCAAATGATTATAAAGCTACTCCAAAGCCATTTAATGCAGGCAAATTCAGAAACAATCATCTTTGTAAAGATATTTCTGGAAAGTTGTGGATAAAGGGTAGACAAAATCTCCAACTTTTTCTAAAGACAAACGTGACCCTGGAATAAGTTGCTAGTTCTGCTGCCCTGGAAACCTGATAAAGTGAATACAATCACCTGTGTCATTAGGCAATGATGTTTATGGTAAAAAACTACCTCATCACCTCAGTGCTCAGTTGCTAAGTCATGTCTGACTCTTTCTGACCCCGTGGTCTATACCTGCCAGGCTCTTCTGTTTCCTTGCACCTGAGCTGTGACTAGGAGCAGACTGGGGGAAGGGAAGGCAAAAGGCAAGAAACCTCTGGACTGAGGCATGGACTCTGCACTCCCAAGAGGACTCCTCCGTGAAAACGGATACCTGGCGCTGCCTCCTGGGTTGCGCTCTTTAGGATAGATGACAAGCACCCATGGCCCATGGTCGCTCGTGAGTCTGAGTATTTTATTGGTTCTAAAAAGCCTTCCTGGTGGTATTGAAAATATATAAATAGAAACTGAAATTTTAGGAGTCATCAATAAAATGTCAGTAATATTTTTGCTCAGGATTTTTAAGGTCTTTAAGCAAATTATGTCCTATGCTCTTTTAGGTAAAAACGTTCATCTTAGTGAACTGTATTTTAATGTGGTGGTTGTTTTTGAGGCTACAGAACAGCAACCAAAATACTCCAGTGGGCTGAGTTATCTAGTCATGATATATAATAGTTGAGGTCATGAGAGGTCATGAAAGAACAGGTAATAGTTGAGAAGTTGGAAGAGGGCTTCCCTGGTGGCTCAGATGGTAAAGAATCCTCCTCCAATGCAGAAGACGCAGGTTCAGTCCCTGGGTCGGGAAGATCCCCTGGAGAAGGAAATAGTAATCCACTCTAGTATTCTTGCCTGGAGAATTCCCTGGACAGAGGAGCCTGGTGGGCTATAGTCCATGGGCTTGCAAAGAGTTGGACACGACTGAGCAACTAAACAATAACAAGCTGGAAGATGGCTTTAGTTTAAAGAGAGAGGGAACATCTTCTTGTTCTTTGGCCTTGGGTTCAAAAACCCAGTATTCTAGGAGGTGCACATTGGTAGACACGGCCAGAAGTTGTACAGGCAGGCAGCCCTACAGAACTGTGAGCTCCTCCACCTCTTCCATGATTTCATGAAGATGACGGAAAGCCTACAAGGGCCCAGACGGCGATGCTACAGCGAGTGAGTCAGACTGTCCAGTTTAATGATTTCTGGGTTTACTGCCTTCCTCTCATCTCCATGCTTTTAAAAGTGTCAGAGTTCAAGTATCAGAGCCTGGTCCTGGCAAGGCTTTGGGGAATAAAATGAAGGGTGATGGGTCCGGATGTGGGTCAGAGTGCAATTCCTGGGTAGCAGGAATGACTGGGCAGAGATTCCTGAAGGGAAGGTGTAAACCAGTGGACCACTCTTCCTCCCCGAGGGTGGGCACTGTCCCTTTACTGCCAATACTGATTAGGATTTGAGGACATTAAGGGAGTCTGTGGGTTCCTTTAGAAACTTTTAAAGAATTCTGTATTACCACAAAGGCAATTAAAATCTATTTCACAATATATGCTGACTCTATTACAACATCCAAGTTAAGAAGAGCCATGTCTTCTACATCTTTGTATCTGCTTGCAATTACATCCTTCTATTCTCCTTTGCATCTGAATACTTCACCTTTGGCTATTTCAAAAGTAGACCTAGTAATAGCCATAAAAAGTTCTGAAGGGAAAAAAGGCAAGGGAAAAAAAAGCCTTTCATTTGTGCCCAGTGATTTACTTTTTCTCTTGTAAATCCATGGAGCCAGAGTTCCCCTTGTTGCCAACATCAATAAGCAAGTCCTTTGTAAGAGTCCTAAGGGTGCATATAGGCAGGATTTTAATTACATATTAGTTCATGCTCCAAACACCATTTTACACCAATAAACTGCCTTTCAACCCTAAGAATGACTCAAAACAATTCCTTAGCCTATTTCCAGAAGAATGCCAAGTCTGAAGAAAGAAATACAGTGTCTTAACCCATTTTGTAAATTGGAAGAGGAAGTCACGAATCAAACTAAGCTCACAGCCGAAATATGAGTTACAGAATGTTCTCGTTTTTATGTTCTCAAAGTTCTGAGTAGATACATAAACACCAATTCTTCTTTTCTGAGGGGTTAGACTGCAGATGATTTAGTTTAACTGCATTTTCTATGATGGATATATAATTTTTCTATAGTAATATTTATTATTATATTATCTTTATTATTAAAATTTGTTGAAGGTTCACAATGTCCCTGTGCCACCTTAAACACAGTGGAGTGGAGTCTGGAACCTGACTGCCTGGACCTGAACCTCAGCCCCACCACTTACTAGCGATAGTACTTTGGACAAATTCCTTAACTCTGTCTTCATGTTCTCATCTATAATATGGGCCCAACAATAATGCCCACCTACATTACAAGGTTGCTATGAGGATCAAGTGAATTCACATATGTAAAATGCTTTGAAAAATGTGTGGCACAAAGTCGGTACTATACAAGTTTGGGTTTTTTTTTTTTAATATTTACTTACTTATTTGGCCACACCAGGTCTTAGTTACAGCATGCAGGATCTTTAGCTATGGCATGCAGGATCTAGTTCCCTGACTGAACCCAGGCCCCTGTTCATTGGGAGCACAGAGTCTCAGACCCTGAACCACCAGGGAAGTCCCAGTAAGTGTTAACCAATAAAATTACCTTATCTTATCCTCAGAGAAACTCTATCAAGTAGGTACTATCACTGACTTCATTAAAAAGTTCAGGAAACTGGGCTCACTTGTCCAAAGCTGCAACTAGTAAGTAATGGAACTAGAACTTGAACCTGTTCATGCTCTTAACATGATGCCATACTCCTCCTCCCAGTCTTTATTTTTTAAGTTAAATATTTAGTAGGAGAATCTAAAGAGCCAAATATATAGTTACTGAAGGTTAAACGAGCTGACTTGAGTGTTTTATTTTCATGATAAATTGTAAGGAACATCCCATAATGAAGTAAACGTGCACCTCGGTCACAGGATCACACTGATAACAAGTTCTAACCAGTATCAATAATAGAACATGAACAAAACAAAATTCTCACCAATATTCTTTCAAAGTAATTTTGAGAGTCAACACTATTTGCAAAAAACCATGAATTGCTCTAAACAGTGGTTATATATATTTAATTTTTATTTGCTTTCGTTTTTTTTTTTTTTAAAGGTAATAGGTTAAAAAAAAAGTTTCAAAATTAGTGTCTCTTGCCCCTCCTTTAGGCAACTAGTTTTCTGGGTGTCTTTGTAAGATATTTGATGCACATACATGCAAATATGTGTATTTCCCTTTCACAACAGCCTTTTGTTTTTTACATAAATGTAGCATATCTACTTCGGAGAAGGCAATGGCAACCCACTCCAGTACTCTTGCCTGGAAAATCCCATGGACGGAGGAGCCTGGTGGGCTGCAGTCCATGGGGTCGCTGAGAGTCGGACACGGCTGAGCAACTTCCCTTTCACTTTTCACTTTCATGCATTGGAGAAGGAAATGGCAACCCACTCCAGTGTCCTTGCCTGGAGAATCCCAAGGACGGCGGAGCCTGGAGGGCTGCCGTCTATGGGGTCGCACAGAGTCGGACACGACTGAAGCGACTTAGCAGCAGCAGCAGCATATCTACACTGTTTTCACTTGCTTTTTGGACCTTTTTTTCCTGGTTGTAATGTGTGGCATGTTGTATCTTAGTTCTCTGACCAGGGATGGAACTCGGCCTCTTGGCAGTGAAAGCATGGAGTCCTAACCACTGGACCATCAGGGAATTCCTGCTTTGGGGGCTTAAAAACATATTCTGGAGATCACGCCACATCATTACATGAAGAGCTTTGTAATTTTTAAATACCTACATAATATTTCACTTTATGGATATAAAACAATCTAAGGACACCAATCTCTTGCTACTGTAAATAATGCTTATATAAGTAATGAACAATGGCAAACAATATTTGTTTACTAAAAAAAAATCAACTTGTCATAACAATACTATTTTCATTAGCAAAATTATAGGAGTTTCTGGAACATCCTGAAATTTTAGTAATGTTTAACTACACATCAAAAAAGGGCCCCTGGAAAAAAGAAATTAACTTACTTTAGAAATTTGAACCCAGAGCTATGAGATGGAATCATAAAACCACTAGGTTACTTGCTTTCTAAATATTATAGCAATAAAGAAATGTTTTTGCAAAGATAAATAATATGTCAAAAATTAACTGTTATACTTTGCTAATCAAACTATCTCTGAAAAACTTATCTCTGGATTTGAAAGAAACTTTAAAAATATCTGCAATATAAAGTACTTTAAAACTTGATATAATAAAAGCCTCCACCTGCCCCTTTTGGAAATATTAACAAGACTGCAGCTGCAAAATTTGGAACTAAGCATCACTTGGCAGTCATTATAAGTGCTGATTCTAAATGCCACGGTGTCTCTATAAGAAAGATCAGCTTATCAGTAAAAACACTTGTGCAAAGCAGCACACACGCTCTTTCCTTATATAGGAAAAAAAATTGAAATTGTGCTTGAATTTGTGTGTTTATTCCAAGATTTATTTACATTTCAGATGCAGGGTTAGAATCAGGAGTACGTTGGTAGATGAGAGGGAAAAACGTGGTTTAACTAAAAAATTAAAGCATGTGAAAAGTAAATAAAAACCTGAGATAAGAAATTCTGTGCAAAACGACAGACTCAAAATGTTTCCCAAAACTATTGTGTATCTTCTAAAAATAGCCTGAACCAAGTACACTCATCAAAAAAAGCTCTGAACAAAACAGAGGAAAAACTAAATTTACCTAAAAAACCCTGAATCTTAATTCAAAGGCATCCATACACCTCTTTCTTCATTTCTTGTATATTGCTAAATATTGGGCATTCCAGGGCCTTTGAGAATTGCTTAATATGAACTGTTTAATTTTCCCAGGTAAAGAAATAGAGACATAATGAGAACCACTCCAACATTTGGCTTAGAAAAACAATGCAAAATACTTCCAATTTTTAAATCACTTAATGAAGTGGTTCTCAAATGACAAATAGTAGATATGTGCCGAGCCTCTGTAACAGGTGTTCTTAACTAGCAGTGTGCTACAGAATCACCTGAGATGCTTTAAAAAGTTAAGGATTTCAGCCCCAGTTGGATAATTTGGAAGTTACCAGTTTAAAACCTTGTTATAATATTAATAGTATTACATGGCGGTGATGAAAAGCTAATTCAAGGAG
Organism: Cervus canadensis; assembly: GCF_019320065.1. Lineage (NCBI taxonomy): Eukaryota > Metazoa > Chordata > Mammalia > Artiodactyla > Cervidae > Cervus > Cervus canadensis. The sequence continues at coordinate 2,810,032 of NC_057415.1, read as the reverse complement.
TCTAGGGGAAGACAATTAAAAGTACTAATCTTCCTGATCTAACTCCCCACAGGTAATCACTGTGACCAATTATTTCTGTACCTTACATATTTGTAATTTACAAAGGCGATCACACTATACATGTTCTGCAAATGGCTTTGGTCACCTAACAACATATTTAACATCTCTCCATATCAGGACATACATATCCACCTTGATCTTACAACAGTTGCCTAGCATTCCATTTTTAAGATGTATTATCTCTTATTTAAGCAGCTCCTTACTGACATTTGCTTCCCTGGTGGCCCAGGTGGTAAAGAATCTGCCTGCAATGTGGGAGACCCAGGTTCAATCCCTGGGCAGAGAAGAATCCCCTGGAAAAGGGAATGGCTACCCACTCCAGTATCCTTGCCTGGAGAATTCCATGGACAGAGGAGCCTGGCAGGTTACAGTCCATGGGGTTGCAGAGTTAGACATGACTGAAGTGACTTAGCACACACATACAGGAGCATGTATGAAAGTTATACGGAAACATTACACCACTTTACATAAGGAACTTGATAATCTGCAGATTTTGCTATCTGTGGGAGTCTTGGAGCAACTCCTCAGGGACATCACGGGATGGCTATGTGTGTGTGTACATATGTATAGATTTGAACTATTTCAGGATAGGTTTTTATGTAGACAGAATGGAAATCTGTATCTCAAATAGTGAGCTGCTGCTGCCGCTGCTAAGTCACTTCAGTCGTGTCTGACTCTGTGTGACCCCAAAGACGGCAGCCCACCAGGCTCCCCCATCCCTGGGATTCTCCAGGCAAGAACACTGGAGTGGGTTGCCATTTCCTTCTGCAATGCATGAAAGTGAAAAGTGAAAGTGAAGATGCCCAGTCATGTCCAACTCTTAGCGACCCCATGGACCGCAGCCTACCAGGCTCCTCTGTCCATGGGATTATCCAGGCAAGAGTACTGGAGTGGGTTGCCATTGCCTTCTCCGAAATAGTGAGCTAATAGTTATTAATTTTAAGTGATGTAATTGTGTGGACAATATACATCTTTGGACTTTTTAATGTTTTCCAAATATTCCCATGGGGGAAACTCAAAAGTTATTTTGCTTAAATAGTGGAGCCTAGGTTCTCACTAGAAAATGAAACAAAACAAGAACAAAACAGAACAGGAAGCATTTGAGGTCCATTAGTTTCTTGTTTGTGTGTTTAATTTGCTTTGAGATGAGCTAAAGCATAACTTCTAAAAAGTTCCGAAGAAGTGATTATACTTACATTCCTGTTTGAAGGTAAAATATTCTGTAAGATGCCTGCATTCATGATTTCCTCGAAGCAGAAACAATGTTTTGGGATGATTGATCTTTAAACTCCATAAATACAGCACACACTACAAGCCAAACATAAGGATAAAATTTTTATTTTTGATTACAATAACACATAAAGACAATTTATACAAGTTCCAATGACTTGCTGTAATGGCATATCTCATTGCTATTCCCAAGACAAAATGTGAGGAATCCGTCTTTTGAGTGTGACCTGCTGCTGTTGCCCTAGAATTCTTTTTGTTTGTTTGTTTTTGTCTTGGCCTCACTGTGTGGCAGGAAGGATCTCTGTTCCAGATCAGGGACTGAGCCCAGCCCCCTGAAGTGGAAGCGCAGAGTGCCAACCATTGGACCGCCAAGGAATTCCCTGCCCTAAAGTTTGAAAGAACAAAGGAGAGTAGCCTTCACAGAAATCTCTTCTTACTTTCTGCTCCCATATTCTGTCTAGATATCTAGATCTCTATGATAAAGCCACTCACACACATACCTTAGGCCTAAAACTTGTATTTTATTTAGTGGAGAAACACTAGAGACATTTCCACTAAAATCAGGAACAAGGAAAGATACGTACTATCACCACCACTATTCAGAGGTATTAGTCAACTGAATTCAACAAAAGAAGTCAATGAGAGGCTTAAGAATGAGTAAAAATAAAACTGTTCCTATTTGAAGATAATATAATATCCTACCAGAAAAACTCCAGAAAAATCAATGATACAACTAACTAAAATAATAAAAAAGTTCAGTAACATGAAAGGATATAAAATCAATGTGTGAAACCATTAGCCTTCATATATACAAACAATATGTAGGACACAATGGTAGACAAAACTCCATTTACAACAGCAGCAAAGAAGATTAAACATAAAGGAATAAACTTAACAAGAAGTGTGCAAAACTCACACTAGGAATAACTTGAAAAAACACTCCTGAAAGACACAAAAGGAGACATGAACAAATAGACTTTCCCTGTTTTTGTATAGGATGATTCGCATTAAAAGAATATAGTTCTTCCAAGTTTATAAACTCATTGCATTTCCAATGGAAATACCATAAGCTATTCTATGGAATTAGATGAATTGATAATTAAATTTATATGAAAAAATAAACATGCATGAATAGCCAGGAAACAGAAAAACACTGAAAAAGAGTATTAAGACATACTGTAAAATTTCTAAATTAAAACAGTGGTCCTGACACATATATAGATAAATATACTAGTATAACAAAATGGTCAGAAATTAATCCACATACTAATCCACGTAAATCCAAGCTCCGGGAATTGGTGTGTGCTGCAGTCCACGGGGTCGTAAAGAGTCGGACACATCTGAGTGACTGAACTGAACTGAACTGAATCCACGAATACGTAAAAATTTGAGATATAAGAAAAGTGGCATTCATTTATTTTTTAAAACTGACATGTAAATATATCTGTATATGTTTAACCTATCTCTGAAAGATCATACAAGAAGCTCTTAACAGTGATCGTATGGGTACAATGGCTAATACATGAGAAGATGTTTAATTGCACTAGTAATCAAAGAAATAATAATTGAAACAACAATATACCCATCATTTTGGTAAATGTTAGAAAATGAGATAAAAGCAAATTCTGGAAAGAGACGGGAAGAAACATGAATTCTTAGGTGCTGCTGGTAGGCATATAGACTGTTACAGCTATTCTAAAGAGTGATCTGAAATACTCAGTTCATGTATGGGTCATACCCTTTCCCCTAGCAATCCCAGTCTCATTCATATACCATTTTGTCTTTCGCTGTTGTTGACTCGCTCAGTCACGTACGACTCTTTTGTGACCCCATTGACTGTAGCCCCCCAGGCTTCTTTGTCCACAGGATTCTCCAGGCAAGAATACTGGAGTGGATTGCCATTTCCTGCTTCAGGGGATCTTCCTGACCCAGCGATTAAACCCGTGTCTTCTGCATTAGCAGGCAGATTCTTTACCACTGAGCCACTAGAGAAAGCCATAGAGTGACTACTAATAAAACCTGGGACCATAAATGGATTTATACAAGGGTGCTCCTCACAACAGTGTTCATTATAGAAAGAAACTGGAGTCAACCAAGTCGTCCACCATTGAGAACAGAGAACTAAAATGTCACAGATGTATACTACGGAATACAACGGAACAGAGAGAAACCCAGACAGACCTTTAAAACATAATGATACGTGAAAACCAAAATCAACAGAAGCTTGTTAGAATACAGAGATTCCCAGGGTCTACCCCAGACATAAAAAAGTCAGAAATTCTGGGGTGGGGTCTAGCAATTTGTTTTTTAATAACCCCTCCATGTAATTATGATGCCTGCTAGAGTTCGAGAATGACTGAACAGCACCATATCATTTATGCAAAACTAAAAAATATTTTTTCCTCAAAAACATTATATACTAAAAAGTTAATATAATTAGTATATGTATTCTGAGGTATATACCAAATACCACACAAACGTGTACACTTTGGGGAGGGAGTAAGGAAAATAGAGGTCACAGATTAAAAAAAAAAAACCAGTAGAGGGACTTTTTAGGAAAAACTAGCAATAAATGTGCCATGACCTGAAGGGCTGAATTCAACCAAGATTGCCTGCCTCCTAAAAGGAAAGACATCAAAATTCTGAATCAAGACACTTCTCTGAAGTCCTCTTCTAGTTCACCAGCATCTTCTGCCTACGCTCCTGAATGAGACTCCTAACGAGTCTCCCTGAACCCGTTCTTGGGCTCCTAGAGTCAGTCTCCCACATAACAGCTAGAGGAACTGTCTTAAAACATAAATGGAAGTTATATCACTGCCACGCTTAAAAAACAAAAAACATATCAACAAAAAAAGCTCTAGAGGATTTTCATTGAGTTCAGAATAAAACCCAAACTCTACCATGGTTTGCAAAGCCTGACATCATGTAACCCCTGCCTCTCTCTCTGATGCACCATCCACATTGTCCCCTTACTCATTTTGTCAAACCACGTTGACCTTGCTTCTGTTCCTGAGCTGTCTTAGGCTCGTTCCTTCCTCAGAGCTCTACACAGCCTCTGCCTGGAAGGTACTCACCCCACCTCCATCTACGCATGGCTCATTCTCTCCGGTCATTCACGTGTTCTATTCAAATGTTACCTCTTCAAATAGAACTTAGCTGACCTCCAACTAAATTGAAAGTGAAAGTGTTAGTTGCTCAGTCGTGTCCAACTCTTTGGGACCCCCTGGACTGTAGCCTCCAGGCTCCTCTGTCCATGGGATTCTCCAGGCAAGAATACGGGAGTGGGGAGCCATTCCTTTCTCCAGGAGAACTTCCTGACCCAGGGATCGAACATGGGTCTCCTGCATTGCAGGCGGATTCTTTACCATCAGAGCTACCAGGGAAGCCCCAGATGAGCTACTCCTGTCCCCTTTAGTCCTTTACCCTGACTTGACTTTCATGGACACTAAACAAATATAAAGATGCTGTCTCTCTTACTAGAAAACACAACAAACGACTTGGTTATGCTTGTTTATCTTCACATCTCCAGAAAGATAACAATGTCTCCCAACTCAGGTACTACTAACAGGCACAATTCTTTGCTGCAGGGTGCTTTGCAAGCCTGTGTGCTAAGTTGCTCAGTCATGTCTGATTCTTTGCGACCCCATGACTGTAGCTCGCCAAGAAGAACTGCATGTGACAAACTATTCATTCATTCATGTCATTGTACATAATTATGAGTATATGTGTAGTATAATTTCGCAGAAAGTGAAACTGTTAGATCAAAATATGTGTATGTTCTAAGAAAGACAATGCAAAAGAAACATGAAAAAAAAAAGAAAACACATAGACACATACAAATATAATTAGATGGCTTTTCCCTTTTGGGGGCTGACTTCCATTTGCAACATACCAACTTTCATGATATTCCAAGGGAAAATGAGATTAAATTCATATATAAATGTAGAATGCACTTTCTCTTTTCTATACTTACCTTTCCAAGAACATGATATATCTTTTGATTTATTTGGTCTTTATTTCTGCCTCCTGAAATGACCAACTAACCTTTCTGAAGTAATGCGCTATAAAAAGCACAGTGCACATCCACTCTACAATGTGATTTGGTTGATATACTTCTCAGCCTCTAATTTCAAGTTTTACTCCCTCGTACTATACATCAGGAGACAATCTTATGATTATTTAGTCCACAACAAAGAAAGGTCATGATCATCAGAAGGTCTCTTTACACACTACTGGGTGAAAGAGGATCCCATGTTCACTTAGACTAATCAACCAGCGACAGGGAATGGATTGCCATGACTGGTTCAAACCAACCAGAAAATTCATCCCCTTGGGCTGGGATAAGGGCCTTCCCTCCCCAACATTAAAAGTTCTCCCTGAACCCCCAAGCCCATTTATTTGGAAAAAAAACAAGGATTTTGCTAGTAAGGAATAAGAAGAGAAAAAGGAGACAATAAGCAGTACCTGCTACAAACTGAATTATCCAAAGAGAAATGGTGAAATAAATTGTGGTATTTATGCCACTCATCACACTTTTAGAGAAATTTTAATGACAGAGAAAAGTGTTCTCAACACAAAGTTGAAGAGGGGGAAAAGATTACAAGAGAGAATACACAAAACAATCTCAACTTTCTTTGAAAATTGTACATACATGTAAAAGGAGAAAAAAGAATGCAAGGAAATATAACAAAATGGTAACAGTAATTATTTCATTTATAAATGTTTTTATTAGATTCTGCATTTCCCAACTTTTCTACCCCCAAAAATGACTATTTATAACAAAAAATTGTAAACGGGGCTCCGTTATCTTATTTTCCTCTGTTTGACAAACATAACATTCATGTTTATCAAGCACATTGATAAAAAATTATTGTTCAATTACATACTTATATCATGTTGGACTAAGCTGTAGCTTACAGAAACCTATAACCTTATTGGTTTATAAGTGACTTCCAATTAACACCAGATATCTCCTACAGTTTAGTTTTAAAACTGATGTGATACAGCGCTGTCACTTTAAAGTTTTGATTAATTTATCTCTTAAACTATTCTAGAAAAACACTTTAAGGTAGCCAAACATCAAGTAACAAGATAAAGCCAAATACAACCTATGATTTATTAACATCCATTCAACCAACAAATACCATGTGCCCACTATGTGTCGAAACCTAACAGAGAGATTTCCCTGGTAACCCGGCAGTCAAGACTGTGCTCCCGATGTAGGGAGCAGCCTGGAGGTGAGGCACCTAGGATCTGGGACACTGGCAAGACAACACTGAGGCTTTCTGACTCATGAATTTAGACTGTCTATCTAACTGAAGGGTAAGATCCATTTCTCCTGTTTCTTGTGTTTTTGGCAGCGTTGGAACCACAGCTGCTTCTCTGGTTGAGAACCAGGTGACATGGTTGACTTGTATTTAGGCGACATGCTGCATGAACAATAAACCTCATCTCAAGTCTCATCTCAAGCTTATTCTGGTGACATAATAATTCAATTACCTGTACTATTTCAAAAGTTACTTTTCTTTGCCGAGCATGTGCAGCTGAATCAATAGACATTAAATACGAATGTTCTAAGTCCTTCCATCAGCTTTTTAAAAAATACTTATCTGGTTGCGCCAGGTCTTAGTTGCAGCATGCAAGATTTTCAGTCTTTGTTGCGGTGTGCAGGATCTCTAGATGTGGTATGTGGGATCTAGTTCCCTGACCAGGGATATGAACCTGGGCCCCCTGCACCGGGAGCCTAGAATCTTAACCAATGGACCACCAGAAAAGTCCCTCTGTTAGGTTTTAAAATAGTTTTATTTTTTATACGTAAAAGCTTATATTAATACTTTGTTTTAAATCTAACCATTTTTCTGTCATCATACAGTTTTCAAAATATGTAAATTGTGAGTTTTCATTAACTTCATTAACTGTAATTATTTTTCCTTCAATGAACATGTCCTTACTACGTGCAATAGTATCAGAAATTATTCCTACAATAAGTTAAATGCCTGATTATTTAGCATTGGCAGTTAATCTATGCATTCAGTGTAGCCTAACAGCTTATGGTTTTACAATTAAGGTGAGCTAATCCAAACCCCATTTAGGGTGAAAAGCAATTTAAGTTATTTATACATATCCTGTACACTACCTCCAAAGAGGAAAGATTGGTAAACACTTAACTTATTTGCAAAGCTGGGTTAATACAGCCTTCAACATGTCAGATTTTTACTAGTAAATAAAAGAAATAGTTTTTTAATATCAATTTCTATCACTTTAATTAATGAAAGTAACAACGTTTATAAATTCTGCCAGTGTTCATTTTAATTTCTTATACTGAAGAAAGAAAAGAAAATATTTTTAAGAATACAATATGATAGTTCCAATATATCCAGTTTAATATTTACCTCTATACTGAAATAACCTCTGTCCACATAGTCACCCAGAAAGAGGTAGCGTGTATTACTAGGCGACCCTCCAACTTCAAACAACTTCATCAGGTCAAAGAACTGTCCATGAATGTCACCACATACTAGGAGGGAAAAAAGACATAGGGTGAGACGAAAAATTATGTTTTAGAAGAGAAAGAGCATTACACTATTAAGACCACAGTTTAACTTTTAACTTAAATCACTCTAGTTTTTGACTGGACTGCTTAATAATTGCAGGTAATCTATCAATCTGAAGCAGTCCTACTGGAAATATTAGACATTTTAAATTATATTTCTTCAATGAAAAACAAACATATCAAACAATCGTAAGACTGCTCACAATTCCTAGAATAATTATTACACATTTTAGTTGATGATGAATTGTAATCATTCCTCAAACTAGCTCAAATCTGTAATCATTCCTCAAACTAGCTCAAATCTAAGTACCACCATGCAGATCCTTCTCATACCCGTGATTGGAGCGTCTACTTCTATCATAGTCTTCTCTTGTCTCAGTATGGCAGCCCCATCATTGATTATTTTTAAGGCTACTTCCTCTTCCAGTCGCCCTTCCTTCACCAAATGGTTTTTCAAAACATCAATTTTAGGTTTCCCATTCTCAAATACTTCCTTCAAAGTAAGCCGCTGGGTCGGAGGAAAGGGGACAGCTAGAAAGAAAAGAAAAGAAAAAATTGTAAACAGCTGAAGTTATAGAAAACAACCATAAACACATCACTTTTACATAACAAATTAAGTCTAAAACATCACCATGATTTAACACCCACAGCACCAGAACTACATGGGGAAAAAAAACTAAAGAGATTTATAGATGATCGATTCTAATTTTTTAGAAGGCCACAAAGTCAAAGTCATTTAAAAGATCTAGGTGTGTATAAATTATGCCTTACATAATAACATGAAACACTTGATTCAGTAAATAAGCTAACAGACAATGAATATATTTCTTCTATGAAAAAGTATTCAAAAAGAAACTATAGTTTAAAAAATGAAGGAAAAGAAACCACAACACTACTAAAAATGCATTTATTTCCTTCAAAGAATAGACATAATGAAACCATGTCTTGGAAGTTTAACTTCAGTTCCTGTTTAGGGGAATCAAAAATGTATGATTTTATTATTAATAAATGTATGATTATATTATTAATAATACATACACAAGTGTATGTATGTATTATGAAAAGATGAAAGTGAAAGTCGCTCAGTTGTGTCTGACTCTTTCCGACCCCATGGACTATACAGTCCATGGAATTCTCTAGGCCAGGATACTGGAATGGGTAGCCTTTCCCATCTCCAGGGGACCTTCCCAGCCCAGGAACTGAACTCAGGTCTCCTGCATTACAGGCAGATTCTTTTATCAGGGAGCCACAAGAGAAGCCCTATTAAAAGGCAGTCACTTAAAATATTACTGATAATAAGGACACAACTAACAGAATGGAGCTCTTTCAGAAAATAACTTCCTATAGTAACAGAGCACAAACTTGAGAAAAATAGATATGGGAGGCCTAGTTTTGTTTTCTAATCTGGAGATGCTAACAACTAACTTCAGTTTACACTATATATAAAGATTATATACAACATCACGGTAAGTTAGCAACTTGAACAGAAAAAAATTTTTCACATTTTAAAATTGGCTATCATCTCTTCTTTTACCTATCTTTAAAACAGTCTACTTTAGATTTCCTGTGACCTATAGCCATAAGTCTATAAACCATACATTTGAAAGGAGAGGTTCATGTTATTTCTTTTTAATTTTTGGTCACATGGGATCCAAGTTACCTGACCAGGGATCAAACCCGTGCCCCCTGAACTGGGAGCACGGAGTCCTAACCACTGGACTGCTGGGGAAGTCCCAACAGAGGGGTTCATTTTAATTTGTGCTTATTGGAGAAAAGGGAACCCTCTTACACTGTTGGTGGGAATGCAAACTAGTACAGCCATTATGGAGAACAGTGTGGAAATTCCTTAAAACACTGGAAATAGAACTGCCATATGACCCAGCAATCCCACTCCTGGGCATACACACCGAGGAAACCAGATCTGAAAGAGACACATGCACCCCAATGTTCATCGCAGCACTGTTTATAATAGCCAGGACATGGAAGCAACCTAGATGCCCATCAGCAGATGAATGGATAAGGAAGCTGTGGTACATATACACCATGGAATATTACTCAGCCGTTAAAAAGAATACATTTGAATCAGTTCTAATGAGATGGATGAAACTGGAGCCCATTATACAGAGTGAAGTAAGCCAGAAAGATAAACACTAATACAGTATACTAACGCATATATATGGAATTTAGAAAGATGGTAACGACAACCCTATATGCAAGACAGAAAAAGAGACACAGATGTACAGAACAGACTTCTGGACTCTGTGGGAGAATGGTGGGGTGGGATGATCTGAGAGAATAGCATTGAAACATATATATTATCAAGTGTGAAAAAATCACCAGTCCAGGTTGATGCATGAGACAAGTGCTCAGGGCTGGTGCACTGGGATGACCCAGAGGGATGGGATGGGGGGGAGGGGGGAGGGGGGTTCAGGATGGGGAACACATGTAAATCCATGGCTGATTCATGTCAATGTGTGGCAAAAACCACTACAATACTGTAAAGTAATTAGCCTCCAACTAATAAAAATAAATGAAAAAAAAAATTTGTGCTTATGTCTGATGATTCCACTTCTAGCTTTATGGAAGTGTTAAGAACCAACTTGAAATGTACAGGTGCTTACACAATTTTAAACTTGCTCTAGCCATACCATTTTGTATTATTCAAAAGTGAAGAAAGTCCCATGGTAAGTTTTGTAATACTCTTGGCTACAACTTGACTCATTTTGACTATTCAAAGCCTACTGAAAGAAATCATAGTAGCTATCCAACCGGCAAATATTACACTGAGATAGGGGACCACATGCTGCTGCTGCTGCTGCTGCCTGCCAAGTCAATTCAGTCGTGTCCGACTCTGTGCGACCCCATAGACGGCAGCCCACCAGGCTCCCCCGTCCCTGGGATTCTCCAGGAAAGAACACTGGAGTGGGTTGCCATTTCCTTCTCCAATGCATGAAGGTGAAAAGTGAAAGTGAAGTCGCTCAGCCGTGTCCAAATCTTAGCGACCCCATGGACCGCAGCCTACCAGGCTCCTCGGTCCATGGGATTTTCCAGGCAAGAGTACTGGAGTGGGTTGCCATTGCCTTCTCCGGAAGGGGACCACATACACCCCAGTTTACTCAAAACAGTCCTAGATTTCAGCCATTCTCCTAGTGTAACTGTTAACAGTATCCCCTTTCACTCTCAAAACCACCTCAATTTGGAGGACAAATTTAGTGTCAACTTGTGTAATTCATACAGTACACCAACATACTATCCTAATAGTATAATCTGCATCTATTATAAGAAAAATATTATGATGGGTCTTTTATTCACTCATCCAGTGAGTCTATAAAACAGGGTAAAGGTTAGTCCTGAACAAGTTTACTTACATTTTTACTAAAATAGCAATGGTACTATGGTTGTGTTAAAAAATAATAATAAGCCTTTTGTATTTTAGTGATTCTTACTGAAATATTTTCAGATGAAAGTAAATGCCATTTGGGATTTGCTTCAAAATTATGGGAGAAATAAGCAATAGTATAGAGCAGCAGCAGTCCTGGGAGGCACAGCGTGTGCCTTAAGTCCTCTTGGAGGAGGTTGCCATTAGACCCACTACACAGCCACCAAGCAGGTGACCCAAAAATAGGTTTTTACAGTAGTCATGTATGGATGTGAGAGTTGGACCATAAGAAAGCTGAGAGCTGAAGAATTGATGCTTTCAAACTGTGATGTTGGAGAAGACTCTTGAGAGTCCCTTGGACTGCAAGGAGATCAAACCAGTCAATCCCAAAGTAGATCAACCGTGAATATTCCTTGGAAGGACTGATGCTGAAGCTGAAGCTCCAATACTTTGGCCACCTGATGAGAAGAGCCAACTCATTGGAAAAGTCCCTGATACTGGGAAAGATTGAGGGCAGGAAGAGAAGGGGGCGACAGAGGATGAGATGGTTAGATAGCATCACCGACTCAGTGGATATGAATTTTGAACAAACTCCAGGAGACAGTGAAGGATGGGGGAGCCTGGTGTGCTGCAGTCCATGGGGTTGCAAAGCTTGTGCCCACAAAGCTCAGATAATTAGCGCCTGCATTCTCAGTCATCACATAGGCACAGTTTACTCATCTTCGTGTCCTTACTCCCAGCCCCTGTGTGGCCACAGGGATACAAGGAGTTCAGAATTTCTGAGTAGAAAGAAAGGAGATCTAGAGAAATGCTTCGTAAACTGTCTTGGGAACTGCCCCCACCCTAGCACCAACAGGTAGAAAACTAAACCTTGTAAAATGTGGTAAAAGTAAATTACTAGAAAAATAATCACAGGCACAGATGTTGTGCCGATGTCGAGCTGCTATCGAAGTTTTTAAATGGTCACCACTCTCTGTACTGACTTCACTTAGCACCAGTTGGTGGACAGACACTGGTTCACAGACCACACTTTCTAAATAAGACTGGTTTGGATAAATATGGATTTAGGGGAACAAGAATTAGACTAGAATGAAAACTTGAATATTATGCATATACATGTGTTCAAGCCCCAGTTTCAGTTTTAACAAGTTTTAAACAGTCTTTAGTGACATACAGAATTTCACTGATTAAAAAATACAATCTAAGCAACCTAGATGCCCATCAGAAGATGAATGGATAAGGAAGCTGTGGTACATATACACCATGGAATATTACTCAGCCATTAAAAAAATTCATTTGAATCAGTTCTAATGAGATGGATGAAACTGGAGCCCATTATACAGAGTGAAGTAAGCCAGAAAGATAAAGATCATTACAGCATACTAACACATATATATGGAATTTTAGAAAGATGGTAATGATAACCCTATATGCAAAACAGAAAAAGAGACACAGATGTACAGAACAGACTTCTGGACTCTGTGGGAGAAGGCGAGGGTGGGATGTTTCGAGAGAACAGCATGTATATTATCTATAGTGAAACAGATCACCAGCCCAGGTGGGATGCATGAGACAAGTGCTCGGGCCTGGTGCACTGGGAAGACCCAGAGGAATCGGGTGGAGAGGGAGGTTGGAGGGGGGATCGGGATGGGGAATACATGTAACTCCATGGCTGATTCATGTCGATGTATGACAAAACCCACTGCAATGTTGTAAAGTAATTAGCCTCCAACTAATAAAAATAAATGAAAAAATAAAAAAATTAAAAATACAATCTAAGCACTTGGATTCTGAAGTTTAAGCTTCTAACATCTTACCCATGCTTTAAACTATGAAGTATTTAAACTGTAACACTGAGGTTTAGTACTTGTATCCTTTCAAGTCATAAATAAACCATATGCCACCAAACACAGAAGTCTCCCTTCTTCATTTCTGTGGCTATGTGTCGCCTCTTTATTCCATTTCTAAAGCTATCATCCTCCCAAAACCAAGTCTTAGCACAATTTTTCAATTTTCAAAGAAAAGATACTCAAGTGTAATTACAAGGGTAGTAAGTAATTCCAGACATTTTATTTGTTCAAAAAATTATGCTAACCAAAGTAGGCATTTTAATTTTTTTTCTTAATATATATATACATATTTTATTGAAGTACAGTTGACTTACAATGTTTCAGGACCAAATTAGGCATTTTTAAATGAAAGAATCAAAATGTCAGTAGTGCCAGCACTCAAGTTATTGCCTTATTGGTTATTTCATATTGTCACTTGGGGCACTGGTTCCTTTATTTTTAACATAGGCTCATCATTTTAAAAGCTACAATCCTTATCAACAAGAAAGTAGGGTTAATAGAGGGATCAAAGGGTCTCAAAACGCAAGCACAGAGTTAAAAAAATTTTTGACTATGAATTGAAAGGTCATTTACCCAGAAATATGATAATTTAGGGGTTAACAAAGTACAGTACTTTTTTTTTTGGAGGAGAGGAGGTTCTTGTTATTCAAAGATGACTGGCACTAGAAAAGGCCACTTAGGCCTTCCCTGGTGGTACACTGGTTAGGAATCCACCTGCCAATGCAGGAAACAAGGTTCAATCCCTGGTTTGGGAGGATCCCACACGCCACGGAGCAACTAGGCCCATGCGCCACAATTACTGAGGCCACGCTCCAGAGCCCACGAATTACAGCTACACCTCCTGCACGCTCTGGGGCCTCTGAGCTACAACTCCGGCAGACTGTGCTCCACAACAAGACAAGACCCCACAGCGAGAAGCCCGAGCACCACGACGAGACAGCAGCTCTTGCTCACCACAACTAGACGAAGCCCACACAAAGCAACGAAGATCCAGCGCAACCAAAAATAAACAATTAAATAACTGCTTAAAAAAGAACAGGTCACTTAAAGTGTATCCACATTAAAAAAAATAGTCATAAAAAATAGTGGAGGGACATCATTCAGCTTTTTATCTTTAAAAATAAGGGACTTCCCTAGTGGTCCAGTAGCTAAGATTCTGTGCTCCCAATGCAGGAATCCTGGGTTCAATTCCTGGTCAGGGAACTAGATTCCCACATGCCAACTAAAGATCACGTGTGTCAAAACTTAAGACCCAGCACAGCCAAATAAATAAATAAATGAGAAAGTAAAAACTGTAGAAATGATTTTATTTCATAATTAAACTAGCTGCAACATGATTACAAAGGGAGTTGTTTGTACAAATACAACCAAGACTTTCAACATAAACCTTCTGAAAACTGATGAGCCCTCCAGACTCTTAAATTCAACAGTCTATTTAACATCTACTCAGATGTCTAAGAGGCATGTAAAATGTAACAGGTTATGGAAACAACCTGTGTGTCCACTGATGGATGAATGAAGATGTTATGGTACATATATACACAATGGAGTATTATTCACCCTTAAAAAATGAGCAAGTCCTATAATTTGCAACAATATGGATGGATTTGAGGGCATCATGCTAAGTGAAATATGTCAGGCAGACAAAGACAAAATCCTGTATGGTATCACTTACATATGGAATCTAAAAACAAAACAAAACTCCTAGAACAGGAGATCAGACTTACAGTTACCAAAGGAGAAGGGTAGGAGGAAGGAAAAATGGAGGAAAGGGGTAGCAAGATACAAATTTTCAGGGAAAAGATAAATAAGTACTAGGAATGTAATGTGCTATAATGATAATAGCTAACACTGCTGTATGATATACAACAAAGTTAACAGAGTAAATCCTAAGAGTTCTCATTGTTGTTATTGCTCAGCTGCTAAGTCGTGACAGACTCTTTGCGACCCCATGGACTGCAGAGGCAGGTTCCTCTGTCCTTCACTATCTCCCTGAGTTTGCTCAAACTCATGTCCATCGAGTCAGTGATGCCATCCAACCATCTCATCCTCTGTTGCCGCCTTCTCCTCCTGCCCTCAATCTTTCCTAGCATCAGGGTCTTTTCCAATGAGTCAGTGGCTCCTTATGTAAGATTATGTAACTCAAAGAATCAAACTTCCACTCATGTACACGTCTTCCATTTCAGTTCCTCCTCAATCCTAAAAAAAGCATTAATAGAAGGATTTTTTTTCACCCCACTGTTAAAACAGAATCATTGTTGACATGGTTGATGACCAAATCCAGATCACATTTCGGACACTTTGCAAGGAATATTACAAAACAAAGTATTTGTCTTTGCCTCATCTCTCTCCTCAAAAGTAGAAGCACAGTAAGTAACAAAACAA
Organism: Cervus canadensis; assembly: GCF_019320065.1. Lineage (NCBI taxonomy): Eukaryota > Metazoa > Chordata > Mammalia > Artiodactyla > Cervidae > Cervus > Cervus canadensis. Next base: position 2,794,575 of record NC_057415.1, on the reverse strand, counting down.
ACTATTTTCATCACCAAGTAAATAGTGATTTTCTGTATTCTTTAATAATTCATACAGCGAGTGCCCAGTCTATTAATGTTTCAGCAAGAAAATACTGCACTGAGCCCTCATATCAGTCTGCACCTTCAGGAGGAACATTTTAACATTCTAGGCAGTCCCAGGTGATGCCAGTCGTGAAGAATCTGCCACTGCAGGAGATGTAAGAGACACAGTTCGATCCCTCGGTCAGCAAGATCCCCTGGTGTAGGAAATGGCAACCCATTCCAGTATTCTTGCCTGGAAAATGCCATGGACAGAGGAGCCTGGCAGGCTGCAGTCCATGGGGTCACAGAGGACGTGACTGACGGACTGAGCACAGTCAGCCTGAGAAATCAGGAGAAGAGGGGTGAGGAGGCACGTGGTGCTCTCTTTCACTCTCTAAGTCTGGAACATTCTTTAAAGACCTCTTTTCAAAGCACTTTCTTTTTCTGACCTGCTATTCCCCAGAGCAAGGCCAGGGTCATGGCATCTTTTCTCAAGAAGCAAGAGGGAAGTAGAGACAATGGAAACACTAACGTCCTTGGTCCATGGATGGTATTAAAATATAAGGTAGGGTGAAAACTCAGCTGTCAGGGACTCTGAGGGAGTGAGTCAATTTGAAAAGACAAAGGAATTCTCTCTCTTTTTCCCATAAAATAGTGATCATACATATATATATATATATATATACATATATATGTGTGTGTATATATGTACATATGCATGTAAAAATTTTAAAACAAAAAGCTTATTTATGAATTTAAAATTCACATAGAATTAACAAAGTCACTTTTAAAGGTTAAGATACAAAGAAACTCCTGGGTGATAAGTAATACACCAAATATCTTTTATTTAAAATTGTTAAGTGTTCCAGTATTAACTCTGTTTAAAAATAAATTCATATAATATGATCTAAATTGTGACTAAATAATGCATTAGGAAAGGCAGTGAAGAAATATACCCAAGTATTAGTGCTAGGTAACAAGATTCTAAATTATCTCATTCTTCCAGCTTGCCTATTTTTTTTTAACTTTCTCCAATTACCCTGTATCACTTCTATAATCAGAAATAGATCTATAAGAAGTTAGTATATAATTATTTTCTACACTACATGATCATACTGATACTCTTTTTAGTGAACAATAAAAATTGAAAGAATAGGATGAAAGTACGTGTTTGGACTACAAGTGGCTTTTTTACCCCTATCTGCTTTGCCCTACATTTTTCCAAGTTTTTATTAAAAAAACTTACTAAGAGAAAAATAGGAGATGCCAAAGGCATAAAAGGCAATCCTGTTGGCAATAACTTTCCCTATGCTAGTCAGTTTTATACATAAATAAGACTTCTCAAATCAGCAGAGCTGTACCCCAAACTGACTATTACCAGCGACATTCAAAAATTCGACATCAAATTTAAGTTACACCTATAAATGACCAAGAGTTCCTAAGATGACAAAGAGGAAACTGTGGTTTATGCTTCAAAACACACAAAGGCACTGTGGTGAGTGGGAGACAGACCCCTCAAGATGCCTGGCCCATGGTATATACACATCTTCTCCCAGTTACTCCATCAAACCACAATCTAGGTACTGGTGGAAGGAAGGAAGTCTGCAAGCATAAGTAAGGTCCCATATCAGATGACCTTAAAATAGGGAGACTGTCCAGGTATACCCGACCTAAGCACAGGAGACCTTTGCATCTGGATCTAGAGGTTAGACATAGGGAGAGATCTGAAGCATGAAAGGGATTCGACGTGTAAGTTCTCCATCGTTAGCTTGGAGACAGAGGCGGCCACGGAGCAAGGAATGAAGGCAGCCTCTAGGAGCAAGGAGAGGCCCCCAGATAAAAATAAAGATTTCATCCCTACCACCACAAGGAACTACCAATAACCTGAACATGCTAATGATCAGATTCCCCGAGCCTCCACATGTAAACTCAGCCTGGTGGGCACTTTGATTTCAGCCTTTGAGCTGTTGAGCAGAGAAGTCTCATAACCACACAGCTATGAGCTTAAAAAAATCATTGTTTTAAGCCACTGAGTTTGTGATAATTTGTTACACAGCAGTGGAAAACTAATACTGAATTCCTGAAGTCAAAGTTTTTTCCTTAGACTGTTCAACAATCACAAATACACTTTTATACACACAAGAAACTAACACCAGATACCTCTCAGAATCGAAACAGCAGTCCCAACTTATAACTGTACTATGACTCATAAGACAGATAAAGTGAGCCAAACCAAACCACAACATACATCACAGACTATCTGAGCTCAAACTTTCTCACACCAGATGTTTCAGATCTGTATATTTCAAGATAAGACCTCAGGCAGAGTAATTTAACAGCAACTCTGCATAGACACCAGATCTGATCTAACACTAGAACTTATGAGTGCCAGCAACTTATCAAGTTTACAGATTCTAACTAGCCCTTGCCCAGATGACAAACTTCCAGCCTAAAAATCCAACAACAGTCTCTCATCTAACAATAGCATCTGTGAGTAGCCTTCCTAACCGCCTCAGAGAAGGTCCCTGGCCCCCTGGTTTTCACTTGTTCTGTGTGCCTCTGTTCAGTTGCTTAGCCATGTCTGACTCTTTACGACCCTGTGGACTGCAGCCCACCAGGTTCCTCGTGTCCGTGCAATCTTTCAGGCAAGAGTACTAGAGTGGGTTGCCATTTTCCTCCTCCAGGAGATCTTCCCACACCTAACTCTGTTTCTTTATAAACAAATCCTTCGGCTGACCTTGTTTCTGGATACATCCGTGGCTCTGTAAGAGTGTGCACTTATGAGGCCACTTGATAGCCACCTGCTCAGGGCCACCCTGACTACAGTTGCCTGAGCTCCAGTACTTTTGTCGAGCACTTCAGGGTCAAGGTGATCTATGGGTCCTCTTTCAGTCTTATCAGATTGTACTGTTTGGGAGCAAAATCTGGCTTCTCCCTAATTATCAGCAATCCCATCACCTGTCTGTTTGTTTAGTATCTTGAGTGTCATTCATCTACAAGGAAGTACATAAGCAGAGGACAGACAAGAGCTAAGAAGGGGATCCTCCAGCCAGCCCCAAAGGTTGGTTCAGACAGCCTCTGACAAGTCTGGAAGGTCTCATTAGATGAGTGTCTTTAGATCAACTCTGCACTAGATCAATTTCTCTAAAACTTCCTAAGGATCTTCCTCAGGCCTTAAAATGCTGAGAAGTGTCTTGTTTAGCTCTGTCTATCTGAGCTGAGGCTCTGACTGGCCCTCAGTTGGTAACGGGTGATCTCTGGTGTCACTTTGCATCTTCCAGAGACACGTGGTTGCAAAAGTGCCACGCTTGATAACCGCTGCAGATCCCACTGAGCTTTCTCAGTCTGAGCCTTTGTCTCCGCTGGGCCTCTTCTATCTGCTTCCTTTACATTTCAGATTACCAATATACTCAATAAATGCCATAATTTCACCAAGGAAAAATTCTGAAATACAAATGGCATCCTGGGGAACTTCTAACATGAACAAAATTATTTGAGAGGCACCTTCAAACAACAGGAAACAGAATTCTGAATACCCAATGCTCTTCATTCTGTAATATGAAGAAACTTCCAAATGCAATTCAAATTCTAAAACTGGCTCCCTGAAAGAATCCCCAAATGCCAGGAAAAAAGAACATTTACTGAAGGACTCAGGCTTGTGTAAATATCCCTGATCTCTATCAATTAGTCCCTATTTTGATGTGTCTAGGAGATACAAGGCTTCCCTGGTGGCTCAGCGGCAAAGAATCCGCCTGCCAATGCAGGAGACACAGGTTCAATCCCTGGGTCAGGAAGATCCCCCGTAGGAGGAAATGGCAACCCACTCCAGTATTCCTGCCTGGAAAATGCCATGAACAGAGGAGCCTGGGGAGACGACAGTCCATGGGGTTGCAAAGAGCTGGACCCCAATGAAGTGACTTAGCACTCACACAGACAGAGGACACAAAACCTGGGAAAGACTAGTTGGCATTACCCTAAAGAGAATTGAGAGGCCAATTAGTCCACAGGCAATAAAAGCCCTTTTAATTTGTAACTCTCTGGAAGTTATAAGATTACTCATTTCTAATACCCTCACAATTCCCCTCTCAATCAACCTTTAACTCTTAACAGTGTCTTTTGTTACTGATTTTGAAGGAATGTAAAAGAATGCATGTAAAGACATGGAAATGTGAATGCATAGTATCAGATATGTTTTTGGTTATAAAGAAATAAAGAGAATAATTTTGTTTTAGAATAAGAAATATCTGTCTCACCACAAAAAAGATATGGTAATTATAGGGTGTTTATACGTTGTCAGCTAACACCATTGTGGTAAATAATCATTTTGCAGTATATATCAAATCAACATATCATACACCTTAAACTCACAAAATGATATATGTCAATTCAGTTCAGTTCAGTCGCTTAACTGTGTCTGACTCTTTGCCACCCCATGAATCGCAGCACCCCAGGCCTCCCTGTTCATCACCAACTCCCAGAGTCCACTCAAACCCATGTCCATTGAGTCGGTGATGCCATCCAACCATCTCAGTCACTGTTGTCCCCTTCTCCTCCTACCCTCAACCTTTCCCAGCATCAGGGTCTTTTCCAATCAGTCAGCTCTCCGCATCAGGTGGCTAAAGTACTGGAGTTTCAGCTTCGGCATCAGTCCTTCCAGTGAACACCCAGGACTGAGCTCCTTTAGGATGGACTGGTTGGATCTCCTTGCAGTCCAAGGGACTCTCAAGAGTCTTCTCCAACACCACAGTTCAAAATCACCAGTTCTTCTGTGCTCAGCTTTCTTTATAGTCCAACTCTCACATCCATATGTCAATTATATCTCAATAAAGCTGGGGGGTGGGAAATTTCTAGCTGTGTCAAAAAGTGACAAGAGTATAGCTAAAGACAAATTAGACAGTAGACCTTAATAAAGGTAGCAAGTCTGAGAACTGGTATATTTCATTTGTCTGGGTTTGTACAAAAACAAAACAACCTTTGAGGAGAGAAAGAAAATACATCAAAATTTCTGACAAAACTGGTCAAATGTGAGGGGTTTATCATAAGGAATAAAGGCTTATAGATCCTTTTAATGTAAATCCTTTCATGAGTAATAGAGGAAAACTAGAATTTGATTTTCTTTCTGTTAAAAGGGCAGTTATTCTGTGCCGAGAGAAGACATTCCTTAAATCAAAGTATTCTGTTAATTCTGTGCTTTTTTTCTTTTAACGAACTTGTAAGTCTTCTTTTTATTTTACATTCCTTACTTTTAGAAAAAAGATGACATTCCTAATAAACAGTGTCACTTATTGCTGTATTTTTAAATATACTGCCTTTAATTTAACTATTCCTCACCTTTGGATAGTCACAACTAGTATTCTGTCACACAACAATTCTCTTTGATTTTGTTCTTCTCCAAACTCAGAACAATAAAACTGTAAAGATGTCTCTTATGCCTACGATACCTTTGGGTCTACCCAATTAAAGGACCATTAGGTTACACAAAGATTTGATCCTTTACCTTATTAAAAATATTTTTAAAGGATTAACAGAAATTATTAGCTCTGTTTGGCATTCTCCAACTTTTAATTAACTCAAAACTATTGTGAGAGCTCCTTGCTTTACTAAAATGGGGTAAAAAGAAAAAAAAAATCTGACAAATGGAAAGAGTTCAGCCTTCGGCCTTCCTAAGCTAATGATTTGTTAATTTAAAATGTGTTAAAGTAGATATGCTTCAATGTTTCTATATCTTTCAGGTTAAAGATACATTTACATACAAAGACTGACACAATAGCTGTGGACAAAAGATTTATCTCTAGGTTTAAATAAGCTTGTATTGGTGACATTCCTCATACATTTTATAGGAATAATCAAAAGGCTTGGAGATTTGTCAATATCCTCTCTGTTCAAGACATATTCATACTTTCAGAATACTCAATGACTGACTCCTTATGAAACTGATTACATACTTTAACAGAAGATTCCACTCTCTTCCATTCTGATAAGGCTGGTTAATGGTTGATATAATAAATTAAATGAATAAATAAAGCCTGCAGACTCAAACACCTACAAGGAGTTTTTGCTTCTGCCTTACATTAACCTAAAGTTCCACCTATAATCTAAAGATCAACAGCTAACCTTGGGGAGACATGTCAAAAGAACTTTGGTAAAGGTATGTATCATGTGCTTGTAACTATTAACACTACATAGAACAAATTAACTATGCGTACTGCTTACATCATTGCTATGGCCAGACACTGTGCCTGAGTTAGGATTTCCAGAACTGTTTTGGTTCAAAAGCAGAAGATAATGTGAATAGACCATTTATGTCCAAAATCAACAGAACACAATCTCTCAGATGCCAGAAGCCACTGATTACCATGCACATTCCATGATTTTGCCCTTTATTCTCTTGGCTCTTTTCTTCTGTTTCCAGATTGTAGACTGTCAATAAATACCCCGCCCTTCATTCTTAGTATTACCAAGACCTTTATCCTTGATAATCAACAATGCAGGACTAATTCTTCAGACACTGGGAAAGGTAAATACCCCATATCCAAATTAACAGGGGAAAAACAACTTGGTTACCATAGGAAGATCCAGATAGATATGAGATATATGGGACATTATCTCAAGCTTTAACAACAATTATTGAAGTTTTGTCTGTTACAAATGCCATGTGTGTGGTCTCCTGAGTCTTAAATAATGCATTCAGTCATTATCATGCCAGGTGACTCTGACTCAAAAAACAATCATCTGACCTAGAAGGGTGGGATGGAGGGGGGAGGCCCCAAGGGGAGGGGATATATGTGCGCATACAGCTGATTCACGTTGCACAGCAGAAACTAATGCAACATTGCAGAGCAATTATATTCCAATAAAATAAATAAAAACAAAAAAAATCATCTAAGGAAAACAACAAAATGGCTTGGTGTTTACAGAGGTCAAAATGACTACCATCAAAAGCTTGATAAACACTCACAACCTCTCTTAACAATGGCACAGACCTTGACTGATCACTCCTAAGTGGTAAATCCTCCAGTTTTAAAAAATGATCAGAGGCAAAGAGTGAAAATTGAAACAGAAACCACAAATTGTTCCCAAACTCTCAGAGAAAACACAATGGCTTAAAAGTCAGATAAAGTGAACCAAATCAATCCACAATGTGCATTACAGACTATCTAAGCTCTTTTTTTTTTTTTACATTAGCTCATTATGTATGTTCCAGTACCACAGAGAAACTGATCGGACAAAAACACCTCAGGGACTCCGGTCTAAAGATAAAATCACTGACCATTCCAGCAAGTCAACTAAATCGCATAGTGTAGCTAGTCCCGGCCCAGACTACTAACTTCCACCCTAAATTCACTCTATGACCAATCTCTGCTCTGAAAATACTGTGTATCTTCCTTTCTAACTCCCTCCTTCTGAGATGCTCCACCAGTTATTCTAGTATATGTGATTCCTTGTTGCAACAAGCTAAGTGTAACTTCATTTTGATAAGATACAGATGTGTTCCTGGTGGTCTCTGGTGACAGGCTTTAACCTCCCCAAGACAGGGAACTGGTGGCCTAGAATTAGGGATAGGAAGAAGACTTTTGTTACACACCTTTTAAAAGTTTATACCATATTATTGTATTACTCACCTAGAGACAGACATCTTGGAGTGCAAAGTCAAGTAGGCGTAAGGAAGCATCACTATGAACAAAGCTAGTAGAGGTGATGGAATTCCAGCTGAGCTATTTCAAATTCTAAAAGATGATGCTGTTAAAGTGTTACACTCAATATGCCAGCAGATATGGAAAACTCAGCAGTGGCCACAGTACTGGAAAAGGCCAGTTTTCATTCTAATCTCAAAGAAGGGCAATGCCAAAGAATGTTCAAACTACCACACAATTGTACTCATCTCACGTGCTAGCAAAGTAATGCTCAAAATTGTCCAAGCTAGGCTTCAACAGTACGTGAATGGAGAACTTTTCCAGATGTTCAAGCTGGATTTAGAAAAGGCAGAGGAACCAGAGATCAAATTGCCCAACATCGGCTGGATCATAGAAAAAGCAAGAGAACTTCAGAAAAACATCTACTTCTGCTTTATTGACATGCTAAAGCCTTTGACTGTATGGATCACAACAAACTGTGGAAAATTCTTCGAGATGGGCGTACCGGACCATCATACCTGCCTCTTGAGAAATGTATATGTAGGTCAAGAAGCAACAGTTAGAACTGGACATGGGAAAAAAAAAAAAAAAAACTGGACATGGAACAACAGACTGGTTCCAAATTGGGAAAGGAGTACGTCAAGGCTGTATACTGTCACCCTGTTTATTTAACTTATATGCAGAGTACATCATGCAAAATGCCAGCCTGGATGAAGCACAAGCTGGAATCAAGACTGCCAGGAGAAATATCAATAACCTCAGATATGCAGATGACACCACCCTTATGGCAGAAAGCAAAGAGGAACTAAAGAGCCTCTTGACGAAGGTGAAAGAGGAGAGTGAAAAAGCTGGCTTAAACCTCAACATTCAAAAAACTAAGATTATGGCATCTGGTCCCATCACTTCATGGCAAATAGATGGGGAAACAATGGAAACAATAATAGACTTTATTTTCTTGGGCTCCAAAGTCACTGGAGGTGGTGACTGCAGTCTTGAAATTAAAAGACGCTTGCTCCTTGGAAGAAAAGCTATGACCAACCAGGACAGTATATTAAAAGCAGAGACATCACTTTGCCAACCAAGGTCCATGTAGTCAAAGCTATGGTTTTTCCAGCAGTCATATATGGATGTGAGAGTTGGATCACAAAGAAAGCTGAGTGCCGAAGAATTGATGCTTTTGAACTATGGTGTTGGAGAAGACTCTTGAGAGTCCCCTGGACAGCAAGGAGATCCAACCAGTCCATCCTAAAGGAAATCAGTCCTGAATATTCATTGGAAGGACTGATGCTGAGGCTAAAGCTCCAATACTTTGGCCACATGATGCGAAAAACCTCATTAGAAAAGATCCTGATGCTGGGAAAGATTGAAGGCAGGAGGAGAAGGGGACGACAGTGGACGAGATGGTTGGATGGCATCATTGACTCAATGGACATGAATTTGAGCAAGCTCCAGTTAGTTAGTGAAGGATAGGGAAGCCTGGGATGCTGCAGTCCATGGGGTCACAAAGAGTCAGACATGACTGAGAGACTTAACAACAACAACAACAAATTGTATTACTTATTCAAAATGTACATAACTCTATTATAAATTAATCAATCCAATGGTAATACTACCAATATCTAATTAGGCTGCAACTCACCTAGGAATCAAAGAGCATTGCTGGATGTCCAAGAGGTAAATTCGTCACCTGTTTCTACAAGGCTAGAAAGAATACTTTTTGGTTTTTTTGGGGTTTTTTGGCCATGCTGCAAAGCTTGAGGGATCTTAGCTCCCCTACCAGAGACTGAGCCCAGGCCTAGGCAGTGAAGTGCTGAGTCCTAACCACTGGACTGCCATGGAATTCCCAAAGATTACTGACCATTAATGGATCATCAATACATCATCAACAGATCTTGGTGTCCAAATGCAAAACCTCTTCCTATTGTGAAACTATTAACAAATCTAAATCAGCCAGCAGTTAGAGGTGATACTTTGCTTTGTATCTAATGTGAACAAAACTTTATTACACTTCGTATTTATTAGAATCAAACTTAAGGACTGCCATTAAATAGCCTCATAAGTGAAGCTATGCTTGATAAATATCATGGCTAACACTGTAAATAAAGTGAAGATTTTCAAGCTATTGTAAAACTTTTTTGAAATTCTCAAAGAATTTGCAAAAACAGAAGGTACAGCATAATGAATACTACAGTATCAATGTTTAACCTTCTGCTTATCTTCAAATCACATCAAAGAAACTATATACTCAGTGCAAAACAATTTTTAACAACATATACAAATTACTGTATATAAAACAGACAAGTAATAGGATTTATTGTATAACACAGGGAACTATATCTTGTAATAACTTATAATGGAAAACAATATAAAATATATATTATATAGCTGAATTAATCTGTGATACACCTGAAACTAACAAAATATTATATATCCAGTATACTTCAAACTTTATTTAAAATACTTATTTACTCATCTATCCGACCGCACCAGGTCTTGGTGTGGGACACAGCCTCCCCTCTCGTCACGTGGGGTCTGTGTCACAGCACACAGACTCTCTAGTTGCTTCATGGCATGTGGGATCCCAGTTACCCAGTCAAGGATCAAACCCATGTCCCCCTGATTCCCAACCACTGGACCACCAGGGAAATCCCCATACTTCTATTTTAAAAAAAAAATTTTTTTTTAAACTAAAGATCACAGAAAACAACAACCCCCATAAAACCAAATCTCTTAGAATGCCACCAACGAAAGATAATCACTGTTAAAATTCTGATGTAGATCTTACTATTTTTAATAGTTAAATATCTTATTTTATAATCAGCTGTACTATACAATCCTGTAATCTGTCTCCTGAAAAATATTGCAGAATCCTCCTCTTGTAACCTGTTTTTTTAACTTTTGTATTAAACTATTAAAATCTTCTCATACCAACAAATATTCTTCTACAATAGAGTTCTCAAAGTTTGCATCATAATTCACCTAACCAATCTGCTATAACACTGCAGCTATTTTTATTGTTAATTTTTGCTCTCATGAGTAACGTGGCAACAAATATCTTTGTTCATATGTCTATCATCTCATATGCTCACTGGTCATTCGAATTTATTCATTCATAAATTATCTATAAACATCACCTCCTTTGCTCATTTTTATCGTCCTTCTGAATGATTTGCTGTGCTTTAATAAGTATAAAAAATAACTAAGAATACATCCATGGATTAAAGCTAGTCATATAGTGCAAATATTTTCTCTCTGAAGCATACTTTGAAAAGGAGGCATTTCAACTCCAGGCAGTATTTCAAAGTAAATTGTATGCTTCTAAAGCAAACTACTAATCCCCTTAGTTCACAGGGGGCCTCTATTTATTTCCTTCTTTCAGGTTTTCAATTCGATTTTGCAGTAGCCTATCAACCTGCAAACTCATTTTAGCCAAAGTCAGTCATCTGCACTAAATCCTAGATTAATTTTAGGGTATAGCCCCCCACCCCCACCCCCCAGTCTATCCTAAAGGAGATCAGTCCTGGGTGTTCTTTGGAAGGACTGATGTTGAAGCTGAAACTCCAATACTTTGGCCACCTGATGCAAAGAGCTGACTCACTGGAAAAGATCCTGATGCTGGGAAAGACTGAGGGCAGGAGGAGAAGGGGACGACAGAGGATGAGATGGTTGGATGGCATCACTGACTCAATGGACATGGGTTTGGGTGGACTCCGGGAGTTGGTGATGAACAGGGAGGTCGTGCTGCGGTTCATGGGGTCACAAAGAGTCGGGACACACACACACACACACACACACAAAAAGAGTCGGACACAATTGAGCGACTGACTTGAACTGACAGCTCCCTTAACTTCTTTTTTAAAGATGTTTTATTGAGGTGTATTTAGGAACAGTAAACTGTATCCACTAATGTGCACAATTCGATAAAATATGACACGTCTTTGTCAAACCACAACCACAATCAAAAACGAAACATTTCCATTACGCTTGAAAGACCCTCTCCTCTGCCTCTCAGCACCAGACAACAGCTGATCTACTTTCTGTCACTACACATGAATTTTGCACTTTTTAAGTTTCATATGAATGGAGCAGTCCAGCGTACAGTTTTTTTGTGTCTGGTATTTTTCATAAACATAGTGGTTTTGTGATTCACCTGTGCTGTTGCATAGTCAGTAGTTTGTATCTTTTTATTGCTGACTAGTACTCCACGGTGATGATTTACCATGAGGTCATTCATTTACCCATTGAATATTTCCTGGTTTGGGCTATTATGACCAAAGCTGCTATAAACATTTGTGTACAAATCTTATTTTCATTACTCTTGGGTAAATACCTAGGGGTGGAGTGCTAGAGATGGAAGGCAGGTGTATAATTAACACATGAAGAGACTGTCCGAGCCATTTTCCCCAAGGACTTTTACAACTTCACATTCCCACCAACAGTGCCTAAGAGTCTGTCACTCCACATCCTTGTTAAAAGTTGATAGCTGTCCCTTCAATTTCAGCCATTCTAATGGGTGTGTAGTGGTAGTTCATTGTGGTTTTAATTTGTACTTCTTTGATAGCTAATGATATCAAATATCTTCTTGTCTACTACTGGCTATTTATATATCTTCATTTGTGAGTTGTCTGTTCAAATCGTGCCCATTTTTAAATTTTGCTGGTTGGCTTATCAGTGAGTTGTTAAATTCTTTAAATATTCTTAATAAAAGTCCTTTGTAAGACACACCTAGCGTATTTTCTCCCAGTCCAAGGTTTGTCTTTCATTCTCTTAAGAAAACATATTTAGAAGAAGAAAAGATTTTAATTTTGATGAAGTCCAATTATCAGTTTTTATAGTTCTTGCTTTTTGTCACTGAAGAAAACTTTGTCTACCCCAAGGTCACAAAGATTTCTTCCAGGTTTTCTTTTCAGTTCAGTTCAGTCACATCTGACTCTTTGTGACCCCATGGACTGCACCACGCCAGGCTTTCCTGTCCATCACCAACTTCCTGGAGCTTACTCAAACTCATGTCCATCAAGTCGGTGATACCATCGAGCCATCTCATCCTCTGTTGTCCCCTTCTCCTCCCGCCTTCAAACTTTCCTAGCATCAGGGTCTTTTCCAGTGAATCAGTTCTTTGCACCAGATGCCAAAGTATTGGAGTTTCAGCTTCAGTATCAGTCCTTCCAATGAATATTCAGGACTGATTTTCTTTAGGATGGACTGGTTGGATTTCCTTGCAGTCCAAGGGACTCTCAAGAGTCTTCTCCAACACCACAGTTCAAAAGTATCAATTCTTCGGCGCTCAGCTTTCTTTGTGATCCAACTCTCACATCCATACGTGACTACTGGAAAAACCATAGCTTTGATTAGACAGACCTTTGTTGGCAAGTAATGTCTCTGCTTTTAATATGCTGTCCTGGTTGGTCATAGCTTTTCTTCCAAGGAGTAAGTGCCTTTTAATTTCATGACTGCAGTTGCCATCTGCAGTGATTTTGGAGCCCAAAAAATAAAGTCTGACACTGTTTCCACTGTTTCCCCATCTATTTGCCATGAAGTGATGCGACTGGGTGCCATGATCTTAGTTTTCTGAATGTTGAGTTTTAAGCCAACTTCTTCACTCTCCTCTTTCACTGTTATTAAGAGGCTATTTATTTATTTTGAACTAGTTGCACCATCTATTTGTTCCCTCATTAATTAAAAATAAAAGTCATCCTTTATCACTTAAAAAAAAAAAAAAAAAAGAGGCTATTCAGTTCTTCCTCACTTCTGCCATAAGGTTGGTGTCATCTCCGTATCTGAGGTTATTGATATTTCTCCCAAGTTTACAAAAATGGTAATGTTTTGCTTTTACATCTAGGTCTGTGATCCATTATTAAATAAGCTTTGTGTAGGCTACATGTCAGATTTTACTTTTCTCCATACAGATATCCAGTTGTCCCAACACCATTTGTTGTAAACTTTTTCCTTTCACTGCTGAATTGCTTTATCAAAAAATGAAGTGACCATTTACGTTTAGGTCTATTTCTGGACTCTGCTCTTTTCCGTCCGTCTGTCCATCTGTCCTTTTCACCTTTACCACACTGTCTTGATTCCTGTAGCTTTATAGTGAGTCTTGAAATCAGTAGTGAGTCCTTCAAGCTTGTTCTTCCTTTTTAAAATCAGTTTGCTTACTATTTACAATAGCCAAGTCATGGAAGCAACCTAAATGTCAATCAACAGATGAATGGATAAAGATATGGTGTACACACACACACATACACACACACACACACACACACACACAGAGGAATACTGTTCAGTCATAAAAAAAGAATAAAATAATGCCATTTGCAGCAAACATGCATGGGCCTAGAGATAATCATACTAACTGAAGTCTGAAAGAAAAAGACAAATATCATATGGTATCACTGACATGTATAAGCTAAAATATGATACAAATAAACTAATTTACAAAACAGAAACAGACTCACAAGCATACAAAATAAACTTAGGGTTACAAAATGGGGAAAGAAGGGGTAAATTAGGAGTCTGGGATTAGCAGATACAAACTGTTATGCATAAAATAGATAAGTAAGGACCCATTGTAGAGCACAGGGAACTACACTCAAAATCTTGTAATAAACCATAATAGAAAAGAAAAGATATATATTATATATATACAGCATGCCAGGCTTCCCTGTCCTCCACTATCTCCCAGAGTTTGCTCAAGTTCATGTCCGTTGAGTCAGTGATGATGTCTCACCATCTCATCCTCTGCACCTCTTTCTCCTGCCCTCAATCTTTCCCAGCTTCAGGGTCTTTTCCAATGAGTCAGTTCTTCGCCTTAGGTGGCCAAAGTACTGGAGCTTCAGCTTCAGCATCAGTCCTTCCCGTGAACATTCAGGGTTGATTCCCTTTAGTATTTCCAGAAGTGTGTTTGTTTAAATCATGAATGGGGTGTTGAGTTTTTGTCAAATAGTTTTTCTGAATTTACTGAAGTAATGCTATGTGTTTTCTCCTTTACTCTGTTAATATGTAGATTTATATTCATCGATTTTCAAATGTTAACACAACTTTGCATTACTGAGATAAATCCTACTTGATAATAATGCGTTATTCTTTTTTTTTTTTTGCGTTATTCTTTTTGTTAGTACATTAAATTTGCTAATATAAGTTAGCTATAATCTCTGATGCTAAATTATTTATGTTGTGCTAGTTTGTCAAAAGTATCCAAAAAACGCTTTTCAGTATAGGTTTCAGATTTCAACTTTTAATTATAGAGTCACAAAAATAATAGTGATCATAATGTTTATTGTTGTCTGCTAACTGCAAAACAGCCATTATGCTGAGGGCTTTACATACATAGTCTCATCTAACCTAATAACACTCTATGAAGTATTATTATCCCCTCTTGACAAATGTGAAAACCAAGGTTCAGGGAAGTTAGAAACTTTGTCCAAAATCTCACAACTGGGAACTGGAGGAGCTGGAATTTGATCTCAGGTCGATTGATTCCAGAGACTAAGTTCCTTTGCTATAGCAAAAGTCACTCAGTCGTGTCTGACTCTCTGCAATCCCATGGACTATCCAGTCCATGGAATTCTCCAGGCCAGAATACCGGAGCGGGTAGCCCTTCCCTTCTCCAGGGGATCTTCCCAACCCAGAGAACGAAATCCAGGTCTCCCACATTGCAGGTGGATTCTTTACAAGCTGAGCCATAAGGGAAGTCCAACAACTGAAGTGGGTAGCCTATCCCTTCTGCAGCGGATCTTCCCAAGCCAGGAATTGAACCGGGTCTCCTGCATTGCAGGAGGATTCTTTACCAACTGAGCTATCAGGGAAGTCCTTTGCTATAGTGCTTCATCAAATAATCTCTAATAGTTTTTCTTCATACATAAGTCAAAGTAAAAAAAAAAAAAGGTTAGAATACAAATAATCTCTCTGAGAAGCCACTAAAATTTAAGTTTAAATGAGTACTATGTAGACATAACACACAATAAATAAATTCATAAGCAAGATACACTCAAGAAAGCAAAAGAATTTTATACAATCCAGGATTTTACACAATTTGAGATTTTATAGAATTCATGGCTATACAATGTTACTAACTTAAAAATAAAACACTCAGTACCTGAAGAGATCTAAGTTCCTATAGCTGGCCTTCCTAAAATCCTATTTAATAGTGATTATTTGTTAAAACCTGAAGTTCTGAAATCTATAGGAGACAAAAAACTGCAAAGGTTCTTTGAGTAAAAGTAGAAAATACTAGGGAGGTAATTATATTCTAAGTTAAATAATTCAGTATTTATCAAGCATCTACCACATACTCATGCTGTCTAGAAGGTAAGGTATAGATTATATAAATTTAACATATGAGTCTACCTTAAATAAATGTATATTCTACTTAAATAGACAAAATAATTAATGCAATGTCAACATTACATCAAAAAATAAGATGTAATGTCAACACAGAAGAGTTAAGCAATACACTATATTGGAAGCACTGGCTGTATAAAAGACCACAGAGCTGACTATCAGCAGATGGCTACAGAAATCAGGGGAGGGCATCAGAAAGTGGAAACCTCAGCTGGAAGTCTGGGTCTTCTGGAAGTTCCAAAGCTACTTTCTTAATCCTCACTTTTAGGTATTTATTTCCACTCTTGGCACCAAAATAAAATAAACAGAAGGTATACTACAAGGGAAAAAAGAGGAAATTCGAAACACAGATGTAATATACTGCATGTAGACCCAGATTTGATCTCTGGGTTGGAAAGATCCCCTGGAGAAGGGAATGGCTACCCACTCCAGTACTCTTGCCTGCAGAATCCCATGGACAGAGAAGTCTAGTGGGCTAATAAGTCCATGGGGTCACAAAGAGTCAGACATGACTGAGCAACTAACACTTTATATATATTTTTAATGAAAAAGTTTAAAAAAAATTTTACATAAAATGGTATAGGAAATAATACAAATACTATGAACACCCGTGTACCTACCACATAGATTTAAAATATTAAGTCTGCCATATCTGTTTCAAATAGAATGTTACAATTATAATTGAAGACAGCCTCCATCCTTTTCCTTCATCCCAGGGGTAATTAGTACCGTTAAGTATTCGTGTATCCTTCCCAATGTCAATTTCTTTATATACACATAATTTTCCTTAAATATATTTATAAACAATATATTTAAAATTTTTATATATGTATCATACTGTGTATCCTTTTGTAACCTGGATTTTATATTCAACGCTGCTTGCCAGATTTATCTGGAATGAGGCCAAAGTACCCATATTTCCTTCATTTTTTTTTTTAAGCTCCACAGGTGATTCTGTTTGGTAACCAGGGTTCAGAATGATTCTAAGCCTTTATACATTTATCCAGAAAAGTTTTCAGTGCTCCCAAATTGCCAACACATCTTAACCTAGTTTTTGCCCTGAGACAATTGCTGTTAGATTACCTCGATTGCAAAAAAAATCTATTGTACAATGCTTTCAACTCAGAAGCAAAAACCCTAATCAAATCAAGTTTATATACGATTCAAGACAATAACCAAACTATAAAAATGAGCTTCTGAAGGGGACGGGTGTGGCCACAAAGGGGTAGTAACACAAGAGTCTTGTGGTGGTGATTCAGTTGAGTATCTTGATTGTGGTTGTAGCTATAAACATGTGAAACTGCATATAGCTACACACACACACACAAGTCCACGTATAACTGGTGAAACTCGAATAAGCCCTCTGGATTGTGCCAATGTCGGTATCTTAATTTTGGTACAGTACTTTGGCGATGTGGGACACTGACACTGTGGAAGAGACCTGGGGGAGGGTGTATAGGACTTTCCTGTACATTTCTTTGCAACATCCTGTAAATCTAAAATTATCAAAATTAAAATTTAATAAATTTTAAGAACTAAGTTGCTACAGTACACCGAAAAAATTCTGCAGCCTTTTCATGGTCAAATTCAATTCAATACACTGCTTTAATATACATCCACTGAATAATGATACATATTCTCATATGCCTAACATCTGATGCAGAACTGCATTAAAGAGAAAGGCCACATTGGTGACCATGTTAATCCTGTAGGAAGTATAGGAGATAAACCTTAAAAGTGATTGGCCTTTAAGCTATTATTTTTAGATTATGTGTGGTCTTATCCTCATGGGACACTAGGATTTACCTAAATAGCTGTCTCTGTTCACTGCAAATAACCCTGCTTTCATTCCTATTTTAAGCCAACAAGCCTGCCCTACTTTTGCAGCTTATTTCCTAATCTCCTCACCTGCCTTTCCAATCATGAACCAGTTAAACACCGAGTAAGAAGTTATATTAACTATTATTAGTGAAAGTGGTATGCACATTTCAGGTCCTTTTATAACTGATCAGAACAAATCATTTATTTCAATAATCTGAAATCACTCTTTCAGATTATTCTCTCTGTTCTTTGAAGGTCACTGAATTCACCAGTCTTAAGGAAACCATAACTTTACAGTGATCATATGTGTTCAATAAAACTTGCACAATAGTTAAAAAAAAAAAACTAACTTACTTTCATGAATAAGTCCACCAATTACATTTATTACTCTGGCCCTTCGTTAAAACTATCCTATTTTATTTTTAAACTTCCACAAAGCCCTAAGTCACAAGAATAAAAGGTACCAAGGCATACATACAAAAAAAAACCTCCCACAAATTAAGTCTTACCTAGTTAGGCCACCAATCAACCGTTAAAGTTTAAACTTGAAAGGATTATCAATTTATAGAGTGAAGGGGCAAACATTTCTCACCAGATATAGTCTAAGGTTTAGTCATCCACTCTTCCCGGTGGTATTAGTCATAGGAAGCTCCACAGTTCTAATTTTCTGTTACATTTTTGGGAAATTATCACAGGCTATACTGAGTACTTTTCACGACAGTAATTAAGCTTCTGAGTATAACCAAAAATATGTTGCTGCTTATAGTAAGAACTCACCAAATATCTGTTTCTGAACACACAATTTTCAAAATTCTATCTATACTATAGAAAAGGACATTTTCACTATTTTGACTAAGCATTTAAGTTCTTTCAAAAGCTAAGGAAACTAAAGTTGGAAAACACAAAATATAACACTGTTAAGCTATCATTGCACATATACCACTTAAAATGAAACAGTTCTGGGGTCAAATCTCACCAAGATTCAAGAATTAGTTTAATAAAGAATAGCTAACAAAAAAAAAAAAAAAGAATAGCTAACATTTATTAAGCACCCACTACGGACAATATGCTGACCATTTTATATAATGTGAAATATAATCTTTAGATTCTGAGGTAGGTACTGTTATCTCCCATTTTAAAATTAAAACAAGGAAAAGAAGTCACACAACTAGTAATTAGCAGTTCCCATGCTCTTTCCTACACTGTCTTCAATAAAGTTAAGTTTCTTAGGTTTTCACTTAGACATTTACTAAGCACCTATGGTCTAGGCACTGTATTCAGCATTAAGAATACACAGTTCTTGGAGACTTCCCTGGCAGCCCAGTGATTAAGACTCTGCCTTCCAATGCAGGGGGTGCAGGTTCGATCCCTGGTCAGGGAGCTAAGATCCCACATGCCTTGGGGCCAAAAAACCAGAACATAAAACGGAAGCAATACTGTAACAAATTCAATAAAGACTTTAAAAACTGGTCCACATCAAAAAATTAAAAAAAAAAAAAAAACTACAGTTCTTGCACTTGAAGAGAACAGTTTAGAACAAAGAATAAATTAGAGAGTCTAATTAGAAATTAGAATGAATAAAGAACATTAAAATATTTTCGGAAATTTGTAATGCAAGTGAGAGTGCTTGTGGGAGCACGTAGGAGGCAAACACCTCATTCTTCTGACGAGGATGAGAGCAGCCAGGTACTGACCGTTCACCAAGCGCCCATCACTGCACTCTACGGAGTTTATTTAATCCTTACAACTATCTGGCTTTCCTGGTGGCTCAGCGGTAACAAATCTGATCCAGGTTCGATGCCTGGGTCAGGAAGATCCCCTGGAAAAGGAAATGGCTTCCCACCCCAACATTCTTGCCTGGGAAATCCCATGGATAGAGGAGCCTGGCAGGCTACAGGCCAGGGGACTGCAAGAGTCGGACACGACTCAGCAACTAAACCACCACCCTACCCTACAAGCTAAGTTTTAGCATCCCTCTTCCTCAAATACGGAAACTGAGGGAAAACAAAGGTAAGTGATTTGTCCAAGGTCATGCAGCTACTAAAAGAAGCAGAATTTGAATCATTCATCTGACTTCAAAGTCCAAGTTCTAAAACAATTACTCATACAGCCTCCTAGTAAAGGAGAAAAAGTTTCTCAGCTGTTCTCTTGACTAAATCCTGAAAGATAAATTAGGAACTAGTCATGTTAGGGGACAAGATTTTATATGAAGTAGTGCAAAGAATCCTTTCACATATACAGCACGGCATGGGATTCTAGGGGATGACAAGGAGTGGGAATGTAGGTTTGGGAATGGGGGTGTGAAATAAGGAGGAAGGAACACAAGGTTAGAGGCGAACCACGAGGGGAACTTCCACATCAGCAAAGCTGGAGTTTACCCTACGGGGCTGCAAGTGTTCATGAAGGATTTCCAGCACAAAAAAGATGCTTTATATTATCCAAGGATCATGATGGCAGCATAAGATTAGATTAAACCGCCCTAGCAAGAGGCTACTGCAATAGTATTAATATAAGCAAGAAGTGAGACAGAAAGATGAAGCAGTAGCTTATGTAGAAACCGGAAGTCCACAGAACCGAGTCTGATAGGATGGGGTATGACATGCAAAGGACAGGAAAGAGTCTGGCCTGGTTCCCAGGCTTGTCATCTGAGCCAGTGACGAAATGGGTAAGTGGTGTGATTAACAGGGATGGGAAATATACTTAGGAAATCCTTTCCATCTTCTCTCCTTCTTAGTCCTTTTTAATATTTATTTTATCCCTCCACCACTTTTCTCACTTCAGTCTCCCCCCAAAAATAAAAACAAGCCTGTCACAGTATCTGTTTAGGTAATGTTTGAATGTTCCATGATTCTGAATTACATTTATGAGTCAATTAAGCCTCAGTTTGTTTAACACATAGCCATCAAAATAGTCTTGCTCTCTCCTTAATGGAATCACGGCCAACTGATCACTGACAGTTTTCAGTTGCCCCTCGTCCTTCTCCTCTTCTTCATTAGGCTGCTTCCCTTCTCTGAACTTATTTACCCCTCCTCTCAATTCCTTAGTCAAGCACACTTTATTTCTCCATCTTTGCTTCTGCATGTTCTTCCATGCCCGACTATGTAGCTGCAACAACCTCTTTTCCTACTAAACAAGTAGCCATCACTCCACATCAGCTGTATGTACTTTAAAATTCGTGTTCTAAACAAAAGAAAACAAAACTCATGTTCTTCTCTTCAGCACGCCTTCACTGGGCCACCACTGCATCCTCAAATTGACAGTGCCTTTCCAGAGTCCGGTTATTGGAGGCATCTCTTAATTGTACTTTTTTCTCTCTCCAACTTTATATTTTGAAACACTGAAATTCTATCAAAAAGTGAAAGAATACTAAGATGAATATCCATTTGCTCTTCACCCATATTCACCACTGGACTTCCCAGAGGTGCTAGTGGTAAAGAACCTGCCCGCCAATGCAAGAGACACAAGAGACATGGGTTTGATACCTGGGTCAGGAAGATCCCCTGGAAAAGGGAATGGCAACCTACTCCAGTATTCTTGCCTGGAGAATTCCACGGACAGAGGAGCCTGGCCGGCTACAGCCATCGGGTCACAAAGAATCCAACACAACTGAAGCGACTTAGCACATACCACGGTAAACATTTTGCCACTTTTGCTTTCTCTTTTAACAAACATATTTCTTTTCCCTAAACCATTTGAAAACAAATTGCAGACATCATGACATTTCAACCTAAATGCTTCATCAGGTATCACCTCAGAATAGGAACATTATCCTTTATAACCACAATAGCCTATCACATACCCAAGACATTTAATATTGAATTACTATATCTAACATATACTCCATATTCAAATTTGCCAGGTGTCCTAAAAATGTCCTCTATGGCTTATCCATCTTCCCCATCCAAGCTTGGCACTGTGCTTGGCTGCCATTTCTCTTTCATCTTCTCTCATCTAGAAAACTCCTCTTGCCTTTTTAATTTTTCATCACTGTGACATTTTTGAAAAGTTCAGACCATTTGTCTTACAGAAAGTCCCATAAGTTGGATTTACTTGATTATTTACTATAACTAGATACAGGTTAAATATTTTTAACAAGGATTACAGGTGGCTCAGTGGTAAAGAATCCACCTCCAATGCAAGAGATGTGGGTTCAATCCCTGGCTCAGGTAGATTCCTGGAGAAGGAAATGGCAACCCACTCCAGTATTCCTGCCTGGGAAATCGCAGGGATAGAGGAGCTTGGCGGGCTACAGGCCAGGGGACACAAAGAATCAGACTCGACCTAGTGATTAAATAACAATTATCTCCTACTGCTTATTTCATTCAGAATTTCACTCTCGGGCTGACACTGTCTGGACATTGCACCAAAACATCATGATTTGTTAGCATTCAATAAATCTAACAACAATCATCAAAGATACACATTTCCTTGGCCAAACAGTATAGCATATTTTTCTGTCAACCAAGCTAGAGAGCCTAGTTACCAAGTTATACCCTCTTCTAATAACAAAGACTCAAGAAACTAAAAGATTTCATGATAAAAATCTAGTTTGCCAACAAAATAAAACTGAATATAAGGAACCAAAGTTCTCTCTGCATACATCTGAATAATTAGGTAGATTATAAAGATAACGAAATCAGATATGACTTAGGTTAGGATGAAATTTTTAGACCTCAGCTTTGTATCTTTGAATGAAGCTAAAATTTAACATAAAAATGTTAATATAGAACGCTATATTCTATTAATGACTGCACCAAAGGATGATGATTAAAAAACACCTCTTTATTTCCATTAGTCCTTTAGCAAGTAAGGAGCAGCAAAGCCCCAAAATGACTACAAATGTAACAGAATTAGTTGAATAATTTTGTCTCTCATAGATATGTCTAAAAATTAGCTTTTCCCCAAAATGTTACTTTAATGGAAAGATACTCTGTTATCAAATACTGCTTAGGAAAAAGTTTTTAATCAATTCTTTAATTTACTTTAAGTAATGAGTCCTTCTGGCGCTAGTGGTAAAGAACCCGCCTGCCAGTGCAAGAGATGTAAGAGACAGGGGTTCGACCCCTGAGTCAGAGAGACCCTCTGGAGTCTGGTAACCCACTCCAGTATCACTCATCGCCTAGAGAATTCCATAGGATCGCAAAGAGTCAGACATGGCTGAAGCGACTTAACATGCACACAAGTCCTTAGCATTTGTCTCTCCAACGATCCAATAGCTTTTTTTTACTTTACAGTAAAATGTGATGTTACTTTATAGAAGAAAAATTTATTATCAAATGTCTGATATAAATAAGGCTTTCATCACAACCATTATCATACAGGTAAAAAGAACACCTTATTCCTGCTCAAAAAAAAAAAAAGAAATTAAGTGTTTAAATTAAGAGATCCTTTCTGAATTTTGGGACTTTCACCTAGAGGTGTGAATTCCAAACAGTCTTGGATGTCCAAGTGTTCAGATAGCTTGGCAGCTTGTTAATTACAATGGTAACTAAGCATAACTGAAATACTTTTGACAAATTCAACAGATGTGTGCTGTAAGACTTGCACACCATGAATATTCATCCTTGAAAACATTTCTTCTAGGTTGGCACTGTATCAAATGATTGAAAATATAAAGGATCAAAATATGAATATGAGCACTTTCAAATCATTTTCATGTTGACTGAAACCATTATGAAAGGATTTAGGTAAAATTACCATATTTACATTAAAGGAATATGAATTATTTGCACAATCAAAGGCTTAACATGACATATATTAAATTCAAAGCACACCACTAGATGGAAATACAGCTGATCCTTGAATAAGGAGGGGCCGAAGGGTGCCAATACTTTGGCCACCTCATGCGAAGGGTTGACTCATTGGAAAGACCCTGATGCTGGGAGGGATTGGGGGCAGGAGGAGGGGACGACAGAGGATGAGATGGCTGGATGGCATCACCGACTCAATGGGCATGTGTTTGAGTAAACTCCAGAAGTTGGTGATGGACAGGGAGGCCTGGCGTGCTGCGGTTCATGGGGTCGCAAAGAGTCGGACACGACTGAGCGACTGAACTCAAGTGAAGGGTGCCAAGACTGCAGACACTAGAAAGTCCACTACATCTTACAGCTGGCCCTCTGTATACCCAAGTGCCTCCCTATCCACAGTTCTGCATCCTCGGATTCAACCATCTTCAGATCATGTAGCACCACAGTATTTACTGTTGAGAAGATCCATGTGTAACGGGGCCTACCGTTCAAACCTGTGTTGCTCAAGGCTCAACTGTATGAAAAGTATTAATGAAAGAAGAGTAATGAAAAGTATTAACAGCAGTTGCTTCTGTAAGGAACGAATATGAAGCCTTTGTTTTCTTCCCTTTTGCCTTTCAAAATTTACAGGGTTAAGCGTATGTTTATAAGAAAAAATAATTTTAACCCTTGGTAAATTCATTCTCATGATATGAAAATGGGGGAGGGAACAAACAGAAAATAAAAGAGGTATAAGTACCAGAGACAGAAATGGGGTTCAGGGTAAACTTGTAGAAACAGCCATTTCTGGTCATACTACTCTTCTTAAAAAATTTTAAGAAAGCCCTGCGTGCGTGCCAAGTCGCTTCAGTTGTGTCCAACTCTCTGCGACCCTTTGGACTGTAGCCCCCCAGGCTCCTCTCTTCATGGGAATCTCCAGGCAAGAATAATGGAGTGGGTTGTCATTCCCTTCTTAGGGGATCTTTCCAACCCAAGGATCGAACCTGTGTCTCATATATCTCCCGCATTGGCAGGCAGGCTCTTTACCACTAGAGTTACCTGGGAAGTCCAAGAAAGTCATAGCCATATCTAGTCCCAGTGCCAGAATATTAAAAAACAGTAGTCTTCAATGCGTGCTACAAATGACAGTACATTCTCTGACTATACGATATACTTGAATTTCAAAAGAATGGGAGAACTGTATGAAAAAAGAAACCTGACTTCTGTTTCCATTCGGCCACCAGATAACAGACTAAGACAATGCATTCTCCCTATCTGTCACGTAATGCCCAGTGAAATTCCCTTGTTGCTGCTGAAAAGATTCAGTCCAGAGGAACAGAAACTTTTTATAAAAATCACCGTCAAAGGAAAAAAAATCCCTCCAACAGGAAAAGAAGCTTGGAAACCAGAAAAGGAAAACAAATCAAGCTGAAAGATTTTCACAATTCAATTACTTGAGTTTCTGTTCCAGACACAAGTAGTGATGCTAGTGCATATGGGCTGTTCTAGAAGCTCACCCATATATTAATTTTTAAAACAAAGAGGAAACAAATGAGCACCTATTGGGAATACACTGCAGATGGCTCTCCATAAACATTTAATGAGTGAGTGAAATCATAAGAATTTTTATATTTTTTAAACACAAAATGAACACCTTCAACTGAGAGAGAAGAAACCAGCTGCCAGGGAATACAAAACAGACTGTATTATTGGTTTCTATGCTGTTATCCATGGGATTCCACCCAAATGTCCTTTATATTATAGAAGAGGTATTTTCCTCAGAACAGCTTCTTAACTTGTAATTTCATATGCTTTCTGATGCTGATATTTTTCAAATGGTTCATAATACTACATGGTCTTAAGCTTTTCACATCCATTATGTCATTTGCATGGCTGAGATGCTTGAGGAAGAAAGTATTATTAACTCTATTTTGCAGATGAGATTATTGAAGCAAAAAAAAAAGGGTTTAACTAAAAAGGCAAGGTTAGAAAAAAAACAGGCAAGGTCACAAGTAAGCTTGAGAAACAGAAGTAAAACCACCCTCTAGTCCTTCATTTTAGGCAAGTTGCTGTTTAAAAGACACTTAAAATACAAATCACTCCCACCCACCCACTCTTCTCCACCGTTTGCTCAAGCAAAACAATTAAGTAGACTTTAAAGTGAACAGGAAATGACAGAACCAAAAATAACTGGGGTGTGGTCTCACCTCTGAAAAAGATTTCCAGCTGTGAATAAATGCAAACAATTCTGGCCAGACAAGATAACATTAGATCAGGATTTAGAACCCAATACAACCAGGGGACCTTAGCTATAAATACAGTGACACCTTACTTTCTTAGAATAAACCTCAATATTTCAAACTCAGGAAAATGTAGATAAGAAGCAAGGTAAATCATCAAGAAGCCACAATTGCTGTGCTCAAGTTCTCATGCTCAAGTTTTTACATACTAGACAAATCCATACAATCTAAGGGCTTGAGATCATTCATGTTTCATTTCTTTAAGAGTAATCTGATAACACACAGTCATTTATAATTTCACCAAAAAACAGATCTGAATCATACAGACTATGAGAGTGTTCACTTAACTGTGGGCATGCCTAGCAATAAGTCAGCACCTGCATATTAGCTGCATTTTATTTCACTTTACTTCTGTATTTAACGATTTGAAAGAGTCATTTTAAAATGACCTTTATATCTTTTATACCATTTCCTTTATAGCTTATTGCACGTTATGGTAGAAATTACACGCCACAATGGCGATCAGAATTTGAGATTTGTAAAGGTCTGAGGACTACCACTAAGCTTTACTCAGATCCTATTTATTCTGACTTGACACACTATTCTGGTTTATCTGGTTTCCCTGCCTACTTCAGCTTATAAGTGGCAGATGAGAAGGGCATATTTTGACAGATAAAGAACAGTACTGAAGGAGATAAACTAAAAACAGACAAAAGCACTAAACTGGTATAGCAGTGAGGAGTCATTTTAGCCCAGGAGGAAACTGCCAACACCCTTATATAGCAGAATGCACCGGCCATATTAACTGCATAGGACAGAAATTAATGTACATTATGATGACCTTGATTTATCAAAGAAGATTGTTTAATCGATTCTAAATCTTAAGAGATGGTTATATACCCTTGATGAGTTATATACTATGAAAACTGACATTAAGATGGTCAAAATAATTTAGCAGTTAAAGGGCTATCAGTTATATGACCAATTCTCTTAAATCCCTAATGATACTAGACAAATGCTGAGGAGGTAAATCTCAAAATTCCCATTATATTTAATAAATATTATATAGTGTAGATAATTAACATTTATGATCAACACTTATGATGATGACTTTCTGGGTGGAAACTACATGATACATTAAAATTATATACTGCAGACAATCAACATTTATGATGCTTAATGTTTCTGGAGGTGGGGGGGTGCTAAGTTATAACTAAAACTCTTCCCCTTCATTGACCATTCATTTTTCTCCACTAAGAGAAAAATGTTTTCTCATCACTAATCTTGGTTGCTTTTCTCCATCTAATTACCAAAATAAAAAAAAAGTATTTTAAGAGTTCTCCCCACTTACAACTAACCCCTTTATCTAGAGGTCACTAACACACCTGGATCTTGCTATATTCCCTTCTTACAAAATGGTGCTTTCAAACCCAGTATTAAAACTCAGAGAGCAGAGTTGTACTTAAGTCTTATGTCTGAACAAAAGCAGCACATAAATTAGTGGTTATGCTTAAACCACTAATCTTATTTTAAGGGCAGAAACAACTACAACATAAGAAACACTTTAGTCGATGTTGGACACCTGAATCAGAGAATATCATTCTCCAAGTCTCTATGGCCAAAAGGAAAATAAAACACCAACAATCATGTCAAGAGATCTGTAGATCCCTTTCAAATATCATAAAATGAATTTATTTGTTTTTATTTCATTATATTGTTTCTTTTAGTAATAACAGTGACGTGATGATCTGGAGAAAGTGGTATTCATACTTTAAAAAGGTTGGGGAAGCGGCAAGAAAGATCTGACCTTTGAGTAGAAAGATCTGACTTGGAAGAGCCTACTTAACACCCTGCCCACATCACCCTAGATGGCTTCCCTCAGGTAAGAGACTAAAAAGATGGAGATCCAGACTCTTCATGGGTTGATAGGATTAGAAACACCCATCCTGCCTGGAAATCCGACACTGCTGGAGATAAATGAGCAATCCCCAGCTAGCTACTGGTCCAGGTGCTACAGAAAACACCCGGCGCCCCCGCCGGGCAGCCCCGGTGGGGATCCCCGCCTCCCGTCTCCCACACCCCCTCCAGGTCCTCCTCCTGGATGGGCGCCGCCCGGGACCCCGCCGCCCTCCCGGCTCCCGTCCTCGACTCCTTCCCTCCCTCCGGCCCCGAGCCATCGCCCGGCCAAGGGCCGTTTCCCGCCGATCGACTGGAAGGCCTGGCCCGCTTGGCACCTTTGATGACGCGTTCGGTGGTGGAGAGGTGGAGGTTCCTCCCGGACATGATCCCCTCGGCCTCCTCCCGGTCCGGGGAGATCTCCAGACGTGCGCCTCCGCCTTCGCCTCCAGCGATCTCGACTCCCCGGGGCCGGTCAACCGGCCGTGCCCCGGCCCCACTTAATCAGGGCGGCCCAGGCACCAGAAGGAGGCGGCCGCAGCAGCCCGGCCTCAAATCCCACGGACACTATGCGGGCCCGCTGACCGCTCCCTCTCGAGGCGCCGAGTCGGGAGCGCAGGCGACAGCAGATCAGGGAGGCTACGCGGGCAGCCGCGGCTGCGCGCGGCCGGGCTCGTGCGCGCGCGCGCGCTCTCCCCCGACTCGGCGCCTCCCCAACTTCCCTGCGGCGCGCGCGGCGCCGCCGCGGTTACCGCGCCGAGGCCTTGAGCTCCGCAAGTGGCCCCGGCCGCTCGGCCGTCTGACCCCCAGCCCCCGGGCAGTAGACAACCCCGGCTTTACCCTTCGCGCGGAGGCCCCGGGCCCGCGCGGCCGCCTTCGGTACTCGCGCGCTTCCTTCGTCTCCTCCAGCTTCCGAAAGTCTGTCTTCCCTCTCTGCTCTGCCTGCCCTCCCCTGCAGCTCTGACTGCTCCTCAGCTGCCTGCGCCTCCCGGGCCTGGAGCACCTAACGCCGGGCCCTGGGCCCCGCACCCAGAGGCCCAGCGGAACCGCGGCCATCTTGTGACCCGGCCCGGGCGACCCGGCGGCTGTCTGGCGGAGCCGCGCGCATCCTGTCCGCCTGGGATCACCTTGCGGGGCGCCCTCGTCCTCCCCGACCTTCCCCACGGCGGGGCCTCCCTCCCTTCCCTCGGGGTCTCCCCTCCAACTCTGTCTCTAGGAGTCGTTATCAGCTTGATCCAGCTCCTTCCCACAGCTTACCCTCCCCCCAGTCACCACACCCATTTAAATCCCTGGTTTAAGTTGTCACATTTGTCGAGAGTACTTAGTATAGTGAGGACGATCGCGTGCATCCTAGTTCTAATCTAGTAGTGGGAGGTGGAGGGGGGTGGTTTCCGAGTGGGTGGATAGGAGCCCCCACACACACACCCCGCCACGTCCCACAGCCTCCTGGCTTCTTTTCCACTTGTCAGAAGGGACCGCAGCCCCCTCAGCGAGTCCTTGGGCCAGACCTCTTCTGTGCAGGGAACTGACCTGTAAGTTCTGCGCGCCACCTACACGGCTGGAAGCAACCCTTCCCCTTTGACACAGTGACACAGTACCTACCTCCCCCCTCATTCTTACCGTGGAAAACGATGGGCAAGTCTCCGTAGAGTCTTAATAATCTGGCTCATCTCTAGGTTAAAAACTGACCTTTTTCTCTCCTTGAACTGCAGGCCTAATATAGAAAGTGTTTTCTAGTATAGTGCCTGGCAAAGACAAAAGTCTTTTAGTCCTGATGGTGGAATGTTAATGGAGAAAGCAGTGGCACCCCACTCCAGTACTCTTGCCTGGAAAATCCCATGGACGGAGGAGCCTGGTAGGCTAAGGGGTGTCCATGGGGTCACTAAGAGTCGGACACGACTGAGCGACTTCAGTTTCACTTTTCACTTTCATGCATTGGAGAAGGAAATGGCAACCCACTCCAGTGTTCTTGCCTGGAGAATGCCAGGGATGGGGGAGCCTGTTGGGCTGCAGTCTATGGGGGTCGCACAGAGTCGAAGTGACTTAAATGCACGACTGAAGTGACTTAGCAGCAGCAGTGGAATGTTAAAACTGGGATCCAAGGAAGTATATGCAAATTACAGGAAAACCGATCTTAACAGTCACTGTGGTGGCCAGTGAGTAGTCATAAGTGGCTCTGTACATTTAAAGTAAATAAAACAAATATTTATTTCCTCAGGTGTACTAGCCACATTTGAAGCATTCAGTAACTACATGTGGCTAGTGACTAATTGGATGTGGTCGAATAAGACCTAGTGCAAAGAACCGTCCCACTGGAAAAGACCCTGATGCTGGGAAAGATTGAAGGCAAGATGAGAGGAGGGTACAGAGGATGAGACAGATGGTTCCTTGGCATCGCTGACTCAATGGACATGAATCTGAGCAAACTCTGGAAGATAGCGAAGGACAGGGAGACCTGGCGTGCTGTAGTCCTTGGGGTCTCAGAGTCAGACACGACTGAGCAACTGAACAAAACAACAGACTAGGACACTTCCATCATCACAGAAAGTTCTTTTGGACAGCTCCCAGCTGAAAGATTATAGAGGTTAACCCAAATCTCCTTTAACGTAGATTTATGTAATGGGACCAACCTAGACAGCATATTAAAAAGCAGAGACATTACTTTGCCAACAAAGGTCCATCTAGTCAAAGGGAGAAGGGGACGACAGAGGATGAGATGGCTCGATGGCATCACCAACTCAATGGACGTGAGCTTGAGTAAACTCTGGAAGTTGGTGATGGACCGGGAAGCCTGGCATGCTGCAGTCTATGGGGTGGCAACGAGTCGGTCATGAGTGAGCAGCTGAACTGAACTGACGGATGTAATGGGAGGTGGTCTGGGCGTATGCCCTAGAGTCAGAGCCTGAGTTACGCTTTGCAGGTGTTTTAATTGGAGGTGAATTGCTTCGGCCCCCACTAGCCGTCTGCCTCACACTCGGCAGTCGTGATCTCAGTTCAGGCCACCCTCCTCGGCCCACCTGCGTCCGCATGTCCCTTCTGTGCAGCTCGTCTCTATTCCTGCCTGTGCCTTGCAGTTTTGACCTAAAGGAAACTCGCAGCAATTCTAGCAAGGCAGGAGCACTTCAGGAACCAGACAGATTTTGGTTCTGTGTTCTTGGGTCTTGATTTCAGGCTTTCACCGGAGAGAATTGTTCAGAGATTCTGAGGAAGTTCTTCAACTATGAAGTAACCAGAGCTCCACGCCCCATATCAAACAGAGCAACTTTCTAGTGGTCGAAAATAAACTGGTTCCTGCAGCATAGTAGAGGCTGAAATTCATCTAGAAGAATCTACACAAGATGACTAAAACAGTTTAAGAAAACACTGGAAACCAACGTGAAGAGATGGGTTATTCAATAATAGTAGTGGGGAAAGGAACCAGCTATCTGGATCTCAGATATATCTTCGCTCATTTTTGTTTGTTTGTTGATTTGTTTTCTTTGGTTTTTGGTCACACTGGGAGGCATGCAGGATCTTAGTTCCCTGACCAGGGATCAAACACATGCCTTCTGCAGTGAAAGTGCAGTCTTAACCACTGGACTGAGCTACGGAAGTCCTTGGATCTCAAAGTGGAGCCACATTTTAACACCAAACTTCATAAGTAATAAATATGAGAATTAAGGTGCTATTTTTTTACATAGAAAATTGGAAAATATTTTTATTTTTATTTTCATAGTTTAAGGAAGTCACTACATTTTATTTCTTGATGTTATAGATTTAACAACATATTGGTAGCAACATGTAACTTCTCACATGGATTAGACATCAAGAGACCAGTTTGTGTATATAAACTTAAACACTGAAAATGAATACATTCAGCTATTGTGGAACTTACAACAAATAAAAACTTGTTAACAACTTTCCAGAAAGCACAAAAGACAATATTAATAAAGAGTGGTCTTTTGCATCATTTTCAAAAATTCTCCCTTGCTTATTTCTCCGTCCATCATGCTCAGCCTCATCAAGCTTTCCTGAAGTTCATCATCTGTTACATCTTCCCCTAGTTCCTTAGCAACCCCTCGATATTGTTCAGTGATGTACTTCCTGTATCATCAGCATCAAATAATTTGAAAGCCTTCAGTATTTCTTCTTTTTCATCCTTTTCACTCATTTTTACACTCATGGCAAAAAATTCTTCAAAACTAATGGTGCCAATTCCTTCTTTGTCAGTTTCAGCTATCATCTTTTTAATTTCTTCTTTCTTTGGCTCAAATCCTAAGGCCCGCATTGCAATCATGTCTCCAACCGGAGCCCCCGGCCAGGACCTCCCAGCATTACCCGCCAGCCGAGCTGGCCAACAGTAGCACGCCGCCCATCAGAAAATTGGAAAATATTTTTAAAAGGTGATACTGTTGGTAGTACATCATGAGAAACGCTGGGCTGGAGGAAGCACAAGCTGGAATCAAGATTGCTGGGAGAAATATCAATAATCTTAGATACGCAGATGACACCACCCTTATGGCAGAAAGTGAAGAAGAACTAAAGAGCCTCTTGATGAAAGTGAAAGAGGAGAGTGAAAAAGTTGGCTTAAAGCTCAACATTCAGGAAACTAAGATCATGGCATCATTTCATGGCAAATAGATGGAGAAACAGTGGAAACAGTGGCTGACTTTATTTTTCTGGGCTCCAAAATCACTGCAGATGGTGACTGCAGCCATGAAATTAAAAGACGCTTACTCCTTGGGAAGGAAAGTTATGACCAACCTAGACGGCATATTGAAAGGCAGAGACATTACTTTGTCAACAAAGGTCCATCTAGTCAAGGCTATGGTTTTTCCAGTGATCATGTATGGATGTGAGAGTTGGACTATAAAGAAAGCTGAGCACCGAAGAATTGATGCTTTTGAACTGTGGTGTTGGAGAAGACTCTTGAGAGTCCCTTGGACTGCAAGGAGATCCAACCGGTCCATCCTAAAGGAGATTAGTCCTGAATATTCATTGGAAGGACTGATACTGAAGCTGAAACTCCAATACTTTGGCCACCTGATGCGAAGAGCTGACTCATTTGAAAAGACCCTGTTGCTGGGAAAGATTGAGGGCAGGAGGAGAAGGGGACGACAGAGGATGAGATGCTTGGATGCCATCACCGACTCAATGGACATGGGTTTGGGTGGAATCTGGGAGTTGGTGATGGACAGGGAGGCCTGGCGTGCTACGGTTCATGGGGTTGCAAAGAGTCGGACACGACTGAGCGACTGAACTGAACTGAACTGTTGGTAGAATTATAAATTAGCACAATTTCTCTGCAAAGGAATTTGGCAGTATCAATCAAAGAAGATATATGTATGGCCAGTGAGAAGACTCAATATTATTTGTCATGAGGGAAATACTGAGATACCATTTTACTAACCTAGAAGAGCTGAAATTGGAACTTCCCTGGTGGTACAGTAGGTAAGAATCCACCTGCTAATGCAGGGGACACAGGTTCAATCCCTGGATCCAGGAAGATCCCACATGCTGAGGGGCAACTGATCCCATGCACTATAGCTACTGGAGCTGTGTGCTACAACTGCTGAAGCCCACACACCCTTAAGCCTGTGCTCTGCAACCATAGAAGCTCCCACAATGAGAATTCCATGCACCACAACAAAGAGTAACTCCTGCTCACCACAACTAGAGAAAGCCTGCATGCAGCAATGAAGACCCAGTGCAACCAAAAATCAAAAATTAAAAATAAAAGCTGAAATTAAAAACTCTCAACATGTAAGTGTTGGCAAGGCTGGGAGCAACTGGAACTCTGCTGCATTGCTGGTGGGAGAGTAAAATGCTGCAACTACTTAGGAAGTTTGTTATAAAAGTTAAATATACACACAGTATTACTCAGTAATTCTACTCTTGGGTATTTTACCCAACAGACATAATAACCCAGCAAAAATACCCAATACTACTCAGATAATAAAAAGAAAATAATTAATGAGGTATGTAATAGTATGGATGAATCTTAAAAACATTATGGTGAACAAAAGAGGCGAGATACCAGGACTTCCCTGGTGGCCCAATGGCTAAGACTCTATGCTCCCAATGCAGGGGGTTCAGGTTCAATCCCTGGTCAGGGAACTAGATACCACATGCTGCAACTAAGAGTTTGCATGCCTGCAACTGAGAAGATCCTACATGCCTGCAGATAAGACCCAATGCAGCCAAATAAATTTTTAACAAAGAAGCAAGACATGAAATAGACGCTATATTATTTCATTTGCATAGGAAAATGATTAAATGAAGTATGACACTGGATGGAACATTATGCTTTATGAAAAATCATACTTTATGTGGATAGAGATTTGACATCATGAGAAAAATCTCAGGAGATAATAAGCGAAAAAGTACAGTATGGACTCCGTGTTATTAACAAACGAGCTAATGTCTGCATAAAAAGGCTGGAAAGAAATGTTAATATAGTCATTCATTCAATAAATACTAATTAAATGTCATCTGTGCCAGGTACTGTGCTGGGCAGTAGGGATACAGTGATGAACTGAAATCAACACAGTTCATACCACCATGAAGCATTAGCTGATGATGAAAAGATGTTAACAGTAGCCATCTCTTGGTGGCATGATTAAGAGTCACTTATATAAAAATAAGAGGGAAAAAAAAGAGAAAAGAGTCACAAAAACGAACCATAATTTTCCGTATTTTCCAGATTTTCTATGGTAAGAGAGTATTACTTTATAACTAGCAGAAAACAAATTTTAAGTGCTCTTTTCTTTCAAAGGCCTATTGTCTGTGCCTATTTCCAGTAGCATTAAGTGTTTATTTGGAGAACTTTCTGAGAGACTTCTCTGATCAAAACAAACAAAACATCTAGTACCACTCAGTGAAAAAAGAAAACTCTAAGTAAGTTCCCTTCGAAAACAATTTTTTTTAAATAAATAAGGCTTTAATGTACTGGTGGTGGTGGTAATGTTTTTAGTCCTCATATTAATAGCTCCTGGCAACAAATGAAGAGTTCTATTTCATTCACCTGTACATCTACCACCTGGCCATGGTCACATGCATCTTCATTTCATTGATGGATTTGATTCTCTTTCCTTTTACTTTCTGCATTGGTCAGAATTGACTAAATATTTAAAACTACCAAGATTCATGCTTAATTGGCAACCCTACTAATTTCTTCAAATCTAGGCTTCCATGTTACAGGGCCTATGAGACTTGTTTTATTTCCTTATGAAACTCCCTAAGGACTTCATAAACCTTAATTAATGACTAACTCTTTTGAGAAATAATCATGAATGCTTTTAATTTAACAAAAGCACAAGGAAACCTAGTTTCCACTGTTGTATAAAAGTAACCTGGCTTTAGTTTCTGTATGAAGCCATTAAATATTAAACTTCTGTGTTAAATGCAGGCAAGAGAACTGCAGAATATTTTAAAATGAATAAAATGAGCATTTCTAAAATAGCAACACAGAGTAAAAGGTATTTTATAGTGTATAATTTCTAATTTTATATGAAAAGCACTTCTTAAATGTTTTTATTAGTAATACATATGATATGGACATCACATACTAATATTTCATTTATCTCTTTCTATATGAGTGCATTTGGGCTTCCCAGGCAGGAGATGTGGATTCAATCCCTGGGTTGGGAAGATCCCCTGGAGAGAAAATGGCAACCCACTCCAGTATTCTTGCCTGGGAAATCTCACTGAAGAGGAGGCTAGCGGGCTGTAGTCTGTGGGGTCACAAAGACTCAAGACACTGAACACACACACATGAGTGCATTGAACTTTGATTACATTACCTTGGCATGAACACCCCCCCACACCAACAGTCGAGGTCTAAACAAAATTAGCAAATTTATATTTTAAAAAAGTGTTTTTTTTTTTGCAATTGGAAAAACATGACTCAAAGGAACATTCTACCCATCATAACCTGATATGAAAGTAGTAATCTCTGTAGACACGTGAAAAGTAAAAAACGCTAAGGAAAGTTTTGCTTGTCTGGTGTGCTGCAGTTCATGGCGTTGCAAAAAGTCAGACACAACTTAGCGACTGAACAACAACAAATATATATTTACAGGTTAATATTCAGGTCATTTTGGGGGTAATGTGCAAGCCTCTGAAGTGTGTTACCCCTTGGTCTTCCTGGGAGAACCCACTACTATAACTGTAACAGGATTAGGGACCCCCAAAAGTTGCCATTACCCATGATTACTTTTGTTTAAATCATGACAAAACAGAAAAAGACAGTAACAGTCATTATTGGGTACATAATACAGTACAGTCTAGGAGAATAGAATTTAATACCTCTCTCATCGCTGGGCTCCAGCATTCCACAGGTGAGAGATGCCACAGGTAAACGTCAGGGGCATTCATCAAGTTGCTTGGGCCAAAAATTTACAGTGGGAGGCAGGCAGAGGGGGAGGCCAGTCTTCCCATAAACTTACACCCCCTACAGTCCATTTCCCATACAACAGATCCTTCTCAACTAAAAGCAAATCTGATTTTTATTATTTCTCTGCTTAAAACCCTCAAGTGTCTCTTTTTCTAAAAGTGGTCTACTTCTTAGTAGACTTCTGTCTAATTTGTTGATCTCAGCTCAAATCTCTTCCCCTCCATCCACTACATTTCAGACCTAGTGGCCTTATACGGGATATACTGCAATTTATACAAATAGCCTCAAACAGACCAAGTTCATTTCTGTCCCAGCGCTCTTGCATTTCCTGAGTAGTCATTGAAAGGACTGATGCTGAAGCTGAAGCTCCAATACTTTGGCCACCTGATGTGAAGAGCTGACTCACTGGAAAAGACCCTGATGCTGGGAAAGATTGAAGGCAAAAGGAGAAGGGGGCAGCAGAAAATGTTAGGCGGCATTACCGACCCATGGACATGAATTTGAGCAAACTCCAGGAGACAGTGAAGAACAGAAGAGGCTGGTATGCTGCAATCTATAGGGTTGCAAAGAGTCAGACATGACTTAGCAACTGAACAACAACAAAATTGCTCAGAACATTCTTTTCCTAGATCTTCACAAAGGTGCCTCCTCATTACTCTCAACTCAGGTGCATCTCCTGAAGGCTGGCCTTCCCTAACCACTGAACTACCTAAAGCTACAACACCCCACCACTCTCTGCCTCATTTCCTAAATTAATTTATCTGTAGCATGTCTGCTGTCACTTCTTAAGGGGGGTATCTTTGTCTGTCTTGTTCACTGCTGTTACGTTGTCATGCTGACCCTGGCCTGAGGTTGGAGGTTAATAATTCGTTGAATTCATGAATATCATCTTACTCTGGTCCTAAGCAGAAGTTCTCAACTTGTGGTACAGGAATTTCAAATCATTCCCTCCCCATCTAGCTCCCAATTATAAGTGAAATCAAGGTATTGAGTTTATTTTTAAGTGCTTTGGGGTGTGTGTGAGAAATGTATAGGAAAGCATTTATTTTTCATTTTCTTGAAGGAAACCAGACAACAAAATGTTAATAATCACTGATACAGAATTTTAATTTACAAAGCACTGTCCCTTTAAAAAAAAATTCTTTTTTTTGCCACCCTGCATGATGGAACCTGAGCCCCCTGCAACGCAGATCTTAAACCACTGGACCATCAGGGAAGTCCCTAAAGTTTCTTACACATTTAGTTCTCTTACATTTATGCAGATACACAGTATAGAAATGATCTTTTCTACCTTGTAGATAAAGTAATTGAGGTGTGGAGACATTAAACAAATCAGAGTTTGCACAGCCAGTCAATGATGGAATTGACACAAATCCATTCTTCTGGACTCAAAATACTTTGCCCTGTTGGCTGAAGACCAAGACAGAATCCACTCTTGCTTAACTTCATTTGCTTCCAAAAGCATCAAACTTAAACATTTTTCTAACAGCTTTCTTATTTAAACTAGTTTATAAGGCTGCATTAAAAGTTTCAATGAAAATAATTATTAGCTAGATCAAGGCAGTTTTTTTCAAGCAAAAATTTAATGTATGGACCAAGGAGTGCAAAACAGTTTTCCATTAGGTTAACTGGAACATAATTGAGGAAGTAGCTTTGCAAGGATAAATATAACAAATGAAAATAATGTTGAGATCTTTAATGTTTAGATTTTATCTACCGTTTCAGTTAGGATGCACAACTGAACCATCTTTCCTAAAAAATCAATTTAATCTACTTGTTTTTAAAAGTTAGGTTTCCCAGAAAAGAAAAATCTAAATTTAATCTCTTTCCTCTCTGCTCATGCAGTTTTCAAGAGGAATGGGATGGAGGGACCTACATTATTTGGATTAAACCATGTACATTTGGGGCAAAGATATTTCTCCTCAAGGGCGATGCCTGTGTAATAACTGATATAGGAAAAGAATCTAAGAAAGAATGGCTGTATGTATATGTATAACTGATTCACTTTGCTGTGCATGTGAAACTAACACAACATTGTAAATTAACTATACTCCAATTTTTAAAAAGTGGGGGCATGCCTGTAGGATACAACCAGACACTGGCTTCAAAAGAGCTTCTTTCATTAACCTCAAGAACTTATGTGGAATATGCCACTTGAAAGAATCTCCTATTCTGGGAGGATACAGTAGATCAAAGAGAATTTTTTCCTTCCTTATGAGAATCTATAATTAAAGACCTAATCCTTTATTTTAAGGAAGAAAAAAAAAAGTCCTCCTTTATTGAATTAGTTATTTTCCTCTCTTTAAAACGCACATGGTTAACGTCATGTTTTGGAAGGAATTTCCTTTTAACTGGCCCGAGTGTCAGTCTTAGATTTTGGTGCATTTAAAAATGTTAGCCTGGGTCTTCCTCGGTGGTCCATTAGACCCCCATCTTCCAATGCAGGGGGTGCAGGTTCAATCCCTGGTTGGGGAACTAAGATGCCACATGCCTGGTGGCCAAATAAATAAAATAAAAAATGTTAGCCGAGCAGTGTGTGTTCCTGGCATCTTGGGATCTGTCACTTTCTCGGGACAATGTGAAGTCCAGCGCCCAGTCCCCGCCGCCAGCCGAGGCCCAGTTCCGTGCAGAGCAAGGGTGGCAAGTGGAAGGACAGCCCTACTGAGGACGGCCCGTCACCCTTACTGGCAATCACATATGAAGCCTGAATCCATCTACTTACGGGGTGTGTCCACAGCTAGGTGCAGGCGGCAGCAACCACTGTATCCAGGATTCTCCACTAACAAGTTCAATTTCCGCTTTGGGATCCAAGGGCCTCATGTGGGCAAATGCAGTTCCCACAGGGGTGGCATGAACACCAATGGAGGCCTTATTGTGGTAGACTATGACAACCATCGGGTCAGCATCTTTTCTTCCGAGGGCAGGTTCAAGACAGAGATTGGACCAGGTGGCCTTGAGGGCCCCAAAGAAGTGGCCACAGAACCGATGGTGACAGGTTATGCAACTTAACCTTCGGGGCCAGTGGCAAGCTGGTTGGCCATTTCGGAGGCCGTGGAGCCACTAACCACTACTATGCAGTACCTGTGGCCCAGGTGGTAAAGAGTCTGCCTGCAATGCAGTTTAGACCTGGGTTCAATCCCTGGGTCGGGAGGATCCCCTGGAGAAGAGAATGGAAACCCATTCCAGTCTTCTTGCCTGGAGAATTCCATGGACAGAGGAGCCTGGCTATAGTCCATGGGATTGCAGAGTCAGACACAATTGAGCGACTAACACTTTCACTTTGTGAACAAGAATGCAATTGTAGTGCTAGATCTCTGTAAGCGTTCCATGGAGGTGGACGCCCCTGGCAGGGTTCCTCTTCAGGTTGGCCTCCCACAGGAGGTGGACCCTTCGATGCCTCTGTGGGGTTAGCTGTGTGTGGACGCCAGTGGGAGCCCCCTTGTGGCTGACAGGGGGAGTGCAGCCTCCGGCCATTCCAAGGCTCTGGCTCTGTCTAGTCCTTCCATCAAGTCTGCAGAGCCACTGAACGCCACAGGGCCTGGCACGGACCACAGATGCCCGCGAGGCGGTGGCCTATGCTGCTGTCAAAGAACATAGTCAATATTCTGTCATAGGAATGGAAGAGATTTATCTGAGCCACACTAAGGACGATAGCGTGGAAGACAGCATCACAGATAACTCTGAAGAACTGCTCTGGAGAGACATGGTTTTCAGCAGTTTTATATGTTGTCAGAACAAAGAGGGCATCCCTGGTGGCGCAGGCAGTAAAGACTCTGCCTGCAACTCTGGAGAGCCAGATTCGACCCCTGGGTCGGGAAGATCCCCTGGAGAAGGGAATAGCGACCCACTCCAGTATTCATGCCTGGAGAATTCCGTGGACAGAGGAGCCTGGCGGGCTACAGTCCATGGGGTCACAAAGAGTCAGACACAACTGAGCGACTAAAACACACACAGAGAACAAAGAGCACTCAACAAGTCAGGTACACATTCCTTCAAGGTTTTTTTTTTTTTTAAAGGACGTACACAGCGAGCCAGTTTGACCTTGGCACCCGGGAAGTGAGTTTTATCATTGATGGGATATCAGCACTGGTGTCCCAGGAAGGGAGACATCGAGTCTTTACTTTTCATATGGACATTCTTTCCTTTGGGTCAGTGTACCCTTTTCTTAATCATTAAAGCAGATGTACAATGTATGTTTGATATGCCACAAACAAGGCTGTTTTAGTTAGCATAAAATTCAAGTTATGTCACGTGTAAGCCAGAATGACTTCCCCAGACTGCAATATGTGAATACTTTTTTTTTAATCGCTGCTAATCAGAAATGGCAACCCACTCTAGTATTTTTGCCTGGGAAATCCTATCGACAGAAGAGCCTGGTGGGCTACAGTCCATGGGGTCACAGAGTTGGACAGGACTTAGCGACTAAACAACAACAAACCACTGTTTTAAGGTCTATGCTACACTAGTGGCTGCTCAGAGGCCATGCCTAGTTCGTGCAGGGATATACCTCGGGGTGACCAAACCAGAGGATCTGGCCAGGAGGTGGGCCACAAATCTGGCAGCACTGAATGTGGGCTGTGGGCATGGGTGCCCTCCCTTCCCCCATCTCCCAAACTCAGGGTTGCTCTTTATTTATTCTTTTTTTTCTCCTTTGACTGCACCATGCAGCATGCAGGATCTTAGTTCCTGCACTGGGAGTGCAGAACCTTAAGCACTGGACCGTTAGGTGCATGCGCGCTAAGTTCCTTTAATCGTGTCCAAATCTTTGCCACCTTCTGGACTATAGCCCACCAGGCTCCTCTGTCCATGGGATTCTCCAGGCAAGAATAATGGAGTGGGTTGTCATTTCCTACTCCATGGAATCTTCCCAACCCAGGGATCAAACCCACATCTCTTATATCTCTCACGTTGGTTCAGTTCAGTTGCTCAGTTGTGTCCAACTCTTTGCGACCCCATGGACCGCAGCACACCAGGCCTCCCTGTCCATCACCAGCTCCCAGAGTCCACCCAAACCCATGTCCATTGAGTCGGTGATGCCATCCAACCATCTCATCCTCTGTCGTCCCCTTCTCCTACCCTCAATCTTTCCCAGGATCAGGGTCTTTTCCAATGAGTCAGCTCTTCGCATCAGGTGGCCAAAGTATTGGAGTTTCAGCTTCAACATCAGTCCTTCCAATGAACACCCAGGACTGATCTCCTCTATGATGGACTGGTTGGATCTCCTTGCAGTCCAAGGGACTCTCAAGAGTCTTCTCCAACACCACAGTTCAAAAGCATCAATTCTTCGGTGCTCAGCTTTCTTTATAGTCCAACTCTCACATCCATATATGACCACTGGAAAAACTGTAACCTTGACTAGATGGACCTTTGTTGACAAAGTAATGTCTCTGCCTTTCAATATGCTGTCTAGGTTGGTCATAACTTTCCTTCCAAGGAGTAAGCATCTTTTAATTTCATGGCTGCAATCACCATCTGCAGTGATTTTGGAGCCCAGAAAAATAAAGTCAACCACTGTTTCCCCATCTATTTGCCATGCAGTGATGGGACCTGATGCCATGATCTTTGTTTTCTGAATGTTGAGCTTTAAGCCAACTTTTTCACTCTCCTCTCCTCTTTCACTTTCATCAAGAGGCTCTTTAGTTCTTTACTTTCTGCCATAAGGGTGGTGTCATCTGCATATCTGAGGTTATTGATATTTCTCCCAGCAATCTTGATTCCAGCTTGTGCTTCCTCCAGCCCAGCGTTTCTCTTGATGTACTCTGCACATGTTAAATAAGCAGGGTGACAATATACAGCCTTGACATACTCCTTTTCCTATTTGGAACCAGTCTGTTGTTCCATGTCTATTTCCAACTGTTGCTTCCTGACCTGCAAACAGGTTTCTTAAAAGGCAGGTCAGGTGGTCTGGTATTCCCATCTCTTTCAGAATTTTCCAGTTTATTGTGATCCACACAGTCAAAGGCTTTGGCATAGTCAATAAAGCAGAAATAGATGTTTTTCTGGAAGAGTGTGAAAATCTTTAATAAAAGAGATGAGCATTTTGTTTTCCAGTAAATCAAAAACCCTGTGTCAACATTTGGTGTCATTATTTCTCAAGACACATTTTTTTCAAATCAGATCTCAGCATTACTGAATGGTAGAGACAAATGTGCAGAAGCAACTTGATAGGGCATTCACCTTCCATCAAAAATGTCCTAAATGGCTTAGTTGATTAACAGTACTACAAAGAGATGGCTAAGATCAAAGTTTTAATCTTCTTAGTGACCTGTTTACTTTGCTCGGCTCTGTCCTAGGTTGTTGTTTCATCACTAACCTGTGTCTGACTCTTTTGCGATCCCAGGGACTGTAGCCCACCAGGCTCCTCTGTCCATGGGATTTCCCAGGCAAGAATACTGGAGTGGGTTGCTATTTCCTTCTCCAGGGATCTTCCTGACCCAGGGACCAAATCCCTATCTCCTGCATTGGCAGGTGGATTCTTTACCACTCACTGAGCCATCACAGAAGCCCACTCTATTCTATACTGGCCACAAATTCACCTCTCTCAAACTTCTGTTTCTAAAGAAGGACCAGGAAACAAGGAATTAGCAAAACCAACACCAAAGACAGTAAAAACACAACAGGAACTGCTGCCAGTGGATAAGGAGCCCTTCTATCAACACAAAGCTTGCAGGCATTCCATTTGATCTTCTCATTCATTCCTACTGTGTGGCAGCTGCTGGAATCACAGAGAGAAACCAGGTAGAGCCTCTGCCCAGAAGGAAGTCGGTGCATAAAGAACAAGCGACCACAATGCAAGTCCAGTCACTGATAAGCTCAGGGAGGCATCAGTCCCAGGGCAGGTGATCCAGAGGTGGCACAAGCCGAGGATGGAGTGAGTATCATTTTGAAAACTGCCTCAGATGCTAGTCCAATACAGCTACTTAATGCGATTTAAAATTCCAATAGGAACCACTTAATATATTATTCTTGAGTTTTTTTTTTTTTTTTTTTAAAGGAAGGACTAAGAAACAGGCATTTGGGAATTTCTATGTAGTAATAAGACAGCATCTTTTTTTTTCCAAGTCTTCATTCAATTTGTTACAATATTGTTTCTGTTTTGTTTTCATTTTTTGGCCATCAGGCATGTGTAATCTTAGCTACCAGACCAGGGATTGAATCTGCAACCCCTGCATTGGAAGGCAAAGTCTTAACCACTGGACTACCAGGGAAATC
This sequence comes from Cervus canadensis, assembly GCF_019320065.1. Lineage (NCBI taxonomy): Eukaryota > Metazoa > Chordata > Mammalia > Artiodactyla > Cervidae > Cervus > Cervus canadensis. The sequence goes on along the minus strand of NC_057415.1, from coordinate 2,751,312 downwards.
CCTAGCATCAGTTCTTTTACCCTACTGGTCATTTTTGTTGTCGAAGATAAATAACAGAACCCTGCTCTTTTGAATAAATTGGAGAAAGAGCAGATTTAGAATTTTAAATCTCATGACATAACTTTCCCCTGTGAGACATTCAGGAGACATGGTTTGAATGAACCAATTATATTCTTCTGCTTCATTGACTACAGTAAAGGTTTTGAGTGGATCACAACAAACTGGAAAATTCTTAGATATGGAAATACCAGACCACCTTACCTGCTTCCTGCGAAACCTGTATGCAGGTTAAGAAGCAACAGTTAGAATGGACATGGAACGATGGTCTGGTTCCAAATAGGAAAAGGAGCACGTCCAGACTCTATATTGTCACCCTGCTTATTTAACTTCTATGTAGAATACATCACGCGAAATGCTGGGCTGGATGAAGCACAAGTTGGAGTCAAGATTGCTGGGAGAAATATCAATAACCTCAGATATGCAGATGACACCACCCTTATGGCAGAAAGCAAAGAGGAACTAAAAAGCCTCTTGATGAAGGTGAAAGAGGAGAGTGAAAAAGCTGGCTTAAAACTCAACATTCAAAAAACTAAGATCATGGCATCCGCTCCCATCACTTCATGGCTAATAGATGGGGAGACAATGGAAACAGTGACAGACTTTATTTTCTTGGACTCCAAAATCACTGCAGATGGTGACTGCAACCTTGAAATAAAAAAACGCTTGCTCCTTGGAAGAAAAGTTATGACAAACATAGACAGCGTATTAAAAAGCAGAAATATTACTTTGCCGGCAAAGGTCCGTATAGTCAAAGCTATGGTTTTCCCAGTAGTCACGTATGGATGTGAGAGTTGGACTATAAAGAAAGCTGAGCGCTGAAAAATTGATACTTTTGAACTGTGGTGTTGGAGAAGACTCTTGAGAGTCCCTTGGACTTCAAGGAGATCAAACCCAAAGGAAATCAACCCTGAATCTTCATTGGAAGGACTGATGCTGAAGCTGAAACTCTTATACTTTGGCCACCTGATTCAAAGAGTTGCGTCGTTAGAAAAGACCCTGATGCTGAAAAAACAGAAGGTAGGAGGAGAAGGGGATGACAGAAGATGAGATGGTAGGATGGCATCACTGACTCAATGGACATGAGTTTGATCAAGCTCCGGGAGATAGTGAAGGACAGGGAAGCCTGGCATACTGCAGTCCCTGGGGTCGCAAAGAGTCAGACACAACTGAGCAACTGAACAATAAATATTCTCCAAGTTTCAAATCATGGATTTGTATGAGTGAAAACAGTATGACAGAAAGTTCTTTTTAGGAGACACCGTCCATCACTGATAAAGTCATAGGCTCCATTAAAAGATAAGTTAATCATTTTAAAGTGAGCATGTTACACTATCTGAGGGTCCTTCTAAAGTGAAAGTGAAAGTCACTCAGTCATGTCTGACTCTTTGCGACCCAGTACATGGAATTCTCCAGGCCAGAATACTGAAGTGGATAGCTGTTCCCTTCTCCAGGGGATCTTCCCAACCCAGGGATCGAACCCAGGTCTCCTGCATTGCAGGTGGATTCTTTACCAGCTGAGCCACAAGGGAAGAACAAGAATATTGGAGTGGGTAGCCTATCCCTTTGCCAGCAGATCTTCCTGACCCAGGAATCAAACCAGGGTCTCCTGTATTGCAGGCGGAATCTTTACCAACTAAAGTGAAAGTGAAGTCGCTCAGTCGTGTCCAACTCTTTGCAACCCTGTGGACTGTAGCCCACCAGGTGACTCTGTCCATGGGATTCTCCAGGCAAGAACACTGGAGTGGGTTGCCATTTCCTTCTCCTCTCTCCACATGTGAGCTGGACCAGCAAAAGGAAGCTTCATGTTAGTGAGACATCATCGCCACCTTGTGTTCAACAGTCTCCATTACACCTACCTTATTGCGAAAGATGACTCGGGATTCAATAGTTACAGAATATAGCTTTATTTATAGAATCTTACAAATAAAAACATTTACAGTCCACATAACTTAAGTTTATTTTATTTTCTAATTTATCTTCATAACACCTGAGTCATTTAAAAAAATACTGTGATGGAATTGCAGAACTGTAAAATAAAATATGAATAATAAAAAGCTAACCTCTCTCTTTTGCAACAATCAGACAACCTTTTGTTTCTTTTTAAGCAGATTTCCAACATATTGCTATCTCCATATTACCATGTGGAAGAAGATTTACTAAAAACAGGTCTTAGGAGGCCATAAAAGAGAAGCTTTCTTTTTAAAACCCAGGGTGAAGGACCAGTGAAGGGGAGACCTAAGTTGACACTAGACACAAAAACCCTTGGGGGCAAGGACAGCAGACCTGCAAGCCAGGGGGAGGGTGAGAAGCAGCAGAACCCCTCCTCTGGAGTCACGGCTCCTGCACGTTACACATACCTTCCTGGTTATCCTTAGAGAAAGGTGGTCCACAAGGGAGACAGGCTGAAGATGCTAATGCCAGACGTGAAATAAGTCCTCAGAACTTGCTACTCCTCAGACTTCTGTGTACAAATGCTTGAAACAGCAAACCCAACACTTCAAAAAGAAACTGCCACATTTTCGATTCATGAGGCAAATCTGTTGCCATAGCAACAGGTAATCCATTGCACAATTTGAGTGTCTCTACCCCTCCTAAGCTACAGCTGGGACTGGCCTCTGGACTAATGACAGTTTGGAAAAAACTCCCCTCTGAGGCAGGTGTCTGTGAAAGGAAAGTCAGTTCTTAATACGGATGTGCACGAGAAGGGAAAACACCCTACTGCTCATATTTTAGTTTTTTAATTTGCTCAAGGTTACATTTTTGGGCTCTTCTCCTAAAACTAGAAACCCACTAATGCTTACTTAGGATTCTACTCCACAAATACCAGTGTCTGTAAGGAAGGACAGATCTACAGGGAATGCTAAAATTATCAAGTTAATACATCCATGTAAATTAAGGGAAGCAAAATCATCTAGGGTCCTAAGGTTTGAGTGTTATTTCTTGCTAGCTCCTGAAAGCAATCTGAGAAAAATGAAACAGAAGAGACAAAGATTCGTTTCAAAACAGTTAACAGTGACAATAATAATGACGGTATAAAAAGTTAGATTCCAACATTCAAGGAATTGGTTCTTTGGTAAAAACTGGACTGTAATCCTACCAGGGAGTCTGTCCTGACAGTACATCTAGAATCTTGAGAACTGAGTTTTCCTCCTCCTTCCGCCCATTCTCAAATCTATCCAAATCAACAGGCAAGATGAGAAAAACTTGTAAAGCATCGCCAACGGTTTTCCTGCTCATGTTCAAGAATAGTCCCGGTTTGAGGGATGTTTCCCAAAGGAAAAAAGAAAGAAAGAAAAAAACCCAGAGTCGATGCTTTCAATTACTGTAGAGTGGAAAAGTTTTCCTGTCAGAACGGAAATGTGCTCGGGCGGTGGCGATGGACCAGCGCTGGTCAGCCACGCGCACAGGCCGGTCTGCGACCGCGCGCACCGCTGAGAAAGGCTTCTGGGGAGGTCTGCTCCCCAGAGTGGCTGAGGAATCTCACGTTATCAATATGATAATAATACAGCAATTCACCTAGTGAACCTGGAGACTAGCTCCCCTCACAGCTGGAGCTCTGCGGAGAGGGCTCCACAGGGCAAGCAGGTGACCCACGGTCTCCCACACACACACACACACACACACACACACACGAGGCTATCAACCCATTTTCTGAAGAGAGTTATTAGCATAATTCATACTGTTCCATACAGGATCCGCCCTCTCTGGTGTGGGGTGAGGGCGGAAGGGGGACCCAGCTGGCTGCCGCGGGAACTTTTGGGTCGCCTATTCTGTGAACCCCAAGGGTGCTCCCCTCCCAGCTCAGAGTCTACCATGTGCAGTTAGCTGTGGCATCAGTAAGTCCTAAAGGCTGCCTGCGCTGACTGCACCCCCGCTCACCCTCGTCAAGAAGACCCCAAGCGGCACTCCCGTTCTGAAAGTCAACTCATCGCTTGGCAGCAGGAGCTGTTGCCCAGGGAGGTGGATTTGTGCGGTCTCCCCTCCAACACGGGTGTCGTCACTGTGCTTAGAGTGTGCTGCCAGGGAGGCAGCGGAAATGCCTCTCAGGAGATGGGGGTGGGGGCTGCGGGGTGGGAATCGTAGCAAAGCCACTGGATTTCTCAGACGTCTCTCTTCTCTGCCCTCCCGTGTCCACCAGCGTTCATCTCAAAGGAGGGGAGGTTCAGGCAACACACACTACTGGCTGCTTAGCTGGACAGCCACGAAACACCAGGTGCAGAACCGATTGTGGCCCAGGGTCCCAGTGGGGATAAGCGACCGTCCTGACAAGACACACGCCCCTCGTCCACACACAGCGATCCTTGCCTCTCCTCCAGCCCCGCTCATCTGTTCCCAGCTCTGACTTCTCTTTGACAGAACAGGCAACCGAACAGACTGAAAATATGAGGGATTCCTGTCCTTTGTACTTTTGCTGTAAAAAAAAACAGGCAAATTCACTTAAAAATGGGTCACCCTGAGGCCCAGGAAACACACTGAGACTTTGTGAGCCCCAAACTGTAGATTCACCTCCTAGTATTTCTCACCAAGCTGTGAGCCCTGGCTCTCTTTCTGCATCACCTGGCCAAGGATTCAGAATGTCTCAGTGCTGGTTGGGAGAGAAAGTGGCCAGGGCAACCAGAGGAAAAGTTAGGCTTGTCTTTCGAGCTGTGCTGAGAAGAGGAAAGGGATAGAGGCACTACCGAGAGGCTGGTTTCCAGGGCAGCTTATTCCTTGGACAGAGCATTTTCAAAACCAGCTGACATTTGAATGTAGGAATAGAGTCCGTGTCACAGTTTTTAATAGAACTGCCTCTTCCGAAGTGCTTCCTGGATGAGGCGTCCTTGGGCCAGGGGTCGGGCAGCCCAGGGCCGGACTGCCAACCCCGCCGGCTCCTGGCGGGGCCCTATCCGATCTGGATATGTCCCGAGTACATGGTGAGGACCAGCATGATGCCAAAGCCGGTCAGGAGGCCCAGGTTCTGGATGACAAAGGGGATCAAGGAGCTGCCCTTGCGTTCGTCCTCCTGGCTGACCTCGTTCATCTCAGGGAACTGGGGACGAAAAGAGAATACGAGAGCTGCAGGTCCTTTAAGTGCAGGACAATTCGGTGATGTACACTATCGAATAATCATTACAGTGTTTGTCATTATTATATTTTTATGTGAAAATAACACATCATTAGTGTATATGATTACTATAATAGCTATTATATATAATATTTAATCAAGACGCGTGCATGTCAGTTACTCAGGCATGTCTGACTCTGTGATCCCATGGAGTGTAGCCCACCATGTCCGTAGGATTTCCCAGGCAAGAATACGGGAGTGGACTGCCATTTCCTTCTCCACGGGGTGTTCCTGACCCAGGGATTGAACCCACGTCTCCTGCATTAAGAGGCAGATTCTTTTACTGCTAAACCACCAGGGTATATAAAAAAATAGGATTGGTTTACAAAGAAAATCAATAGCAGTAACTTCTAGAACTTAAACATTATCACCTTTCTCCAAGGTGGTTGCCACTGCTTTACAACTATGGAGGTGAAACAAAGTACTAAACGTATATGTAACCCTGGATGTGTTTAGCGACTGGTTAAAAATAACCACTCTGATAAAACTGCCACTTGTTTGGGAAACTAAGCAACTGTGTAAGGGGCCAGAAAATGGAGCTAAGTATTGCAGTGACTCAAGGTCTCCTGCAGCTGGCTAGCAAGGCATGCATGCTCAGCCATGTGTGACTCTCTGTGACCCCATGCACTGAAGCCCTACAGGCTCTTCTGTTCATGGGATTTCCCAGGCAAGAATACTGGAGTGGGTTGCCATTTCCTTCTCCAGGGGATCTTCCTGAGCCAAGGATTGAACAAAAAATATCCTAACCCATTGGCTGAGGATGGACCATGGTGGTCAGTACTCTCATCATCTCATCAAAAATACTACTTTTCAGGACTTCCCTGGTAGTCTAATGGTTAAGAATCTGCCTCCCAGTGCAGGGAACATGGGTTCCACCCCTGGTAGGGGAAGATCCCACATGCCCTGGGGCAATTAAGCCTGTGCTTCACAACTAGTAAGCCTGTGAACCCTAGAGCCTGTGCTCCACAACAGGTGAAGCAATAAGAAGCCCATGAACTGCAAGGAAGAGTAGCCTCGGCTCGCCACAACTAGAGAAAGCCTGCTTGTAGCAATGAAGACCCAGCGCAGCCAAAAATAAACAAACAAATGATTTTTTTAAAATAATACTTTCCAAGGATACAGAATAATGCATTCAAACATGCCAAAGAACATGTCATGCCCTTAAGGAAAGAAATCAACCTCGTTAGAGAAAAAGCTGCAACAAATCAGTATTAAAGTAGCAAACTCAAATAGACGTTAGTGGGCACAGTACAATGTACACTTTCAGACGCTGCTAATAATGTAAAGGAAGGTTAAGCTGTTTTAGAAAGCAATTTGGCAACACACATTAAAACCTCAAACTAATGCAGCCTTTCTGAGCCCGAGATTCCTGTTCTGGATCGAGTACACTCTCCCACCAAATAATACCAGCAGTGGAGATGATGCCTTTTTTGGTTTGGTTTTGGCGTGCCTTGCTGGATCTTAGTCCCCCAAAGAGGGGTCACACCCACGCCTCTGGACGTGGGCAGTGTGTTACTCTAACCACTGGACGGACAGGGAGTTCCCTGAAAAGGATGCCCTTAGAGAGTATGCAGCAAGAAAAACGTCTAGGATGTATTAAGTGAAAAAAGAAACTAGGATACAGAAGTGTATATTCAGTGTGATTAGTTGTTTAAAAACAAACACGATGCGTTGTGAAGAAACAAGAAATAAAGCCAAGTGGTGGTGTTCTGAGGGAGAATAATTATGGGTAATTTTCTTTCCTTCCTTCCCTTCCTGCCTCCTTTCTATTTATCTATGGATATCTAAAAGATACTTAGGTAAGGACCCTGGAGTTGAGCTAGATCATTTTTTTTCAGTGACATGTGCCTAAGGAACATAGGCTTTTCATCCTTTAAAAATCTAATATCCCTTTTAAAAAAGCATTGTATACTTTAAATAGGTAAATGGTGTGGTATACAAATTTGGGCTTCCCACATGGCCGAGTGGTAGAGAGTCCACCTGCCAATGCAGGAGACATGTGAGATCTGGGTTTGATCCCTGGGTCGGGAAGATCGCCTGGAGGAAGGCATAGCAACCCACTCCACTATTCTTGCCTGGAGAATACCACCGACAGAGGAGCCTGGCAGGCTACCAGCCCACAGGGCTGCAAAGAGTTGGACAGGACTGAAGCAACTTAGCATGTGCACACACATGAACTGATTTGTTGATAAAGGTGTTATTAAAAACAAAGTAACTAATGCACCTTAGCCGTCATCCCACTCAATGAACTTAAATTAATAACCTGATCCAGTTTTGCCTACAAGGCATTAAAACTATGGAAAACTTACCATATCAGCCAGTGAAATATATAAGAACATTCCTCCAGCCAGTGCAAAGATCCAGTTGGCAGAGAAGTGGCTGCCGGCTAAGATGCCGAAGCCCAGGCCCACGTAACAGCAGCAGGCAGAGAGGAAGTTGAAGAAGAGAGCCTGCTGGAGACTCATGCCGGCATTGAGAAGGATGACAAAGTCTCCTACAGCAGGGAGGACGAGAGGGGAGGGTGTGGACAGAAGAGTCATATTAGGTTGTGGGACACACAACTTGATGAGGACAGGCTGCCTAAATGTTGGATGGAGTCTGGGTGAAAATCCTGACGGCCCCAGACTAGAGCTCATAATGACAGACTAAGGCCCCCTTGACCTCCACACCAAGGATGCTTGCAAGCTTGCATCTATGAGGCTGACCATGCGCGTCCAGTCTAGAGGCTGAACACAATGCACAGGATTTTCAAGACAGAAAACACCTACAATGGCCTCGTTTCTCTTGTGATTGATGGTGAAATAGAAGGAGCTTCCTTCCTCAAAACTGTAATGCATGGTGTTTTTAGGAAACAAAATCGAGATGGACAGATGTTAAGTCATTTGCCCAAATTCACAAGCCAATAAATGGCAAAGCCGGGATATGACCTTGAATATCTGAGCCTCAAAAAAGTCTAGGCTTTTTACACTCTCCCTCTGATAAAACCAAGGAGTTTCCAACTGGCTCATCTACCCACCAGACCTCTAACATATAGCTCAGCCTTTGGAAGATTAATAGGATGTAAGACATAACCAATACTGAAAACTTAAGTCTAGTGAATGGCACACCATAAGTCCTTTTCACTATTTCTCCCCCCATGTTTCTCACGATGAGTCAATGAGACAGGTACCACTATTAATCCCAGTGTAGAAGTGAAGAAACTGAGCCACAAACATGCTGGTAAAAACTCCAACATTTCCAACGATCAACTTTCTGGGTTTTTTTGGCCAAACTGTGTCACACGCAGCATCTCAGTTCCCTGACCAGGGATCAAACCTGTGCCCCCTACAGTAGAAGTGCAGAGTCTTAATCACTGGACTGCCAAGGATGTCCTTATCCAATGATCGATTTGCAGTAACTGATTTGGCTGTTGAGAATCAGTGGTTTGATTTCACATAGCACAAAGAATGTGTCCACCGAAGATGGTCTGTGTTCCGAAGGGCAGCGGGGGAGACAGCACAATGGACCAGGCTGGGGTGGGGGCAGTGCCCAGGCACCTACCAAGCTCATGTGGGAACTCCTCACACAGGATGGCCACTGAGGTGCTGATTCCCTGGAAGACGGACACAGTGAAGGAGGCGCCGATAGCCAGGCCGTCGATGAAGTTGTGGAGGCCGTCACTCAGGGTGATCATCCAGGCCAGCGTGCCGATGTCTGAGTAGCGCACGCCTTTCAGCCAGTGACAGGCACTCTGGGAAGCCTGCAGGTCCTGCCAGGAAGCCCGACCCCAAGGCCCCCAGGTCAAAGGGTGGATGACAGACCTTCAGGGCAGGCCCGAGTCATCAAGGCTGTTACCGTGCAAGCCCCTCCCACCTCCCAACCCCCACCTGCGTCCCCCAGCGGAGGGCGGCCCAAACCTGGACGGACAGGGAGCCCACGATGACCTTCTCGTCCACCACAGAGGTCTTCCCGTCCAGCTCCCCGCTGCAGTGCTGAGGAATCATGTGGTCCAGATCCCCGTTCTGCAGCTTCTCTGTCACACCCTCTTCCTGGTCCTTCTGGGAGGGGAGCGTCTCAGAGGTGTAATGGCTGTGTCCGTGATGATGCTGGCGGCACCGCACAGAGGGGGTCAAGCCAGAGCAACGCTCACCAAAACCACCCACCCAGCAGGTGCCACGAGCACCGGGAAGACCTCACTCCCACCGTCCGGGAAGCCACGAGCAGGCAATGAAGAGACAGAGGCCAAAGGCAAGGTAATGGAGAAAGCCGAAAGGGGCAGGGTGGGGCGTGGGGCTGGGGGGTGGGGCGTGGGGCTGGCATGGGGTGGATCTCAGAGCAGTGACCGAGGGGCCAGTGCTCATTCCTGGCGGGAAGCACAGCACAGGTGCTTAGAGAGGCTGATTGTATCCCATTCATCAACTGCTTAGGGGAAAACTAGGAGCCAGGCACCAAACGTGACTTCTGGGAACTACGCCACAAAAGCTGGTCTCATTTCCTTGAGGACTACTTCATATACGGTGCCCTTCCTACATCTCCTCAAGGGCTGAAAAATCTGTTAAGGAAATAATCTAGAATAAGATAAAGAGGGCAAGTCACTGCCTGGGAGGAGGCACACAGGCCAGACCTGGTTTCGGATTCGCCCTTACCCCCTGCTTGTCCCCTTTCCGAGGGGAGGTGGGTTTATCTACTCAGGAAGTCTGTGGGTTTGAGCCCACGGTGGGAGGATCCAGGTAAGCTCACTGGATCAGCACTGAGGTCAATAGCACGCCTGCGACACATTTCTGAGATGGATGCTCTCCCGAGAGGCACTTCCTTTACCAACAATTAGGCCTCACCTCGTTTTTCTGTTTAAGGAGCATCTTCAAGATCTTCTCTGTGAAAAAGAAGAGATAAAAGCCCCCGAACACCACTGCAGACTTGGAGACATAATAGTCTTCCATAGGGTTGAAGCCGAAAGCCTGTGGACCCAGGAAAACAAAATGAATTGAGTTTCACTGGTCCCCTCTCCTCTCTTTCACCACCTCCTTGACTCCAGGAAAGGAAGAGACTGGGACAACTCTGCCATCTACCTCACCTTTTTCCAGCAAAATCTAACCCTTAATGTTTTTCTCATGTCATGCCACCAGACCTGCTGGGTTCTCTCTAGCTGATTTTCTGATGCAAAAGACATCAGATCGTCTTTCGAATTTTACTTTCAGGAAGAACAGGCTCGGACAAAGGCTGCCCAACTTTTAACAACCCTGTCTTTACTTTCTCCTGGTGCTTTGTAATAAGGGCAGACTCTGCCGGCAAATTCCGCATTTAAGGAGACACTTATGTTTATTTTTGTCGTTATCTAGTCTCCCTGGATGACCTGCATGTAAACACACAGGGAGATGGTGTAATTAAACTTTCTAAAATGGGAAATCCTTTCCCTGGTGGAACAGTAAGAATTGCAGCATCTTTCTGACCGCAGACCTCCCAGTGACCACAAAGCCAAAGGGGCAGACAGTATTACTGCATGTATCAACCTGGGGAAGTTTGTTTTGGGTTCTTGAAACTTCACTTAGGGAAAAAAGAAAATCCTTGGGAAAGCAGACAGGAGTAGAAGTTAGGAGAATACCGTTTTCCCAGTGAAGCTCCTAACTTGTGTGCGGCAGCGGGGAACTTGAGAAAGTGTCTGCTGACCTGCTCCTCAGTTTTCTGATAGAAAACGGGCCTCACAAGCAAACACAAGCATCTCATGGATGGGCCCAGATAAAAGGGCCATCAGAACCAGGGACTCTGGGCTGCTTAGAAACTGTTTTTTTTTTCTTTTCTCTTTTAAAGAGACAAAATGCAGTCTCTAATCCCAGTGTAGTTTTCTAAGAGACATTAAAGGTCAAGTTCTAGAATAGAAATGACTCACTCAGGCCAACCTTCCAAGAGAGTCAAACCATCTTAAGGAAAAGAGGAGCGGACACAGGCAGCTAACAGTTCTCACTAAAAGAACCAGGACACGAGCTCTTGTACAGGCTGGGCTCTGCATCTGTTAAACAGGTCAAACAGCCCTTGTTCCCTACACATCACAGAAGTGATCTGAGGACCAACTTGGGAGACACAAAACCACAGCGTGGAAAACGAAGTGCTACAAGGAGCGCAGGGCGTCATCTTTCTGCTTCACCTCTGGCGGGTCCGGGCCTGTCAGACCACCCACAGTGAAGCACCTCATGCTTGCTTCCTGCATCAGCGGGTCTGCCAGGAGACCACAGGGCATCAGGAACTCCTTCTTGGCCCTGCTAAACCTTACAAACACAGTGCTCCTCCTCTGCCACGGAGGGTGTCCTGGTTGGCCCAGGTGAAGGGGCAACGGGGCCTTCAACATGTGTGAGGCCAGATTGCTGGGTTCAGCTTACTTTCTGATGCAAAAGACAGAGGGTCTTTAGAAGTTTATGCCCTACTGAGGAGAACTAATTTTTTTTCACTGAGACCTACTGATTCTGGTTTTGGTGCCCAAAGCTCCAAATTGGGGGCCATCATGTGACCTAGCTACACTATGTCTCTTCACCTGGTAGGTAGTGAGCACCAGGTGATTTATGAACACGAACTCATAGAACCCTCACGAGCTCATCCTGAGGTCCAGCCTATTATTTTCCCCCTTTTCTGCATGAGGAAACTGCAGCACAGAGGGGTTAGGTGACTTGCCCTAGTGCACAAGTGGAGCTGGGATCTGCACCAGCTCTCAGACCTACTCCCTGCTCACACTGCCTCAAACTGCCCCTCCCTGCTTGTGTCTGCTTCCCATCTTCGCTTTCCAAAAGGAGAGATCTCGCTACACCATAAATGGAGATGGGGAGGGGTCCCTCCCACTGCACCCCGCAGTCCCCAGGAGGCGGCGTGCTCCCGAGAGGGCCCTGGCTCGCCATACCTCAGGGATGAGCTGGAAGAGGGCGTTGGAGTAGAGGGTTCCAATCGCCAGAGCTATGAAGTAGAGCAGGAGCCTCTTGTAAAAAGTCTTCTTCATGAAGGGCACAACGCTGGCCCCCAGGAGGGAGCAGAGGGAGATGACGGTCACGCAGAGGAGACCGTACCCCCACACTGCCATGGAGCGGGGGAGCCAGCCCCACCCGGGACAGGGGCAAGGGCCAACACCCCAGGGCATGGCAGCCACCATTGGGGGAAGGCAGGTGGTGGTCGGGGAGGGAGCAGTCAGGAGGGGTTTGGTCGACAGATATTAACAAAGGAGACAAAAGAGAAGAATCAGAGAGAGACAAGCAGGGGGGGAGAGAGAAACAGAACATTTATTAGTGATTCAAGTCTGATGAAATTTTCTTCAATCAAGTTCAGGAGAAATGGGGGAGGAGCTTGAGGTGGCCTTGGAACGCTGTCTCTCCTGCCCCTGTTGCCTGGTGGCCGAGTCCCACCTGCCTGCTGCTGTGCCTGGGGGGGCAGCTGCGGTCTTAGCCCAAGTGTCCCCAGGCCAGGCCAGAGGCTGCCTGGCGGACTTTGGACGCGAGGGCTATCTGAGAGAGGAAACAAGAGCCCGGGAAGAGACCGTTGTGCTGCCTGTGTTTGCACATCCGCCCCACGCGGCAGGCACGTGGACGCTCCTCGAAGCTGGTCTGCACCGCACAGGGCGCAACCAGGTCAGAAGTGCGGGGCAGAAAGGGTAAACAAATCAGCCCCGACGCCCGGAGAATTCACGCTCTCAGCAGCCCAGGTTCTCTTGCCGTTTTTCCCCTCTATGTTTTTTGTGTTCGTTTTTTCTTTTGGCTACATAGCTTGTGGGATCTTAGTTCCCCAACACGGGATTGAACCCAGGCCACAGCAGTGAAAGCCTGGAGCCCTAACCACTAGACAACCAGAGAACTCCCTCAGGTTTTGTTTGTTTCCATTTGCTTTGAGAGGGCTGCAGCGTAGAGAACAGACTTCCAAGATCACCCCGCCAAAAAATATTTCCTCTTCCATTTCTCAGGGGGACACACTCCGGGCAGGATGAAACTGAGTCAGGACGTGGCCTCCCCTTTGAGTCCAGGGGCGGAGTATGCACCATTATTGTATTCCTATTCAAGAGGCAACACAGCATTTCATTTCCGATCTTGAAAAAAAAAATTAATTTAATTTCCAGAGCTGGAAAAAAAAAAAATAGCCCAAGATGAGGCCTGCCCTGAGAAGTGCTTGCCAGATTCATGTCCAATTCTGACATAGCATCGAGATGGTTCACCTTAAACCAAATTTCTTCTCTCATCGAGAAGCAGGAACAGGTAAGGCAAGGCTGGGCATCCCGTAAAGTCTTTTTTTTTTTTTCTTTTTTGGTTGCTAGTACAGTATATGGGATCTAGTTCCATAACCAGGAACTGAATCCAGGCCCCCTGTGTTGGGAGCTCGGAGTCTTAGCCACTGGACCGCCAGGGAAGTCCCCATGAAGTCTTCTGATTGGGAGAGGTGGGCAGCTGCCTATGGAAGGCAAAGCCAACACACGTCACCACTGCCCCACTGCACGGCCTTGCCTGAGTTGACACGTCGGCAGGCTGTCACCTTGGGCCTTTTTTTTTTTTTAAGCTCTTCAATGGTTACAATTAAAGAACAAAATTAACGAACATTTCAAAACAGTCAAGTCAGGGCGCCAGGAAGTCATTCCTATCAGGAAGAAGTCCAGATGCAAGGTGTGAAGGGCTGCGGTCACTTTCGCTTGTTTTTGTTTCACAGTCTGGATTCTATGTTTGGCCTTGTATCCTGCAGGTTATTTTTATTTAGTCCTAAGTAGTGTCTGACTCTCTTGCAACCCCATGGACTGCGGCCTACCAGGTTCCTCTGTCTATGGGGTTTCGCAGGCAAGAATACTGGAGTGGGTTGCCATTTCCCCCTCCAGAGGATCTTCCCGACCCAGCAATCAAACCCGTGACTTCTGCATTGGCAGGTGGCTTCTTTACCACTGAGCCACCAGCGAAGCCCACGCTGTGTGGATTAGGGCCTGCGTTAAAAAAAAAGGCTCTTTTTAGGCCAGTTCCGCTTTTCAGTTGGTAGCCTCTTTCCTTCCACCTCACTCCAGGTGGATCGTCTCTTGGTGGCCACACCTGAGTACTGCCAGGGCCTCTACTTCGAATGACAGGGGGTCAGGCGGACCAAGGGCAGGGGCAGCCACCACCGCCACTTTCCTTTCAAGCCCTGCCAACAGGGCTTCGGAAAGGCGCTGACTGGGGAAGGGGAAGGAGGCTGACGGACCCCCAGCGTGGTGATGGTGGGTAGGGGTGACGGGGGTGAGTGCTAACAGCCTTGCATCTGACAACCCCTGAAGAGGCCAGAGGCCGACCTGGGTGCCCCAGGAGTGACAGGAAGCCCTGGAGATTCAGAGGCAGAAGTCACTGGGGTCCCTTGACTAGAAAAAGACGTCTGTGTTTCGGGTGGCGGCTGCCAGGGGCCTTGGAGCACAGGTTGGGGCAGGGATGCCCCGGGGAGAGAGGACGCACACACTTCCATTCTACTGCACCTCTGGGATGAGCTGGAAGAGCGCGTTAGACAGCAGCGTTCCAATGGACAGGGCGATGAAGTAAGTGAGCACACGGCTGAAAAACGCTCTCTCTGTGCAGGGCAGGACGAGGACTCCCAGGAGAGAGGCCAGGTTAATCAGTGAGACACTGAGAAAGCCAAAGCCCCACACTGTGGAGGAACAAGAACAGACGAGGGCCGCCATTACTACGGGCGGGGGTGCTCTTGCTGCTGGGGGTGCGTGCAACCCCCATTCTGAACTCAGCCGCAACCAGGGCAGACAGAGTTCCACCAGCCCATCAGTAAATGCTTGCCGAGTGTCTCTTGCTGGGTGCTGTGAAGAAGCCTGAAAACATACACCAAAGTTGCTATCTAAAGCAGCTTACCTTTCAGATGGAGGGGCAGGTGAACCCACGAAAGGCTAAAGACTACAGGAGTTAAATAATGACGTGGGGCAGGACACAGGTGGCATGTGCCAGGTACCAAATGCCGGCAGCTCACACCAGCAGGACAGGATTGCAGGAGCTCGATCCAGGCCCGAGGGAGCCACGTGCACACACGTGAACCACTGTGGCTGGAGCAGAGGTCCAGGCAGAGGAGGAGGGCAGGTGGATGAAGGGGGACGAGGGCAGTCTGTGAAAGGCCTTAAATGCTAAACTCAAAAAACCAAGGCACTGGCCCCCTGGTAGTTTAATGAAAACCAAAAGGGAAAAGTGGTCCAACAGTTTCACAATGACCGCTCACCAGCCACACTGCCCAGCCTGGTGATGTGCTGGACTGGTCTCATGAGCATGGGAGATATCAGTTTATACATTACTTCAGTTCACCCCTCCTGATGATGATAAGAGGAGGATAACCGGTTAATCATTCAGCGAGCCACTCTATCTGATCGGCCCGGCAGTCCCTGGGCTGACAAGCATGGACACCTGCCTGCCTCCCCATCCCGGCTCACCTTCCACCGAGCTGGGCCTCCCCTCTTCCGTCTGCTCATTCTCCTCATTCTCCTGGTTCTCGGAGGAGCAGGCCCTGGAGTCCAGCTGCTGGAGGATGGTGGGGCAGAACTCCTGGAACTCACGCTCCCCGATCTGCGACTGGTGGCTGAGGTTGTGGGCAGCAAAGAGTTCTCCAGAACTGAAGCACTGAAACCAAGAGGGAGGGGCAGAAAGCTTCTTAGGGCCCAAGGTCACACCTTGCCCCCGAGGAGCCCTCCAAGATGAAGAACAGAAGACGGACCTGGCTAACTTTCATGGAATCTGCAGGCTAATTTCCAAGGATGAGAGCAAAGTAGTCCCTAAACTTAAAACACTGATGAGTAATCTTACGAGATCGGCCACCCAGACATGCCTTCCACACGCCCATCTATGAATGGCTACCCAGAAGTTCTGGAAACAACTGAATTCCAATCATTACGACCAGGGTGCGGCTGCTGGAAAACGTGCCTCTGTGTGCATGCCTGAAGATGCAGTTTCTCCCAGACTCCCACTCTGGCTCCACATCACCACAGCCCCGGGAGCTGTAAAATGCAGATTTCAGACGCTTCTCCAGAGCCACTGAGCACAGGCGTCTACGGGGACGCCGGTCTCCTGGGCCATGGGCAGTAATGCCCACAGCCTGCAGTATGTGCTGGCAGGGACTGGGGAAGGGTGGAGGGGTACCTGGAGATTCAGGGTCTGCCAGGGAGAGGCGTGGGCTGCCCAGTGAACCTGGGCTCTCAGTTCCCTGGGAGGCATCAGGTCAGTGGTTCTCACATACCATTCCCCTGAAACACTGCCATTTCACTTCTAATTAGACATTCACACGTCAGTCTTTCGCTGAGTGTGGTTTTACGTGGGTCTGTGTCTAATGAGCTAATCAGCTCTGGGAGGGCTGGTGAGGGAGGGTTTCCTGGGCCTACAAAGCTGGGGGCTGGATGTGGTGACCCCCAGTATCCTTGTGCTGCACCGGAAGGCTGCTGGGGTCAGGCTGCGTGAGCCCCAGCCTGGGGCAGGCTCCCCTGACTCAGAGGCGGGCCACGTCCTCATGGTCCCACATCCATGCCACAAGGTCCCCCACTTCTGGCCACTTGGCCTCTCTGAACTCTGCTCTCCTTCAAGAAGCTCCAGGATGCCCCACCCACAAAGCTTCCTTGACCAGTGAGCCTATACTCACCCGCTCCTGTCATTTCTGAATCCAGAAATGACTTGCCAACCCACAGCATCTTAACACTTCATCCAAGTATCAGCTAACTCTGTCCTTGGTTGGCTGAGCTCCCCATCTGAACGGTACACTCCCTGAAGATGACTCATTTTCTCTGTCTTTCTCACAACACTCAGCACAGGCAACAGAGCAGATGCATAAAGACATCGCGGGTGACTTATACATGGCCGCCACAGGGCCTCAGACTCTGATTGGCCAAGATGACACGGAAGACAGAAGAGAGAATCAGAAGCCAAAACACCCGGGTCTTAATCCCGGTCCCTGCGGCACTCGCCGTGGGTCCCTCAGTATCCCAGTATATTGTTGTTGCTTAGTTACTCAGTCATGTCTGACTCTTGGCAACCCCGTGGACTGTAGCCCGCCAGGCTCCTCTGTCCACGGGATTTTCCAGGCAAGAATACTGGAGTGGGTTGCCATTTCCTTCTCCAGGGGATTGTCCCAACCCAGGGATTGAACCTGCATCTCCTGCATTGGCAGGCGGATTCTTTACTGTCTAAGTCAGCATGGAAGCCCATCTCACTGTACACAGGATATGATGAAGATCTGCCACCTGCCCAGGCTCACCCAGGATGATGGGCAAAGGCCTTTGCAAAAACTCCATTAGAAACACAAGCTGACCCAGGAGCCCCAGCCTAGCAGGAGTTCCAGGAGCTCCCAGTACAGCTCTGAGGCAGGGTCTGGACTGCGGGCAGCCCCTATTGCATGGCTGTCCTGGGCTAAGGGATTCAACGCACCCATGGAGAAGGTTACGAGGTGCAGCTGGAGTCTCAGACCAGCTGACCCAGACTGCAGGGCAAGAAGTGGCTCCTCTGTTCTGTCATCAAGGCTCACCTAGCCCCCACCTAGACTGTGAACCTCGAACGGGTAGAGTTGGTGCCGGGCGGAGCTGAGGGCCTTACCGTCGAGAGGTTCCTCGGGCCCTGCACGGGCTGGGAGATGTTGCTCCGGCCTACTCCCACGTCCAGGTGGTTGAGCAGGGTCTTCAGCTGCTGAAGGGTAAGGCTGTCACCCTCCCCGTAGCGATGCATGAGGTTTTGCAGAAAAGAGGCTGCGCTGAGGGTGGTCCCTCTGGACACAGCACGAGCCTCAGAAGCAGCTGTCCGCATGATGAGCAGGGTCAGCAGGAAGTAGCTGGGGAGGGCTGGGCGCTGCAGCTTCATGGTGACGGATGAGCCTGCAAGAGCGAAGAGACAGGTGAGAGACCCACCCTTACCTTCCATACCAGACCCACAGGGCTCCCTCCAGACAGGAGGGTCTCTCCTCAGACTCTGGATCCCGTCAGTACCAAAGCTGACCCTTCACTCCTTCTCTAAGTCTCTGCCTAACTTTTGAGAACAATCCTTCTTTTGTAATAGAAAATAAAAACAAATTCAACAGGTCTGAGTAAATTTTTTAAAAGTAGGGGCTTCCCTTGTGGTCCATGTGGCTAAGACTCCAGGGGGCCCAGGTTCGATCCCCGGTCAGGAAACTAGGTTCCACATGCCACAGCTTAGGAGTTCACATGCCACAACTAAGAGTCTGCATGCTACAACAAAGACTGAAGAGCTCCGGTGCTACAACTGGGGCACAGCACAGCCAAATAATTATATACAATTTAAAAAAAAAAAGGGAAAGAAAAACTATGTGTGTTTTTTAATTAACTTTTTTTTTTGGCTGTGCTGGATCTTCCTTGCTACACATGGACCTTTTCTAGTTGCGGCAAGCAGAGGGCCACTCTCTATTTGCAGTGCGTGGGCTTCTCTCGTTGCGGAGCACAGGCTTGAGGGCGCAGCCTCAGTAGTTGTGGTGCATAGGCTTAGTTTACCCGCTGCATGTGGAGTCTTCCCAGACCAGGGATGGAAGCCAGGTCCCCTGCATTGGCAGGTGAACTCTGCTAGTGGACCACCAGGGAAGTCATGTGGTTATGCTTTTCTTTTAAAGTCTGTGTCTTTTTAGAGATACTGAGATCATCATGGATTAAGTATTTTACTTGGGATTTGCTTCAAAATCACAAAGGAGGGAATATTTGCGTTAGAGTACAGATGAGACCAGATTAGGCATGAGTTGACACCTGTTGGAACTAAGTGATGGGAATTCGTTATGCTACTCTCTCTACTTTCGTATATGTTTGAAATTCTTCAAAGGAAAAATCTTAAAAAATGGAAAGTACAACTAAAAGGTGGGGGGAAGTAGACTGGGGAAAATATACACCATCAAACATGCCAAAGAGTTATTTCTACACTACCTAAATTAGGGAACCAATATGAAAACTACTAGTCTTGGAGTTCCCTGGCGGTCCAGTGGTTAAGAATCCCCCTGTCAAGGCAGGGGACGTGGGTTTTTGATCCCTGGTCCGGGAAGATTCCACCTGCCTCAAGGCAACTAAGCTGGTGAGTCACACTATTGCAGCCCACATGCCCTAGAGCCCATGCTCCGCAACGAGAAGCCACTGCACCACAACCAGAGAGTAATCTCCACTCCAGATCCCAACTGGAGAAAGCCCGCAAGACCAGTACAGCCAATTAAAAACAAAAAACAAAACAACCCCCCAAACTTGGTCTCCCTGGTTTAAGAATATAAATTTAGGGACTTCCCTGGTGGTCTAGAGGCTAAGACTCTGTGCTCCCAATGCAGGGGGCCAGGGTTCAATCCCTGGTCAGGGAACTTGATCCCACATGCTGCAGCTAAGGCTGGGAACAGCCAAATAAATAAATAAAATAAATAAATATTAAAAAAAAAAAAAAAAGAATATAAATTTAAAAGATGGAGGGTGCTACTTACTAAGATAGCAAAACATTTTTTAAAAAAGATATAAAACCAAATGTCAGTGAGGTTAAACAACAGAAGAAGATACTTCTGGTGGCTATCCAAATGACTCTGGAAAAGTTATGTGATAATAAATGTATCTCAATCCGTTAATAATTCTACTTCTTCTGGAATTTACACTAATAGAAGCAATCCCAAAATAAAAAAGCCATTGGCAGAAAGATATGTGTGGTCAAGTGAATTATATCAATTTCACGCAACAGTATGCAGCGATAAAAAGCAGAATCATGAGTTTAACATTAAATAAAGACGTGGAACAATTATGTAAACAGAGTTAAGAACCGAGAAAGAACAGAGAAAAACGAAACCTTCTGGTAGCGCGACTGACAACCTTTCTTTAGTTAATCATTTCCCTTAGTAGAGTTATAATTTAATTTGTGAAATAAACAAATACCAGGAGTGGGAAGTGAGCCTCCTATTTAATCTGGGGCCCGGGAACCCGGGTGCTTCAGTCACTTCCCCATCTCCCTGGGCATCCAGGGCTCTGGCACAGTGCCTGGTGTGGACAGAGGCACCAGAGCAGAGTGGGTAACGGCAGGCCTGTTAGCAGCCCAACTGCCATTCACCAGCTGTGTGATCTTGGGCAAGTTATTTAACCAGAGTCAACATTCTAGAATCACTGTGAGCAGTGATGGAGTATGCCATGGCCTTCAGGGTCAAAAGACTTGGCTTGAATTTTCATGCCGCTGATTCCCAGAAGTGACCTTGGCCAAGTTGCATGGCCTCTCTCCACGCCTCGGTTTTCTCATCTGTAAAATTGGTATCCACATCATTGGACTATTGTGAAAACTTAATGACATGAGCTTTGGCAAGCGAGTAGACGCAAGAGAGCACTCGATAAAACAGGGCTACGATGATTATATGACTAATCATTAGCAGGGCCCCCCAACTGCGATCCCCTCTCAGTCAGATACTAAGCTGCCAAAGGAAGCACTGAGGCTGGCTTTGCACCAGGCCTGCAACACACACACGACACAAGCTCCAGCTGCAAGCAGAGCTGGGACATCCCAGGCTCTAGGTCCCACACACGAGGCACACGCCAGAATCTGGGACGTAAACCGTCACTCCAGGGAACATGCACCAGCGAATGGATCGGGCACCCGCCCAGAAGGTAGTTTATAAAACTGCTATTTTGGGACTAAAAACTCTCAAATCTTTACCAGGCACCAAAGTTAAATCATGGTTAGCTAGCAGGGTGGATCTTAGTCTAAAACAGCTAAACCCCGCTGCACAAAGAAGTCTGCTCTCTGCTGGACCATAGTGGGATTTGTCTAAGGCATGTGCTGTGCTGTTAAAACAAGCAGGGGAGGGCTGCCTGGGTTTAGGAAAGGGGAGGCAAAGAGCTGATGCGATAAGCTGCTAGTGGTCCCAGTACTTTACTGAAGCATCTGACATTCACCAATGCCTTTAAGAGACGGTAGAACACTTATCTCAGCCTAACAAATGAGGGCTTCCCTGGTGGCTCAGTGGTAAAGAAAGAACTTGTCTGCTAATGCAAGAGACATGAGTTTGATCCCTGGGCCACGAAGATTCCCTGGAGAAGGAAATGGCAACCCACTCCAGTATTCTTGCCTAAAGAATACCATGGACAGAGGAGCCTGGCAGGCTACAGTCCATGGGGCTGCAAATGTTGGACTGACTCAGAGACTCAGCAACAACAGATGAGGTTTAGAGATTAGGGAGCGTGACCCATGGCCAGTAAGTAGACCAGTGAAGCCAGGAATCAAATTTTCATGATCTGAAGCCAAGTCTGAGTGACACTAAAGTCAGGGTGCACTTAACCACTCACTGTCCCTGCTGTGTGGAGACACACACATACACGCCCCAGGTCTCGTGGAGAAGCCACCAAAGCCTGTGTGTCTCTGGGCAGATCTACCCCAGTTTCTATCAGTCCCAGTAAGTACCCCAAACCCAGGCGTAAGATGCCCTGAAGACTCGTGGAGGGAAACTGCCCAAGTGTGTCTCAGGGGACAAGCCATGTTACAAGTTTCAAAACAAGCAATGCACCATAGAGGAGGACACGGCAACCCACTCCAGTATCCTTGCCTGGAGAATCACTTGGACAGGGGCGCCTGGTGGGCTACGCTCCACAGGGTCGCAAAGAGTTGGACACGACTGAAGCGACTTAGCATGCACGCACGAAAGGGCTACAGATCATAATCTGAGCCATATCCTTTAATGCTGGAGCTCCCACCAGATGGAAGGTGTACATTGTACATCCAGATGTAATTGTACCTGGATGAGCATTTATGTCAAGGTAACCATCTACTCAGCATCTACTCAGCATCTACTCAGCATCTGCTCTTTAAGGAACCCAGTAGCCCCCCAACCATGGCAGCCAAGAGTGGGTGATGGCAGAGCCCTCCTGCCTGGCCCTCACGCCAGACATGCCCCCCACCCCGCCCCAATCCACCTGAGAGTCAGAGGAGAATCTACAAACAATTGGTCATGACTAAATCATGACCAGACTTTAGCCACGACATAAGTTGCTCCATCTTACACAATCTTGAGAGTTTACCTCAAGGAAATGGGAACAAACTGACCCTGGAATTGAAAATTAACTGTACTTAAAACAGTCAAGGTGACACTGATCAGACCACCACACGAACATTTCAGGGTGACTGTGCCCCTCTGTATGTAGCCACACCTCCCTACCAGTGCATTCCTGGAATTTTCCCTTTAAAATCTCTTGCTCCCTGATCAGCAAATGGGGATTTGGTTCTTTGGAACAGGAGTCCAGCTTCTCCCCAAGACTGCTGGCTTCCCCAATAAAGTTACCTTTGCTTTCAGCTCCCCCACCCCAAAAAAACAAGCAATCCAATTAATCTGCAGCAACTTCAGAATACTTAGAAATGACAGAGACACAGGACCTCCCTGGTGGTCCAGTGGCTAAGACTCCATGCTCCCAATATAGGGGTCTGGGGTTCAATCTCTGGTCAGGGAACTAGATCCCACATGCCCCAACAAAGATTGAAGACCCCATGTGCCACAACTAAGACCTGGAACAGCCAAATAAATAATTTTTTTTTTTTTTAAAGAAAGAAATAAGAGACATGCAAAAACACTTCAAGGGTGAGAGGCTCAAGATACTGTAATTGTACCTGGATGAGCATTTATGTCAAGGTAAGCATCTACTAGCATCTGCTCTTTAAGGAACCCAGTAGCCCCCCAACCACGGCAGCCAAGAGTGGGTGATGGCAGAGCCCTCCTGCCTGGCCCTCACGCCAGACATGCCCCCCACCCCACCCCAATCCACCTGAGAGTCAGAGGAGACTCTACAAACAACTGGAGGGTAGTAAGAAGTCTTGGTCCAGGGATCCTGGAGTCACTAAAGATACTTCAAACTCAAGTGACCCTGGTCTTTTGGCAGACACATGAGGGGAGCTTTCTGCTCCAAAGGACACTGAAGTTATTCTAAGGGGGTAAAAAAACGATTCTTAGGAGAAAACAAAGAAGAGAGGAAGAAAATACATACACTCTTGGAGTGGCTGGGTGGTGAAGCTGGGCAGGGGTCCTCGATGCATGGCCCGGTTGCAGGAGGAAGCTCAAGCCCTATAAAGGGCTTGGAAATGGGCGGTCCTGGGTAGGCTGCTCCCCACCCCGCCCTCCCCCGAGGGAGCTGAGCCAGCTGCCCCCAGGGCCACCTTCCTTCCAGGAGGAGCAAGAAGAGCAAGTGGGGCCAGGCATTAAAAACAAGCTGCAGAGACAAAGGCTCGAGTATGCTGTTGGCTCAGAGGACCAGGCTCCCCCACTGAACAGAAGCTGGAGTCTCTCCACCCCTTTGTTCACTTGGCTCAGGTTCAAAGAAGTAAATTACTTTAGTGCTTTAGGTCTGTCTGCAAGGCGCCAGACCTAACCCTCCCCCCAGGGGCAGGGGCAAGGGGAATAAGAGTCAACAGGTCACTCTCTTGACCCTCTGTGGAAGCTCAGAAGTTCCTTCCCTCCTGGGAGGAGGCTCAGCAGGATTCTACCTGCCCATCCCTTCACGTGGCCCAGAAGCACCTCATCCTGGATGCGGCGCTCTGTCCTGCAGCGTACTTCGCTGTTCCATTTATCAGGCCACACTTTTCCCATGCCCACTCCGTCTCAGAGATGAGCAAACATTTACTTCTCCTTGTGTGAAGGAGTAGTGCCTTGCTGTGTTGCTTGGTCCAGAGGCTGGACATTGATGTGAGCAAAATGGGCAACAGAGACCCGGGGGGGCCTGGGAGCTGCTGGCCCTTCTAACATCCACTCCCTTCCCTGACCACGAGCTGGCCACACGGCCCACTGTTCTTCCTCTCAGATTCCTCTGGGCTGAGGAGTGAACATGGAAGATAAGATCTCGTGCTCCCAGGGACAGACTTGGCTAAGGCACAGTGATCTCCAAGGCCACCCGGCGAGCCACAGGAAGCAGGCAAAGCATGTGTTTGGGACCCTACCTGCCCCCCGCCTGCTCGGTGCCCCCTAAAGCACAGGCCGAGTGGGAGCACAGTGCATTGTAAGACAGGCCAAGGGGCAGCGTGTGCGTAATGGGCTTTTACAAAGCACCTCAGTTAAAACTGGGAAACAATGGATGGTCCATACCGAAGCAGGACCAAGGTGGTCGGAGGGGTAGAAAAGGAGGCGCAGGCCAAGGAGCAGGGGAAAGAGGGAGGAGACAGTGACAGGAAGGACGGCTCCCAAAGTCCTCGGCTGCACTACTGACTGGCCTAAGTGAATCATCTTTAGCCATCTCAACTGTCTCCTTGTCTGAAATTCAAAGGACGTAAAGACAGGCATCGAGGGGACTTTCCCGGTGGTCCAGCGGCTAAGACTCCACATTCCTAATGCAGGGGGCCCGGTTTGATTCCTGGTTAAGGAACTAGATCCCACATGCAGCAACTAAGACCCAACACAGCCAAGTAAAATAAATAAATATTTTTTAAAAAGATGAAGAAGAAAGGCATCAAGTTCTCTTATATTCTTCTTGTGGATAAACAGCAGTGGCGGGGGGTGGGGGGGGTGTGGTCTCTGAGGTATTCGTGGCCTTAGCACATGTTCCAGGGCTGTGAGCATTAGCGACCCAACTGTTAACCACAAGACAGCTGCCACCAGGCCCCTGCTCCCGGGGGTTCTCCCCGCCACTGCCGTCCACCACCAGCTCTTTGCTACAGAAAACGGTCACGTGACTGTTCTTCCTCCAATCCCCTCCTCACCCCATTCTAGGCCTGTGACCCGTCAGCCTAATAGGACTGTCTCCCCACGGTACACCTCTCACAAAAGGCTAACTTACTGAGGGGTGAACAGATGCAGGTGGTCTGGGTGAGCCAAGAGGACATATATACGACTATATATGTTTTACACGCCTGTACCTCAGGACAGGTGTATAAAAACCCCGAGACCTGCAGACAAAGACGAAGCCAGGCCTCAGGGTAGAAGTGGAGGCCCCAAGGACTCAGAAACCCTGGCATTTGTTTTCTGAGTCACGGGCGCTAGTGAGCAGGAGAGCGCCAGCTTCAGCAACAGGAGGACCACGGGGCTTGGGGGAAGGGGTCCAATATGCAGTGACCCCAAGTACCTCAAGTAAAAGGCAGAGACATCACTTTGCCAACACTAGTCAAAGCTATGGTTTTTCCAGTAGTCATGTCCTGATGTGAGAGTTGGACCATAAAGAAGGCTGAATGCTGAAGAACTGATGCTTTTGAACTGTGGTGCTAAGGAAGTTCTTAAATTCCTCGGACAGAAAGGAGATCAAACCAGTCAATCCTAAAGGAAATCAACCCTGAATATTCACTAGAAGGACTGATGCTGAAGCTCCAAGACTTTGGTCACCTGACACGAAGAGCTGACGCATTGGAAAGACCCTGATGCTGGGAGAGACTGAGGGCAAGAAGAGAAGGGGGCAACAGAGGATGAGATGATTGGACGGCATCACAGACTCAATGGACATGAGTTTGAGCAAACTTCAGGAAATAATGAAGGACAGGGAAGCCTGGCGTCCTGCAGTCCATGGGGTTGCAAAGAGTGAGACACCAACGAGCGGCCGAACAAGTATCTCACTGATCTCACTAGGTCAGTTCCTTATTCTGGACAAAGGAAAGCAAATCCAGAGCTTTGTGTATTAGGAAAGCTAATGTATTTTGAAACACTATATAAAAATAAAGATTTCTGAATTAAGATGCGGAATTGAAATGGAGTCATGATTTTTCCTTCCCCTAATAATTAACTTTTGAGTTAAAAAATAATAATAAAAAGCAAGCCTCCTCCCCCACTCCCCACCAAAGTTACCAAAAGCAAGCAAAGAAAGAAAGAAGCATAATCTGATATAATAACTTCTAAACCAAAAGCAAGGAAAGGAATGCAGGAGGCACCCACTTGTGGCTCGTCTCCCGGCCCTGGCTGGGCCCGGAGGAAGCAGGAGGATTCTCACTAACCCTCCCCAGATGCAGAGACAGGCAACCTGCCACCAAGTCTTCTTCCCCTTCCAGTGGGGAGTAGTGGGAAAAGGTGCTGGAAAACAAAGAAGCGGGTGACAGGGGAACAAGAACAATGGGCTGACTCCCCCGAAAGGAAGTAAGGGCTGCAAGGCCACAGGCTGAATTGGGGAAGCTGTCCAACTGCAGTGGGCCCTCTTCCTCCTTCAGCACGAGGGAGCACCTCCCCAGTAACCCAGGGTTGAACCCTGCCACTGGGCGCCACCAAAGTCACAGAACAGAGGCCCAATCCGGCCACCTGTCTAACTCAGGCTGCACGGAGGACACTCTGTCACAATACCCGGCCCCGGGCACTGCTGTCGTTGAGGAGGGGGACAAACCTGCCTCGACATGGTGGGAAGCAAGTCACTGCCTTATTTTAGAGCCAGCAGAGCTGAGAAGCTCTGGCATGAACGCGATGAGAAGAGAAAGCCGGCCAAAGACGTCGACGGAAAGGAGACAGCAGTCCCGCACTGTAGCCCCGCTCTGTGAGACCACTCACCTAGAACACTCACGCAACAGAACCAGGGCTCAAAGGTGGGAAGAAAACAAAAGGAGATGCAGGCTTAGCGAAAAAACACCAAGAACACATCACTGATGAATTAACACATAGATTATAATGAACAGAGAACTAAATTCTGCCAGGAATTTCACACGGAAATGCTGACAAAAGGTTTGTGGCGAGCAGAGCGAATGTGGATGGAAACGACAAATAAAAAGCAGGCACGGAATGAAATGACGATACGACACCAGTGTCGGGATAACTGTCATTCCCGATGTGCTTGAAACAGAGAGCCCAAGCCTGCAGCTGAAGATATGTTCACAGATTAAAAAACCCAGATTTCCCTGAAATGAGAGGGAAAACAGAATCTGATGATTGAAATAACACACAGTACTTCACAAAAATTTCACACAGAAGGTTCAAAACTGGGATTTTGCCCAGTTAAGTTACTGAACTTGAAGCTTTTTCCAGGCCACCAGAAGGAACTTCCCCCTGCCCCAAGTATTTCCTTCCAAAAATTGTGAGATATACTAAAACTTAAGGGGCAGAAAATTCAGACTGCTCTCATCTTCTCCATAGTGACACTTAGTATCAGAAGCGTCACAAAGTTTATATAATTCTTAGAGAAAGAAAATACAAACCAATGAGTATTATTCCCAGCTGTGATGTCCAGCATCTTATAAAGTTGGTAAAAACAACAAACAGAAATTGTCAAGCATGAAATAAGTCAGAGATTTCAGTCCCCTTCCTGGGGTGGGGAGTGGGGAAATGACATGATAATGAAATGCAACTGATGGGCTACAGTCCATGGGGTCACAAAGTCAAACATGACTTCGCTGCTAAACAATGACAAAAAGAAAAATTTCATTGGAGAAACAAAAATGAAGGGCTCCAGGGATACAAAAACCAAAGGTAAGCTTTAAAATCCTTCAAATAAGAGTTAAAAACTATGGGGATTACAGTTACAGGACAGAATCTAAATGTTATGATTATGGATAATTTAATAATAGAATTAACACAATTAAGAGATGGAAAGGAAATGGGAAAAAATGTAAAAATGCTGACACCTTTATTTTTCATAGCAGAGTCAATAAATACTGTCTAAAATGGAAACAAGTAATTATAGATATGACTCACAAGTTGTTTTTTTTTTAAGCCTTTTTTGGGGTCTTTTAGCAAGTCATCTCTTTTGTGAAAGACACGTTTCTTCACAGTTTAATAATTCCTTTAAATTTACTACAGTTTCTTTTTCTTCAGTTACAGTCAGGGAAGTTTTAATACTCTTTTTATAGGAGTATTTAAAAAATCTACTGGCGTGTCGTTGACTTATAATGTTGTGTTGGTTTCAGCTGTGCAGCAAAGTGGATCGGTTATATCAGTTACACATTTTATTTATGTATAATATATAAAGAATGGATATTCTTTTTCAGATCCTCTTCCCACACAGGTTATTACAAATGCTGAGTAGAGCTCCCTGTGCTATATGGCAGGTACTTATTAGTTATGTTTTATATATAGCAGTGCTTATATATTTATCCCAGTCCTCTAATTTGTCATTCCCCCTATGTTACAGGAGCATTTATGTCTATCTCTCTATATCCATTTATCTGTAAGCATGCCTGGAAGACTTTCTGGAATGATGTTCACCTAATATTAGTGATGACTATTTCTGAGTGGTGGGAGGTGGAGTGTTTGGGTTTTTCCCCTCACTTTTTAAAATGCATCACTGATGTGTCCCAAGGCGTTGCGTAGGTACAATAATACAAGAAAACATGGGTAATTATTTTTAGAATCAAGGAGTTGGGTCAAATTTTCTAAGTATGGCACAAAACCTAGAACCTGTAGAATTAATAATTTGACTACAAAACTGCTAAGTGTTCTATATGAGTGGTCTCCCAGTACTCATGGTCCGGCTAATAATGATACAGTCCTCTGTGTCAGTCTCAATAGACTTCATGAGAAAACCAATAGTCTCACAGCATGGTGCTCAAGTCCCCCTACAGGGTCTCTGGAGTTCTGAGAAAAACTACCCAGCCTGTGGTCCTTCCCAACCACCAACAGAACATCGTTCAGGAAGCCACTCCCCTCTCGGACAAGCCAAAACCCCCTCTGAAATACAGTGCAAATATCACAGCCTAAAGCCAGTCCCTGGCCTTGCCCAAGAGGCCCAGGGCTCAACAGGCCCATTCTTCTCCGGCCTCCCCTGGCCCTCCCACCTAACCGCTCTCCTACATCCCTAAAAGGATGTGCTCTCTGCTTCCAGCTCACACTCCCAGAACCTTAGCCTCAGGCTGTGGCTCAGCCAGAGGCCACCCAGCGTGGGGGATTTCCAGAGAGAGTACATGAGAGCCGGCAGGGTGGAGATGAGGCAGGGGGTACCTAGAATCAGTGGCCCACTTACTGTCCCCGTGAAACCTCACGGTGCTGGGAGAGGCAGGATGAGAAAAGTTAGGGGGAAAAAAAAGTGGTGACCCAGAAGCAGAGAACAAAATTAGAACCAGCAGCCTGCCGTACATCGACCAATATTTACTGAGCCCCCACTGTGTCAGCGCCTGTCGGGGGAGGTTGGTAGGGCATCAGGGCCCTGGGCAGCCAGCACAGGCGGCTGGGATGGCTGATTTAACCACATGCTGAGCCCTGAGGGCTGGACCAGCAGAGGAGAACTGTGCATCTGCCAGGCTCCCCCGTCCCAGCAGAGCCTGGGCTTGACGGAGCAAGGAAGCCTTCCAAAACCAACGAAATGAGTCAGGCAGCCGGGTAGGGAGGAGCCTGCAGGCCCCCCACCCCCACCCCTCTTCTCATCATTCATCCATCAACATTTCCCAGATGTTCCATTGCAAAATTCTGACCTGCTGTCCTCTAAGTCCGCTCCTGTTTGTCAGACCACGGGGCCCAGCGTGTGGTTTCGGAAACAAGGTAAGCTCACAACCACCGCTTACATCACCCACTCGAAGCAGAACTTCCCAACTTATTATTCAGGGTCAAATGCATAAGAGTAAAATGTACGTGCTGGTGGCTAGATCATCAGACAGCAGGAGGAGTCAGGCAGGCCTGGGTTCAAATTTGGGGCCTGCCACTAACCTACCATGTGCCCCCAGCATGATTAGGCTATGAAATGCCCAGCCTCTCAGGGGCACTCTGATAGATGACAGAGAGCTTAAAGGTCATAACACAGCATGGACTTAGGTCTCTTCCTTCTGCTCCCTGTCCTCCAAGCTCTCAGGCCAATCCCTTTACCTAGACTTGGACCTATCAAGTCTCAGATTACCTCTTCTTCCAGGAAGCTTTCGTGGACCACTTCCTGAGAACTCATCTGCAACTACTTTGAACTCCTAATGATCTGGTCTCTTAGGGAGCCTTCCCAACAGAGTTTTGTTCCATGAAGGCAAGGGGGTCCTCCCCTTATGCTTGACCAGTGCTGGGCACACAAGAGGGGAGAAGTAGAAAATTTCAGCTAGAAGATGCCAACTCCAGGCTCCCACCTAACTAATGTCTGCCTGCACCACCCTTACACCTTGATGAACACAGAACTCAGTGCCTCCTCTCAGACATTCTAACCCCTTCCCCACCCCTACTGCCTTGGGGCCTTCATATGTTATCCGAAGTCAGATGTCCAGACCATTTATTCCTCTAGACTAAACAATTCCCATTCCTTCAATATGATTTATATTCATTGAGTAAAAGGCTAGCCACACCTGCGACTTGAAAAAACTCATTCCAACAGTTCATTCACTCAAAAAATATTCATTGCCTACAGATCTCATACCGAGAATAATGCTGGAGAATGCCTGGTACCTGCCCTCACAGAGCTGCAGAGCAAACAATTCAACAACCAACTTACAAGAACAGTGACAACAGGGTTGTGTACTGATTGGAGTTCAATTAGACAATTTAAGCAGAAAGAGGGTTTGTATAACATATTAAAATGGCCCAGAGAATCATGAGAAGAGTGGAAGAAACAGACTCTGGGCTGAGCTTCCAGGAGCTGGTCCCAAAATCACAGAGTGGAGTCAGCCCTCCAAGGAGCTTCTGCCCTGACCTGCCACCATCAGGAAGCTAATGGCACAAGGAAGATGCCATAATCCACACCAGCACATGGACGTCCCAGGTCCATCATGAGGAAGAGGATATCCACACATTCAAGACCACATCCAATGTGGCTCATTGGCAGAATGCAAGTCACACTGGGAATTCCAGTGGAAAGATGTCTGTGGAAAGTGTTGTTTTTCCCCTACACTTAGTAGCTTAGACCAAAATTTATTATCCAAAGTGATGTATGTATGCAATAGTGAAAGGAGGTGCTGTTAGTAAACAGACCAGAACCAGGGCTGCCTCAGCGTGGATTCCTGGGGAACAAGCCAATCGACACCATCCGCCACAGGTCATGATGAGGAGCAAAGGAAGCTTGAAGAACACAGTAGGATGGTCAAATCTAGTGTCAGGGGTCAGGGGAGGCCTCCAGAAAGAGATGTTATTTTAGCTGACACCTACAGGACATGCTCTCAAGGCAAGGATGCTGAAGTGGTTTGCCGTTCCTTTTTCCAGCGGACCACTTTTTGTCATGAGTTTGAGCAAGCTCCGGGAGATGGTGACGGACAGGGAAATCTGGTGTGCTACAGTCCATGGGGTCGCAAAGAGTTGGACACAACTGAGTGACTGAACAACAACAAAAGGATGTGTAAAAGTGGGCCAGGTGAAAAGTGATGGGGTGGGGATGGGGCAGGATGTTCTAGGAAGACGTAGCATCCTTTGGAATGCTTCGGCCAAGATGCTGCATCTAAGAACTTAAAGAGCATGGTGTGGCCAGTGTGTACATAAGAGGATGAGGCAGGGGCCAGGACAGGGAAGGGCCTGTAGGCCACGTTAAGGTGGCTGAACGCATCTGGAGGGCAGTGGCGATCATTTTCAGCTAAGGTACCAGCAGATCTGTGTCTTTAGTATCCTGGTCAGACTGCAGTATGGAGAACAGACCAGAGGCGGGCAAGAAGAGAACTAGGACTCCAGGAAGGAGAACACAGTACCCAGTCTGGTCTAAAGAGCAAGACTTTGTTCTCCCAACTTCACCCTAGCCCGGGGGGCTCCCCTGCCTCGTGGGGCTGCGGGCGTGGCAGTTTTCCATTAAAGACCCGAACTGTTGTTGTTCAGTCGCTAAGTCCTGTCTGACTTTCTGTGACCGCATGGACTGTAGCCCACCAGGCTCCTCTGTCCATGGGACTTCCCAGGCAAGCATACTGTCATAGGTTGCCATTTCCATCTTCCTGACCCAGGGGTCAAACCCACATCTCCTGCATCAGCTGGCGGATTCCCTACCACTGAGCCACCAGGGAAGGGAAGCCTATGAAGACCTAGAAAGGCTCCGCCTTAGCAGTTACCAGGAGAGAAACAAGTCACATCACTCCTGGTAACCAAAAGTGCGAGTGAGTTTGAAAACAACCCTCCCCAAACCCGCCCTACATCATTGCCTCAATCAGCCTAAGACTTCAACTCTCTGTAGCAGGAGGGCCATTTATAAAGACCAACTCCAACTCCTGAGCAGCATCACTCTGGGCAGAATGTGCCACCAAGGGCCTCTCACGAGAAGCCTCCTATGTTCCCTTCTTCCCAAAATGGCTAAGAGGAGTGCTCTGAGCCCTCTGGGCAGTGAGGTGGGCTCTTCCCAGACAGTGAGCCTTCACAGGACCTGTGGCTGCAGCAGGCGGAGGTTTCAGGGCTGGGTTTCCCTGGTGCAAGGAACCTCTCTCTACTAGAAGCCGGGCCCCAGGTCAGCTCCACTACTCAGCCTGCACAAAGACTCTCTGTCCTGCAGCCAGCCCACCCTTCCTCTGTCCCTCGTGTCCTTGTTGTTTGTTCTTCAGTTGCTAACTCTCATCTGACTCTGTGAGCCCATGGACTGCAGCAGGCCAGGCTCCTCTGTCCTCCACTCTCTCTCGGAGTTTGCTCAGATTCATGCCCATTGAGTCAGTGATGCTATCTAACCATCTCATCCTCTGTTGTCCCCTTCTCCTTTTGCCTTCAACCTTTCCCAGCATTTCTGGGCTTCCCTGGTGGCTCAGACGGTAAAGAATCTGCCTGCAAAGTGGGAGATGTGGGTCTGAACCCTGGGTTGGGGAGATTTCCCTGGAAAAGGAAATGGCAACCCCCTCCAGTGTTCTTGCCTGGAGAATCCTATGGACAGAGAAGCCTAGTGGGCTACAATCCATGGGTTGCAAGGAGTCAGACACAACAGAGTGACTAACACTTTCCCAGCATCAGGGTCTCTTCCGATGAGCTGGCTCTTCACATCATGTCCTGCTACATCGCTATCTCCCTCTACCCGCATCCTTAAGCCAGGGGCAAGTCACCTCGCTCCTCCTCAGAAGCTCTGACCATGACGGTCTCTACAGCTGAGATGCTGAACTGGGCGTGATAATTTCTCCAGGAAAGTAGTTCTCAGAGCAAGGCTCCACAACCAGCAGGCAACACCATCACTTGGGAACCCACTGAAAGTACAAATTCTCCCCTCCCCGACCCTTCAGACAATTTGTTTTTTTTTTTTTTTGAAGAAAAAATTCTTAGCACCACCCAAATCTGCTGAATCAGAAACTCTAGGTGGAGCCCAGCAATCTGTGTTTTAGGAAGTTCTCCAGGGGACAACGATGTACATGGAGGTCTGAGGACCACTACTCTCAGAGGAAGGTCGTTAGGTTACCAGCTTTCTTCCCCAAAGTGGGTGGCATGAGCACATGCCCAGGGCCCCAGCAGGAAGGCACAGGCTACATCTTGGGTCTGAGATTTCTCAGTGACCATAAAC
Organism: Cervus canadensis; assembly: GCF_019320065.1. Lineage (NCBI taxonomy): Eukaryota > Metazoa > Chordata > Mammalia > Artiodactyla > Cervidae > Cervus > Cervus canadensis. The sequence goes on along the minus strand of NC_057415.1, from coordinate 2,717,995 downwards.
ATTTACCAGCATGAGTCACAAATGAGCCCTACTCTCAGGGGAAGAGGGTAATTGGGAAAAAGAGGGGAAAAGTCCATATTTCCAAATCAGAGAGAGAAAGGTAATGAGACACGGGGAAGATTGAGTAACGACATTCCTGAATCATATTCCTCCACTTTCCCGCCCACTTCCCAAACTTCCACACGGCTCATTCCCTGATCCAAGGGCACTGGCCGTCCCCACGAGATTACTGAGGTGAGAGGCCTTCTCTCGTCCTTTGCTTCCCCAGTGTGGACCCCTCTTTTGAGATTCAGAGGAGATACCATTGCACCAGTCTCACTGGTCACTAACACCCGCTCCATCCCATCTCCTCCAACAATCATACCACTCTCCTGCTAAAATACCTACCTTCCATCACTCCCCCTAACCAACAGCAAAGTTCAGTCCCTCTGCCTGGAAGGCAAGGGTTTTCCTCCAACTAGGCTCCCATCACCTCTCACCCTCAGCGGCCACTGCTTTCTAGCCGGGACCCCAGGATCCACCCGGAACACCTATCCCTGCTCCCTTTCACCCCTGCACCCTCTATCTCTACCGCCCACAGAACCAGGCCTGGGAAGGCTAATTAACATCTGATTCTACCAACAGTCAGAAAGCTGAACACAGGCCACCTGTGTTCCAAGCACTCTCCACAAGCGTGAAGGGGTTGGATGTGTTTAAAAAAAAAAAAGGATAGGGCTTCCATAGTGGCTCAGTGGTAAAGAATCTGCCTGCCAAGGCAGGAGACCCGGGTTCAATCCCTGGTCCAGGAAAATCTCACATGCTGCAAGGCAACTAAGCCCCTGCACCACAACTAGTGAAGCCCACGTACTCTAGAGCCTTCAACGTACTCTAGGCTCTTCAACGAGAGAAGCCGCGGCAATGAGAAGTCCACGCATTGCAACTAAAGAGTCGCCCCCACTCGCTGCAACCAGAGAAAAGCTGGGGCAACAAGGAAGATCCAGCACAGCCAAAAATAAAAAAAGGATGAACTGTAGGAAAAAGCTCCATCTCTGGACCATTCCAAATCCTTCCCAGCACAAGCCCCACCCCACCCTCCTCTGACTCCAACCTCTCTGTTTCAATGCTGTAACTGTCTCAGAATGACACTCCAAACACTTTCAGTTAGTTTCCTCAGCTGTTTCATAACAATCCTAGGAGGCTGGGAGGATCCCCTGCACGGAGATGTAAATACAAATGCATATGTACACAGACATCACCTCACTTCTCCAGAGTGCTGGGTGATACACTGCACTGAAAATGCAGCTTTTAGGGCCAGGGGGTCGAGAGCAGGAAAGGACAAGTGTCATCTCAAAGCTCCATCTTCTCAAAGGTGAGAAGGACAGCATAAGGACTCCCATACTTTGCCCTCCTGATTCCCCATCTCTGCCCGACCAGAGCTCAAGAGAGACTGTCAAGAGTATACTCAGATGGATTCCAGAACAAAGGCAACCACATCTCTGGCTGTCATCCTCAGATATGGATCAGGGCCAAGAGAAGACCCACACGGACAAGCTCCTCCTTCTCAGGTGGCAGTCTCTGGACAACCCAGTACCCTAAGTGACTTCCCTAACGTCACGATGAATTTCCACTTGCCCTACCCCACCCCCTACCAACTGCTTGCCTATTAAAAAGGGATCAACATTCTAACCAGACTTAAAGGCTTATCCTCTACTGCCAACCCCAGCCCCAGGGGGACAATCAGAATGCCACCTGGAAAGGGTTTCTGACTTTAGTTTGCTTAGATGGTAAACAATCTGCCTGCAATGTGAGAGACCTAGGTTTGATCCCTGTGTTGGGAAGACCCTCTGGAGAAGGGAATGGCAACCCACTCTAGTATTCTTGCCTGGAAAATCCCATGGACAGAGTAGCCTGGCGGGCTACAGTCCACAGGATCACAAAGAGTTGGACACAACTAACTGACTAACATCACTACTATAGACATTCTCTAGTTTGGGTGATTCTCAAACCCAAACAGAGAGGGGGGAAAAAAAAGACAGATATGAGAAGTCTTGTGGTAGCACTATTCACAATAACAAAAACTTTGGAAGCAACCCAAGAGCCCATCAGCAGGAGAGTGCGTAAATAAACTAACCAACTCTTACAACAGAGCAGTACACAGCATGAATCAACTGCAGCGGCAGTAATGCCAAGTGTATATCACAAGCTTCCGATGACTGCTTTTTGAATGCTACTTGCTCAAGGACAATTCATTCTTCAGGACTTCTCCTCAAGATGATCTGGAAGGAAGGACTGCCTGAATCTAAAGACAGGGAATCTGAGTGAAGGAAACGCTGGAATGCTGGTGGAATAAAAATACTAAAATAAAATCAAATCTCTTAACCAGATTTCAGCTTCCTCTGGGCACTTATCCCCAAACTGTCACAGTCCCTTCTCTCTTTTTAAAGTATAACATACACACATGTAACACACCCAAGTCTTAAAGTGTACAGCTCAATGAAAGTGTCATTTTTTAAAAATACAAATCTGATCACAGCATTTTCTTTGCTTTGAACCCTTGATGGCCTCCCAGCACAAGTGAAACCCTATCTGGGACTTTGTGGCAGTCTGGTAGTTAAGATTCCACGCTTCCACTTCAGCGGGCATGAGTTCGATCCCTGGTCAGAGAACTAAAGTCCCGCGTGGTACACACTGCAGTCAAAAACCAAACAAAAACAAGTGGGATCAAATCTAAATCCCTTTTCCTGGCCTAGAAGTCACTGTGAGATCTGGCCCTTGCTGACCCCAACCTCATCAGGATCCAGTACCCTTCTTTCTGTCCCTTTAGCACATCAAGAGCATTCTTACCCCAGGGCCTTTGCACCTGATAGTCCCACTGCCAAGAATGCCCCTCCCCTAGATCTTCATATCAAGTCTCAGGTCAGATGTCACCTCCTCAAAATGGAGGCCCACCCAGTTTAAAAAAAAAAGCCTGCTCCCAAGGCATTCAAAGTCCCAACACCCTGTTTTATTTACCATATATCACTACCTAACAGAGCTTTCTTTCTTTCACTTTGTTTACATGTTTATTATCTGTCTCCTCCTGCTGACTGTAAACTCCACAGTAGTGGAGACACACTCGGCCTATTTTCTTTCCCAAGCCCAGAGAGGCCAGTGCTTAGCACCCAGACAACCCCCAAAGAATAACTTTTTTCTTGAATAACTTTTTATTTTTTTTAAATTATTGATTGGAGGATAATTGCTTTACAACATTGTTCTAGCTTCTGTCATACATCAACATGAATCAGCCATCAGTGTACGTATGTGCCCCCTCTCTTGAACCTCCCTCCCATCTCTCTCTCTATCCCCCCACCAGGTTGTCAAAGAGCTCCAGGTTGAGCTGCCTGTGTTATACCAGCAAATTCCCACTGGCTATCTATTTTACATTTGGTAACGTACACGTTTCAGTGTTACTTCTCCTTCAATTTGTCACCCCCTCTCCTTTCCTCCATGTCCACAAGTCTATTCTCTATGTCTGATTCTCCATCCCAAAGAATACCTGCTGAATGATGTGTTAATTCCCCATGCCCCTCCTTGTTGCCGTGTCCTCAAGTTTAGAACCCTCCTGTTCTTTGGTCTCAACCCCCAGTTAAACTACTATTAGCAATTTGAGGGGGAGGGACACCCCCTTCTGCAGCATCAATAGAGCTGAAGACACCCCCAGAGAACCAGAGAAGTCTATCTGGAGTTGGAATATTAAAAAAAGTAAAGTAAAAAAAAAAAAAGAAGAAAGAAAGCAGAACATCAGGTGGAATGGAGGATCCAAAAGGAAGGTGGGGGGAGAGGCGCAGGAAGCCAGCCTTCCTTCCCCACCCCAGCAGCAAATGTGCCAAGGACAGGCCACCATCTGATCACATGGCCAAGAACCCCATGTTAACTTCTCCCCAAGGCAGACAGAGGAAAGGAAAGGAAACCCCCAAGTACAGGTGGCTTCTGGCATTTCTCAGCTGGTCACGGAAACTCGAGTCTCGTCCTGTGGCTCACAACCTCTCTTTTTGTGCCAGTTGCACGCATCCTGAAATGCAGGGGGAGGGGCGGTGGCCACTGCCGCCAAGAGGAGGGACTGGTGTGAGCAGCCAAGGTCAGAGGCGCAATCTGGCCCGCAGAGCCACGCGCACCATGGTTTACCCACGGTCAAGGCCTCTGCTGTGGGAGGCACCCCTGGAGGTCAGGAGGCGGCTGAGGCGGGAACAGGAACCGGGACAGAATCTGCTGAGAGCTGGTCAGGCTGCCCCTGAGGGCACTCTGGCTAGTGGCCCGAGTCTGGGGGAGTGGGTGACTTTGTACATTTTGTGCTTTGCTGGGAACGGTGATGAGAAAACAGTTGTCGTTTGCTACCCCCTGGAAATTCCCCAGCGGCCTGGTATCCTGAGGACCTGCCCAGCCTCTCAGATAGGAAATGGTCAACGCTGAAATCTACAGACGCTGATCAGTGTCACTGGCGTGTCTTCTGGGAGCAGGGGGAGAGGTGGGGAGGGAATCCAGGGCCTTCTACCAGGGAAAGCTGGGCCAGCTCCGCTGCCGGCCAGCACAGCTCCACCTCGCCCCAAGCCTCTCGTACTCTGTGCTCTGAGAAGAGCAAGTCCCCAGGGCTGGCTGGGAGCCCTCTGGTTTCCAGGAAAGGAAGAGGGTAGCCGGCAGTACAGCTTGCTCCCTGGGACTTAGATGGCTTCCCCTGACTAGCAGGACACATGCTCACCTCACTTGCCCCCGCACAAACCAACTTTTCAGGCGTCCAGTAAAAATGAGAATAAAACAGTGGGTTTGGGTTCTGGTCTGCCCCCTCACCCCAGCATTGAGAGAGCAACACAGAAATTTTGGGAGTCACAGAACATGGGGTCATAAGAGTAGGACATGACTTAGCGACTAAATAACAAAATCAAATATATCCCACTTTTCCTATAAGGTCTCTGCTTTTAGTAGCATACTTGGAAAACCCTTTGCCACCCTGAAATCATAGAACTACATACCTGCTTTTTTCTGGCATTAAAAAAAAATTACATCTCTAATTTATTTAGAATTTAATTTGACATAGTGTGAGAAAGAGAAACTCACCTAAACAACAACAACAAAAAGCAGTTGGCTAATTACCCCAGTGTTTTTTAATGAACGGTCTATTTTCCCTATAAACCTCAACAGTAAAGTCGATAAAGATAAGAAACAGGGGTGAAGTCAACGACATCCTTTGTGCAAAGAAAAGCCACAGGGGACCGTTCTGCCAGTGAAATCTAAGAGCGTGGCTAGGGTGCTGTTTCCCATTCAGAAATTTAGGTTCAAAGATCACGAGAAGGAAGTCCTACTTGCCAAGGATGGCAGAGCAGAAAGATCCGCTGAAGAGAGCCCGGGTTCCTGCAGGCACCCCTGGGCAGGAACCCAGCCTCCCTCCATGGCTAATCGCCAGACGCTTTACATGCTGTTGCTTAAACTAGCCTTGTTGGACTCTGGTATTTGCATCTGAACACTCCTGTAACTCATCCACAATCCTTTCTTCCCTAATTTTATACCAATAGGAATTGCTAGGATTTACTGTTGCCAGGCGCTGTGCTAAGCAACTTGTTTTCATTAGCTCATTTAACCTTCTCAATAACCTTACTAGGATAGATTCTACAGTACTTCTCTAATAATAAGTAGCAATGGCAGCTTTTCAGAGTAGAAAAAGAAACTACATTAAATGCACACATCACTGAGACACCTCTCTAGTTCAGAAACATGAAAACAGAACAAAAAGGCATTTTAAAACTGAGGAATGGAAGTACACATTCAACAACAAGTATCTGTCAAGTACCAACTGTTGTGGGCACAGGGGATACACAATGACCAAAAAGACAAGAATCCCTACCCTCTTGGAGCTTGCTCTAGTGCAAGGCTCACAGTAGTGAAAAACTGCAAGCAATCTAAGCAATAGAAGGGAATTGCTGGGAATTCCCTGGTGGTCCACTGGTTAGGACTCCACACTTAACGCTGCCGAGAGCGCAGGATCAATCCCTGAAAGGGGAACTATGATCCCACAAGCTGCATGGTGCAGTCAAATTAAGGGGGAAAAAAGGGAGGGGACTGCTAAAGAAAAGTAATCCACATAACAAAATATATAGTTCAAGCACAGAGATTCAGAGCTTGGGCTCCATGTGCAACAAACCTCAGTGTAGATCCTGAAATACACATTTACAAGCTTCAAGTCACAACATCAAAGAGACTTCCTACAGGAAAACAAAGCTACTAACAGTCTCCCTTGGAGCAAATGAGAAAACTGAATAAGATGCTAAGTATAAATACAATGCTAGATATATAGTAATGGTTCAATATATGTTAATATTCAGGAAAATAATGACATGGAAAGACATCATATGCTAAGTGAAAAGAAAAAAAGAGGCTACAAAACTCTATGTAGAGCAGAACCTGTTTTCCTTACAAAGTATGCATTCGCAGAAAAAGATGGAAAATATTTAACAAGTTACTAGCTCTTGGTGGTGAGTTTAATGGTGACTTTTGTTATCTTTTTTAACTCTGTATTTCCTACAATGAACCTGAATTACCTCAAGAAGAAGGTTCAGAGGGTTCTCTGGTGGCCTAGTGATTAAGGTTCCACGCTTTCACTGCCGTGGCCTAGGTTCAATCTCAGGTCAGAAACTCGGATGCAGCCAAAAAATAAAAGTTCACTTTCGAGTTCAATTAGGAAATGGGAAAGGAGGAATGATGACCAACTGGAAGGCAGTTCTCTCCCCTTTTTTAAAGACCTTCACTTAAGAGCCTGACAATGGATTCCAGCCCTAATCTGCATGGGCAGGACTTCCCGTGTGCCTCGTCCCCTAACCTGGGTGCCCCCAGGAGCAGAGTCTCACCATGGTTCTTCTGAATCAGAGCATCCTGGGTGAGACCCAGGTAACTGTACACACAGCTCTGATAGATCAGCCTGCCTCTTGTCTGGGGCACTGGTCTGACATTCTGGTCTAGTCAGGACTGCTGGACTAGACAGACTAGCTATAATATCCTGTGATTTACCCAAACTCTTTGAAGTCAGTTCCCCCTCTCTGGCCAACGGGTACCACCGTTTCTGCCCTGCCCTTCCTACAGGGAAACTAATCTTCAGTGAGAACTCCTTGCACAGAGACAAATCGTTGGCATTACAAAGAGTCTAGAATGTAGGGACTCTGAGGCCAGAGTCCTCAGTAACTGATACCCACCTGGTTCTCAGACGTGTAGCAACGTGAGGGAAGCAGGCAACCTGAGGCTGGGCCCTGGTCTCCCCAACAGCCAGGCCTGCCTTCTGTCTTTAAAAACAAATCTATCTTTTTTTTGCAGTTCTGAGAACCAGAGTTGACAAAGGACAGTCCCCCATCCTGAGTGCAGCGGATAGACTGTGCGTGCATGGGTGCTCAGTCACTCAGTCCTGTCTGACTCTGCAACCCGCTGGACTGCAGCCCGCCAGGCTCCTCTGTCCATGAGACTCTCCAGGCAAGAACACTGGAGCAGGCTGCTGTGCCCTTCTCCAGAGGATCTTCCGAACCCAGGGCTCAAACCTGCTATCTCCTGCAACTCCTGCATTGCAGGCGGATTCTTTACCGCTGAGCCACTGGGGAAGCCCAATGGGTTGAATTCAGTTCAGTTCAGTTCAGTCACTCAGTTGTGTCCGACTCTTTGCTACCGCATGAGCTGCAGCATGCCAGGCCTCTCTGTCCAACACCAACTCCCGGAGCATACCCAAACTCATGTCCATTGAGTCGGTGATGCCATCCAACCATCTCATCCTGTCGTCCCCTTCTCCTCCTGCCCTCAATCTTTCCCAGCATCAGGGTCTTTTCCAATGAGTCAGCTCTTCGCATCAGGTGGCCAAAGTATTGGAGTTTCAGCTTCAACATCAGTCCTTCCAATGAACACCCAGGACTGATCTCCTTTAGGGTGGACTGGTTGGATCTCCTTGCTGTCCAAGGGACTCTCAAGAGTCTTCTTCAACACCACAGTTCAAAAGCATCAATTCCTCGGCGCTCAGCTTTCTTTATAGTCCAACTCTCACATCCATACATGACTACTGGAAAAACCATAGCCTTGACTAGACGGACCCTTTGTTGGCAAAGTAATGTCTCTGCTTTTTAATATGCTATCTAGGTTGGTCATAACTTTCCTTCCAAGGAGTAAGCGTCTTTTAATTTCATGGCTGCAATCACCATCTGCACTGATTTTGGAGCCCAGAAAAATAAAGCCAACCACTGTTTCCACTGTTTCCACATCTATTTGCCATGAAGTGATGGGACCAGATGCCATGATCTTAGTTTTCTGAATGTTGAGCTTTAAGCCAACTTTTTCACTCTCCTCTTTCACTTTCATCAAGAGGCTCTTTAGTTCTTCTTCACTTTCTGCCATTAAGGGTGGTATCATCTGCATATCTGAGGTTATTGATATTTCTCCCGGCAATCTTGATTCCAGCTTGTGCTTCCTCCAGCCCAGCGTTTCTCATGATGTACTCTGCATGTAAGTTAAATAAGTAGTTTGACAATATACAGCCTTGATGTATTCCTTTTCCTATTTGGAACCAGTCTGCTGTTCCATGTTCAGTTCTAACTGTTGCTTCCTGCATACATATTTCTCAAGAGGCAGGTCAGGTGGTCTGGTATTCCCATCTCTTTCAGAATTTTCCACAGCTTATTGTGAGCCACACAAAGGCTTTGTCATAGTCAATAAAGCAGAAATAGATGTTTTTCTGAAACTCTCTTGCTTTTTCTATGATCCAGAGTATGTTGGCAATTTGATCTCTGGTTCCTCTGTCTTTTCTAAAACCAGCTTGAACATCTGGAAGTTCACGGTTCACATACTGTTGAAGACTGGCTTGGAGAATTTTGAGCATTACTTTACTAGCGTGTGAGATGAGTGCAATTGTGTGGTAGTCTGAGCATTCTTTGGCATTGCCTTTCTTTGGGATTGGAATAAAAACTGACCTTTTCCAGTCCTGTGGCCACTACTGAGTTTTCCAAATTTGCTGGCATATTGAGTGCAGCACTTTCACAGCATCATCTTTTAGGATTTGAAATAGCTCACCTGGAATTCCATCACCTCCACTAGCTTTGTTTGTAGTGATGCTTCCTAAAGCCCACTTGACTTCACATTCCAGGATGTCTGGCTCTAGGTGGGTGATCAAACCATCATAATTAACTGGGCCATGAAGATCTTTTTTGTACAGTTTTTCTGTGTATTCTTGACACCTCTTCTTAATATCTTCTGCTTCTGTCAGGTCCAAACCATTTCTGTCCTTTACTGAGATCTCTAGTCTTTCCCATTCTATTGGTTTCCTCTATTTCTTTGCATTGATCGCTGAGAAAGGCTTTCGTATCTCTCCTTGCTATTCTTTGGAACCCTGCATTCAAATGGGTATATCTTTCCTTTCCTCCTTTCGCTTCTCTTATTTTCACAGCTATTTGTAAGGCCTCAGCCATTTTGCTTTTTTGCATTTTTTTTTTGCTGGGGATGGTCTTGATCCCAAAATCCATGTCTACCCCAAAACCTCAGAATGTGACCTTATTGAGAAATACAGTCTTTGCAGAAATAATGATTTAAGAATCTAGAGATGAAGTCACCATGGACTTTGAGTAGCCCCTAAATCCAATGATTAGAATGTTTACAAGGTAAAGGAGATGGAGATTTGGACACAGACACACAGAAAAGAAGACCATGTGGAGATGGAGGCAGAGAGGAGAGTGATGCTGCCACAAGCCAAGGAACACCTGGAGGCCCCAGAAGGTGGAAGAGCCAAGGAAACATGTGCCCCAGGAGTCTCTGGAGGCAATGCGGACCTGCTGACCCCTTGATCTCAACCTTCTGGCCAGAACTGAGAGTAGATTTCTGTTCTTTTAAGCCACAGAGTTTGTGGTCATTTGTTAGGACGGTCATAGGAAACTAACACTTAGATGCTGGAATTAAGGCTTGATATCTTTTATCTGGGGCTTCCCTGGTGGCTCAGTGGTAAAGAGTTCACCTGCTAATGTAGAAGACCCAGGTTCAATCCCTGGGTCACGAAGATCCCCTGGAGAAGGAAATGGCAACTTACTCCAGGATTTCTTGCCTAAGAAATCCCATGGACAGAGGAGCGGGCTACAGTCCATGGGGTCACATACAACAATATTTTATCTGAAACTCTCTTGCTAGAGTTGGCAGAATTCCAAGATAGGCCTCAATGACCTTCTCCTTTGTATATGGGCAGGAGCTGAAAATATGAGATATCACTCCTGTTATCAGGTTACATTATCTGCCAAAGGGATTTTGTTGGTGTCAGCTGACCAAATCAGTTGACCCTTAAGACAGGGAAATTGATCCTGTAGACTCAGAACTAGTCAGGTGAGCTCTTAAATGGGATCGGCTCCTCCTGGCCCAAAAGGGTTTGAACCATGAGAAGGATTCAACATGAGAGAATGACTCTTCCAGTGTGAAGGTCCAGCAGACACCAAGTAACCAAGGGATCCAGGAAAACATCACCATCGACACCACGAATGCCTTGATATGATGCTCTTAAAAGGATGCAACATCATTTTTATTGATATTCTTGCTAAAAATGCATGACCTTATCCTATGGGAGAAAGATATGGGATGGTTACAAACTGGAGCAGAGAAATGACAATTAAATGCAACATGGGATGGCAGACTGGATCCTGGGACAGAAAAAAGATGTCAGCAGAAACAGTGGTGAAATTTAAATGAGGCCTGTAATTTAAAGTTTTGTGCCAATGTTGATTACCTATTCTTGATGATTATACCACAGGGTGAGGGGATATAAAGGAACTCTGCTACATAATTTGTGACTTTTAAGTCTAAAGTAAGTTGAAAATTAAAAGTTTACAATAAAAGGAAATAATTGAGCAGAGTAACAGAAGTTGTCTTACAGCCTCAGGATTACACCTTTTTCTCCCATACTTTATACTTTTCAGTAAGTATGCATTACTCTTGATAATCACAAGAACACAAGGTTGGCTGGAGTAAGTGGACTGATAACAAAGGATGTCGATTTGGGGCCAATGGTGTTTTTCTGGAAAAGAGCAGGCTGACCCCAAAACAAGGCTGAAAAGACCAGCAAGTCTTTGATTAACAGCTAATACCTACCAGAGAATATTGGTACCTTAGACCCCAGAACCCTGGTGATCCAGGAACATACATCTTAATGTCACTATTCATGGTCTTCCTCGATGGGGAAGTAAAAGAAGTATGTCTGCAATGCAGAAAACATGGGTTCAGTCCCTGTGTTGGGAAGATCCCTTGGAGAAGGAAATGGCAACCCACTCCAGTATTCTTGCCTGAAAAATCCCATGGGCAGAGGAGCCTGGGGGGCTACAGTCCACGGGGTCACGAAGTTGGACACGACTGAGCACACACACACATTACTCACACAGCTCCCCTGGCAGGAGCCCCCGGCTCACTGCCACCTCCAGGAAGCCTTCCCAGACCACTCCTGCCCCCGTCACCTCACCTTCCACTGGCCTCTTTCAGTGTCTCTTGGCTGTTCCACTCAATGGAGCTTAAAGAATGCCACAAATAGCATGTGAAGCTTCCAACAAGTACTCAGCTCATCTCAACACATATTTTACAAGCCTCCTTGGAACAGAAACAGTGTTTTGCCTGTCTTCACAGAGTGGGCACTCTCTTAGCTGAGCTCTGCTGGCTGGGCCCATCCCTGCAGCAAAGAGGCCCTCTCTGTTGTCACTGTCCAGGATTCATTTACTGAGAGTCTGCTGTGCCTCTCTTCAGACTTCTTTATGCCAGTTCTGTTTGGTTTTAAACAGTAACTGAAATTAAAATGCAGAGAGGAAAACTTTTGATTTCTACAAAAATGAAACTAAGTGCTCTAGAATGGCAATTCCCAACATTGTGGTCTTAGATGACACCTGGATACACTGAGACTGTGTGAGGAGGCTGGAGAGGTAAAAACTAGTTTTATTAGAAAATTAAGATGTTAAAAGCTTTTTCACTCTCATTTTTCAGAGGCTATGTGAAGTATGATGAATGTGTGCCTGTGTAGTTTTCTGAAATTTCCGAGGTAGAAGTTTAGGGTATAAATAGGTGTCTTTTCAGAGATTAACTCAGTTTGTTCTCAAGACTTCCACTGAGTATTTGCCAGCAAAATTATGCTATACCTCCTATAATCTGTTATATCTAATAAATCATTATTTTGAAGTCCTGAAGATGTGCAAAAATGTAAAAATAATGCCACTTTTCTGACTTTTTGGAAGTTATTTTCCATAAAAATATGCATTTTATGTTACCATGTAATTACCTTATTTCTATTAATTTAAATGAATAAGCAACTTTTTATATTTGCTTTAATTTTTAACATGGTAAATAACAGGTTTAGCCAATAAGTGGAAGACTAAATTAAGGAATCCTAGGATCAAAAAGTTTGAGAACTGCTCATCTTGACAAATGCGTTACAAATGGGGGGGGGGGCGGAAATTAAATTCAGTTCAGTTCAGTTCAGTCGCTTAGTCGTGTCCGACTCTTTGTGACCCCATGGACTGCAGCACATCAGGCCTCCCTGTCCATCACCAACTCCCAGAGTTTACTCAAACTCACGTCCATTGAGTCGGTGATGCCATCCAACCAGGTCGTCCTCTGTAAATTAGGTGTGTGCATTCAAAAAGTAGGATTCTGCACATGGACTAATTTGCAAATGTCTCAAATTCTTGCTCTATAGTTATTTTTTAAAGGAGACGAATTAACAGATCTATATATCCTGTCACCCAGCAATCTCACTTCAGAGAACTTCTGTAGTATGCACGTAGGAAATGCCATTGTAAAGTTAACCCCTGTGGCCCTGCACATACTGACAAAATACTGGAAACAACCCAAACTGGGGGAGAGAGGGAAGCAACATGCACTGGTTTAAAACTACTTCGCTTCCCTCTTCTGAAATAATATGCAGCCATAGTAAAAGTGCTTCCTGGGTTGATAGGGCAAGATCCAGAATAGTTGCTAGGTGAAAAAAAGCAAAGTGCTAAACAATGCCTAAAATGCTAACTTAGAGCATTTCTAAAAATGGGATGGGGTAGGCAGAGGTGAGACTTTTTACTGTACTGGGTGGGAGTTTGTGGGGGTGCAGTTAATGTATGTGTAGTTGCTTTTTAAACTTTTTTTATCCTTCTAATCTTTGAACTATGGACTATGTAGTGTAGAAAAAATTTTTTTCCTGTTAAAATTTTTTCTTCCGTTTTATTGAGACATAATTCACATATGGTAAAAAAAAAAAAAAAAAAATTGTAATATAAGAAACCAGAAATCACAGGTCATACATGCAGATGTGATTTTTATATACAATTTGCAAGTGTAATTAGCAGACCTAGACCCAAAGACAAAGCCTCAGCCCTAAATCAAAGTTTTGGCAAATAGAAATATATATGCACACAGAGGTTGTGGAGAGGGGGAACTGGATCAAGGGAGTCAAAAGGTAGAAACTTCCAGTTTTAAGATAAATAAGTACTAGGGAAGTAATGTGTAACATGCTAAATATAATTAACATTGCTATAGGTCATATATGGGGGTTCCCTGGTAGCTCAGCAGTAAAGAATCCGCTTGCAATGCAGGAGATGTAGGTTCCATCCCTGGGTTGGGAAGATCCCCTGGAGAAGGAAATGGCAACCCACTCCTGTATTCTTGCCTGGGAAATCCCAAGGACAGAGGAGCGTAGTGGGCTACAGTTCATGGGGTCACAAAGGTTGGACTCAACTGAGCAACTAAACCACCACTAAACTTTCATATGTGAAAGTTGTGAAGAAAGTTAAATCCTAAGACTTCTTATCACAAGGAAAAAGAAAAAAATTTTTTTTCTATTTCTTTAATCTTTTATCTCTGGGATGATATATGTTCATTAAATTTATTGTGGTACTCATTTCATAACTGTATATAAATCAAATCATTATGCTGTACACCTTACACAATGTTGTCGGTTATATCTCAGTAATGGGAAGAAAAAAACGCATGCACATGCTTTTAAGAAAAAATGAACTGTTAAAACATCCCCAACTTTTAGCTGACATTTTAATTACTAACACTGCTAAGAGGCTCTAGGGACCCAATGGTAATAAATTCAGGACAGTCACATTCTCATTCCACCAAAGCCCAGAACTATCCCAGGCCTGAGGTTGGAGAAAGGTTAGGAGGCCTGATAATGCAGTCAGATTGGAGGTAGGTAAGTTGGTTTCCCATGGACGGACATGCCCACAGTTCTGTCCAGGCTGATTCTGTGGCCACCTTCCCTCCCCGTGGGATGGTCCACAGGGGTCTCTGCCTTTTCTTACCCAGGGCCCAATGAGGAGTCCCCTCTGGGAGCCTCCATGGCCACAGTAAGTGTGAAGAGAGCTGGGCCTCGGAGACCTTGTGGTGAGGCTGTCCTGCTTGCCCCGGACAGCGCATGAGGCCCCTGGCTGGTGCAGACTCTGGACTCCTTATCTGTCAGGCAGTCAGCCAGCCCGCCAGCCCGAGTTCAGAGAAGTTCCACTGTAGACATCCAGAGAGTCCAGGCTAGGGCCCTAGCAGCATGACCCTTCCTCACTCACTCCCCATCTTCCTGTGTTGCCGAGTCTGGAAGAAGGAGAAGGGAGAAAAGTCCTCCAGAATAAATTTCTATCCACACAAGCCGAGAACTCCCGTTCCCCAAATAAGCACAGGGACAACAGGCTCCTTTTTCTTCATGTTTTCAAGGAAATGTCTGAGATTTCCAGCAGTTTTATCATCACACTTACGAATAAAAGTTGCACCTCTTTTTCTGGCAGGCTACAGTCCACGGGGTCACAAAGAGTCGGATGCAACTTAGCGACTGAGAACGCACGCACGCTGGCCCTATCGAGCCTCTTGGCCAGCAGCAAGTAATGTGACTTGGAAACACCAGTTAACCTCCCTAGATCCAGTTTCTTTAGCTGTAAAACAAAGGGCCTAGAACTCGAAGATTTCCAAAGTCCCTCCAGTTCAATATTCTATCACCATCGGCGATTCTGCAAAAACGCCTAAGCGTTATTTTCTTCAGGCATCAAGCGCGAAAAGGCTGGATTATTTCGGAGGTCCCGATTTCCAGAAATATACAGCTATTCACGGCACTAATTCTTAGATCTCAACATCCGGTAAATAGTGGACCCAGATTGAGGGCTCCTCCTGGAACTGAGGTGTAAACAGGTAAGGAAAACAGGAACTAGGTGGAACAGTTCTAAAACAATCCAGTCCAATGACCGATCTAGCGCGTGCGCATGCGCACACGCGCGCGCATGCGTGCAGATACACACACGTCGCTAGTCCTTTCCGCCTACTATCGGTCCAGAAAAGCAGTGCTTCCATTACCTGGAAGAATCAGCATAGCTTGCAAAACTAAAGGTGGGGAAAAAAAGGTTCTATGGAAGTGTGAATATGACAATGCCTGGCACGCCCCAGAAAAGGCGCCTACCCAGAAAGGCACGGAGGCTGCCTCCGCCTTCCCGAGATGAATCAACCTGAAGCCAGGACTCACACTATTCCTACAACCCAAGCCACCTATCAGCTCCTGGGACCCCTAAACCATCCACTTCACCCTAGAGAAGGTGACAATGTTGATTCAGATGAGTTAACAAACCTCTGCTACACTCCAGGCACAATCACGACATGCTGCACAGCGGTGAGGACCGGTCTGCAGAAGAAATGTCCCCTGCTGGAGAGTGATGGGGCAGGATTTGAACAGATTTATGTGGCTCAGAGGGCTCCCCAGGTGGCTCAGTGGTAAAGAGCCCGCCTGCCAATGCAGGTGAAGCAAGAGACCTGGGTCTGCTTTCTGGATCGGGAAGATCCTCTGGAGGAGGAAATGGCAACTCACTTCAATATTCTTGACTGAAAAATCCCATAGACAGAGGAGCCTCCTGGGCTATAGTCCATGGGATCACAAAGAGTCAGACACAACTAAGCAAGCACACACGCATGTGGCTCAAAAGCCGAGAATTCTTCTGCCACCTTGTACCATCTCTAGTAGAGTGCTATCTTCTCTGAACTTGACCAAACACAACAATGACCTCTATTATGTTGCTACCTTATTCTTCATGTAAGGACGGATATTCTTTCTCCCTCCAAGTGGAGCCAGGAGCCAGATCCCATACCCTCTTTGTACTCTCCAGTGGCCAAGTGCAGAGCCAAGCACAGAGCAGGAACCGCATATTTACAAACTGAAGGGATGAAATCCTGAGAGTCACGGGGCTCTGGTACCTCAAGGCAGTGTTCTTGCCTAAATGACAGGGCCAGTCATTCTGTCTGGTGCTCTCTAGTCATACCTGCAAACCAGGAAGTGTACCGCTACATAGTGCCTATCATAGTTTATGAAAAACTCACCTCTGAGCATCCAACAGGAGATGGACTGTGTAGTTTTTAAAATTTCACCTACTAAAGTTATGATTCTCGACATTCTTTCTCTTACTTCATCAAGTTTCTCTCTGTTTTTATGGCTCTTGTTTTAAGGGTTAAGGATTCATTGTACATGCTGTGGATAAGAGACCACAGATCTAATCTGCCCTTAGCACTGACTCCTTTCACAAGACATGGGGCAAGTTAGGAGCAGAGGTGGGAGAGAGGCCAGGTAGCTAGGCCAGTACTCACCAGGTTACCACCGCTTTGCAAGTGGGAGACCTAAGCAGCCTGGGGGTCCTAGGAAAGAATGACTCCAGACAAATCCCAGCCCAGGCAGGCTCCAGGAGGAGGGGTCAGGTCAAAGCTGCTCCTACCCCCACCCTATCTTAGGTTCCCAGGAGAGAAGTCAGCCCCTCACCAAATCATGCTCACATGCTCAGGATACCCAGATCCTAGCCGACTCTAAATCCTCCAAACGGAAGCCACAACCCAGAGCAGAGGAAAATGTGACTCAACTGGACCTCCGGATCACAGGGTATGACTGCTTAGATGGTATTCTGTCCCATTGCTCTAACCCACCAAGAGAGGGCAGCCTGCGCCAGACCACCTAACCCGGTCGGTAGGAACCAAAAATAGCTAAAAAGCCATGCCCACAGGATGAGCCAGGTCAGTTAGTCCCTCCTTTGCCATTCTTCAGCTCCTGCTCGGGGCCAATTGGAAGGCACCGGGCTTTTGTCTTCAGCTACAAGGTGGTCTGGCCAGGTGAAGTGGGGGACTCAGCTCCTGGAAAGCCAAGGCCAGATACTACTGTCCCATCAGAGCCATCCTGAGAGCTGCCCACCAGATTTGCCAGTCCACTCTCTGCTTTTCTCCGTGCTCGAGTCCATGGGCTCCAGGACACCTCTCTCAGCCTTTTAGTGCGGCTACCGACATCCTCTCTGGCGCCCAGATCCCGCGCTCTCCAGTCCAAGGGGCCGTAGCTGTACCTTCCCCTCCCTCGCCACTGAGGAACCCTCGTCGTGGCACCGCGGCCAAGTGGCCAGGTGTCGCCTCCATGCAGCGTCCGGGCCCGCGTGTGGGTCTGCCCGAGCGACTTCCGAAACCGCGGCTGAGCTCCGGGTCCTCGGAGCAGCCGTGCCCCCGCCCCCACTCGGTGACCCCGAGCCCCGGAGGCGCACTGCTCCTCCGCGCGATGCCCCATCCCCGGGGCACAGAGCTGCCCCTCCCGCATGTCCTTACCCCCTCACCTGAAGCTGGGCCGACGCCACCTGGCCCCGCGCACCCTCACAAGCCAGGTCCCCCGGGCGACCCGCAGCAGCAGTGGTAGCGGCAGCGCAGCTAGGTCGGCGTGCCCGCGCAGGCAGCCCGCGCGCCCTCAGCCCCCTGCCGGCGTCCTTCCTCGGCGTGGCGCGCATGCCCCGCTATATACCCTGCGCGTCACGGCCGGGCCCGCCCCCGCCCTCGCCCCGCCCCACCCCACTGGCCCCAGGGCTTGCCACGTGGGCTCCGGCCGGTGGTAGGGCGACTTGTGAGTGCTCCCTGCCAGCCACCCGCTAGACCCGACCGGAGCTTGGCTTGCCCAGGCTTGCCAGGCAAGCCAGCGTCTTTCCGCGCCTTGGGGCCTGAGCTCGAGCCCCTAGCTCGCCGAGATCCTAGCTCACTTCCTAGCTCTATCGGCTTCTAACCCTGCTGCAAATTCCATTCATCTTTCACTGAGGTTTCCTCAGGAAAGCGCCCATCAAGACCTTTCCCTCCTTCTGTGGGAAGCTCTCATAACCTGGTCTCCATCCTCTCGGAGTAACACTGCCACCCACCTAATGTGTGTGTGTGTGTGTGTGTGTGTGTACCTTAACACATCTGATTAATATAAAAAGCTGCTTTTTCCTCCCCAACTCGATTCTGAAATACTCTTGGGGGTGGGGGGAACGCATCCATTGGTAATAATGTTTCTTCTGCATTTTGCCACCAGACAAAAGAACAAGAAATTCCTGTTCAGGTTCCAAATACGCCGTATCATACTCACTTTTCCAATAAGATGTCGCACCACTCTACCAAACTGATCAGACTAAGAAACCATATTGCTAAACGGAGGCTGGGAGGAATGTTAATTTTTGTGTGAGGAGTGTCCTAGGACTCTTTTCTGATGTGAAGCAGTTCTATTGAGATGGATATCTAGGCTCGGAAATGCAAATTTCTTGAAAAAATAAGCCACCCATTAAACTCCCATTGTTCTAGTCTGCTGGACGTCATGATTATTTCCTCCGCAGCTAGGCCGGCTGCCACCTGTGTCTAGGGGACCCAACGGAAAGGCCTTCCAAGCAGAGCTGCAGCCTGTCAGTACCCAAGGCCCTGTGCCAGCTCAGTGACTTGCTCAGCAGACGCCAAGCGTCTCTGAATTTGCACAGAGAAGGGGAACCGCATCCCACCCTGCAAGTCCTGGGGAGAGGAAGGCCCAGGACAGCAATGCTTGTGATGAAAGGAAAAGGAGACAACCCCTGCAGCAGACAGCAGGAAGAATCTGGGCCTCAGTGGCAGCCTGTTCCTCCTTTAGAGGAGGGTAGAGAGGGAAAAAAAGAGAAAGCACTGAACCAAAGCCAGAGCAGGCCAGAATGTTTATGCCACTTGAAGAGACAAGCTGGGCTGTGGGGTTTTTCTGAAATTTAATTATCCTTACCCTGCAATTATAGTGCTCTAGTGGAGTTAAGGGGTGGGGTGAGACTCCTCTCATTTCCCAAGAGATTGCAAAGTAATGGTATCCCTGCAGAATCTCCTTCAGAGCCCCTTCATCTCTGTAATAATCCTTTATGTTTGTCTTCCCTGGTTAAACTCAAGTATTTTTCAGACATGATGTCATCCATTTGGGACTCTCAACCCGATCTCCAGTGGGTTGTCAGAAATGGCCCAGTCTCTACCACGCCTTCCTTTTCTTGAAGTTCTGAAAGAGGAATGTGAAACTCACCCAGTGATTAAGTAAAACAAGCATGCTTCTAACACACGGAGCTCTGAACAGTTTGAAGCCCATAAATACATATTACAGAGAGGTGTTATAGTGTTCCTAAAATTGAAGTCTCAAAGCAATCCCCATGGCTCTTCCAGGCAATGTGTCAATAGTACAGGCTGGGGGGAAAGGTACCTGTCACAGAGACTGGAGGGGAGGGAGGACACTGACACCCTACCACAGGGCCTATCACAGCATTCTCACTTGTTTGCAACCAGCAAGGAGCAGAGCTGCCAAAGTCCACCAGAGCTGATAAGCTATCAGTAATCCATTAGGGAGTTCAATTAATTATTAACACAGCTAAAAATCAAAAGGTCTTAGCTCTACATATCCACCCACCTACAAAATTCTTTAGGTATATTCAAAGTCCTGCCTTCCTCACTCAGTCTGTCCTGCCTAGTGCCAGATGGGGAGCCTCAATTCTCCCTTTCTTCCAAATATGCTCCTTTTTCCACTCATTCCCCCATTTCCACTTGTTAAAATTCTAATTCTTCAAAGCCACCACTTCCATTCAGAAAGCTTGATTCTCCTGAAGCCTATTTGATCTACCCTTTCAAAAAAAATTTACTGTAACCCACTGTAAAAAAATATTTTGCACTGCATCTTCATTACAAGTAACATAGCAAACAAAAAATCTTAAAAAATCACCTTAGCATATGCAATGTACTGATATTTCAATTTTTTAAAAAGTGGTTAACAAACCCAGTAAATGGATTTCATTGGACTGTAATTCACAGAATTAAAACATTTTATATGGTTTATGGTACTTGCTCCTTGGAAGGAAAGCTATGACCAAACTAGACAGCATATTAAAAAGCAGAGATATTTCTTTACCAACAAAGGTCCATCTAGTCAAAGCTATGGTCTTTCCAGTAGTCATGTATGAATGTGAGAGTTGGACCATAAAGAAAGCTGAGTGCCGAAGAATTGATGCTTTTGAACTGTGGTGTTGGAGAAATCTCTTGAGAATCCCTTGGACTGCAAGGAGATCCAACCAGTCCATCCTAAAAGAAATCAACCCTGAATATTCACTGAAGGCCAGATGCTGAAGCTGAAGCTCCAGTACTCTGGCCACCTTATGTGAAGAGCTGACTCATTGGAAAAGACCCTGATGCTGGGAAAGATAGAAGGCAGGAGAAGTGGAGGACAGAGGATGAGATGGTTGGATGGCCTCACAGACTTGATGGACATGAGTTTGAGCAAACTCCAGGAGTTGGTGATGAACAGGGAAGTCTGGTGTGCTGCAGTCCATGGGGTCAAGAGTCAGACATGACTGAGCAACTGAACTAACTAATGATACTTGCTTTTCCTCTTAAAAAGTATTTCATTTCCATCTCTAACCTCTATATTGGGCCTTAATCTGTCTTGATTACCAAAGATTTCTGTATATACCTGCATCCTGTAACATCTTGCACAAAACAGATGCTCACTAAATATTAGCTGGATGAATGGCCAGCTCACTAAAAGTTTGACATTGGGCAATATTTAAGGAACTAGCATACAAATCTGACATTAGCAAGACTGCTATTTCCCTTTTGACAAGGTATCACAGCTGCTTGTCTTTTCAAAGGATATGCAGGCAGATTTCTCAAAGCTGAAGTGAGTAGGGAAAGAAGTGGCCTTGGGAAAGAAGCCAGGGAAACAGGAGCCTGGCCCAGGGAATATACAAAGTGAGACTGGGCACTCAGAAAACCAAAGCTGGTTCTGTGGTATATTGACAAGGTAGACAATGTGATCAGCAGGGTAGGGCAAAGATCCCCTTTCCAACCCCCAACTATCAGGCCAGCTCTAGAGAGACCGAAGAGAAAAGCCAATGGCCAGGTTTCTAAGGGGAAAAAAACATGTCTTAACAAATTCAAGAGGATCAGAAGGAATGTGCAAGTTCTAGTTTACCCAAAATCATACCAGAGGACTAGCACCCTACATTCCTGTCAGCCAAAAGAAAACATCCTTAGAAGGCTTATCAGTCATTTCCGTTACCATTCGATGGTTTCAGCAGACAGACAACTGGGGAAAAATGACACTTGGTTCAGGAGCAAGTTACCTATAGGAATTTATCCTTTTCATCTAAGATAGCTAATTTGCTGGCATTTAATTATTTGAGGGACTGAACTGGGTATTCCTTTACAATCCTTTTTATTTCTGTAAGGTCAGTGGTCCTCTTTTTCATTCTTGATTTTAGTAATTTGAGTCTTTTTTTTGACAATCTAGCTAAAGATTTGCTAATTCTGTTAATCTTTCTGAAGAATCAACTTTTGGTTTTATTGATTTTCTACATTGCTTTTCTTGGAAGGAAAGCTATGACCAATTTAGATGGCATATTAAAAAGCAGAGACATTACTTTGCCAACAAAGGTCCATCTAGTCAAGGCTATGGTTTTTCCAGTAGTTATGTATGGATGCGAGAGTTGGACCATAAAGAAAGCTGAGTGCTGAAGAATTGATGTTTTTGAACTGTGGTGTTGGAGAAGACTCTTGAGAGTCCCCTGGACTGCAAGGAGGTCCAACCAGTCCATCCTAAAGGAGATCAGTCCTGAATATTCTTTGGAAGTATGGATGTTGAAGCTGAAACTCCAATACTTTGGGCACCTGATGCGAAGAGCTGACTCATTTGCAAAGCCTCTGATGCTGGGAAAGATTGAAGGTGGGAGAAGGGGACGCCAGAGGATGAGATGGTTGGGTGGCATCACCGACTTGATGGGCAGGATTCTAAGTACACTCCGGGAGTCGGCGATTGGCAGGGAGGCCTGGCGCACTGCGGTCCATGGGTCGCAGAGCCGGACACACGGAACGACTGCACTGACTGAGCTGCATTTCCATCCTCCGTCTCATCCACTTCTCTGGCCCTTGTTGTTGCTGTTGTTCCGTCGCTCAGGCGTGCCTGACCCTTTGTGACCCCACAGACTGCAGCACGCCAGACCTTCCCTGTCCTTCACCATCTCCCGGAATTTGCTCAAACTCACGTCCATTGACTTGGTGATGCCACCCAACCATCTCGTCCTCTGTCCTCCCCGTCTCTTGCCGCCTTCTATCTTTCCCAGCATCAGGGTCTTTTACAATGAGTTCTCTCTTCCTATCAGGTGGCCAAAGTATGGAGCTTCAGTTTCAGCATCAGTCCTTCCAATGAATATTCAGGGTTGATTTCCTTTAGGATTGACTGGTTTGATCTCCTTGCAATCCAAGGGGCTCTCTAGAGTCTTTTCCAACACCACAGTTCAAACAGAATCTATTCTTTGGCACTCAGCCTTCTTTTTGGTCCAATTCTCACATCCATACATGATTACTAGGTACTGAGCCTTATTAGAAAATGTTAGTTTGGTCCTTACCTTTGAATGAATGTTCTAGCTGGGAACAGAGTTCCAAGTTGACACTGAATTTTAATATTATTATTCCTTTTGTCTTAAGTATCTGTTGTGGTTGATAATAAGTCTGCTGCCAATCTAACTTTCTTTATATGCAATCTCTCCAGTTGTTTTTAAGATTCTGTCTTTGGTGTTCTGTAGTTTCACTACAGCACATCTAGGAATGGCTGTGCTTTTCTTTATTCTCAATTAATTTTTTCTGGTGGAGGATTCATATTTGTCTCTAATGCTGGAAAATCCTGTATCTACCATATTGTGTGACTTATTCTATTTTAACCTGCAGCAACTCCTATTTTACCTTCTCATTCTCTCCTGTACCTTCTCTTCCATTTGTTGTTTAGTTGCTAAGTCATGTTGGACTCTTTGTGACCCCATGGAACCTGCAACACACCAAGATTCCCGGTCCTTCACTATCTTCTGCAGTTTGCTGAAATTCATATTCACTGAGTCAGTGATGCCACCCAATAATCTCATCCTCTGCCGCCCTCTTCTTCTTTTGCCTTTAATCCTTCCCAGCGTCAGGGTCTTTTCCAATGAGCCAGCTGTTCTCATCAGGTGGCCAAAGGACTGGAGTGTTAGCTTCAGCATCAGTCCTTCCAATGCAATCCAGGCGACTGACCATTTCTTTCTGCAGGGCTACAGGCTCTCAAGAGTCTAGGCTAATCTTCATGATAATTTGTCAGCATGTGGTCCTTCCACATGCTAATAATACGAATTCAGGCTGCACATACCTGTCTGTGGTCCAGGCTTGGGGATTGCTCATCAATGTCTTTGCCCTTAGTTTCTTCCTACTGCCCTTGGATGGTCAGCATAGACTTTCTACTCCCCTTGCAGGCTCCAGCTGTCTTCATCCAGAAGAATTCATTCCAGCAATCCTGTGCCTCATAGGGTCTAAGGTTGCATCTTCTATCCTTATGTGAAATGAAAAACCTCAGCGCTCCCATCCCTGCATTCTGTCCATAACCCTAGGAGCTATGTTGACATCAACTATAACCACAAAGGTCCGGATAGCCAAAGCTGTGGTTTTTCCAACAGTCAGGTACAGATGTAAGAGTAGGACCATAAAGAAGGCTAAGCACCAAAGAATTGATGCTTTTGAACTGTGGTGCTAGAGAAGACTCTTGAGGGTCCCTTGGACATCAAGGAGATCAAACCAGTCAATCCTAAAGGAAATCAACCCTTAATATTCATTGGAAAGACTGATGCTGAAGCTTCAAAACTTTGGTCACCTGACACAAAGAGCTGACTCATTAGAAAAGACACTGATGCTGGGAAAGATTGAGGACAGGAGGAGAAGGGCATGACACAGAATGAAATGGCTGGCATCATCGACTCAGTGGACATGAGTCTGAGCAAATTCCAGGAGACAGTGAAGGACGGGGAAGTTTGGTGTGCTCTTCATGTGGTTGAAGACAGTCAGAAACGACTTAGCAACTGAACAACAACATAACCACTCTGGCTTCCCTTTCTTTCTTCTGCCTCAATTATTTTCCTTCCTTCCTCCTTCCCCCATCGTCATCTCTTCCCTTGTTCCATTTCCCCCAAATCCAGATAATTAATGTAAAAAAAAATTTTTGTTTTCTAAACATTTCTCAGTATGGTCAGCTCACTCTATTGCCAGAAGTCCCTCATGTTCCCAGAAGTCTCCCGTACTCACTTTTCTCTTGGCCACATGGCGCAGCTTGTGGGGTCTCAGTTCCCTGACCAGGGCACCCAGGGACTGAAGCCCAGTCAGCACAGTGAAGGGCATCCCCGGTGGCTCAGCAGTAAAGAATCTGCCGGCAATGCAGGAAACACAGGTTCAATCCCTGGGTCGGAAGATCCCCTGGAGGAGGGCATGGCAACCCACTCCTGTATTCTTGCCTGGAGAACCCCACAGACAGAGGAGTCTGGCAGGCTACAGTCCATGGGGTTGCAAAACAGTTAAGACATGACTTAGTGACTAAACAACAACAGGAGAGAGAAAGCACTGAATCCTGATCTCTAGACCACTAGGGAACTCCCACCCTAACTCATTCTTTTTAAAAAAGTTATTTTGTAGAGCACATTTTTAGGTTCACTGCACAATTTGCAAAGGTTAGATGTTTCCCATATACACAGCCTCCCCCATTATTAACATCCCCCACAAGAATGGTGCTTGTGTTAATTACAGTTAGTGAACCTACATCAACTTCTTGTCATAATCACTCAAGGTTCAAGGAACATCAGGCTTCATTCAGTGTTTCACATTCTATGGGTTTGGACAAATACATAATGACATGTATCCACCATTACAGTATCCTACAGAATAGTTTCCTTGCCCTAAAACTGCCCTGCCCATTCATCCCTCCTTCTCCCCAAACCCTGATCCTTTTATTGTCTATAGTTTTTGCCTTTTCCAGAACGTTACATGGTTGGAATCATACAATATGTTTTAACACTTTCAGATTGGCTGCTTTCACTTAGTAATATGCATTTAAGCACCCTCCAGGTCTTTTCATGGCTGTGATAGCTCATTTGTTTTCAGCACTGACTAATACTCCTTTGTCTTCCTGTACCACTCACCTACTGATGGACATCTTGGTTGCTTGCTTACAAGTTTTGGCAATTATGAAGGAATAAAGCTGCTATCAACATCCAGCGCAGGTTTCTGTGTTGATGCAAATTATAAACTCTTTTGGGCAAATACCAAGCAGTGTGACTACTTCAATCATATGATAAGGGTATGTTTTGATTTGTAAGAAACTACCAAATTGTCTTTTAAACCAGCTGTACTATTTCGCATTCCCTCGGGCAACGATGAATGACTGAATTCCTGTTCTACATCCTCCCCAGCATTTGGAATGGTCAGTGTTTTGAATTTGGACCATTCTATTAATAAGAGGTGTGCAGTGGTATCTCATTTTAATTTGTAATTCTCTAATGACATATGACGTTGGGCATATTTTCATATGCTTATTTGCCAACTGTATATCTTGGTGAAATATCTCTTCAGGTCTTTTTGCCCATTTTTAATCAGGTTGTTTTCTTACTGTTGAATCTTAAGAGTTCTTTGTGTATTCTGGATAACAGTCCTTTATCGATGTCCTTTTTTATCCTCTGACGCTCCTCACGGCATGTAGGACTTCCCTGACCAGGGCTTCAACTCGAGCGCCTACAGTGGAAGAGCAGTCTTAGCCACTGGGCTGCCAGGGAGCCCCTCAGATGTGTCTTTTGCAAATATTTTCTTCTAGTCTGTGGCTTTTTTTTTCTCATTCTCTTGAATTTCCTCATTTTTTTAAAAGAGAGAAAATAAGTCTAGACAGGGAAAGGTAAGACACTCAGAAAAAGCTAGGTTTAGGGGAAAAAAAAAGAAAGTAGGGTCTTTCTCCAATTATCCCAAATCACTGAGAAATTTCAGGCACAAGTTATAACATTTTCAATATGAAGAGTTAGTCATTTATAAAACTACTTCCCTTTTCATACCATTCAATAAAATGCTGCTCAAGTAAAAAGAGGCTAAATTAGATTATTTTAAGGATGAGTTCAAGAAGCACTGAATCCCTGAAGATGGAGTTTCTAAATAAACAGAACAGGATGCAGTGGTGAAGCAGGCAGTCAGGGTTCTTTGGGAAGGCACTTAAAAAGGCTACGGACACGCCATGAAGCACAGCAGAGAAGGACAAGCACCAGGAAAAGGCAGGAGGGAAGGGCCGCCCTCAGCAGCTGGCTCTCACTCAGGCTGACGGAAATTCTCTGATGGGGAGAGAGCTTTGAAAACAAGACAGAACACACACACACACACACACACACACATACACAACACGTGCCTCATTTGTCCCAGAAGACAGACTATTAGTATCTTCTTCAAGAAATCTTACTGCCAGATTTCAGTGAAATTACCTGAGTACCAATACTGCAGCTGCCCCCAGCATGCCCAGTAACAAATTAACAACTCTACCAAGTGCTACAGGTTTATGAAGAAAAAGAACTGTATCACTACCATATGTCAACATTATTACAAACGCAACTACACATATATACAAATTTCTTTTTATTTTCCACCCCATGACCCAGTCATTTCACATTAAGACTGAAATAACAAGGAAAGAAAACCAGGAGGAAAAAGTGAAGAAATGTTTATGCTATCTCAAGTATTTGTCTTTTCTGATTATCTAAGAGAAATGAGAATTAGGAAATCTAACTTCAAAAGAGAAATTCAAAATGCTTCCAAAGAGAACTGGAGAACTGTTAAGCCTAAAACCAGTGACCCAGTGTGCCTGATTCTGCGGTGTTTAAACCCCAGGTCTCAGCCCTTCGCTGTCCCTCACTCCGCATGCAGCCGGAAACGCACAAGACCACCAGCCTCATGGCTGCTCAGCCTCTGCCTCATGCAGCAGCCAGCGCAATGCTAGGTTGGTTTTCTTCATCTAAGGAGTTTTAAGCTAAAGTTTCTCTTCTCACACACTGTCATATAGAATGAGAATTTCTGCGTCGTCCCTCCCTGCCACCACACCAAAAAATATATTAATGAATAAAATAAAATACACACACAAATAAATACAAATTCAAAAATATTAAATAAAACTGGCTTTTAAAAATCTAGATAAAACAAGGTAAGACTGAATTAGCCCTGAAGGGACTGGAAGATTTTTAAACAGCGGAAAAATAAACACACACACACGAAACACTGAAACCCACAGGCATAGTGACAACTCTCTAAACTGAAACGTCTGGACTTTGGAAGGAGGGTCATGTTTCCCAAAGCCAACTTCTGGAAATCTTAATGCAGACTCAGAGAAATTCCTAACAAAATGAGCTAGCAGCCGGGAAGAGAGTATTGAGCAAGGAAAGTGAGTAGTTCAATTTGCAAACATATCAACAGAAAAGAAAGTGACATACCACAGAGAAAGGGTCAAGAAAAGCTCATGGCCTGTCATGAACCTTCAAAGCTGTTGAATTTCACATGTTCTGATTCTTAGTTTAAAAAACTGAAACTTACCAAAGGTTAGTAACAAGGACAAGGAGCAAAGGTATCTTGGTGGGGGGGGGGGTGGGCACGCGCACGCGCGTGTCTATGTGTCTGTGTGTGTCTGTGTGTGTGTGTATGCTGGAGGTCGGGAGAGGAAGGTAGGAAGACAGCAACACTGCATACTATAAAGCAACTGAAATATCCAGATAAAACTGCGTTTGTCCTCTCAGGAGGCAAGAAAGAACTAAACACCCTTTCCAAAACTAGTTCAAGTCACGTGTCATCAACTCAATCCCTAGAGATGATTAGGTCAGCAAGAGTCTGAAAAGGACCCACCAGCTGGTTTCGCGACATGTCTTTCACATTTGCCAGCAACAGCCAAATCCTGAGAAACTATGCCTTCTTACCTTTCCCAGTTGCCCAAATAAAGTAGCTCTCTACTTTAAGAACTTTGCAAAGACTTCATTCACTACCAGCTCTGGCACCAGAAATGGGAACTGCTTAGTAAGCAGAGTTTATAAGTGTAACTGCTGCTTCTTCAGGTTTCTATGGCTTCTGTCAGCTTTGCAGACTCCTGAAGGGTCACCCATCTTCACCCACCCCATCTATATTGTAGCAGACTACCCCCATTTGCTCTACAAAGGCAACAAGACAATTTCTAGCTGGAATTTATGATGGAACCTGCTTCTCAGTGTTAACGGACTTAAAAGAGAAAAGAAAATGAAAAGAAAGATCTTCTGCTGGGTTGGTGAACGAGCAAACACCAACACGAACTCCCTTCCGGTCGCTGGGGACCCTGCACAGATGCGCTCACAGCTGAGCTCAGAAGTCTGCCTGCTCTGACCGGCCCGTGTCCTGACTGTCCAGTCACAGGAAGAACAGGTTCTCGCATAGCTGGATGGCTGGTTCATGGTGCAAGATCTGTCCTGACAGGAAGGCTAGCTTGTGGGCATACTTGCAAGGAGCTGGAACTCTAATGGTACCCGGCCAATTCCAGTACATGTGGCAGAGTTTGAAAGTCAACCTGTAGGCCAAGAAGAAAATATGAGCCTTATCACTCCCCATCTTCGGTGCGGAGCGCGATGATGTCCTTCTGGGTACACGACGCAGTGCATTTACCAGCAAACTGGGGGACTGAGGAGTATATGATGCAACTTTTTGGAATTACTATTTTTAAGTGAAATTATTTCCACTACTTTTAAGTCAAGAGGACATGGGGAAATTCCCAATTTAGGTGCTCCTGTTTTTATATCAAAACAAGGAAAACAACATTTTTTTTCTCTTGTCTCAAGAAAAGGCTGCAGAAAGAGACGTACCCCAGAAAGTATTTCTTTACTCTGAGCTCAAGAGCAATGGGTCTCAAACTTGACTGTGTGTCATAGTCACTGGAAGCAGTTTTTAAAAATACAAATGCTTCAGAATGCTTCGAGGTGAAGCCTGGTTGTAATTTTTTGAAAGGTCTTCAAGTAATTTTAGCATACAACAACGATTATCAGTCACTCCTCAAAAAGATATATCATTATCATCAAAGACATAAAGAAACTCAAGGGGTAAGGGGGCAGGCAGTATTTGTCTTTTCTGATCATATAAGAGAAAATGAGTCTTAGTAAATCCAACTCCAAAAGATAAATTCAAAATGCTTTCAGAAAAAAAATGCTTTCAGAGAGAATCAGAAAATTATTAAGCCAAAACCAGTGATTTGTTGAATTAAGCCAAATCCAATTTGCTGAATTCAGAGGTTTTTAAATTCCAGGTCTTAGACTTAGCTCAGTGGCCAGAATTATTCGCAAGTTAGGAGTAAGTTACTGGTCAGCTCACCTTTGCATATGATCAGGGCTCAGGTTTGCAGTGTTGAGAACACAAACATAATGGGTTGGAATGCCACAACCCTGCCGCACATGATGGGCAAGAAGGTAGAAGTCCACCCTAGTAAGGAAAAAATACAAACTAATGGTATAGTTACAGAGCTGGAGATGCTTCTTCATCCAAGGCTCAGAGAGGTCAAATGACTGGATTAAGGACATCACAAGGACCAAACCAGGATGAGAATTCAGGTCTCCTGACTCAACAGGCTATTTAAAAGTGGTGGTAGAAACGACCACATCTGTGTGCAGAAGATTAAGCATGCATATTCTTAGGAAAAGAATACATGCTCAATATTTTATACTTAAGAGGTAAAAGCTTCATTGGTGGTTTGTGTGTTTTCTAAACTGCTTTTAAAATTTTATTTTTTACCAGGAAAATCTCTTGAGGATTTCATTCCAAATCTCTCTAGGCCACCTCCCCATTCCAATACCCAGGGAATGGAGAACTTCCCCAACCTATTCTTGTTGAAATCTGTGTTTCGCCCACTTACCACTCACAGCTTGTTATTGTATGATCTACCACGGTCCCAGGGGAGGGGGTCGCAAAGTTCTCAGTGGCAGCCAGGTACAGGTTGGTGCTAATTTTCTTCTGCACTACAAACACCACCATCTTGGGATGATAATTCTCAAAAGCTTCAAAACACTTCTGTAGCTGAGGAATTTCATAGCTGGCAACTGTCTTTAGTTGGCCATCAGACACTCCATCACGGTACACCACAATCTTCTCCGGGAGGCAGTGGTTCACCTGAAACGAAAGCTTGCTGAGGTGGACCGCGTGGCCCGAGGGCTGATGGCCACTGGCAGAGGGCAGCTCACTCAGTGAGCAACCTGGAGACGTGGCAGCAGGCCCCTCTGACAGCTGGGCCCCAAGCCATCACGTCGGAAGGGCAAGGAAAGGCAGCTTCTAGTCATTTCTAGACTTCATCATGGTAGTAAAACAGGTCTGGCACAGCCAAGGTGTTATAAAATGTGGAACCAAATAAGCAAGCTCTGAGTCATATACACAAGGCTTACACTGAAACGGTGTGAACAAAGTTAAAAAGAAGGAAAATTACAGGCTTGAATCAATCTTCCGTCTACTTGGATTTAACACTAAATTACTGTCTATGCAAAGAACAAGGTGAAATGTTGAAGAGATTCTAACACATAACTGCACATGCCACAGATCCACCAACCTGATATTTCTGTGTATCAGCAACATCCAAAGTTGCTAATACAAGGATCCTTTACTAAATAATTATTCTGTGTGTGTGTGCGCTTAGTCGCTCAGTCATATCTGATTCTTTACAACCTTGGAATTATTGCCCTAGTTGCAGTACTTTTTTATCTTGTTTTTCTCTGTCTAGTATTTATTCCACTCTTTTTTTTTTTTTTATAAGAGCATTTTAGTGTTCTTTTGCCTCCAATAGGATAGTCTGGTGGGATTTTAATCGAGCTGCCTCCCCCTAATCCAGGCCTTCTCAGCCTCAATACTACTGATGTGTGGGACCAGTGAATTCTGCTATTGGGGGCTGACACCAGAGCACGTTCCACAGCATTCCTGGCCTCTACCCGCTAGATGCCAGTAGCTCTCTCTCCCAGTTATAACCCAAAATGTCTCCAGGTTTCCCAGTGGGAGGACCAAACTGTCCCCAGTTGAGAATCACTGCGCTAACCAAAAGACAAGAGATGATTCCAGCCACGCCAGCAGAACGCCTTTCCCTCACTCTGACTCTTGGGCAGAGAACCAGAAACAGTTGGAGTTTGATGGTGCTTTTTCAGGTCCCTGCTTCTAGAACTCCTGTCCATTTCCCAGTTTGACTCTCAACCTTCTCACCAATTCCCTGAGGCTCTTCATGATCTTACCAACTAATCTCCATTTTGCTAAAGTGAGCACATTTCTGTGACTTCCCAAAGAGTCTCGATACACTGTGTTAAAGGCTGGGTAACATAGGCACTGAGGTCTGAAAGAAACCCTGATTTCACAGGTGAGGAAACAGAGAAGTATGATACTGGATCTGGGGTCAGGAGACCTGGGGCTGAGTCTGCATATGCTGCTCCTCAGCTATAGTCTTGAAGACCGTTTCCCCACTTGAAAAATGGAGGTAAATGATCACCTCGCCTTCTTCTTAGGGCTGAGAGATAAAGCGTGTGTATACATGAATACACAAATTAAACACAAACTAGATCAAGGAAATACAGATATTCTGAAGCACAGGGAAGAGATCTAACAGGATCAATGGAGTGAAAAACAGAATCAAATTCAACTGACGTATTCACTGATATCATGTCTTTCTTTAAAACTTGCTAACCTTGGCAATCCACTCCAGTATTCTTGCTTTGAGACCCCCATGGACAGAAAGGTCTGGCAGGCTACAGTCCATAGGGTCTCACAAAGTCAGACATGACTGAAGTGATTTAGCACGGCACGGCAACCAACCACTGAGGGTGAGAAACTGTACTTGGTCCTACGTGAGATTCCAGTAAGAGTGTAGGTTACCAAGGAGCATTAAAATCTAATAATATAGTGACAGCCAACAATGGTAACTTCTCTAGGTCACCTAGCCCATCCTCCTCATTTCATAAATGATAAGACTATGATCTAGGAGGGTCGAAATATGAGACAAGTCACAATACTGAAACATTAATGGTAAATATACATTATCAAATCACTTCAGTACTAGGGTAAATACAGGAAACAATAAATTCATGAATATCTTGAAAGCAGGACTGTGCTTGTTGGCCTGGTGTCTCTAGCACTAAATACAATGGTGAGGGTCAAGGAGAAAATAAGTATCTGCTGAAAGTTTGAGATGTTCTTTTATGTGTGATTACATTCATTCACTGAACAAACACTTAATGCCCACTAGGTATGTGCCACTGTGCTAGTCTCATAAAAATTATCTTGAAAGGATGTGCGAAGTATGAGTCGCTCAGTCATGTCCGACTTCTTGTGACCCCATGGACCATAGCTGGCCAGGCTCCTCTGTCCATGGGATTCTCCAGGCAAGAATACTAGAGTGGGTAGCCATTCCCTTCTCCAAGAGATCTTCCCAACCCAGCGATCGAATCCCTGTCTCTTGCCACTGCAAGCAGATTATTTACTAT
The DNA here is from genome assembly GCF_019320065.1 of Cervus canadensis. Lineage (NCBI taxonomy): Eukaryota > Metazoa > Chordata > Mammalia > Artiodactyla > Cervidae > Cervus > Cervus canadensis. The sequence goes on along the minus strand of NC_057415.1, from coordinate 2,685,413 downwards.
CTGAGCCACCAGGGAAGCCCCAAAATTATCTTGATACCTTTCAAATACTAGTGGAAATTAAAACTGGGGAGACAGACACATAAAAGTAATGCTCTCAAGACATTATAAATAATATAACAAAGGTATAAATAAAATGCTATGAGAACAGAGAAGTATAAGACATTTGTTTCCTGGAGGAATATGTGAACCTCAGTGAAAGAATCAGCAGACACTTCAGTCAGCAAAGAAGGGTAAAAGGATTCCAGGTAAAGCATGAGCAAAGTTCTAGACTGTGACTAGACAAGGGGCAAGTAAACAACTGGAGACTGACCTGTGTGATGATGTAAGTAACCCCAGTGTCCATCAACACAAGAATGGGTAAGCAAAATGTGGCATATACATCCAACAGAATATTATTCAGCTCTTAAAAGGGAGGAAATTCTGCAATGTACTACAACATGGATGAACTCTGAAGACATTATGCTAAGTGAAACAAACCAGTTGCAAAAAGACAAGCGAGTATCATTCCATGGATGTGAGATACTCAGAGTCGTCAAAATCAGAGACAGAAAAGAAAATGGTCGCGGCCAGGGGCGAGGGGGTGGAGAGCATGGGAAACAATTAATGAAGAGAGTTTCAAGTTTTACAAGATAAAAAGAGCTATGGAGATGGATGATGAAGACAACTGCACAACATTATCAATGTATTTCCTACCATTAAAATGTTATACTTAAAAAGGGATAGGATGTTAAATTTTATATGTATTTTACTTAATTAAAAAAAAAATGGGGGCTTCCCTGATGGCTCAGTGGTAAAGAATCCTCCTGCCAGTGCAGGAGACATGGGTTTCATCCCTGGTCTGGGAAGATCCCACATGCAGCAGAGCAACTAAGCCCATGCACCATAATGACTGAAGCCTGGGCACTTACAGCCCCACTCTGCACCAAGAGAAGCCACTTCAGGGAGAAGCCTGTTCACCACAACCAGAAGAAAAAAAAGTCCACAAGGCAACAAATACCCAGTACAGCAATTAAAGAAAAATTGGGGAAAAAAGGAGGAAGAAGAGGCATTGGCAACGGTAGATGCAGTAAGGGCAGGCTAAATTCTGGAAGAGTTCCCAAATAATCACTGGCTCCAGATAACTCCACCCTAAGAATCTCCCAATTTTGCTAAGAAAAGGGAAGTGAAGGTGGAACTAAGAAGCAGAAAGAACCTATACACTCACACAGCGTAAAGCTGGCTGCCTGCAACTTTTGATGCCAAAGGTAACACCGTGGCCCACTACCGTCTGTCTTCAGAGTCAGACACCAGTCAGACCAGGCTAGTAGTCACAGCCACAGCCAGAGTCACATCAGAAGCAACAGCTGAGTTTAATCTTCTCCAACCTCAGGCCAAATAACAGATAAACTCAACATCAGGTGATTACTAATCATGAGCGCTAAAAGCTAAGGCAAGTGTCACGAACAGCTTGGTTTTGATTTTCACACGTGAATGGAAAGCGACCCTGGCACTCAGACTCACATGTCAGGCTTCAGTGGCCCATGAGACATCCCAGTACCAGAGGAGCCTCGCAGGCAGCGGGAGATGTGGTCCCGGAGCTCTGACGAATGCTATGGGCCACAGCAGTGGTTCCCAGTGTGTGCTCTGGGCTCCAACCCTTTCCCATCCAGGAGTCCCTTAGTCATTTCAGGGAGTCCACAAAGTCAAAACTATTCTCACAACACCACTACATTACTTGGCATTTTCACTCTAATTCTCTCACAAATATTCACCAGAATTTTCCAGAAAGTAAATGATGTGTGACACCACAATAAACTAAATGCAGGGCATTCCCTCGCCTTTTACTAACCCAAACATTACAGCCATTCACTGAAATGCAAAACAAACATCGCCAAACATTTTGAAAGTAGTTATCTTTAATTTGACTACACTTGAGTATCTCATATATGTGGAATCATAGAGTATTTATCTTTTTGTGATTGTGATCTTTAAAACGTGATTTTTGTTATTCACATGTACTGAGCTTATTATTATTTGAAGGTACAATTTAAAAATATAAAACATTCTGTTTTAAAATCTAATATGATAATAATCACTGATAGATATACACTTATATAAACAAAAAACTCAGTAATATTTAAGGTTTCCTTAGACCAGAAAATCTGAGAACTGCTGGACTAGAAAAACAAATCTAAATACAGATTTTAAATAAAACCATAGATGAAATGAAGCTTGCCAGCAAGGCCTCACTCACAGACCAGGAATTCTGGGAAATCCTACAGCTGAGGATAATTGGAAAAGCTGGACAAAATATAAAAACATCTATGTGAAGTCATGTCAGAGGAAGGGTGGGGGCCCAGGGAAATAAGCCAACGTTTCGAACCTGTTTTTCCCTTGGCAGCATGTGTTAATTTGTTGATTCCACACATGTACGTAAGCTAGATGGATGTTTGGGAGTAGTGTTTTTTTTAATTCACAGCTTTATTGAGATATAATGTGCGACACCATAAGACACTCTTTTAAGGCATAAGAGTCAAAAGTTTTAAGTTTATAGAATCTTGCAACCATCATCAATTTTAGAATATATTCATCACCCCAAAAAGGTAATCTCATACCCATTAGCAGTTATTTTCCATCACCCCTCAACCCCAACTCCTGGAACACACTAACCTACTTTCTGTTTCTTTGGATTAGACTGTTCTGGACAGACATAATCAACAGGTGGTCTTTGTGACTAAGTAGTTTCACTGAACATAATATCTTCATAGTTCACCCATGTTGTAGAATGTATCAATACTTCATTCCTTTATGCTGCCAAATAGTATTCCATCACATTGTTTGTCCATTCATCAGTCATATGGAGTATTTTCACTCTTGGCTATTACGAATAATACTGCTATGATCATCATATACACGTTTTTGTGTGGACATTATGCTTTCTTTTGGTTTATATCTAGGAGTAGAATTGCTGGGTCTCCTGTAACTATGCTTAATATTCTGAAGAAATGCCAAACTGTTTTTCAAAGTAGCTCAACTGTTTGGCAATCCCACCGGCAACGCATGAGGGTTGCAATTCCTCCACATACTCAACAACACTCTTTTTTATTTTAGCCATCTTAGTGCGTGTGTGGGTTCCCCGGTGGCTCAGATGGTAAAGAATCTGCCTCCAGTGTGGGAGACCTGGGTTTGATCCCTGGGTTGGGCAGATCTCTCAGAGAAGGGAATGGCAACCCACTCCAGTATTCTGGCCTAGAGAATTCCATGGATAGAGGAGCCTGGCAGGCTACAGTTCATGGGGTCACAAACAGTCGGACACAACTGAGTGACTTTCACTTTCACTTTAGTATGTGTGCGGTAGCATCTCATTGTACGTGCATGTTTTTAAGTAGAGACCAGTATTAAGTTTATTTTTTAGACCAGTATTAGGTATTAAGTATTTTTTTAGGATTTTTCAGACCAGTATTAAGTTTACAAGGACTTCCCTGGTGGCTCAGATGGTAAAGTGTCTGTCTACAATGCAAGAGACCCGGGTTCAATCCCTGGGTCGGGAAGATCCCCTGGAAAAGGAAATGGCAACCCACTCCAGTACTCTTGCCTGGAAAATCTCATGGACAGAGGAGCATGGTAGGCTACAGTCCATGGGGTCGCTACGAGTCAGACAGGACTGAGCACTTTCACTTAAGTTTACAAAGAAACAGGAGGCCATAGTACAGAGTTCCCATATACACCTTCCCCACCAATCACACAGTTTCCCCTATTGTTACCATATTGCATTAGGATAGGACATTTGTTACAACTGATGAATACTGATACATTATTATTAACTAAAGTCAACAGGTGGCCCAGTGGTAAAGAATTTGCCTGCCAATGGAGGAGATGCAAGAGACCAGGGTTCAATCCCTGGGTTGGGAAGATTCCTGGAGTAGGAAATGGCAGTCCACCCCAGTATTTTCACCTGGAAAATCCCATGGACAGAGGAGCCTGGCAGGCTACAGTTCATGGGGTCACAAAGAGTCAGACATGACTGAGCACAGCACACAGTTTATATTAAGAATTTACTCTCATACATTCTACAGGCTTTGAAAAACACATGTCATTTGTAGTATCATATACAATATTTTTACAGTCCTAAAAATCCCCTGTGTTCCCTATTTATCCTTCCCATCTTCACCCTCCCAAACCTCTGGCAATCACTATCTATTTACTGTGTCCATAGTTTTGTGTCTTTTCCAGACTGTCCTATAGTTGGATAATACAGTATGTAGCCTTTTTAGATATGCTTCTTTCACTTACTATTATGCATTTAAGATTCCTTCAGATCTTCCCATGATTCAATAGTTCATTTCTGTTTACTGCTGAATATTTAACTGTCTGGATGTCCTACAGATTATTTGTCCATTCACCTACTGAAGGACATCTTGGTTGCTTCCAAGTTTTAACAATTATAAATAAAGCTGCTATAAAAATTTTTGTGTAGGTTTTTTTTGTGTGTGTGTGTATACATATGTTTTCAGTTCATCTGGGTAAGTACTAAGGAGTATGACTGCTGGATGGTATGGTAAGAGAATGTTTAGTTTATAAGAAACTGCTGAACTGTCTTCCAAAATGGCTGCACCATTCCACACTCCCTCAGGCAATAATGAGAGATTGCTTTATAGCCTCACCAGCATTTGGTGGTGTCAGTTTTTGGATTTTGGCTATTCTGAAAGATGTGCAGTGGTATCTTGTTTTAATTTGCCATTCCTCAATATTATATTGAGTATCTCTGCATATCCTTATGTGCCATCTGTATATGTTCTTTGATGAGAAGTCTGTTCTTTTGCCCATCTTATTATTTCTGAGTTTTTAACAATTCTTTGTTTTTTAAGTAACAGGACTTTATCAGATACGTGTTTCACAAGTATTTCCTCTGAATATGTAGCTTCTTTTCATTCTCTTAGTGTCTTTCACAGAAGTTTTTTAAAATTTTAATTAAGTTCTATTTATTAGTTCTTTCTTTTATGGACAGTGAAATTTCCACGTGGTTAATAGACAGTGCTTTGGTATCAAAAGGTCATCACCAAACCCAAGGTGACCAAGAATTTCTATACCTTTTATACCTTTTACAGTTTTGTATTTTAACACTAAATTTGTGATAAATTTGTGATAATTTTGAGTTACATTTTGTGAAAGGTATATGGTCTGGATATAGTTTGTGGTTTTTGTTGACACTGTTTTTTTTCTTTTTTGCATGTGGATGGGCAGCTATTCCAGTACCATTTATTGAAAAGAGTCTCCTTTTCCCATTGAAGTGCCCATGTTCTTTTACCAAAGATCACTGGAATGTATTTGTACAGGTCTATTTCTGGGCTGTTACCTTGACTTACCTATTTTTTTTTGTCAGTACCACACCATCTATATTACTGTAGATTTAGAGTAACTCTTTGAGGAACCTAAGTCCTCTGATTTTGTTTTTCTTCAGTACTGGGTTGGCTACCCTGTGTCTTTTGCCTTTCCATTTAAACTTTGCTGGGATTCTGTCTAGTGCTACACTAGACAAATCAAATTGGGAAGATATAGATCAAATTGGGAAGAACTGACATCTTGGTAATATCGAGTCTATCAACAAACATGGGATAGCTCTCCCTTTTTTTAGATTCTTTGCTATTTTTCATGAGCATTTTAAGAGTTTTCTTTATGTAGATCTTACACAAATTTTGTTAGATTTATATCTGTATATTTCTTTTTTTTGGTGCTAATACAAACTGTATGGTTTTCAATGTCAAATTCTAATTGTTCATTGCTGGTATATAGAAAAGGAATTGATTTTGTGGTTGTTTTTTTTAAGCAACTTAATTCTGTATATTTACTTTGTATCCTGCAACCTTATAATTCCAGCAGAGTTCTCTTTTGCTGTTGACTTCTTGAGATGTCTATGTAGACATGCTACCTGTAAAGTTTTCTCTCTCCTTTTCAACTGTATAAGTTTTACTCCTTTTTGTCTTTTTGCATTAGCTAGGACTCCTAGTATGATGCTGAATAGGAATGGCAAGAGAAGAAACACTTTGTTCTTGATCTAGTTTCTCAGAATTAGGTACAAGGTTAGCTGCAGGATTTTTGTAGGTGTTCTTTATCAAATTTATCACGTTCCTCCTACAGTGCTAGTCTGTTGGGAGGCTTTTTTATTTTTTAAATCATGAATGGGAGTTGACTTTTGTCAAATGCTTTTTCTGCATCTATTGGTGTGACAGGATTTTTCTTCTTGAGTCTACTGATGGACTGTATACAAATTTTCAAATGCTGAACCAACCTTGCATAACTGGAATATAACCCACTGGGTTGCTGTACTCTTTTCAAGGGTTGCTTTAGCAACCACATACTGAGTAGCTTGGAACAACAGAAATGTACCCCCTCACATTTCTAGAGGGTAGAAGTCCAGAATCGCAGTTATCAACAGTGCAACATGCGTCCTCCAAAGGCCCTAGGGAAGAGCACCTCCTGGCCCACTCTGGTGGTTTCTGGCAATCCTTAGTGTTTCCTGGATTGTATACACATCACTCCAATCTCACTTCCACCTTTCCAGTGCCTTCTTCTGTGTCTGGGTCTCTGTTTACACGGCCTTCTGTGACTCTGTGACCAGACTTTCCTCTTTCTGTAGGAATACAATAGTGGCTTAGGGAAAGAGTTGATTACAGCATATTAATCTTGTATCTTCAACCCTGCTGAACTTTTATTAGCTACAATAGCATGTGTGCATGTATTCTTTGTGATTTTTTTTGTATGTAAGACAATGTCAAATAGATACAGAGAGTTAACTTGGGACTTGCCTGGTGGCCCAGTGCTAAGACTCCATGCTCCCAATGCAGGGGGCCCAGATTCGATCCCTGGTCAGGGAACCAGATCCCACATGCCATAACTGAGAGTTCGCATGCCACAACTAAAGATCCCACCTGCAACTAAGACCTGATGCAAACAAATAAACAAATAAAATAAATATTTTAAAAGGCATACTTTAACTTCATTTCCAGTCTAGAAATCTTCTGTAATTTTGTGTGTGTGTGTGTCTAATTTTCTTGTGATATTTTGGTCTAGCTTTCAGTTCAGTTCAGTCGCTCAGCTGTGTCTGACTCTTTGTGACCCCATGGACTGCAGCATGCCAGGCTTCTGTGTCCATTACCAACTCCCGGAGACAGCTCAAACTCATGTCCATCGAGTCGGTGATGCCATCCAACCATCTCATCCTCTGTCGTCCCCTTCTCCTCCTGCCTTTAATTTTTCCCAGCATCAGAGTGTTTTCCAGTGAGTCAGTTCTTCGCATCAGGTGGCCAAAGAACTGGAGTTTGAGCTTTAGCATCAGTCCTTCCAATGAATATTCAGGACTGATTTCCTTTAGGATTGACTGGTTGGATCTCCTTGCAGTCCAAGGGACTTCTCAAGAGTCTTCTCCAACACAACAGTTCAGAAGCATCAATTCTTCGGCACTCAGGCTTCTTTACAGTCCCAACTCTCACATTCATACATGACTACTAGAAAAACCATAGCTTTAACTAAATGGACCTTTGTTGGCAAGGTATGCTGTCTAGGTTTGTCATAGCTTTTCTTCCAAGGAGCAAGCATCTTTTAATTTCATGGCTGCAGTCACCACCTGCAGTGATTTGGGAGCCCAGGAAAAGAATCACTGTTTCTATTGTTTCCCCAGGTATTTACATGAAGTGATGGGTCTGGATGCCATGATCTTAGTTTTTTGAATGTTGAGTTTCACTCTCCTCTTTCACTTTCATCAAGAGGCTCTTTAGTTCCTCTTTGCTTTCTGCCATAAGGGAATATCTGAGGTTATTCTCCCTGCAATCTTGATTCCAGCTTGTGCTTCATCCGGCCCAGCATTTTGCATGATGTACTCTGCATGCAAGTTAAGTAAGCAGGGTGACAATATACAGCCTTGACATACTCCTTTCCCAATTTGGAACCAGTTTAGCTTTAGTATTAGGGTAATACTGGCCTTATGGTACAAACTGGAAAATGCTCCCTGCTTTCATATTTTTTGGAAGAGTTCGTGAAAGAATATTCTTTCAATGTTTGGTATAACTAAAAAGTTTTTATGGTTTGTGCCTCTTTTGGAGTTTGTCCATCTCATTTAGGTAATCTAATTTCTTGGCATATAGTTCATTTCCTAAAATCCTTTTTATTTCTGCAAGGTCGGTCTTTTTCATTCCTGATCTTAGTATCTGATTCTTCTCATTTTCATGGGTACTAGCTAAAGGCTTATCAATTTTGTTGATCTTTTCAAATAATCAGTTTTTGGTGGCACTGATTTTCTCTGCCGTTTCTAAGTGTTCCAGTTCACTTACCTATGCTATAACCTCTATCAATTTTTCCATCTTGCTTTGAGCTTAGTTTGCTCTTCTCTTTCTAGTTTCTTAAGTGGAACTTGGGTTGTTTGGAGATTTTTCTTATTTAATATAGGTGGCTCAGACAGTAAAGAATCTGCCTACAATGCAGGAGACCCGGGTTTGATCCCTGGGTAGGGAAGATCTCCTGGAGAAGGAAATGGCAACCCACTCCAGCACTCTTGCCTGGGAAATCCCATGGATGGAGAATCCTGGTAGGCTACAGTCCATGGGGTAGCACAGAGTCAGACTTGATTGAGTGGCTTCACTCACTCACTCATTTACAGCTATAAATTTTCTTCTAAGTACTGCTTTACATACATCCAGAAGTTTTGGTATGCTTTCTTTATTTCCATTTATCTCAAACTGTTTCCTAATTACCCCTTTGATTTCTTCTTTGACCTCCTGGTTACTTAAGAGTACTGTTTAATTTCCATATAGTTGTGATTTTCCCAAATGTCCCTTGTATTAACTTCTAATTTCATACTATTGTGGTTTCAGACCGTATTTTGCAGGGTTTCAATCTTTTAAAATGTACTGAGTCTTGTTTTACATACATTTTATCATGGAGAATGTGTCACGTACATTTGAGAAGAATGGGAGTTCTGTTGTTGGGTGCTCTGTAGACATCTGTTACGTTGAGTTAGATCACAGAGTTGTTAAAATATTCTATCTCCTTGTTGATCTTATTTCTACTTGTTTTATCCATTACTGAAAATGGAAGTTTGGAATCTCCATCTATTACTGAATTATCTATTTCTCCTTTCACTTACATTTGCTTTTGTTTCATATATTGTTGGATCTATATTGATAGTTTCACATGAGTTTATGTTTTATGATCTTCTCATGGGCAGACCCTTTTGCTATTACAAAAGTCTTGTCTTGTCTTCAGTAACAACTGCTGTCTTAAAAGTCTACTTGGCCTATTAGTATAGCTATGGCAGCTCTCTTTTGGTTACTATTTGCATGGTTTATTTTCTTCTTTTACTTTCCACATGCTGTGTCTTTGAAACTAAACTATGTCTCGTGTAGAAAGCACATCTTCATATTTTCACTCAATCCAAGTTACAACTAGTACCTCTGAATGGCGTTTAGTCCACTTACACCTAGCGCAGTTACTGACAGAGTAAAGTTCACATCTGCTGTTTCACCATTTGCTTTCCACATGCCTTATATCTTTTACGTCCCTCTATTTTTCCTCCACTGCCTTAATTTGTATTAAACAGGCATTTCCTAGTTACCATTTTAACTCCTTCATCATTCCTTTTCTTATATTTTTGAGTTATTTTCTTAGTGTTTCACCTGGGGATTACAATTAACATATTACAACAATCTCATTTGGTCAATTAATACAAAATTAATTTTAGTATTGTTCAAAAACTTTGCTTCTATATGGCTCCACTCCCTCTCCTCCCCATTGTAACTTGGTCATACAAGTTAAATATTTATATACTGTATACACAACCAATTAGATTTATAATTATTGCTTTTTGCCCTTGTCTCTTAAGACACAAACTAGAAGAAAAGTTACAAACAAAAATATATTTTTGCTCTCCTTTATCTATACAGTTATCTTTCCCGGGGCTACTGATTTCTTCATGTGGATACAAGTTACTGTCTATGTCATTTCATTTCTACATGAAGGGCTCCCTTAAGTATTTCTTGTAGGACAGGTCTGCTAGTGACAAGTCCCCCCAGCTTTTATCTCAGAATGTCTTACTTTCTCCTTTAAAAAAAAAATGAGATATAAATCACAAAATAATCACCACCTCAAAGAGTGTAATTCAGAGATTTTAGTATATTCACAAAATCTTGTACCTATCAACACTACCTATTTCAACAATATTTTCATCACCCTGAAAAGAACCTTGGACCCATCAGCAGTTATGCCCTATTCCTGCCAGCATGCTCCTTCTCTGGAAACCAGCAATCTGTTCTGTCTCTACAAATACGCCTCGTCTGGGTACTTCACAGATGTGCATGCTAAGCCACTTCAGGAGTGTCTGACTGTGTGTGGTAGCCCACCAGGCTCCTGTGTCCATGGGATTCTCCAGGTAACAATACTGGAGTGGATTGCCATGCCCTCCCCCAGGAGCTCTTCCCAACCCAGAGATGGAACCTTCATCTCTTATGTCTCCTGCATTGGCAGGCAGGTTCTTTACCACTAATGCCACCTGGGAAGCCCATTCATAGAAATGGAATAATATAAATATGTGACTTGTTATGTCTAGCTTCTTTCATTGAGCACAATGTCAAGGTTTAGCCTTCATTTCTGAACAGGAGCTTTTCTGGATATACAATTCCTATTCAACCTTCTTTTTCTTCCAGCATTTGCAATACGTCATCTGACTGCCTTCGGGCCTCCACGACTGCTGATTAGAAGTCAGCTCTTAATCAAATTGAAGATGCCTTGAACATAACGAGTGGCTTTCACTTGGTGCTTTCAAGATGCCCTCTTTGTCTTTTAGCAGTTTTACTAGGTTGTGTCTCGGTGTGGGTATCTGAGTTTTTCCTATTTAGTGTTCACTGGGCCTCTTGGATGAATGATTTTTTTCACTAATTTGGGGAATTTGGGGCTATTATTTCCTCCAGTATTCTTTCTTCCCTATCCTTTCTCATAACTCCCCTTCTGGGAATCACATTATGTTCATGTTGCTATGGCTGATGTTATCCCACAGATCGCTGAGCCTCTGTTAGAATTCCTTTTTTTTTTCTTTCTTTTCTTCACACTGAATAATATCAACTGACCTATCTTCAAATTTCCAGCTATTTCTTTCTGCTTAATCAAATCTGATGTTAAGCCCCCATCATGAAATATTCATTTTACATTTTAGAATGCCAGAATTTCTATAAGGTTAATTTCCTTAAAAATACCTTTATTCAGATAATCCACATACCATGTAATTCACCAATTTAAAGTGTAAAATTCAATGGTTTTTAGTGTATTCACAGATACATACAACTATCAACACAATCAATTTTATAACATTTTCATCACCTCAACAAGTCCCAGACTCTTAAACTACCACCACCCTATATCTCTTATTCTCTCCCTAACTTAGCCCTAAGCAACCACTAATCTACTTTCTGTTCCTAAAATGTCAGTGTTCTAAATATTTCTGATGAATGGACTCATGTAATATGTGAATGTGTGGTCCTTTATGACTGGCTTCTTTCATTTAGCATGACATAGTCAAGGTCCAGGTATCGCTTGCTATCTGTTTCATCTACTCTATATTTTTTCCTTAAAAATTTTATTATTTTATTTTCTCTTCTCTTGTCTAAATTGTTACATGCTCTTCTTTTATTCTTTTAGTGGCTACCCTAGAAATTACAACATAACTCTTTAGTGTATCAAAATATAATATATATTAGTACTTTCACCTTTTCCTCAACAATTAAAGAAACTCAAGGCATTGGAATTTCATTTACTTCTCCCAGATATAATTTTATTGTCATTAATTTGAAATTTATACACACAAATGAATATATATCCATTCAAAAACATTATTTTAGATGGTGGGCATTCATTTAAATTTACGCCCATGTTTGGCACTTTTACTCCTATATTTATTCCTTTAACCATTTCTACATTTCTTTCTGGGATAATTTTCCCTCTAGGTGAAAAATGCTCTTTAGTATATGCCTTCAATGCAAATCTGCCAATGAGGGAGTCTCTCTTCTTTTCACCTTACTAAAAGTTACTTTTAGTGGATATTAGATTCTATGTTGGTAGTTATTTTCCTTCAGCATTTTGTAGCTCTCTTTATTTGTGGTTCAAACTGTTTTGACTAGTTCACTGTTTGTCAATTTGTTGCTTCTTGAAGATAAGTGCTCTTGTTTTCCTTAACAGGTGTGTGTATATATGTCTTAGCAGGTGTATATATTTATTTGTCTTTACTTTCAACAGTTTTATTATAATGTGCCCAAGTGTACTTTTTATATCTTGCTTGGGATTTGACGGATTTCTTGTCTCTATGACCTGATGTGTTTTCTATCACTTTTAGAATGTTCTTTACCATTGTCTTTTCTGCCCTCTACTCTCCCTTACCTCCTTCTGGGCCACTTAAGTGTGTATTATATTTTAACTCCATAACTCCCACGTCTGTTACCTTGTTATATTTTCTAACCCTCTGTATCTCAGTGAAATTTACTTTTTTACCTATATTTTAATGGTCTCTTTATTTCCTCAACTAAGCCTAAACTAAGGTTACCCACTGTTATGCACAAAGATATGTTTCTCCAAAATTTGTGTGTTGAAGACCTAATCCACCATACCCAGAATGTGACTGTACTTGGAATATCTATTTAAAGAGGTTATTCAGTTTAAATGAGGTCACTGGGGTGGGCCCTCATCAAATATGACTGGTGTCTTTCTAAGAAGAAGGGACTGGTACACAGACATACATGGGGTGAATATTATGTGACACAGAGAGAAGACAGCCGTCTTTAAGACAAGGAGAGAGGCCTCAGGAGAATCCAGCCCTCTAAAACAGCACCGTGATCTTAGACTTCCTACCCTACATAACAACTGTGAGGAAATAAACTTCTATTGTTTAAGCCACTCAGTCCATGGGATATTGTATGACAGCCCTAGCAACCTAATGTACCAATTCACTGACTGTTTAATTTTGGTAAGCGCCATTTTTAGTTCTAGAAATTTCGATTTTTCCCCATAAAACTCCCCAAGAATTCTTTGCTAAAATTCTTAATGTTCTCTTCCATTTCTCCAAATTTATTAAGTGTAGTTATTTTAAAACCTATCTGATTACTCATCTGGCTGAATCCTCTGTGTATCTGGATCAATTATGTGTTGATCTTGGTTTTTCAGTCCCTTCATTTTCTCTCGTATCCTTGGTTATTATTTATTGATTGCTAGATATTGCAGAAAAAATGTGATGCCCAGGATACTACTATCTTCCTTCAGAGGATTTGTATTTGCTTTTGGCAAATGGGCAGAAAAACTAGCAGTCAGAGTTTACCTGAATCCATATTCAAGAACTGAAATTAATTCAGAGTTGGTCTACCTACAGCTCTTCTTTATTCAGAGTCTGCAGCCCTTCAGATTCACAGTCCAAATAATGGGGAGCAGACTCCAGATGACACTGACGTGGGGGCCCAGGCCTCCGTCTTTTGATCCCTAAAGACTTCAAAAGTGCTCCAAAGCTTTTCATTGTTTCCGCTGCCTCTTCCAGAATTAGCTTATGTCCCTAAAGAAAAAGAACCCAAATGCGGCTCTCATCGTCTCACTGTGCTTCAGTCTATTTGTATTTTCACCTACTTAATCTTTCTTTTCAATTAAACTCAAATATATATATGATAAATATATGATATATATATACACACATACGTATGTGTGTATATGTATTTTGAATGCATATTTATGTATATGTGTGTATGTATATAACTATATCAAACACACATGTGTATACATATGAGTGTATAATATACATATTCCTTTTAAAAAACTGAATGCTAACATAGCACACACATAGCATAGACATAGAATACCTCGTTTTATTGTGCTTTACTTTATTGCATTTTTCAGATATTGCATTTTTTACAAACTAAAGGTTTGTGTCACTTTGTGTTGAGCAAGTCTATCAGTGCCATTTTTTTAACATATTTTTTAAATTAAGATATGCATATTTGTTTATTGAACACTTAATAAGATTACACTATAGTGTAAACCTAACTTTCCTATGCACTGAGAAACTAAGAACTTGTGACTCATTTCACTGCAGTACTAACTTCACTGTTGTAGTCTGGGACTGAACCCACAATATCTCTGAGGTATGCTTGTATTTACATTATTGTTAAGCAATTAATACAAGTAATGTGGGGCCTGGAACGATGTTTTTCACACAGAGAATATTCAAGTTTGTTTCTTCCAGGTACCTGGAGTATTCATACTACGAGAAACTTGGAAACACTAGCACACCAGATCATCATATTTGATTCAAAAATTTTAAATAATGCAAAGGGAGCCATAATTTGCTTTCAATTCCTCTTATTCCTAGAAAGTAGCCCTTTGGGGTCCTAAAACCAGATGATGGAGGTTTTCTAGTGCGATCTAGTTTCAGTGGCTTCTAAAGTCTAATGACTGTCCACCTAGAAAAGTACTTGCACTTGACAAAAGCAGACTGTCAAAAGCACTCCTCAAGAAATGCTTCTTGAAAGAGAAAGTAAGGACCTCTGAAAAACTGTTCAACCATAAAAGCAACAAGCATACTGCTTTGACCCAAAAGCAACTTTTTTAGGGCTGTGAAAACTAACTAAAGCTTGAAAGAATCTGAACAGCTTTTATTCAACAAAACTGTGGATCTTCAGCTTTGTGGTGTTTTAACTTGTTCTGTTCATATCCCCCTTTCTTTGCAGTAGCTGTAAAACCTGCAGTTTCACTACCACAGTAACTGTGAAAATAATCCAGCAATCGCTGGAGGATGCAGAGCATTCAAAGCATTTGAAGAAATTCTTACCCTGTCATTAGCTGATCACTGAGCTAAATAAACGAGGGGGAGATTTCAGTGACTACACACAGTTTAGATTACCAAGATTACAGAATCAGGCCAGGAACGTCATCAAACAAAGAGCAACAACAACAGTCCACAGGGGTGGAGATCTGACTTGCGGAGTCGTCAGCATTATATTAAAAATGTCTAGCTTTCAATAAAAAATTATGAAGCATGCCAGGAAATAGTAACGTAAAGCCCATTCACATGAAAAAAATGTAGTGAACAGAAACTGTACTGGAGAAGCCCAGACACTGGTTACACTAGACATGGACTTTAAACCAATCAGAATCTGCCTTGCAATGCAAAGGACACTGGTTCGATTCCGGGTCCACGAAGACCCCACATGCCTCAGAGCAACTCCATCTATGCGCCACAACTACTGAGCCCACATCCAACTACTGAAGCCAATGTGCCTAGAGCCTGAGCTCTGCAACAAGAGAAGCCACTGCAATGAGAAGTCCACTCACCACACAGTAGAGCAACGAGTAGTCCTTGCTTACCACAACGAGAGCAAGCCTGCATGCAGCAATGAAGACCTACCACAGCCAAAAAATAATATTTAAAAAAAAAATTGTAAGAAAGAACCAACAAAAATTTTGGAGTCAGAAAGTATTAAGTGAAATGGAAATGAAAAATTTAGTAGAGGGGCTTAAGAGTAGATAATTCAGTAAGAGAAATAGAAAAAAAAAGGAAGAAAAATAAATGCAGTCTCTGAAATGCAATGAGACACCATCAAGCATAACAACATACAAATAATAGGAGTCTTAGTAGCAGAGGAGAAAGGGAAAGGGGCAAAAATGTGTGTGAAGAAATACTGACCAAAAATTTCCTAGTTTAATGCAAAAATTAACTGACACATTAAAGAAGACTAAAAAATATCAATTAGGATAAACTCAAACTTAATCTGCAACATCAGCCCTTCTCTGGGTCTCCAGCCTCCTGGCCAACCCAGTATATTTTGGATTTGCCAGCCTCTGTAAATTACATGAGCCAGTTCCTCAAAATACACAAACATGCACACACATACACATACACACATACAAACTGTATTGATTCTGTTTCTCTGGAAACCGTAATATAAAATTAGCACAAAGAAGGAGGCACACCACAGAAGCACACAGGAACAATAGTCTGTGTACTACTGAAATTAATTTGGTATTAACATGAATGAGACTGTTCTAAAATCCAACACAGTTTCACCATAAAAGCACTCTGCCCATTAGGAACATAAAGAAACTTCCTGAATGTGATAAAATGAGTCTATGAAAAACCCACAGCTAACATCATGCTCAATGGTGAAAGACTAAAAAATATCCACCTAAGAGCAAGAAAAAGATAGGATGACTGTTTTTACTACTTCTATTAAAAACTGTACTAGAAGTTCCAGTCAGAGCAACTAAGCAAGAAAAACAGATAAAAGGCAACTAAATTCAGATGAAAGAAGTATGACTACTTCTACTTGCAGATAATTGATTCTATACACAGAAAATCCAAAAGAATTGGGAGGGGAAATCTACTAAAGCTAGTAGATTCGGAAAAGTTGCACAGTTGAACATTAATACACAAAACAGCTAGTTCTAAACACTAGCATGAACAATCCAAAAATGAGAACTATTCCATAAATGTAGCATTCAAAAGAATAAAATATCTAGAGTAAATTTAATCAAGGAAGTGAAATACTTCTACACAGAAACTACAAAACATTGCTGAGAGAAATTAGAAACAACCTAAATAAACAAAAAAACATCCTGTGTCTACATACTGCAAGAGTAAATATTAAGATTACAATATTTGCAAAGTGATCTATAAATTCAATGCAATTGCTATCAAATTTCCAATGGCCTTTTTTGAAAAAAAGAAATGGAAATGACTATTATCAAATTCATATGGAATGCCAAGGGTATCTGAATAGCCAAAACAATATTGAAAAAAAACATGGAAAACTCAGATGTCCTAACTTCAAAACTAACTAAAATGGAACAATATAACCAGAACAGTGTTATTCTGACCTAAGGATGACAAACAGACCAAAGAAATAGAATTGAGAGTTCAGAAATAAACCCAAACAGCTTTGTTTGGCCAACTGAATCTTAACAAGGATGCCAATACCAGTCTATAAAGAATATAGTCTCCCCAACAGGAGGTGCTGGGAGAAGCTGGTGACTACATGCAAAAGAGTAGAGTTGGACCCCTGCTTTATTCCATACACAAAATGTAACTCAAAATGGATCAATGACATAAATGGTAAGAGCTAAAGGGATGGAGGAGAAGGGGACAACAGAAGATGAGATGGCTGGATGGCATCACTGACTTGATGGACATGAGTCTGAGTAAACTCTGGGAGTTGGTGATGGACAGGGAGGCCTGGTTCATGGGGTCACAGAGTCAGACACTACTGAGTGACTGAACTGAACTGAACTGAAAGCTCTAAAACTATTAGAAGAAAACAAAGGTGTAAATCTTCATGACTTCAAATTAGGTAACAGATTCTTAGATTTGATGCCACAAGCACAGGAACAAAAGAAAAAATGGGTAAATGGGACTTTATCAAAATTTAAAACTTTTGTGCGTCAAATAACATTATCAAGAAAGTAAAGAAATTCTACAAAATGGGAGAAAATATTTGCAAATCATACATCAGATAAAAGTTCTATATTCAGAATATACAAAACAAAAATTCTTACAACTCAAAAATAAAAAGACAAATAGATCAACTGAAAAACAGGACAAGGACTTGAAAGGCCTTCTCTAAAGAAGATATACAAATGGACAATAAGCACATGAAAAGATGTTCAACATCGTTAGTCATTAAGGAAATGCAAGTTAAAACCACAATGAGATTCCACTTCACAATAGTTAACAATTAAAAATGGAAAGTAAGAAGTGCTGGCAAGGATATGGAAAAACTGGAACCCTTCTATATCGCTGGTAGGCATGTGAAAAGTACATAATGCACAGCCACTGTGGACAACAGTTTGAGGGTTCCTCAACAAGTTAAAACATAGAATTACCATCAGTGAATCAGTGAAAGTTGCTCAGTCATGTCCGACTCCTTGCGATCCTGTGGACTGCAGCCTGCCAGGCTCCTCTGTCCATGGAATTCAATTACCATATGACACAGCAATTTCCCTCCTAGGTATACACCCAAAGTTGGAAAAGTCTGGGTATAAATGGAAGGAAGAATGGTAGCTGAGGATAAAGAAAGAAAGAAATGGTTGTGCAAGGAGGCAAATACATATTACACTGCTGCTGCTGCTGCTGTCGCTTCAGTCGTGCCCGACTCTGTGCGACCCCACAGACGGCAGCCCACCAGGCTCCGCCGTCCCTGGGATTCTCCAGGCAAGAACACTGGAGTAGGTTGCCATTTCCTTCTCCAATGGATGAAAGTGAAAAGTGAAAGTGAAGTCGCTCAGTCGTGTCCGACTCTTCGCGCCCCCATGGACTGCAGCCTACCAGGCTCCTCTGTCCATGGGATTTTCCAGGCAAGAGTACTGGAGTGGGTTGCCATTGCCTTCTCCCAGTATTACACTGGTCTCTTCTAAAAGAGTCCCAGAGCAAGCGATGATACTGTCTGTTAGTTCAAAAATACCAGATGTCTGAAATCGCAATGAACTGCTGCTTTCAGAAACTGACAAAGTTGGATGGAAGCCTAAAAACTTAAGTGGCATGGCTCTGGGAGATACTTTAGTCTTACAGTATAATGATGAGCTGGACTAATTATTCAAGCCTGTGAGGGTCTCTACTAATGTGTCACTATTGACTCTAACATTTCAGGTTATATCTACCCGTCACCCTGCACTGTGATGTGACACTAACCTTGTTGGTAAGATTCAACTATACCACGTCTTGTGGTAATACTAATGTTGATAAGCACATCATGAGAAACGCTGGACTGGATGAAGCAGAAGTTCACTGGAAGAATCAAGATTGCCGGGAGAAATATCAATAACCTCAGATATGCAAACGATACCACAGTTATGGCAGAAAGCAAAGAAGAACTAAAGAGCCTCTTGATGAAAGTGCAAGAGAAGAATAAAAAAGCTGGCTTAAAACAATATTCAGAAAACTAAGATCATGGCATCTGGTCCCATCACTTCATGGCAATTACATGGGGAAACAATGGAAACAGTGACAGACTTTCTTATCACTGCAGATGGTGACTGCAGCCATGAAATAAAAAGATGCTTGCTCCTTGGAAGAAAAGCCATGACCAACCTACATAGCATATAAAAAAGCAGAGATGTTACTTTACCAACAAAGGCCCGTCTAGTCAAGGCTATGGTTTTTCCAGTGGTCATGTATGGATATGAGAGTTGGGACTATAAAGAAAGCTTAGTGCTAAAGAATTGATGCTTTTGAACTGTGGTGCTGGAGAAGACTTTTGAAAGTCCCTTGGACTGCAAGAAGATCCAACCAGTCCATCCTAAAGGAAATCAGTCCTGAATATTCATTGGAAGGACTGATGCTGAAGCTCAAACTCCAATACTTTGGCCACCTGATGCAAAGAACTGACTCATTTGAAAAGATCCTGATGGTGGGAAAGACTGAAGGTGGGAAAAGGGGATGACAGAGGATGAGATGGTTGGATGGCATCACCGACTCAATGGACATGCGTTTGAGTAAACTCTGGGAGTTGGTGATGGACAGGGAGGCCTGGCGTGCTGCAGTCCATAGGGTTGCAAAGAGTCGGACACGACTGAGCATCTGAAATGAACTGATTAGCAAATATACTGGGAAGCTGGGTTAAAGCCTCCTCAGGATGTATAATACTGATGGAAAAATAACTGCCCTGAGGAAGAACAGGATTAGCAAACCATCAGCTAACTCCTATGCTAAAGAGTTTTGTACAAGTTTATTTTAAGGTACAAACGTAATCTTATCTGAATGGGCTGCCATTCCCTTCTTTGGGGATCTCATGACCCAGGGATCAAACGCAGGTCTCCTGCATTGTGGGCAGATTCTTTACCATCTGAGCCACCAGGGAAGCCCAAAAAATGAAGAAGGGACTAATAATTAGTATAGAAGTTTGAGAATATAAGTAAGACTTTTTAGAGTATATCAGTTTTTTTAGTCTACCCCTACCCCCAAACTGACCCCTCCAAAAGTTAGGCATATTCACAATGTTACCACTTGGCTCATAGAAATGCAGTAGAAGTGATACTACATGGATTTTAAAGCTAAGGTATACCAGGCAACACATTTTCCACCTGGCTCTCTCAGTCTCTTGGAACGCTCAAGCACTGACCCCCAGCCACCTTGCTTGAGGAAGCCTAAACTAGCTCATGTGAAAAGACCATGTGAAGATGCTCAAATGGAGAGGAAGGGGAGCCCATTGTCCAACTTCCTGACAGTGGATATCATAAATGCTCACTGTACGTCACTAAGTTTTAGGGTAATTTATTACACACCCATCAATAACTGAACAGGGCTCAAGTAATTTACAACCTAGAGGGAGAGACAAATAAAGATACAAACAACTAACAAAAAGCAGGATGTGATCATCACTATGCAGAATGTAAACAGAAGGCCTTGAGAGAGGACCATAAAAAATTAAGTTTAGCTAAGCATGGCTTAGCTGGTAAAGAATCCGCCTGCAATGCAGGAGACCTGGGATCGATCCTTGGGTTGGGAAGATCCCCTGGAGAAGGGAAAGGCTACCCATCCCAGTATTTTGGCCTGGAGAATTCCATGGACTGTACAGTCCATGGGGTCACAAAGAGTTGGACACAACTAAATCACTTTCACTTTCTTTCAAGGGATAGAACAGAGCGGGAAAAATGAGAAAGGCTTCACAGAAGTGATCTTCAAGCTATGGCCTAAAAAACACACAGAACTTTGCAGGAAAACAACAGCAGTAAGAAGGAAGGTGCAGGAGAACTTGGTAACAAAGTGGCATATCATATGGAATTCTTCAGAGACAGAAATTGAACTTCTGGTTTACACAATGTCTAATATTGAAACAGTATCAAACTATCTGAAGGACACTGTAGGAAATGTTACTCTGAAATGAAACAAGGTGGAGTTCCAGAGATTGACCTTAATCATGAGAAATTATTAGATTTCTTGCTGTTTAATCTTTATGCAAAGGGCTAACTCTGACCCCTAAGAAATGAAAGCCACTTATCAGTGCTTCCTTTGATGTACTGGCCAAGGCAAAACCCAGTACCTCGCTTGCTCACTGTCCCAGACCCAGTATCAGCTTAATGACAGCAATTCTCCACACTCAGCATTCTTTGGAGTTGTAGGGGTGATTTTCAGGGAGGCACTGATCTTGAACCTAAATGAAAAGAGCCAGCGCCTAATAACAGCCATAAAAAGCTGAGAAAATTAATAAGCTGCTTTAATCACTGAAATTTACCCTGACTTTTCTGATAAGGGCCTAAAGATTATATCTACAGGCAACAGGCCGACAAGCCAGGAAATAATCACTACTTACCAAACCAAATCAAAGCACTGAGCCCTTCAAGCTGCTCGACAAGTAGAAGCACGCAGTCCCTCTGAGCTGCCTGCTGGTGGTCTTTTTAGCAAACTCACCTTCGACCTGGGATCCCTCTCTCTAAACCAGTGCCTGCGTGCTCAGTCACTTCGGTTGTATCCAACTCTTTGTGACTCTCTGCACTGTAGCCCACCAGGCTCCTCTGTCCATGGGATTCTCTAGGCAAGAACACTGGAGTGGGCTGTATGCCCTCCTCCATGGGAATCTTCTCCATCCAGAGATCGAATCCACTTCAAACCTGCATATCCTGTGTCTCCTGCACTGCAGAATTCTTTACTTGCTGAACCACTGGAGAAGCCCCACTAAATCAGACTTCCTCTTAAAACGATCAGGAAGGCAGTCCTTAAAAACCCTGATACTTTAAAACTGCTGTTCTCCTCACCTCATAAAACTTTTTTAAGGAGCCCACCAGGCATAGCTTCAGGCTATCCACAATCTCCTGATGAGGCATCTGGAACACCACTCGTGAATACCATTTTGTGAGGGTGCTGGGGCAGAGGTGGGGAGAGAAGAAAGAGAAAAGATGAACACACATTTACAGAGGAAGGACTACATCTGAATGTCAGCACACACAGGCTTCTCCATGTATCAGTCACACAAGTATCCAGCAAATGCATTTATGTTACATGTAAAATCACACGCTAATGCAGAGAAAAGAAACATGTAAACCAGCTACAGAATAAAGGATATTTGCTACCAAACTGCTTTTAATTGGAAAAAAAAACACCTAGATATCTACCTACAGAGGACTAGTTAAATAAATAGTGCTGTAGCATATAATAAATTCCATGCAGCAACTAAAAAGAAACAATGGACATTTATTTATATTGATATGGGAAAATGTCCAAAATACATAGTTTAAATACACAAAAAATGAGGAACAGTATATATAGTAATATGCCACTTGTGTGTGTCCACCAGCTACCTAGAAGTGTTAATATATACATAAAAGAGAACCTAAAAGTATATATATGCCAAATCTTTGGTGGTGGTTCATGAAAGATAAGCCATGAGGAATTTTCACTTTCTCAATTTCCAGAGATTTTGCATGAGCAAGCTTCATTTTTATAATCAGAAAAAACAAACAAAACCCCTCATTTCTGGGGGAAAAAAAATCCACTACCACCAAGACACAGGCTCCATTCTGAAAGGGATTACACTGCAGCCAGGGAAGAAACGTACACGTGTGACAAGGGATTGCACAAATTAATATTATAGGAAGAGAGAGGAGGAAGGATTTTAGAATACTTTTACTACAATATTGAATACTCAAAAGATTTTATGGCTTTACAGTAAGACTAGGTGTTAAAATGAGGTAACCAAACACGACAGAGCCAGGAGTGGCACTCACAGATTGATGCTTGCGACGAAGCCAACGACGGAGCGCATGCCTCTGCTGGGGTCGTGGTAAACATCCATCCCAATCACCATCAACTGTTTCTGGGTCAGAAAGCAAAAACAAACCGCAACATCCAAGTAATCCGTCAGCCCACCTTGAATTGCTGTCTGAACCCCAAAGCAACATATGAAAGTTAAGTTCTGGGGAGAGGGGGAGAAAGGGTACAACCAAACTGACGTTTTTAAACACTGTGAACAAAGTCAGAGATTGTCAAGATCAGGGATTGACAGACTTTCTATAAAGAGCTAATCAGTAAAGACCTTAGGCTTTGTGAGCCACACCGTCTCTGGGGAACTATGTAATTCTGCCACTGCAACACACAAGAAGCCACAGGTTGTAGTACATAAAGGAGTAAGGCTATGTTCCAATAAAACTGCATTTAAGGACAGTGAAATCTGAATTTCATATCATCTTCCTGTGTCTGGAGATATTAAGTCTTATGTTTATTTTTCTCACCATTCAAAAATGTGAAAACCAGTCTAAGCTTTTGGCCTATACGAAAACAAGGAATGAACCACTCTGATTACTAGGCAATGAGAATATGGAAAACTCTGGGAGGAAAATTAGGAAAACAGCCAGGCAGGACTGTTTGGGGAGATGAACTGAATAAAGAAATATCTCAGCAGCACTCACCAGAGGAATATCCACTCCCCAGAGCTCACCACCCAATTTACAGTTAATCTGAAGTAAAATTTTCTGGGCCACACTTCGAAGCCTGGTGGGCTGACCAATGGTTCGGACATTGATGACCTGTAATAGAGGGACCAAAAGGTATGGGCAAAGAGGACACTAGCAACCTTTCGGACAATGTAAACTACTCTAAAGCAAATACTACATTTGCTCAAGAAACTCCAGCTGGCAGGTAATTTACTTTGCACTAACAGTTCTAACACTAACTGGGTCTCTAGTCAGGCATGCGTGTACAAACATGTGCACACAAAATGCAAATGAAAACCAAAAAAACCAGCCAATAAAAACTTTCAAAAATATCTCATGCAGAGAAAAAAAAAATTAATCTCCATAGGAAGTCAGCTTTCCCTTTCAAAGGGACGCCTGTACTCTCAGCACCCAGTCATGTGAAACAACCTGGTGGCTTGGCTCTGAACAAGCCCAAGGGCTCATGTGGGAACACGAGGGCAGTCTTTACAAAGAGTGCCTGCTATTCGCCAGGCTACTCTAACAGGGGAAGTTTCACCAGCTGGGTCTACACGCGCTGGCTTCTAACAGTGACGTCAGTCTTTTTGAACACATTTACCCCTCTTTTCCAAGCCTCGGGGCAGCCTAGAGTTTCCATCTGTGCCTCCCGCCCAGCCCCCACTCACCTGTGAGGGCACAGGAGTCTGCACACAGCACAGCTTTTTAATGGCCCCATAGAGATCGTCCCGTGTTCCCATGATGATGCAAACAACCATCTGTATCTTCCCCTTGAGGAGATAAAGTATATATAAGTCAGGCTTTGGAACTCTGAGGGGACCCTGATAGGGTTCTAGTCAGGGCAGTTCAAGAGTCTGGAAAGCCAGAGGACCTTTAGTGTATAGTGGGGGCTGAAACAAAGATGTGGACATTCCAACACAGACAAAGGTCTGTGAATGGACCTTTGGGTTCACATTTGTTGGGTTCCAGGCTTCTTTGCTTAGCTATATAACATGCTATGTCAAATTATCTACAGCTGATCCTGATTACCTGACTTACTCATTAGGAGACTTAAGATGCCTGCAAAAGACCAGACTTAAAAATATGAAAGGGTTTCTTATTAGTTGATGTTTCTAATTCCCGACAATTTTTTTTTTTTTGCCACTCTCTTTAGTAAACTAAGTGCCTTATGACATTAATGCCACAGAACTTTAACTAGGAAATAGGGAACATAATACCAGAAGAAAGGATTCGGAGTCAAATGCAGAGGAAATGAAGTCACTGCCAAATCCATAAGAAGATCTTCCTAACTCTCTGATTAGGAGAGAGAAAAATACTGCCAGCAGATTATCTTATATCAGTATCTTCTACCTCTCACTACTTAAGAGATCTGATACTAAAACAAAGGATCTGACATCCCTGGCAGTCCAATGGTTAAGACTCCACGCTTCCACTGCAGGGGGCTTGGGTTTGATCCCTGGCTGGGGAACTAAGGTACCACATGCCGTGCAGTGTGGTTTAAAAAATTGAAAAAAATTAAAGTAAGAGAGGAAAAAAAGAGGCTCTTTCAAAATCTGAATAAAGGAAGGCGGCACAGAAGTAAAATAAATTTGCCAACCTTTTATGCCAGAATCAGAAATCAACAGTATACTATTCCAAACCAGATTAGTTTTAAATTAAGATCTTTCAGAGGAAACACATTCCAGCAAATCATATCAAAGAACTTCCAAAGTCACAGAGAACAAGGGCTGTACACTGTGAGCCTGTGGGCTGGATCTAAGAAACGGATGTGGTTTTTTAGTCTCTATAATGAGTCACAAGTCTTTTTTACATTAACATTTAAACATAGGTAGATACACACATGTGCAAATCTAGATTTTTGGCTTCTATTGAAAAACAAATTAAAAGTAAATTTGACAATGCTGGGCTGTTATCTGCAGTCATGGGGTTTACTCCCTTTATTCACTAGAGTCCCCTCCTGGCTCACTTCACTCCGGTAGACATCTGATTTATGACCCTGAAACAAAGAGAAAAATGAAACAGAATGCCCTAAAGATGACAGATAGTAAGACTAATATGACCAAGTAAGACCAAGTTACATTAGGAATGTAACTCATATCCATGTCAATATCCATGAAGATTGTTGGCAGTGTACTCTCATAAAAGGAACATGCCAAGTCATGAGATGGGAGAGCTGAGGTGCTAAGTTGGACTTTTCTTCTGAAAGCAAGGCAGAATTTATCAGGTCCAGGGGAGGCCACTGCAGAGTAAGCAGCATAGAAAGTCAGCAAGAAAATACAAAGAAAGGGAAAACAGGAGTGTGCTGCTACAGACGATACACCCAGAGCGGTGGATCAAGAGAAAGTCATGATGCAAACATAGCCTAATTCTAGTATTGATCTCACGTGAACTGACTCTTCAAGGACCAGTTATCACCAAAATTCTTTGCCTGCTTTTGCTCCCTCCTTAATCTCCTTCCTTTGCTTTATGCACAGATAAGAACTGAAGGCCTGAACTACAAGCTGTGAATACCACGGCCTGCTCAGCTCTAGTGGTGCTGCTCGGCCATCAGGAACAAGCCCCTGCCAAGTTCATCACCGGGGCAATTTGGATCTTAAGCCAGACCAGACTGTGACATCTCAGCACTGAGTCGTGCAAGACAGCACCTGGCCCAGGAAACTGCTTTCTGTGCACGACATGTGCTATAAAGATAACACACCCAAGTCCAGTCAGCTATTCTCTCGGTCGATGACACGAGAACAGAACACGAGAGAGAGAGCGCAACACAGGACGGAAGGGACGAAGACGACCGTTAACTCCGAGCTCCACGTGCGTGCGAGTGAGACGCAGGCTCCCGGACACCATCGACAGCAGGCCGGCGACCACGGCGAGATAAAATCGAGTACTCAAGTATTTCAAAATGGGCGTCCGGAAACTTTACTCAAGTGAAGTTATACCTCAACCCCCAGCATGGACTGAATGGTTCTGACATAGGTCTCTATGCGGTCATCCTTCAGTTCCACCCAGGCTGGTGGGCTCATACGCATGCCCATGGGGCTAGCTATCTTCTCCAACATGTTCACCAGGTCTCGGGCTTGATCCATTGCTCTCTTCGGGTAAAACAGTGCCCAGAAATGCATGGGGACCTAGGAACAACCACAAGCTATTTTTTAGTACTTCCCATGACATCTCTGACACTCCAACATCATTTCAGGAGATGTTACTCCAAAGAACAAACTGCTTTTCACTCTTTCTGCTTCAGTCCTGTCTTATCTAATGCCAATTACTAATGTAGATGTCTGTGATAAGTACATTGTGGCAGGCTCACAATGGAATACTATGCAGCAATGAGAATGGAAGCTCTATAACTATACTTAATGATATGGAGAAATTCATCAAGCAAGGTTGAAGAAAGGAAGGCAGATGTGAAAGAATATATAAAGTATGGTTCCATGTGTATGTTACGTACAAACACAGCTTTAAAAAATTCAATGCTGTTAGAGGTCAGAAAAGTGGCCATTTTGGGACTATGTAAGGGTGACAAGTAGTAGTAATTAGGATCATGGAGGGTAGCTTCAGGGGCACTGGTAAAGTTCTGCTTCTTAACCCTCAGTATTGATTACTCAATTTGTGAAAATTAATCAAAACTATATATATCATTGGGAGGACTGATGCTGAAGCTGAAACTCCAATACTTTGGCCACCTCATGCGAAGAGTTGACTCATTGGAAAAGACCCTGATGCTGGGAGGGATTGGGGGCAGAAGGAGAAGGGGATGACAGAGGATGAGATGACTGGATGGCATCACCGACTTGATGGGCATGAGTTTGGGTAAACTCCGGGAGTTGGTGATGGACAGGGAGGCCTGGCGTGCTGCGATTCATGGGGTCGAAAAGAGTCGGACAAGACTGAGCGACTGAACTGAACTGATATACAGAAGTGTACCTTTTATTTAAATATATTGCCAAAAGACATTTTTGAAACAAAGTATGTATACTTTATGCATGGCCATAGCAACCAGGTTAGCAAAAAAGATTTTAAAATAATTATATACCATTTTTTTCTTTAGTTGCCTTGGTGGGAAACTGTTTTAATTTTACTTCTTTCATGGAAACTGTAGGGGAAAAGAGGAAGGAAAGAGAAAGGAAGAAGGAAGAACGAAGAACAGTTGGCAATAGGCTGGCACTGTATGAATTACCATAGCAATTTATTTCTTTGTCCTGAATCTATGGTCAAGCAAAGGGCTTACCTCTAACAACTCATCAATTTGCTCTTGTTTGAAGGACCTTAGTTTAGTAAGTAATTCCATGGGAATTCAGTTGGTACTTCCTCTCAAAAAGAGGACACTAAATAATTTCTGCTTCCTCACATTTCTAGGAATACTGGCCCTCTCTTTACCACCTCACAAATCACTTACAGTCAAGATGGAAAGGTCTCTGGTTACTTCCTTAACCCAGTTTAGTTCTGGAGATGTGATAAATGACGTATTTCTTAAGTTAATTCTTTCCATTGGCAGAACACGTCCTTCAATCTAAACAGAAAATAAAGCGCCTATGATATGAACCATCTGCAAACATTAGTTAGAAAAATGTCCAGAGGCCTGGTCTACTCTACTATATACACCTGTTCCTGTCATAACTTCTGAAAACGGTAGAAAAATGCAACTGTTAGCAGTTAAAAATCCATGTCAATAAAACTCTGAATACACACAGTTTTAATAGGCACTGCCTTTTAATTACTGAAGCTCCCAACATGGTCCCCAAGAAAGGGATCAGAAAACATTGTGAACATTGTGTTTTTAGAACCACAGAATGAAGGTAAAATGCCTATAAACTCAAGGTGAACAGGAAAATAATATTTAGAAAAATTTAAGTAGAAAATTAAAGAGAAAATGCCATAATAAGACTGAGCATAAACTACTATTAAACTTCATACAAAAGAAAAACAGGAAAAAAAATTCATATAATGAAAGACCAAATTAAAGTGAAGAATAATAAATAAATCAGATCTAAATACCCAAAAGTAACAAGGTAACTAAATTGATGATATATCTATACGATGGATATTTTGTGACCATTACAATCACTTTCTAAGTGCACTTTTTTTCCTGTTTTTGCAAAAAATAAACAGCAACATATACATTATAAAAACTGATTTGAAGAATGAGTGAAGAAGATCCCCTGGAAAAAGAAATGGCAACCCACTCCAGTATTCTTGCTGGGAAATACCATGGACAGAGGAGACTGGAGAGCTACAGTCCACGGGTTCATGAAAGAGTCGGACACAACTTAGTAACCAAACAGCAAAGGAGTCAGACTCATCTTTGCTTATGAAAGGAAAAAACTGCTGAAACTGTCTGGAGGGCAAAATAACAAAAAATACTGGAAACATAAATATGTATGTCCACTGACCTAGCAATTTCCCTTCCATAAATCTGTGAAAATGAACATCATGTGCTAAGATATAATTATAAGGATGTTCACAGATTCATTTTCATAGGAAAATGTTAAATTCAATTTGAATGTAAAAGAATAAGAAATTATTAGTAAAATGAATTATCTGTTATCCATTAAAATATTCAGAAAAATATTAAATGAAAAGACATTACAAATAAACTGAATAAAAAAAGAGGAAACCACTTAAATACATACCACATGTGAGTATGTGCATGCACATACACACAGACCAAAAACACTAAAGGTTATATACCAAAATGTTAACAGTGGTTACAGGTATTCTGATATAGCATGACTATGGATAAACATTTTTCTTCTTTGGTTTAAGTTCTCTACATCTTCAAATAATATTTAACAACATGAACATATGTTCAAGATACAATAATAAATGAAAAAGAAGACACAAAACCATATATAGTATAAGCACAATTTTGTAAGAAAAGATTCACACTCACAGGAAAAAAAGTTTATGCAAACAAAATATAATGAAAAGAATACTGTCTTTTTAATGTGCCTAAAATAAACCACTAAGATATTATCTTTGGGCGATGAAACTATTGATATTTTTATTTCCTTCTTTACATTTTCTATATCCACATTTTCCTTATTGACTTTCCACTACTTTTGTTAAAAAAAAAAAAACAAAAAGAAAAACAATTTCGGGACTTCCTCTGTGGTCCAATGGTTAAGAATCTGCCTGGCAATGCAAGGGACGGTGGTTTGATCCCTGGTCTGGGAAGATCCCACATGCTTGGGGGTACCTAAACCTGGGCACCCCAAACAGCGAGCCCATGTGCTCCAAGTACTAAAGCCTGCATGCTCTAGAGCCCATGCCCTGCAACAAGAGAAGCCACTGTGAGGAGAAGCCTGCGCACCACAACAAAGAGTGGTCCCCGCTCGCTGCAACCAGAGAAAGCCTGCGCGCAGCCACAAAGATCCACCACAGCCAAAAAATAAAATAAATATTAAAAAAAAATTTTTTTAACAAGGAGTCAATTCAGAGTGAAAGAGAACAAAAGATAGAATTAATTATTAGTATTTTAGGTATAACCTAGAGAGAAAAGTAAGAAAGCAATAAAAGCTAGTATTTACTGAACATGTGCTATGTGTCAAATATTATGCTAACGATTTTACCATGTAATTCTGTTAACTCAATATCATCTTTACTTAATAGATAAAGAAACTATGAGATTCTAAGCAATTTGTTTCAAGTAACCAACAAGGCAAGAGGCAGAACTGAGGTTCAAAGTCAAGGACTTCCCCACCTCATGCCGCCCCTGCATTATGTCTCCTGCTGCATAAAATACAATGGAGTGGACTCAGACAAACTGCAGGCAGAAAGGGCCACGTGAAAATTAAAATGCACAAGTCTGAGACTTTATGCCGATGGAAACAACAACAGTAGTGTATTCAAAGAAACACAAGTTAATCATTGGGAAAGAAAAACTTGCAATGGGGGGAGAAAAAGACTTTAAGAATAATTTGGGCTGGAAAACTAAAAATGAGGTAAATTTTGAGGATCAATATTCTTTTTGCTTGACTGGAAATTAACAACTCAGATCTCAGGAAATACAGAGGAAAATCTGTAAGAGCTAATAGCAAATTAAGTCAAGGAAATTCAAATATTGTGACTAGGACCAAAGAAAAAGTATAATAATAAAGCAAAAACTGTAAAAGACAAGATAGGAAGTTATCACCTAGTCTCAGAAAGCTCTAAATTCTTTGTTAATGCTATTTCCTACCATCATATCTTCCAGTTTACCTTATGTACATCCTTCTGCAGATAGAGTCCCCAACGTGTCAGTTCACTGTTAGCTGTCTCATTCTTCCAAATTCTCTGTAGCAAGCATTCCAAAGCACTACGGTGCTGTCTGGGGCTCAGGTTGATCTGCTGGGTCAAATCCTGAACAGAATCAAAATGGAGATACTAAGCTATTACTTTTCCAGTATGAGATTAAAGAAACCCCAATGTAGAAAACATTTCCATAGAAACACCTTTTTCCCACTGAAATCTGTAGAAATTTTAAAGTGTCTCCAAGGACTTTATTATAATAGCTCATGAAAGTGAATGAAGTATAAGGTTAAAATTTTAGCCATAAAAGTAAGAATTTTTTTAACTTGAAGTATAGTTGATTTACAATGTTGTGTTAATTTCTGCTGTAGAGCAAAGTGATTCAGTTACACATATACATACACATACATACTTAAAGTAAGTATTTAAAACTGTCACTGTTTCTTTCTCATGACATCCAAATCTTATTCTCTTTCTCAAAGCCATGCAAGGGGACTTGACTATACCTATTTAACATTGGGGCAGGAAAACACCCTATGTCAGGCACGCAGGCAAACATAAAATACATCTAGTCTTATACTTCATGTCATATGATACTAGTCACTTAATGTCACTATAAAACACTTGTTTGGTCCAGGGTGTGACCCATAATAGGTGTTTTCTAAATATTTATTGTTGAATGAACATCTAATGGGATGAAGATTCAGAATCGTGTAAGTGAGTTCTTTCTTTAGCTTCTGGAACTGATGAACTGCATGGCAGTCATTAGGGCGGTGAGTCTATGGGACTACACAGATAGCTCTGTGACCATAAAGTCAGTAACTGGAGCTATAAGGAAGAGCCCTGACCTACATACTGAGAGCAGAAGGGTCAGAAGGTAAACGTGAAAGAGCTCTTAAAGGAGCTCACTGTGGCTCTTTACGATGCTACTAAAACAATTCATGGCCTCTGAGACGGGCCCAGGGGTCCAAAACTGGGGCAGACAAGGACTGAGACAGAGGCGGCAGGGCAGCACGTGGGTGGAAAGACCCAAGCAGACAGTGTGGGAGTGGAGCCCTCAGGGTCTGGACCCATGCTGCTGCGCACACCTCTGACTCCCAGCTACTTCCAGAACACTGTGCCCTACGTGAGACCTCCAGGACACCCAAGCACCGCAGCATGAACTTCTATCCTCTAATTTCTTCCTCCAACTTGCTGACTTTTTGCTACATTATCTCCTCCATCCCTTCAAATAAGCTGAAGGCTTACAGAATACCTTAGAAAAATTCAGTGCTCTCAAAGAACGTCATTTGTGGTCACATGAGCAGCCTACAGTCATGCATCAGATTAGAACTATTTGTATCCTTTTACCTTATAATCCAGTCATTCTACTATTACAACAACATTCCAAAGAAAGCTCTGACAGGCGCTTTCACAGTGTGTGGGAAGAGACACAGATCACGCTTATGGAGAGGAAAAATGAACCTGCCCAGGTGACGATGCAAATCGGGCCCAATGCAACCCATATCTCTATCAAAA
Organism: Cervus canadensis; assembly: GCF_019320065.1. Lineage (NCBI taxonomy): Eukaryota > Metazoa > Chordata > Mammalia > Artiodactyla > Cervidae > Cervus > Cervus canadensis. Next base: position 2,653,259 of record NC_057415.1, on the reverse strand, counting down.
TGGTCTTCGGTTCAAAGCAGGCCCTTCTCACCTTCATGGCTCTGAAGTCCTTCTTCATCTTCTCAGGGATTCCAGTCATGAAGGAAAGCTCAGGGAGCAGCAGGATTTCGCTTTTTAGCAACTTGGAGGAGAGAACAGAGGGAAAGCAAGGCAGTCAAAGAACATCCTGTTCCTCTGACTGGTATAAGACTTTGGCAGGCCCAAACTGGTCCCACAGGGGTATAACAGGCACTCTTAGGAACACAAGACCCCAGAGAAGAGGGCAGGAAACACAACCAGTGTTTTATCCTTTTCTCGCTTGGGTTACAACTGGCTGTTGCACTAGGTAAAGAAAAAAATATTCAAATTGTCAAAAGCAGAGGGAAAACTAGAAAAACTAAAACTACCTTTTCACTTGGGCCTCCAAGTAAGTAGGTGTACATCACACAATATATCCTATCAAGCTGGTGCCTCTGTCTCATCTTAACCTGTTTTGATCTTCAGTCTGCACTCTGAAGACAGAGGAATTAGGTGTCAAGGTACTTTTCCCTGGTCCCTAACCCTGTTAAAATGTCTCCAGCTTCCCTAATGGACCCGGTGTTTCAATCTTCTTTAGCAGTCAATTCTCCTCATTCCTTAACCTAACTCATTCTTTGGATGTTTAGTTCCTCACTGAGGGGACTGAAAGAGTACCTCTGGCTACAGGAGACAGACAAAGAAGGCACGGCTCCCCTAACCGCACTGTGACCACGCCTCATGGCCCCCAGTGGCTGACGGGTAGAGAAGCTGGCAGGCAGCACCAGCTGACACGCACCAGCAGCAGCACTCACCATCCCTTGGTTGTTCTGTCTCTCACTGGGCCTGTGGATCAGCAGCGGCTGGTCCTCTTCCTTGACTGTGATCCCATAGTTCTTGCTAGAGCAGAACAGAGGCAGGAAAAAACGGTCAGCAACGCCACTCTTACTGCAACACAGTCTGAGCATTAACCAGGACTGAGGCATACAATTTGTATTATACCCTTGTCAAAGATCCATCCGAAACTCTGACCAGACTACATTCATAACTGGAAAAAGCAGGCTCAAGTTAATGTTGCAATTAAATAGAGAGGAAACAGGATAACAGCCCAGGAAAGAAATTCTTTAAAAACTGAATCAGGCCAACAAACAAAAAAATCAAAATAAAAAACTGCATCAGGCCAAAGGGCTTAGGTAACTAGAAAGGCAAAATGACAGTCAAATGATTAATGACTTGAATTTAATCTCTTCAACCAGACTTCAAACCAAAACAGAAAAGGAAACATAATTTTAAAGCCCTGAGATTAATTTATGAAATAACTTACAAAAAGTACTAAAGGAAATAAAACTGTAAGGGTAGCAAATTCAGGTCAAATCCCACAAACAAACTCGTCAGTCTTGGGTGCATTACCAATCCAATTACTTTTGACATGTCCTGCTACATGCCACTCTTACTGGAGAACAATAGACTACACCCCAACCCGCAGACCCAAGCCCAGTCTCCTTCCTCTACCTGTAGTATTCCAAGAATGTAATCTCCTTCCCATCAGACATGGTGAAGCTGTCTTTCGGAGTCTTGTTCCAGTCCACATCATCGATACGATAGGTGCGATTGTTGTACCGGGTTATAACAATGCTGCCCACCAGAAGCTTAGTGCACTCATCCTGGAAGCTTTCTTTGTTGTGCAAGTACATGGTGTGCCTTGGGAAAGAGACAAAAGACCTCTAGATCATACGGGGTATACACAGAGCAACATGAAAGGGACATGGGATGCCTGTGAGCACTTGAGGGTTCCAACTGCCAACACCTAGCACCAGAAGGCTCCAGCTGTCTCTTTTAGGAGACAGAACTCTCATCTCTTTTAAACAATGCCCCCCAAAAAGAGTAAAAAGATAAAAACTAAAAAATTGATAAAATCCACTACAGTCCTAAAATAAGGTACCCTAATCATCAAAATGATCTGTATCATCATTATTAGAAGGCAGTCTACACAGAAACAACAGAACATTCTTAAAACTATATTTTCCCTCACTAGCTGAAGGAAGAAATTACAACTGTTGGAGGACCACACTTGCAAGGCAAAGAGGTGAAAAAAGGTCATCGAAGATGATCAGTGGAGGCTGACGACAGACAGGGACCAGACACCAATTTCCTTGTGGGTGAGAGCATGGACTCTTCTGTGGGCCAGTGTCACCAGAGTATACTCCTTAGGAACACTGGTCCCGTGAGAAGTCTTGAGGGGGTGAAAAAGGTTCTATAATCAAAAAAATTGAGTCCATTCTTCATATTATAACCCCTTTCTAGAGGTTCACAACATACATTACCACATCAGACTGCTACAGAAAGAGGAACATGTTGAGTTTCATTCACATACAATTTACTAATAAACCCAGACTCCTCCCTGCCTTTTCCCTTTTCGCTCCTTGAACAACTATCACCATTCTAGGTGATTAGCATCCTGCTGAACTTGCTGCAGTTAAGTGATGAAAAACCATCAGAAACTTGAAATAGTTCACACTGACTACAGACCCTGGATCCAAAACCTCGGTTCAAATCTTGGCTCTGCCCCTTACCAACATATGAGACTGAGCAAGTCACTTGACCTTGTGCTTCAGCTTCCTTGTGTCAAAGTGGAGTCAGAACAAACTGCCTAACTCACTGTTGCTGACAGAACTCCAAGACTTTATTCATGTAAAGCACTTACAGCATAACACTGTGTTTTGAAATAAGATTAGAGATTTTATCACAGCTCATTTCATGAATTTTTGCTTCCTATTTACAAAGCTTTATTCAACAATACAACTATTTTTAAAAAATATTTTTAAATCAAACTCTTCAACTATGTTAATGGCTACATAACACTACTTTACTAAGTGGAGGGTACATTAATTCACTGGTCTTTTACTTTTTAAGTAGTAGTTATATTGTTTCACTCTTACAAATAACTGACTGAACATCTTTTACAAAGATTCTTCTATACTTAAACCTGTATCCTTGAGAGAGATTTCCTATAAGTGAATACCAGACCACCTGACCTATCTCTTGAGAAATCTGTATGCAGGTCAGGAAGAAACAGTTAGAACTGGACATGGAACAACAGACTGGTTCCAAATAGGTAAAGGAGTACGTCAAGGCTGTATATTGTCACCCTGCTTATTTAACTTATATGCAGAGTACATCATGAGAAACGCTGGGCTGGAAGAAGCACAAGCTGGAATCAAGATTGCCGGGAGAAATGTCAATAAACTCAGATATGCAGATGACACCACCCTTATGGCAGAAAGTGAAGAGGAACTAAAGAGTCTCTTGATGAAAGTGAAAGAGGAGAGTGAAAAAGTTGGCTTAAAGCTCAACATTCAGAAAACTAAGATCATGGCATCCAGTCCCATCACTTCATGGCAAACAGATGGGGAAACAGTGGAAACAGTGGCTGACTTTTTTGGGGGGCTCCAAAATCACTGCAGATGGTGACTGCAGCCATAAAATTAAAAGACACTTACTCCTTGAAAGAAAAGTTATGACCAACCTAGACAGCATATTAAAAAGCAGAAACATTACTTTGCCAACAAAGGTCCATTTAGTCAAGCCTATGGTTTTTCCAGTAGTCATGTATGGATGTGAGAGTTGGAATATAAAGAAGGGCAAGTGCTAAAGAATTGATGCTTTTGAACTGTGGTGTTGGAGAAGACTCTTGAGAGTCCCTTGGACTGCAAGGAGATCCAACCAGTCCATCCTAAAGGAGATCAGTCCTGAGTGTTCATTGGAAGGACTGATGTTGAAGCTGAATCTCCAATACTTTGGGCACCTGATGCGAAGAACTGACTTATTTGAAAAGACCCTAATTCTGGGAAAGACTGAAGGCAGGAGGAGAAGGGGACGACAGAAGATGAGATGGTTGGATGGCATCACCGACTCAATGGACATGAGTTTGAGTAAACTCCAAGAAAATTGGTGATGGGCAGGGAGGCCTGGCGTACTGTGCTCCATGGGGTCGTAATGAGTTGGACACGACTGAGCAACTGAACTGAACTGAAAAACCAGGGAATTACTCACTTAGAAGGGGCTAATTTTATGGCACATTAATTATACCTCAATAATAAAAACTGAAATTAAAAAAAAAGGCTTCTCATTATGGCAGTATGAAGACGTCAGCAATTCTTCTCTATTAACATGCTGCTGCTGCTCAGTCACTTCAGTCGTGTCCGACTCTGTGTGACCCTATGGACTGTAGTCCACCAGGCTCCTCTCTCCATGGAGATTCTCCAGGCAAGAATACTAGAGTGGGTTGCCATGCCCTTCTCCAGGGGATTATCCCAACCCAGGGATCAAACCTGGGTAGCCTGCATTGCAGGCAGATTCTTTATTATCTGTGCCACCAGGAAAGCCCTTCTATTATTAAAAATACGTTCAGACAACTAACAGAAAATATGACGACAAATCCACAAATAAGGAATAGTTTCAATAGAGAAATAGAAACTGTAAAATAAATAGCACAAAAAAGGAGAAAGAAGAGAGTGAGGGAGAGAGAAGGGGAAGAGAGAGGAAGAGAGGGAGGGGAGAGGAGGGAGGGGAGAGGGGAGAAGAAACTGTAGAGTTGCAAACAATAATGAAAATGAAACACTGATTAAGATGAACTCACAAGCAGATCTGAGATGGCAGGATAATAGCCTACAACATAGAGTAATAGAAACTGCTCAATGCAAAGAAGACAGAGAAAGATATTAAACACAAATGACACAAAATCCTGTGAGAGAATATCAAGATCCCAACCTAGAAATGAGAGTGCCAGGAGGAGGACAAGAGAGTAAAAACAAATATTAAAAGACACAGCAGTCTAAAACTTCCCAAATTTGATGAAAATCATAACTTATAAATCCATAACTTCAATGAATCTCAAGTATGATAAACACAGTAAGTACCACACCTACACATGGACAAACCCAAAGCCAAAGAGAATATCTTGACAACAGTAAGAGAAAAGTGATGCATCATACACAGGAGAACAACAATATAGTTAAAAACCTACTTTTCGTCTCAAACTATGGAGACCAGAAGGCAGTGTAATGACATACTCAAAGGATAGAAAACTAGCAAGAAAACTGTATCCTGGGAAACCATTTTTCTTTTTCTTTTTAGCCGTGCCTCACAGCTTCTGGGATTTTAGTTCCCCAACCAGGGATCAAACCTGGGCCCTTGGCAGTGACAGCATGGAGTTTTAAACACTGGAATAGCAGGGAATTCCCAACACTGCTTTTCAAAAGTGAAAATGAAGAAACAAGTCACAAAGGACCATACACTGTATGATTCCATATATATATGAAATGTCCAGAACAGGTAAATCTATAGACACAGAAAGTAGGTTAGTGGTTGCCTAGAACTAGGGAGAGGAATTTGACAGTGGGTAGGGTGGGTAATGGATAAGGGGTGAAGGGTTTCTTTTGATTGTAATGGAAATGTTCTAAAATTGATTGTAGTGATGGGTGCATAATGAATATACTAAAAGCCATTAATGTTATCTTTTAAACAAGTGAACTGTATGGTATACAGTTAAATCTCAATAAAGCTGATTTAAAAAAATGAAAGATAAAATCATTCCCAGGTAAATAAAAACTAAGAGATCATGTTCCTGGAAGACTCTGCTCTACAGGAAATACTAGAAGACAAATCTTTCATCCCTCAGCATAAGAAAACAATACCAGATGGCAACTTGGAGCCACAGGAAGGAAGAATGTTGGCAATGATCTATATGGAGGTAAATATAAAGTGATTATATGAATATAGTTTTTCTTCATGTCTTAAAAAAATTGTAAGGTTGTTTACTGTAAGACTGTTTAAAGCAATAACTAAAAGATTGTACTGCTGAGTTTATAACATATATCCAGTTTGTGTCTCTGGGTATTTATTCATAAAGAGGAGAGAAATATGGAACTATGCTGGAGCAAAATTTCTATATTTTACTGGAATTAAGTATGCATTAATGTAAAATAGATTGTGATATGTGAAAGATACTGAAATACATAGAACAAACACACATAGACACACACACAGTTGACAGAGGAACTTAAATGGTACACTAAAAAATATTTAACACAAAAGAAGGCAGTAAAGAAAAAATGGAGGGGAAAGAAAAAGACCTGAGACATACAGAAAACAAACAGCAAATGGCAGACATATAGTCAACAATATAAATACTAAGACTTAATATAAATGTATTAAACAGGCCAATCCAAAAGCAGATTGTCAGATTGGGTAAAAAAAAAAAAAAATCTAGATATAGGCTGTTTACAAGATATACATTTTATTAATAATCAAAGACATAAACAGGTTGAAAATAGAAGAACAGAAAATACATACCAAACAGTAACCATAAAAAAGCTAGATTGGCTACACTAACATCAGACAGAAGAGACTTTAAGGCGATATTTACTAGCGATGAAAAGGCACATTTCACAATGGTAAGAGTTAATTCATCAGTAAGATACAGTGATTATAAATATGTACATTTATTGTAAGTATAGATGTATGTGTAGCCAAAGGCAAATATCTGAAGAAAAAATTGACAAAGTTTAAAGGATTAAACTTGAAAAGATTTCAATATTCCTGTCTTTGATATCACAAATAGAAAATTAGGAAAGATACAGAAGACTTGAACAACATTAGTAAACCAACTGAACTGAGTACATAAAACAGTCCACCCCACAACAGCAGAATGCATATATATCCTTTTCAACTACAAAAGGAACTCCCAGGACAGATTCTATACTAGGCCATAAAACAAGTCTCAATAAAATTAAAACACCTGAAATAATACAAAGTATGTTTTTTTACTTTGTATAGTAAAGTATAAGACTAGAAAACAAAAACAGAATAGGAAGTACTCAAATATCTGGAAATTAAACTGCAACCTCTAAATAATTCAAAGAAGGCAGTACAAGAGAAATTAGGAAGTAACTCAAACTGAAAGAAAGCACAAAACAAATATCTAAAAATCATGAGTTATAGCTAATGCAATGGTCAGAGGGAAGTTTACATCTTTAAACTATAAGAGAAAGAAAGGCAGCAATAAACTTACATATTTATGATAGAGGTGTCAAGTTAAATCAAGAAAGGACAGTGTTTTTTAAGAGTCAGTGTTATGACTTACATGCAACAAAATGAATTTAGACCACTACCTCATATTCTTCACAAAAGTTAACTCAAACTGGATCACAGACCTAAACATAACAGTGAAACAATAAAGCCACCTAAAATAACACAGAAAATCTTTATGACTCTGAGTTAGGGAACAATTTATTAGATTTGAAAAAAAAAACACAATCCATCAAAGAAAAAAACTAATAATAGACAGTCAAATTAAAAATGTTTGATACTTAAAAGACTCCATTAATAAAAATGAAAAGATAAGCCACAGACTAAGAGAAAAAGTTTGCAGATCATGTATCTTGATAAAGGGCTTATATTTCTCACTCATCAGAATTCTTAACACACTCCATGAAAAGAAAACAAAAAAGCTGGTGAAAACTCTGAATAGACATTTCATCAAAATAGATAAATGAATGACAAATAAGCACAGGAAAAGATGCTCAACATCATCTAGGGAAATGCAAATTAAAACCCACAATGATATTCTGTAATAACCTTAAATGGGAAAAGAAACTGAAAAGGAATAGATACATGTATAACTGAATCACTCTGCTGTTTGCCTGAAATTAACACAACATTGTTAATCAGCTATATTCCAATATAAAATAAAAAATTTTAAAAACCCTTAGAAAGCATTAAAATTAAACACAGGATCTTAAATGTTCTCACCATAAAAAGAAATAAAACCACAACAAGGTACTACTATGTACTGATCAGAATTTCTAATATTAAAAAACTGACTGTAAAAATAAATAAATAAATAAATAAAAAAAGGAGTCCGGGGTAGGGGAAAAAATAAATAAATAAAATAAAAATAAATAAATAAATAAAAAACTGACTGTATCAAGTGTTGGCGAGAATGTGGAACAAACAGAAATCTCATATATTTGCTGGTGGGAACATAAAATGGTACAGAAACTTTGGAAAACAGTTTCTTAGAAAGCTAAATGTACACCTATTATTTGACCCACCATTTTACTTCCCAAGTATTACCTAACTAACAGAAATCAGAGTATGTGTCCACGGAAAGACTTGTACCCTAGTATTTACAGCAACTTCATGTGTAACAGCCAACAAGTGGAAACAACAGGTGAGTAGACTTTAAAAACTGTGGTATATTCATACAAAAGAATATCACTGAGCAATGAAAAAGAACAAACTTTTGATACACACATCTACAACTAAGAATATACTGGGATTTCCCTGGCAGTCCAATGGTTAAGACTCCACACTCTCATGGCTGAGTGCCTGGGTTTAAATCCTGGTTGGGGAACCAAGATCCCACAAGCTACGTGGCACAGCCAAAAATAAAAAAGTTATATACTATACAATTCTATTTTTATAAAATTGTAGAAAAAGCAAACGAACCTCAAGTGACACAGAGAAGATCAGTGTTCACTGCCCATGGGGCAAAGGAATAATAAAAGTGGGAAGAGGTTTCAGAGAAACATGGGCAAATTTTGAGAGGGCAATGAATATGTTCATTTTTTTTCATTATAATGTTTCATAGATAGAAAAATATGTCAAAATTCATCAAAGTGTAGACTTTTTTTTTAACTTTTTATTTTGTATCTGGGTATAGCTGATTAAGGGGTTCCCAGGTGGTGCTAGTGGTAAAAAACCCGGTTGCCATTGCAAGAGGCATAACAGACGTGGGCTTAACCCCTGGGTCAGGAAGACCCCCTGAAGAAGAGAATGGCAACCCACTCCAGTATTCTTGTTTGGAGAACCCCGTGAGAAGAGGAGCCTGCTGGGCTACGGTCCACAGGGTCGCACAGAGTCAGACACGACTGAAACAACTCAGCACACACACACAGCTGATGAACAAACAACACCGTGGCAGTTTCTCGGGAAGAGCAAAGGGCACGGTCACACACACAAGTATCCATTCTCCCTCAACCCTGCCTCCCACCCACGCTGCCACAGAGCAGTGAGCAGAGCTCTGTAAAGTGCAGACTTTAAATGTGCGCAGCTTACTGAATGTCAACTGTGCCTTTAACAGATCTGAAAAGAGAAACAGAATGAAAGATCCAGAACTAGACTGAACTACAGATTAAGACTGCACATACAGTAATTACTGGTGGCATTGCAAATTAGTGAGAAAAAAAAAGATCATCAAAAAATGGACAGGACTTCCCCGGTGGTACAGTGGATAGGAACTGGCCTGCCAATGCAGGGTTTGATGCCTGGTTCGGGAGGACTTCACCTGCCTCTAAAACCCATGCCCTCTAGTGCCTGCCCGCTGCAATTACTGAGCTCATGCGCTGCTCTACAGAGTGCTCTACAAGAGAAGCTACCACACTGAGAAGCCCGTGAACCACAACGAAGAGCAGCCCCTGCTCACTGCGTCTAGAGAAAGCCTGTGCACAGCAACAAAGGCCCAGTGCAGCCAAAAGAAAAACATGGACAGAAACAAATGAAAAGACAACTTAATGAAATACAAATGCAGGTCTAAGAGGGAAGTTCATAGTGATACGGGTCTTTCTCAAGAAACAAGAAAAATCCCAAACAACCTAACCTACAACCTAAAAGGACTAGAAAAAGAAGAGCAAACAAAGCCCAAAGTCAGTAGAAGAAAGAAAATAATAAAGATCAGAGAGGAAATAAGAGATTAAAAAAACACAACAGAAAAGATCAATAAAACCAAGAGCTGTTTGTTTTTGAAAAGATAAACAAAATCAACAAACTCCTAGCCAGGCTCACCAAGAAGAGAGGACCCAAATAAACACAATACAAAATGAAGAATGAGAAGTAACAACCAACACCACATACATATGCAAAACTGTAAGATAATATTAACAGTTACATGCCAACAAATGGGACCACCCATAAGAAATGGACAAGTTTCTCGTTAAAATGGCCATACTACTCAAAGCAAACTACAGATTTATGCAATTCTTATCAAAATACTCATAACATTTTTCACAGAAATAGAACAAATAATCCTAAACCTTATATGAAACCATAGAAGACCCTGAATCACCCAAGCAATCTCCAGAAAAAAAGATTAAGATGGGGTATCACCCTCCCAGACTTGAGACTAAACACAAATCTATAGTAGTCAAAACTGTGATACCGGCACAAAAAAAGACTGTAGATCAATAAACATACATCAGAGAGCCCAGAGATAAGCCTATGCAGCTAGAGTCAATTAATCTATGACAAAGAAAGCAAGAATATACAATGGAGAAAAGACGGTCTCTTCAACAATGATGTTGGGGAAAGCTGAACAGTTACACAGAAAACAGTGAAATTAGAACATTCACTCATACTATGTACAAATTTTAATAAACTCAAAATGGTTTACAGATCTAAATGTAAGACATGACACCATGAAACACCTAGGAGAGAACACAGGTGAAGCTTTCTTTGATGTACACTGTAGCAGGATTTTCTTAGATCACTCTCCCAAGGCAAAAATAAATAAATAAAAGCAAAAATTAAAAAAAAAAAACAGGACCTAATCAAACTTAAAAGCTTTTGTACAGCAAAGGAAACCATCAACAATACAGACAGATAACTACAGAATGGGAAAAAATATATCCAAACAATGCTACTGACAAGAGATTATTTCCAAAATACACAAGCAGCTCACAGAACTCAAAATGAAAAAAATAAACAACCCATTCAAAAAATGGGCAGAAGGTCTAAATAGACATTTCCTCAAAGAAGACATAACAGATGCTCAACAGACACATGCAAAGATGCTCAAAATCACGAACTACTAGAGAAATGCAAATCAAAACTACAATAAGGTATCACCTTACTCCAGTCAGAATGGCTAGCATCAAAAAGTTTACAAATGTGAAGGAAAAGACACCCTCCTCTACACTGCTAAAGGGAATGTAAACTGGTTCTCCACTATGCAGAACAGTATGGGCGCTCCTTAAGATACCAAAAACAGAGCTACCATATGATCTAGCAAGTCCACTCCTGGGTATATATCCTGAAAAAGACACACACTGTAATTAAAGAAGATACATGTACCCCACTGTTCACAGCAGCACTGCTGACAACAGCCAGGACTTGGAACCAACCCAGATTCTCACCAACAGATGATTAGTTTAGGAAGATGCAGTGTATACACACACAACGAAAAAATACTCAACCATTAAAAAATAATGAAATACTGACATTTGCAGCACCTACAGAATATTATACTTACTGAAGTAAATCAGACAGAGGAAGACAAATATTGTATAATACCAATTATATGTGGAATCTAAAAAAATATACAAAGGAATCCATATAAAAAAGCAGAAACAGAATCACAGACATAGAAAACAAACTTTTGGTTACCAAAGGGGAGAGAGGGGGACAGGAACAAATTAGGAGTATAAGGTTAATAGATACAACTATACAGATAATAGGCAAGCAACAAGGATTTATGGTATAGCACAGGGAATTATATCTAGTATCTTGTGATAACTTATAATGGGGTACATTAATAAACTGCAAAAAAAGAACCACTACGCTGTATACCTGAAACTAACACAATACTGTAAATCAACGATACTTCAATTTTAAAAAAAGAAAAATATGGATAGAATAATTTCCTAACCATTTAAAAAATTAAAATTCTTTATGAATTTAAAATTATGTAAAAAATTAAATAATACAACTGGATGAAAACATAGACAGTCTTATACTCTTGGGAATTAAAAACATCTGCACAAACTTTAGAAACAATGGATTGTTCTGCAGTCATGGTAACAAGCAGCCATCTGCTGTGCTTAGTCACTCAGTCTTGTCTGACTCTGTGTGACCCCATGGACTGTAGCCCTCCAGGCTCTTTTGTCCCTGGCATTCTCCAAGCAAGAATACCGGAGTGGGCTGCCACGCCCTCCTCAACAAGTAGTCATAAGAACCAATTTTAAACCTGCTTAATTATTTATATCAACTCACTTCAGAAAACACACTTTTGCAAGCCAACCCAACCACTGTCACCCCTGTTTCTAGAAACAAGGGAATGACAGTCCAATAACCATCCCACCAAGTTGGTTCAATCAACAAAACTCTCACCTAAGCAACAGAGCTTTTACAGACAACGTTAACCTACTTGGTCAGTTGCAAGTCTGCAGTCCTAAACTACACGCTTCTCAAATACAGCACTCTATATAAGATCAACAGTCTCTTACTGGTGTAAGCAGTAAATCAGCTTTCTCTAAGAGGTCTCATCATCCTTTGACAATTCTGGAAGTCTCACCAAGATGACTGTGAAAACTCTTCCCAGGCAACATTCCAGGCAGTCTCAAACCAACAGATGTACTCACTGGGCCCCCCATGCTTAACTCCACTTATCCTTCAGGTCTGCTGCCAAGACAGGTAATCCCAAAACCAGCTAAGGTCTGACTAGTTTCATTAGACTCCAACTGCTTTAATAACATTGGCCTTTCAGTTTACAAATGCATTATCTGGTATATAATTAGACCGAGGTCTTTGTACAAGGTCTTTAGGCTTTCTGTTTTGAAGATATACTATTTGAAAGTATTTTTGATATTGTTGACTATTCTTCATTTGCTTATTTTGCTTTTGCTATTACGTGTCAATATGCATGAAGTCTTCTTTCATTTGTTTTTGTTTTCTCCTGGACTTCCTTGTCTCTGTTCAATGTACGAGGGAGTGTTCTCTAATGAATGAATAGAGGCATAAGCCAGATAAATCTTGAAACCAAGACAATCTACACCTGGACATTATGACTGGAGGCCCACTAGATCAGTGACCAATTTGTAAAAAAGCAATTTCTCAAAAGTCATAAAGGCATTCCTTGTCTTGTCAATTTGTAAAAGAAGGTCACTTTGTTTGTTTAGTTCAAATTCCAGGGTCAATGATAGTTGGGTCACTGATCTCATGGCCCCTTCCTATCTGTGGTTGGAACCTGAGATATGGTTCACAAACACACATCCTTCAATGACCTTAGCGCTTCTTTTTCTTGTTTGTCATAGGTTTGCTAATGTCAAAGTCTCAATGTCTCCCTGCTTCTGATATAAAAGACACACTACTGCTATACCATTGGAAAAAAAAAGACACACTACTATCCTAATCTTACCGTTTCCTTGGTAAACAGGAAAAAAATTTTTGACTTCAACTTAAAATGCCCAAAGTGCACATGTGACATTCTCCAGTACAGATCATAAGCTCACTCATAAAACAAACCTCAATAAATATAAAGGGATAGAAATATATAAGTCCTCTGACCACCACAGAATGAAATTAGAAAAGAAATTTGGGAAATACACAAAATGGAAATTAAACAACATATTACCCTAGATAATCAATGGGTCAAATAAGACATTACAAGGGAAATCAGAAAATACTTTGAGTTTGATGAACATGAAAATACAACATAATCAAACTTATGGGATACAGCGAAAGCAATATCAGAAGGGAATTTATAGTTATAAATGCCTGTATTAAAAAGAAAAAATATCTCAAATAACTCTTCTACCTCGAGACAATGGAAAAAGAAGAGCAAGTTAAACCTGAAACAAGCAGAAAATTAGATGACAAGGGACAGGGAGCCCATGAGTAGCTTCAGGATTGGGGTTGATCCCAAGCAAGTCCAAGGCATATCTCGAGGGTTGGAACTTTCAGCCCCACCCCTCCATTTCTGGGAAGGGGAGAGGGGCTGCAGATTGAACTTGATCACCAAAGATCAATAATCTAATCAATAATGCCTACGTAATGGAACCTCAGTAAAAACCTCGGATAGGTTTGGGGGAGGTTCTAGATTGATAGGGGCTTCCCTGGTGGTTCAGTTGGTAAAGAATCTGCCTGCAGGAGACCCAGGTTTGATGAATTCATGGACATGCTGGGAGGGTGGGTGTGCCTGGAGAGTGTGCCCTATTCTCTACTGCCCCAAACTGCTCTTCCATTTGATTATTTCTAAGTTTGCACCATTTATAATAAATCAGCAAGTTTTTAAAAAAAATTAGAAATAAAGTAAGCAGAAGGAAGTAAATATAAATATAAGAGTGAAAAGTAATGAAATAAGGATATCAACAAAGCCAAACGCTGGTTTAAGAGGTCAACAACGTTGACAATCTTTTAGCTAGACCACCAATCAAAACAAGGAGACCAGATGGCTAAAATGAGGAATAAAACAGGGGACTTCACAACTGGCCTCACAGAAGCAAAAAGGATTGTAAGAGAACACTTATTAGCAGTATGTCAACAAATTAGATCCCCTTAAATGAAATGGATAAATTCCTAGAAAGCCACAAACTAACCCAAGAATAAAATAAAAACCTGAAGAAACCTCTAACAATACAACGAATTAGTAATTTAAAAACTGAACACAAAGAAAAATTCAAGCCCAGATGGCTTCACTTAAATTTCAATGAGGCATTTAAAGAAAACTGAATACTTATCCTTTACAACTCTTCAAAAAGAACAGAATAGGGAGAGAATACTTCCCATTTCTTTCTATAAGGTCAATACTACTCAGATAACAAAACCAGACAAAGGCATCACAAGAAAAGTACAGATCGGTATCTCTTATGAATACAGACACAAAAATTCCTGATAAACAAGGAAACCAAATCCAGCAACATAAGAAAAGAATTACACGATATGACCAAGAGATTCCAGCAAAGTCGACTTACCATCCAAAAATCAATTTAAAAATCAGAATTTTTAAAGTGATCATCTCTACAAACACATGAAAAGCAGTCAACAAAATCCAATAGCCTTTCATGATAAAAAACATTCATCAAACTAAGAATAAAAGGGAACTTGCTCAACATGACAAAGGGGGTCTTCAAAACCCATAATTAACACTGTACTTAATGGTAAAAGACTGGATGTTTCCCCCCCTAAAATCAGAACAGGAAAAGATATCCATTTTCACCACTTTTATTCAGCATTGTATTAGAGGTCCTGGCAGGGCAATTCAGCAAGAAAAAAATAAAAGATATCCATATTGGAAAGGAAGAAGTAAAAATATCTCTATTTTCACATTACATGGTCTTGTACAGAAAATTTTGAGGTATATGTAAAGGAAATTAATAGAATAAATGAGTTCAAAGGGGCTGTAGGATACAAGATCAGTACACAAAAATCAACTGTCCCTCTATACATTTACAAAGAACAATCCAAAAATGCAATTTAAAAATTCAATTTATAAAATCATTAAAAGGACTAAAATATCTGTACTTAGGAATAAATGTGAAACTTACACTCTGAATCACTGCAAAATCACTCAAAATACTTACACTCAAAATCACTGCAAAATACACTCAAAATCACTGCAGATGGTGACTGCAGCCATTAAATTAAAAAATGCTTACTCCTTGAAAGGAAAGTTATGACCAACCTAGACAGCATATTGCAGATGGTGATCGCAACCATGAAATTAAAAGATGCTTACTCCTTGGAAGGAACGTTACGACCAACCTAGACAGCATATTAAAAAGCAGAGGCGTTACTTTGCCAACAAAGGTCCATCTAGTCAAGGCCATGGTTTCTCCAGTAGTCATGTATGGATGTGAGAGTTGGACTATAAAGAAAGCTGAGCACTGAAGAATTGATGCTTTTGAACTGTGGTGTTGGAGAAGACTCTTCAGAGTCCCTTGGACTGCAAGGAGATCCAACCAGTCCATCCTAAAGGAAATCAGTCCTGAGTGTTCATTGGAAGGAGTGATGTTGAAGCTGAAACTCCAACATTTTGGCAACCTGATGAGAAGAGCTGACTCATTTGAAAAGACCCTGATGTTGGGAAAGACTGAAGGCAGGAAAGGGGACGACAGAGGATGAGATGGTTAGATAGCATCACTGACTCAATGGACATGGGTTTGGGTAGACTCCAGCAGTTGGTGATGGATAGGGAGGCCTGGCATGCTGCGGTTCATGGGGTCACAAAGAATCGGACACGACTGAGCAACTGAACTGATTACACTCTGAAAACTACAAAACACTGTTGAAAGAAATTAAAGATCTAACTAAGTAGAAAAGCTCTTGTGTTCCTAGATCAGAAGACAATATTGTTCACATGGTAATACTCTTCAAATTAATCTGATTTAACATATCCCTATCAGAATCCCAGTTGATATACTGGTAGAATTTGACAAGCTGATTCTAAAATTCATATGAAGTGCAGGAGATCCAGAACTATCACAAGAAATCTTAAAAAAGAACAAGGTTAAAAGACTCGTATTTCCCAGTTTCAAGACTTCACACAAAGTCACAGTAATAAGACAGTGTGGCACTGGATTAAAGACAATCATAGACCAATGGAACAGAACTGAGAGTCCAGAAATAAATCCATGTGTTGAACTCATTTTAAACAAGGATGCCAAGAATATTCAATGGAGGAAAGATCAGTTTTTTAAATCAATGGTACTGAAACAACTGGATATCCTCATGCAAAAGAATGAAGTTGGACACCTACCCCATACCACACTGAAAATTTTATTCAAAACCTAAATGTAAGAGCTAAAACTATAAAACTATTAGAAGAAAACAGAGGGGTAAATCTGTATGACCTCAGCTTTCTGCAATGGATTTTTACATGATACAGGAACACAAGCAGCAAAAGGAAAAACAGATAAACTGGACTTCATGAAATTGAAGACTTCTGTGCTTCAAAGAGTTTTGTACTTCAAGAAAGTAAAGAAAACCTAACAAAAAAGAAAAAATTTCCAAATCATGTATCTGATAAGAGACTTGTACCTTGAATATATAAAGAAATCTTGCAACTTAATAATAAAAAGACAAATGATTCCATTTAAAAAGAAGGCAAAGTATCTGAGTAGACATTTCTTCAAAGAAGATATACAAATGGCCAATAAGCACAGAAACAGATTTTCTGTATCACTAATCATCAGTGAAATGCAAATCAAAACTATACCATTTCCAACCACTTGGATGATGAGAATCCTAAACACAGATAATACATGTTGGTGAGAATATGGACAAATCACAACCCTCACACACTGCTGATGGGAATGCAGAACAGTAGAGTCACTTTTGGAAAATAGTCTAGCAGTTCCTCAAATGGAGAAACATAAAGTTAACAGCAGTTCCACTCACAGATATTTACAGAAAAGAAATGAAAACACAAGTCCACAGGAAACACTTATGCCTGAATGTTCATAGCAGTGTTATCTGCAATAGTTCTCTAGCAAAAACAACTCTAATGTCTGTCTCTAAACGAATTTATAAAACAAAATAAGATACATATCCATTCTATGGAATATTATTCAGGCACTGAAAAGGAATGAAGTACCAATACATATCATAACATGGATGAACCTTAAAAACATGCCAAGTCAAAGATTATTACACATATATTACATGACCCTTTTATATGAAATGTCCAGAAAGGTCAATTTATAGATATACAAAGTATATCAGTGGTTGCCTAGGTCTGGGGGAAGATGAAGGAATTGAGAAGTGATAGCTAGGAGGTGCAGGATTTCTTCCTGAGGCCATGAAAATGTTCTACAGTCGATTGTACTTGGATGTACAACTATGTGACTTATATTAAGCCACAGTTAAAATAGGTACTGAATGTTGTGTGAATCATGTCTGAATAAATCTGTTAAAAAAGATCACACGTATTTATTACCTCACAGTTTCAAAGGGTCAGTAATTTGCGTGTGGCTTAGTTGAGTGCCTCTGGTTCAGGGTATTTCACAAGGCTGCAAGCAAGGTGTCAACCAGGGCTACAGACATTTCAAAGCTCAACAAAAGAAGGTTCTGATTCTAAGTTCACTTCACTGGGCTGCTCCACAACCTGGCAACTGGCTTCCCCAGGGTGAGTGACCCAAGACAGCAAGAGAGAGTACCCAAGACAGATACCATAGTCTTTGTATATCTCACCTCAGAAGTGACATCCTTTGACACCAAAAGCAAAGGCAACAAAGGCAAAATTAACAAGTGGGA
This sequence comes from Cervus canadensis, assembly GCF_019320065.1. Lineage (NCBI taxonomy): Eukaryota > Metazoa > Chordata > Mammalia > Artiodactyla > Cervidae > Cervus > Cervus canadensis. The sequence goes on along the minus strand of NC_057415.1, from coordinate 2,635,238 downwards.
CGACAACAAACCAAAAAGCTTCTGCACAGGAAAGGAAACCATCAACCAAATGAAAAGACAACCTACAGAATGCGAGAAGAGTATTTTCAGGTCACATAGCTGATAAGGGGTTAATAGCCAAAATATGTAATAAACTCATACAACTCAGCAACAACAAAAAAATCTGATTAAAGAATGGGCAAAGGATTTGAAGAGTTATTTTTCCAAAGAAGGCATACAAATGGTCGACAGATACATGAAAAGGTGCTCACACTATTACTCATCAAGAAAATGCAAATCAAAACCACAAGATCACTTCACATCTGTTAGAATGGCTACTATCAAAAATACAAGAAGTAAGTATTGGTGAGGATGTGGTGAAAAGGGAACCCTTATACACTTGGGAGGCGATGTAAATTAGTGCAGCCACTGAAAAACAGTATGGAGGTTCCTCAAAAAACTAAAAATAGAATCACCATACGATTCAGCAATTCCACTTCTGGGTATTTATCTGAAGGAAATAAAAATGCCAACTCAAAAAAAATACATGCACTCCCATGTTTGCTGCAGTATTATTTACAAAAGCCAAGACGTGGAAGCATCCTAAGTGTCCACGAACAGATGAACGGAAAAAGAAACCATACTATTTAAACACACACACACATGAACATACAGTGCAGTATTATTCAGCTATAAGGAAAAGAAGGAAATCCTGCTGTTTGGGACAACATGGATGGACCTCGAGGGTATTATGCTAAGAGAAATAAATCAAAGAAAGACAAATATTATATGACTTCATGTATGTATGAAATGGAAGGAAAGGAGGAAGGGAGGAAGGAAGGAACCAAACCTTCAATTCATCCATACAGAGAACAGGCTGGTGGTTGCCAGAGGCAGGGGACAGGAAATAGATGGAATGGGTAAAGACAGGCAAAAGATACAAATTTCCAGTTATAAAATAAATATGTCCTAGGAATGTAATATACAACATGGTGACTACAAATAATAATAGTACACTGTGTATTTTAAAGCTGCTTTCAAATCTTAAAAGTTTACACCACAAGAAAAAAACTTGTAACTGTCTGGAAATGGATGCTAACAAGACTCAGTGACTTACTGTGGTGACTATTTCACAATATTTACATATATCATTATGCAGTACACCTGAAATTAACACATTATATGTAAACTACATCTCAATTTTTTTAAAGTGATATTCTATCTGATCCCTTCTGCCATATTGTTTTTTTTCATTGAAGTACAGTTGATTTACAATGTTGTGTTAGTTTCAGGTGTATAGCAAAGTAATTCAATTATACATATATATGTACTCTTTTTCAGATTTTCTATTATAAATTATTATAAGATATTGAATATAGTTCCCGGTGATATACAGAAGATCTCTGTTGTTTATTCTGTAATTAGTACTGTGTATATGTTAATTTTAAACTCCTAATTTATCCCTCCCCTCTTTTCCCCTTTGGTTACCATAAGTTTGTTTTCTATGTCTATTAATCTATTTCTGATTTGTAAGTAAGTTCATTTGTAACTTTTTTTTAATATTTCACATATAAGTCATACCATATATTTGTCTTTCTCTAACTTCATTTAATATGATAATCTCAAGGTCCATCTATGTCACTGCAAGTGGCATTTTTTATGGGTGAGTAATACTCCACTGTATACTGTATCATCTTTATCCATTTATCTGTCAATGGATATCTAAATTGTTTCTGTGTGTTGTCTATTGTAAACAGTGCTGCTATGAACATTGGAGTAGATGTGTCATTTCAAATTAAAGAGTTTTCTCTTGATGTATGCCCAGGAATGGAATTGCTGGATCATGTAATAGCTTTATTTTTAGTTTTTTAAGGAACCTCCATAGTCTCCATTGTGGCTAAACCAATTTACATTCCCACCAACAATGTAGAGGAGGGTGCCTTTTGCTGCACACCATCTCCAGCATTTATTATTTGTAAAATTCTTGATGATGATCACTCTGACCAGAGTGAGGTGATATCTATCTCATTGCAGCTCTGATTCAATTTCTCTAATAATTAGTGATTCTGAGCATCTTTTCTTATATCTGTTGGCCATCTCTATGCCTTCTTCGGAGAAATGTCTATTTAGGTCTTCTGCCCATTTTCTGATTTGGCTGTTTGTTGCCACTTTTCATTCATTAGAAATAGGTCAGGGACTTCCCTGGTGGTCCAGTGGTAGAGAATCCACTTTTAAATGCAGGGCACACAGGCTCAATCCCTGTTCAGGGAACTAAGATCCCACATGTCAAGAAGCAACTAAGTCTGCAGGCCACAAGAGGAGCACGCACACTACAACAAGTAGCCCGTGTTGCAACCAGAGACACTCCTGCACATCACAACTAGAGAAAGCCCATGCACCGCAATGAAAAGCTCACACACCACAACCAAGATCCAGAATAGCAAAAAAAAAAAAAAAGAAAAGAAAGAAGTCAATAAATCCAGCCCACACTTGAGGTGAGGGCTAAGCAGTAGAAATACTGGGAAACTACATCTAGACACATTACAGGTATTCCTTGGAGACACTGCAATTAAGTTCAAGATGGCTACAATAAAGCAAATCACACAAAATTTTTGGCTTTCTAGTGCATATAAGGTTTCCCTGGTGGCTCAGATGGTTAAAGAAGCCGCCTGCAATGTGGGAGACCTGGGTTCGATCCCTGAGTTGGGAAGATCCCCTGGAGGAGGAAATGGCAACGCACTCCAGTATTCTTGCCTGGAGAATCCCCATGGACAGAGGAGCCTGGAGGCTACAGTCCACGGGGTTGCAGAGTCAGACACGACTGAGCGACTAAGCACAGCACAGCACAATGCATATAAAGGGCTTCCCAGGTGGCTCTGTGGTAAAGAACCCGCCTGCCAATGCAGGATGTGCAGGCTCAGTCCCTGGTAGGAAGGTCCCGTGGAGAAGGGAATGGCAGCCCACTCCAGTATTCTTGCCTGGGACGTCCCATGGACAGACGAGCCTGGTGGGCTCCAGTTCATGGGGCAGCAGTGAGTTAGACATGACTGAGGGACCACAGCACAGTGCACAACAAAGCTGAGTTTATACTGTAGTTAGTCCATTAAGTACGCAAGAGCACTATGTCTAAGAATGTGACACATCTTAATTAAAAAGACTTTATTGCTAAAAAATGCTAACCATCACCTGAGCCTTCAGCAAGTTGTAATCTTTCTGTAATAGTAACACCAAAGATCATCATGACAAATATAATCATGGTGCCCATAGACTATTTTGATGCAGGATTGCCACAAAACTTTCATTTTGTAGAATACTATAATGCACAATAAAATGAGGTATACCTCCACAGTGAAACTGCTGAAAACTAAAGACCCCCCCCCAAAAAAGTAATACCTTAAAAAAGGTAACACTGAAAATTGATTCATCAATAGAAATACTTAAAATACAAAATGTTTTTCAGTATATTGTGTAACAGTACCAAAACAATTGTGATAATCCTAACATCATACCAAGATAAGTTCCAGAAGGTTTAAAACATTGGAAATAAAAATAAACAAGTAGTAGACCTGGGTTCCATCCCTGGGTCAGGAAGATCACCTGGAGAAGGGAATGGCAATCCACTCCAGTATTCTTGCCTGGAGAATTCCTTGGACAGAAGAGCCTGGTGGGCTAAAGTCTATGGGGTTACAAAGAGTCGGACACAACTTAGCAACTAATACTTTCACTTTTTCAGACCTTTCTAAGTAGAGAAACAAAGACGGAAACCATGAAGAAAAAGAGCGAATTCAAAGACATCTATGTTTATTTAACAAACATTCTTGATCACTTATTATAGTTTAGGAATAAACTCAGTCTGGGTGTACCATGTGAGAAAAAGAAACATGGTCCCCACCATGAAGAACAGAGTCCAGAAGAGACAGAATAAACCACTACAAATTCATTCCAAAAAATCCAAGTCATCCTCTCTCTTGCTCTCACAGCCCACATCCCATCGGGAAATGGACTGGGCACTACTTTCAGATCACATCCAGAGGCCAATCACGTCTCACTACCACCACGGCTGCCACCCTCACTTCTCCACGGATTAGTACTACAGCTTTCTGCTAGCTTCCCCACTTCGACCCCATCCCACCAAGCCTATTCGCCAAGCAGTAACGAAAGGGATCCTTTCACAACTCAAGTCATATCGTGCCACTCCTGGCTGTAAGCCCTATGTTTCGCCCACAGTAAAAGTGAAAATCTTCACAACAGACTTACCAAGCTCTCCATCCTCAGTCCCTCCATCTACTCCATCTCCCCACTGCTCTCACCTCACTTGCTCTGCTCTAGCCAACCTGGTTTCTCTGTTGCGTCTCGAAGAGCCAGGCATCTTCTAACTTAAGTCTGTACCTCAGCTGTCCCTCTAACGAGAATGCCCTTAGCCTGTATCTTCACCTGGTTAACTCCCTCACCTGTTCCAAGTGTTGGGTCAATTGAGCTTGACATGCCACTTAAATGACAGCTCTCCATCCCAATGCCCCTCATCCCACGTGATTTCCCCTACCCTGTGTCCTACCTGTTTTTTCTTCCACAGCCTGTATCATTTCTAGTACACTACACAATTTACTTATCATGTTTATTATTTACTATTTATCTCACCTGACTACAATGCAAACTCCTTAAGGAGAGGGATCTTTGTTAACTGCAAAGTCCCAAAACTCTGGCACAAACTGGAGCTCTATAAATCCATGTTGATGGAATGAATGAATTTATCCAATAAGCAAAGATTCAAGAGCCTGATAAGCCTAGCAGTTATACATAGCTGGTGAGAAAATAAAGTAAGTTTTCCAGAGGCTAATCAATCAATATGTATTTAAATATATTATAGCAAATAGTTGAAGTCTAAAGTGTTTGGCCTTTCCATTAAGTAAATCCACTTCTAGGTACCCAAATTTAAAAAAAATTATAGATGCACACAGATTTATGTATAATGTAGGATTTCAGGTAGCCATTATAAGTTGTACACATCTGTATTTACTACAGTATATATTTACTAGAGTAATACTTTTAAACAAAAACTCAGGGTGTATGTATATTACACCAAGTCTTCTCAACCACAGACTTAGATACATTCCTCCTTAGTCTAAGCACAGCAGGTCTCTATTCAGATGTCTATCTTGGTAGGATTCACAGAAAGAGCACATCCATTCAGTATCTTTAATCTGTTCTACAATTTAAAACCCAAAAAGAACAATGGGCTAAATGTGTATTTATTAGCAGCTACTACTGAACTTCTCAGAAAATTGTTAACTTGTTAAAGGCAGATTCCCCCCATCCATCCACTCACATGATGTCCAGCACAGAATCATTCCGAATGACCTTATGGGAGACATCAGCTAGCAGGAAAAGACCTCCGTCTGTCTTCCGGATGCTAGCTGCATAGCCTGGCCAGATCTGCAATCTGAAGACACAGATGGCCTTTATCCTGGGATGCTAAAAGAACCAGAGATATTTCCATGCCCTCATTTGAGGCAATACTTTGGGCAGATACTGCCCCTCCCCAATAACAATGAGAAAGCAATAGAAAACAAATGAAGTCAGCATCACTACGAACTTAATAAAACACTTAATTAACTCACAAATTGTACCTGCTATCATAAAAAACCGATACAGTGACTGCAATGAAAATTTTCTCTGTAGAACATTCAAAACTGAGGAAGAAAAAACCAGCACCAACCTGTGCTGCTGCAGCACCATAGCACTTGTAGGGTCATAGAAGTTTCTTCCAACAAGTTTCATGTCCAAAAGTTTCATTACCCTGAAATAAAGAGCAAAGAATGAGTGTTCCAGTAGAAGATTTAAAAATAAATAAATAAGTTCAAGTGCTCTTAGTTACATTTTCCTCTGGAAGCCTCAAAGGGCAGAAAGGCTGATGCTCTTTGCACAATATAGCTTTTATGTACACAATACTCTTACCAAAAGGAAAATAAAAATGACCAAAGCATTTATCTTGCTGTATACGCAAATGATTGCAGCCTTTTCTCCTAACTAGGTAACCAAAAATCAAGTTGACTTCCCGAGCTCAATTTACATTACTTTACCCTATTAACTAAAAATAGCACGAGAGTCCACTTCTAAATTTGTGAATTTCAGTCTGGCACAGGAAGTTATGTTTGTTCCTAGCAGTTCAGCTTACTAAGTAGAAATTAGGTTTTGTGTTTTATAAAAGAAGTGGTTTGGGAATAACAGTTTCATGAAAATTTGAGAGTTTTCAGAAGAGTAAAAATAAAAAATTATGAGCTATTTATATCCAAACCTTCAAAGGACCAAGAGAAATTCTAGCAAAAATTTTTACACATTACCTCTTCATGTAGACCCCTCATGGTGTTTAATGTAACATCATTAAATATACACCATCAACATTTGCTTTTACACTTCCTGAATGAATCAAAGGAACCCATTCCCTTCTAGCCAACCACCTCAGATCTACTTTCATATACCCAAATCTGTCCAATCACCCGAGATAAGTTAGCCTTTAATGTCATGCATTTATTTATTAAATATTTCCAAACTCTTTATATACACACTGTAGTTTTAATACCATCCAAGGCTCCTGAAGAGCTCTGTTACAAAGACTGAGGTTAAAGAAAATAAGACTTCAGCCATTTCTCACCGACGGAATACAACATTGTAGAAGGGAATGCACAAGTCAGAACAGGGCTCCAGGATCTTTGTCAACTGAATCTTAATGGTGATCTCAGCACTGTCAGTTTTCCTTTGACTCTTTAACTCAAGAACCTAACAAATAAACATATGTATGTAAAAAGAAATGACATTACCAAGCCCTAATCTAATCCAACTTGTGTTCTAGAACACTAACATATCTTTTTTTTTTTTTTTTTTTTTTTTACACTAACATATCTTAATCATGTTTTATTCTTTTCTATTACTTTGCTGTCCACACTAGACAAATCACAGCAGGACAATCAGGATTTACAAGAGGACTTGGTAAGAGATACCCAATGGAGAACTAGCAATAGAGCCTCATGATTTTGAAATCTTATAGTATTCTTTGTCACTGAGGTCAAAGGCTTCCAACCACTCCTCTTAAAGAGAGAAGGAACTAGAAAGAACTCATATATAAATAGTTTCTCAGTTTGCAATTTCTTGGTTGCAGAGAAGTCAGCCCTCCCTCTCACAATAGGAAAGTACAACTCAAATGTTCAGGGACACTATGATTTCCCACCACTCTGGCTTTGTCCCAAAGTGCATTTCCTATTTGGTCTCACTTGCTGAAGCTTAACAGGTAGATAGAGAATGGATCCATCAAAAGCAGTGACATTTCCGGTGACAGCTTGATGGTCCTTCAACATGCCAAACCTCATGCTTTTGCACTCCACGTTGGGGCTAGAAAATAAAGAGGATTTTACTTCAGTTTGACTTTACAGCAGGGCAGTAGGTTTGTTAGAGAAACAGTCACTTGTGACTACTGCTCCATCTAGTGGTCATACTAAACAATTCAAATATATCTATCTGACTAAAAAAGAACTCTTGACCCAAGGCTCACAGAAAATAAAAACAATCCTCTCTCAAACATAACTGCCTTAGCATGTCAGGGTACATTCTTCGAGAGTTTAGATCAGTGGGCCAAACAACTTCTACAGAAAGTTTTTAGAGGCCATATGGTCTCTGCTGTAACCACTCAACTCTGCTAACATGGTGCAAAAGCCTTATAGACCATAGGTAAACCAATAAGCAAGGCTATGTTCTAGCAACACTTTATTACAGAAATAGGCAGTGGGTCAGATTTGCCTGGCAGGCCTATCATAGTCTGCTAATCCCTGATGCAACATCTGTAGAAATACACACTTTTTAAAAAATATATTTTTAAAAAACAGTACTTTAGTCTAGACCATTTTTCACTCAACAATTTCAACTTTTTATCAATTCATTGGCACAAATCTTACAGTTTTGAAAAATTCCAATAGCTACTTTGTACAATGATTTTCCCATTAGATTACAGTAATGCATAACCTTATCCTACAACTTCGAAGATTAAACAAATCCAAGGCTAAAAAGGGTCAAGCGTGTTCAAGTATGTGAAGAAAGATAAAAACTACAGAAAGTTCAGGTGGTAATCCAGTACAGTCATCCCCAAAACTAAGCACTCACATGCTAACATCACATTTCAAAACGCTTCTTCAAAAAAATTCATATTAATACACACAAGGCGTTATGCTCCAGACAACTTTTGAGTTAGTCTTTTTAGAGCTCTATCACGTCACGGAATCCACAGGACAACCAGTCACTGTAGTGCATCCTCTCAGTATTCTCTCAAGGGCCTGGCATTCTCATCACATTGCAGCTTCAAAGGTCTGCAACTACAATCTCAAAATGTATAGAATCCACGCTGTCTCCACAGCCTGGTCAATGCAGACATCCATGAGGAGTCACACACCAGTTCTGTTTCAGGAACAGTTGTCAGTCCACTTTCCTCGCATTAACACCCATCTCTGTTCCTTACGTTCCAGAACAGGACCATTCTCACTACCTTCTCCTCCTGTGAGTTCAATTTCACCCAGCTTCTTGGCTCCTTCTCTTGTCATACATGCTCAGCTCTGGTTTCTTACCTCACAGAAACATTTAAAGCAATCTGGCTACCCTCTCTAATTAGTATTTCATTTCTCAATCATCTTACAAACGTTTAAAATAAGTGGCTAATTCACTGGCTATTTCTCATGGCCCATGCTCCCCTTTGTTCTTTTAATCTATTTTCTTTCCCTCCATAACACTAAAGAAAAGGAATACAAATACAGGTAAGTTAAAAGGTTATGAAGGGGTCTATGTGAGTAAAGGGGTTCCCAGGCAGTGCCCCTGGTAAAGAACATGCCTGCCAGTGCAGGAGACCCGAGAGACCGAGGTTCCATCACTGGACTGGGAAGATCCCCCAGAGGAGAGCGTGGCAACCACACCAGTGTTCTTGCCTGGGAAATCCCATGGACAGAGAAGCCTGGTGGGCTACAGTCCACAGGGTTGCAAAGAGTCCAATACGACTGAGCATCATGCAAATAAAAGGCCTTGAACTTAAGTTTCATTAACTTCAAAGAAAATCCACATGCATAAAATTGTGCCTATTATGTTAAAATCTAGATTGGTAATACAGCTAAACAGACACACAGAAAAGTTAATTTCAAACTTATTGCAAGGATTTGAGTATTTGATGTTCTGTAGGGGGGTAAATGCATCAGGAATTATACAGAAAACCAATTCAGTTATTCCTATTGAACTATTTCTTTACTGCTCTCTAAGAAGTAAATACGGCGGGGTGGGGGGGAAGCTATGAATACCTGAAAGTCACATGATATTGATAAACTGCTTCATTATGACACTGTATTTTGATAAGGTTCAATCCCAAAAATTGAGGTGTTCCTTTTGATCCTTGCTTCACAAAAAGCTCTCTAGAACATAAAAATAAAAAGTAAAAGCACCCACAGATACGAAAAACAAATAGCCCATGCCACAAAAATACAGAGAAAGCAAAGAAAGAAGGAAAGACATATTGGGGGAAGTAGTATTTTATAGGTACACAGGCCCTCAAGACATACAAAAGCAGCTTTGAAAGAAAGAAGGTAAATTCTTGCAATTTCTAATTAGAGCAGCAAGGTCACCGTATTCGTCCTAGTAATATCACTAGAATAACTAGGCCAGCTAACTAAGAACATAAGAATTAGTTCTGTAGAGAAAAATGAACAACTGCAATGTATTTCCCAGACAATTTCTTTATCTACAACATGACAAGGAATTATCTATGTCTGAATTGGGAAGGAAATGAAAAGCCGTGAGTTGATTGACCCATAGTATCAGCACTAACCCCATTTCACCTCATCAGGAATTGTCTACCTCTTCTGTCCTTCTCCCCACTGTCAAAAAACAAAACAAAACCCCTGCGGCGCCTACCGCCAGGGAGGACCTTAGACACAACGGCACAGGGTGTGCAAGCCTCTGAGAAGGCCTCCGCTACACCATCCCCAAGCAGGAAGGCAGCACTCCCGACTTACTTCTTGCGCTCTGCAGTTCCAAGTGGAGGGCTATCAAGAGAGTATAGTGGGGCCTGGGGCAGAGTAGGCAGAGGTGAGAGCTGGGCAGGATCCTGAGAAGCCAGGCTGAGAGCACTGGAAGCCCTGTATATTCCTCTGCCTAAACCACCAGCTGCTCTTCCCACTGGTAACACAGATGCATCCAAATTCCCTCTTCCAAGCATCCTGCATCGTTGAAGAGAGACAAATCAGGACTTTCTCAATCATGCTTCTATCTATGCTCCCAACTAAATGAGTCCTCAAATCTCATTCTTTCCCTGGAGGAGTCAGCAAAAGGGACCCAAGCACTGGGATTCTCTCTGAATCCAATATGCCAACAAGACTCACTCATCAATTACTATTAAAATATGGACTCTGAGGACCAACTTCCATAGCAGAAATTGAGGTGGAAGTCTGACCCACCTGGGATAAAGAATCAGCACCATCAGTCTGACTTCTTAAGAGAGCAAACAGGGTGGTGAACTGTGCTGTGGAAAACTGCGTTTACCTTGTCCAAAGACTGACTGGGTCAGTAGTTACTGACTACTTTTGGAAAATGCCCATTCTTACCATGAAACCATGCACTGTTTCCTTGGGAGACAATATAACCCACTTTAGAGTTTCTCTTTGGACTTGGAGCTATTTCACCTAAATTTGATAGCTACCCAAGGAGGCAACTTTACCCACCTATTCCAACCAACGGAGGCCTCTGCCATCTTGCTATCCCCAGCTGCCAACAATGAAGGATCCAGAAAAGTGGGATGGGGTTCTTCTTTGTCCTTGCATGCCATATTGGTAGGTAAGCCTAGACCTAAAATGCCTCTACCTAAAGGAAAGGTCAGATCCCAGCTGTAACTGTGAGCTGAACATTTTGTAAAATACAGTAATTTTTTTGAAGATAAACTGTGTTAATTTAAGAACAAAGCAATGATCACATCAACGATCACATCACACAACATCATGTTTTCTCAAGTTAGTTTTCCACATACCTAAAGGAAGCATCTCCCGTTTCAGAGGGGTCTGGGATGCTGTTTCAAGGCCCAGTCCTCGGAACATTGAGACTAAACCCACAGCCTCCTACAGAAAGTCAAAGAATCATGTTACTCTTAAGATACAGTTTAAAAGGCCAGAAATATTGTTGATTTTCTTCAAACCTTGGTAAATAATAAAAATCGTCCACTTCAAATTCTATAAATGTCAAGAACAAAGGATAAAAGTACCTCATAAAAATTGTTTAAATTCTTATGGTTTTCTTTAAGGACACTTATAACTATGCCATATTAGGCTTTTAAACATAAATATAGTTCATGATTTTATAAATATAGTTCATACTAGGTTTTTAAGCATAAATATAGTTCATACTTTGGCCACCCGATGCGAAGAACTGACTCATTAGAAAAGACCCTGACACTGGGAAAGACTGAAGCCAGGAGGAGAAGGGGATGACAGAGGATGACATGGTTGGATGGCATCACAGACTCGATGGACAAAGTTTGAGCAAGCTCCAGCAGTTGGTGATGGACGGGGAAGCCTGGCTGGCTGCAGTCCATAGAATCGCAAAGAGTTGGACAGGACTGAGCGACTGAACTGATAGTTCATGATTTAATGTAAGTATTCCAAATAAAACAGAACCACTTTTCTAGTTCATTTCCTGTACACCTAAGGTAAGAGGGCACAAGCATACCAGCTAATAAATTTTCCCAAAAACATGTAATTTAAGGGTATCAGAAGTCTTGGGGTTTTGTGTGTTTTTTTTTAAACAATCCTCAACAGAACTTGTTACTGTTTTCCTGTGGCTTGGAAGTTTACTACTGTCACACCAATCAGAGTCGCACATATAGATTCAAGCAATCCATCTGAGTGAAAACACAGGATTACTGTCATCAGTGTTTCTTTTTATAGAACAACGTTACATCTAACATGGTCAACACTACTTAACATGGTCACAACTGCATTATTAGGTTCTTCCTATATCTGCTAACTCTCCATTCTTTGAAATTTGTTAATTACAGGCAAAAACCATTTTAAAAATTACTATATAATCAGAAAATTAAGCATGCACATCCATATAAGTATATACACACACAGCAGTTAACAATAGCCGAAGATCCTTTTTTTCTTTAAGATTTGGGCAAAGAGACTTCTGAAAGGAACTATTCTTAACAATTATGACCTCAGAGGCAATGGTGGCTGCTAATACCATAGAGTCCAACCCACAGTGAAAATCTAAACACTAAAGGTTGTGTCTCTAAACCTGTCATGTATGTATGCACATATTTATACTTTAGAAGCCAGGAAACTAAGCCATTTACCCAAGTCCATCTAACATTCATTATGAGGCACTTTTTCTAGACCTGCAATTCAAGAACTTGAAATCTATTCCTAGAAGATGAAACTACTTGTTAAAGGGGGAAATAAAAACAACCCTTGCTTTCATATGGAGCTTCCTAGTTTCCTAAGTACCCTGAAATCCATTATTTGCTCTAATGATAAGCTGCATGCTGCTACTATGTACACAGACATGGTCTTACCTTTTGCACCGGCCCACTCTGTGGACTCGGCTCCTTTTGCTTTCCAAACACATGGCCCCTGCCTGCAGGTCCTGCCCTGCTCAGAGATGGGTCCAAAGGTGTTGGAGCTTGTGGCCAAGAGCCTGGCATCCGCACAGACTGAGATGGGTACACGGGAGACAGGCCCCTGAAGCGTGGTCGGACAGGATCCATTGCAAGGCTGCAGAGGACATGGGTGTCAATCTATCCTTGTTAATTACCTGCCATCATTCTATAGTTTAAATGATTCCCAAAGGGTTTCCTTTTCCTTCACAACAGACTCACAAGGCATTAAAAGAAAAAAAAGCTACTTTGGATCAGACCAATGATATTCCTATATTATATTCACAATATATTATATTCAAAAGCTTCTACTTAGCCCAGAATGTTCTAAATACTCTCAATCAGAAATCTCTTAAAGGCCAAACTCTCCTTAATTTTACTCATATTTACTCATATTTTCTACCCAAAGAGTTTCTTTGAGAACTCAGTCCTGTAGTTAACTACCAGATGTAGAAGTATTTTTTATGTATGGGCGTAATTTTGCTTTATAAGTAAGTATATAGTTAACATATCACAAAAATTTTCTGTCAATAAATATTTATCAGTTTTGCTTTATTTTGGGCCTCTCTACCAGGGACTTAATCTTTTTTCCAGTCTGTTTTCATAGTAAACTATTTCATCTCCTCCTTGATTCCTTAGTGTGCTTCTCTGAATCTTTATCCAGTTCCTTCTGACAGAGCTCTTTTCTCAAAAGCTATCAGAACTGAGGTCTCCACCATATAGACGCTTCCTGATTTGAGCCTATGATTCCTGCTTAGTCTCACAGGTGACATTTAACACTTGCCCCTACCCTTAAGGTAACCGGGGATGATGCTCTTCTCGGCCCTCAAGTCTCAGACTCACTAAGCCTTTTCAAAATCACTTTATATAATCTACAGACTTCAAGACTCCCCTTTTTTTAGAAGGCCACGCCAGGCTTCCCTGTTAGCTCAGCTGGTAAAGAATCCGCCTGCAATGTGGGAGACCTGGGTTCAATCCCTGGGTTGGGAAGATCCCCTGGAGAAGGGAACTCCAGTATTCTGGCCTGGAGAATTCCATGGACTGTATAGCCCCTGGGGTCGCAAAGAGTCCAACATGACTGAGCAACTTTCACTTTCAGGAGCATATAGGATCTTAGTTCCCCAACTAGGAATCGAACCTATGCCCCCTGAAGTGGAAGCATAGAGTCTTAACTACTGGACCCCTAGCAAAGGCCCAGGACTCCTTCTTTCAGGGGCTCCTTTTCACTGTCCTGACTCACCCCAATCCCCAAAGAAGCTTCTGTAATTAACAAGTAAGCCTCTTCTTAATTGTCACTAACCTGTCTTAACTATAAATTACTGAAAAATCAGGTCATGCACATAAAAGAAAAGGCTGACACACAATTTCTAAGTCAATTCTACAGATGAAGGTGGTTCAGGATCTGGCAAAACGTTTTAATACAAACTGTTACTTTTTACACTAAAACAGAAAGGCATGCCTCCTCCTCAAAGGCTACTAGAATTCATTCTCCCCTATAATTGTTCAAACTCCTTTTCAGTTAACCTGACCTCTTGGCTCACACCTTCCTACCACCACTGGAAGAAACCAGAGCAATTAGCAGTCTGACTGGTATACACTGAGAGGCACGGTGACACCTACCGATTACAGGACTTCTGGAATCCTCTTCTTTCTTCACCCCTCTCTCACCTCCACCATCACTTCTACAGAGTCAAGCACCTCCCCCAGAAAGCCCTCCCTTACTGTGGATTTTCTCCTTTGATTAGTTAACAAATAGCTGGCTGACTCTAAGGCCCAACCCGGAAGAGTCCCAGGACAGACAGGTCCCAGGACAGGCGAGGACTACGTTCCGCACTCCTCCAGGTGCGAGCTCCAGACTGGGGTCTATGACTGGGATGTAACCAGAAGGGAAGGCCCCTACGCTTCTTCCACATGGAGAAAGCATCATTCCCTAAACCAAGACTCCGCCAGCGGTCTGGCCCACTGTTCCTGCCCAAGGGAACACTCAACGCGTTCAACCACCTCCCTGCCAAGAGCCTCCTCCCTCCTCCTTTCCACCTTTTCAAGGGCCTGCCTTCCTCCTACACCCCCAACCTCAAATAACGACTTCCCGCCCCCGCCCCAGGCCCAGCCTCCACCCAAGGGCCCACAGACTCCGAGCTTTCCCAAGGGGAGGGGTGGAGAGGGCCACAGGGACCCCAGCTTACCACCAAGAACTTGAGTGCGAGAGCACCTGACCTGTAGCAGAGCGACCTCTGCCTCCCTGGTCTTTCACACCTGCGTCCCGTCCTCTCACCGGCGCTGGACCCCACCGAGCAGCTTGGCTGCACCTCAGGAGACGCCAGCGCTCAACGTTCCCACCACGCCAAAATCCCACATGCTCCAGACCTCGAGTTCCCGTCCTCTCGCGAGGCCTCAGGGACTGAACCCATTGGCCTAATGACGTGCCATTCACAAGAACCAGCCATCTCATTGGCTGTTCTGCAGAGAGCCCCTCCCTCTCCCATTCCAGCCGTCTCATGTGGTGGTGCCGGCGAGGTTCACCCGGAAGGGGTGCTCAAAGTGGGGGAGGGAAGTAGGGGGTCCAAAAGTTAGGAGTGAAATTAAGCGTTGAAGTGTGATACGCTTTCAACATCCCGACTCTCTTACTGAGAGCAACTCACATAAACAGAGTTAGCTTACATGCTCATGTAGAAATTTACTTTCCTCAACCTTCCCATTGGGGCTTCCCTCATGGTTCAACTGGTAAAGAATCCGCCTGCAGTGCAGGAGACCTGGGCTCGACCCCTAGGTTGGGAAGATCTCCTGGAGAAGGGAACGGCTACCCACTCCAGTATTCTGGCCAGGAGAATTCCATAGACTGTATAGTCCTTGGGGTGGCAAAGAATTGGACACGACTGAGCGACTTTCACCTTCGCTTTCAACCTTCCCATTGGGGCTTCCCCGATGGCGCAAGCTGTAGAGAATCACCCCGGCAATGCAGGCGACACAGGACACGCAGGTTCGATCCCTGGGTCAGGAAGATTCCCTGAAGGAGGAAGTGGCAACCCACTCCAATATTCTTGCCTGGAGAAGCCCATGGACAAAGGAGCCTGGCTGGCTACAGTCCGTGGGAGCTCAAAGAGTCTGACATGACTGAGCACGCACAGGCATAGCTTTCCCCTTTAGAAGATATTGAGGATGGTGGTGCATAGAAATGAGCTTGAGTTATAGTCAAACAATTATGTGGTCTCTGTGCCCCACTATTTTTATGTATAAAACTGGAATAAAATCACCCATTCATAGAGTTGTATGGAAATTGCATGTGTATGCTCTGTAGTGTCCAACTCTTTGTGACCCCATGGACTGTAGCCTGCCAGACTCTGTCCATGGAATTTTTGAGGCAAGAATACTGGAAGAGGTTGCCATTTCCTACTCCAGGGGATTTTTTCCCACCCAGAGATTGAACCGGAATCTCTTACCTCTCCTGCATTGGCAGATGGATTCTTTATCACTGGGCCTCGTAGGAAATGTACATGAATGTGTGTAAAATACTTTGTACCAGGACAAGATTGCCTTCCATAAATGTTGTCTATCATTATTTATAGATACCTGAATCTGTGAGCCAAGAAGAGCTATCTTCAAATTATGTAAAAGCGTTGGTGGTTAATTCTGCAGCTATAGTATATTTTCCAAAGACATAAAAATTTCTCTCCCTCCTCAATTATTTTGTCAAATAACTGCACCCCTCTCCAACCCCCGGGTTTCTGGGGTGGTTGAGGTCAAGCTTCCAGAGACCTTGACTGATGCTGTAGAGACATGCAACTACTGTTTATGGAATAGGGCTAGAGAAGGCTTTTCCAAGCCTCAGATATCTCATACCTTGCTTTAATCCCTACATTCGAGGACTCTACTCTCTTTCCCAAATCAGAATAAAATTTGAAAATTATTGGAGCAGGAGATTTTCCAAAGCAGGAATCTAATTGGCAGGATACCCCTTCCTTCTTTGTAGATGTAATTTGTTTAATGTTATATTTAAGTTCTTCTACCTCACAACCTTCCTAATTTACAACATTACAGTGTTACAATAACATGTATACTGAATTCTGTTGCCCATGCACACATTTAGTAACAACTCAAAAATAGTTTCATACCTAGGAAACAATATTTTAGGGGCAGGACTCAGCAGCTTTTCACAATAGCAATTCTCAATTTTCTGAAGCTGTCAGTTTTGAAAGAGCATCATTGTAAAGGATATACGCATTGGATTCTCTAGATTTCTATATCGTATCATGCAAAAGTGGACAAGATATTGGTGGTGGTGGTGGTGTTCAGTCACCCCTTTCTCCTCCTGCCTTCAGTCTTCTCCGGCATCAGGGTCTTTTCCAGTGAGTTGGCTATTCACATCAAGTGGCCAAAGTATTGGAGCTTCAGCTTCAGCAGGGTATAGAAATATCCTATACAACATTTCTAGCCAATCCACACATAACAAGTACTAGTTATTTCACCAAAGGGAAATCCACAGTCTCAGTGTTGACTGGAAATAAAGATAGTTGAAGCTCTAAAGTGTGGACATCTGCTTGGAAACTTTCAAAATATAAACTTCTCCTGGAGTTTATATTCCACAACAGGGCACTTCAATTGTTAGTTAACAACCCCTTGGATATTGATTTAAAGTACTACACACATATTGTACTGTTTAAAGTATTTAAAATTAAATTACAGATGATATAGGTGGTATATTTTCATAGCACCAAGTTCCATCCACTTGGCCTTGCCAGGCTCTAAAATTCAGGATGAGGACAGCCCTGTCACTATATACAGTCTGGATTTTTCCAGGCAGTCATGACATCAAAGACTCTGGCCTATTGTCTCGAATAAGTATTTCCATTCTGACCACAAATACTGAATTGTTGTTGAGAAAATAAAGTCACACAGAGCTACAGCAAGATTAATGGCAGAAAATGACATTACCTCTTTGGCCTAGAAACTACAGAGAGGGCTTAATTGAAATTGTATCTACATCTGTAGTATATCTGAGTTCCAGGCAGAGGTAAATACAGATCCTCCCAGGAGAAATACACACTCACCCTGGCCCTTAAAGTTCCCACACAGGAACTCACTAGAAAAGATAAATTACAAACCACATGAGGGTTAATAAAATGGGTGAGTTTTGCTTGTTTGTTGGAATTTTTTTTTAATTAAATTTTAAGGTGGGAGGGGGGATCGGGATGGGGAACACATGTAAATCCATGGCTGATTCATGTCAATGTATGGCAAAAACCACAATATTGTAAAGTAATTAGCCTCCAACTAATAAAAATAAATGAAAAAAAATTAAATTAAATTAAATTTTAAATACACAGATTAGGCTCAATAAGAAGACAAACAATCCAGGTTTTTAAATGGGCAACAGATATGAATTGATCTTTCATCAAATTTATACAAATGGGTAAAAAGCACATGAAAATATGCTCAACACCACTAACTATTACGGGAATGCAAACTGAAAACACGCACAAAGTATTTCACATCCACTAGAATGGCTATAATAAATAGCACAGGTAATAACTGTGAGAGTTACTTTTTAATCTTTTTTTTTTTTTTTTTTGAGCAAGGATCAAACCCTGGTCCACTAGGAAATTCCCTGTGATGGTTACTTTTGCATATCAATTTGACTTGGCCACAGGTACCCAGATACTTTGTCCAACATTATTCTGAGTGTTTCAGGGAGGGTGTTCTGCATAAAATTAACATTTGAACAGGAGACTAGGTAAAACAGATTGCCCTCTCTACAGTGGATGGTCTCATTCAAATAGTTGAGAGCCTCACTAGGACAAGAAGGCTTGGGAGTAAGAGAATTTTTCTCACCTGATTACAGTTGAGCTGAAACATCATCCTTTTCCTGCCTTTGTGTGTGCTTAGTCACTCAGTCATGTCCAACTCTTGGTGACCATGCGGACTGTAGCCCACAGGCTCCTCTGTCCATGGGGATTCTCCAGGCTAGAATATTGGATTGGGTAGCCATTTCCTTCTCCAGGGAATTTTCTTGACCTAGGGATCGAATCCATATCTCCTGCATTGCAGGCGGATTCTTTATGTTCCAAGCCATTTTCTGCCTTTTGACTCAAACTAAAACATTTGCTCTTTCTGGGTCTTGAGCCTGCCAGCTTTCAGACTGGAGCACCACCATCAGCTCTCCTGCAGCTCCACTGAAGATCCCAGGATTTGTCAACCTCCATAATCATATGTTATAATTGCTTAGTATTATTGTTGTTGTTTGGCCATTAAGTCGTGTCTGACTCTTTGCAACCACATGGACTGTAGCCCACCAGGCTCCTCCGTCCATGGGATTTTCCAGGCAAGAATTCTGGAGTGGGCTGCCATTCCTTCTCCAGGGGATCTTCCCGGACTAGGGATCAAAGCCATGTCTCCTCCATCGGCAGGCGGATTCTTTACCACTGAACCATCTGGGAAGCCCATGCTTAGTATAAAGCCATGTATATATGACTTCATATACATATCTACATATCCTAATACTTCTGTTTCACTAGAGAATGCTAACTAAATGCAGAGTGCTGATGTAACAAACACATAAAAATGTGAAAGTGGTTTTGGAACTGGGTGATGGGTATAACTGGAAGACTTATGAGAAACAGGCTAGAAAAACCCTAGATTCCCTTGCAGAAACTGTTGGTACAAGTATGGATATTAAAGGTGTTTCTGGTAAGGTCTCAGACTGAAATGAGGAATATGTTATTCCTCATCCAGGAAACTGGACAAAAGGCGATCCTTGTTATAAAGTGGCAAAGAACTGGCTGAATTGTAGGCTTGTGCTTTGTGGAAGGTAGAACTCACAAGTGACAAACTTGGGTGTTTGGATAAGGAGTGTGTGCATGCTAAGTCATTTCAGTTGTGCCCACCTCTTTGCAACCCTATGTACTGTAGGCTGCCAGGCTCCTCTGTCCATAGGATTCTTGAGGCAAGAATACTAGAGTGGGTTGCCATGCCCTCCTCCGGAGGATATTCCCAACCCAGGGAATGAAATGCAAGAGGAAAAAGATAAATAGAAAGAAAGATTAAACAAAAAAGAACCAGAATTTGAAGAGTTGGGAAATTTTCTGGTGGCTCAGTCGGTAAAGAATCTGCCTACAATGCAGGAGACCTGGCTTTGATCCCTGGGTCGAGAAGATTCCCCTGGAGAAGGAAATGGCAACAACACACTGCAATGAGAAGCCAGCTCACTGGGACAAAAAAGTAGCCCTGATCTCCACAACTAGAGAAAGCCCATGTGCAGCAGTGAACACGAAGCATAGCCAAAAATAAGTAAATAAATCTTAAAAAAAAAAAAAAAAGACTACTAGTCCTGACAGGATGTTATCTGGAAGAGCTGGGAGGATACCTATGTGCATTGACTGTCCTCTCCCTTGATCAAAGTCTCACCTCAAAGAGTATTAATCCCTATACTTTTTAAGTGCACCATCATGCTCCATGACTTGGCATCAATGCAGAAGCAACAGGGCAGAAAGCAGGGGATACCCAGGGCAAGCTTGAGGCTAGGCATTATCAGCTTGAGTCCCTGTTGCTGTTGTTCAGTCACCAAGTTGTGTCCGACTCTGCGACCCTGTGAACTGCAGCACACCAGGCTTCCCCGTCCTTCACTGTCTCCCAGAGTTTGTTCAAACTCATGTCCATTGAGTCAGTGACGCCATCCTGCCATCGCATCCTCTGTCTCCCCCTTTTCCTCCTGCCCTCAATCTCTCCCAGTGTCAGGGTATTTTCCAGTGAGTTAGCTCTTCACAGCAGGTGGCCAAAGTATTGGAGATTCAACTTCAGAATCAGTCCTTCTAATGAATATTCAGAGTTGATCTCCTTTGGGATTGACTGATTTGCTCTCCT
This sequence comes from Cervus canadensis, assembly GCF_019320065.1. Taxonomy (NCBI): domain Eukaryota; kingdom Metazoa; phylum Chordata; class Mammalia; order Artiodactyla; family Cervidae; genus Cervus; species Cervus canadensis. The sequence goes on along the minus strand of NC_057415.1, from coordinate 2,614,735 downwards.
TGCTGTCCAAGGGACTCTCAAGAGTCTTTTCCAACACCACAGTTCAAAAGCATCAATCTTTGGTGCTCAGCCTTCTTTATGCTCAGTCCAACTCTTGTATCTGTACATGACTACTGGAGAAATCATAGCTTTGACTATAAACACCTTTGTCAGGAAAGTGATGTCTCTGCTTTTTAATATACTGTTTAGGTTTCCCATAGCTTTCCCTCCAAGAAGCAAGTGTCTTTTAATTTCATGGCTGCAGTCACTGTCCACAGTGATTTTGGAGCCCAGGAAAATAAACTCTGTTACTGTTTCCACTTTTCCCCCATCTATTTGCCATGAAATGGTGGGACCAGATGCCGTGATATTAGTTTTCTGAATGTTGAATTTTAAGCCAGCTTTATCACTCTTTCACCTGCATCAAGAGGATCTTTTGTTCCTCTTTGCTTTCTGCCATTAGAATGGTATCATCTCATATCTGAAGCTGTTGATATTTCTCCCAGAAATCTTGATTCCAGCCTGTGATTCATCCAGCTCAGCATTTTGCATGAAGTACTCTGCATAGAAATTAAATAAGCAGGGTGACAATATACAGCCTTGACGTACTCCTTTCCCAGTTTGGAACCAGTCCATTGTTCCATGCCCAGTTCTAACTGTTGCTTCTTGACCTGCATACAACTATCTCAGGAAGCAGATAAGGTGGTCTAATATTCCCACCTCTTTAAGAATTTTCCACAGTTTGTTGTGATCCACACAAAGGCTTTAGCATAGTCCGTGGAGCAGATGTTTTTCTGGAATTCCCTTGCTTTTTCTATGATCCAACAGATGTTGACAATTTGATCTCTGGTTCCTCTGCCTTTTTTAAATCTAGCTTGTACATTTGGAAATTCTCGGTTCAGATACTGCTGAAGCCTAGCTTGAAGGATTTTTGAGCATTACCTTGCTAGAAATGAACGCAATTGTGCAGTAATTTGAACACTCTTTGGCATTGCCCTTCTATGGGATTGGAATGAAAACTGACCTTTTCCAGTCCTGTGGCCACTGCTGAGTTTTCCAAATTTGCTGACATATTGAGTACAGCAATTTAACAGCACCATCTTTTAGGATTTGAAATAGCTTAACTGGAATTCCATCACCTCTGCTAGCTTTGTTCCTTGTAATTCTTCCTAAGGCCCACTTTACTTCACACTTCAGGATGTCTGGCTCTAGGTGAATGATCACACCACTGTGGTTATCCAGATTATTAAGACCTTTTTTGTATAGTTCTTCTGTGCATTCTTTCCAACTCTTCTTAATCTCTTCTGTTTCTGTTAGGTCTTTGACATTTCTGTCCTTTATTGTACCTATCTTTGCATGAAATGTTCCCTTGGACTCTCCAATTTTCTTGAAGAGATATCCCTGTAGATCTTGTGAATGCCCACAGAAAACTGTTTACCACAGTACTGGCTAAATAAAGGGACAGGTAAGACTGAGAGAAACTACAACGGGGCGTAAGAAGTGCCCAATACAGTGAAATTTTTAAAAAAAATGATAGAATTACGAGGTTAAGAAAAATAGCGTAATATTTATTTTTGGATGTGCTGGGTTTCCACTGCTGCGTGCAGTCTTTCTCTAGTTGTGGAGAGTGGGTTCCATCCTCTAGCGGGGTACACCACTCTCATTGCAATGGATTCTCTTGTTGCGGAGCACCGGACCTAGGTGCATGGGCTTCAGTAGTTTTGGCTCTTGGGCTCAACAGTTGCAGCTCATGGTCTTTAGGGCACAAACTCAGTAGTTGTGGTGCACAGGCTTAGTTGATTTGAGGCATGTGGAGATCTTCTCAGATCTGTGATCAAACCAGTGTCCCCTGCATTGGCAGATGAATTCTTAACCACTGGACTATCAGGGAAGTCCCCCAAATAGCATATTAGGTCAGGAGAGAGGTCATTAGAATAAAAGCATTAAAAGCTTCTGGAGGAAGATAATACTACACTCTCTCAGAATGCATATTAAATGTACTTTATTTATTTTTTTGGCCTTGCTGCCTGGTATGTAGGATGTTTAGTTCCCTGACCAGGGATCACACATGTGCCTCCTGCAGAGTCTTACTCACTGGGCTGCATGAGAAATCTAAATTTTAAATACAGATATATTTAAAATATTTTAGTTAGGAGTAATTGACATGTAATATTTTATTAGTTTCAGGTGTACAACCTGATCACTATTTGTATACACTGCAAAATGATCACCACAAGAAGTCTAGGTAACAATCATCACCTTACAGAGTTATAAATTATTTTGTTGTGTCATGAGAATTTGAAGATTTACTCTCAGCAGCTTTTGAATATGCAATACAGCATTATTAACCAGAATTGCCATGCTATACATTACTTCCTCAGGATTTTTTATTTTGTAACTGGAAGTTTGTATCTTATGACCACATTCACCAATTTCTCCCACCTCTGCACTTCCCACTTCTGGTAACCACCAATCTTTTTATCTATGTGTATATATATATATATATATATATACACACACACACAAATATATTGCTTGTTTGTTTAGATTCCACATATAAATGAAATCTTACAGTTTGTGTCTTTCTCTGACTGATTTCACTAAGCATAATGCTCTCAAGCTCCATGCATGTCACAAATGACAAGATTTCACCTTTTCTGATGGCTGAATAATATTCCATTGTGCATGCGTGCATGCATATGTATGCATATCACATTTTCTTTATCCATTCATCCATTGATGGATACTTCAGTTGTTTCCACATCTTGGCTGTTTAAATAATGCTGCAATGAACACGGTAGGGTATGCATATATCCTTGGAGCTGGTGTTTTTGTTTTCTTTGGAAAGTACCCAAAAGTGGAGTTGCTGGGTCATATGACTGTTCAAATTTGTGCTATTTACAAAAGAAATAAAACCCATGTATTTCCAATCAGGAGAGTAAAAAGATAATAAAATGAGAAAAATCCAATCAATCCAAACAAGAACGGCAAGAAAGAACAAAGGTGAGAAAAATCTGGACAAAGAGAAAGCACAACATAAACAGCAGAAATAAATCCACCTGCATTAGTAATTACAATGAATGGGCTAAACTTTTCAGGTAAAAGGCAGAGATTACCAGACTAGATTTAAAAAAACAAAACCCAACTATATGGTGTTTAGGAGAAAAAGATGGACATAAAGCAGAATAATAGAAAAAGATAAAAAGTTAAATGATTAAAAGGAAATGCAGTGGGCAAGTATGAAAGAAAGAAAGAAATTAAGAAATAGAAGGAGAAAGAAAGGAAGGAAGAAAAGAAAGGAAGCAGTGCTACTATATTAGTGTCAGGTAAAATAATCTTAAAGCAAAAACTATCACTAGAGAAAAAGAGTGTGTGTGTGTTAGTTGCTTAGTCGTGTCTGATTCTTTGCAACCCCATAGACCGCGGCCCACCAGGCCTCTCTGTCCATGGGATTCTCCAGGCAAGAGTACTGGAGTGGGTTACCATTTCCTTCTCCAAGAGAGAAAAAGAGAGTCACCCAATAATCACAGAAGATTTAAGCAATGAAAACAATACTATCTGAGGTTCAGACATTTCCTACGGGTCTTGGAACATATACCCTGTGGATAAGGTGGCCCGGGTGGAGGACTGCTATAATCATAATCATTTGCTAACGGGATGTGCTGGGTGCTGTACTACTTCTCAGACCTTGAACTCAGACTGGGCAGTGCCGTAGTCATTTCTTACGCCACACTGAGATTCACGCAGTGTTTGCTTTTTATCACAGCAAGTGCAGAAAACCCAACTTTGCAAAGATATCACTTATTAAAAGGAAAACAATCTAATGTTGAAACCAATGATCTACCTTGTACTTGTTGTTTGCATGGTTACCTACAGATATTGAGTATCACTGTGCGTCTCTTGCACATTTAAAATATAGTTGGCCCAGGAACTCAATAATTCTGGAATAACCTATATAGGAAAAGAATCTAAAGAAGAATAGATATTTGTATATGTATAACTGAATCACTCTGCAGTACCTAAAAATGGTACAACATGGTTAATCAACTGTACTCCAATAAAAATAAATAAGTAATGAATAAAATACAGTTGACCCTTGAACATGTCAAATTGGGGCACAGATCCTCCACATAGTTGAATATCTGTTGTGTTCAACTCTTTGTAACCCCGTAGACAGTGGAATTCTCCAGCCAAGAATCCTGGAGTGGGTAGTCATTCCCTTCTCCAGGGGATCTTCCCAATCTGGGGATCGAACCCAGGTCTCCTGAGTCTCCTTCGTTGTAGGCAGATTCTTTACTGTCAGAGCCACCAAGGAAGCCCAACTTGCAGTCAGCTTTCTCTATACACGGTTCACCTGTATTCAAGGTTTCATATCCACCGAGCCAATCAACCACAAGTTTTGTTGAACTACAATATTTACTTTTGATATAACCTCACAGACGTGCAAGATCATGCAATGTTCAAGGGTCCACTTGTCCAAGGGTCAACTGTATTCCACGGTGCTCCATGGGCTTGCTACCGAGACACCCTTGTTTGCCTCAGGACCCAGTTTGGGAAGTGAATTAGAAAACAAACTTGTTACTCAGTTTTGGGGACAAAATTCTTGGGGAAAAGAATTCAAAATCAGATTGTCACACTGCATATTACTTCAGAGTGTGAATGTTAACAAATTGTATAAAGAATTAATATTAAAAACAAAACTTAACATTTGGTTTGAAACCCCTAGGCCCCCTTTTGGCCAGGCAGCCACCAAAGAGGGAAGCAATCATGCCTGCTGGGGTTGCCATTAGGAGAAATAAAGAAACATTTTGCCTAAAAGGGGATCCCCAGCTCTCAAAATAGGTCTACATAACACTCCACCTTTTCATTCTGGTTAGTCCGCAGGGAGTGGCCAAGACCAGACAGCTTTCTTAAAACAGTCATATGTAGTGACCACACTGCCTTGCTAATAATGCCCATGGCCCACAGGGTGGTGGATATAGGATCAGAAATCCCTTTGAGTTGATTTTTAAATTTTTGTTTTACTTTATTAGTTTTCGCTATGCTGGGTCCTTGTTGCTGCACATGGGCTTTCTCTGGTTGTGGTCCTTGGGCCTCTCATTGTGGTGGCTTCTCTTGTGGGGCACAGGCTCAGCATATGCAGGCTTAGGAGTTGTGGTGCATGGGCCTAGTTGCCCCGACACATGGAATCTTCCTGGACCAGAGATAGAACCTGGGTGCCCTGCATTGGCAAGTGAATTCCTAACCACTGCATCACCAGGAAAGACCTGAGTTGATTTTTGAGGAGGCCTTTCCCATGCTCAACAAGCCCACATGCCTATGGATGGTCGGCCAATAGGAAAGTCCATCAAATACCTTTGGGTTTGAGAGCCCATTGAGATTAAAGGTATGTCATCATCAGACTGCAAATGTCTAGAAAGCCAAAAATGTAACGAAGATTAGTTTCAAGGGCTATAGTGTCTGGCCAGAGTCAGCTGACAGGATTGAGATGACAACACTACAACCTGAGAAAATGTGGATAGCAGTGAGCCCCAGGAGGGGGACACAGGCTCAATGGCTTTGCCCTGTGCAATGGGCCTTCTTCACTCAGACCAACAGTTGAGCTTTTATTAGGAGGTGCAGGTCTGGCATGCAGTAGTAGCTGGTGCATCCGAAACATAGAGCCCTTTACTGGAGCCCCAGTCTATGGTGGTAGGTGTGTTGCATGTCTGGTTCAACGATGGGTCCAGGCAGCAAAGATGGCTATCTGGGTGGTGCAGGTTCAATCCACAGCTTCATTCCAGTCAGTCTTGTCAGGGAATGGGCCCTCACCAGGGGCACCTATAGGAGTGACCAGATGTTTCCACCAGCAGCCATGGCTGTGTCCATGGTTGGTGACCCGAAAAGGGAAGCCTTCAGTCTGCCAGTCTGTGGTTTTCCACGTGGCACATCAAACAGCTGGGCCATTGTCAACAGCCTAAACAAGAGTCAGCAAAAATACAATAAGTTTCATCAAGGATTACTGGCTGGAGCTGTGAGAACGGCTTTGAATTTTGCCCACCAAGCAGAGTGATCGCGTCTGTTTTCTGTTCCATGTAGCTGAATAGCCACAACACAGTGTCACCCCGGGCACCATGCAGTTCCGCTTAGCCAAACGATCAGCGAATCAGGCCCAGACATTTAGGGGAACCACTGAGGCCTAAAACTCAACATTCAGAAAACGAAGACCATGGCATCTGGTCCCATCACTTCAAGGCAAATAGATGGGGGAAAAAATGGAAACAGTGACAGATTTTATTTTCTTGGGCTCCAAAGTCACTGCAGACAGTGACAGAAGCCATGAAATTAAAAGACGCTTGCTCCTTGCAAGAAAAGCAATGACAAAACTAGACAGCGTATTAAAAAGCAGGGACATCACCTTGATGACAAAGGCTATAGTCAAAACTATGATTTTTCCAGTAGTCATATATGATGTGAGAGTTGGACCATAAAAAAGGTTGAGTGCTAAAAAATTGTTGCTTTCGATTTGCAGTGCTGGAAAAGACTCTTGAAAGTCCCTTGGACAGCAAGGAGAGGAAACCAGTCAATCCTAAAGGAAATCAACACTGAATATTCATTGGAAGGACTGATGCTGAAGTTGAATCTCCAGTACTTTGGCCACCTGATGTGAAGAGCCGACTCATTGGAAAAGACACTGATGCTGGGAAAGACTGAGAGCAGGAGGAGAAGAGGGTGACAGAGAATGAGATGGTTGGCATCATTGACTCAATGCACACGAGTTTGAGCAAACTCTGGGAGATAGTGAAGGACGGGGAAGCCTGTGTACTGCAGTCCATGGGGTTGCAAAAGAGTTGACCATGACTGAGAGACTAAACCACCACCGCACTGTGGACTGAGAAGCCCGCCGAGTGAGTGGCTTTGCTTCAGGGTGTGGAGTGGAGGACATTTTCCCCAAAGGGAGGCTGCCTGTTTGTCATGTAAACCTGAAAACGTCCCTAGGGCCAGAAGACCTAAATACACCATTTCCATCTGACAAGGAAGGCTTGTTTGGCCCTCCCCACATTGTTAGTTATTGAGTCTGAGTTAACTTCCCCTCCCAGCCCCAATACTGATCACAAGCCCTCTATAAGTGTTTGTTTTTTTTTTGTTTGTTTGTTTGTTTTTTTTAAGTTTTTTTTTTAAGTGTTTGTTTTAACAAGTTTTGACAAGAACCCAAGAGCAAGGTAAGAGATGCTTTTCAAAAGGGATGTACCTCTTAGCGTCATCAGGGAGACAACAAACCCCATCAAGGGACACCTCCCAGTGGAGGCTACCTTGATTTGCCTCCCAAACATTCTGATCAGAAAAATAATCAGGACTTCCCTGGTGGCCCAGTGGAGAAGAATCCATCTGCCAACGCAGGGGACATGGGTTCCATCCCTGATCCGGGAAGATTCCACATCCCTCGGAGCAACTACTGAAGCCTGCTCACCTATAGCCTGTGCTCCTGTGCTCCATAAGAGAAGCCACTGCAACGAGAAGCCTGTGCACCAAAACTAGAAGATCCCACTCACCACAACTAAAGACAGTCAGAGCACAGTAACGAAGACCCAGCACAGCCAAAAATAAGTAATTGTTTAAAAAAAAGAAAAAAAAAAAAGAGAGTCAATCAGAAAGATGTTTAGTTCAAAGGGATCATAGGGTTATGGGGTCCCAAAGACACTAGCACCTCTCTAAATGCAGCAATCCCCCATCGGTATCATCCCTTCTGGCATTTATGAGCATTCATAGAACATTCATGAAAAACACCAATGCCAGTTGGTCAGTCAGCAGCAGAAGGCACAAGGACAGTCCGTTGAATTGACCCAAAGCCCTGCCCCAAAGGTTGGCCAGCTTCTGTCTTCTGCTTGGAAAAGTGAGGGCCATTCTTCCCTTGGGAGGAAGACTAGGAGACTTCAAAAGTCTTTTTTCTAGACTTGTTCAGAAATGCAGTTGGGGTTTCCCGGGTGGCATAGTGGTAAACAATCAGCCTGCCAATGCAGGAGACACAGGATTGTGGGTTCGATCTCTGGGTGGGGAAGACTCCCTGGAGTAGGAAATGGCAACCCACTCCAGTATTCTTGTCTGGGCAGTCTCATAGATAGAGGAGCCTGGCAGGCTACAATCCATGGGGTTGCAAAGAGTCAGACAAGACTGATCAACTAAACACACACTCACACAGAAACGCAGCCATCAGCTCTTTAGCACACACAGCCTCCGCACAGTAGTAGTCATTCCTTCATTCTTTTAACTAACATTTATTTGGTGTCTATTATGTGCAAGGATCTATCTTAAGTTCTGGGGATACAATAATGAACAAAATAGTCTGTACTGTCCCATAGCTTATGTTCTACTGGGAATATCAGACTGAAAAAAGGGAAATTGGTAACAGGACAGGTGATCACTGTTATGGAGAAAAAGAGCAAGGAAAAGGGTAAAAAGGAGGGTCAGGAATGGAAGTTTCCTAACTTATGCAGGGCGGTCAGGGAGAGGCTCAGAGACCGGGAAGGAAAGAAGAAACAAGACATGAAGTTCTCTGGGAAAACTGGGTTCTAGGCAGGAGGGAAATAACGCAAAACCCGAAGGCAGGAATCTGCTTGCTCTGTTACACAAGAATCAGCTGGAGTGTCCAGAAGAGCCGGACCCAAGGTCACGGGGATCATAGGAGGATCCTATAAGGTCTTGCAGACTTGGCTCTTAGTCTGAATGAGACGGGAAGTGGCATAATATGGCACATTTTACCAGGGTATCTCTGACTGATGTGTTGAGAGCAGACTGGTGGGGCGGGGTGGGGGCAGGGGGGCGGATATGGGTATAGAAGCAGGCAGATCATTTAAGGGGTAACTGCTAAAAATCCCACAATAGAGGATGTTATCTGGTCAAGAGGAATGATGCTGGGAGTAGTAAGAATCGATAACGTTCTCAATAGATTTTTTTTTTTTAATTCTTTTGGCTATACGGCTTGGCGGATCTTAGTTCCCTGACCAGGGATCGAACCCATGCCCTCAGCAGTGAAAGCTCGGACGGACTCCTAACCACTGAACCACCAAGGAATTTCTTTAAAATTATTATTTTGAAAAATACAATCACAACACAGTTAAATTATCACAGTTTTAATTATCACAGTTAAAAACACTAACAACAATGATTTAATATTATCAAATATTTAGTCAATCATGATTGCCTCATGATTTTTAAAAAATTCTGTAAAAAATATCATAAACAAAGCCAGGTATTAGTTAAAATATTAGTGTAAACATTTTATTCAGTGACTATTGACAGTAGGCCAGAAGGCTGAGCTCCATCCTGATTTGCAAAAAGGCCCCATAAAGGGAGAAAGGGGCAAGGACTCACGTGAAAAATTACGAAGGGTCGGTCCCTGCACATGCGTTAGGTGAGCAGTGTCTGCTGGCTGCTGATTATGCACTTTAGGATTCTACCTTCCCGGAGACTGGGAGATAGAAGCCCTCTCTTTCCTGATAATTACATTTCAGGAATGGTTTTCGAGTCCTTGCGACATGACGCTTCACAGTTAGAGAAGATATGTATCATCTCAAAGGGATAGAAAATGGATTCATAACTATAAACCCTTTTTGAATAAGTAATAAAGGGAGGTCGGGGCTACATCAGGTGTCACCTAAAACAAGCAGAAATTATTTTTTGACAAACAATAGATATTTTTTGACAGCTCTAAGCTTTTCCAAACAGGAACTCAAAAGAGACTGGGTAGTCCCAGACACATGATCTTAAGCTGATAGAAGAAGCCACGTTCAGGTTTGGTCAAGACTCTCAGTGCAAGATTTTTTTTTTCAGTACAAGATTTGAACGGAGTCTTCATGCTGAGAGTTCATCGCAGTGCTCAAAATCGCTATTCAAATAAGGTTAATACAAATAATGCTATTTGCAGCAACATGATGGATCAAGAAATTATCATACAAAGTGAAGTACATCAGAAAAGACAAATACCATATGATATTGCTTATATGTAGAATCTAAAATATAACACAAATGAACACATATATGAAACAGATACAGACTCACAGACATAGAGAACAGATTTATGCTTGCCAAGCGGGAAGGGTTGAGGGGGATGGATTGAGAGTTTAGGATTAGCAGATGTAAACTATTAGATAGAGGGTGGATAAACAACAAGGTCCTACTGTATGGCACAGGGGACTATTAATATATTTGATATTCAGTAGTAAACCATAATGGGAAAGAATATGAAACAGAATATATAACTAATGTATAACTAAATCACTTTGCTATATATCAGAAACACATTGTAAATCAACTATGCTTCAATAAAATATATATTTTATTTATATATTTAATAGATTCATTATTATATCTATAAATACATTTAATAAAATATTTATTAAATAAGTATACTTAATAAAACCTATAAATAAAATCTAAAAATAAGAATAATACAAAAAAGGTTTATGTATTACAACCAATTAACATTACCTCTCAAATCTCTTTTTAATCTATAGGTTCTTCTTTTTTCCCTTACAATTTGTGGAAGAATCTGAGTCATTTGTTCCATAGACTCAAGGCTTTGCTGATGGGACCCTCATGGGTTATCATACTATGCTTCTTGGTGTCTGTATTTCCCAAAATTGGTAGTCAGGGGTGAGTTGCCTACTAGACATACATGAAGAGATGAAGGAGTGGCAGCTGAGTGTAAGGTTGGGAGGTAGGAGAGAGGTCCTGGCTGCAATAATACATTGAGAATCATAGGCATGCAGAGTTTAAGGCCATGATTCTGGTGAGATGGTGAGGGAATGAGAGCAGAGAGCCAAGAGAAATCCTCGAAGGCCTAATATGGAGGGGAAAGGATATGAGGAGCAGATCAGCTGAATATAGGTCAGCATCTCTAGGGGCTTCCCCAGTGCCTTAGTGGTAAAGCATCTGCCTGCAATATGGGAGACCCGAGTTCAATCTTTGGGTCGGGAAGATTCCTTGAAGAAGGGAATGGCTACCCATTCCAGTATTCTTGCCCGGGAAATCCCAGAGGAGCCTGGTGGGCTACGGTTCCTGGGGTGGCAAAGACTCGGACACAACTGAGCGTGAGCACAGCGTCTGTCCGTTTACATAGTTCAAAAGCAGGCTCTTGGTGATACCTTTAACTTCACAGTTGCACAAACAGCTCTTACACGCTGTCGATGGGCATGTGGACAGGTGCAAGCATTCTGGAGGATGGGCTCTGCCAAAGCCTTAAAGATGTCATAGAATTTGACACTTTTAAAGTCAAAAAGCCATTTTTTTCCCACCACGCTTCACAGCATGTGGGACCCTAGTTCCCCAACCAGGGATCAAACCTATGCCCTTGCATTAAAAGCTCAGGGTCTTAACCACTGGACCACCAGGGAAGTCCCGTTCCCTTTCCCTGCTCCTCCCTCCGCCCCCACCACAAAGCCATTTTTAATTTAAAAAAGATCCTAAGGAAATAAATAGGATATCAGAAACAATTTAACTATAAAATTATCACATTTAAGATAGTGAAAAATTGGAGACACTAAAATTGTTCAGAAATCAGGGACTATTTGGGTGAAAAAGATGGAGTCTAATGTAGCCATTAATGTTATGTTATAGAGTGGAAGAGCTGTTTCTAAAATAATTCCTGTATTATCCTGCCCTGGGGAGAGGTGTGAGAGTCACGCTCAGTATGGTCAGTCTTAGGAATTGTGTTTTCATCTGGAATATCCTGTTTTGAGGGAATGGATCAGAGAGGACTTTGTATTGGCAGCATGACATGACATGGTCACAGAAAGCTTCACCTTCAAATCTTGGGTCCTTAAGTCAACTTCTGTGAGTACGGTTGATCCGCACACATCAACTACCACTTTATAAAATGTCAGCCTGGATTACTGGGGCCAGAAGGGTGATGATACATTTCCCCAAATCTCTTGTGCTAGGATTCTGGGTGTGAATTAGGTTTCACTGTTTTGGATTTGAAAAGTGGAGGTACAGGCCACCTACTGCTCCAGCTGTTTGATTCTTCCCTTTCTTTCATTCACCACATCTCCTCTATCAGCAGATCGAGATGAGTCTACCTTTGAAGTAAGTGTCTGTGATAGAACCCAACTCCTTCCCAATACCTCCACTAGTGACCCTGGTCCAAGCCACTGCCATCAGTTGCCTGGGTCAGGGTAATATCCTCCAAACTGGTGCCTCTGTTTCTACCCTTGCCTCAACCCCACAGCTAATGTGAGCCTTCTCAAACCTGAGACACTTGTGACAGCTAACCATTTCCCTTAGAGCATGTGTGCTCAATCACTTCAGTCGTGTCCGACTCTCTCACCCCATGGATGGAAGATTATCCCGGCAAGAATACTGGAGTGAGTTGCCATTTTCTCCTCCAGGGGATCTTCCCAACCCAGGGATCGAACCCCCCTCTCCTGTGGTTCCCGCACTGGCTGCTGGATCCTTTACCAATAGCGCCACACGGGAAGCCCCATTTCCCTCAAGATAAAGCCGACGTCCTTACGACGGCCTCAGCGCCCTGCAGGACCTGGGCCACCCACCCCACCTCTGATAGTGTCCCCTCATGGTGTCAGCTCCAGCCCGTCTCCACGCCGATCCTAATTCTAGCCGCTCCCTACTGATCTGCTAGTTCACGTCTTCAGACACCTTTTCATCAAAGCCTACTCTATTTGTGACACTACCAGTCAAGAGACTCACAATTAAAAAAAAAAAAATTCCAAAGCATCCATCACCGTCTAAATGCTATGTAACTTACTATCTCCCTCCCTCCGGGTAGAATGCAAACTCCACCCGGACAGAGGCCTCTCTGCCTTGTCACTGACCAGTCCTAAAACTGGCACTGTACCGAGCACACAGACAGCACTCAGTACGTATGTGGGGATTTTTCTTCAGCTTTTCCAGGGTGCAACCTTTAGCTCTGTGGTTCTCCAGGCAGTTGAGACCATGGGCGTTTCCTGACCCCTGGATTGCAGTCACATGGGGTGTTCTGGAACCCATAGCTCCATCCTGGCCCTCCGCCTTCCTGGTTTCAGCCACGGCTATAGCTCCCCTGGTGGACGAGTTCTCCAGGGCTCTGATTCCTGGAGATTCAACCTAGGGCTCATTCCTCCAGCTTTCCAATAGGTCTAAAAATATGCATTTTCCTCTCTTAAACTTCTCTACTTAGGGTACCAAGAATGGTTTCTATTTCTCTACTGAATCCTGAAAAGTATGCAAGATAAAACTATTAGGCCAATGATGATTAAAACTGCATTTTTTCCTGACCAATTGGGTCTTAAATGCGAATTAGCTAAATAGAAGGAAGTCCAACCTCTGTCTCAGCTTTCAGGGTGTTGGACCAGTGAGTGCTCCAATGGAAGGGGACAGAAGTGCTTCAGAAGAACCAAGTCAGCAGTTAGTCACACAGCGGGGCTCCTAGAGTTGGTAACCTGTCTCCATGTTTTCAGATGATGTCCTTGAGACCTAACCCCACCCCAGTCTCCACCCTCCATCAGTAAAACTGTGGCAGCTGAACCAGTCCCAGAGCAGCTGTTAACATTGCATCTGTCACCACAGCTGTAGCCCTCTTAAGAGGGGAATGCCCCAAATGCGATGGATCCTGCATGAGGCAAGGCGATGGATGTCACTTTTTTCCACTGTGACTAAGGCTTCTCAGGTGGCGCAGTGGTAAAGAATTTGCCTGCCAGTGCAGGAGATGCAGGGGACACAGGTTCAATCCTGGGTCAGGAAGAGCCCCTGAAGGAAACAGCAAGTTGCCCCAGCATTCTTGCCTGGAAAATTCCATGGACAGAGGAGCCTGCTGGGCTACAGCCCATGGGGTCACAAAGCCGGACATGACTGAGCATACACACCACACACCTAAGAAATAAGCCTCTTTTCCTTTAAAGTGTGAATTAGACCATATGTGTAGGTCTGGGAGAATTAAAGGGCATCATCTCTGATATTTTCAGCTAGATCAGAAGTATCTGAAGTACAAGATACTTATTAACCAGGAAGGACTGTATTTGAGATGAAATCTGTAAAACAGCATGTTTATATATGTAACACACGATTTTGTAGTCTGAAAGAATATGCACTAAAATGTTAAAACTGGTTTATTTAGAGTAAAAGATAACTGAACATTAAAAAAAAATTCTACCTAGATAGACTTTTATGATTTAACAAGAGACAGCATTTTTTGATGATGGTGTCACCTATCATGGACTGTCTATACCTACCTTTCCTGTTTCCTCCCTCCAAACAAAACCCTGCCTCACAGGCAATAAAGTATCAGTGCTAAGGGACAAATGGGCCCACCCATCCTTTTTTGCCAGAGTCCAGCCAAGGAGGGGCATGTGGTCTGCTCTATCAGAGACACAGGGCCAAAGTTCTCTGGGCCTCTGAAGCATATCTCTCCCTGATACGAGCAGAATGAGAAAGTTCCTTTACTGCTATGTACTTTGCATCCTGCTTTGGCTCTGAACACTCTCATTTTAAGAAATGATGCTGAGTTGTTATAGCCACTTTAGAACGTCAAAGATGGTGGAACAAACACATCCTAGAAAATCTTGATGCTTTGGCTGCCACCCGACCCTGGAACCGTCTCACCTCCAGACTGCTGGTTACACGAGGTAATTAAACGTCCCATCGCTTACATCCCCGTCAGTCTAGTTTCCTGCTGCCTGTGCTGAGCACACACTGATAGCAGCACTCTTCTGTCTTGCATAAAAGAAAAACTGTGTCCATTGTAACTTAAAGGCAACTTTATTTTAAAAGCTACTATTATCTCATTTTTTAGAAAATGAGTAAAACTGAGTTAGGGAAGTTAAGTAATTTTCCTCCAAAGTTATACTGGTGGAGTTCCATTCAAACTCAATCCGGACTCTGAAGCCCACATTCTGTCTACTTACGTAGTTAAGAAATGAACAAGCCTATAGTTTACTGTCCATGTCTTAACAAAATACATACACACAGATGCAGGTAGTAATAAATTTTCATCCATTTTCACTCATACATGAATCTGGCTTTGGGCTTTTTACCCGTTACTTGTATTTATTTGTCGGTACAAATGTAGGCTTTGGAGGCTTGTCCATGAAAGCAGATGTGTCCTGTCTTCTCCCCACACTCCTACTGTCCAACCTGTATATCAGGAATATAAAACAGGCTGTGGGGACTCGGATTCAGGGTTGTAACATTCAATCTCCAATATACTTGAAATGGCAAAACAGTGAGCTATAAAGTGATATATGCTCTTCCTCAAGTTTTTGTGGAAGAATCAGAGAATTAAAGACTGTGAAACATCAAATGTCTACTGAGGCAGGGACTTTGAGTTAGCCCAGAAAAGCAGAAGTTTTTGAACCAAACAAACCCAGAGAGGGACCACCTCATTGGTGGTCCCGCAGGTAACACTCCATGCTTCCACTGAAGGGGGCATAGGTTGGATCTCTGGTCACAGACCTAAGATTCCCACACCCCACAGCATGCCCCCCGCCCCCCATGAAACCGAGAGAAAGGGTTACAATGGAGACTTATTGGCATTAGCTGTAGAAAAGGAGCAAACATTAAAGCTCAGAGAACAAAAAAAGCTGTTGGTTCATCAAACCTGTCTCAGACCAAATAGGACTTCCATGGCACATGTCTTCAAGACCCTTTCTGCTCAGCTGCCCTCTGCAGTGAGGAGAGAAACCAGAACAGCACCATCTAGCAGAACTCAATGAGCTCTTACCTAAGAAGGGGCAATGTGGGGACTACGTCGTCAATCCCGCCTCCTAGCTACTGATTAGGCGGCTTGAAGGGCTTAGTGAAAAGCCCAGCGGTGATGAATTTAAAAACAGGCTCAAGGAACAAAAAAAAACCCAACAACAAAAAATAAAAACAGGCTCAAGGAACAGAAGGGCTTCCCTGGTAGCTCAGACAGAAAATGAATCTGCCTGCAATGCTGACAAACCTGGGTTCAATCCCTTGGTTGAGAAGATCCCTTGGAGAAGGGAATGGCAACCCACTCCAGCATGCCTGCCAGGAGAATTCCATGGACAGAGGAGCCTGGGCTTTAGTCCATGGTGTCGCAAAGAGTCAGATACAACGGAGCAACTAACACAAGGAACAAAAGGGAGACTAAAGACAGGAGTGTCCTTCCCAAATCTCTAGGGCCAGCTAAGTCAGGAGGGAGCATTTCTCATGGAGCCTGTGTGGTTCCCAACTGTTCCAGGGGCGCTTTGCTAAGCTCGAAGCAAAGGGAGCTGCGATGCCGTGTCTAATGACCACAGACACTGCAGCAGGTGGCCTTCCCCAACCTCCAGGGTGTCTCCATGACCCTGCTCTGCAGACAAGGAGTAAGGAGAGACGCTGCTCCTCAGGGACCACACACTGGATGGGTCAAGAGTGTGCTGAGAGGCTGAAAGGAACAAGACCACACAATGAACTACAAGGCCAGTGCGGCCAGGGAGAGCGGGATCCCAGACAATGCCAGGACAGGAGAGAGTCTCAAACTTAAAGCTTCTCAAGTGAGCGTTCATCTGTCAAGTGTTGATGAGGTCATTATTCAATCATCTCCACTTTCTTTTTCGCCCGGGGTTGTTTTTCAGTATTTGAGTTGGTGGGGTGATTATTATCAACGAGCAGTCACAGGTTTCTTCTGAGAGATAGTTTAAGTGGAGCTGGAAGAGGTGAGGGTGGGAGCAGTGAGTCCTAGGACCGCCGTGACCCCGAAGGCACCTGTAGGACTGGGAGGAGTCAAGTCTTCGCTTCCCTCTCTTCTGATGACACCTATGGCTAGGGGCTCACACCAATGAACAAGAAGTGCTTGCCTAAGATACCCAGGAGAAAAAAGGGCACAGAGAGGCCCAGGGCCAAACCTGCAGAGCATCAGTCCAGAGGGATGGGACATGGAGTAAGAATGTGGGGAGAAGCAGTTCCATTCACCTTTTCTGACAGATCCTTGGACTCTCTCTTTTGTTTGAAAACACTCAGGCGAAGGAAAACTAAACTAACATTTATTGAGCTCCTACAGTGTATGTCCAGCCTTGTGCAAGGACATTTCATCGACAGTATTCCACAGCATCCTCACGCCAACCCTGTGAGGTAGGTATTGTCCTCGATTTGTCAGATGAGGACTCTGAGGCTCAGAAAGGTTAGGTAGTTTGTTCAGTCACACTATTAGTAATGGACAGAGCTGAGGTTGAGTCTCAGACTCCAGACATCTCTGATCTCTCTCAAGCGCTGCCTCTTGGGAGGAAGGAGGGAGCAATAGCGTCTCCTACCCTGAGAACCAAGACGTCCCCAGAGAAGGAGCCTGTCCTTGCCCAGACCGACCCTTCTCTGCCTGGGGAGGGTGCAGTCCGCTGAAGAGCTAAGACATAAATATAAAAATAAATAGCAGGGACCAACCCCCTAGCAGTGAGGGTGTGCAATTTCCTCACTGTGGGAAGGTCATCATGCCGTTCACAGCCACCGTGGAAGGGAGCCACGTGTGGGCCCTGTGGGGAAAACTGGGACAATGGCTGGAGTGGGTGGGCTAAACAGGCCCCTTCTGGGTCGAACAGATTTGAGAACAAAACGTCTGGAGCAGGCAGCAGTCGTGGGCACAGTCACCACCGTCCTCCATCTGCTCGCTTTACCGGTGTTTGTGATCCAGCAGGGATTCGAAGTTGGGAGAACAGACGAGTTTGTGCTTTATGTGTCCCAGGACTGTCATGTCGCCTGTCCTGCTGTCTCCAAGGCCCACAGACACCAGCTCCTGCCAATCAACAGAGATGGAGATGAAAGGAAGACCACACATCCCACTGCTCAGTCCTGAGACTTTAATGTGATGATCCCAAGAGCCCTTCCCCCATGCTCAGCACCAAGTTGTCAACATCCTGAACAGCCTCCACCCTGACCGGGCTCACTCTCACCTGCAGGAAAGAGCAAGTGGTCCCCATCGTTACGTCCAGAGTCACCTTGCCGAGGAGGAGCTGTACCTTCCCTGACTTGCGGATGAGCAGCTTGCCAACCTGTCCCTCTGTCAGGTCAGCCAGGGTACAAGTGTTCTCTGCCAGCCTGGCTTCCTGTGAAGACAATCAGGGGATGGAAACTGGGTGAGGAACTGTCTCCTCCATCCTTCAAGAACAAACCCTTTCCCAAAGGGAGGCATCAGCAGCAAAGGTTAGAACAAGCTCCCCAGACTTCCCTGGTGATCCAGTGGCTAAGATTCTGAACTCCTAATGCAGGGAACCCAGGTTCAATTCCTGGTCAGGGAACTAGACCCCACATGCCACAACTAAGAGTTCACATGCCACAAGTAACACCCCAACCCAGGGATTGAACCCGGGTCTCCTGCATTGCAGACAGATGCTTTACCATCTGAGCCACCAAGGAAGCCCTTTAAAAAAACAACAACATTAAAAAAAAAAAAACAAAGAATGAGCTTCCCAGAGAGGGTCTTTTCCTGGGAATGCCTGCCACTGGTCAATAAACAAAACAAAAAAACCCAAACCACAGATAAATGGACAAAATACCAGTAACTGCTGAAACTAGGTGATGGTACATGAGAACTTATATTCTCTCATTTGTCTATGTTCAGAACAGTTCACTGTGAAAAATAAACACACACACAATTTGGGCTGAAGCACAAAGCCCCATGCCCCTTGCGGGCAGCAAGAACGCATATTATTCTCAAATTTCACCACGGGCGACATCCCTCTGCTTCCCCCTCGGGATGGCTACTTCCCCTCCAGATCCCGCGCATCTTCACAGCCCTCACTGGTGAGCGTACCCGGTCTTTCTCTTGCTTTATAACCACCATCTGCCCGTCCTCGCTCTGCACCTCCGTCTTGATGGGCTTGATGTCCTGAGTGGGTGGCTGGCCGGGGAGTGAGTCCGGCAGCTGCAGGAACAGCAGTTCTTCCTCCTGCGTGAGGCTCAGCTCCCTGAGCAGCTCCGCCACAGACACATCCTTCGGGAGGCCTGGGATCTTCCTGGCTGCTCTGAGAGGAGCCTTCATCTTGGCCTCCTCATCCTCATCTCGGGGCTCCTCTTTTACTGCCCAAGACAACAGAACGTGAAAGCGATCAGAGGCTACCTCCAGCCACCTCACCACACCATCCCGTCCACCTGGTCTGCTCCCGTCCCTCAGCCAGGAAGCTGGAGGGAAACTGTGCTTAGAAAGAGGGGCCCAATATTTGTGTGACTTATTTTAAAAGGGTGGCCCAGTGATTACAAATCCACCTGCCAATGGCAGGGGACACAGGTTTGAACCCTGGTCTGGGGAGGATCCTACATGCTGAACAACAAGCCCATGTGCCACAACTACTGAGCCTGTGCTCTAGAGCCCAGGAACCACAACTACTGAAGCCCGCACGCCCTAGAGTTTGTGCTTGGCAATAAGAAAAATCATTGCAATGAGAAGTCCGCACACCACAACAAAGAGTAGCCCCCACTTGCTGCAACTAGAGAAAGCTGGTGTGGAGCAATGAAGACCCAGCACAGCCAAAAATTAATAAACCTTAAAAAAAAGGAACAAACTCATTCTTTAAAAAAGAAATTAAATAAATGAAAACAGGTAGCTGAGGCTGGGCCTACCAATCCTCATCAGGGGCTGGGAAGTGCTAAGACAAGACTTAGCAGCAGCAGTCAGGCAGGCTCGCTCCTGCGGGAACAGCTGGAGGAAAGGAGACGATACCTTAACTGACAGAGTACCTTTCACAGCAGGCATATCCACCTCCATATCCTCTTCCTTGGGGCCGGCCAGCCGTGGTTTAACATCTGCTTCCTCATTCTCTTCCTTAAAAAGCCAGCCCGAGTGAGCCAGCGGCAGTTGCACAGGCATATTTCGAGTGTCATTCCTAAGCCCAGGGTCATCGATGAACTGCCAAAGAAAAGTCGGGGGTCACACAGCAGGGCCGGCATACCTTTCCACCTTGCCCGGTCACTCGGTCGTGTCCGACTGTAGCCCTCCAGAGTCCTCTGTCCATGGGATTTTCCAGGCAACAATACTGGAGTGGGTTGCCGTTTCCTTCTCCAGGGGATCTTCATGACCCAGGGATCGAACCTGTGTCTCTTGCATCTTCTGCACTGCAGGTGGATTCTTTTACACCTCTGAGCCACCTGGGGAGCCCACAGTCCACCTTAGCTCTTTTCCAATCAAAGATTCCTGCCGCTCACTAGACTTTCGGGACATTAGAGAGCTTCCCCCTCTCCTGGTTCCCTGGAAGTGCTTTTTATCACAAAAGCAGCCCCTTCCCCTTGTCTGCTGGTACCTACATCATCCTTCTCCAGCATGCGCAGGATCTGTTTTGTTTCCTCATCTGTCTCCCTCTTCTCCTTTTTGATGTTGATGATGTGAGAGGGCCCCACGTCTGACATATCCACGGTCTTATCCCAGTTCCCTGTGGAAAACCACCCACAGTTCACCAGGAGTGAGTGAGGAGCCGACAGCAAGGAAGGCTAAACTGGGAGCAAGCGGGGGATACCACCACCCTGGTCCTTCTCTTGGGCAGTCTGGACTGAAATCCACTGATTCCTTCCTCCCAGAGCCCTGGCAGCTTTGTACCCTTTTTCTTCATCATTTCGGCGGGGCCCTGCTCGAAGATGGAGTGGGACTGGATCACTTCTGGGCGTCCCCGGCCCCGTCCATGGCCCTCTCGCTGTCGGTCTCTGTCCCTTTCACGCTTCTCTTTCTTGACAGTTACTTCTTCCTTGGGCCTGGAAAAGCAAATGGGTCAAAGGAAACTACTGACATCACCTGCATCCAAGAACTGGTCTCACTCTCCCACACCACTCTGCTCCACCGGAGGGGAGTTTATGAGCCAACAACCCTATCGTGAGAAGAACAGCACCCACCTGTGTGGGTGGTCTAGCACCTTTTTCACTTCCTTGATGAGGCAGAGTCCTTCAGTTTACTGTACTTTACCTTTTTGAAGAGTGTATACTAGAATTATAACACAAAAGGTGAATTACAGAGATTGCCTCCAAATGTGGATTTTTTTTTTTTTTTTTTTTGGTATTGACTGAAAGCAGGAAGGTTGAAATGCAAAAGAATGTAAGGGAAAACCTGACCCATCTTTGCCCAAACTATTGGCTCTCAACTCTGGCTATAAAACATAATCTCTCTCTGAAGCAAGTTAGACAGAGAAGGAGAAATATTGTATGACATCCCTTATATGTGGAATCTAAAAAGGAATTATACATATGAATTTACTTCAAAACAGAAAGAGACTCAGAGACTTAGGAATTGAACTTGTGGCTGCTTGTACACACTGCTATATTTAAAATGTATGACCAACAAGGACCTGCTGTATAGCACACAGAACTCTGCTCAACGTTATGTGGAGGCCTGGATGGGAGGGGAGTTTGGGGGAGAATGGATACAGGTATATGTATGGCTGAGTCCCTTCACTGTTAAACTAAAACTATCATAACATTGTTAAATGGCTATACCCTAATAAAAAAAAATTAAGTTAAAAAAAAAGATAATCACTGTTTCATTGCAAATAAGTTAAAAAAATTTTAAGGATTAATTCCCAGGCATAAGTATTTTTTTAAAGCTCGCACATTAGAATCACCTGGGAGCCAGGGTCGGCAATCACTACCAAAAAGAACTAAATCTACAAATTTAAACTTCTGAGCCACCTACTTAGTTATTTCCCCAAAGGTCCAAATTCAGAGTAAGTAAACAAAGGGGCAAGGCTTCCCAGGTGGCACTAGTGGTAAAGAATGCAGGAGACACAAGAGATGCAGGTTCAATCCCTGGGCTGGGAAGATCCCCTGTAGTAGGGAATGGCGACCCACTCCAGTATTCTTGTCTGGAGAATCCCATGGACAGAGGAGCCTGGCGGGCTACAGTCCATGGGGTGGCAAAGAGTCGGACTCAAGTGAGGGACTGAGCACACACGCACAAACAAGGCGCGAGTATTCAGGAGGCCTAGCTACTTACTCTTCCTTGATCTTCCGACTGATGATATTTGGGGTGAAGGTTTTCTGAAAGTAAAATACAGGAGTCACTGATTCGGTAAATTCTGGATCCAAAGGGCATCTTCTATGGATGAAGACCAATATGGCTCTCTTCGGCACATTCCATACTGTTGTCAAATATCTACTGAAATGGACAGGTGCTTGAAAAGGAGGAATGTCATGCCAAGGGGATGGTGAAGCTATATACAGAAGGGGGCATCAAAAAACATTTAAATGGCAGCCTCAGTCTCTGCCTCTTGAAAGGACAGCCCTCATGACTCTAACAGCAGAGGAATTTACCTACTCTCACACTTCATCTTCAAATTGCTATGAAGACCAGACAGTATTATAGAGAATGAGCTCTACCAGCAAGGTTCAAAGGGGAAAGACAGATCTGCCAGCACTCACAAACTGATGATTGGGTTAGACTGCCACCAGAATTTACAAAGTGAAACAGGTCTTCAAAAACTGGCTGTTTTATGCTCTGTCATCCTCCCCACTCTCTTTACAGTCTACCCTTCACATCTACAGTCACAAACATAATAGAAGACACAGAGGCTCTAATATCACACCTAAGACTCAATACTTTGGACCAGAAGTCTGCACACTGGGATCCAGGGCAAATTCAGAACGCTCTTAAACTGCAAGCAAAGTTTATGTCTGCGTGGCTATCACGGGTTTCTGAAAGGTATCCAAGACACACCAAAAGGAAATAAACCCTGCTCAAGTTGCTTCTGAGCTAACTAGGATTCTGTTCTTCAGCCATCTCTGAGAGCCATGTCAACATCTCAGACCCCGTATCTTGACCTGAAGGCAGGGCAAACTCCCCAGAAATTGCAGGCGAAGTCTGAAGACCAGATTCTCAAGGCCCAACACCACGCCTGGCGCACGGTAGGCCCTACAGTCAAACCCCCCGGTGCCTGGAATTCAGCGTAGTTGGGTTTCTGTAGAAAGGTGCCGTCGGGTACCTTCTTGACTCCCCCGAGGGTGAGGTCCCTGGAGCGGATGGAGGGAAGGCGGCCCGGGGTGAGGGGAGGTGCCGGCCTTCGCCCAATAAGCCCCCGCGCCCCAGAAAGGAGGGGTCGGGGTCCTCCCGGAGCGCTGGGCTCGCCCGCGGCGTTTCCTTCCGACATGATGCCTGGGAAAGAAGACGAAAAGGGGTAACGAAGTCACTCGAGGAGGAAGGACTCGCGGACCCTGAGCGGAACCCCACCCACGTGGCCTCCCGCCCCCCAGTCGGCGCGTCCCTCCCGCAGCGACTCAGCTCCTCCCCCTCCCACGTGGCGGGACTCCCCCGACCACCCCGGTCAGGGCCCTCGGCTCGCCTTCTCCCCAGGCCCCCGGCCAGGCACGAGGCAAAGACGCACCCCTCCGCACCCAGGCTGTAGTTCCACACCACGCGGGTCCCGATTTCACCTCCGACGCGACGCGCAGCGTGTTCCGAGTCTCGGCGCCGGGCGGAAGTCTGCGTGGCAGGGCCCGGGCGCCGCCATCTTGTCGCAGGGCGGAAGTGAGGTCGGTGGGCGGGGCCGGGCCACAGTATTTATCCCGCGGCGTCTCGCTCCCCTCCGCCTTCTCTTCCCGGTTCTTCCCGGAGTCGGGAAAAGCTGGGTTGAGAGGGCGAAAAAAGAAGAGGGGAAGGGTCTAGAGGAAGGGTACGTTCGCTGGGTCTTGGCCCCGGGCATAAGGTGGGGGCGCCCAGCTCAGGTCTGGGGGCCGGGAGGCCGCCTGGACGCAACGTGGGAGTTCGCCGCTGGGGAGCCTCGGGGTCGAGACTCGGGATGGGGCGGGGATGCGGGGCAGAGAGCGAGACCCCGACTCAGAGCCCTGGAGCTCTAGGCTGGGCCCGGCCGAGCCTCGATCGCCGGCTTGGTGATGACCTTGGAGTGGTCACTGCACCTCCGGGCTGCGTCCTCGCCCTCGTTTGGGGATCTCCATCGGACTCCTGGTGGGGTCCTGGGGTGGGGCTGTGGACGTGGGGCCGTGAGCACAGCGCTGGAGCAGCTGAAGCGGTTGAAGCGGGTGCCTAATCGCACCTGCCCTAAGCTCGTGACTGTGGGTCCTTGTATACACTCTTGTACCAATCCTGGAACCTGAAAAACGAAGTTCGTTCTACTGGGAGGAACAGATTTAAAGAACTTTCGTCGTGACTCTGATGTTTGTAATTAAACATAAAAAATGCCCTTACTGTCGTTCCCTCCACTCCCAAACCATGTAACTTTAGAGACAGCTTGAGGGAAGGGAAACATTTGTTAGAATTTCACACAGAGTAACTATTAAAACTTTTGCAATATCTTCCAGCCCCATCACAGAGATTTCATATTGTACCACAACTTTGAATCCTCCCTTTTCAAATAGCATTTCTTTGTGGCTACATCAAACAACTGCGTAATTCTTGGGTGGCTGTGTCATGATTTGCCTGTGTCGCTGTTTGGACACAAAATGGTTCCTCTATCCTGTTGAAAATAGCGCTGTTTTGAACATCTGGTGCCTTTAGAGTACTTGAGTCTTTTGGGTTCTATTCCTAGGATGAATTTCCAGGCTTATGATAACTGGTCAAAAGAAGATGGACTTTGTTTTTTTTTTTTTTCACTTTTAGGTAATAGTAGATACATGAGTAGTTGTAAGAAATAGTGCAGAGGGACTACCCTGGTGATTCAGTAGCTAAGACTTGGGGCTCCCAAAACCGGAGGTCTGGGTTTGATCCCTGGTCAGGGAACTGTGTTTTACATGCCTCAACAAAGATGGAAGATTCCAAGTGTGGCAACTAACCCTTGGCACAGCCAAATAAATAGGTTAGAAAAAAGCATGTGGAGATACCAAGTATGCTTTACTTCGTCTCCCCAATGGTACCATATTGTAAACTAGTATAGTATCACAACTGAAATATCAACATTGACCATCACATACAAGACAGTCCTTCACCACAAGGATCCCTCAAATGCCCTTTTACAGCAGCACTTCCCTCCTTCTCACCCCTCCCAGGTAGTTACTAATCTTTTCTCTATCTATACTTTTGTTATTTCCAGAGTAGAGATCATTCAAAGATGGAAAACAGTGTGTGACTTCTTGGGATTTCCTTGTTCACTCAGCATAATTCCCTGGAGATGATCCAAGCTGTGGCATGTATCATGCATGTATATAACTAGTTCATTCCTTTATATTGCTGAATTTCCATGGTTTGTCTATCTCTTCATCCTTCGAAGAACATCTGGGTTGTTTCCAGTTAGGGGCCATCGTGAATAAAGCTGCTATGCACATACGTGTACAGGCTTTTAAATGTTTTTCTTTCTCTTGGGATAAATGCCCATGAGTGCAGTTGTTGGGTTGAATGATAGTTGTATGCTTCATTTTATCGGAAACGGCCAAACTGTTTCTACAGTGGCTATTCCCTTTTGAACATGCACTTTGTATGGTTGTTCATACATATTGCTGAATTACTTTCAAAAAGGATTGTGCCGATATGCATCACCAATAAAAATGTATACATGAATATATATCATATATGAGAATATACATAATGTTTTACCACATTGTTTTGAGTATTGGCTTTCAAAAATTTAACCTTTCTGTCAATTTAATAATATATTAATATTATAGTAAAATTTTGTTGTGTTGGTTTCTAAACCAGACTTTTTTCAACTTTTCTCCATATTGGTTTTATGGTAACTAAACCTAACCGAAGGAAAACACTTCCTGTCCCCTATAGAGCTACACACAATAGCTGTTAGCTTCTCACTCAGGCACTAGAACTGCTTTGATTTCATTCTCTGGGCTTTGAGGTCCACCAGCTTTCTCGCAGCTCCTAGGTTTTTGTTTTGTTCTGTTTTTTTGTTTTGTTTTGTTGTTTTACAGAGATACTTATTCACTATAGAAAGTTTGGAAAATGTTAAGACGCACCCAAATGTATATAGATATGGATATAAGTGTATGGGCTTCCCTTGTGGCTCAGTGATAAAGAATCTGCCCACAATGGAGGAGAGGCAGGAGACTCAGGTTCAGCCCGTGGGTTCAGAAGATCCCCATCAGGAGGGCATGGCAACCCACTCCATTATTCTTGCCTGAAAGGTCCCAGAGGAGCCTGGCAGGCTACAGTCCATGGGGTTGTAAAGAGTCAGCTGAAGCGACTGGGCACAGCACATGGGTATATATGCATATATACACATAGAGAGACACGCACAATGGAATACTGCTCAGCCATACAAAAGAACGAAAACTTGCCATTTGCACACCATTTACCTGGATGGACTTGGAGGGTGTTATGCTAAGTGAAGTAAGTAAGACAGAGAAAGATACTGTATGCTATCACTTATATATGTAATCTAAACATACAAAAACTTGTGAATGTAACAAAAAAGCAGACTCACAAAAAAAAAGTGGTTACCAGTGGGAAGAGAGAAGTGAGAAGGGGCAATATAGGAGGAGGGGATTAAGAGGTACAAACTGTTAGGTATAAATGTATAAAATGAGCTACAAGGATATATTATACAACATGGAGAATATAGCCAATATTTTATAAATGCCAATGGAGTATAATAACAACTCTATATCAAAAAAACAACTTGATTTAAAAACGGGCAGAACTGAACATTTTTCAAAAGAAGAAATGCACATGTTGAGCATGAAAAGATGCTCACTACCACTAATTATGAAAGAAAAATCAAAACCGAGATGAGGCATCACCTCACACCTGTCAGAACGGCGATCATCCAAAGGTCTATAAATAACAAATGTTGGTGAGGATGTGGAGGAAAGGGAATCCTTGTACACTGTTGGTGGGAATGTAAATTGGTGCAGCCACTGTGGAAAATAGTATGGAGGTTTCTCAAAAAACTAAAAATAGAACTACCATATGACCCAGCAATTCCACTCCTGAGTATGTCTGAAGAGAACGAGAACACTGATTTGAAAAGATACATGCACCCCAATGTTCACAGCAGCATTATTTATAAATGCCAAGACGTAGAACCTAAGTGTCGTGAGAAACAACCTAAGATGGATGGATAAAGAAGATGTGGTACATATATATATACATATACAATGGAATACTCAGTTCAGTTCAGTCGCTCACTCATGTCCGGCTCTTTGGGACCCCATGGACTGCAGCACGCCAGAGTTCCCTGTCCATCACCAACTCCCGGAGTTTACTCAAACTCATGTCCATCGAGTTGGTGATGCCATCCAACCATCTCATCCTCTGTCGTCCCCTTCTCCTCTTGCCTTCAATCTTTCCCAGCATCTGGGGCTTTTCAAATGAGTCAGCTCTTCACATCAGGTGGCCAAAGTATTGGAGTTTCAGCTTCAGCATCAGTCCTTCCAGTGAATATTCAGGATTGATTTCCTTTAGGATGGACTGGTTGGATCTCCTTGCAGTCCAAGGGACTCTCAAGAGTCTTCTCCAACACCGCAGTTCAAAAAGCATCAATTCTTCTGCACTCAGCTTTCTTCACAGTCCAACTCTAACATCCATACATGACCGCTGGAAAAACCATAGCCTTGACTAGACAGACCTTTGTTGGCAAAGTAATGTCTCTGCTTTTTAATATGCTGTCTATTTTGGTCATAACTTTCCTTCCAAGGAGTAAGCGTCTTTTAATTTCATGGCTGCAGTCACCATCTGCAGTGATTTTGGAGCCCAAAAAAATAAAGTCTGTCACTGTTTCCACTGTTTCTCCATCTATTTGCCACGAAGTGATGGGACTGGATGCCATGATCTTTGTTTTCTGAATGTTGAGCTTTAAGCCAACTTTTTCACTCTCCTCCTTCACCCTCACCAAGAGGCTCTTTAGTTCTTCTTCCCTTTCTGCCATAAGGGGTGGTGTCATCTGCATATCTGAGGTTATTGATATTTCTCCCAGCAATCTTGATTCCAGCTTGTGCTTCATCCAGCCCAGCGTTTCTCATGATGTACTCTGCATATAAGTTAAGTAAGCAGGGTGACAATATACAGCCTTGATGTACTCCTTTTCCTATTTGGAACCAGTCTGTTGTTCCATGTCCAGTTCTAACTGTTTCTTCTTGACCTGCATACAGATTTCTCAAGAGGCAGGTCAGGTGTTCTAGTATTCCCTTCTCTTTCAGAATTTTCCACAGTTTATTGTGATCCACACAGTTAAAGGCTTTGGCATAGTCAAAAAACATCAGAAATAGATATTTTTCTGGAACTCTTGCTTTTTTTGATGATCCAGCGGATGTTGGCAATTTGATCTCTGGTTCCTTTGCCTTTTCTAAAACCAGCTTGAACATCTGGAAGTTCACGGTTCGAGTATTGTTGAAACCTGGCTTGGAGAATTTTGAGTATTACTTTACTAGCATGTGAGATGAGTGCAATTGTGCGGTAGTTTGAGCATTCTTTGGCATTGCCTTTCTTAGGGGTTGGAATGAAAACTGACCTTTTCCAATCCTGTGGCCACTGCTGAGTTTTCCAAATTTGCTGGCATATTGAGTGCAACACTTTCCCAGCATCATTTTTTAGGGTTTGAAATAGCTCAACTGGAATTCCATCACCTCCACTAGCTTTGTTCATAGTGATGCTTCATAAGGCCCACTTGACTGCACATTCCATGATGTCTGGCTCTAGGTGAGTGATCACACCATTGTGATTATCTGAGTCGTGAAGATCTTTTTTATACAGTTTTTCTGTGTATTCTTGCCACCTCTTCTTAATGATATTTTGCTTCTGTTAGGTCCATATCATTTCTGTTCTTTATTGAGCCCATCTTTGCATAAAATGTTCCCTTGGTATCTCTAATTGTCTTGGAGAGACAATTGTCTTTCCCATTCTATTGTTTTCCTCTATTTCTTTGCACTGATCACTGAGGAAGGCTTTCTTATCTCCCCGTGCAATTCTTTGGAACTCTGCATTAAAATGGGTCTATCTTTCCTTTTCTCCTTTGCTTTTGGCTTCTCTTCTTTTCACAGCTATTTGTAAGGCCTCCTCAGACAGCCATTTTGCTTTTTTGCATTTCTTTTTCTTGGAGATGGTCTTGCTCCCTGCCTCCAGTACAATGTCACGAACATCCATCCATAGTTCATCAGGCACTCTGTCTATCAGATCTAGTCCCTTAAATCAATTTCTCACTTCCACTGTATAATAATAAGGGATTTGATTTATGTCATACCTGAATGGTCTAGTGGTTTTCCTTACTTTCTTCCATTTAAGTCTGAATTTGGCAATAAGGAGTTCATGATCTGAGCCACAGTCAGCTCCCAGTCTTGTTTTTGCTGACTGTATAGAGCTTCTCCATCTTTGGCTGCAAAGAATATAATCAATCTTGATTTTGGTGTTGACCATATGGTGATGTCCATGTGTAGAGTCTTCTCTTATATTGTTGGAAGAGGGTGTTTGCTATGACCAGTGCGTTCTCTTGGCAAAACTCTATTCGTCTTTGCCCTGCTTCATTCTGTACTCCAAAGTTGCCTGTTACTCCAGGTGTTTCTTGACTTCCTACTTTTGCATTCCAGACCCCTATAATGAAAAGGACATCTTTTTTGGGTGTTAGTTCTAAAAGGTCTTGTAGGTCTTCATAGAACCGTTCAACTTCGGCTTCTTCAGCATTACTGGTTGGGGCATAGGATTGGATTACCGTGATATTGAATGGTTTGCCTTGGAAACGAACAGAGATCATTCTGTCGTTTTTGAGATTGCATCCAATTACTGACTATGATGGCTACTCCATTTCTTGTAAGGGATTCTTGCCCATAGTAGTAGATATAATTGTTATCTGAATTGAATTCACCCATTCCAGTCCATTTTAGTTCGCTGATTCCTAAAACATCGATGACATTCACTCTTGCCATCTCTTGTTTGATCACTTCCAATTCGCCTTGATTCATGGACCTAACATTCCAGGTTCCTATGCAATATTGCTCTTTACAGCATCGGACTTTACTTCTATCACCAGTCACATCCACAACTGGGGGTTATTTTTGCTTTGGCTCCATCTCTTCGCTCTTTCTGGAGTTATTTCTCCACTGATCTCCAGTAGCATATTGAATGGAATACTGTTCAACCATAAATAAGAATGAAAAAATGAATTTTTGCCATTTGCAGCAACATGGAGAGACTTGGAGGGCTTTATGCTAAAGTGAAGTAAGTCAGACAGAGAAAGACAAATACTGTATGATATTGCTTATTTGTGGAATCTAAAAAACACAACAAACTAGTAAATATGACAGAAAAAGAAGCAGACTCACAGGTAGTGATTACCAGTGGGGGCGGGGCAGGAAGTTCAAACTATCAGGTATAAGATAGGCTCAAGGATGTGATGTACAACAGAGGGAATGTATCCAATATTTTGTAATAATTCTAAGTGGAAAGTAACCTTTAAAAATTGTATAAAAATAAAAAATTGAAACATTTTATATGTGGTTCTATAATCTGCTTTTTTCTCATCATGTACTACAAACATTCTTCTGAGTTATTAAATATTCTTCTAAGCTGTTGTTTTTAATGGCTAAATAGTACTCCTCATTGTTCTTGAACACCGTACTTTATTTAACCAGTTTTCTTACTGCAATGCTTGCTGGATTTACACAGCATTTTTCATGCCTAAAGGACAAGAGGAGAGAATGCTTAAATCAAGCCTTCTATTAATACCTTTTACATTTTGGGGCTTATTTCCTAACAACAATTACTATAATTCCCCATTAAGAATACGCTTCAGTTTTCCCTCTGATCAGGCTGATATACTTTTGGCCCCATTCTGCTGTCTTTCTTAATTTGCTCCACCCCTCCCTCATTTTCTCTGGAGGAGGGTTCATTCTCTTATCTAGCCTCAAATGAAAGTTGTAAATTATTATTAGCCAAACTACAGGTAATCGTATCTGCGATTCTAGCAGACTTTAATTTGTTACTAATAACATTTTATTATACTTTATTTTTACATATTTCATAGTAAATATGGAAAATTTACATATTTCTTTCTCATTTTGGGCTGAAATTAATAATCACAGACTCATGGACACAGTGAAGGAAGGAGAGTGTGGGTTGAATTGAGAGAGTAGCATTGAAACCTATACATTGTGTTGTTTAGTCACTAAGTCATGTCTGACTCTTAGTGACCCCATGGACTGTAGCATGCCAGGCTCCACTGTCCATGGAATTTTCCAGGCAAGAATAATGGAGTGGGTTGCTATTTCTTTTTCCAGGGGATCTTCCCAACCCAGGTATCAAACCTGCATCTCCTGCATTGGCAGGTGGATTCTTCACCACGGTGCCACTTGGGCTTCTGAGAAGGGAATGGCAACCCACTCCAGTATTCTTGCCTGGAGAATTCCATGGACAGAGGAGCCTGGCGGGCTACAGTCCATGGGGTCACACAGAGTCGGACACGGCTTAGAGACTAAACCACTACCACCACTTGCGCTTCAACATACACACCACCGTATGTAAAATAGATACCTAGTGGCAAGTTGCTATATAATCCAAGGAGCTCAACCTGGTGCTCTCTGACGACCTAGAGGGCTGGGATGGGGTAGCAGGTGAGAGGGAGACTCAAGAGGGAGAGAACGTCTGTATCACTATGGCTGATTCACGTTGTTACAGGCCACAAACCAAAAAACACTGTAAAGCGATTAACCTACAATTAAAAATAAAACATCTTCAAGAAGGGTTTTTTGGAGTCTAAATACAGATTTCAGAAGGTTTAACAGATTCTGTCAATGCCCTATGAATTTCGATGGGCAATGGAAATGCTAAATGAATAAAGAACCCTTTTGAATACATATCAGTAGAATAAAAGAAATATGTGGTTTGGAAATGTTATCCGAGTTCAAGTTATTACATATTTTCTAGGAATAATTTATCCTAATTTGTTTCCATCATTTTGAAGCCATATATTTTCTGGTTCCTCCTCATCTCCTTGACCTCAAAACACTAAAGAGCTGTAAGATTCAGTTCTCAGAACTTCCCTTTTCTCTTACACTTGCTCCCTCGGCAATGGTCCAGTTTCTCAGCTTTGAACTGTGTGCTGTATGTGACAACTCCTCAGGGCTTATCGTCTGGACCTCTCTGCCTTCCAGCTACATCTCTCTGCCTATCCCACACCTCCACGGGGATGTCTGCCGGGCATCTCAAACCTATATCCACAGCCAAACCCTTGATATTCCTCCTCAAACTACTCCGGAGTGCTCCCCATCTAAGTACCCAGCAACTCCTCCCTCATAGGAGTTCAAGTCCAAAATCTTACAGTTATTTTTGCCTCTTTTTCTCATGTGGTACATCTAACATGTCAGTTCTCCCGGATATAGCCAGAGTCCTACTGCTTCTCACCAGCTTCACTAACACCCCACCTAGGTCCAGGCCACCTCTAGTGAGGAGGCTGTGACTATTATAGGGCCCTTCTAACAGCCTTCGTGCTTCCAGCTGAGCCCCCTCCGCCAAGCCTCGGGAGAGCACGATTAACATATTTCACACCAGGTCAGTGTCTGCTCTAAGCTTCCCCATGGTTTCCCATTTCAGAGTGCAAACCAGAGGTTTGAGAACGGCCTACACACCCCTGCATCATCTGTCCCTCCACCCACCATCTCTCTGTCGCCAACTCCTGCCCGCCTCCCCTCGCTCCCTCTGCTTCTGCTGCAGTGGTCCCCTTGCTGTATCTGGAACAACTTGGTACGCTGCCGCTTCAGGCCTCTATGTCCATCCGCTAATGGGAATGCTCTTCCCCCACATACTGATAATTCTGCATGCCTCCCTCCCTTTGGATTTTTTTTTTCCCCAAAGTCATCTTCCCCAGGCCTTCTCTTATGGCCTTGTTTAAAACTGTAACCTCCCACTCTCCCTGCCTGGGCGGCTTTCCAGGTGGCTCAGTGGTAAAGAATCCACCTGCCAATGCAGGAAATGTGGGTTGATCTCTGGTCCAGGAAGACCCCCTGGAGAAGGAAGAGGCAACTGGCTCCAGTATTCCTGCCTGGGAAATCCCATGGACAGAGGAGGAGCCTGGTGGGCTATCTTCCATGGGGTCGCAAAGAGTCGGACACAGCTGAGCATGCGTGCACTCCCCCACGACATTCCCTATCCCTACATCTGACTTATTTTTCTCCATAGCACTTTTTTGAAATACTGAATGTTCTTATTTTTGATATTTGTTTACTTATTTTTGACTGTGTCAGGTCTTAGTTGCTGCACTTGGGATCTTTCATTGCGACCGTGCATGCTTCTCTCTAGTTGCAGAGTGTGAACTCAGTAGTCGTGGTACACGGGCTTAGTCACCCCACGGCATGTGGGATCTTAGTTCCCCAACCAGGGGTCAAACCCACATCCCTCGCATTTGAGGGCATGTTCTTAACCACTGGACCACCAGGGAAGTCCCTCCATAGCACTATCACCTAATATAGAGTTTATTTACTGTCTGTCTTCCCCTTGCCAGAAAGTAAGCCCCCAAAAGCAGGGATTCTTCTCTCTCCTCCCACAACAATATCCTCATGGCCTAAAACAATGCCTGATACATAGTGAAGCATCCAATAAATTTTTCTTGAATGAATGAATGGATTTCAGTTTGTGGTGAGGCCAAGTAGCCCTAGGTGCATTAGAAAAATAAGGGTGGATTGTTTCCAGATGGATTGTATCAATAATTTGGCTTTGACACCATTGGTACAAAAGCCATCTTTGTGTTACTTTTTCCTATGTCTTCTCTGTAGGTTCTCCTCTATGCAGTTCTCTAAATAAAATTATTGTGGAGGAAAGCCTTTGCAGCATTAGGAGTTCGAGTATTCAATATGCCTAAGTGTTACCCCAGTATCTTGCCATGCAGTGCCCAGAGGTATTCCATAGTTCCAACCTTATGCTGGTCCACTTTAGGCATAGTTCAGTGACTATTCCAGCACCATGATTCTATCTGATTTGTTCTTCCCCTTCTCATTTCACTTGATATTCTTTCTTTATTGTTTTTGATCATGTTCCATGAAATTTAACTCCTTCAACATTTCATTAATGTCTCTTCTAATAACTTTTCAGATTCCTTAAATATAAGTTGGTATTTTTCCATGCCTTAAAATTGTTACATATTTAAGTTTTCAAAAAGCTTTACAGTGTATTATATTCTTTAGTTGAGTCCATACTCAGAAATGTGTCCAGTTTTTAGAATTAATATTCTTTATAAGTTCGAAATAGGTGGGGGTTGTAGGAGGCCTAAACAATTCCAGACAGGTAAAGTAAGTAAGCACTGAGAAATCCACACAGTTCTCATAAACAGCCACTGCTCACTCCTGTCATTGTCAACACTTGTGAATGAACAAGGTGGTTTTTATGGGCTGTCTGGGTGTGTCTGCCTTCATTGGCCTCTGAAATCTCCATACTTCAACCATGGGGAAACACACATAAACATTTTGAGTCTAAAAGGTGCATGAGGGACTTCCCTGGTGGTCCAGTGGTTAAGAATTCACCTGCCAAGGCAGGAGACTCTGGTTTGATCCCTGGTCTGGGAAGACCCCACAAGCCAAGAAGCAACTAAGCCCGTGTGCCATAAGTACTGAGGCCAGGGTCTAGAGCCTGTGCGCCACAAGAGCAGCCCCGGCATCACAGCCAGAGAGCGGCCCTGTCGCTGCAGCTGGAGAACGCCG
This sequence comes from Cervus canadensis, assembly GCF_019320065.1. Classification (NCBI taxonomy): domain Eukaryota; kingdom Metazoa; phylum Chordata; class Mammalia; order Artiodactyla; family Cervidae; genus Cervus; species Cervus canadensis. The sequence goes on along the minus strand of NC_057415.1, from coordinate 2,580,301 downwards.
CGGGCAGCAACGAAGACCCAGCACGACCAAAAGTAAGTACATAATAAAATAATTTTTAAAAAATAAATAAAAAGTGCACAAGCAATGTTAAGGCTGTAGTTTTTTTCATGTACAACCTCGTTCTCTGTTACCTAAGACTTTATAATTGCTATATGCCCTTCTACCATGAAGAACCCAGTCTTTTTATTCAAACCTGAATTTGACTCTACCTTGACTTCTTATGGACCAAGTCTCATTTTTCCAACATCTACTTTTCAAAAAACGGGTTGCTAGATCTACCCCTCAAGGCTGTTATGAGAATCACCTGCCTAGCACTGTGTCTTGGTGCTTAATAAATGCTTTTGCTATGACTGTATTGAAATCATAACTTAGATATAATGTTTAACAGGGGAACTTCCAAGCATGCACAAAAGTGGAGAAAGTAGCTTATTGAATCTCAAAGTGCCCAGCTTCAACAATTATCCACCCATGCTGATCTTTCATATACACATCCCACTGAGTCCCCCTGAGATTATTCTGAAACAAATCACAGATATGTCATTCATCCACAAATATGTATCTCTGAAGGATATTCTTTTAAAAGAATAACCCTGAAAGATGATTGGAACTAATAATTCCTTGTTATTGTTTAGTTGCTAAGTTGTGTCTGACTCTTGTGACCCCCATGGACTGTGGCATGCTGGGGTCCTCTGCCCATGGGATTTCGCAGGTAAGAATACTGGAGTGGGTTGCCAATTCCTAAATATTATAAAAATCCAGTTAGTATTCAAATTTTTCAGTTGTTACATAAGTTTTTTTTAGCAGTTTGTTTAAATCAGTATCCAGTTAAGATCCTTTTATATTTATTATACCACTTAATATTTTATTGGAAAAGTAATTAAGGTGTGGGAAGGGATTTTGCTGTAAGAAAGTTCATTGCAGTGTTGTTTAGAATGCAGAAAAAGTAAAATAAGTTAATTATAGAAAAGATAAGCTTCAAAGAAATAGAACATATTTAAATTTAAAATAGTAATGTAGGGAATTCCCTGGCCACCCGGTGGTTAGCACTTTGCACTTTGACTGCCATAGGCCTGGGTTCCCTGGTCAGGGAACTAAGAGCAGTGCAGCCAAAGGGAAAAAAAATGCTGTAGAAAGACTGTGATGAGCAGAAAAGGTATTGGTAAGTGGAAGAAGCAGGTATAAAACAGTACTTATACTTTCTATTTTTGCTAATAAAATATGTATCTTATATACCTGTTTCTGAATGGTGAGGAAACAAGCAGTTATAACGCTCTCAAATTTTAGAATTAATTTTTCTTTTTCACGTATGAGTTGTGTAATAAAAAGTTATTAAAAATAAAAATGCAGCAGGAGTGCATCTTGGCGGTCGTTTTGGTTTCATCCGGAGTTAGTTATATTTGGCATGTTATGCTTTCTTCTTACCATGCGTCTCCTCATGTGATCTGCAGAGAAGTTCTCTGAGGTGAGAAAAGGCAGGAGCTCTGAGGGTTTGTGCCTTCACCTGAAGCCAGCACCAAGCCCCACAAAAGCGCATTCAGATGGCTATTGTTCTCTGTTTGGGACGCATGATCTCATGCGGTCTCGGCGTGCCATCCCGCAAAGGTGGGAGGCAGGGATGTGCTTAGACTAATCTTCCTTTACCAAAGGGGAAACCAAGTTGCTGTCCGTAGGTTGGCACTAGAGCCAGGGTTTGGTCCAGATGTCAGCTGCTGGCCCTCATCGTGAGACAACACATTGCCTGGCATCAGAGTTTCAACATCTTTGTGTAGGTGTGTGAGGGGCAGGACCTCCTCTTGTTTGGCCAAGGGAGTGCTTAATCCTGCCTCCGTGTAACACCGCACATCGCCTTGTGAGTTTCGGGATCTGACCCAACTTGCCCTGGTTCTCCACACCCCTTTAGGGTAGGATTGACTTCTGCTTGTCTTCACTTTCAGTAAACTGTTCACTTTCTAACTGCTGTCAGCTCCTTTAGCCTTTGTGGCCGATGCCTGCAGTCTCTGGTCCCTCTCAGGGCGTGCCCCTATGCTCAGCTCAGGCCCCTGTGGCTCTCTGAGCCCCTCACCCAGGGCCCGTCTGGTCGGGCTGCTGGCCATGCACCATGCCCTCCCCACCCCCACCACATTGCTGCTTCTAGTCTGGGCTCTGCTCCACCAGTTCTCTGGAGCTGGCCCCCACTCCTCCTTTTTCGAATCCCCATCTATACCCTCAGCTTAGTCATATATTCCTTGTTCTCTAATTAGGTCTCTAGATGTCCATCTTTTCTCACCTGCAAGACTGTGGGCTCCTTGCAGGCAGGCGCTGTCAACAATGGTGCTGACGATAACAGCTCTGATGTGACCCAGCATCACTGTGACTCTGGGTGACTGGGCACATCTCCTGGACCAGCCAGAGCTTCATGATTTACGAAATTTCTCATCAGTGATGACAACAAGCTTGTGTCATTATTCCTCTTGACAGATGCAGAAACTGAAGCCTTGAGAGGGTGAGGAACTTGTCCAAGGTCACCCAGCTAGAAAGTGACAGAGCAAGAATTTTTGACCATATATGTCTGTCTGATTGCAAAGTCTGTGCTTTTCCACACCATGCATACTCTTTGTCACTGTTGGTTGCTTGATTCAGATTTCCCTGAGTGTTATTCACTGTGACATCCTTGGGGTCCTCCTTTCTCAGTGGTAGAAAACCTTCCTGTTAATCAGAGAGCAGAGGATAATCTCTCTGGCCAAGGTATTCAGGGCTGGGCTCCTCTGAGCCCAGGGAGTTGGCTGAGATGGGAACACGCCAAGCTCTGTGTGTTCCTCCTACCCCTGTTTCCTCATCTCTGCTATCCCTTCACTGCCTCACAACTTCCTTCTCTTGTTTTTTCCCTGGAGAACATTCTCTCTAGATGATCAGGGGGCCCTGGAGCTGCAGGTCTGATAGCTCTTGATGGAGTTGGTAAGAAAATGGAGCCACAGATCAGCAAGAGTCCGGACTGTAGACGGACCCCCTATGCCTGCCCCCTGCAGCTCGCATACTCCCGGTGGATTCTTCCTGTACTCTTCCTCCTCCCCATCCCCCAATCAGAATTCAGGCTTTAGAGCTCCTGAGCCCTTAGGCTAAGCCCCACCCCTCTCCCAGCATCTTGAAGTTTAGGGGCTGCTTCAAGTGAGAGATTCCCAAGCAGGGGTGTGTTGGAGAGACTTCTGGGGGCAGCCGGTCCTGGGAGCATGCGGGAAAGGTGATCACTGCCGCTGTCTCCAAGGACATTGATTGAGCTTCCTAGGAGACCCTCTGCCCTTTCCCCCCCTCCCAGCAGCCCAGGCGAGCAGGGACCAAGCTTGCTTATTGTCACCTGACGCTGGGCAGCCACTGATCCCATTGGTGGAGCCAGATTCGGTCTGGCTCTTTCGTTCTTTCTCGCCTTCTCTGCCTCTCTCTCCTCCACGCCGCTTTGATTTCGCTCTCGCTTCTCTCCCGGCTAGGAGCATTGCCTCTCCAGGGGCAGAAGCGTTGCGCTGCAGAGTCAAACGGGAGCTGCCAGCGGGGCATGGAAGAAGCCTCCTTGGCAGCCACGAGAGGAGCTAGGGGAGCAAGAGAGTGCTGCTGCCTGTGACCTAGACCCCGGCTGCTGCCCCTCTGCCCGAGGAGCACGTCCACACAGAGGTCCTCCGTTCCCTCCCGTCCAGATCTCCCTCTGCAGAGCCCGGCGGAGCCAGGTGAGTGTTCTTCCTCCCCAGAACATCCTGCTGTCAATCCGGAGACGTGGCCAGGGGCTAGGAGCTGGGGGCACCAGGGTCCCGCCACTGCCCGCGGTGCCCACCTGGAGTGCCGCGGACGACGACCTTGTCCCCTTTCCCCTGGGCCCTCAGCAGAGGGGTTCACAGCTGGACCCAGTCCCCGGGGCAGCAATGCCACCCGTGACCATTCTGCTGCAGTCCGCGATGCCACCGGGGACGGGGTGGGGGCGACGCGTTCCCTCTGGCATGCGGTGGCTGCTCTGAACAGGCACGGGCGGCCTGGGGTCACCAGTGTGTATGGCGTGAGTGCTTGCTTGTCAGGGGACTAGAGGCTTGCTTGCGTACATAGTTCTGTCTGCCTGTACTTGTGTTCATGCATGGTGTGTCTGGAAACATACGTTTCTTTTGCATGTGAGGTCCATGTGTGGGGGACCAGTTATCTGAGTAGCTTGGGGGCTGTGTGGGCTGGGGGTGATGTGAGGCAGTATATTTCTGGGATGGACATATCACTTGTCACGTGTGTGGGAGTGCTTATTGTTGGGGGAGGGGAACGCATGCAACCAGAGGGTTTCTAGGTGGGGAGGCACAACTCCGGAGCAGGAGGAGGGATGGAGGTGGAGAGAGTGGGCAGAAACCTCTGTCCATAGGCAGGTCCACCTGCGTAGGTGCGCAAACCTGTTGGCATGAGAAGGATGGGGCTGGCAGAACCTGGCAGAGACAAACACATTCTCCAAGTCTGTGGCTTTGAGCCCGGAGGAGCCGTGAGCGAGAATACCAGAATATGGGCAGAGGTTGACGTGTGTGCGAATACACACGTGTGTGCAAGCAGGCGGAGGTGGCACGCATGCATGTTAGTGCCTGTGGCCTCCTTTCTTCCCCAAATATGGCTTGTGGGAAGGCGTGTGTGCATACGTGTGTGTGAGAGCCTGAGGATGTGAACATGCGTGGGTTTGTGTGGAGGTGCCAGCTTGTGGAGAGCCAGCTGTAGGACATTCTTAGAATGCAGAAGGTGGTGGAGGGGACCCGAGTGCATAGGTGAGTGAGGAGGACAAGGATGTCTGAGGAGGTGTGTGCAGCCATGTGCGGCAGGCGTGGGTGGGCAGACCCAGTGCGTGTGCCTCCGCGTGTGGGTGTGTGTAAATGCTTGTCTTGGGGTGGATTACATGGGACCATGGGTGCTGTCTCAGCCTGTCCATCAAACCCTGCCTTTCCCCATCATCTGGGCTTAGAGACCCGGGTACACGCCCACCCTTGGTCCTCTCGGCTTTGTTGTTCTCCCAGTGTCACTCACAGTCACCCCCCAAAGCTAGCATGGGCTCCCCAAAGCTAGATCTGAGCTCCCCTAGAACTGGAGGGAGGAAAGGAAGAGCCAGGTGCTGGAGACCCCACCACCAAACACGGCTGCCCCGCCTCTGGGAGGGGTATGAGAACAGGAGTGGGGGGCAGGGCTGGGTGTCCGCCCTCGGGGTCAGTGTAGACTGCATCCCGTGTGGGTGGAAGATGGCCCCTCGGGCCCTCTGGGGGATGTGCTTGTGTGTGTCTGCGTTGGTGTGCATGGGTGCATGTGTGTGGGTGCATTTGAGGGGGCACATGTGTGTCTCCCAGGGAGCTCCTCACTGGAAGCCCGAGGGATGGCAACTTCCCCCTGCTCCACACCTGTCCCCATGAATTACCAACTGGTTTATTATCACACAGTTGTTTCTAGACACTCATCCCATTCTGTTTGATTCGGGGGTGGACCTGGTAGCAACACCGTGCTTATTTACCGTAGGATTCCCATACACGGAGCCACTGGCATTTGGCTGTATTTTATCGCAGGCAGGCACACAATTTAGGGTAGAAAGCTAAGATGAAACAAGGACTCAGGTGACATCCTAGGACTGGTAGGAGCCATCATCCATATTCTTCACCCTGTACCTGCCACCCAGGCGGCCCATGGGTTAATTTAGAGGTGCCGGGCTCTGGAGCAGGGCTAACTGACAGGAGAGTGTGGGTTGGATCTTATGAGAGCTATAATTAGAAGTACCTGCTTTCGAAGGCACAAGGTGCCCTCACCATTAGCACCTGGGTGAGGGAGAGAGACAGGGAGAAAAGGAGATGACACCCCAGAAATCTGAGTGTGCTGACACTGGGCTTGAGGAAGGCAGGAGCTCCGCGGGGGACAGAGAATGCACCCCGGGGCAGAGTCCGATCATGTGCTCTTGGCCCAGAGACAGGCCCCCCCACCTCCTCCTCCCTCGCAGTTCCCCACCCTGTTCCCCAGAGGTCCTCTGAGCCAGGCCAAAGCCAAGGCCAGAGCCAGCTCGTCCCAGTTACAGTAGGTGACAATGATGATGTGTGGTCCTTTCAGACCCGGAACAGCAGCCGGGGCAGAAAGAGTGAGGAGGGGGGTGAGAGAGAAGGCAGTTCCTTGAAAGGGAAGGATGGAAAGAGGAAAAATAAACAGCAGTAGAGCCGTGAGCACCTGGGCATACACAAGCACACACCACGTGTACCACGAATCACACACACGCACACACACACACACACACACGCACACACACGCACACACACACACACACAAGGGGACATAACCTTAGCTTAAAGATAAAGAGCTTAGACTCTGGATTCAGACCTGCATTCCAATCACTTTCCAGCGGAGTGGCCTTTGGCATCTTAGTACCACCCTCCACCCCCGACCTCAGCTACTTAATCAGTAAAATAGGGATAATGATAATAATAATTGTGAGGCTTGCATGAGATGATGTTTGTGAAATTATTAGCAGGTAGTTGGCCTGCAAGAGATGTAAAGGTTAAAAACTAGTCATTGAAGAGTCAAGTAAGCACAGGATCTGCTGAAAGAAAAAGAAAAAAAAAATGGAGTTGAAAAGTTACAGGTGCAAGAGAGCCATGGCCTGCCGCCCCTCCTGCCACCAGTGGATCCACTCATCTCCACGGCGCTGTGCTCCCAGCCCCTTCGTGGTGATCCCTGCTGAGTCACCCCCAGGGTGGAGGGGGCCTGGGCTCGAGCGCCCTGGCACCCAGGCCTCTGGGCTGCCAGTGCCCCCTGCCCGCTGAGCCCTCACCCCGTCTCCAGTGGGTGCTTCCCACCGCTCCTACGCCTCCTTGCACTGTTCTCTCCAGCACCCCCCTTCTCTTTTCACGCCTGCTGGCTGAGGGCCCCCTCCTCGGCTCCATCTGCTGCAAATCTGTCCCGCCCCGCGTCTGCAGCATTCCCACTGCCTCCGCCACCTGTCAGGTGCCGTCTGCTCTGCAGACCCTCTGCAGACAGCCAAGAGCCCCCCCAGGGGGCCCCCAGCCCACCTTTGGCCGCACCCCTCCAGCCCTCCCCATGGCATCTTCCCATCAGATCCGGCAAGGCAGGTACAAGTGAAGGCTCCTCAAGGTTCCACCTAGCAAGGGATGGTGGGAGCAAGGCATTCTAGAAGGTTCCGTGGCGGGGAGGGAGGTACTGAATCTTCTCTTCCTGCAGTCCTCACAGAAGCCAACCCAGTGGGGAGCATGGAGCTGCTGTCCACGCCCCACAGCATCGAGGTCAACAATATCACCTGCGACTCATTCCGCATCTCCTGGGCCATGGAGAACAGCGACCTGGAGAGGGTCACCCACTACTTCATCGACCTGAACAAGAAGGAGAATAAGAACTCCAACAAGTTCAAGCACCGGGTGAGCGCAGGCTGCCCAGCGCGCCTCCTCCCAGAGTCTGCTCTCCAAGGAGGCAGGCTGACAGGATGCCTAGAGGGGAGTGTTGGGCATTGGAGAGGCCTGACCCCAGCCCAGCTCCTACTGGGTAATCTTGGGCAAGTTTAACCTCTCTCTTCCCCCAGTAAAAAGGGAATAATAATAATAATGCCAGCTTGTGAGAGGCTTCATGGAGGTAATTGTCTGTGTGGTGTTCCACTTGGGCCCAGCCCACCATGAAGAGCACTACCAGCATCTGATTGGACCTTCCCACGGGGCGGGAAGACCCAGGGTGCAGCCACAGACATCACACCTGGGGATGTCTCAGGGGTCCGACAAAGCCCCTAACTCAGGAAGCAGCCTTGTTGTTGATGGGGTGGGCCTTGGGCAGAGGTGGGGCCCATTGCTTGGTCCTCAAGCCCCTGAGGGGCGGTTTTCCAGGTGGCGCTAGTGGTAAAGAACCTGCCTGCCAATGCAGGAGACGGAAGAGACGCGGGTTCGATCCCTGGGTGGGGAAGATCCCCTGGAGGAGGGCATGGCAACCCACTCCAGTATTCTTGCCTGGAGAATCCCCATGGACAGAGGAGCCTGGCGGGCTACAGTCCATGGGGTCGCAAGGAGTCGGACATGACTTAGTGACCGAGCACACACACGCACGCGGGCCCTCGTGATCCTCTCTGCCCTCACCCTCTGGCCTATCCTTCACTGGGTTTAGAAAAGAGATGGTGTGGTGAGTCCTCTGATGGCTGGGGTGTCCTTTCCCTGGGTTAGAGCTAGTGTGGGGGCAGGCAGGAGGAAGGCTCCCATCTTCTCGAACTGGTGAGCTGGCAGCGAGGCAGGGGGAAGAGTGAGGTGGGAAGGAGCTGGTTCCCACGACGACCGCATCGTATGGGTTACTCACCCTCTCTTTCTTTGGAACTGGCTCTCCGATCTGGGTGTCTTTTGGCAGGCCAGTTGCCACGGTGACGTGAATGTTCAACACCACCCCCTTAACCCTCCTCCCCCTAAAGAAGAAGGCATATTTTCCCTTCCTCCCTGGCTTCTCAGCATTTGCCGTTGCCGTGGAGACGGCGCTGCACTGTGCAGCGCTCTCGAAGTGTCCCTCGAAAATGAAGGTCTCGCCGCCCTCAACTTTGCGGGCCTCCGCCCCAGTGGCCTTTCTCCTCCGTTCCCAAGAGAACGGGCATCAGGGGTTAAGGGGGTGGAGGCTGGGGAGGGTCTGTACGGCCTTCCCAATGGCCACTGCTTGCTTCTGCAGGAAAATGGTGGCCAGGGCACTGAGCCATTGCGTCCTGGAGACTCCGGCTGTCTTCAACAGGAAGGTGGCCATCGGGGAGTGGGAGGCCTGGGGGGATGCCAAGGGTGGACGTGACCTCCAGTGTGACTCTTGGCTCTCTGCACCTCACTTCTCAGGATGTCCCCACCAAGCTTGTTGCCAAGGCTGTGCCGCTGCCCATGACAGTGAGGGGCCACTGGTTCCTGAGTCCCCGCACCGAGTACAGTGTGGCGGTGCAGACTGCCGTGAAGCAGAGCGACGGGGAGTACCTGGTGTCTGGCTGGAGCGAGACGGTCGAGTTCTGCACTGGGGGTGAGGTTCTGCTGTCCGGCTGCTTTGGCTGGTTTAGCGATGGTCAGGAGGGGGCTTCCTCTTAACCCAGCACACACTTAGCAACTCCTGCTGGATGTGGGCACCACACTCTGGCTGACACCGTGGAGGAGACCCACTCCTGCCACCCCAAAGCCTGCAGTCTGATGCAGGAGGCACATGCAAGCACTGCTAATTGCATTGACCGTACCACTTCTGGAAAGGGGTGGAGTTACTTCTCTGGCCTGGGGCAAGCATAAGTGTGGGAAATCACACATAACATAAATTTACCACCTTAACCATTTTTCAACGTACAGTCCAGCAGGATTAAGTATGTTCATGTTGGCATGCAATCCATGTCTACAAAGTTTTCATCTTCCCAAGCTTGAAACATTATGCCCCCTTAAACAACAACTTCCTTTCCCCCTCATTAAATGCCCCAGAAACCACCCTCACTCTTTTTGTAAATTTGACAACTCTCAGTATCTCATATGGGATTTCCCTGGTGGCTCAGACAGTAAAGAATCTGCTTCCCAATGCAGGAGACCTGGGTTCAATATCTAGGTCGGGAAGATGCCCTGGAGGAGGGAATGGCAACCCACTCCAGTATTCTTGCCTGGAGAGTCCCATGGACAGAGGAGCCTGGCTAGCTACAGTCCAGTATCTCATACGAGAGGAATCACACAATATTTGCACTTCTGTGACTGGCTTATTCATTTGGCAAAATGTCTTCAAGATTCATCCGTGTTGTAGCATGTGTCAGAATTTCTTTCCTTTTTAAGGCTCAATAACATCCCATTGTATGGATGGACCACATTTTGTTTATTGATCATTGGTTGATGGACACTTGGTGGGACCATCACATTTTGTTTGTCTTGAGCTTCCACTCAGCCTTGGAAAATGGTCCCGCAAACTCGCCTATTAGCTTGCAAACTCCACCATGAACAGACACTGGGGCTTCTGCGTATTGGGTCACTGGTGACCCAGGATCTGCCCCACAATCTTCCATTCTTTTGTTGTCCACGTGAGAATTGCTCCAGATCTTCCCCCGTCACAAGGAAGGGGCAGGAACATCCTTAGCCTCAGGCCTCAGAGGCTGCTGACTCCATCCTCTGCCAAGGCGTGTGCCCCAGCTCTCCTTGACCTGCCTTTCTCTTTTGAGTGGTGTTTTTTCCCATAACTTGGCTGCAAAACCCCACTCTGGAGGTGCTCCTGCACCTTGCACGGAAAGTCTCTTGGTGTACCCCAGAACTCTACATGCAGTGGGAGTCCATTCAAACTGGGGAGCTGGGGATGGCTGCAATCCAGTTCCTCCTTCTCTTGTCAATGCAGCGCCCTGGCCAGGGCTGCATTAGCAAGGAGGAAAGGGCAGCTTTTCCTGCTTCATTCAAAGGTGCTGTCTAGATGAGCAGCAGCCCTGCCTGGACCCCGCGGCCCTAGCCTCTGGCCCTGGCCCAGCCAGTCCAGTTTTACCATCCTGTTTCCAGGCTTCCTCCTTTCTCCTGGGATGCTTAGGCAGAGTCATTGCCCCTGACCCTGGGCTAAGCCTTCCCCTCAGTTGTCTGCAGTTTCCCCCTCAGTTATTGTTCTGTTGCTAAGTCGTGTCCGACTCTTTGCAACCCCAAGGACAGCAGCATGCCAGTCTTTGCTGTCCTTAATGATCTCCCTGAGTTTTCTCAAACTCATGTCCATTGAGTCAGTGATGCCATCCAATCATGTCATTCTCTGTCACCCCTTTCTCCTCCTGCCTCCGATCTTTCCCAGCATCAGGATCTTTTCCAGTGAGTTGTCTCTTCACATCAGGTGGCCAACGTATTGGAGCTTCAGCATCAGTCCTTCCAACAAATATTCAGGGTTGATTTCCTTTAGGATTGACTGGTTTGATCTCCTTGCCGTCCTGAAATTACACCTGACTTCCATATGGTGGTGTGGACAGGCTCATACCTGCTGGATTTGAGGGGCTCTCCCCAAAGGACCTCAGATTCTTTCCTCTCAATCTTTTGCCTCTTGGTTCTCTTTTCACATGAGAATGGTCTGGGATTACAGACTCTGGGTCCCTCGACATGACTGTATAACTGGGCAGCCCTCTGCCCTTTTCTAATGCAGAGCCCTGAGTCCGTGGTCACAGGGCACTGAGGCGACAGGACAGACAGCCCCCAGCTACCCACGTCCCAGCCAGGCCAGGCGGTCCTTTCTGGTCCACGGCGCTGTGACTGCCTGGTCTCCCCTGCACCCTGAGGACAGAGGTGGCTGACGTTCCCGGTGGGCAGTGAGTGATCTGAGGGGGAGGCTGTGACGCCCCGCCTGGCCCTCAGCTCACCCTCCTGGGCTCTTGCAGATTATGCCAAGGAGCACCTGGCCCAGCTACAGGAGAAGGCTGAGCAGATCGCAGGCCGCATGCTCCGCTTCTCCGTCTTCTACCGCAACCATCACAAGGAATACTTCCAGCATGCCAGGTACGGCCCGCCCTGGACTTCCTGCCCCGGCTCTGCCCACTACCCTGGCCCTCTGATGTCACCCCCACCCTGGTAGTTGCCAGACCCTCCTCTGGTGTCCTCACCACCCCCCATTTCCCAGGCTGGTTCTGGGGGGATGTTGGGCTCCAGAGAAGGAAAGGGGCTTCAGAATGGTGCTGCCTGGAGGCACTGCACTGACAGGCCTGAGTGAATGAGGTCCTGGGGTTAATCCTCCTTTCAGAGAGGCCCTTTTGCTGAGCTCTAAGGCTGCAGGGGGCACAGTGGTAAAGAATTCACTTGCCAATGCAGGAGACACAGGAGACGTGGGTTTGATCCCTGGGTCAGGAGGGTCCCCTGGAGGAGGAAATGGCAACCCACTCCAATATCCCTGCCTGGGAAATCCCATGGACAGAGGAGCCTGGCGGGCTACAGTCCATGGGGTCACAAAGAGCTGGACGTGACTGAGCGCACATGCGCACAAGGCTACAGGTCGGCTGTCCCTCCAATTCGGGCCCTGGTGTCAAGGGAGGTGGTGAGGGGAACACAGAGTGAGAGGATGCTGAGCAGGAAGGGTCGTGATCTTCAAACTGTGTGCTGGGAAGCCTGCAGGCTCCGGGGAAGGATCTCGGGGCATCCTCGGGTGGTGCTGAAGGGTTAGTGAGGAACTCAGAGGACAAGGCCGGGTGAGCCCTGCCCCCATCATCCAGCCAGGGCCCAGCTTCAGGTCTGTTACCTCTGCCTGCCTGTGTATAATTTCCTTGGGGGATACAAGAGGGGTTCTGTTTGAATGTTTGAGGTATTTTTAAAATGTCTGAAAATTGGTGATCTGATCCAACACCCTCAGCCTACAAATGGGGAGACTGAGGCCCAGAGGGCCAGCAGGTCCAGGGGCTGCCCATACACTCTTCGCTGCCTGATACCACTCCAAGTCCTTGTCCTTCTAAGGCTGGGCCAGCGCAAGCTGCCACTGTTACTGTTTTTATCACTGCAGTCAGCTGGGGTGGGGCGTTCTGACCTGACCCCAGGGGGTTCTTCTGTGTTTGTTCTAAAGAAGGGAGGCAGTAGGTGAGTGGGGAGGACACTGGCCCAGTTTGGGCTCATCTATCAGCAAGCAAGGGAGAGACACAGAGCATCCATGTACGCTGGAATATAAAGATGAATAGGGACTTCTCTGGTGGGCCAGTGGTTAAGATTCCATGATAGCACTGCAGGGTTCAATCCCTGGTCAGGGAACTAAGATCCCTGCATGTTGTAGAGTGTAGCCAAAAAAAAAAAAGAATAAAGGCATAGCCCCCACTCCTGCAAACCTGAGTCTATCAAGGGGACAGTACAGCCAGAGGGAATGTAGTAAGTGTGTGTGATTGCTGAGTAAAGTTCAGTGCCCTGCACATAGTAAGCAGTCAAAGTTTTGTTGAATACAAGTGTTTGCTGTTCCTGGAAGGTTTTTGTTTTTTTTTAATATTTATTTGGCTGCCTCTTAGTTGCCTCATGTGGGATATTTTCTTGCAGTGTGCAGACTCTCTAGTTGTAGTGCACAGGTTTAGTTGCCCCGAGGCCCATGGGATTTTAGTTCCCCAACTAGGGATTGAGCCCACACCCCCTGCATTGGAAGGCGGATTCTTAACCACTGGACCACCAGGGAAGTCCCTGGAAGGTTTTAGAGGAGAAGGGACGGGACACCTGTTTTGGACTTTGAAGAATGGTTAGAAGTTTGCCAGATCAGGTGGGAGAAGGTGGAAAAGGCAATTCAGGCAGAGGGAAGAGGCAGGAGAGACCTGGGGTGGGGCTCTTGCATGGCTGTTACCTGTGCATGTGGGGGTGGTGGGAGGTGGGGCCAGAAAGACCAGATCTTCCCGATCTTGCTTTTTGTGCAAGCCCCATCAACAGGGTTTTAATCTGGGGAGTGGCAGGTTCAAATCTCTCCTCCGTGAAGGAGTGGGCTGGATCAGCCCCATCTCCAGGGCCCTCCCTTCTCTTGCCTTCTGGAATGTTCTATTTGTGACTGGTGGAGGCGGTAGCTGGTGGGAGAACTGGGAGCTGGACTGACTTCCTTCTTGGTCACACCACAGCCGCCAAGCCTCAGTCCAGCTAACCAAAAGCGTTTTCTCTTCCTCTTGGCATTTATTTTTCCCCTGCGGTGGGCAGGACCCACTGCGGGAACATGCTGCAACCCTACCTGAAGGACAACAGCGGCAGCCACGGCTCCCCGACCAGCGGCATGCTCCACGGCGTCTTCTTCAGCTGCAACACAGAATTCAACACCGGCCAGCCCCCGCAGGACTCCCCCTACGGCCGCTGGCGCTTCCAGATCCCCGCCCAGCGCCTCTTCAACCCCAGCACCAACCTCTACTTTGCGGACTTCTACTGTATGTACACGGCCTACCACTACGCCATCCTGGTACTGGCCCCCAAGGGTTCCCTGGGGGACCGCTTCTGCCGCGACCGTCTGCCTCTCCTGGACATTGCCTGCAACAAGTTCCTGACCTGCAGCGTGGAGGACGGGGAGCTGGTCTTCCGCCATGCCCAGGACCTCATCCTGGAGATCATCTACACCGAGCCGGTCGACCTGTCCCTGGGCACCCTGGGGGAGATCAGCGGGCACCAGCTGATGAGCCTGTCTACCGCCGACGCCAAGAAGGACCCCAGCTGCAAGACCTGCAACATCAGCGTGGGCCGCTAGGAACTCCTGGGGAGCCAGGGAGTTAGGGAGAGATGGCAGGCAGGGTGGTGATGGGTGGCATAAGCGCAGGGAGCTGGCTTTCTCTCCCTTGCCCCCCTGCTCCCTCCACGCCATCCATCTCCCTCTTCCCTTCCCTTCCCCAGGGCACTAGAAGCAACGGAGGGTGGTCCCTTGGCAGGCATGGCCTACCCATGCCTGGCCGAATTGGGAAGGCTTCTTAGCCTCAGCAGGTTGGTGGGGAGGGCGGGTGGATTTCTGGAGACTTCCCCTTTCCCTTGGTTTCCCTGCCCTGCTATTTCTTGCCTCATCCCAGGCCTCCATCTTAGGAGACCTGCCCTCCTAGGGTTCTCCCACGGAAGCCTTCCCTCCAAAGACCCACCTGTAGCTTGCCTGCCTCCAGAGGTGAGCTGAGAGCTGTGGGCGTGTTCTTCCTTAGCCCCACCCACCCCATGAGGGCCAATCACAGAATGCCCCTCCCCCACGAGCCAGGCCCTGGGGGGGGGGGGCGTCCTACTGCAGGCCCCACCCTCTCCCTCTATAAATAGTCTCCTGCACCGCTGTGACCCCACCCCCACCCCCACTCCACACCGTTATTCGTTGCTCCGGAGCACCCTCTTCCTGCATGGGGAGAGCCGTCCCTCTCCTTCTCCACCTGCCCTCTAGAAAAGGGCCCTCTTTCTCTTGGCTTTGGGGGCACCTGGCTGCTGGGGGGGGGTCCCCTTCTTCTGCCTGGAGGTGGTATAAATCCCAGCGGACTTTCTCCCTTGCTCAGAGTGCTGGGGTGTGCCGTGGCGGCCACTGGGGTCGAGGAGGGGGCCAGAGACCCCTGAGACCCAGAGGGACCCCTCCCCCAGCTGGGAGTGGGAGCCTCATGCCGAGGGGACCCGGCGTGGGACTGGGAGCGAGGGCGTTCCCACAGGGCCCTGGTACCCCGCCTGGCTGCGCGCTTGCTCGCTCATGCTGCCGGGGCACCGCCGCTGCGCCGTGCCTGTGTGTCATCTGGACTGCGGCTTCCCCGCGCCACCCCCACCTGGCGCCCCCTCCCCCGGCACTGTTGGCTCCTCACCTCACGGCGAAGCCAGCCTCCTGGCGGAGGGCCCCTTCCCTGGGGAGCGCTTGTGAAGTCTTTCCTGGGCCACTCTATGTTTTCACCTCTTTCCTACTTTTGTGCGGGTCGTGGGAGTGCTGAGGGTGGACCGTAGATATGAGCAGACCTGGTGGGTGATGAGGAGAGGGGTCAACTAACGCATCCAGCTGTTTGAGGGGTGGAGAAGGATGTCAGGTGAAGGAGAGCAGCCCCCACAGTGACAGCGGACTTCTGTGATGAGAGACAGAAGGGGGCAGCAGGCCAACAAGGCCATATCTCAGTGAGCGGGCGAATGGGACAGCTGGTGGCCTCTTCTGTAGCCACGGGGAATGGTGTGGTCATCTGTGCTTTGGCCTGGATCAGGGCTGGGGGCCGAGGGAGGTGCATGGAGGAGAGGACGTGGGCCCCAGGCCCTTTCCCCTCTGCTGAGGGGGTGGCCCGCTGCCCTCCCCTGGCCCCGTGTCTGCCCTGGGCTGGGGGCACACCCACCTGTGCTGTGCTTGCATCAATAAACCACCATGGCCTGAGAGCCCTGCCTTTCCTTGGGCTCTGGGAAGGGAGGGGTGGACAAGCTGTAAAGTCACAGAGGAGCTCGGACAGGCCACCTGGAATCCTCTCCAAGGGTGTTCCGGACTCACTGTGGGAGGCAGGGCTCTGAGAGCAGAGCCACATCTCCAGCTTGGGAAGGACGTTGGAGGTCAACGTGGTGCTACTCTGCACTTTGCAGATGGGAAAGCTGAGGCCTCTTTGGGCAGAGCCTGCAGCAATCCGGAAGGGTGACCCAGGTCCAAGGCCCCCTGTTTGGAGCCCCTCCCCCTGCAGCCACCTGCACTGCATCAGCCCCACATGCCACTGAGCTCCCCTCCCCCAGAGCCCCAGTGTCCCCTCCCCAGCAGGGCTCCTCGTTTGTGGATCTGAGTCACCTCTGCGTCTGTTATTATGGACTTATTAAAATGATCCTCTGCTGGAGTGGAAAAGCTCCAGAAAAATTAGAGTCACCTCCCTGACACTGCTTGGCTCGGGGCCGAATGAACATGTGTCATCCAAAGCTTAGGACCTGGCCTCCTTGCACCAGGAAGGAAAGCTGAAGGGCAAATGCCACTTCCCAAGGGCCTACTATGTTCCCAGGCATCCGGCCAGGTGCTTTCACACACAACTCCTTTAGTCCTCCACCCTCTATGATTCCCATTTAACAGATGAAGAAACTGAGGCACAAGGAGGTTAAAAGGTTTGCCCGTGTCTAACAGCCAGTAGGTAGCAATGCCCGGGATTTGATTTAGAAGCTAGAATCTTCCTATTTCACTGCTGTCTCCCCAGTGTATGCCAGGAATCCCCTGGGACTGTAAGACACGGGTGGGGCAGATCTCTGTCACAGCCACCTTCAGAATGGTCTCCACAGAGCTTTTGGTCTATCAAGTCCATGCCTAGTTCCTGAATAACACCAGGGGGCGCTGTGGAGTCAAAAGTGCCAAGGAAGCTTATTTTAAAGGCGTAGTGGGAAATATTTAGATCCCAGGGTTCTAGGGTGGCTTCCCAGGTGGGACTAGTGGTAAAGAACCTTCCTGCCAATGCAGCAGACATAAGAGACATGGGTTTGATCCATGGGTCTGGAAGATTCCCTTTAGGAGGGCATGGTAACCCACTCCAGTATTCTTGCCTGGAGAATCCCATGGACAGAGGAGCCTGCCAGGCTGTAGTCCACGGGGTCACAAAGAGTCAGACACAACCGAAGTGACCTGGCATGCACAGGGTTCTAAGGATGGGGGCGGTGACCTCCAGGGCCCATCTTTCCTCCTCTGGGCAGGACCTGAGGGGTTTTCAGTGTCCCCAAGAGGGACAGGCTTCAATCTTCCTTTTGCAAATCCTTCGTGGGTTTCTTAGGAGAAAAGATTGGCTTCCAGGGTCCTCTTAGCAGAAGATGAAGAAGCCAGGTGAAGCAGGGGTGGTGGTGGGGTTGCATGTAGGTTTCCTCTGGAGAGCCTCTTCTTGCTTCTCCCCAGATGGCACTCCGGCACTGCTCCAGGCACCTGTCCAATAGAGCTGGGTCAGGTCATCTGCTGGCGTCTGCCCTGGGGTCCCTTTTGATCAGTGTCCCGCTAATCTGACCTGGTAGAAGGAGAAAGGTCTACATGTGCACACACACACACACGTACTGCTTCCCTGGGCTGGATATGGAAGACAGCCTTGGTGACTACAGAGAGCTGCAAGGTGAAGGGCAACCTCAGACTGCGGCAGCCACGGTCCAGCAAAGGGGCTCCAAGCTAGCCCTGCTCCCGTGCAGGCAGGGAGGGACAGTGAGGGGCTGGCCACCCAAGGGCACTTCCTGGTTACAGGTGGGGTATTTTGCTGTGCAGGCACAAACACAGACACACCCAGCACATGGACATGGGCTCACACACTCCTAACCCTCCACCACACACACATGCACACACACACGTGCACACACACACACAGACACACACGCAGTCTCCTCTGCCCAGACATATACCCATACTTCCCTATCTGTTCCTTTCCCCCTGGAGTAGCATCTTTCTTTTAATCCTGGATGGATGACAGGCCCCCTCCAAGGAAGTGGGAGAGAAGGCGCCAGTTCCGAGGACCCTCAGTTTCATCTGGCTTTGACATGCGTCTCTTCTCCATGTTAGGAAAGGAGGTGGTAGGGGTTCCAAGGAAGAGGACGAGGAGGGACCATTCCCCGAAATGGAGGGAGGCCTTCAGGAAGCTGAGCCGAGGTGATTGGCCATAAAACAGCTTGGCCGCAGCATCTGGAGGAGATTGGAACCAGATGTTCCTGGGATGGGGGAGGGGAGGGCTGGGAGGCTGGGAGGGAGCTGGAGCAGGAGAAGCAGACTGGTCAGCAAGGTTGGGGGTCTGGGTTGGGGGCCTCCTGACTCTGGGAGAAACATCTAGCTGCTCCCCAAGTCAGGCACTACTATTTTTGCAAACTGGGACAGCAGATCTCTTCACAGATTCTAGAATCAGCCTTGTGTGTGGGGACAGTCAAGCACAGGGTGTGACTTTGGGAGGTGCCCAGAAAGTCTACCAGCTTAGAAAGAAATACGTCGCCTGCCGCCCTGCGAGCCCTGCCCTGCTGTGGCATAAGCATTGCCCTTTCTGGCAGACAGATGGCGGTTCTGCGCTCAACTCCTAACGCACGACTGAGACTGGTGAACCCAGACGTTTCCTTTTAGCGCAGGAAGCGCGTCATCTGGGAACTGGAGAATTGTTCGGCAGCTGACAGGAAAAGAAGACCCATTTACAGAGTGCCTATTTGCTAGGCACTTTGACAGGTTCCCTTCAATGTGCATCTCTTCCTTTCTCTCTGTGTTATCATCTTTGGGGTCAAGACGAAGAAATCAAAGTTCAGAGCACTTAAATGACTCACCCAGGGACACACAGTCACCAAATGGGAAAGCTTGTATTCAAAATCGGCTATGTTCTTATTTTACCATATTTTATTTATTTTTAAACTTTTTTTGGCCATGCCTCTCAGCACGTGGGATTGTAGTTCCCTGACGAGGGACTGAACCTGCACTCCCTGCATTGAAAGCGCAGAGTCTTAGCCACTGGGCCGCCCAGGAAGTCCAGAAACTGGCTGTGTTACAGTCAGGCTTATAACTTCACAACTGACCGAGAAGCACGTGGCGTTAGAGTGCAGGGAAGGGAGAGAGGGGCAAGAAGGAGTTGGGGGCAGTGTGGGGTAGCCAACCTTCCTGCTTCTGCACTTGAGCCAACGGTTGGCCCTGGAAGCCCCCAGCTGCCTCAGGAGCCTGACTTTTGGAGACTGCACCCTGACAGGAAGGGTTGCTGGGAAAAGGTGACCGAGCGGGGAGCAGAGGCCCAGACAGGGGACAAACTGGCCAACATCACAGGGCAAAGCAAGGCAGAGCTAGGTCTCCTGACCCCCAGGCCAGGGCTGGCTGTGTCCTCCAGGGTTGGAGAAGTGCACCCAGAGGGGAGAGTCTGGGGCTCCAGGGTTTGGGGTTATCTCCACCTGGGTTTCCAGGCTGGGAGCGCCATCTGGGGCAGGATCATTCTAATTATTCTGCTGCTGGCCACACACTCAGGACCAGGGGACCTCAGGGGGATCTCAGGGGCTTGGGGACAGTTGGAGTTGGAAGGGTTCCGTCCTCTGACGTAGAATCACCTGAGCGGTTGGGCAGCTGCACTGAGGTTCATCTAGTCTCGAAACCTGCGAGCAGCCAGACGGTGAGGGTGGGCTGGGTCTGGAGAATCATTCATTAAGTTCTGGAATGTGTATCAATGGCCTGCTGCCAGCTCCCAATCAGCCTTCACTACCCAGAGGTAGCCTCCGGGAAGAGGGGCCCAGGGAAGATGGAGGGCCCAATCAGCACAGGCCCCTGGCTCATTAGAGGGGCCCGAGTCTATGGCAGTGATGGAGCCTAGGGATGGGTCCCCTGGGCAGCTGCGTGGGTTGGTCCTGACCTGCATCTGGCTGTGCTGACCTGCAGGGAGGACGGGGTACTCTCTGCCCTGCAGCCTGGACCTGGGCTAGGATCCTGGCTCCCTTCACCCATGTGGCTTGTGTACCAAGAGTGTGGTCCTCTGAGCTTCAGAGCAACCCGGGGGGCTGGCGAGGAGAGCTGGGACCACTGACAGTGAACTCTGCTGCAGAACTGGGCCCGGGTTGATTGGCAAAGTGTCCAGATGGGTGGCTCCAAATGGTTTGGGGGCCTTTCTGTTCTGTTCTTGGTCCTCTGGGCTGTCTGAACATTCTGGTCAGAGGAGGTGGAGGGTGTCCATGACATCACAGCCAGGGACCTCGCTGGCCCTCCCTCCATCATGCATCCCCCCCCCCCGCAGTCAGGACTAGAAGAGAGGGCTGCAGCCTGACGGCGGGGTCACATCAGCCTACTTGCACATGGGACACTAGCCGGTGTCTGGTTTCCATTGTTTAAAGGACCAGTATGGGAGGCAACATGCCACACTGTTCCCTGGGGGTGGGTCCCCCCACAGAGTCCAGATTTAGTATCTGGCACATCTGGCTCTGCTATAGGGAGAAGTCTAGGCGCAGGAAAAGACCCACAGTCCCACTGGAGGCCCTCAGGGAGCCCCAGGGCTTGGAGCAGACCGCTGGCTTGCTCTGGAATCTGGGAGTGGCCAGTCTAGGCAGGGAAGCTGGGTCCTCTATGGGTTTTCTTTCCCTGTGAGTTCCATGGAAAGTAGGGAGAGAGGGTCCTTTGAAAGGAAGGAGCAGGGATGTGGTTTCTCTCCTGCTGGCCTCAGGGGAGACAGGTCTGAGGTCCGTACCTCACTGTTGGCTGGGGAGGGAGAAGGCAGAGGCAGGAAGGAGAGGCCAGACATGACACCGTCATGGGTCACCTCGGGAGAGGGGGCCAGAGCTGGAATGTTTGTTCTGTGGCTGCCTAGCGTCTGGGTCTTGTCTCCCCGAAGAAAGATGGTCCTGAGGGGCCAGCACTCGGGGGTCTGACCTTCAGGAAGGAAGGCACTGGGAGCTGACTGATGGATCTGCTCTGGCTGATGATGGTACTCTGGGTCTGGATGGGCTCTTCTAGCCCACCACCCAGACCCAGAGATGGAAGACCCCGCTGGACACCGGCTGGACAGACACACGCCATCATCCCCTTGACATACCTCCTCCCTTCCCATTGCACAGCCGCTTTACAGAACGTTCCGTTCTGCCCATTGGGTTGTGTGGGAGGCTTATGAGGTACGGGGGCGCCTGCAGGCTCAAGTGTGCAAGGCATCCGTATCTCTGTGTGCCTGAGTGTGAAATCACACTCTCAGGGGCCCTGGAATCGAAGGCAGGAAGGGCAGCCGGCGAGCCCAGGTGTCCTGGCTATGCGCGGCCCCAGACTCACATCTGGAAGATGTGCGTCCAGCACCACCCACCTCCACCGCCACCCCCACATCCCAGACAGCCTCTGGCACAAGACACTGGCTGTAACACTTTCGGTTTATTGGCTGGGGTGCCCTGGTGTGGCTGACCAGCCGCTGGGCCTGAGAGAAGCCCTGTCTTGATGCCCCCACCCCCTCCCCTTCATCCTCCTGCTGCCATATGTGGCTCCTGTGGGATATGCAGGGAAACTCGAGCCCCAGGAAACAGGGGGAGGTGGGGGCTTCAAACAAAACCAAATCAGGGGAGGGGGAGGGGTGGGAAACGTACATTACAATGAAGATATGCCACTGGCTATACACAACAGAGTGCATGGAGATGGGCGGGGAACTTGGGCGGGTCCTCACACACCGGGCTGGGCCCCCAGAGAGGAATGGCCACTTCAAGTGTCTCAGGGCAAGCTCTGGCTCCCTGGCCTTGGCCCCTCACTCCCAGGGTTGGGGGCGACGGAGGAAGGGATCGTGGGGCAGCAGCTCATGTGGGAGTCCAGTGCCCCACCTCCCGAGGACAGCTTCACCGGGACCATCAGCCCGCAGGTCCTGGCACCCGGGGGACAGGGACGGGGTCCCCACTTTCCGCCTGCCCCCCGCTGTCCGGCTCAGGTGACCGAGGGCAGCAGGCCCCCCATCCCTGCCGTATGAGGGCAGCGGTCACTTTCTGCTGTGAAGAGTGTCTTGGAACTTGGTGCTGGTGTACCGCAGGTGGAAGCCTTTTTTGGTGATGGTGTCATCCGAGTGGAATTTCACCAGAACAGAGTCGCCCGCCGAGTACACTTCCTCAGGAGGCTGTTGGAGGAAAGGCGTGGGCATGAGGCTGAGGACTGGGGGCCGGGGCTGCTGTTTCCCTCCCCGAGTTCTCCTGCTATAAGGGAGGTGGGTGGCTCCAGACTCCCGCCAGGTTCCCCCAGTGCCTTGAAGCAGGTGGACTCTTGCAAGCTGGAGTTTAACGGGGCACTTGGAGTAGGGGGAGGGCTTCCCAGGTTGCTCTGGTGGTAAAGAATCCACATGCCAATGCAGGAGACACGGGTGTGATCTCTGGGTTGGGAGGATCCCCGGAGGAGGGCATGGCAACCCGCTGCAGCATTCTTGCCTGGAGACTCCCTTGGACAGAGGAGCCTGGCAGGCTACAGCCCACGGCATTACAAAGAGTCGGACACAACTGAAGCGACTTAGCCTGCACACTGGAGGAGGGGAGGTACTCGGGGCTGGTCTTAAGTTCAGAGTCACACTTCCTTTCCGTACCCAGTGCCTAACTAGTTAGTGGTGACGTCTCAGGCAATGCACTGCCCCTCTCCGGGCCTCACTCCCCTCAAAAGCAAACAGGAAGGAACAAATACTCTCTGCTTTCCAAGTCTAGAAAGGTAGGTAGAGGTGGCGGGGGCAGGGGAGACAAGAGGATGGCTGTGACAGGGTTTTGCAGAGGGAGTAATTTGTCAGCTGCCTTCTTGCAATCCGGCTGTCTCTTGGAGAAGGCAGGACAGCTGGGTCCCCCAGACCTGGACTCGGCCTCTCCCCTCCGCCCCTCCTTAGACGCGGGCCATGGTGGGCTCCAGGTGATGCCCTTTCCGAGGCTCCTGCAAGCCCCTCCTCGCCTCTGCGCGCAGTGACCCGCCCATGGAGCAGCAGCACACGGAGGCCCTGGCCTTCAAGGCCTGGAAAGGATCATTTCCGAGAACCTTGGGGATGTTTCCAGCAACCATGCCAGGAAGCCTTGACGGAACTGGGTTCCCTCTCCAGTCCCCTCCCGCTGGCTCCAGCCTGATGGCAGTCTCCGCTAAGAAGCCACCTGGGGACACCCGCTTTGGTGTGTGATTCACCCTAAGGTGTCAGGTCAAGGGAGATGCAAGGGGCAAAATGGGAGGGGGGGCACCTGGCGGCCCAGGGACCCGGAGAAGCTGGGCCCGGCCAGCAGGGGGGGCTGGTGCTCCATGTCCCCACTGGCGGCCCAGGGATCCGGAGCAGCTAGGCCCGGCCAGCAGGGGGCTGCATGCTCCGTGTCCCCATCCCCTCAACCCTCTCCCAGTCCTGTCCAGCCTTTGCCAGTTGACAAAGGCTGAAGCTCTGCTCCTAAGGGGAGATTGCACCCGCCAATGCTGGGTCCAGCAGCTGCTGCAGCTCCTGGAAAGATTAACCCTTTCTGGGGCACCCAAGCTGTCCTAGAGCACAGCCATGAGAGGCAGGGAAGCAGGAAGTGATGGGCAGGAGGGAATGTCTGAGTGTACATATGAGTGTGAGTACATGTGCCAAAGTGTGTGTGTGTATGTAGAATGGGGAGGGGAAGATGGCATTCTCTGAAGGAAGAGAGGATTAAAAAAGAAAAGAAAAGGAAAAAAAACCAAAGAATTCACAGGCTCTGCCTGGAGGAAAATAAATCCACCTCTGTGGTTTTCCTGTGACCTTAGTTAAAACCCCATCAAGCAAATTCTTGCCCACTGCCTCTGAAAGTGCCATTTTATGGTCCAAGAAATGATGCTCAGTGTCTGCTTGGACAGCAGCACCAATATGCTTTGGGACCAGCTGGCCTGTCACCAAGAAAAGAAACTGGCAGTGGAAGAGATGAGGGTATTGTTATGGCTCGGCTAGGATGACTGCCTAGTGCGGCTCGGCTCAGCCCTGGGCCCTGGCTCCTGCCCCAACCTCTGCCCTCATTCAGGGCCCTGCTCAGCTGCCTCTGGACCAGGGCAAGGGAATGAGGGAGTAGAGAGAACTCCAACCTCCTCCCCCAATGCAAAGTGCCTTGGAGACCCAACTGAAGTGGTGCTGAGCAGGCTTGGGTCAGGGTGGGGTCTATCCCAGAGGCTGCAGGAACCTCAGTGTCAGCCAGAAAGGACCTTGTTTCCTGGGTGGGGATGGCCCAAGGCCAGGTGGGCCTTTGTGAGCTGGGAGACCCACCAGGCTGGACCTCCGGCTCCTGCAAAGTGCCAGGCAGGGGCTGCTGCACACATCTGCAGAGGCACTGGGTCCCTGCACTGGGGTGAGGGGGTGGGGAGTGTGGGGGCCTCACCCCTGAGCCACAGTAGCGTCCCAGCCTGGGGGCAGTGCTGTCATAGCCGTCGAAGAGCTCCATGTAGTCATAGCCGCAGTCGGTCTCCTCTTCCACCTCGAAGGTCTGGAACACCAGCTCCACGCCGTAGCCTTCCTCGGCTACGATGACCCACTCACAGTCCACTCCCCCTGGGTAGTTATTGTCACCAAACTGGGCATGGGAGTAAAGGTCCTTGGTCTTCACCTCTGCCCGAACCTGGCCACCACACTCTAGAGGGAGGAGGGGGACACAAGGTCGGCTGCCGCCCGGGAGCACAGTCATGGCCCAGGCACTGTCCCTCCCCACGTGCAGCCCTCCTGGCCGGATGGAGGCCCTGGGACAGCGCCACATGGCTAGAGATAGGTGGGTTTGGACCCAGCCCAGGACTTGGCCTGGGACTAGTGCCCTGCTGCTCTCTCTCTGGACAGATGCCCACGGAGGCCCGGGGACGCAGCGGGTGAAAGGCCGCTCTCCGTGGAAGCCCCAGGGAGGATGCACTTGTTGAAAGAGAACATTGCTAATTTGCTCCAGCTGATAGCTGTCATGGAAGAATGCGGGCTCTGTGACGCCAGAGCTCCCGTTCTTAAGTGAGAAAGATGTCCATTTGGGTTTTATGTGAAAACTCCTAATTTTTAAATGTTGGCTCGGGTTTTTAAAAAACACAGTGTGGGCCAAACATAGCAGCTCTGAGAGCCATATGGAGTTCCGGGCCTCCAGTGTGTGACCCTGTGCTGGGAGGGGCCGACAAGGGCAAGGTCATCCGTGTACACCTTCTCTGGATGTCCTCTGGCCTCCCGGACACCTGGGCTCACGGTGGGGGCTGGGGGGAGGGAGGGAAGTAGGTGGGCATGGCCTGAGCTGAAAGGAAGGAGGGGAGGCTGTGGATCCATCAGTTCTGGGACCTCCCCAACAGGTAGCTTAAGACTCCAAGAAGCCTGCCAAGCCCCCAGAGGCCACGGCTGGCCTGACATCCCAGGCCTCACAGGGCCAGGCTGTAGCCTTTCTCTGTAGCCACCCCATCCCCAGTTCACTGCGGTCATCATGGGCGCATTGCTCTAGCCACACTACATGACCTGCATTTACTTGTGCACACCCAGAGCTGTCTGGAGCTGGGGCTGTGCTTGGGTTCCTCCCCCGCCTGCAATGATCCATCATCTCACACCCAGAGCGAGGCCTTGAGCGTGTTTTGTCTTCTGTTGGAATTATCGGTCTGGGTCCCATCTCACTCCAGGCTGCGGGTTCCCAGGTGGGCAAGGTGAAGGGCTCATGGCTGATTCATTTCCCCATGCCCCTCTGAGTCCCCTGCAGGGGGCCAGGGCTCCGTAAAAAGTTGTTGGATAGATGAACGTGTAGATGCAGAGTAAATCCCTCAAGGACTGAGCTTTGTCTGCTTCGTTCATTTTGTGACCCACGCTCAGGATGCTGTCACACACATGCCACATGTTAATGAATGTCTGTAGGATGAATGAACCAGTGGATCTGGGGGGTGGGATGTGGGTGGGCTGATGCACAGTCAAATGTCCTGCCACTGGAGACTCCGGAGATTCCCTCTCCATCTCTGGGTTCTCTACCCCTTGCTACTGGCCTGTTTTCTGACCTTCATACCCCAAATCAGGACGTCCCCTCCTTTGCCCAGAAGGCTTACTTTGCCTTCAGTAATATTTCAAAAAATATTCAGTAAATATTTTTTGAGCACCTGCTGGGGCCAAGAACTAGTCTAGCTGCTACAAAGACAGCAGAGCCAGGACAGAAAGTTCCTGCTCTGTGAAGGTTTACTTCTGGGGGACAAGGAGAGTAGATATTAAGCAAGTACACACATATATAAGATAATTCCAGTTGGTGAAAATAAGCACGTTGGTGAAAATAAAGCTGAATGATATAAAAAAAGGAAGAGGGCATTGCTTTATATTAGATGGGCAGGGAAGGTCTCTATACTGAGGAGGGATTTGAGCTGAGTCTCAAATAATGAGATAGAGCAATGATTCAAGGGAAGATGATTTTAGGTGTTTCAAGCCAGAGAACTGCTGGTGCAAAGGTCCTGAGGCAGAAATTGGCTTAGTAGCCTTCAGAACATGCTGTCTTCCCACCTAGCCAGGGGCTGGGCCTGTCTGTGTCTTTAGGAGCTATTTGTAACCCACCCCCATCCAAGCCCCCGGTCTGCATTTGAGACCAAAATCAGCAGATGCCTCTAGGACAAATGATTGCATGAGGGCACCTGGCCTGCAGCAGGCTCACCTGTGGAGTGGGACGCCTGGAAGCCCTTCCTCTGCACGGAGTTGTCAGAGTAGAAGCGCAGGAACATGCGGTTACCCGTGGCCAGGACGGGCTCGGGCTTCTTGCTCCCGCAGAAGCGGCCCAGGACTGGGGCCTTGGAGTCACGCCCGTCATACACCTCCAGGTGATCGTAGGCACACTCAGGCTGGGACTCGATGTCCATCTCCATGAAGGTCTGGAGGGTGTGAGGGAGAACAGAGAATCAGGAATATGGCCAAGGGCAGGTGATGTGGGCAACAAACCAAGACCTCTGGGCCCCAGTTCATGGACACCAGGACAGTGGCCGCTGCTGGTGGATGGGGAGAGGGAGGACCCAGGGATGGGGCAATGGCAGGTATACCCCACATGAAGCTGGGGAAAGGGCCTCTGTCCAGGCCAGACTAGCAGTTCCCATAGGGATGCTTGCCCTATGGGCTCAGCCAGTCACCAGCCTAAGGTGCTCTGAGTGATGTGAGGCTTTGGAGCTGATGGGAAATAGGTGATGGGTAGATGGCATGGAGGAGCAGGCCTGGGAGTGGCACCTTACCAGCTTGACCCGGTGCCCAGGGGTGCTAGAGATGGCCCAGGTACACTCCTTCTTGCTTGGGTACTTGTCAGGCCAGTTGGGGCTGGTGATGGTGCCGCTGCTAGATGTCACCTTGTGGTCACAGCCCGCTGTGGGGAGGCGAGGCAGGGAAGGGGATCAGTGGGGACCCCTGGGTTCTAATGGCCCCTATGAAGAAAGGAAGGAAGCCCTTTCCTCCCCTCCCTTCTTGCTTCTCTTGTCTTCCACTTAGAAATGACCTGAAGGCTCACACAACTTGTTTTCTATTCAGCCATCCGGCCTGGGGAAATCTGGATGCTTGGTTCCAAGCTGGACCTCGCCTGGCAGCATCTATGGAAGCAGCCCTCCCAGGTACCCCGTGGACCTTTGAGGCCATCTGGCCACACCTCTTCTGCCCCCTGCAAAGCTAGCATCCTCTGATCTCCTGCCATGCTTCCATATTCACAGAATATGGCTCACTTTGGCTCCTGACTCAGTTCTCTCCACTCCACTCCTGCCACCATCCTAGGTGATGTCAGCAAACACATGGACGATCCACCCACATGCTGGCCTCTCCTGACCTTCTCAGTTCTATGAGTTCTCACTTCCTTCCCCACAAGGCTCTGCCATCACCCACAAATTCTCGGTGCTGGTGGCCACCTCTCATTCTTTCAGGGCACTCAGCGCCAGCGCACCCCCCGTCCCCCATTTCCCCTAACACCTTGTCAACTTTAGAGAGACCTCCACGGTGTTGATCCTTCTGGTTTCTCCCAATACTTCCTCCTGGGTTTACTTACCTTGCTTCTCTATCAGTTGGACCACACGGCCCATCACCCCGATTGCTCACCAATGGCCATACTTGAACTGAATCATCTTGGAAAACCCCATTTGTGGTCTCTAAGTGTGGCTGGGCCCCCACTGCTTGGTATTCTTTGGACGCACCCTTCACCAGCTGTATCTCTCACCTCCTCAGCTACAGCTCCAAACCTCTGGCCCTCTCCTCAACTCCCAGCCCTCCCTCCCAGCAGACCACCTCACCTCTTGCCTCCTGGGTGGAAAGGCAGAGTCTGCAAATATGAACGACTTCAACTTCCTGACCCCTACCTGCAGACTCACCTTTCCACTCACCTTCCCTCCTGCCTCATCTCAGAGAAGGTGCCCTTCCTCCTGGGCAGGAGTAGATTTTCCTTCATGAGCTGGAGCTCACTGCTGCCCACCATCCGGGGGCCTCTGTATCACACGTTACCCACACTCACTCTCTCTGCCAGCTCGTCCAGCCCACGAACCTTCCTACACTTTGCCCATCCTAAAACAACACTCCCCTCTGACTACCATCCCTCCTATCTCCCTTTTCTTCAAGAAAACGTGCATGTCACATTTTCACTACTCATGACTCCTTGATCAGTGGCAATCTGCTTTCTGCCTCGGAAAAGCACAGCCTCACAAACTCCAACTGAAATGCTGATGCTCTTTATTCGTTATCATCCAGTCTGACAGGTCCCTCTGAGGAAAAGCCAGTGCACTGCTGGGATGAGAAGGAAAAAGGGGTGGGTGTCGTGTCGCCCACACAGCTGTGCCTATCGTCAGAGGCTCACAGGATGAATGCAAGGCCACCAGGGTCCAGAGAGGAGCAGGGCCCTCAGGGGCTATGTGGAGTCGCTGGTCTCCACATTTGAGCTATGAGCTGCTTCTATTACTCATCTTCAGCTTTCCTCGTCCACACTATCTCCCCACTTTCACTGGTATTCCCCGCCCTCTAATTTATTTCCACACCTGCTTCTCTTCCTGGCTAGACAGCAGTCTCCTCGAGAGCAGAGGGGTCCCCATCTTTAATCCCCCACAGAACTTTGCACAGCACTGCACCCTCTGCAGAGGGTCAGGAAATGCTGATTTATTACTAGCCCATCACTTGAGTAAGGACCCTGTGTGCTTCTCAAGTGACTCAGAGCCACACACAGACCACCCTCCTGGGAATTTTACACCTGCTCCTGCTCTCTTGTTGACGCTGGTGCGGAAACTTCCTTAGCAAAAGCTTCATTTTTATAGAGAGCACAGAAACAGCATCAGAAGAAGGTCCTCCCCCTAGCTTGGGGGCTCCGTGAGTCAGTGGAACTCCGTATCTGGGATACTGAGGTGATGGGGTGAGAAGCCCTGGAGTGTCCACTCGGTGCTTCAGCTATGTTTATTCTAGTTGGCAGTTTATTTGCTGGCACCTTGGTTGTCTACACAGTGACGGTGAGAAGAGGCATCTGCCAGGCCCTGTGCTAAGTGCTCAAAGCAAGGGGTCGAAAGCTTGGGGCCATCTCCTGGGTGAGACAGTTGAACTCAGAGGGGTGAAGGGACTGGCCCAAGGGCATACAGACACTCAAGGTCAAAGGCGAGTCTGCGGTGTATAGCCGGGGACAGTGCCTCGCCAGCTGGCATGGGCCACAGTGGTATTGACCACAGGGAGCAGGCCAGGGTTGTATTGTGTACAAAGAGGAGGTATCACGTGATATGGGAGAGGACACGAGAACTGTTTTTGAGGTTCTAAAGAGCCTCAATGTCGGGGAGGCAGCAGCCCTGTCCCAGGTGTCCCTGGGGGTCAGAGTATGTGACCGACAATGGTGACACGTGATTGTGTTTGCTGCGAGTCGGGCACTTCTCGGAACACATCACAGCGTCGCCGCCCAACCAGGCAGCACCCACGAGCAAATCCAGGTGTGGAGGGAGGGAGTCAGCGGCTCAGGGCCCACAGCTGGCTAAGAGGTGGGGCTGGGCCAGGCAGCCTGGCTCCAGAGCCCAGCTCTTCACCACTGTCCCAGCTCACCTCCCTGACAGAGGGAGGCTGGAACAGAAACACACCTGAACGTGGATTTGAAGGAGCGCTAGTTACCAGGTCAGCTTGACAACAGGGCCTGGGGGGAGCCACAAGCCGCTCCCCTCCAAAAGTGTGTGTGGCTTGGATGTTGCTGGTGGAGGAGCGTGGAAGGCGAAACGAGGTGACCTCAGAGGCCACTCAGCTTCTTGAGTCCAGACAGAGGCCGAGGGGGATGGCACCTCTGAGCCCTCTGCGCAGTCTCGGTTCTCAGGCTGCCAGTTGGCCTTGGGCGCTCGGCCACTTACCTTCCTTGCAGTCATGCTTGTTGTCGTGGAGGACGAAGCCGCTGCGACACTGGCACTCGTAGCTGCCGAAGGTGTTGACGCAGTCCTGCTGGCAGCCGCCGTTGTCCTTGGAGCACTCGTCCTTGTCTGCAGGGGAGCAAGAAGGGAGGGCCGGTCTGTGCATGGGCCAAGGGCAGTGGCACCCCAAGGGAAGTGGGGGGCCTGGCCGGGCGTCCTCCCCACCCTGGGGGAGGCAGGGCAGGGAGCGGAGGTCAAGGCGATGGTGGGGGTCCGGGGCACTGCCTCATGCAGAGCCAGCTGAGGGAGCCCAGCTGTGCGGAGAGAAAGTTGAAATGGACGGAGGGAGGGTTGGGGTCTGGAGCTGACCGGCATGGGCACCCTCTACCATTACCTGCTTACTGGACAGACGGACAAGTGGAAAAACAGACACACGGACAAGCAGACTGCAAGAGAAAGGAGCAGGACGCAGGGGTCCCTCTTTTACTTCACAACAGGAAATGTCACAGACACCATCAAAATGGGAGGGGGCGGGGGGCGAGGAGGGGCCCCTGTCCATGTGCGGGGGGTGGGGGCGAGGAGAGCACCAGTTCTGTCGGCCAGAGGGAGGTGGGCCGGCAAGGCCGAGCGGAGGTGGGGGTGGGCGGCCGCAAAGCCCCCAGCCCATTCCGTCCAAGGTGAGGTTCCTGAGTAACAAAGAGTCCGGGAGGCCGGGCCGGCCTCACTGGGGGGTCCGGTTTCTTTTCTGCACTCGGAATTTGAGCTGGTGGGGGCGTCCCCGGGGGGGCTGCAGAGCTGGCCTCTTTTCTGAAACGAGAGAGAGAAGGAGAAAAGGGACCAGGGGGGTGGAGGGCGGGGGCCAGGGAGGGAGAGTAGTTGAAAACCAGGCCTGGCTCCGGGGGGTCCACGGGCAGGGCGGGGCGGGGGCCAGCGGGTCACGCATGCAGGACGGCCATGTCCGGCGCAGCCAGGTCACGGAGGGGCAGCGGGGCGCGGGGGGCACAGCGACAGGGGACGGGCGGGACGAAGCCTGCGGCAGGGACAGGGCCCGGGCGTGCGGAAGAGGCCGCACGCTGCGGAAGGAGACTAAAGTCGGGCAGAGGGGAGCGGTCCACGGGAAGGGGCCTCATCCAGAGCTTGGTTCTGTCCTCCTGGTGCTGTAGCTACAGAGTGTGATACAGACAGACAGACGCACACTCACATCAACACAGCAGCAGACACAGGACCCCTCACGCTGCACTGTCCTCCCGACGCCCACCCACAGGGACACACACACACACGTGTGCACAGGTTACACACCAGCCCCTCTCACACAGATACCGCATGCACACGCCATCGGCCATCAGCCACCCGTGCACGTGTGCACACGCAGACAGACGCTGGTGGCTCACTCCTCACATGTGAGGAAGCCCACACACGTGCAAACACAGGGGGCACAGCTGCCCTCAGGGCCCTGCACGTGGGGACAAACAGAGACACACTCGAATGCAGAGACCCCGGGCTGATCAGCGACCTGCAGAGGGCTTATGCATTTAGCAGCTCCGGCTTGGGTGGGTCTGCACACGCGTGCTCCCATGGACACAGAAACCGATACACAGAGGGACACGTGGTCACAGGCACGCCGTGCATCGCACACACATGTTCTCCAGTCTCTCCGCGGTCATTCTGGGCACTGGGTGCCTGGCACGGAGGCCAGCGTTCAGGGGAGGGGGTTGTGAGATGAACACAAGAATTCCAAGATGAACCCCAAGCTAGAAAGATGCCTGCTGGCACTCATGTGGCCAGGCGGGGTCTGTGACAACAGGAGCCCTGTCCTTGGTCTCCGTGGGAGAAGGGCCTGAGGGCTGGAGCATGGACTCACAGGTGGCCCTGCTTATCCAACCCCCTCTCAGGGCAAGAAGGACCCATAAAAACCCAAGGTCAAGAGGTGGAATCGCCAAGTCCTTCCCCACATCTAAGTTAGAGAACCATAGGGGACCCTGAGCGAGGGTGCTGTGGAAGCTGCCTTTGCACAAGCCCTGTGAAAATGTGGGGGTGGTGAGCACCCTACAACCCATCCTGGGGGTTCACTGAGGAACACGCTGGTGACCCTATGCTGGGAGCTTCAGGGGTTGAAGCTCCAAGGAGTGAGCAAAGATGTTCCTGAAATTGACCCTCAAACCTTACTCATATTTCCCCTAAATACCAAGTATGATGCCTGGCACATTGTAGGGGTCAAAGAAATACTTGCCCAGTGAAGAACTGAGCGGGAGAGTGTGGCTAAGTGCGGCAGTGAGAGCCGTGACCCTGAGGAGGGCCTCTCCAGTGCCTGGAGTGGGGCTGGCATGATGGTGGGGGGGGCCTCTCCTGGGAGCCAAGAATGCAGGCTGCAAGAAGGGCAGGAGCGGGGGTGGACACAGGCCGGGACAAGGAGATGGCACTCACCCTCCAGTGCCCAATGCCCCGGCAGGTGGCTGGGGTCACACTGAAGGTCTTCAGGCTCTCTCTTCTTCTTGCCTTATGGTCTCCTTGCTGGGTGTCCCAAAGTCCAAACAGCCCCTCTCCTGGGGGGCCAGAGTCAGGTGCCCCAGGGGGCCCTGAGCGCTGAACCTTGACGCCCAGTGGCGAGGGTCCTCTGCAGGTTTCTTGTGCAAAGGGGCACTGCATGTGTGTGTGCGCGTGTGTGTGTGCATGTGTGTGTGTGTGTGTGTGCGTGCGTGCATCTATGCAGGGCTGAGGGTGGGGTGCGCACAATGGTGTGCCAGGGCCGGGCAGCAACCATGGGTGGAGAGCCCTGGGCTCTAGGTCTGGCAGATGCGGTACTGGTTCCCCCCCACCGCCCCCCAAGACCAGAGCAACAGAAGAGCAGAAGAGACAAGAGTAAGCAGGTAATGGTTTCTCTGGCGCCGAGCCCACCCCTGAGTACAGATCTCACGTCCCCTCGGCCCTCTGGTGAGCACCTTGAGGAATTCTGGGGGTGCCCCCAGGGAAGAGAGGGATTTGCATTGCGGGGTGGTCTCAGCCAGCAGTGGGGCCAGGGCGGGGGGCACTGTATGCAGAGCAGGGTGGCTGGCAGTGCCAAGCGGGGAACCAGTGCACAGGGGCGGTGCATGGCATCCAGTGGGGCAGGCGGGGGTGCAGGGCAGCCACAGGGGGCTCAAGGATCAGAGGAGGGGAGAAGGCAGGCAGCAGGGACCCGGCCGGGGGCTTCTGGCCTTTCTGCCACCATGCCCGGCCCACTAGGTGTGCTAAGGACCCCTGGGCCACTCCAGCCAGTCCACACCCCCCAACCCCCACTCCCACCCTAAACGCTGTCGGTGCCCCAGGTCCTACTGCCTCTAGAAGACTACCAGCCTCCTCCCAGCCTAGCCCCGGGTGAAGGACGGGGGGTTACTAAAGCAGGGGAGAGGTGTCTGGGGACCCCTGGAGGCCCCAGCTCGGAGAGGCTGGGCAGGTGCTCTGACTACCATTGAGTCTGCCTGGAGATGGGGCCATCAAAGGGACGGACCCCTAGCCTTACATGCGGCAGCTCTCAACAGACAAGCACTGACTGGATCTGAGTCCCCCCACCATGGGCCTTGGGGAAGTGGGGAGGCTTTGGGGTTGATGGGAGGGGCTCCTCATCTCTTGTGAAGCCCCCGGCATGACCCCACGTGGCACATGCAGGGTCTGATTAAAGATCCAACCACTGCCAGATAATCTGCCCCACAGTCCAACACAAACACCGTCCTCCTCTGCCTGGGGCAGTGTCCACCTCACTGCGCTCCCTGTTCCCAGGGCTGGCCCTCGCTTGGGGCTCCTAAGCCCTGGAGTGCGCTCTCCCTTCCCTTCTGCAGGTCTAAGTACTGCCCGGCCTCAGGGCAGTTCCCACACCGCCCTGAGGGCTCAGGAACAGAGGCGTTCAGGCAGGAAGGGGCTGGCCTGGTGGTGGAGGGCCAGTGGGGGGAGCAGGGGACAGACCGTGCCGCCCGGCACCGGAGGGGCTGGGGAGTGCGGGGGTGCAGCGGCAGTAAGAAGGGGAGGTGGGGCCCGAGGCGGGGCAGTCCAGGGTTACCTGAGAAGAAGTGGGCCTTGAAGCCCTTTTTGGAGACCGTGTTGTCGGACTTGAACTCCACACGCATGTTGTTGTACTGGGAGGTGATGACCTCGGGCTTCTCGGAGCCACAGAACTTGCCGTGCAGCTTGGAGTCGGCCGTGAGCCCGCTGCGCACCTCCACAAAGTCGTACTTGCACACCTGTGGGGCAGCGCAGCTCCAGGCCACCTCCTCCAGGAAGCCACCCCTGACCACCATCCCCAGGGAGGCTCCTCGTTCTGCGGGTCCTCTCGCCTTTACTGTGTGTGTGCTTGGTCATGTCTGACTCTTTGCAGCCCCACAGACTGTAGCCCGCCAGGTTCCTCTGTCCATGGGATTTCCCAGGCAAGAATACTGGAGTGGGTTGCCATACCCTCCTCCAGGGGATCTTCCCAACTCAAGGATCAAACCCACATCTCTTGCATGGGTAGGCGAGTTCTTTACCACTAGTGCCCCCTGGGAAGCCCACATCTCTTTCGCCACATCTAATAATTAAAAAATGGTGCCACCCCCGCCCCGTCAGTTCCTCCTGTGCTCCCCACACAAACCCCCCAGCCCTGCCTCTCTCCAAAGGCGTCCGGACTCCATATCCTTCACTCCCACCTGCCACAGGCTCCCTGGCCTTCAGGGCCCTCCTCCCCGAGCCCCAGTGCTTCCCTGAGGAGCTCTCCACCTCTACATTCCTGAAGTGTTTCTTTCAGAGGATAGGAAGCAGGCACTGAGCCGAGCTCCCACACCTCGGACCTCTCTGAGCCTCCTCAGCCCCTGGGGTGGGCACTTACGTCATTGCCCTCGGTCTCAAAGAAGTCGAACTGCAGGGAAATGCGGTACTGGGTGGGCGCCACCAGCTGCCAGATGCAGTTTTTGTTAGGGGGGTACTCCTTGGGCCAGCCCGGGCTGGTGATGGAGCCATTGAGCTTGGTGAGGAATCCACCACAGGCAGCTGGGGGCACAAGGAAGGCAGTGTCACCCCCCCGGAGTCTCGGCTCTAGAGAAAGGGCATGAACACGGGCTGGGGTGCGTGAAGGAGGGAGGAAGGGTCTGTGGATTCCCCCAGCCCAAGGCGGGGGCTTGTGTCTGGTCTCTCTGGGGTAGAGGGGAAGGAGGCAGGGTGAGGGGGTGTCTTCAGAGTAGAGGGCGTTGAGGGGTTGTGTGGTCATTTCTATTTTCTCTGCGAGAGAACAGGCCAGGCACTTGCTTGGGGTGGGGGTGGGCTCCATAAAGGCAGTGCGAGTGGGCAGAAAGGGCTGGGAGGCAGAGGGGACTGGCAGCGGGCGGGGAAGACAGGGAGGACTGGAAGGATAGCAGGGAGCGCTGGGAGGTGGGGACCAGGAGGCAGGGAGAAGGAGCTGCTCGGAGGTCAGCGGAGAGAAGCTGGCAGCAAGATCAGGCTGAGCTGGAGTCAGTTAGCCAGACAGGGTTTCACTAGCCTCCTGGGAACATTTTTATAATGAGAGGCTGAAACTCAGTGCCTGTCCGAGAATTGCCAAATGGTGGATCACCACCTTCTGGTGGGTGATGAAATCAATCAAGATCAGCATTTAAAAAGTAGAACAAGAATGAAAACAAAACCAAACCGAAGTACATCACACCTGGTCACAGTGTGTTCTGGGGGACTGAAATATACATTCCTCATATACCAGTGGTGACCACAGTGCCAGGGAATCCTAGTTTTTCCAGCAAAAGGTCTGTCCGAGGGGCATAAGAGACCTGGAAGGGGATAGGGCACAGGGTCCTGGGTGGTCTGGGGGCACTCACCCTCACAGCGGCGCTTGTCGGGGGCCAGCTCGTACCCAGGGTCACAGCTGCACTTGTAGCTACCCAGGGTGTTGAGACACCGCTGCTCACAGCCCCCGCGGTTGGGCCGAGAGCACTCGTCCACCTCTGCGGTTAGAAAGCAAGGGTGTCAGTGACTCCCAGTCTGGGGCCTGGGGCCCTCTTCCCCCTGCCCTCTGCTTGAGAGTCAAGCCCAGGGTCCCTCAGGCTGCTGAGACCACTCCTAGCCCCATCCCAAGGGGAAGAAGTCAGTTGTGACCTTCCTTTGTCCACTCAGCTCCAAGGACAAGGGCTTCCCTGCCCCACCCGGGCTTCCACGGCTGCTCAGAACCCCACTTGGTCCCAAGGGCATCTGGCTGAAGACAGCCCCCAAGGCAGAGCCCTGAAGGAAGGGACAGATGGTGCCCACCGAGCCTTCCTTCTGACCACCTTCATTCACTGGTGTCTCTCCTGCACCGTCCCTGGCTGAGTACTATTCTTGCATCTCTCCTTCAATCCCTACGTGAAGCTTGTGATGGAGGGGCTGTTGCTGTCCCCAGCTTAAGACAAGGAAAGGAAGTTTGGGCAGAATGCCCTCAATGCCCAGAATCACAGTGATAAAAAGTCCACACTGTCTTGCCTCCTCCCTGGGCTCCTATGGCACTTCCTGCCTCTGCCTCTCACCAACATCCCTTCTGCACAAACGTGTGGGCTTTAAAGCAACTCTTCAATTACGTCAACTGTTAGTCGAGCACCTACCGTGTATCAGCCGGCTACTTTAACCTAGGTGTGGTGTTTCTTCAACAAGGTATTATATGTACTTATTCACTGGGACCCTTCCTGCCCGGTTAGGACATAACTTCAAGGACAGGGCACCAGGGTCTACACATCTCGAGGAGTGTGTTGAGTGAATGAATGAGGTGGGAATGAGGCCACAGCAGCACAATTCACAATAGCCAAGGTACCCACTGATGGATCAGGCTTAGGAAATCTGATCTGGACACACAGTGGAATACTATTCAGCCTCAAAAAAGAGGGAAATTCTGCCCTGCGCGACAACACAGGTGGACCATTGGGACATTATGTTACAGTAAAATAAGCCAGTCACAGAAAGTGAAATGTGCATGAGTCCATTCACATAAGGTATCAAAAACAGTCACATTCATAAAATTAAACAGTGGAACGGTGGGTGCCAGGGGCTGGGGGGTGGGGAGTCACAACTCAGAGGGCATAAAGTTTCAGTCAAGGGACTTCCCTGTTGGTCCAGTGGCTCAGTGGTAAAGAATCCACCTGCAGTGCAGAAGATTGGGGTTCCATCCCTGGGTTGGGAAGATCCCCTGGGGAAGGGCATGGCAACCCACTCCAGTATTCTTGCCTGGAGAATCCCATGGACAGAGGAGCCTGGCGGGCTACAGCCCATGGGGTCACAGAGTCAGACATGACCGAGTGATAACACTTATCCAGTGGTTAAGACTCCGAGTTTCCACTGGAGGGGGCATGGGTTGGGTTCAATCCCTGCATGGGGAACTTAAGATCTGCCATGCCATGCAGGGCAGCCAAAAAAATAAATTTAAAATCATTTTTTAAAAAAGTTTCGGTCAAGCCGACAGAGCGCACAGCACCATACCTGTGCTGAATTGTACACTCAGTTGTGTTCCGAGTGTAGCTCTCACGCTAAGTGTTCTTACCACAAGCAAATAAAATTAAGAAAAAGAAGGACCAAAGAGGATGGGGTGGCCACAGGGGTGGGCCTGGAGGGGCGGCGGGGAAGGAGGCACCTTTGAAAAAGTTGACAGCAAAGCCAGCCTTGTTAATGGACCCGTCGGAGACGAACTTGAGCCAGAGGCGGCTGGACGTGCTCTTGATGTCGTCGGGCTTCTCGTAGCCACAGTAGCGCCCGATGAGGGTGCTGCTCTCGCTGTGCCCGTCCCGCACCTCCAGGTAGTCATAGGCACAGCTGTCGTGGCGCTCGATCTGGGGGAGGAGGGGGGGCTCATCCGCAAGAGGAGCCCTGGTGGCCCAGGCCCAAGCCCTGGAAGCCCTCAGAAGGTGGGCCCCATCCTGCGGGGTCCCTGACCCACCTCAAAGGACTGGAAGGTGAGGCCCACGTGGAAGCCCTCGGACACCTGGATCCGCCAGACGCAGACTTTGCTAGGCCGGTAGTCATCTGGGTAGTTGGGCGATTGGATGTGGCCATTGTCCTTTTTCACATCTCCCCCGCAGATGGCTTTGGGGACAGGGGACAAGGTGGGGAAGAGTGGAGTGTTGGTCAGAATGCTCTGAGCTCCTCTTTCCGTTTTCCAGTCCCACCCACATCCCCCAGCCTCCCAGGGTCCCAGGCCCCAGCCAATCCCACTGGGATCTCTGCTTCCTTCCTTGAGGGGCCTTGGCCTCACCCCTGGGGTGCCAGGAGGAAGTGGCTCTAGGGTGTCCAGGGACCCCACCTCTCCCCTTGCCTTGGTACCTTCATAGACCGCGAAGAAGCCCTTCCCGACCCAGTTGCTACTGCTGCGGAATTCAACCCAGAGGCGGCTGTCGGTGGAGACGATGGGCTCGGGGAGTTTGCCCCCGCAGAAGCGGCCTGCACAGATGGGATGGACAGAGGGCAGTGAGACTCGAGCGAGGCCTCCTCCCTTCTCGCCCCAGGGCTGCAACTCCAGGGAGCCCGGCCCATCTCTGCGGGGGGTGCTGGACCCTGGTCTGCCCTTGATGCACATTCCCAAGACCGCACACACTCCAGTTGGCCTGCATCTGATCCAAGGTCCAGTATGGCCCTGAAGAGCCAGAGGCCACTCTAGATTTCATGCACTTGAGGGAAAGGATAGGAAGGAGTCTGTGTCTAGGAGGAAAGAGGATTCCTCACCATAACCAATGGTGTTGTTGTTTAGTCACTAAGTCATGTCCGACTCTTTGCGATCCCACGGACTATAGCCCACCAGGCTCCTCTGTCCATGGGATTCTCTAGGCAAGAATACTAGAGTGGGGTGCCATTCCCATCTCCAGGGGATCTTCCCAACCCAGGGATTGAACCCACATCTCCAGCACTATAGGCGGATTCTTTACTGCTGAGTCACCAGGGAAGCCCATAGCCAAGGATAGCCGTGCTTTATTGACATTTTTTAAAAACAGCATTATCATCGTTACCTATCTTTTCTTACTTGCTATCCATGCTAACAAGCAATAACCAAAAGCAAACATAGCTTTCTTTGGCTATGACAAAATGTTGTCATTTGCTCAAATGTAGGGGGTACCATAGGAACCCAGATAAACCCCCGAATCCAGGGACTGGGGCAGAAAATGCCTTCTTTGACATAAAATCTGATAAGAATCCACGTAAGCGGGTGAGGTTGGCCATCTGTGAAATCCTTTGTAGTTAAGAATCAACTTGGGATGATTTGTGTGTTCTTAGTAAGACGGGTGTTTTCCCAACTTTTGGCAGGGGACGGAGGGTGCTGCCCTAGGAATGCAAGTTGTGAAAAAGAAATTGCAATCTTGGAAACATTCACACTTTCGTAGCAGGAAGTATCATAAAGACAGCTGCTTTGGGTGACTAATAAGAAATAGGCCAACATCAGAAACAAACTGGAGGGGGAGAAGGAGATGGTTAGTGAGGACTTGTCAGCCTGCTTCAGGCACAAGCTATGGGGCAGAAGTTCTAAGGCTAATGAGCAGGCCTGAGCCACTTAGGATCAGGTCCAGATGGGAGAAGGAAAATTCAGGTAGCCCCTCAGGCTCTATGTCCATTACAGCATCTTCTGTCCTGTGGTTCTGACCCACCCATCCCCCACTTACCCACTCCCCAACCCCCACCGCCCCACCCCAAGACAAAGCATTCTGTGCAAACAAGTTTGGGCCATTGTGCCAGGAATGCCGGCCTCTGTGATGCACCAGGCTGCATCGTGGGCACCCTCAGGCCACATCTCACAAACAAGAAACAGAGCCTCTGACATTGCCCAGATGAGCAAGAGAGCCTGGAGCGGAGAAGATGGGCCTGTCCATCTCCCTTTGTTGCCTGGTATGACTCCCCACCATGTACACTGATAAGCCATCATCTATGAGAAGCCCAGAAGCCCATGCCAAG
Organism: Cervus canadensis; assembly: GCF_019320065.1. Lineage (NCBI taxonomy): Eukaryota > Metazoa > Chordata > Mammalia > Artiodactyla > Cervidae > Cervus > Cervus canadensis. The sequence goes on along the minus strand of NC_057415.1, from coordinate 2,540,407 downwards.
GTCTCCACGAGGTCCAGACTAGGGAAGGGACTTGCCTAAAGTCACACACTTTGCAATGGAGCTGGCAGCACTGACTGCACCAGGACTCCTGGCTTCCATGCCGTGGTGCTGCCCTCGGCCAGGTGTTGGCGTCGGGGCGGATGCAGGCTGTGATGTGAGTAATTATACCAAGGGTTCGGCTGTGGAGGGGGCAAAGCGAGGCTGGGGCCCATACCTCGGAGGGGCGCCTTCCTCCAGAAGCCGTCTCGGACCTCCACGTAGTCGTACCAGCAGAGGCGGCTACGGTACAGGTCCATGGACGTGAAGTTCAGAATGATCTGGGAAAACGGGGGAGGAAGAAGGTTATGCTGCTGCCCATGCTTCGCTGGCCTCACCCGTCAGTCCCATGACCGCTGCCTGCCTTATACGGCCATCTGCCATGGGTTATAAATAGTTAAAAGTTCTAGAACTTCCCTGATGGTCCAGTGATTAAAGAATCTGCCTGCCAATGCAGGGGACATGGGTTCAATCCCTGGTCCGGGAAGACCCCACACACCACAGAGCAACAAAAGCTCCTGCATCACAATTACTGAGTCTGCACGCCGCAGCCACTGAAGCCTTCACACCCTGAAGCCTGTGCTCCGCAACGAGAAGCCTGGGCACCGCCACAGCATAGCCCCCGCTTGCCACGACGAGAGAAAGCCAGTGCTCAGCAACAAAGACCCCAGCGAAGCCAAAAATAAATTTAAAAAAAATAGTTAAGAGTTCCAAAAAGGAGCTCCTGGCACAGAAATGTCCCTCCTCCCCAGCCATCTGCCAGTTCTAGTCAGCATTCTTCCCAGACATCCCAGGCCAGGCCTCACTTAAAATGCACGAATCTCGCTGAATATATGTTTGAAACCCAGGGTCTCATTCTACTGATCTCCTTAGTTAAGGAGCCGTTGCTTAGGGTTACACAAACCCAGCTCTTCTTGTGGTCAACTTAAATAATATAAATTACAACATCTTTAGAGGGAAGAGGTCTCCTTGGTGATAGGAAGGGCCCAGGACAGCATTTGGGTACTGGGGGATCTGAATGGGAATGCAGGGTCCAGAGAGGACGAGCAGAGGTCACCTATCATCACATGTTTATTAAATGCTGGTCCTGAGCAGGGCTCATGCTGACCGCTGAGGAGAGCATCAGGTCTGTATGCCTCCCGTGAATGGGTTTAAGATACTCAACTATACAGTATAATTGAGTATCTACACACACACACACACACAGACACATCTCTATCAAGGAAATTAGGACTTAGAAGAATAAGACATGCATGACAAGATCACCTAATGAGGGACTTCCCTGGGGTCCAGTGGTTAAAAATCCTCCCTGCAATGAAGGGGGCGCAGGTTTGATCCCTGGCAGGGGAACTAAGACCCCACATGCCTCAGAGGAACTGAGCCCCTCTGCTACAAGTATTGAGCCCGCAGGCCACAACTAGAGAGTCTGTGTGCTACAGTGAAAGATCCCACCTGCTGGAACTGAGACCTCAGGCAGCCAAATAAATCATTAAAAAAAAGAGAGAGAGAGAAAGTAAAATGTTAAAAAGGTCACTGAGTGAAAATCTCAGGCCCCAGTCATTTGAGCCTGGGTTTGAATCTCATCTCTGCCTTTCCTGCTGTGAGTCCTTGGGTAAATCACTTGACCTCTCTGAACCTCAGTTATTTAGCATGAAACATGAGGAAAGACATCTCACCCTGACACAGCCCTTCATGGGTACAGGCACTGCCCTAAGCACCTTCTGCACATAAACTCATTTCAGCCTTTGAACTCATCAAATGTTCACCTAACACTGGAGGGACCTCTAACACCTTGGTAAGTACCGAGTCTCCCCAGTAGGTGTGCTCATGAACAGGTAAAGGAGCACACTTTCTTGCTTAGTGGTTTCTGGAGAGAGCCCTGAAGCTTGCTGTACTTTCTGAGTCCAACAAGCAGGGACCCAAAGAGAATGACCCCTGCCCATCTGCAAGGCGAGTGCAGTGAGCATGCGAAGCTCCGAGGGGCCCACCTGTCAGGTGCGAACCAGGTTCCCTGCTGGAGGAGAAAGGGACAAGGGAGTCCATCTCCCCTCTGGCTCCCTGCAATGTTAGAGGCAGACAGAGTGGAGGCTGAAATGAAAAAGATCCCACAGCTTCCAGGATGGCTGAGATGATAAAGAATCTGCCTGCAATGCAGGAGACCCAGTTTCGATCCCTGGGTCAGGAAGGTCAGGAAGATCCCCTGGAGAAGGGAATGGCAACCCACTCCAGTATTCTTGCCTGGGAAATTCCATGGACAGAGGAGCCTGGCGGCTACAGTCCATGGGGTTGCAAAGAGTCAGACATGACTGAGTGACTAACGCACAGAGTGGAGGCTGGAGTGAAAAGGATCCCACAGCAGAGGCTGGTAGCTGCTGTCTGCAGCCAAGGTCAGTGCTACCACTGGTCAAGGAGGAGCTCCTGGCTTTAGCACCAACCCCGTGAGAAGTCCTCATGCTTTCACCATCCACTTGCATGATCCTTGCCATTTCCTGACCTCTGCATTCCCTGCTCTCCTTTCCCACCCTCTCTCTGCCCCTTCCCAGCCAACACATCATGCCCTGAATCTTGTTAACATCCACAATCTCAAACCCCATTCTCCGTCCATGTGGCCCAATCTCTCCTCACTCCCTTCCTCTGTGTATAGAGCCCAATCCTTCTAATTCACTACAACCTTCAATCTACTGAGTCCATCATATTTTCACTGCCTTTCACCCCCATTTATTCACATGTCATCCTGACCTAGCTTGGAATCCATGGTCCACCTTTCATCTTTTCTTTTGATTCATACATGAGTTTAAATATGTTTGTGTTGGGGAGGCTTTCATTAATTTTGCTGCTTTGATGTAATCAAGTGAGATCATGTTTTGAAAAGCACACTATATTACTCTTTTTTTTTTTTTTTGGACACACTGCACAGGCTTCCCAGGTGGTGCTAGTGGTAAAGAACCTGCCTGCCAGTGCAGAGGATATAAGAGACACAGGTTCAATCCCTGGGTTGGGAAGATCCACTGGAGGAGGGCATGGCAATCCACTCCAACATTCTTGCTTGGAAAATTCCACGGACAGAGGAGCCTGGTGGGCTGTAGTCCATGGGGTCACGAAGAGTCAGGCACGATTGAGTTCACGCATACAGCCTGTAGGATCTCAGTTCTCTGACCAGAAACTGAACCTGGGCCATGGCAGTGAAAGCCTGGAACCCTAACCACTATGCTACCAGGGAGCCCTTCAAAAGCACACTCTATTACTCTTGATGACGACAATTAATCATCATCGGGAGTATCATTATGATAAAAAGACAAGGCCTGGCATTTTGAAAAACTGAAATTGAAAATCTGTTCCAGCTCTTGCTCTAGAGCCAGCGTCTTATTACCCAATATTTTATCTTTTCAGAAAATGACCAAATGTGACCACAGAGAAAGTTTAATTCATTATGGAATCCTCGGTGCATGGCACATAGTCGTTGCTAAGTAAATGTTCCTTGACCAGAATTTTGCTTTCTAGAATTTGTTCTACAGAGACACTTGCCTAAGTGTATAAAGATGTTTACTTTGGTAGTAATGAAAGGCTGGACAAACCCAGATCAGCATCCACCAAGAAATCTGCACAGTGGGCTTCCCTGGTGGCTCAGTCATAAGGAATCCTCCTGCCAGTGCAGGAAACATGGGTTCAATCCCTGGTCTGGGAGGGTCCCACGAGCCGAGGAACAACCTAGCCCAGTCACAACTATTCCGCCTGTGCCCTAGAGCCGGGGAACCACAGCTACGGGGTCCACGTGCCACCAGACTGAAGCCTGCACGCCTCGAGCCCATGCTCCGCAACGAGAGAAATCACTGCAACAAGAAGCCTATGCACTGCAACTAGGGAGCAGCCCCCACTCGCTGCAGCTAGAGAAAAGCCCGTGCACAGCAATGAAGACCCAGCACAGTCAAAAATTAAAAAAAAATAAAACTATATATAAAAAAAGAGATCTGCAGGGAGTGATTAAATAATTAAATTGAGATGATGGGATGCCAAGCAGCCTCAAAAGTGATTGAGGTAGATAATATACGTGCTGACATAGACCGATGACCATTATTTATTGTTGAGTGAAAGGCAAGTTACAGAAGACCACACACACACACACACACACACACACACACACGAAGGGTCTGGGAGGACATCCCAAGTGTTACCAATGCTTAGTCGTCTCTGAGGAGTGGCATTCAGAGGATAATCAAGGGGAGAAAGTTCACTTTTTACCTTAGGCATGTCTATATTGCTCAAAATCTTAATAACATGCACATGTTATCTTTATATCTAGCACACAACAAAAATATCTTTTAAAGAGTTGCTGGATGGGGCTTCCCTGGTGGTCCAGTGGTTAAGAATCCGCCTGCCAATGCAGGGGACATGGGTTCGATTCCTGGTCTGGGAAGATTCCACATGCAATGGACCAGCTAAGCCCAAGAGCCACATTTACTGAAGCCCACACTCCGCAGTAAGAGAAGCCACTGCAATGAAAAGCCCATGCTCTGCAATGAAGACCCACCATGGCCAAAAAAGAAAATAAATAAATCTTTAAAAAAAAATAAATAAATAAAGAGTGGCTGGATGGAAGAAGGAATGCAGAGGGCCAAGTGAGGGCTTCTTGGCTCTTAAACCTACTCTCTTAACCACTGCTCCACGTGGCTTCTCTGAGCCTGCCAATCAAGCTCAGCAGCTGCACAGAGAACAGCAGCCTCTTTCCCTTCTTCCCCAGAAACAACCATGACTCTGTCCAGGGCAGATGCACTCAGGCCCCCAAAAGAGAAACCACACCTGCCTGGCAGACCCCTACAGGGTCCACCTGAGACCTTCCACAGGCAAGAGGAAGCAGAGGTCACCACAGGTAGGAGGAGGAGGCCTGGGCTGGCGGTCAGGCGCATCTCACAGGGAGGCACAGCTGTGGCTATATTGAGACCGGAGGTGTCTAATTAACAGTTGTAACAACTTCTGTCCTGTGGAAACAGCTGTGCTCCGATGCCAGGGGCACTGCCCTTTGCCAAGGAAAACCTGGCCAGCTCTGCCACTTCCTAGCTGGTGACTCTGGCCTGGAGCCTGACTTTGGGCCTCGCTGTCTTTGTCTGAAAAATGGAGGCGATCTTAAGGATTCCACTGGGGAGTTGTGGGGAAAATGCCATAGGGGTGCAGAGTCCCCAGGGGAACCCGGCGTGTAGGAAGTATCCCTCATGCATGTTGGGTGGTCTCAGGGAGGAGCTGGGAGAACACATAATCCTCAGAGACCAGCTGGCTGGCCGCAGGCAGATCTCAGGCCCATCACTGAACTCCTCTGTTTCCTTATTTGTAAGATGGTAATGGTAATAGCGAGCTTCCCTGGTGGCCCAGCAGTAAAGAATCCACCTGCCAATGCAGAAGACGTGGGTTCGATCCCCCGGTCAGGAAGATTCCCCTGGAGGAGGAAATGGCAACCCACCCCAGTATTCTTGCCTAGGAAATCCCATGGATGGAGGAGCCTGGTGGGCTACAGTCCATGGGGGTCACAAAAGAATCTGACAGGACTTAGTGACTAAGCAACAATGACAACAAATGGTAATAGTATCTGCCTCATAGAATTTAGGGGAACTAAACTACTACGTGTCAAATTTAAGACCTTCTCTGACACTGGGATCAAACATACGTGTCACACATCCATATGGCAGTGTATGCCACTCAGTATATGTGGATTTCACTCCTAGAGTTGAGTTTAGACAGTCTGATATTTGGGTCACAGGATGGTCCACCCCAGAATCCAGGAAAATAGAGGGAGGCAATTGAGGCACCCAGGGAAGTTGACTAGGGCTTGTTCATTTACAGATCAGGACTATAGAATGATACTTGCTTCCTAGGTGGCTCAGTGGTAAAGAATCCACCTGCTAATGCAGGAGGGATGGGTTTGATCCCTGGGTCAGGAAGATCTCCTGGAGTAGGAAATGGCAACCCACTCCAGTATTCTTGCCTGGAAAATTTCAGGGACACAGGAGCCTGGCAGTCTAGTCCCTGGGGTCACAAAAGTCAGACATGACTGAGCGCACACACACACACACACACAGAATGATACTAGCAGCTAACACTTAATTCCTACTGTTTTCAGGCAGTGCCTTAAACACTTTATGTACATTAACTTGTTTAACCCTTGTATCAACCCCATGAGCGAGGTACTATCACCAGACCCATTTCACAGATGGGGAAACAAAGTCTCAGAGAGCATAAGCAACTTCCCCAACATCATACATCCAGTAATGAGCACAGCTGAGGGACTTTCCTGATGGCCCAGTGACTAAGACACTGGGTTTCCAAAGCAGGGTGCCTGGGTTCGATTTCTGGTTGGGGAACTAGATCCCACATGCTGCAACTAAGACCAGGCACAACCAATAAATAAAAATAAACATATATACATATATATTAATTTTAGAATTGCAGTGCTGGAGAAGATGCTTGAGAGTCCCTTGGACAGAAAGATCAAACCAGTCATCCTAAAGGAAATCAACCTTGAACATTAATCGGAAGGACTGATGGTGAAGCAGAAGCTCCAATACTTTGGCCCCCTGATGTGAAGAGCCAATTCACTGGAAAAGACCCTGATGCTAGGAAAGACTGGGGGCAGGAAGAGAAGGGGCAACAAAGGATGAGCTGGCAGGGTGGCATCACTGGCTCAACGGACATCAGTTTGAGCAAACTCCAGGAGATAGTGAAGGACAGGGAAGCCTGGCATGCTGCGGTTCATGGGATAGCAAAGAGTTGGACATGACTTAGGGACTGAACAACAACAAACATATACACTCAGAAAAGAACACAGCTGAGAGTCAAACCTAGGCTTAAACTCTGGCTCTTAAACTTATGCCCTAACCTCTATTCCCTGTGGCCTCCCCAGGCCTACCAATCTGCCTAACAGCTGTACAAAGAAAGAGCATCAACTTTCCCTCCATCCTCAGAGCCCCACGCCCTTCAGTGCCCAAGAAGAGTGATTTAGGGGTGGACTCAGTCCAGGCCTTGCAGAGGAGGGAGATGGCTCATCTCTGCCCAGTTCGGGAATGGGAAGTAGGGGTCAGGGAAGGCCTTACAGAGGAGGCAGAATTTGGGTTGGACCTTGAGGAAGAGTCAGGAAGTCGGAAAGCAGGGACGGGAAGGAGGGCGGATACGCCAAACCCAAAAAACTTTGTATACTCTTATCTTCTTGGCTACTCTGCAACAGTTGACTCCGGTGTCCTGAAAGCACTCTCCTGCTCATAAAGGAGTTCCCTTTGTTGCCTGGGAAACACTGTAAATACTCTTCAGGGCAGCTGCTAATCACTTGCAGCTAAAGACTTAGGGATCCTCAGAGAAGTCTTCCAAAGTGGCTCTTTCATCTGTTTGACATCACCGAGACTTGCGTGATTGTACAAGATAAGATTACATATCACATGCATTGCTGGCAATAAGCTGAGAACTGGGAGGCGTGTGAAAAACAACCTTTCAGGAGCCAAACAGATGTCAAAGTCCATTTGCTAAAGCAGTTGGATTTATTTAAGGTGTTCTGTTGAAAGAGTAGACTTTGGAGTCAGATAGTCCTAGAATTGAGAGCTGGTTCTACCGCTGCTACTGGAGCAAACTTGGCCAGGTCTACTTCTGCCCTTTGAGCCTCGAGACCTACCTCTCTCCAGTAGGGATAACAGTACCCGCATCATGACACCGCTATGAGGAATAATGAGATCATGCATATAGGATGCCAGTGCTTTGCACATAATCGGCCACAAGGAGTGGCTGTGACAATTTTATGACACCATCTTCTATTCTCCCCAGCCTTTAAATGTTTCTGTCCCAACACTTCCATCTTTCATCCAGTTATAATTCTAGGGCTTCAACCAGGGCCATGGGTATGTTTTGTGTGTGTGTGTGTTAGTAGCTTAGTTGTGTCTGACTCTTTGTGACCCCACGGAGTGTAGCCTGCCAGGCTCCTCTGTTCATGGAATTCTCCAATCGTGCCTTGGTTAATCTGAATTTTTTTTTATCTCTAGCCTACTCCCGGGAGCTCTGGGCACACCGCTAAAAAAGGATGGTGAGTCTTGTGGGAGTTATGGAGGGAGCAGGCTCAAGGCATACAGAGGTTTCTAAGGCAAGGCCACATGGCCACTAGAGCAGGGGTCCCCACCCTAATTGCCAGTCCACGGCCTGTTAGCAACTGGGCTATACTGTAGGAGGTGAACAGCAGGCAAGTGAGTGAAGTTTCATCTGTATTTATAGCTACTCCCCATTGCTCACATTGCTCCTTGAGCTTTATCTTTTGTCAGTTCAGCCATGGCATTAAATTCTCATAGGAGCACGAACCCTATTGTGAACTATGCATGTGAGGGACAGAGGTTGCATGCTTCTTATGAGAATCTAATGCCTGATGATCTGAGACTGTGATGCTAGCGCCGGGGAGTGGCTGCAAATACCATCATTATAACAATAAATGCAACGCACTTGAATCATCCTGAAACCAACCCTCCCACCCCGGTCTGTGCAAACACTGTCTTCCATGAAACCAGTCCCTGATGCCAAAAAGGTTGGGAACCACTGCTCTAGAGACTAGGGCCAGCCCATGTCAGCCCAGAGCAGGACGGGAAGAAGTGGGTCCTGACAAAGTTGCCTCACGCCTTCTGACAAAGCAAACCTCCTAACAGGAAAGAAAGGATGCTCTACCCTCCTCGGTGCTCCCCCGGGCCAGGGACTACATCGGGCACCTGTGCATCCCCAGTGCTGGGCCCAGAGCCAGGCACAAAGTGGCCAGACAGCACTGTTGCTGAAGGCACTTAGGTAGTTGCTGGAAGAACAGGATAGGCTTTGGAGTACACACAGTACTGCAATCTCAGACTCTGATATCATAATCCAGGTTCTACGAGATCCTGGGCAAGTTAGTTTTTCTAAGTTTGCTTTCTCATGTACAAAATAAAGCCAACAGGAATTCACTGGCAGTCAGATGATTAGGTCTCTGTGCTTTTATTGCCAAGGGCTCGAGTTTGATCCCTGGTCAGGGAACTAAGATCCCACAGGCTACATGATACAGCCAAAATAATAATAATAATAATAAGGCTAACATTAGCACCCAGCCTTTAACGTTGTGGGGCTAACTAAAAGACATGACACAGAATTTAACATGTGCCTGGCCAGTCACTATGCTCAGTAGTCATAACATGTTGTTATTATCTGTGGTGAAATTTCCAAATTCCTCAGTAGAGGAATGAAAGAATCCAGGGCAAGGTCAGTACAAGACAGCAAAAAAGACTGCAATTTTTAAGTTAGATTCAGAACAAGGAGAACAAGGAAGGGGTGGATTCACTGTTGAGGGACGATGGTAGAAAGCTAAGCGAGAGAGACAGGGAATTACTTAACTCTCAATGAAAGTTTGTCGTAAAAAAGGATGATCTTCAAATTACAAAAGTAAACATCATTTGAAAAGAGAAGCTCAATAATATAGGAGGAGAGTCAGCAAGCGCCTATTTAAATTGGCTTTTGTCTCTAGACTCAAAAATGACATCAGAGGACATTCAAATAACTTGCAGATGTGATCCGTGTCTGTAATCTTGAGAAGTCAGAACAGAATCTTTCCAATTTTCAAAAGGGGTGTGTGCGAGAATGTGCGCATGAGTGTTTTGGGAGGAGAGTTTGGAGTTTAATTCTGGGAATCGCAAACCATGGAGTTCAGTGTTAATCCCCAACTCAACAGATGGCCTGTGACCATTTAAAATAGACGGCCTGTGACCATTTAGAAAAGAAACACTTGATTGCTAGGAGCCAGTTTGAGCTCACTGGAAACAAGACACATTAGACAAATCTTACTTCCTTTTTAAAAGGGTTTTTACCAACTGGTGAAATAGTACTTATGTTTGCTAAGGCAATCCACCCACCTATTTGGCATTTATTAATCACTTCCTGTGCCAAAGACATAAAGATGACACAGGCCTGGTCTCAGAAGTGGCTCTTGCTGTGGTTGGTCAACCCAGTGGTGACCTGTGGCTGACTGAGAATGACTCTTAAAGGAGTCATTGCTAGTGGAATAGCTCTGCCTGAAGCCTGCAGATTACTGGGTCAATGTCAATTCAGAGGGAGATCTTGGGATCTGCTTTGACTCATGTCCTGTTCAATATTTTGATCAAAGGTTGAGTTTGGAAGACCCAGAAGACATGCATATCCAATGAGTTCATGACAGAGTGAGAATGGCTACCTGGTGGATGGTGGAATTCTGATTCAAAATGATCTTGAGACCTGTTGGAATAAGCAATGTGACTGATAATAAAATCTAACCCAGCTCATGGCTGCACTAGAACATTAAGTACCAAGTTCCAGTCAAGAGAAATAAAGCCTGAAAAGCTGTGGGTGCAATAAAAATATGAAGGACATGGAAGGCCCAAGGGTGGGTGAGAGGTCCAGACTCCATGAGAAAAGCCTGTGAATGGATCTGAGAAGCAAGCAGAAAAATGCCTGGCACATAGTAAATGCTCTTCATGAGTTAGCATTTGTATACAACTATCAGTAGAAGCCTCCCATCCTCCTGGTCTGGGCTTCCCTAGTGGCTCAGATGGTAAAGAATCCACCTGCAATGCGGGAGACATGGGTTCAATCCCTGGGTTGGGAAGATCCCCTGGAGCAGGGAATGGCCACCCACTCCATTATTCTGGCCTGGAGAATTCCATGGACAGAGGAGCCTGGCGGGCTACAGCCCATGGGATCACAAAGAATCGGACATGACTGAGCGACTTTCACACTTTCCCATCCTCCTGTGGGGTGAATAAGTACAGTCCCCAGGCAGGTCATTCACAGCCACAAGGACTCAGCTCTCCTACTAGGGGGTCCTGGCAGAGGAAGCAATGCTCAGTTACCTTCTCCCCAGGTGTGACCGAGATGCGCCATACACAGTGCATGTGGGCAGAGTAGCCGTTGGGGTACTCGGGGGAGGAGAAGTTGCCTGTACTGTCCTGCAGGGTCTCTCCACAGGCTGTCAAGAAAAGGAAATGATCAGATTGCTTGCTGCAGCCCCAACCTTCTGGCTTCTCGTTCTGAGCCCTGGTGACTTTTGGGGGCCAGGAGAATGGTTGAGCAGAGGAAAGAGTCTGGGATGGTTCTGTTCCTTTAAGATCCACCTCCTTCTCCTCTTTTCCTACCTAGTGCCAGGGATGCCCTGTTGTCAAGGCAACAAGGCTTCCAGAGTTAAGGTCAAGCTCCTTGGGAGGGCCTCACTCTGTCTCACTTCCTGGGAATTGCTCCACATGGCCCCCCTCCCCCGGCTTTTTCTGCTCCCACTGCCCCTCACTCTCAGAGACCCTCAGAAGGTGGGTGGCTCGGCACCTCCCCACCAGATCTGAGCTTCAGTTTGGGTCAGTAACTTGAACACTGCCCCTACCTGGGTGCCCCCTCCCCAGAAACCAGGCTGACTCCGACTTTTGTAAGTCTCACAGCTTCAACCTTCTTGGCCCCAGGGCCCGCCCTGCACGCCACCCTGCCCCTGCCCTGACCTGGGCACTTGTAGAGCTTGCGGGCCTGGGCAATGTCTCCCTTGCTGAGTCGTGTCCTCTGGCCGATGGGGGGCTTCACCCCATTCACCTCGTACTTGGGAACAATGGTGTCCAGAAAGATGCCCCTGGAGAGGAGGAGAAGCCCAGCCCGGGGTGAGAATCGAACGGAAGTAAGGCATCCAGCTCGCCTGCATGCACCCAAGGTCATGACCCTGCCAGAGCCCAGACATTCCTCAGCAGGGTCGGGGACGGGTGGAGACATCTCACCCTGTCATTATGCTGCCCACTGACCAGCTGCCACCCTGCTCCGTGGCAGCCACACCACAGGGCCTGGGGGAGCCCCGGGAAGACTTGGGAGGTCGAGAACACAGACCAAGGAGGCCCTGGGGACCCACCCGTGCCCCGGCTCCGTCTGGTCCACCTCCCAACCCTGGGAGACCTCAGACCCCCTTGTCAGCCGTGTCTCAGCCCTGCTCCTGAGGCCCCTTGTGCTGTTATCAGCCCTGCCGACACCTCTCCCAGGACTACACAGGGCCAGCCCTTCGCCCTTCCTGATGGCACCGGGGACAAGGCCAAAGGGCAGGCTCCACTGTAGCCAGACCAGACCCCGAGACAGCCCCTCCAGCTGTCTCCTGTCCACCATCGTGTCTCCTGTCCACCCAGGTCCTGCCTGCTGGGTCACGGGTGTTTCCATCTGGGAAGATCAGAATGCAGGGAGAGCAGGCAGCCCTCCGCCTCCCCAGGGCCCCTGACTCACACCCAGCTGGGTGGACCTCAGCAGGAACTGGGGTGGGATTGGTGGGAAATGGGTGGTCTGTGGGTGGGGGCTGGGGTGACCTCACCACCCTTCCTTGGTCTATTCCCTCAGGTCTGGAGGCAGGAAGAGAGGGTCTAGAAGGAGCGACTGAGGAGAGGGGAAGGGCCAGTGCCTGGGAGGGCAGAGATGGAGGAAGAGGCAGAGCCAGGCATGGGAAAGGCCAGGCGTGGCGGGGGAGGGAAAGCCTGAGGGGGGAGGGGCTGATTCCCAGCCTCTGCTGAGGAGAAGCTGGGATGGCGAGGCTGGGCCAAGACCGCTGGGGGTTCTGCCTGTGGTTTCTGGGAACCTGTGCTTACTCACTCAGTCCTGTCTGACTCTTTGCAATATTCCCTGAACCGACTCCATCAGGCTCCTCTGTCCATGGGATCCTCCAGGCAAGAATACTGGAGTTGGTTACCATTCCCTTCTCCAGGGGATCTTCCCAGGCCAGGAATCAAACCCGGGTCTTCCCCACTGCAGGCGGATTCTTTCCTGTCTGAGCTACTGGGAAGCCTGGGCTTAGGACAAAGAGTAGGTGTATATGTGCTCATGAGCTAGGGAGCGGGGCTGACCCAGCGAGGAGCCAGCCTTTGTACAGATCAGCCAGTTGCAAAAAGGCAGACCCACCAGAGAAATGCGCCCCCTTTGGCGGATGATTGAGGGAAAAACTCAGCTCCCTTGGGCTGATACAGCTCCCGGGCCTGGGCATCCCACGTGCCTGGGCAGCAGCTGGGTTTCAGCCTCCTGGGCCCACTTTGCCCAGTACTAGGTGAGGAACTTAGGCCCTGGGAGTCCCCGTCCTGCCACCGACCCACAGTGGAGGAGAACACCCATGGGTCCTCTGCTCCAGAGCCTCAGCCCCCCAGGGGCCCACTCTTGTCCTCACTGAAGACCCCAGTGGGGCAGGTTAGTACAAACTGGGAGGTCTACAGAGGGCAAGGCTGGGCTGCCCCAGAAGAGGGGGGCCTCCATCTCTCACCTGGAGAATGTGTTCCGGGCATAGTGCATGATACTGTCAAAATCATAGGTCTCCCCCAGGGACTCCACCTCCTGGACCTCCATCTTCAGGAAGTTATACTCCTGCCCTGTGAAGACCAGGAGAAGGGAGTGTGGGAGGGGGAGGGCGGGGGCGGGAGGGGGCAGGTCTGTGTGGGTTGCAGGCTACCTCTTTAGGGTGGGGGATGGGGTCCTCCCTGCTCTCGAGAGGTGACGCCCTACCTGGGGGTCCGGCAGCGGCCCAGGGAAGCCTGGGGGAGAGGCGGGTCTCTAGAAGAGTCTGTCCAGCAGGGTGTAGGTGGGGTGAGGATGTGCTGGAGAAATGACTCAAGGGACTGATAGGAAGGAGGCGCCCATTTCTAGAACCACTGGGGAGATGAGAGCAGTGAAGAGGGGAGGAGAGGGAGGAAGCAGGAAGGGAGGGAAGAGAGAGCATAGGAAGGAGAAAGGAGAGAGAAAAAACCCTTTAGAGGACAGAATAGTCAGAGAGCTGAAGACTGGGTAAAAGTGAAGAGAAAGGCTGGGGCAGCATGGAGAAGGGGCTGACCTCTCCCCAAGCCCCACCCTGAAGGCCAGGTGGGTTCTGGCTGCTCCAGGCAGCCCTGAGTGCAGGACCTAGACCTGTCTGGGCTCCCATCTGACAACGGATTTGTGGTCCCTGAGCTGCTACTGACCCAGAGAAGATGCTTCCGGGGAAGGGTTTGGACCTCAGGCAGGGCTGGGACTGTAATACCATGCTGAGCAAAGATGATGGCTTGAGGGGGCAGCTCCCACCCTGACCAGGGACCCTGGAGGGGCAGGCAGAGGTCTGTACCTGGCTGGATGTTCTCGCGCACGATGGAGACGTGGCGGTCTCGGTCGGGTCGTGTGTGCTCGTGCCAGAAGCCGATGACGTGACCCAGCTCGTGGACCACGATGCCAAACTTGTCACAGTTCTTGCCGATGGAGATGGCCTGGGGGCCCCCGCCACGGCGGCCCACGTAGGAGCAGCACCTGGAGGGCGGGGCCAGCTCAGGGGGGCGGTCCCGAGCTGGGGGAGTGCATCCACTCAGGGGCCGGGCGTGGTTGCCAGGGGGGCCAAGGAGCAGAGGGGTGGAGGAGGGGCCCGAGCGCGGGATGCCCAGGCTGTGTGCTGGGGTCTGAGCCACATCCGGGGCAGCTCCTGGGGAGATGCCCCCACGGTGGGAGGGGACAGATGACCCAGGGCCGTGCCCGGGGCGACGGCTGCAGTGCCCAGGACCGAACACGGGCTGGGGCGATGGCCGAGGGTACTACGCCCAGGGGCCCCTGCTCACCCGCAGGGGCGGTAGGTGAACACGATGTAGCTGTCCTCGTCCGTGCGTTCCAGGAAGGTGACGCAGGTATGCTTCTCCCAGTGCCTCATGGCCTGCCGGAAGACTGCCCTCTGGCTGCCTGCGGGACAAGGGAGGCCAGGCTGTCAGTGTCCAGGTGGGCTCGCCTCCACCCTCTGCTGAAGAGTCAGCCATTCATCAGACAGGCAGAAGGCACAACTCACCACCACGCAGGAGAGGGCCACCCCGAGGCCGGGGTGGGGTGCAGGCCGCTCGAGGGCCCCACCCCCAACTGCCCCCACCATCATGCTCACCAGTGAAGTTGCCCCCAATGACAAAGGGGATGACTCCATCCGGCCACACCCGCTCTGGTCTGGACGTGGCTGCCCGCCGGCTCCGGGACCGGCTTCTCCATCTCCCATGGCTTCTGCTCTGGGGCTTCGTACTGGTGTTCTGGCTGTTGAGGGTAGAGGAGTTTCCTGAAACTGAAAAAGGAAGCCATTGGTAGCAAGGGCATGAAGGGCAGGGGGAAGCAAATGACAACCGATCCTCATTGTCTAGGGGTTCTGTGCCTGCCCACTCACTACAGTCTGTAAACCCCCCCAAATCAAGACCGTCAGCTCTTTCCTGGTCACTGGCTGGGATGCACAGAGCAGTGGAAACTTTGAGTCACCCAGTGTACATGATCCGGGCTGAGCCTGAACAAGGGGACAGGCTGCCCTCCTGTTTCAGCTCACTCTGTAGGTAAGTATCTTTTTCATAATCTAGTTAGCGCCACATTTTTTTTTGCATTTTTATGCCTTTACTTGGTGATTTCACTGTCTAAAATGACTCTCCCCCTAACTCCCAAGTGCAAGAGGGCTGGGATGTATATAGCGAAAATACCTGTGTTAGATAATCTTCATTCAGGCTTGACTTATAGTGCTGTTGACCATGAGTTCAGTGTTAATAAATCAATGATATAGCAAATAAGATGTCTTTAGACAGAAACATATATATGACTTGGTTGTGTGTTAACAAGTTGATGAAAATGTGACCAGAGGCTTGTAGGAAATTAACCTTGTATTTCTCCTAGGAGTAATGGCTCAGAATTCACTAATTCAGTGTTTGCAGTGACTTTATGGAATAACTCTAAGGTTATAGTTATAACCTTATAACTATAAACTGTAACTACCATGAATAATAAGAATAGACTACAAGTAATAAGAGAAGAGCGGTGTACTCGTTTCCCTGGACCTACAGGGAACCTGAGACTAGGAAACATTTCTGCTCAGCTAATGAAAGTGTTAGTCGCTCAATCACGTCTGACTCTATGTAACCCCATGGACTGTAGCCCACCAGGCTCCTCTGTCCATGGAATTCTCCAGGCAAGAACACTGGAGTGGGTTGCTGTGCCCTCCTCCAGGGGGTCTTCCCCACCCGGGGATCAAACCTGAGTCTCCTGCATCGCAGGCAGATTCTATACTGAGTGAGCTACCAAGGAGCCTTCCTAATTGTGGAGCATACAGAACTTGATGCCTTCTTAAGTATTCCCAAGTACAGGTCCTCATTTGACACAGTAGCTCTCAGGCTGGACTGGGCAAGTGTCACTACCTACATTTGATAGATAAGGAAACTAAAGCCTAAGATTTGTCCAAAGTCAGATGGTAAGTGGCAGGTACAGGTGATCCGAATCTCCATTCAGCTTTCCCCTGTCTTTCCCCTTATCCCATGTCTCCTAGTCCCCCCACTAAGGTCAAATAAGCCTTGCCAGTTATCAGGCTACCAGGTCACCCTCCAGTGCCAGCATAGTTTGACCTTTACTCCATGGACTGCCCCAGTGAAGATCCTCCCTCATGCAGACTGGACAACTACCCAGCACCACCAGAGTGTGCCCAGAACAGGCCCCACGTGAGAATCCCCCACTTTGGCAAGGGGAGGGTTATCTGTGAGCAGGACCATATTGCAGAGCAGTGAGAAGGCTGGAAAGAACTGAAAGAGCCCAGGGCCTCAATCCCACCCTCCCCTCCCCCATTCACAAGTGCCAGGCTGGCTGGGAGGTGCTTGGACCCACCCCTGACCTTGAAGAGCTTCAAGTCCAGCTTGGGAGAGAGAAGTATAAACAAGTCACTGCAGTGTGGTTCGACTTGTGAGATGCTAATAGTATAAGCCCAGAGCAGAGACAGCACAGCAAATGGTGGCCTGGTCATGCCTGGGAGATGATCAGGGAAGATTCCCAAGAGAAGCTCTTGAGATGGGCCATGAAGGATGCGTGCTGCTACCGCTAAGTCACTTCAGTCGTGTCCGACTCTGTGCGACCCTATAGACGGCAGCCCACCAGGCTCCCCCGTCCTTGGGATTCTCCAGGCAAGAACACTGGAGTGGGTTGCCATTTCCTTCTCCAGCGCATGAAAGTGAAAAGTGAAAGTGAAGTCGCTCAGTCATGTCCAACTCTTAGCGACCTCATGGACTGCAGCCTACCAGGCTCCTCTGTCCATGGGATTTTCCAGCAAGAGTACTGGAGTGGGGTGCCATTGTCCTCTCTGGAAGGATGTGTGGAGGCTTGCAAAATGGGAGCAGGAGGAGAGGCCAGGAGGAACTGTGATGTTGAGCAAAGAACTTTGGATTTAGAGTGTGAAGGCTTGGGTTCCTGTCCCAGTTCCGTCACTGACTAGCTCTGGGATCTTGAGCAAGTCACCTTACCTCTGTGACTCTTGGTTTCTGTACAGACAGTCTCTGATTTATGATGGTTTGACTTACAGTGTTTTGACTTTATGATGGGACGAAAGTGATCCACACTCAGGAGAAACTGTACTTCAAAGTTTGTATTTTAAGTTTCCTGATAGTGATAGGCAGTATCCTCTCCTAAGATGCTGGGCAGTGGCAGCAGGCTGCAGCTCCCCACCAGCCACACCATCGTGCCGGGAAACACCCCACATACTTGCACCCATTCTGTACCCAGACCATCATTCTATTTTTTGCTTTCAGGACAGTATTCAATAATTATATGAGGGATTCATCATTTTATTATAAAATAGGCTTTGTGTTAAGATGATTTTGCCCAATAATAGGTGTCTGTAAGTGTCCTGAGCACCTTTAAGGTAGGCTAGGCTGAGCTATGATGTTCAGCAGATTAGGTATTAAAAGCATTTTCAACTTAAGCTATTTTCAATTTATGATGGGTTAATCAGGATGCACCCCATCTTGGCTCAGACAGTAAAGAATCTGCCAGCAATGCAGGAGACTCGGGTTCAATCCCTGGGTCGGGAAGGTACCCCAGAGGAGGGAATATCTACCCACTCCAGTCTTCTTGCCTGGAGGATTCCATGACAGAAGAGCCTGGCGGGGCTGCAGTCCATGGGGTCGCAAAAAGTTGGACACTACTGAGCAACTAACACTTTGACTTTTTCACACTTTCAGCCCAATCATAAGATGAGGAAGATCTGTGTCTGTAAAGTGGGAGTTGTCCTGACCTACCTTTGAAGGTGGCTGGGGACAGTCAAGTTAGATAATGCTTTTGAAAATACTTCATAAGCTGTAAGCAAAAACAACATGGGTGCTTAGCTTCTGGGTATGTCTACACTTGCCACTGCACTGGGGAAGGGATAAAGATACACTAGGAGAAGACAAGCCCTTACGCTGGATTCAAGTTCACCACCTCTGTCCTGGGACGGCCTGGCTGAGAACAGAGGGGTTCCCTGTTTCTCCACTTCTGGAACCCGTTTCTGGGACAGAGGAGGGCTGGCCCGTAACGAGTGTACCTGCAGCTTTGATGGAAGATCTGCGGGTTGCACGCTGTCTGAGATCCGCAGCCTGCTGCACTTGGAAGGCCCTCAAGTCCTCCTCGTCCAGGGCGATGTCCCCAAGGAAGGCAGCTGGAGAGAGAAGAGGCCGGGAGAGTCAGTCCCCTTGTGAAGCACTGACAGCCTGACCCCATGGCCACCGCCCCGGCCCTCACTGCAACTGTAATCCTCAAATGCCTTCTAAGGAAGAGGAGTAGTGGGGGGCCAGCTTTGAGGATCTTTTGGGAAGCTCAAGCTCATTTTTCAGTTGAAATCTCATCAAAGCTGATGCTCAGCCCCACCAGACTCCTCAAAGAGAGGGTCATTTCATGTATTCCATCATTCTTTAGCAAATGCCTAGTAATGTCTCAACAGTAAAGAATCCACCTGCAAAGCAGGAGATGTAGATGGGGGTTGGATCCCGGGTCAGGAAAATCCCCTGGAGGAGGAAATGGCAACCCACTCCAATATTCTGGCCTGGAGACTCCCAGGGGCAGAGGAGCCTGGTGGGCTGTAGTCCATGGGGTCACTAAAAGTCTGAGCACACAGTAAGAACCTACTGTGGGCCAGGTGCTACTCTAGTGATTAGCAAGACAGAAGTGGTCCCCACTCGCCTGTAGGAAACTGACTTTCAAAGATATACAAGTAAACAAAAATAGAGGTGGAGAATTCCAGGGAGGGACTGGTATTACCAACAAAATCAAAGGCATTAAGAGGACAGAGTATCTACTTTGCGGGCCCATAACTTTGGCATTGTGCTGGTGATGTGGAATTTACTTAACAATTGCCATTTCAATTACACTGAGGGGGACCCTATGAATAAAAATGGGAGCAGGTAAGTGTGGTAGGGAAGTCAGGACACCTGATGGGCTTGGAGGAAAAGGTTTAACAGTGATTCCAGTTCTGAGTCTCAGAATCCCCTCTCGGGAGGGAGAAAGATCTGGGGGGAAAAGTGTCCCCCACCCCAGGGCGTTTTGATTTCTGGTGCTGTGGGGAGAGGTTTCCTGAGGGGTGTATGCCCAGCAGTGGGATTGCTGGGTCATATGGCAGTTCTATTCCCAACTTATTTTAAGGAATCTCCACACTGTTCTCCATAGTGGCAGAACCAGTATGCATTCCCATCAACAGTGTAGGAGGGTTTCCTTTTTTCACATCCTCTCCAGCATTTATTGTTTGCAGACTTTCTGACGATGGCCACGCTGACTGGAGTGAGATGACGCCTCACTGTGGTTTTGATTTGCGTTTCTCTAATAATGAGTGATGCTGAACATCTTTTCACGAGGTTTCCAGAGGGATGGACTAAACGGTCCACTTTCTGAGAAATACAGGGGGAGCTGAGCCCTTTGGAAAGTTCTTTGGAAGGTGCTCAGATGCAGGCTTCACGCTGGGCTGCCTTGGGTGGGGGGCAGGAGGGGCGCTGGAGGTGGTGCAGAGAGCAGCCTCCCGCAGATCCACCCACAGCGACATCTGCTTCTCATCCCAGTGCTACAGAGGCCTGGCCGGCAGCGTTACACAAACTGTTCTAACCTTGAGGCCCTGCACACAGGTTTTTCCTCATCAGCTGGCCCGCTGGGTGGACACACACACACACACACACCCCTAGTCATCACCACAGCGTCACACACAGAAGCCAGTGCTCCACCAGACTCACAGTGACATCCACACCTGTGCCATCCAAAACAGAGCTAGAAAAGTCACAGAGACATTCCTGCACACACGGGCAGCACCCACACCACCCCTTCTGGCGGTGGGAGGCACTCGACATACATTTGTTCAAGTGAAGTGTCATGCTGACATACTTCAGGCTTGCAAACATGTGCCGACAGACACTCACTCTTCGACAGGTGTGACCTGGAGCTGCCTGGCAGAACGTGGAGTGACTTTAGCAGTTGTCTAGGTCAGCGTCCCATTTTACAGATGTGGAAACTGAGGCCCAGAAGGGCGATGATTTAATGGAGATCATGCTGCTAGTCACCACCAAGGCTGAATTTATACCTCAGGCCTCCCAATTCCCAGTCCAGTGCTCACTGCACTCGAGTTTGTCAGCTTGGAGAACCCAAATTCCAAATTGTTTCTTTAGTTGCTAAATCATGTCTGACTCATTTGCGACCCCATGGACTGCAGCCCGCCAGGCTCCTCTGTCCATGGGATTTCCCAGGCAGGAACACTGATGTGGGTTGCCATTTCCTTCTCCAGGGGATCTTCCACCTTCCACCTCCTGCACTGGCAGGCAGATTCTTTCCCAATGAGCCACCAGGCAAGCCCCATATTCTAAATACATATACACAAAAATACTCATTCTGAAACACACATCCACCAAAAAATATACACATCACAGACAGTCCTAAAACACACATGCAGAAGTTCCAACACACACAAACCAACTGCAAGTTCCAAACCCGTTAAGCCAGTAATAGTAGCAATAATGACACCTTAGTAAATATCTGTTGAAATTTGCCTTGCGCTTTCCTGTTGATGAAGTGCTCTCACATTAATGAATTCATTAATTCTGGCCCACCAGGGATAAGCCCAATAAGCCAAACTCCAGCCATACACTTGCCAAGGAGCATCCCATTACAAACTCTTAGAGAAATAACCTAGTGGTTAGATTTGAGCCCTCCTCCCTGACTTGAGCAGGCCTTCCCCGGTGGCTCGGTGGTAAAGAATCTGCCTACAATGCAAGAGCCACAGGAGACGCAGGTTCAACTCCTGGGCTGGGAAGATCCCATGAAGGAGGGCATGGCAACCCACTTCAGTATTCTTGCCTGGAGATTCCCATGGATAGAGGAGCTTGGCGGGCTACAGTCCACGGGATTGCAAAGTGTCGGACATGACTATAGTGACTTAGCACGCATGCTCACGCCAGCCCTGACTTGAGAGATCAGAACACTTGAATGTGAGACGGGAAACGACTTGGCCAAGGTCACCAACTGGTAAGTGGCCCAGAATTTCTTCCTCCACATGGGAAAGATTTTCTTACTGAAAACATCACCCTTGGTGGCCTTGGCTCAGCAACTGATGGGATAGCAATACAAGGTGCTTCTCAGCTGACATACAAGGGTGGTCTGAGCAAGGACATGGGATGGGAGATAGACCCCACGGAGGTGGTGGTGAGTCCTGTGTGCTAAAGTTTACACACACCCAGTGCCACGTGAATGCCCCTACACCTCGGCTGTCTTTGCACCTCTGCACAGACACTGTACCCCCAGGCTCATACCTGTAGGCATCACAAGGATTCAATGTGACTGGATATTTAAACTCATCTTCAGACATGGCAGCAAAGAGCAAGGTCTTTGGAGTCAGACAGGTCTGCTTTGAATCTGCGTGACTACTTCTCACTGACAAGTCACAAAAACTCTTCTAAATCTCAATTTTCCCCTACATAAAAAAGGAGCTAATAAAAGAATCTGTCTCCCAGGATAACTGCACAAAATAAAGCATGTAAAGAAAGCATCCGGCCCAAAGCCTGGAGCATAGTAAGCACCCACTAAATGATCACTGTTAATATCACCCCAATAATAGCCCCATGGTCTCAAGGTCAGCTCTCTACTTTCAAGGCCATACAGTTTTCACCCACACAGGCCTCTGGGCTCAGTGAAGCCCCTGAAAAGCAGAACCTTTAATTCCAAGTACAGAGGCCACAGAACTGTGCTGGCGTGCAGGAGCAAGGCAGTGTGGAGGGCTAGGTGAGCAGAAGGCAGGACCAGTCCTGGGCTAGGCTAGAGGCCCTGGGCTAGTCTTGAAGTGGAGCACTCACTGTCAGCAGCGCCCAGTGGTGTGAATGTCATGACTGAAGAATGCGTGGGAACTGAGGGGGGAGGGTTGATGGGATGGGCAGAAGAGCCTTATGGCCACGGGTTGAAGGCCCTGACCACGTGCAATGCCCTCCAGGGCAGTGAGGGAAACTGGATTCTGAAGAGTCCAGGAAGCCCCTCCTCACCCAGAAGGAAGGGTCAAGGTCAGAATAGTAGTTGTTTTCAACATGGAATCAAATGTTTTGTTGTTTTCAGGCTTTAACTCAGCCAGGAGCATTTATGAATGCTCCAGAGCCAGTGCCCCCACCTCAAGCAGGAGATGAGAGACATCAAGCTGCATCCTTTGCACACATCCTTCAGTTGGCCTTGGGACTCC
This sequence comes from Cervus canadensis, assembly GCF_019320065.1. Classification (NCBI taxonomy): domain Eukaryota; kingdom Metazoa; phylum Chordata; class Mammalia; order Artiodactyla; family Cervidae; genus Cervus; species Cervus canadensis. The sequence goes on along the minus strand of NC_057415.1, from coordinate 2,517,906 downwards.
ACAGAGTCCCTGCCCTTTTGGAAGGACGGAGAGGAGCCTGGCTGGTGTGTACCAGGCGTCCTATACAGGTCCCACCCATCACATAAATGCAGGCTTCTAGCAAGCTTCTAGCTGGGGGAGGACATGCTTAAGCTCCTGCAAGTGTTTGTGTGCGTGTTTAGTCGCTCAGTCATGTCTGACTCTTTCTGGCACCATGGATAGTAGCCCACCAGGCTCCTCTGTCAATGGAATTTCCCCAGGCAAGAATACTGAAGTGGGTTGCTGTTTCCTCCTCCAGGGGATCTTCCCCACCCAGGGATCAAACCCAGGTCTCCTGCATTGCAAACAGATTCTTTACCACTAGTGTCACTTGCGAAGCCCCCCTGCAAGTGTTTGCATGTACTTAATCACAGGCATACATTTACACACAGGGGCATATTTGCACATACACGTGTACTCAGGAGTATCCACATGCACAGCTGAACAGACTTGCCCATAAAGCAGGGACACACCCACAGACGTGTAAAAACACACTCACTGCTTCCCTGTGCAAGCCCCAGTGTTCAGATACACAAAGAACTGTATGTGCACACCCCATTTCACAGGCTACACCCCCTCACTGAAGGAGAGGGGTGCCTTCAGAAGTGGAGAGAGGAGAAGCGAAAGGGAGAGTAGCTGAATCCCTTGGCTATCCTTAGGAGGTCTTTAGTGATGCACTCTACTACGTCCCCTCCTCCCCCAATATCTTCTCCCAAAATCCCTGGAGAAACTAGAATTTCTGAGAGCTGCTTCTTCCAGGAGAGTCCCATTGTTTCCCTGTTCATCCCGAGTCCAGGGAGATTATAAGCCTTTTCCTCCTCCCTTGGGGCACCAAAAGAGAAGGTGACTCATGGAGCAGGGGTATAGGTGGGTGGGTGACTCATACAGCATGTCTGGAGGGGGGAAAGTGGTCTGGCAGGAGAAGGAATTGCTTCTCAACCTCCAGAGCCTATAATCTAGTCCTCTGAGGCCCTGTGAAGTCCAAATCTGGGTTACAAAGCCCCTGGGATAAGGATGGTGAGCTACTAGACCACCTGGCCTCCCCACAGCACATCTCTGAGCTGCCAACTGAGGCAGAATTAAGGTCCCTGCTGGCTCGGGAGCATCCTGCGGGCTTCTCTGCTGAATGGAGCAGCTGCGTCCCAGTTCTTGCCTCTATGGTCTCTCCCAGAGCCCTGAGTCATCTGGAGCAGCCAGAAGGAACTGGGAATCTTGGGAAACGATTTCCTTGATGGTTTGGCATCCTAGCGTACAAAAAATGAGGGCTGAGTCGCAATCTCCCCGGGAGAGAAAAAGAGGGCTTGGTGGAAACAGCTCTGAGCACACACAGGCTATTTTGGCTTCCTGCCCTTTGCTCTGGTCTTGCCAGAACCTCTCCAGGGTCTCAAGGGTCTTAATTCTGTCCTTACTGCCAACAGTAACCATAACTCTTGACAGTCAGAAGAAGGAGAGGGAAGAGAAGAGAGCTGGACAGCATCAAGCAGGTACAGCCAGGTGCATTCAAAGGAAGTCAAGACAGACACCATCTGCCACCAGCATCTGGAGGTCAGGGCTCAGCTGGGGCAAGAGGTGACGGCAGGCAGGAGAAGTTAACACAAACAGAGGAAAGAATCTGGGGACCTGAGGCCCAAGGGTGCTGATATGGGGTCTTAGGAGTCAGGGAGGAGGGGCTGTACCAGTCACACTGAGGAGGGAAGCCTGCCCTGACCCCAAGTCTTGGCCTTGTCAGGCTCTCCTGGCCACCCCTCGGCCTGGCCCAGCTCCCCACGAGCCTCACTTCACCCTAGTGGAGAACTTGCTCCAAAGCCTTCGTTTGAAGTTCCAACTCAGCTAGCCCCACCCAGCCAGCATGAAATCTGAGACTGGGATGGAGCCCTGAACCTCCGCTGCTCCAAAAAATTGCTCCAATTTCCAACTGGTAGTGAAATACATCAGCCTGGCTTCCTTCCTATTCTTTAAGGCCTTGTCCAGCTCTATTTCTCCATGAAGATCTCCCAAACCTTCCCGGTGTGCTGTGATCACTGTTTCTCCGCCAGCACCACTACCATGGGGCAAGAAGCTCTTTGAGCCTTTAAGGGCTTTCCCTCAAAGGTGGCACATAAGACATCTTGGTTTGTGCAGTTGGTTCATCCACAGGTGTCCTGTGCCCCCTTTGGATTGTAAGCTCTTTGAGGGCAGGGAGTCTGGCTTATAATTCTATCTCTCACAACATCAAGCCTGATGGCCTGGTACCTTTCCATAATGGAATTCTCCAGGCAAGAATACTGGAAGGGTAGCCATTCCCATCTCCAGGGGATCTTCCCCACCCAGGGATCAAACCCAGGTCTCCTGCATTGCAGGCGGATCCTTTACTGTCTGAGACACCAGGGAAGTCCAAATGCAGGCCAGTTGAATGAATAAATGACACAGGACGGGATTAGGAAGATATTCTCTTTTCCTGAAAACCAAGCCTATTTGCTCAGAAAAAAAAAAAAATGAAGTAAGTGTGCGAGGCACAGAAAACAGGGGGTAAGCCACCAACATTTATTTAGTGTTTCCTGAGTGTTAAGCTCTAAGATGCATTTTATATGTGTTCTCACATTTAATCTTTACCACCAAACTCTACGGAGAAACGTATTATCAGTTCCATTTTACAGGTGAGAAAAGCCAAGTCCAGAGATGATAATTACTGTTCCCAAGATGCTACAGCTAATGAGTTGTGGGTCCAGGATTGAGAGCTATGTCTGCCTGCCTGCAAAGCCCACACTCTGGCCACTTAGCCTTATGTCCATCCAAGCCCAGTGAGAAAGATGGAGGCTAACATCTGGTTTGCTCACAGCCCAGCAGGCGTGGAGGAGGAAGGGCTGAGTGAGGGTTTGGCTTCTCCTCCTCCCCCTGGAAGGTCCCTTATGCCTGCAGTTCGTTCTGCTCCATCACCCAAAGAGGGGTCCCCTGGGTCAGAACCAGAGCAACCTGACCTCCAGTCTCTCGTGTCACCCACAGGTATGTCTAGAATTCCAAGTACCCCGAGTCATTCCCCTGGCCCTGACTATTTGGAGACAGTCTGAAATCAGAGGCTGGAAGTCGAGGAAAGGTTCTGCTATCTTATGCCCTGTGTCTTATCTTGTCCATGGCAGCCTGTTCAGGGTCATCTGATCATGCAAACGGCTAGAGTGCAAGACCATCTGGTCACTCTGGTAGGGGGGGCAGGGGGGAATCCCTCTGGGCCCAGCAGGAGTGAAGGGGTTACACCAGGTCTTCATGGACAAAGAACACACACGCACACACACACCCTCCAGGGCCCTGACCTGGGCTCATTAACCTCCAGTGTCTGCAGGATGGAGAGAGCTGATACACAGTATCTGAGTTCCGTTTTTCCCCCTTTCCACCACCACTTGGCCTGGGCAGGGGCCTCTGGCACACAGGGGCAGAAGTCAGTCCCAGTCCTGAGCTGGCTTCTCTGACTTTTGACAGCTGTCTCTGAGGTCTCACTAAACTGCTGCTGCGGGTGGGGAAATGGGATCCCCAGGGGGCATGATCTCAGAGGATCCCTTGAAAAAAAACTTTCTTCCACTTGGGCTGGGTGTGGGGGGGGAGGTTCTCAGGAGACCTGCTTCCTGGGGATGGAGGCCTCCCGGAACCCAGCCGGACAGATGTGCGGCGGCTAAGGCAGCCCAGACAGACAGGATGGAAAACACCAGTATGCTGGAGCCCCGGATCTGGCAGAAGGGAAAACTGCGTGTGCACACACACACACACACACACACACACACACACAGCGGAGTTTGGCCGGAAAAGTTTCCAGTAGAAGGAAAAGCCTCCTTGGCCACAGGTTTCCTCCCGGTATCCCGGGAGGAACCCTTCTGGGGTCACACCAGAGGTAGCCACTGGGCAGCTCATACCAATCGCAGCAAAACTTCAGTCCCTAAAATTCCCCCAGCCAACCCCCACTCTCTCCCTCTTTCTTTTGTTCCCCACTGCATTGCCAACCAGGCAGCTCCCGGCTTCCCACACCGGACTGTCCTCCCCCGAACCCTCAAGCAGCCGGCGCCTCCCTCCGGGCCCCGGGCCGCCCGCGTCCGGCCCTGGCGCCCCGGGGCCCGACCGGCGGGGTGGGGGCACCTACCCGCCTTGCAGGGGTCTTTGTAGTTGAGGGGCTCTGCGTCGTCCTCCTCCCCCAGGTCATAGGTGTAGTCGGCCAGGTCGAGCGGCCGGCCGGGGCGCGCTAGCAGCAGCAGCCAGAGCAGCAGCGGCAGCGGCGGGCGGGCCACGCCGGGCATGCTGGCGGGCGCGGCGGCGGCGGCGGCGGCGGCGGCGGCGGGGCGCGCCCGGACGCGGGAGCGGGCGAGGGGGGAAGCGGAGGACTGGCGGCGAGGGGAGGGCGCTCCCGGCCGCCCGCTCTCCCCCCGCGCTCTCCCTACCTCTTCCCCTTCCCTCTGCTCGCCCTCCCTCCTTCCTGTCTCCCGCCCCCTCTCCGGCCCGGCTTCTCCGCTCTCCCTTCCCTTCTTTCCGTCTCTTTCCTTCTCTCCCTCCCTCCCTCTCCCCCTCTTTAGGGAAATGAGCTCGCTGGAGGGCGGGTTTTCGCCTGGAGCTCGGCCCCCCTCGGGGCCGGGACGGAGATCGGCCGGGCCGGGACGCTAGCCAGCCGGAGGCGGGGAGGGCACGGAGCCGGCCGGCCTGGAGGGGGCTCCGGCGGCGCGGGGCGCGAGGCGGCGGGGCCGGGGAAGGGGCGCCCGTGCCCGGGGTGTCCGGCCCGAGCCCCCTCCTGGGCCTCCGGACACGCCGTCGGGTCGACCGTGCAGCCTCCGCCCCGCTCTGGCCCCCCCTCGTCTCGGGCTGCGTCTCCCCGCCTGCGGCTGTCGCTCTCTCGGGTTCTTGGACCCTCGCTCTCGCCCATCTCGGTCCCTGTCCCTCTAGTTCGGTCCTTCGGTCTCTCGCCGTCTCCGTCTCGCTCCCTCCCTCGGGAGACGCCACTGGAGGGCGCCTGGAGCCCGCGGATTGCTCCCCAGTCTCCTCACCCCGGGATGGGGGAGAACGGGAAAGCCGGCTTGGCGCCCCCAAGGCTCTAGCCTTCCCCTGGCCGGCCCCCACCAAAGCGGGGCTGTGAGAGGACAGACGAGGTACACCCTTCGTTTTGCAATCAGGATGCTTTAATCTTTGATGGTAGGAGCCCCCTTGGGCCCTAGGGGCTGCTTCTCCTCTGCCCACCTCTCCCCACACCTCCCATTTCTCCAGGGCCAGTCCCAGTGGAGTCGACAGGATCTGCTTCCTGCCAGTCTGCACAAGACCCCTTTGCTCCTGGATCTTCGCTGTCCCTTTGGGGCTTCCTGAGGCCCTGGGAAGCAAAGAAACACTGTTTATTATGTGAGGGGGAAGGAACGGAGTGGGTGTTTGTGAACCTTCCTTCCCGGGAGCTCTGTAGGTGACCCCGTTGTGTTGGGTCCCCCAGTGCCTGGTCAGCTGACATGAAGAGGTGGCCCAAACCGTCCAGGGCTGCGTCTGTTCCCGGGCCCTGGAGGTCACACCCGCTCACCTGACCAGTCCTAGATGTAGTACAGGGGCACCTCGCCACACAGGGTGCTCACGGTCCTGCCCAGGAAGGCCAGGTCCCCAGAGAATGCTGAGCCAGCGTCATGGCCCTGCTCCGGGCCCAGCTTCGAGGAAGGCACTGGGGGCTTGGCCTGGAAAGAGCATCTGGTTGGGAGCTGGGAACTGAGTTTCTGCCTCACCTGTGGTCCTTCACGCGGGACCTCAGGTGTGCCAGGCAGTCTGTCTGTGTGAAGAAGGTGTTGTGCTGGAGTCAGAGCCCCCAGCGGGTATGTGGGCTCAGCTAATGCCAGCAGCTTGGCTGCGGGGCGGGGATGGGGAACTTGGCTAGGAAAGGCTCGGTGCAGGAGGATCCAGGGAGGACATTCTCCTGGCAGTCCCTGGGGAGCAGCGTTTTATAGGTGACAAAGTCATCGTCTAAAACGCTCCTGCCAGCAGCCCTGGGAAAAGCTGGCCCCCTCCCTCTTACCCATACGCCCACCTGGAGATTCTGCAATTTTCTAGTGAGAGCCTCGAGACTTGGGATGCTCTGCGGAGCCATCTTCATGATGTAGCAGCAGGTTCCGGGGGCTGGCTTGTAGGCAATCAGGAGCTGGGCATGGGGAACATACGAGGGTCAGTTAGTAAGGCGCTGCCTGGCTCACTCCTAACTCTGGTCCTAGGCCATCCCTCTCTAGGTTGGGCACTGGAAGGAGTCATACTGGAATCTGGGGCTTAGCAAAAGTGCTGGGGGTGGGGAGAAACGGACCTGTGGGAAGGCCACAGCTGAAGAGGTCTAGCACAGAATTGCCACCGGTTCCCTAGCCTTGGGGTCGAGAGGTCGCGCATACCCACCCGTTGGTAGTCATACACCACGGTACCGGTGGAGCCAATGGAGAAAGTGGCAGAGGTTCCCACGCGCTCACTCAGGGCCAGGCGCTGCTGTGCCTCCGGGCCTGCGATGCTCATCTCTAGAACCTGGAGGAGGGCGTTGTGCTGCCTGGCGGTCCTCCTCCCCCGCTCAGCCCTGCAGCTCACGCCCACCCGCAGTTCCCTCTGTGCTGTGCTGTGCTCGGCCACTGCGGTCATGTCCGACTCTCTGAGACCCTACGGACTGTAACCCTCCAGGCTCCTCTGTCCATGGGATTCTCCAGGCAAGATGACTGGAGTGGGTTGCCATGCCCTCCTCCCGGGGATCTTCCTGACCCGTAAGAGATGGAACCCGCATCTCTTATGTCTCCGGCATTGGCAGGTGGGTTCTTTACCACTAGCATCACCTGGGGAGCCCCAGTCCTTTTTACTCAAATGCTATTCTTTCTTCCCTGGGAGCTCAGAGAGGCCCAGGGGAGCCATGCGCTGGAGGGAACAGACTGTCCAACTGTGGGCTGGGGGCTGGTGAAAAAGCCCAGGCCAAGTTTGCCACCCTGTTTCCACCTCTGTCCTTCCCTGAGGTGTCACTTGCTTCCTCCCCTCATTCCCCGTGGGCAATTTTCTCTCTGCCCACCCCATCCCAGGGCCTCTCTCTGACCTGCCCTGTATCCACTGCCCACCCCATCCCAAACCTACTTACCATCTCTGTGTGTTTCTGGCTCATGTGAAGACCCATGAGCAGGGCCCCTACGACCACCACGACGACAAGGACCACAACCACGACCACGATGAGAAGGCGTTTGATGTTCACGGGACAGCAGGGGATGCGGAGCCGGCCCCCGGGGACTGCTGAGTAGTCCTGACATGTGGGGCAGGCGGGGAGACAGGTGTGAAGTCATGAAGATGCCCCTTCTCCCTGCACAACCGGGACACCATCCCACTCTCTCCAGGGATTGAACAACCAATGCCATGGACGTGCAGAAGAGGGCTGAGCAGGTTAGAGGCTTCCTGGAGGAGGGGGCCTGGATTCCAACAAGCTCATAGATGCTTAGAAGCGAGGTCTAGATTGAAGAGACTCAAGAGAGCCTGTTTCACCAGTCTTACCTCCTGCTGTTTCCTCCACACCTCTGACATCCCAGCCACACCCAGCCCCTCTGAGTTCCCTTCCAAATCCATGCTTTTAAGCATATGATCCCTTCTTCCAGCAATGCCTTCCTCCTTCTCCACCTGGTGAGCTCCGGCTTGTTCGTCTGGAGCCTGCTCAAATGCTAGTTTCTCTGCAAAGCTCCTCCCCCAGTGCTCTCTACAGTCTTTTCCATGGACCCCTTTGATGGCTCGCAGCCCCTTGTATGGGAATTAGTGGCTGCTGAGTCTGCCATTTCAAGAGTCTCTGTCTTAGTGGTTAGTGTCCCTGACTTAATTTAGCAGTCCTAGGTTAGTTGAGTGAATGAATTTGGGTGAGGAAACAGGCCCAGAGAGGTTGGAGGCGGCAGAGCCCATCATACACAGATACACTCTTGCACACGTACACACGCACACATACACGTACACATGATCAGACTCACCGGTGGGCTCTCCATCAAGACCTCTTTGCTGCCCACATCCATCTTGCTATAGACACCTTCCCTCCTCATCTCTGAGCAGGACTAGGGTCTTATATGTGCCAGCATGGACATAGGACAGAGGTAGAAGACCCAGCCCCTGTCTGCCAGCCAAGCCCTCAGCTTTGAAGCCTGTTTGTTCCTGGCCCTCCAGGGCCAAGGGCCCGATAAGCCAGCTGCAAGAGCACCTGAGGGCCCTTGGCCCTGGTGCATGAGTCCTCTTGGCCCCAGGGAAAGCAAAGCTGGGTGAGCTGAGCAACCTTGCCCTTGAGAAATATACACCTCTCACCGTGGGTGTCTTCCTGGCATGCCTGCCATTCTTGCTGGCACCTGCCCCTGCCGTCTTATAGCTTTTCCTGTTCTTCTGCCAGGCTGAACCTCTTCGGCAGCCAAGAGCCAGCCCCAATGGGTCCACCACACTTCCCAACAGATTTGCCCCCAGAATTGCCTCCACATTGCCCCTGGAGCCTAAGCTCCAGGAAGGGGAAATCTTGTGGACCCACAGGAAGAGTACCAAAGGCACGAGGTGCTTTGGCATCAGTGCAGGGTTTCACACATGGTTCATAAATTCCCTGGGAGTGTCAGATTTTCAATTCAAGTATACATGCCTTGCCTCCTCCCGTCTTGTACCTAATCTCAGACATGCCCCTGGTCATTCTTTCCCAAATTCTGAAAACTGTCCCTTCTAGTTACAAATTTTTACTAACGTGCAGTTTTTCTTTCTTTGTATGGGCTTGTTTGTAAGCTGAAGGCTTTTTCTTTTTAACCTGGTTTTACCTTTTTTGCGTTTATTTTTAAGTTGTATTTATTTATTTGTTTATGTTTGCTGTGCTGGGTCTTCATTGCTGCTTGTAGGCTTTCTCTAGTTGCAGCCAGCAGGGGCTACTCTCTAGTTGCAGTGCGTAGGCTTCTCTTGTAGTGACTTCTTTTGTTGCCTAGCACAGCCTCTAGAGTGAGTTCTTAGTAGTTGTGGCACACCAGCTTAGTTGTCCCAGGGCAGGTGGGATCTTCTCGGACCAGGGATTGAATCTGTGTCCCCGGCATTGGCAGGCGGATTCTTTTTTTTAATTTTTTTGGCAGGCGGATTCTTAACCCCTGGGCCACCAGGGAAGTCCCTGCAATTGTTTTATGCTTAATTTATTTTCCAGACCATACATTTTTGCTTCTTCAGTTTCTTCTGGGACAGCTGTCTCTTCTGCACAAGTTCCTGTGCAAGTTTAGGAATAACTGGCTCTTTTCCCGGTCAGGATCATCTCTGTGTGGCAGGGGGAGTCCACAGGGGTTAATCGACTGTGAGCTCTGCGAAGTTCTGTGCGGCATCTTGAGGACTTGTTGACCAGAGAATCCACGTCGAAACCCTTCAGTTCAGCATTACTGTCTGCATTTTTAAGCACGTGCAGCAAAACTCAGCATTCTTTTTGAGTCGCCAACCCTATGTTTAGCCCTGCTGTTTGGCTTGGGCACGTCAACCAGCTCCATAATTGGAACAAGGGAACAGCACACATTGCTTCTCTAAAGGGACATCCTTCAAATACTTGGTGGCTTTAGGGATGTACATACCCTTGATAGCCTATGCCATTTCACGAATATTCCTAAAGTGAACACGAAGATCTGAACTTCTGGATTTGCATGTTTCTGTGGGTTTTCTGCATCAAAGAAGGAGCAAACCATTTTCAGAGATCAAACTGGAGGGTTTTTTTTTTTTTTTTTGGCTGCACTTGAGATCTTCTATCATAATTGTGGCAGCAGGATCTATCTCCTTGTGTAGGGATTGGACCTGGGCCCCCTGTATTGGGAGTGTGGAGTCTTAGCCACTGGACCACCAGGGAAGTCCCAAGCTGGAGGCTTCTGATAGCAGTTCCTCACCTGACAGTTATGCCCAGACAGCCTTGCACAGGGCTGGTGGTGGTGTCTGATGGGGGTCCCCATCTCCTTGTCCTTGAATCGGCCCACTTGCTTAGTGCTGCCTTGCGCCCTACCCTCTCAACACTCTTCTTTTTATATCCTCTGTTCCTGCATTTGCCCTGAGGATGCTCTTACCCAGATCTGAACTGCTTCTGGATCTTCTCCTCTCCACCCCTTTCCTGTCTCTTTCCCCAAAGCCATCTCTGTTGCTTTGTAGTACAAAACCACGTCAATTAATGACTGCCTCCTTTCTCTCCAGCTCCCTCCGCTTGCTGGGCCAAGTGGTCTCTACATTGCCTTCACCTCTGAACTTTAACTCGAGTGTAAGTCAGAGCCCCACACCTCACTCCTCTCTTGGCCTCACCCCATTCTCCTTGTACCTGAACTCCAGCACTTCACCCAAATTCCTGTCCTTTGCTGGGTGCCCCCTCCCACCTTGACCCTGCCCTTCAGTCACGAGCTGGCCCCCAACTCTCCAGCCCTGGCAGATTCCCTTGTCTCCACGAGGACCTCCTCTCCAGCTGGAGAGCCTTTGGCCTCCAGGTTGCACAATGGCAACCTCTCCAAGCTGAGAGTCCCAGAAGAGAAGCTCCGGAAAGGAGAGAGAGACAGAAGTGTTTGTTCCCATGACTCTCCTCACCCCCAACTGCCGCTTTAAATATTTGCCTAAGCCTCCAGCCGCAAGTGTCCTAGGAGGAGGGAGAGAGAGGGACGGGAGTCCAGGAAGAAGGAGGGAGGATAAGCATCCTTCTGGGGACTGTGTGCAGCCTCAGCTGCTGCAGGTGCCAGATGCAAGAGACAGCCCGCCTGCCGTGCCTACCCCTGCTGGCCCCAGGGCCCCCACTCCCGCCCCGGTTGTCCTGGCAACACTGGGATTGATTGGCTGACTCACACGTACTGGACCTGAGCCAGGTGGGCAGTGGGCCAGCGGGAGAACCAAGGAGAATGGCACGCATCTCAGGGGTCCCTGTGGGCATCCTGGGGCTGGGTGGGGCATGATCCAGGTGTGGGGCTTGTTCCGAGCAGGCGCTGTGCCTGGAGCATGCCAGCATCTCTGGCTGCTAGGGAAAGTCTCCCCTGCCAGCTGCCCTTAGGCTGTGGTTCTTACAACTTTGCTTTTATCCCTTTCTTTATTAATTCATTTTTGCCTTTTTGGAAGTTGGGGAAGGAAGGGTGCTGTCAAGTTTCATAGGGGAAATCCACATGCTGGCACTGACATGGAAGGTCTTGGGATTCTTGTCTTCCTTCCAGAAAGGGGCAGGGGACTTTCAGCTGAGCATGCAGGGTTGTCAGCTCACCTCCCCCCCCACACTATCCCAGCCCTCTGCTGTAGGCTTTTCACTTTTTGGCCTTTATTTAGGCCATTTCTCCTTGCTGGAAGGCACACCTTCAATGCCTCTTCACCTCTCTGAATACCACCCACCCTAGAAGACCAGGCAAGAGCCAGTGGCACACCCTCTGTGCTCCCAGCCTAGCCCATAGCGCCCCTTCCCTCATGCACGTCCACCTGCCGCTCAGCAGGCATTGCTGTCCCCTTCGGCTCTGTGGGCGTTTTGCGTTGCCCTTCTTCCCAGCCAGGCTGCCAGCCCCTGGGACCAGCCCTGAGACCATGCCTTCCTGAGGCTTCACACGGGCCAGGCACGTGCACGCAGCCAACCTGAAACTATTCAGTGATACTGAGACTGTCACCAAACATGACAGGGCTGCTAACAAGGGGTCAGTAGCTGATTCCCTCATTATGTAGGAGACTCAGTGCTTCACTGATCAGCTCGGCTCTGGGACCATGAATAAGTCATTCTGCCTCTCTCGGCTTTAGTGTGTTCATCTGTGGGCTTCCCAGGTGGTAAACAACCCACCTGCCAACGCCAGAGACATAAGAGATGCGGGTCCAATCCCTGGGTCACGAAGATCCTCTGGAGGAGGGCGTGGTAATCCACTCCAGTCTTCTTGCCTGGAGAATCCCATGGACAGAGAAGCCTGGCGGGCTACAGTCGATGGGGTCGCAAAGGGTCGGAGAGGACTGAAGTAACTTCGCATGCACCCACGTGTTCATCTGTGAAAGGGACTAGTACAGCCTGTCTTGCTCCTCTCTCCAAGTTGCTATAAGGATCCAATGACATCACGATGTGCAAGTTCAATCGTCATGATTATCATCATGCCCCCAGGGCATCTCTTCCAGCTGGCTAAGAATAGGACCCAGACTCCCCCATTCTGTCTGTATCTGAGTTAAAGCTCTCCGAGAACCATGGGTGATGGAGAAGCCCATGGTAGCCACTCCTGTGTGTGCCTTCTCTTTGCCTCCTTCCAGCCCCTCAGCTGCAGGGGAGGGACAAGATTCACTCTGCCCTTTGTGTGCTGGGCACAGCCGTGCCAGGGACGGGCGGGGATGGTTGTCCAGCTGCCCAGGCCACCCTCCCCGCCCCCACTGCTTGTCGTCCCACGCACTGGCATGGGGAGGGCAGCTGGACGGGCAGTAGCAAGTGAGCATCCAAGGGCAGGGGCATCCCTGGCTGGAGAACATGGACTTACGCTCACACCAGAGAATCCCTGTCTGGCAGAGGCTAGGGACAGCTGGGGAAGCATCTTCTACCCAGTGATCTTGGCTTTCTGGACTGATGGAAAGAGCACTGAACTGGGAGCCCATCCACCTGACTGTACCTGTGAGCTCTTGGGACAATCATCTTCCCCCCACACACATACCCTTGGGAAATAATGTAGTAGAGAGTAGCAGTTCTCAAACTTCTTGGCTTCAGGAACCCTTAACACTTAAAAAGTAGTGAGGACCCCAAAGTGCTTTTGTTTATGTGACTTACAGCTATCAATATTTACCATATTGATATTTACTAAGAAATTTAAAAAGATGTATTAATTTAGTTAAAATAACCTGAATATTCATTGGAAGGACTGATGCTAAAGTTGAAGCTCCAAAACTTTGGCCACCTGTTGCAAAGAGCTGACTCATTGGAAAAGGCCTGGGATGCTGGGAAAATTTGGGGGCAGGAGAAGGGGCGAGAGAGAATGAGATGGTTGGATGGCATTATTGACTCAGTGGACATGAGTTTGAGCAAACTCAGGCAGATAGTGAACAACAGGGAAGCCTGGCGTGCTGCACTTCATGGGGTTGCAAAGAGTCAGACGCGATTTAACGACTGAACAATAATGTTTTGTAGCACACATAATGTAAATTATGTAATGAAATTAACTACTTTACAAAACAAAAAATTATGGAACAGAGCATCATTGTTTCACATTTTTGCAAATTTCTTTAATTTCATAGAAGATATGTCTTGTAACCTCTGGAAAATTCCAGGGTACTTCTGTAAGAGCGTGAAAATGAAAAGGGCAAATAATGCCTGAACATGATTAGGAAAATTGTTTTGACCTCAAAGACTCCCTGGAAGGTCCTCAGACCCCTGGGCTCCCTGGACCAGACTTTGAAAACCCCTTGTGTGGAACAGTTGTTGATTCTGGAGTCAGGCAGTGTGTGCTCTGTCACCATCGTGTCCGACTCTGTGTGACCCCATGGACTGCAGCCCGCCAGGCGCCTCTGTCCTTGGGATTCTCCAGACAAAAATACTGGAGTGGGTAGTCTATCGCTTCTCCAGGGGATTTTCCCGGCCCAGGAATCAAACTAGAGTCTCCTGCATTGCTTGCGGATTCTTTACCAGCTGAGCTACCAGGGAAGCCCAGGGAGTCAGGCAGAGTGCCTTTTACATCCCTGCTCTCTCACTTTCTTTTTTGGGTACTACAGGCCTCACTTTCCTTATCTGCAAAAGGCGATTAATAACAAAGACCTCAAAAGGTTGAGGCGATTAAGTACACAGAGTACACAGCACGCTAGTAGATGTGATAACAATGTTGGCTGCTTTCCTCTGCATTTGGGCTTCAGTCTCCTCCTTTGTTAAACCAAGGACTGGACTGGAAATGCCCAAGGCTGTTCCCAGTACCCACGACCACAGACTGTGCCTCATGAGGAATGTTCTGGATTTCCACACATTCCCATTCCAACTCCAGTGATATTTCCCCTTTAGGTTCGCACAGACACAAAGGCACATTGTTGACTGGCCTTCGGAGATGTGAACAGATACACGCACATCACTTATGACACATGGCGTGCCCACGAACTCTGCTTACAGGCCGCTGAGGGCCAAGATAGAAGCACAGAGGCACATAAATCCAAAGCGGAAAAATGCCTGCCCCGGGGAAATATATGCCCGTGCAGAGACAAGTGTGCACGCGTGCAGGTTGCACAAGGAGACCTTGCGCGCGCGCGCACACACACACACACACACGCACACGCACGCCCTCGCGCCCAGCCGCTTTGGGTGCCAGGCCGGTGAGCAGATGGCCCCGGAGACCGCCTGCAGGGCGCGCAGCGGCCGACCGGGGCCGCAACCACTCCTTTCTGTGGCTACTCCCCTCCCCACACCGGGGACTCCCCCGCTCCGCCCTGCGCGCCCCCGCCGCCCGCCGCAGTCCGCGTCCTCCCAACCGGTCAACCTCCGGCTCGGCCCCGGCTCCGCGCATTTCTGCATCTCTCCGGGTGCTCGGCTCGCGGCGGGAGCGAGCAGGGGCGGGGACGGCCGCCGGCGCCCGAGGGCCGGAGGAGTGGCTCTGCAGAGGACAGCAGGGGGGCCCTAGCTGTCACAGCGGCCGCCCGGGAGCGCCCGCACGGGGTGGCCGGGAGCGGTGGGGCGGGGGCCGCGAGCTCGCGGGCAGCATGGCGGGGCTGCAGGCCAGGTGGGGCTCGGGGCTGAGGCTGCTGGCGCTGTCCACCCTGGGCCTCTGCCTAATGCTGGCAGTCGGCGCCAAGAGGCCCCCCAAGACGCCTCCCTGCCCCCCGAGTTGCTCCTGCACTAGGGACACCGCCTTCTGCGTGGACTCCAAGGCAGTGCCCAGGAACCTGCCCTCCGAGGTCATCTCTCTGTGAGTGCTCTGGACTGGGGCGCGGCCGGGTGGGGGAGCTGGAAAGAAGGCAGAAACCCTGCTCTGGGGAGAACCCCTGCTCCCTCTCTACAGAGTGTGAGGACCAGGAGGGCTCCAGTGGGCCTGGGGAACTGGATTCCAGGCAGCAGCCTGGCTGGGAGTTCTGCAGTCATGCTGGGGAAAGCAGCCATGGCTGGAAAAGAGAGTGTTTTATGGCCAAGAATGAATCATCACCACCATCAGCATTAATGAGACCTACTGTGTGCGGGCGCTGGACTTGGAGGGAGGGGGTTGTTTACATGAGCATGGGGGCCGCTGCCTGTGATGTCATACCAAGGACAGAAGGCCTCTTGGAGGGGGAAGGTGGCAGCAGGGGGAAGGGTAGGAGGGAGATACACCCCTACCGTGCCCTGGCACGGGCGGACGCCTGCCACTGGTCTCGCCAGCCACTCTGCACGGGGCCAGGCAGCCTGTCCCTTGCAGCAAGCAGCCTCAGGGACTAGATAGGCTGTGTGGTTGGTCCCTGAGGGCAAGATGCTAATCCACCGCCCCCATCTCAGTGCTCCATCCCTCCACAGCACCCAGCACACTGGGTGTTTGGATGATGGAGCAGGTCTGGGTAATGGAACCTTCTTTTGGCCGAGGTCCTTGGTGCTCAGGGAGTCAGTAGTGGAGGATGATAATGAGCTTGTGAGAAGGGAAAGATAGCCTCAGGTTGAAGCGGGGGGTGGAGCCAGGTGACATGGGGAGTTTCCAAGGCGAGCGTATACAGAAGACATTGCCCTGTCCACTTCATGCCGTCCCAGCACAGCCCTGTATTCTCCCCTTGGTTACTGACCCTCAGATGTCCCCTGCAGGACGCTGGTGAATGCTGCCTTCTCAGAGATCCAGGATGGAGCGTTTTCCCACCTGCCACTGCTGCAGTTCCTGTATGGATGGGGCCTCACTGAAGGGCAGGGCCGGGCAGGGGAAGGGAAGGAGCTCAGACTGGGGGGAGAGGAGGGGAGACTGGTCCTGAGTTGCCCGTGGAGGTCAAGCTGCAGGTGTCCCTTACTCGCTCCAACGGGAGAGCCACCGTGAAGCAGCGGAGAGTCCACAGGGCCCCGGGAGCAGCAGTTTGGGGAAGGAAGGTCCCGGTTGCACGCAAAAGCAAAGAACGGGGGTGTTTGGGGCCCAGTTAGGAATGGACTTGTGTCCTCTGGAGACCCCAAACAATTGGGTGCAGTAGTTTGGGCTGGAGCCAGAGGGTGGACAGTGCAGGTGAGAGGGGTCACCTCAGAGACAAGTGATCCCAAGGATCAGGGTTTGAAGAGACAGCCTGGAGCTGAAAGGGAGGGAAGACAGGAGGGTCTGGAATTCTAAAGGGAGCTATTTATGTTTGAAGCCCCAGTCACAAGAAAAGATAAGCGTGGTTATCCTCAAACTTACATCCGTCTGAGAGGAACTGGTGTGAGCTGGGTGAGGGTGGGAGGCAGGGTGGTGGGGAAGGACCCAACTTGACAGGAGAGGTGTGCCCTAGGAGTAAATGGGGGCCCTGGGAGCTTCTGGGACCAGAGCAGATTCCCGCCTGGACTTGCCACCCAGGCTGCTCCGGGACTCTCCGCTAGGGTCCCCTGGGTGGGAGGCATGGCTTGAGGGTGAGGCAACTGGCTGGGAGCTGGCACGGCAGGCGTGCCCTTGGAAACGCTAATCTGCCTTTGTCTCTTCAGGTTACTCAATTCCAACAAGTTTACACTGATTGGAGACAATGCTTTCACAGGACTCTCACACCTGCAGTACCTGTGCGTGGGAAGGAAAGGGGAGTTGGGAGGAGGGCTGAGAACAGAGATGAAGTGAGGAGGGCTGGGGGGAGGTGGGAGGGGTGCCCTTGAATCCTTTGACTGCAGGGCCCGAGCAGAAGGTCATTTCATCCATCCCTCTGCCTAAACCATCCCGCCTGGATGCCTGTCACCACAGGCTTCATGTCCAGATTCAGAATGAAAGCCTCCCGTGGGCTGGAATCCAGGAGGGCCACAGGGACGCAGCTGGGGTCGGGGAAGTGGTCTGGGTGCGGAATGGCGGCTGAAATAAGTTCTGTTTTCTCCAGCTTCATTGAGAACAACGACATCTGGGCATTATCCAAGTTTACCTTCCGAGGACTCAAGTCTTTGACGCACCTGTGAGTACATCACGCACATACACCAGCCCAAAGCCCTGTCTCCTGTGGCCTTTGGCCTTGGGCATGACCTTCAGGTGGGTGACCCAGAGGTCTCTCTTTCAGGTCACTGGCCAACAATAACCTGCAGACACTGCCTAGAGACATCTTTCGGCCCTTGGACATCCTGAGTGACTTGTAAGGCCTGAGTCCTTCCTTTTGTTGACTGTGGCACAGAGGGGCGTGGCCCTGGAGGGAGCAGTGTGGGAGACAGAATTGGAAGATCATAAGGTCTTGACAGGCTGGGAGGGTTTAGGTTTGGGCGGGGGAGAAGGCTAGGTTGATTTATACAGAGATTGGTAGCCTTTCAAGTTGAGGTTCTTCAAGGCATTTGTGGACCCTCTTAAAATGCATGCAAGACATTATGTGTATATTTTTTCCAATTTAGGAAGTATTTTATTTTTTCATTTATTTTTAAATGGAGGGTAATTTCTTTAAAACGTTGTGTTGGTTTCTGCTAATGTTGGTTCAACGTGAACCAGCTCTGTGCATGCCAAGTTGCTTCAGTCGTATCTGACTCTTTGCCACCCCATGAACTGAAGCCCGCCAGGCTCCTCCGTCCATAGGATTCTCCGGGCAAGAATGCTGGAGTGGGTTGCCATGCCCTCCTCCAGTTTATCTTCCCCGCCCAGGGATCGAACCCTCATCTCTTACGTCTTCTGCATCGGCAGACGGGTTCCTTACCACTAGCGCCCCCTGGGAAACCAGTCAGTACGCGTGTGTCTTCCTCCTGAGCCTCCTTCCTACGGTGTACTTTTTAAACATATGTTTTTTTTTTTTTTTCCATTTATTTTTATTAGTTTGAGGCTAATTATTTACAATATTGTAGTGGTTTTTGCCATACATTGACATGAATCAGCCATGGAGCCACATGTGTTCCCCATCCCGATCCCCCCTCCCACCTCCATCTCCACCCGATCCCTCTGGGTCTTCCCAGTGCACCAGCCCCGAGCACTTGTCTCATGCACCCAACCTGGGCTGGTGATCTGTTTCACCCTTGATAATATACATGTTTCAATGCTGTTCTCTCGAAACATCCCACCCTCGCCTTCTCCCACAGAGTCCAAAAGTCTGTTCTGTACATCTGTGTCTCTTTTTCTGTTTTGCATATAGGGTTATCGTTACCACCTTTCTAAATTCCATATATATGCGTTAGTATACTGTATTGGTCTTTATCTTTCTGGCTTACTTCACTCTGTATAATGGGCTCCAGTTTCATCCACCTCATTAGAACTGATTCAAATGAATTCTTTTTAATGCCTGAGTAATATTTCATGGTGTATATGTACCACAGCTTCCTTATCCATTCGTCTGCTGATGGGCATCTAGGTTGCTTCAATGTCCTGGCTCTTATAAACAGTGCTGCAATGAACATTGGGGTGCACGTGTCTCTTTCAGACCTGGTTTCCTCGGTGTGTATGCCCAGAAGTGGGATTGCTGGGTCATATGGCAGTTCTATAAACATATGTTTGATTTGAATCTGTGTTAAAGTCCAGTAGCATAGCCATAGTCATTGATCAGTATTTCTACAAGAAAACAAAAGCCCCAGAATGAGGAAGGTTTGGAGGAACGGGGATGAAACAGATAGATGTGGCGGTCATACACGGGAAAAGGCCCCTGGCCAAGGAGGCAAGTAGGGGCTGAAACTCAGCCTGTATTCTCCTGGTCAAGCACGTGTCCGTGGGGCTGAACCCACCCTGTGGGGGACCTTTCTCTAACTGGCACAAAGATGCCACATGAGCAGCCAGCAGCAGCCTTGCCAGTATCTACTGAAAATCCAGAGGGCCCGGGTGGGCAGAGCAGCTGAGAGCCTGCCCCCTCTGTGCCTCCTCCGTCACCCTCATGATGCAGGGACCTGCGGGGCAACTCGCTCAACTGTGACTGCAAGGTGAAGTGGCTGGTGGAGTGGCTGGCGCACACCAACACCACAGTGGCGCCCATCTACTGCGCCAGCCCGCCCCGCTTCCAGGAGCATAAGGTGCAGGATCTCCCGCTGCGAGAGTTTGACTGCATCACCACGGGTAGGAGGCGCCCCACCGTGGGCATCAGGCTGGGCCTCCCCTGGGGTGCTCCCGCTGCCCTGCCTTGCCAGTCAAGTAGCCCTAACCCTTCTCCCAACCTAACCCTAACTCCTAACCCCGCATCCCTGCAGATTTCGTGCTGTACCAGACACTGTCCTTCCCAGCAGTATCAGCCGAGCCCTTCCTCTACTCCAGCGACCTCTACTTGGCTCTGGCCCAGCCGGGAGCCAGCGCCTGCACCATCCTCAAGTGGGACTACGTTGAAAGGCAGCTTCGGGACTATGATAGAATCCCAGGTATCTAGGCCTGACCTGGCTGTGGTGGCCCTCAGGGTGGGGTGTGTTCCTCTTCCTTGGGTTCCTACAGGTAGAAGGATAGATGAGACATGGTCTCTGCCCACAAGAAGAACTTTTCTAGTCTTTGGGGGGAGGCTGATACATACACAGATAACATCCACATAATACACAGGTCCTAGGAGGAAGATATGACCACAGTGC
The DNA here is from genome assembly GCF_019320065.1 of Cervus canadensis. NCBI lineage: Eukaryota > Metazoa > Chordata > Mammalia > Artiodactyla > Cervidae > Cervus > Cervus canadensis. Next base: position 2,498,369 of record NC_057415.1, on the reverse strand, counting down.
TCTGGGGGCCAAAGGAGAGGCCTACCCTGGGCAATCAGGGAAGGTTTCCTGGTAGAGGCGATGCCTAAGCTGAATCACGTATATATATTTTTACTTATTTATTTATTTAATCGTGGCCGTGCTGCGTCTTCGTTGCTGCATGGGCTTCTCACTGCAGCGGCTTCTCTTACCGTGGCGCACAGGCTCGAGAACATGCAGACTCCAGCAGGTGTGGCACGGGTGGGCTCAGCGCAGGTAGGCTCAGTAGGTGCAGCTCCCAGGCTCTGGAGCACAGGCTTAATAGCTGTGGTGCGCTGGGTTAGTTGCTCCGAAGCCTGTGGGATCTTCCTGGATTAGGGATAGAACCTGTGCCTCCTGCATTGGCAGGCGCTTCTTTATCACTGAGCCTTTGTACACAGTAAGCTGACGTGACGGTTATTCAGTTGGTCAATATCTAGCAACACGTATTTTGTGCTCAGCGTCAGCTTATATTGGAACTCTGGGGTCAAAGGCAAAGGGAGGGTGAGGGTGAGATGGATTCTTAGCTGTGAGACAATTAGAAAGCATGGAGCACACGATGGACGCTCAGCAGGGAGAGAATACTGTAACAGACAGCCTTAGTCGGAGGGGCCCGGCCCTCTTTTCTGAGGGTGTGGCGGGGGCCCCCTAACACCACTCCCCTCCACCCTCAGCCCCTTCTGCAGTGCACTGCAAGCCGATGGTGGTGGACAGCCAACTGTACGTGGTGGTGGCCCAACTGTTTGGAGGCTCTTACATTTACCACTGGGACCCCAACACCACGCGCTTCACCAAGCTGCAGGACATTGACCCTCAGCGTGTGCGCAAGCCCAACGACCTGGAGGCCTTCCGCATCGACGGCGACTGGTACTTCGCTGTGGCTGACAGCTCCAAGGCGGGAGCTACCAGCCTCTACTGCTGGCACCAGAACGGCTTCTACTCCCAACAGGCCCTGCACCCCTGGCACCGGGACACCGACCTGGAATTCGTGGATGGCGAGGGAAAGCCGCGCCTGATCGTGTCCAGCAGTTCGCAGGCTCCCGTCATCTATCAGTGGAGTCGCACCCAGAAACAGTTTGTGGCCCAGGGTGAGGTGACCCAGGTGCCCGATGCCCAGGCGGTGAAACACTTCCGTGCGGGCCGCGATAGCTACCTGTGCCTCAGCCGTTACATCGGTGACTCCAAGATCCTGCGCTGGGAGGGCGCCCGCTTCTCCGAGGTGCAGGCCCTGCCCTCCCGGGGCTCGCTGGCCCTGCAGCCCTTCCTGGTGGGTGGCCGCCGCTACCTGGCGCTGGGCAGCGACTTCTCCTTCACGCAGATCTACCAGTGGGATGACGGGCGGCAGAAGTTTGTGCGGTTCCAAGAGCTGGCCGTGCAGGCCCCCCGGGCTTTCTGCTACATGCCGGCTGGGGATGCCCAGCTGCTCCTGGCGCCCAGCTTCAAGGGACAGACGCTGGTGTACCGACACGTGGTGGTGGACCTCAGTGCCTAGGGGGGTGCGGGGGCCTCGGGGTTCCTCGGGCCATGCCGGAGGCTGGGTGGGAGCTTCCAGGTGAGCTTGTGGGAAGACACACATAGCCCATCCACACACACGCTCTCACGTGTACACACCCCAGTGAGCATGGGCTGCACCATGGACTGTAGCCCAGGGAGGCCCCTTGGTCTTCACTGGAATCAGCACGAAAGACTTGTGTATGCACCTGGCAACCCAGCGCCCAGTGCCCTCCTGCGGGGACGCCTGTGCACCCCGCCCTCAGCCGCCCTTGCTCTGCTGCCTTCCACATGCTCTGGCCTGGGGAGGGGTCCTGGGAGGGAGGGAGAGAGGCCGAACTGCTCCCTCCTGTTCTTTGGCATATCCTTCTGACCCTCTGGTCTTTCCTGTTGGTGCTCGGGGTGTCTGTTTACCTGCTCGTCCTCCGCATTGCAGCCCGTGGCCACATCCTCCTTACTGCCGGCTGCGCTGTCCCACGCCACGCGCCCTCCGTGGGCACATGTGGACGTGGACACACTCCTTGAGTGACACGCACACACACCTGCCCACACGCACACGCACAGCTTCAGTGCAGCCTGAAGGGCGTCTCCTCCGTGACCTTGCCTCTCTTCCTGCAGGGGCACACGGTACCCGGCCTCCTCCACTCACCCCCTGGTGTGCCCACCCCGTGGCTGATAATGATGGGAATGGTGGTACCAGCCTCTGGGTACCAGCTGGACTTCCTGGGGGGCAAAGCCCCTCTGCCCGAAGCAATAACGACAGCCGACCCTGACTTCTTCCCAGCACTGTCTCTGTTCTCACTGGACTTTCCTTCTCTCACCCTGAGTCTGCTTCCCTGGGGGACAGGAGACCACCCAGGTAAAGGCCTTCTGCTTTTCCTTCCTGTAGCTGCGCCTGCCTCTGACCGCCCTCTGGTTCAGCCCTACCTTGGGGACATGGGCCTTGTGTTGCGTGGGCTCTTCTGGGTGTGTCCACGGGCCGGCCAAGCACCTGAGGTATCTGGGCAGGCGCCAGGAGTGGATAGCACCCTGGGGCCCTAGCACCCCTCTGAACCACAGAGACACTCCCCGGAGCGGAGAGAGACAGAGGGAGGGAGGGGCCTGAGGAAGCGGCCCCTGACAGCCAAGCTTCTGCCGCCCTCTGCTGTGCACGGGAATAGAAGGCTCTGAGACGGAATAGAAGGCTCTAAGACTGAATAGAAGGCTCTGAGATGCAGAGCTGGCGGGGGAGGCGCTTCCCTGTGCCCAGACGGGTGTGAGGGTCCCCAGGTAGCAAGATGCCCAGAGGCACTTGGAGGCAATGATCTGATTCACTTGCTTCAAATAAAAATCCCACCCCCTGACAGCTCTCAGGTATCCAATGGCGATGATCTGCAGCTCCTATTTCCTTAAGAACAAAGCTGTGTTTTCTGTCCCTGATGCTTGGAGGGGGCCAGCATCAGATGTCAGACCCCCTTCCTCCCTGCTCCCCTCCCTCTAAGAAAGGAGTAAGCATCCCAAGGTCAGCTGGTGCTGGGGTCAGGAGTTCACGCTGATGACACTCAGGTGCTGGGCCAGTGTGACTACTCTCCATCACCTGGGGCTGACTCACGGCCAGGTGTTCCTTCCTGGAGATCACAGTCTTGGGGCCCACTGAGATCAGAGTCTGTCCCTCAGTCAGGTCAAGTCCAACCAACAGGGCTAAGGACAAGCTCAGTGGTTGGTCTCCTCTCCATCCCCCTCTGCTGGACAAGCATGCATCACGGCTGTCACCCTCAGACCTGGTGTGAGATTTCAAGTAAGTGGACTGATTTCCCTGAGCTGAGCGTCTCTTTCTGTAAAGTAGATAATAAAACCTACTTTGCCCGATCCTGATTGTGCCACTTACTAGCTGGGAGGTCTCAAGGTCTCAAGCGTGTTCCTTCACTTATCTGAATCTCAGTTTTCTTATCTGAAAAATGTGGCTAACCATGCTACCTACCTGACAGGGTTAGTGTGAGATTTGAATGCATTACATTTATAATATGTTGATGTATGAATATAAACAGTGACAAATTTTATTTTCTTGGGCTACAAAATCACTGTGGATGGTGACTCCAGTCATGAAATTAAAAGATGCTTGTTCCTTGGAAGGAAAGCTATGACAAACCTAGACAGCATATTAAAAAGCAGAGCCATCACTTTGCCGACAAAGGTCCATATAGCGAAAATGATGGTTTTTCCAGTAGTCTTGTACCGATGTGAGAGTTGGACCATAAAGAAAGTTAAGCGACGAAGAATTGATGCTTTCGAATTATGGTGCTGGAGAAGACTCTTGAGAGTCCCTTGGACAGCAAGGAGATCAAACCAGTCAATCTCAAAGGAAATCAACCCTGAATATTCACTGAAAGGACTGATGCTGAAGCTGAAGCTCCAATACTTTGGCCACCTGATGTGAAGAGCCAACTCATTGGAAAAGACCCTGATGCTGGGAAAGATCAAAGGCAAAAGGAGAAGGGGGCGAAGGGGGATGAGATGGTTGGATGGCATCAGTGACTTAATGGACACGAGTTTGGGCAAACTCTGGGAGATGGTGAAAAACAGAGAAGCCTGGCATGCTGCAGTCCATGGGGTCCCAAAGAGTCAGACACAATTGAGCGACTGAACAACAATATATGTGTGACCCTTAGAATCATGTGTCTGGCACAAAGCTAAGACTTCTTTGGTTGTAGGACTCTTTGAGGTACCCAAGTGTCTCACAGAAGACTTTAATGGCAGGGAGAAGGCTGATCTCTGAGGAGACCTGCTTTCTATGGATTAGGGTTCCTGCCCATCTTCAGTCTCAGAGGCCCTGTTGTTGTTCATTCACTAGGTCGTGTCCGACTCGTTGCGACCACATGGACTGCAGCACTCCAGGCTTCCCTGTCCTTCACTATCCTCACAGAGCCCCTGTACCCTACATCTTACCTTTAGCCTCAGATGCCCACTTCTCACAACAGGGAACCTCACAGGTGATATGTCTGGGTTTCCACCTTCTGAAACTGCATTCACGCACTCTTGGCTTAGCAGGTACCTCTCGGGTCCCCCAGCCACACTGTCCTGGGAATGCCTGTCCTACTTTTTCAAATGGGGTCTCATCCTGTGCCAGGGGAGAGGTTGCCAGGGAAAGTGGGTTGAGTCTTCTAGACATGTTGGCATTTTGTCACCCAGTAGAAAGATAAACATCACTGTCACTCCCCACCCCCCACCAGGGAATCTTCTGAGGGCGGGAGACAGCCCCCCCCTCCTGAATGCCCAGCTTTCCGCACAGGGCGGGGATGGAACCCACCGTGTGTCTGCATGGTCACCTGCCAGGGGCAGGTCATCTGTATGTCCAGAGAGCTGCTTAGCAACCCAGTGTAACCAGGTGACTGTGTCAACAGCTCAGGACCAAAGGGCGTGAGAGGCAGAGTCCACTCACTCTGCCAAAGCCCAGGAGGGTGACCCCCCTCAGCTGTCGGCCTCAAACCCCTCCCTGCTGATCTCTGCTTTCAGCCACAGACCTCTGACATATTGTCTCTTATATTTTCCAAGCACAGTCATTGGGACCAAGAGTCTCCCTTTGAGAGATGGTCCCAGTTGGCTTGGCTTAGAGTGGGCACAGGGGAGCTCCTCTCCAGTGAATGCGGGTAAAGCGAGGCCTGTGATGCTGAGGTCAGGTGACTCTGGAAGGCATCGAGGGTCGGGGAGGAGAGGCAGATCTGCAGCAAGTACCAAAGGCTGCTGGAGGTTCACATGCACACAGTCAGCCCAGGCAGCCTTACTTCCAAAAGAATCGATGTCCCTTCCCTTTTCTGCACTTCACCCAGCTCCTCCTGAGCTGTCCAGAGGATCAATCACATCCTTCTACCCCAAGAAGACAAGGGTATTTTTCACCTTTGTTACAATGTTGCATGGTGGTCAGGACCTTCCTGCCTGCACCTTAGCCCTGGATGGTTCTTGTTCCTCCAGTCTAGGTAGGAGCTCCAACCAGTGTGAGCAGGTGGGGGCAGAGAGAAGGAGGCGTCAGGGCCTCGGGGGAGTTTCTCCTGTGGGCCGGTTTCACTGCAAGCTCTCCCACTCAGCAGTACCAATAAAACTGATGATCATAATTATGACTGTATAATCACTGAGTGTTTATTCCCAAGAAGCCTCCTTTCCCTGGCCTCCATCACTACTTACTCCGTTCTTTTGATAGATGGTGAGGGTTAACTATGGCTGTAATAAAAAGTAATAACTGCCCAAGTTTCCTGCCCCCGCAGCTCTGGGCAGCTCTGCGGCCCTCACTTTAGCTCTCTGAGGCAGTGAAGAGGCTGTGCTGGGTCGGGGGTGGGTGATGTGCTCCCCATGAGCAGAAGGAGGAATGGGGCACCTAGCAGAAGGGATACAAAGAATGTAATGCCACCTGCAAAGCTGTAGAAGCAGCAAAGATTGCCTTCTTTTGTTTTTTCAAAAATAATTTTTATTGAAATAGATATATGGCTTCCCTGGTGGCTCAGATGGTAAAGAGTCTGCCGGCGGTGAGGGAGACCCGGGTTCAATCCCTCGATCCGAAAGATCCCCTGGAGGAGGGAATGGCTACCCACTCCAGTGTTCTTGCCTGGAGAATTCCATGGACAGAGGAGCCTGGTGGCTATAGTCCATGGGGTCACAAAGAGAGGACATGACTGAGTGACTACCGCTTTCATATATATATATGTGTGTATGTATATATATATATATATATATATATATCACTGAGTGGAGTGACATATATACTAATATATATGTTACAATGTGCAAGTCTTCGCTTTTAGCCTCCCACCTTCTTCCACATACATACCTTCCTCCTAGAGGAGCTTTCCTTCTTAGAGCTGCCCTCAAAAGAAGACTGAGCCAAACCTTTGTTTATCATCCAGCATCAAACACCATCAGGTGCCCTTGGACAAGTTACTTTCCACCACTGAGGCTACTTCCTAAATGGTAAAAAGGGGTCTTGTAAAGTTCAAGCCTTGCACTCAAAAATGTACCACAAAGTGGCGATTCTTGATACTAAAGCTCTCTTGACTCACAAAAATATGTGGAATTTCAAACTTTGGGGGAAGATGGATTGAGGACTTCACCCAGAATCTCTCAAATCTGCCTGCACAGGGACGCGGGAGAAGTCAACTCCTGCAGCCCACCCTTCAGGGTGACTTGGGATGGGGGTGATGAGTCCCTCAGATCCCCTCTCCTCCAAGTCCTCTCCGCTTTCCGTCTAGGTCACCTCAGCATCTTTGAAGCGCTTATCCATCTACTGACCTAGTGCTTGTAAGAGCCAGATTTGCTGGCGCTCAGCCAAACCTTTGGTTCTCAACTGAGCCTCTAACTCGGGACCTCCACCCATCTCACGCCCATTCCCATCTTACAGAGGGCGGAAAGACGAGGTAAAAGAGGGGAGCCAGTAAAAAGCTCCATAAAGTCAAGACTCCGAATTCCCTTCGTTTCTTCCCGCCCAGACCCACCTTTTTGTTTCCGCTTCCCACCTCCAGATTTCCCATTCCGAGGGCTCCTCCAACCTGTGGGCCCCAGCCGCGAGACGGCTGAGCATCGCCACTTTAAGGGGCAGGCCTCTCGCCTCCCTGACCTCGCCCCGCCCCCTCGGGGGCCGCTCTGCGCCTGCGCCCCGCGCCGGAGACCTGGGGTTGGGCAGCGCCCAGTTCCGTGCAACTTTCAAGTGAGTTGCAAACTCCGCCCCGAAGCCGGTGCCGGTGGCCCGGTGCACTGAGGTCCCGGGGACCCGCACGAAGCGCAGGCTGCAACCAGCCACCTCTGGCCCGGGACCCACAGCGCCCCTGGCAAGGGCCGAACGCTTCGTTCTCCGGAGCAGGAAGTGCGGGTCAGAGCTGTAACTGCCAAAGCGGCGCGGTGGGGCGGAAGAGCGCGCTGGCGGGTACCGGCTCCCGAGTCGGTCCTGCCTGCCCCGGCCCGCTCATCTCCCCTTTCTTCAGGCTCTCCGCGCCGCGGAGTTAGTGCTGGCTCCGCCTCCACAAGGGGCAATCCTAGCGCCCCTGTGGTTCCTACACCCCCACCGTGGCGTGAGCGTCCCTCTGGTCGTCTTCCTGGAGGGATCTCCCTTCGCTCCCAAGGCTGCAGAATGGTGTCCTGGATGATCTGTCGCCTGGTGGTGTGAGTATGGCCCTTCTAATTCTCCCTCTGTCCCTGGGTTTCAACCTGCCCCTGGGGTGGAAACTGAGGATGTCAGGTGGAAAGGGGGGCTTTCTGAGCTCCCTCACACCTTTCCCCTCCTTCCAACATTCACTGCAAGGGTTAACGGATTTGTGGACCTGCACAAGACATGGGGGCCGGGGGAGGGGGGGGGGCGCGTGCTGGTACCCCCACCCTCAAGCCTACTTGGCCGACCGCCAGACGAAACCCCTTGCACTCAGACACCCACTGCAGGCAGGGGCGTGGGAGAGAGGACCACAGGCCGGCCAGCAGCCCCGTGGCAGACACAAGATGTGGCACGTTGTGGGCGCTTCCCAACTGAGCAGTCATTCACGTGACTCACCATCCTGGCCTCAGCCTCCCTACTCAGTCCTACTCGTCACCTTTTGGTACTCCAGCACCTGGCTGAAATATCTGTCTGCAACCTGGCACTGCCGGATCTGGTGACCCTGCGCCTGATGGCACGTCCAGGGGAAGAATCAGCCCTGTGCCCTCACGGCTCCGAAGCCTGCTTCCCACCCACCTTGTGCTCTCCCTGCCTCATGCACCCAAGGGCCACTTTTGCAGGCCTGAGCAGGCTTGGGGTGTTTGTAAACAGCAGGGTAGGGAGGTGGCCTCCAGGGCTCTGACTCAGGTGCAGGTTGTGCAAGCCAAGCGGGAAGAACAGGGCAGGCACCACCACCTTGAACCTGGGTGGGAGGAGGCGGCCACCTGGCTGGGGGGTGGGGAATGGTGCCCCTCACACTTCTCTGCTTTGGGGGCTGCTCTTCAGGCTGGTGTTTGGGATGCTGTACCCAGCTTATGCTTCCTACAAGGCTGTGAAGACCAAGAACATTCGTGAATATGTGAGTGTGGGGGTGGGCAGGAGGGCTCAGCTCAGGTGGGGGGTGTGGTAGGATTTGGTGAGGTGTGTGGTGTCCAAGCTGGCCTCCCTCTTTTTCAGGGGTATAATCTGGTGGTATATCCTGAAGCAGCATGGGCGTGGATGGAGGGTGGGCTATTGGGGTTCTTTGTAAGATCTTGTGGGTGAAGCTGATTGAGGGTGGGTACAGGAATGAGTGGCAGTTTCTCAGAGGCAATTCTGTAAGGCCAGCCAAGTGCCAGGGGAATGCAGTGGGAAGGGCTTTCTGGAATCTCTGGACTGGGTCAGCCCGGGACAGGGGAGTTGGTACCACCGGTTCAGCTTCTGGCTTCTGACCTCTCCCCCCACCCCACCCTATCCAGGTCCGATGGATGATGTACTGGATCGTCTTTGCACTCTTCATGGCGGTGGAGACCTTCACGGACATCTTTATTTCCTGGTATGGGCGCCGGGGCTCTGTGGGCTGCGGGGAGGGGCTGGCCCTCCCTGGCCTGGCTCCCCGGTGGACCTTGCCCCTCTGCTCACACAGGTTCCCTTTCTACTACGAGATCAAGATGGCGTTTGTGCTGTGGCTGCTTTCTCCCTACACCAGGGGGGCCAGCATGCTTTACCGAAAGTTTGTCCACCCATCCTTGTCTCGCCATGAGAAGGTACCCCAGGGGGAGGCAGGGTGGGCAGCGTAGGGGGGGGTGTGAGGGAAGGAGCCCTGGATTTGGGGCTTGAGACACGGGGGGACATCGGGGCTCTAATCCCAGTCCTGCTGCTGTTGAACTGTGGGACCTTGCCAGAGCCTTGTCTTCTTCCTCTTCTGGACTAATCAGATGGGTGCACAGGTGAATGATCTTTGGAGGGTGTAACACACCGGCTGGAAGCTGGTTTGGGGTTGGTGTGGGGAGCCTGGAGCGTGGCGGATCGTTGAGGTGGAGGCGTGGGGGAGTGGGTGGGCAGCCCTTTGCTCTGTGGATGGGGTGGCCCAGGAGGCATGACTCCCACTGGTTTCTCTGGGTCCGTACAGGAGTGACCCAGGCTGTCCGCCTGAGCTCTCCTCCCCGATGTCGCCTGCAGGAAATCGACACCTACATAGTGCAGGCCAAGGAGCGCAGCTACGAGACGGTGCTCAGCTTCGGGAAGCGGGGCCTCAACATTGCTGCCTCTGCTGCTGTGCAGGCCGCCGCTAAGGTGCCCTGGGCCCCAGCCTTCCAGCAGCCCGCCCCCCGGGGCCCTTGGGGCGGTCCAGCCCTCAGTCGGGGAGCCAAGGGATAGCAGCTGTCCATCCCGGGGGAGCCGGGGTGAGAGGTGACAGGTGGGGGAGTTGGCGGGAGCATGGAGCTGACGTTCAGACTTGCCTGGCTCTGACGTTGACCATGAGCCGCTGCTCCTTGTCTCTGGGCCCAAGCTTGCTGTTGGCGCCCCAGGGTGCAGGGCTAGAAGGGTTGCCGTGTTGCCTTTGGGCCTGTGCCCCAGGGATTGCTCTCAGGTCAGCCTTGATCTCCCTGGGCCGCTCCCCCTGCCTGAGGCCCCTTCTGCCGGAAGCCCTGCCCCCTCCGTCAGGCGGTGCAGCGGCTCCTGCTCCCTTGCAGAGTCAGGGTGCACTGGCCGGGAGGCTGCGGAGCTTCTCCATGCAGGACCTGCGAACCATCCCGGATGGCCCCGCCCCCACCTACCAGGATCCCCTCTACCTGGAGGACCAGGTACCCCGCCGCAGGCCACCCATCGGTGAGTGGGCAGAGGGACCCGGAACTGTGCCCCCCAGAGAGAGGGATGGCGTCTTCCCCCAGGGCCGGGGGAAAGCTGGGTCAGCCGGCCCTCAGACTGTGTCAATGCCTAGCTTTGCCTCCCGGCTCCTTCTCCTCCACACAGGGTACGGGGCAGGGGGCCTGCGAGACAGTGACACCGATAATGAGTGTTGGTCTGACACAGAAGTGGTCCCCCAGCCACCAGCCCGGCCCCGAGAGAAGCCGCTGGGCCGTAGCCAGAGCCTGCGTGTGGTCAAGAGGAAGCCTCTGGCCCGGGAGGTCAGTAGTGAGGCAGGCAGGAGGGAGGGGGGCTGTCCTTACCGCTGCCGCAGCCCCGACCTTTCACGACGACGTGCCTGCCTTTTCTCCCCCAACAGGGCACCTCGCGCTCCCTGAAGGTTCGGACAAGGAAAAAGACCGCACCCTCAGACATGGACAGCTAGGGTCTGCAGAGCCAGGCTGGGTCTTACCTCCTGCTCTGCGGGGCGCTGGGGCCCTTCCGAGGGGCTTCTGGCTGTGCCCGCAGCCCTCCTGGCCCTCCTGGCTCTTGCTGACGGTTCCTGGCCACGTGCAGGGCCGCACCCACGATGTACCAAAGCAGGCTGGGCTTACGGTTCTATTTATTGCCTTCCTCACCCCCTACCTTCCCAGGTGTGGGACCAGAGCCCTCCCCAGGCCCCTGGAAAACGAAACCCAAAGGTCACCCAGCTGCATTCCTTCCTTCCTGTCCTTCAAAGTACTTGACAGCCTTCTCCAAGGCCTGTGTGTGTGTGGGGGGCTGGGGGGCGGTGACGATTGTACGGTTTGTGTTGGTGAATGAGGCTGGGTTTGTGGAAGTTTTGATAAATAACTTCATAAAAGTGCTCCATCTCTTCTGGTTTGTAGTCCTTGTCCTCACAGCACATGTTATTAAACAGCCCGCCACAGGCTAGTCAGGGTCTAGGACCAGTGCTGAAAGGCCTGAGACTACAGGAGGGCCAGATAGCCATTGACAGATAGCTGTGATGTGGCAAGTATTGTCATGGAAAGCTCCTGAGGACCTCAGAGATGGGAGAGCTGGGGGACAGCCCTGGGAGGGGACAGAGTCTAAGAAAGCAGTCAGGAGGAGACGGAAGCGGGCCTTCATGGGAAGTAGAAACCAGTGGCAGTGAAGGTGTGGGGGGACCTCAGGCAGCACGATAATCTCACAGGGGATTAGCTTGAGATATGCGCAAATTAGGCCTGGGGAGGCCAATTTCCTCCAAGGGCCTGCCAGGCCTCTGGGCACCTCCAGGGGTGGCAAGGTCTGTAAACCCTCAGGGTCAGTCGGAGCATTGCACCGCCATGGAGTGGCCACGAGAGGGCAGCAGCTGCCAGAGTCTGGTTTGCCCTCAGCTTCCAGGTCAAGGAGGGCGGGGCTTGGAGGCTGAGCAGAGCCTTGCCCCAGCAGGGGCCTGGCCGCTGGCTGGCTGGAGGGATGATACAAGAACCCTGGCCCGGCCTCCAGAGGCCCTCCCTGCTGCTTGTGATCATTGGTCCTCAGCCTGCCCCATCCTCGAATCTCTCCTGAGACCCAGGCTGCCTGCTGGCCCCACTTCATCCCTTAATCCCCGGGCAGCCAGTGCCCAGCCCTGCCCGCTCCTGCCCTGGTCTTACCGTCGTGTCCCAGGGCTGCTCCCCTCTCCCACCCACAGGCCTGCTGTCCTTTCCCACCTCTGATTAAGTCGAGAGATGGGGCAGAGTGTCAGGTGGGAAGAGGGGATATGGGGTAGTCACCCAGAGTGACCTGAGGAGTGTGGATTAACTCTTGGTGTGGGGATTATCCGGGTTTATTCGGGAGAGGTACTTAATCTGCTGGGTGGCTTAGCTCCTCACAGATTGGTGTTCAGTGATTTCCTATCTTGGTGTTCCCTTGCATCATGGGGTTGCCCTATCTCTTCATTTATTCATTCAAAAAATCTTTATTGAGCATCCACCCGGTACCAGGCATGTTTCAAGAAACTTGGGGTGCAAAGTCTAGTGATAGCTAGCATCTAGACTGTGGCTGCCCCAGCAGGGGCTGCCCTGAGCCCTCAACATGTATTAATTTATTCCTCACAACAATCTTTACAAAGCACTTGTTATTATTATAATCTCCATTTCACTAAAGGGAAAACAGGGACCTAGAGGGCAAGTTATTTGCCTGAGGTCACACAGCTAGTAAGTGGCAGAGTTGGGCTTGGAAACCAGGTAGTCTGACTCCAGAGTCAGAATACTTAACCACTGTGCAGAACTAGAGTAAATGAGAAAGTTTCTTGCCAGGGAGAAAAGGAGAAGGAAATGAGCAGAGATGAAACATTGATTGTGTCCTTGACCTTGTGCATTTTAAAGAGGTGATTTCCTTAAATCCTCCTGACAAGACTGTCAGGTGGGAGTTATAGCCATTTTACAGATGGAAAGACTGAGACTTGGAGAAATGAAGCAATTTTCCACAATTGTGCTGCCCCTGCCTGGGTCAGAGCATTGTCTCCCGAGGCAAGTCTGCCCAGAGGTTGCTTCGGTAGGGGTGGAATGGCACGATCTACACCCTGTACTGAGAGAACAGAACAGAGGAGCATGTGATAAATGGCAAAATGAAATAAAAACTCGAGGCAGGGAGCAGCTTCAGGAGGCTGACAGTGTGCGCCGGTAAGGGAGCTTTCCTGGGAACCAAGGGGCTTCACCTGCCCGCATTCCTCGGATGGTACCTTACAGTGAGTGGCAGAGTCACTAGGGCCCCGGGGCTGAGTTAGAGATGGTCCCGATGGCCACCTTAGCCCCAACCTTCCCATTAGCCTGGCTGCCCCTGCTGCTCCTATTTCTGTCTCCGGAAGCATCTCTTTCATTCCAGCATCAGCCTCCAGGCCTTTGCTCCGCTGTATGAATCTCCTGTTCTTCCTTCCAGGCTGTCACAGCATTTCTTCATGATCAGATGTCACCTAAAAGCCTCCCTTGACTCTAGCCCCTTGTGAAGCTCCTGATCTCTGGCCAGCTCACCCTGTTCTGGGCTGTGCTTGCATGCTCATCACCCCCTCTGCTTCCTGCCCATATAGATGCCGATAGCTTCTTCTTCCCCACCTTATCAATCTAGACTCATGACTCCAGGCTCTTTTCCTGTCCCCCTCTCACCCCTCCCCCATGCTCTGTCCTATTCCTATCTACCCTTTGAACTTTACTCAAACATCACCTCCTCCAGGAAGCCCTCTGTAAGCCTTCCCCATGACCCCTTGGGGTTGATTGCTCATCCAGACCACCTCCCACACTGCACTGTGGCTTCATAATGAACAGATCTGCATCTTACTTTTGTATCCTGGCCTGGAGCAAATAGTGGTTAAAGCAGGTGACATATCACGTGGTTCATGGTGAAGTACTTGTTCTCTCATTTCTGAGCTCAGCATCACCCACTCTGTGACATTCCCCTGACTTTCCTAGCCTGGGACCAGAAGCACCTTATTAGTCTGTTAACATGCCTGACCCCAATCTTCACCCAGCATAGGGCCTGACACCTAAGAGGCTTCAGCGAATGTTTGCTGGTAAAAGAACATGCATCAAGGGAGCAGAAGCTCCTTGAGGCTGGGGATGACCTTGTATGTTCATTTTTGTATCGTGAATCTCTGGGTGCCCATCACAGAGCCTTGAAAATGCCCGAGTCTCTGTAATACATGTTTGGTGAGTGTCTGCTGCAGTTGTATGGGTTCCAAGACCTCCTGGGGCCAGAGGGGAAGGGGCAAGGAGAAATCCAAGTTCTGGACCAGCACACGTGATGCTGTGACTGCAGCACTGGATGCAGACTGGGCTTCCCTCTGGGAATCACTGAGACACCTGCCTGGCACCCTCTCCCTCTGCACGGGGTTCCTGGCCCAACCCACCACCTCTCTGGCCTGGCCCCTAGGGGCAGGTTGGGCTGTGCCCTGGCCTGCCCACACCCCCATCCCCATTACCCACCAGCGTGCCCACTGCCTCTCCAGGCAGAATCAGAGCTGACCAGAGTTCCAACTAGCCTGGAGCACAGATGGGCCAGGTTCTGCTGCCATGGGTATCGGTGGGGAGGTGAAGAGCCTAGGCCAGTCCCCTTGGAAGCACACACCTCTGCTTGGCCCGGGTACTAGTCCTGCTTGGTTTATGCTCACTCCGGCCTCCCCATCCACCTTGCCTGCTCCTGAGGGATGCCCCCCAATGCTTCCAAGTTCCCGGGTGCAGGCGGATCTTCATTCTCAGGTCTCCCTTCTCCCTCCTCCCTACCGCCACCCCCTCCCCCTCAGTCCCTTGGACCTTTCAGGCAGGTCCTCTCTCTCCCGGCCTCTTTGGCCCCTCTGGATCCTGGTCCCCCTTCCCCACCTCTGGCCTCCAGGTGCATTGGCCTCACTATTGCATTTTTCAGTGTTACTCCGGGCGGCGGCAGCGTGGTTAGCCTCTTGTTCCAACACAGCCCAGGCCCAGGCTGAGTTGGGGAGTCCTGGCTGGCAAGACCCCACCCTTGAGAGGGTTGAGCAGACAACTCTCAGGCGCTCATCCCTTGTCCCCCGCCCCCCACACAGTATCAGGGATGCCCCATAGCTGGGTAGAGGCAGAAGCCTGGGCAAGAGGATGATGCCCTGCTGGGGAAATTCCAGGGTGGGGGACCAGAGCTGGGTTGCTAGACAGAAGGTCCTGAGTGAGTCTGGGGCAACGTGAGGTGGCTGGACTGCAGGGGAGGGAAGGTTCGGGGGGGGGAGGGGCACTGGGGAGATAGAAGAGGAAATAGGTAGAGATGTGGGTGGGTGGGTGGGTCAGAGGGAAGGGGGCATCGGCCGCAGAGCTTCCTCCTGGCTCCCAAAGCATCTCCACACTTCCCTTCCTCCGCCCCTCCCCCAACGTCCTGGGAGAAATCTCCCCGGTATTCCCCCTCCCCCCTGCCCCCGCCCCGGGCGCTGCCACAAGGGTGGGGGGTTGGGGGGGGGAGGCCGGCCTCAGCTGTCTGAAGGATGGAGGGGCTGGGGAAGCAGGGCTAGGTGCCCAGACGGCCGCGTGTGTGGGAGGGGATGTCCTGAGATGCCCTCCACCCGGCAGTCCCCGCTCTGACGTGGGTGCCCCCCCTCTCCCCGCCCGGATTAGTGGCAGCTTGGCCTGACTCTCCGGGGCTCCTTCCCCCGCCCCCGCCCGCTGCCTGCCCCTGGGCAGGGGGCTGCTCCGCCCGAGGGGCACTCGTGCTTGCCCAGGTAAGGGGCTCTGGGGACAGCGTGAGGTCAGCCGGCGTGTGAGTGCCGCCGCGCGTGTCAGCGGGAACGTGCGTGTGTGTGTGTGTGTGTGTGTGTGTGTGTGAGTGTGAGTGCTCTCCAGGGGTCGGCAGGCCGCGGGGCCTGCGTGCGTGGGGGGCGTTGGTCAGCTCGCCTTGGCCCCGGAGTGCAGCTGCTGTTGTGTCCCCGCGGTGCGTGGCTCTCTTCTGTTTGTGTCTTTGTGTGTCTCCCCAGACCTGCTCTGTCCTCGGGCGCAGAACAGCCGGCTACAAGGGCTCTGGGCTGTGGAGCAGGATGGAAAGTGGGTGAGGGTGGAATGGGGCTCCTTCTCCCCACCCCGCCCCCCCCACCCCACGACCCCCTGGGCATTCTTAGGAGCCTGTCCTGAGAGTCCTGGTCTAGTCCAGGGACCTGAGAGGCTGGCAAATGGGGTGGGATGGGTGTCCGTTCCACTCCCCTGGGACTGTCCCCATCCCCTTGGGGCAGGACAGTGGCCGGCCCTTGGGGCCCCGACAGCCCAGACCCCCACCCTGGCCTGCTCAGCCTCTTCTAGGCCTCGAGCCGCAGGGATCTCCCCCTGGACTCTCCCACAAGCTTCGGCTGCCAGAGGACACAGATGGGGGACCACGGGCACACCCTGGCCCCTGTCCGCATCCCGGAACCAGCCTAGGAACAGGAGGATGGGGCCTGGGGCCTTGGGACTGCACTCTGGGTTAGACCCTCTGTGATCAATTCCCCGGGCACACGCAGGTCCAGGCCACCCCTCAGGGGAGCCAGGGGAGGAAGGGAGTGTTAATAACTCAGTCATGTAAACAACCCCTACCAGCCTGCCCTGCCACAGAGCCAGCCTCTGGGGGGAGGCAAAAGGCCGGAGAACCTATGCGAACATGACCTAAGTTGTGCCCGGTGCTGACCCCTTCAAGCCTCCTCTTCTCGGGACCCCTCCTCTTCTCAGCCAGTCCAAGGATCCCTGCCTCCCCTCTGGCCTCTAGAGGAAGCTCCCTCCAGGCCTTTCAGGGCGCCCTTCTCCAGGAATGGTGCAGTGACCCAGGACAAGGCTGGGCACATCTGTGAACTCATCCCTTCGATGGAACGGGGGTGGGTGGGGTGGCACTGCCCATGTCCCAGGCTGGGTAAGGGCAGGCTGAGGATGGCTTCCACAAGGAGGCAGGGGAGTTGTGCGGGGTGGGTGGTGGGTGCCCCAGGGGAAGGGAAGCGCCCATTGGGCGTGTGGGTTTCTGTGTGTGTCTGAATCTGTCTGTGTGTGTTTGAATCTGTCTGTTTGTGTCTGTGCTCTGGAACCACCCCCGCAGAGGAGCTGGGATGCTTCCTCGGGTGGAGGGTGCCTTGCGTTCCCATTTCCTCTCCTCCTCTCTGCTCCCTCCCAGGAGCCACTCCCATGGGCTCCTCTCCAGTTCTGGGCCTGGAGACACTGGGATCCCAGGCCAGGGGCTGACCCCCAGGACAGAGGGTGGGAGGGCATCTGGTCCCACTTCTTCTCTGGGCAGTTGGTGAAACCGGGACCCTTAGACCAAGAACAGAATAGAGTCTAGACCCTTCTAGCATGGCTAGTGCGGGACACCGCGCCGCCCCTTGGAAGGGGTCTTGGGTCTGGAATGGTGGACAGCAGCTTGGCCAGATGAGGACCAGGCTGGGCAGAGTGGGGCCAGCGAGTGTGCCCGTGTGCCAGAGCTGGAGACGACCAGGAGCCAGTGGTCCAGCAGGCACGGGTCAGAGCGCCCATCACTGACCCGTGAGAACTCGACTGCCCCTGCCAGCTCTGGCACTGATCCCTCCCAGCCGCCCTGCCCTGGCACCCCTGGGGGCACCCCGCCCCATCAGTGGCCTGGTCCGGCCCCTCCCGCCCTTTGCTCCAGTTCCCGGGCTTGGCACCTATAGTGGGGGTGCTGCCCGCCTGCCAGGCTCCGGGGCCGGGCCCACGGGAGGGTGGGGCGGCTGGGAAGCTGGCACGCTGCCCCGGGGGAGCCTCTCTCGGCAGGCGCCCGGGTGCCGCGGGGGGGAGGGGGGAACAAAGGGCTCATTCTCCCCGTGCGCAGCCGGTGGCATCGCCGGGGCGTTGGCGGAAGCCCCCGGGGCCCGGGAGGGGGCAGGCCCAGGCGGGGCCGCCGAATCACGGGCTCCCGTTTCCCGCAGGGTGCTGGAGGAGGAAACCGGCGGAGCAGCTTCCCCACTCTCAGTTGCGCGTCTGGCGATGGCGATCAGAGGTCCTGCTGCCCTCTCCGCTGGGCTCTCCCTCCATTAGCCGCGCCGCTCCGCGCTGCGCCCTCGCTGGTGCCTCTCTCCCGGGTCGCGGGATCGGCCCCCCTTCCAGGCACGACCCCCTCCCCCCGGCCCCCCGGCCTTTCCCCCCAGCTCCGCCATCTCCGACCCGGGGCGCGCGTTCCCCCCGGCCCGGCTCCCTCTCTCCCTCCGGGGGCACCCGCTCCCTAGCCCCGGCCCGGCCCTCCCCGCGGCGCAGCACGGAGTCTCGGCGTCCCATGGCGCAACCCACGGCCTCGGCCCAGAAGCTGGTGCGGCCGATCCGCGCCGTGTGCCGCATCCTGCAGATCCCGGAGTCCGACCCCTCCAACCTGCGGCCCTAGAGCGCCCCCGCCGCCCCGGGGGAAAGAGAGCGCGAGCGCGCTGAGCAGAGAGCGGGAGAAAGAGTCCTCGCCCGTCGGCCAGGAGGCCCCGGAGCCGGCCCATGGGGAGAGGACGCCCGGCGTCGGCCACCACGACCGCCGCCGCCCGCGCCGCGCCGGGCCCGTGAAGCCCAGGTAAGCGCAGAGACGGACGCCAGACCCGCGCCTTCTGGGGACGCCCGTAGCCGGGCATCTCCGAACCGAGCCTGGGCCACAAGCAGGGAGGGAGCTCTGCTTGCTCCTCTAGGCTGGGCCACACACCTCTGAAAGTTAGGATGCCCGATAGGGCTGGACCGTGTCGGAGCAGTGGCCCCAGAAAACCCAAGCGCCACATGTCACGGCTCGCCTGGGTTCCCTCGCCTCCTTCCTGGGGCTTACCCCAGTGGGCCATGCCGCCTTGCTGGGAGAGTGCAGCGGCTCCGGTGCCACCTGTCATCCTGGTCCTTTGCACGCACGTTCAATTTTCCCTCCTTTGCCTCTCTCTGGGGCCCAGCCTGCTTTCCCCGCCTCCTTCCCTCCCCCCGGCCAGGCTGCAGTTACCAGCGTCCACAGCGGCCTTCGCACTGCGGGCTAGACTGGGGTATCTAGACCCATCTGGTCTGAGGCCTCTAATCCCCCTCTCCCAGACTGACTCACTCCTTCCCTTGGGGGAGCAGCGGGGACCCCAGCCCCTAGCAGTTGTCCTGGAGCCAAGAAACTGTAAAGCACCGCTAAGGGGCTGCTCCTCCGTAGAGACACATTCGGGCCAGCAGCCCTGTTCTTCCCCGTGCCTCCAGCCTGCCCTGCCTGCACTGCCCACCCAAACAAGCCCAGGTCGGGCTGGGGGTGGCCTGGCAGCACCCCAGGAACCGCAGATGCAGCGCAGGAAGAGGCTTCCGAAACTGTGCGTCTCCCCACCCTGTTTGACACAAGGGCACACGGAGGCCCAGAGGAGTGAACTGACTTGCCCGAGGTCACACAGCAGGCGACTGGACCAGGGCCAGGATCCAACCTCCTTGTCTCCCAGGGCAGCGCCTTGTACAGAGCTCGTCTTTTGGGTTCTCACCCTCTGTCCTTCCCCATGGCTCGTGACCGGTTCCAGGCTCAACGAGGCCAGGACCTGTCATTCTAGAAGTGGCAGTCTCTGACGAGGGGCTCTGGCCCAGGTGGGCTGTCACGTTCCAGGCCCTTGGGGGACAGGGTAACCTCCCCCCTACTGGGCATCCCACCCAGGCAGGTCCTTCGAGTCTCATGTGGGCAGGTAGCATGGAACCTAGCTGTAGGTTGGCACTTGCCTTACTGGTTTGGGATGCCTTGGTGCTGCCAGGGCGGTGCCAGGACTAGCGTGCTTGAAGCATATTTCTAATCAGCTCATGCCTTCATGGTTCTGCTCCAGGGACCCCCTCTGGGAGAGCCCCATGAGGGCAGGAGAGTGATGGAGGGTACGCCCAGCTTCCTGAAGGACAGCCCAGCCTGGGAGAAGACAGCCCCTGAGAACGGCATCACAGGACCGGAGCTAGACACCCCGCCACGAGATGGCCTGCGCCCTGCCGCACTGTGCCTGGGAGAGCCCGCTCCCTTCTGGAGGGGCGTCCTGAGCACCCCAGGCTCCTGGCTGCCCCCTGGCTTCCCGCAGAGCCCCAAGGACACGCTCCCACTGGTGGAGGGTGAAGGTCCCCGGAACGGAGAGAGGAAGGCTGGCTGGCCAGGCAGCAAGGACGGGCTGCGCTGGAAGGAGGCGATGCTTACCCATCCGCTGGCATTCTGTGGGTCACCGTGCCCGCCTCGCTATGGCCCCCTGGTTCCTGAGCATAATGGTGGCCACCCCAAGAGTGACCCTGTGGCCTTCCGGCCCTTGCACTGCCCCTTCCTTCTGGAGACCAAGATCCTGGAGCGAGCTCCTTTCTGGATGCCCACCTGCTTGCCACCCTACCTAGTGTCCAGCCTGCCCCCAGAGCATCCATGTGACTGGCCCCTGGCCCCGCACCCTTGGGTGTACTCCGGGGGCCAGCCCAAAGTGCCCTCTGCCTTCAGCTTAGGCAGCAAGGTGAGTGTTGGAGCAGAAAGGGTACCTGGGGCTCAGGCCACACAAGGGGGCTCAGCAGGCCCCGGGGACAGCACCGGCAGGGCCAAACCACTCTGCCAATCCATTCTGATGAAGAGATGAGGTGGTACCCAGGTGGGGGAGGAGGCTCTCAGCTCAGACAGAGTCAGCCCCAAGCAATTCCTTTTCTGGGCATAGCCTTCTCATTAGGTGATGTTTACCCATCTGCTGGCATTCTGCCCGCCTCACTACAGCCCCCCGATCCCTGAGCATAAGGGTGGCCATCCCAAGAGCGACCCTGTGGCCTCTGGGCCATTTCAGGAATTGACTCACCCATTGTCCACCCAGAAGGAGACCCTGGGAACTGGGGCCTAGGAGGAGGGACAGACAAGGCCCTCTGGGATGTGCTGGTGGTCCTATGGGCTGTACCTATGGCACCTCTCCTCCAAGTGGCCTCCAGGGTCATCTTGGGGATGAGATGTAAAATATTTTGAATCCAGTATGGTACAGGGCATCACACCATCTGAACAGATCCTGGAGGCCCTTTGACTGTGCATGGCATTAACCCTTTAGTTACTGGATTATGGGGAGACCTGAGAAATCCTAGGGAAAGATCTGGGATGTCCAAGGCTATGAGGCTGTGGAGCAGGCATTTAGAGGTCCAGTGCCTATTAACCAGTATATTCTTCCATATTTTCACAACTCTTAAAGCCACACAGGCACACACCTGTTCTTGTCCTTTTACACACTGGGAAGCAAAGTCAGTACTAGCTTAATCCCTTCTCCTCTCTTTAGGGCTTTTACCACAAGGATCCAAGCATACTCAGGCTGGCAAAGGACCCACTGGCAACTGTGGAACCCGGGTTGCTGGGCTCAGCCCCTGGTGGGCATCTCCAGAGAACTGGGGAGGTGGAACGCCCTTCTCTCCACCAGAGGGATGGAGAGATAGGAGTTGGCAGGCATCCGAACCTTTGCCCCCTTCTCCTGGGACATCCAGACACTGTGCCCCGGGCCCCGTGGCCCACTTGTTCCCCAGGCCTGGTTCATACTCTTGGCAATGTCTGGGCTGTCCCCAGAGGTGGGAGCCTTGGGTACCAGCTCGGGTCATCAGCCACAACAAGGTGCCCGTCTCCTGGGCCTCCTTCCACCCAGGCAGGCTATTGCTCATCTCACCCACCAGCTAGAGATGACCCTTGCGGGCAGTGCCCGGAGGACCTGGAGGGGGCCACCAGTGAGCCCAGTGAATCCAGCCAGGAAGCCTACAAGACCCCTGGTCCCAGGGCCTGCCCGCCCAGCCATCACACCAAGCTGAAGAAGACATGGCTCACTCGACACTCTGAGCAGTTCGGGTGCCCAGACAGCTGCCCTGCGGAGGAGGAGAGCCCGGCAGCCCAGCTGCGAGCCCTCAAGAGGTCAAGCAACCCTGAGGTCCAGGGAACAGCGAGCAGCCCAGCTGCCAAGCGCCCGACTGGTCCTTTCCCGGGCAGTGCGGGGCAGGGGGCCAGAGGCCAGCAGGAAGTGCTGGACTCATTATTTGGGAACAAGGCGGAGACAGAACAGCGTGATGGCCACAGAGGTAAGGGGACCGAGGTGGGGTGGAAGGGGGTGTTGCAGGGGGCCCCACTTGGGAGGGCGCCACCAGGACAGGGCCTTCCAGGGAGGTGGGGTCCGTAGTCCTTTATCAGTGGGTTACGCCCAACTGCCCCATTGCCCGCCTTGATGGGATAGCTCGCTGGGAATCCCTTAGTATCTACAGGCCAGAGCCTTCCAGCAAGTGGCTCCTATTTTCATGTGCCTCCTCCCAAGTCATGGCATACTAGTAGAATATAATGACAGGGTTCAGAGCGTGGAGTCAAAGGACTGGGTCCTGACTTGACTGATTGGTGCTGTGTGACCTTGGGCTAGTTACTTCACCTCTCTGGACCTCAGTTTCTTCATCTATAAAATGGGAATAAAGACAACACCTACCTCGTAAAGATTGCTGCAAAGATGAAACCATATCATTCACATGAAGGGTACTGAGTAAGCATACCATGAACAGGCATCTCTGTGATTATCTGGGCCACAAACCCCACTGGAGGAATTGCCTCTCCTGAAGGACCCCTTGTCCTGCTCCAGGAACAAATGACAACTCTCTAGGCCAGTTGGATCATGGAGAGTCAGTTTGGACATTGCTGGTGTTAGGACTTGGGCACGTCTTGGACCCCTGTGTCTCTCAGGGGTCACGCCCTTCACAGAGGCGTCTGGCACCGCCGACCCAGCCTCGGTTCCTCGGGATCACCTCAGTTCCTTGGCCTCCTGGGAGCTGGGCCTGGATCCCGACTCTTTCGCCGGCCTTGCACCCCTGCACCCAGCACGGGTCTGTCTGCGCCCTCCCAGGCCTCTGCCTAGGGCGGGAAGCGCTCGGCCCCTCCACCGCCTTCTTGGGTTACTGCACCTGTGGCCTCTGATGAAACTCTGCAGCCTTCTCACCTTCCAGCGCCCTCTGTCCACATTGGGATTGCCTCTTCACGCTGTCACACAGCCAGTGGCATCACTGAGCCTGCGGCAGAGCCATCCCAAATCTACACCGACTGCATCCAGGGCCCCAGCTGCCCTAGTATCATAGAGCCCACCTCTTGGCTCATCAGTCCATGTCAGGGCTCGCTCTTTTGAAGTTTTTGGAGGCCTGCTTCCCTTGTTCCGAATAGGGGCAGGCTGGGTGCTAAGGCAGGGCCTGGAACTCACCAAAGCCCAGGAGGCCCGGATGCCTGACTTGCTGCATTGTCTCCCCAGGACCCCGGGACGATGGGGCCAGCATGCAGGCCCTGGGGCTTCAGGATACACCTTGCGTGGCTCCTGTGGCAGGCATCACTCAGTGCCAAGGCTGTGCCCAGGCAGCTGGCGAGACAGGAGGGCCGGCCCGCTCCTCCCAGCCAGTGTCCAGGTGAGCCTGTTGCCCCTGGCTGCCCCCAGCATCCTCCCAGTGGGGGCTCCCCGCTCACCTGCCTCCACCCTGTCTCCAGATTGCCGCTGGGAGGGGAGCAGCCACAGGAGGAAGACTCGGCAGCCAGCTCCAAGGAGGGAGGAGGGTCTGGCCCGGAGGCTGGGCTCAGCGTGGGCCTCGCCAAGCACCTGCTCAGCGCACTGGGGGACCGGCTGTGCCGCGTCCTGAGGAGGGAGCGGGAGGCCCTGGCCTTGGCACAGCAGGAAGGTGAGTGCGCCCATGGGGCATTCACCCTGCGAGGGCCTGATCCTGTGGTCAGTGCTTCCCCTCCAGTACTGCCTGCCTGTCCCGCCTCCAGCTCAGCTCAGGAGCTCCTGCCTTGCTGTGCCCATATTTCCAGCTCAGGCTCTGAGTCAACTTGTATTCTGAAGTTTCTGGCCTGGGCGGGGGATGTTGGGAAGGTGTAAAACCTGGTCTGGCCCAACCCTCCTAGAGCTTTGGGCTTGCTAGGGAAACAAGATTGAATGCCAAGTGTCTGTAAGAGCTCCGGGCTCCGGGAGGTGGTGGGGGAGCTCCCTGTGGCTTTGCACGGGAGGGGGGTGGCCAGCTGTCAGGCCCTGGGAGGCTGGTAGGACTGGGGCCAAGGTTAGAGGTGAGCAGAGTGCAGGGTGTTCGGCTAGTGCTCTGGCTCCAGCCTCTCCCTCCCGTTTGTTGTTGTTCAGTCACCAAATCGAGTCTGACTCTTTGTGACCCCAGGGACTGCAGCACACCAGGCTTCCCTGTCCTTCACCATCTCCCAGTTTGCTCAAACTCATGTCCATTGAGTCAGTGACGCCATCCAACCATCTCTGTCGCCCCTTCTCCTGCCCTCAATCTTTCCCAGCATCAGGGTCTTTTCCAGGCTCCCTTCCGTGGGATCCTGGAAAACACACACCCTCGGTCTTGTCACTTCCTGGATGGGGCCCACAGGTGGCTCCCTCTTTTTTTAATTTTGTACTGGGGTGCAGCCAAGTAACAATGTTGTGATAGTTTCAGTTGGACAGCAAAGGGACTCAGCCATACACATACATGTGTCCACTCTCCCCCAAACCTCCCTCCCATCCAGGCATTGGTGGCTCCCTCCTGTCCTAGAAAGTCCAGCCCCTTCCCCTCTCACAGCCAGCTCCTGTCCACCCTACCACTCCCTCCGCCTGGATTCCCAGCACACCGCATCACTGTCTGCCCGGCTCACTCGAGCTTGTCTGCTCCCTCGGGCCTTGGCACCCTCAGTTCCCTCTGTCTGGAATGCCCTTCTCCTCCCTTCCTACCTGGTGAATGAAAACTTACTCATCACTCGGGGCCCGTTTGGGCAGCTGTCCCCACCCTCATCCTTCCGTCCCGCTCATAATCTAGCAGCCACCCCGTGATGCCATGATCACTGCCGTGTTTGTGGGCTCATCTCTTGCCTTGTGATGTGTGTGCTGGGAGGGCAAGCACCAGGTTCTGACCAGCTTTGAGCTACCAGCACCCAGTCCGAGATCGGACAAGCGTGTGTCTAATGAGTAAATGAACGTCTGCTCACCAGCGACCTCCCACCTGCCAGCAAGTGCTTAGTCTGAAACTCTGGGTGAGAGAGGGAGTAAGGTTTCCTCTTCTGAGATACAGAGGGGTCCCTGAGGAAATGGGCTTCCCAGGTGGCACTAGTGCTAAAGAACCTACCTGCCAATGCAGGAGATGGAGTAGACGCAGGTTCCATCCCTGGGTTGGGAAGATCCCCTGGAGGAGGGCATGGCAACCCACTCCAGTATCCTTGCCAGCCCACTCCAGAATCCCATGGACAGAGGAGCCTGGTGGGCTACAGTCCATGAGGTCGCAGAGTCAGACATGACTGAGTGACTTAGCACGCACGCCCCTGAGAAGACCCCACTGCTCTGGAGGATGAGGGGATGAAGGGTTGTGTTGGGTGGATCTGGAAGCCCTGGGACAGGCGTTGGAGGGGCACACTGACTGAGCTGTCCTGGGTGGGTTGGTTGCAGATGGTGGTGCGGTGGAGGGGCTGTTGAGTAATCCAGGGTGACTGCAAGAGGCCTGTCTCCCTTTCGGGGTAGCCCCTCAGTGGAAACTGCCCCCGTCTATGCATCCCTCCCGCATGAGGTCCTCAAAGAGGCCGCTGGCTTGCGGCCTCTCTGACCCTGTTCTCTCCTGTGGTTGGCAGGCCAGGCGCCAGTGGGGACCGAGGACGACCCGGGCCTTCCACGCTGCTGCAGTCACTGCCACCACGGACTGTTCAATACCCACTGGCGATGCCCTCACTGCAGCCACCGGCTGTGTGTGGCCTGTGGTCGCATGGCAGGTGCTGGGAGGGCCAGGGAGAAAGCAGGTAGGAGAGGAGCTGGGGGGCTCAGAAGGGCTGCTTTAGAGTTCAAGGTCAGGGACTTCCCTGGTGGTCCAGTGGTTAAGACTGTGCGTCCACTGCAGGGAGCATGGGTTCGATCCCCAGTCAGGGAACTAAGATCCTACATGCCTCAAGGCATGGGCCAAAAAAAAAAAGAGTTCAAGGCCATTTCTTGGCTGAGTCTCCCCAAGACAGTCTCCCTCCGCAGACTGCTCAATGCCCCTTGGATCAGACAGATCAGAGGGCCATGCCTGTGTTCTAGCCCACCCTTGAAAGAAATCACATGCCTACTCTCTGCCTCTCACTTTGCTCAGCTTGTACCTTTTTAAACCTTACAACACTGGGAGGTGGGTATTATTGCCTCCATTTTCCAGATAGTAAGAGAAACTCACGTTAAGTGACTTGCCCAAGGTCACACAAGTAAGCGTTAGGTCCAGGATTTAAAGTCAGGTCTTCTGACTCCAAGTCCTGCTGTCTTCGTGGTTCTCAGCTTTCTCTCCCTTGGCTCAACTCAGCCACCTCAACTCTTGAAGTTTCCCAGTGTTCCAACAGACATGGCCAAAAAGAGTTCCAGGGTCAGAAACCGTTTGGAACACCATATTCTACGTGATCATCTTGCAATGCACTCAGCGTATTAAAGGCTCTGTGTTCTGCAAGCAGAATCTTATGTCACTGTGGAACCCAAGTTTCCCAGGAGGCCCGTATTTTATAGGTTGTGAAGGTCCCCGATTGAAATATCACGCCCTTGCCCTTCTTCCCTGACCTTAACCTGGGGTTACCTTGATTTCCTGACCCACAGCGTCTGCTTTCCCACCCCAACAGGCTCTCAGGGACAGTCCGCAGAGAAGTGTGGCCAGGAGGTCGGGCACGGCGCCAGTTCCCTGATGCTCACCCAGTTTGTCTCCAGTCGGGGTGAGCCTCCTTGGAGGGGCAGGGGAGACAGAGGGCGGGTCCAGGGGGAGACCAGCTTCCTGTGTGGATGTCCCTCGGCCCTATCCCATGTCCTCCTGGCGAGTGAGGCCAAGCAGTGTGGGAGTGGCCCCCTGTCTGCCGTCACTGGCAAATTCCATCTCCCCTCTACCCCTTACAGCTTTGGCAGAATTAAGCACTGCAATGCACCAGGTCTGGGTGAAGTTTGACATCCGAGGGCACTGCCCCTGCCAAGCTGATGCCCGAGTGTGGACCGCTGGGGATGGGGGCCCGCAGGTAAGAAAGCAGGGCGCTAGCCTGCAGGGCCCAGGATAAGGCAGCGTGTCTTCAAATCCCTGACCTCGGCAGGGTATGGTCCTTTACTTCGGTGGGAATGAAGAGGGACGTGGAAGCCGGGTGAAGTCGGGACACTTCTCTTCTTACCCTGGGGACCAGGATGCCTGGAATGAGCTCGAGCATCTGCCCCCACCCAGGCCCCAGAAGTCCTCACTCTCTGCCTGCCCGGAGCTCCCGCCTTCTTTGTGCGCTTCTTTGTGCGTGTTCTTGCTATAACTGTTGAGTTTCTTCTTTCTGCTCCTGGGAGTGCGCCCCCGCAGGCGGAGTGTCCCCAGCTTCTCAATATGCGCATGCGTATTCACTTGTTTCAGTCGTGTCTGACTCTTTGCAACTCCGTAGACTGTAGCCCGCCAGGCTCCTCTGTCCATGGGATTCTCCAGGCAAGATCACTGGAGTGGGTTGCCACCCTCCTCCAGGGGATCTTCCCCACCCAGGGATCAAACCCAGGTCTCTTATGTCTCCTGCATTGACAGATGGGTTTTTTTTTTTTTACCACTAGCGCCACCTGGGAAGTCCTCTTCTTAGTATTCCCCATGCCTAATACAGAGCAGGTGCTCAATACGCATTTCACAGTTGTTGTTGTTTTTTATGAAGTTCATGTACTTACTATAAAAGTCATATATTCAATAAATAGTTTAGAGAATGGTTTTTGTGTGTCAGATACTGTATACATTCCAGTTGTGGAAAATGTGGAAAATATAGATAAGAAAACAGCAACAGCTTATAATGTCACCATTGTCGTTTTGACATATTTCTCTACAATCATTTGCCTCCATGTTTATTCCAGCCTCTTTTACAAAGACTTTAGATCCGGCTGCATGCATGAGTCCATGGGCAACTTTTCTCCACCTAACGCTCTATCATATGACATTTTGCTCCTTGTAAACACCATTTTAGGACTTACAGGGGTCCACTGTGAATACTTGGGGGTTGAATTGAATTGAGTTGCATTTGCTGTTTTTACATCTCTGATTGGATTGGGGTGGGGGGGTGGTGACTTGGTTTAACAGAAGGAGCCGATGGAGAAAACTCCCCCAACTCCACAACCTTCCTGCAACGGGGATACCAACAGGACCAAGGACATTAAAGAGGGTGAGCAGTCCCCTGCCCCTCACTCAGACTGTGTGGGGGAAGCTGAGTCAGGTTGGAATCCCCAGGAGAGACTGGAATTGCTTTAGCCATCCCCACCCCCATCACCATTTGTCTCCTCAAGTCATCCTAAAGAAAGTGTGCTGTGTGTGTGAAGTCACTTCAGTCGTGTCTGACTCTTTGAGACCCCAGGGACTGTAGCCCACCAGGCTCCTCTGTCCATGGGCTTCTCCAGGCAAGAATACTGGAGTGGGTTGCCATGCCCTCCTCCATCTAAAGAAAATCAATCTCAGTAAAATCTAGGATAAGACTTCTAGCTCTTCTCCGCCCAGACCCCTGATCTGAGTCCCTCTTCTGCAGAGGTCCTAGAG
Organism: Cervus canadensis; assembly: GCF_019320065.1. Classification (NCBI taxonomy): domain Eukaryota; kingdom Metazoa; phylum Chordata; class Mammalia; order Artiodactyla; family Cervidae; genus Cervus; species Cervus canadensis. Next base: position 2,470,217 of record NC_057415.1, on the reverse strand, counting down.
ACCCTGCAGGAAAGCTGGTGGGAGGCGAGTGCATCTAGGGCAGGGTTGAGATGGGCAAGGCCAGCGAAAGCTAAGCAGGCAATGGAACCTCAACAGAAAGGTGAAGCCCCGCACCCTTCTCCTTCACAGAGACCCCAGACTCCACAGAGACCCCGGCAGAAGACCGTGCCAGCCGAGGGCCCCTGCCTTGTCCCTCTCTGTGTGAACTGCTGGCCTCCACCGCTGTCAAACTCTGCCTGGGGCATGAACGGATACACATGGCCTTTGCCCCTGTCACTCCGGCCCTGCCCAGCGTGAGCAAGGGCATGAAGGGAGGGCTGGAGGCCCGGGGCCCAAGCTGGGCTGGCCTCCCCGGTAGGCTCAGGTGGGTCCTGAGTACTCCCTCCCCTCCGTCCCTCCCTCCCCGCAGGACGACCGCATCACCAACATCCTGGACAGCATCATTGCGCAGGTCGTGGAGCGGAAGATCCAGGAGAAAGCCTTGGGGCCAGGTCTGCGGGCCGGGCCGGGGCTGCGGGCCGGGCCGGGCCTGCGCAAGGGCCTGGGCCTGCCCCTCTCCCCCGTTCGGCCCCGGCTGCCTCCCCCTGGAGCTCTGCTGTGGCTACAGGAGCCCAGGCCTCAGCGAGGCTTCCACCTCTTCCAGGAGCACTGGAGGCAGGGCCAGGTGAGGCTCCCAGCCCTCACGGCCTTGCCTGAGAGGCCTGAGAGAGGTTGCCTGGGCCCCCCTGCCTCTGCTCTTTGGCCCTGCGATCCTCAGTGCTCTGTGCTTGCCTTGAGGGGTTACCCTAGTCTTGGGGGCTGTGATGGGGTCCCTGGTGTCTGGGTTGAGTCTGTTGGGCATGACCACCCCCTTCCAATACACACAGGCCTTTGATCTTGAGGCCAAGGCAGACCTGGTTAGTCACTCAGAGGGAACAAGGCTGGTCCCCATGCTGTTGTGGTGCCCGACAACACACTACAGTCTGGCCCCATCGGGTACCCCCTCCATTCTCCCCGTGTTCCCCTTTCTTTCCCCACTGCAGCCTGTGCTGGTGTCAGGAATTCAGAGGACACTTCAGGGCCACCTGTGGGGGTCAGAAGCTCTCGGGGCACTCGGAGGCCAGGTGCAGGCGCTGACCCCCCTTGGGCCTCCCCAGCCCACCAGCCTGGGCAGCGCGACATTCTGGGAGGGATTCTCCCGGCCTGAGAGTGAGTATCCCAGACAGGGAGGAGGAGGCGGGAGCCTGAGCCTGGGGCGTGGCAGTGGGCAACCTGAGGAGTCTCAGAGTGGACCTGGTGGCAGCTAGAAGCAGAGCCCCCTGCAGAAACTAGACTGTCGCCACCACAGGGGCAGGGCCCTCTGGGCCAATGAGGTTTCTCCCTGGGCCAATATCTGTTCTGTCTCTCCACTAGGTCGCCCGAAGTCAGATGAGAGCTTGGTGTTCCTGCTGCACAGAGGTCTGGGGGACGAGGACACCAGCAGGTATGTGGTGCCAAGGGCTGCCCGGGCCTCGCCACATCTCCTGTTTGGCCTTGGGATCCTCAGTGCTCTGTGCTTGCCTTGGGGGGGTTACCCTAGTCTCAGGGGCTGTGATGGGGTCCCTGGTGCCTGAGTTGAGTCTGTTGGGCATGACATTATCCAACTCCCCCCCCCACGCCCCGCACACACACACACAGGGTAGAGAACCTGGCTGCCAGCCTGCCACTCCCAGAGTACTGTGCCCGCCACGGGAAACTCAACCTGGCCTCCTACCTCCCTCCGGGCCCTGTCCTGCGTCCACTGGAGCCCCAGCTGTGGGCAGCCTATGGTGAGTGTCCACTCCACTCCCGCCCAGTCCCTACCCCTCTCCCTGTCTTCCCCAAGAACCCGTGAGTCTGTGCCAAGGTCCTGGGGCCCATTCCCAACTAGCCTTTCTCCACCTCCGTACAGGTGTGAGCCCACACCGTGGGCACCTGGGGACCAAGAACCTCTGTGTGGAGGTGACCGACCTGGTCAGCGTCCTGGTACGTGCTGAAGCCCCCCTGCCCGCCTGGCGCCAGACACAGAAAGGTGCGTCCTCAGCTGGAAGCAGGGGTGGCCACGAGCTTCTGAGGCCAAGTGGTGTCCCTGCTGGCCCTGGCGTCCTCCTGAGCCGTCTTTCTTTCCCAGATTTCCTCTCAGGCCTGGATGGGGAGGGGCTGTGGTCCCCGGGCAGCCAGGTCAGCACCGTGTGGCATGTGTTCCGGGCACAGGACGCCCAGCGCATCCGCCGCTTCCTCCAGATGGTGAGGAGGGAGCTGGGGAACCCTCCCCTTCCCCTCCCAGCCCCAGGAGCTCTCCCTCTGTGTATGTACCCCGTGTGCTCGCTCCCTCGCCTCAGGTGAGCTGGACTCGACAGGCGCAGAGAAGGCAGACTGGGCCCTTAGGAGAGGTGTGTGGTGGGGTGCACAGAAAGTGGGGGGTTGAGGCCGGACCTAGTGGTGAAATGAGGCAAGAGCGGCCACAGGCTGGGCCCTGGGTCTGTCATCTTTGTTAATTGTCACCGACACCACATTCAGTAGGGCTTCCCTGGTGACTCAGGATGGTAAAGAGTTTGCGTGCAATGCAGGAAACTCGGGGTTCAATCCCTGGGTCAGGAAGATCCCCTGGAGAAGGGAATGGCAACCCACTCCAGTATTCTTGCCTGGAGAATTACCTGGACAGCAGAACCTGGTGGGCTGCAGTCCATGGGGTCACAGAGTCAGACAGGACTGAACGACTGACCCACACACACACCCCATCCGGGAGATGCTTTCCCACTGTGCAGATGGGAGCACTGAGGCTGGGACCCACGCTCATGGCTGTTCCCAGCTTAGGTTACTACACTGTGCTTCTCCTGGGGGCAGCCAGCCAAGGGGAGCAGAAGCTCATCTGAGAACCCTTCCCACTGCTCCCCTCCCTGGCATCCGCACTTTATGAGGAGGTGCCCTTTGGGGTGCTAGCAAGGAGCAGCTGAGGGGGCAGCCATCGTAGGCAGAGGGAGAGATGTGACCTAGAGAAGGGGCAGGGAAGAAGAGGAGAGGCTGAGCAGGAGGCGGCAGAGGCCCTGTGGTTCCAAAGTCCAGTGGAGCCCTGACTGTCCTAGGGAAGGGACGACCACCAAGGGTCACCCCGCTCAGGCACACGTGCACACAGACATGCAAGCGTCAGCCCAGCTGTCCACCCCACCCCCCACCATGGGCTGAAACACACAGAGGGGAGCAGACCACAGTAGGCCTTCACACACACGGCCTTGTCTGGGCTGGGTGTGGCCGGGTGTGGGCAGTCCTGCATGGCCAAAGCCGATGATTCAGGGTGAGGGTCTGAGGGGCACAACCTCACTGAGAGGCCTGGGAAACACTGCTCAGAGTCCAGGTTGGAATTTCTTGGCACCTGCCTGGGGTTACCCTACGGTCCAGCCTGACTCATCAGCCTGGTCTTGGGAGGCCTGAACCCTGAGCCCAGGGATAATGGCTGAGGTCCTAACTGAAGGGCTTGGATGGAGCTGGGGGGCACTTGGAACACAAGGCTGCATTCCCCGGGCTCATGGCCTCCACGAGCCCCCCTCTGCACAAGGAGCTCCCCATTCTGGCTGGAGAGGAGAGGGGTGGTAAAGGCTCCCAAAGCTTTGCCTGCTTCAGAGGCCTCAGCCTGGACAGTCTAGCCGGTCCATCCACTGAGAGTCGGAACTTCCGAGTCTGGATCTGGGATCTTAGGAAAATCTGACCAAAGCTTCAAATTGTCTCCCTAGGGGCATACGGCTACCTACTCACCCACAATTTAGCATGCAGTTCAGGATGTCCCTGGACTCCACCAAATTAAGAGCTCCTGGCGTAGACAGTTTATGAGTTGCAATTCTGCAGGATGTCTTCCTGGGTTTTGGAGAAAGGAGTACCTTTGAAGGAGGGAGCAGAGAGCCCAGGGCCAGAGACACAGAGGCTATTCAAGTCATCTAGCCCCAGGAAAAGCAGAGATTTGGACCCTCTGCCTCAGACTCTTAATCCTTCCTTCTAATCTTCTTCCAGCCAGATCTCTGCTTTGCTGGCCTAAGCGGCCCCAGCCCCCAGCACCCAGTTCCTGTCCCACCCACCCCTGCATCCTCCCCCACCTGCCCTTCAAGACTCTACAGCTCCTACCTGTGCCTCTGGCCTTTGGGAAGCCCACGCCCCGTCTCCCTGCAGCCCTGCCCTGGCCTCTCTCCCCTCCCCTTGTTCATCCCTCCTTCTCTTCTTTGAGGTGTGCCCCACGGGGGCAGGAACCTTGGAGCCTGGTACCCCTGGCAGGTGCTACCTGGATGCAGGGCTGCGGCGGCGCCTGCGGGAGGAGTGGGGTGTGAGCTGCTGGACCCTGCTGCAGGCCCCCGGAGAAGCCGTGCTGGTGCCCGCGGGGGCTCCCCACCAGGTGCTTCCCTAGCGCGTGCCAGTGGGGGCTCTGCAGAGCGCTCAGGGTATCAGAAGCGGTCCCCAGGCTGTCACACCCTCCGACCCTCTCAATTCCTCCCGCGGAGCTAGGCAGAACAGGGAGTCACGCCTCCATTGGAGGGAAGAAGAGAATCCTGTGGTCTTGAAGTCATCAAGCTTACGGGGCATCAAGCTTGTCCCTCGATGTCTGCCCTGCCTGCGCCATCTCTGGCATCCCCTTGGCCTGCTTTTGGCCACGTCCTTTGTGGTGCCCCTTGCTGGATCCAGGGTGTCCCCTTTCTGAGAGCCGGTTGGGTGGGGCTCATTAACGAGAAGTAGCGCTCAGGGGTCAGAGGGGCAGGATGCGTCGCCCTGAGTCTCCGTTGACCCCCCCATCTGTCTCCTCCCTGGCACAGGTGCAGGGCCTGGTAAGCACAGTGAGCGTCACTCAGCACTTCCTGTCCCCCGAGACCTCTGCCCTCTCTGCTCAGCTCTGCCACCAGGGGCCCAGCCTGCCCACTGACCACCACCTGCTTTATGCCCAGGTGAGTGTGACGCTGGCCAGGAGCCTGGGTGTGCTGCCCCATTTCCCCAACAAGCAGAGCTGGGTCCAGCGAGGGCCTTCTTGGCAGGGAGAGCCTGGGGGCATGGCTAATCTCCTTGTCCTCTCTCTTTCTCCTAGATGGACTGGGCTGTGTTCCAAGCAGTGAAGGTGGCCGTGGGAACACTGCAAGAGGCTAAATAGGGGTGGGAGGTCCCAGGTGTCTGGGGTAGAGGTCAGGGGCAGGCAGACCAGTGCTCAGCGCAGGCACAGCTTCAGTAGAGAACGGCACTGGGGAACTTGGGGACTTTGGATCAATTCCGCATTCTGGACACAAGCAGGCACCACGTTCCCTGCCCCTGACCTGAGCCCTGATGCCAACACCCACAGTGCCACTGAAGCTCACACCTGCCCTTTGCAGACTGGCACCTGCTCTGGCCCTGAGCCCTTCTCCCAGGTACCAGACCCAGACTGGGGGAGTGATTGTCTCCTTCTAACCCCTGTCCCCCAACCCAGCAGACAAACAGCCCTTCCCTGGGGGACCTCAGGCCTCATTCTGGCTTAAGCGACACCTTCTGTTGCTGCTTCACCTCCTGCTGTCTCCTGTGCCTGAGCTCTGCTCACACCGCCCACATCCTCCCGGGCTCCCGGAGGCCCTTCACCCTGCTGGCATGCTGGACAAGGGGTCACTGACATCCCGCCGTCCTGCCAGACAGCTGTGAAGTGTGGGGAGGGGCCGGCCTCAGGTCACCATCTAGGCTTGGCTGGAGGGGGTGATATGGGCGAGGCCCCATCCCTGCTTCCTCCTCTCGCCTCCATCCTTGGATTTCCATTAAAAGCTGTTGTTTTGTGAATGCTGCCTTGTGGTTGGCCACGCTCCTGCAGGCCCCATGGATGGGGAGGGAGGGGGACACCTGGACTTGGAGCAGGGTGGGAGGGGGCTGAAGCAGTGGTGACCGGGACCTCAGACACCCCTGCCTGCTCCTCTTAGGGTGGGGGGACGCTGTGTTCCTCCCTCCCACAGAGGAGCAAAGGGGGGCTGACCTTGAGGATGCTCCTGACAGCAGGCAAGGCGGGGGTCTCAGCCATAGCAGCATGGCATCTCCCTGTGTGATACTAGAGACCCAGAAGCCCTAACTCTCCTTGCAAACTTCAGGCCACCCCGTCTCTCCTGTCGGAACTGGAGCTCTGGGAGCCTGGCCCCAGAGAGCCCTCGACCAGCCTTTTGCCATCAGTGCCCATGGCTAGCCCTATGCCCACTGGCTGGTCCTGGAGACGGTTGGCAGCCCCTCCCCACCCCCAGGGCCCTCTGGTGTGGCTCCACCCCTCCCCCCTTCCGTGTATTTCTCACCCCCAACACGCTCTGACTCTTGTTATAATTGTTCATGCGGTGGTTCTGGGAATGTTATTTTTTTTTATGAAATAAAATTTTTTATTATAAATTTAAAATACTTTCAGAACTTTGAGAAAATAAGAAACCTGTATACTATTTACCTCCACTCACCTTCAATCTAACCACTCTTATAATGTTGGTGTATTTCCTTTAGTTTTTTTTTTTTCTCCAGGGATCTGTTTTACACATGGTTGAACTGGGGGTGTTTTGTATTAGGTTTCTTTCTTTAACACTGATCATCATTTTCTGAGTTGCTCTCTAAACGTTATTTTAAGAAAGTGTTAGTCGCCCAGTCGTGTCTGACTCTTTGAGACCCTATGGACTGTAGCCCACGGGCTCCTCTGTCCATAGGATTCTCCAGGCAAGAATACTGGACTGAGTTGCCATTCCCTTCTCCAGCAGATCTTTCTGACCCAGGGATCGAACCCCAGTCTCCTGCATTGCTTCCAGATTCTTTATCATCTGAGCCACCGGGGAAGCCAATGTATTTTAAATGGTCGCTTATATTGTCTTAGGCTTGGCAGTGATTTACATAAACATCGCCCATTTTTTTAAAAATTAGATTTCTTCCTTGTATGCAAAGCTAGGCTATTTTTTTTTTTTTTCCTGGAATAGGAAAAAAAGAGAAAATTAAGGAACTACTGCCTTTGATGTGTCAGTGTTTTAACTGATCTCATTGAATCCCTTTATCATAACTTTGGGATCGATATTATTTAATTTTATTTTAGAGAAGAGTTAAGTCACACCCAAGGTCACACAGCATCACCCAAGGTCACAGCAATTTTAGTGGCAGCATTGGGACCGGAGCCAAGTTTCCTGACTCGAGCCACCTCATTTGTATTACAGTCTTCACGCTTAATGGACTTTGCAGATGGCCTTGCTGCCGTCTCCTCTGTGCTCTTCCTTCCGGTACAGACAGGCACTTCACAGCTGATCATGTTCCAAGTGGCACAGAGTGAGCTGTCCTTACCTGTATCTCACCTTGTAATGCCGTGTCCTGATGCCACCCCAGAACCCCCTACACGGGGTCCTTCCTGTGGGAAGACGGGGATGGCCTCGTGACAGGGCCTCTCCCCACTCCAAACCTCTCTGCCACCTCCCTTTTCGTGGCGGGTTGTAACATCCTTGAGGCATATTGGGTCGGGCTCCTAGTGAACAGCAGGTGGACCAAATGTTCCAGGACTCACCTGGGGGTGAAGCCAATTCAGGTGGGGACTGACCCTGAAACAACTTAGGGCCCTTGGTGGCCCTCTTCCTCAAGGAGGCTCAATGGGCCACCCCCAGTCCAGCCCTGTCCTTTGGGCCTTTGTTTCTCCCCGCATCCCATGGTCTACCTGCTCCAGTCCTGCTCACCGGCCCAGATTTCACAACCTCAGAGCTGGAAGTGATGCCAGAATGTACATATCCAACTCCGCCTTTTTCTTTTTTCTTATCAGATTCATTTTTTAGGCTTTTCTTTTGGGGGGGTGTACTCTGTGGCTTGTGGGATCTTAGATCCCCAATAAGGACTAAAGCCAAGCCCTGGGCAGTGAAGGTGATAAGTCTCTTCTTTTTTTTTCTTTTAGATGTTTAATTTTGGAATGATTTGAGGTTTCCAGTTGAGTCACAGAGATACTACAGAAAGTTCCCAGTTAGCCTTCATTAACTTCCTCTCATGGTAACATCTTAAATAATCATGGTCGTGGCAGTATTAAATCGCTTCAGTCGTGTCCATCTCTTTGCAACCCTACGAATGGTAGCCCGCCAGCCTCCTCTCTCCAGGCACGATACTGGAGTGGGTTGCCATGTCCTCCTCCAGGGTATCTTCCCGACCCGGGGATCGAACCCTTGTCTCTTAACATCTCCTACACTGGCAGGTGGGTTCTTTACCACTAGCGCCACCTGGGAAGCCCATATAGCCAGGGTACAGTGATCAGAATGTAAGAAGTTGATATTGATACAACTCTATTAACTAAGCAACAGACTTTATTGGGCTTTCACTAATTTTCTGTTTGAGGATCCACCCATCTTCCCTACAGGTGGCCTGGAGGATAGATGTGGCTCCCTCGAGGTCACTCGGGAAGCTAGTGGCAGGGCACAGGTTGAAGTCAGGCCTCCTCCTCCCAGTGCCCTGGCCTGCTGCCCTCCTCACCCTTCCTGCTTTGTCCAGGGCCAGGGCTGCTGCTCCTTAAAAGAACTCTAGCTTCACCGACACCCTTACCCCACCTTGCTTGCCTGGCCCAATTTTGAGGTTGCCTACACTGTCTTTCTGCACATGTGCTCACATGCACATGCGTGTCCACAGGCCCTGAGATGGCTGGCCCAAGCCTGGCTCCTGTGGGCGCTAGAAGCGCTGCACCACAGGGCCAACCAGTTCAGCCACTCTGTCCACTGGGCTGCATGTGGCCACCCACACGAGCCAGTGCTCTAGCCTCTGTGGGAATGGAGGACGCAGAGCACACTTGATGGAGCCCTACCTTGGTTTCAGGTTCTAGAAGTTTCTATCTCAGCCCCTCTCCCTCCCTCAGCTTTTCCAGTTCTGCCTTGGGGCCTCTCCTGTCTCCTGTCTCCATCTGGCGTGTGTCCTCTGACACCTGGAGACAGTCGCTTTCTGTTGTCCTTCTCAGCATCTGTGAAGGCCTGGTAAAGAACCCTCCTGCCAATGCAGGAGACATAAGAGAGGCAGGTTCTATCCCTGGGTCAGGAAGATCCCCTGCTGGAGGACATGGCAACCCACTCCAGTGATCTTGCCTGGAGAATCCCATGGACAGAGGAGCCTGGCGGGCTACAGTCCACGGGGTCGCAAAAAGAGTCAGACATGACTAAAGAGGCTTAGCACGGCACAGCACAACCCCCTCCAGGGCCTTCCACCCATGGGGCCCTTCACTGTTTACAGCTGGTTTTCAAGTTTCTCTTATGTGCTTCCCATCACAGGGGTGATTAGGTCCACTCAACTGGCGAGGAACGCTTTGCCCAGTTGATAATGGGGAGAGTGGAGCCGCGGTTTGCCACAGCCTTTGCTCTTCCAGGCAGTTAGGCTGTCTGGTGTTTATCTTAGGCCGCCTCTGAGGCTTTCAGAGCCCTGCCCAGACATGATCTCACTCTCTCTCAAATCATCCCTGGGAGGCAGAAGGGAGTCTGGGATGAATGCTGTCCCCATTTCACAGATGTGAAAATAAAGGTCTAAACACACATATATACATGCATGTGTTCCCGGCAAATACGTGGAAAAGTTGCTTTGCAGTCCTGGGGGCCTGATTTCGGCCCTGTGAATTCAGTTGTTTGGAACATTCGAGGTCTTGGATGGGGTGGGGGCAGCAGTGTTCACAAGTGCCTCACAAGATTGCGACTCTCCCAGTGATAACCCGCAGCTTAATCCAGTGCCCTACCTCCAGGGACCTTGCAGTCAGTTTAGTATTTGAAAAGGGCCTAAGGAGGCTTACCTGGTGTGTCTGGAATTCCCTAGACTAAGGTCTAGTTCATGGTGGCCCTGTAAGCACATTTCAAAAAAGTGAGCCTTTGTTTGGTCACCACAAATGCGGTAGCCAGGAGAGCCCAGCCTGGAGCGTTGCTGGGCCGCTTGATGGTGGTGACCCACGCTGGACAGTCCAGAGTTCCTCTATGATGGCTCAGCTTCCCAGCAGTCCTGGGAAGGAAGAGCTGTTAGCAGCTTACTGTAGAAAAAAGCAGAGACATCACTTTGCCAGCAAAGGTCCAGCAGTCTATGGTTTTTCCAGTAGTCATATGTGGATGTGAGAGTTAGACCATAAAGAAAGCTGAACGTCAAAGAACTGATGCTTTCAAATTGTGGTGTTGGAGGACTTCTGAAAGTTCCTTGGACAGCAAGGGAGATCAAACCAGTCAATCCTAAAGAAAATCAGCCCTGAACATTTATTGGAAGGACTGATGCTGAAGCTGAACCTCCAATACTTTGGCCACCCGATGTGAAGAGACAACTCACTGGAAAAGACCCTGATTCTAGGAAAGATTGAGGGCAGAAGGAGGGGACGACAGGATGAGATGGTTGGATGGCATCACCAACTCAATGGACATGAGTTTGAGTGAACTCTGGGAGATGGTGAAGGACAGGGAAGCCTGGCATGCTGCAGACCGTGTCTCATAAAGAGTTGGACATGACTTAGCAACTGAATGACAACAAGAAAGATAAGGAAACAGGCCCACAAAACAGACCCCCAAACAAGCCCTTGACTCTATTAGGGCACAGAGTCAGCCAGGGAGCAATGGCTGGGCATCCAGATCCAAGTCCAAAGCTTAGCTCCACCAAGTTACTGTCCCCCCAAAAGGGACATGACCAAAGCCAGGAGGAGGGAAAAGGGAGCCCTCACTGGGACTGAGAAGCTCAGATTCCTCTGGTTTCTATTTTGACTTCCTGTCCTGAGAAGAGGTTAAAGGAAGGAGGAAAGGTCAGGCTGGGGGAGAAGGAGGAGCTCCTGAAATCAACGCACACCCGGATCTCAATAGAGCAGAACCCCACCAACGTGGTAGTGGGGGTGGGGGCGGTGCGGTAACAACAAAGTTGAAGGAGTAGTACCCATCCCCTGAAGTGGAGAGGCCCTGACCCTGCGTGGGAAATGCGGCGGACCGGGGGCCGGGACAAGGTTGATGACGGCTACACGCACTGATCTCTGCCCCAAGTTCTGCCTCCTATGGCCAGGCACACCTTGCCATCCCAGCTCTGCAACCTCCCTCCTCTGAGCGCCTGCAGCATCTCCTGCCCGAACCGATTTTTTTTTTAACCAATCGTGTAGCACTCGCCTTAAAAGTCAGCTGGCTTTCCATTATCTGTCTATGTCCACCTTTCCAACTAGATCAGAATCTCCTCCAAGGCAGGAGCTCTTGTCCTCCCTGCCACGTGACAGCCAGTACACTCTCGGTAGAGAAATAAGGTTATTTGGGAAGTGTCATTTAGGGCAATGCCGCGGTTTGTTTACAAGTGCTGGACACTGGGTCCACGCCGCTAGCCCGGTGACGTCATCGGGTTTGTGTTGTCACCGTCGCTGGCTGCCGCGCCGCTCCGCAGCCTGCGGGCAGGTGACGTCACCGTCGGAACCTGGGCAGACAAGTGCGCGCTGGAGGGATTAGCAACGCTGGCGGCCTGAGTTGCCGGGAAAGAGGAGGAACCGACGCAACTGCAGATGCGGTGTGGCGTCCGCACGGTCAGGGCGTCAGCACCCCTTACGGACTGGCTCCGCCCCCGCCGTGACCTTTGCGCCCAGCCAATCCGAGCCGGCCGTCGTGACGCGCAGCCTATCAGCGTCCAGAACACCCGGGCGCTTCCGTGTTCGCCAGTGCACCCGACCCGAGTCCTCGGGGGAGGGGGCGAGGCCGACGGGCCCCACCGTCACCCACGTCCATCCCACCCGGCTCGGCCGACCTGCGGTTCCCGGCCCGCCGCCTCTCGGGGGACCTTATGGCTTCGGACGGCCTGAGAGGGGCGCTGACGGCCGTGCTGGGGGGCCGGGGGCTGCTCGTGCAGAACTATGATTCGGGGCCGGCTGGGGAGCCGCCGGCGCCGGTGCGGCTGCGGAAGAATGTCTGCTACGTGGTCCTGGCGGTGTTCCTCAACGAGCAGGTGAGCGTCCGCCCGGCGGGCCCACCGCCCAGGTCTCCGGGGCTCGCAGCCAGCCCCGGTAGGGAACAGAGGACGTACCGGCAACAGCCGCAGCCTGCTGGTGTGTGGCTCTTCCCAGTTTTGCAAAGCACTTTCACACTTAGATCTGAGCCTTGCGCAGTGCCGCCCTGCGATCCTCCCAACGTACGAGGGAGGGAACGGAGGCTCACAAGCCTGTTTCATCCCACCAGGCCTCAGTTCCTTGAGGGGAGGCTGCCTTACTCCTCTTCCATTCTCCCCAGAAGCTAGCGCGGTCCTCGCCACGGAGCGGGCTTAAAAACCTGTTCAGTGCTTCAGAGGCCTCCCCTGGGCCCCATGGGCAGTGAGTGCACAACTTTTGCGAACACCCAGGCCTCTGAGCCCCTGTCTGACGCTCTGTTTGGTGTCGATCCCTGTACACGGAGCGGTAACAACAGATAGAAGGGTCAGAGCCATAGGTAGGAGTTGTTTGGGGTGCGGGTTTGGGGTGTGTTTCAAAGCCTAGACAGGCCACAGGAGTTTATAAACCATGAGGGGAGGTGAGAGATATGTTGTGACTTGTACAGACACGAATCAGTGCAGGACGCATGGCAACCCTCCCTGGAGGCCTAATCTCCAGCCCCCGAAGCAGCTCCCAGGAGTCTTACCCCCTTTCTGAAATGGAAACCTGAATGCAGAGAAAGATGAACTGTAGAGACCGCTGCAGTCCCCACACCCAGGGCCAGTCCCCTGGAGAGCTCAGCAATTTCAGGGTGGTCCCTGGGATGTGGGTATTGAGCGACTATATCTGAGATTGGAGCTGGACCCAGAGCAAGTGAAGGCTGCTGGCTCTGCTGCCCCCCTGGAGCTCCCATCCCAGCTGTGGTGGGCGAGGACCTTCTCTCTCCCCCTCAGGATGAGGTGCTACTGGTCCAGGAGGCCAAGAAGGAGTGCCGTGGGTCGTGGTACCTTCCTGCGGGGCGGATGGAACCTGGGGAGACCATTGTGGAGGCGCTTCAGCGGGAGGTGAAGGAGGAGGCCGGGCTGCAGTGTGAGCCTCTGACGTTGCTGTCTGTGGAGGAACGGGGCCCCTCCTGGATCCGCTTCGCGTTCCTCACCTGCCCCACAGGTATGGCCCAGCAGGTGGCATTGTGGGCTGAGGGCAGTAGACACCGGTCCCCCGGCTGGTCCTCAGGAGAGATGAGCCCCTGTTCTAGCTAGTATAACCCTGGCATCTCCAGATTCCAGACTGAACACCTGACCCCAGGCCTCCCCCCAGGTCACAGCCAGAACCCTGGGTGGCCCTGTATTCTACCAGGTCCAGCACTTTATTCAACATAGACCTTTTCTCCCTCCCTGTCCCCTGGAGAAGGAAATGGCAACCCACTCCAGTATTCTTGTTTGGGAAATCCCATGGACAGAGGAGCCTGGTGGGCTAGAGTCGGTGGGGTTGCAGAGTTAAGACACAACTGAGCACATCCCCTGCATCTCCCCCAGGTGGAATTCTCAAGACTCCCAGGGAAGCAGATGCAGAGTCCCTACAGGCTGGCTGGTACCCACGAACCTCACTGCCTACCCCACTGCGGGCCCAGGACATTCTTCATCTGGTCGACCTCGCTGCCCAGTATCGCCAGCGAGCCAGGCACCCTCTCCTCCTTCCCCAAGAGCTTCCCTGCAGTCTAGTCTGCCAGCGGCTCGTGGCCATCTTCACCAGCGTCCAGACAGTGTGGGTGTTGGCGGGCACAGTGGGGACGCCTCACTTGCCCGTCACTGCCTGTGGCTTCGCTCCCATGGAGCAGAGGGGCGGCATCAAGATGGCCGTCTTGCGGTTGCTGCAGGAGTGTCTGACCCTGCACCACTTGGCAGTAGAGACCAAGGGGTTGCTTGGACTGCAACACCTGGGCAAAGACCTAACGGATGGCATCTGCATGAATGTGCTGGTCACTGTGGCTTTTCGGAATCCGGGCCTCCAAAACGAGCCCCCAAAGGTTCGGGGTGAGAACTTCTTTTGGTGGAAGGTGGTGGAGGAAGACCTGCAAAACCAGCTTTTACAGCGGCTTCGGGACTCGTCTGTCGTCCCAATCAACAGATAGGAGGTGGCCGTCAGTGGGCCGGAGTGGGGCAGGGGTGTGGTAGTCAGAGATCTTCTTGCATGGGGACCTGGGCAGTTCTCCTGGTTCCCGGGGGGACTGCGCCCTCTCTTGTCACCACGGAGCAGGTCCCTGCACAGTACCCAAAGGGACAATGCCTTTAACTGAACAAGGAGTCCAGAGCTCGGGGACCCAGTTGCCCTGAAGTTACAATGAGGGCAGTACTCCCTAAGGGGACGTGAGGACCTTTGGAACCTGAGGTGGCATCTCCTCCTCATTTTCTGTGCCCTTGCCAGATGCTAGGCACTTAGAACAGGGAACAGCTGTGGGGGAGGTCATTCCAAGGGAGTGGGGTCCCTGGCTGAGTAAATAGGTGTTACTAACTTTGCATTCCCACCTAAGTGTTTCTGTGGGTCGGACGTGAGCTGGAAGGGGGAGCTGCTACCAAGAGAAGCTCCTCCACTCATCCCATGGAAACCACGCAGGCCTTCCCAGACAGCAAGTGACCGGCTGGCAGGCTTCCTTTGTCCGCCACAGCTTGGCTCAGGCCTCCTCAGGGTGGGTGTGGGCACGTCCCCTCCAAGGTCTGTGCAGCGAGACTCCCAGGAGCTTCAGGTGGGCGAGGAGCTGTGAGAGCTGCCCCTCCCTTTTCTCTTTGAGCTTCTCTGAGGGATCAGCATCGCTCCACCCCCAGGCTCATTCCTTCCTCTGCCCTGGTACAGCTCCAGCCCAAAGCCAGACCAAAACCCTCTCTTCATTCCCCTTAGCTCAGCTGAATCATGGTAGGAATTATTTTTTTTTAAAAAAGAACTTTACTGAAGTTTAAGGGAAAACCAAAGGAAATGAAGAAATATGTACTGACTGCTATACACGCATCACTGATGTACAGTTTTGGTTCTGAGCAGGGAAGATACTTGGCTGGATTTCCCTTCTGACGTAACTCCACTCTGATGCCCAAGGACCAGGAAAACCTAGAGGCCCCTGCCCTGCCTCTCTGGGCCGCCATCTTGTTTTCCTGACCTCTGGAGCTGTGCTTGGAATCCTCTTGTTCCCTCTGAAGACTATCTTCCAGATGGAGTCAAACCCTTTTATTTTGGATCCCTTCTCTTAGTGTCTGAGGGACCCACTGCTCTGTAAGCACACTGGACAGTGACCTTTACTTCCATTATTTAGCCTATTATCAATAGTAGTTTTCAACCCTTCCCTGGTGACTCAGACAGTACAGAATCCACCAGCAATGCAGGAAACCTGGATTTGATCCCTGGGTCGGGAAGATCTCTTGGAGAAGGGAATGGCAACCCACTCTGGTATTCTTGCCCAGAGAATCCCATGGACAGAGGAGCCTGGCAGGCTACAGTCCATGGGGTCAGAAAGAGTCAGACACGACTAAGCACCTAACTCTTGCACTTTCAACCCCGGGTGCCCACTAGAATCACCTGGAGAGCCTTAAAAGAACAATTGTGGGTGCGCCCTCAGAGATCTGATTAACTGGTGGAGGGTGGGACTGGGGCATCGGGATTTTTAAAAGCAACCCACGTGAGTGGAACATGCCAGGAGGTGAAAGCCACTGATCAGCCCTCCCTCTTGCCTTCCCTGGAGGACTCTTGGTGACCCTCCTCCCCAGAGGATCTCCACGCACTCAGGGACTAGATTCTTTTAAATATGAGGCCCAGGACTTCCCTGGCAGTCCACACTCCCAATGCAGGGGGCATGGGTTTCATCCCTGGTCAGGAAACTAGATCCCACACACTGCACAGTGCTGCAGAAAATAAAAATCAGGCCCACCGTTCACCACTAAAGCAGTCATACCTTTCGCAACACAAACCCTGCAAGGGAGACTTGTGCACAGATGCCCCAGGTGGCCGATTCCCTAGAGTATCTCTGGAGCTGCGGCTCTCAACTGTAGTCAGGCCGAGCAGAAATAGAGCTCCCTGCCCAAGAGAGGCTGATTTCCTGGTTCCTGGCAGGCGCTGGGGGAGCATCACATTTGTGCTGCCAGAGCCCATCCCTGTTTACCACTCGCCCCCACCACACACCCACTGCCCCCCCTCTGCTCCTGTGCTGGGAGAGGACTTGAATTCATCTTCTTTAGGAGGAAGATGTGCCTGGATGAGCAGTGGAGCCCTGGGCAGAAAGACACGGGGAGGGCAGAGAAGAATGGGGCAGCTGTGACCACGCAACCACACCATTTATTGCCATGCTGTCTGGGGAGACGCCGTGCAAATGCCCAAGTGCATCGAGGAGGGGAGGGTCTGACTCCCAGATGCTCTAACGTTCTTTCTGAATCGAAGAGTCCAGACCCAGTTCACCCCCTTGTCCCACGCTGACATCCATGCGTGGGCACACACACATGCAGGCACTTGCATGGTGCCCTCAGGAACAGCAGTTAAATCCTCCCCAGCTTGGAGGAATGCAGGAGAGGTAGAGGTCACTGAGTTTCCTCTGCTTTCATGTCACCTCCTGGCAACCTGTGGCCGGCTTCTAGAAGCGGCATGGGCAGGAAAAGGAAGCGAAAGGGGCTCTGGCCTGCTCCTCCTTGCCCAGGAGTCAAGCCAGCAACTGCAGTTTGCTGTGAGGTAATGCCTGGCGCCGCCTGTGTGTTCCTGCAGGTCGAGACAGATTTGGGCCGGGTGGGGTGGCAGCCCCAGCCGCAGAGGGCACGCTGGGAGAACAGCACCGCAAAGGGCTGCCTGTGCCCCAGCCCCACCCTGCCAGGCCTTGGGGTCAGGGCGGGGGGGGCAGGGGAGGGGCCGTGGTCCGGTGGGCACCCTGGCCTCACCTGGACCTGGACCTTCTGGCTCTGCTGGGAACAGTATTCTGTGGAGAAGCCCAGCCGAATGCTTGGGGCGAGGCCTGGCCTCCCCGGGTCTCTGAGCCCCTCTGCCCAGGTGCTGTGGACCTGCCGAGACGGGTTCAGAAGGCGCCAGCGAGAAACCAGCTGGAGCCGGAGCCTGGCATCCAGCCCCCCGGCTCCCCAGGCCCTCTCCTGCCCTGGCTGCAGTTGCATCAAGCTTCTCATTAGCAGCTGCCCCCGCCTGGGCGCGGAACATGCTTTGGGCATTTGCCACGAGGCTGTTGGGAATTTTGCAACAGTCTCTAGGAGGGCGAGCTGGAAGAGGGGCTTCCCCTGCCATCCACAGCCCCTTCCCCAAGGGTTAAACCGAGAAGGCGGGAGAAAACGCATCAAGTGTCAGCGGCATCTGTGGTACTGAGTGGGACAGAGGCAGGGCCGTGTCCCCATCTCTCTGGCCCAGGGGCCTGACCAGCCTCAGAGCCACTGACTCACTCCTCACTGAGTCTCAGGTCTTGGCTCCGGCCACAGAAGACCCGTGGACGCAGCTGACAGGCAGATACACGAGGATGTGGGTCTGGGGGCTCACCTGGCTGTCACCCAGCTCCCCAGAGAGGGCCCCAAGGACACCATGCTGCCCAGGAAGCCACCTCCTTGGCTCCTTGGTTCCTGGTACCTGAGACCCACTCCTTGAAATCCAGTCTGGTGCAGCCAACAGGCCAAGGTGGTCTTGAGTCAACCCAAGAGCAGAAGGCCAGACTCCCACAGGTAGAAGCCCCTGGGATATGAAGAGACGGAGCCAAGGCAGCCCCTGGACCTCCTCCTCCAGGAGCCGTGGCGGCACCAGTGCCAGGCAGGGGCAGCTCCTGGGCAGAGGCGTGCACGGGAGTCTCCCCTCCTGACTCAGACATGCCCTTCCGGGGGTTTGGAGAGGTGCAGGTGAGGACCATGTGGGGGGAACTTGACGAAAGCAATGGCAGCCAGTTCCTTGCAGAACTCCTCCAGGACGACCACGCCCTGGAGGAAGGTCTGGTGGTCCAGCCTGAGGGAGACAGCACAGGGGTCAGAGCTGGGAAGTGTGAGGAGTGTGCCCAGCGGGACATCCCAGTGTCTGTGAGGCACTACCCAGGGATGGCCACCTCTGAGCATCCGTGAGGGACCAAAGGTCTCAGCAACGGGCCCTCCTCTGCCCCCGCCCTGGTGCCCTCCCCGTCCGGAAGCCCATGCCATGCCACCCCAGGGCTTTTCCTTGGGCACCCGCTTCCCTCGGGTACTTACTGCTCCCCAGGGACTTGGCCCATCAGCTGCCTGCGCACCAGGAGCAGTTTGCCTGGGAACTGGGGCACCCTCTGAATTCTCTGCATCAAGTCCCCGATCACCTGGAGCGGGAACAAGAGGGGACTGACGAGGAGACCAGAGACCCTGCCATGGGGTCCCTGGCCTGGTCAAACCATGGGAGGGTGGGCGGTACCTGTGTTCTCCCTTGGCGCTGGCAAGGGTGCCCACACCTGCAGCCCCCAGCCCGCCCCCGTCCCACTGCCCTCCCTTCCTGCCCCCAGCACTGGCATGCTTCCTCTGGCCCGGCCCGGGCACCCTTACCCTGACGAGCACAGAGAACAGGCTGCGGCAGCCAGGGGCCAGGCTGGTGTAGGGATCCAGGAGGTACTCGTGGATGAGGGGGTGGGGGAAAAGCGCGAGCCGGGACAGCACTGAGGTCACCTGCAGGTTCAGGCTGTATGGCTGCGGGGGGCGCAGTGGACGAGCGAGGGTTGGCAGGGGTGCTGAGCGTTTCTCCCCCTGCCCCCTCCACCCCAGCACTGTGCCTGGCCAGTGTGAACGTGTGCGGGGGTTGGAGATGCACGTGATGTGTGTGTCATGGGTTCCCTGGGGCTGAGGGCCAGGACGTGTTAGGGCGTGTGAAGCAGAGGCGAGACGGGGCTTCCCGGCTGGAGAGAGGTGGGGATTGAGGGGGGTCGTGGAGCCCGAAAAAGGAAGATGACTGGACCCCCAGGGCTGGGCCCTGCTCTCCCGAAGGACTCCAGAGACCTCACCCCATGGCTAGGGCCCAGCCCTGCTGTCTACCTGTTCTAAAATCCGGGACATGCGGTCAAACAGCATTTGGAGGAAGGGACCCTCAAAGAAAGGCCGTTCGGGTTCATGGGGGTCCAGGGGTGGGGGAGCCAGTGGCCAGCCCCAGGGTGTCACTCGGGAGCTGCACTCCTGGAACTAAAAGAGGCAGGAGAGTTAAGGACATGGGCTGAGGAGGAAATGGCAACACACTCCAGTATTTTTGCCCGGAGAATCCCATGGACAGAGGAGCCTGGCAGGCTACAGTCCATGGGGTCAGAAAGAGTCAGACACAAGTGAGTGACTAACACACGCCAGGGTCAGGGGTGCGGCAGACTGGGAGAGCCACGCAGGCAGACGGGGCCGGGCGTGTGGCCAGAGCTGGGCGCGCTGGGCTGGAGATGACAGGGGCAGAGTGTGTCGGCCCCACACTCTGAGTGGCGAGGACCCGGCACTGGCAAAGGCCTCCACACTCACCAGTCCGTAAGCGTCGTGGACGTACGTGTCGTACCCCGTCTCCTCCAGGAAGGCCGACGTCTTGGCTTCCTCAGGAACGAGGCAGAGGAAACTGAGAGACAGGAGCCTAGATGTGGGGAGGAGGCCCAGCCTGGGCTGCCCTGCTCCATTCCCAGCCCCCGGGAGCACTCCGTCCCAGCCTGCGCCCCATCAGGGCTCAGGTGGCTTGGACTTCCTGATGGGCCCCTACCTGTTGACAATCTCGGTCACCGCTGTCCTGCCGTCGGGGTTGGTGGCAGGGGCCGGGGGAGGCTTCGCGGAGGGCTGAAAGCCAGAGTCGAGGAAGCTGTCTGTGAAGTAGGGATCCTCCTCTAGATCTCTGCGCCGGGCAGAAAAGCGCAGGACCAGTGAACATAGGAACCAGCAGGGGGCCAGGAGAGGGGGTTCCGCGTGGCCCAAGGCCTCCCCAAGGCACCAGGTTTCACTTACAGGGTGTCCTCATAGCTCTCGGGCTCGGGCGAGCCACGGGCCACGTAAGCGCGGCCCTCCAGGTGGCACAGGATCAGGCTCCGGACAATCTGCTCATGGGGCTTCTGCAGTAGCTCCTCAAATAGCCGCAGTGTGGCGATGCTGATCTGGGGCAAGAAGGAATCAGCGCAAGACCCCTTCCCCATGCGGGCCTCCGGGGGTGCCTGGAAACTGCTCACCCGGGTGAGAAGAGGTCCCCTAGGATGGGGGGGGGGGGTTTGCCTCCCCTGGCCAGGGGCTCAGGTGGCAGGTTTCCAGGGGAGCAAATGGGTGTGGGCCCGAGAACCAGAAGTCTGGCTGGTCTCAGTTCTATTAACTAATTTGAGGTGTGGTATCAGGCAAGCCAATTGGCTCCTCTGCACCTTAAGTTTCCATGTCTGAAAAATGGAATACCGGCCTCGCCTACCTCACAGAGTGGCTGTCAGCCTCCAACAAGCCAGGTGAATATAAAAAAAGTACTTTGTTGGAGAAGGAAATGGCAACCCACTCCAGTATTCTTGCCTGGAAAAATCTCATGGACGGAGAAGCCTGGTCAGCTATAGTCCATGGGGTTGCAAAGAGTCAGACACAGCTGAGTGACTTCGCTTTCACTTTCTGTGTTGTTTTGTGGCTTGATTAGCTTATATCATTTTGTGGCTGAATAATGTTCTGTCGTATGTACATGCCACAGTCTTTTTAGCCATTCACTTATTGAAGCCTATCGTGAATGCTTCTAATTTGGGTGGTTATGAATAAAGCTACTATAATTTTCATGAAAAAAAAAAAAAAGTACTTTGTAAAAATAAAAAGTGTCATCATAAGTATGTAATCAGAGAAAAATACTGCGGGACAAAAGAGTTTGGCTACTAATCACTGGGTCACTGTCTTTTTCTTTGCTTGGAGGGGAGAGGGAGCTGGGTTTCAATGCCTCAAGGGTAGAACCGCCTTGAAAGCTAATGAAAATGGGAAGAAGCTTCTGGAAATCCCGTGGGCAAGGTGGGGTGCAGGTGAATAGAGAGGAGGGCCGCCTGCCTCACCTCATCAGAGAGGTGGTCACAGTGCCTGATGAGGTGGGCACACAGGGTGCGGGGGCTGTCCTCGGGGGCTGCAGGCTGCTGGTCCATGCCCAGGAGGAAGGCCACCACCTCCCGCAGCAGCGCCGGGGCGCGGAGCTGGCGCAGCATGACCGTGAGCAGGGCAGTGGATGTCAGGACGCTCTGTTCGGACCTACGGGGAGAGCCCACTGAGCCACACAGGCAGAGGCCGGCAGAGGAGGCCGGGGAGGGCCGGGTGGAGGCACAGAGCCCTTCCTGCTTCGCTGGCATCTGCTCTGCTCATTCCCTGCTCCACTGGAGGTCCTGGAGTCCAAGGGTGGGAGGCCATGGTTAGCCCACATGGCTCTGGGCCATAGGTGTGTGAGGGGCATCATCGGCCCATGATTGCATGACTCTGGCCAAGGAGGTCCCTGGCCTCTAGCACAGGAAGGGGTTTGGTGGGGTAGGCGTTTCGCCCGGAGCATAGCCACACCTGGAGGGTAGAACTTACACATGTAGGAGCTGGGGAAGCATGTAGGAAGCATGTAGGAAGATAGAACTTACACATGTAGGAGCTGGGGCTGCAGAATTTCCACAAATAACTTCTCAGCCACAGCCTTTGCCAAGGCATCCGAAACCACCTGGGTGCCAAAGAGCACGTCTTAAAACGCGTTTTACCGACCACCGACCATTTTCCAGAGAAACAGCTGTGTCCTTGCACAGAGCCTTACATAACAAGCAGAGGGGGTCTGCTGATCCTGGGCCCCATCCAGCTCCCAAGAGACCCCCCCCAACCCTGGTCCTCCAGGTAGAGACAGAACGGAGCAGCGTGAAGCTGGAGGTGGGGAGGAGCGCCGGCTCTGCTCACCGAGTGTGCCTCTGTGATGAGGTGGTCACAGTAGTCGAACCAGCCCAAAAAGGCAGCCAAGGCCTCCTTGCCCGGGAAGGAAGCCTCATCAGACGGGGCGCTGGGTAACCTGCGCGGGAGCGAGGGAGGTGTGTGAGGCCTGCTTCAGGTACAGCCAGGAAGTGGGCTCTTTTGCCCTTTGCCTTGGAACCTCCATTGCCGGAGGGCCATTCTACTGGGGGCCCTGAGGGCAGACCGGTGGCTCAAACCAGCAGGTAAAGAATCTGCCTGCAGTGCAGAACACCTGGGTTCAATCCCTGGGTGGGAAAGCCCTCCTGGAGAAGGAAATGGCAACCCACTCCAGTATTCTTGCCTGGAGAATCCCATGGACAGAGAAGCCTGGCAGGCTATAGTCCATGGGGTAGCAAAGAGTTGGACACAACTAAATTGACTTAACACTTTCACTTTCCCTGAGGGCAGAAACCAGAGTGATGCTTTCCTGGAGGGTGAGAAGGCCCCTGGCATGGGCTATAACCTCAGGAGGAGGGTGGCCAGTAGGGGTCCCCATCCCCCTTGGAAAACAAGAGAGGCTACCAGGAAGATGGCAGGTAGGGCTTCCAGCTGCTGAGAGTGTAGACCTGGCCTCCCCGGCTACACGCCTACCTCCAGCTGATGCCCTCTACAGCGGCGATGTCTGCAGGGTCCAGGGAGCTGGGCAGGGACTGGTGGAGCTGGCAGAGGCGCTCGACGACGGCAGGACAAGCGCTGCTCTGCACTAGGCAGGTGGCGGCCGCCTGGGACGCCACGCGTACCAGGAGCAGCAGGTTCTCCTGGGCCTTCAGGGCCACCCGACCTTTCTAGGGGGCAAGGGCAGGACTTCAGGGCCCTGTGGCTGATCCCCACAAGTGCCCTCCCAGCAACCCACCCACCCCGTCCCCACCCCCTGCGTTTTGGGGGCTGCCGGCACCTTGCTCTTGCACAAGCCAATCAGGGAGGTAATGAGGCTGCTCTCCCCGATCGGTCCATCTGGCTCCTCGGTCTCCGCAGGCAGTTGGGCGCTTGAGGCCCAGGCCCCGCAGGTACCACTGTCGGGAGCCTTGCTCGGCGGGCGGTCCTTGTCCCTGACACTGGCTGCCTCTCTCAGCGGGGCAGTGGCTTCTCTGGATGCCTTCTTCCTACCAATAGTCTTTTTACCCTGCAAGGGAGGATGGGTAAGGCCAGGCCGTGGTGCAGACCATTCTCCATGACAGCCCCTTGGGAGTCCAAAGGGCGCCTCAGTGTAGAGGTGGAGGGGAACCTGCCAAGTGCCTCCCCAGTACCTGCTCCATCCTTCTGCCCCCTCAGCAGGGCCACAGGGGGCTTGCCCCGGGGTCTGGGCCCTCCCCCTCTTGCTCCCCAGAGGCGCTCACTTCTAGGATGTAGGTGAGCAGGGCTGGGTCCTGCTGGATCTTGGAGCAGAGGACGGTGGTGAACTGCACCTCCTCCTTTTCTGTGAGGGATCCAGGAACTGTCCCACCAAGTCGGAGAAGTTTCTGGAAGGGGAGCAGAGCAGAGAGAAGAGGGGGATGGGGCAGCAGGGAACAGAATCTGTGCACGACCATGGGTTCAGACTCAAGTCCTGTGGCACGGTGCCCAAGGCCTGATGGAGAAGCTGGGGTGGAGGGGGGGCGCTCTTTTCGAGTCTCAGAAAGGAGTGTTTTGTCAGGGAAGTCTTGGTGCTTTAGCCTGGTCTTGGAGCACCCCCACCCCCACCAGCTTTGCTTGAAAGCACAGCCCTCACCCCCGGACACCCCTCAGCTTCCGGGCCCCTCACCTGCACGGGTCTGTGGACGTTGAGATAATGCAGGAGCGGGTGTTGCACTTGGGCCAGAACCTTGCTAAAGAACTGCAGCACTTGCTGCCGCATGCCGGGTGGGTACTGCGGGGCGGGGACAGAGCGCCTGTCAGTCAGGCGGCGAGGCAACGCCCCCCCTGGACCGCTCCACCCCTCACTGCGCGGGAGGGCTGGTGCCTTCTCTACCAGCGCCGCCTCCTCTCACCCTAGGAAACTGGCCTCCTGCTGCTGCCCAGCCCCTTTCTCGCTTAATTTTTGTCCCTAACCTTATCGTTATTGAACATACTATCCGTGGGCTCCTTTGATGCGCCTGACTAGAATTTTCGCCTGTTTCAATCACTGTCGGGTCCCCAGCACCTGGGCCATGGCCGGTACATGGTTGGTCCTCAGTACATCATTGATGAACGAACGGGGACCGAACAAAAGGGAGCATGTCCTCAAGCCAGTGACAGCGAGAACGCGCCACCGCAGCAAAGCAGCGAGGGCCTGAAGCCTGGGAGCGGGGCGGCTGTTCTAAGCCATCCCCAGTGACCCGGTCCCCGCCGAGCTCACGCCGCACCCCGCCCCACCCCCACCCCCCGCCCCAGGGTGGACTCGAGGCGCACAGGTAGAAAGACCTGGATCCCCGGGGCCCCGGCTCGGGCGGAAGGTTCCAGAGGCGCCCGAGGGCCGGCCCACCTCGGCCTTGCCCAGCGTGCATAGGGTCTCTAGGATCTTGTGCTGCAGCAGGTACTCCAGGCACGGCCCCGCCTCGCCAGCCGCCGCCTGCTGCTTCTCCTCGTAGACCAGGATATCCAGCATCTGCTTCAGCCGCCAGGGAATATCTGTCTTCTTGGCCGGGGTGTTTTCATCTAACAGAGATCCAGGAAACAAGGTGAATGGGGTGAAGTCCAGGGATACTGTGGCTTAAAGGGTCAACCCACAGGGTCTAGGGGAGGTGGGGTGGGGGGCGGTAGACAGCGAACAACCTGGAGAGGGCCAGGTTAGCAGTTTTCTTCAAAGACCAGAGCAAAGGGAAGTTTATAGTTGATGCCTCGCTGCTGCTGCTGCTAAGTCACTTCAGTCGTGTCCGACTCTGCGACCCCCTAGACGGCAGCCCACGAGGCTCCCCTGTCCCTGGGATTCTCTAGGCAAGAATACTGGAGTGGGTTGCCATTTCCTTCTCCAATGCATGAAAGTGAAAAGTGAAAGTGAAGTCGCTCAGTCATGCCCGACTCTTCGCGACCCCAGGGACTGCAGCCTACCAGGCTCCTCCGTCCATGGGATTTTCCAGGCAAGAGTACTGGAGTGGGGGATGCCTCTCTAGCTAACCCTAAAAAGGGCTTCCCAGGTGGCGCTAGTGGTAAAGAACCTGCCTGCCAATGCAGGAGACTAAGAGACATGGGTTGGATCCCTGGGTGGGGAAGATCCCTGGGAGGAGGGCATGGCAACCCACTCCAGTATTCTTGCCTGAAAAATCCCATGGGCAGAGGAGCCTGGTGGGTTACAGTCCATGGGGTTGCAAGAGTCAGACATGACTGAACTGACTTAGCACGCACTAGCTAAAAAGACTAAAGACCTTCTAGATGAAGCTCAGGATATAGCTATCTGACAGGGCATGTGCGCAGGTCCAAGCAGTTTATTAGAGAAAAGCAAGCAGCAGTTTTTTCTCTGAATCCTGGGGAAAGACAGTTGGTGGGCTGCCGGCCAGCTCTGGGCCTGAGTCAGAGGTTATGGGCTCAGGGGTCTCTGTTATATAACTTAGAAGCTGTCTTCAGCTTCCTAACAGATAACCTCCAGGGCCCTATTTATGTCTCTTTTATACTCACGGAAGACAATACTGTATTTTCTCTTATTTTTAAGAAGCTGAAAAAAATCCATTTATGACCATGGGTTCAGACTCGAACTCACTGCCTGATGCCCACGTCCTGCTGGTTAGTGGAGTTTTCTTAGTCAGTCTCAGAGGGTGGAGGATTTTTATAAAGTAAGTTCTGGTACTTTGGGACTGGCCTTGCAGCACCCCCTAGCTTTTCTTGAAAGCATAGGCTCTTGAGCAAGGCAGCTCACCTCACCCAGCCCTGCACCTCTGGTCCAGGGACCATCTGGCAATTAATGGACTGGGCCAGGTGAAGCCCCAGGTGGACCTGAGGCAGTTCTAGAACTTTTCCTAGTTTTCTGCTTGTGACTCCATGACAAGAGATCTTCAGTCTAAAAGGTGCAAAATTTAAGAGGTAAAATAAGTCCTGGGGATGTAATGTACAGCATGAAGACTACAGTTAATAATATTGTATATTTGAAAGTTGCTAACAGAGAAGATCTTAAAATTTCTCATCACAGGAAAAAAAAAATTGTAGCTATGGGTGGTGACAGATGTTAACTAGACCTATTGTGATGATCAATTCACAACATATCCATGTATTGAATCAGTATGTCGTACACCTGAAACTAACATAATGTTATATGTCAGTTATATCTCAATTTAAAAAAAGAGATCGTCAGTCTAAAGCATTCTTTTTTAAAAACATTGCTTGTTATTTTAGATTATATAAAATATTATATATTAATATATAAAATATTATATATTTTACATTTATATTAATCCCATAAAATGACCTATTGGTATGGATCAGGATTTTTTTTTTTGCTGCTATGCAGCATAAGGATCTTATCTCCCTGACCAGGGGTTGAACCTGTGCCCCCTGCTATGGAAGCAAGGACTCTTAACCACTGCACCACCTAAAGCAATCATTCTTAACTGGGGGCAGTGTTGCCCCTGCTCCCCTGGATATCTGGCGGTGTCTGGAGAGACATTTATGTTCATCACAATGGAGGGGGTGCCACTGGCACCTAGCGGGGAGAGGTCAGAGTTGCTGCTGAATATACGGCGTACCCCCCCACCCCCCTACAACAAAGACCAAGCCCGTCCAGATGTCACCAGTGCCAAGACTGAGGACCTGGGTCTAACAGAACACTCAGAGGGTCCCTCAGAGTGTCCTAAGGCCACTTTTAATTTTGGGGCTGACTCAGGATGGAAGTAAAGCCTTTAGGAAAGGTGTAGGCAGATGGCAGGTGCAATAGTAGATGAGATGGTTGGACAGCATCACTAACTCAGTGGACATGAATTTGAGCAAACTCTACAGGAGCCTGGCGGGCTACAGTCCATGGGGTCACAAAAAGTCAGACAGGACTGAGTCAGACAGGACTGAGTCAGACAGGACAGGACTGAGCGACTGAACAACAAACAACAAAACTGGAGTCAACCCCTAGTCTGAACTCTAGGAGTTCAGAAGGTTAGGAATGCAGGGAAGGTTACCTAGCAACCAGTGCATCTCAATCAAGCCCAGCATACCGATTACCAAGCAGCCAATGAGACGCTGACCCCTCAGTGAGGGATCCTGATGGGCCCAGATGAACCAGAGCTAGAGTGTCAGCTGGGGGAGAAGGACCAGGCACGCTACATGCCTTGGTTTCTTCTCATCCTATGCCAGGTCTCTACAAGGGAAATGCCCTCGAAGTTGGCTCAAGGAAAAGAGGAATTTATCCCACTTCTTTTCTTTAGTCAGTAAGCCCTGGGCACAGGCACCTGGGGACTGAAGGCCTGGACGCTCTGCCCAGCTAAGGGCGAATGGAGTTCAACCTCTGGGACGCAGAGTCAGGCCGGTGAGACCCCACCTCCTTGTCCCTGCTCCTACTCACACGGGTCCCTACCTGGAAGGTCAGGGTGGGGCAGCCCCCACTCTGAAGTGGGCAGTGGATGTCACCTTCCCCAGGATGCCTGCATCTCTGAGCCGTGGGGTGACCCCCACCCACCCTCGCTCCCCACACCCTCCAGGGATCCCTGCATGGAAGGAGTCCAGGCCCCACCTGTGCTTTCGATGTAGTAGTTCGTGATGCCCTTCCAGTGTTCCACGAAGGCCTCCAGCAGGTCAATGCTGGGCTCCCGCTGTGGAGAGAGCAGACACAACCTAAGTGCTTCCACTAGGACATCCCCCCATCTGCTGGACGGCTGCTGGGCCCTGGAGGAGGCTCTTGGGATCCTGGGTTCTCAAAATGAATTAGTAACACATTTTCTCCAAGACATCTCCACATTGTCTTCATATCTGCCAATCATCTCGTGTCTTCTCCCCAGACACCCCCTCCCTCCTTGAGATGTTGTGGTCCTGAAACATGTCATGATTGTCCCCCGTCCCAGAGTGGCTAAGATTGTTGGTGGGGCAAACAGACATAGAAACAGATCATTTCTGTACAACGTGGTTCTACTACAACAGAGGTGCGCGGAGGGAAACAGGAGAGCACCCCCAAAACAACAAAATCCAAATGGAAAATGTGGCAGAGACAAAGCATCCAGGTCCATGTCACTCTGAGAGTCTGAAAATTTGGGTTGAAGGCCGCCACAACTCAGTTCAGCCAGATGGGTAATGTTAGAACATGAAGCAAGTGGGATTTCCTTGGGGGTCCAGTGGTTAGGACTCTGTGCTTCCAATGCAGGGGGCGCCAGTCAGATCCCTGATCCGGAACTAGGATCCCACGTGCCATGTGGCTTGCACCCACCAAAAGTGGTGGTTTAGTTACTAAGTCATGTCCAACTCTGGTGACCCCATGGACCATAGCCCGACAGGCTCCTCTGTCCATGGTATTTCCCAGGCAAGCATACTGGAGTGGGTTGCCATTTCCTTCTCCAGGGGATCTTCCTGACCCAGGATTGAACCCGGGTCTCCCGCACTGGCAGGCAGGTTTTTACCACTGTGCCACGTGGGAGGCCCACCTTACTTATGACGTGTTGCATCTTTGGTTCACAGTGCAGGCT
Organism: Cervus canadensis; assembly: GCF_019320065.1. Classification (NCBI taxonomy): domain Eukaryota; kingdom Metazoa; phylum Chordata; class Mammalia; order Artiodactyla; family Cervidae; genus Cervus; species Cervus canadensis. The sequence continues at coordinate 2,441,925 of NC_057415.1, read as the reverse complement.
TCGCACCCCTATCTTCTCTCAGTTCTACTCCTGTCCACACCTCCTCCGGCTCCTTCAGTCACCCCAGCGAATTCTGATCTTCCATGAGCAGCCCTCAAATCTCCCCCTTCTCCTAAAGCAACCTCTCCATTCCCATGCCCCAGCTGGAACTAATCTTGAACTGGTAACAACCACTACCTCTGAAAACTTCTCCAAAAAGGGCATTTCTTCTCTTTTCTGGCAGAGCAAATGTTCCCAGGGGAAAAATGCATATTCCAGTAGTCCCTACCCACATCCCTACCTTATGATCTTTCCTCCAGCTGCTCCTCTGCCCTGTGTATCTCCCTACACCCGTCTAGGTCCTAGAGGTCCCCAGTGAGGTCCAACTCAAAGCTACCACCTCCACAAAGCGGTCTCCAGGGTCCCTGGACACACCTCTCTCTAACTTCATGCTTCACTGCACCACAGGACAGGATGTCTCCTCCTTCCATAACTCCCTCAGCAGGTATCTGCTGATGCCTACCATGCACGAAACACCACGCCTGATGTTATGAGCCACACCAGGATGTCTAAGAGCCAGTCCTCCAGGAACGTGCCATGGAGGAGAAGAGAATATAAAATTCACTGAATGACTCAACTACAGGAAATAGTGTGAGGCCGTGGCTGGTGCAGTGGCTAAGACTCCATGTTCCTAATGCATGGGACCTGGGTTTGATCCCTGGTCCAGAACTAGATGCCCCATGTCACAAATAGAAGATACCACATGCAACAATGAAAATCAAAGATCCTGCATGTGGCAGCTAAGACCCAGGGCAGTCAAATAAAAGAAAAGAAGTAGTCGTAGTAGTGTGAGAACACAGGAGAGGTGGACAGTGACCTTTGGGCGAGGACGGGTCAGTTCCAACAAGTGAAATGAAGAGGCTATGCTGAGGTCATGCGGGAACTAAAACCTGAAGAGCTGGGTCTGATTTCAACAATAAGAGACACAGGAGAGACGTTTCCTGCAGAAGGACCTTTGCAAAGTGTGTCCAGCACAAGGATGGATGTGTGGGGCATTGAACTTCTTGGCAAAACCAAGAAGTCCATTTTTTTTCCTTTGCAGACAGTTGGGTGCAGGTCAGTGACATCTTCTGAGCTCCTGAGGAAGAGTCATCTGGTGGGTGTGTAGGAGATAAATGCAGAACGAAGGTTTAGCAGGCCATTATGACAAGAGGAGGAAGAAATGACACTGAATCAGAGATACTGCCCCTTGCCCTGGCGGCCTGGGCAGTCTTCTTTCAGAGTTAGCTGTGGGGGCCACGAACTTTATAGGAGTGGCACCTCCCACAGTCATTCCAAACACACGGACCACATGGAGTGACTGAATCCTATCACGGTCTACATGATGCTATTATTGTTGGGTGAATAATCATCTCTGTAGGAGACTGTGAGCTCCCTGAAGGCCAGGGTTCTGTGTTTCTATCTCTTGAGAGTTCCTAAAGGGCTCCGCACAGAGTGCTACTCATTGATACTTACTAAAATATCTCAGCAAACTCCTTAAACCTGGACTTCCCTGGTGGCCTAGTGGTTAAGAATTTGCCTGCCAATGCAGGGGACACGGGTTCGACCCCCTACTCCAAGAAGATCACATACCATGAAGCAACTAAACCCACAGCGTCACAACTACTGAGCCCATGCACCTTGAGTCTGAAAGCCGCAACTCCTGAGCCCAGCGCTGCAGCTACTGAAGCATGTGCGCCTGGGCCAGTGCTCCATGACAAGAGAAGCCCCGGCAATGAGGAGCCCGAGCACCGCAGCAGAGAGCAGGCCCACATGCCGAAGCTAGAGAAAGCCACAAGCAGCAACGAAGACACAGTGCAGCCCAAAATAAAAATAAATAAATAACATGGAAATACATTAAAAAAAAACAAACAACTCCTTAAGCCTTTCCCACAGTTCCTTCTTCTGGGAAAACCCTCTGACCCTTAACCACACTGTGATCGTCTCACAAGCCTGTGATGGGGTCTCATCTAACCTGAAAATTCACTTATAGTCTCCTAAAGCCTTAAGCTGGACTTAAACCAAAAAAGAACAACCCAGAAAAAAAAAAAAAAAGGAGAAACAGAACAAAAGTTAGCCAAAACAACCATTAGAGCTAAAAAAAACCCATCAGATAATTTTTACCTGAATATATTGTTAGCTACTGTAACTCCAGAATAAAGAAACTGCACCAAATTTCTTTTTAAAGATAATATATATATATATTTTTTTTTTTACAAATAACTGTAAAGATTGCTATTCTGTTTTGTCAGAAGGGGGCAGAAAAGAGCACTCTTTCTCCTTAACACTTGCTGGGTCAAGTTGAGTCAAGCAACTTGCTGGGGGTTTTAACCTGGTGACCCAGCTCTGGGAAGATCTGTGCTCAAGCTTGGAGTTGAGGAGGGGGAGGGGACCCCCATCTCCCCTGGTGGTCACATGGGACCAGTCAAATTTCTAGGGCATCAACTATATGTTGTATACTGAGAGGCCTAAGGACACCTTGCCTAAAAATATCTCCCTTGACCACCAACTCACCTTCAGCCAGACACTGACATTTCTACAGAGGAAGCATTAGAAATTCACTCCTCAGGGCTAGGGTCCTGCCTGTCCTGTCCACCCACCTTGTGTCTGGAGCTCTCCCAGACAGGTATGGAGTGTCAGATTATGTTCTAAGATGACAGCTATTTTGCCTGGGGACAGAGAGGAGGGGAGGAGAGATCATTCTGGAACCCCCTCCAGAGACAGGACAGCCCGAGGTGCCTGCAAGGGCAGGGCTGGGGCAGGTGAAAGAGTTGAGAGAGCAGGAACTTTTCACTTTCTTCACAAGCTTGCTTAAGGCTGAGACTGTTCTCATTCATAAGCCCTGATCTGGGCTGTGTGTTGGGGAGGTGGGGCTTCCCTGGCGGCTCATCAGTAAAGAAACCCCCTGCCAATGCAGGAGATGTGGGTTCGATCCCTGGTCCGGGAAGATCCCCTGGAGAAGGAAATGGCAACCCACTCCAGTATTCTTGCCTGGGAAATGCCATGGACAGAGGAGCCTGGCAGGCTACAGTCCATGGGGTCACAGAGAGTCAGACACGACTGGGCCGGGAGCTTGAGCGCCCAGGCACGCATTGAGGAGGAAAGGGACAGAACCCAAGGCTATTTCTCCCGAGAACATTTGATACACTCAACTGATGGATTAGGAGAGTTTAGACTATGGACAAAAGAATTGTTAACTTCACAGGCAGATTCTTGGCAGGGTTACTTTAACTGGAAGGCATCCTGCCTACCCTATCTAAACCAGCACCTTTATCTTGCTGAGTGAACTGTGGGCGCCTCTGACCAGCCTTCAAACCCAACAGAAAATGGCAGAAACACAAACTCCTTGGCCCCCTGACCACCCCAGGCGCCACCAGAGTTGGCCTCTTGGGACTCAAGGTCAACGGGGCTTGGGGTAGCCTGGGATTGAGATAACTTCTGGAAACGGCACTTGTACCCAGGATAAGACTGTTTCCTGGGCTAGGCGTCCCCCCCCACACACACTTGGACTGTATCTGTACCCTTCCTGGGGACTTGGGCAGTTGGGGCCTGCACTTCCCAAGTCGAAGGTGAGAGGGCCGACCGCGCGAGTGAGGTCTTGGAGGCGTCCGAGGGCAAGGAACCAGAGGAAGCCGCGGCTATTTTTTAAGGCCAGGTGACCAGGAAGGGAGGAGCGCGGGGGAGGAGCAAGGCCCACAGGCTGGGGGAGGGGACTTGGGGGGAATCTGGGGAAGAAATGACTGGGTGACAGGGGAGCACTCGGCACGGAGGAGTTTGGGAACTGGAGACTCCGGGAGCAGGGAAAATAAACAGGAAGCAATTCGGGCAGAAGGGTTAGGGGCTGGAGCGACCTGGAGAAAAGCTGGGAAGAGGGACGATCAAGAAAGAAGCCACAGGAAACGGGAAGAGGGCTCCGGGAGGGGGCGCGGCGGGGGAGCGAAGAGGCCCGGGACAGGGCTCCGCGCGGCCCGTGTAGGGGTCCCTTCCCCGAGGCGGCCTGCGCCCTCCGCCCGCCCGCGCGCCCGCCGGCTCCTCTCCCGGCCCCGCGCCCGCCCTTCCGGCCCCCCTCCGGCCTCACCGCCCCCACGGCCTCTTGCAGCAGCGCCCCGAGCCGGCTCAGCATGACTGCGGCCCGGTTCCCGGTTCCCGGTTCCCGGTTCCGGGGCGGCGGCGGAGCAGCTCCCGGGCGCAGGCGGCGACCCGGAGGCGCAGCGAGGGAGGCGGGGCCCCGGCCGCCCCGCCCCGCAGCCCCCGCCCTGCCCGGCGCGGGGTCGCAGAGGAGGCCTGCCGCCGACGTGGCCCGGCCGGGCAGCGAGGAGGGGCCCCGAGGCTGGCGGTGCCCGACGCCCGCCGCGGCAGCAGAGACAAGGTCAAGTCCGCCGGGGCCCCTGAGGAAGCCAGGAGGCAGCGAGCCAACGACCCTTAGAGAAGGGCGAGTGGGACCAAGCACGTTTTTCCCATGAGGGATGAGAAGGTCCGTGGGTCTGGAAGTCTCTAGACTTCCCTCGTGGGATCCCGTTATGCCTAACCACCACCGCCCCACCTCCCGCCGCCCCATCGTAACGATGTCAGGGATCAGCAGACATACATTTTGAACGGCTGACTGCCTTGTGATCACGAAGAATCTCTTTCCATTCCTGGGGGTGGGGGAGATGGGGAATGGGCTTTGAACTGGCAGAACTGGCTGCTAGAAAGCACCCTGCCAAAGGGCCCAACTTTGGACATTCCAGGAAGCCCTGCTTGGTTGAGGCTTCGGCCTTGATTTTCTCATTGTGCTATCCCCTTCCCCAGGTTAGACACTCTGCTTCTTCTCCTGGTGCGTCCAGAAGGGCAGAACCAGGCCGGTGTGACTCCTTCCCCCATCCCCGGCCAGCATAGTAGCTGCTGGCCACTTGTGGCTATGGAGCTGAAAAATGTCACTCCTAACTCACACATGCTGAAGACATGGCAGACAAAGGAAAGACTGTAAAATAGTCACTAATGGGGCTTCCCTGGTGTCTCAGGGCAAAGAATCCGCCTGCCAATGCAGGAGACATGGCTTTGATGCCTGGTCTGGGAAGATCCCACATGCCGCAGAGCAACTAAGCCCATGTGCCACGGCTACTGAGCCTGTGCTCCAGAGCCCGGGAGCCACAGCTACTGAGGCCACCTGCCGCAACTACTGAAGGCTGCATGTCCTGGAGCTGGCGCTCTGCAACACCGAAGCCGCTGCAATGAGAAGCCCTCACACTGCAACTACAGAGTTGCCCGTGCTTGCTGCAACTGGAGAAAAGCGCTCTCCGCATTGAAGATTTCGTGCAGCCATAAATAAATAAATAAATATTTTTAAAAATTAAAAAATAAATTGTCACAGGATATCTTGGGCGTCCCGGGTGGTACTAGTGGTAAAGAACCTGCTTGCCAATATAGGAGACATACGAGGCACAGGTTCTATCCCTGAGTGGGGAAGATCCCCTGGAGGAGGGCATGGCAACCCAACTCCAGTATTCTTGCCTGGAGAATCCCATGGACAGAGGAGCCTGGAGGGCTACAGTTAGTTCATAGGGTCGCAAAAATTCGGACACAACTGAAGTGACTTGGTACATACACACACACACAATGATGTTTTAGGTTGATTGCAAGTTCAAATGCAATCAGTTAGGTAAATTGAGTTAACCAAAGTATATTATAAAAATTAATTTCATTGTTGCTTGTTACTTTAAGTGGCTACAGTGCTGATCCATAGTTCCTGCCAAGGAAGTCACACTGGCCCCATTTTGCCCTTGTAGACACAGCAAGGGAAGATACAGATGGTGGGTCTCCCGTGTCGGGGCCACACTGGAAGAGTACACCCCAGAGTCACACAGGCAGAACCTTCAACAGGAGCAGACTTTCCCATAATGTCCAAAGCTGGGCCCTTAAGAAGGAAGCTTTCTAGCAGCCAGCTCTGCCAGGTCAAAGCCCATTCCCCACCTCACCCCTCCACCTCCCCAGAATGGAAAGATATTCTTCACGACTACAGGGCTGATGTCTGTTCAAAATGTATTCCTGCTGACCCCTGACACCATCTGATGAGAGGGTAAGGCACCAGGGGTTCTGTGAAGGAATTGGGTAGCCCGCATCACAGATCTGAGGACCTGGAGCTGTGGGGTTCTGGGGCTTCACTGTTCCAGCCCTGCCCTGGGGGCCCCATTCACCAGTGGGACTGAGGCCCCAGAGGCGGCACCTGCCCAGAGGTGGCTGTGTGCTGTGGAGTGGAGCCTGAAGTCCAGACTAAGTCAGGGGGAGGCTGAGGTTCTGCTGAGCCCAGGATGCGCTAGTATTTGGGTCTCAGTTCTCCGGCAGCTGCTTGGGGAAAATAGATGTTTCAAACAGTTCACCTACAATTGGTCCCTGGTGAGAAGCCTATGGGAAATGAGAGGAGGCTTTTTAAGCTAAAAAGTATAAAATATAAGAACAAAGACAAGAAACAAGCCTGTATTGTGTATTAAGAAGCAATCTAGGGCTTCCCTAGTGGCTCATTGGTAAAGAATCCGCCTCCCAATGCAAGAGAGAATGAGATGGTTGGATGGCATCACCAATTCAATGGACATGAACTTGGGCAAACTCTGGGAGATGGTGAGGGACAGGGAAGCCTGGCGTGTTGCAGTCCTTGGGGTCACGGAAGAGTTGGACACAACTTGGCGACTGAAGAACACAACAACACATGAGACATTTTTGGAGTGTCCTTTTTTGGAATTCCTTCCCATTTAGGTCCCCAGCGAGCACTGAGTAGAGTTCTATGTGCTAAATACAGTAGGTTCTCACTAGTCATCTGTTCCATACATAGTATTGTATAGATGTCGTCACAACCTCCCAATTCATCCACCCCCATTTTCCCCCCTTGGTATCCATACATTTGTTCTCTGTGTCTCTATTTCTGCTTTGCAAATAAGATCATCTTTAGCATTTTCGGGCCAGGGTTCGATCCCTGGTCCAGGAAGATACCACGTATGTCAGAGTAACTAAGACTGTGCACCATGACTACCGAGCCTGTGCTCTGGAGCCCGGGAACGATCCTGCCACAGCCGTGCACCCCAGAACCTGAGCTCCAGAGCCCGGGAATGATACTGCTGCAGCCCGTGCACCCCAGAACCTGAGCTCTGCAGCTACCAGAGAAGCCACCGGAGCGAGAAGCCCGCACATTGTAACTAGAATAGCCTCCCCTCGTCACAACTAGAGAAAAGCCTGCACTGCAAGGCAGAGGCTAGAGTTTGGCCAAGCCTGGGCTGAGCTAGTATTTGGATCCCACCAAAATAAGTGAATTAAAAAAAAAATTAAAATAGAAGCAATCTAGAGTGTAGACCAACACTGTTCTCTGGGTCTCCTTCCTCGTAGGTAAAGGAAGCAGGCTGGATAGATTAAATCCACTTTTTTTTCCTTCAAGATATTTCAAGGAAATGTAGGATACAGGGGAAGTGTATAAGAACTTCATAATATTTTATTTGGCTTAACTTTAAAAATTTTATTTTAAAAGCCCTAATAAAAGTCAGTGGACACACTTGTGTATGTGCTAGAACCTACTGATGCAGCTAAATTCTGCTGCCAGTTTACCTCACTGAGAAGAGGTTTGAATAAACCTCCCCTTCTGTAGATGTAAATGAAGGTAGAAGGCTGTTGCAGAAGAAACAGCTTGAAAGAGCAAGTCACTAAGCCCAGATTCAAAGAGACGGGACTTAGCTGCTATCTCTCAACACTAGGAATGTGGCTGTTCACATTTGTGTGTGCTCATTATTTTAAAATAGGTATTTATTTCACTGCGTTGGGTCTTGGTTGTAGCATGATGGATATTCCTTGTGTCACGCAGGATCTTTCACTGGGGTACACAGGCTTAGTCACCCGGGGCATGTGTGATCTTAGTTCCCCAACTAGGAGTCCCCTGTATTGCAAGGCAGGTTCTTAACCACTGGACCACCAGGGAAGTCTCTTGTATGCATTTTTAAACCACCGAAATTTTGTAACTACTTATCTATGTAAACTGGAGAAGGAAATGGCAACCCACTCCAGTATTCTTGCCTGGGAAATCCCATGGACAGAGGAAGCTGGCAGGCTATAGTCCACAGGGTCACAAACGAATTGGACATGACTGAGCTCCTTATCTGAATCTATGAGAATCAGGATTTTGTTGATACTTTGCAACCAAAAACAAGAGTAATTTAGGTCGAAAGGGCATTGGTCATGTATAATCCCTGGCTTAAAAATTTTACACCCATCAAATAGCTTCCTTTTTCTCATTGATTGATTTCATAATAATTGACTATAAAATTCACTTATAAATGTATCCTAATTACTAATAGTAAGATCTAATTAAAGAAAAAAAAAGACTAGCTACTAAAAAGGTTTGGAAACCACTGGACTATATAATCACCAAGGTTTTATTTTAGGATAGATCCCTATTTTGAGGGCTTCCCAGGTGGTGCTGGTGGTAAAGAATCAGCCTGCCAAAGCAGAGGTGTAAGAGACTTGGGTTCAATCCCTGGGTTGGGAAGATCCCTTGGAGGAGGGCATGGCACCACACTCCGGTATTCTTGCCTGGAGAATCCCATGGACAGAAGAGCCTGGCGGGCTACAGTCCATGGGGCTGCAAAGAGTTGGACACGACTGAGGGTCTGAGCTCATACGCTCCACTTTGAGCTGCTCTAAATTCCTCGGGAACTTCAAATCCTTTAGGACCTCAAATCCAGTTGAGCCCCTACTGTAAACATTTCCCAGAGTGCCCTGGGATCAAACAAACATTCCTCCCACCCCTTGGTGCAAAGCATCCTGGGAGCTCCTGTCCATTATGCTAGCACATGGTAAGCCTTCCAGACATTCACTAAATACCCATTCCTCTCCCTGCTGCCCCTGGAGAGACAACTGTCTGTACTGGGAAAGTCCCAGCTTAGTGGTGAAGAAACTGGGATGTGTGTCTCCAGTCTGCATTCATTAGTTGCTTGTAGTCTCTAGCTAAAACTTCATGTGAAATGTCTCTGTTCCACAGTTTTCTCATTCTGGAAAAGGATGAAAACCACCTGTGTGTGTTGTTGACCTCACGAGTTTGTTAAGAGGATCAAACAACGTTTTGGATGTCACAGAACTCCTACCATTTAAAGGAATCGCTCAGGGACTTCCCTGGTGGTCTAGTGATTAAAACTCCACATCCCCAATGCAGGGGGCTGGGGTTTGATCCCTGGCCATCCTGGTCTGGGAACCAAGATCTTGATGCCACATGGTGCAGCTAAAAAGAAATAAATATAAATAAATACTCTACAAAATAAAAGTTAAAACAAAGAAGTAATCATTCCCATTTGAGCGACTGTTATCCTCTTTGATTTTTTTCAGCTGAAGGGCCTAGAAACTCAGGGGGGCAGGAGAGTTGATATCAGGTATCAGGTAGTCTTGGGTTCACACACGGGCCCTCCTCCAACTCACTTGGTCCTCTAGACTGCATACCTCTTCAGGTGCCCAAACCCAGGTTCTGATCCTGCTGGGTGATCCGGGCCCACCCCCACCAGCACCCACAGCCAAAGTCCTTTTTCTGATCTTCCAGTGCAGTCTTCACCCCCTCCACCCACTCAAGCAGACCTGTTCCCTGCCCAGTTGCTGTGGGCAGTCCTGCCAAGTCAACCAAGTGACCCCTGCTCCTTCAGCCTCGGCTTGACCCTTGTTCCTGCTAGATTTCACCCATCACTTCTTCACCCAGCTTTCCAGCTGGTGCTAGTGGTAAAGAATCCGCCTGCCAATGCAGGAGATGCAAGGAGTTGTGGGTTCAGTTCCTGGGCCAAGAAGATCCCCTGGAGGAGGAAATGGCAACCCACTCAAGTATTCTTGCCTGCAGAATCCCATGGACAGAAGAGCCTAGCGGGCTACAGTCCATGGGGCTGTAAAGAGTTGGACACAACTAAACACAACACCCCCCAGTTTTTCCCTCCTGACCCTTGACAATCAGCTCACTGCCCACTCACACACTGTTGACCTTTCCTGGGTGTTTGGCCTCCCCATTAAACTGTGGGTATCACAGGCCCGGAAGGGTACAACCATGTTGACTGTTGATGAACTTGACTGCCAAAGGCTACACTTAGGGCTTCAGTAGAGGACAGAGCCTCTTTCCCCAGCTGGTTCTACATCACCCTCCAGAGTGTGTCTTTCTGTCCCCTTGTCCATGCCACCATCGCTCGGCCCCTGAAGGAGAGGAGGCAGACAGGAACTGCCAGCCTGCCCCGGCTTTCCTGGGGCAGGAGGGGGCGGGTAGTATGTGCACCATCTCTCTCCCTCCTCCAACTCTGCCTCCCCCCTCCCCCCATTTGAACCCTTGCTCCATGGCTTTTCTCAGCCTGGCATCACTTGTCTCTCCTACCCCGATCTGGAAGCTCATAAAGAACAAAGAGATTTGGGGCCCCAATGCAACCTTTTAATTTCAAGCAGAGTCCCCCTCCCCCAGCATGATCACATACATACATACATACACACACACACACACACACACACACACACACGGCAGAAAGGGATCTCAGGGTCTGGGCAGGAACAAAACCCAGACCCGGGCAAAAATATATATATAATTATATACACATGTGTATTTGGAGAGAAGAAAAGCTGGGAGCGTGATTAGGGTAGGGCGGAGAATAAGGTGAGGAAAGCAGCTGGGGGTGCCCCAATAAATTACATTCTTTAGAGAGCGTGGTGGGGGGTACACGGGCATGGGCGGAACCGGTGGCCAGGACTCAGCCTGGCTCCTGATCCCATCCAAGGAGATGGGTTCCGCCCAAGACCTGGATGCTAGAAGGCAGCATTCTAGCCAACCCTGCCTGCAGGCTGATGGTGGGCTGGGGGTCTGTATAGGCGACATCTCCACTCTACGCCCCAGGCTTCTGGGGAAGCCATGGGACTAGAGCAAGAGGCTTTGAAGCTTGGGGGTCGCAAAGGCAGGGCAGGGCGCGAGCTGGAGGACCAGGTGGCCTCCCTGCTGAAAGCTGAGAGGCGGGAGGCCCAGGTGCAGGGGAACCTGTCCCAGGTGAGCTGCAGAGGAGTGCTTGGGTACACACGGGGTCCTGGGGTGCTCTCTGCCTACCTGGCTGCTCCCCACCCGCATGGGACCTCCTACCAGGCCCAAGAGATCTCACCACCCAGCAGACAGGCCTGACCACTAAGTGCCGTGTTCATTTCTCATTACTCTCTTCTGGGGACATTCATGTGGGGGTGGGGCAGGAAGAGGATGCAAACATTAACTCTGTGTGTGCTGGGGTCCACACTGGGCTTGCCCTGTACTGTGAGGACCAGGGATGAGGGAAGGAGGCCCCCCTCCCCCGTCCCAGCTCATCATGGGAAAGAAAGTCCACACCCCACAACCCCAACACAGCAGAGGTCTTGCTCCCCCTCAACTTGGGTGATGGAGCCAACCCCAACCCTGCACCACCTCCCTCCTCCCCCCACCAAGAGATGATGCTCTGGGGTCTTGGGACCCCAGCTCCAGGGTCCTGAAGCAGCAGGGGTGAGGGTCAGTCATGGAGCGGGTGGGGGCCATCCATCAGAAGAGAGAGGCCTTTTTCTTGAGTTCGTTCCGCTTCCACAGAGCCAGCTTGCCAAACTCTTCAGGAGACATGGAGAAGACCCTAGAGAAATCTTCTGCTGACAGGTGCCTCTGTGAGGGGACACACGGTGGCAGTTTAGGGGGAGGGGGCACAGGTGGGCCTGGGCCGAGTGACCAGGACGTGGTCCTCCCCTGCAGGAAGCCCCTCTCCCACCCTGCCCATGGTCCCTGCATACCTCCAGCCTCATCCGATCCACACCTGGAGGCAACTTGGTTCGCCCCCTATTGGTCACCACCAGCATTTCATAAGGATAGATCTGGGGGTGGGGGAGGAGAGGGGGCCAGTATTAGGCTCCTAGAGGTGCCTGTGGGCCTTACCCCTGCCATTCCCCAGGCCCCCTTATCAGCCTGCAGGGGCTCTGGGGGCTCATGCCACCTTGCCATTCAATTTCCGTGCTGCCCCTCCCAACGTCAGCCCGGAGGACCCGTCAGTGCATTCACTCCTCTGGCTTCTCCCCCAGCTGGCCCTCCCCCGCTAGAGCCGGTTCTGTCCCCTGCCCGCCACCCCCTGCCTCTGCCCCTGCCCCTCACCTTCTGCTCCAGCACACAGGGCAGGGAGTTCCCCCGGTCCATCCTCCCCCTCTGGCCCTCTCCATTCTGGGGAGACCAAAGCCGCAGTGAGCCACAGTGCGGCAAGGAGACCTCCCCAGCCTTTCTATGTGCTTCTTGCGGCCTCACCAGGTGACTCCGTGGCCCCACAACCCCCTCCCCCAGCACTGCCAGTCTCCCCATCCATCCGTGGCTTCCGTGGTCCACATGTTCCCCTCCGGAGGGCACTCACCTGCAGGCCTGCGGGAGAGAAGAGTCATTATTGTTCAGAGGTGGCTCTGAGGTCAGCAGGCCTCCAACCAGCCAGTTCAGCCTCCCCACCTCCGGCCACAGAACCCTGCCCACATCGCACGCACCGGCTGCCCCTGGGGCTGGATCAAGCCCCTTGCCCAGCATCAAGTCAGCCCTGTCTCTCACCTGGGCTTTCAGCCTCGCTCCCAGATGGGGTGAAGTCTGTAGACTGGAGCTGGACAGGACACAAAGGGATCAGAGGAGATGGGAGTGTACTGCATCGTTCCCCTTCACCCCTGCCCGCTGCCCGCGTGCCCGAGTACCCCGTCCCTCACGGGCCCCACATGCCCACTCTACCCCAGCAATCTGTGCGTTCGGTGCTGGGACCTTACCCGGCTCAGGGTGGTCCTGCCATAGGCGGGGAGGGAAGAAGATTTAGACGTTCCTGCGTGCAAGGCTGGAAGAGAGCAGGAAGCCCTGATTCAGTCCCTTTGGCCTGAGAGTCATTCCTTGGCCTCCCCTACCAGGTGCAGGGCCATGGAGAGGGGACTTGGGGGAACCCAGTGGGCCTCTTTCGGTTTCCAGCTCTTGCCTCTTACCTGCAGCAGGTGACATCATGCTGCAGTTCTGAACTGTCCCTAATGCCTCCCCTCTCTTTAACGGATGTGCGCAAAATAGACATTTAGGCCAAAGGCTCAAGTGTTCAAATTCAGAGTCAGATGATGAGCTAAGTCATGTCTGACTCTATGCGACCGTGTGAACTGTAGCCCACCAGGTTCCTCTGTCCATGGGATTCTCCAGGCAAGAATACTGGAATGGATTCCCACTCCCTTCTCCAGGGGATCTTCCCAATTCAGGGATCAACCCACATCTCTCGTCTCCTGCATTGGCAGACAGGTTCTTTACCACTAGCGCCACCCGGGAAGCCCCAGGTGATCAGGCTCACCATCATACAATGAACCTCTCGGATACAAAAGTAAGTCTAAAATAAGTCAAAAGAATTGAATTATTACAGTTTTATGTTTAGCAATGCTAGTAATCAAATTTCAAATGCCTGATGTCATAAAACAGAAGCAGTCATTTTCCCAGCACTGTCAGCTGCTAGATGGCACCGCAGTTGCTTAGACTTGACATTCCCAGAGCAGATGTCACTTGCAATTAGACATCTAATAATATCACTAAGGGCTTCCCTGGTGGCTCAAATGGTAAAGAAGCCGCCTGCAATGCGGGAGACCTGGGTTTGATCCCTGGGTTGGGAAGATGCCCTAAAGAAGGGAATGGCTACCCACCCCAGTATTCTTGCCTGGAAAATGCTATGGACAGAGGAGCCTGGCAGGCTACAGCCCATGGGGTCGCAAAGAGTCGGACATGACTGAGCAACTTTCACTTTCACTTTCAATACCACTAAGCTTTCAAGAACTACAGCTTATAATTCAGGAAAATTGGTTTTCAGTAACAGGTTTGCTAGAAAGCTTCTTTGTTTGGGCTAATCTCAAAATTCCTTCATCTCCAGAGACTAGACCTTGCTGGCATTCTATAGCAATTGTTTTGACCAGCATTTTCTTTGTGCGTGAAAGTTTAGCCTGGATAGACTCAAAATTGTGAAGAATAATTGTTTTCATCAAACATTCTTATAAGATATGTTATTTGGAAATTTGTGAGAATAAAATGCATTTAGGGGAACCTCGTTTTTTTCCTCTTGATACTTCTTACTTTTATATAGAGAATTGTCTGTTTTCACAATCCTCATTAATTATTTTTAAATAATATTTATTTATTTAGCTGTGCCAGGCTTTAGTTATGGCCTGTAGGATCTAGTTCCCTGACCAGGAATTGAACCTGGGGCCCCTACATTGGGAGTGTGGAGTCCTAGTCACGGGACCACCAGAGAAGTCTTTCATTCATTACTGAAGTACTTCACTTTTGTGATAATAAGTATGCACTTCTCCCTCAATGGACTAGCAGAATTTCAACTATAAGATTTTCACTCCTAATTACGTCCAGATAGATTATTTATGTTTGAAAGAGACCATTACTTTCAATGTCACCATTAAATCAGAATGACAAGCTTGTTCATAATTCTGCAATTGTCAAGGCTGATCAGCTATGCTAGTAACCTACTATTATCATATGACCATTGGTCCCATACAAGTTCAGAGATGCCAACAATGATGCTGAGGCAGGCGTTTCGCTATTCAGCTCTGCAAGGCCAAATGCACATTAAAGAGCTAATTTTGCCTGACTAGTTAATCCTGGTGGAGCATGAGGGCTGAATCCAACCTCCGGGGCATCTCTCTCTTTCTGCCTCATTCTTCAGGCCTTAACTATTTATTCTATATTCTCTAAAAAGGGCTACCATAACTCTTCCCACCCACACTGAAATATCATCCGGCTGAAACATCAGTTCGATGACCAGGTGGATGGCCCAGCCATATATGAGCCTTCACAGTTCTTTGAGTCCCCCAGCCCAGTGACCTTCACCTCTGCTCCACAGCAGGCAACCCCTTCCAATGGTCAGTTCCTGGGTCCTGTTGCCCACAGCGGCCTCACCCTGACACTGAAGCCTGGGTATCCCACTTTGGGGTCACAGTGCCCTTCTTTGTTTGAAGTTTTCCATCAGCCACATTCCTGGCACATCTGCGGGTCAGTCTCATGGGGCCTCCAGCATCTGTATCCCCCACTTTCCCCTGACCTTCAACCTGTGACTGGGCATATAACCTTGAGTATTTTGAATTTCCCTGGTGGCTCAGATGGTAAAGACTCTGCCTGCAATGCAGGAGACCCAGGTTTGATCCCTGGGTTGGGAAGATCCCCTATAGAAGGGAATGGCAACCCACTCCAGTATTCTTGCCTAGATAATCCCATGGATAGAGGAACCTGGTGGGCTACAGTGCATGGGGTCCCAAAGAGTCGGATACAATTTAGCGACTAACACTTTTACTTTCAGACTTCCATCCACATTTAGCAGCTCATCTGGTCACTTAGTTCCTCAGCACCTGCCTTACAAAACTCTAACCCTGGGACTTCCCTGGTGGCCCAGGGGCTAAGACTTCATGCTCCAAATGCAGGGGTCCCGAGTTCGATCCCTGGTCAGGGAACTAGATCCCACATGCTGCAACTAAAGATCCTGCATGCCACAATGAAAATCGAAGCTCCTGCCTGATGCTGCTAAAACCCAGCACAGCCAAATAAATAAATTAAATATTTTAAACATTTAATATGAAGAAAAAACTCCTCTTTTTAAAACACAAACAAACAAAAAAACTCTAATCTGTATCAACCTTGCGCTCCCCTTCAGCCCACAGGCTATGGGAAGCACCACCCTGTGTGGCGCTCTGAGCCATCAGGGAAGCCCACCCCATGGGGATGAGCATCACTACAGACCCTAACCCTCGACCCAGCCCCCATTCCCAGCAGGAACTGTTCTGAACCTTCGCCACTCTCACCGAGCCTCACCCTGAGCTCAGCGTGAGTGTGGGCTAAGTCGCTCAGTCGTGTCTGGCTCTTTGCGACCCCATGGACTGTAGCACACCAGGCTCCTCAGTCCATGGGGATTCTCCAGGCAGGAATACTGGAGTGGTCTGCCATTCCTTCTCCAGGGGATCTTCCCAACCTAGGGATCAAACCGGGGTCTTCCACACTGCAGGCAGATTCTTTGCCCAATTTCTCATGTGGCCTGTTCCCAGGTCCAAGTCCCCAGACCCTTTCAAGGTCAGCCTCCTGCATCCTAAGACTGGGTCTTTTTCCCCACTTCTTCCCAGCCAGTGCTCCCAGGGGACCATAGTTAAGTGCTCCTCAAGCCCTTAAGTCCTTGGTGAACCTTGTTAAGCCCTCGGTATCTTGTCCTTCTCTCCTCTCTCTCTGCACAATAGGATTTTTTCTCATGGTCCCACTACAACATATAAGCTGAAGATTCTACCTGAGCTCTGACTCACCCTTCAAGCTTCCAACTCAGTCAAACTCAGTATCCCATCTACAAGCACTTAAGACCCAACATATGCCAAACCAGTGTCTTCCCCTGACACCTGCCCCAGGTTTGTCATTACCCGGAACCCAAGGCAAACCCCCACTCATCTCTGCCTCACTGCCCAAATCCAATCAGCCACTCAGTCCTGTTTATTCCAACTCCTCTACAGATCTTCCTTGGCTTATGATGGAGTCACGAGCCCATAAACCATCGTAAGTCAAAATGCATTTAACAGGGGTCACTGGTGGTCCAGTGGTTAGGAATACACTTTGCAATGAGAGGTACTCTGGTTCAATCCCTGGTCTGGGAAGATTCCCACATGCTACGGGGCAACTGAGCTCATGGGCCACAACTCATGAGACTGTGAGCCTCAACTACTGAGCCCATGTGCCACAACTACTGAAACCCATGCACCCTAGAGCCTGTGCTCCACAATAAGAAAAGCCACTGCAATGAGAGGCCCTTCCACCACAAGTAGATTATTAGCCCAAGCTCGCTGCAACTAGAGAAAGCCTGCATGGCAATGAAGACCCATCACAGTCAAAAATAAAATAAATAACATTAAAAAAAAATACATTTAATACACTGAACCCACCAAACATCAGAGCTTAGCCCAGTCAACCTTAAACGTGCTCAGACCCCTTAGAGGAGCCTACTGCTGGGCAAAATCCTCTAACACAAAGTCTGTTTGACAATAAAGTGTTGAACCTCTCATGCAGTCTACTGCATATTGTACTCAAAGTGAGAAACAGAACAGCTGTCTGGGTACAGAGTGGTTGTTACGTGTGTGGGGTGTTTCCTGTCCTGATGGTGTGGCTGACTGGGAGCATCTCAGGAAAGCACCGTGGGACTACCCTGGTGGTCCAGTGGCTGAGATTCCAGGCTTCCTGAGCACGCGGGTGCAGGTTTGATCTCCTTTGCCGCACAATGTGGCCAAAAAAAAAAAAGTCAAGAGAGCATCACACTGCACATCACTAGCCTGGGAAAGGTCAACACTCGAAACTGGACGAACAGTTAGCTTCTCCTGAAGGTACATTGCTTTCGCACCATCGTAAAACTGAAAAATTTCAAGTTCGAGGTTATTACTATACAGACTGCGTCTGTATAATTCTCAAACTCATTCCCTCTTCCCTGACCTATGAATATCTTTAGTCTTTACCCAGACAACTGGAAAGGGTGGCAGATTGTCTCCAAAGATGGTTTGCAACATCATCTCTGAGCCTGTGTGCCCTTGGGTGGTTCCTCTCATCAAGAAGCAGAATCTCTTTCCTCTCCCTTGTGTCTGGGGGGCCTGATGAGCTGCTCTGACCAGAAGAAGGCACTGGAAGGACGCCCTATGGCTTCCAAGACCAGGCAGTGAGAGGCCTCAAGCTTCCAGTTTGGGGTTCTCAGATCTGTCCCCCTCCCCTCCAGCCGCCATGTTGGAAGGAAGACCAGGCTAGCCCTGGTGATGAGCACTATGGCACCAAAGCCCTGGCCACTCTACCACAGGCTGTGTGCTCTGGAATTCCAGACTTCCAGAGGCCCTTTCCGCTGGCTGGATGTCTGCTGCTCCTGGCCTTTGCTCCCACACCATCCCTGGGATCGTCACTGCCATTCTCCCCCACTCACTGTGTCTCGTTCTGCAAGACTCCAACTCTGGAACCCAGGCCCTGTCAGCATCCTCTCAAAGCACTCCAAATGTAGCTCTCATCTGCCAGCACCTGCTACGCTATGCTCAAACCCCAAGTTCCATGTTACTTCTCCCCATACCCTGAAGCTACCAGAAGGCAGCACTGTAGTGTTTTACTCTTTATATCCCCGGGGATCAAGAACATGGTGAAGTGTGAGTTGCTCACTCAGTCGTGTCCGATGCTTTGTGACCCCGTGAACTGTAGTCCATAAGGTTCCTCTGTCTATGGGACTTCCCAGGCAAGAATACTAGAGTGGGTTGCCATTCCTTTCTCCAGGGGATCTTCCCAACCCCGGGATAGAACCTGCATATCCTGTGTCTCCTGTATTACAAGCAGATTCTTTACATTCTGAGCCACCAGGGAAGCCCTAACAATGTGGTAGTCACCCAATAAATGCTCGTTGAATTAAATGAAATGAGCTAATTCTGTTGTAACTGATGCCACTTTTTGTCATCTCACTTTGTTCCATCGCTGGTGCTCTTGCCCTAAGGAGAGTGTGAGCACCCTGAGCCAGCACCAGAATCTTCTCCATCTTGTACACCCACAGTGGCACAGGGCTGGGCGTGTGACAAACTCAGCAGAGTATTTGATTCAGGGTCTAGCCAGGCGATTCTGAGCCCCCTCGGTGACACTCACAGGTATGGAAGGGTGTCCGGTCGGGCAGAGAGCGGGTTTTCCTCCGGATAGGCAATGACTTTTCCATCTCTTCTTTCAAGATCATCTTTCCCAAGTTGGAAGTAACCTGGGGAAGGAGAAAGGAAGATGGATCCAAGGCAGCATCGGTACTTGTTTCTTTCTTTTTTTGTTTTTAATTTTTTGACTGCATCGCATGGCAACTGGGATCTTAGTTCACTGACCAAGGATCGAACCCGCGCTCCTTGCATTGGCAGCATGGAGTCTTAACCACTGGACTGCCAGGGAAGTCCTGATACTGGTTTCTCATCTCCAAAAGGTATGGAGTTGGGTGTGGCACAGGCAGGAGCGGGGACAGAGTTCCCGAAGGGCTGGCTGGTAGCCCAGAGCCCGTGGAGCCTGTCCTTCTTGTGGGAAGCTCTGCCACATTGGGTCTGGTCACGCTTGAGAGCAAGGAGGCAGAGCTGCTTGGTGTTAGCTCTGCCCCAGGGGCCTCTGCACCCCAGGCCACAGTGCCCAGAGCACAAGCCCATGTCACCAACAGCGGCCTTTCTGTGGCTCCCTGGACCCCTTCTCTCTGCTTGGCGGCCAGCAGTCCGCTCACTGCTCTCTCCTCGCCCCAGGAACTACTGTGGCTGCGGAAGCCTGGCACTGTCCACGCCGCCCTTTCCTGTGCTTTTGGTCCGAATCATAGGTGGCGGCCCCCACGGTGACATGCAGTCCCCATGTCCCTTCCAAAGCATAGCCTGACATCCTGGCAAAGAAGGGGAATTCCTCACATGTTCTGACCAGTATGCTCTTCAGACAGGAAGTCACTCAGATCAGAATGGAAAACACCGGAAGGATGCCCTGTGGCTTCCGAGGCTCTGAGAGGGCTGGGAGCTTCCGGTTTGGGTTCTGAGATCGCCTCGCTCCTCTCCAGCCGCCATGTTGGAAGGAAGCCCAGGACGACACAGGGAGGCGGGCGGGGGCGGGGGCGGGGGCCCCCGGACGCTACCTTACTGAGTTCCTCTCTCTGCCGCTCCCTGAGTGCCTTCATCTCCTCCCCAGAGTCGTCGTCGTCCTCCTCCTCCTCCTCCTCGGCCCCCCTCCTCGATGCCTTCCGCTTCCGCCATTCTGTCTCTGGGGGACACAGGCAAAAGCAGGCACATCAGTCAATCAACCACGCACTCAACTCGCGTCTCTCTAGGGCTGCACCTTGAAGGGAACACTACAAATCGTTAAAATAAAAGCAATGTTTTCTAGTCTTGCAGTGAAGCTGGGTAGGCCACACATGCTCACAAGACTTAAAAGTCACTGGGGACCAAGACCTCATCTCATTTCTCTTTCTCTTTTCAGAGCTCTCATCACAGAGCCTGGGACACAGTAGAAATTTGACAGATGTCTATTAAGCAGTGAAAGAAATAAACAGAAAGTGAATGAATGACTAACAAGCAGGGTCATTTACACCAAGAGGGATGGGAATGCTGGGGATGGGGGAGCAGGAGCCTGGAGGGTTCATGCAGGGGGTGGGGGTGGGTTCCTGGGGCTTCAGCCTGGCCTACCAGGCAGTGTCTGGGCCTCCCTCTCCCCTCTCCAGCAGTCTCTCCTACCCACAACAGCCAGTGATGGGGGACACGGCCAGTAGTCCGTTTCGATCTTGGCTGGCTGGTTAGGGTCGGGAGGCTGGGCTGCAGGGAACTTGGAGGATTCGATGATGAGGTCCTCAATGGGGTGCTTGCTCTGAGGGCTGCCTCCCGTGGGCTCTGCAGGGGTCGGGGGAAGGTCAAGGTCAGCCCGGGCATACCCTGCTCAGCAGGCCACCCCCCACCCCAGCTCCCCACTCGCTCACGTCTCCCTCTTCACACCTGTAAGATCGTGGATACAACAGGAATACATGAGGAAGAGCACAAGAACATCTCTGCTCCTATGGCCCTCCCACCCACAGTGCAGCCTCCCAGCAGGTGGCGGGAAAGTGGGTGCTGGTCCCTCAGGGGAACCCTCACCTCTCTGCTTGTAGATGGGGGGCTTCTTGTAGATATTGGAATCTGGGCGAGTGGTCTCTGTGGAGAGGGAGCAACAGTGGATGAGAAGGAGGTGGTGATGATGGGGAGGGATGACAGTGATGATGACGGGAAGGCTGGATCAGAGAAGGGAATGGAGACATGGATTGGGAGGAGGTAGAAAGTTCTCGGGGGCCTGCCAAGAGCCAAGACAGAACTGGAGATCCTAGAACTGTCCCTCCCTCAGGGATTGGGATGTTTTACACTTTTCTGTCTGGGTGGGAGGGAAAATGCAACAGGTCCACCCTGTCTGGGAGCTCTGCCTGGGTTCCAGCGTTAGTTCTGGTGGTGTGCGTATACTCCAGAGCATAGGGGACTGAGAGTAAGGCAATTGGGTTCCTGAAGGAAAAAAGAGGTCTTAGGGCAAGGGTGTAGCCACACTGACAGTAGACCTACCAGGATGGTGGAAATGGGGCAGGCTGGTCCGGGGGGTCCCAGCAGTTCTGGGGGCTGAAGCCTGAGAGAGGGTTCCAGGAGACCGGCTCTCGGCCCATACCTGCAGAGCAGAAGTTTGGTTCACTGCAGCTCCAGGTCCCCCACCCAACCCCTTCTACTATCTTGGTGCTCCCACCCAGCAGCCCACACGCCCCCAACCCCAGGGCAGAGGAGGGCTATCCAAGGACTTGATCTACTAATGGTGCCTGATCCAGGAGAAAGAATTAAATGAGATCTTGGGTCAGACACAGATGGACCCAGAGCTGGCCAGTGACAGGACAAGGTCCACTGATTCCATCACCCCCTAGGTTCTGCCGAGCCCAGTCTGGATGTGTGTGGGGCAGGGGTTAGCCCCATCAGAGCAGGGCTAGACCAGTGTCAGGTTCGGGGCAGACTCACCTCTGGGGATGGTGGGGGGGATGTGGATTTGGGTGACAGCGAGCGCTGTGAATGGAGAGGAGGCTGGTCAGAGCCACAGGGGTGGGATTAAACCCTCGTCCCTAGGACCCCAGGTGGGCCACTTCTTCCCCCGTGCCCAATCCTGCAATTGCTCAGCTGATTTCTGGGCCATCTCTTCTCTCTCAGTCCTTGCCAGCTCTCAGGGCTGGCCCTCCACCCTCTCTTTCCTGAAGAGGGTCCTGAAACTTTCCAGGGGACCCACGAAGAAGTGGAAGAAGCTGAGGATTCTGGAGCAGTGTCCGTGTGCTCTGAGGGCCAGCTGAAGGTGGCTCTGGCCCTGATCCCAGAGCCGAGCAACGAAGGGAAGGGACAAGACCCACAGTAACCAGGATGGAGTCGGGGCCCCTCACCAGGCATTTAAGTCTCCCCATAGCCTGGCCCTCTCTCTCCGCTCAGCCATGACACGACCCCCTTCCCCGATACAGTTTACAAAATACCTGTCCCAAGCTATCTCATGCATTTGACTACCTGGTGAGGTGGACCGGCAAAGATATCACTTCTATTTTGGAGGAGGGGAAACTGAGACCACACCATCACACAGGTCACACTCAGCTAGGGCTCCCGGCCTCCGAGCTCAGGTTGCTGAAGTCAGCCTCTGATCTGCTGGCTTCTGTATGCTTTCCACAAATTTGCTCACTTTCTGCCCACTCATGCCCCATTCCTACATGACCCCACTCTGCTGCTATCACTCAAACAAGGCCTCTCCTGCTCTCTACCTGGAACCAGCTGGAGGCCAATCCATCTCTGCCTGCTCTGCAGTACAAACACTCAAGTCACCAGCTGACTGGTGATTCCCGTGCACAGGTTCTCTTTCTTGTTTTGGCATCTGGCCTCCAGGAAGGAAAGTGTGAGAGGGATTCTGTTCCCCACCCAGTGCGGCTGGGGGAGCCTTTGCCCCGAGTCCCATCCAAGAGGACCCTCCCACCCTTTACCTCCCGGCTTCTGGGCAGCTCCACGTGTTCCAGCAGAGAATAGGTAAAGTGGGGCTCATAGATCATGAGGTCAGGCCTCTCGATGTCCAGGATGGCCTTGTCCTTGGGGATGGCAGCCAAGTCCTTATAGCCCAGCACTTGATTGTCCATCTTGGCCTGAAGGGAAATGGTACCCATGGAACAGAGGAGCCAAAAGCCTCATCTAGAATACTGACCTTACAAGCCCGATTTGCAATTTATTAGGAAGAAGATGGGCAGCCATGATAGAGATCAGCTCCTATAAGTCAACATTTCTATTGTTTTCATTCTAAGGATTTAAAGTGAAAGTGTTAGTCACTCAATTGTGTCTGACTCTCTGTGACCCCATGGATTGAAGCCCGCCAGGCTCCTCTGTCCGTGGGATTCTCCAGGCAAGAATACTGGAGTGAGATGCCATTCCCTTCTCCAGGGGATCTTCCTAACCCAGGAATCGACCCTGGGTGTCCTGCACTGCAGGCGAATTCTTTACAGACTGGGCCACCAGGGCAGCCCCTGAGGGGTTTTCAGTCCGTTCAGTCACTCAGTCGCGTCTGACTGTTTGTGACTCCATGGACTGCAGCCCGACAGGCCTCCCTGTCCATCACCAACTCCCGGAGTTTACTCAAGCTCATGTCCATTTAGTCGGTGGTGCTAGAGTGATCTTAAAACAATGATAGTCCTTCAGCTGGCACTTTGGATCCGAGACAGGACCAGACCAGCGGGAGGGGGACGCGGAATCTTCTCTGGATCTGGGGCTTTCTCTGCTTGCCAGCCCTGGCGGGACCGTCGTCTGAGTGAGGCTGCCCAGCACGCTGCCTGTCCCCGACTCCTCCCTCCTCCCAGCCTGAGGACTCTGGTGGCCGACGGGTACTCACCACGATGCCGGAGGGAGAGCCGGGAACACTGGAGTCTCGGGAGGAGCTGACGCTCCCAGGGGAGGTAAGTGGTTGCTGGGGAGAGCGAGAAGGCAGGCGGGTGGGAATGTGCGTGGGTGCCAGGGCCGGGCTGGAGCAAGCGGGCAGGGGTCGGGGAGGGCTTCCCTAGGCTTCCGGGGCCCCGGGGTGCGGTGCCACGGGCAGCCACCAGGTGGCCCCCTCGACTCCCGGACCTGACCCTCTGCAGGGAGCCGGGCCCCCAACCGCGTGCCCCTCTGTCTCCAGCATCCCACTGCCCCGGCGTGGGTGCAGCCCCGCGCACCTTCTGCAGCCGTTCCATGCAGCAAGGATGTGGACGGTCGGATCACTCTCGGGATCCCGTGCGCGAGGGGAGACGACGCGGGCGTCAGGCTCTGTCCGGCTCCTGGGCGCTGCGCGCTCGGGGCCGCGAGAGCAGAGAAGGCGCTCCCCCAGGCTGTGGCGCCCTCATCCCTCGGTGACTGTCCAGGCTGCTGGCCTAGTGCAGGGCCTGGAAGGGGAGGGAGAACGTGCCAGCTGACCCGGCAATCTCCGAGGGCGCGGGCGAGGACAGCCCCTCTGGCCCCGCGTGTCTCCGGGGAGCAGGGCTCCGGCTTTCTCATTTGCTCAGCCCGCGGGGACAGCGAGCTTGCCTGTGGCCCTCGGCGAGACGGGAAAACGGACGGGCTGCACTTGTTTTTTAGCCATTGTTCTCTGGTTGGAAAGGAAATGACGGCAGGGGTCAGCCGTTACCAACGCAGACTCCACATCCCTGCTTCCTCCCACCTGCCCGGCCGGCCTGTGGTCAGGTTCAGGCCCCGGTTCTCACTCCCTTGCCGTGGCCTTTCCCTGGCTCTGTTCTTGGGCCGTTGCCCCTCTCCCGCTTAACCTACTGTCCAAGGCACCACACCCTCTCATAGCCCAGAAAGGTGTGGTGGTTTTTTTGTTTTTATTTTTTTGCCCCACATTATGGCATATAGTATCTTAGTTCCCCCACCAGGGGATGGAACCCATGCCCTGGGGCGGTGGAAGCGCAGAGGCTTAACTTTCCCTGGACTGACAGGGAAGTCCCCTGCCTCCTCAGAAAGCTTTAACACAGAAGGTCTTAGTAATACTGTGAGGTGGCTACAGCAGGAGGGAAGGACGGAGCAAAGGCAGCTTGGTGGGAAGCAGGCGGGTCAGGACTGGGGCCTCTCTGCCCTGGGGAGGGTCCATGCCCAGAGGAGGGAGGGGAGCCACAGTGCCCTGTGCCTGTCCCGTCCAGCGGGCACGCTCACGAGCAGGCATTTAGTAAAGCGCCCTGGGGACCAAGGCCACATCCTCGTTCCCTACCATCTTCGAACGCCTGAGCTGAGGCTGCCCTCTGAGCTACTACTTTGCTGCAAGCCAGAGCCCCCTGTTCAGCAGGAAGGCCTCCGGGCTGGATCCTGGGGAGCTGGGTCCTGTCTGCTGTAAAGATTAGGAGCTCCCCTGGGGACACAGCCCAGGTCTCCTTCCTCAGTAACTCATTAGCAATCCTCCCATCCTCCCCACACACCCCTGGACCGAACACATAATAACCATTCATTTAATGCCTGGCTGAGTTTCCAATGTGACGGTGACAGTGGGACTGTCTTCCAGCTGCTGGCGGTAAGCCACAGAATGAAGAAAGCTGATGGCGACCAGAGGTACAGGGAACAGGCAGCAATCACGTGGTGGTTAAGAGTGTGGGCTCTGGCCTGGAGTGCCTGGGGAGAGGAGACTGGGCTGCTCAGAAGCTGTGTGACCTTGGGCAAGTTCCTTACCCTCTCTGTGACTCACATTCTCGTCTGTAAACTGGAAGATGGTCACAATATCTGTGTTATAGGGTTGTTCTGATTATTAGGCAAGTTATAACATGTGAAGTGTTTGAAATATAAATTCTATGTAAAATGTTAACTATTATGATGTCTATCGCCCTGAGGACTGATGCATTTAGATGGCTTTTTCATGGCCACTCTTTGCCACAGAAGATCATGAAAGATAGGTCATCAGTGCTCCCAGTCTTATCTATTACTCTTATATCAGGCCATTCTATTTCTCACTGTCTCTCCACTACCAAACTGCCTACTTGAGCAGAGGCAGCTCACTCCCACTCCCCTGCTTTTGTGCATGCCCTTGAACTATTCTCCTCTCTCAGATCCCACCCATCCTTCAAGCATCATCCTTAACACTTCTCCTCTAGGAGACCTTCCCAGTTATTCTAGTCCTCACTGATAAACTCTAGTCTGAATTCCAGTGGAAAAAAGAGACCATGTAACTCAGTCCTTGATTACATGTTGCCTGACATGTATTTTTGCTAACTAGAATGACTGCTAATTTCTACAATAATAATAGCTATTATTTTTTTGAATATTCAAGCTGGGTACTTTGACAAGCGCTTTACAAGGATTATTTTGTTTCATCCCCCTAATAACCCTATAAGGTAGGTCTGTTTTACAGGTGAGAAAACAGAGGTTCAGAGAGGTTAAAAACTCGTCCAGTGTCGTGGAGGTGAAAATGACTGTGTCTTCAGCACTGACATGATTCACAGTGCCTTCCCAGGACAGTCAGGTTCATGGTGTGGACAGACTAGCATTTGCACATTTCTTAAGTCTTTTTGGAATTTTAGAGTCAAGCATTTCTAAGACGAGACTCTGACCATCAGGGTTTTACCAGGTGTTTGGTGCCTGTGGAAAGACTCCATTCCAGAGCTTCATCTTTCTCTTGCTTTCTTAACACTTACTTTGTAATGCTTTTAACTAGGTGTTTGAGGACCAGAATAAACTCTAGTATATATTCAAAGAGCTATTAGCTCCTCCCTCTCACTCCTCTTTCATCTTTACCTTGTTAACAGACAGTATCAAAATAGCCATACACTTGACTTAGTCCTAGAGGCGACCACTCATCCATCCACCCACCTACCCATCCATCCATCCACCCATTCACCTACCCACCCGGTTGTGTATTGTTTTATCCATCCATTCACCATATACTTTTTGAGCACCTATTCTGCAATGGCCACAGACCATTGTTGTCTTATGGAGAACAGAATGATGAATCAAAGAAGCTAAGCTGCCCCTCCAGAAATGAGGCCATGTGTATAAATAATACCCATGCAAACAAACAGTTACATATGCCAGATAGTATAAGGGGTGATGCAGTGGTTGGAGCTCTGCACTCCCACTCTGAGGGCCAGGGTTCAATCCCTGGTTGAGGGACTAGAATCCCACAAACTATGGGGTGCAGTCAAAACAAAAAAAGATGGTATAAGGGGCCGTGAGAGGTCACAGGAGAGAGGAATCACTCCTAATGAAGTATCAAGAGGGGGGAATAAAAAAAATTTCTTACAGGCGTTGGTGGCTTTAGTCGCTAAGTCATGTCTGACTCTTGCTACCCCATGGTCTGTAGCCCACCAGGCTCCTCTGTCCAGGGGATTTTCCAAGCAAGAATACTGGAGTTGGTTGCCATTTCCTTCTCCAGGGGATCTTCCCTCCCCAGGGATCAAACCTGCATCTCACGCATTGCAGGCAGATTCTTTGCTGACTGAGCCGCCGCAATGGAAATCCTTTCTTTGAAGAGGAGGTATTTAAGGCAGGCCTTGAAAGGTGCCTAATTGGAGATCCTGCAAAAACTAAAAAGGGATCCTTGGAAGAGATAGCAGCATGATGGAAACTGGAGACACAGGGAAGCACTATGTCTGTCTGGGGACTGCAAACACGGCTGAACGGTGGAGCTCAAGAGGTTGAGACAGTTTTAGGGCAGGAGGCTGGGGACCAGATTGTAGATGCCTTGAGTTTAGACTAGAGGATTCCGAATATATTCTGTGGGTAACTGGGGCTATGGAATGCTTAGGAACTTTTTTTCAAAATGAAGAAGTGATAGATCTAAGCAGTGCTTTGGGGAAATGGGTCTGGCTGCAGACTGGGAGATGGATTAGAAGGTCCACAGAGAGAAGGTCCACAGAGAGACCAGCCAGGAAGTCATGGCCGTAGTCCAGGCAGGGGATGGTGAGGCGCTGGACTGGGGCCTGGGGCCGAAGAGGCAGAATGTGCAAAACAGAACTCGATCTGGAAACCACCAGAGCGAGGAGCAGGTAGTGACAAAAGGGGAGGCAATGAGTTCACTTCTTGCCAGGTTGCTATTGAGGTGGGGGCAGTTGCGGGAAACACAAATTTGGGAGCCATTTGAGCTAGAGGTGGTAGTCCGCACATGAGGTTGCCAATGGAGAAAGAAGATCAAAAATAGCACTCTGGGAAGTACCTGGATGGACTAGAAGAAAAAAGGAGCCGGAGTTGGCCTGAAGGGATGAAGGATGAAGATGAGGGCAAAGACTAGACAACCAGCTCCCTGAGGGCGGGGTTATACCTAGTGATTCTTTGAATTTTCAGTAAAGGACCTAATAAACAGTGAAGGTGCAATAAATACCGACTCTGCAACCCCACGGGCTGTAGCCCACCAGGCTTCTCTGTCCATGGGATTTTCCAGGCAAGAATACTGGAGTGGGTTGCCATTTCCTTCTCCAGGGGATCTTCCTGACCCAGGGATGGAAGCCCTGACTCCCAAGTTGCCTGCATTGCAGGCTGATGCTTTACCACTGTGCCACCTGGAAAGAAAGGCATCTGGGGAGGGAAAGAGTGGTTGAGAAAGAATGTCATGAAGGAACTTCCCTAGTGGTCTGGTGGCTAAGACTCTACATTCCCAAATGGTCAGGGAACATTCTACAACTAAAGATCCTGCATGCTGCAACTGAAACCTAGAACAGCCAAATATATATATATTTTTTAATTTTTTTTTTTTTAAGAGAGAGAGAGAATGTCGAGAAGCCCAGAGTCCATTGCCCAGAGAAGGGAAGATGTGTGGACAGGAGAGACAGCTCATCAGTCTGGCTGTCAAGGCCGAGCAGCCTCTGAGAGCATCCGCAAAGCGTGAAGCCTCCTTGTTGGAATGGGGTGCAGGGCAGAGGGGTGCAGGTGACCAGGATGCATAGGCCAGGGAGGGGCAGTTCTGAGAAGTGTGATAGGCAGGCAGGAGGCAGGAGAGTAACTATGGAGGAAGTGAGCCTGGCTGAAGGTTTTTCAGGAAAAGGGAGACTTGAACAGGTTTGTAGGCAGTGGGGAGTGAGGAGTAAAGGCTCTCAGTGGGGAGTGAAGGGTAGAGAGAAAGAAATAGGGCTCCTCTGAAAGGAGAAGAAAGGGAAGTTGGTAACTGCGACCTAGGGGCATTTAGAGGGAGCTGATCCCAAATGGGAAGCTTCTATTTTCCCAGGAAAATTGAGAGAGAAGGGCACATGCAGACCCAATATGTGGGTTGAAAGTGAAAGGGTTAGTCTGTCAGTTGTGTCAGACTCTTTGTGACCCCATGGACTGTATGTAGCCTGCCAGGCTTCTCT
Source organism: Cervus canadensis (assembly GCF_019320065.1). Lineage (NCBI taxonomy): Eukaryota > Metazoa > Chordata > Mammalia > Artiodactyla > Cervidae > Cervus > Cervus canadensis. Next base: position 2,413,099 of record NC_057415.1, on the reverse strand, counting down.
GTCAGTGGGATTCTCCAGGCAAGAACACTGGAGTAGATTGTCATTCCTCCTCCAGGGGATCTTCCCCACCCAGGTATGCAACCCTGGTCTCCTGCACTGCAGAATTCTTTACCATCTGAGCCACAGGGAAGCCCAGGTGGGTCAGGCAGAGGCTGAAGAGAGTAGAAAGGACTGTAAGGGTGATGGTGGGGCCTGTGGACAGCTGAGCAGCTGGGAGAACAGAACTTCTACGTGTCCTGGAGCCTCAGGCTGAACCTGGGGGTGGCCCGGGCGACCTTCCCTTGAACACCATTTGTGGGTGGCTACAGCGTGGGGCAGGGACTGCCCATCAGCGTGGTCACTGCCCAGAGAGTGAGGGGAGGGGGCCACCGTGAACCAGCTCACAGGTTACAAGGTCTTGAACTGAGACCCCCCCACCCCCACTCTCCCCTGCACAAACACGGTCCTACAGGCGCAGCCACTCAAATGATTCAGAATAACGATGTCCGCGCTCTGGCCCCGGCCCCTTCTGCACAGCGCCCCACTCATCCCCGGGGCTGGGTCTCCTCGCCTTCTGCCCCGAGCCACCTTCTTTCAGGAACCTGCACAAGGGCCTGGTGAGTTGGCCAGCACTCTGCGGCGATTGTTAATATCTTACCCTTTCGGGGACGTGGCACGTTAATTCGGGACTAACCTTAAGGAGTGAAGGTCTTTCTAGTGAAATATTAAGCCAGCAGAGAAAATGTTTTGGAGTGGAGCAGGGCGTGGGGGGAGGGAAGGGCGAGGGGGAAGGGAGGGGCGCAGAGAGTGTTTTCTTGGCTTCTCTCAAATCACGTCTTACGCCCGCGAACCGCTTACTCCACCCACGCGTAGCCCCTCCCAAAGCCAGTTTCCTCGCGCGTCCGCACCAGCTGCCCCTGCTCGATCCGCACCTGCTCCCAGCCCGTGCACGCCCCTGTCTCTGCACGTGCACTCCCAGCTCCCGGCTGCCTCGGGTGTACGGACCAAGAGGGCAGGCTGCAGCAGGAAGGGAGGGCGCCAGGGGAGGAAAGGGAAAGCGCCGCGGAGGAAGGCCAGCCCAGGTGGCGGAAGGGCCATCTCAGCTGCGCCGCGGCTCCCAGTGCTTCCATCTCCGCCCCACCCTCCCCCAGCTGTGCAGCTGCGCCTTATCCGAGCCCCCAGCCCGGCCCCACCTCACACCGCCCGCCCCGTCTCCATAGCAACTAGAGCCGCTTGGCCTGGGTGATAAGGCCCGCCCATCCATCCCCGCGGGGGCCGGTTCCAGGTAGAAGCTGAACCTGCCTGGGCTCCCTGGGCTTTGAGAAATGGAGGCTCGACCGGCAGACCCGCGGTCTGGATCCTCTAGTCAGCCTTCCCCCGCCCGGGTTCTAAACCAGCCACCACTTGATCTGGGCCAGGGACTTGCACCCATCCTCTCTTGCTTCACACAAGCTCACGTCTCCCCATTAGGCGATGAGTATAAGGCTGAGAGACTGACTTGCCAACTGCCCCCGCCTCTACCCCCGCACCTCCGCATAAAAGCCAAGCTGGAATTCCTACCCAGGTCTATCTCGGGTCGAAGCCAATGAATGTTCTTTTCCGTGGGTCCCCAAAGATCCCACTTTAATATGGACTTGGGATTTGGGGTCCCGAGCGCTAACCTTATACTGCGGAACCACCAAAATCCTGCTCGCTGAACTGGCCTGTGGACCAGGAGCAGAGAGGCTGGGGGTGGGGGTGGGGGGTTGGCATACGGGCTCTGTGCCTTGGGGCAGGGACGAGCCAGGCTGGAGGCTGGCTGTGCAGACAGTAAACGGGTTACGAAATGGGCAGGCTGTCCCCGTAGGCTGGGGGTCAGGTGGACACGATTCTACGCCTCTCCTTTTTCACCAGTTTCCTTTACAGTCCCTGCCTGCTTCACCCCGTCTCTGAGTCCCATACCGCTCTTTCTGCTTTCCATCCCCTTTTTCCTTCCTTTCTTCATCTTTCTTCCCTCACTCTGTTTCCCTTTCACCCTCTCCCTCTCCCGGCCCCACCCCCGCAGTTACTGTAGCAACAACTCAATGCCAGAAATAAAGGCAGGATCCAGCTAGGTCACCAGTTTCCAAAACAGCATCCCAGGGTGGAGAGGGGAAGGGTGGGCCAGAGCAGCCTGGCCCGACAGGGGAGGCCCTGAGCCTGGGGTCTGTGTCTGTGTTTGGGTAGGGGGGGACATCCACAGTCGCCCCTCAGATCCCCCTACCCTGGGCTGGTGGTTCATGGGAACATCCCGTGCCAGGCCTGCGCCTGCACCTTTTTAAGACTGTTGGAGTACCCACCCCCTCCTCTCATTTTATCCTTCTTCCCCACCCCCATTTTTAAGCCCTGCTCTATCTGCTAGGAGTAGGGTTGAGGTTCCTCTAATGCCAACCCTCAGCAGCACTCTCTCACACTCTGCTGAAGCATCATCACGCAGGGGCAGGAGGGCCCAAAATCTGGGTCCTGTCTTGGGAACCCAGCTGCTCAAGGTCCTGCTGCCCCTTACTTCTGATGACAGCAGGGCCCGGCCCTAGGCTCCCCCTTCCTCCCCGTTCCCCTAAATATGCATCTCATCTTCTGGTTTCTTCTTGCTGTCTCGGGTTTCTGTATCCCCAATCTACACCCCCAGCTCTGAAGAGGCTCCTCTTTCTGTGTCCTCCAGCCCCTCAGGTTTGCTGGGTCCTCAGCTTGTTCCTGCTCTGGCCTCTATTTACAGCTGGTCCTGTTGGCAGCTGGTGGTGTCACTTTAACCCGATGGATGGATAGGGCTGGGGGAGATGCAAGGAAGATGGCCTCCCAAATTCAGTTTCCTGAATCCCCGGGGCATCCCTATTCTGCTCTTTACATACACGCATAAGCTCTGAAGGAGGAATTCCTCAGGCCTGCCCCCCCAGGTGGACGGTTTGGCTCAGGTGTTGGACACGTGGCCGTGGCAAGGCTGGCAGCGCGGAGGGCAGACTCCCCCTTAGGGGCACAGGCTCTTCACCTGCACAGGCAGCCCCTGCTGGAACGCAGTGGCAGAGCAAACGCCTGCTTGCAAGATCACGCCCCCCCCACTCTCCCAGCAAGGCCCCCCATGCTGCCATGCAGCGCCTCTGACACCCGCTCACACCCCCACCTTGTCTCCTGTTCTCCACGCCATGGCCACCTGCCCCATGGGCTGACACCCCCTCCCCAAGCACGGGCCTGGCAAGGCACACAGAGCCCCCCTCACCCATCCCGTGGGCACTCCCCGTGTGCCTTCCTTCCCAAAGCAAGACTTTTCCCATACCTATCCTTGCTCCCCTGACTCTCGCATCCTGGCAACCCAGTCCCCCCAGAAGGAAACACTCTGCCCCCCAAAGAGCAGGGAGCCTGGCCTGCCAGGCAGAGGGAGGGGCCGAGCTAGCAAGGGGATACTTCTGATCCTCCTTGGGTGCCTTTGCGTCTGCTCAGCTCCCCACCCGCTACCCACCGCCCCTTCAAGCATTTCTACAGCCCACACCAGGAGAGCACCACGGTCAGGCCTGCGGCCACGCCCTGCCACCTAGCCTGGCCAGCTAAGGGCTGGAAGGGGGCTCCTTGGGCCCCTCCTCCAAGGAGCAGGCCCCACACCAATGGCACTCAGGCTTCCGAGCGAACTACTCCCCTCTCAAGAGCATCTGTGGCAAGGTGGCAGGAGACTGGCAGACCGGCAACCCCCACTCCCCTCCCATCATTCAGCAAAGACAGAAGCTCTCCAACCCACCCAGGCGACTCACCCCACCCCCCCCAACCCACCATCATTGAGACTTCTGGCCAGCATAGCTAGGGGAAAGGGGCTACTCGGTGATACCGTGGCTCACCCCAGCCCCCCAAATCAGAAGGAGGTGGATCAGACCAAACCCGGCTAGCCTTAGGGTCCAGCCCATTCTTCCACTGAACAAGGGGCCATAGCTGACCCCTCCCCAGGGACTCCTGCCCCCACTCAGAACCTCACTTCAAGGCAGGTGCTGTGGCCAAAATGCCCACAGAGGAGAAGAGAGGCAGGGAGGGGAAAGGGGCGTGGGTACTGGGGGTCCTGCCACCTACCTCTTCCCAGACACTGAGGCTCAGATGCTCTGAGGCCCCAAGCCGTCAGGGGCAGACGCAGATCCGGGGTTGCAGCTTTTGCTCACAGTCCAGGTAATAGGAGACTCTTCCAGGAGCCCAGCGTGCTTTCCCAGAGCATAAATAACCAGATAAAAGCCGGCTTGGGGTGGGCGAGTGGGTGGGGAGCTGGGGAAGGAGGGGACCTACTCTCTGGGCCCCCACTCCCGCCCCCACCCTACTCCTCCGCTGATCCCGGATCTCGATGCCTGGCCAGGCAGGAGGGCGTGTGCACGGGTGGGCAGGCCAGGCAGACGGCGGCAGGGCGGGCCGCAGCTCCCCGCTCCTGCACCCTCCCCACCTCCAGCTGATAGCGTGTGGCCGCTGGCCGGCGGGTGTGTGTCTGTGTGTCGGCTCTTCACCTCGCCTGCTCGCTGCAGCTCAATCCATTCCAAACAGAGGAGCATTAACCGGGCCTCATGACGAAGCAGAATCGGAAGCAGACTCGGCCAGCCGCTGGCCTTTTTCCCTTTCCCACACCCACCCCCTGCCCGGCAGCACTCAGGCTCACACACACAGCCCCTCAAGCCGCCTAAACAGCCAGCGTTTGCGTGGGGGACGGGGCGGGGGGCTCTACTGATCACAGAAGGGGTGACAACACTTGGCTTCTCCAAGCACCTGCCTCTCCCACTCATCACCCACCACCAGCCAGGCCTCTGGGGTCCCTGCTCCCCCCCAGGGTGAGAAAGCCCCGTAGATGGATGGCGAAGGGGAGGGGTGTGTGGGCTGGATGCCAGAATTGGTTACCCAAGGATTAACCCTCTCCTGGGGAGGACAGAATGGTGGGATTCAGGAGACCAGGTCCTCAGGACAAGAGACCAGGCTGGCCTCTCCATAACCCAGATCTCCGGGGGACAGAGCACAGCGTGGTTAATGGGAAGGACGCAATTCTCTCTCCAGGGCAGAGTCTTCAAAAGAGAAGCTCTTGCCAGGGCATGCCCAGGCCCCTGCTTAGAACTGTGGGAGCAGAGACACTGGGAAAACCACCCCCCACTCCGGGACCCTGTCATTGGCCTTTTGGTTCCCTCTGGGCTCAGAGCAGAGTCTGGTTCATGTATGACCCCTGGGAGCAGGTGAGGGAACCCTACCAGCTGACCCTGGCCCCAGCCCTGCCCCCTCTCCACCTCTGTGCACTTGCCTACCTAGGCAGGCCTTACTGTTGCCCTGGTAACCACTGCCCACAGCCGTTCAGCTGATGCTATCAGCTGTCGTTGGGGACATCTAGAATCCGGGGAGGGGGTTCTGGGGTAACAGAATGGAACAATCACAGGGGGAGGCTCTTGAGGGGACAGCTGAGAGTGCGCTCCAGGACTTGTTTCTCAAAGAGAGAAGGGCAGGAGAGGACAGGTAGGGACAGGAGGGGAGAGGCGTGTCTGCGGGAGACAGAGAAGAAAGAATCCTGAAGGACGGACTCCAGAAAGAGAGGAGAAATGAAGACGACAGGTCGCTGAGTGACTGAGGAAGAGTGGAAAGAATCTGGGCTTAGCTGTTGGATGTACCGCGGAACGGGGAGACAGGGAGAAACACAGGATCTATGGAACCTGAGAAAAAGGCCAGGAGATGCTGCAGGAAGAGGTGCACCCGTGACGTGGCAGGAGTGGGCCACACATCCAGCAGAGGGGAACCAGGCCTTTTCAGACAGCCAGCCTGGCCTCTCAGCTTTCTGACCCTGCAGCCCCACCCTTATTGCCCTGACCCCACCCTCGTCCTGCACAGCCTCCGTCTCCCACTCCAGGAGACCAGATGCCAGAGAGTCCTTTAGAATTCCTCATTTTTCCCGACTTCAGCTCCTTCTCTGTTTTTGTGTGCCACCCCCTCCCCCAGACCCCATTCCGGGAGAGTCTCCTTCCGGTGCCAGGGTCCCCAGAGGTAGGGCTGGAATGAGCTGTCGCCAGGAAAGACAGCTGGGGGCAGGGGCCTGGAATGAAGTGGCTCGGGAGGGATGGACAGGAGTGAAGCATCCCCCAGGAAAACAAGCACGCTGGATCGGGGGGGGGCGGGGGGGGAGCGCGAGGGGAAAGGGCAGGGGCAGGGGGAGGGGACGGGGGTCTCTGGTACCTTCAAGGGCCTGGGACGTGGGGCAGGAGCACAGCGGCTTCCTCGGTGACATACACCTCCATCCCTCGGTGCATCTCCTCTCCGCCTCCCGTTGCCAAGACAACCTGCCAGCTCAGCCGAGGAGGCAGCAGCGGCAGGGAGGGGGGAGGAGGCGGCTGTGACTCCTATTGCCTCCTCTTCGGTGATGGAGGGAGGGGGCCTCAGTGCTGGGGTGGGGGTGGGGGAGCTTCAGGAGCCCCACCACTCTCCCCTTCCTTCTCCTTCCATAAGGCTCTGGGATTGGCTCTGGGGCGGCTTCAGGAGAACCTTAATTCAGGGCCAGATAACAGGCCCGTCTTGGGGAGGGGGAGAAGGCACTGGGCAGCATCCCCCAGTGGAGGAGGCTCAGCGTGGAGCTGGGAAGGACGGAAGGAACGAGGGAGGGATGGCTTCTGGGAGGAAGGAGAGGCCCTGGGTGTGGCTGGGGCTGGGGCTCAGAAGTCTGAGTGCCAGCCCTCTGCTGTCTCTGAGCACCTCCTCCCAGCCACAGACCCTCTCGTTCCCCTGACTGAGAGGAAGGTCGGAGCTCGGAAGAGAGCTCTTTCATTCCCGAAGGGCCCATTCCCACTGTCCCTCGGTCAGTAGGAATGTCCGTCCAGGGGCAGGCCAGGACCCTGGGTGAAACTCTCCCGAGACCCAGCCCTGGAGCCGAGGGGACTGCGGAGTTAGGGCTCCCTCTGTCGACCTGAGGCTTGGTAGCTGTCAAGGTCACTGCTTGCTGAGGGATCCTGGTGTGTGTGTGTGTGTGTGTGTGTGTTGCGAGGGCACAGTCAGGCCAGAAGGCCCTTCCCTCTCCTGCCTCCTCTCTGGTCTTGCCCTGTGGGCAGACTTGCTTTGCCTCTAGCCCTCTCCTCTTGGGGAGGCCCCAGACTCCTCAAGGCCAGTGGAATGGTCCAGGCTTCCCCCTTGCTTGCCGGTCACCCCATCAGGCTGGGAGGAGACTGGAGGCAAAAGCTTCAATCCCAGAAGCAAGCACCCCTGAACACCAGGTTACCTGTGAGCTGGGCCTGGGCAGGCTTCCTGGGCACCGCTGGGCTGCACCCAGCAGGCTGCTAACGAGAGGCGCGAGCTTACCTTTAGGCTCGGCGGTGCCTCAAGGCCTTGAGGATGGGTGCTGGAGTCCACAGGAGGGGGCGGGGGCTCCTGCCCCTCTCGGGAGGGTGGTCCCAGGCCCAAGATACCTAGTTCTTGGTTCTTTCCCCAGCAAGGTCACTGGTGCCAGCTGTCCTGATTGGATGCCGGCCCTGCGGCCTGCCCCCTCCCTGGGGCCTGAGCCCTCCTCTGGTCTCACTCCAGTACCCCTTGCCCCGCCCCCTGCATGGCCTGCCCGAGGAGGTCTAAACATTAACTCCTGGAGAGGCTGGCTGGGCCCCTGGGTGGCTAAGAAGGGACAGTGCCAGAGAACTGAGTCAGCGGAACAAAAAGAAAGACAAGCGCCTCCGAGTGAGCCTTTCTCATCATGCCCTATCTCATACATGCCCTATCTCTGAGCACTGGACTCTCTGACTGTCAGACCCCAGAACCTTAGTCCCAGTGGCTGCCCCAGACCAGCCCAAGTCCTCCAGTCCCTTACCCCACAATTGCCTCTGGTCACCTCCTCTCTTGAAACCACTCACCATCTCCTCCTGCCGCAGCAGAGACCTAATCGCCATAGTGTGGCTCAATCCTTTCCTGCCACTTCCTGAATGCAGACTTTCAGTGCCAGCTAAACCCATTCACGGCTCACAGCTCCTCCTTGCCCTGTAACAAATCTCAATGTTTCCCTGCCTCGAAGCCCTTCTTCCCCTGCTGTTTTCACTCTCAATATTTCCCCCTTGCGGGTCTTCTTTGCTAACAGATCCTGTTCATTCTTCAAGATCATGCAAACCCCAGCCCTTCCCAGCACCACCCCACTGTATACATCCCTGGACCCACTGTGCCTGGCCGAGGAGTGGAGGACATCACACTCTAGGTGTCACAGACAAGAGACAATCTGGACCGTCCTCCTCCCTGGCTGCGGGTGTGGGTGAGTTAACATCTCCGAGTCTGAGCCCACCCACACATGACATGGGAATAATCTCACCCGATAAATGAGGGGTTCCACGTGAGCTTGCCTTGTGTGCTGCCTGGCACATCTCTGGACTTCAGTACACATCAGTGTCTTTATTTCCTCCCCTTTCACTCTTTGGGGATGTACCACCTCTTTTTTTTTTTTGCCACACTGTGGCATGTGAGATCTTAGTACCCTGACGAGGGATCAAACCCATGCTCCTGCAGTGGAAGCCCAAATCCCTGATCACTGAACCATTAGGGAAGTCCCATGAATGTACAAATGCTGCTTTGCAATCTTTGATACATCCATTAGGGGTAAGAGAGATTCCCACAGTCCTTAAAAGAACTGCCTTTTTATAGGTATAGCCTATGTGCTAAGTTGTTTCAGACGAGTCCGACTTTATGACCTGTAGACTGTAGCCCGCCAGGCTCCCCTGTCCACGGGATTTCTCAGGCAAGAATACTGGAGAGGGTTGCCATCCTCCTCTAGGGGATCTTCCCAACCCGGGGATCGAACCTGTATCTCTTACATCTCCTGCATTGGCAGGTGGGTTCTTTACCACTCCGGCCATCTGGGAAGCCCCATAGGTTGATCCACCCCCGCCTCAATTAAACTTCAAGCATCTTGAGTTTGACAGCAGATGACACACTATTCTGTCCCTCTTTTTTTAGTAACTGAAGGACTAGCACAGCGGTTGTATGTTGTAGGAAATACATGAATATTTGGATTAACTGCTTAGGACCCCTCCTGCTCAAGTCCACTGAAGGATGGAGCTTAGAGGCAGGATTCTGACTTTTCATCCTACCTCCACCTTCAGGGACCACAAGGTGCTGGGCCAATGGCCATTGACTTCTTTCTGGGTCTCCAGTTGGTTTATTTCTTCAATAAATACTCTGTGTAACATACCGTGCTGGGTATTACGGGGGAGCCAAAGACTGACTGAATCTACATCGGAGTCCCTTGTTGTCCTGCAGAACCATGACACGAACATGGTAAGTACAGTTCTGGAGAAGCTGTGATATGTGCCCCCAAAGCCAGGGCAAGTTCATGGCCAGAGGAACCAAGGACAGCAGAGATGGCCACTGCCCCTGGGGGAGTGAAGGGCATCTGTGGAGCTGAGGAGATGGCTGTGGTGTGGACATGCTAGCATGCTGCCGAAGGGTATCCTGGGCAGTGGGAAACTCATGAGCAAAGATGGGTCCAGCGGGAATTCCTGGGCAATTCAGTGGTTGGGACTCTGCGCTTCTACTTCAGAGGGAAAGGGTTTGATCCCTGGTCAGAGAACTAAGATCCCACAAGCTGCGTGGCATGGCCAAAAAAAAAAAAAAAAATGGGCCCAATGTGCCTGATGGATGCAAAGGTTGTAGTTTTGCCAGCATTCTTGAAGGGGAGCTGGAAGGACAGGGCTGAAGGGGGGCCTGGGCAAGACTGGGCAGGGGCTTGCAAGCCATGCTGAGTCTACTAAAGATGGTATGATAGAGGCAGAGCTGTAGTTTAAGAGAAGGTAAGGCGATTTGAACAAACTATGTGATGTCCTGAGGAGTGTGTGAGTAGGAGAGAGACAAGTGGAAAGCCATTGCAGTCATTGAGACAGAGCTCAGTGTCTCTGCAGCTTGGGAAGTCCAGCCAAGGTGCAGAGTTTGGGGGAGAAAGCAGTTGGGTGTGAGGCGGTGGCAGGTGACACGCTGGTTTTCTCAGAAAGAGACAGGGGAATAAGAGATAGGCAAAAATCTCGGGGCCCGTTTCTACGAAGCAGGGCCAGGAAAGAAAGTCTGAGATGGAAGGAAGAAAGGACGGTCTAGGGCGGGCCGGGGAGGAAAGAGCTTCCAGGACAGGTGGTCCTTCCAAGTGTCCAAGGCAGTGAGACTGGGGCTGGGTGGTTGGGAAGTCACAGCCAGGGGAGTCAGAGGGACTGAACAGAGAGACGTTAGTTAGAAGCCAGCTGGGAGGGCTGAAGCCTGAGAGGATCTCTGCCCTGGCTTCCTGCCTCAGCTGCCCTCTTGCCTCAGCTGGCTGTTGGAGGACAGGACAGAAAGGGTGAGATCAATAGGTAGGCTATTCTTGGCCAGAGTTCTTGGGCATCCTAAACGGAGCACAGGATTTGAGGCGAGCTGCCACCGCCCCCCTCCTGCCACACCCTCCCTGAAGCAATGTGTTCAGCTTACCCTGAGTGTCTTCCCCGACCATGTCCATTCCCAGCCCTCACGCGGGCTTGGAGACTTAGGGCGCCCAGAAGCAACCAGAGCTGCTGCAGCCATCGCAGGTCTGCGGGAATTCTCCTTCAAATTCCTGCCATAGTCATAGATACTTTCAATCCCACCTCTGCACCCCCCGACGCCCCCACACCAGGTCCCAGTATTAGAGACCCATTCCTTCGCTTTCTTCCTTTCAGCATCTTGGAAATCACCCAGGTGGGAGGGAATGAGCTGAACACACTCTTTTTTTCTCTGCACTCGCCTTACACAAATCTCCCCAGAGCATGAAGAGGCACCCCAGGTACGGAGCCTGCACTCCGCAGGGGCACGGAAAGGTGGGCTGAGATGGCCCCGGGGGCCCAGCCAGAGGGCCCCGCCGGGACCCGTGACCACGAGTCGGGGGAGACCTGCCAGGCTCGGGGTGGGGGTGGGACCAGGGCACTGTCTGAGGTGGCGCGGGCCTCCCCAGCTGCCTTCCTCTCTCACCCTTCCCCGTTCCCTGTCCCTCCCCGCCAGGTCTCACCACCTCAAAAAGCAAGAAAGGAAACAGTGAGGGCTTTCTGGAGCCGGCCCCCAGAGGCCTGTCTGAGCTGGGGAGGTCACAGAGAGGGAGGGAGGGGCCGGAGAAAGGCAGAGAAGAAAGGGGAGGCAAGACAAAGGGCCCCGTGCACCTTTGAAGCTCTCTCTAACCCCAGCCAGGGAGGGGTGGGGGTGGGCCTGAGAGCCCGGCTGGGGGGAAATGGTCCAGAGTTTTAAAGAATGTCTCAAATTCCTGCGGAAATCAGAGGGATTGTAAGAACTCCCCCTCCCCAGCACACCTCCTTCTCAGCCCCCTCCCTCAGCCCCCCAAGTCCAGTCTTCCACACCTGGGGCCCCAACCCTTTGTCCTCAGGTAATTGCGGGGCGTTGCCCCTTCCTTGAAAATCCCATTGAACTCGCCTGTTATGTCCAGACCACCCTCCCTACTCTCCTCACCACCCCCCCACCCCCCCACCCCCGGCGAAGAAAACGACTTTTACTCGTTTCCCGCAGTGTCCGCCAGGATTAAGACTCTTTGTGATTGGGGGGGAAGAGGAAAAAGCAACCTAGTGAAAAGCAATTATGGCAAGCTGGAGGGAGAATGGGTTGGGGACCTCCCTCTTGGCTATGGCCGTCTAAATTCCCCAGGAGTTGGGGGTGTCAGCCTGGTCTCCAGTCCTCACCCAGGAGAGGTGACTGATCCCCCCACCCCCGTCCACTTGGACCACACTCCACTCACCTCCCCTTTTGACTAAACCAGCCCCCACCCTCCGCACTTTCCATTCTTTCCTTATTTTTAGGCCACTGTTGGGAGAAGAGGGGAAAAAGGGATGTCTTTCATTCTTCTCTCTCCAAAATCCACACCCCCCTCTCCCCTTAACATTTGCGCAGAAAGGGAAGGGAAATTGAGGCTGGGGGGGGGGGGTCCATCCGCAGAAGAGAGGGCTCGGGGAAGTGTTCCGAGAGAAAAGCAGAGAAGGGGCCATTGCTAGGAAGGGCCTCCCCCCTTGACAAGATTAAAAGCCGTGGCGAAAGAGGAAAGGGGCGGGTTTTATGACCTCTTAGTTCCACTCCCCAAACGCACACCTGGAGGCGCCTGGAAAGCCCACCAGAGGAGCTCGGGGCCGGGAGGAAGGCGGGGAAGATCGCCCCTGCCGCCCGGCGCAGCCGCCTTCTCCCGCCGCAGCCGCCTTCTCCCGCCGCAGCCTCTAAGCGCGTTTCCCCCAGGTGTGGCCCCCGCCCCGCCCCCGCGGGGACCCGGGCGCTCAGGCCGGGGGCTCGCCCGGCCTCCCCTTCTGCCCCTCCGCGCTCCTCCCCCACCCGACCTCCTCACCGGAAAAAAGCAATCTGGCTCCCGGCGAGGAGGCAGCGGCCTCGGCCCCGGCGGCTCCGGCCGGCCCCAGGATTGGGGTTTCTGCGCCCCAGCAGGTCGCACGGGACGCGCGGTGCCAGCCAGGAAACCCGAGCCCGCGGAGGAGGGGCGCGTCGTGGGCCGCCAGCCTCCCGCGGGGTGGAGGTGCGGGGCCTGCCGGACCATCCCTCCCTCCCGGCTGCCCCTGTCCGTGTCCCCTGCCCCTGCGGGGACGTGGCGGGGCCCAGCCCGGCCTCCACCTGTCGCCCCACTCCCGGGCCTGTGCGCTTGCCTCCTCTCCTCTCGGAGAGGAGTTTGTCCCAGTTTGTCCCCAGTTCAGTTTTGCAGTTCCCCCGCCCCCCTTCAGATAACCTGTTTGCAAGAAAATGGTTTTATTCCGGGGCTGGGAGTTGAGGGATGGGGGTGCAGGCCTGGGTAGTGGAATGTGAAGAATGGCCAGCCCTCTTTTTTTTTTTTTCTCTCCCTCTTTTTTTTTTCTTTTCTGAAACCAAAACAAAAGTCCCTTCCTACCGTCTGGCCAGGAGGAATTCGGAGGCTGGGGGCAGACTGAGGGAGCCGCGGGGAGGAGAATTTGAGGAGCCTTGAATCCGCTGACTTTCCCATTCGGTTCAGGGAGCCTGACTTTTCTACCTTCCTTCCCGGGGGCCCGCCCACCCTCAGGGGAGACTCTAGCGTGGGGCCCCGGGGAGCCGCCCTAGTTAGCGGCAGTCCTGCCCCTTTCCAGCGGGGGTGGGGTGGGGGTGTGTGGCTGGGATGCTCGGTGGTCCTCCGCATCCCCCTTGGGGGCCCTGGCTCCCCGGCCCCCACACCCAGCCCAGTCTTTGGATTAGGAAGGGAGGGGATGGGAAAGCCGGAGAGGAAGGGGCGGCCCCCGGGTCCCCGACTACGTCAGGGGCTGCGGCCTCCGCGTGCGCTTGGTCCGGCGGGTGGGCGCCGAGCCCACGAACTCGAACTGCTTCTGCCTCTCGGCGTGGTTGGGGAAAGGCAGCTGGCCCTGGTAGAGGCGCTTGATGAAGTGAGCTTCTCGCTGGTTCTGGCGGCTGCGGGAGGCCTGACGGGGCCGGCCCTGCCGTGTGAAGGCCATGAACCAGCCCTCGTGCCGGGCATTCTGGAAGGCCGTGTAATTGTTCTCCAGCACGATCTCGGTGAACACGCAGTCTTTGCTCTTCCCGCTGGGCTGCCGAGGGGAGGAAGGAGAGAAGGGGAGTTTGTCTGCCCACCCTGGCCAGCGTGTTTGCCTAATGGGCTGATATTATAGGACCAAGGAGGGACCAGGGAGACTGGGTGCCCGAGAATGTCTGCCTGGTGAGGTGGGCACCCTTGATGGAGAGGCAAAGGTGGACAGAGGAACAAACATTGCTGAAGTCGGATCTGAACTTAAATACAACCCTGCCCTTTAAGTTGTACATCTTGAGCAAGGGCTGCGGCCAGACTGAGCCTTGGCTCATCCAATCGGGTGTAATGATCACGGTAACTACACAGTTCAGTGCATACCCGGGGGCACTCATAAAGCAGAACGGTCCTTGATCTGGGTGAATGGTGTTGCTGGGTGGAGGGAGGGTAGGCAACAGTGTGATGGAAAGAAGGGGTAAACGTATGTAGAATACCAGCTATGTCAAGAACCAGGCACGCACCCATCTGGCTCTGTAGATGATTTTGACACTATGCCCATTTTACAGATGAGAAGACTAAGACTGACAAAAATAAGCAAATATTTGAGAACAGCCAGAGTCAGCATGCAGGATGGGCTGATGCAAAAGGAAATGGATTCTCCCTGCACAGCTCTGGACCCACCGTTGCAGAGAGTGTGACTAGCGGTTACACAAGTAGGTGGTTAGTATGAATCTTGCCACTTGGAGCCTGTGGACTCCACTTACCTTGGGCAGGGGTTAAGAGGGGAACTTCTGGCCTTCTCAACACTGATCAGGCCTTAGCCCTTAACACGAGGGCTGGCACGTGATGTAAGTGCTAAAATTCTTCCTCACTATACTGAGAAATTACCCCATAAACCAGAGCCAAGGATCCTTATGGGTCAGCCAGTGTTCTCAGAGGGCTTCTAGACCCACAGGGCCTAGAGGGATCAGAGGGAGGCTGAATGGTGTGGTGAGCGCAGAAGTCACAGTCCTGGGTGGGGCCCGGCAGAGGGTGGTGGGATGCTGCGGGACCCCGCCTGCCCTCACCCCAGAAGGCAGGTTCATTTGTTCCTCCCTGTCCCCCAGGCCTCACCTTTCCGATGAGCTTGCCCCGCTTATTCATACAGATGTATTTCTCACTCTCAGCCCCCTTGATGCGCACCCGGCTTCCGAACGTGTCAGTCTCCACTATGAGCTTGGCTGTGGGGAGGGAGAGAAACCTCCGTCCATTGGGGCTGCCGGCCCAGGGCTGTAGCAGGGGGCCTGACGTCTGAATTTGGGAGGGGGTGAGGGGCATGGGGGGGTTGCCCTTGGACCAGGCGAGGCCAGACAGGGGTGTGGGTGGCCTCCCATGAGGGCTGGGTCTCACCAAACTTGTTGCCGTCCTCAGCGGTGGCGGAGATGCGACGCCCGGTGACCTGCACGTGCTTGCCACTGGTCCGGCTGTAGAGCTGGTACTCACGGATCTGCCGCCGGCTCAGCTGGTCAGTCATGGCACCCTGGTCCCTCACGTACTGGTTAAAATTAGGAGACGGGTGATTCTCCCCCTTTGCGGTTACCAAGGGAAAAATAGTGTCAATTTGCTTTGGGAGACACCACCGCAGGTCCATCCGGGGGAGGGGTGCGGAGGTGAGTGTGGTAGGGGCAGGTCATTTGCCCTGTGAAGTAGAGGTGTGGGGTGCAGGGGGCACTTGGCTGTGACCTTCCCAGGCCAGTGTGTGAGTCAGTCATCATGACCTCTTGGCCCCTCGTCTGCCCTGGAGCAGAGGACTGGAGGCTGCCGAGGCTCAGGCTCGATACAGTTCAGGTCTGGAATCATGACCCTGGGAGCTGGAAGGAAGCTTCAAGCTGGTGTTATATGATCTCCATGATCTAGGGAGGAGGTGCATGGGGCCACACAGATAGTTAGTGACAGACCCCTGCCCTGCCTCTAGGATGGGAGCTTGTCCCTTCTCCAAAATGCCAAGGGCTTGGTTCTGTTAGCCAGGGTGACCAGATGTCTCTCCAGTCCTCCGCACAGGCCATGCCCAGTACATGCACACACATAAATGTGTGCACAGTCACACAAATGTACGTGCACACACAGCAGCTGGTCTATGGACCATTGTGGGGGCACTAAAACTCTTCTTTGCAGTTCCTGCAGGGCCCCTGGAAGCATTTCTTTACACCTCTTTACAGTGCTAACCAAGAACTCCTGAGCTCCCGCCCATCTCCCCTGCCACTCCCCCTGGGTGCTCAGGGCCCTAGAAGCCATTGCCCCATCCAGCATTCCTCCTTGCTCTAGGGTGGAGAGGCCTCCTTCATGGAAGAAGGTGGAGAGGTACTATCAGTGGGGGCCCAGGGACTGTTCTGGGAGGCCGCCTGCCCACGCCACAATGTAACAGAGGCTCGTGGCCAGTTGGGGGTGAGGCTGCCTCCTGCTGCTTCCCCAGTGGGGAGAGGGGCCATTGCCACCATGCATTGTGGTCCATACAAAGCCAGGACAAGTGCCGTCTCCAGCATGGTCTCTCTTTATCCATCTGCAGACCGCTTCCTGCCTGCTCACTCTCCGGCAGGGTGCACCCCTGGATGACATTTCCCAGCTGCTGGAGACAGCTCCGGCTCTAGCTCTAAAATGTTCCTCCACCTGGATCCTGCTGGCCTGTGCTGGGACCGCCTTTCCATGCCCCAGATCCCTGAATCTACCTTGATCCCAGCTCAATCGCAACCATCTGGACGGGGCTAGACCCCCCAGCCCCAGCATCTGTGAGGGGCCTCTGTCTCCTTGAGGGCGGGGTGGGAAGGACCAGCTTGGAGGGAGGGGGCGGGGAGGGAGCAGCTCCAGGCTGACAGCGGGACCTGTGCAGGGATAACCCTTCATGTGTCTGTCACTGCCCAGGGCGGACCCCAGCTCCCCACAGCCCGGGAGTGTTGCCACGACCCCAGCCCGTGGGAGCAGTTCTGCCCATCCCACTTCTCCACGGCCCTGAGAAAACCTGAGGCCAGCATTTGGGGTGGGGGACCTGCCTCTGTGCCAGGGGGAGGAGGTCCGGCCCGTCCCCCGCCCCAGCCTCCTGGCCCAGGTTCAGACCCTCCGCCCCTCTTGGCGGGCAGCCTCCTCCTGTCTGTCTGTTCCAGGTCAGGAGCAGAGAGGGGGCCCCCTCCCCAAAACCCCCGCCTCTCCCCATCCCCCCTCTAGCCCTGCACAAAAGCAGCCCCACGCCCCCCCACAGCCCACAGCCCACAAGTCGCTCTCCCCGCGGGACCTGGCCTGTCCCTTTCATGTTTCCGCTGCGGGGTGGGGGTGTGGGGGACCTCCCCTTCCCCTGTCGCAGACAGCTGCTTGTCAGACGGCTCCTCAAGCATGGCTGTGGTCCGGCCTGCTGGCCCCCCCACCAAGGGGGCGAGGGGGCACTTCAAGGGGGAAAGGACAGCTTTGCCACCTTCCCGGAGTCCTGAATGGGGCCTCAGCCAGGCCATAAACGCCTTGGCCAGCCGCACCATTGTGCTAATTCCCCCTCCTGAACAGGTTGGGCCCACCCCCAGCCCCCTCCTGGCCGAGCTGGGGGCTTTCTTCTTGCTCTCCCTGGATGTGTGAAGCAAAAGGCCTGGAACGGGGGCTAGAGCAAAAGGGGGAAGGAAAAGGGGGGGTGTCTCTCTCTCTCCCACCCCCCCACCGCTTCAAAGGCAGCCCCTTTCCCTCGCTCAGAGAAAAGGCATTTACCTTCAAAAAAAGTCCCCACTGGCTATGAAGAGAAGCCGGCCTCTGGCCTGGGAAAGCCAAGCGATGTCTCCCCAGAGCGGTTCTGGACCAGTGCATTTTAATAGCTGCACTTTTATGGAGGATCACAAAAAGGGACCGAGCCTCGCACGGGGGGCTGTGGCTGGGGGGAGGCTGACTTGGGGTTGGGGGTGTGGAGAAGCAAACCCTTGAGTCTTGTCCCATACAAACCTCTGGGCTTGACCTCATTGCCCTATAGGTAAGGAATCGCCCGCCCTGGCTGGGCATTCTGAGTGCCAACAAGATGCCCCCCAGGACTATGACCGGCAGGACATCTGTGTTGGTGGGGGTGGGGTGGGGTGTGTGGCACACACAGGTGGTTTTGCATGGAAACCTGTCCTTTCTCGAGAACTTGCAAGTATTGATACAAGCCTCACCTGAGCCATCCCCTCCGCCCTCTTCCGACCACTCCCGGGCTCCATCCCTCAGGCTCGGCTGCCCCTGTGTGTTTAGCCTTGGGGGGAACCCAGTGTGGAGGGATGGAGGGAGTGGGAGCGACCCCAGGGGAACTGGGTTGAAATGAAAACGTCTATCAATCCCCAAATCTCCTACCCCGTGCCATCCCAGCCCCCCAAACCTCAGAGTCTTCTGCACCGGAGAAGAGGCCAGGATATGCCTCTGTCCACCAAAAGGAGACTGCACCCCAACCCCCGCATTGGTAGGGTGAGAGAGACAGGGAGAAGCTAGGTGGGGGGGGATGCCCACCTACCTGAGTTTGACAGCAGAGAATCAGCAGCTGCAGGCACCTGTGTGGGAGACAAGGTGGACCTGGTTGTGGGTGCCAAAACAGCCAGCCCAAGGGTGCCCCAGGTGCCCACCCCATGGTCCTTGTGGCAGTCCCAGGACCATCAAGTCTGCCCCGGAGGCTGGAAATGGCAGCAAGACAGCGGGGTCGGGGTCCGAGAGCAGCGCACTTACAGTGTGAGGTTGGGCAGCAAGCGGGTGGCTCCCATTGCCGGAGAGGTTTCTTGGGGCCGTTTGCCCTCCTGCTCCCAAAGTCAGGAGCAGATGTGGGCAGTCCCCAGGGGCAGAGTCCCAGAGAAGCCAAGGTCTCTTCGAGCCACAGGTTTTCAGTGGAGAAGAGGAGAGAGAGGGGAGGAGGAGAGAGGGGCGGAGGGGGAGGGGGAGGAGGGTATAATTGGGAGACTGAGGTGTGAGGAGTCCACCTTCCCGGCCAGTGAGACTGCAAAGCAGCCACTGGCGGGCCGCCGCCAGCCTCTGGCGGGGCTGCCCAAGCGTAGAGGATGGAGCTGCTGGGGGCTCCTGGATCAGGAGACAGGCTCCTGCGTTGTTCCAGACCCTCAAGGACCTCAACGGCAGGGTCCTTCCTCCTCTCTCCTCCTCCTGGCCCACCTCCCCAAGGGTGAGCCGCAGGTATCAATCAGTCCAGGCCTGGGGTCGCTGATTCTGGCTCTCCGGGTGGAAATTACCAGGAGCAGCCTTAAAAGGAGGAACCTCCCTCCAGGGGGCAGGAGGTGGGCTTGGCTAGGCGCTTCCACAGCCTCTGTCACCCCTTGCTCCCCCTATCTGCTGTCTGGCCACAGGGAAGGAGGGGTTAAGGCTCTCCCTCCCGACTAGCAGCAAATAGGGGGTGCTCCAGCTTGGGAGCCAGGGGCAGGGAGACCACGCAGCTGGGGCTCTGGGTGGATCCACTGGAGTAGAGCAGGCATCAGCCGCTTGCCTCTGGGTCTCCGAGGTTTCCTCTGAGAGATGGGCAGAGTGATGCCTCGGGATGTTGGAGGACCCAATGAGATAGTCATGCTTAAGCAGAAGCCAGAGATACATCTTCTGGGCCCCACTTGGCATCCCCCCCAGGCTGGCAGCCATCTCTAGCGCCTCTGGGAGCTGAGAGGAGCCTGGGGCCTCCTGCTCCCATCCCCCAGCAGCTGTCTGGGATAAAGTGCCCAGCAACCTCCCAGTGGCCCCACGCTGCCCAGTACCATGCCCGGTATCACCCCATTCTGCAGGCGAGAAAACTGAGGCACATCGATAGGTCGTTTGTTCAGGATCACCCAGCTAGTCCCTGGTGGCTCAGATGGTGAAGAATCTGCCTGCGCTGCAGGAGACCCATGTTCAATCCCTGGGTTGGGAAGATCCCCTGAAGAAGGAAATGGCAACTCACTCCAGTATTTTTGCTTGGGAAATCCCATGGATAGAGGAGCTCAGTGGGCTACAGTCCACGGGGTCTCAGAGTCAGACATGACTGAGCAACTAACACACATCCACAGACCCATCTAGCAAATGACGTGGTCAGGTTTCCAAAGTCCCTGCTCTTTCTCTTCCACATGCATTCTTTCTACGGTGTCCCCGCCCTCCCGGCCCAGCACAGCTCCCATTCAAGATGCCCCAATATCCCCCGTCCTGGGAGCTGACGAGCAGGGACTCTACACCATGGTTCCTTCCCTGCAGAAGGTGGCTGATGGTGACTGTGGGAGGGGGCTAGTGCTTAGGGGGCATCTCTGGGGGAAGCTCACACTTCAGCTGTAGGCTCCCCGGAGGTCACAGTACCCCCAGGTTGGGAAGAGAAGGGGAAGTGCTGACTGGGGATTTATTTACCTAAAGAGATGAGGCAGAGGGAGAAACTCTCACCTTCAGGCCTCCTTCTCACCTTCCTGAGCTGGAACAATCCACAAAGTTGTCTGCCACCCCTCCCCACCCACTGACAAGCAGGGACACCTCAGGTCCAACTCCCTGCTCACTCCCGGCTCCACCCCAGGCGCCCCGCTGGGGGCTCCAGGGCGAGCTGAGCCTAAGCCGGCCTGGGGGATGCAGCGTTGCCCCCGGCCCTGACCTTTGTAACATGTGCCCGGGTTGGAAGCAGTCAGCATGCGTGCTTGCCTGCTCGGTCCAACTCCTTCCGACCACATGGACCGTAGCGCACCCAACTCCTCGGTCCGTGAGATTTTCCAGGCTGGAGAGGGTTACTGGAGGGGGTTGCCGTTTCCTCCTCCAGGGGAGCTTCCCCGACCCAGGGACCGAATCCATGTCTCTTGTGTCTCCTGCAATTGGGAGGCGGGCTCTTTACCACTTGTGCCACCTGGGAAGCCCCGGAAGCAATCAGAAAGAATGTCAAAACTGGAAGGGACCTTAAGAGATTCTTCATCTGGTCCCGCCTCCTCATTCACCAGCGAGGTCCAGAGAGGGTCTCACAGCTAGTTAGCAGTGCAGTTGGGACCAAGGTACCGAAGGTCCCCCTGGTTATTTCCATTTTCCACACTGGCAGCATCACCAGGGGCCCCACTGAAACTCTGCCTCTTCCATGGCAACCTCCTGATTCTAACTCTCCACTGATTGGTGCCGGCTCCCTCTTCGGAAGCCATGCCCTCATCCTCACCTGCTCTTACTCCCTGGAAGAGTATTAAGAGCTACCTTCTTCTGACCTCAATCCCCAGGACTCACAGGTAAGAGCAGAGAGGCTTAAGCCTGGGGTCTGGGGTGGTGGGGTGAGCTTGGGGAATGGAAGGCAGTGAGGAGAGGCAGGTGTGAGGAGTTCCATCCAGGTCCAAGGTCTCTGAGCCAGAGAGCCTGGTTCCTGTCAGTGGGGGAAGGGCCTGCTCTAACTGGCCAGCCCCCAGCCCAGCCTGGGTCTCCATGGTAACAAATGCCCGCTGTCAAGCTTGGCCTTGGGGCTCAGCCAGGGGGCTGGTGCCAGGGACTCTGGGGCACTGCTGGGCAGCCTGTTTGTGCTCTTCGTCCCTTCCTGTTCTGCACCTGCAGGCCTGGCTTCTGACTCTGCTGCTTTACTCCGTGGGAACCCTAGTGATGGACCCCAAGTGAGGAATGTTCCAGGCCCGGCCTCTGAATTTTATCCCTCTTCCCTGGCCCAGGTCCTTCCAGGCTGTGGACCTGTGGCAAGTTCCTTCACCCCTCTGGTGTCAGCTTCCTAAGTTTTCATAAGGGAATGGCCACAAGCGATGATGTCAAAACTACCATCCATCACATCAGCTAAGAGGAAGGGCACTTCCTGAAAAGTGTCAAGTGCTACAAGAATGAGGGAGAGAGAGGCAGAGACCCTCTTATGTAGTCCAGCCTCAGTTTACCTAAACTTTGACTTTCTCCCCTGATGCGAGGGAGCTGGGAGGGGGGCAGAAGGGTGGAGTTCATTAACATTTATGGGGGTGGCAGGAGGTGCTAAGGGGAGTGAGGAGTAGCCTGGGCCCTGGTGGTTAATCCCATTCCCTAGTGCCAAGTTCAACACCCCCCCAGCGGGGACGTCTCACGCCTGCCTCTGGCAGCCCAGCTTGTGCAGACAGGCGGCCACCTGCAGGCCTGCCACTTGTCACCACCTGCTCGACCTCAGCCCACCCCTTTCCTGTTGACAAACAGAAGAGCCTGGGCTGGGGAAGGGTGACAGGCAAAGGCCTCTGCAGCAACGCAGATCCCCCCGTCTTTGCTGTTTGACCCCCCCCACCAGCCAGCACGTGGAAATCAAACATCAGCAGTCTAGCTGTTGACTGTCTGTGGCTGAGTCAGAGGAAAGAACATCAGGGGCGCTTGCCTGAGGCTGGAGCAGGGGAACATGGGCTTTGCTGTCGCTGGGCTCCGGAGCTGCCCGTCCTGGGCGCCAGTTACACACGGACTCAACTCTCACCCCTGCTCTCAGTTTGAGACCTCTGTGCCCTCCGGCTTTCGTGTCTGCCTCTCACCCACAGGGTGGTTAAAAACAGGGCCCTGGGGTCAGACTACCTGAGCCAGAATCCTGGCTGTGTGACCTTGGGGCATGTTGTTTAACCTCTCTGTACCTCACTTTCCACATCTGGGAAATGGGGCTAATAATACCCTCCTCTGGGCAGAGTCGTGAGGATTAAAGGCGTGAGCCCACGGAAGGCGTTCAGAGTAGTGCCCGGCTAACGGTGTCGTGACCACAATCATGCCTTCTTTCTGTCTGTATCTCTGTGCCTGTTCCGCCTCAGGCCCTTTGCACCCTCTGCTCCTGGGAATGTCCTTCTGCCAGCTCCACACGCAGCCATCATCCCTTTCCTATCCATGGTCTCCTCCGAGGCACCTTCTCAGATCTAACGAAACAGCCCACCCCCACCATCGAAATTAGCGTGTTTTGCTTCCTCCACAGCTTGATGCTCATTGAAATTACGTTGTTGCCTTTGTTTCCACTAGACTCTAGGCCACTTGAAGGAATTTGTCTTGCCCGCCCTATATCTTGGTGGCATGAGGCCACAGTCAATGCCAGCTGCTTACTTGAAGCCAGACCTGATGTCTCTTGTCACTCTGGGTGACTGAGGTCAGTACCATGTTCTCCCTTGTTAGAAGGCAGGACAAAACTCACACCTGCCTCATGGAGTGTAGAAAGCAGAAGCAAGAAAGCCAGCCCTGGACTTCACTGGTGGTACAGTGAACTGCCAACGCAGGGGACATGGGTTTGATTCCTGGTCCAGGAAGATCCCACATGCTGCAGAGCAACTAAGCCCATGTGTCACAACGACTGAGCCTGTGCTCTCGGGCCGGTGACCCGCAACTACTGAAGCGTACCTGCCTCAGAGCCCGTGCTCTGCAACAAGGAAAGCCACCTCAGTGAGAAGCCCGAGCAGGGCAACTAGAGAGGAGCCTCCACTGGCTGCAACCAGAGAAAAGTCCATACAGCAATGCAGACCCACCCGGCACAGCCAAAAGAAAAAAAAAGAACGCCAGCCCTGCCCACCTCTACCTCTTTCTGGCATCGAGAGACGCTGAACAGGGAGACTGAAGCCTGCCCTTCTGATGCAGGTGTTCAGACAGCTCCAGCCTCCTGGGACCCATACTCGGGGGTCCTAGGGAGGGAGGGAGGGCAGGGCCAGATCCCCATTGGTCCACTTCAGCCTGGCCATGGGGTGCTGATTAGAGGCAGGGAGAAGCTCAGAGAGGTCCCGATGGGACAGCCACCTGCATGTCACCATGGTTGAACCTGGCTTCAGAGTGGCTCTGCAGGCTGCTGGGAGCAGAAGCCCAGCGCCAGGCGATGAGTCATTCACCTCCCCCTTCCAATCCTGTTGGCCCCAAGCCAGCAATTTACTGAGCCCTGTTCTTGTGGCTCTGGCTGCGGCCCTCAGAGAATTCTAGCCTGGGAGTTGAAAGTGTTCACTGCCCACCTTCTGGGAGAGACCTTCCATAGGCTTCAGCAAGCCTGCCTGTCTCCCCACTTGGGAGGTTCCCTTGAAGGTAGACTGACACAGACCTTCACCCTGTGAGCAGCTCCCCCCAGACAGGATGCAGACCTGGGAGAGCAGGTCTAGGCTGGGCCCTTCCTGGTGGGGGTGGTGGGCAGCTATCACCCCTCAGTTGTGTATCTTGGACAGACAGGCCCTGCCAGAAGGGAGTGTGGACGCAGGAAGACCCACCCCAGCTCCAGCTCCCTCTCCCAAAGCTAGGGAAGGGGCTGAGACACTTGGTTCTTCCCCCGAAAGCTGGGGATGGGGGTGATGCCAGGGAAAGAGAGGAAGGTAGAGAGCAGAACACGGCTGGGGTGGGCATGCCCGGGGGTGCCGGCACACGGCCTCCCTCTGCTGGACATGTGGGCTCATTGCAGCCGGCTAGGACAGGGAGACACGCAGAAACAAGGTCCTAGCAAAGCAACCTTTATTGTGACTGAGTCAGGGCTCTTCCTGCAGCAACCAAGAGCTAGGGTGAGAGGCTCTTGGGTTGGCCCCCCATCATGTCCGTCACATTCAGACTCAGCACGGTGGTCTCACGGGTTCTCCCTCGGTCACTGCAGCCAGGCGCTCCTGGCTCCTCATCTCTTTTTAACGTCCTGGCTTTTTAGGTCTGGGTGTGGATTTGGCATATGAGAGAAGGGGGGCTCCAGTGTCCCACCCCCTCCCCATCCTAGCGCCTTCCCAGAGACCATCCCCACTTTCCCAGGAGGACAGCCTCTTAGCAGTACTCACTTTCCAGCAGGGCTCCCTTTAAGGTGGTGTCTGGAATGGGGTGGGGTTGGACAAGGAGTGGGAAAAGGGATTAGAGACTCAGCTCCACACCAATAGCCCCAGGCCCTCGTACTAGATCCCAGGCTGCAGAGCTGAGCCCTGGACACTTCCAGGAAGCAGGGACTGTGATTTAGAGAGGTTCACTTCACCGCCTGTCACCTGCCAGGGACCAACTATTTTTTTTTTTTTATTAAAAAATTATTTCTCGGCTGTGCCGCAAAGCATGCAGGATCTTAGCTCCCCAGCCAGGGATCAAACCTGTGCTCCCTGCAGTGGAAGAACGGAGTCTTAACCACTGGACCACTGGTGGAAGTTCCTGACTCTTTTCAAAACAAGATTTTTTTTTTTTCTTAAACTTCTATCTGC
Organism: Cervus canadensis; assembly: GCF_019320065.1. Classification (NCBI taxonomy): domain Eukaryota; kingdom Metazoa; phylum Chordata; class Mammalia; order Artiodactyla; family Cervidae; genus Cervus; species Cervus canadensis. The sequence goes on along the minus strand of NC_057415.1, from coordinate 2,388,604 downwards.
TTTATTTGTGTATAAGACACAAATACTTCTTTCTCATCATAAAAGATGTTAACCACCTTGCACAAAATATAGCAGAGACGAGAATAAACTACCTGTAATTTTCTTTACCTCCTATCAATATTAACATTTTGTTTCCCTTCAGAACTTTTTTGCTTGTCCTGAAAACATGTGAAATAAAATGAAAATAATATCCTGTTCTTTGAATTTCATAAACACTTTTCAGGTTGCTATATTCTTCATGGGCATGATGTTGCATTCCATTGAGAAGACGTGACAGTTTAAGCAATTGTTATATGGATGGATGTTAGAATGCTTCCATTTTATACTATTATTAGAATAATGAAGTGATAAGTTTCTTAGTGCATATGTTTAGTTGCTAAGTCATGTTAGACTCTTTGTGACCCCCATAGACTGTAGACTTCTAGACTCCTCTGTCCATGGGATTTCCCAGGCAAGAATACTGGAGTGGGTTGCTATTTCCTTCTTCAGGGGATCTTCTCGACCCAAGGATTAAACTCACATCTCCTGCATTGGCATGCAAAGCCACCTGGGAATAATTTCCCCCATATTTCAGATGGGGTTCTTTGGAAGGAACTGCCGCAAGTGGAATGAAATCAAGACAGGAAGAACTGCTTAACCTTTTTCAGAAAGGCTCTGCCAGCCGACAGCAGCAGCCCACTGTGTCCCCGCACACGCGTATCCCCGCCCACCATGTACCTGCACACACGTGTCCCCCCCCACCACACACCTACACACGTGTGTCCCCGCACACACATGTCCCCACCCACCACACACCTGCACACGCGTGTCCCCACCCACCACACACCTGCACATGCATGAGGCCTGCACACCAAACACCTGCACACACGTGTCCCCACACACCTGCACACACGTGAGGCATTCTCTTTCAAGCACTATGTATCTCGTTTAAAGAGATGCTAATCATTGGCTAATTTAATAGATGGAAAGAGTTACCTTACTGCCTCCTCTTTTTTTTCCATCTTTTTTTCCTGGAAACCAACACGAGCATTAGGGGGAGTTTGGGAGAGGCCAGGGCCAGAGAAGACTTGGCCTGAGCACCTGGCAGGGGTTGCCTGGAGCCTCTGCCCAGGTTTTTGGGGAGCCCTGAGGCACCCCTCCCTCACCTTGGCAGCACCTGTCTGCTTCTGGGGCACCAGCCTCTTCACTTGTTTGACGGGCGTCTCCTCCAGGAACATATCAATATCTTCATCGTCGTCATCATCATCTTCCTCCTCCTCCAGGTCCTCCTCCTCCTCCTCCACTTCCTCCCAGGATCGATCTGAAATGTCAGCGATGGCATGGGAGATGGGGCAGGGCCTCGGGGCCCTGGGGCCTCTGCCCAGCTCCCCTTCCCAGATCTCCCAGTGTGGCAGTGGGAAGTGTTTGCCTGCCTGCCTCCCACAGACACTCTCTGGCCCCCCTGACAAAGCGCAGCGCGAGTGGGTGAGGGCTGAGGCCGCGGCAGGAGGGTGGGGGAACAGGGTGAGGTACAGCTCTGGCGGCAGGAAGGGGATGCACTCGGGAAGGAGCGAGTGAGAGGAGGAGGGGGAGGCTGGGGACGCAGCAGCCCAGGAGCTCATCCTGAGGGAGGTGGAACCTGGCTGGGGTTTGGAGCAGGAGAGAACCCTGATGAGAGAGGCGCCACTGGGCAGAGGAGAAGGCAGTTAAAGGGACATGACAAGCACAGCGGTCTGCCGGGGACCATGTTACTGCCACAGCTCCATACTGGGTTGGCCAAAAAGTTCGTTTGGGTTTTCCCATAACAGCATACAGAAAACCTGAAGGAACTTTTGGCCAACCCAAAACTTCCCAGGTGGCTAAGTGGTAAAGAATCTGCCTGCCAATGCAGGAGAGGTGAGTTTGCTCCCTGGGTTGGGAAGATCCCCTGGAGAAGAAAATGGCAACCCACTCGGGTATTCTTGCCTGGAGAATCTCATGGACAGAGGAGCCTGGTGGGTTTTGCCCATGGGGTCACCAAGAGTCAGACTCGACTTAGGGACTAAACAATAATACTTCATAGCAGGTAATGTTTAAATGTGTGCTGCTACCAGGAATTATATTAAGTGCTTTTCCTGAATACGGCATGTATTCCTTACAGCTAGTCTTGGAAGATGAAACCAAGTATCCCCCCCCTCCCTGGTGTTACAGCTGAGGGGTCTGTGGTCCACGAGGATGTGGTGGAGGGTAAAGGAGGACCGGGGCTAGGACCCATGTCCATGCCTTCGGTCCAGGCTGCTGGTGATTCTGTTGCCTTGGTGATCTTTTCTACCCATGAAGAATTGCTCAAGTGTTTGAGGACCTCTTACGTCCTTGTCCCTGTGCCGGGCACTGTACTCGAAGACCTTACTAGGTCCAAGCTTGGACTTACTGTAATGTTCCTGGCCACAGAGGAACACGGGTCCAGAGCCAGCCCGGAGCTGGAACGTGACTGGAGGGGAAAACTCCAACCCCAGAACGACCTGCAGGGGGAGATGGAGGGGCGGGGGAGGGGAGGAGGGGGAGAGAAGGGGGAGATGGAGGGGCAGGGGGAGGGAAGGAGAGGCAGAGAAGGGGGAGGACGAGGAGGGGCAGGGGGAGGGGAGGAGAGGCAGAGAAGGGGGAGGAGGAGAAGGGGCAGGGCCAGGGGAGGAGGGGGAGACAGGACAAGCCACTGAGACCTGATGCCTGGGACGCGTGGGGGGGCCTGGCCTCAGGCAGAAATGCTCAATTTATTCCCTCCCCTCCGCCACAAACTTCAGGGGTTCCTTGAACCCTTCTGCACTCTTAACCCCCTGGCCTTCCCTGCTGAGGTGGACTCTGGGAGAGAAGAACATGGATCTGATCATTTCATTCCTGCCAAGATCACAGGGGGGCTTCCAAGCTGGGGGGCAGCTGTTGAATAGAGAAATCTTATAGCCATGGACTGTACTGCATCCCCTCAAATTCTCCCACTGAAGCCCCCTAACCCTCAATGTGATGGTATCTGGGGATGAAGCCTTTGACACATAATCAGGGTTGGATGAGGTCATACAGGCAGGGCCCTCATCATGAGATTAGTGCTCTTAGAAGCCTAGACCAGAGAGAGTGCCTTCTCCCTCGGCTGTGTGAGGACACAGAAGGAAGGCAGCCGTCTGCAAGCCAGGAGGAGGTCCCTGATCAAACATCAACCACGTGGGCCCCCCAGTCTGAGATGTCTAGTCTCCAGAGAGGGGAGAAAGAAACGTCTGCTGTTCAAACCACTTACTCTGGTATTTTGTGATGGTAGCCAAGCTGACTAAAGCACTGATCGAATGAGAAAAGCAGATGCAAAGTTATGTTATCATTTTACTATTGTCTTAAAGGGCTTCCCTGACGGCTCATACGGTAAAGAATCCACCTGCAGGAGACCAGGTTCGATCCCTGGGCTGGGAAAAGCCTCTGGAGAAGGGAATGGCTACCCACCGTATTCTTGTCTGGAGAGAGGAGCCTCGCAGGTTATAGTCCATGGGATCACAAAGAGTCAGACACGACTGAGCGACTAAGCACAGCACAGTACTGTATTGATTTTCTTTCTACTTTTCCAAAGTTTGCAAGTTTTCTGGAGTAACAATAACGATACTTAAATTCCTTGAGTTTTTACTATGTGCCAGGCCACATGCTAAGTATTTTACCTCATTTATCTTATTTAAATCTTCACAAGGAGGCCACAAAGGAGGTGCTATTACTTTACAGAGATGGATGTTGAGGCTTAGAGAAATTAGAGTTCCTATTTCAGATGGGGAGCAGATAAGTGAAAACAAATTCTGCAGCCACAAACACCTAGAAATGCTGGACAAAATGTACTTTGATGTTTTTACTGCTTGCCTGAACAGTAAGACAGGAAAGAGGCTCCCGTGGTCAGAAAGACGAGCAGCCCTTGTAGGGGCTGATGCCACAGCAGAAGGGAAGATGTCTTCCTTGGTGGTCAAGTGGTCAAGAGTCCACCTTGCAATGCAAGGGACACTGGTTCAGTCCCTGGTCCAGGAGGACCCCACAGGCCGCACGCCGAGCCTGGTCCAGGGGGACCCCACAGGCCGCACGCCGAGCCTGGTCCAGGGGGACCCCCACAGGCCGCACGCCGAGCCTGGTCCAGGGGGACCCCACAGGCCGCACGCCGAGCCTGGTCCAGGAGGACACCACATGCCACATGCTGAGTCTGCTCCAGAGACCACGCGTGGCAACAAGAGAAGCCACTCCAGTGAGAAGCCCGCCTCCACTCACAACTAGAGAAAGCCTGCGCTCAGCAAAGATGACCCAGCACAGCCCCCAAAAGAAGAAAATGTCCTTGGGCTGTGACACTCACGTGGACAGGAGACAAAGGGCCTGGGCTCAAGAGGGGGGCTGTGATGGAGCCCCCTCACGCGGGCTGGGACCCTCAGATGGCTACATCTCAGTAAAGGATTGAGGAGGGTGGACTGATGGAGCCCAACCCATCCACCCAGGGGATGACCCGCCGTCAAAGGAGGGAAGGGAGAACTCCCAGGTGAGAGAACAGAGCCTCTTGTGAGAAGCTGAGAGCTGCGGGTGTACTTCTCACTTACACCAAGTCTGAATTTACTTGGTGGTGACTGCCAAGTTAACAGAGCTGTATAAAAACCCCAGGCTTGTGATATATCTGGGGCAAATGGCAGATGCAAACGAAACTAGTCTCTTGGGAGACTGAGTTCTTTTCATGCAGAATTCTTTCAGAAAACAGAACCAAACCCAACCGGAAGATGAGTTCACCATCTAAAATTACAAAACACACGAGGAATAGCACTGCTGGAGGTACCAGACGGAAACAAAACGACGCAGCCTAGTACAACCATGGATCTGAGAAAAGAGAATAACAACCTAAGCAACATGAAATGAGTTTGATGAAAACCAATATAAATATAAAATAGGAATATATTTATATAAATATAAAACAGGAATCAGAACCATAAGAACAAGATATTAACAAAAATAAAAAGAACCAAAAGCAGCTTCTAGACATGGAAAACATAAGCGCTGAAATACCGCAGGGGAGCTGTGGAGATGCAGACAGAGAGAGCAGACTTGACACAGTGGGGAAGTAGCGGGTGGGACAAGCTGAGGGGGTAGTATTGACATATACATCACCATATGCAAAACAGAGAGCCGGTGGGAATTTGCCGTGTGACAGGGAGCTCAGATCTGGTGCTCTGTGACCACCTAGAGGGGTAGAACCAGAGGGAGGTGGGAGGGAAGTTCAAGAGAGAGGGAACAGAAGTATGCCTATGGCTGACTCATGTTAATGTATGGCAGAAACCAACACAAAACTATAATTATCCTCCAATTAAAAATAAATTTAAATAAAAAAGCATATGCATTGAAATCAAGTGAACAAATGGTTAGGAAGCAGAGTAAAACCAGCTGAAAGAAGAACTGACAAGCTGGAGAAGTGCTGGGCAGAAACTACCCCGTGTGCAACAGAGAGACACGCATAAAATATGAAGAAGCGAACGTGGCGGCAGATGAGAGGGTCCATTGTACATCCAATAGAGTTAGGGACGGGAGAGGATGGAGTCAGTGTTCCAAGAAATAGCAACCAAGAGTTCTCCAGAAACAATCCAAGACAGATCCTCAGCCATGAACAGGCAAATAAAAATAAATCCACACCCGAACATACCATGGTGAAATGACAGATAAGGACAAAGAGATGATCTTAACATCAACTAGAGAGGACACATCTTCAAAAAAGAAACAATAATCAGACAGACTGAGGATTTCAACATCAGAAATCAGAAGAATAGAATAACATTGTCAATGTTGTAAAGCTACCTGGGAAACAAAATAATTATCAGACAATACAGACTTTGTGGTGTTGGAGAAGACTCTTGAGAGTCCCTTGCGCAGCATGGAGATTAAACCAGTCAATCCTAAAGGAAACCAACCCTGAATATTGATCGGAAGGACTGATACTGAAGCTCCAATATTTTGACTACCTGATGCAAAGAGCTGACTCTTTGGAAAAGACCTTGATGCTGGGAAAGATTCAGGACAAGAGAAGGGGCGGCAGAGGATGAGATGATTAGACAACATGAGTGTCTCAATGGACGTGAGTTTGAGCAAAATCAGGGAGATAGTGAAGGACAGGGAAGCCTGACATGCTGCAGTCCATGGAGTGGCAGAATCGGATACGATTTAGCAACTGAACAACAATACAGGCTTTTAATTCAATAAGCATTTTAGGGATAAAGAAGATCACCATGTAAAGAAAAGAATTAGATCCAGATGGATGTGAAAAAAAAGAATTAGATAAGGAAGATATTTACAATTATACATGGAAGATAACAATTTTACAAGAAAGATAACCTATAAATTATATGCATCAACATAGTCTGGACATACACAAAACTACAGTATAGTAATCAAGACAGTGTGATATTAGAGAGATAGACACAGAGATCAAGAGAACATAAGACCTAGAAATAGATCCACACAAATACTTGCAACCTTTTTGACAAAAGTGCAAAGTCAATGAAATGGAGGAAGCTTTTCCGACAAATGGAGTTGGAGCAATTGAATGTCCACAGGCAAAGAAATGAGCCTTCACCTAAACCTCATGGCATATGTGACAGTGATCATGGACTTAAGTGTAAAACATAAAACTGTAAGACTTTTGGACAAAAAGCATAGAAAACCTTCATGATCTCAAACTAGGTAAAGCATTCTTAGACTTAACATCAAAAGTCATAAAAGGAAAAAATTAATACAATAGACCCTATCAAAATTAAAAACTTCTGTAAAAGTTCACGTGAAGAGGATGAAAAGGCAAGATATAACTTGGGGAGAAAATATTTGCAAGCCATGTATTTGACAAATGATTAGGGTCTATAATATGTAAAGAATTAGCAAAACTCAACAGTAACAAAACAATACAATTAGAAAGTGAACAAAAGACATGAACATTTAATTGAACATACAGATGGCAAGAACCGCACGAAAAGATGTTCAACGTCATTAGCCATCAGGGAAATGCAAATTAAAAGCACAGTGAGACATAACTACACACATATTGCATGCTAAGTCGCTTCAGTTGTATCTGACTCTGTGCAAACTTATGGACTATAGCCCACAAAGCTCCTCCATCCATGAGATTCTCCAGGCGAGAATACTGAAGTGGATTGCCATGCCCTCCTCCTGGGGATCTTCCCAACCCAGGGATTTGAACCCATGTCTCTCATGTCTCCTGCACTGGCAGGCAGGTTCTTTACCACTAGCGCCACCTGGGAAGCCCACAAACTGGAATGGTTAAAATAACAGATAGTGTCAGTAAGGATGCAGAGAAACTCAGTCACTCATGCATTGCTGGTAGAAATGCAAAATGGTACAGTCACTTTAAAAAACAGTTAGGCAGTTTTAAGAAACTAAATGTGCAACCACCCCATGTGACCCAGCAATTGCACTCCTGGACATTTATCCCAGGAAAAATCGAAACTTAGGCTTATACAAGAACCTATATACAAATGTTCATAGAAGCTTTATTTTTAAGAGCCCCAAACTGGAATCAGACTAGTTTTTCCACAGATGACTGGTTGAGCTGTGGTACTTCTGTACCATGGAATACCAGTCAGCAATAAAAAAAACCACACACACAACTTGGATGAATCTCCAGGGAATATGCTGGGGGGTGGGGTAGAACCCAACCCAGTTCCTAAGAAGTTACATATGTCTGATTATATGTCAATGATCATATTTTAGAAACGGAGGACAGACTGGTGGTTGCCAGGACTGCGGGTGGGTGAGGAAACAGGAGACAGGTGAGTGTGGTTATAAAAGGAAAACATGAGGCATCTCTGGGCTGCTGAAACTTGGCTATGGTATCTGTACCTTGGCTATGATAGTGGATATAAAACTTAGGTGAGGGCTTCCCTGGTGGCTTAGTGATAAAGAGTCCTTCCTGACAATGCAGGAGACACAGGTTCGATCCCTGGTCCAGGAAGATCCCACATGCTGCAGAGCAACGAAGCCTGTGGGTCATAACTATTGAGCCGGTGCTCTACAGACCAAGAACCGAACTACCTAGGTAAAGCCCGTACACCCCAGGCTTCTCTGCAACAAGAGAAGCCACTGCAATGAGAAGCCAGTGCACCACTACTAGAGAGTAACCCCCACTTATCGCAACTGGAGAAAAGCCAGTGCAGCAACAAAGACCCAGTGCAGCCAAAATAAATAGATAAAATTAAAAAGAAACTTAGGTGATAAAGTAGTATAGAACAATACCCATGCATTGTATCAATGTCAACATCTTGGCTTTGATACCATATTGCAGTTTTGTAAACTGTTTCCACTGGAGAAAACTAGGCAAAACATACAGGGGTCTCTCAGTATCTTTTCTTATAAATGCATGTGAATCTGTAATTATCTAAAAAAATTTTCAATTAAAAAATAAGCATATACAAAGTAACAAAATTATGAGAAGAATCTACTGAAACTTCACAATCACAGTAGGAAGTTTTAACACATTTCTTTTGGTAATCAACAGATCAGAGAGACAAAAAATATATAGGTTTGACTATATAAGCTTGATTTAATGGACATACATATAATCCTATAATACTACCATGTAGTAAGCCACAAATCAAGTCTCAAATGCACAGAATTTATATATATATATCTTTGGGATTTAAAAATTCTAAGTAACTCATGCATCAAATAAGAAATCGTAATGGGGGGAATTCCTTGGCAGTGCAGTGGTTAAGACTCCATGCCTCTATTGCAGGGGGCGTGGGTTTGATCTCTGGTCAGGGAACTAAGATCCCCCGAAAGTTTTGAGGCATAGGCAAAACAAACAAAAAACCCCAACAAAACAAAAAAGAATCATAATGGAAATCAGAAAACATTTAAAATAAAATAGTGAAAATATCACAAAACACAAATTAAACGATGCAGTTAAAAAATCTTCAGAGGGAAATTTATAGTACTAAAAATAAACAAACAAAATGTACTTGGAAAAAATAAGCTAGAACATGAATGGACTAAATAGCTAACTCAGGAAATAAGAAAAAGGAACAAAGCAAGCCAAAAATCAGATAACCAGAGAAATTAGTAAAACAGAAAATAAGGAAACAATAGAAAACATCAACAAAATCAAAAGCTTGTTCTTTGAAAAGAAAAAAAAGTCTAATACCCAGTGATCGAAGCGAAGGGAAAAAAGGAAAGATGATAAGCACTACTAGGAATTTTAAAAAGAGGAATAAAATAATGGATATAGTCAAGATGAAACACTTCAAAAAATTTCCCATTGTCCTCTAGCTTGCATTATTTGGAGAAATCTACTGACATCCTTGTCTTCGTTCCCCTGTGTGAGATGCCTTTTTAACTCTGGCTGCTTTTAAGATTTTCTCCTTATCACTGGTTTTGAGCAATTTGATTATAAGACACACTGGGGTTCATAGAATTTCTTAGATCTGTGGATTTGTCATCTAATTAGATGAAAATACACTAATGAGATTAACAGCAAGTTAGATACTGTGCAAGAAAAGAAAAATGACATTGAGTAAAGACTATCCAAAATGAAATACACAGGAAAAATATTTTAAGAAGACAGAGCAAAATGAAGTGTGGGACAGGTATTGATAATTGGATTCCTCAGTAGAGATGAAAAAGATGGAACAGAAAAAAAATGTTTGAAGAAATAATGCTCAAAAGTTTGCAAATGCTCTAACTAAAAGTCAGATGATCAAAGTGTTAAAAAAAAAAAGTAAAACTCAATTATGTGTTATAGAAAAGAAATCCAATTTATACATAAAGATACAGAGGTTTCAGTAAAATAATAAAAGAATAGGAAAAATACACAAACACTAATAATACAAAGAGGGCTAGACTGACTATATCAATCAGACTAAGTAGACTTCAAAATATTCGTCAGGGAAAAAGGGAACACTTCATAATGATAAATGGATCAATTAACCAAATGGATTTAATAATCTTAGAAACACAGAATTTATTAGGATACACCTAACAAAAGAGTTTCAAAATACATGGAGCAAAACTGATAATCAAAAAGAGAAATAGAAAAAAGACACAATTATTGTTGAAGTCTTCAATATTTCTCTTTCAGTAACTAAGAGATCAAGTGGACAGAAAACGAGTAAGGATATAGAAGGCTCACACAAAATCATCAACCAACATGATATACTCAACATTTACACAGCAATATACCCAACCACAGGAGAACACGTGTTCTTCAAGTATAAATAAAATATTCACCAAGACAGAATATATTAGGGGCCATAAAATAAGTCACAACACTATTTAGACTGAAATCGAATAATGTATATTTTCGTACCACAATCAAAATAGAAATCAATTAAAGAATGAATAATGGAAAATCTCTAATTATTTGGAAACTAAAGAGCAAACATACTTCTAAGTACCCCAGGGAGTGAAGAATAAAACTAGAAAATTATTTGAACTGAATTAAAATGAATATTCTTAGCAAAATTGGTAGGATGAAGCCAGAAACATGCTCAGAAGGAAATCATAGCATGAAATCACGTCCAAAAAGGGCCTAAAAACAATATGAGATTAATAAGGGATAAGATAAGATTATGCTGTGAGAAGCTAGAAAGAGATCAAATTAAAACAAAAATAAGCAGAAGAAGGAAATTAACAACAGATAGATTAAACACAAAAATGGATAAACAATAGAAAAAGATTGATGAAGCCAAAATCTGGTTCTTGAAAAAGACTGATACAACTCTTAACCTAACATAGGGCATCTACAAAAATCTTTTATCCGTCTGAATGGTAAAAGACTGAATATTTGCCCTCTGGAAAAAGGCAAGGATAGTCCTGCTCTTACCACTTTCATTCATCATTGTACTTGATGTCCTAGTCAGTGAAGTAAGACAAGAAAAAGAAATGCCGGGTACAGAGACAGAAAATGAAGATGTTAAACTGCGTTTATTCACAGATGGCATGAATAAGCACATAGCAAATTCAGTGGCATCAATAAAAAGCTGTTAGGACTAATATGCAAATTTAGCAAGGTCAGTTAGTACAAAAGCCACTTATATAACTATATGCTAGTACTGAGCAATAATAAAATAAAAATGTAAAATACCATCTCTGAACCTACAGCTAACATCATACTCAATGGTGAAAAGCTGGAAGCATTTCCTCTAAGATCAGGAACAAGACAAGGATGTCCACTCTCACCACTTTTATTCAATATAGTTTCTGAAGTCCTAGCTATGGCTACTCGAAGGTTTTCTAAATAGCTATTTACTGGGAAAAGATCAGATTTGGGGATGGGGGAAAAGGTCATACATAAAAATTAAGAATTTGGATTTAATAGGTTAAGTTTGTAATATCTATTGAAGTGAAGTGTTTGTTGCTCAGTCGTTCCCAATTCTTTGTGACCCCATGGACTGTAGCCCACTAGGCTCCTCTATCCATGGGATTTTCCCAGGCAAGAATACTGGAGTGGGTGGCTGTTTCCTTCTCTAGGGGATCTTCCTGACTCAGGAATCAAACCCGGGTCTCCTGCATTGCAGGCAGATTCTTTACCAGCTGAGCCACCAGGAATAACTGTTAGATAACTGTTAATGTACCGAGTTGGACACAGTATGTGGAGCACAAGAGAGGCTGGGTTTACAGAATAAATTTCCATGTCTTCATTTGTATAGGTGGTCTGTAAAACTATGGGAATGGATAGATCTAGGAAGATCTTGTTGATAAGAGAAAAAAATAGGTTTGAGGGCAGTTTTACAGATCAACCTCCCAGATCTTTAAGGGCAGATAATCCTGGTCTTCAAATCACTGTTGTCCACAGAGACGAAGGGAACACTTCATGCCTCGGTTCATAAGGCTAATATGCCTTGACATCCAAATAAGGTGAGGTTAAAGTGTCTGCCTCCAATGCGGGAAACTCAGGTTTGATCCCTGGGTTGGGAAGATCCCCTGGAAAAGGAAATGGCAACCCACTCCAGTACTCTTGCCTGGAGAATCCCATGGAGGGAGGAGCTTGGTAGGCTACGGGGGTCGCAAAGAGTTGGACATGACTGAGCAACTTCACTTTCTAAGTTCATTTATGAGTATGTAAGTTTAAAAAAAGAGTCTTATTAACACAGCAAATCTAGACATTTATAATACAATCAGTAATGTTTATCTCAGGAATGCAAAGTTGGTGTAATATTATTCTATTACTATAATTTACCACATTAACAGATTAAAGGAGAGAGTGCCCCTGATCATGTGAATAGAAACACTTTTGATAACCAATAATGATTAAAAAGAGGAAAAGTCAATTTTTCAAAGGATTAGTCAGAGACTCCCTTAACCTGACAAAGAGTATCTACCACATACTTCATACTGAATGAGAAATGTTAGAAGCATTCCTCTTTAAAGGAATGAAACAAGGATATCTACCATTATCATTTTATCCAATATTATACTGGAGGTCCCAGCCAGTGTACCAGATTAAAAAAAACAAATACAAAAATTGCCATTATTCACAAACATCTATACAGAAAACTCAAATCACTAGAAGTGAGGATTTCTGGGTACACAGTCTGGATACACAAGCAGCGTGTAAATCACCAACAGTATACGGTCACCAGCAGTAAACAGTTGAAAAATGGATTTGAAGAAAAGTTATTTAACTTGCCCAAAGTCACAGAACTAGTGAAGAGTGGACTAGAGTTCCCTGGCTGTCCAGTGGTTAGGACTCAATGTGCACAGCCCCCCTCTCCCCTCCACAAAAAAAGGGAGTGGACCAGGATGGAAAGCTGGCTCCCTGCTCCTGAGTCCAGGCTTTTAGTGCTGGGCTATATGCCTCCCTGGGCTTTCCAGGTGGCTCATTGGTATAGAATTCACCTGCCAATGGAGGAGACACAGGTTTGATCCCTGGGTTGAGAAGATGCCCTGGAGAAGGAAATGGCAACCCACTCCAGTATTCTTGCCTGGGAAATCCCCTGGACAGAGGAGCCTGGTGGGCTACATACAGCCCACGGGGTCACAGAGTGGGACACGATTTAGCGACTAAACAACAAAAACTATTTCTCTCCGGCACCGGCTGTACATCTGCAGGAGCCCCTGTATCACACCTTTGTGTCCATCTGCACACAGGGGTGAGGCCTGAGCAGGGCCTCCGGGGGCTGGAGCCAGGGTTTCCTAGGCCCTCGGGGAAGCTCACCATGGGGAGGACCGAGGCCCGAAGCGAGGCCAGGGTGAGGGGCTTCCTCTTCTTGTCGTCCTGGCTTGCCGAGGGCACGATCTCCACGACGTTCACCTCCTCTTTGGCTTTCTCCCCCAGGGAAATCTGAGCGGGTGGAAAAAGGCGCAGGGCGCCTCCTCAGCCCCAGGGCGAGGGCGGAGGAGGGAAGCCTGGCTCCCGCTGTGGGGACAATGCCACCTGCTCCTGCGTGTCTGGCCAAGTTCCCCGCTGCCCCATCCTTTCTCCCCTCCTCGGAGGGGCGGTACCCACCGTACTGAGCAACAGCACACAGTCCTGCTTCCCCACCTTTTGGGGTTTGAAGGTCCACGTCGGCCTCTCCTGGTTTAGCTCACAGCCTGTGAAGGGAGACGGAGACAGCGGGAGAGGCGTCCCCTCTCTCCCTCCAGCCCTCTCTCTTCCCGCCAAGACGTTCCCCGCCACCAGGACCCCGCTGCTCCGAGGACACCCTGGGGCCTCACTCACCCCAGAGCAGGCTTAGCGTCTCCTTTTCGGAGGTGCAGCTAATGGGACTGCGATTCATGATGCGGGCGGGCGCCGAGCAGCTGCCGGGGAAAGGCCCATTACGATCCCCTGGCTGGAGGGCCCCGGCGGAGCGCCCCGAGCGGAAGGGTTGCCCCGCCGGCCCTCCCAGCACCCCGAGGTGCAGCGCCCGGCACCCGCGGGGAAGGCGGCTCGGCGCGCGGCCTCAGGCCCACCCTACCCCCGGGGCCAGCCCTCTCGCAACCTCTCCTCCTCACCGTCCCGGACTCCGCTCACTTCATCGGCTCCTCCTCGGATCGCTTCCCTCTCCGGCTTCCTTACTCCGGCCTCACCTGAGGGCCCGGCCGCCCACAGCGGGTCGTTATGAAGCCTGGGAAGGGGCCCCGGGAGGGGTCTAATCAGCCCCCATCCCATTCTTCCACTCTTTCCTCCCCTTGGCGCCTCAGAAGCACCTGGAGAGCTTGTTAAAACAACAAGCGCTAGGCCCCACCTCCACCGTTTCCCACGGAGGGATCCAGAAAATTAGCATTTCTAAACAGGTGCCCAGGTGAGATGGATGCTGCGGACCACACCGTGAGAACCGCGGTCCTGACTAAGGGGGCTGACTGAGGCCTGCTTCGGGAGCCCGCCCGCGCCCTCCGTGGAGACGCTCCGCCCCCCCGGTAGGAAGCATAGCCTTGTCCACCCTGCCTTTGCCTTTTTTGTTTGTTTCCTTTCCCTGCATGCCAAGTGTGGGCCTCTCCCCAGGCCCAGAGGGCCGGACCCCCAGGGCTGTGGTCCCCAAAGATGAAGAGCCCAGTTTCCAAAAGGCTCGCTTCTCCCAAGGCCAGGAAGGAGTGGGGATGAGGAAGGGGCCAGGAGACGCAGCTGGTGTGGGGCAGTGACTACGAGGGCCACCCATTTAACAAACATCTGTTCTCAGGACACAGTGAAGCACTGAAGTGTTTGTTTGGGTGGGGGTAGCAAACCGGAGGCAGGTTTTCGGTTGACCCCCCCCACCCCACCCCCACTCCTCCTCCAAGTGATACCTCTGTTTGGGAGTCAGAAATAACCAGGAACCTCTCTCATTGCGTTCTTATGCATCACTTCTATCCTGGAAACTTCTCACCTACATATAAAATTCACTGATTTTCAACAAAGGCGTCAAGGAAGAGCATAGTCTTTTCCACAAATGGTGCTGAAGGAATCCTTCTGGAACCCGGATTGGAGTGGAGCTTCTACTGTGCAGGAAAGAGCTTATTTTTTTTTTTTTTTTTTAAACACTGACTTTATTGAGAAATAGTTCATATATAAAAATGTACTCATTTAAAGCATATAATTCGAATTTTCACAGATGTATACACCAGGCTCAGTGGTAAAGAATCCACCTGCCAATGCAGGAGACAAAGGTTCCATCCCTGGGTCAGGAAGATCCCCTGGAGGAGGAAATGAAAACCCACTGCAGTATTCTTGACTGGAGAATCCCATAGACAGATGAGCCTGATGGGCTACAGTCCATGAAGTCACAAAAGAGTTGGTCACGACTGAGTGCCTAAACAACACTACCACCAACACACCAGGTAGCCATCACCTCAGCCAAGTTACAATTCCTGTTACTCTTCCAAATTTCCTTGTTTCCCTTTGCAGTCAATATCCTCCCCTTACTAATTGGCATTAGACACTTCTCTGCTTTCTGACACTGTACATTAGTACTGACTGTTCTAGAATTTCATATAAGCAGATTCATACAGGGTCTTTTTGTTTGCCCTCTTTTGCTGAGCAAAATGTGTTTGAGATTTATTTTCCATACTGTTGCTGTTTGTTTCTGTTTATTGTTGAGTAGTACTCAAAAATTTGTATATCCAGACACCTGCTGGTCAGTTTTAGGTGTCAGCTTGTCTAGGTTATTGCAACCAGTTCTTCAATCAAAATGAGGGTGTGGCTGACACCTTCTATGTGGCAGTTTCTACTGAGGGTATTTTATAGATGTGATTTACATCCACAATCCCAGTTACCTTTAGGTAAAGATTAGCCTCAATACCATGGGTGGGCCTGGTGCAATCAGTTGAGAGTCCTTAAGAGTGGAACTGAAGTCTCTCTGAAGATGTTTTGCCTGGACTGCAGCTTCAAATCCTGCTAGAGCTTCCAGCCTGCTCTTCCTGACAACCTGTCCTACCAATTTCAGACTTGTCTAGCCAACCCTCATGATTGCAGTAGCCAATTCCCTGTGCTACATCCCTGACTGATAAACCTGTTGATAAATATTTGGGTAGTTTCTAGTTTTAGATTACTATGAATAAAAATGCTGTACCATTTGAGGGCAAGTCTTTGCATGAAAATATGTTTTAGTTTTTCTAGGATAAATACATAGGAGTGTAATTGCTGGGTTATTTGGTATGTATATATTAAATTTTATGTGAAACTGTAAAACTATTTCCAAATTTCCTGTACCACTTTGCATTTCTACCAGAAATGTATGAAAATTCCAGTTGCTCTACATCTTTGTCAACACTTGGCATTGTTAGTCTTCTTAATTTTAGTCATTCTGGCGGATTTATACAGTGACATCTCTTCTGGTTTTTATTTATATTTCTTCAATAGAAAAAGATGTTGAATATTTTTTCAATTGTTTATGGGTCATCTGTGTATTTTCTTTTGAAAAAGTATCTGTTCAGATATTTTGTTCATTTTTAAATTGAGTTATTGTTCTTATTGTAGTTCTTTGTACTCGGATGACTGTATTAGGCATACATATTTTCCACTCCTGTCTATGGTTTGCCTTTTCATTTGAAAAACAAATGGTATCTTTTGAAGAGGAGAAATTTTAAAACTTGATGAAGTCAAGTAGTTTTCTTTCACTTGTGGATCATGCTTTTGATATTTTAAGAAATCTTTGGATATTCAGGACTGATTAGAAAAAAAAGAAATCTTTGCTTAATTCAAGGTTGTGAAAAATTTCTCCTAAGTTTCCTTCTGGAAACCTTGTAGTCTTAGCTTTTACTTTTACATCTGTGATCCATTTGAAGTTAATTTTTGTGCATGGTGTTAGGTAAGGGTCGAGGTTCATTCCCCTCCCGCCTCAAGTGAATATGTAATTCTTCTAGCACCAGTTCTGGAAAAGACAATTCTTTCTCTGTTGAATTACCTTGGCACTTTTGTCAAAAGTCAACTAACCATATATGTTGGTCTATTTCTGGATTTTATTCTTTCCCACTGGTCTGTCTATCCTAGTGCCAATATGACACTGTCTTGACTACTGTAGCCTGGTAGTAAACCTTGAAATCAGGCAGTTGAATCCTCCAATGCTGATCTTTCTCACAGATATTTTGGCTCTTCCAGTTTCTTTGCATTATCATATAAATTTTAGAATCAGCTTACCAGTTTCTTAAAAGAAAAAAGCCTTCTGGGATTTTTATTTGGATCCTGTAGAATGTAGCTCAATTTGGGGAGAATTGCCATCCCAGTTTTGAGTCAACAGTCCATGACCATGTTTTAATCTCATTTATTTAATCTCTTTAATTTCCTCAGTGATGTTTTATAGATCTTAGTGTTCCGATCCAGCATATATCTTGTTAAATTTATTCTGATGTATTTCGTACTTTTGGATGCTATAGCAAATAGTATATATTTCAAAATTTCATCTAGTGATAGTTTATCTTTTAGTATATAGAAAGTTGATTTTCACATTTTATGCAATATTTCATATTTCTACATACTAAAAATGTTTCTAATTCTAGTTGGTGAGAATTTTTGTCATACGCTTTTTCTTCATTGGAAGTTCACCTTATTCACATTTGTTTATATGGTCAATTACATTTACTGATTTTTTGAATATTTTAAACCAACCTTGCGTTTCTAGGACCAATCCTATTTGGTCATGATATATTGTGCTTTTTGACATATTCCTGGATTTGATTGTTTATATATTATGATTGAGTACTGTTCCCTCCTCTTCTATTTTCTAATTTCTTGTTGAATTCCAAGTGCTCTGCTTGCAAAAGCAGGGAAGTCTCCTTAGATCAGAGTTCCATTCAGGCTCACCAAGCACTCTTTCCCATAATGTCCCACCATTCCTCTGCCTTGACTCAGTTGCTGTCCTACTCTGGATCCTGGGGGGAATCATACTGCAATCTACTTTTCTCTATCCTCCCAAAGTCCTGTTGAGTCCACCCCTCACCCCCAGTATTTCCCACCTCTCTCGAACTCCTTATTACTCATTTGTTGTTCAGTCGCTAAGTCACGTCCAACTTTTGGTGACCCCATGGGCTGCAGCGTGCCAGGCTCCTCACTATTGGTGAATAAAGGCTTTTACTCACCAGTGGTGAGTTAAAGATTGGTCACTAGGCTGCTTTCAAACTTAATGGTTTTTAGGATCAAATCCCAACCTCTTGTGCTCCACCCTTCATCCAGACTTGTTTAGGATTCCACTCTCCCTCCAGTCATGCTGTTTTTGCAGCCCCTAGAAAGGTACAAGGCGTTTCGTGCCTCAGGATTTTTACGCTGTTTGAATGTTCTCCCTTGCCTTCTTTCGATGAGCTCGCTTCTGTTACTGCTCTTCTTGGAGGCTCCTCCTTGTATTCCAGAGCAAACAGCATGCAATGATCATCCTTTTCAGCCTGTGTGCCCATTCCACTGAGTTCTTCCCAGCCAGGGATCAAGTCCTTGAACAGTGCCTCTGTGATTGTCACCGTGGATACCTCTACCCAGTACACCGCCCAGCTCTGGCCTTCCCTAAGAGGGACGCCCTGCAACCATAGGGCAGCCCAGCCCTGCTCCCAGCCGCCACCGCGGCCAGCGGACGCCGGGAATCATGACTCGCGCCTGCGCAGAGAGGCGGAGGTGGGGTGAGCGGCGGCCCTGAGAGCACGCTCCCGCGGAGCTGGCCTCTGTGCGCAGGCGCGGCGGGGACCGAAAGACAGCACCGAACCGCCTCCGGGGCGCGGAGGCTTGTTGGGAAGTCGTGCCGGGTCAGGGGTGATTTTTTCCCTCTTTCCTTCGCAGAGCCTCGGGGCTAGTGTTAGAGGCTCCTTCCCTTTTCCTTTTGGTAGAAGCCTTTGGTACCGATGTGAGCTTAATCGCACAACGCAGGCAGCCCGGGGATCTCTCCGCAGGGGCTTCACCCAAAGGAGGTCCAACTACCCTCCACTCCCCCGTTCTGCAGACGCTCCCACGCCCCCGATACACATCCCTTCGTTCATTATGATCTCTTCTGTATTGTCTCTTCTGTCAGGCCCGGCTCGTAAGGAGCACGTTTTGGTTGCTGAGACAGGGCGGGAGTGGGGTTAGCAATGCCTCAGATAATCCCATGAGACTTAGGGACAGTAGAGGAACTTCAAAAAGGAAGTGGGGCTCTACTCCGAATTTGAAAAGGTGGGTAAAGAACAAAAAAGTTTACATTGAGAAGAGAGGGCCCTGCAGACCGGGAAAAGGCACAAGGTGCAATGTGGAGGAGGAGATGGCAGTGGCAGCCCTCTGAGTAGAAGGGTTTCCTTGCAGCGTTTGTAGCTTGGCTGGTAGTTTATGGCTTGGCTTGTTTTGTGACCAGACTAAAGGGGGTGGAAGTGATTTCTTGCTAAATAGAAATGATGAAGTCCTGTCATATTCTTAGATCAAAGAGTGGTTTCATTTCCACTCATTTTCCAGCTGAACTAATGGAGCCTTGCAGAGCTTTATCTTCATTGCCCTGTCATCAGTCTTTCAGAGCTGAGGGGAGACATGCTTTCACATTCACCCACCCTTTCACTATCAGACACTGGCGTGGCCCCTTTGACCTTTACAAAAGGCCAAGTCCATTGTCCAGTTGACCAGTTTGTATTCTGGGTTTGGTTGTTCTCCAGACCTTCAATCCAGATATACATAGAACTCCTTTAATTTGTTGTCCAATAGCAGGGGTTAGATTTCCCACTTGACACTCTCCATTCATTTGTAACCCAATAAGGGGGTGCTCTGGCCCATATAGGTGGTGCTGGTATGCCTGTTTATTGAGTGGTCTGTCTTTGTGATTGTTAAGCAGAATTTAAAGTATAGCTGTGCTTGCGTTAAGTATTGTTTATTACATTGTTTTGGGGTCAGCTTGTACCAATTTGCCTTGCAAAGGATGTTTTTTCCTTTTTAGTTTCCTTTTCTGTTGCTGACCCTCAAAAAGGTATATATGGCTTAGAGTAGATTCTGATGAATGAACAGACAGCAGCAGTGAGGCTGTCCTGAGAACCGCAAGGGTTTTCTGAGGAAGAGGATAATATCCGAGGGCTTGATTTCATCCTCCCTTTTGATCATTTGATGTCCCACTATCTGGCAGCTCATTTATTTAGTGACCCATTGATCCTGAAATAAACCAAACTGAGTGACTAGTGAATTCCAGGGTTATCTAAGAAACCCAAGATAAATGTAATAGACCCAAGAGACATGCTGCTGATTCAAGAAGCCTCTTAGACATTATCTAGCACCTGATTGGTTGTTGTATTAATTATGGCTGGTGAGTATATTTTAAACTTGAAAGATTTAAAGAACTAGGACTTTTAAAGTAATACTCATTTACATTTTTTTCCAGCCCTTGTTATTGGTTATGGTTTTTGCAGTCTCCCTGTAATCATCTTTGCTTTCCCTTTCTGCTTTAGCACTTGGGTTACACTTCATGTGGCAATAGGTTTGTTGTAGATCTAGCTAAAAATCTTGGGTGGAAGATGGGTTGGCTGGTGGTAGTTAAGATACAGAGAAGTGTTTTGGCTCTCTGGAGTTAATTCATCTTACTCCATGACCATGGGTATTTTGAAAAGTGGTCTTTTCCCACTCTTGGTTAAAACTTTGTAAATTACTAGAACATTCTGCCACTTGATAGGGAAAGAAGCAAGTTATTTAATAAGTTTGCATTTGCAGAACATAAAACTATTTACTTCTTAGTAGGCTGTCACTTGTCATTAGAAAATTGGTACTTGGCTGAAAGTACTTCTTAAAACCTGAAAACTTAAAATTTGATCCTTCTTCCTTTGTCCGAATTATACCTTAGTGAAGATGGATAACCTTATTTGTTGGCAGAGCCAACAAAAACAAATACATACATACAGTTCGATGATCTGCAATAAAGATTCTAGGTGTTTTTGTCAATGTAAGGTAAGTTTGTGTCAGGAAACACTGTCCAGAGACATTTGACTTGATGCCTAGGATAGCCTGGAAAGTAATAAATTCATTCTTCAACTGAATAAAAGCTCCACAAGATTTCTTGAGGAAATCAAAGTTTAAAGATAACTAACTGGCTTTTGCATTTATTAGGTTGACTCATGTGAAAACTGCTGATAACTGATCAGGAAAAAAGGCTCTTGTGGGGGTATCCCTCTTGCAGCTTCACTGTTTAAAAAGTCTGATGTGGTTGGGGAAGATTTTAACTGTGGCACTTGGTAATGACTGGACTGGGCTTAGGACTGCACTGGGGAGACACCATCTCTAGTGAGGTTCTTGCCTCTGAAATTGTTTTTGTGGAAGGAAAGGGAGGAGTATGGGGTTCTGCTGATCAGTCAGCATTTCAGGATAGTTGGGGGAAAGGGTTTCTTCAAATATCTGTGAGAAAGTTATTTTTGTCTTATTTACTGCAGAATTAGAAGTCCAGGTCAAGGGAGCATGTGACTGGAGTGTTCTGCATATTAATGAAGGCTGACCATTTTCTATTAGGCTTAGAGACAGACTTGACTAAGATGAATCAATTCTACTTGCCTTCTAGATATTAGAATGTATATTTTTTTGGCCTGTGAAATAACTTTGGACCAGAGACCAAAACAGCAGACAAAGGTATATCTAGTGGACAAGAGTGGCTCTCTAGAGCCTGTGATTACTGAATGTCACTCTGCATTAAGGTATAGGAAGATATCATAGTACCTTAATACTTTTCAATGTTCCTGGAAACTAAATGCTTTTACATCTGGGTCCTACATAGCAAAGGGGATGAGAAATAGTCCCTTTTATGGTAGTTCTGTTCTACATTTGACAATTCTGGCTCATGAAATCTGCCAAGTATTCTGGGGATATTTGTCCTTGAACTTGTCAGGGTCTGTGAGTGACACCTAGCCCACGAGCATATGTCAGAACATTAACTCCGGTTTTTGCAACTACTACTTCTCTCCTGGTTACCCTGTTGTTACCTGGAAGCTCATAAAGAGATAGAGAGGCCTCACTTGTTACAGCTGTGGACCCAGCATATTTTTTATATAGAGAATATATGGACTAAAGGAGTCCTGCTTTTAAAAAGATATGGAATCAGACTTCATCCAATGAGAAACAAGCTAATTTCAGAGTTGAGGGGTCCCTTGTCAACCACTGGCTTTCAGGAATGCATGTTTCATGTGTTCAGAATGAGACATGTCCCTGCCAACACACTAGACTTGATTGCTGAAACCAGGTCAGTAGAAACCATTGAAGTTTATTGGCGGTCACAATGCTTACACTGTATGCAGCAAACACCCTTACAAGTCTATCCGCAACCTGATCACGCAAGAAAGGATTCACCACACAGTCGCCAGAGGAGAAGGGAAAAAAAAAAAAAAAAAAACAGGCTTGTTTCTGGGGGTAGAGGAGAAAAATAAAAATAAAACCTAATTGATGAGTGTCCCATGGGCGAGAGCTGAACTAGAGATGCGTACAACTAGCAGCAACAGTTGTGGAAAAAGTACAAGGCAAATAGCTTTCTCCGTTAATTTTCCTCTGTAGGTTAATTTTTTTTAATATTCAAAACATTTATTATGGTTTTCATTTTATAAAAATGTATATTTTTTAAAGGGGTGGGAGAATGTTAAATACTTCATGCTAGGCAGACCTTGTTATTAAGAACCCCTCCACTGTAGTAACTTCCTCCAGTTCATACATTCACGAGTGCAGGGTACATATATAAATATCCACACGCACACAGCCACACACACTGCCTCGAGGGCTGGGGAAGACTAAAAGTTATTGGCCACACATGACTGGGCCTCTGGTGGACTCATCCAGATTGCTCGACAGGAGAGCCACTGGCTCAACTCCTTTTCTCTGGTCTCCACTTTGAACAGAGACCAAGAACCCTAAATTATAGAGTTACATCTGACTTTTAAAAGCAAGAGGCATATGTCTGAGGATGGGGGATCGGCAAAGTGGGAAAGAGGATGAAGCTAAGAACGCCAAACACTTTTAGCTGGAGTTGTCGGTCACTGCAAGAGGCCAAGGAACCGAGGGCGGCATCTAGGCTGACGGGGGAGGAGGGGTGGTGCTCCGCATGGCTTAGAGTTCCTAATAACAAGGGTAATACAGTAACAGGAAGTGATAATTCGGGGGGGCAAGGGAAGGGCAATAAGAAAAAATATACATTTGGAATTTTTACTTTTTTTTTTTCTTTTTGCCTCTCTACACTGTGTCACTAAATATATCTCTGCACGTTCACACATCCTTGTCCAGTAAAGCTTCAGGCCACCAGAATACACATTTTTTCCTCACTCGCATACACAACCCCTCACATCAGCATTGGTGCACTAGACTCTGTAAAAATTTTTCAGTCACACTTTGTTTTTAAACTTGAGTCAATATAAACCTTGTTCAAAATGTTATGAAAAAATGTACATGTTTATACAAGGCAGGTTGTGGCAGGACACTGGGGGTTCTTTCCCCGCGGGTGGTCCCAGGAGGAGGGGGGCTGGAGACACACATTTGTGCCTCTGTCTCCGTATCTCCTCCCACCACCCTTCCCACCCAAGCCCCCAGGAACCAGCAGCGCCCTGCCCCCGAGTGAGTGCACTCACACCCCTATTCCCTGGGGAAGAAGCTAGTTGACCTTTGCCATTTTCCCCATACCCCTGGAGGAGGGGGCCAGGATCAGCCAGGCCCTCTCCACTGTAATTGTTCGCCCCCTGGGTCAGACCAAAGGGACACTGCTCTGTACAGGTAGAGTCCAAGGAGGTGTCAGCTCATCATATCATTGCTATTCACTCCATACGTGGAATTCTTCATCGAGTCGTTGACTTCTCGACGGAATGCGGACAGGTTCTGGGTGAACCTACAGAGAGGAGCATGTAGGTTGGGGGAGCAGAGTGGAAGGGAAAGGTCTTTGCCGAAAAAGTTTCTAGCAAGCAAGTGGCTACTGAGAGGCAGAATGTTTGAAGCAATGGGTTCTAAGGTCAGTTAATTAGGTTCAGTCCTAAGACGAAGGAGAAGTTGGGCTAGTTTTGCACCCCTTTCTCCCTGACACCTTCAAGGCAGGCTCAAGATCTGGTTAAATCCAGGGCTCTGAGGATCATTTCGGGCTCATGGCAGCACAAAAGGAATCTCAGCCTCATCTTTGTCAGATGGGAAGTAACCCTCCCGAGGTGAGGGCTGGACGAGAATGAGGCTGTCTCAGGTCTTAACGCCTAGAGACCGGTGCTGGCCAGTACGGTACAGGCGGCTTACAGCACCTGAGTGCTCAGAGCAATGGAGGAACCGAGCGCAGTGAAAAGACATTTAAAATGCAGCTCCCCAACTGTGCCTCAATTACCTTGAAGTTAAAAGCTGTATTTTTAATTAATAAAAATGAAAGAAAATTTTAAAAATCAATTTAGGAAAACCTGACATAAGTTCAGTTATTGAACAACTAAGTATGTCTGGAAGAACTAAAGTATGGGAGTCTACTTTGTCAACTGTAACTCTTAGGAAATCTAAATACAAATTAGTATTTCCGATGAAAATTTAGCATCTGAATTGAGATTTTCTGTTGATTGTAAAATACGCAAGATCTTGAAGACTTAGCACAATAAAAACAATGTTAAAATTCTCAGTTTAAAAATACTGATTACACATTGACATATTATTTTAGACACATGGGTTAAATAAATAAAATATATTAAAATGAACATTGTTTCTTTTTACAGCAACTAGAAAATTTAAAATTATTTCATGGCTTGCTTTTCTATTGGGCAGCACTTCTTTTTAGATGGCATCTAGAAGACTTTGAAGGAGTCTCCTACGTTTCAATGATCTGAAAACTAACAGTTGCCCAGGATTTCTTGGCAGAGCCTTCGACACTCACCTGTCTCTGTTTTTCGTTAGAAGGTTTCGCTCGATGCCTTCCATCAAGTTTTCAAAGCACAGATGCATAGCCTGCTGCTTCTCTGGTGGCTGGCTATTCACGATACTGTTCCTTAGGTCAGAAAAATACTGCAGGGCAGAGAGAGAGAGAAGGTAAGGAGAGAAGAGGCAGAAGGGTTGACCAGCCCCTCATCACCTGAGGAACAGGAGTGTTCTAGAAGAAACAAAATTGGATACTTTTTTTTTTTTAAGTTTAAGCAAGCACTTGTAGGATATCATTATCTTACTTAAAAATCTATAATTTTAAAGCGATAAATGCTATGAGGGTCACCTGATACAGATTCTTTTTTTTTTTTTTTTAAGATTCTTCTTTTATAAGAATCTCTAGACTTATTTATGTCTGTTTACAGCAGAACTGGAACTAGAATATAGGCCTCAGGCGCTCTGATCTCCAGCGGCTTCTCTCCTTGTCACGCTTCCTCATCCTTCCCCTTCTGTCTGAACTGCTCCAGGTGCTGCTTGTAACGTTTAAGTGACTGTGTTCTGTTCACAGCATGAGTAGGACATGCTCAAGAGATGGGCCGCGCTCTCTCTCTCACCACTGCGGGCGTGCCTGTCTTTCCCCCAGCGCCCTGGACACCGGGGAGCTGGTCCTCCTACCTTTTCATTAAGTAGTATCAAGCCGAGTAGGGGTCGGGACATAGACCACTGGTTCCTACAGTCTTCGAAGATGATGATATTCAGCACCGTTGACAGCATCTGGAAATGGAGAAGCGGAGGCAGTGACCTGGTGGGTGGCTGCCCAAACAGAGCTACAGATCCCAGACAGAGGAGCTTACTAGGCTGAAAGCCTTTTCTGTTGAGAGTAAACCAAATAGTTCATGAAACTTCATTTAAATCTATTCTAAGGTGAGTTACAAGATATTCCCTTTCCTGGTCTTTAAATTGGTTTGATAATTCATTTAAAAATGGACCTTTCCAGTTAACCCTGATTTTTGTGGGTAATGGGATCAGTCAAGTAAATGATTATAATAGGCAAAATCACCCTGCACTAAAGCTCTCAGGATCTTTTCTCAGAAGAGAGAGATTTATAACATTTTTGGGATGTTTACTACTACTTAGAGAAAAACGTAGATACAGATGAGGTTGGTTAAAATATTATTGGCTAAAAATCTAAATTATTCCATTGATTCTTTTTCGTTATCTATTTTTATCTGGTGTATTTCTGCAAATCTTATTTTTTAAAAGATTTTGCAAAAAAAAAAAGATTTTGCATACAAATTAAATAATGGTAGGCATATGGTTTGATCTTCATGTGTGGTCAGTTATCTCCTTTTGTCATGCACTCTTTTTTCTTTTTGTTAAACTGAGAGCTTTATTTGAAAGGTAGAACAACATGCAAGTTTTTTGGCTGCAGTGTGGCTTGCAGGGATCTTAGTTCCCCAACTAGGGATCAAACCCACGTCCTCAGCAGTGAATGTTTGGGGTTCTAACCACTGGACTGCCAGGGAATTCCCTGTCCTACACTCTTATTTCTATTTTGCAAGTGGCAGTACAAGTTTTACAGCTGGATACTCTAACCCACCCTCCATTTATAGCAATGGATGAGCAAAGCCACTGCCATGGAAGGAGGAGCGTGCTCACGGGACGGGCCCAAGGCATCAGGGCTGGTGTGACACTCAGAAGAAAAACTCAAAACCGGACTGTTTCAGACTTTCTATCTCCACATTCAGTGAGTCCTCAGCAAACTCAAAGATCTGCTGCCATTTTAACGCATAAAATTCTCCTTGGCAGCATTAACAAGGTGAAAGGTTGGTCAAGTTCATTATCTTGCTGGGCCTGCCCCTCTCAGAGAGGTTCTCTCCCCCACGCCGCCTCCTGCCCCTCACACTCCTCACCTGCTGGATCATCTCTGGATGCTGCTGCATGATATGCAGGAAGCGGTCGCTCTCCTGGGTCAGCGGCGTCGTCCTCTTCTTGGTGCTACGTGAAAGCTGCTTGAAGAGGTATGTCACGATGTGGTCCAGGCAGGAGCAGCAACCTGTGCATACCATGGTGTCTGGAAGAAACCAGGGCAGGGACGGAACAGAGCAGGGGAATTGAGCTGCCACCGGCGATGTAGGTGAATGTGAGACGCCACGCTGAGACCCCTCAGAGGCAGCGAGCTGGACTGGGGACGTGGCCAGCGAAGGCAAGACTACCGCGTGGGATGCTGTCTGTTAACCTCTCACCCTCATCTTACAGCAGGGTTTAATGCCAAATCTGAAAATGGGCTCGTCGTAATAGCTAATAACAAACACTACTGAAAGTAGTGACTTCATAGGATGTGGACTGACGTCTTCTTCATAAAAAGTGACAGACAGCTTACAAAAGAGCAAGTGCTTTTATCGTGTCAGATGCTGTGCTAATGTTTTATCCTCTTGAGAACGCCAGGAGGTAGGTGTTCCATTTTACCAATGAGTAAAGAGAAGTGTGTAGAGGTTCTATGACTTGCCTCAAGGTCTAGTAACTGCAAGTAATTGGAAAAGCAATGATTAGAATCCAAGCACGTGCCGTGAGCCTGTGCTCCAAGTTACCTGGGTGATGTCACTGAACCCAGCTTAATACAGCCTATCAACACTACAGTGTTAAGACTGGGGTGCTGAAACCTTCTTTTCTCTCTGGCATCTCTGGGGAAGTGTGTGGTGTAAAGCTGCAGGTCTCTGTGCATTTTATAAACGGGACACTGCACGGCAGTGCGGCCTGCAGACAGCACTGACTTTTGAGGCTTGGACCACAGGCCTGAAGGAGTAAGCCACGCTGCTTCTGTACATGCCAAGGTCCCTCTGTTTGCAAGAAGCTAAAAAACAGCCTTCCAAGGCAGGATCTGATACCTGGCTGGATGGTTCTAGCTACGGTTATGCATCCTGCTGGAGGTAAGTGCGTATCAAGGAAGTGGCCCAGAGGTGTGGCTAACTCACCATGGCAGACAATTCAAAAGTCATTCTCTGTGCATTTGCAACAAATTATGATCATTTTTCAGTTGACTTATCCATCCTATTTATGTTTTGCTCAGCTTAGTATAAAAACGTATTTTATTCTCTGCACGCATACACACTGACTAAGACGGCTGGCTGGCAGGCAGTGTGGTAACAAAATGGTTGACCAGAGCCAGGTGGAGCAGGATGAAAAGGCTTACGGAGCACGGTAGGTAAAACGCCCCACTGCTTCCACTGCCCTAAGGCTAGGATCCAAGCACCCTGAGGCAGCTGAAGGGCGGCCTCCGTGACCTCCAGAGCTGCCTGCCTCCTCGCTTCCTCCAGCTTCGCCTCACTCCTCTCTCGCCATCTGGAGTTCCTGGTTCTTCCTTGCCTCTGGGGGCTAGTACTTGCTGTTCCTGCTGCCCGGAGGCTTCTTCCCCAATTCATCTGATGACGCCCACTCAGCGCCTTGCAGGACGCCCTCCTCAAGGCCAGGAGTTCGGGTATTCTTCCGGGGTGCTCCCACAGTGCTCTGTACTCACCCCACCGCTGTGCGTACCCAGGTAAGGGCGGGAACAGGCAGCCATCTGTTTACGTGTCTGTTTCATCTACCAGATGAAAAGCTCCCGAGGGACAGGGACTAATTACTAGGTCCTTAGTGCCTAGTCTGTAGGAGGGCATCAGTAAGTGTGTGCTGGAGGAGAATGTTCCCAAGAGTTATATATTCTGGTGTGAGGGTCTACTCCCCAAAGCAATAATCCAGTTGGGGCAAGGTTCTCCCTTTTGCTTAGTGAGGTGGTAAAAGCTAATCGACCAGCCCACTCACCCACCCAGGTGCTTACCGAGTGCAGTAAGTCCTTCAGAAATGGAAGAGAGAATATACATGATGACATGAGGCTCCAGGCTTGCAATAAAGTTCATGTGGTCCTGGGTGAGGACTTCCAGTAGTGAGTAGTAAGACTGGCTGAGCTTGGGGTAATCCTGTAGGAGAAGCAGGGTTAGAGTCAGCGGAGGCAATGTGTACCTCAGCACGTGTGAGCACGGTCAGAAATAAATAGCCTAGTGCCCTTCAGATGGGGAGACAGAAGGGCCCAGCAGAGCTAGCTTCTAGCTCTTTAGAGAAACATTCAATCATGGCCTCAGATTCTGTCAGCGATGAAGCCCAGGGCTCACCAGGAGGTCACTGTGGGGGATCGACAGGAGCAGCTTGATGAAGGTCTGCAGAGCATTGTCCAGGGCGTCATCCCCATAGAGACGGAAGACTCCAAAATTGACGTAGCTCCCGCTGAGAGCAGCCTTCAGCATGGAGAAACAGATGGAGATGCCTTTGAGCTTCAGTGCGTAGACCTGATCCTTTGGGACCTCTCCTAGTGTCAGGATGCGATTGCCTGAGTAGACGAGATATATTTACTCAATCACGTGGTAGCTCACAGGCCACACACCAACTCAACCCTCTTCGTCCAAAACCCCTTGGCACCGGGCAGCGCTCTAACAAGTGTGTGAGCAACACAGCATGCCTTGGCAGCGCTGGCCTGAGACCTACACCGCGGAGTGTGGTGACTGGGCTAGAACTCACTTCCAGGGCTCTGCTCCTCCTAACTGCTTACCATACATTGTTATCATCTTGCTGGTTTCTCTGAAGAGTAAGATGCCATTGGGGGATGAGACATCAAACTGGAGTCGCTGGGATCTGAGAGGATAACACACAGGAGATAAAAGTCAGAGGTGTGTTGCTGGAAGACTCACTCTTGCCTGAGTACCTTAGGTGAAACTTTTTTCGTGAGGACACAGACCACCTTTCCTAATGTGAAATAAGCAAGTTAATCCAAGATAACCAGTGATGTAGCTTGTATCTTGAAAAAAAACATGATACATTCAAGTTTTGCTGCTTCAACTGAAAACATTTAAAAGAAAGAAAATGAAGCCAGAAATAAAATTATTTTTTAAAAATTCTCAATTTGGTTTAAAGAATGGGTTCCAGCACAGCCAGTGCTTGGTTGCACTCACAGCCCTGCAGACTTTAATCTACTATATGTTACCTCTCTAGCTTCAGTGGCAACTGCGCGAGGGCTACAAGCATCGCCCCTACTTCTGAAGGAGAAAAGCTGTGACGGGACTGAGAGCGCTACCCGGGGAGTCAAGCCGGGAGGGCAAACAGCGTCAACAGCCGGAGTTCTGCATTCCTGACCGTCCCCTGGGCCGGAGTTCTCCTCTACTGCTTAATGAGGTCAGTGACCTGATGGCCGGTGGGCCTCAGACCAACACGAGTCCTCTTGATTCTTCTCTCCCCTCCCCACAGAGAATCCACCCTGATGCCCCACATGTCCTGAACCCGCCCGCCAGCTGGGAGGTCCTGCTTCCACTCCTGCCCCTAGGGTCTCATTCTCCACGTGAAGCTAGAAGGACACCTTTAAATAATGTCAAGGAGATCATTTTAATCCCCGCTTAACATACTCCAGCAGCTTCCCACACACTGAGAGTACACACCACGCTTCACCACTGCTGTACTGAGCTGCCGCATGATGTGTCCGACTGGTCGCCCACCAGGGTCCCCTCTCCTTCCCGAGGCTTCAGCCAGCAGTGTTCTGCTGTCTCAAGTCCCAGCAAGCTCATTCTGTCTTAGGACCACTGCAGTTGTTTTCCCCATTTTGACTGCTCTTTCCCTCTCCTTGCAGGGAACACCAGAGTGCTTCTGGTCATCTGTATTACTGTCTCTGAGAATCCTTCTCTTCTTCAACTCCCTTGTTTTATTATCTTACTTTTTTCAAATGATCTTCCACATTTCTTTTACTGCCTATCGTCCCTCCAGAATGTGGGCAGAGGTTTTGTCTGGCACAATCAGTATCAAAGTGCCTAAGTGGCAAAGAGCAGAAGTTCTTAAATGTTTATTTTATAAACAAGTCTTAACTATAAGCCTCACAGATGGCTCCAGCCTCTGTGACTATCACCTACTTCTTCACTAAGATAGTTGTAAAAATGACCAATTCTCTCAGCTGTGCTGGTACAGATGCAAGGCAGATACAGAGCTGAAGTTCTAGTGAAGTCAAGGTGCTGAAGTTGTCTTTTCTTTACGCCCTTAAACTGCTGGGCAAATCTAAAATGTAGTATT
Source organism: Cervus canadensis (assembly GCF_019320065.1). Taxonomy (NCBI): domain Eukaryota; kingdom Metazoa; phylum Chordata; class Mammalia; order Artiodactyla; family Cervidae; genus Cervus; species Cervus canadensis. The sequence continues at coordinate 2,357,853 of NC_057415.1, read as the reverse complement.
TTGGAAATCTTTCTTAATTTAAGATAACCTTTACTAATTCAGCTGTCTTCTGCCTAACAATGAATACATAATGGGACATATGTATACTTATGGCTGATCCCTGTTGTAATTATCCTTGATTAAAAATAAATTAATAAAAAAGAAATTTATAAATGAGACTCTTGGTCGCCAGATTCACTCAAGAGTGGGTATTTGAGACACTTTTTAAAAAGTGACTTACTTCCTGCAAGCAGCTATGGCCTTGTGTGGGTGGGGACATCCTTCTTTCAAACAAACAAAATCAGAGCACAGTCTTTCAGAAGTTTTCAAAGTCTGACAGCAGTGAATCTTAGTACCCTCTACAATCTGCTGAAAACACTAGATAAAACAAATCATCGTAGGGTCTGCTCAGATGAAGGGCAGTGGGGCCCTGCTTACCTGTTGTGGACCAGTTCAGCCATCAGCTTGAGCACAGGTGTAGTACAGGCTGGGTCATGGTACCACAGCTCAATGGCCCGCTGCAGGATGGGCATGTAGGAGGGGTAGCTGTAAACGAAAAGCTAAGGAAGAATTCTGAATTCAGAAAGGTACAGAATTGCTCAGCACTGGTCAGGCACAAACTGCCAAGTTATAGTTCTCTGATTTCCTGTCTCCTGCTTGCTAATCTTAGAGTCTTTCTAAACAGAAGGTTCTAGAGTGACTGTGTGTCCTTTACCTCGTAACGGGCATCTAAAGACACACTTTAACTTACATAATGCCTTTCTTCTGAGAAGCACAATGCATTTCATCTAGTTATTTGTCCTCTTACCACTTCTGTGAGGTGACAGGGAAGCATAACTGTACATAACTGTTTGAGGAAACAGAGGGACTTAGATGTTGAATGATTTGTTACAGGTTATGAAGTTAGTAAGGTTTGCCTTTCTAACTCCTAGGACAGCTGTCTTATTTATTAGTAGATTGAAAAGTCTCTTTTCTAAGTGTACCAAAATTCACATGCAATAATTCCAAAGGGATTTATACCTGGGACCCCAAATAGAAACCGAGGAGCCCCACCTCACTCACTTCTCAATCTCAATGACCAGGCAGCTTCATGTCATTGGATCACTGAGGAATGAGAACTCGAAAGATATGGCTGCCTTTTGGGTAACTCTTCACCTTCTCAGCCTCACAATTCCTTCCTCCCACCTTCCCCAATGACTCCATCACCCCTTCACCCTCCAGGTAAAGCTTGCGGAGGTGCACTCCTAGCTTGGGTTAGGATACATCCATTCGAACAGCATCATGAAGCTGGTCTTGGCATTGAAGGCGAAAGCTATCCCTCTCAGGTCTCTTACGAGGCCAACTAGAGTTCGCTGTGGCAGAAAGCAAAAATATGTTAAGACAGAAGAAACACCAAACCTATCACCACCCGATGGGAATTTCATCTTCCTCCTCCCATCATTCAACAAATACTCCTTCCCAAGTATTCTGACTCGATCCCTCCTGTACAAGAGAGAGAAGTGCAATCTCTTCTCTTGGAAAACTAGTCTTGGATGCTTTTTATATCCAGAGAAAGGGATGGTTTCCTGGCCCATCATAGCAAACGCAGAGGCTGATAAGATTTTAAGACATTATGTGCTTGCTTTGGCAGCACATATACTAAAATTGGAAGATTTTAAGACATTGATGTGATAAACTGTATGTAAAAGAAAGCTTATTCAAGCAGAGGTGGGGGAGAAAAAGGCAAAAAGGCACATACAAAAAGATGGAGAAGAGTCACATCCCTAAAGGTCTGGCACCACATCTAGTTACAAAGGCGTCAGTGCCACAGGAATGCAAATGCAGGCCCCGCCAGGAGCAAGACAGAAGTCTGCAATACTATTTGCCTTTTGGTTGGGCTATCTAGAAAGAAGACTGATGTATCAGATCTTGGACCTATAAAGTACTAATACTATGCTTTTAAAGAATAAAAGCCTGTGACCCAATGAGGTCAATAATTTGTCCACAGTCCTGCTAGTAGGCAGCAAGAGGGCCAGGGTTAGGACACCAAGATTCCAAATTCAAAGCTCTCTTTCTCAACAGAACATTGACTAGTGGGCCCTGAAGAGCAATGAAACCACTTTCCAAAAGCTAACACCCACCAGTAGGCACACTGGGTATCCTGACTCATTTGTAAAAAATGTCTGCATTTTTGCTAATGGTCTGCTTACAGCTCTATTCCTAAACTGATACCATAAACTCAACTTTAAGTCTAAGACATGGGCTTGTTATATGAGACATGACAAAGATATAGTGATGGTTGTAGTTCATGGCCAAGGTGGTTCTTTCATTAATTTCACTTGTTTCGTACAGAACTAATGTGATGGGGAAAGGGCTGCTCTCCCTCAGTTATCCTTGACAGCAGTGCCCATCTCAGACCCCAGTACACCAGAGTAAAGAGGAGTCTGGTAACTGGTGCTGCTCTCTGACTTCCTTGTTAATTTGGAGAGAGAACACCAAGAGGCTATCTAGAGATGAAAAAGGAGAATTTTATAATGTCAGGTGAAGTATGGCATTTTAGGGGGCAATACCTCTGGGCTATTTGGTGGCTCTAAAATTCAGTATTAGTGTCATGAACACTACAGAAAAGTCCTACAAATATTAATAGTCCACTGTTTCTGGTTTTGGTACAGAGATCTATAGGTAAAGAGAGCAGGTGTTCAAGAAACAAAAAGAGGAGGAAAGCAAAAAAAAAAAAAAAAAAAAAAAAGGCTATTCTGACAGCTAGAAATCAATAACTGAAGGTAACTTTAAAATTCCATTTATATGGAAATTCACAAACCCTTCTAAATGACTCATGGGTCAAAGACGAAATCTTAATGGAAATAAAATGCAAAAAGCTGAATGATAATGAAAGATGCTATATATCATAGCTTGTAGATTCCAGAAACCTGTTTCAAAACAATGTGAAAACTTAGTGCTACTAAACCACTTAAAAATGGCTGAGATGGTAAGTTTTATGTGTTTTTTTTTAACACTAATTAAAAAAAAAACCCAACACTTATGAAACAATACACCTAGAGAGACATTTATAGTTTTAAATGACTGTATTAGGAAAGAAGAGCTTGAAAAGTGAAGTGGCAACCACTGCATAGATTCAAGTAAAAGGTATGAAGATAAAGATTAAGCAGAAATGAAGGAAATAGAAAACACAGATAAAACAGAAATAAAACAAAGAAAAAGAAAAAAGAATTCTTTTGTGTGCCGTGAGGCAAACTAATAAACTGACAAACCTCTCGTAACACATCTAGAAAAACCAAAGAAAGCACTAATAAGCAGTATTGAAAATGAAAAGGAGACATGACCAAATATACCTCAGAGATTAAAAGGCGATGAGAAAACATGTTTACATTATGCCAATACATGTGAAAACGTAAAGATAAAAAATCCTAAGAACTGCTTAAGACATAAAACACTTTAACATAAACAGTTTATAAACTTATGTTGGTTCTTCTATTTAAAAATCTCAGGAATCCAAGAGACTGAATAAAAAGCTGTATCAGTAGAAAATCTATAGATAAAACATTATTTTCTGCAGTGCTATCTAATCCAGTCTCTCTCAGGGGCTAGCCCTCAGCCAGAAGCAGATCAATGGGTGAAGGACTCACCTTTGCCTCTTGTTCGTTGAAACTATTAGTGCTAAACATCTGGGCCACAGCTTCAAACGCTGCTGTGAGCGGCAGCATGAACTGCTCATATTGGTCTTCATCCTCTCCTGCAAGGAAAATAACCCGGGCTGTGACCCCAATACAAAACGTGCAAGGCTGTGGTATACGTGAAAAGTAAGTTGGTGTAAAAGAAGTACAGACCCAGGGATAATTTAGAGCAGTCTCTTGATTATCCCAGTAGGTACTAGTAGTAATTTCAGAATAAAATTATGTACAGAGATACTTTTTTAAACTAGAAAAATCATCAGAGCAGAAATCATCTAACCCAGGAATGCCCCAATTTTTTCCATCCTGAGGTTCAGTATCAAAGATTCTGATGTGTACAAGGTACTACATTACTTATTTTTCCTTAAATGAGAACTACAGTCAGTCGAGAAATGACCGAGTCTGGTGTATGAGAACTAGATGAGACCTGAACCTGAATTAGGCGCACGTGGAGGAGTTTCTTATTACCCCCCTCCCCTTTTTAAGTAATCCTTCATAAACAGAGAAGGTTTTACCTTGTAAGTTTAGCAGGATTAAACCTAAATAGCTAAAAATTATGATACTATTAAGCTTCAGGTTGTAAGTTAAGCCCAAACTGCTAATACCACAACCAGAGCGAGAAAGACACATAAGCTCGCCTGGTTCGTCCATGCCAGGGAAGTGGGTGCTGAGGACGCTGGCCGTCTCTGGTGGCTGCACCTCGATGTGGCAGGAGGGGTTACCTGGCCAATGAGATGCACTTAGGAATCTCAACTCTCAATTCCCGTATCGTACAGATGAGAATTATGAATAGAATTTTAAAACCTATCAGATGAAAACTTCAGACACATACTGTAAATCTCTTCCAGTTACAAGGATCATGATAGCACGATCTGTTCTTGGTGAAATCAAACTGTAACTTCAGATATTTTTGAAACAACAGAAAAGACTTCTCCCAACATTTAGTTTTCTATCCTCACGTAAAAATTGAGAACAATGCCAAATTACTTCACTAGCCACTAGGATTTATTGCAGTACCTAAATCCACCATGAGGAGACGCCCAAGTGCTGTGTAGAAGGTAGTTCGACACCGCATGTCTGTCAGGTTGGACTGATTGTTAATACCCAAAAATGAAAAGTGCTCGCTCTATTGAAAAAAGAAAACAAGTTACGAAGATAAAAACACAGGATTAGAGGCAGAATGCAAGCCAGTCATTTTAGAATTACTGAGCCCTTTCAAGCTAATGGCCATATTATCATTCCTTAATGGTAAATGAGGAGTATTAAAAAAAAATTTAAACTGTTATTGTTATCTACAACTAAGTTATTTTAATAAGAGTAATAGTCGGTGACTTCACCATAACTCAGACTATCTGGATCCCAAAGAGCAGCTCTGACGACAGTAAGCGTCATCTGGCAGTGTGAAGGCGTGTGGGGACTGAGCGCCAAGGAGCTCAGTGTGAACACGTCCGCTGCTGAGAGCTCGCGGGTGGGGAGGGGCTGGAGGGCAGGACCAGGGAGGGGGCTCGACCACTCACCGTGTGATTGTTCAGCATGAACTGTACCGCGCTCAGCTTCACTAGCTTCCTTACACTACTGTACGTAAGGACAAAGGAAGAGGGTCAAGGAAGGGTGATGCAAGGTAAGACTCTCTGCTGCAGAATGGGCACTTTCTGGGTGAGAGCAGTTTCTTCCTTGACTATGAATCCCACGCCTGGGCAGCCCGTTTGTCTTAACCATTTGAATATGACACTGCCAAATGGGGGGAAAAGGTATTCTCTTCTAAACAGCATTTTAACTGATAGATGAGAAAAATACCCATCTCAAAGTCTATGTGTAAGAAAACAGCTAAAACCCAGCAGTTTCCTTCAAGAATCATGATATCCTAGAGTAGCTTTTCTCAATGGGGCTTCTGAAAGAGAATTAAGCCCTAAAGCCTGTGTATGGCGCCCACTGTAGGTGTGAATAAACCTCTCCTATGCATTTAGAATGAGACTAGCTCTGTATGAAAAAAAGACACCCAAATAATTTCTTTTAGTGTTTACTTCTCTTGTAGACGTGTGATAAGCTGTTTTGGAACAATTCAACCTTCACAGCACACTGAATCCAAGTCAAGAGGGTGTGTAGCCACTACTTTTATTGCAAAGTTTATGATCAGGCTACTTCTACCTATAAGCTGATAGAAAAATCCAGATGGACTTTACTGCCACCTATGCTAAAACCTTGGCTTCAAAGAGTGTGTACCTATCAGAAAGATCTGTTGGGGCTTTCTGGATCTTAGAGATAGCCAAGAATAAATCTTTGGGAGACTATTTCAGAAGAGCCTGGTGGGCTACAGTCCATGAAGTCACGAAAGAGTATGACACAACCAAGCGACTTAACAACAACAGACGATTAGTTTGTCAGCTGGCTCATTTTTAAGGTCTGGAATTAGCCCTGGATTGTATGTGGGTATTGCCTTTGGTTCTGAGGAGAATGGAAAATACTTAAGTATGTGTGTGTGCTAAGTTGCTTCAGTTACTCTTTTCAACCCTATAGACTGTAGTCTGCCAGGCTTCTCTGTTCATGGGATTCTCCAGGCAAGAATACTGGAGTGGGTTGCCATGCCCTCCTCCAGGTGATCTTTCCAACCCAGGGATCAAACCTGCATCTCTTGCGTCTCCTCTATCAGTAGGTGGGTTCTTTACCACTAGTACCACCTGGGAAGCCCATACTTAGGTATACATAAAGCTAAATTAAGGTAAGAAATGAAAGAGGCCCTGATGTCTCAGACTGTGTAACACCATGGTCCCTGTTTTGCCCAGAAGCCAGCTTAGAAAAGGATATCCAATGGAGAGGTCATTGAGAAGCTGTAGTGTCTTGGAGGTGATAGGTTCACAACGGCCCCAGTACTTCAGGTTGGTGATGCTGGAGGACAAAAAGAAAAGAAAAAGCAGGAGACTTTTGATATGCCTGGTGTTCTGGAGAGTTGGGAGAAGAAGAAAAGCATCCATCACGAGTCACCACACACCTGCATCACCAGTTCACAGACATCACAACCACAAAAAAATGGGTATAAAATCTCCGTACTTACATTTGGTTGACTAGAAAAATTATCCTTCAGATAATCTTCACTACTTGGTTCCAAAGCTACACTGGCCCATACCCAGGCCCTTGGAATTCTGGGGCACTCCAGGGCTGATTTCTGCAGCAAGGGCAAGAGATTTCTGCGGCAGTGATAACATGCAGACGTATGCAATTCTGCACCTGCACCATCCGCTGTCAGCTGCAGAATTCTAGTAGCCCTTGCTTCTGGATTCTTGGCTGGCAGAGTCCTTTAGACCCCCTTTGCCTTTTTTCATCTTAAGTGATTAACCAGCTCATGGGTATGAATGTTTAGGTCCAGGATGGTTGAAAGGAGGCAAAATGGCGCACTGCACATAGCCCTGGGTGATATATTTATTTGGCTACTACTGTGTGCGTTGATAAATTGAGCTCCTAAAAAAGGGGGAAATGTAAACAAAGCGGCATAACTTTAAAAAAAAAAAAAAAAAGAACCAAAAAGGGCCAATCAGGAGCTCCAACTTTGAAGACAATTCAAATAACAGCGCTTGATTTTTGCGATTCAAGACTCTGAAAGGGTGTGATGGTTCTCGAGAGGAGCAAGCCCATTTGAGTTAGAGTGGGGCTCCCCTCCTGGGGGCACACCTAGTGGCGATCAGCCTCGGAAAATGGAAGCCGGCTGGGGCCTCTGGGCAGGAGGGTGACCTGGTGAGAGGCTGCGGAGGAAGGTCTGTTTTGCTAATGTCACAACAGGCTCCCCCCGACAGGTTCCCCGTGATTCCAGAGGCTGCCGATGAGATTCTGCATGGACAAAATGAAATCCTTGCCTGTTCAAGCCTGGAATGCTCTGGGGCCGGGCCGTATCTCTAAGCACAGCTTGTCACACACTCAAATGCACAAGTTTCTGACGCAAACGATCACTGCTGGAATGCCAAGGCACTGGCGGCGCAACGCCAAGACCACACTGTACAGCCGCAACAGGACTGCGGGGGCTCCTGCCGAGGGCGAGCCAGGACACTTACATTTTCCCTATGAAGACGCTGAGGACCATGGTCTCGTCATTCAGGCCCAGCACCTCCGAGAGCCGGCGGTACAACTGGTGGTGTGTTTGGGGAAGAGAAAGCAACCAGAAAATACAGATAAGAAAAACCATATCCCAGTACTGATTCTGTCCTCATGAAGGAGGTTACAAACTATACGAAGAATATGAACAACAGTGCTGGGGAAGTCTTTACTGACGGGATGAGCTAGTTTCTGAGCACTACTAAATACTGGGTAGATGTTATCTTCAACCCTAAAATGATAAAAAAAAACTGTCAAAACCGTCTGTCGTTTAGAACATCCATTCATGTACATAGGGACTAAGAACTACCAATTTAGGGGAGACCAATGGATGTTGTGACTAGTCATTTATTAAGCACATGAAGTATATGAAGACTGAATGCAAAGCAGAGAGGAGAATCTAGCTGACTTCTACTCTTTGAGGAGTCTCCTGAAATTCTACAGACCAAGAGGAACTATTTGGATTATTCTGATACTGGAGACTGTAACTAAACTGTTAACAGCCATTTCTTTTACTCAGAAACTCCACAAGCAGAAGTGAGCACTAAATGTAGCCAACTCAGAATCTGTTACCTTAGAGGATTTCTGCACCTGGTCCCCAATGTAGATTTTACGAAACTGTTCAAAAAAGCTCAGCATGGCCAATTCTAGTTTCTCGTTACCCGCCTGAGCCAAGCGAGAGTCTGTTAGGTTCATCAGCTGGAGCACCCTGGAGGAGGAAAAGCAATGATTCTCTCAACAGCAGGGTATCCTGGTCACCAGAGAAAACCAACCTCCCCCGAAAACAGGCACACACCCCCTCCCCTCACCCATCATCCTATTGGAAAGGCATTCTCTGCAGGCTCTAAGCTCCACTAGGGAACAAAATGCTCCCCTTCTATGCCTCAGGAACCACAGCCGAGGAATATGAATGACCAATTAGATATTTAAAACTTCCAGTCCCCTGAGATTCTATAGCTGGAGGCAGAACTCATAACTGCTTAAAAACAGTGGGAAAAAATACTAGTACTAGGGTAATGGTCATCCCTGAAACTTCTGTGAGAACTCAAGTACAGCAATTTTATTTTCTTAGCCCCAGTTCCACAGCTATAAAATGAGGGAGACAGGACTAAGCCAGTGGCTCTCAATCTTTTTTCTCATAAAGCCATAAAAGGAAAGGAGACACATGAAGGACAATGCCCACAGGCAGGAAACACTTCCAGGGACCAAGAGCCGATATGCTACCTGTGACATCATCCCTTTCACCTGCACCCATTCCCCCAAAAGAAAGCATATTGGAATGCAAGTGAGTGGATGCTGGATGAGTAAGAATGATGTTATTATGAGTGAGTCATCTGACATTTTGATAATGTGAAAACAGGTAACAAACTATTGAACATTTTGTGACATCATGAGTGCACTGGACTCAGTCACTGTTCTGGAACACTCAAGTTGAGAGCTAATATACAAGAAATTGTCTAAACTCAATTTATATTATCACACACACACAGTATTACACAAGGCTACAGAATCAGAAAGGTATTGGATTTCATCCTTATTAAATCTTTGTTCAATTAGGGCAGATGAGCATCTGATAAATAAGGTGGGGGTGGAAAGAGAAAAATGGGGATTTTCAGAATAAGAATAAAAATGTACTGAAATGTCTAGGGACAAATTCTAAGGAGTTATGTTAAAATGTCTAAGGAGAGCACCTCAAACTTTAGAACCCTTCAAGGTAGCAGTTCCTTGCAAGGTCACAAACCACATTCATGAAAATTGTTATTTAGTTGCTCAGTCGTGTCCAACTCTTTATCAGCCCCATGGACTGTGGCCTGCCAGGATCCCCTGTCCATGGGATTTCCCAAAGAATACTGGAGTGGCTTGCCATTTTCTCCTCCAGGGTATCCTTTCCACCCAAGGATCAAACCCAAGTCTCCTGCTTGGGAGGTGGATTCTCTACTACTCGGTCACCTGGAAAGCCCTTCATAAAAACACTAAAACATTATTTGCCCTTTCACCCGCATTCTCACAGGAGGGTGCAGTGGGGTTTTTCCAGAGGCTATAAGCTGTGTGATATCACTACAGTCTGAATGCAGAAGCAGAGAGGAGAATCCAGCTGACTTTTACTGTGCCAGACATTAAAACAAAGCTACTCTTCTCATTCATTTCTTCTGAAAAAAAGTTATTAAAAACAATATTATATATATCAAGATGAAATTGGCTTATTATTTTTTAAATTAATTTGTAAATATTTTAAAAACGTAAAACGTCTCAGTTCTACTTCCTAATATGATAAATATTGATAGATATAGCCCATATGAACAAGTTCTTTGAGGACCTCTATACTTTTTAAGATGGTAAAGAGTCTTGAAGAAAAAGGTCTGAGAATCTCTGCTGCAGTGGTTTAAAAAGATTTTTAAAAAATCCTGCCTTTTTATTTCAATAGTAAGTAGACTTTCAGAAATCACTAAATGCTCATTTACAGGTTTTAATAAGATGAGAATCACAGACACAAAATAACTTGAAATCCTGTAGATAGAAAAGGGTATGTCAAGGCATCTGAAAGGCTGTAGAAATTCTGTAATTCATCTTTAGGGATATGTGAAGACCCCCAGTTTCCTATTAGACTTCCTATTTGACTATTAGGCAAGGCAAAAGCAGTCCACATTTCATTAACTCTGAGATATTGCACTTAAACAGAATTAAAAGCTACTCTCCACTCTGTATCCTACTTATACTCTTAATTCTAGGTCCACAATTTATTTCCTTGCTGAATTACTGCAGACAGGTTTTTAGGAAAGACTGTGGGCATGGCTGTTGCTGTATTTATAAAAACTCTGGAATTTGGACCTGTAACAGTTTTTCATGTTCATGGGCAATCAGCTTCATAAAATTATACTTTGTAAATGGGAAGGAAAGCACTAACAGAAGCAGGTCAAATTCCCGTGGCCTGAGGACCCGAAAGGGGGTGGGAGCGTCAGAGCAGTGAAACGGGGCCTCTGTGGGAGCACTTACCGACAGACAAGCTCGCCGTCCATAGCGTCCTGCTCATCAGTGCTGGCAAAAGAGACCCGGCCGCCAATCACTGCGCCAATGATGTAAACCAGCCAGGTCAGCCTTCCTGCGACAGGAAGAAGACCCATTAGTGCCACCTCCAGTCGTCACTGCAAGGAGAGATCCCTCCCTGTGAGGTTCACTTCCTACTGTGAACTCCCTTAACCTCGAGAGACTGAAGAGGCCCTGCAGTCAGACTGCTCCTCCAGAGAACAGCTACTCCTCTGCTCTGGTAAGGGTGATACCAAGGGCGAAACTCATCAGATGACCAAGGCTCCCCTATCAGACAGGGGCGTTAGTTTTAGAATTCAGTACTTCCTTGAACACATCCACTACAGATATGACTTCAGTTGCTCTTCCCTAGTTCCCCAGGGCATTTATTATCAAATGTTCTTGTGTATATGAAGCTAGCTGAGGATGGAAGAAGTCTTCTGAAGCGGGGGAGGTGAAAGGCAGGTGATAGTGAGTGAAAGGGTGCTGAGAGCAGTCGGCTGTCCACTGACCTTCCTGCACTGCGATGTCCATGGGGCTGGCGCTGGCACTCTGGAGCAGCTCCTGGTAGGACTGGGCAGACTGGTCAAACAACTGCACGAGCAGCGCACACGTCTTCTCGTATTCACAGCGCCCGATGGTAGACAGCTGGTCCAGCTGCTGCTGGACCAGACCTGTGTCCTCCAGGGGGTCTTCCAGTCCATCTCTACTCCCAACAGAAGAAGGAAGGAGCCCCCTTAAAATGTGTTGCTGACTTCCCTGTCACAGCAGCTCTCCTCCTCCATTCTGCCACCACATGCCGTCGTAGAGGCCCATATCCCAACACAGCCTTTTACCAAGGAAGGAAGGTAAGAACGGGCTGAAGGCAGGGGTCTCACCAAGCATCAGTCTCCTGAGGTATCTTTCAATCCCTAGTCCCGTAACATCTGTCTGCAGGGATTTTCCCAGTCCTATGCTTCTCAACCCTGAAAGCTCCCAGCTCGCAGCCTCTCGTTTGTTCCTGACGATAGTAATCTCTGAGACTACAAGTAGCCTATCCCTGCTGTGAGGCCACTCGTTCTGTGATCAGATGGGCTTTGGAATTCAGAAATCTTCAGATTTTAGGGAGGTACTGTATGCTTCTACACGTAACATGAACCCTCCATGGGCTGTGGCATGTCACGTACAATATTCCTGTAGCAAAATATATAAATATTACGAACAGTCACACTAAGTAAAATTTTTTAAAAACACTACTATGTGTGTGTGCTACGTCGCTTCAATTGTGTCTGACTCTTGTGCAACCCCATGGGCCGTAGGCTGCCAGGCTCCTCTTTCCATGGGATTTTCCCAGCAAGAACACTAGAGTAGGTTGCTATACTCTCTTCCAGGGGATCTTCCCGACCCAGGGATTGAACTGCGGATTCTTTACCACTAGCGCCACCTGAGATTAAGTGGTCTCATATCAGCACATGTCAAGTTTTGCCACCAAATGAGTTTTGTGTCAAACTTATGAGAAAATTAAACATTCACATCTTAAGTTTCAGAACTGCAGACAAGGCACTGTGGATCTATACCATGTCTTGTCATATCCACTGGTTTCCTAGACTTAAAAATCTTACAAGCTGTCTACTGTTACATGGTTATATGACAATCCAGCAGCATCACTGCCACTACAACGGGCAGCTCAGAGCTGTGTGTTAACCATGGTCCATACACTAGGCCAGGACACAGTAATTTAATTCCCATTATAATCTGGCCCAAAAGCACATAGCTATTAGCTGAGTAACTGGGCCCAGAGCCCATACATGTCCCCACTTCCCAACATGGCCTGCCTGAAACCTGCCGAGTCCTTTACACCACTAACAGAACAACGCTTTCCAGTAGGCTTCACCAATACCAAGATTCTGAAATGATTCCAGCCATACACAATTGAGACTATAACTATTATGACAAATTTACTTGATTTGAGCAAATTATGAATGCAACTTAAGAATGAAAAAACAACCAACCAGACCTGCAGAGTTCAGGTAAATTCTCCTGAGAAACAGCCAATGAAAAAATATATAAGAAAGGTCTCTACACCAAGAATAACTGTATTTTATATAGGTCATTTCTGAAAGGGTCTGACATTTCTTTACTATAGAGTTCTGGTCCAGCTGGCAGTCAAGAAGACAGAACCCATGTGTCAGGGTAATGCAATCGGTGGCCAGCTGCCAGGGATTCTTAGATCTTCTAGTAAGCTCTGGATAGCATGGTTTATTTATCCACTTATGTCTTGATAAGTTCACATTAAGCACCTATATGTTAAACGTTGTAACTGTTGTCATCTACAGCTTAGAAATGCTTCTCTCATGTTTAACGAAAATCAGTGGCAAGGACAAATGTTATACTGATATGCTTTGTATTCCAAGATGCTGCTATGGTGGGTGAAGAAGGGACATGAATAGGATATTAAAGAGAAAAAGACTCCTCTTTCAGACATTATGCTCTCATCAGCTGCTGTGCTGACAGGAAAAAATACCCATTTCGGTGTTAGCTCCAATAAGATTCATATCAAGGATGCATCCACCAACTGGATGTCAGGTCCCTAGCAAGTCTGACACCAGGCCTGTGTAGGGAAAAAGGGAGGCTGCCCATTTCCTTACCTGAGTATGATGTGCACAGATTCCAGACGGGATGTGATGTAGGCTTTGGTGACCTCAGGAGTATATGTCTCCAGCATGTGGGGCTCGGTGGCTTTCACATACGGCACGGAGGCTGCCAGCCGCTGCCATAGGCTCAGGAGATAGTGCACGCTATTTGGGGCAAATTCCCAATGCTGAAGAACACCAAGAGAGTAGGCCTCTGTTACCACCGTATCTCCTAGAGGTCCAATCTTAAATTTAGTATCTCTTAAGATGCTCTGATGTGACCTCCTAGAGGTCCCAGAAGCATCAAACTACAGATGCTCTAAAAGGAAGGAAGAGGAGAAAGAATCGTGGCTGGATGGACACAGCAAGGTCTATGAAAGGGATCCAGTAGAATCAGATGTTAGCTGTCAGCTGTGTACACAGTACGTTAGTCTCAAGCCACTTGACATAAAGGATAAAGGCTTTTCTTTAAAAAAAAAAAAAAAAAGATAAACTTTGATGGGTTTTATTTTATGTACGGCAACCGGTCTAATGTGTTTACTGGTATTTCAGAGACTAATCATCCAGTGAGAAGAGCTGTTCTGAGCTGGCTGAGTAAGCGGCTCTCAGACATTAGTAGGCAAGATAGTCTCGTAGGAAGCTTGTTAGAAACAGAAGTGCCAAGGCTCCTCCCTAGACCGAGTGAACCAGAAATGATGGGAATAGGACCCAAGCACCCGCATTTCTCATCAAGCTCTCTGGATGATTCTGATGCAATCCATCACTTTAGAGAACCACTGCCTACACATGGCTAAGAGAGAGAGGGTGCTGAGTCTTCTGCCTGTTTTTTAAGGGGCGGCTATGAAGGAATTCTCCCAGCCTTGAATCTAAGTATTATTCTTACAATTCCCTCATGTTCTCCTAACCACACTCTTTGTAATGCCACAAGGTCAAATAAAACCAACGAGCAAGAGAAGAGGTTCCACTGTTTAGGAAGAAAGAGTCAAGCAATCCACAACAAACCTGCAGGCTGGTCACCGTGAAGTTAGCTATCAATCGGATGACCTCGGGGTAGTTTTCCACCTTCACTAATTCTCCCAGTTGATAGTTACTCTTCAAGCGGGCCAGTAGTCTGCAAAACTCATGGTAATTGTTTGGGTCTGACAAACTCTGGTGACAGCACAGAGGGGAAAAGAAAGTGTAAAACACGACTCATTAAACTGCTTCCAAAGGCATCTGGGATGGCACAGGGGGTGGGGAGGCGGCACGAGATGTGCTTTACCTTCTGAGATGCTGGCCACCATTCTGAACAACGCATTTGTATGATTAAAAACAATTTTTAAAAAAGTCACTTTTAAAGGGGACTGTTACATCTATCATCTCATCTGTTCACAATAATCATGTTGGGAGATACGGTTATTGGCCTCAATTGGCAGAGTCTGAAACAGAAGCCCAGAAGGACCAGACTACTTGCCAGGGTTGTAATGCTGATTAACGGCAGAAACGGGCACAATCTCAGATTTAACAGGCCTGTGTGCTTCCCGCTGATCGAATGAAAAGTAATGACATTTTCATTTTCGCAGCTGTCTAATTTATCATTAAGCACAACGAGAACGGCAAAGTTACACAAATATTTCATGTATTTTATTATACTGCTATCATGACAACAAACGCACTGTATTAGTATGTTTATGTATCTTGTTAACTACTTATATCAGACACTTCTGTCTGCACACTACACCAGTATGCTTGTTTCCTTACACATGTTCTCCTACATTAGAGAAAGGGCACAGGTTTTGTTCTGCTTGTCACGACATCTCTGGCCCGTGGTAGGTGACTCCATACAAATTGCTGATAAAAAAATGAATTTTTAAAAAGGAAAGAATTGAGTACAGTTATTTCTTTTTCTTTTCTTTGGCCATGCCACGTGGCACGAGGGATCTTAGTTCCCTGACCCTGGATCGAACTTATGCCCTCTGCAGTGAAGGCATGCAGTCTTAACCACTGGACCACCACGGGAGTCCCAGAACTGAGTATATTTAAAAGTGAACGGGTCTTATTTATGATATTTCCTAGTGCGGAGAAGTGATACTTAAAAAAAGGAGGTGTGAGCTGAATCTTTTGGACTGAAAAAGATAAGAAGGACAACTGAGTTATGGAATGAATAATATTTGAATGAGAAATATCTCCCTTCCTAACTAAAAGTAGTTCTATTCACTTAGGTAAATAATTTACATTCAAAATCATGAAAACAAAAACAAAAAACACACAAAATGACTAGCTCTCTCCTTATTTTCCTTCAAAGTGATCCCTTCCAGTAATTTTGACATTCTTGAATCTAGGGGCTACAAGCTCCTTTTCTGGGTAAATGTTAAAAATCTATGTACAGACATTCACTTAAATCTTCTGAAGGATAACAGATTGAACTGTCTTCTAGGGTTTTTGCTACGTGTGACCTCTAGATTGAGCTTTTGCCTTATAACAGAGAGGTATATACTAGTCATACATGCTTATACATGCATACACATAAAATAAAAGTAAATTCTCAAAAATCGTACCTGTGGGTTTTCCAGTATTCGTTTAACACCATCAACAAGGTGAGAGAGAAACTTGGCCCTCTCTGCATTGTTGAATAGGGACCTTCTAACTGAGGCAATCTGTACTAAGCAGGATAACACCTAGAGGAGGGCACAACCAAAACACAAATGAGCAGAACAGACGGTATAGCTCTTTTCATTACTCTTTTCCTTGCTATAAATATTCTTCTTCCCTCTTCTGTCACTCTCTGCTATCATTATAATGATAGCAGAAAAAAAGATCAAGGAGGGTGTAGTCGAGGGTATCTGAAACAGTTTTACTAAAAGAAAAATAAAGGGCATTAGACTCACAGTGAGCATAACAACTAGTTAAATCCAGTTTGGAAATTCATATAGGTATTATTTTTCGACCACCCCTACGGCCTCTTTATGTTGAAGATACATATTTAAACTCGAAAATAGCAAGCAACTGACAGTAAACAGTGCTTCAGATGTAGGGTTTTTCCTGTCTTATCAAGGCCTTCTGGCTAATCAGGCTTTGCTACATAGTGCTACCATGAAATAACCAAGTCAGATCTATGCTTGGAAGAAAACAGGTTTTACAATGAAAACATTTTCCCCTTTCCCCATTGCGCTAGAAATTTACATTCTGTTCGCCCCTCTTGATCTACTTTCTGCCCTTTTCCTCCCTACTTTCTACTCCGGGAGGCAGACCTCTGTTGACTAACAGCAGAAGTAAATGTAATGATACTAATGATACAAGCAACACAAATTCATGTTTCTGCTAAAGCGAAAGTCCGCATTAATTTGGAAACGTGACATAGTGACCAGGAAAGCAGTCTACACAGAAACACTGTGCAAAACACCCACTGACATTTATTAACTTTACTTTCTTTGTACATTTTGTACAACAACATTTTACACCAACAATCTGAAGTATCAGACCACTGACTTTTTAGGACCCAAATGAATTTTGGGATTTGAGGTTAATTATTGCTTTAAAGGAGAAATACAGCATTCCCAAGAGCTTTCAAATTTTATTAAGGACAAGTATGCAAATCTGCCTTTCCAATACAGCTTCCATTGATCACTTACGTAACATAGGCCTGAGAGATTTTCAGAAATCTCAGTCTTGACAATCTTCTACTAGACCATATAAGGTGAATTCCCCACACTCTAGCCTGTGGCAATTCGAGGTACAGTACAAAGTCAGACACAAAGGGGACCAAAAGAACCTGATACCTGCAGCAATTTGTCATTAGACAGGAACAGTTTAAAAGGAATCAAGAGTTCACGGTGAGAACCTTTAACTGACAAGCTTTATCTCAACAGGCTAGATAACTAACCCTAGTATTTCTAGGAAGAAACTTTATTTCTATGATTTTGTACAACACAATGAACATAAGGCTCATTCACCACTGCTCCATTCCAGAAACAGAAACTGTAGTCCTGACTCACCAGAGGTGAAAATGAAGGAGGGATGGAATGATAGAGGTCAAAGAACAGCTGCAGAGTTGAAGAATCCAAGAACGCTGCAAGAGAGAAAAACACATCACTGAGCCATCCGCACGCTGGCGCTGCGTTCCCCAGCGCTCCACAGTTACAGGGGGCCTTATCTTCCTGCTTTATCATCTTCCAGAATGTTTACTTCCTTTGAAAGTGACAAACTAATGGGGGCTTTTTGTTTTCCTTTTTTTTTTTTTAAAAAAGCATTAGTTTTTAGTTTCTCTAAGAAATGGATTCATTTTTTCTGATTCTCAAACAACTTAAGACAAGCAGGACTCTTCATAGCAAGAATTTTTATCTTTTAGGAACACAATACCAAGCACATGTACAGGTTCTTTGTTTTTAAAGCTAGAAATTCTCTCAAATGAATAAGACAGCAGAAGTCTCTAGGTGAGAAATGTAAGGTCAAACTCACATCCATCAGAAACCAGGTAACCAAGAGTTTGCCCCGGCTGGGGAATCCTCCCAAGTGCAGCTCCCTCACTTAATAAAGACCCACATCAACCTCCCAAGTTGTCTCTGAGAGCAAGCAGGGGACCTGCCAGGGGATCCTGAGCCCACACTGCTGGCTCCAGGCAGAGGGGAGCAGCAGCCCAGTGTGAGGGTGTGGCCGTGTTACCTGATCTCCAGCTGGTGGGGATCTGTACCGTGCACAGGTCATCTGAAGACTCGTCGGTGGAAGTGCCGATGAAATCAAAGTTCAGGCAGTTATGAGTGAGCTTGAGCAGTTGCATCAGCAAGCCATGCTGACTTTCATCATTCAAGTTCAGATTCTTTCCAGAAGCCTGTAAAGATGACCACATAATGAGCCCCGAACAGTCATTCCTCTCTTCCAAGTTTGCTACCAGACTTACAAGGAGGCTGCTGAGCCAGAAAAGGAGGGCGAGATTCAGCACAGTCGTGTGGCGGTTCTCTGCCAGGAGATGCAGCACTTCTATTACCTTTAAAGTCCTTCCATCACCATGAAACTCCTAGCTCCTTATTTACTATTAAAACATGTTTCATGTTCATAAAAACATGAAGCTAGTATTTATAGAAACTCCCTCTTTGACATTTACTCTTTACATGCTGCAGACATTGTGGCTGCAGATAATTCTGAAGCAATATGGGATGAGTGGTTACTTCATTTGCGTGTTAGATCCTTTTTTATTTATTCATCAGCAGTGTACCTGCCTACAGCTCAATAATGGCCCAGAGCTATGGTGACTATGAGATTCAAGTTTCTACCAGTTGTGACCCCAGGGACTGGCTGATTCGTTTCTGATAGCATCAGTATCAGAAGAGGATTCAATCCTGTTTTCTCACAAGCTTTTTCCCCCTTTAGAGGGTACAACAGGTTTTACAGGCAGCTTGCCCAAAATGAGGACTTTTGGGGAATTCTGAAGTAAAACTAGGCAGCCAAAGGAAAAGATGGACATCATTAATTGGGACAAAAGAAAAATCCAAACTTGCTTCTCATATTATAATTGAGACACACTGGAAAATGAGAACAAGAACAATGAAACAAACAAAAAAAAACCCCAGATGAACACAGTCAGAGGTTAATTCCATTTGGCTTTCTATATGGACAAAACATCAAAACACAGCAATGAACATGTACAATTTATAGGTTATCATTTCCTCCTTAGTTCAAGTCTATCAATAAATGAATTGAAATACCAACTTTCTTTTTTTTTTTTTTTTAGTTCTATCATTTTATTGCTACCAACCCATCTCCCTCCATCCTTGTGCACACATGCTCAGTCATGTGACCCCATGGACTGCAGCCTGCCAGGCTCCTCTGTCCATGGACTTTTCCAGGCAAGAATACTGGAGTGGGTAGCCATTTCCTTCTCCAGAAATACCAACTTTCTATTTTAAAACAGTTAATTTCCTTCGGTGATACTGTCTACCCCTTCAGGTTATGAAATCTAAATCGATGTTAAAAATTCAAAATATGCTTTTCCTTACAGATGTTGCTTGTCTATTTGCTGCCTGTAACTCAGCAAGGGACAGGGGAGCCAGCCTAGTTTTAATGTGCTAACAATGGAGTCTGAGCCTGTGTTCAGAGCACTGAGAATCAAACACCCTAAAAGGAAGATGCTTTAACTCCATACAGGAAGATCTTATATGGATATTAAAAAGACCAAACAACAAAAACCTCAAGCTTCGTGGCAAACCAGTTTCTTTAACATAGGAGCATGGGATAAGTGTTCACTTATGGCTCCTTACCTAGGGGAACAGATGTGAAATCAGGAAATAATTCTTTCTCTCAGACTGGAAGGTCATCAACAGCTTGGACATATATATTACGTGAGAGATGATAATTAAAGAGACGCATAAACCCTCACGGGCCAGTGATGCGCTGACATCTCACAAGTCCCCAACTATTCTGATTCTTTCAGAAGGAACCAGGAAGCAGGTACCAACATACAATCTTACCTGTTTTAGTAAATTGCACGAAAGCGTGAAGATATCGAATAACGATGAATCTCGGAAAGAAGAGGCTATTTTTCTGTGCTTGGTTAAAGGATGGGTGGTGTCTGCCTGTGCAGAAAAACAAACCAACACAAGTTTTAGAATTAACTACAAAGAAAAAAATTTTCAAGTAGACTTCAAATGAAGTAGAAGGATTTTTCAATAAGACCAACAAAAATAACAAAATACATTTTAAACATTTAAGTTACTGTTAAACTCTATTTAGTGAGAGAACGAGGATGACGATAAGCGGCTAATAGCTATGCAGGATATCATGTCTCTACCGTTTACAGAGGGAAGATAGGAAGAAAGTACAGTGTCTCCACTGCAAGGTTTCCATTTCCTCTGCACTTAGGGAGGTAATATTTAACAAACTGTTGGAAGACTTTGTTAATAATTATTATCATGCTCTTTTGAGGCTGAGTCTCAAAAACAGACAGTCGCAAGGCTTGGATTTTGCTAAATAATCCAGTCAAGAGTTACTATAGCCATGAACTTAAGATAAATGGCAATAGCCTGTAATACTCTCTTTTCTCACCTATTTCAACATGCAGTCTATTCCACGGGAGTGAGGACTTCAATTAAGGGGCTGTACTGGTCTCTCACTCCTCTGTCCTTGTCTTTTCAGTCATATTTTAAAGGTTTTTGCGGTCAGGGATTAAATCTCTTACTTCTTTAGTAAGTCCTCTATAGCTGACACATAGTACATACTCAATAAAAGCGATAAAGGAATTTCAAGGTTGCCAACAATATTTAGTCCAGCCACTTACTGTAAGCTTAAATCACTTCTATATCCTGATCAACTCATGCAGGAGGGAGCTCATTTGCCTTTTGGCACATTATGGAACCCCCACCCCCCAATTTTATTTCTAAGTTCAGATTGGAATGGTAACAGAAATATGTTTTCTAATTTAAATCTAAAGCAAAAAAAAAAAAAAAAAAAAAGCCAATAGAAAATTCAGTTGCACAGAGTTCAAAATATTCTGATTTTAGCCTCAGTGTCACTGTGTTACAAATGTCTTAGATAAAAAGGTATCACTACATTATATATCAGATGCCGTATACAATCTGTTACACAGATCATAATCCAGAGAATAATTACATCTTAAGTACATCACACACATTTCTATTGCTTTCCTGAGAAAGATAAATACAAAATTTTGAAAAGATTCTAAAATACCAACACTGATGGATTTTGTGGAGCCAAGCTTCCAAAGGAAGAGCATTAACTCCACAATCTGTACATAATTAAAGCACGCTCTCTTATTACAAGGGTGTGTGTGTTCAATCGTGTCTGACTCTTTGTGACTCCATGGACTGGAGCCTGCCAGGCCCCTCTGTCCGTGGAGTTTTCCAGGCAAGAATACTGTAGTGGGTTGCCATTTCCTACTCCAGTTACTATAAGGACAGGAGTGGTTAAATAATAAGCAAGTTAAGAGCATAGGCTCTGCAATAAGCCTATGTGGGTCTGAATTCATATACTGTTTGTTGCCTGGTAACTGCGATACCATAGGCAAATTATTTAATCTTTATGCGCCTTAGTTTTTTATTTAGAAAATAGCATAACCAGAGTCTCTATCTCATATAACCACTGTAATTTTATTACTGTGTAATAAAATTAATATAAGTGCTTAGAACAGTGCCTGCCACATAGAAATCACTCAAAAGTATAAATTATTATTTTAATAATTACCAATCATAGTGGGGATTACATGTGACAGAGAACACAATATGGACTCCAGATTTTAATAGGCTCTAAGCTAGTGTATTTAAAATACCAACTCACAGTTAAATTTCTCAGGGTTAATTAAAATGTCTGCATAAGTATGCGCAATAGCAACAGTGATGCCAATATAATTAATAGCTGACAGCTGAAGGGTGAGCTGTTACAATTAATTCAGGCCTGTTCAATAATTATAACATTTTAGCTGGATACAAAAGTAAATGACTAAAAAATATTATAGCCAGAGCAAAAGAAAGCCACTGGTGTTTCCTCTGTAGTATCTGTGACATCGATGACTATTTAAAAAAATTATTTGGTATTTAGCGGAATGTTTTGTGCATTCTGAAAAGATGACCAGAAAAATCTGTAATAAAGGCACATGAGAAGTGATTTCTGAATGATTATAAACACATTAACTTATACAGCAGAAAGAGCACACCAACGATGCTGGTTTCCTAAGTTCTGACTTAGGATCATTGCGCTCTTCTCTAACATTGAACATTAACACCACTGAGGAGAGCTGAGATGAGAGAGAAAATATTCTGGAGATGGAAGGGGATCCGGACTGCACTCACAGAGGAAAACCCCATGGAACTGTTTTGTTTCAAAAGGGCATTAATCACTTACCGCCAAAGCACACAACTGCCAAAAAAGATCATCCCACACACAGGCAGAAAACACCAATACTAAGTGAAAATATGGCACTTACTTCAATGAGGAAGGCTGTAGCACTTACTTGATTAATTTCATTGGTTAGCTGCGATAAAATCGTGACACCAATGATGCAGTATTCAACACTATCCTGGTTTAAAAAAAAAGGTAAGGCAGAAAGAGTTGGCCTGTGCAGCTTGATTTCAGCATCTGGAATGCAGTCATACTTAAACTGCCTAGACAAGGTATGAGAAATTGGTATTTTAAAACTGCTGCTTTGCAGGACACAAAATCTAACTGATATACAAGAGGATTAAATCTGACTGCATCAAAATTGAAACCGTTTGTACGTTAAAAATATCTACAAGCTTTATACTATACATATTGTAGGAAGAGAAATTAGCAAATCACATCGAAGATAAAAGACAAATGAATGTGTAAGATAATTTATATGGAAGGCTGTATACAAAAAAGGGCAAAGAATTGATTTAAAAAAATGTACGTAAGATATAAATAGGAAGTTCACAAAAAGCAAAAAATAAGTAGTAAATGAGCATATGAAAATTTGTTTGTCTCATTCATAACTCACATGCTGAGCTACCAATTCTTTCTACCTATGAAACTGGAAAAGTAAGAAAGCTGAGCTCACAGGGTGGAGGTACAGGGAAACAGACATATTAACTGTTGGAGGGAATAACTTTTTTTGAGGGTAATCTGGAAATATCCATGTAAACCCAAAATACACACAGTCTTCTCACTGAATAATTCAAAGGCTAGGAATTCACACTATAAACACACTTGGCTCAAAGTATAAGCACACACAAATACACAAACACACACACACACAAGGAATATTCACCAAAGTATTTATCTACCAGTCTAGATATAGATACTAACTAAATACTTACCTAGAAGGGTTAAATGAATTATAATGTTTTAAACTGGAATAGTATGTAAGCAATAGAAAGAATGAAGTAGGGTTTGTGCTGACATGTAAACATGTAAAGCCAACACATTAAGAATTAAAAAGATACGGAAGAAAATGTACCAAACAATTCCATTTGCAGATCAATATCTAAGTAAGCATATATCGCTTCACTTCTTTCTATTTCATCGAATACATACATCATACCTGTAAAAACCTTGTGACATCTGTGATTGCATTTCTGAAGACGTAATCATCCTTCTGACAGTCAAACCAGCCCAACTTTGTGATCCTGGCATATAACTGGATAAGTGCTTGCGTCACAAAAGTGGCCAGCTTTGGCCGAGTGGCAAGGTAGTTGAGCACATAGTTCCCTATAAAACAGAAATAATCTACATCAGAGATGGCTCCGCCAGGGAAGGGTGTGCGTCGTTAAATGTCTAAGAAGTGGTAAATCTAGACTCTTTACCCTAAACTTCCTTAATTATTCACACTACTGAGAAACAGGACTTTAAATTTAAGATTCACTAAACTTTCCAACTCAGAATTGTGTACGAGTCACAATGAAGAACCTGAAGTAAGGGAGCCTTGCATCTACCTCTTGATGATTAAATAGCATGGTTGGCACAGGATTCAAAATCTTCAGCAATGTTTTTCTTAGTTACTAGTGATGGTGAAGACCAGGTAAAAGAAACTTTCTGAAAACAAAACAGTTAACTTGGGCTTTATCTAGGAGCAATTATATTGGGCCCTCCTTACTTTTAAGCCCAATTCTGGAAAGAAACTATGTTCTAGATATTCTGTATGCCTAGCAATTTCAGAACAGTATCAAACAAGCAACATAAATGTAACTATTACTAGAACATCACTAAACTAATTTAAGAGAGAAAAGACAACTTTCTACTCACGAATATCTATCCGCTGTTCCAATGGGAGAGGGTTATTTGTGCGCGATACAAGCTTTGTAAGGCATGTAGCTGCCAGTAACTGGGAGTAAGATGACTGTGAAAAGAGAGGGGGAAAGGGCTTAGGATTCAATTTTATTAAGTTAGTCAGTCAAAGTTTTTAACTTGGAGATCTGAGTTCACATTTAAGAAAATTAATCAGCTTTGCTACATTTGATCCTCTGGATTTTTAAGGGTCTCATACTGTGGAAAAATGAGCCCATTCATCATCTGTGCTCATTAAGCTCACTTCAGCCATGAATAAAGGGCAGGATAAAGTGAATGCCTGATCAAACTGAATCTAATCCAAGCATCTGTATCATTTTGAGGGGACAGAAGTTAGAGGAGATCTTTACAGAAAGATATTAAGCTCTTTAGAAGACAAATCTCTTCTTTCATTTAGATCAAGAAATCTCCTCCAATAGCCTTGCTATAACAATGTTCATAAAAGTTTCACCTCATAATATTCCTATAGTATAGCATTAGAAAGAAAAAAAAAAAGTAGAAGTAGTATTAGAAGGAACCACCACCTTATTCTGTGTAGTTAATCCCCAAACTGTATCTTTCCATCAGTGCAACTATCAATCAGCTACTGCTTTGGGGAATGTATATGCTAGTTTTAGTAGTAAATTCATAACAATTATTTATGAGAAAGAAAAAACTATGCCCTAAGCAAAGGAATAGCATTACCATATTCTCAAGTGTAGATTTTAATGAATTTTAACTTTATGGAGAATCAGCGTATTTAATCTGATCATAATGTAGAAGAAGCAGCCATGTGCAGATTCGAATTCCTCTGGCAGCTGTGTTACATATAACATCACGTAACAGGGACAGACTCAGAATCACCAAAATAATTTAATCAAGGGTCGAACATAATTTTCCATGAAACTGTTAAGTTCTTAGGGCAGTAGGGTATACTCAGAGGCTATCCACAGGCATTACACCATACCATCAATTATTAAAATAAGTTTATGAAAAAAATCTGTAAGAGTGACTTTGGAGGGCATGGGAGGGAGGTTCAAGAGGGAGGGGATATATGTATACATATAGCTGATTCATGTTGTATAGCAGAAACTAACACAGCACTGTAAAGCAATTAGATTCCACTGAAAAAAAATAAAATGCATGCTAATGGCTTCCACACCAAAAAAAAGAAAAAGTGACTCTGACATGTGATTTTTCATTCAACACTCACACACTGCTTAAACAGATTAAAGCAGGTGTGTCAGATCACCAACAATGCAAGAGGCTACTATAATTGCAGAACACAGTGCATAGCTGTAGACGATGCAATGTGAAAATGGCTTCTGAATATGACTCCAACAAACCTGCTAAACCATTAAGAAGTCGATAGAGACTTAAGAGTGAGAACCCACTATAACTGAGTCCTTCAGCATTGCACCAGCCCTGCTTCATTCCAGCCTGCTGACTCTAAGTGTGAAGAACTGGAGTGAACAGTGTCACAGATGACACCATGGGGCGTCAGGGGCAGGCAGAGGAGAGTTAGCTGTGAATCTCCTACAGTACGAATCTAAACTGATCAATACGAGAACCAAGTGATGGAAAAGAAATACAAAAATACTATATGCGAAAACAGAACAGCACAACCCAATCTCTGACCATGCTGCTTTAACCTCCAGACACTTGGGAAAAGAGTCAACTTCTTTAGCTACTAAGGATATCACTTAGCCAACTGCAGTCTGTTCTATTTACTGCATAAATTCTCTAACACTATTAATGCAAATTCAAAAATGAAGCCATCGAGAATTCTATACTCTCAACAAATTAATGGCTTTCCTCCTTTTCACACTTCCTTCCCGTCTCTGGCAGAGTGCTGGCTGCTGGTCTAGCTGGGATTCTAAACTCTCTTGATGCCCTTTCATGATACCCTGGATGGAGGCTTGTCCTTCCTAAGACCTCCGTCCTGCCAAAAATATTAACTTAATCAAATCAAGTCTCGTGAAAGCATTATTTTGATCACTGTATGCCATTTTTAAGCCGGAAGAGGTTCTAATTTCATTTTAAACATTCTAACTTCCTGTCATTTCCATTGTGAAGGAAAATTTTTCCCCTGCACATCTAAGACAAAAAGCAGCGGTTGTGGTACAGCAGAGGAAAAAGAGCAGACGAGGGATCTTAGCAGGTGACATGAATTTTGTGGATAAGAAAGGCCATTTATATATAGCCTTGTCTTCTCTGTAAAACGTGTGAAGTGATACATAACTGTAAAAAACAGAAAAGGAGGCCCAGAAATTTGATTCAAGAATAAAAATCATAGGACAAAAACATACGCTCAGTGAGATTTTCCTGATGACTCTGAAGGCCTTTTTTGCTAGTGTGGCAGGTCTGGTTTGTTTTAAAAGTGAAAATTGCGAATTCCCTTGTGGTCCAGTGGCTAAGACTCTGTGTTCCTGATACAGGGGGGCTGGGTTCGATCCCTGGTTAGGGAACTAGATCCCACATGCCACAACTAAGACTCTATGCAGCCAAAATAAATAAAAATAAATGTTAAAAAAAAAAAAAGTGAAAATTAAGAAGGCAGAGGTACCTAGAAGAATCAAGGGACAGAGGTGACCCCAATCCACCCCTAAACCAGAACGTATCTTCCTAACCTGTCCCCTTTAGGGTTTTTCAAAGCTTACGTACACTTCCTCTTTCAAGGAGTAGCTGGCACTTGCTCAGGCAGTCAGGGCTGTTGGTAAACTCAACCAAGGCTTTCTCTGCCTGAAGTCGAGTGGCCGTATCTGTCGTCTCATACAGCTGTTTGCACAGATTCTCTAGTTGGGCCAGGCTCTGGAACAGATCAGTCAACAAAGAAATCAGTCCAGTCTACTACATACATAAGTCGACTACATACATACTGTGCTTGAAATTACTAGATGAAGATAAATGATAATCAATGAAGAGAGACTTGCTTCTCAATGTGGAGGAGAATCTGGGGGACCTTTATCTAAAAATAACCACTTGTAGCCCTCTTCCTTTGATGCTTTAAAAGACAAAATGATAGAATGCCTAAAATTGATACACTTTTTCAGTCATTTGCTTAAAGTTCAGACACAAATGATACATTTTTCCCTTTCACTACTTATCCTAAGCTTTTCCAAAATGTTTTCAAAGAAAAATGCAGAATTTACGTGCTTAGCCATCAATTTCAAGGTTATGATTACTAAAGTCATCACTGTAAAATTAAGCACATAAACACACAATGTAAGCATCACACAGATCTTTACATAGGTTGAAATATTCTCCTTTTGCCTGTAGCTATCAGCTTACAATTATGTGTACATGCAAAGATGGCCAACCTCTAAGTTTCAGAATACAAGTACGCACCTTCCTCCCCGGGTCCCTCATGTCTAAAGTTCAGCAGACTCTCTTCTGTTGCCCTTTAAACTCTTGCTTTGGTTCCAAATTTAAAGAGCAGGGTCAAAATAAATTCAACCTGAGCATGTGCTCAGGCAGAGATAAGACACGGGACACGCCCCCAAACAAACCCTACTTTCCAAATCTTGAACCAGTTCCAGGGAGGCAGGAAGGGGATGGGTGTGTGCTTTGGTCAAAACCCCAAAGGGATACAAATCCACTTCCACTTAGTGTGGTGTTTAAAAGCAAAGAGGAAAGGAGTGAGTAAGAGTTCATGTAACTATCACCTTTTGCTGACTGGAGAGGAGGGCAAACATCTGTTAGTTTTCAAAGGGCCAGTTTGGACTTTAAGAAGAAATTCTGAACCTATCTTCTACAGCAGCAAGCAAGATCTGATTTAAATAGTTTGAGGGATCCTACTACTATTAGAAATGACAATTCTGACAAGAACCAAAATAATAATTAGGCAAACCAACCTGTGTAAATAGCCTAAAATATATCACACAGCCAGGTTGCCCAAGGCTTTTCATCATCAGTTTATTTCATTAAGCTGGGACTTTATAAATCACAGCTTTTCTACTAAGCAGGAAAGCCCTGGGGGCAGGATACCTATTTTATTCAATCTGATTAATAAATTTCAAATATTAACCTAAAGGAAACAAGAAAGACACATGCTGACACTTGGATTATCAGTCTCACTTCAGAAAGCCCTCAGAAGAATAAAAACAACCACCTCCACTGCAGAACAAAATAAACAAACCACTCTTCAAAACATCTTGGGACTCTGATTAGGCTCATGTTTAATCTGTTCCTCTCTGACTTGCAGGGGTCCCACTTAATATCTTCCGCAATTTGAAAGCACAGAGAAAACTGTACTCACAAAGCCAGATCTCAAGTGATGAAAGACCTATTGAGCGAAATCTGATTTTTTCATATAGCTTATAAACAAAACACAAGGAATAGAGGGTAAGGCCAATTAATCACATATACTCCATAAGACATGTGTGCAAGTCAGTGTTCTGTCTCCTACTAATGGCCAAACTCCCAATGAATCAGTTTAATTATAAATCCTCACATTCCTAAGCAAGAGATTAAATCTCCTTTTCAGGAGGTTTTTGTTTCAACCCAGCAGACTGGGTTCCACCTCCACCCCCTACCCTGCCTGTGAAATGATTAACTAACAGGGAACAAATTATTTAAAAAATAAGTAACATAGAAGACATAAAAGGGTGGTATGAGGTTTCAGTAAGCAGCAGCAGCCTCAAACCTCCACTCACTACAAACTTCCCAATATCCTGAACAGAACTCCCTAAACGGTCAGGCTGCTTAAGGGATCATGACTTTCCTTGAAGTCTGATCAGTCAGTCCCAAGAGCAACCCCCACCCCCGTGCTACTCTTATTTACATTTATTACAACAAAGTTGTTCACATGACGATGGCTAAGAACCTTCACTGGTAGTTAAGTTCCTTACTGCTAAAAACCTACATGCAGGTTATGGTGGGCTTTTTGGTTGTTGCTTTGTTTTGATTTGTTTTAATGTAGTACACAAAAACACACTGCAGGGTAAGTCTGGTAATAAGTTCTCAGCTCAGGAAACAAGACCATTAAAAAACAAAAAAACAAACCACCAAAAGAGTAATTTGACCATTTACACAAACATTTAGAAGAACAAAAGCTTTATTTCTTTGTTTCCAGAAGAACAAATGGGAAACAATCTTGTTTTTCCAAACAATTAGTGGAAACGTCTAAAAACCACAGGGTGAATAGTCATTTTATTTGGGTTGCCCATCGAAGGAAAGGGGAATCAAACATTTACATTTATGTTCTCTGGGATCCTAATGTTTTGCAAGCAAATCTAATAGTTAGATCATTTTGAATCACCTCTCTGGGGGACCCAGAATAAAACCATTTATCCTACAACTGTTTGATGAGCCATTAAAACTAGTTATTTCACATTTAGCATCACTGCATCTTGCCCCCTGGCGCAGTTCCTTCTCCCATTCAACCAGTTCTTATTAAGGACATCTATTACACAATGCCGGTTCAGTCACAGAAGAGACTCCAGAGAAGCAAGTCTATTTTCTATTCCTGAGGCTGCCAAACTGATAATTCTCAGAGAAACCTCCATCTGGTCCCACTGGAATATAAAAGCATGTTTGGGTGAAATCTTCACAAAACTGGAAAGCAATCTTCAACTAGAAAAGCACTACTTTAGTACAAGACACTCAAGACAATCAAACCTCCAAACCTAAAGCACTTGGATTTCACCAACAATTCAGTTACAATGAAGGTATTAAAAAGTATTAAAAAGAATGTATCCCATTATTTAGCAATAATGTTATTTTACACAGTTTTTAAAACTAGGATAGAGAAAAACACAGCTCAATTATTCTCATTTCAATATAAGGTGCAATCAGTTGAGACTTCAGGCCTCTGAAATTAATGATTTATCTGAGGAGTTGCCTGTACCTTTTGGGAAAATGAAGATTTCTGTTTCTGCATTAGATGTTATACTAACTCCAAAAAGCATATCCTGAAACTTATTTTGTCACATACTGCTTTAAAAAAAAAAAGCCTGACAGTATATATTTTTAAATTAGTCTGTTTGGGAAAAAAAAAAAATCCACTTGGAGATTTCTAATCAGAGACCAGGATACTCGTTTTTAGGAAGGATTTGACGACACTCCCAATAGTCTGAATAGTGACTAGAAAACAGGCACAAGCCTTGGATGACTAGGTTCTCTGCAAAGTACATCCTTGGTCTGACTGCCACCCAAACCACCTGAAATGGTCAGAAGCACCACTCTAGCACAAAGGGTGACGTACACCCTCAATCCAGAGGAGTTCTCATGAAGGATACATAGTCAGAATTACCAATCTGGTAGCTGAATTTCCATGATCAGGATGTCTGAAATATGAAAAAAATCAAGCCACTTTCAACCTGTTCATAAACTCCATTAATTTAGATCTTCTTTAGTTGGAATTTTTCTGTGTATTAGGAAAAAATTCTGTTAGGTAAATCAAAAGATGCATACTTAACCTGCCAGAAAAGAAACGATTTAAAAAGTGTAAGGCTAATAAAATTGATTTGATATACTAATTACATTTTATTTTTTATCTATTCGATAAGGCATTCCTATTTGTCAATAATGAATATTCAATCAGCATAGATAATGTTTTTAAAAACTCCTAAAAATCCAGTAATAACAATTATTCTTAGCTTAAAAAAGCAAGCGGCAGAGAAAGACAAAATTTGTCTGATATGACTTATAAGTGGAATCCATAAAAAAATGATACAAATGAACTTATTTACATAATAGAAATAGAGTCACAGATGTAAAAAACTTCTGGTCATGAGACTGGAAAGCGGAAGGTGGATAAACTGGAAGATTGGGATAACTAATGAGAACCTGGGCTTCCCAGGTGGTGCAGTGCTAAAAATTCATCTGCCAATGCAGGAGACGCAAGAGACATGGTTTCAATCCCTGGGTCAAGAAGATTCCCTGAAGGAGGAAATGGCAACCCATTCCAGTATTCTTGCCTGGAAAATTCCACGGACAGAGGAACCTGGTGGGCTACAGTCCGTGGGGTTACAAAGAGTCAAACACCACTGTGTGAGCGCACACACACACAACAGAAGCTACTATATATAACACAGGGAAAGCTACTCAAGACACTGTAATGACCTAAATGGAAAAAGAATCTAAAAAGAGTGGAGATACATGTATATAAAGAAACTTATTCACTTTGCCATACAGCAGAAGCTAACGCAAAGCAAATCAACTACATTCCAATAAAAATTTATTTTAAAAAAGCAAGTGGAATAACTGTATGCAGAGTGTATCATCTGTGATACATGTTAGCAAATTCATAAAGGAAAATCTGTATGAAAACATACTGACAATTATCTTTGGGAGACGAGATTATGGGAGACTCGTAATTTCTTTTCTGTATTTCCCTAAGTTTTACATTTTTGACCACAAGTAGATATTACTTATAAGCAGGGAACCCCCCCCAACAATTGTACAGATAATCTTTTTTAAATTAACTCCTCTCAATAGGAACATACTACTATTAATTAACAGCTGATCCTGCTTCCAATCAGAATTCATAAGACAAATTTAGAAAATCAAGAAGGCAATAGGCAATACACTCTAAAAGCTGAAATTTGAAAAAGTATGTCAGTGCTTATTGTTATCAATACTTTTATTTTGTTTTTACCAATAATAAATGCTGATAGTTTGAATATCGCATGACCCAGCTACTCCACTACTACGTATATACCCAACAGAGATACATGCTAAGTTCACCAAAACACTTGAATAGGAATGTTCATGCCAGCACTAATAGTTTCCAAATGTGAAAGCCAAATGTCCATCAATAGTAGTATGGATAAATGTTTCATTCCTTAATGTGGGTCCTGATTACAGAGGCATGCTCATTTTGAGAAAATCCATTGAATTGTACATTTATAATCTGTGAATTTTTCTGTACACGTTGTAAGATGGAAGAGCGATACAGTTCTCCCCAAATTCTTTACATATTTACTCTCATCTTTCTTTCTTATACTAATGAAAAAGAAGTCCATCTGTAACTGACAACCACACATTAGATTTAGAATACTTTAGTTTTATACCAATTTCTGCTTTTAGAAGTGTAACTCCCATTATTTGTTCAGGAAATAAATAAAGTAAGATTTCTGGATGCATGAGGGACATTCTATTTCTGAGAGGACTAAGAGGGTAAGTAAAGCTTTCTGGTTGCAGTTGCTGTGTAATGTCTTCTGCCGTAAAGCAAGATAAAATACGTACTTTCAGTAGGCGATAACACAGTGCCAGGGCCTTGCGTGCATTAGATAAGGATAGCACGTCTCCTAACATATGAGACTGCAAAATTCTACACTTAGCTTCAAAATATGAATCAGTCCTCACTTGTAACAAACACATATGATGTTTGCACTGTGGGTGACACATGAACACAGGCAAACAAGTCATTTCATGAGGTAAACAGCCAGACTGACTGTGCCTGGCTTGCTGACTCACACATCTAACTAAGAGCTTCATTAACATGTCGCGAGAAACGGGTCTTGGCTCCTTCTCATGGTCATTAGGAGTGCAGAGGAAGGAAAGCTGCAGCGTAAGCGAAGCCCCTGAAGTGCGGGTTTCACACTGGCAGCCTCAAACTGGCCCATGCACATTTTGGTTGTTCACCTTACAGTGTTCAGCATGGTTGCCAAAGTTTCACGATAGCATTTGGTCTTCTAGTTTCCCATAAAGAATTAGCAGATCTGATTACCCGGGACCTGCATTTTCAAGTGTCACTAATCAAACGACAGTAAAGGCACAGTGCTTCCCTCAGGGTAGGCTCTCGCTAGCTGACTGCAGGTCACAGGCCCTGGCCCCGGTAGACACTGGAGTCTCCTCCACCAGCCGTAATGCAACTCTGCCTCCCATCAGTGGTTCACTTCCAGACGTCAAAGTTAAAAAGTAATGAGCATATGGTACTACAAGAGATTCTGACTTAATTTGGGGGTACTAACTCCTTGCCAACTTGCAGTTTGGAGGGCTTCCCTGATAGCTCAGTTGGTAAAGAATCCACCTGCAATGCAGGAGACCCTGGTTCAAATCCTGGGTCGGGAAGATCTGCTGGAGAAGGGAAAGGCTACCCACTCCAGTATTCTGGCCTGGAGAATTCCATGGACTGTATAGTCCATGGGGTTGCAAAGAGTCAGACACGACTAAGTGACTTTCACTTTCACTTCACTTAGTAACAGCGTGACTTTGGGCAAGTTTATTTCCTGGAGCTTCAGCTTCCTCATGTGTAAAATAGGTGGATTTTATTATATTATTTGACAAAGATATTGCCAGTTCTAAATTCTATGCTTGTAATTATATAAGTAAATCAGATTTAAAGGAAGCAAATATTAAAATTAAAAAGATCATGAAAACAACTGGCCAAACTTTTTAAAACAGGGAATTTAACAAAAAATAAATCAGGTTAACACTCCCATACATCTCTCTAACACAAACGCCGGTGACCCAGCAGCAAGAACAAGGATCCTTTTAGAATGAAGGTTCAGTATAACCTGAGTTAAGACCTCAGATATCAGGTAAATCCCCACTCCCCTGTCTACAAGCTGTGGGAGTGTGAATAAGTTACTCAAATCTTTCAATCTAGTTTTCATCTAAGTAGAAATAATATTTATCTAACAATGCTATAAAAGTCAATGTTGTAATGTATGTACATTCTTCATTACTGAGTTTATTACTTGCTATTTCGGAATATATTGTCTACTAAAAAGTGAAGAACAGCAGCTTTTTATAGCACATGCACTAAAATCTACAGTTTCCTCTACAGAGGTATCATGTATATATACATGTGTGCTGTGAGCTTGGTCGCTCACTCGTGTCTGACTCTTTGTGACCCCAGACTGTAGCCCATCAGGCTCCTTTGTCCATCGGATTCTCCCGGCAAGAATACTGGAGTGGGCTGCCATGGCCTCCTCATTCGTGTGTATGTGTATATAACTTATCATATAGATGTATATAAATTTGATCACATTAGCCCATTTTGGCTGTGCTGGGTCTTCGCTGGCGCGCAGGTTTCTCGAGTTGCAGCACGTGGGTCTCACTGCGGTGGCCTCTTTTGCTGCTGGGCACGGGCTCTAGGGCACGTGGGCTTCAGCAGTTGCGGCTCCTGGGTTCTAGAACACAGGCTCAATGGTCGTGGCGCACAGGCTGAGTGACTCCCCAGCATGTGGAATCTCCCTGGACCAGGGGTCAAACCTGTGTCTCCTGCACTGGCAGGCAGATTCTTTACCACTAGAACCCTAGAGGGGTTCTAGATGCCTTGCCTTGCAGGGTTACGGTACAGGGTATACTGGCTGGCCAAAAAGTTTGTTCCGGTTTTCCTATGGACAAATCTGAACGAACTTTTTGGCCAGTCCTGTATAATTGCTCCTCACTGTTCATGGGTCCCCTACTTGCAAATTTACCTACTTGGTAAATTTATTTGTAATCCCCAAGTCAAAACTGTCAGCAACTGGGTCATTTGTGGACATGAACAGAATGGTGAAAATGTTGAGTGGTCCGACACATGTTTCTCATCTGAAGTCAAACAAGGTGATGTTTTGTGTTTTTGCTTCAGTTCTTAAAAAGGTGTCCTTCTTCTAGTTTACTTAATGCCATGTTTTTTGCAATTTAGGGCTTTTTGCTGCCAATTATGCTGTTTAAAATAGCCCCATGCATAGTGCTGAAGTGTTGTTTAGTATTCCTAAGCTCAAGAAGGTTGTGTGAAAAAATGTTAGATAAAGGTGTTTTTAAAAGGTGTCTGTAAAGAGAAATACAAATAAAGGTTGGTTGAGGAAAATGTGACCAGAGGTTGGCAGGAACTTAACCCTAAATGTCCTGCAAGACAAATGGTTCAGGATTTGTTAACTCAGTGTTCTCAGCGACTTTACAGAACAAACTACGATAAATAATGAAGACCAACTGTATTTCCACCCATTTCCAGACTGGGTAGTATTCAGTACATATTTCCCCACAGATACAGAATTATATTGCCATTGTTATAAGCATTTGTTCAAAGAGAGGTATTTATTAACTTACATAACTGTGTAACACTCAAATTCTAGTACAATTGACTCAAATGTTTGTTTACATGGCCATTTATACTGATTATTTATTTATTGTGATTTTAGTAAATGAGTACTAAGGTGCACAGTGCATGAAAAGGACAAAAGCGTACCTCAGTGTCCAGCACACAGAAGTTTCATAAAAATGTCATCCGTAAGTGCATGTCGGAACTTCCCTGGTGGCCCAGTGGTTAAGAATTGGCCTTGCAACGCAGAGGGTGTGGGTTTGATCCCTGGTCAGGGAACTATGATCCCACAGGTCACAGAGCAAATAAGCTTGCACACTGCAACTAGAAAGTCCAAGCACCTCAATGAAGGATCCTCCATGAAACAATGAAAGATCTCGAATGTCACAATTAAGACCAGATGCAGCCAACTAAATAAAAATAAATGGCTGTCTAACTCTTAAAAAGCCTCCTGGGGGTTTGGGTTAAAACGGCAGAGTGATCCCATATCTAATCTTGTTCCTTTCCCAAACCCAACAAAAACAACACTAAAGGGATTAAAAAAAAACAAACACAAACATAATCTCACAAGAAATATGACAGGAGACAGGACAAAATTTTGGAATACAGAAAAATCAGCAGTAACTGACTTAACTGACACAAGAAGGCCAAATATCTTGCAAGTGGTGAAAAGAACTGGAAACCAAGCTGTTTTACACTCCCTGCTCAGATGTTACGGTGAAGTGGCCAGGGCAAGAGAGAACAGGGTAAAAGTATCTTTGAGAAGTGAGATTTCCAGGTTTCTTTACTCAGTGCCTCTGACTAGGGACACCAAGCCAGTCGAAAGCACCTTTGAGGACGTGGGCACCAGATAGTTGATTAAGTGGCCACATACACATCAAATGCCCCCTTCCCGGGCTCCTTGTACCCAGAAATGCCAGTGTCAAGACTGGACTCCCTTGACAGGAGTTTGGAAAATCTTCCCCTGAGAATCCCATTAGTCACAAAGGAAATACCTAAAGATACACTGATATAGGGGTTACCCAACAAATGGCATAATTGGATTACCCCACTGTGATGCCTCAAGCGGACAAGCCTCATGCCCACACTTTGCCTTTCTAATCAGCTTGGTAGTCTTTCCATCTTGATTATGAGGAAATAACGATTACCGCAAATCTGAAGAAAGCCTTTAACAGTGTGTGTATAAGCCTTTAAAGAAGTATGTATAGTGATAGTTGTCCAGTTGTGTCCGACTCTGCAACCCCATGAACTGCAGCCTGCCAGGCTCCTCTGTCCATGGAGTGGGCAACCTTTCCCTTCTCCAGGGGATCTTCCCAACCCAGGGATCTAATCGGGGTCTCCCGCATGGCAGGCAGATTCTTCCCAGTCTGAGCCACCAGGGAAGCACTTTAAGATGGAAGACAGTGTTAAAATACAAAACAGGCCTCAAGTGAAGCTGCTTTTGGTTGGATAAAAAACGGAGACTTAATTATAGTTTCGGTTCTCCCAAAAATGGAGTCTTAAACCAGTCAGTCAGGACCTGCCTGGTTAGTACTAGTTAGGTAACCTGCTGGATAGACCCCTGCCATCCCCTCAAGGAAAGCAACTTTGCAACAACTCATCTGTTTTTTTTGCTTAGTATGACTCCCTTGTTCCTGCTCCCTTCTCACCTAAAGTCTTTTTATTTTATACAGCCCCTTGGAGCTCCTTTCTATATGCCAGACTGGATGCTGCTCCATTGAAACTGATTTTTGCTCAAATATACTCTTGAAAATTTTTAACATGCCTTGGTTTCTCTTGTAACAACAGCAAACAAAACAAATACATATAAAAAAAATCCTGTAACAAACAGAAACTGTGCAGGAAAAAGGAAACTTGAAAAAAGAAAAAACATAAAGATAAAAGTATTACTAAGCTCCAAAAAGAGATAAGAAAATATTTTGCAACTGGGAGTAAGAACAGGGTGCTCTAAAAAAGAAACATTCAAAGAACATAAAAAGAGATCTTAGAGATTAAAAATGATAGCAGAGACAAAATACTCCATCAGAGGGTTGGAAAATCAAGTTAAAGCCTCCTGGAAAGTAGAGCAAAAGGTGGAAAATAAGAGAGCAAAGATAAAATCAGAGGCCTGATTCCAGAGGTCAAACATCTAATTAACAAGAGTTCCAGAGGGCACAGAGAACAGAGAAGGAGAGGAAAACATCAACAAAATAATCCAAGAAAACCTCCTAGAGCCGAAGAACATCAGATGTCAGAAGGAAAGTTCTACCAAAGTCCAGCATAAGTGAAGATCAGGCCATACCCAAGGCATACCGCTATGAAACCTGAGAAGCCTGACAAAAAGAAGATTCTGTAAGCTGACCAGGAGGCAAGGAGATGGTCGATGGGAACAAAAATACAAACAAAATACAAGTCAGGTAAACACATAAATGATCAGGAATCAGATGGCTGTGGGCAGCACAGAAGCAACACTTGGCAACAAGACAAGCAGTCCCTGCAAGACTCTGAAGGACAATGATCAACACAGAATGTTTACCCAGGTACACAAGCAATCAAGTTGGGAGGGCAGAACAAAGCTATTTCTGGCACCTAAGGCCACAAGAATTTATCACCTACGATCAGTTCAGTTCAGTTCCGTCACTCAGTCGTGTCCGACTCTTTGGGACCCCATGAATCGCAGCACGCCAGGCCTCCCTGTCCATCACCAACTCCCGGAATTTACTCAAACTCATGTCCATCGAGTCGGTGATGCCATCCAGCCATCTTATCCTCTGTCGTCCCCTTCTCCTCCTGCCCCCAATCCCTCCCAGCATCAGGGTCTTTTCCAATGAGTCAGCTCTTCACATCAGGTGGCCAAAGTATTGGAGTTTCAGCTTCAGCATCAGTCCTTCCAATGAACACCCAGGACTGATCTCCTTGAGGATGGACTGGTTGGATCTCCTTGCAGTCCAAGGGACTCTCAAGAGTCTTCGCCAACACCACAGTTCAAAAGCATCAATTTTTTAGCACTCAGCTTTCTTCACAGTCCAACTCTCACATGCACACATGACTACTGGAAAAACCCTAGCCTTGACTAGACAGACCTTTGTTGGCAAAGTAATGTCTCTGCTTTTTAATATGCTGTCTAGGTTGGTCATAACTTTCCTTCCAAGGAGTAAGCGTCTTTTAATTTCATGGCTGCAGTCACCATCTGCAGTGACTCTGGAGCCCAAAACAATAAAGTCTGACACTGTTTCCCCACCTATTTTCCATGAAGTGATGGGACCAGATGCCATGATCTTAGTTGTCTGAATGTTGAGCTTTAAGCCAAGTTTTTCACTCTCCTCTTTCACTTTCATCAAGAGGCTTTTTAGTTCCTCTTCACTTTCTGCCATAAGGGTGGTGTCATCTGCATATCTGAGGTTATTTATATTTCTCCCGGCAATCTTGATTCCAGCTTGTGCTTCTTCCAGCCCAGTGTTTCTCATGATGTACTCTGCATAGAAGTTAAATAAGCAGGGTGACAATATACAGCCTTGACGTACTCCTTTTCCTATTTGGAACCAGTCTGTTGTCCCATGTCCAGTCCTAACTGTTGCTTCCTGCCCTGCATACAGGTTTCTCAAGAGGCAGGTCAGGTGGTCTGGTATTCCCATCTCTTTCAGAATTTTCCACAGTTTATTTGACCTATGCTATTTACTATTAAAAGAATGTGCATCACACCACACCATAAAAAACATTAAGCATGGAGTGCAGCAGATGGGAACTCTTTTAACACAAAGAGTGATATCAAAGGAATTCTGGGAGGATGATGAAGGGAGGTCCTGGGATGATAGCTGAGAGTTGGCCTTGGAGAGCAAGGAGGCCTTAGTCAAGCTAAGAGGCTCAGGGGACAAGTTATGCAGACAAAGTCATCACCAAGAAGGCTGCTGCCATCAAGGACAGAGTTCTCATGTTAAGATTTCACCTAAATCCATGTTGAAGTTTAGTTCACAGAAATGACCTTAACTGACAAAGTAACCACTCTCCATTAAACTCTGGAAAATTGTTCTATAGAGCTGTGACATCATTTTAAACTAACGTTCCAAACAGATGTACAGAACAGAATTTTGGACTCTGTGGGAGAAGGCGAGGGTGGGATGTTTCGAGAGAACAGCATTGAAACATGTATATTATCAAGGGGGAAACAGATCACCAGCCCAGGCTGGATGCATGAGACAAGTGCTCGGGCCTGGTGCACTGGGAAGACCCAGAGGAATCGGGTGGAGAGGGAGGTGGGAAGGGGGATTGGGATGGGGAATACATGTAAATCCATGGCTGATTCATGTCAATGTATGACAAAAACCACTACAATATTGTAAAGTAATTAGCCTCCAACTAATAAAAATAAATGAATAAAAAAAAAAGCAGTTGTGCAACATAAAAGAGCTCTGAAATGAATCGGCACAGTGTGCTTACTGACAGCATTTAAAAATGGTAATAGGCTCTAGGCATAAAAATTTTGTACCCTATGATTTATAAATGGAGTTCTACTAAGCAAAAAAGAGAATACACCTGGCTTTTGCGACATTCACTTCCTTTACAAAAAAGGTTGTTTGTTTCTCAAATGCCTTTTATGGAACTTGATTCTACCACGCTGACATTATTAAAAGACCAAAACAAAGTATTCTGCTATGAAAATGGCTGAGTAACAAGAGTAGATTATGAAGGCCTAGCTGATCACCTTAGGAAAGGAAGCCAACACCCAGCCATGTGGGAATCCAAGTTTGCAGTTTGAAACAATCATACATGTAAATAGTTTTCTACTATATTATCATTTCCCTAAAACTTCATTTTTAAAAGCAGGTCTATGTAGGGGAAAAATCCTGTAAGTTCAATACTCATGTTAAGAATGTTAAACCGTATCTCTTACATTGGAATGATACTGTCTACTGATATTATATTTTTCCTCATTCCATCCGGAAGAGTATGGATGTCAGCTCCTACAATAGGGGGATGACCTGCTGCTGGCTGCCTGAGACCAAGGGAAAATGCTGGAAAGGGACAAATGCACTGCTCCAGCTGTTGATGGAAGCAGGTTACCGGGTGTCAAAGAAGAAGGCACAGATCTACAAAGAGGAGGTAAGGTATCTGGGGTTTGTTTTAAAGAAGGGCTCAAGGTTCCAGACCCTAATTGGGTCCTATATACTGATGGCACTCGCCTGATAAAACAGGGACAACAGCTCTGGGGTATTCCAAAGCGGAAGGGGCCATCAAGACTGAAAAGAGAGGGTGGGAATTGCCAAGTGGCAAATTATTGGTACCGGAGGAGCTGGCACACACTCTGGTAAGTCAGACTAACCCTAACCCTAACTGATGGTTGAAGCGACCCACCTAGGCCATGCTGCCTGCTCTCAGGTTAATGCTGCCTCTCGGGTATTCAGACAAAAACCCCCGGGTATTCAACTGAAAGGCACACTGCCCCTTGAACACCTGGGAGTGGACTTCACTGAAATGAAACCTCACCGACACTACCGTTACCTGCTGGTCATGGTATGTGCATTCTTGAGATGGGTAAAAGCTTTTCCTACCTGGACTGAAAGAGAATCAGAAGTATCCCAGTGCCTGATTAGGGAAATGGTTCCTAGATTTGGATTTCCTACCAACATTGGATCAGGCAATGGCCCAGCTTTTGTAGCTGATTTAGTATAACAAGTAAGCAAAACTTTAAACTGCACACTGCATATAGGCCCAGAGTTCTGAGATGGTGGAATGAACCAACCGGACAATTAAAGAGACTCTCCAAGTGGATCAGAGAGACTGACTGCTCCTGAGTGGACTTGCTCCCAATGGCTCTGCTCAGACTCAGGATGACCCCACAGTCCCAAGGCTATTCTCCACACGAAATTGTGTATGGGAGGCCTCCTCCCATAATAAAACAGGTGTCAACAAATTTGCCTCAGGTTAAGGGGGGATAGGATTTCACAGCAGATGGAATTTGGTAAGGTAATAAATCAGGTAACTAAGTTTGTACAAGAAAGGGTGCCGTTCCCCCTTGGGGAACAGATTCATGAGTTTACACTTGGTGACCAAGTATGGGTCAAAGATTGGGAACATGATTTGCTAGCCCTTTGGTGAAAGGGCCTTTATGTTATTCTAACTACCCCTACTGCAGTTAAAGTTGCAAGTATTGTCCCTTGATCCATCACACCAGAGCGAAGAAGGCATACCACGCTGACCCGGAGGACGCCGAGTGGACCACTCAGAAGGACCCCACCGACCCACAGGAAACCAAGATCATTCTGAGGAGGAAGAATAAAACGAGGTCCCGGACGAGCCCTCTACAGGATGGAACTGGGTAAATGACTCCTGCTGCTCGGCCTCACCAATGCAATTCTGAACTTGGGTATCTGGGGCTATGCCCCTGTCAGTAATGGACAGACTCCCCGGTGGCTATTGCCACTTCATTATGGGGACTTTAACAACAGAAAGGAACTTTCCTCTCTCTTACCAACCATAACCTTTCTTTGCTCTCCTGGTGTAAGAAGAAGCCATCAATGGGCCAGGGACATAGGGTTACATTTAACATGAACACCAGCCTTATGGAGATAACAAAGGCTTATACCTCATATATGAAACTTAAAGAGGAAAAGGGCTCCCTTACAAAAGGGGGACAGGCCTCCCGGTACCTTGAGCAATACTATCAGTTCTGGGATGAATATTTCTGGATGACTCCTGAGAAAGGACAGTTGATTGCCCCTGCTACTATTTGCTGGGAACAAAGAGAACAGAAATTTGGATTTGGAGACCGTCCCCTAGACCCAAAAGAATTGTTATTTGTGCCCTGAACAATGTAAACAAATCTTGGAAGTTACCTATCACCCCAATCAGTCTGCTCAGTGGCCCGGTTCCGACTGGAAATATAATCCTGGAATCCGCTGGGTAGCCCCCAATGGGACCCAGTGGCTCTGTGGGCTTAACTTATGGCCATGGTTACCAGTTGGCTGGGTGGGGTGTTGCACATTAGGATTTGCTTTCGCCCATGGCAGAATTAAGCCTAGCCTACACCAGCCTCCAGTAAACCTGCCTTATCTGCATGCAAGAATGGACACGATCCGTGTTCCAATGGTATGACTATCTTGCTGCCTTGTTTGTACCCTCTGTAGGGACAACGGATATCATGGTTAAGGTAGAGGCCTTAACTAATTTCACTAAACAGGCCCTCTTAGACAGTAGTAAAGCCATTCAAGCTTTGAACGAAGAACAGATTCAGATGAGGAAGGCAATAATTCAAAATAGGATGGCATTAGACATACTCACAGCAGCCCAAGGAGGGACTTGCACCATAATTAAAGTTGAATGTTGTGTGTACATCCCTGACCTGTCTGGAAATGTATCTACTGCCTTGGAGGATATGCAAAATCAAGTGAAAGCCATGTCTAATGAACTGTTGTTATAGTAATCTTGATCATACTGCTTTGTGGGCCCTGCTTCCTACAATGCCTTGTGAATTTTGTAACTCAGAGGTTGATAGCATTCTCTCATGTGGGTGGCAGGAGGGCTAAGGTACAATATATCTCAATAAATGATGCTCGTTATGGAAACTAAGAGCATCAAGAGGGGGGAATGAAGAAGGAATTCATAGGGCCTGGACACCATCTCAGGCCAGTCTGTGCTGGTCGTGCGCGGCCACCTCTCCAGTGGACTCTGAGCTCTGTGCTTAGCGCCTGTGGGAATGACAATGGAAGGATAAGACCCCCTCTGGGCAGGGGAATCTTGAAGAAAAGAAAACAGACACTAATCACCCCTGCCTCCGGACAGTATCTATCGAAATGTAATCACAGGCTTATCAGTTATTAACTGGTTGGAATGTAACCGCGGGCTTATTGATTATTAACTGTTTGAACACATAACACGTCAATGATGGGGTTACTGTGATTGTATTTACCCTTCCTTTGTAAGCCTCAAGGGATCTGGGGTGGTGGGTTTGGACACGTACACATGGGGTATAAAAGATTTTCACAAATGCTGGTCGGGGCCCTTGGCTAAGAGGAGACTCTGCCTTGGGCCCGCCGGTGTAATAAACTGCACTCCACTATCAAAAATAAATAAATAAATAAATAAATAAATTTAATATGTGTATGTGTGTATAAATATGGCTTCCCCAGTGGATCAGTAGTAAAGAATCTACCTCCAATGCAGGAGACACAGGTTTGATCCCTAGATGGGGAAGATCCCCTAGAGGAGGGCATGGCAACCCACTCCAGTATTCTTGCCAGGAAAATCCCATGGATAGAGGAGGCTGGCAGGCTACAGTCCATGGGGTCGCAAAGACTCAGACAGGACTGAGGTGACTGAGCGCGTGCGTGCGTGCATGCGTGTGTGTGTGTGTGTGTTTACGTATATATATACACATACCACATAGCAGTTATGGTCAATCAAATGATTTCTAAAGGTCAGAAAGTAATAGCTTATTGGTTAAGTGTTAAAGGAGCCAAAATGGGAGAGCCTTTCACATTTCATTTAGCCCTGGTTTCCAAGAACTGTATGTTTTTGAGTTCTTTATTATTTAAAATACACTACAGATAGAGACTGTTGGGCCAGTGTGCATTTATTGTTTTAATTTTATGTTCTCAATATCAATACGGTATAAGGTCCAAACTTCAGAGTACTGGGGATATTTTATGCAGCATCATATTAAAATATTACAAGTCCACTAAATCCATATAAGAGAGCAAAGAAAGTGATCAGACACACAATCATCAGTTATCTGACACCCCCAATCACCAAGCTTCGCTACTATGTTTTATGATGACTAAATAAAAAGAATTTCAGGTTCAAGCACTATATTTGTTTTATTAATAGGTCAGCTAAATAATTGCAACTGGCTTGAAGACTATTCAAGCAACTTAGGAACAGTGTTTCCCCCTTCTTTTAATGTTACTAGTTCTTTCCATTTCCATGGCTGATAGGAACTGCAGTCATAAAGAAAATATAATTTGCTCAAGAGAATGAAAAAGATCAGCCAGACTGGGAGACAAATCTTTGCAAAACATGTATCTGAGAAGAGGCTAGTATCCAAAATATACAAAGAACTCTTAAAACTCTACAGTAACAACCCAATTAAAAATCTGGCAAAAGAGTTGAACAGACACCTCACCAAAGAAGATACACAGATGGCGAATAAGCCTATGAAAAGATGCTTAACTCTGTATGATATCAGGGAAATGCAAATTAAAACGACAGTGAGATACTACTGCACACCTATCAGAACAGCTAAAAA
Organism: Cervus canadensis; assembly: GCF_019320065.1. NCBI lineage: Eukaryota > Metazoa > Chordata > Mammalia > Artiodactyla > Cervidae > Cervus > Cervus canadensis. Next base: position 2,313,579 of record NC_057415.1, on the reverse strand, counting down.
ATAAACACTGAACATAGACTAATTGCTGGCGAGGATGTGGAGCAACAGAACTCTCAATTCATTGCTGATGAGAATGCAAAACGGTACAGCCACTGTGGATGACGGTTTGGCAGTTTCTTACAAAACTAAACATAGTCTCACCACACTATCCAGCAACTGAGCTGCTTAGTATTTACCCAATGAGTTGGAAACTTGTTTCTACACAAAAACCTGCTCCTGACTGTTCACAGCAAGTTTATTCAAAACTGCCAACACTGGGAAGCAATCGTGATGCCCTTCAATAGTGCATGGAAAAACCAACTGTGGTATATCCAGAAAATGGGATATTAAATCATTGCTAAAAAGAAATAAGCTATCAAGCCACAAAAAGGCATGAAGGGACCTGAAATACATTATTATTAAGTGAAAGAAGCCACTGTGAAAAGGCTACATACTCTGTGATTCCAAATTTCAAAGACAAAACTAGAGAAACAGTAAAAAGAACAGTGGTTGCCAAGAGTTTGAAGAGGAGGAAGGGATGAAGAACAGGCAGAGCCCGAGGATGTTTACGGCAGTGAATCTATTCTGTATGATAGCATAATGATCAATACATGACCTCATACATCTGTCAAAACCCAGAGAACAGACAACAGAGAGTGTATTTCAGTTAAAGTATCAGTATTGGCTAATGAGCTTTAATATAGCACAGTAATGAAGACGTTAGTAACAGCAAATTGTTGAGGATAAGGAGGTATATGGAAACTTTGTACCTTCTACTTGATTTTTCTGCAAACTTAAGTATATTAGAAAATGTCTATTAAAAACAAATCTAATGTCAATTAAAAAAAAGTCCCAATCTTCTCCAAATTTTATCTTAATATTGTCTAGTTGACTAATCAATGTTTTATAATAAAATATACCATTTCATATCCTAGCTTCCACTCTGCTGGCCCACTTGAGAGGGCAATAAAATGGTTAAAATTCCCTAGTTTAATACACAGGCATTGTAACACTGTCATTCAAAGATGATGTAACTGACAGTGGTTCTCTGCAGATGTGAATTATTAATGGAGCCCACAGTACATCCACCTGGTATAAAACATTCTTTTGCTGGAGGATGAATACAGGAAAAATTTTCAAGAGCTGGATTTATCAGGTCATTTCAAAATAATGTTCATGCTTAAATAACTTGTTGTTACTCTTCTAAATTATCTCTTACCACTCAAATACATGTCTATATGCAAAAGGTCAGCAAAATCTAATTTGGTTTGCCTTGTGGCTCCTCTATTTTATATAATATCTCTGGTGTTCTGCCCTCCTTTCAAAAACACAAATACAATTCTGGCACCTGTTGACAATTGAAAAAGTCTTCTCTAAGTTTCTGCAGCTTCACCATGCATTTGTCATTTAAAAATTTAAAAAAAAAAAGCACAAGAATATCTGAAGAATAAAGTTTACAGTAAATTTTGGCAGATTTGTTACTATATATGAAAATAACAAAGTGTACAATAACAAAAAACTAGTGTGTGCAACATACCAATAAAGTTATTTTTGAACAGCCCTAAAGTCTTCATTCACAAGCTTGCTGTAGGAATGACTACAGGTATCTCACCATTTCTCACAGCAGAAACTGGTGTGGTTTCTGAGCTAAATTCTTACAAAAGAAACAGGCCAAATGCCCTTGATATTCCAGAAGAGAAGTGACATTTGCTACACAGGTTGCTAACACCAAGGAGGAAGCTTCTAACAATGTGGGGATGGTACTGATGTGCTTCGTTTAAATTTGTTGAGACTTGGGTTAGGTTATTAATAATCACTCCTATCTGGAACTGTTATTTCTCCATCATTCCTAGGGAGTCCCGTTGTTTAAACAGCACAGGATCCTCTCTATCACAGACACATTAAACAGAGATACGTGTGCCAAGTCTCTTCAGTCATGTTCGACTCCCTGCAACCCTATGGACCGTAGCCCACCAGCCTCCTCTGTCCATGGGATTCTCCAGGTAAGAATACTGGAGTGGATCGCCATGCCCTTCTCCAGGGGATCTTCCCAACCCATGGATCAAACCTGCGTCAAACTCAATATACTCAAATAAACTCAATAAACTCAAATATAATCAGAGTTAACATATGACCTTACTGTAAGTTTTAGTACCATAAATATAATACTCTTTAAAAGTAATTTTCCAAAAATACTGGGCTGACAACATGAAGCTCTGGAAAAAAAACATTAGCAGTAGCTGGAGACCCCCAATAACAAAACAGCAGATAACATACCTATACGGCTATGGGGTTCTCCAAGTGCGACCAAATACAGGCTGCATCAATATTTTAACTAAACGGACAGGACGGCAGGCTAATGAAAGGAAGGTTTTAACTGGTGGTATGTGTGTGCATGCGTGTGTGTGATGTAGTATACAAAGACACACATAATCGTTCTTTTTTAGATTTGTTACCGAGGTACACTGGTTCATAATTTAAGTTTCGCGTGTCCACTGTATTTCTACGCTCTGCAAACCCTACAGCGTGCTCATTACCAGTTTAGTCTCCACCAGTCACTACACGGTTGATTCAATTTTTTCATTTTCCCTCGCCACCCCTACCTCCTTTCTGGTAACCGCTACTTTGGCAACTGTATCTACATTTAACTGGTCACTGTATCTACATTAACAGCTTTGCTTTAGACTATTTATGTGACTCTGGAACTTCCCTAACTCCTGAACATCTCTATTCTATCATATAGGAAACAGCACTCGTTTTACAAGTATCCGAGGGCCTGTTATTTGCCAAGGCTGCCCAGGTAGCTCATTGGTAAAGAATCCGGCTGCCCATGCAGGAGACACAAGAGACTTGGGTTCGATCCCCGGGTTGGGAAAATCTTCTGGAGGAGGAAATGGCAACCCACTCCAGTATTTTTGCCTGCAAAATTTCATGGACAGAGGAGGCTGGTGGGCTACAGTCCATGGGGTTGCAAAGAGTCAGGCATGACTGAGCAACTGAGGATGCACAGAGAGGAGAAAAAAATGAAATAACATGTTTACAAAGTGAGACATTTGACTGAAGAGGTAAGCACATCTACTTATGACTCCTATCAAGGATTCACTATGAGTAAGAGGATACACATGAAGTCTTCAAAGGGAAACACTACCATTTCTCTGGGGACTGGTTATGTGTTAATTTGTGTGTGTGTGTGTGTGTGTGTGTGTGACTGGTTATGTGTTAACTCGTGTGTGTGTGTGACTGGTTATGTGTTAATTCGTGTGTGTGTGTGTGCGCGTGTGTGTGTGTGTGTGCGTGCTCAGTCGCTCAGTTATGTCTGATTCTGCACTGGCAGGCGAATTCTTTACCATGAGACACCTGGGAAGTCCTCGATGAATGGTACTAATGCTAATTAAATTTTTTGGCAAGTGTTTCTTTGAAAATGTCCTTAAAAAGCCTATGCACAAATAAGATTAAAGAAACCGCTTCTAAGGAAATGAAATAAATTTAGACCCACTCAGCCCTGGATTCTGAAATATTACAGGGTATGGCTGTGAATTAAGTAAAAAACAAACCTACCTACCTAATATGACTGCTTTTTTAAGAAAACTCCAAGCTAAACCTAGATCCCAGTAAAAATGATCTTACAAATTTATTCCAGAACTTACATCTGTTCCTACTTTGGTAATTAGGTTAAAAAGAAAGTACTGATACCTCTATTCCTGAGAAGCTCTAAGACTTCCCAAACTGCCAGAAACTACAAGTGCTATCTGTATTCCCTATCAAAAATAATCAACAGTGCTCAGTAAAGTTTAGAACTGAACAACAAATCAGAGTGACACTTGAAAACACTGAGGTAGAACGGTATTGGAAAAGGCCGCCCCTGGCAAAAGGAAGCTTCCCTGACCCACGGCATCACAGCAGCGGCTGCAACGGCTTGGCTGTCACAAGACTGAAAGGAACGTCAGGGAGCCTTTAGCCTTTAAAGCTTCCATGAACACTACCTTTGTGCTACCTTGTTCCCATCACCCCATCACATTGCTTTTAACCAATTATGGTACAATTCAGTTCAGTTCAGGTGCTCGGTCATGTCCTATTCCTTGCGACCCCATGAACGCCAGGCCTCCCTGTCTATCACAAACTCCTGGAGTTTACTAAAACTCACGTCCATTGTGTCGGTGATGCCATCCAACCATCTCATCCTCTTTCGTTCCCTTTGCCTCCTGCCCTCAATCTTTCCCAGCATCAGGGTCTTTTCCAATAGGTCAGCTCTTCACATCAGGTGGCCAAAGTATTGGAGTTTCAGCTTCAGCATCAGTCCTTCCAATGAACACCCAGGACTGATCTCCTTGAGGATGGACTGGTTGGATCTCCTTGTAGTCCAAGGGACTCTCAAGAGTCTTCGCCAACACCACAGTTCAAAAGCATCAATTTTTCGGCGCTCAGCTTTCTTTACAGTCCAACTCTCACATGCACACATGACTACTGGGAAAACCACAGCCTTGACTAGACGGACCTTTGTTGGCAAAGTAATGTCTCTGCTTTTTAATATGCTGTCTAGGTTGGTCATAACTTTCCTTCCAAGGAGTAAGCGTCTTTTAATTTCATGGCTGCAGTCACCATCTGCAGTGACTCTGGAGCCCCCAAAAAACAAAGTCTGACACTGTTTCCACTGTTTTCCTATCTATCTGCCATGAAGTGATGGGACCAGATGCCATGATCTTGGTTTTCTGAATGTTGAGCTTTAAGCCAAGTTTTTCACTCTCCTCTTTCCCTTTCATCAAGAGTCTCTTTGGTTCTTCTTCACTTTCTGCCATAAGGGTGGTGCCATCTGCCTATCTGAGGTTATTGATATTTCTCCCGGCAATCCTGATTCCACCGTGTGCTTCTTCCAGCCCAGCGTTTCTCATGATGTACTCTGCATATAAGTTAAATAAGCAGGGTGACAATATACAGCCCTGATGTACCCCTTTTCCTATTTGGAACCAGTCTGTTGTTCCATGTCCGGTCCTAACTGTTGCTTCCTGCCCTGCATACAGGTTTCTCAAGAGGCAGGTCAAGTGATCTGGTATTTCCATGTCTTTCAGAATTTTCCACAGTTTATTGTGATCCACACAGTCAAAGGCTTTGGCATAGTCAATGAAGGAGAAATAGATGCTTTTCTGGAACTCTCTCACTTTTTCAGTGATCCAGCAGATGTTGGTAATTTTATCTCTGGTTCTAAAACCAGCTTGAACATCTGAAGTTCACAGTTCACGTACTGTTGAAGCCTGGCTTGGAGAATTTTGAGCATTACTTTACTAGCGTGTGAGATGAGTGCAATTGGGTGGTAGTTTGAGCATTCTTTGGGATTGACTTTCTTTGGGATTGGAATGAAAACTGACCTTTTCCAGTCCTGTGGCCACTGCTGAGTTTTCCAAATCTGCTGCACACTGACTGCATTTAGTGCATAAAAATAACTCTCATCTGAGTGGTGGGAGAGGTATCCACACAGAACAAGTCTAAGTGACTTGTCAATTTCACGTTAGTCAATAACGCAGGTTTGGGAGAAGGTAGCTACATAGCAATTGTCTCTGGGCATGCAAGGGGCTAAAGATGACACCAGGGTGAGCCTTTGTTGGCTGCTGGACCAACAACCAATCACAAAGCGTAAAGTTGGTTAAGCCAGGAGGATCTGTGTTACAGAAGGAGCTAGTCAATTATAAACATGGAAATTAAACTTTGCAGTGAGAATAAACTAATTTTTTCTATAATGTTAATTTCTGGAACTACTATGTCAGTTTAAGAGATTTCCTGAAAAAGTGTAATTCAACAGTGAAACAGAAACCAGAAACAGAGGGCATTATAGAGTTTTGAACAGAGAGGTGAACAAACCTTTAGAAAATTATTTTGATCTCAGGACACTTAATTTGCTATAGAAAGCACCCAAACCCAGGAAAGTATTTCCTGGTGATGACTCTCACTACAGATGAGACCACACGTTCAGTACCCACATGCTTTAGGACACTAAACTGCCTTTTTAAAGGATGCTTCAAGGAGCCAAATGGTGTCTTTGAAATAATCCAACATCTACTTCTTGCCTGAGAATGTGTCATTAACAAAGTCTGAGACAACCTCTAGTATGTAAGATATTAAATAAATGTAGGAAGACTTTGGCACAGATGTTTTTGATAGAATGTTGAATTCTGGTCTACTAACACTTGTCTTTTTGAAGAAGGTGAATTAAAAAACAAAAAAACAAAACAGAAAAGCTCAATTCTCACTTTGTGTTTTGTTGGGCCATATGAAAATGCCAATAGCCAATCCTCATTCTACAAAAAAATGGCAGTTTTATGTGGTTCAATCCAGTACATAGAAGTAACACTTAAAAATGCCTTCAAAACACCTGAAAGTTTGTGTTCCGCTTCTAACTAAGGGTCTGCTGCTGCTGCTGCTGCTAAGTCGCTTCAGTCGTGTCCGACTCTGTGCGACCCCAAAGACGGCAGCCACCAGTCTCCCCCCGTCCCTGGGATTCTCCAGGCAAGAACACTGGAGTGGGGTGCCATTGCCTTCTCCAATGCATGAAAGTGAAAAGTGAAAGTGAAGTCGCTCAGTCATGTCCGACCCTTAGTGACCCCATGGACTGCAGCCCACCAGGCTCCTCTGTCTATGGGATTCTCCAGGCAAGAGTACTGGAGTGGGGTGCCACTGCCTTCTCCAAACTAAGGGTCAGACTTTCCTTTTATATCAACAACGTGGGGTGAGACAAAGTTGGTAAACCATCTGACTTCCGATCCACTCCATCCCCTTTTCATTACCCCTCAATGCAAACCTTGCTGGCTCTGACTTTCCGATCTATCACTCATTCCTCTTCTGCACTTCCAGCACCTTCTTACCACTTTAGCTCTTCTTCATTTCTGTAGATGTCCCATGTGTGCTAGAAGAGAGTGTGTGTTCGTGCATGCTAAGAGAATGTGCTGTCCATCAAATCCAACCTGTTATTTGTGTTCAAATCTTCTGTAGTTTTATTCTTTTTGGCTCCTTGCCCAATCAATGCTGAGTGATTTTTAACTATAATAGTGGATCAGTCCTATGCTTTTCAGTTTTTACTTTATATATTCTGAAGCTATTTCATGAAAAGCAAACAAGTTTAAGAGCTGTTTTTTGTTATTTAGTGACTATTTTGACCTCTGAAGACTTGCCAGTTATGTGTATAAATAGCTCTTCCCACTCTTTTTTTTTGTTTTACTCTTAATGCTGTCTTCTGATGAAGAAAAGTTCTTAATTCTAATACAGTGCAATTTATTGCTATTTTCCTTTATGTGTTTTGCTTGTCCTTAAAAAGATTTTTTTCCCTATCCTAAGTTCACAAACATTTTCTTCTAGTTATCTTTTAAATGTTGGTTTCTTTTAACTTTAGATCTGAAAACCAGCTTGAAGTATTTATCTTACATGACGTATTTGCTGGTCAAGCTTTATCTCTTCTGTATGATTATTTTTAACACGCTTGGGCAGACTCGCTTTTGAGGTTACTTCATACTGGGCGTCCCTGGTGGCTCAGACAGTGAAGAATTTGCCTGTAGTGCCAGGGACCCAGGTTCGATCCCTGGGTCGGGAAGATCCCCTGGAGAAGGGCATGGCAACCCGCTCCAGTATTCTTGCCTGGAGAATCCCACGGACAGAGGAGTCTGGGGGGTTACAGTCCAAAGGATGACAAAAAGTCAGACACGACTGAGAGACTAACAGTTACTTCATATCTGTTATTACTAATGTATCATGGATTCTTCCTTTGCTGTGTTTGCCCTCCTCTTCTGCTTCTTTTCCTTTCCTTGATATTTTTGGATTTAATCAATTTTTTTTGTTTGCTAGCTTGATTTCCATCACCTTCCACTCCCCAAACTAGTAACCAGACATTCTTAATATAAGTCCAAAGTTAGCAATATTTTATCCCCTATCCTGAAAAAACAATGACCTTAGAACATGATCAGTTCTCTCCTGATTAGTCTGTTATTGTCTACTACTAGGTTTTATATTTTTACTTTTTCTTCTTCTTAGTTTTTAATTTTATTGGAGCACAACTGATTTTCTGGTTGTGTATTTTTAGTCTTAACTTCATACAGTTTGTTTAGATTTACTTATGTTTGCCAATTTCTTGGTTCCCTTTTACTTTTCACTACCCTTATTCTAAGGTATTTTCCTTCTTCTTTAAATGTATCCTTTACAGACATTCCTTAAGTAAAGATCTGCTGATAGAAACAGTTTTTCTTTATCTAAAAAGGATTAAGAATGTTTTTATTCTTTTTTTTTTTTTTTTTTTTTAGTTCTACCACTTTATTGCTACCAACCCATTTCCCTCCACCCTTGTGCACACATGCTCAGTCATGTAATCCCATGGACTTCAGCCCGCCAGACTCCTCTGTCCATGGACTTTTCCAGGCAAGAATACTGGAGTGGGTTGCCATTTCCTTCTCCAATGTTTTTATTCTTAAGAAATTATTTTGTAGTGTACACAATTCTAAGTTGATATTGATTTCTCTCTGTACTATCTTCTGGCTTCTAGATCACTGTTGAGATGTCTCTGTTGGCATGAGTTTTCTTTGTAGGTCATGCTCTCTTTCTGGGAATTTGTAGCTTTTCTACATGTTCAGGTGTGATTTTCTAAAAATGTATCTTGTTTTATATGCAGAGCACCTATAACTTCTGTTCCATAACTTTCTCAGTCAACATCCTTCAAATACTTGTCTCTCCTCCATTCTCTTTCCAGGTATGTTAAATATTCTACCCCTTATGTCTTTTGACCTTTCGTATTTTAAACATTTCCTGTCCTCTGTGCTGTACTCTGAACCACATTTTCAGATATCCTTGTTCTTTATCTCTCCTCTTCACTGTCTAACATGCTAACCTAGTCATTGGGTTTAAAATTTCAACAATTATATTTTTAGCTTATATTCAACTGGAGTTTTCAAATGTGCCTCATCATTTTAGATAGTCACTTAAAAAAAAGAAAGATCATCACTGGGGCTTGCTGGTGACTCTGTAGTAAAGAATTCACGTGCCAATGCAGGGGACACGGGTTTGACCCTGGTCCAGGAAGATCCCACATGCCGTGAGGCAACTAAGCCTGTGTGCCACAGCTATTTAGGCTATGCTCTAAAGACCGGGAATTGCAACTACTGAAGCCTGCAGACCCTAGAGCCCACCCATCGCAACTAGAGAGTAGGCCCCGCTCGCACATAGAGAAAAGTCCATGCAGCAATGAAGATCCAGCACAGCCAAAACTAAATAAATAAATGCTCATTTATGGGGGTCTTCCCCATGTGGGAGTATAATATAAATTCATAATTGGCTGATGTGAACCTGCGGAAATCCTGAATACCTGTGATTTTCTGTTTCTGCTAGTGGCCAGGGAGTGCTAACAACTCCAACTGCCTTCTAGGGAACTGGATTAATGGGGAAGTTTCAGCCTTAGATTCCTTACTCCACAGCAGGCACAAGTTTTCAGCTTTGGCATTTGACCCTAGAGCCACTTGCTTCGCTTCTCAGGCTCCAGTTAGAATGGGTTCATTTAAATTAACTGATGGGGTGGAGGACTTGGGAGAGTTCCTTTTTTTCTTGCAAACTTGTGAATGCTTATTCAAATTCAACAGGATCCACTTCTGAAACTCTTATCTTCCTATTTTTGCTCCCAAGGGCTTTTCCTTACTTTTGGGGGGTAAGGTCAACTATGTGCTTAATAGGAGTTACTTTAATACTTTACCAAGCATTTCTGAGTGTTATACAGAAGAATTTTCAAGTAATGTACTCTGCCACACTGCTAGAAATTTCAGGAGTCTTTTTCAAACGTGTTTAAACTTGATCTCTCCTGTTTTATACTATGCAGTTTTTCTATACCTACATGTAGGATCATGGGTTTATCTATATAAACTTATTTTGTCAGGTTTGGAGAATTTTTCTAGTCTGCTGAGATCTTTTGAGCGCTTATGATCAAACAATCCACCCCTTCACTCTATTATATGAGCAGCCCATTAAAATTTTGTTCAAGCTGCTCTTTGGACTTCCCTGATGGCTCAGATGGTAACGAATCTGCCTGCAATGCGGGAGACCTGGGTTCGATCCCTAGGCTGGGAAGATCCCTTGGAAGAGGGCATGGCAGCTCACTCCAGTATTCTTGCCTGGAGAATCCGTGTGAACCCAGAAGCCTGATGGGCTACAGTCCATGGGGTCGAAAAGAGTCAGACACGACTGAGTGACTAAGCACAGCTCTTTGTTTATATGATCATTTCTTTCACTCCCCATTGAGAGGAAAAGATAAGGCATATGTCAGGTTTTTGTTTTTTTTTTTGCCAAACCTTGTGGCATGCAGAATTTACCTGACCAGGGGAAGTTCAAACCTGTGCCCCTGCAGTGGATCGGGGACCAACATGGAAGCTCACTATATGTTATTTATTTTTTGATTTTTGAGAGCATGTTGGACTATACAACTCACAGGTGACAGTCATTAAATGCATACTGAATGGATGTCCTTACCTAAGTTGCTGATAAAAATACTGAACAGGATAAGCCCACGATCAGAGCCCTGAGCCATGAGATTCTTCCTCCTAGCTGTCAATGATGTATTGATTAGCATGCCTGGGTACAACCATTCAACTAGTTATTTAATTATTTGACAAATATTTGGCACTGCATTAAATTTACATTTCAGTCAGTTATCTGTGTCTATGAGGATATCTCAAAGATTTTATCTAGTGCTTAGCTGAAATCCAGATATATTCTGTCCACAGCATCTCCCTTTTCTACTAAGCCTTCCTGACGCATCTTAAATCCTTCATGAAGTCATTCTGAACATTCAGATCATACTGATCTCGTTAGTATCACTTTGAATTCAGCAACACACATTTTTACACTTTAATTATATACTGCCTATTAATTGTTTAATGTATTTGTAACTCATCTTCCCATGAAATTTAACAGTGTTGAACATACAGCAAATTGCAAATAAATAACTGCTTTATTATAGAAGAATGCCTTTTAAATGTGTGAAATTTAGGAAGAAAAGGAGAACTCTCATCTCTAGTCCTACCCTCATTAGAGGAGGAAAGAAACAGGATTTTTGTATTTAGTTACTCTCAAAGGAAGGAAATAAAGACCACTGGACCAGCAGGAGTTCCCTAAAATCTGCTTTTATATCCTTAAAAATCTTGTTTCTTCAAACAGTAGAGCAATAAACACATGTGAAAGAAACGCATTCAGTTACAGTAACCCAAAGAATGAGAGGGCCTATACATTTTGCAGGAAGATGTGAATAGAATATTTTGAAACACTCAGTTAATCACTGTAGCATATTAACATGCATGTGTATATGCGGGTGTGCTCAGTCATATTCGACTCTTTGAGGCCCCACGAACTGTAGCCTACCAGGCTCGTCTGTCCATGGCATTCTCCAGGCAAGAATACTGGAAGGGGTTGTTATTTCCTTCTCAGGGATTGAACCTGGGTCCCCTGCACTGGCAGGTGCGTTTTTTTTTTACCACTGTGCCACCTGGAAAGCCAGCATACTAACACTTACATCCTAAATATTTTACTCAATTGATGACACCCAAAAAGGAACTTCCATAAATTATGAAGTACTTAATTATTGACAAGACTGGGAAAGCCACAACTGTGTGCCAATTCTGGAAAACACAAGGAGTTATATTTTCATGTCTTTCTCAAAAAATAAGAAACACAAGTGCTGAATATAATAGCCAGCGAGCATCCACAAAGTTTTCTAGTTCAGTGTTCCTTACATTATCATTCATGGACCTCTGTGGTTACTTGGTGAAGGAAATGGCAATCCACTCCAGTATTCTTGCCTGGAAAATCCCATGGATGGAGGAGCCTGATAGGCTACAGTCCATGGGGTCACAAAGAGTTGGATACGACTGAGCAACTTCACTTTCACTCTTCCGTGGTTACTGGAGACTCCTTCAGGAGGTCTATAAAATCCAAGCTATTTTCACAGGAACACTAAGACACCCACCATTTACCTTTTTCACTGTATTGACATCTGCACAAATGGTGCACAAAGGCAATGGTGAATAAAATTGCTCTAACTTAGTGCAAACAAGTTAGATGCCACAAGGCAGTGGCATCAGAGTGTACTAGCGGTCATTGTGCTCTTCACTGCCACACACTTATTGAGGGAAAAAAAAGACAGTTTCACTTAAGAACATCCTTGATGAGGGAAGCAGAAAAAATTATTATTTTTTATGAAATCTTAACCTTGAGGGCACTTTAAAAAATGTCGCAGGTGACAAATGGGAGTATGCCTAAAATCTTTCTGCTGCATACCAATGGGTTTTCATTGAACAGAGCAAGGGAAGTTCAGATGTGGTTTCAGACTGCACACTACAACTCATCTTCATGAAACTTCTACTTGTCAAAAAACCATCCAAGAAGAATATCCAGAATTATCTGAAAAGGTTATTAAAATATTCCTCTTCCAACTACTTATCTGTGTGAGGCTGGATTTTTTTTTTTTAATACTTTCAACAACAACAAAAAAATGTATGGTAAGAGACTGAATGCCAAAATATGAAAATCTGGCTATACTCTATTAAGCAAGGTGTCAAACAGGCTTAGAAATACAGAACAATGCTACTTTACTAAATTTTTGCATTTCGGGACATTTTTTTCATAAAAATGTCTGTAACTCCTACAATGCAACAGCAAAAAAAAAAAAAAGTCTGATTTAAAAATACACAGAAGATCTGAACACACATTTTTCCAAAGAAGATATTCAGGTAACCAACAAACCTGTGAAAAGATGCTCAACATCACTAATCAGCAGGAAAACGCAAATCAAAACCACAATGACATATTACCTCACACCTATTAGAATAGGTATTATCAAAAAAAACCCCCAAGAAATAGTAACTGGGGTTGTGGAGAGGATGACAAGAAAGGGGAAACCTTTTGCACTGTTGATAGAATGTAAACTGGTACAATCACTATGGAAAACAGTACAGAGGCTCTTTAAAAAATTAAAAATAAACTACCATATGATCTAGAAATTCCACTTCTGGATATTTACCCAAAGAAAATGAAAACACTAACATGAAAGAATATATGTACCCTCATGTTCTCTGCAGCATTATTTATAAAATGTGATACACACACACAATGGAATACTACTCAGCTATAAAAAAGGAAGCATTTCCATTTTCGACAACATGAATAGGCCTCGAGGGTATTAAGTTGTGTGAAATAGGTCACAGAAAGACAAGTACCGTATCATCTCACTTTTATGTGGAATCTAAAAAAACAAAACAAAACAAAATGCCAAGCTCACAGATACAGAGAACCCATCAGTGGCTGCCAGAGGCTGGTGTGGGTGAAATGGTGAAGGGAGTCAGAGGGCACAGACTTCTAGTTTGCAAACGGTGGGAGACGCCACTGGGCTTCATCGTGGCGATGATGTCACAGAATATACCACGTTTTACTATGCTGTACCCTTGAAACCAATAGAATGTATGTCAATTATACTTACAATCCTAAATGTTTATAATGGTTATAATTATTACATTAAATGAATAAACACAAAATCTAAAAATTTTGCTTTAATTTCTAATTTAAAAAAATTTAATTTCTAATTTTTAAAAAATTTCTAATCTTGCTTTAATTTCTGGTAAATATAAATCACATAAATGAAAGCTCTTTGTAGACCCCAACAATCTTAGGATAAAGGGGTCCCCAGACCAAAATATCTGACAACTGCTCCTGCAGGTGATAGAAGCATCACTTTGGGAAGTCCTGCTCCACGTTACATACAGTGGGACTTACAAACTACCTCATTTATCTTATTTATCAAGAAATACTTAGGGCTACTATTTGCTACTTGTCCATTTTCTCCAACACTGCAATGATGACCTCATAAAGTATTCTAAGGTGAACACCAGTCAAGTCCAGAAATAGAACTTTGTCAACCACCCCAGAAGTCCCATCCCAACCACACCTCCCTTCTCCTGCTGTATGTAACCATTATCCTGCTTTTATATTAATCATTCCTTTGCCATTTGCCTTCCACCATGTGCTTCCCTAGACACTAAAGGTTAATTTTGCCCATTTAGAAAAAAAAGCAAGTGTCTTTTAGGTCTTTGGTAATTGATAGGGTTCTCCAGCTTCCCTTTCATTTACATATAATGTTATCTATTGAAGAACCCAGTTGTACTATAGATCAGGAACGTATAGAGTTCCCGGGTTTTGACAACTGCATATTCAGGGTACAGTTCAGCATGTTCCGGTTCCTTGGTATTTTCGAAAAACTGACAGATGGATCCTGGGACTGGGTTAGACTCAGGTTCTGTCCCCCTTTGGCAAGACTATAGGAAGTACACAATGCCTCGTTATCTCTTTTGGGATGTTAGGAGCCACTGATGCTTACTGCCACTGTCAGTGGGGATTATAAAATGGTGATACTTTTAATTCTATAATTTCTCTTTTATTTATTAGTTGCAATACATTTATAAAGTGATTTTCAGTTCACTTGCTCAGCCATGTCTGACTCTTTGTGACCTCATGGACTGCAGCACGCCAGGCCTCCCTGTCCATCACCAACTCCCCGAGTCCACCCAAACCCATGTCCATCGAGTCGGTGATGTTATCCAACTATCTCATCCTCTGTCATCCCCTTCTCCTCCTGCTTTCAGCATCAGGGGCTTTTCAAACCAGTCGGTTACTTCACATCAGGTGGCCAAAATATTGGAGTTTCAGCTTCAGCATCAGTCCTTCCAATGAATATTCAGCACTGATTTCCTTTAGGATGGACTGGTTGGATCTCCTTGCTGTCCAAGGAACTCTCAAGAGTCTTCTCCAACACCACAGTTCAAAAGCATCAATTCTTCAGTGCTCAACTTTCTTCATAGTCTAACTTTCACATCCACATAAGACTACTGGAAAAACCATAGCCTTCACTAGACAGACCTCTGTTGGCAAAGTAATGTCTCTGCTTTTTAATATGCTGTCTAGGTTGGTCATAACTTTTCTTCCAAGGAGCAAGCATCTTTCAATTTCATGGTTGCAGTCACCATCTGCAGTGATTTTGGAGCCCCAAAAAATAAAGTCTGTCACTGCTTCCACTGTTTCCCCATCTTTTTGCCATGAATCTATGGGACCAGATGCCATGATCTTAGTTTTCTGAACGTTGAGTTTTAAGCCAACTTTTTCACTCTCCTGTTTCACTTTCATCAAGAAACTCTTTAGTTCTTCGCTTTCTGCAATAAGGGTGGTATCATCTGCATATATGAGGTTACTGATATTTCTTCCTGCAATCATGATTCCAGTTTATGCTTCATCCAGCCCTGCACTTCGCATGATGTACTTACTCTGCATACAAGTCAAATAAGCAGGCTGACAATATACAGCCTTGACATACTCCTTTCCCGATCTGGAACCAGTCTCTTGTTCCATGTCTAGTTCTAACTGTTGTTTCTTGACCTGCATACAGATTTCTCAGGAGGCAGGTCAGGTGGTCTGGTATTCCCATCTCTTGAAGAATTTTCGACAGTTTGTTGTGATCCACATAGTCAAAGGCTTTGGTATAGTCAATAAAGCAGAAATAGATGTTTTTCTGGAACTCTCTCGCTTTTTCAATGATCCAATGGATGTTGGCAATTTGATCTCTGGTTCCTCTGACTCCTCTAAAACCAGCTTGAACATCTGGAAGTTCATGGTTCACGTACTGGTGAAACCTGGCTTGGAGAATTTCGAGCATTACTTTGCTAGCGTGTGAGATGAGTGCAATTGTGTGGGAGTTTGAGCATTCTTTGGGATTGGAATGAAAACTGACCTTTTCCAGTCCTGTGGCCACTGCTGAGTTTTCCAAATTTGCTGGCATATTGAGTGCAGCACTTTCACAGCATCTCTTTTAGGATTTGAAATAGCTCAACTGGAATGCCATCACCTCCACTATCTTTGTTCGTAGTGATGCTTCCTAAGGCCCACTTGACTTCACATTCCAGGATGTCTGGCTCTAGGTGAGTGATCACACCATCATGATTATCTGGGTCATGAAGACCTTTTTTGTATAGTTCTTTGGTATATTCTTGCCACCTCGTCTTAATATATTATTCTTCCGCTCATGCTGCTTATGAAAAGATGGTCAGGAAACCAATCATCTCGGCCTGTAAATAACTCGATGTACAAGATCTTTATGACCCAGATAATCACAATGGTGTGATCTCTCACCTAGAGCCAGACATCCTGGAATGTGAAGTCAAGTGGGCCTTAGGAAGCATCACTACAAACAAAGCTAGTGGATGTGATGGAATTCCAATTGAGCTATTTCAAACCCTGAAAGATGATGCTGTGAAAGTGCTGCACTCAATATGCCAGCAAATTTGGAAAACTCAGCAGTGGCCACAGGACTGGAAAAGGTCAGTTTTCATTCCAATCCCAAAGAAAGGCAATGCCAAAGAGTGTTCAAACTCCCACACAATTGCACTCATCTCACACGCTAGTAAAGTAATACTCAAAATTCTCCAAGCCAAGCTTCAACAGTACATGAACTGTGAACTTCTAGATGTCCAAGCTGGTTTTAGAAAAGGCAGAGGAACCAGAGATCAAATTGCCAACATCCGCTGGATCACTGAAAAAGCAAGAGAGTTCCAGAAAAACATCTATTTCTGCTTTATTGACTATACCAAAGTCTTTGACTGTGTGGCTCACAATAAACTGTGGAAAATTCTGAAAGAGACAGGAATACTAGACCACTTGACCTGCCTCTTGAGAAATCTGTATGCAGGTCAGGACACAACAGTTAGAACTGGACATGGAACAACAGACTGGTCTCAAATAGGAAAAGCAGTACATCAAGGCTGTATATTGTCACCCTGCTTATTTTACTTATATGCAGAGTACATCGTGAGAAACGCTGGGCTGGAAGAAGCACAAGCTGGAATTAAGAATGCTGGGAGAAATAGCAATAACCTCAGATATGCAGATGACACCATCCTTATGGCAGAAAGTGAAGAACGAAAGAGCCTCTTGATGAGGGTGAAGGAGGTGAGTGAAAAAGTCGACTTAAAGCTCAACATTCAGAAAACAAAGATCATGGCATCCAGTCCCATCACTTCATGGCAAATAGATGGAGAAACAGTGGAAACAGTAGCTGACTTTATTTTGGGGGGCTCCAAAATCACTGCAGATGGCAACTGCAGCCATGAAATAAAAAGACACTTACTCCTTGGAAGGAAAGTTATGACCATCCTAGACAGCATATTAAAAAGCAGAGACATTACTTTGCCAACAGAGGTCCGTCTAGTCAAGGCTGTGGTTTTTCCAGTAGTCCTGTATGGATGTCAGAGTTGGACTGTGAAGAAAGCTGAGCACCAAAAAATTGATCCTTTTCAACTGTGGTGTTGAAGAAGACTCTTGAGAGTCCCTTGGACTGCAAGGAGATCCAACTAGTCCATCCTAAAGGAGATCAGTCCTGGGTGTTCACTGGAAGGACTGATGTTGAAGCTGAAACTCCAATACTTTGGCCACCTGATGTGAAGAGCTGACTCACTGGAAAAGACCCTGATGCTGGGAAAGATTGAGGGCAGGAGGAGAAGAGGATGACAGAGGATGAGATGGTTGGATGGCATCACCGACTCGATGGACATGGGTTTGGGTGGACTCCGGGAGTTTGTGATGGACAGGGAGGCCTGGCGTGCTGTGGTTCGTGGGGTCGCAAAGAGTCGGACACGACTGAGCAACTGAACTGAACTGAACTGATTAACTTCTGTGCCAAATTTCTAAACAGCACATTTTGGCCATCCAAGACTAAATTTTAGTTTAGTGAAAGACTAGCTTTACACCTAAAGTTCCATGTCCATAAGCAAAAACAGTGGAAAAGGCTGATAACTATAATTAGTTCTCAAATACATGACAAAATTCAGGGTAGATTTAAAAATACTATTTTCTTAACAGAAATGCCAAGTTCAGACAAAATTTAAGAGATTAGAAAATGTTTTGCTAATTATATTTTTAAAAATTCTTCAATGACTTCTTGGTTTTCAGAATAAAACTAAATCTCATTAGCTTGGTTCATAAGGGATGCCACAATTTGATCTCTAAAAGGAAGAAAGACTTTTCATGCTCCCTGCGAACAAAATTATGTAAATAAATAGCTTCTTTTCACCAAAATGAGATAGGAATAAGACTTTCCCAAAAAGACATTTTTTCCCACACTGCAGAGTAATTATCTTAAAATTTCTCAAGTATAAGAGATTTAAAATGCCCATGCTTCTCATTCTCATTAAGTACACACAAGACCTCAACAATTATATAAACAGTGTTCCTCAATTTGGGATCCTCAGGTATAGTCTCAGTGAGACTATACATTCTCGATGAGAATTTGAGTGATCCGTTTTCCCTTGTGTGATTGTTCTTAAAATAATACAAGCCTAATTTGGATCATCTGGCTGATCACCTTACTATCAAGTACGACTTCACAATTTTGATGCTCACATACCTGCTTAGGGATGTACTTGGGCCAAGCAGTTATTCTTGAATAATTTAGGGCTAATAAAAAAGGTGCAGGCAGACTTAATACGTAAATGATGCATTCTACCAACTGAAGGCCAAGTTATAGTACATTTTTCCTCTGAAGAAAAATATAGGGCAAATTGGGTCATCACACGGCACACAACAGACTGGCAAGCTCAACTCAGAACTTAGAAATTTCTTAATGGATTGGAGTTTCTGTTTGGGGTGATGAGAATGTTCCAGAGTTAGACAGTGGCTGATGCTCACACAACACTGTGGATAAACTGGAAGCCACTGAATTAACTATTTTCAAAATGATGGATTTTATCTTATGTAATTCCTAAGATAAAACGTGTTTATAGTTGCATAAGGGTTTCCCTGGTGGCTCAGACAGTAAAGAATCTGCCTGCAATGCTGGGGACTTAGGTTCGATCCCTAGTTTGGGAGTATCCCCTGGAGAAAGGAATGCGACCCACTCCAGTATTCTTGCCCAGTATTTTTCTATTCCATAGACAGAGGAGTCTGGCAGGCTACAGTCCCTGGGCTCACAAAGAGTTGGACACAACAGAGCACCTAACACAAGAGGGACAACCCTGTGAAGTTTATGTCTAGTTTTATGTTTATTCATATCTGTTACATTAAAACAAGTTAAAATAGATGTATTGACCTATCTTAAATCAATATGGGGGATCAGTGAGACCCCATTTGTCCTTTTAAAAAGGGCTATATATGGAAAAAGTTTTAGAAAAACTTATATGTAAGACTCATAAACATAGCTTATTTTTCTGAAACTTTACTAATAAAACATTTAATAAATATGGGAACTTAATACAAATTTTCTATCTTCTTTATAAATTAACCCAAGACCTTTCCAGATTTTCATTTATCCATAAGATTCTCATTTATCCATATAACATTTCTACTTCCAAAAACTGAATACCAGTTGGAACACAGTAGCTGCTCAACAAATACACACTGCTTTAAGAAAGAGCAACAGAGACACCGAAAAGCAGGCACTGAGAAACAGAAATGCAGGTTTCCACGTTGCTCCAGGGCACTTCAGTTTCTGCTTGATTCTTTACAACTAACCAGAGTTACTAGTCAAAAACTCTCAGTGATTTTAAAGCCTTTTAGTAATTAATAAATTCAAAAGGAATATCTTTTCTGACAACTAGTAGGCTGTTTTACATAGGGACCCTGCAGTAAGAGGCACAGCGGTGGGAGTATGAAGGAAACAGCTAAGAACTTCTGAAGGTTAAGGAATCTGACAAGCACAGCTTGAAACGTACACTAAGCTCAGGTCCAGTGGGGCAGGCAGCAAAATACCAGACACAAGTCTTTCCCATTATACAAGAACTAAGAGTTTTAATTCTGGTAACAGAGAGATCAAAAGTATTTCTGCCAACAGATCAAGATGTTTTAGAAAGCAAATAAATAGTTTAACAACAAGTGTACTTTGGAAATACATTTAATAAACCCAAATAAAATTCACTTATTCAACCAAAACGAATCTGTCTATGCTTTATCGTGGTAATTTATAATCTACAAACAAGTTTACATATACAGATATATACCACTCTAAAATTTTTCCCATCATATTGAAAAATTCAGAAAATATGAGAGTTTACAATTTTTTGAGCTCAATTGTACTGTGTGCTTAGTCGTTCAGTCATGTCCTCTCTTTGCGACCCCATGGACTGTAGCCTGCCAGGCTCCTCTGTCCGTGGGGCTTCTCCATGAAAGAATATTGGAGTGGGTTGCCATGCCTTTCTCCAGATCTTTCCAACCCAGGGATCAAACTCAGGTCTCCCACATGACAGGAGGATTCTTTACCATCTGAACCAATAGAGTAAAATTTTGAAACTCAAAGATTAGTTTTTTTTAAAGTAGGAAAATACATTTTTAATGCTATATTGATTCCAATTTTACAAATTTACAACTGGATGATATACAACAAAATGTTAAGCATTTATATCTAGACTGTGGGACTACAAATGATCTAAAAATTTTTTCCGGTTTTTCACATTTATTACCTTGAAATTAGGAAATTTTATTTTTTTTCTTAAAATATTATTCCTAAAAAAAATTCCTTTTCTTCTTTAATGATTTTTAAAAATTTAAGTACAACTGATTTACAATATTGTGTTACAGTTGCAGGTGTAGTGCACAGTGATTCACTATTTTTGTGGGTTATACTTCATTATAGCTTATTACAAGATAATGGCTATAATTCCCTTGCTATACAATATACCCTTGTTACTTATCTGTTTTATATACCATAGTTTGTATCTGATAATTCCATACTCCTAAGTGTCCTTCCCCTCTGGTAAACCCAAGTTTATTTTTTGGATCTGTAAATCTGTTTCTGTTTTGCATATACATTCACTTGTATTATATTTTAGTTTCCACATATGAATGATATCAAATAGCATTTCACTTTATCTACTTATTTCCCTAAGTACAATATTCTCTAGGTCCACCCAAGTTGCTGCAAATGGCAGTATATCATTCCTTTTTATGACTAAAAACTCACAGAATCATCAGTCAAAGACTGAGTCTACCACGAGTGACCTTGACTCTATCAAGGTTGATGACAGAGTCAGTTTTCTATTTTGCTAAGGCTGGGATGCAGTAGCAAGTAGACTAATCAACCACTCAACATTGACCCCTTAACCCTCTTTTCATCCTCAAAACCACCCAATATGAAGCAGACGTTATTCCCTCTTTTCAAATGAAAAAACTGAAAATTCTACCTAAAGAGCAATGAGTGTTTCACTTTGGCTATTTAACAGAATTACATGAATAAAAGACAAGAGATGCTGATAGGATCCCTGGGTCAGGAGGATCCTCTGGAGAAGGGCACAGCTACCCACTCCAGTATTCTTGCCTGGAGAATTCCATGGACAGAGAAGCCTGATGGGCTATAGTCCATGGGGTCAAAAGGAATCAGATACAAACGAGCAACTAACATTTTCACTTTCATATAATGTTATAACAGTTATTGCTGGTTAGCCTTCGGTAGTGATTAGGGGTAAAGCTGTTAGGGGGAAAAAAAGGTCCTATGACACTGTTTCAGGGGGATATAGTCCATAAAGATGTTTGGGAAAAGAAAGCTCTAATGGACAGAATGGGGTCAGGATGGGTCAGATGGGGCAGGATGGGGGCCACTAACAGACATGAAAACGAAATAAAAACGAAAGCAGACTGAGTCCTGGGGGTTTGCAGAACTTGGAGAAAGAAAGATCCTGTCCACACACACTCCTCATAAGGACTGTAGGGGTACTGCAGGGGCCCCGGATTTAATCAGAAGGAAGTGGTGGCTCAGACAGTAGATGCAAGAGAACTGGGTTTGATCTCTGGCTTGGGAAGATGCCCTGGAGAAGTAAACGGCTACCCACTCCAGTATTCTTGCTTGGAGAATTCCAAGGACAGAGGGCCATGGGGTCGCAAAGAGTCAGACATGACTGAGTAACTTAACACTTTCACTTTCCCAGTACCCCAGACAACAGTAAGAAAACTAAAGCTTCGATGATTAAAATTATCTGCCCAAAGTTACACTGCCATTAAATGAATTAAAATTTAGGTGCTGCTTCAAATCCAATGCTCTTTCCACTAAACCACACTGCCTAAAAAAATAAATTCCTTTTAAAATCCTAACGAAGCAAAAGACCAAGTTATTTAGTAAAAAATATACATACCAATAAATACGTGACTTGATCCTATTTGTACTTAGTGGAAAAGAAGTCTATACTTGAAGCTTAACATTAGAGTTTTAATCCTGGCTCTCAATGATTCTGACTTTGGGCAAAAAGCACAATTTCCAATTATTCTGCTTGCCTGGAGGAAGCACGTACCTTGACATAAAAATCAAAAGAAATGGTTCATCTGAAAATACTTTATAAATGAGGTTCATACTTCTGGCTGCAACCATATGGTCAGCTAGTTAGCTCCAAACCTTCCTGACACAAACATCTAGAGTTGCTATTTAAATATTTCAAGACAAAAGTAACTTTAAATGCATGGCTGTGGTAACTAAAGAGTAGGGGGAATCAATGTGTGCCAAAAACTAAGAGAAAAGTAAAATCCAGAGAAGTAAGCATAAAAGATAACCTGTGACTGTCCTAGTGCAGATAGGGGAGGTAGTCTTGGTAATCTAGGGGTTTACACGGTGACTTCTGTACAGGACAAGAGACATTCAAGGCCTGCACTGGGTGGGAGCTGGAAATGAGCCCCCAAGGAGTCTTGATTCATACTAATATATAAAATGTCTCAGAAAGGTGGGCTTAAAAAAAAAGTAAATTAAAAATCAGCCCACCACAGAGGGAGACAATAAGGAAGCATGTCTATCTTAATCTGGACTCTGGGTAAAGGGGCAAAAAACATCCGCTGAGAATCTGTAACCAAACAGAGGTGTCAAACTCTGGTTCAGGAAATTGCAGGTCAAGAAACTAAAATATAAATTGACCTTGAGCCAAGGACACTTCCAACTGGGTAGAGTTAAATGCAAAACCTCTCCACTAGAGGGCACCTCCAATCCAGACCACAGACAAATCTCTATTCTAGTTTATCTCATAATCTAAAGAAGACAATATGAAGAGAGCAAGAATCAGTAAACAACAGAATTAAACCTCTAAGAAATTCACATAAGATAACATGACAGAAATGAGTACAGATGTTGAAATAATCAAAACCTTAAGAGAATAAGACACTATGAAAAAAAGAGGCAGATTTGAATAAAGAGGAAATAAAACTTTGGAAAATGTAAGCTGATTAAACCAAAAGCTTTAGTAGGTGAGTTAAACAGCTGAATAATCACAGCTGAAGAATGAATTAGTGAACTAAAAGAGAAATCTGTGGAAATTATACGGACTAGAAAAAAAAAAGACATGAGATATGAGTGGTTAAGACATACAGGAGACAGAACAAGATGATCCAACATATGTCTAAAACGGTTTCCAGAATGGAAGATACAGAATGCAAAAGGCAATATTCAGAGAATTTTCCAAAACTGATGAAAACTAGAAATCTCTAATTTCAAGAAATATACACCAAACCAAATCAATAAATATCAACCCACCGCACTTTGTAGTAAAACAAAAAGATCTCTTAAGAGTGACTACGTAATTTATTTTCCAAACTGGGGCACTTTTTTCCCTGAGACAAATGTTAAACCAGATGGGACCCCAAGACAATAGGAGTGAAAAACTGGGACTGTTACAGACTGTTATGTCCCAGCGAAACATCCAGTAATTTTACTAAAGAAATGATAAGGAGGCTGACAGAATGTCTGGCAACAGGAGACGGCAGACAATGGGACAGACTCTTCAGTGGGTGAGAAGAGGGGCAGTGCTGTATTTCTATACCCAGCTACAGCGTCTCTCAAAAGTGAGGGCTAAATAAAAACATTTCAGACAAAAGCAGACTGAGTTTCTTTTTTCAAATTGCTGAAACAATTACTAAAAGATGCACATGTAAGAAAAAAAGGCAACTCATTTGGAAAGACAGTACAGAAATTAAAAAAAATAACAATTCTATGGAATTATGTCAATTTATTAGAAAACTCTGATAAAGTGGAAAATCTTCGAAAATTACACCTTACCAAAAGTGACTCAAAAAGGAAAAGAAAACTTGAAAAGATCTACTGTCTCACCTCCAGAAACATTCATGGTAAATGCTACCAAATATTTAAGTACTAATATCAACCTTATTTAAATTGTTCTACAAAACAGAGACAAGAAAGGAGGGAGGAGAGGGGAGGAAAGAAAAATAGGAAAGTTCCTTCCCCCTCCTAAAGAGTAAAATTCATACAAAAGAGAAAAAGGGCCAAGAATAATGGAGACTACTTTGAAGAACAAGCTTGGGAGCACTCACCTTACCAGAGACCCAAAGTTACTATAAAGCTACATGGATTAAGACAGCATGGTATAGGTAGAGAGACAGAGAAATAGACCAATGGAACAAACAGAGAAAACAAACAAACAAACCCAAAAGAAATCAGAGCCAGGGCAATACAGATTGTGGAGAAAAGCTGAGTGCACTATGTAACAAACAAGGTTAAGAAAATCCACACGGGAAAAGTGAAATTAGATATTTATCCTCAAATGAATTTCAACAGATAAAATGTAGAGTAAAAAATCTGAGATTTACTTTTTTAGGTAAATAGCAATATATTCAGAATAGAATCATTTTACCAAAGGACAGTAACTATTCTTGAGGGAAACAGTTGATATTCGAGGAATACCAGAGTAACTGTTCCAGCTAGCAGGAACTAAAGGTAAAATGTAATATATATGTAACACATAAGGTATACACACACACACATACAATATACCAAAACATAACGTTTACTATATATACAACTACTATAGTCCTTAGAGATAACAAATTACCTTGGGGGAAATGGTATTTTGGTCAAAAGACAGTCCTCATTTACTAATACAAATATGCCTATTTTAGTCGTATCATTTCTCATACTACTAATAGTCAGACTGAAAACACAGAAAGGAAAAAAAAAATCAGAGATAATCACCATCTCCTTTGTGATGTGCTTCCTTCTTCTTGCTATTACAGCCTGCATCCTTGCAACTGAAAATGAGAATTTGGACACTACACAAAGTTTCATTCCATGCTCTTTCAATTTATAGAATGAGCATTTTTTAAATTAATTTTTTTATTGAAGGTTAATTGCTTTACAGAATTTTGCTGTTTTCTGTCTTGAATGAGCATTTTAATAAATCATTTAAATCTCTCAAAATCTGATTTGAATGCCTCCAAAGCGATTCATCATATGCTAGGACTTGCTAATCTGTGTAGCTTCATCTCCCCTGGTTCACTAAGCTGCAGACAGGATGGTCTCTTCTAGTCCTGCAAGAGGAGGTTTTGCTGACCTCAGGGCCTTTAAACACGCCGTTTCTTTTTGACTGGTACACTGTTCCCTTCCTTTCCTTGATATCCCCATCCAATAATAAAAATAAGAAATCACTCTCCAAAGATTTCAATACATGCTTTTTCCCTTCATATCACTTATCACAAATTGTAAATATAGCTCTACTGGTACAATTTTTAAGTAGCTATCTCTGAGCAAGTTATCATGCCTTTTTTTTTTTTTTCCCCTTCTGCTTTTTCTCTAGTATTTAGCATTGTGTCTGACCCATAGAAAGGAAATACATAGTCTGAAAAACCATTTTCTTGTCTAAACTTATTCTTGTCTAATAAACTTCCTTAAGCATGTTGACTTGTATTTTTTCTTTAATTCTGCTAGTTGTATAACAAAATTAAGATTTTAATGGCCGGGATAGTTAAAATTCTTGCATTATCATCCTCATATATACACACATATATATATATACACATATATAGCTATCCTTGAAAAAGAGGGCATGTAAATTTTTAAAAATTTTATCATCACACTCTAAGATTCTTTTTAGCTTAAAAATTATGTGATTCTAATCCCATTTCATGAACTGGTAACAGTATTATTCTCGTTACCATGGGTATGTAACACAATTATCGCATTCATAAATGTAACATCATAAATACTCAGTTGTAGCTAAACAAAAACAGTATTTGGTGGAGACATGTTTAACTGGCTTTAAAATGCTTTCTTAAATAAAATGTAATATTAAAGAGGAAGCAAGCTACTATTGTATATCATTAAAATAATTGTCTATTTAAACACAGGGATCAGGGTGGTACTCTAGTCTTAAACCTGTACATGTGATTGGGGTACTCATGATTTATATAACCCTGAATCTTTCAATTATAGGAATTTTCAAAACAGCACATCATCTATTAAACAACAGCAATAATGGTAACATCGTAAGAAAACCTCGGAACGTCACGTAGCCCTGTAACTGTGGCAGTAAAGTAAAATACTATAGCACATGCCAATTACTACTTTCTTGTCCTACAGAAACGCATCTTTGATCTTTAAAAGAAGTCAGTGCATATATCAAATAAACCATATACCATGTATATAGGCCAACTTCCCTTGTATTCCCCCAGTTGTATGTTTTAAAAAATCTGCTGGCAATGCAGGAGACTCAGGTTTGATCCCTGGGTCAGGAAGATCCCCTAGAGAAGGGAACGGCAACCCACTCCAGTATCCTTGCCTGGAGAATTCCATGGACAGAGGAGCGTGGCGGGCTACGGCCCATGGGGTGGCAAAAAGCTGGACACGACTGGAGATATAGAGAACGAACAGCCTGTCCATATCAAGAATGAACAGCCTGTAATTTCTAAGCCTTGCTGAGATTTAACATTCTGAGATATTAAGATAGCATCTCCTCCGGCCTACTGAGTAGCATTCTAACTATTGTTAAAAAAAGTTTAAATGTTTGTAAGTAAGAAAGAAAGAAGATTTAAGAAAGGCATAGAGAACAGAGCTTTTACTGATCTAAAAATTCAGAAGAAAGCCTCTCAACTCTCCTTATCTCTTTTCCCATGAGAAAAGCCCAAATACTATATGTACTCCTTCAGAAGACTCCACCAAAAAGTGTAAGGAGGTCAAAGTGAAAGTGAAAGTCGCTCAGTTCGTGTCCAGCGCTTTGTGAGTACAGTCCATGGAATTCTCCAGGCCAGAATACTGGAGTGGGTAGCCTTTCCCTTCTCCAGGGGATCTTCCCAACCCAGGGATTGAATCTAGGTCTCCCATAGTGCAGGTGGATTCTTTATCAGCTGAGCCACCAGGGAAGCCCTCAAAACAGACTATTAAAGGAAAAAAGATAAAGGTAATCACAAACACTTAATTTTAGAACCCTAAACTTTGATTCAAAGAAGCTAGAATTTGGAGTTCTCTATTTACCCTCTGACAGAAAAAGCAAAAAAGTGTTTTAAGTAAATGTCTCTTAAGTTTTGGCATACATGCCCCATACATGTCAGTTTTCTGATTCTTTGGAATTCTAAATAATTTTTCCCTTAACAGGTTTGTAAAATATCAATTTGCCTTAAGTCTACACTATTATATGATCTGCCAAAAAATCCAAGAACTCATCAAGTCAGCCAACAAGGAAGACCAGGCAAGTTGGGAAACAGATTTAGAAGAATCCTCTCATAGAAGAAATAATGAGTTTTTAAAAAAGAAGTTTTTTCTGGATACCCCTCAAACATTAGTTATGACGGGAGATAACTAGTGTTTGAGGGTAAAAAAACTAATCTGGTTTTCCAAAAAATATAAATAGGATGGGAAGACAAAACAGACCAAGGGTTATAAATTCAGTTCAAGATCAAGCGGATTTAGTTTTAACTGCTTTAACAATAAAGAATCTTTAAGAGATACTGATGGCTAGAGCTGTCAACACTAAGTTTTACTCAAACTTTTAAATATGACCTCTTGTTTACACTGCATGCATGTCAATTTCAGGCTTCCTAGGTGGGGCGGGGGCAATGGTAAGGAACCCACCTGCCCATGCAGGACAAGCAAGAGACATGGGTTCGATCCCTGGGTTGGGAAGATCCCCTGGAGGCAGAAAAGGCAGCCCACCCCAGCACTCTTGCCTGGGAAATCTCATGGACAGAGGAGCCTGGGGGGCTATCGTCCCTGGGGTCACAGAGAGTCAGACATGACTAAGTAGCTGAGTACACATGCATGTGCACACATCAATTTCCCAGCCAACTGTCAAAAGCATTTTATTCCTGCCTCTGGTAACACAATCTGAGGCTGTTTCAGGAAACAAACGAATAAAATACCAAGAGTTTCACTCCAGTTTTACAGTTGCTGTTAAGACTTGGTAAGAAATATGATAGGGGTGTATCGTGAGCAGCTAACACTTTACATATTTACATCTGAAGGCTATGACCTTCACTATGAAAATATGAGTTCTAAACAAGCTGATAACAGTAAAGAAATGCCTACTGGACACCGCCACTCAAATGTCCACCAGCACTTCAAAATCTGCATATTTAAGACTGACCTTACTATCTCTTCAACATCTTGTTCATTCATTCACTATCAACTTTGCTGCCCAGAAATGTAGAAGCCTGCCTTCTCAGTTTACACATTCAACTGTTAACCAAACCCCACAGTGTGACCTCCTTAACATCAATTTTCTATTCTCCATCCTCACAGCTAACTTACGTCAGTTCAAGTCCCAATTATTTCTTACGTGGTCTACTGCTTGATCTCCTGCACTGTCTACATCCAATCAGTTTTCTATATCATCACCACAGTGATGTGACTATTCTGTCACTTCTATTTAAAAGCTTTCAACTGCACATCCACTGTACAAATTCCTTACCGAGATGTAACAGGCTCTTTACCTTCTGGTCTCTTCCACCATCAGTGTCTCATTTCTCACTTAGCTCCTCTATTCCCTATACAGCAGCAACATTTCACTGCTTTCACTTTCTTGGAATGTTCCATGTATACATATATGTATATATATATACACATATACACATAAATACATATGTATGTATGTGTGTGCGTGTGTGTGTACAAATATATCTTTTCTTATGGCATTCCCTCTGCCAGGTATACTCTTACCAACCGGGAGAGACCATGTCTTTTTGGATCTGGCTTAAGCACTCAGCACGTTAAGACGCCTCCCCTGGCCCTCCAAGGGAAGCCTGGCATCCGTCTCACTCTACAGCCCGTGTGTCTGCGCACGCTCAGTCACTCAGTCGTGTCCGACTCTCTGCGACCCCATGGACTGTATCCCACCAGGCTCCTCTGTCCAAGGGATTCTCCAGGCAAGAACACTGGAGTGGGTTGCCATGCCCTCCTCCAGGGGACCTTCCCGACCCAGGAATCAAACTCACATCTCTTACGTCTCCTGCATTGGCAGGCAGGTTCTTTACCACTAGCGCCACTGGGAAGCCCTACTGGTACACATTTCTAGTTATTCAGGTCCTTGAGCACTGATGCCGTACCTCCCTCACTATACACCTCCTTACATCTACATATAAGAACATCACTAGAATGCCCACTTTCTACTTTCTCACTGCTGGCTGGTGCAGCAAAGCATTTATTTCTGGTGTGGATTACACTGACATGGCTGTCTAGTCACTAAAAATTTATAAATACTTCTATTTATGTTAAGAACAAGATAATTCATCCACTATAATAACTACATCGCTGCTGTTTGTTGCTTAGTCACTAAGTTGTGTCGGACTCTTTTGTGACCCCATGGACTATAGCCCGCCAGCCTCCTCTGTCCATTGGATTTCCCAAGCAAGAATAATGGGGAGGGTTGCCATTTCCTTCTCCAGGGGCTCCTTCTTCTGATCCATGGGTCAAACCCATGTCTCCTGCATCTTAGGTGGAGTCTTTCCCACTGAGCCACTGGCAAGCCTATAATAATTACATGTTTTTTCCTGAAGAAGAGGGTGACTACTTGAAAATGGATTTACTGAGCTCCACTTCATTATTCAAAATTGGTTATGTCTGTCCCCAAGAGCTGAACCACAAAACAAGTTATCACTGATATGAAGGAAAATCTTAAAAGGAATGAAACAGGTTGTTTCAACCATTTTAATTTCTAATATTTCTGGGTTATTTTCAAAGCTAATGCTGTAATTATGAAAAACTTTAAGGTCAATAATATTTTAAAATTAGTAACTAAAGGGAACCAGAACTGCTAGCATATCAAGACTTAGCATCTTTAAAAACTTTTTAATTGAGGCTAACTGCTCTGCAGTGCTGCGTTAGCTTCTGATGTAGGACAGAACAAAGCGCATGAGTCACGTGGACACACATCCCTTCCCTCCTGGGCCGCCTTCCCACCTCCCGCCCCGCCCCGCCCCTCTAGACACAGGGTTGACCTCCCTGTGTCGCACACCAGATTTCCCCTGGCTATCTGTTTTACACGAGGAAATGTATCTATTTCAATGCTACTCTACCAACTCGTCCCATCCTCTCCTGCCCACTGTGTCCATAAGTCTGTTCTCTGTAAGGGTTAGCATCTTGAATAAGTGATATAATTAATACCTTCCTCAATAGTCTCCCTTCATTTTATCTGTAAAATGGTTACAAATACAGGGGGATTTTAGAAGGTCTGTTTCTGCAAAGTGCTTTGGCAAAGAATACATTTAGGGTACTTTTTAAAAGTCTCTAAAACACTACTTCCTATCAGTAAAATTCTGAATTTCTTTAATGATTTGACTGCTTCCTCTCTTTCCCTTGGCTAAGTAAGAGAAAAAACATCACAGGCTCAGAGCATGAACTATAATGTTAAATTATTAAATGTGTCCACTTGCATTCACACACTTGGGAGAATGAGGATTTAGTTTATATTTGTAGGCATACAGGAAAACAATTCTATAACCTATGTTCCACTTCTGTGACCATCTCTTTGGGTCTGTGGCAGATTTTTCTTATTCCAGAGCAGCGCTGTCCAACAGCAGTGTCCATGATAATGGAAAGATGTTGTAACTGCATTGTAGAGTATGGCAGCCACCATCTGACTACTGGGCACTTGAAATGTGATCAGCTGAATGAAGAACTTAATTTTTACTTTAAAATAGCAAAATGTGGCTAGTAGTTACCATTCTGGACAGTGCAGCATAAATGCCAGTGTCAACAAAATGTATCAAGTTTGATCTGGTTCCTGTCAAGCTGGGCTTGGGTTAGACCCATACTGGGCTAGCCCTCTCCCCACTGAAGGGTCAGGCAATAGATTTGAGGGGACATACCCTCAGGAATCTGCAAACTTCTGTAGAAGACCAGAGAGTAACTATTTTAGACTTTGTGGGCCAGGAGGCCAAATGGTCTCTGTTGCAACTATCCATCTCTAACACTGTAACACAGAAGTGGCCATACACAATTTGGAAAGGAGTTCCTGTGGCTGTGTTCCAATATAACTTTTATTTATGCACACAGAAATCAGAATTTCATGTAATTATCATGTGTCATGGAACATCATTATTATTGTTCTCTTTTAGATTTTTTTCAACAATTTAAGGATGCAAAAACTATTCTTAAGTTTTCAGGCCGTTCGAGAACAGGTTGTGGAGCCAAAGCACCAGCCTGGCTTGTACGCCTATGAGACACAAGAAAGGCCAGTGACACAAGAAAAGATACACAACACCGTTAGTCATCAAGGAAATGCCAACTAAAACCACAAGAAGATCCCACAAGATGGCAAAACCAAAGGCTGGAGCAGATAGAGAGTCCTGGGAACTATTACACACTGCTGGTGAGAAAGTAAAATGCCACAATCACTTCAGCAGTTTCTTTAAAAGCTTAAACATATCACAGGACTCAGTAACCCTATTCCAAGTATGTAAGAGAAAATTTATGTCTATACAGAGACTCCCATATAACTATTTATACACCCTTTATTCAGAGGGACTGAAAACTGGAAAACCACCCAAATACCACCAAGGGGCGAATGGATACATAAAGTGGCACATTCATACCATGAAATACTACTCAGCAATAAAAAGTAACCAGCTACTGATACTATGAGACAAACGGGAGTGAAACTCAAAATCATTGTGTTGAGTAAAACAAATCAAAACCCAAAGAGTACATAGTACATGCATTACATAAAATTCCGGGAAATACAAACTAATCTACAGTGACAGAAAGCAGATGAGGGCTGTCAAGAACTAAAGGCTGAGAGAGGGGCAGACTGCAGTTAGGAGGAAATGTTCTGTATTTTAATTGTGGTAAAGCAGTCAAAGGTATGTATATGCCAACTTGTACACTTTAAATGGATGCTGTTTACTGTATATAAAGGTGATTTAAAGCAAGTTTTGATTCCACTGGCATTAGATTTATATACAGCAATCTCTGTGAACTGTTCTATTCACTTTTATAAGTGCTGTTTAACTTGAGGAGATGGGTAAGCAGGGGACAGGTTAAGTTAGCCTGGCGTCTCACACCATCATTGCAGAAGGGACCTGTAGGCACATTAGTAGTTACTTGTATCAAAGGGCTTTAAACAGACAAGTTTTAGGAATTCTGTGAATTGAAAACCTTTCCTATTCATACACTCTGATCTCTCTGTTTGGAACATGTATCATAAGTAAGACTAAAACGTAGGATTCCAAGCATTAGTAAATAATCCTTTAGGTTAAAACAAGTTTTCATTTGTAACATGTCTGAAATATTGTCCTTACTTAAGAAAAATCACAAAACAAAAACAAAAAACCCTGTCACTCAGATTCAATTTGTTTGAAAATATTTGTTATATGACAAATATATATGTCTATGAAGACTAGAAGAAATATGCTCAACTCTGGAACAACATTATCAATTCAAAACATTAAGAGGAAAGAAAACAAGGTCCCATTTTCTGGTTAAGTTTTATTCATTCTTTTAAATTTAGGCTAGTTTTTGACAAGAACTTACAGGGACTTGTCAGATGAAGCAATGGCAAAATAATGATTAAAACATCACCTACTAACAAAAAATAAAAAATATTTTAAATAGTCTATAGCTATACATTGGTCAAAGATAGGATAGTTTTATTTTTTAACTGAGTATAGATATGTGAGATACAAACATGGCTCCCCAGATTCTTCTCAGAGCAAACACTGCTACAGGTTTCTAGAGTCAAATTAAATGTCATACTTGACTTTAGACAATGTGCTTTGGAACAGAGAAGTAAAATACCAAAATTCAGGAGTTAATGAAGATGAGTTGGTTGAAAAAACTGAGATTTGAAATTATTTGCTAAACTTAAGACACATGTTTTCAAAACACCAGGCTTCCCTGGTGGCTCAGACGGTAAAGCGTCTGTCTGCAATGCAGGAGACCCAGGTTCAATCCCTGGGTTGGGAAGATCCCCTGGAGAAGGGAATGGCAGCCCACTCCAGTACTCTTGCCTGGAAAATCCCATGGACGGAGAAGCCTGGTAGGCTAAGTCCATGGGGTCACAAAGAGTTGGACACGACTGAGAGACTTCACTTTCACTTTTTCAAAATTCTGCAAATATTACTAAATAGGCTTAAAAAAAATCCTTTAGAAAACTCTGCCTTTCCCATTTCTGACCTTAAATACACCCCTTTTAACCATATACTTGACTCAGATGTTAGGGAATATGTCTAGCATAACGCTCAATTCTTTCTGAAACTACACACTTCAAGTATCATAATTTATCATACAAACTAGAAATGAGATCAGCTTTTGTGACCAACATAGGTTCGTGCACTTAAAAATTAAAAGGCCACCACAGCTACAGGATCACAACTTCCTGATGTAGTACAGGAATATTCATTAATTTAATTGTTTTCCCAAGTATTTATAGGAAAGCATTTGACTGCTTTTCATCTTAAATTTTTCTCTAAGAGAGGCTTAAACCCAGGGACTTTAAGTGATAATCATTCTTTAGGCTACAAGCATCAACATCTGACTAATAATGTTAATTTCTTGGCACCACAGAAAATGTCCTTCACTGCTTACTGCTTAAGAGAGCTCTTTACTTATTATCTGGGGTATAACAGGGCTCAATTTGTGAGACATGCTACAGATTTAGCCCTCACATTCCACAACAAAAATTGGTAGGTGGAGGAGACGAAGTCATATTTAAAATAGATGCAATGGAAATATAAGTATGTGCATAAATATCTTAGGAAAATTTATGACAGTGTACATATGAATTGAGAAGATGGGGCTTTATTTGGGAGAGAGTGGTAAGGATGACAACTAAAATCCTAGCAGAATGCTGAAAGTATAAGGGACTTAAGTGTGTGTGTGCTCAGCCGTGTCTGACTGTGACCCCACGGACTGCCCCCCAATCCTCCCTCCCCACCCCGCCCCCGGCTTCTCTGTCCATGGGATTTTCCAGGTAAGAATACTGGAGTGGGTTGCCAGTTCCCCCTACAAGGGATCCTCTAAACCCAGGGATGGAATGAATCTGCATCTTTTGCCCCTCCTGCGTTGGCAGGTGAATTCTTTACCACTGGTGCCACCTGGGAAGCCTGTGAGGGACTTAAGTGCTAGCTGCTCAGTTGTGTCGGGCTCTGTCACCCTGTGGACTGTAGCCCAACAGGCGCCTCTGTCCATGGAGTTCTCCAGGCAAGAATACTGGAGTGGGTTGCCAATCCCTTCTCCAGGGGCTCTTCCTGACCCAGGGATCGAACCCGGGTCTCCTGCATTGCAGGGAAATTCTTTCCATCTGAGCCACCAGGGAAGCCTGTAAGGGACTTAACCTGTAATTCAGGTTCAAGGAGACTAAATTAGTTGCCCAATTAAATGGCATAACACACATCAAGGGGCTCAGCACGGTGCTGTATCACCCTTTTGCTCACCCCCAACCAGCGAGGTGTGCAAGAACCACCACCACACTGTAACCTAAATCTTCCAGTAGCGCTCTCGTCTTCCAGAGATACCAGGTCCTTTCATCAGCCTATTTCAAGGAACATCACTATGATCTCTATAATACCTACTGTGTAGAGTTGCTGTGAGCATTAAACGAGATCATGTAAAATGGTTAGAAGCTAAAAGTCCAACCAATGCTAGCATGAAGTTTCCAATGCTGCCCTCTCTCAAATGTGTCCTTTCCACTCATGACAGTACGAGTGTGTATGTGTGTCTTTGTGTGTGTGTGCACAAACAGGTATGAAGGGGTAAGGAGCCATGGATGCAAATATCAGATACACTTAAGACTCACTTTTTGACATTTCCCCTCCTTTCCGCAAGATTCTGATATGGACTCCTGGGTACCAATCTCATTTCACTGAAAATTTCCTGCCACCATGAGTCACTCACTTTCAGTGTGAGGTGCAAACTCAGATATACTGGAATGGGGTAAAGGTGATGGAAGCAACAGCTCCTTCATTCAGGGATATGTTGACAAAAACAATGTCTCACTACAAATTCACAACTCAACCCAGATTCAGTATCTAATTACCATGCAAGGCCCCTGAAAATAGGACATCACATCTTGTACTTCCTTGCATGTGTAAGACAGGACATTAAATGCTTAACAGCCATTCACTGTTTTTCATCATCCTCAAAAATTCAGTAATTTAAAAATTCAACCTGCATGTAACTCTCCAGGAATATATACTGAGACCCTAAACTAGCTTATGAAAGACTTATAAATCAGTTTCTCAATAAAATATGATAGGTGTTTCACCTAAAAAGTAATGTATCTTTAAACTCAAATTCTACAGTACTTAAATAGCTTGAAATTGTAGGCAAATTTTTACATATATACTTTACCTCCCTAGAGCACACAGCTTCTATTACATTCTTAAACAAACAAACAAAGTCACCCCCAAACTGAAGAACCAGTCTTCTATGCTGCTTCTCCCCTGGCTTTGAAGTTCAAGTTCTCATGGATAGGCCTTCCACAGCTGGACTCCTAAAAGCATTCTTAAAAATCAAATGACAGGACAGTAATTATCCTCAGGAGGAAGGATGTGTGGGTAGTTGTAGAGGGGGCCATCAGAGGGACTTCTGAGGCAGTAAAAACATCGTGGATTTGGGTGTTGGTTATAAGAGTGCACACTCTGTGAAAATTCATCAGGCTGAAAAATTATTATTTTCGTATCTGTCTGAAGGAATATTTCAATAAGAGGTTTAAAAAAAAAAACACAACACCTAACAAAGATGGGTCACTGATACATAGCAGATATCATTACATAATGTAAAAAAAGAAGTCCTTAAAAATTACATCCTAGGAAGGGTCAGCGTGGTGAAGAGTTGAAGCCTCCAGACAATAGCCAGTGAGGCACTGTGGCCCCCACCCACCCTCCTGCAACTAACTAATCCCTACCAATGAGCGTGTGGGTGAGCGTGCAAACAGGTCCTCCATCCTCAGTCAAGCCTGGAGGTGAACCACAGCCTCAGCTGACAGCTTGACAACCAGACCCTCAACTAGAACCATCTAGTCAAGACACTCCCGGATTCCTGACTCTGAGAATATCTGTGAGATAATATATGTTTGATGTTTAAAAGAAGAAAAAAAAAATATACATATATGATGCAATATCTAAATACTCTCTTCCTTACATATACAAAAGTGAGCAAAGTAGCCTTGGAAGTTGTACCTATAGACACATCAGCTTATCGGTTTAAATTGGCAACTTGCACCTCACGAAGGGCTGTGGTACAATATCATGTTCCAAACCCAACCAAGAAGAAAGAAAATACAGCTGGTGGTTATGAACATCAATTTTGGGATCAAATGGAAGTTAATTTATCTGTAAGATACAGAACAGGGATTTTATTAATGCTCCCTTTTCCTACCTCCATCTAAATTAGAGATTCCATTACAGAAATATTTTGTTTTATTGCGTGCTTGAATGGTATCACATGCACGTAGACAACCCTTAATTCTTCTGAAGGCTTTTCTCACACGAGGTAGCAACACTGTCAGAATTATCAAGTACATATAAAGGTGTCCGTCTAAAACACAGACATATTATTTGTACAAATCCACAGGAGAGGTAGCTGGGGTGAGAGAGGGAATGTGTAGCTATTTCGTATGATCCAACACAAGTGTAGCATGTTTTGCAATCAATGTATTAGCTCTTCTATCCATCTGCACTCTGCAGCCTCCCCAAGACAGTCTCAGAATCTGACACTGCAGCAGTCCGGCTCCAGTATCTTTTTCAGCCCCCAGTCCTCTGCAATTCCCAGCACAGCAAAGGGCTTTGGGCACATTAAGCCCTTACGGTATCAGTTTAGCCGAAAGAAAATTACAAAAGTAACTATTTTTCCCCCTTTAAAATTCTCCAAAGTTGTACAGAATTCTCTTCTCAAAATAAATCTCCCATAGTCCTTCATGTTTCCTTGCATGTTTTTAAAAGCTAAAAAGACAACTATCTTTTCCTCTAAACCGGCTAAACTTTCGCACTCTGTTAAATTTTAACCTGCCAGTTTTAATGATTCTTCTTGACCCCTAGAGTTACGGTGGTGGTCAATATTTAAACAAATATGACTATGTGGAAACTGTATTTTCTGTTACTACTCAGTCATAATGCAGAGACCAGTAAATAATACTCTAAGAGTCTGAGTAAGACCTGGGATAACAATAGAATAAATCCAACAAAACCCCAGAATTATCATTCATTTAATATATTTACATGTGTGTTAGTCACTTAGTCATGTCTGACTCTTTGCCACCCCCATGGACTGTAGCCTGCCAGGCTCCTCTGTCCATGGGATTCTCCAGGCAAGAATACTGGAGTAGGTTGCCATTTCCTTCTCCAGGGAATCTTCCTGACCCAGGGTTCGAACCAGGGTCTCCTGCATTGCAGAGGGATTCTTTACCATCTGAGCTATAGGGAAGTCCCATATGTATATAGACTTATATGTTAAATAATATACTTAATAACCAATTATATCATATACATTTTCCTTTTACTCTCAAGAGCCTGGATACCAGCTAGCATTATTAAAACTAACATCTGATGATCCTTCTTAGTTTTTCTGTTACCACTGTACACTAAGCTAACTTTCATTTCTTTACAATAACTACCCAGCAAGTGAAAATAACAAATCCTCATTATCTTCATCTAACTTAATAAGTTTTTTAAAAAAATGGAAGGAGGACCATTCATTTTAGGAAGATAAATACAAATGAGTTTGATTTTTTAACAATCACTGCCTCCTTGGTGGCTGTTAGATAAAGTCCTCTAAAACCAAGAGTAAGAAACTTATCACAACGAGAAGGTTCTTACAAGTCTCTCTTCTGAAGAGACTTGACTACTGACATCAACAGAGCTAAAAGACAAATCAAAATATTGTAATTTTCCATTACTATCGCTTTGTGACTTCCATTAAATACTTATCAGAAGAGATGCTCAGGACTCCAGCCTAAGAATCATATGACACTTACTTAGTGTCAACAGAAAAAACAACACAAAACTGCTCACCCTGGTGGTTCAGGAAAGCACTAGCTACATAATGACTCAACTATTTAGAACTACACATGAAGCTTTCAAATTATCACTGTCTTGAATCAGTGGTAGGCTTTTTTAAACTTCATATCCCAATAGTGTTTTCAGAAAAATACTGCCCCTCAAAGCACTTCAGATTTGTCCTTAATCTTTTCATTTATTTACTCATTCCACACAGGGGAGAATTTATCTTTTTCTTGAGAAGGTTTTCTGCTACAATAAAGTACATGTTTAAGTCTCCAAGTATCCAAAACTAAAAGTAATCTAGTGGTCTAACAAACAAAAGCATAAAGAGAAAAAATTCCTTCATGGACTTATCTGGTTGTTGAAAAGACCACTAATTTAGAGAGTAACATACTATAACTCTCTGAAATAAAATGAAGCACTGAACTGGCCTAGTCCCCTTTGTTTTGAAAAGTTGTAAGTTCTTATTTGGTAGATTTTTATGTTGGGGTGGGTGGGAAAAAAAAAACAACTCCTTACTAAGGCAGACCCTCCTTTGAGACGTAAGTGCTATGAAGACCACTTGAACTCATCCTGACATTCCTCTCGTGAGGAATGACAACCTTTTTGACTCAAAATGTGGGAGAGATCACACGAAGAGGGACTTCTTTGCAAGAAATAAGACATGTATATTCATAAAAGTACACGAACTTCCTGTCTTCCAAAGCATCATCGGAAAGGCTATCTATTCAAACCATATTCTGGAATGCTCTCTGACACTATTTTTTTGTTTCCCCAGTAGATAAGAGCATGGGACCCAAAGTCAGAAGCCTCCAATCCACTTCCTAAATAAATCTAACATCAGTTCTATGCTTCGGTTTCCTCAAAATGACAGAAGTAGTTCTTGCCTATCTACTCTTTTAGGATGGAAGGAAAAAAAAAAATCACATAAAAATCCTACATGCTTCTTAGAAATGGTTGCTATAAAACTCAAGGAACTACAGTATTATTATTATCACCTTGTATCAAGTTTTATTGCTACTTCTGAATTACGCTACTGATACTGGGTTTCAAATACAAATCTGTGGTCTTCCATCTGTGGTTACAATTTTCTATATAATTCTGTCCTGATAACTTGTGCTTCCCCCTTCAAAGATTTACTCTACTGATCCCTGGCCTGAGAATTAATTTAGTCCGTTCTCTCCCAAAGAAACTGACAGAAGCCACACCACCCCACTTCCTTGTAGACAAAACGTGAGAAGATTCTCCTTTTTACTTGAGGAATGATAACTATACAATATGCAAAATAAGGAGACACACTTGCTATACTCTCTACTTTCTACTTCCCACAACACAAAACCCGTGCGGTTACCTAGAAAATCCAAAGGTTTCTGACAATATAACTGTAACAATAACTGTGTCATAAAATTATCGGATCTAAGGCACAGAAAGGAAAAACTTTATCGAGTTTGCAAGAAATAACCCTGACTCCTCCAGCTACTTTTAGGAGCGGTTAAGGGTCTGTCCCTTCCCAGGGCCTGTGCCCTGTCTTTGAAGAAAAGTGGCCTGGGCCCAAAGCACGCCCGGGGCAGCTCTGCAGCCCCATGGGGACCCTCCAGAGCAAACGTCTGCACCCAATGTTGCAGCTCTCGATTCAGACACACCCCCTCCACCCCACGTTTCAGAGGAGGTGTGGGCACTCAACTCCTTCACTGGGGATAGGGGGACTGGAGGGAGGGCGGGCCCAGGCCTGAGCACCCATTTTGGAGGATCGGGGAGCTCGGCCCCGCAGGCAGTGCGATCAGGAGTGGGGGAGTGATGGGCGAACCCGTGGGAGCGGGGAAGGAGGCAGGAGGGAGGGGGTCTCTTATGTTCGGGGGCGAGAAGAGGAAGGCGGCGGGAAAGACTCGGTAGAGCGAGATTGATCAGTGCGAGGTATTCTTTTTGTTATCTGTTTACGGCCGGCGGGTGTGACCGGGAAGTGCCCCTCAGGACAGAGTCGGCAAGGGGTCTCCCTATCGCCCCCGTCTTGGGGGGCACTGAGGACTTGCGGGAGGCCTCCCTCCGGCGTGAGGACAGTCACTGATAAGCGATGTAGGCTGTGCCCGCCGGGGCGCGGATCACTGAACCTCCAGCCCCGCGCGAGAGGCGTGGGACCGGGTGGGAGGGGATGGAGGAGGCCCCCGGCCCGGGAGGCGGGAAAGGCCCCAGGGCTCCGGGACGGGGCGGCGTCTCCGGAGCCCCGAGTGGCGGCGGCGCGGGCCCGGCGAGCCCCGACCCTGCCCGAGCCCCTCGGGCCGCGCGCGCCCCCACTCCCCACTCTCCGCGGCCGCCCCCTCCCCCGCAGCTCCTCTCACCTGCACATGATCCGCCATTTTGCTCCATTCATGCTCCTCTGCGGCCCCCCCTCCCCCCCAACGCGCACCTCGGCCGGGCCGCCGCCGCCGCCGCCGTCGCCGCTGCGCCTGCGCGCTGGGGACTCGTCGCGCTGCGCTCGCGGCGTAGCGCCGCCCGGCTGCGCAGGCCCGGGCGGCTGGGGCCGCGGTTGGAGAATGCGCAGCGCCGTTGGGACGGCGTAAAGGCGCGGCAACGTCAGCGGCCCGGAGACGCGGGAGGCGGGTGGAGGAGGGAGCAGGCCGGGGGGTGCGAGGGGAGGGGGCCGGGGGAACAAAGCTTTGTTTACATGATTTTTAAAGGGGCCGCGCTCGCTCCGGCGGGCCGGCGAGAGCGGCAGCGGGAGGTTGCGCTGCCTTAGCTCATCGGCTTGGCGAGGGCTCCCGGAGGGACCAGGACCTGTCCCCGCCCAGACCCCTGCACCTGACGGATTCCTCCCTTCAAAAGTGAACCCGCGACGCCCCTCACCCGGCTGCGGCCGCGCCACCGCTGTAACACCGCACCACACCACACCACACCCCCGGGGGTTCTTCCGGTGCGCCCACCGCCCACTTAGGTCACCTGCATTATTCTTTACTTTCCACTGCCGACGAATTTGTGTCCTTCTGGATTTCTGCTCCAGTGGACAGGGGTCATTGCTCTCTGATCCTAGGTTTTACCAGCAACCCAAATCTCCTTGTTTTCATTTCTATCCTTTTCTCCACGCTAAACATTCATGGAAATAACCGCCAAGTAATGGTAATGATGGATACACGCAGAAGGCACGGTTCCGATCTTCCCCAATAAATTGTCATCTTAATCAGCTGTCTAGGCTGCCTCCTAAGAGTGGTCAGAAGCTGGGGGAGGTGGTGGCGGGGATTTTAGGACCCCTGGGCTCAGTCTTGAGTGGAAAAGCCATCCCTCTGGGTGAGGTCAGGTCAGGCCTTGCCTGCTGCTACCAATTCCAGTCTTTCCCACTAGGAAAGATAGATCCTGTTTTCCATTAGATCCCACTCTGGCTTCCAGTCATGGTCCCCGGATTAGATTTTATCTGAATTCTGAGAGCATAGGTTGTATGTTAGTAGTGAATGACACACACACTTTCTGTTAAGAATCAAGAGGACTGGTGCTCAGCATTCATTTCAACCTTCGTCGTCCTCCGAGTGTGTCTTCCTGATTCGCAGAGGTAGGACACCGAAAAACTACATTACCCAGACTTCCTTGCAGCCAGGGTTCTGTATGCAAGTTCAGTTCAGTTAAATTCAGTCGCTCAGTCCTGTCCGACTCTTTGCAACCCCATGGACTGCAGCACCCCAGGCTTCCCTGTCCATCACCAACTTCCGGAGCTTGCTTTCAAACTCAGGTCCATGGAGTGAGTGATGCCATCCAACCATTTTATCCTCCGTCGTCCCCTTCTCCTCCTGCCTTCAATCTTTCCCAGCATCAGGGTCTTTTCCAATGAATCAGTTCTTCACATCAGGTGGCCAAAGTATTAGAGTTTTAGCTTCAGCATCAGTCCTTCCAGTGAATATTCAGGGCTGATTTCTTTTAGGATGGACTGGTTTGACCTCCTTGCAGTCCAAGGGACTCTCAAGAGTCTTCTCCAATACCAGGGAAGCATCAGTTCTTCAGCACTCAGCTTTCTTTATAGTCCAACTCTCACATCCATACCTGTCTACTGGAAAAACAGACTGACTAGACAGACCTTTGTCAGGAAAGGAATGTCTCTGCTTTTTAATATGCTGTCTAAGTTGGTCATAGCTTTTCTTCCAAGGAGCAAGCATCTTTTAATTTCATGGCTTCAGTCACCATCTGCAGTAATTTTGGAGCCCAAGAAAATAAAATGTGTTACTGTTTCCATTGTTTCCATATCTATTTACCATGAAGTGATGGGACTGGATGCCATGATCTTAGTTTTTTGACTCGAGTTTTAAGCCAACTTTTTCACTCTCCTCTTTAACTTTCATTAAGAGGCTCTTTAGTTCTTCCTCACTTTCTGCCATAAGGGGGCTGTCATCTGCATATCTGAGGTTATTGATATTTCTCCTGACAATCTTGATTCCAGTTTGTGCTTCATCCAGTCCAGCATTTTGCATGATGGACTGTGCACTGGGAAGACCCAGAGGAATCGGGTGGAGAGGGAGGTGGGAGGGGGGATCGGGATGGGGAATAAGTGTAAATCTATGGCTGATTCATATCAATGTATGACAAAACCCACTGAAATGTTGTGAAGTAATTAGCCTCCAACTAATAAAAAAATTAAAAAAAAAAAAAAAAGTTAAATAAGCAGGGTGACAATATACAGCCTTGTTGTACTCCTTTCCTGATTTGGAACCCGTCTGTGTTCCATGTCCAGTTCTTTTTTTTTTAATTCTACATATTTAACTTTATTTATTTATTTTTAATAATTTATTTATTTATTTTACTTTACAACATTGTAGTGGTTTTGCCATACATTGACATGAATCCGCCATGGGTGTGCGTGTGTTCCCCATCCTGAACTGCCCTCCCACCTCCCTCCTCATCCCATCCCTCTGGGTCATCCCAGTGCACCAGCCCCGAGCATCCTGTATCATGCATCAAACCTGGACTGGCGATTCGTATGATAATTTACATGTTTCAGTGCCATTCTCCCATATCATCCTGCCCTCGCCCTCTCCCACAGAGTCCAAAAGACTGTTCAATACATCTGTGTCTCTTTTGCTGTCTTGCATACAGGGTTAT
Source organism: Cervus canadensis (assembly GCF_019320065.1). NCBI lineage: Eukaryota > Metazoa > Chordata > Mammalia > Artiodactyla > Cervidae > Cervus > Cervus canadensis. The sequence continues at coordinate 2,270,301 of NC_057415.1, read as the reverse complement.
CGTTACCATCTTTCTAAATTCCATATATATGTGTTAGTATACTGTATTGGTGTTTTTCTTTCTGGCTTACTTCACTCTGTATAATAGGCTCCAGTTTCATCCACCTCATTAGAACTGATTCAGATGTATTCTTTTTAATGGCTGGGTAATATTCCATTATGTATATGTATTACAGCTTTCTTATCCATTCATCTACTGATGGATTCCATGTCCAGTTCTAACTGTTGCTTCCTGAACTGGATATAGATTTCTCAGGGGGCGGGTAAGGTGGTCTGGTATTTCCATCTCTTTAAGAATTTTCCATAGTTTGTTGTGATCCACAGTGTCAAAGGGTTTGGCGTAGTCAATAAAGCAAAAGTAGATGTTTTTCTGGAACTCTCTTGCTTTTTCAATGATCCAGCAGATGTTGGCAATTTGATCTGTGGTTCCTCTCCCTTTTCTAAATCCAGATTGAACATCTGGAAGTTCACGGTTCATGTACTGTTGGAGCCTGACTTGGAGAATTTTGAGCATTACTTTGCTAGCGTGTGAGATGAGTGCAATTGTATGGTAGTTTGAACTTCCTTTGGCATTGCCTTTCTTTGGGATTGGAATGAAAACTGACCTTTTCCAGTCCTGTGGCCACTGCTGAGTTTTCCAATTTTGCTGGCATAATAAATGCAGCACTTTCACAGCATCATCTTTTTGGATTTGAAGTAGCTCAATTGGAATTCCATCACCTCCACTAGCTTTGTTCATAGTGATACTTCCTAGGGCCCACTTGTCTTCACATTCCAGGATGTCTGACTCTAGGTGAGTGATCACACCATTGTGATTATCTGGGTCATGAAGATCTTTATTGTATAGTTCTTCTGTGTATTCTTGCCACCTCTTCTTAATTTCTTCTGCTTCTGTTAGGTCCATACCATTTCTGTCCTTTATTGTGCCCATCTTTGCATGAAATGTTCTCTTGATATCTTTAATTTTCTTGAAGAGATCTCTAGACTTTCCCGTTCTATTGCTTTCCTCTATTTCTTTGCATTGATCACTGAGGAAGGCTTTCTTATCTCTCCTTGCTATTCTTTGGAATTTTGCATTCAGGTGGGTATCTTTCCTTTTCTCCTTTGCCTTTAGCTTCACTGCCAATTAGATTCCCTCAGAGAAAACTTTGGAGACAGAGCTTTTGACTGTTGCTTCTGACAAATCTAGCCTTTGAGGTGTGGGATTTTTCTGGTTTTGTTTTCCAACATTTCAGTATCCAGTTCTTAGCTCCCTGAGGGTACAGAGCAAGGGTGATGGGTCAGGTGCTTCCTTGATGTCTTCTTGGAGTGATGATTGCAATGGGGTAGTCTTCCAATTCCCTACTTGCCTGATGGAGTAGAAATAACAGCTCCCTGTGGTGACAGACCCAAATCCTGCCCCACCAACAACCCTCCCCACACCTGTTTCTCTCCATCTTCCCCTTTTCAGTAAATGATAGTCTAGTGTTTCAACAGTCCCTCATAGCCAGTCCATGTGCAAGTCCAGTACATGCCCAAATCTGGCCACTCATCTTCATCATTACTAACACCCTGATCCAGACCACCATCAGTTTTCTGCTGGGCTCAGATAAATAGAATCCTTGCTTTCTTTGCTTCTTATCTTGCCCCTTGACAACCCATCTTCCCTATAGCTGCAGAACATCCTTTTAATGTCATAAATGAGATCATTCACATCCCTGCTTTAAAATCCTCAAGTGGCCTCCCATCACATTTGGAATACATTCGGAATCTTTCCTGTAGCCTGAAAGGCCATGTGATAGGACCATCTGTCCCCAGTCCCCTCTGGCTTGCAATGCTCTGGTCATTCTGCCCTTCTTGTAGTTCTTCACATCCAGCTGTTCCTGCCTAGGGGCCTTTGCCCTTGAAGGAACTTCTGCCTGCAGTGTTTTCCCCTTAGATCTTTAAGTGGCTGGTTTCCTCTTATCACTGGTTTCTTAGTTCAATTGTTATCTCCTCAGAGAGGCTTTTCTCACCAGTTCTATAGATAATTGTCCCCTCCCCCATCACTGTCATACTTACAGCACTGATCATGGTCTCTTTGAAACTATTTATGTATTTAATTTTTTCATCATCTGAGTCTCTAGCTAGAAAGAAAGTGCGAGAACTTCCCTGGTGGTGTTGCAGAGAAGCCAACTGAGTCCATGTTGGAAACTTTCTTTGACTTGCTTTTCGTTGCTTTTGTTATTATGGAAAGTGAAAGTGAAGTTGCTCAGTCGCTCGCTTTTTGGGACCCCCAAGGACTATAGCCTACCACGCTCCTCCATCCATGGGATTTTCCAGGCAAGAGTACTGGAGCGGGTTGCCATTTCCTTCTCCAGAGGATCTTCCCGACCCATGGATCGAACCGGGGTCTCCCGCATTGTAGGCAGACGCTTTACCATCTGAGCCACCAGGGAATCACTTTGTTATTATTATAATCATACTTAATAGCTTGCCTCAGAGGACCCTGCCCCTCTGCTTGACTGTCAACTAAAGTGCCTTTTTTCAGCTCTTTGAGAGCTAATCTGTCCCTGCCCACCTGTGAATAGAAGAGACGAACACACCCCTTCCCAAGGCTTGCAAAGCATCTTCAAGAGGTGGTGCTTTGGTAAAGCATCAGCCTCCAATGAGGGTGACTTGGGAGTTCTATCCTGGGACAAGAAGATCCCCTGGAGAAGGAAATGGCAACTCACTCCAGTATTCTTGCATGGAAAATCCCATGGACAGAGGAGCCTGGCGGGCTCCAGTCCATGGGACTGCAAAGAGTCGGACACGACTGAGCATGAGCACATGCAGCAACCCTTCCCAAGGCTGGCCAATTCCCTTGGAGTTGTTTTGCAAGACGGAAGACCCAAACATCTTTACTTCCCCTCTGCCTTTCCCTCTAATCTGTCTTTTGACTTTAGTTCCTCATTGCTTTCTCTCTGATCTATAAAAGACCCTGGCATCCAGACCTGGACAAGAGGGTTATTTTGAGGCACCTTTTCCTCAGTCAGCTGGCTCCCCGAATAAAGTCGTATTCCTTGCCTCAACACCTCGTCTCTCGGATTCATTGGCCTGTCGTGTGGTGAGCAGAGTGAGCTTGGACTCGGTAACAGCAGTCCAGTGACTGATCCATCCTCCCACTCCAGGGGGCCTGCGTTTGATCTCTGGTCAGGTAACTAGAACCCACATGCCACAGCTAAGAGTTTGCATGCTGCAACTAAAGATCTTGTATGTTGTAATGAAGATCCAAGATCCTGCTGCAGCAAGACCTGGCGCAGCCAAGTAAAGAAATGTTTTTAAAAAGAGAAGGGAACCACAATGAAAACAGGGAAGGGGACAACAGAGGACGAGATGGTTGGATGGCATCAACGACTCGATGGACATGAGATTGAGCAAGCTCCGGAAAATAGTGAAGGCCAGGGAAGCCTGGCGTGCTGCAGTCCGTGGGGTTGCAAAGAGTCGGTCAAGACTAACTGAACATCAGCAAATGTCTTATTTATGCTCTGTCCCTCCTACCTCTGCACAGAGGAGATGCTCAAAAAAATAACTTTTAACCTAAATTCTTCCTATCTCAGTCTCATCCTAGTGTGCATTTGGGGCTCTCAGGAGAACATGAAGGAGTTTGAACATTAAGGAGTGTTATGCCAATGTTAAGTAATATTATTATGTTAATAATGATATACTTAATGGAGAGTGAGGACTAGGAATGAAACCCAAGAGACAGATCCTTCCTCCCCCACTGACAGGAACAACTGGGGTGGGAGAAGGCAGGATTGCTTTTATAAACACTCCCTCCCCCCCCTACTCCGGGAGATGGACAGGGAGGCCTGGCGTGCTGCGGTTCGTGGTTCATGGGGTCGCTGAGTCGGACACAACTGAGCGACTGAACTGGACTGAACCGCCCCCCCCCCCCCCCCAGCTTATTTCTGAGCTCAGTCTTCCATCATCTCCGGCCGGCCCACCGTTCTATACCTTCTTGGCTGTTGCTTCTTTGCTGTCCAGAGCTGCCCTTGGGGTAGCACTCGCCCTCCAGCCCTCCCCAGTCCTTCATCCTCTGGGGGTTGCCTAATCTCTAAACCTGCCCAAGGAATCCTTCTCTTCTGCTCCTTCCTTTCTAGCTCCCAACTGCAAGCCCAGAGCCCTTTTGTATTAGAGATTTAGTTGCTAAACACTGGTCAGAATAGTAACAAAAAGTTGCCAAATTCTTGGAGCCCTGATCTCCAGATCTGTTCCTAACTCCAGCTGAGAGAAACCATTGTAAAGGAAAGGATCCTGTGGCTTATACTGAGGCACAAATGAGGTGGGTGGGGTGGGGTGGGGTGGGGGGTGTGTCCCTTTCCTGCCAATAAAAGCAAAGAGGAGCCTAGGGGCACCCCGCCCTCCACTCTTGCCTTTTTGTTGCTTTCTCTCCCTATCTTTGGTGCCTGGGTCATCTAAGGGCCTCTGGCTCTTTGCCCTTGTGCTGTGTCCATTTGGGTCCCTGCTCATAGGGTTTGCCTGTGGCCAGGCAGAAAATCCTGGGGTTAGTACTTTCTCTGCAGGGTCCCCACAAGTCCTGCCAGGAAAAGTGGGGGTTGCTCTGAGTTCACACCTGCGGAAAACAGCCACAGGAAAATAACTTTTCCTGCTCCCATAGGCAAGGGATGGCATGGGGGGAGGGGCGGGGTATCTGAAGTTCCTGGGGCTCAGGCCTCCAGGTTTAAATGTGTGCTGTGTTTAGTCGCTCAGTCGTGTCGGACTCCTTGCGACCCCATGGCCTGTAGTCCTCCAGGCTCCTCGGTCCATGGGGATTCTCCAGACAAGAATACTGGAGTGGATTGCCATGCCTTCCTCCAGGGGATCTTCCCAGCCCAGGGATCGAACCTAGGTTTCCTGCATTGCAGACCGATTCCTTAGGGTCTGAACCACCAGGGATTAAATAGTTTCCAAGTAATCTGGCAAGCTCGGGCTCCCCCCTGTGGTTCTGAGTGGAATGCGTCCAGTTGACCTTCGGGGAAGGTGATCAGAGAAGGGGAGGGGGGGATCCTTTGTTGTCTGGCTACTCAGTCAGGTCCGGTCCACCCACCAGCGACTTCAGCATCTCAGGTCTTTTGCCAGGCCTGCTGCATCTGAATCTGCAGTTTTAACCAGGTTTGCACATTAGTGTTTGAAAGGCACTGCTCTGACAGCCTCCAGGATGGCCTTAGAAGCCCTTCTATTCTCACTCCCTAAGGAGATGCTGAGTCACCCACAGTCCATGCAGCCCCTGTGTAATATTGCTTCCCCTAAGGGGCTGGAGAAATGGAATTGCTGTTGTTCAGTCACTAAGTCAAGTCGGCTCTTTTGCAACCCCATGGACTGTAGCTCTCCAGGCTCCTCTATCCATGGAATTCTCCAGGCAAGAATACTGGAGCGGGTTGCCATTTGCTATTCCAGGGATCCAGCTCATGTCTCCTTCATTGGTAGGTGGATTCTTTACCACTGAGCCACCAGGGAAGCCCAGAGAGATGGAATAAGCCACCTACTTCCATACTCTTAACCCCGTCTCAAGGCGTTTTCCCCCCTCACCAGCATCCTTGGTTCCCCTTTGGTTTCTGGATCCACCTGTTCAAATCCAGCTTTATGTGTCTCAGTCCTCTCTGCCCAGAGCCCATAATGCTCATGTTTTGAGCTGTTTTGGTGAAGCACGTGGCATGTGCAGCAGAAGGTCTGGAGCAGCGCACTGCTCTGCTCTTCTTCCCAAGACGACTGAACCCCTGCGGAAGAGGACATGGCTCAGTTATGTAAACACCCATTATGGGGTTACCCCAAGAGTGCTCGTCTAGTCTCTGGTTTTCCCAGTGTTTCCGCACCATGCCTCTGTCTGACTGCCTCTCTAAACCATCTGGCCCAGTTAGATATTCTCTGAGGCACTTAGATTTCCCCTAAGCCATGTATCTTCTTGCATGGAGTCTAGACTTCGTTTGCGTGCTAAACTGCTTCAGTTGTGTCTGACTCTTGTGGTCCCATGGACTGTAGCTCACCAGGCTCTCCTGTCCATGGAATTTTCTAGGCAAGAATACTGGAGTGGGTTGCCATGCCCTCCTCCAGGGGATCTTCCAGACCCAGGGATCCAACTCACGCCTCTTTTTTCTCCTGAACTGGCAGGCGGGTTCTTTACCACTAACGCCATCTGCTGTTGTTCAGTCACTCAGTCGTGTCTGACTCTGACCCCGTGGACTGCAGCCCACCAGGCTTCCCTGTCCTCGCAGCATCCTTGAGGTCAGCAGTAAAAAGACTGTTAAATTAAAAGATCAGGTACCCTGGTACTTCCTCCTCTGGCCTTTTGACTTTAGGAGACTTGCAAACAGGTGGGTTCACACCTGCCTTTCCTTCTTCCAAGGGTAGAAAGTGTGTCTGGAGACTCTGTGGACCTGGAACCTTTGGTAACTGTGAAGCACATTTAATAACTATGAAACTTTTTTTTTTTTAATATGAGAGTTTGCTATTGTAACTTAAAAGATAACCTCCAGATAGAATTCAAGTGTCTTTACAATGCTCACAAAGGCTGGAAAGAAGGTGGATTCCGACAGTTGAGATGTGCTTGGGGAGTGTAGCTCGCTTCAGTGTGGAGACATTCATGTTTCTAGCAGCTCAGGAGGTGGTGTGTGTGTGTGTGTGTCGTGGGGGACAGGGAGTGTCCCCGCAGAGGGAAACCATTTCAGCAGAGCGTGTGAACCTACCGAGGCTGGCGTTCCAGTATGCCTGTGTGGCTCAGTGCCTGCTGAGTTGAGAGGCCTGGCTTCCAGTTTGGTGGCCTGGAACCCATCCCTCAGCCCTTCCTTGAGCCTCAGTCTCCTCATTTTTGAATGAGGATGTTGGGCTGGCTGATTTCTCAGGTCTCTCCGAGCTGCATCATGCTAACCATCAGCCTGAGCATGGTGGAGCCTTCAGCTCCTGGTTTTACTGTCAAATGTTTGTTTCTGGGCCTCTGTTCCAGAGGGTCAGCCTCCCTGTGTTGCTGACTTCCCCCCGCTGGCCTCTGTCCCTGAGCTGCGTTCAGTGAAGCACTGGAGTTGGGCTTTTTGGAAATTCTCTCTTACTCACTGAAAATGCAGGAAGCTTGAATGTGAAACCCACTCGTCAAAAAGAAAACACACACACACAGAGCAAGAAACCACAGGGCCTATCGGCCTGTCGTCATCGAGCAGACGAGAATAGTGCAGAAAACTCTAGGCAGAGAGGAAATGAACTTGAGAGAAGGGGGAACATAGGGCAGAGAGGAGCGAGAGAGGGTGGGTGTGGAAGGGGAGAGCGGGCGCTCAGGGGCCCCGGGATGCCGCGAGGATGGAGGACGTGCTGGTGAAGCAGGGCTTCCTGTACCTCCAGCAGCAGCAGACTTTCGGGAAGGTAGGAAGAGCATCGTTGGTCTGGGGCTGGGCTGAGAGGTGGTGGAGGGTGGGGTGCTAGAGACTCCCCGGAGAGGAGAGGACGCCCTGGAATGTTCCAAAACCCTTATGGGCTAATGGAGACTGCCACCTACCACACTGGGCGCAGAACACAAGCTTGGGAGGGCTCCTTCCTCAGCAGCCGCCACATCGTGGCCTTTGCTGACAGCCGTGACCCCAGGAGGAGGGGATACCAGAGGACCCTGACTCTTTCTTGTTCTGTGGCGACTTCTCCTCACTGGGACACATTGGGAGGGACTGGACAGCACAGTAGAGGGGATAATTCGGGATGGCCGTGGAGGTTCCTTCCTCCTTTTCTGCCCAGTGGGGTGCGTTTGGCTGCTTTTGAACTTGAGCCGGGGTCTCTGGGAGCCAGGGCCCCGTTGTGTCTAAACTCCTCTTCATTCTTTTGGCCTCTTTGAATAGGGAAGTCCTCTTTCCCTCAGGGGACCCACCCCAGGGTTCCTCTCTCTCTCTGTCCCTCTCATGGCCTCGGGGCATGAGTCAGGAAGGTTCAGGAGAGTCAGCAAGTTCCTGGGGAGAGGGCCTTCTGTGGGGCCTCATGCAGAAAGAGGAGCTCCCCAGTCTGGGCTCTCAGGCTGCCCTCCTTGCCTCCTCTGGGCTTCAGGACTCACATGCTTTCTGCCTCTCATCTGGGATTCCCTGCATTGAGCTTGCCCAGTCTCCCTGCAGTTGTCTTCATGGGGCTCACCCCAAGCCTTTCTTTTTTTTTGCCTCCGGCTTCCTCCCTGCTGTCACTGGAGGCCTCTTTCTGGGTCACTTGAGGTGCATCTTCAACGCATGCTAACTCTTAAGGCCCGTGTTAGGCCCTCTGCCTCCTTGGGTCTCCTGTGATCTTCCCCTTTGTCTCCCCCTGGGGTCCTCCTCTCCCTGCTGGTCATCATCTCTCCATCTGGGGGCAGAAATGGCGCCGGTTCGGGGCTGCTCTGTATGGAGGTTCAGGCTGTGCACTGGCCCGGCTGGAGCTCCAGGAGGGCTCGGAGAAGTCGCGCCGGGGAGAGGCCCCCCGGAGGGTCATCCGCCTCAATGACTGCCTGCGGGTGTCCGAAGCCAGCGGGGAGGCCAGCAGCCCCCGGGACACCAGCACCTTCTTCCTGGAGACCACGGAACGCCTGTACCTGCTGGCCGCCCCCACCACTGAGCGTGGCGACTGGATACAGGCCATCTGCCTCCTGGCCTTCCCCGTGAGTCGGCCAGGGCTGCAGAGAGGATGTGGGGTACTGGGTGCCTGCCGAGGGCAGGTGTTGTGGGAGTCAAGGTCAGGAGGCTGAGGGTGGTTCTTTGGTGGGGTGTGGATCCCATTTCAGAATAAAGATGGGGGGGGTTGGGGGGTGGGGCGGCAGACTGAGTGCATTTTGCAAGAAAGCTTAGGGTGGCCAGAGGTGGGGCTGGAGATGGCGATGGTGGTGAACGTTGGGCCTTCTCCCCAGGGTCAGCGGAAGGAGCAGTCAGGGCTGGAGGGGAAGGGTGGCCGGCCCCGCATGGAGGAGAATGAACTGTACAGCAGCGCGACCGCAGGTGAGGGGCCCCTGCTTCTCCCCAGGCTGCTCTCTCCAGGGCGTGGTGGGGAGGAGGTGAGGGCCGGCCGGCAGCCGGCCCAGTCTTCCTGCCTTGTGGTTGCCCCTGGCCCCAGCCAGCCCCTTATCAGCTGCTCCTCATCGCTTCCGGCCCGGCCCAAGGTTGAGGAGGCCGGCCTGACTTAAATGTCAGCCCTTCGCCCTTGGCCCGCTCCCTCTGATCCAGGCCCTGTTGGTGGCAAAGGGCCTGCCTGACGGACCCAGGTGAAAATGCTGGTCTGGAATTCTCCCCTGATGGGACCTGAGCAATCGTCTGTGAAAAGAATGGTTTCCCTTCTGTGGATCTAAGGTGTCCTGCAGCAAGGGAGTTTTTTGCTGACAAGGCAGTCGCCCTCCTGTCCTCTTGTCTAGCCCTCTGGGGGCTGCCTGTGGGGAGCAGGAAGACACAGGGCAAGGGGTGCATCCAGGCTCCACCCCTCGGAAGGCCTCCCCACCTGACCCCCGTGGCCTTGGCAGAGGGTGGGCAGGCAGGGAGAGCTGGGGAGGTGTGGCAGGAGGGATGCGGAGGCAGCTGGGTTGGGGCGAGCAGTGAGATGGAGGAGACAGAGCTGTGACTGGCGACGGGAGCAGGAAGGATGTGGCCAGAGGAGTCAGGGTGCTCGTGGCTAGGGCACGATGCCTCCTGGGGGAGGGGGTGGGGGCTCCTGGCATCTTGGGGAGTCTGACCTGGCACAGGGCAGCTAAGCCTTCAGAACGCAGGCACCAAGGCCATGGGGCCACTGATGATACTTTTCTTCTGGAGTCCTGGCCCGCTTATTTAGAGCGGTGGTGAATAATCCACCTGCTAACGCCAGAGACGCCGGAGACCCAAGTTTGATCCCTGGGTCAGGAAGATCCCATGGACAAGGAAATGGCAACCCACTCCAGTATTCTTGCCTGGAGAATCCCACGGACAGAGGAGCATGGCGGGTTATAGTCCATGGGATCACAAAGATTCGGACACAACTGAGTGACTGAACATGCACGCACACAGAATTGAAAGAGGTTGGCTGTTCTCCCCATGAACTGTGTCTACTCCCCAGGGACCCCCCGAAAGGAGTTTGCTGTGACCATAAGACCCACAGAAGTCAGTAAGAGGTGCCGGCTCCGCGGACCCTACACCCTCCGGGTTGGGGAGAGTGCCCTGGAGCTGTGGGGCGGCCCCGAGTCGGGCACCCAGCTCTATGAATGGCCTTACAGATTCCTGAGGCGCTTTGGGCGGGATAAGGTGAGCAGGGGCTGCGGGGGGGTAGGGCAGAGGAAGGATGAACTAGGAGAGAAAAGAGAGTGTCGGGGAGAGGGCCAAGGGGCCCTCAAAGGAAGAGAGAATGGAGGAGGGAGAAAAGATGAGATAAAGGCTGGCCAGGGGCTGGAGGAGAGAACCCGGGGAGGGAGACTTGGAGGCGGAGGTGGGGGAGAAGGAAAGAGGAAGACCTGGGTAGGGGGTAGTGGGCCGTGTGGAGGTTGAACTCTGTGCCAATCGTCATACTCAGATGGATGGAAGGAAGACGGGAAAAGGAGAGGGGTTTGTTTGTAAGAAAAGACTCGGAGGGAGGGAGAGGAAGCAGCTTGGGGAGAAGGCCAAGCAGCTCGCTGGTCGGAGGGGAGTTGGAGGTGACATGTTTGTGATTGGAAACTGGGTATGTGAGCAGCTGGCCTCCCAGTAATAGGCTTTCTTCCCCACCCAGGTAACCTTCTCCTTTGAGGCTGGCCGGCGCTGCGTCTCAGGAGAGGGCAACTTTGAGCTCGAAACCAGGCAAGGCAATGAGATCTTCCTGGCCCTGGAAGAGGCCATCTCTGCCCAGAAGAATGCCGCCCCTGCTGGGCCCCAGGCCCAGCCAGTCCCCGTCCCCGCGGTGCTGCCCCGGCCGGAGAGCCCCTACGCCCGACCCCACGACTCGCTGCCACCACCGTCGCCCACCGTCCCGGTGCCCGCTCCCCGGCAGCAGCGCGGACTAGAGGGGGAGTACGCCGTGCCCTTCGATGCCGTGGCCCGGAGCCTCGGGAAGAGCTTGAGGGGCATCCTGGCCGTCCCTCCCCAGCCCCCGGCCGACCCTCTGTACGACAGCATAGAGGACCACCCGCACCCACGACCCGACCACATATACGATGAGCCCGAGGGGATGGCCACCCTGGCCCTGTATGACAGCCCGCAGGAGCCCCGGGGCGATGCCTGGAGGAGGCAGGCCACAGCCGACAGAGACTCCAGTGGCCTCAAGCATGGCTACATAGCGGGACAGGACATCACCGCCTCTGGCTGGCCACAGGGGACCGAGTATGACAATGTCATACTTAAGAAAGGCCCAAAGTGATGGAGCGCGGAGGAGATGCGATCCCCATGGGACGCCAGTGCTGGAGTCCTGTGCGTGCGGGGCCAAAGTTAGAGGCTGGTGAGAAGGAGCTGGAGGGGCAGGCAGGCCTCCTCTTCCAGCTTCTGCTGGTGACTCCTGGCCACCGCATCCCAGGAGCCCTTCTCTGCTCCTTCTTGAACCCTCGGCTTGACCGCTTTAGTCTGGTCCGAGGAATTGTCCCCTTCAGGGCATGCGGCATGAGTCACCATCTGCGGGCAGGAAGAGTGCCCTGCGGAGACCGCCCTTCTGCTCCTTCTGCACTTCCTCTTCTTTTGCGCCCCCCCCCCCCCCACCCCGGCCTAAATGGAACCTCTGGCATTTAGAGGACAAAAGGATGTCAGCAAATCGCCCTGGTTCCTCGGTCTGTGTGGGCCACCTTTTCAGGCGACAGCCGTGGCCCCAGGCATGCAGGAGGATGGCTGCTGCTGTCTGCCAGTTTTAGACTTCTCTGTGGCATTAAACATTTCAGAAATATTTCTGTGTAACGAGAGTGTGGGAGGCGGGGATGGGACAGGCACGGCCCTGCTGGGGGGTGGATGCTTCGACTGGTCACCACTGACACCGCCTCTCCCAGCAGCAGGATCCTCTCTGGGTCCCCATGTCTGGCCACAGATGTGGAGGTCTGCACAAGTCAGGGCACCCCAGGAAAGATGCTCAACCCTTTGCTAGGGTAGGGTCGACACCCAAGAAATAGTGAGGAAGCTGTGCGTGTGTGTAAACCTGGAGTGGAAGACAGGCAAGAGTAGAAATGGGACTCATCACTTGCCTTTCTAAGACTTACTCTCTTTGTCTGTAAATTGAGGGAGTTTCTCCATTTGGGCATTGAGAGCCCTTCCTGTTCTGAAGTTCCGCATTGGCCCTTGTGTTTTTCTTGGGTTGGCCCGAAAGTTCCAGCCCAGTATTTCCCTGAAGGCTCTGTGCATCAAAATCAAAATCTCTCCTTTCATCAAAATCTGCTTTCATGGAAAGGGCTGTCAGAATGTTTCTGCTACTGGTTCCAGCCAGTATTACGGGGCACTGTTTGTAAAGCCTCCCTTCGCCTCATAATGCTTATCGTCTAGAGGTGGGCTGAGATGAGGACACAGATGTCTATCACAAAAGGGGATGTAAGTTTCACAAGAGGAGAATCAAGGCCTGGAGGTCAGGGGAGATAGCTGTTCATTGGGGGACCAAGAAAGGCTTTGTATCAAAGATGGCACTCAAGGTGGCCCTTCAAGGGTGGGAAGGGGTATGAAAAGAGGGTCCTGGTAGAAGAATGTGAGTGGAGGCGTTGGGGGACGTATGTACGTGCCCAGGAAAGAGTTCTGTATTGAGAATGGAGGGGAAGGTAGGAGGGAGGTTCAAGAGGGTGGAGGCATATGTATGCCTGTCTGCCTGCTAAGTCGCTCAGTTGTGTCCAACTCTTTTCGACCCTATGGACTATAGTCTGCTGGGTTCCTCTGTCCATGAGATTTTCCAGACAAGAATTCTAGAGTGAGTTGCCATTCCCTTCTCCAGGGGATCTTCCCAGCCTAGGGATCAAACCCATGTCTCCTGCATTGTAGGCAGATTCTTTACTACTGAGCCACCGGGGAAGCCTGGACGTATATATACTTATGGCTGATTCATGTTGATGTGTGGCAGTAACCAACACAATATTGTGAAGCAATTATCCTCCAATTAAAAATAAATAAAAAAGAATGGAGGGGACATGGGGCAATCTAGTTGAGAAGGCAGATCCTAACCCTGTTGTGCAGGAATTTGTACCTAATTAAAGGGGAAGGAGGAATGACGAGGCTTTATTTTTTAAAACTTTTATTATAAAAAATTTCAAACAGACAGGAAAGTGGGAGGAGTAGCATAATAAATCCCCATGAATTCATTAATTAGCTTCGAGAATTATCAATACACGGCCATCACATTGACAAGGCTTTTAAGCAGAGAATCCTTTAGAGCTCTGTGTTAGGTCAGTAAGCTGTCGGGTTACTTGGAAGATGGACTGGGGCCACAGTGAGCTGAATGGAAAGGGAAATTCAGAGAGACTGGGGGTCCACATGCTGTGGTAGAGCCAGGGCTTGAGGATCTTGGAGTCACATTGGATGTGAAACACAGAGAATTGGGGTTTTGCTGAGAGATTTGGGTTTGTGGAAGAAGGTGAGCTTAGTTTCTGACAGTTTTAGGCTAAGATGGCTTGACTCTCTGGAGAAGGGCATGACAACCCACTCCAGTATTCTTGCCTGGAGAATCCCAGGGACAGAGGAACATGGGGTCACAAAGGGTTGGATACGACTGAAGTGGCTGAGCACCCATGCACCCACGCACGGTTTTACTCTATCCAGCTCGAGGGGTCCTAGCAGCAGCTGGAAATGGGCTCCAGAGCTGGGAGGGAAGCAAGATAAAGACCAATGGGCTGCCCAGCTTCCCATGTGGGTTGCGGGCACCTTTGACCTCAGCTCCTGCTTTTGCCCCCTTTTAAAGGAATTTGAGGCAATGGGTGAGCAGGCTGGAGACAGAGGGGGAAGCCACCCAGGAACCTTGACTCTTGCCTGTACCAAAGGACTAAGCCGGCTGTCATCACCACATCCCAGCCTCAGAAGACACAGGATGCAGGAGGCCTAATGGCTCTAAAGGTTTCAGTAGTTCCCTCTCCAGGCGAGGAGTGGGAGCTAGGGTGTTCTCAGGCAAGGATGGTGGTGGGGTTTGGTTGCTAAGTTGTGTCTGACTCTTATGATCCCATGGACTGTAGCCGCCAGGCTCCTCTGTCCATGGGATTTCCCAGGCAAGAATTCTGGAGTGAGTTGCCATTTCCTTCTCCCCTCCGACCCAGCGGTTAAACCTGTGTCTCCTGCATTGGCAGGCGAATACTTCACTGACTGAGCCACCAGAGATGTCCCTCCTTTTTCAATTTCCCCGAGGACTTGGGGCAGACACCCCAGCTCAGCCCAGCAGGGGGCAGTGTTAGCCTGTGGAAAAGGCCACTGGGGGCTTAAGCCCTAGTCCCAGGAGGGGGTTTGGTCCTGCAGAAGGGAACTTCAAGATTTACTGCCCAGAAGAATGGGGGGATAATTGGAAGGATCTGCACTTCAGAGCTGGTTCCTTCAGGTCCTCAAGAGTCCCTCTTGGAGGACTGTGGACCCAGCCACCGAGAGGTGTGGGGCCCCAAGCTGAAAACTGCTTCTCTCCTGGCCTCTCTCCTGTCTGCTGAGATCCTGGGACTTCGGAGTTTTTCCTTCTGAATCTAGTTTTGCTCAAAAGGGGAAGTGGTAGATTGGAGCTCTGGGGAAAGATGGGGTGAGAGCTGGTGGGGGCAGGGGAGCAGAGCATTTGGGGAAGTGGGAGAGTCCTGAGAATGCTGACTAAGCCCACGGGGTCTCTCTCAGATGTGACCAGATGGGGCAGGTCCTCCGCAGAGCCGGGTCAGCCCATCCCCAGTGGCGCCGTCACCTTGGACTTGGACCTTGTTCCCTAGCTGCCACCGTGGACCAGCCCCGCTCTGCACCTGTGTGGCTCCTGAACAGGTGGCAGGAATGGCTTCATGCAGGCGTGAGCCTCAGGGATGAATCTCTGCAGACAGAAACACAGAGGCGAAGCCCTGCTTAAAGTATTTCTCTAGCAGCCTGTTGTCAAGGAGCAAATGCATAGATGAGGAAACAGCCTGGTCTCGAAGCGGACCAAGAGGCAACTCCGTGAGAGCTGCCAGTACCACGAGATGCTCTGCCACGACCAAGGCACTTAGAGACTGTTCTTATCTACTAATTACTGTGCAGAGGTGACGTCAGGGCGGCTAAGAATGGCATCATGACTGGTGCCCAGCGTGGGCTTCCCGGGGGGCTCAGTCTGTAAAGAATCCGACCTTGATGCAGGAGACCTAGGTTCAGTCCCTGGGGTTGGGGAGATCCCCTGGAGAAGAAAATGGCAACCCACTCCAGGATTCTTGCCTGGAAGTCCCATAGACAGAGGAACCTGATGGGCTACAGTCTGTGTCCGTGGGGTCACAAAGAGTCAGACAAAGAGCCAGCATACATAGAGATGTATACATAGAGAGGTGTAACTATGTGCACACACACACATATTCCATATCATTGCTGTTTCTTTGTTTTCCTCTTTGCCTCCCTTTTTTTATCCAGAGCATAGGACCAATATGTGGAGTGTGTGTGTGTGTGTGTGTGTGTGTGTGTGTGTGTGTACGCATGCAGTTGTTGGCTTCTGGTCCATCCCATAAGCCTGCTCCCAGGTCCGTGTGTGTGTGTGTGTGTGTGTGTGTATACGCATGCACTTGTTGGCTTCTGGTCCATCCCATAAGCCTGCTCCCAGGTCCTCTGGTGAATTCCCACCTTCGGGCTTCAGAATAAACTCAGACCCAGATTGTCGAGGCCTCTGCTCACTCAGCCTCCTCCCTGCTGGCTGCGCTCAAGCTGTTGCTGCCACCACCTTTCAGCCGTGATGCTAACCAGCCTCCTGCCTCGTGGGCGCTGATTCAATTAGCCAAGGTGCCCACCTCCTGCCAGGGCCATTTATAAAATCAGCAGGGGCAGCTGGAGATCTTAGGCAGGGAGGGCTTGGCAAGAGAGGGGAGGGAGAGCAGGGAGCTGGGAGGGGAAGACAGAGGTGTGAGGGGTCTGGGAAGGGGCGTCTCGTCTGATTAGGATCAGGCTGGCTTCTCCCCTGCTGGGCGGGGCTGTGTGTCGCTGGCCCGCCTCACTCCTCAGCTCCCAGGCCCATCCTCCGCCAGCCAGTGCAGAGCGAGACCATCTATCTCCAGGCTCCAGCCAGGCCTGCCTTTTTCCTCTGTGCTCCCTGCCAGCCCTCTTCTTTTCTATTTATTATTCTTCTTCTACAATGTGTTTATTTTTAATTGGAGGATAATTGGTTTACAATGCTGTGTTGGTTTCTGCGTACATCAACATGAATCAGCCATGGGTATACATAGGTCCCCTCTGCCTCGAACCTCCCTCCATCTCCCACCCCATGTCTCCGCTGTAGGCTGTCACAGAGCACCAGGTGGAAAGAGTCCTCTTCCTGACACCAGCCCCTGGATCTCTGGGCCAGAGGCGGCCAGCAGGTTAGGGAGGCAGAAGCAGGGTCTGAGGGATCTGTGGGGGAGCTGGAGCCCATAGCTGGTAAGTAATTCTGAGACCTGCAGCCTGGGACTGGCTCAGCCTTGGGCTTCGGTGTCTGATCAGAGAGGCCTGGGTGGTGCCTGAGGTGTGCCTGAGGGGACTACAGCTTTTGGGTAATAATAATGTTCTTGAGTTTGTTCAGCTTTCCCTCATTTATAAAGTGCTCTGGGGGCGGTTAGGTGTAGTTGGTTAGGCGCACATACTGTAGCCTCTAAAGTGTGTGTGAAAGTGAAAGTGTTAGCCCCTCAGTCGTGTCTGACTCTTTGTGACCCCGTGGAATGTAGCCCACCAGGCACCTCTGTCCATGGGATTGTCCAGCAAGAATACTGGAGTGGGTTGCTATGCCCTCCTTCAGGGGATCTTCCCGACCCAGGGGTCAAACCCAGGTCTCCGGTATTGCAGGCAGATAACCCGCATTCAAATTCTGACTCTGCTCCTGCTGGCTGTGTGTCTTCAGGCGACTTCTCTGTGCACCTGTTTCCACATCTGTAAAGTGGAGAGAGTATGTTTCTCAGAAGCTTCTTGTGAAGACTGAATGGATGGATGCAGAGCTCCTAGACTGGTGCCAGGACTACAGAGCTCTGTTCTCTACGACCTTCTTTTACCTCCCAGGGGCTCTGACAGGTGCGTAGGGAGAGATGTCATTTCATAAGCCAGCGGCTGGAGGCCCAGAGAAGCTGAGTCGTTTAGCTTTGGGGTGAACTCAGGCTTTATGGACGTGGGAGGACCTGGCTGGGATTCTGATGAGAAGGAAGAAAACCAGAAGAGCATTCGAGAAGAGGGCAAGGAACAACATCAAAAGCCTTACAGCCCCTGGCTAGGTGGTTCCTAGTCGGCGGGCTCCATCCACCTGGGCAGAGCGGGGCTGGCCTGCGCTGTGAAGCCCAGAAATGGAAGCGCTTGGGAGGAAGTTACTTCCTAGACTAGAAGGCCTGTGGCTTGAGGCAAGGCGGAGGGCAGAAGCCACAGGGGAGATGGCCTTCCCTCATCTGAGTTGCTCCATCCCTGCTGTGGGCTGGCAGCTGGCACACCTGGGTGTGGGGGCAGGCTTCAGCTGGGTAGAAGCACCTGGGGGGCCAGTCAGCACAGCCTGCCATGGGGCGAGCATGTTGTGATCAAACAACCCCGGGGCCACTGCCCTGCAGGAGCAGGAGGAGGCTGGCAGGGGGAGGCAGGAAGGAGGGCCGCGCTCTCTCTCACTGGACTGCAAATGTGCTAAGGGCAGGATTCGTTTCTTTTCTTTTCTTTTTTTTTAAGTTTATTTGACTGCTCTGGGTCTTAGTTGCAGCATGCTGGATCTTTTAGTTTTGGCATGTGGGATCTAGTTCCCTGACAAGGGGTTGAACCTGGGCCCCCTGTATTGGGAACACAAATTCTTAGTCACTGGACCACCAGGGAAGTTCCAGGATTGATTCTTAACTTAATTCATCCTTGTACTCCCATTACCTAACACACTTCCGGGCACGATGTAGGCACAGATTAACTATTTCAGGATGGAAAGAATAAATGAAGCCCACTTTACTTGGGGGATGGGGGTGGACACAAACGGTCTGTGGAGCCCTGAGAGGACTCCCCCTCCAGAAAGTTTCCATCACGAACTCCAAGAAGCCTATCATCAGCATTTTGGTCCAATTCCTCTTCCCCCAAACCTCTCCCAGCAGGGCTCTTTTATTTGTTTGTTTTTATTGGAAGAGACCCTGATGCTGGGAACAATTGAACGCAGGAGGAGAAGTGGATAACAGAGGACGAGACGGTTGAATGGCGTCACCGTCTCGATGGACATAATTTGAGCAAACTCTGGGAAACAGTGAAGGACAGGAAAGCCTTATGTGCTGCAGTCCATGGGAGCTGCAAAGAGTAGGACATGACTGAGTGACTGAACAACAGCAGCAACAATGGAAATTTTATGTTTCAGTTTTTCATTTTATTTTTTAGTTTATTATTTTGGCTGTGAGGCTGGCGGGATCTCAGTTAGTTCCCTGAACAGAGGATTGAACCCTGGTCATAGCTGTGAAAGCCTGAAAGCCCGAATTTCTAACCAACTGGCCCCCAGGGAACTCCGCAGGCCTCTTTTAAAATGCAAATGCCCGTAGACTTTTGCATTTCTCTGATGATGAGTGATGTTGAGCACCAAAATTCTAAAGCAATAAATGCTGGAGAGGGTGTGGAGAAAAGGGAACCCTCTTACACTGTTGGTGGGAATGCAAACTAGTACAGCTGCTATGGAGAACAGTGTGGAGATTCCTTAAAAAACTGGAAATAGAACTGCCATATGACCCAGCAATCCCACTCCTGGGCACACACACTGAGGAAACCAGATCTGAAAGAGAAACGTGCACCCCAATGTTCATCGCAGCACTGTTTATAATAGCCAGGACATGGAAGCAACCTAGATGCCCATCAGCAGACGAATGGATAAGGAAGCTGTGGTGCATATACACCATGGAATATTACTCAGCCATTAAAAAGAATACATTTGAATCAGTTCTAATAAGATGGATCAAACTGGAGCCATCCAGTGAAGTGAAGTAAGCCAGAAAGATAAAGAACATTACAGCATACTAACACATATATATATGGAATTTAGAAAGATGGTAATGATACCCTATATGCAAAACAGAAAAAGAGACACAGATGTACAGAACAGAATTTTGGACTCTGTGGGAGAAGGCGAGGGTGGGATGTTTTGAGAGAACAGCATTGAAACATGTATATTATCTAGGGTGAAACAGATCACCAGCCCAGGCTGGATGCATGAGACAAGTGCTTGGGCCTGGTGCACTGGGAAGACCCAGAGGGCTTGGGTAGAGAGGGAGGTGGGAGGGGGGATCGGGATGGGAAATACATGTAAAACCATGGCTGATTCATGTCAATGTATGACAAAACCCACTACAATATTGTAAAGTAATTAGCCTCCAACTAATAAAAATAAATGAAAAAAAAAAAATGCAAATGCCCGGGGGCAGGTCTTCGCAGGACCCACTAACCGTTCTTGGGAGAGAGAGCGTGGAAGGAGCCGGCCTGGGAAGGGAGCAGGAGGTCCCTGTGGTGGCAGGAAGGAGCGCTGAAGGGGAGCGGCCTGGCCTGAGTCTGGAGCCGAGGGCTGGCCGGTGCTGTGCAAGGCGGCAGCCAGGCCTAGAGTGCGGGGGGCACAGGCAGGCCTTGGGCGTGGGACACACTTCTGTTTAATTACTTAAATATATTTGTTTTTAATTGGAGGCCCATTGCTCTACAATATTGTGTTGGTTTCTGCCATCCATCAACATGAACCAGTCATAGGTGTACATACGTCACCTACCCCCGGAACCTCCCTCCCACCTCTCACCCCTCGCCACCCCTCTAGGTTGTCTCAGAGCAGCAGGTTTGAGCTCCTTGCATCATACGGTAAATTCTCACTGGCTATCTGTTTTACATATGGTGTGTTTTACACATGGTGGTGTTTGAGACCCCGTGGACTGTAGCCCACCAGGCTCCTCTGTCTCCGGAATCCTCCAGGTCGGAATACTTGAGTTACATAGGGTAAGGTGTGTGTTTCCAGGCTACTCTCAGCCGTCCTGCCCTCTCCCCCCCTCACTGTGTCCACAGTCTGCTCTCTGTATCACTTCTGGGCGGACTAGACTCTGACTTGAACCCTGAATTGGCGGGTTTCTCCCTCTTTCTGCCTCTGTCTTCCTGGGCCCCCTCCCCACGCCACAGCCCGACTCCCCCAAAGCCAGGACCCTGGGATGCCGGGGCGAGGGGTGAGGGGAGTGTGGAGCTGAGAAAGCCCTGTCTGCTGACACTGCTAGGACCAGAATGTCTGAGCCAGAAAAGAGCCTTAGCTCTCCTCTTGCCTGAGTCCTTATCTTCCACTTAAAGAAACTGAGGCCAAGTTAATTTTTAAGTCCCTCTCAGATGTATTTACATTTTATTAGAATTTGTTTATGGTTGTGCTTAAGCCACAGGAACAAATAATTACTGTTGACATTGGCGACACCCACAGGGAGATCAGCCTTTTAGGTGGACGGGGAAGGGACAAGGGGGAGGAGACTCCTGAGTCCCCTACTCTATTATTTCTGAGCAAGGCTTTCTTTCCTTCTCCAATGTCAGCTGTGGCAAGTCCTCAAGCAAATGCCCAGGGGTATGAGCCAGAGGCCCAGGTTAATCAAGGGCAGTATAGCTTAGACTTGCTTTTGAAATGTGGTGCTTGGAGAAGACTCTTGAGAGTCCCTTGGACAGCAAGGAGATCAAACCAGTCAATCATAAAGGAAATCAACTCAATATTCACTGGAAGGATTGATGCTGAAGCTGAAGCTCCAATACTTTGGCCACGTGATGCGAAGAGCCAACTCATTGGAAAAGACTGATGCTGGGAAAGATCGAGGGCAGGAGGAGAAGGGGACGACAGAGGATGAGACGGTTGGATGGCATTACCAACTCAGTGGACATGAGTTTGAGCAAACTCTGGGAGATGGTGAAGGACAGGGAAGCCTGGCCCGCTGCAGTCCCTGGACTGAACAATAACAGCAAACCGCTTAGACCGAGGCTGTTCTTGTTCATTTTCTGCTGGTTACCTCCCTGGTCCATATAGAAAGGGCCACTCTTTGAGGCTGTTCCCTTTCCAGTTTCCTCCAATAACTACACCCCACCCCCCGCTAGCCCTTCTCCGGTGTTATCCTGACCCTCATCCTCATGGGCAGCTCTCCTGCCTAGACAACTCCAGAATGGGGTGCAGTTGCCAACTTCTGGTGCCCAGGCTCCTGTTATACCTATAGACAGAAAAGACTTGATTCATGAGTGAGGATAAGGTTAGGGCAGGGGAGAGGCTGATGGAGGGTGGAGAGGCAGGTAGGATTGGGGTGGGGGGAAGATGTGGACAAGAGAAGGAATGAACTGAGCTGGAGAGTGGGTGGGGAAGCGGAGGTTCCAGTGGGGTGGGAGGAGTGGATGGAGGAGTTTTTAGGTTGACTTCCAGAACAACAGCTGGGATAAGACCACCCTGCCTGGTCACAGGGGACGGAGAAGCATCAAGGAGCTGCAGCTTTTGAAAAGCAACGTGGTTGGTGAAGCCCGTTTCCTGTGCTGCTGAGTGCCCTGGGAGGTCGGTTGTTTCAAATCTGGGGTTGTGCCTGAGAACCAGAGAGAAAAGCCCTGATTCTCTCCAGGAATGTTGGCTGAAGAGGAGTGGGAACCTGGCTGACTCTGGGATGGGAGATGGTGCTGGAGGAGGGGTCAAGGGGATCAGGGGAGCATGGCCAGGCAGGGTGGGCTCAGTTGCAGAGTAGGGGCATAGAGCATTCAGCAGGCTTTGGTGGGCAAAGGCTGGGAGGCTTGTGTTGATTTTGTAGGAAGTCAGATAGGTCACTCAGAGCCAGGCATCCAGTGTGGGTCCCCTAGGGCTAGTGCAGACAGAACTGACAAGCCCAGCCCAGCCTGAGCCTAAGACAGAGCTTGGGCCACCTTTCTGGGGGGTGTTTGGACCTTCAGACTTTGTCAGCCCCCTGACAGCCAACCTGAGCTCTCCTGGTCCCGCCTTCTGTTTCGGCTGACCCAGCACAGGATCCTTCTTCCAGCAGACAAGACAGAGGTGCCTCCTTAAAAAAAAAAAGGCCCTTTGGGTTTGTTGATGGTGAAGGCAGCAAGGCTAGCCATGGTGTAGAGGGCTTGGTGCCTGGGGCATCTTTTCTTGTTCAGCATCTCTGTGTCCTTATCCTCCATCTGTCTATAAGGAGGGATGCTAGGCTGAGCACTGAGCCAGGAGCTCTAATCCCAACTCTGCCCTAGCTGGTTGTGGGCTGTGGGATGCTGGGCAAGTCTCTTCCCCTCCCTGGGCTTATTCTTCCACATGCAAGATGGTAGAGCTCGATTAGAAGAACTTCAGTGTCCCCCTTAATTCTACAGTCCTCTGTTGTGGGGAAATCTCCAGGACAGCAAGGAAGCAGAAATGACTTTGACAAGATGGAGTGTGGAAAATATAGCTTCAGAGTCTTAAATTTAATGTGTAGTGGGACCTACTGCTGGGATTCAAAAATGTCTGGAGAACTGGTGAGAATGGTTGAGAACGGGTCCCAATCTGTGAGGGACAGAGGAGCCTCCTAGGAGAGGACTTACTCATAGAAGGCGATGGCATTGCAGAATCTCTGTGCATGCTTGTGTAGGTTGGGCAATGAACCATTTTAGGAGGTACCATTTATAACGAGGGCTCAGGTGAGCCTGACATGCTTGACCATGGAATAAAGCACAGGCTGTCAGATAGATGGGTGCTCTGAGGACTGTAGAGTGTCCACAGGCCATCATGTACAGTGGCACAGGCTGGGCACTGTACACGTCAGGCAGCCCCATTCACGGAGACCACAGTGGGGCCATCTGTCTGTAAGGCTTGTTTCTCAGCACCCGTGATTTCACTTAGAGCACTGGCTGCATGGTTAGGCGTTTCTAAAGTGGAGGCTGAAACAGGGAAGGGAGAGGGAGAGCGTCCTTGTTTTGCTACAGGTTGCCAAGCACTGTCAGCAGATCCAAGGGCTCAGTGGCTTAAGGTTGGTTCTTTTTTTTTTTTTTTTTTGCCATTTACAACATTATGGATGGACCTGGAGTGTACTAGTCTGAGTGAAATAAGTCAGACAGAGAAAGATAAATACTTTATGTTATCACTTATATTTGGAATCTAAGAAATGAGACAAATGAGTGAATATAACAAAACAGAAACTGACTTACAGATGCAGAGAAGAGATGAGTGGTTATTAGTCGGGAGAGGGAAGTGGGGCGGGGCACCATTGGGGTACGGGATTAAAAGGTTACAAGCTGCTGCGGATAAAATAGATTAGTTACAAGGATATATTGTACAGCACAAGGAATAGAGCCAATATTTTAAAATCACTTTAAATGGAGTGTGATCTATAAAGATATTGAATCACTATGTTGCACACCTGAAACTAATATGATATTGTAAACCAACTACATTTCAGTATTTAAAAAGTGCAGGAGCAGAAGACATGGGCATGGTGGTCTCAGTAGGGGGGGTGTCAGTGCCGGGAGACAGAGAGCCAGCTCCTGAGACGGCTGTAAGCAACACCTGGAAGGCACTTTTCATGGACTGGGGTCCTTCATTAGCAGATGCCTGCATGGGGCTGTAAAATCCTGCTTCCCCTTACTTGGGTTTCCCTGAGAGCTCAGTTGGTAAAAAATCTGCCTGCAATGCAGGAGACCCCAGTTCTATTCCTGGGTTGGTAAGATTCCCTGAAGAAGGCAAAGGCTACCCACTCTAGCATTCTGGCCTGGAGAATTCCATGGACATATATAGTCCATGGGGTCGCAAAGAGTCAGACACAACTGAGCGACTTTCACTTTCACTTTCCCCTTACTTGGAAGCTGACGGCAGAGCCACCTCTTCCCCCTCCCGTGGTCCCAAGTTGGGCTCAACCTCATTCAGATATTAGGAACCTCTCTCTCCAAGTCTAAACCATCCCTGTTCTGCATGTCTGTCTTCCCTGCTTCTCTCAGCTGTAGGCCTGGTCCACTTATTTCTTTTCACAAAAGGAATCATGAGAGGAAGACTATAAATTTTATTGTTTATTTGTTTTAAAAAGTTGTGGCTGTACCCTGGGACATGTGGGACCTTTGTTCCCTGAGCTGGGATCGATCCCACACCCTCCGCACTGGAAGGCAAAGTCTTCACCACGGGACCACCAGGAAAGTCCCCAGGAGGAAGACGGCAGCTTTTGTTTCAGGAAGTCACAGCTGCGGAGGCCACACTGTGTCAAGCACGTGGGTGCTGGGGCCAGGGTGCCTCTCGGGGCACAGGGCGTCCTTGAACCCAGGGCATCCCATATGCTCTGTGTTGGTCTCCAAGAAGTGGGTGTTGTTTCTAGTCTACAAATGAGGAAACTGAAGTTCAGATTTGAGTCTTGCCCAAGGTCAGCAAGCTCCCACGTGTCTGTGCTGGACTCAGTCAAGCCCTCCGCAGCCTGCCAGAGCTCCCTGCATGGTGGGGCGGCGCCAGGCAGCTGCCTTCCAATGCTACTCACTGCAGATCCTGCAGGGAAGTCATCTCTCTGTGACCTGAAGATTTCCAAGAGACAGTGTGGCAGGGTGGAAAGAGAACTAGATCCCAGACTTGCCCCTGATGACCTTGCTACCTTAGGCAAATTGCTTCCCAGAGAAGCAAATGACAACCCACGCTAGGACCATTGCCTGGAAAGTCCCATGAACGGAGGAGCCTGGTGGGTTACAGTCCATGGGGTTGCAAAAGAGTGGGACATGACTGAGTGACTAAACAACCAAACAGGGTTAGTAATACCCATCGACTCCATGGGGTTGTTGGGCAGCTTAAATAAGATCACGAGAAGTGAGTGGGAATTGTGTGTTTGTATTCAATCGTAAGCCATTATCATCTTCAAGGGTCCCCTGTGGCAGTGTGTGTGTATGCTCATCTGCTCGGTTGCCCTGACAGTCAGGACAAAGCCAAAATGAGCCTCAGTGGGGGACGTGAGAGGTCATGGTGGCTGATACCGCTTCCTCAGTAATCAGGGCGTTGAACTGGGCTTCGGAGAGGGCGTGGCTATAGGCTGTGTGATTTGGGGGCCTGACTTTCTCCTATGTGCTCATTTGCAAGGGTATCCTTCTACCCTAGCACCCACAGAGGCCAAGAGGCTAGTTCTTCCCTCATACAAGCCCCCCACAAGGAGGCTTGCACCCCCTCCAACCTTGATCCTTCTCGTCCTCCACTTTTTTCTCCCCTATAGCACAGACTGCCATCTGACATTCCATACATTTTGTTCTTTGTTTATTGTTCCCCTCCCCCCAGAAGAAAGTAAACTCTGCAAGGGCAAATATATTCATCTCTGGTTCACTTTGTATCCCCAGGACCAAGAACACTGACTCTTCACAGGTGCTTGATCAATATCTGAGCGAATGGAAAAATACGTCTCCCACCCTCAATGCAAACACACACACAGACACACGAATACCTCTATCCAGACCAAATTTCTGGCTCTCATCTATTTCCGGCTGGAATAATCCTTGAAGCTTTCACTAAATGCACGACCACTTTGTAGAGCTCCTAGCATTTTATAAGGGAGGCCTTTAGACATGATGGGCTTCCCTGGTGATTCAGATGGTAAAGAATCTTGCTCTCAGGGCCGTGCAAGTGCCCTGAGGCTTGCCCTCTGAGCTTGCCTGCCTCCTCCTCCACCCAGTGCCTCAAGAGTCACAGAGCTCCCGAGTCTCACTGAAGGAGACTCTGGGGAGCTAGGCCCCTGGCAGACCACCAGCTGGAAGTGTTCCCTGAGTTGGCAGGAGGAGGGAGCCTGTGGAGTTGGCAAGCTCTGGACAAACCAAGATTAGTGAGGAATACGGTGCTTGCTCACCTGGCATGGCTCATTACCCAGCCCTAATCTGGGTAATTTCTCTCTCTCTTTTTTTTTTGCACCAAGATTTGGAGGGAGCCGTGTAGCCCTGTGGAGTAATGGGGGTCATTCAGCAATAGAAAGTCAAAGCTTGGGATGGTGTTGTGGGGGGAGGGGAGGATGTATCCCTCCCTCATTTCATCACTCCCCCTAGGGTCTTTTCTAGGTAAATGACCAGGTAAGAGGAAAGAAAATGACATATTCCTGCCTCAAGGAATTTGGTGGGGCAGATGGGCATATACTCAAGGCGAAGTGCTGGGAAATGGGAAGGTGGGGGGGGTGGTGCTCGCTACAGTTACAGCCCTGGAGAACGGGGCACCCAACTAGAGGGAGATGTCAGGGAAGGCTTCCTGGGAGAGGTGATGCAGCAGCAGTACTTTGTCCTGGGGAGGAGAAAATGGTGCTCCAGGCCAAGAGACAGAGAGTGAGATTAGCTAAGGAAAGCCTGAAGACGGCATCGTGGGCTTGGAGGGCACGGCAGGAGGGCACGCAGAGCTGGCATTCTCTGACAGCCGTGTTCCTCACGGGCAGACCCAACAGGACTAAGGGACAGAGAAGGCTCTCGAGAAGGGGAGGGAATGTCACATAGGGATGAGAAGGCTGCCCAGGGCCCCTCGACTACAGACCTGCAGACGGGGAGGCTTCCCCCACCCCCACCACCCCCCATGCTCCTCCAGCGTGAAAAGCAACAGTAGCCAGCGCTGATGGAGCGGTTCTAAGCGCCTCCTATGGATGAACTCGTGCATCTGCACAGAGGCCCTTGAGGTAGAAGCCATGGTTATTGCAGACCAGGAAACCCAGGCCGAGCTGTTACTCAGGGTCACACGGCTAGCTCGAGGGAGCAGGCATCTGATCCTCCCACAGTGTGCCCTAGGGTCCGTGCTCTTAGCCCTGGAGGTGCAGCGGCGGGTGTGAACCTGCTGCCTGGCAGCCAGCGAGCAGGCACTGCACATGCTCGCCTCCATGTCGCCTCCTGACGA
This sequence comes from Cervus canadensis, assembly GCF_019320065.1. Classification (NCBI taxonomy): domain Eukaryota; kingdom Metazoa; phylum Chordata; class Mammalia; order Artiodactyla; family Cervidae; genus Cervus; species Cervus canadensis. The sequence goes on along the minus strand of NC_057415.1, from coordinate 2,243,521 downwards.
GTCTTCTCTATTCAAGTCCCCAGTCTCCTCCTTGCCTGTGATTGCAGACCCTCCAGCAGAGGTGAGGCGGTAGAGACAATCGTCCCTGGTGGCAGGATATGGGGATACTATCATCTGTAGCATTTGCTGATTTCCACGGTGTGCGTATTTCCACTCTGGCCACTTCCAGCTATCACTCTGACATCAATTGGCTTGTAAAACTCCTGAAAATCTCACCATCAGCTCTCAACACAGGCCACCTCCAGCTCTTCAGTGCAATAGCCCTCCTTCTTCCCGACACTGCCTGAAGCCACACTCCCCTCCAACACCCCCATCTCCTTTCCCCTGCCACCTCTCAGCGCGTCTGATTAGACTAGATTCACATAAACGGGTATGCTTTGAAAGTTCTCATCTTGGGAGGTTTGAAAACGGTTTTATTTCCTCCACTCTAAAAGAAATAATAATAAAAGATTCATGGAGTGCTTCCCACTATAATCATTTCCAGGAAGGGACCTTGGTGATTTAGTTCAAATCTTGGTTTTATGGATACAGAAAGTCCGCCCAGGAGTGGAGGTTCTGATGGGAAGGCTCAGAGCGGGTAGCTCGCAGCCATGGAGAATAGCCAGGTCTCAGGACTCCTGTTCCCCAACTCTTCCTTGTGACATATCTCAGCACTGTTCCAGGTTCCATAGAGGTGATGCAAGGCAGATGAGAGAAGAACGCAGGATGGAGTCTGGCTTTGCCATACACCAGCCTGTGGCTTTGCGCCAGTATCTTAAACACTTTGAGTCTGACCTTTATCATTAAAAAATGTGGACCTTATTAATACTCTCCCTCTGCAGCTTTCAAGGGTGTGTGGAGACCAAAGGAGATAAATGGGTAGCAGAGTACATCTAAGGGAAGGAAATACAAATGGCTCTTAAATGTATATAATGATGTTCAATCACACTCAAAATAAGAGAAATGTAAATTAAAATTACTCTGGTAAATAATGTTTTCCTATCAGATTGGCAAGGGTCCAAAAATTTGATAACATGCTCTAAATGGTGAGTGAAGTCGCTCAGTCGTGTCTGACTCTTTGCGACCCCATGGACGGTAGCTTACCAGGCTCCAAAGTCCATGGCATTTTCCAGGCAAGAATATTGGACTGGGCTGCCATATCCCTCTCCAGGGGATCTTCCCGGACCAGGGATCGAACCCGGGTCTCCTGCATTGCAGACAGATGCTTTACTGTCTGAGCCACTAGAGAAGTCCCTAAATGGTGAAGTTGTAAGGAAAAACTACTCTCATATTTCTTGTGCGTGCGTGCTAAGTCAGTTGCCATTTCCTTACATCTTCCATCTCCTGCATCGGCAGGTGGGTTCTTTACCACAAGTGCCCCATGGGAAGCCCTCTCATATTTCTCATGGGAAGGTAAAGTGTGTAATCTCCATGGAGGTCAATCTGGCAGTAGCTATCAACACTGTAAATATGCATATCTTCTGACCTAGCAATTCCACTTTTGGGAATTTTGGCCTACAAATATACTTGTGTAAGTACAACAGGTCTACATTTACGGTATTTGTTGTAGTGTTGTTTGCAGTGGGAAAAGATTTGAAACAACATAGATGTCTCCGTAAGAGACTATGGTTGTTCTATATGGTGGAGTATTATACAACTGTAAAAAGGAAAGAGGAAAATGCTTTGTATTGTGAAGGCATATTGTGAAGCTCTGGAAGGATCTCTGAGGGTCTAAGAATAGTGGTCACCTGTGTGTGTGTATGGAGGTGTGGTGAGGCTGGCCTCTGGTAGGGCAGGAGATAGATAGCAGGCAGAGTCATTGTTTGCCTCTTAAACATATAATTTTAATTTTTTGAACAATGTGAGTGTGTTAACAGTGCATGCCTGGAAATTAAAGATAGTTTGGTAAACTTTAAAGCACTGTGTTCATGCTAGTTACTTGGACTATTACTTGGGTTTTACTGATATAAAACTGACCTAAGTCACATAGCTAGGACTGGAGTGTGCAGTGGGGTGGTGGTATAAAAGGAGTTGGAGTGGGGGGTCTTGAGGTCATAAGTGTTCCTTTGTGTTTTAGAGGATAGCTATTGGTGGGCGTGGCATAGTGGGTTGGGAAGTTGGTGATGAGGACTGAGGTTCCCACCCAGATGGATCAGATCGGCGGTTGTTGGTCACAGCTGAGCTGTCTCATGCACACTGCGTGCAGCTCACTTGGGTGGTGGTGCAAGGCTCCACAGTCGGCCCAGGAGTGTGGGCTCCAAAGCTCTGGCTGAGAGGGGCAGGCGGGGCTGGAGAAGAGCTTCCTTGCTGAGCTCTTCCCAAGTGCTGGGCAGGGGTCTGAGTCAACCACCTGCTTAGCCCCCCGGCATTAACCCTTCAAACCCTCTCCCCAGAGACTTCCCTGGTGGTCCAGTGGCCAAGACTCTGTGTTCGAAATGCAGGGCGCTCGAGTTCGATCCCTGGTCAGGGAACTAAGATTCCAGGTGCCACAACTAAGACCCAGCACTGCCAAATAAATAAATAGTCAATGTGACTGAGTGACTAACACGTTCACTTTTTCAAGCTTCCCTGTGGCTCAGATGGTAAAGAATCTGCCTGCAGAACAGGAGACCCCGAACAAATTCCTGGTTCGAGAAGATCCCCTGGAGAAGGAGCGTGGAGGGCTCTAGTCCATGGAGTTGCAAAGAGCTGGACTTGACTAAGTGACTAACAACAAATAAATAAATATTAAAAAAATCCTCTCCCCAATCTTCTTTCACATCTTGAAGCAGAGGTGGGTACTGTGATTATCTCCATTTTACAAATGGTAAGACTGAGGCCCCAGAAGGTCAAGCACTGTATCCAAGGCACAGTGGTGGTGGGGCTGGACTCTGACTCCAGTCTGGTGGTGCGGGACTGGTCCCCTATGGGAAATGGTCTCTTGGGAGAAGACCCTTGGCTTCCTTGCTTTCTCCCTAGTACTGCCCCTAACCTCAGCCCTCTTTGCCCCTCCTTCCTCTGTCCCTGGATTGGAACTCCACCACTGGATCTGCTAAGGCATCCCTGACTTTCTGTTCTGCTGCGCTCAGCTGCTCGGTCATGTTCAGCTCTTTTGTGACCCTGTGGACTCTAGCCCACCAGGCTCCTCTGTCCATGGAATTTCTCAGCAAAGAATACTGGAGTGGGTTTCCATCTCCTTCCCAGGGATTGGGATCGAACCTGCTGTGTCTCCTGCATTGACAGGCGGATTCTTTACCGCTTAGCCACCAGGTGGGGATAAACATCACCAGCAGGAGGGCTCTTTGTTTCTGCTGGATCTCATTTCAGGAGCACAGCTTGGGCATCGTCCCAGGGCTGCTCTGTCCCATATTCTGTTGCTTCTGTCTCTCCTCTCGGAGGGGCATTGAGCATCCCCCGCCCCTTTATAATATCGCTGACATCCCAGAAACAAATCTGAGCAGACAGAGGCCTCTTGTCAATTAGAATGAGGCAAGGGCCTTGCTATCTGTGGCGGGATCTGGCAGGGAGGCGGGGCTGCCCCGCAAAGTGCGACCATCATGTCTCCAATTAAAGTTGTGAGGATTCATCTTCTAACCAAGCCCCTCTCAGAAATTGACATTTATTAGGTTGTCAAAGCTGATTTTTCTCTTTGGCCCTTTCCTGCCCCCAACTGTGTGTGTGTGTTTGTACAAACACGCATGCAACTGAATACCTATTTTTAAAAATTAAAGGTGTAGTATTCAGGGACTTCCCTGGTGGTTCAGTGGTTAGGACTCTGTGGTCCCAATGCAGGGGCCACGGATTCAATCCCTGGTCAGGGAACTAAAATTCCACATGCTGCAACAAAGTACCTCTGTGCCTAGGACTCAAAGATCCTGCAGGTCACAATGAAGCTCCCACGTGCCACAGTGAAACTCCCACGTGCTGCAACTAAGACCCGGCACAGCCGAATAAATAAACACACGTTTAGAACAAAAGCTTCAGATGAGCCTCGCATTCATTTAGGAAAAAAAAAAATTGTGGCATTCAAACCTACTGGACATTTGGCTTCTTGGTTCCTAATAGAGTGGAAGGCAGAGGGCCTGTGGGGAGGGGCAGGCCCCATAGAGGAGGAGGCATCATTTGGGGGTGATGCTAGCCTCCTGTAGAGACAAAGGACTTTAGACATGCTCCATCCTACAGCCCTGAAAATTTTTCTCCTCCATGTGTCCCCCAAACCTGGAATTCCTCCACTGGGGAATTACTCCTGTGAATATAAAGTGAAATAGGGGTACCTACAAAGGAAATGCATTAAATAACTAACATCCCAGAAGCACAGAATTCAGAGCCTGAAGGTAGTTTTATCTTCTCTTGTAGAGGGGGCTTCCCTGGTGGTCAGATGGTAAAGAATCTGCCTTCCGTGTGGGAGACCTGGGTTCGACCCCTGGGTTGGGAGATCACCTGCAGAAGGGAATGGCAACCCACTCTAGTATTCTTGCCTGGAGAATCCCATGGACGGAGGAGCCTGGTGGGCTACAGTCCATTGGGTCACAAAGAGTCAACACGACTGAGCGACTAACACTTGCTTTCAACACTTTTCTCTTGTAGAGAGAAAGCTGAAGTCTGGGAAGGCTGAGGGATTTACCCCAGATCACTTGTCACCCACATCCTCTGACTCCAAGCTCAGTGTATGTGTGTGTGCTCAGTCATGTCTTTGCAAACCCCATAGACTGTAGCCCACCAGGCTTCTCTGTCTATGGGATTTTCCCAGCAAGAATACTGGAGTGGGTTGCCATTTTCTCCTCCAGGGGATCTTCCTGATCCAGGGATCGAAGCCATATCTCGTAAGTTGGTAGATGGATTCTTTACCCCTGAGCCACCGGGGAAGCCCCCAAGCTCAGTGGGATGTAGTTTATCAGATCAGTTTTCTTTGGTGACTAGAGGGGGGCTGGCTGTATGTAGGCCCTGTCCCCCAAATGAGGGAAGACCGAGGAGGCAGGCAGGATGGAGTGTGATGGAGAAAAGGTATAGAAAAGCAAGAACAACGTGATGACCATTTTGCCATGTCATATTCTTTCTAATTGTATGTGTTGTCATTTTCATTTTATTCATTTTGAACTTATGATTCATGACACCACAGGCAGCTCTATAGTGGCGAGCTGGGCCTGGCTTTCTTTGAGACTGTCTTCATTCCCCATCACTACCTTTGCTATTTTTGCCATAATTTTAGTCCACTTTTATTAATATGCCATACTATTTTTCTTTAAATGAACTCCTTTTCAACTTTATTTATTTAAAAATGAAGCTTTGTTTTACTATTGTACAAGGAAAACCAGTTATCACTTGCCAGAAATAGATGGTAATCATCAAAATAAATATAATGAGATCAAAACAAGGTTATTAAAATTTAGTTAACGGCCTTTCCTGCCAAAAGCCCTTAACCTGAGGCCTGTTTTTTCTTTGTAAAGAGGAAAATTAGCAAGTGTTGGAGAGGCATTACAACCCTGCTGGCCCCAGATGAGACCTTCTTGAGGTAACCAGGATCTGTGTTACTTTCCTAAGGTTGCCACAAAGTGGGTGGCTTAAAGCAACAGAAATTTGTCATCTGACAGTTTTGGAGACCAGAAGTCTAAAATCAAGATGTCAGCAGGGCTGTGTTCTCTTCTGAAATTGTAGGGGAGAGTCTTCCCTTGCCTCTTAGAGCTGCTGGTGGCTGGCTGGCCACCCCTGTTCTTTGGTCTGTGACTGCGTCACCGCCGTCTCTGCCTTTGAGGTCATCTGATCTCCTCTCAGTATCTCTGTCTCCCACGGGCGTCTTATAAGGACAATAGGCATGCTGCATCGGGGTCCATCCTACTTCAGTATGAGCTCATCTCTTTATTTATTTGGCTGCATCGGGTGTTAGTTGGGCACATGGGATCTTTCATTGGTGCAGACTTTCTCCTCGAGGCTCATGGACTTAGTTGCTCTCTGGCAAGTGGGATTGAATGTGTGTCTCCAACATTGCAAGGCAGAGACTTAATCACTGGACCACCAGGGAAGTCCCGGTATGATCTTGTCTTAACTAACTACATCTGCAATAACCCTACTTCCAAATCAGGCCGCACTCTGAGGTCCTGAGGTTTAGGACATCGATGTATCTTTTTGGGAGACACAATTCTTTCCATTACAGGGTCTTTGAAAGAGAATCGAAAAAGGAGAACCACATGATTGACCATCAAGCAACCATTGACATCATGTGGTCAATGCCATTGAATGCCTGTTCAAGGGTCAGCAGTGGAACTTCACCCACAAGTAGGGAAATAATGCATTAAGGGTGGGTGGGAAGGCTGTGAGGTGCCCCCTTCTTCTTCTGGGTGGAGGAACAAGGGATCTGCTTAGCTTTCAGGAGCAGGTGGTGTTCTTGAGGTCTAAATGGCCTTTGATAAGTCAACTCTGGGGCCAGTAGGTGCCCCAGGGTCAGGGTGGGTGAGTTTTATAGAGGACACTCAACCGTTCCCCTACCCCCAGCCCCAGGGATATAAAATTAGCATCACGGAAACCTCCTTGTAAGCAGTCAGAGTTTACTGAAATCCTATTGAGTGCAATGCCCCGTGGTTTCGGAAGTGGCCTGGGAGTGTCTGGTCTCCTGGACCCGCCACTAGGGTAGCACTGGGCAGGACAAATGGGAAGGGCAAAATGGGCGGGTGAGTTGGGTGGGGCGGGAAGGGGTGTTAGATGCTGTGGCTTCTAGGATGGAGAGAAAGCTGCAGGCCCAGAGATTTTCCCAGAGACACGGGTAGCAGAACTGTATTGGGTACCACACCATGAGCGGAAGTGGAGGAAGAGCTGAAGCTCTACTGTGTGGAGGAGGGGGAGACAGACAGCTGTTCTGCCAGGCAGTGACAGTGCTAAGGAGAAAAATATAGCACGCTAAGAGGCCAGGGAAGAAGGTTCGTGGCAGACAGCAACAGGCATAGAGGTGGAACAGCAGAGGCCAGTGGGGCTGGAGCAGAGCGACCAGGAAGAAAGAAGCAGGAAAGGAAGGTAAGAGGTTGGCAGGGGTGGGGGGTTGCACCAGGTCTTGAGGGGGCTGGTGATTCCATGCTGGTGAAGATGTTGTATTGTATCCTAAGTGTCAAGGCAGGATTCTGAGCGGAGAAGTCAGTCATCTGACAAATTTCAAAGAGATCACTCCACTGCTGTGTTGAGAATTGACTCGGGCAAGCAGAGCAGTAAGCTTGAGCAGTAAGTAACCCCGATGAGGTGATGCTGGTGTCAACCATGGTGATGGCAGGAAGGTGATGGTGAGTGGTGAGAAATGACTGGATTCTGGATACTCTTTGAAAGTAGATCCAGTGAGATATCCTGATTGGATGAGTGATGAGAGAGACGCGTCCAGGTGGGCTCCAAGGTGTTGAGGCCTGAGCTGCTGGGAGGATGGGATTGCGGTTTTTGGAGATGGACAAGGCTGTAGCCTGTGTGGGCCTGGAGGGAAGATCTGGGGTAGGTTAAGGTGAGGATGGGACTTTCAAGTGAAGATGCTGAGTGGACAGATGCAAACATGAGCCGGAAACTTAGGGAGGAGTCTGGGCTGGAGATAGAAATTTATGTTAGCAGCATTTAGATGGCATTTTAAAGCCATGAGACAACGAGATCACTTAGAATGTGGGTGTTTATAAAAGAAGACAAGAGACAAGAAGGAGAAGGATTGATCTCTGGGGCGCTGCAATCAGAAAGGCTATGAGGATAGATCAGCAAAGATAGCAGAGAGGGGGCAGCTGGGGAGCTGAGAGAAGCACCAGGAGAGAGACTGGTTGTCCTGGAAGCCTTGGGAAGCCAGTGTTTTGAGAAGTGGGTGGTCCATTGGTTACTGCAGTGTTGCTGATGGGTAGGACACGGTCTTAGGAGGAGAGGCAGAACAGCAGATCCAGTGGTGGGAGCCCCTGGAACCCTCTCCTGGTTACTTCCCTTTTCTCAGAGAAATAAGAATCACAGTTGAGGGGGGAGGTGGGAGGGGGTGGTGTTGGAAGTTTGAAGATAGGAAAGAAAGTGGACTCAGGAAGGGACGTAGTGTTTGTGCCAAGGTCACCTTGACAGGTGGCAACTCCAGAATTTCTTTTTTTTTTAAGCTTTTTTTAAAAAAAAATTTTATTTTTTAATTGGAGGAAAATTGCTTTATAATGTTGTGTTGGTTTCTGCCATACAACAATGCAAATTAGCCATAATTATATATGTGTGTGTGTGTGTATATATATATATATATATCTCCCCTCCTCCTTGAGCCTCCCTCCCCCTCCCTATCCCACCCCTCTAGACCATCACAGAACACCAGGCTTGACTCCCTGTGTTATATAGCAGCTTCTCACCAGCTGTCTATTTTACACTTGGTATTGTGAATGTGTCGATGCCATAGTCTGCATTTGTCCCACTCTCTCCTTCCCCCACTGTGTCCACAAGTCCGTTCTCTACATCTGTGTCTCCATTCCTTCCCTAAAAATAGTTTCCTCAATACCATTTTCCTAGGTTCCATATATATATATATATATATATATATATATATATATGATAAAATACGATATTTATTTTTCTCTTTCTGACTTACTTCAGTCTGTATAACAGGCTCTAGGTTCATCCACCTCACTAGATCTGATTCAAATTTGCTCTTTTATATGGCTGAGTAATATTCCATTGTGGATATGCACCACATCTTCTTTATCCATTCATCTGTAGATGGACATCTAGGTTGCTTCCATGTCCTGGCTAGTGTAAACAGTGGTGTAATGAACATTGGGATACATGTATCTTTTAGAACTGTGGTTTTCTTAGGGTATATGCCCAATACTGGGATTTCTGGATCGTATGGCAGATTTATTCCCAGTTTTTTTTTTTAAGGAATTTCCATACTGTTCTCCATAATGACTGTATTGGTTTACATTCCCGCCAACAACATAGGAGGGTTCTCTTTTCTCCACATCCTCTCCAGCATTTATTGTTTGTAGATTTTATCATGATGGCTATTCTGACTGGTGTGAGGTGATACCGCACTGTAGTTTTGATTTGCATTTCTCTAAAAATTAGTGATGTTGAGCATCTTTTCCCATGTTTATAGGACATCTGTCTGTCTTCTCTGGAGAAATGTCTGTTTTAAAGAAGGTAGGGGATGAAGAGTTGGTCAGAAGAGGAGCTTAACAGTGAACCTGCAAAGCACCCACACAAAGCTGAGAAACTTCAGTCATCCAGGTCAGAGGGAAGGGGAGCTGAGGGGGAGAAAAATAAGGCCAACTTCTCAGAACCCCCAGGTAGGTCTTACATAAGTAGGGGACGGGGAGGAAGAGGCTTTTAGGCCAGCCAAACCATACAGCTGAGAACCAGCCATCCTTTCATCACTCGCTGTTTGCAGCCATCAGAAATGAGGCTTGTGGGGTGAGAAGGAAGGGGTGGGACTACATAGAGGGCACCAGGTGAGCCCCAGGTGACGTGTGGCCACGCCCCCTCATCTGTCAGGACAAGAAACTCCTGAGACCCCTTCTGCTTGCTCCCTCCCCTCTCAAAGTGCCAGGTCAGACATTTAGGCAGGTTCTTCTTAGAGCATAGTTTGCATCTTTATTTTTAATTTTAATTGTATCTTATTGAAGTATAGTTGATTTACTATGTTGTGGATCTACATCTCTAAAGTAATACCTTGGCTAACCTAAATGTCTACCAACAGAGGAATGGATATAGAAGATGTGCGGCATATATACAATGGAGTATCACTCAGCCATAAAAAGAATAAAATAATGCCATTTGCAGCAATATGGATGGACCTAGAGAGGATCATCCTGAGGGAAGTAAGTCAGAGAAGGAGAAATATCATTTGACATCACTTATATGTGGACTCTAAAAAGAAACGACACAAATGAACTTATTTACAAAACAGAAGCAGATTCACAGACTTAGAGAAGGAACTTTTGGTGGCCAGAAGAAGAACAGGGGAAGGGATAGTTAGGGAGTTCAGGATCGCCATGTATGCACAGCTGTATTCACAGCGGATGACGACAAGGTCCTGGGGTCCAGCACAGCGAACTCTGCTCACTGTTATGCGGCAGCCTGGCGGGGAGGGGAGTTTCGGGGAGAATGCATGCGTGTGTATGAATAGCTGAGACCCTCTGCTGTCCACCTGAATCTACCACAAGATTGCTCATCAGCTGCCTCCCAACAGAAAATAAAAGTACCTTGACTAATTAAACACACACACAAAGTTCAGACATGAGAGTAATCATCTTGGGCTGTGACCTTCTTGTAAAGATGTTGCCACGATACAACATATTCCTGGAACTCCTTTTTGAGAAACCCAACTGAGCCTGTGACACGCAGTTCTCTGTGGGGGTCACTCTTTGCATTTCAAGGGTAGACTGGATTTCTGGAAACAGCCTAAAGTCATGTTTTGAACTTCCCTGGTGGCTCAGATGGCAAAGCGTCTGCCTGCAATGTGGGAGATCTGGGTTCAATCCCTGGGTCAGGAAGATCCCCTGGAGAAGGAAATGGCAACCCACTCCAGTGCTCTTGCCTGGAAAATCCCATGGATGGAAGAGCCTGGTGGGCTACAGTCCATGGGGTCGCAAAGAGATGGACACGACTGAGCGACTTCACTTTCTTTAAAGTCATTTAGACCAAGTGTGATGACTAAACTTGGGGATTAGAATTTTTGTGGCCATCGATGAGGTTTGAAACAGAATAAAACTAGCTTCATCTTGTTTAAAAGGGGACAATACTTCTTTCCCAGGATTTAATAAGTTACAGTGTAAAGTGCCTGCTGTGGTTTTTGATCTGTAACAGGCATTGCATAATTGGTAATTATTAATAGTCCCAAAACAGAGATCCTGAAATGAATTGTTGAAATAAGCAATTCATGCCCAATGTTATGGCTTTGAAGGGACAGACTTTATCAAGAATGATAAAATTTGCTGTTGGAAAAGCAGATTCATAACTCTGTAATCTCATCTGTTAATTTCTTTATCAGCCTTGCAAGTTGGAGGATAGAGGGCTGCGTATCAGAGAGAAGAGAAGCTGGAGGAGATCTTGGGGAGAGGAATGATGCTGACCCCCGGGTCATCGCCTGTTCAGTCACTCAGTCATGTCGGACCCTTTGCGACCCCATGGGCTGCAGCAAGCCAGGCTTCCCTGTCCATCACCATCTCCTGGAGTTTGCTCTCAGGCCCGACCTTCCCTCACAGAGCGGGTCATCAGGTACCAAAGGGGTCGGGTGTGTTCTCCCCTCCCCCACTGGAGCCCTCAATGCTTCTCTACTGGCTTGCTGATGCCAGTAGAGAAGGAAAAACTCCAGGATGAGAAATTCTTGTCTTTGGCTTAAACTTCCAATCCTTTAGGACAAGAGCAAATAATCAGAAGAAGTTAGCATGGGAGTGACTTACAGCTTTAGTGAGGGAAGATACGAACTCTTCCTGAGACCAGGTGTTGATGGTGGGAGAGGCAGCAGAAGGGCTACAGGTATTTTTGCAAAATGGGTGGGGAGGGAGGAGGCATCACCCAGTGGTCAGAAGTGTGACTGCCTAATACCCCGTTTTGGGCAAAGCCAGATTTGCTCTGTGCTTCCTGCTCCAAGGGGTGCAGGAGCAAGCCTCCCAGCCCAGGGCCAGGCGTGGTGAGGGCCCCCAGTGTCGCCTTGCTGCCCCTGGGAGCCACAGGAAGTCTGAGCCCTGCGTGGACTCTGCTCTAGCCAGGCTGGCCACTGTGGTTGCTCCCTCTCTGGACTTCAGTTTCCCATGAAAGTAAACGGTGGCTTAGGGCTGTTTCATTGTTTCCTAGCTTTTTTTTTTTTTTTTTGCTATTTCTTTGTTTTTGTTTCAGCCATGCAGCATGGCTTGTGGGATCTTTGTTCCCTGACCAGGGACTGAACCTGCGCTTCCTGCATTGGAAGACCTGAGTCCTAACCCCTGGACCTCCAGGGAATTCCCTTCTAGCCTTTTTGTTTTATAACCTTGATCTGTGGTAAAAAAAAAATACGCTTTACACTGAGACCAAGTATATGTATTCATATTGTGTGTGTATATGAGGATAGAGATTTATCTATTATCTATTTATCTATCTGTCATCTCTCTTTCTCTCTCTCTGTCCATCTATTTCTATATAGTTCCTATTGTTCTGTTTCTCTGGAGAACCTTGACTTATATATATATATACACACACACACATCCACACACATATATGCATTTGTGTATATATGTGTGCACCTTTCTCTATTATCTGTCTATGTTTCTATCTACCTATCATTTATCTAACTGGACAAAAATGGCAAGACTTGCAGTTTGCAAAACATGAGAGTAGGTGACTGATGATGCTCTTTCCGGTTTTGCTATTTTAGGTTATTTCTAAGCCAGTCATTGGTTGACTGGGTGAGTGTGTAGCAATGGGTTACACAGATATGTCCTTGTGGCACAGAGCACAGCTCATGGTAAGTCGCTTTTGACTGTAAGTTGTGACTGTTGCTCTCATCACCTGGATTGGCATCGGCACCTTGAAACCCAGCTCACTTCTCCCTCTTTGGCTTTTCCCTGTAGGTACTTCTTGGTTTCTGCTGTATCCTATAATTGAGAAACAAAGTTTATTTATTGATTTGGCTGCATCGAGTCTTGGTTGCGCCGTGGGGGATCTTGGCTGTGGCAGGCTCCAGCGCCTGCGGGCTCGGGGGTGAAGGTATGCAGGCTTTGCTGCCTTGTGGCAGGTGCGGTCTTAGGTCCCACCCCCTTGCTTTAGAAGGTGTATTCTTGACCATTGGGCCACCAGGGATTTCCCTGTATTGTGTAATTTTTGATTCTGAGATAATTCATTTCTCCAAGCTTTACTGAGGTGTAATTTACAAGTAAAATTGTAATATATTTAAAGTGTACATTGTGATGATCTGATGTATGTGTCCATTGTGAAATGAGTCCCATAGTCAAGTGAATTGACACATCCAGTGTCTCACAGTTACCTTTTTTTTGTTTGTTTTTTTGTGAGAATGCTTAAGATCAACTCTTTTAGCAAGTTTCAAGCACATAACACAGAATTATTAATTATAACCACCAAGCTGTACATCAGCTCCTCAGAACTCCTTCATCTTGTTACTTAAAACTTTCACCCTTTCCCCAACCTTTCCCCAACTCCTGACTCCCCTGCCCCTGGCAACCACCATTTCTACTTGCTTCTGTGAGTTCCATTTTTTTTCTTCTTAAAGATTTTTTGATGTGGACCGTTTTTAAAGTCTTTATTGAATTTGTTACAACATTGCTTCCATTTTCTGTTTTGGTTTCTTGGCCCCAAAGCATATGTGATCTTAGTTCCCCGTGAAAGTGAAAGTCGCTCAGTCGTGTCCAACTCTTTGACACCCCATGGACTTAGCCAATGGAATTTTCCAGGCCAGAATACTGGAGTGAGTAGCCTTTCCCTTCTCCAGGGGATCTTCCCAACCCAGGGATTGAACCCAGGTCTCCCACATTGCAGGCGGATTCTTTAGCAGCTGAGTCACAAGGGAAGTGCAAGAATACTGGAGTGGATAGCCTATCCCTTCTCCAGTGGATCTTTCCAACCCAGGAATCAAACCAAGCGGTTTCTTTACCAGCTGACTGAGCTATGAGGTTCCCAAACCAGGGATCAAGCTTGTACCTCATGCACTGGAAGGTGAGGTTTTAACCACTTCTTTTGTATCTCACATGTAAGTGATACCATACAGCATTTGTCTTTCTCTGTCTATTTTGCTTGGGATAAAACCCTCTATGTTAATCTATATTATTGCAAAATGGCAGGATTACCTTATTTTTTAAGGCTGAGTAATATTCCATTGTGCATATATACATGTATATGTATATACACACACACTGTGTCTTTATCCATTCATCTGTCAGTAGAGACTAAGGTTGTATCTATATCTTGGCTACTGTAAATAATACTGCAATGAATTTAAGAGTGCAGATCATTTCTTTAGTGCTTATTTCAGGAATTCTTTGATGTCTCAGCTTGAATGGTGTTCCTCTAGAGATAGTCTATGTGATTGCTTTTTTCTAGCAAAACCACTTTAAAATAATCTTTTTGTTGTGATGCTTCCTAGCTGCTATAAGTTTTACACTTAAATAAACTTATAAGTTTTACACTTATAATCCACACCAGGGCCATTTTTGGATCAGGAGTTACAAGGGTAAATAGTGACAGACTTTATTTTCTTGGGCTTCAAAATCACTGTAGACAGTGAGTGCTGTCATGAAATTAAAAGATGCTTGCTCCTTGGAAGAAAATCTATGACAAACCCAGACAGCATATTAAAAAGCAGACACATCACTTTGCCAACAAAGGTCCATATAGTCAAAGCTATGGTTTTTCCAGTAGTCACATATGGATGTGAGAACTGGACCATAAAGAAGGTTGAGCACTGAAGAACTGATGCTTTCAAATTGTGGTCTGGAGAAGACTCTTGAGAGTCCCTTGGACTGCAAGGAGATCAAACCAGTCAATCCTAAAGGAAATCAACTCTGTATATTCATTGGAAGGATTGATGCTGAAGCTGAAGCTCCAATTCTTTGGCCACCTGATGCAAAGAGCCAACTCATTGGAAAAGACCCTGATGCTGGGAAAGATTGAAGACAGGAGGAGAAGGGGATGAAAGAGGATGAGATGATTGGATGGCATCACTGACTCAATGGGCATGAGTTTGAGCAAACTCTGGGAGATGGTGAAGGACAGGGAAGCCTGGTGAGCTGCAGTCCCTGGGGTCACAAAGAGTCAGACAGGACTGAGCAACTGAACAACAAGAACGGGAGACCACCCAGAGTGGAGACAGGCAGGTATCCTGACCACTGTCAGGTGTGGGGTAGATTTATTTAGAATGAAAAGGTGTGTTTCCCTCATAGCTCAGTTGGTAAAGAATCTGGCTGCAATGCAGGAGAGCCCAGTTTGATTCCTGGGTCAGGAAGATCCTCTGGAGAAGGGATAGGCTACCCACTCCAGTATTCTTGGGCTTCCCTTGTGGCTCAGCTGGTAAAGAATCTGCCCGCAATGAGGGAGACCTGGGTTCAATCCCTGGGTTGGGAAGATCCCCTGGAGAAGGGAAAGGCTACCCACTCCGGTATTCTGGCCTGGAGAAGTCCATGGACTGCATATTCCATGGGGTCACAAAGAGTTGGACACGACTGAGCGACTTTCACTTCACTTCAGAAGTATGCTGGCCTTATGAGGGCATCTCTCATCTGCCTCCCACCCTTCTTGAGCCCACATTTTGTCTCTTGAGCCACTCCCTTTCATGTTGATGCATTAAAACCCAAGCTCCAGGTCAACAGGGATTATCTGAACCCCTACCCCCACCCCAGCCTGGATTTTAATTGGCACTTACCTCTTGAGATAGGGCTTTGTGATGATTTTTGATCTTTGGGGATTTTTCTTTTCTCTTAGTTCAGCTATAGATTTATGAAATTAATTGATATTTCATTATTGTATTTTTGGTGCTCTTTACTGAGAGAATTTTTTGGACATCTAGACTATTACCTGAAATAAAAGGTCCTAATATTGCTTCTCAACAGAGAAATCCTACACCTTTCTTACAAATGGAAAGGAGGATACAGTTCTGGGGTTGTGAAGCCTTAAATATACCAGATGGGGCTTCCCAGGCAGCTCAGTGGTAAAAAATCCATTTGCCAATGCAGAAGACCCGAGAGATGCAGGTTCGATCCCTGGCTTGGGAAGATCCCCTGGAGAAGGAGATGGCAACGCACTCCAGTGTTCTTGCCTGGAAAATCCCAAGGACAGAGGAGCCTAGCAGGCTACAGTCTGTAGAGTTGCAAAGAGTCGGATATGACTGAGCGACTAAACAACAACGCAAATACACCGATGGCTAGGATAGGGTGGAGCAGTGGATTAAATTGAGCAACTTGGAGGAGCACCTTGATTAAGAGCATAGCTTCTTGAATTCCTGGTTACTTATTAACTGTGACAGCCAACTTGGACACTTATGCACTGTGTCAGCTTAACCTCTGAAGTCCCGTCTGTGTACTGGAAATAATATTTGGTACCTTCCGGTAGGGCTTTTGGAAGATAAGTGCTCTTGAGCATCTATCATGGTGTCTGGCATGTACCAAGTATTCAATAAACGTGGGCCGCTATTGTTTCCTCTCCTTTCTTGCTTGGCTGCCTGGTGGCCATGGTGTTTCCCATCATCTGAAAAGGCCGGAGGGTCTGCACCGGGAGCCTGGGGACCCAAGTCAGTGTCTAGCTGTGTGAATTGGGGCATGTCACTCTGTCTTACTGTTCTCTCACATGTAAACATTTTTCCAGTCTTCGAGATGAGGGGGTGGACTAAGTGATTTCTAAGGATCTTCTCACCCTCACAGTCTGTGATTCGAGTAAGAATAGTGTGAAAAGCAAAATGTACCCCTCAAAACATAACATTTTTCCAGGCAGCCCTCAGCGTATTAACAGGCTGTACTTCCCAGAGCCGATGTGTAAAAGTTGGATCTTTGGAACTGGCACGTATTTTCCTATAGGAGTAGTTTTTAAGTGATGGTTGGCTTCCTGGGCTAGTGCATAAACCCAGCCTAATCCACAGTGAAGCAGAAACACTGCATTTGCATTGGAAATGGTAAAAAAACAATACTGCCACAATGCTAGTAATTAAACAAAACAGAAAAACAATTTCATTAAATAAGAGCTCATTTTTAATTTATCTAGAATCCTGGTGTTTGAGGGAAGCCAGTTAATTTAGAAGAGGAGGAGACCGATGGCCGTGCATTGGGAAGAACCTGCAAACGCTTCTTCTGGGCTCTCTTGAGGGACGGAGGCTGATGGCACAAGTTCCTTATTTATTGTTTTTGGCCGTGCTGGGTCTTCACTGCTGAACGGGCTTTTCTCTAGTTTCAACAAGTTGGGGCTAGTCTTTACTGCAGTGCATGGGCTTCTCACTGGAGTGACTTCTCTTGTCACAGAGCACAGGCTCAATAGTTGCACAGGCTTAGTTGCTCTATGGCATGTGGAATCTTCCTGGACCAGGGATTGAACCCATGTCTCCTGCATTGGCAGGCAGATTCTTTACCATTGAGCCACCAGGGAAGCCCACTCAAGCTCTTTAAGTATCTGATTTCATTGAAGAATTCAAGGCTTTCTCCTGCACCACTTTACCTTCTTGAGATAGCATTGGCCTAAATCCTCTCGTGTCTAACAGCCATTGCAACCTGTAGGATTTGGCAAGTTGAGAGGGAGGGAGAAGCAAGGGAAACAGGAGAGAAGGATCATCCCAGCGCCACAAGCCGCCGATGCTCAGCTGTGTTTTGCTGAGCCTGTGTCATGCTGTCCAACGTAGCAATTGTTTTTCTATTTTTAAAAATTTCATTTTTCCATCTTTGTTGAGACATAATTGACAAAGAAAAATTGTATACATTTAAGATGTATGGCTTGATGTTTTTGTATGGTGTACGTTATACAAATATAATCACCACAATCAAGATAATTAACATTCTCATTACCTTGCATAGTTCACCCTTTTTTTGTGTGTGTATGTGATGAGGACAATGAAGATAAATCCTCTTAACAAATTTCAGGTACACAGTACAGTATCCACATAGCATTTCAGAGCTTCAAAGAATTA
Source organism: Cervus canadensis (assembly GCF_019320065.1). Lineage (NCBI taxonomy): Eukaryota > Metazoa > Chordata > Mammalia > Artiodactyla > Cervidae > Cervus > Cervus canadensis. The sequence continues at coordinate 2,225,997 of NC_057415.1, read as the reverse complement.
CCTGCCAGGATGTTAAAATGTCATTAAAAGATATCCAGATTTCTGGCAATGGGAAGCCCTAGCAACCTGGGCTTGTAGCGTCACGCTCCCACAGGGGGAGAGTAGGCTGGTGCTTACTCACCAGGTCTTCACTTAATGAAGGTATTTTCTGGTTAGACCCTGTAGGCATTTGAGTTTGAAAACCCCCAAGTGATGTACTTTAGTAAGAGGAAGGGGATTGAAAAGAATGCGTGTGTATTTGCATGAAAGACATGATCTGAGAGGGGGTCAGCCGACAGAAGTAATAAAAGAGAGAAAAGCAAAGGAAGGCGAGTCAGGCATCATCAGGAAAAGTCAGCCCGTTCCTCCTGTGACCACCAGGTGGCCTCGCAACCCCAGCACCGCTTGGTTGCTATTTGAAGGGACTTCTGATTGGCTGAAAGATGCAGTATGCAAATACATAAATCTATTCTAACAGTCCAGATTCTAATAAGAATTTGGGCAGTTTCCACGTGCAGGACACGGTTGACAAGTGCACTCACACCACTCTGTCCCCTCCCTTGTCTGTGCTGTGACATCTCCCTTCAGGTTCAGACAGGAAATACTTCAAGTACATATACATGAAATTTCCAAGTTAAGAATCAAGATTTCCCTGCTTGGCTGGTTATTACTATTCTCTGAGCCAAATCCTGAAATTCCCCAGAGAAAAGGATGTGCCTGTATTTCTGATTTAAGGGCAATTTGGCTGTGGTACCCATACTCTTTCGAACAGTAGGGTGCACTTGGCTGACCTTGATGAATGAATGGGTGGGGTCCACCTCCACCCTCACTGTCCCATGTGAAACTGTCTGTAAGCTCTGTGTTGGTCGCAGGTGGGGTCTGCCTCCCCTTCCCATGTCACCGTTAGATTTTGCCTCTCCCTGTCTCTGTATCACCTGGGAGCTTCTGCATTACTACCACAGACCTCTGGAGCATCATTCTCAAGTTTTGGAAGGGACCAGTTCCACCTGGGGAGCTGATTAACACGCTGGGTCCATCTCAGACATTTTGAAACAGACTCTCAGAGTGTGGGGTTTAGGAATCTACCTTTAAAACAAGCAGCCATGGGGGTCCTTTCCCTGTGCTTTGAGAAATATCACTCTGAAACAGTTTGGGTTTGGGTTCATGAAAGCCATTAGCACATGATCTGGAGCCCAGTTATAGCTTGGGCAAATCCTTTTTCTTAGTTTTCCCATCTGTAAAATGAGGGCTTTGAGTAGGCTAGTCTCTAGGCTCCCTTCCAGCTATGCAAGCTAGACTTTGATAGCTCAGCCTTGGTTCAGGTGATTCCCAGGTGTGGATATTCGTTTCTCCTCCTTCTCAGACCCACTTCTCCGAAGGCTGTGTTGCTTGCTGCTGCTCCTGGACTGTGAGTACCCTCAGCCCCATCTAAAGAACTGGGGAAGGGCTAAGGGGGAAGGCTCCTGAATATGAGGGGAGAGTCTGCATGTTAGCCTTCCTGCTTTCTGACAGCTTTTCTGCCCCAGGAGCACATGCCGCAGGCCTGCAGAAGGAAGCTGTGTCCAGGAAGAGCAACCCCCAGGCCCTGCAGGGGTGCTCCTGGGGTGGATGTGATGGGGCGCGCTTTCTACGTTTCTGTGCTCTACCCCAGAGCTTGCTTCTGGCTCATTGTATGGAGGTGTTCTGGACCAACTGTGTCCCCCCCAAATTTATACTGAAACTCTAACCATCAATGTGATTTTATGTAGAGGTAAGGCTTTTAAGGAGGTACGTGAGTGCATGTGTGTGCTCAGTTGTGTCCAACTTTTTGCAACCCCATGATTGTAGCCTGCCAGGCTCCTCTGTGCGTCGGATTATCCAGGCAAGAATACTGGAGAAGGTTCCTCCATTTCCTCCTCCAGGGGATCTTCCTGACTCAGGGATTGAACTTGTATCCCCTGCATTGGCAGGTGGATTCTTAACAGCTTTACCACCTGGAAATTATTAAGTGAGATCTTAAGAGTGGGGCCCCGATTCAACATAACTGGTATCCTTACAAGAAGAGTAAGAAAAATTAAAAAATAAAAAAAGAAGAGGAAGAGACACCAGATTGCCCTGCCTACCTCTCCTTCTATTTCTCTTTCTCTCTCTCTTCATGCATGCTCAGTCATGTCCAACTCTTTGCCACACTTTGGATTTTAACCCACCAGGCTCCTCTGTCCCTGGGATTTTTCAGGCAAGAATACTGGAGTGGATCGCCATTTCCTTTTCAAAGGGATCTTCCCGACCCAACAATTAAACCTGCGTCTCCTGTATTGTAGGCAGATTCTTTACTTGCTGAACCGCATGAGAACATGCTGCTGCTGCTGCTGCTAAGTCACTTCAGTCATGTCTGACTCTGTGTGATCCCATAGACGGCAGCCCGCCAGGCTCCCCTGTCTCTGGGATTCTGTAGGCAAGAACACTGGAGTGGCTTGCCATTTCCTTCTCCAATGCATGAAAGTGAAAAATGAAATTGAAGCTGCTCAGTCGTGTCCGACTCTAAGCGACCCCATGGACTGCAGCCTACCAGGCTCCTCCCGTGGGATTTTCCAGGCACGCGTACTGGAGTGGGGTGCCACTGCCTTCTCCAGCATGAGAACATAGAGGCCAAACAAGGACACAGTCTGCAAGCCGGGAAGAAGACTTCACAGAAACCAGCTCTGCTGACACCTCAATCTTAAACTTCTAGCCTCCAGAACTATGGGACAATGAGTGTCCATTGCTTAAGCCGCCTAAGGTATTTTGTTATATATGCATATCTTGTTTAATTGTACTTATTACAGATATTGCATTTTTTGACAAGTTGAAGGTTTGTGGCAACTCCGCATTGGTGCCATTTTTTTCACAGCATTTGCTTACTTCATGTCTGTGTTACATTTTGGTAATTCTCAAAATATTTCAAATATTTTCATTATTATTACATTTTTTATGGTGATCTGTGATCAGTGATCTTTGTTGTTACTATTGTAAACATTTTGGGGCATCAAACCACATGCATATAAGATTGTGAACCTAATGAATGTTGTGTGTGTTCTGACTGCTCCACTGACTGGCTCTTCCCCATTTCTCTCCTTTTCCTCAAGCCTCCCTTTTTCCTGGGACACAGAAATATTGAAAAATTAGGCCAATTAATAACCCTACAATGGCCTCTAAGTGTACAAGTGAAATGTCAATCGATGTTACAAAACTTTATTTTTGTCTTATTTAAAGAAATTGCCATGACCATCCCAGCCTTCAGCAACCACCGCTGTGATCAGTCAGCTGTCATCAATATCAAGGCAAGACCTTTCACCAGCAAAAAGATTATGACATACTAAAGGCTCATGTGATGGGTTTGTGTTTTGTAGCAATAAAAAAAATTTTTTTTGGCTCAGTGTCATGTGGGATCTTAATTCCCTGACCAGGCATCAAACCCAGCCCCCATGCAGTGGAAGCTCAGAGTCATAACCACTGGACCACCAGTGAAATCCTTAAAATATTTTAAAAATTAAGATGTGTGTGTGTGTGTGTGTGTGTATTTAGAGAAAATGCCATTCCACACTTAATAGACTATAGTGTAGTGTAAACACAACTTTTCTATGCATTGGGAAATAAAAAATTCATGTAACTTGCTTCATTGTGATACTCACGTTATCGTCATTGTCTGGACTAAACCTGCAATATCTCCGAGGTCTGCTGTAGTAGTCTAAGCTGACTAAAGCTTGAGGCAACACTCACTCATTCATTCATTCATTCATTCATTCATCCATTCACCCATTTAAGCAGGTAGCACATTCACGCATGATGGATTATTTATAAGGAATCTTCAAATCTGTTTGAGCTTTGAGTGATTACAACAAGGTCAGGTTTTTTCCCATCTTGGTCTAGACTTCCCCAGAAGCCTCGTATGCAGCCCAGCACTTCAGGACCCAGAGGATGTAGTTCCTGGACCCCTGTTTCGGCCCTTAACCACCTTTCCCAAATTTCTACACTTTGACATCAAAAGGTCAGAGCCCAAGAGGTCAGGTCCATGCTAGGGGGTTGCTTGGTGTGCACCTCCATGTGGAGCTGTGTCCACGCCTGGGGTTTGTGTTTGGGACACCAAGCCCTCATTTAAGTGTGAGGGAGCACATGCAGACCTACAAAGTGAGGCTCTGGGTGCACCCCTGTGTTCAGTGACTGCATACAGCTGTTCACCCGGAAAAGATCAGATGTAGAGTCTGAAATCCGGGGTCAAAGCTAAGTTTTTGCTTGTCGGCTGTATCTGCAGGAGGCGGCGTCCTTTCTGTGGGCCTCAGTTTTTTCCTCTGTGGGACAGGGAGAAAGGAGCTGTTTGTCAGAAGAGAGTGCTGGGGCCAACAGTGGAGTGAGCGTGGAAACCCCGGTAAGCCCACAGCTGCCCACAAGTCTGAGGGCCTAGAAGCGCTTCTCCCCTGAGTCTACGTGGCTTGGTCCTGCTCCCTGACTGTCCCTTCCTGTGGTCACTTGGCTCTGGTGTCCCTGAAATGGGGCGTGGCCACAGGCAGGACGTGCTCTGCCAGGCCTGGGCTCCCACAGCCACTGCTTTGCTCCATTTCCTTCTCTTCCTCCTGGTGCCTGGCCCTGGCCTGTACTGGATCCTCAGTAATCATATATGAGTATATATAAATGAACGAACGCCACATTGTAGACTATGCCAGTTACTGAATGGAGTGAGGTGTCTCATGGGGCCTGTTGAAGCATCCTGCCTTGTTTCTTGTCAGCCAGGATGGAGATGGGAGGATTAAGACCGGAGCTGTGTGTGCATTATCCGTTGCTCAGTCGTGTCCGACTCTTTGCGACTGCAGAGACTAGCCCGCCAAGCTCCTCTATCCATGGGATTCTCCGGAAAGAGTACTGGAGTGGGTAGCCATTTCCTCCTCCAGGGGATCTTCCCAACCCAAGGGTGGAACCCGCCAAGCCCGCGTCTCTTGTGTCTTCCGCGCTAGCTGGCGTAGTCTTTACCACTCCGCCACCTGGGAAACGCCAGGGCAGAAACTAACATCTCTCCATTGGATATCTGCTGAGGACAATGCTAATCTACCCCTCAATGTCTGGGGAGCAGAGAAAGGGAAAGAAAGCTCCCTGAGGGTGTATGCGAGCCTAGACTTCCCCGAACAAATAGGGAGAAAAGCAGATTGGAGAACTGTCACCTCTGTGCTCTGGGATCCTTAATAGCTTCCGTTTATTTATTTTTTAAAATAAATATTTATCTTTGTTTGGCTGTGCCGGGTCTTAGTTGCAGCACATGGGGTCTTCAATCTTCCCTGTGGCATGTGAGACCTTTAGTTGTGGTGTGTGGGAACTAGTTCCCTGATTAGGGGTCAAATCTGGGCCCCCTGCATTGGGAGTGTGGAGTACTCACCACTGGACCAACAGGGAAGTCCCTAGCTTCTGTTTATTGGACAACTGCTATGTGCCAGGCATCATGCTGGGTGATGGCATGGTGAAGGCCATGATGCAAATGGGCCATTAATTATCTCACAAGACACCATCACCTCATTTAGTCTTGAGAACAGGTGTGTGAGGCCCAGGTGCAATACCGCACAGGAAAAGGCTTTATAAACTGTAGAGTGCTAGAAAATGTCATGATGGTTTTGGGGCTGATTCATTTTCTCCCCCATCTCTGCAGCTTGCCCGGCAGCCTGCTTTCCAGTGCGGTGTCGGCACCCACCTTGCCTGTCTTCTTGCCGGCTAATTGGGGAGGCTCTCCAGGACTGATTTATGCGGACACTCACACGTTCTCCCACTGAACATTATTCTAATCAGACACCTCATTATTGGAAGCCTGCCTCCTCGGGCTGCCTGGACAGGGTTATTACAGGATATTATACAGACCATTTGCATGGCCACCTTCAGGTCATTTCCATCACTTTAAGCTACTTACAGGCCCATTTTCTTCCCCATAATATTTGCCTAATTCGATTACTCCGCGGCCTCGGCTGGCTCGGAATGGAATCAGAAGTTACGTGTGGGAGTAAAGTCAACTGGATCTTGACGTTCCCTCTGAACTCTGGGGCCTACCTGGTCCCAGCTGACTCTTGTCACAGCCAGGCTTCCGGTTCCAAGGGGGCAACTTGGTGAGGAGGAGCCTGGGGTGGGGAACGGGCAGCTTATTGGACAGGCCAGTATTTTATAGTCTGTTGCTGTTATTGTTTAGTTGCTCAGCTGTGTCCAACTCTTTGTGACCCCATGGACTGTAGCCCACCAGGCTCCTCTGTCCATGGGATTCTCCAGGGCAAGAATACTGGAGTGTGCTGCCATGCCCTCCTCCAGGGGATCCTTTCGACCCAGGAATCAAATCCAGTCTCTTACATTTACCTACCATTGGCAGGTGGGTTCTTTGCCCCAGTACCACCTGGGAAGCCCTGTAAAGCAGCTATGTCCCAATTTTAAAAAAAGAAAAAGTGCTTAGTATTAGTATGGCCAGACCAGGCCAAGCTCTGCAGTGACCACAGAGGCGGGCCGGGCGCTGTTTGGGGGCTGCAGGTGGTGGGTGGCTAGCAGTCAGCAAAATCACGCACAGAAATAACTGCAGCCCAGACGGAGGAAGCAGCAAAGTCCGACTCCCACGGGCTTTCAGGGCAGAAAAGGCTCCTGCGTTCAGCTGTGGGGGAGCGGCACATGGAGCTTTTGGCTTTGGATGTGGGCCCGGAAGAACGGTAGACATTTTCAAAGTTCATAACTTACTATTTTCAATTATTGCCGAAGCAACTTGTGTTCAAAAAAAAATTGAGGAAACACGGATACATCAAAGAAAATACAATCCCTTTATAATCCCATTTCCCAGAAATAATCATTGGGGAACATTTCCCAGATGATCGGCTAAAAATATGGTCCCACCAACCTTCCTCCTGCAGTATGGATAAAAAGCCCAGTGCCTCCATCCTGCCCCACACCCTCATCTGGTCCCTGGGGCATTTAACTCAGACTAGAGGGTCGACCGGATCGATAGCCAGGCTACCACAGGACATGAAAGCCACCACCCAGGCTGAGGACTGTCCCCTGCCTGGACTCTAGGACTGCTGCTTTTATTTCACACACAGACACCACACACATGCACGGGCTTAGCTGTTGTATTAGTCTGCTAGATTTGCCATAAATACCACAAACTGGGTAGCTTAGACAACAGAAATCTATTTTTGATGATTCTGGAGGCTGGAAATCCCAGATCCAGGTGCTGGCAAGGTTGGCTTCTCCGAGGCCCCTCTCCTCGGCGTGTAGGTGCCGCCTTCTCGCCGCGTCCTCACATGGCCTTTCCTCTGTGGTGCACATTTCTGGCGGCTCTTCGTCTCCTTGTCAGGACAGCAGTCCCTTTGGATCAGGGCCTGACCCTTGTATCCTCAGTTGCTAAGTCGTGTCCGACTCTTTGTGACCCTATGGATGTTAGCCCACGAGGCTCCTCTGTCCATGAGATTCTCTAGGCAAGAATACTGGAGTGGGTTGCCATGCCCTCCTCCAGGGGATCTTCCTGACCAGGAATCAAACCCACATCTCCTGTGTCTGCTGCATTGGTAGGCAGGTTCTTTACCACTGTACCACCTGGGTATCCTCATTTACCCTAATTACCTCTTTAAAAGCCCTCTTTTCACAAAAATCCCATTGGAGGTTTAGGGTTTCAATATATGTATTGTGGGGGAAGAAAATTCAGTCAATGGTAGCTGTTTTCCTCAAAATTCAACAGTATGTCAGGGTAGTCATCTAAAGGTGCTTATACCCCTAGTCTCAAGCTGTTTTGGAATTGATAGGGTTTGGGGAGGTGACCTGGAGTGGGGTTGGGGTGGCAAGTCTCCATGCATCCCAGGAACCTGTGCTGGACTTACACAAGGACTTGGCAGGCTGCTGGACCTCTGATAGGGTAGCTTCTAGATTCCAGGAGACAGAGCTAAGTGATGTGATCTTGGGAGCTCTAAGTCTGGCATGAAGGGCGTGGAGCTGGTGCCTTTGAAGGAATATGTTGGCTGGGACAATGGGTGTCTTAGTGGTGCCCATGACAGGCTGAAGTCCAGTACCTCTGGCCCCTCTTGTTTGAATGTATAACCCCCATCCCCCAGGCCTTTAGTTAGTATGATCTTCACGAGGGAGAGGGGCCTCCAAATCATGACTAAGATTGAAATTTTTTTTTTTTTTTTGCCAATCCTGGAGAGTGGGGGCTTGTTTAGCTGGATTTAGACAAATGAGTAATGTGACATTTCTGGTACCAGAGTGTTGCAGAACAAAGTCATACCTGTTATATTGGGTTGTATCAAACATTTTTAATCTTTGTCAATCTGGTGGATGAAAACTGTCTTCTCCTCTGCCACCATCAAGGGGAGAGGAAACTTGTCCAAATAGGGCTTCCCTGGTAGCTCAGGCGGTAAGGAATCTGCTTGCAACGCAGGAGGCATGGGTTCAGTTCTTGTCAGGGAAGATTCCACATGGCGTGTGGTAACTGAACCTGTGCGCCAGAACTTCTGAGTCTGTCCTCTGGAGCCTGGGGACTGCAACAAGAGAGCCACCACAGAGAGAAGCCCCCACACCACAACCAGAGAAAAGCCTGCAAACAATGAAGACCCAACACAGCCAAAAATAAATAAATAAAATTAAAAAAAATTTATTCAGCTGCCTTGGGTTTAGTTGTGGCATGTGGGATCTAGTTTCCCTTCTAGGGACCGAACTTGGGCTCCCCATGTTGGGAGCATGGCATCTTAGGACACTGGACCACCAGGAAAATCCCAGGGATTTTTTTCTATTTTGTGACTACAAATTCATTCTTTATTATTATTGTCACTCTGCTTATTATTTTTTCTTTTTAAAAAATTTATTTATTTTTAATGAAAGGATAATTACTGCACAATATTGCATTGGCTTCTACCAAACATCAACATGAATCAGCCATGGGTTACAAATTCATTCTTGAATGCACACGTGGCCGACATCTACTCCCAGTCTGTGGGCTATCTTTTCATTTGCTTCTGGAGTCTCTTGTTCTGATCACATCTTTTTATCTTTGCAATTTAAATTAACCCTTTCCTTTGCTGGGGGAAGCCAAGGATTTCTGGGGGATGGCGATTGGCAAAAGAAAGGGTCTGGGTTCTGCGGGATGGGGAGGCTTCTGGTGGGAATAAGGACGCATGTGTCTGGGCCGGAAAAGCTCCCTCGGCGTGGGGTGGTTGCTGCATGATCTCAAAGTCCCCGTTAGAGGGTGTGTTAGAGGCCCAGTGGAGGGGAGAATGGGAGCAAAGCTAGGAGGGCTCTTCTCTAGTTGCAGCGAGCGGGCTCTCCTCTGTAGTTGCGATGTGCGGGCTTCTCTTTGCGGTGGCTTCTCTTGTTGCTACTCCCAGGCTCCAGAGGACAGGCCCAGAAGTCTTGGTGCACGGGCTTAGTTGCCCCACGCCATGTGGAATCTTCCCTACCATGAACCGAACTTGTGTCTCCCGCATCGCTAGCAGGTTCTTTACCGCCTGAGCCATCAGTAGTAGGTTACTGCCTAAAGATCCTTCCTCCTAGGGTGACCGTATAATTTTTCATTTAAATTGGGAGACTTTCGAGGGTGTAAGGGAGAACCATTAATAGTCACAGTGGGACAGTGGAAGTAAACTTGGACTGACCAGGCAAACCAGGTTGTAAAGTCACCCTGCCGGTGGAGTTTGCATTCATCGTCCTTCATTCAGTATGCCTCGCTGGTTTCTTCCAGTCTCTGCCCAGCCCTGTGTCTGTCCTTTCCCCATTGCCCTGGAGGGCTTTGGGGGTCATTTTCCAGCCTCCTCTGAGCCTTAATATCACCCCACTTCACAGCCCATTGGAAAAATCCTTTAAGAGACACCAGTCGTCTGCTGTCCAAACTCCACTCTGTGTAAGGTTCCCTGCTGGCTACCAAAGCTCCTAGTCAACTCTCTTCTGAGTTCCTATAGCACATGCTCTGCATGGCTTATTTGGATATTTAACTTGTAAATTTCTTGGACATCGCGTGCTAAGACATTTCAGTTGTATCTAACTCTTTGTGACCCTATGGACTGTAGCCTGCCAGGCTCCTCTGTCCATGGGATTCTCCTGGCAAGAGTACTGGAGTGGGTTGTCATTTCCTTCTCCAGGGGATCTTCTTCCTCTTCCATCTCTGGCACTGGCAAGCATGTTCTTTACCACTCATGGCACCTTGGGCATGGCCCTTCCCCCATCAGCTTGTAAGTATCATAAAAACACGAGCGTGTATTACATTTCTCTGTCTCAGTTCTTCGAATCTGCTCCTGTACTAAATGTCCCCCTAGTCTGTTCTACTGATCAGACTAGGGGAGGGGTCTTTCCTCCTTTAGGGGAATGGGTTCTTTTTCATCATTTCTCTCTGAAGCGCTTGTGCCTTGCCTGCACTCCTCACCATGTCTCATCTACACCTCCATTTCTGTGGTTGTCTCTCCCCTTTCTGGGGTGTTTTCAGGGGCAGTTTTCTGGAACATGGCCGAGTAGACAGTTCAGCACATCAGCATGTGAAAATGCAGCTTCAGGCTGAAAGATAAGCATATAGTCATAAATGCTGAGCGGAGCCTCTCATTTCAGGGACGCATACATTGTGGCATAATTAAGAAGGAAGGCGCGTCCTTGGGAAAGATTTGCAGAAAAGGTTTATAATTGCAAGGACATAGATTTAGTTTTAAGGCTTCTTGACTTTTGTGATAATCTCTAGGGCTTCTTTATCAATTTGTGCCCAGATGATGTTGCTCTCCAGTCAAAAGCAATTGGCTTATCAGTTCGTGCTGGCATGTCATGGCTGAGCACAACCCCGGGTGGGGTTAGGTGGAGCATTGCTGGTCAGAAATGGTGAATTCTGTTTATTATAATATCCCGTGTGGACTTAGAGCTCCATAATTAATTGACATTCCTGGAAGCGTCCCCAAGATGGTGAGTCCAATGCCATGAACATCTTCTTAGTTATAGGAGTTACACTGGTTTTGTGATTGTTGCTATTTAAGGAAGGAAAACATCCTAGAGATGTGTTTGCCTCAGGAAGGCTGGAAGCTATTCTTTAGTTTTGAAAACCAGCAGACTGTGGATAGTAAGGTCGCTGCCTGGTGGTGGGAGAGGCAAGCAGTGGCTGCTGCAGACTGTGCCGTCATCTAAGAAAGTGGCTCTGAGGGCCAATGTCACATGCCTCCCCTCTTTGCCTAGGACGCCTGATGTGCACAGAAGGTGTGGGATCTCGTGAACACATTTTGGGGGTTTATCTTTTATTGATTTCAAAATCAGGCCAGTATCAGAATATGGTTCTCCACCTGGAGTTCTTGATGCCTGGGGAGTTCTAGGGGCAGTGCATGCCTTGCATTTTAGGATCCTTGAAGTGAAGTGAAGTCGCTCAGTCGTGTCCGACTCTTTGCGACCTCGTGGACTGGTAGCCTACCAGGATCCTCCGTCCATGGGATTCTCCAGGCAAGACTACTGGAGTGGGTTGCCATTTCCTTCTCCAGGGGATCTTCCTGACCCAGGGATCGAACCTGGGCCTCCCTCATTGCAGGCAGATGCTTTAACCTCTGAGCCACCAGGGAAGCCCTTAGCTCCACTCAAATATTCCTTAGTGATGAGGGAATTTGTGGGTCCCTGGCAGTATTTCTATGGATTCCCTCTCCATAGGGGTTCGGACGAGGTCCTCAAGAGGGTGGAGCTGACTCACTGCTGCGCTGGAGCGTGCAGGTCCCGCTGTGTCGTAAGGCACCTCGGACTTCACAGTCTCACCAAACCATTAGCTGTTAGCAGTGACAATAATAACCAGTGAGTTCATGAAATGTTTCCAGATCACCCGATTTTTAAAATTATTTACTTATTCTTGGTTGCACTGGGTCTTTCTCGTGGCCCATGGCGTCCTCTGGTTGCGGCGTGGAGGGCCACTCTCTAACGGCGGGGTGCGGGCTTCTCATTGCAGGGTACAGGCTCTAGGTGCATGGGCTTCAGGACTTGTGGCACACGGCACGTGGGATCTCTCCCGACCAAGGCTTGAACCCGTGTCCCTTTCATTGGTAGGTAGATTCTTAACCACTGGACCACCAGGGAAGTCCCAAATCACCCAATTTAATGAGATCCCAAGCTTTGCCTTTTCAAAGACCCTTTAACAGTCTGTATTCTAAAGATTTTTAATTATTCATCCATCAGACAAGGAGTGGGTTGTAGGGACATGGCAGAGAACAAGCTGGCCGTGGCCTCTGCTCTCATGGAGCAGAGTGGTGGACACAGATATTCAACAACAAAGTGTGATGTTGGCTAGAAGGAGGTGAGGAAAGAAAGCAATGGATGCCTAGTGCAAAGTACCTTGGCGCTGATTTTCCTCAAAAAGATGCATGTAAATGTAAATTGATACAGCCACAGTATGGAGTTTCCTTAAAAAACTAGGAATAAAACTACCATATGCAACAATCCCACTCCTGGGCATATACCCTGAGAAAACCATAATCAAAAAAGACACATGTATATTCAACCAATATTCATTGCAGCACCATTTATAATACCTAGGACATGGAAGAAACCTAGATGTCCATCAGCAGATGAATGAATAAAGAATGGACACATACACACAATGGAATATTACTCAGTCATAAAAAGAAATGCATTTGAGTCAGTTCTAATGAGGTGGATGAATCTAGAGCCTATTATACAGAGTGAAGTAAGTCAGAGGAAAACAACTATTATATATTAACACATATATGTGGGCTCTAGAAGGATGGTACAGATGAACCTATTTGCAAGGCAGCAGTGGGGATGCAGACAGAGAGAAGAGACTTGTGGACACAGAGGGGGAGGAGCGGGTGGGATGAATGGAGAGAGTAACATGGAAACGTACACATTACCATATGTAAAACAGATAAACTGGGAATTCGCTGTATGGCGCAGGGAGTTAACTGGTGCTCTGTGACAACCTAGAGGGGTGGGATGGGGTGGAAGGTGGGAGGGAGGCTCAAGATGGAGGGGACATGTGTATACCTATGGCTGATTCATGTTGGTATGGCAGAAGCAGCATGCCAGGCCTCCCTGTCCATCACCAACTCCCAGAGCTTGCTCAAACTCATGTCCATTGAGTCGGTGATGCCATCCAACCATCTCATCCTCCGTTGTCCCCTTCTCCTCCTTCCTTCAATCTTTCCCAGCATCAGAGTCTTTTCCAATGAGTTAGTTCTTCCCATCAGGTTGCCAAAGAATTGGAGCTTCAGCTTCAGTATCAGTCCTTCCAATGAATATTCAGGGCTGATTTCCTTTAGGATGGACTGGTTTGACCTCCTTGCAGTCCAAGGGACTCTTTGACCACTTTTGAACACCACAGTTCAAAAGCATCAGTTCTTCAGCACTCAATTTTCTTTATAGTCCAACTCTCACATCCATACAGGACTACTGGAAAAACCATAGCTTTGAGTAGACAGACCTTTGTTGGCAAAGTAATGTCTCTGCTTTTTAATATGCTGTCTAGGTTGGTCATAGCTTTTCTTCCAAAGAGCAAGCGTCTTTTAATTTCATGGCTGCAGTCACCATCCGCAGTGATTTTGGAGCCCAAGAAAACAAAGTCTGTCACTGTTTCCACTGTTTCCCCATCTATTTGCCATGAGGTGATGGCACTGGATGCCATGATCTTAGTTTTCTGAGTGTTGAGTTTTAAGCTAGCTTTTTCACTCTCCTCTTTCACTTTCATGAAGAGGCTCTTTAGTTCCTCTTCACTTTCTGCCATGAGGGTGGTGTTGGGTTGTTCTAATGCAAAGCTAGACCCTGTTTCCTTTCCAAGCTGTGCCCCGTGGCTTCTTTCAGAGGGCTAACTGCAGGTCTCTGACTTTGCTGCTGGTAACAGGGGCACCAGCCTGGTAGTCTGGATTAAGCACTCTGGCCCTCAATGGTTGTGCCCAGTGGTGGTGGGCAGAACTGGGGCGGGCCGGTTCACTGGTCCTTGTGTAACCCTGAGCCCAGCTGATGCCACACTGCTGCTAAGTTTGACTGGACGTGTTGCACAAGCTTCTCACGTGCACAGCTCGTGGCTCCTGACAAGTGAAACTGCAGGCCTCCACTGCCAGTGACGTGAACGAACGAACAGCGGATGCTCTGACAGTGGCCCTTCCTCTGCTCTCTGAGTCCCTGAGGCTATAAGGTGAGTGCCGGGGGCGCTGTTTTGGACGTTGATGCGGACACCTGGGGCGGGCCCTGTCTTAAGTCCTGCAGCCCAAGCCCCATGCCCTGTGTCACGGTGATGGCTGTATAGTGGGGTCCACTCCTGGAACGCCATGGGGCTGTCATAGAAGAAGGCACATTTGTGGAGGACTTTTCGTGAGTTGGGCACCGAGCCAAAGCTTTGTGTATGTCATTTCATTTAATCCTAAAGTCCTTTGATGTCGGCACCTCCTGTTCCTTCCATTTTAGACAGGACAACCTTGAGTCTCAGAGAGAATAAGTTCCTTACTGTCGGCAAAACAGCCTGTACACGGCTGAGCTGGGATGGGTCGCAGGGTAGGCAGAGTCCAAAGTCCAGCTCTTTCTGCCACCCCTTCTCCCCCTCCGCCCTGTGTCATGAGCATCCTGCGATCTTTCCGGCTGGAGGCTTTCCTTGGACCCCATAAATGTCAAGCTTGATGTCGTGACAATGGAGGACTTTACGGTGATTTCTGCATTTGAGGGGGATGGCCAATTTATCAACCAGGAGATCCCCAAGACGGCAGTGTGGAGAAGATGGTGTGGCTCTGAGGTGTATAAGAGAAGCTCCCCTAAGCCAGGCTCCTTTCCTTCCAACAGGGTCTAACAGCTGAGTCAGTGGCCTTGGGGGCCTTTGGGGGCTCCTCCACCATCCTGGGGGAGTCCTGGTGTCCCCAGGTGCCCGTGAGCTCTGGCTTGCTCCGAGCTCTGCTGATCATGACTAGTCAAGCAGTCTGCCCCTGGGATGGAGCCTGTCTGAATCCCAGTCTTGTTGACTGGAGCACTGTCTCTCTGGCTAACTTTTGTCACCTCTTCTAGAAGCCAAGACTGTTTTCTGCACCTCCAAGCACTGCCTAGGGTTCTGCTTAAACCCAGACAGACCTCTGCAATCAGCGAGGACTCCTGCTGGGCGAGTGTATTCACTGGATCCATGGACATCAATAGGAGCTTGATTGGACTCAAATTGCATTCTGTGATTTGGGCCTGGGATGGTGGTGGGGCCCACTCTACCTCTGAGTCCCTTCCCTCAAGCCTTCAATTGCCCTCCTGCCCTTTCTGGCCCAGTGATAAGATGCTATCACACCTGGCATATGAAGCTCATGGATTCTACCAGTTGATCCCATCACGAGCTCCAGACTTCTGTGCAGTGAGTGCTGGTTCGAAGGATGAACATGCTTTTAATCAGACTTTGCTGTACTGTGCTAAGTTGCACACCTGTGTCCTACTTCTTGCGATCCCATGGACTGCAGCCTGCCAGGCTCCTCTGTCCATGGGGATTCTCCAGGCTAGAATACTGGAGTGGGTTGCTGTGCCCTCCTCCAGGGGATCTTCCCGACCCAGGGATTGAACCTGCATCTCTTATATCTCCTGCATTGGCAGGTGGGTTCTTTACTACTGGGGCCACCCGGGAAGCCCCAAGAATCATTTGGGGGTTAATCCTTCGAAGTGTTAGTTGCAGAGTCGTGTCTGACTCTTTGTGACCCCTTGGTCTATAGCCCACCAAGCTCCTCTGTCCATGGGATTCTCTAAGCAAGAATACTGGAGTGGGTAGTCATTTCCTTCTCCAGGGGATCCTCCCGACCCAGGGATTGAACCTGGGTCTCCTGCTTTGCAGGCAGATTCTTTACCTTCTGAAATTCATTATAGGAACGTCCCTGGTTATCCAATGGTTAAGAATTCACCTTGCAATGCAAGGGATTCAGATTTGGTCCCTGGGTCGAGGAACTAAGATCCCAAATGCCACGGGGAAACTAAGCCTGCACACCAAAAGTAGAGAAGTCTACATGCGTCGTGACAAAGACCCAGTGCAGTCAAAAGAAAAAAAATTTGTTGTATCTGTTGCTCTTAGCTAAGGTAAGGCTGGGGAGGTGATGGGAGCGAAAACCTGGCCTTTCTCATGGTCAGAAGTATAGCCTGTATCTTTTCCGGACACTGTCTTCTCTAAACCTTTTAGGCATTGGTTCTTAATGGGGTGAGATGTTGCCTCCTAGGGGAGATTTAGCAATGTCTGGAGATATTTTTGGTATCACAGCTAGAGACTTCTTATTGGCCTCTAGTGGGTGGAGAGGCCAGGGATGCTGCTAAATACCCTGCAATGCACGAGGCAGCTGCCACGACAGAGACTTATCCTATACCAAATGTCCAAAATGCCGATGGTGCCAAAGTGGAAAAATGCTTCTTAAAGTGATGGTGGAGCCTCTCTGCTTGAGGCCAGGGGCCAGTGTGGATCCTAGTCACTTGCATGGAGAGGCATCTCCTTTTGTTCCGGTTTGTGGTACTTTGATTCCTTTTTTAAAAAATTTATTTTACTTATTATTATTATTATTTTTTTGACTGTGTGGTAGTCAGGATCTTGGTTCCCCAACCAGGGATTGACTGTGCCCCCTGCTTACCACAACTAGAGAAACCCCGCCCCCCCCCCCCCCCCCCCCCCATGCAGCAATGAAGACCCATTGCAGGAACTTCCCTACTGGTCCAGTGTCTAAGACTACACTCCCAATGCTGGGGGTTTGATGCCTGGTCAGAAAACTAGATCCCATGTGTCGAAACTAAAGATCCTGAATGCTGCAACTAAGACCTGATGCAACCAAATAAATAATAAATAGTAAAAAGAAAAAAAAAGACCCATTGCAGTCAAAAATAAATAAAATCAATCAACCAATCAATCAAAGGAATGATTTCATTGAACCCAGACTCTTGCATCTCCTCATACATAGAAAGGTCTTCCCTGATGGCTTAGACGGTAAAAAGTCTGCCAGCAATGCAGAAAACCCGGGTTCAATCCCTGGGTTGGGAAGATCCCTTGGAGAAGGGAATGGCAACCCACTCCAGTATTCTTGCCTGGAGAATCCCAAGGACAGAGAAGCCTGGCGGGCTACAGTCCATAGGGTAGAAAAGAGTTGGACATGACGGAGTGACTTTCACTTTATTCATACATAGAAAAGTGCTAAATTCATTAACTTGACATGTCTCATTTTTCTTTAATTAACAGTAATCTTTGAATGTTCTGACTACCTGTTCCCCCCCCCACCCCAAAGTCCTATATATCCTGGCTTCTCCTTTGCCTCTTCAGAGCAGTACTTCAGAGCTATCTGAGAGGCTGCCTCCCAGGCTTACCTCCTCAGCAAGTCTGCCAAATAAAACAAGATTCTCAGTTTTTAGGCTGTGCTTTTTTTTTTCAGCCCACAGGACCCATGGTCCAAACCCATGACCGAGGCCCTTTCTGCCATGTCCTCCTCACTGTACTGTTAGCTGCTTTTTAAACCCATTCTGCATCCTCCAGGTTTCCTTCCATGATAGGATTTGAGAGCCAGACAGAAAGGTCCCTGCACTTAAGTCACTGGAAGAGACCTGTTGATGGCTCTCCAGGCCAGGAAAGACGCCATTCTTAGAACAGAAAGAGGCCACTCACTCCTCTGAACTGGAAGTGAACATGCTTTCCCTTGCTCCACGTGGAGCAGAGAAGAATTTCTTGCTAAAGAAGCAAAAGCTAAAATCAAACTCCAATTGAGTTCTCACCCCCCACCCCCGCCCCAACCTAGGGTTCAGCAGGATTCTCTGTTCCGGATTAGAAGCAGGGTTCCCTGCTGTGCCTCAGAGACCATTCAGTTCAAAGTCCTCATTCTGCTCACGGTGAAACTGAGGCCCAGTGAGGGGAGTGACTTGCCCACAGCCTCCCGGGTGACTGGTGCTGGAGCCCAGACCAGAAGCCGAGCTGCTCAGGGTCGATCCCACTCCAAGTCACTGGGTTCAGGAACTCAAGAGGTGGAAAGCCTTATGGATGAATCCTAGCGCGTCCCAGCACACCTTCTGCTTTTCAGTGGAAGGGACACTTACCTTCTGACCCCAGATCCCTGGCTGACTCCCTGGCCAGGAATGATGCGGACAGCACCCATCCACCCGGCATTCACATCCAGGATCTTACTTGACCCTTGCTTCCCCTGTGAAGGAGGTAGAGCTGAAACCACTAGTTCCCACTTTATAGGGATTGAAACCAAGGTGCAACCCAAATGATTTGCAAAGGTCACATCTATTGCAGAAGGGGATTAGGGCCCAGTCTTCTTGTTCAAAATTCCTGCAGGCCATGCCCTGCAAGTGAGTGGGCTGGCTGCTGCTCCTCTTTCCTCTTCTGCTCTGCCCGCCTCCAGGAACACCAGGTAGATGCGGCCCTAGGCCCTTCTCCTCCTTGTGCCTGGCTTCTTTCCCTTCCGTATCCATGAACATGTTAGTCCTTCCCCTAACCTCTCCTGGTCCCTTTATCCTTCAGAAAGTGTTACTTGCTCAGTCGTGGCGGACTGTTTGTGACCCCATGGACTGTAGCCCTCCAGGCTGTTTTGTCCACGGGATTCTCCAGGCAAGAATACTGGAGTGGGTTGCCATTTCCTCCTCCAGGGGATCTTCCCAACCCAGGGACTGAACCTGGGTCTCCTGCATGGCAGGCAGATTCTTTACTATCTGAACCACCAGGAAAGCCCTTTTCTTAAACACACTACACAGACAGAGTGTGGGCCATCTCAGAAGGCAATAGTGACCTGATGCAGGCTTGGTCCCTAGGTGGGGACTGGGTGGTTTAAACACATGCATCTGTACCCTGGAGCTTAGGCTGCAAGCAGATTCCTGGGGGCCGGGAGGGGAGGGATTTTGGAATGGGGCTCGGGACTTCCTTTGAGTTTGGGTTGCCTTCTTGGTTCCCACTCAGACACTCTCCATGGCTGAGTCTCAGTTTTTCCCTCTGCAGAATGGAGTGGGCTGCTCCTTGGCCCCCTTCCATTTGGGAGCTAATTCTGCCAAACAAGGGGTTAAAAATGTAACTGTGCTTAATGCAGATAGAGGCCTGGCCTGCTTATTTGCATGTAAGCGTCTTGTGACAATGTACTCCTTTCCCTATTTGGAACCAGTCTGTTGTTTCATGTCCAATTCTAACTGTTGCTTCTTGACCTGCATACGATTCCTCAGGAGGCAGGTAAGGTGGTCCAGTATTCCCATCTATTTAAGAGTTTTCTACAGTGTGTTGTGATCTATACAGCGAAAGGCTTTGGTGTAGTCAATAAAGCAGAAGTAGTTGTTTTCCTGGAACTCTCTTGCTTTTTTGATGATCCAAACTGCCCTGGAAATTTGCATCTCATTATCCAGGTCCATCCTTGGTGACTCCCCCCTAGACAGGTGTAAGGAGTTCAGCACTATCTCCTGTTTGGCCCTAAGAGCCTTACTTCTGCTCTCCTGGCCCCAGAGGGGATCTTAGCCCCAACCTGCCTCTGCTCTCCTGGCTGCAGGCTGTTTCCCAGGCTCTCAACTTTCCTTCTGCAGAGCAGCCTCCAAGGCTCAGCCAGGGAGATGCAGAGTCTCAAGGGGCCGGTGTGCGTGTATTTAGTGGGACAGGGCTCGCATGGGAGGAGGGACGGCTTCACTGCCCATGTGAACATAAAAGACCCAGGGTGTATTTGTGTGCATACCCACAGACACTCGCATACACACTCATGCACACGCACACACAAAAGCACACACACTCACCTTGAACCCTCTGCTCCCTTGCCCCGACGCTAGGTCATCTTTATGCAACATCTCTTTTGCTATGAAACAGAGCTTGATATGTGTTTTACGTGAGGGCACCCAGGTAAAAGGTTGCAGGGAGGAAGGCGGGAGGGTCAGGACAGGTCTTGTGTTGAATGGCCTAGCCCTGCTCCCCAGGGGCAGACTGGAGCCTGGGCTCCCCCAGCGTAGTCCTGCCCTTTCTGGCACAGTAGTCTCCCCAGGAAGCCAGCCCTGTAGCCTCTCCTTCAGTCCTACCCATGAAAGCCTGGGAAGTTGTGGTAGGGGCTGCCACATCCAGAGACAAAGGGGTGTGAGAGATGGCTGGAGGGAGGAGAAGAGCTTTCATGGAAAGTGGTCAGGATCCGTCCAGGGCCACACGGGGGGCTGGACCCCCTCTGCTCAATGTCATTGCCAGATTAGCTGAATCAGGCTCTGCTTCCCTGATGGCTCAGTTGGTGAAGAATCCACCTGCAATGCAGGAGACACAGGAAATACGGGTTTGAGCTCTAGGTCGAGAAGATCCCCTGGAGGAGTAAATGACAACCCACTCCAGTGTTTTTGCCTGGAGAATCCCAGGGACGGTGGAGCCTGGTGGGCTGCCGTCTATGGGGTCGCACAGAGTCGGACACAACTGAAGCGGCTTAGCAGCAGCAGCATCAGCAGCATGGAGAGTGAGGGGAGGGAGTGGGGAGTTGCCGATGGGGAAGCAGGCCATGGACGTGGTCACTAAATAGTACTGTGCCTGGGGCAACAGAACCGGGAGGGGTCTCCCCAACCCAGGGGTCAAACCCAGGTCTCCCTCATTGCAGGCAGATTCTTTACCAGCTGAGTCACCAGGGAAGCCCAAGAATACTGGAGTGGGTAGCCTATCCCTTCTCCAGCAGATCTTCCCGACCCAGGAATCATAGCAGGGTCTCCTGCAATGCAGGTGGATTTTTTTACCAGCTGAGCTACAAGGGAAGCCCATGTAGAGTGGTGGGCCACATGTAATCAGTTAAAGGCCACATAAGAAAACAAACTGAGGTTTCCTGAGTAAGAGAGAATTCTGCCAGGAGATGGCCTTCAGATTCAAGCTGTAGCATCAACTAACTCTCCCATGAGTCTCCAGTCAGCTGGCCAGCCATTTGGATTTTGGACTTGCCAGCCTCCACAACTGCATGAGCCAATTCCTTTTTCTCTGGAGGATTCTGATTAATACAGAGCCTTCTGGGAGTGCCTAGGAAGGTACTGGGGGCATGGAACGGTTCCTGAAGGAGGCAGGCTGGGCTGTGACAGGCCTGCAGCTAAGGAGGAGGAGGGAAGTGTGTCTGAGGTCAGGCACCAGGAGGGCGGGAGGGCTGCGTCTGGGTTAATGGAAGTGGGTCAGTCTACAGTGTGAGCAGTTGCAAGCTAGCTCTGTGGTCTCAGACAAGGCCCTTGACTTCTTTGAACATCAGTGTCCTCCACCGTGAAATTCGAACATAGTCCCAGTGTCTGATCAGGTCACACAGATGTCTGTCCTGTTGCTCCCCTGCTTGACCAGGACCTGTGTCACCTACATCCTACTCACCTGGATGACCTTCCCTTTTAATCAGTAAGTATCTGTGTATTTGCCCCGGGCTCCAGCTAGTGATTGTTTTAATCTTTAAATCAGGACTATCTCCACTCTGATAGTTTATCAAAGGGGTGGTGAAGGGTGTCCCCCTCTGCTGGTTTCCCTGGCAACCACTGAGCCAATTCCCCTATAACCAGTCATCTCCCTCTTCCCCTGCTGCCACGTCCTGCCCACCATCTGCCACACACGTGGCGTGTTGCTCCAGGACCTTGCTCCGGACGTGTAAGCTCCCCTGCCCATTAAATCATTGATGCCTCTGTTGCTGACCGCAGGCTCTTTCTTAGGCTTTGAGGTTGGGCAAGTGCCTGACTTCAGATGGTAAATTAGCTGGCAATGTGGGAGACCTGGGTTCGATCCTTGGGCTGGGAAGATGCCCTGGAGGAGGGCATGGCAACCCACTCCAGTATTCTTGCCTGGACAATCCCATGGACAGAGGAGCCTGGCGGGCTAGTCCATGGGGTCTCAAAGAGTCTGCTGAGCAACTCAGCACAGCAGAGCACAGGGGTGCAGCCCCACGCCCAGCAAGCTTCAGGGAAGACGCGGATAAGATGCAGGAGGTGGGCGACATGGTCGATGTTGAGGAGCTGAGGGACGGGGGGTCGTGGGGCCCCTTTGAGGCTCTTGCCAGCAGTGTGGTGGTGGCTGTGCCCGCTGGGGGCTTGATGTCACTTCCTTTAGCCCTGGAACACGTGGGGCAGTGGTGCAAAGGGTCGGCCTGGCTGAGGGCCAAGAGAAGGAGTTTCTTCTCTGACTTGCCACAGGGACCCTTTCGGCCTCTGTGTTCCCATCTGTCAAATGGGGATGGAAGTTGTCTCAAGAATCAGATGAGCTCCTATGAAAATGAGTAATGTGACAGAATCCAGTGTGTTATTACTCTAATGTCAGCGGCAGGGGAGCAGTGAGTGGGCTGGGCCTGGACTGGGCGGAGCCGGTGTGACCCCACCTGCAGCCGCCTCTGCCGTCGCCCAGCAGATTTTGGCCTTGAGAGTAAGTGTCTCCTTGGTTCTTACTCCTCTGGGCCTCACTCACTTGCTCCCAGTCTGGGCCCTGGAGATGAGAGCTGCCATTAGTACGTGCAGGAGGTGGGGCCACTCTGGGTGGCCCGCTGGATTTTTAGGTTCTTTCAAAGGCTTGGTTGGGGTTCCCCAGGTGGCTCAGTGGGAGAGAATCTGCCTGCCCGTGCAGGAGATGTGGGTTCAATCTCTGGGTTGGGAAGATCCCCTGGAGAAGGAAGTGGGAAATCCCATGGACAGAGGAGCCTGGCGGGTACAGTCCATGGGGTCCTGACGAGTCGGACTTGCTGGTGTTTTTGCAGGGGGCGCCCTGTCCAAGGTGACCACGCCACACTCGCTGGGGTGGGAGCTCCTCTAGTGTCCTGGCTCTCAGAGTTGGGGCCAGACCTGCGGCGGCAGCATCCCCTGGGAGCTCACTAGAGACGCAAATCCTCAGCCCCACCCCGGGCCCCCTGACTCAGAAACTGGCAATGAGGCCAGAAAGCTGCACTTTAACAAGCCCTCTGGAGGATGCGAAGCCGCCGATGGCAAGTGCCACTGTGCTGTGGGTGATTGGCAGGGGCGAGAGGGACCCTGGTTGAAACACTGACAATTCACCCGCACAGAAAACAGTGTGCTCTTTCTCTACTTCCTCTTCAGCCACCTCCCCCTCTTTCTTCGTCTTACCTTTCAAAAATATTTTAATTTTTAAAAATTTTATTTTTAAATTTCTTTTTATTTTTGGTTGCACTGGGTCTTCTTTGCTGCTCTTGGGCTTTTCCCTAGTTTCGGACAGAGGGGGCTACTCTCTGGTTGCAGTGTGAGCGATTCTCACTGCAGTGGCTTCTCTTGTTGCTGAGCATAGGTTCTAGGCCTGCAGGCTCCGGTAGCGGCCACACATGGGCCCAGTAGTTGTGGTTCCTGGGCTTAATCGCTTTGCGGAATGTGGAATCTTCCCAGACCAGGGATCAAACCTGTGTCCCCTGCATTTGCAGGCGGATTCTTATCCACTGCACCAACAGGGAAGTCCTCCCCCTTCCTTCTTCATCTCTTTTCCCTCTTTTTCTTTTTTTTTTCAAAAACATGAAATCAACCTCAACCACGGGAGGTCCTAAAGATTCTCCGACTCCCTGGCTCATGTTGGATCCTGTCTCTAACCCTGCTTCCACCCTGAAAAGAGGCCAGATGATTCACAAGTATCTAAAGAGAGGTTCAAATACTAGGAACCAGGGAAACATAAATTGAAACAGTTTGAGGGGTAACCTTGAGCCCCGCAAAGGTACAGGTCAGAAAGCTGGACCAAGAAAGGCGTTGGTAAGGATGGGCAAAAGCAAGCTCTCTCCTGAAATGCAGGTAGGAGTGTAGACTGTACCCTTCTTTGGGAAGGCAAGCTGGTAATTTAGTGCTATTTATTTTTTGTAATTATTATTTTAAAAAGATTTATTTATTTGGCTGCACTGAGTCTTAGTTGTGACATGTGGGATCTTGTTTCCTGACCAGGGATCAAACCCAGGCCCCCTGTATTGGGAGCACAGGGTCTTAGCCACTGGATCACCAGGGAAGTCCCTGTTATTATTTTTATTAAATGCAACTCACACAGTATTTACTGTGCTTTAGCCACTGTTCTAGGCAATGTTTAGGGCTTTCCTGGTGGCTAGTCAGTAAAGAATCTGCCTGTAATGGAGGAAACCCAGGCTTGATTCCTGGGTCAGGAAGATCCACTGGAGAAGGGAATAGCAACCCACTCCAGTATTCTTGCCTGGGAAATCCCACGGGCAGAGGAACCTGGTGGGCTACAGTTCATGGGGTTGCAAGGAGTCAGACATGACTGAGGACTAACACTTTCACCTCACTTTCTAGGCAGTTTACAAATTCTGACTCCGGTCATTACTAAGTTACTTAATTGACTATGCATATGTTTCCTGAGGGGTGTTCCTGGTGGCTCAGAGGGTAAAGAATCCTCCTGCCAATGCAGGAGACCTGGGTTCAACCCCTGGATCAGGAAGATCCCCCGGAGAAGGGAATGGCCACCCACTCCAGTATTCTTGCCTGGAGAATTCCATGGACAGAGGAGCCTGGAGGGCTACAGTCCATAGAGTGGCAAACAGTCCGACACAACTGAGCAACTAACATATACATGAATTATTACCCAAGGATCCTATTTGTAGGAACGGGTTGTGGAGAAGGTCTCCATCGATGGATAAAGGGACATAAAAAAGTCATGAAGATATAGCAGGATAGATATTCTGTTTGCAGCAGAGGGGAGCTGGCGGCCTCCCTTGCATCCATCAGTGTGGGATGGGCAGGTGGACTGTGATGGGTGTGCCCTCCACAGTGTTGCAACCCTCTAACAAGTCACCAACAGCAAAGGTAGGTCTTAAAAAAGTGTTGGCCAAAAAATGTATAATGCAGACTAAAAATTCCTAACACAACACTATTTATGAAAATTCAAAGCACATACTGCTAACAATGCTCCATAATTTACAGGGACGTATACATAGTTAAGGACATGCAGCAGACGTATCGGAGCAGGTGCCTATGTGGAGGAGATGGATTCAGAGTGGGGACGGGGATGAGGGGACAGAAGGAAGACCAGGGGGGACCTTGCTTTATCTGGACGCTGTCTTAATAATGTGCTAGGGATGGATGAATGTGATGAACCTGACTGTCTGTGCTTCTGCCCTAAAACAAAAAAAGAAAATGAAGCCACCTGTCGATGACTTAAAGCTGAAAAAAAGCCGATTGGGGGGGCCAGGGGCTGAGCCTGCAGCCAGAATGTGGTGTGTGGCCAGAGTTTGACTCAAACTAGTCACTCAAATATCTAAAATGGGAGTAATAATAACAGATAATAATATTAATAGTAATATTAATAGTATTATCAATAATAGTAGCAATAATATTAATATATTAATTAGTAGTAACCATAAGAAAATGGTTAGGACAGTGGTGTCGCAAGTTCTAAAGTGATTGACCCACAGCAGGCACCCAATAGAGACCTGTTTCTTGCTTTTCTCATAAGAGGCAGTCTCGAAAGTTGGAGGCCAGAGGCTGCTTATGCCTTGACAATCCTACAGAACCACACTTTTGAGTACAACGATCTCAGGGTCAGGGCAGGCTGTGCAGGTGGAAACTTAGAAACACAGCGTTGTTTCTTCTGCACAAGGAGAGAGACTAGTATGAGGAGCCCTCCTGACCCCAGGTTCAGCAGTTCTCAACATCCGGCCAGTCTGGGGGAGCTTTGACAGAAGGGACCATAGTTAAGAAGAAGAAGAATGCCTGACATTTATATAAAATATTATTAAGTCCTATACACAAAAGTCTTTTGTATAAAGTATTTCATTCAATTTTCACAGTAGCCCATGAAGTAGATATTCCTATTTTAGAGATGGAAAGACTGAGGTCTAGAGCAGCAAGGTCACTTGTCTGTGATGGCTGTGCACTGGCTCTGGCAGTTCTGGCTTCCAACCCATCTCTCTTATGCAGTGAATGCTGTGAACAGCTGTTGTTAATGCTTCTCTGCCACTCATCAGTGGGGTGGTCTTGGGCGGGCCCTCCTCCCCTCTGGGGCCTCGCCTCTAGTTGACTCCGAGAGGCCTTTCCTTTGCCTGGGGAACGTCTGAACATCCTCCTGGGCCCTCTAGAGGTCCGAGCCGTCACTCCCCGGTGTGTCCTACTTAATGGGAAGTAACAGTTTAGGAACAGCCCGGAAAGCAGAGCGCGGCCGCCCACATAGCCCCACAGCCCCCGCTCCAGGTGCCCCGCTGGCTCTGGCCCTCCAGCTGGGGGTAGGAGCCCCGGGGAGGTGGCAGTGATGGTGAGTGGGTCGGGAGAGGTGGCTCTCATTTCTACCTAGAGCTCATGCTGGCTGCTGGGGCCCAAGGACTGGAGACCTGGTAGCTTAGGAGATGCCAGGGGAGAAAACCGGGGGATTTCTGGAACTTCCTCCGGGGACACTCAGCTCCCAGCCAGCACTGAGACCAGCTTCCAGAAACAGATTTCTTCTTTTTTTAAGCCACTTTTTCTCCCCACCGTGACCCACTTTTGTAGCTAAGGCCCCAAAGGCACTGCAGTCACCTCTGAATCACTTTCCTGAACACGGGCTCCCTAGCCTGTCCTTACTCTCTGCACGGTGGTTGGGAGGCAGGGACACCCAGCATCTTCTGGGGTGGGGGTGGGGGGCCCAGGGGCTTAGGGTGCCTGGAGCCACCACTTACTTCCTCGGTCTGGAGCCCTGGCTGGGTTCCTGAGACGCTAATGGGAACGTCTGCTCCTGAGTTCTCCATCACTGGCAAGGTGCGTTTGGCAGATGACCATGGGCCAGAGGGGCACGACAGACAAGGAAGTGATGGGTCCTGCCAGGGAAGCACCATCCAAAGCCCATTCAGCATCTCCATATGACTCCTCCCTCACCATCCAGCCTTGGAGGACATGAGAGGCTCGTGCAGCTGCCGGTGTAGCTGGGGCTTGGGGGCAGGGTGGGAGCTGATGTAATTCCTAAGGCAGAAGATGGAAAGTTCCTGCTTCTAGACTGGAATGAACTGGAGAACAGTGCTGGTGCTGGTAGAAAAAGAACCGGCCTTCCCGATGCAGGAGACCTGAGACGGGGGCTCCATCCCTGGGCTGGGACGATCCCCTGGAGGAGGGCATGGCAGCCCGCTCCAGTATTCTTCACTAGAGAACCCCATGGACAGAGGGCTATGGTCCACAGGGTTGCAAAAAGTCAGACACGACTGAGGCGACTTAGCACACACACGCAGGAAGAAGAGGACCACATACCTGCCCTCAGGGGGTTGCGACTTCCTTGTACACACACATGTGCACAAGCACACACAGGTGTGCCCGCACTCTTCCACAGACAGGGAGGTCATTAAAGAACAATTAATCACTCGAGTTCTACTGTTGTAACTGAGGATTCCTGAGGAGTAACCAGCCCAATTGAAACAAATGAAGAATGATTTTCAGAGGCAGTAGCATTGGCATCTTTGTGTGTGGGAATGAGTAGGAAGAGCATTCAGGCAGGGAACACCATGAACAAAGGGGTGGGACTCAAACAAGCCTTGTTTGCTTGGAGGACCCTGCAGGAGACTGTCTGCCTCAGACCGTAGTCCTCTTGGCGTGGCCTCAGAGAGGCCAGAGCGGGTGGGAAAGGGAGGCAGAATTGGAAACCGGGGAGACCCTGGGTTTCAAATGCTACCACACTTTGGTTAGTCTGGGCTCCAGAGGATGGTTCTGAATTGTCTAGTCAAGCCCAGAGGAGGGAGCAGGTATGGGCAGGCACTGTGGATGCCCTGGAGGGACCAGCAGGGCCTGTTTCCCCTGGTTGCTGTGAACCCAAGGTGCCTCTTCCCAGGCCCTCTCCTGTTTCCTATGCTCGTCTCCTTTTCCATGGAATAGGGGTAATGAGGGTCATCATGGGTATTAACTGAGGAGGCATCTAACCTCTCAGGATGAGGTCTGGCCCTCAGAGGTGTCCTGCGACAGAGCTCTTTTGTCTGTGGGGTGCCTCCGTTCCTCACCTGGCTAATGCCTTAGCATCCCTTAAGCTTTGATGTTCAGTCGTGTCCAACTCTTTGCAACCCCATGGGCTGCAGCAGGCCAGGCTTCCCTGTCCTTCACCATCTCCTGGAGTTTGCTTAATTACATGTCCATTGAGTCGGTGATGCCATCCAACTATCTCATCCTCTGTCGTCCCCTTCTCCTGCCTCAATCTTTGCCAGCATCAGGGTCTTTTCCATTGAGTTGTCTCTTCACATCGGGTGGCCAAAGTATTGTAGTTTCAGCTTCAGCATCAGTCCTTCCAATGAACATTCAGGATTGATTTTCTTTAGGATGGACTGGTTGGATCTCCTTGCAGTCCAAGGGACTCTCAAGCATCTTCTCCAACACCACAGTTCAAAAGCATCAATTCTTCAGCGCTCAGCCTTTCTTACTGTCCAGCTCTCACATGCATACATGACTACTGGAAAAACCATAGCTTTGACAATAAAGCTTAGCTAGGACTGGGGCCTCTGCATTCTGAGCCACTTGAGCACACCTGTGACATGGACCGGAGGGTGATGCACCCACACTGACTGAGGTCTCCCAGGGGTGTGGCTTATTTGGTCTCTGTGTCCCCAGGGCCTAGCCCCTAGCTCCTGCCTTCCAGGAGAGGCTCAGCAACATTTCTGAATGAATGAAAATGTGTACGTGCTTTGTAAATTGGCAAGAATTTACAGGAATTAGTTAATATGCTTCTCCAGAGAGTAAGGCTTGGGCAAACACACAATGAAGTAAACAGAGCCTGATTTCAAGGTCAAGGCCAGATTGGAGCAGGGGACTGCGGGACACTTTGGGGGTGGGGGAGGGGTGGGGCCACACCCACCGACGCCCTCTCCTCTGCAGCCCCTCGGTCAGCCCAGGGCCCAGGTTCCCCCAGCACTGCAGAAGGCAGCCTGTAGCAGCAAGATCATCACCTTTTCATGGGAAATTTATGTTCCTCCCCCAATTTAATTTTTTGTCCTGATTATAAAATCAATTGTTGTAAGACACACAAGCTTCAAACGGAAAGGAATTATTGAACATATTTAACATGAAAAGTAAAAAAATATCCCTTCTAATCCTCCCTGAGTCCTGTGAAATAGCATTTGTGTGTCCTTATAGATGTTTTTCTGGTTTATCCACTAACCTTGATTATTTATTTATTTATCTATTTACTTATTTACTTGTGTTACAAAGATAGGACCCTGCTAAGAGTAGTTCTGCAATTTCCTTATATCACCTATGAATGTATCATGGCCATTGTGGGTTTCTTAAAAAAAAAGATCTATACAGTATTCTTTTTAAGGGTTATATAATATTCTGTGCTATGCGTGAGGCACCGCTTATTTAACCAATCCTTGACTGATGGACCTGTGGATTGTTCTAAATGGAAATTGCATTCTGATAGAGGCCTGAGTGGTGAGGGCTGATGCAGGGCACAGTGCTCTCAGGATTTTAGGTGTGATGGTTTCCTTCTTTCTCCCATCCCTCTCTCCTGATGATGCCTTTACGTGATGGCAAAAACCACCTATCCCTCCCCCCATCCACATCCCTGCACCTCCCCCGGGGGCTGGTGACATCACAGGTCCCTTGTATGCCCCTACCCACATATCTTCATCTTATAGCTTTGACAACCTAAGCCTGTCCTGTGGGATTGTTTGTCCTCCTTCCCAGGATCTGGCGGCCCACCTGCCTGGCTCAGATCTCCTTGTTTACTCAGCTTGTGGGGTGGAGGGCCTTTGGGAGTGGAGGGTCTTCACACATGCCCAGGAACTTGGGGAGGGCCTGAGTCAGGTCACACAGTGAAGGCCAGGACAGAGGAGGTGAAGGAGGGGGCTGGCTGCAGGAGTGATGGTGGTTAGATGGGCAGGCTATCCCCTTCCACAAGGAGGGCAGCCAGGGAGGACTGAGACTGCTGATCCTCGTGGCATCTGGGATTTGGACAATGCAAATGAGGCCTCTTGTGGCTATGAATATTCATGAGGCGCTCTTCCTTCTGAGCAGTGGGGATTCCTCCAGGCTGGCTAATGAACCTGGCGAGGCAGAGGGCGGCATGTGATCCCTCTTCATTCTGTCTTTCCTCTCTCCCATCCTCCTCTTCCCCTCCTGACTTACAAGGTGGGGCAGAGGCAGAACCAGGGCAGCCAGGCCTAGGTTCTGTGTTTGGTCCCCAATTTGTAGGTTTCAGTCTGACTTCGAATGCCTCCTTGTCCTTCTCTTCTCCCATGAAAACCATGACTAAGGCTACCTCTAGGAAGGAGGGCCTGGGGCAGGTGCAGGGGGGAATCACAGGGAGCTAGGTAGACTCCTAGGTGCTGTTTAAACTGATGGCGAAGTTGAGGCTAAGAATGCAAAGGGCTTGTCCTAGTCATAAGGCAAGTAGGTGACAGAGTCAGAGTTAAGCCCAGGCATCTCAACTCTTGCTGGGGCTTGCCAGAGGGCTCAGCGGTAAAGAATCCACCTGCCAGTTTAGAAGACGTGGGTTCGATCGGTGGGTGATCCCCTGGAGAAGGAAATGGCAACCCACTCCAGTATTCTTCCTTGGACAGTCCTACAGACAGAAGAGCCTGGTGAGCTACAGTCCATGGAGTTGCAAAGAGTGGGACACGACTGAGTGGCTGAGCACACATTTTCTGACTTTTGGCATTTTTACCTTCCAGCTCACCCCTGAAGCCTGATTAGCCCATTCGCTGAGCCCCTCGTCAACCCCTCTTGGAACCCCCACCTCTGTATCCTGGACGCCCTGCAAACCTTCTTAGCTAAAGCACTCACTCCACACTTGTTATAGATATCTTAGCTGTTTATCTTTTTGGGGGGAGGGGCTCCTGTTTCCTGAACCTTAAGTGGGGGGTTCATGTATTATATATCCAGCCAGAAGTGGGGGGGGGTCCCTATCTTCTGAATTCAAATCAAGGCATGTGGTCTGATGACTATGACCGTCTGGTAGGGACCACAGGCAAGAATATGTGAAGTCTAGGTTGGAGTAGCCTGTAAAAAAATATACGAGAGTGGATTGAATCACAGAATGAGACAGAAGAAAGGCATCACAGAGGTCATTTCTAGGGCAATGGATTGAAGCTTCATTTTTTTTTCAACCACCAGACCTTTTCTCAAGTGAAATCCTACCCGAAGCCTTCCAAATAAAAAAGACAAGAGCAGGCTGCTCCTGGTGCAGGATGAGAAGAGGGGCCCACCGTCCCCTTGCTGACTCCTCCCCTCATCTCCTTAGCAACAATCCCTGAGCTCCTTCATTACATAGATAAAGAAACAGGCCCAGAGAGGGACAGGATCCGATGGAAGTCGCATAGTTAGTGGCAGAAGCAGAGTTAGAAATTGAGTCTCAGGGACTTCCCTGGTGGTCCAGTGGTAAAGAATCCACCTTCCAATGCAGGGGAGGCGGGTTCAACCCTGGGTGGGAAACTAAGATCTCACAGCCTCGGCTCAATCAAACCTGAGTGCTACAGTGAGGAGCCCAAGTCAGTGAAGACCCAGCACAGCCAAAAAAAGAAAAAAAAGAGAAAGAAATCTCATCGCATGTTCTCCCGAGGGACACTGCCTTCGAGACCCTGAGTTCTTGAGGGGACCCTTGGATCAGTTCTGGGTCAGCCAAGCAAGTGGATCTCCCTTCCCATCCACCCTCCCCTGACAGCCAGGGCCTTTCAGAAATGTGGGCTTCAACCTCGACTCCGTTGACATTTTCCTCAGTGGAGTGGGAGAGGCAGAGGGGTTAGAAGGCAGAGGGGCAGAGTGGGTAAAGCGGAGGGAGGAAGAGAGAGAGCTGTCCCAGGTGGACTTTGACCTGGGTACCAGCGCTCAGCCTTTGGGTCTCATTTGGTTCAGGATGAAGAGCCGGGGGAGGGGGTGGGGGAGAGGGCGACTGCTTCACCTCACTGAGGGAGGGAGAGGGATCAAGGATTTGTGCGGAGCTTAAAACCCAGCCCCTGTGTCTCTGAAGAATCTATTGCCACTTTGAGTGTGGGGGTGAAGGTGGTGACAGGGCTGGAGGGGATGACCGGGAGGTGGGGTGGGCCTGTCTTTAGCATTTGCAGCCCCATGGTTTATGCGGAGCCCCGCTGCCTCCTGCCCTGTGCCTCCTGCGTCCTCCCCCGAGGCACCCCGTCTTCCTGAGATTTTGGGGGCTCCTTGAAGCTCCTTCAAGAGGCCTGTGTGTGTCAGTCTCTCAGTTGTGTCCGACTCTTTGGAACCTCATGGGTTATAGACCACAGGCTCCTCTGTCCGTGGGATTCTCCAGGCAAGAAGACTGGAGTGGGCTGCCATTCCTTTCTTCAGGGGATCATCCCAGCCCAGAGATCGAACCTGTGTGTCCTGCATTGCAGGCAGAGTCTTTACCATCTGTGCCACCAGGGCGGCCCGTGAGCACCCAGAAATGAAAACAAGAAGATAGGAGGGTGTGGATTAGGAATATAGGAGGAAAAGAATAGATATTGTCTTTCCGGGAGAATTTTCTGTCAGCTTGGCTGTGCCTCTGAGGTTTGCCGAGAACCAGAGGGTAGGCAGAGTTGGGCTGGCTGGGACTGAGGGGCCTGGACGTCACGGTCGTGTCTGTTTCCTTGTGAGTCTGAACAAACGGCCCGGTGTCCCTCAGGGCCTTGCTTCCCCACCTGGAGTAAGAATGGCATGCTCACCCTCCTTTGTGGCTCGCCAGGGCATTGGAGGGTGACTGGATATTTGTTTCAAGTTATGGAGGCCCAAACAAAGTGCCACAGATGTGTCTAGACACTGACTGTGCGCCCTGGAGCGAAGGGCAGAGTATAACCACAACCTGAGGGGGGGTTCCTTGGCCCCCCGGGCAGTTGCCCAGAGACTGGAGTGAGGGCCACCTGAAGAAGCCACAGCCTGGGGTTGCAGTAGCCTCTGAGAAGAGAAGCAGGTGGGACAGAGCAAGATTTGGGGTTTCACGGTAGCCTAAGGGGGCTACTCTGCCACCCCCTCCTTTGGGCTGGGCCAGGATGCCAGCAGAGAGAGATGCGCCCCCTTCAGTGCCCTGGGGCTTGGTGGTCAGCTGTCCTGGTCACCAGGGACTTCCCTAGCATCACACCTTTCCACGGTCCCTTCACAGCCTGTGAGCGGAGGTTCCTGGGATCAGGACACGGCACTGAATGTCATTTAATTCACCCAAATGCTGTCCTCTTGTATAAAGTCTCTTTGTTTCTATAGAAACTGAGAGTCTGGAATCACCTGAGTTATGTGATATTGCTTGTCGTTTGCTCTCCTTGAGTCTCAATTTATTCATCTGCAAAACACGAGAGGGGGGCGGATAGGAAATTGGATATCATTATCTGTAAGAATATTCCAGTTCAGTGCTGGTGTTTTCAGGCCTAAGAATCCTTGCCACCTCCTGAAGTGGTCCTCTCCTGCCCTGATGGTGTAGCAACTCTCCACCCTCTAGATTCCGAGGCAATCCCAACCACCACTTCTTTCTTAAGACTCTTGAGATAATGCTTCTGGCTGATTATGATCCCTGGGGCAGTGCCCAAACCCCACTCTGCAGATCAGCATGGACTTTCCAAGCCACTTCTGCTTTCTCAGGTGGAGATGGTATACTTCTCTGACATCCATCCATCCATCCACTCATCCCTCCATCCATCCATCCATCCACCTATCCCTCATCCATTCATCCATCCTTCCATTCATACACCCACCTATTCACTCATCCATCTATCTACCCATTCATCTATCCATACTAAAAATGGTTATTTGGAGTGCCAATTACAAACCAAACACTCTACTAGGTGTTAGACAAACAGAGATAAGAAGACATAGCTCCAACATGAAGGAACTTACTGCCCAAGAGGCTGCAAGTAGGCAATATACAACTATAATACAAAGCAAGCTTACCAGGTGGCATTAGTGGTAAAGAAACTGTCTGCCAATGCAGGAAACATAGGAGACATAGGTTTGATCCCTGGGTCAAGAAGATCCCCTGGAAGAGGGCATGGCAACCCACTCCAGTATTCTTGCCTAGAAAATCCCATGAACAGAGGAGCCTGGCAGGCTACAGTCCATGGGGTCACAGAGTCAGACATGACTGAAGTGACTTAGCATGCATGCATGCATAATACAAAGCCCAACAGGGTTTTAGAGTTAGCCCTAGATTTTATTTCTGCCTCTACCATTCACTTAATGGTTGTGTGAGCTTGGGTGAGGTACTTAAGTTCTCTGAATCTGTTTCTTTATTTGTAGAGATAAATCTCAATAAATATTACTTTCCTTTCTCCATAAGAGAGGTACCAGAATGTGTCATGAAAATACAGGACAGGGAGAGGTTCCTGGGTCCCAGAAGCCTCAAGGAAGTCCTCCTAGTTGTTCAGTAGCTCAGTCATGTCTGACTCTTTGCAACCCCATGGACTGCAGCACGCCAGGCTTTCCTATCCTTTACTATCTCCCAGAGTTTGCTCAAACTCACGTCCGTTGAATTGGTGATGCCATCCAGCCATCTCATTCTCTGTTGTCCCCTTCTCCTCCTGCCCTCAATCTTTCCCAGCATCAGGGTCTTTTCCAATGAGTTGGATTTGTACATCAGGTGGCAGAAGTATTGGAGCTTCAACTTCGGCATCAATCCTTCCAATGAATATACAGAGTTGGTTTCCTTTCGGATTGAGTGGTTTCATCTCCTTTCAGTCCAAGGGACTCTTAAGAGTCTTCTCCAACACCACAATTTAAAAGCATAAATTCTTCAGTGCTCAGCCTTCTTTATGGTCCAGTTCTCACATCCATACATGACTACTGGAAAATCCATAGCTTTGACTAGATGGACCTTTGTTGGTAAAGTGATGTCTCTGCTTTTTAATACGCTGTCTAGGTTTGTCCCAGAGTGGCTGACACCTGAGGGTAGCTGTGAAGTGAAGGGGATTCCAGTGTGAGCCTACTTGGGAAAGTACAGGGTGTTACCCAAAGCAAGTGGTAAGCATGATCAAGGATACATGGCGAGTGCTAGGGGGAAGCAAAATGCAGAGTAGGTTGGACAAGATGGGGAGGCAGCCTCGGCTGGGGAGGCCACGGAGGCTTTTCCAGCAGGAAAGGGGACGTTGCTTTGGTTCCTGGGGCAGAGTTAGGTTCCCAGCTCCGCAGTAACTAAACTTCCTCTTGGAGCCATACATACGTCAGGATATGACAGTGAGCGTGCTTTGGGGTGACCCCATCCAGTGTTGGCCTGAGCTGGGTGAACTTGGGTGAGTCCCTTCTCCTAATTGGGTCCTTCTGGGTAGAAGTAGGGACTTGGGTGAAGTCTTTCCTCCAGCTGTGAATTCCATCATCAGTGTCTCTTTCTTGCCTACCTCTTCCCCTTTCCCTCCTCCCCTCCACGCCCCTCCCCCTGCCTCCTCTGCCAGCCACTTCCTGCAGGCCAGAGTCAGGTGGGAGGAGGGCTCAGCACCCCCTTCCTGGGAGCCTAGCATCCCAGCTTTGCTGTTAGGAGCCTACTGCCCATGAAGGTGAGAGCCTCTCACCTCCCTCCAGGGCTCCTTGGCAGAGCTGTCTGTGAGCTGAAATGGGCACCCCCTTTGTCTTCCCCACAGGGGGCTAGGGAGGTGCTGGGTGCAGCAGGGCACCCTCACCAGTCTCTCAGGGACGTCTGGCTGGGTCAAAGAGCACACAGCATCTAGGCAAGTGGGGGCTGCCTGAGACGGAGGCCTCAACTCTGACAGTGGGCAGCCAGGGAGGACAGCTGAGCTCCTTCCGGGAGGGGGAGCTGTGCTCCCTGACAGAAGCAAGGCTGCCTCTGCTGCTGGGGAGAGGTTGGGTGTGTCTGCCTGGCAGAGATTTCCAAATTGGTGCCTGTGGCTGGGAGTTTTTCATGGGGGTGGAGATGGGGATGGAACACAAAGGCAACAGGTAACAACAGGCCTCCAGACACCTTTCTTCCTACCTAGACAGAGGTCAGGGCTTCCCAGGTGGTACTAGTGGTAAAGAACTTACCTGCCAGTGCAGCTTAGACATAAGAGATGCAGGTTCAGTCCTTGGGTCGGGAAGATCTCCTGGAGGATGGCATGGCAACCCACTCCAGTTTCCTTGCCTGGAGAATCCCATGGGCAGAGGGGCCTGGTGGACTACTGTCTGTAGGGTCACAAAGAGTCAGAGACAACTGAAGCGACTTAGCATGCATGCACGGACAGAGGTCACAGAGCCAGAATGCACTTGATGAGTCCCTACAGGAGGAATCAGTCCATGCTGGATTACAGACGTTACAGGGACTCTTTCTGGTCCCCCAGGTGTCTCTCCTATTACTCCCCGAGTCCCCTGCTAAAATTAACCATTCTTGGCAGAGACCATCCCTCAAAATGATATCACTCTGGGGAGACCTACTCCCCAAAGTGTTGAGAGTTGGCGAGGGATCCGCAGATGGCACGGGGGAGCACAGGGGTCTCAGGATAAGGGGACAGAGATCACAAAAGGTGAAAGAGATGCAATCCCCTGGATTGCACTCCACACCATGGCCCCCAGAAAGTCCTCTGAATCAGGCCAGCCTGGGGAGCCCTAGCCTGGAACAGATTTACCCGGGGCTGAATCCCGGAGGGCCCCCACTGCTGCAGTGGTGAGCGGCAGGGGAAATGATGTCAGGCTCGACCTAGCTTCACCTCTGGTTCCTTGGCTTCTAGCGGGGTCTCCCTGGGCAGCTACCCTGTCGTCTCCAACCCTGGGTTCTTTGGAAGACAGTGCGTTGCGAGGATAGAAGTGAGGTAGTGCAGAGCATTTAAATCCGACTCATTTGGGCATGCTTCATCTTCGTCGTGGCACGTGGGACCTTCAATCTTCGTTGTGGCATGCTGGATCTCATTCCCTGCCCAGGCATTGAACCCGGGGTCCTTGTATTATGAGTGCCGAGTCTAAGCCACTGGACCACCCCGGAAGTCTCATGCAGAGCATTTAGAATCGCGCTCTGCCCACAGAGAGCGCACAGGGGGACAAGGAAGGCCGTCCTTACTGCAGGAGCGGGCCTAGCCCCGCGTCCCACAAAGCTCCTGTCTTCCTGTCTGCGTATTCTTCCTGCTCCCCATCAGTTGGTCGTTCTCACTGTTTCTCCTTATCTCACCCCTTTCTTCCTCTCCATTGCTCAGCATCTCTGTCTCTGCCGCTGTCATGCTATTTCCCTGCCTATCTTGCTTTCATCTCCCCATCTCTGCCTGTCTCCACCCATCTCCCGTCCCTCCATCCCCCTCCTCCCTCCTCGCTCTGGCTAGCATCCCGCCATGTCTCTGGCAGTCTGGCAAGCACCCTGTGCCTCCCCGCCCCTGCCCATCCCTCTCCCCACTCCCCACCGCCCCCTCTTCTGGGACACCCCTGACTGGCCCCGCTCCCCCTGCCTGTCTCCCCAACCCCTCCTCCCCATCACAGCCCCGGTTGGGGCCTTTTCCTGGCACCCGCCCTGGGTAGGCGGCCACCAAGTGGAGCAATGCAGGCAGATGAAGCTGGTAGCGGTCTCCAGAGGCGAGGGTCGGACTGCTAATTCCCCTGCTCCGAGTGGAGGACGTGGAGCCCTCATTCAATTATGTCACATCCACTCAGCTGCTCTCCCCGGATGATGCAGAGCAGCAGCCGGCTTGCCCCTCCCGGCCAGGACCTAATGGAGAGCCGTCTCCTTTGGCCTGGCTGACCACACTGGTCCTGCTGGAACGGGATGGGCCCCGCCTGTCTGGCCTCGGGGTTCTCGGCCTGCCATGATTCACTCTTCACCCTAATTACACCAACAATGGGCCTCTGGAGTTTGTCCCTCTCACCTTAATCACTGCGGAATTTGATCTCAGGGCCTTTCATTCCATTACTGCCCCCCATCTGGCCGCTGCCTGCAGGAGCCAGGCCGGCCCTGTGGCTCCCGTGGGACGAGAGGCCTGGGGGTAAGTAGACCAGAGAGGTGATCAGAGGGCCTGGGATCTGCCTCTCCAGCCTGAAATACCAATGTGTGGGCATTTCCTTGGAGTTTATCCCAGGCATCTGATCTTTCTGACTAAAGTCTATCCGGGTGTCGTGAGAGACCCTGGAAAAGGCCTGTTTCCAGTCCTTTTCCTCGAGAAGTCTAACCTGGGGAGATGAGGCCCACAGAACAAGACCATTAAGCGCAGGGCTGACCGTAAATGGAGCTGGACTCAGAGAAGGGAATATCAAATAACTAGAGGACAGACATTTACTGGGAATTCACTGGCTGGCAGGATCTCTCGCATGTCCATGAGGGAGGGAGCGTCTCCACTTTCAGTGGGGAAGCTGAAGTCCGGAGACCCTGAGGGGCCGGTCTGAGCTCAAGCAGCTGCTGACAGAGCCGGTGCTCAGGGTCTCAGGGTCAGGTCCTTCCGTCCCCACCATCCCTCGGGGCTGGGGCGGCAGGGAGAGGCTCTGAGGCAGGATCCAGCGGGCAGGGGGTGGGGAACAGTTCAGGTAGGGGGACAGCTTGAGTGGGGTTTATGAATAAGAGCAGGAAAAAGGAGAGGATGCTGTGGGCACATATTGTGGGGAGCATAGGAAATGGAGCTGGGTAAGTTAGATGGGGAACCTTCTTTTTTTTTCTTAAAGAAGATGGATCATCCTTTCTTTCTTTTTGGCCACACTGGGTCTTCGTTGCTCTGTGTGGGCTTTCTCTGGCTGTGAGGAGTGGGGGCTACTCTTAACCGCGGTGAGCAGAGCCTCTCATTGCGGTAGCTTCTGTTGTTGTGGATTACTGTCTCTAGGTGCATGGGCTTTGGTAGGTGCAGCTCATGGGCTCTAGAGTGTGAGCTAAGTAGTTGTGGGTGCACAGGCTTAGCTGCTCTGCAGCATGTGGAATCTTCCTGGACCAGGGAATGAAACCCATGTCTCATGCATTAGCAGGCAGATTCCCATCCACTGTGCCACCAGGGAAGTCTGATGGGAAGCCTTGGATAACTCATAGAAGACTCTGGACCTCAAAGCTGGGTAGAGGGGATTACCTTCAAGAGAAGCACTAGTGAACCAGTATGCTTTTTTTTTTTTTTTGGTACTTGTTCACTTGCTAAGCTGTGTCTGACTCTTTGCAACCCATGGACTGTAGACTGTCAGGCTCCTCTGTCCATGGTATTTCTCAGGCAAGAATACTGGAGTGGGTTGCCATTTCATCAGTATAGTGGGTTGAAGTGTGTCTTGCAAAAAGATAGGTCCAAGTCC
The DNA here is from genome assembly GCF_019320065.1 of Cervus canadensis. Lineage (NCBI taxonomy): Eukaryota > Metazoa > Chordata > Mammalia > Artiodactyla > Cervidae > Cervus > Cervus canadensis. The sequence continues at coordinate 2,187,108 of NC_057415.1, read as the reverse complement.
TAACCCTCGATATCCAAGAATGTGCCCTTATTTAGAAATAGAGTCTTTGCAGCTGCAATTATGAATCTTGAGATAAAGTTAACCTGGATTTAGGATGGGCTCTAAATCCAATGATGGTGTCCTTATAAGGGACAGGACAGAGAGATTTGAGACAGGGACACAGAGAGTGTGAAGACAGAGGCATAGATGACAGAGATGCTACCACAAGCCAAGGAATGCCAGGAGCCACCAGAAACTGGACAAGGTGAGGAAAGATTCTCTCCGGGAGCCTTCAGAGGGAGCACAGCCCTGCTGCCACCTTGAGTTTTGGACTTCTGAGAAAATGTCTTTTGTTTTCTGCTACCTGTGTGTGCGTGCTCATTCATGTCAGATCTTTTGCAACTCCGTGGACTATAGTCTGCCAGGTTCCTCTGTCCATGGAATTTTCCAGGCAAGAGTTCTGGAGTGGGTTGCTATTTCCTACTCTGGGGTTTTTGCTACCTAGTTTGGGGTAATTTATTACAGCAGTTGCAAGATGCTCATACAGACAAGAATCCATCTGTTTAGTGCAAGGAGCAGGACAGGCAGTGGAGGCTGGTGGGAGATACTTCCCCAAAGGCAGCTTGGACCCATCACTCTCTGGGAGACTTCACACTGAACTCACAGCAGCAGGGCTGGCCAGAGAATTCAGTCTCTCTCTTCTTGCCTTTGGCCAGGAGGACAGGCTGAATCCACGCGTGAGGGCCCCAGGGAGGCTGGTGGGCTTTCCGGGTGGCACTAGTGGTAAAGAACCTGTCTGCCAATGCAGGAGACATAAGGGATGCAAGTTAGATCCCCAGGTGGGAAAGATCCCCTGGAGGAGGGCATGGCAACTCATTCCAGTATTCTTGCCTGGAGAATCCTATGGACAGTGGAGCCCGGTGAGCTACAGTCCAGGGGGTTGCAGAGAGTTGGACATGACTGGGCGACTAACACACAGCATGCATGTCTACAAGAAGGAAAGCTGGTCTCTCCTGCTCAAACCCCCCAGCGGCCCTTAGACTCCATACCGTGGTGCTGAAAGAGCAGAATTAGCAAGTTGGGCATGAGTCTCAGGGATTGAGAAGTCTTTAGGAGTGGGATGTTGGTGAGTGAGGCCTAGGGTATGGCCGGGAGTCAAGGGAATAGTGTCCTCAAACAAAGAGTGGCAGTACAGAGATCAGGACTTGAGTTATCCTGGAAGGAGCATCCTTCTGGAGGTTGGGCTCATGGAAACAGATACGAGGGAGTGAGGAGATGAGGCTGTAGATCCATTTATTTGACCACAGGCCTCAGTGCCGAGAACATGTTCCTCTTTCCTCCCTGCTGATGGGAGCTCTGTTTGCTTGTGGCTTTTTCTTCTAGAAAGAGTGAGGTGTTTTCCATCGCACCCTCCATCTGAGCCATCTTCGTTCACCACAGTCTCCTCCCTTCCTCCCTCTTTCCCTGCTATCTGGTCAGTCTAAGTGAGACCCACCCAGACAACTGTCAGCGCCTGGGACTTCCATCCTCCATCTGCTGCAGTTTCCCTCTCTATAAAATGGGTAAGTGACGTGGCTTCGGCAGGACTGAAACAGAACGGGGTCTCTTGATTGCTCTCTGTCGTTTCCTTCTCTGTAGCTCCTTGATTAGCCCCTTCCTTCCCCCTCAGCTCGAAGGTGCATTCAAGACAAGTGTGTACCCTCTGAGTGTGTGTCTGTGCACACAGCAGGCTGAGCGTACCCTTTGTCTGCCAGTGGCCCTGTTTGCAAGGTCACTGTCCTCCCCCACCCCTGCATCATTCATTCTCTTATCAAGCTTTCAAGGCAAATAAGCCACAGTGGAGCTTTCTGGGTTCCATCCAGCTGGTACTCTCTCTTGCCTGCCCCCCTCCCAACTCTCCCTACACCTGGCAGGCCTCCACAGGGCACACATTATGCCTAATCTCTCTCAGCATCCCCTCCCAGAATATTATTGCTAGAAGAGTCTGGAAGGACCTGACCCAGCCCTTTGTGTTTCTGATGAGGACGCTGAGGCTGAAGGAAGGATGCAGCTGTCTTAGGTCACAAACTGATGCTCAGCAGAACTGGAGCCTGGGTCTGGACCACTTTGGTACATATCCGGGTAGCAGCTTACATTATGGTACCCTACAGACAGGCTTTGTAAAATACCCACCCTACTCTTTTTCAGTGGAGTTGGAGTTGGTGCCTGAGAAGGGTGTCGGTGGTCCCTACCCAAGCCTGTCCATTTTGGTGGGAGTGGGGACCTTCTTATTGAAGAAGCCATGTATAGAGACCTGAGTAATTTGGTACTAATTTACTTCTTTATCCCACTGATTTAAAACATTTTTAAAAATTTATTTGACTGTGCTAGATCTTCGTTGTAACATGTGGGATCTAGTTCCCTGACCAGGGATTGAACCTGGGTCCCCTGCAGTGGGAGCGCAGTGTCTTAGCCACTGGGCGACAAGAGAAGTCTCCCCACTGATATTTTTGTCTCCTTTATAGACTGGTGCTTAGGTGACCTAACCTGTCATGCAACCTGGTGACATGAGAAGCCCAGACCCCTGTCTCAAAGTCCGTGCCACTTTCCTTCAATGCCAGCATCTCGCTCAGGGCACTGGGACACTGTGTTGCAGGGACCCTGTCTCCAGGAGATGCTGTGATGCTCGCCTGCTCTATTCAAGCTCCCTTCCCAGTCCCTGTCACCTGACTTTACTCCTCTTTCAGCTGCCCCTCTTCTCTCCTCTGATACCTAACCTTTTAGAGCACTCTGACCTAGAATCTTCTGCCACTTTTTCTTTCCACTTGTGTCTCTAAGGCTCGTTCCTCAGACCCACTCATTTCCAGAGTGATGACAACTCCATCACATCTAAGTCCCAGCTGTGTCTCCCATTCCTTCCAGGACTCTGGTGCCCGTCCTCCAGCCCCACACCTACCGTTGTGTGGAACGTGTGAAAAGTGGGAGGGGCTGCTGTTCTTCTGTTCACTGTCTGACTGCCTGGAGTGTCTCGTGAGAAACTCATTCCTTTGGCTTGAATGCAAAGGCGCCTGGGAGTGGTCACACATAAAGCTCTGGCCGGGGCTCCTGTCTTGAAAAATAGGAAGGGCTTTATCAGTGAAAATGACAGGGCGTGTACATTTCACCGGGAGCTCAGATCTGCAGTAAGAAAGGGAGGCATGGTGTTGGAGGGGTCTTTAGAAAGTACGGATTGTTTAGGGGAGGTTGGCAAACTTTTTTTGCAAAGGCCAAATCGTAAATAGTCCACAGATAGTAAAAGTCTGTCTGGAGTGGTCTTTGGGGACCACAAGGTCTCTGTTATGGATGCACACATGAGTGATAAATCGCTTCAGTTCTGTCTGGGTCCATGTGACGCTATGGACTGTAGCCCATCAGGCTCCTCTGTCCATGGGATTCTCCAGGCAAGAATATTGGAGTGGGTTGCTGTGCCCTCCTCCAGGGGATCTCCCTGACCCAGGGATTGAACTCACGTCTCTTAGGTCTCCTGCATTGGCAGCCGAGTTCTTTACTACTAGCGCCACCTGGGAACCTCATGGTGTCTGTCACAGTTATTCAATTCTATTGTAGTGCAAAAGAGTCATAGGCAGAATTATGTGCTGAGTTGTTCCCCCCAGATCTATATATTGAAGTCCTAACACCCAGGATCTCAGAATGTGAATATATTTGGAGATGGGGGTCTTTAAACAGGTGATTCAGTTAAAATGAGGTCCCTAGGTGGACCTTGATCCAGTGTGACTGGTGTCCTTACAGGAAGAGATTAGGACACAGACATGTTCAGAGGGAGGCACCATGAAGACACAGGGAGAAGACAGACATCTACAAGCCAAGAAGAGAGGCCTCGGGAGAAACAGTCCTCACCGACACCTTGATTTTGGCCCTCCGGCCTCCAGAACTCCGAGACAGTAAGCGTCTTCTGTTAAGGCCCCCAATCTCTGGTACTTGGTTGTGGCAGCCCTAGCAAAGGAGAAAGTGTGTGCCTGCATGAGTGTGACCATGTGCCAATAAGCTTTATTCATGAACACTGAAATTTGAATTATGTATTATTTTCACATGTCATAAAGTAGAATTCTTTTCTTAAAAAATTGAAATATCATTGATTTACAATGTTGTGTTAGTTTCAGGTATGCAGTAAAGTGATTCAATTATATATTATATGTACCCACAAAATATTTTTTTTTCAGATTCTTATCCATTATAGGTTATTACAGGATATTGAATATAGCCTCCTGTGCTATACAGTAGGTCCTTTTTGTTTATTTTATATATAGTAGTGTATCTATATCTGTTAATTCCACTCCTAATTTATCCCTCCTTCTCCCTTTCCCTCTGGTTACTGTAAGTAACTGGTTACTTTGTTTTCTATGTCTGTTTTATTTTCTATTTCTGTTTTGTAAATAAGTTAACTTGTATCTTCTTTTTGATTCAACATATAAGTGATATCCACATGATATTTGTTTTTCTCTGACTTCACTTAGTATGATAATCTCTAGGTCCATCCATGTAGCTGCAGATGGCATTATTTCACTCTTTTTTAATGGCTGAGTAATATTCCATTGTAGGGGTTCCCAGGTGACTCAGTGGGTAAATAATCTACTTGGAGATGCAGGAGACGTGGGTTCGATCCCTGGGTCAGGAAGACCCCCTGGAGGAGGCCATGGCGGCCCACCTCAGTATTCTTGCGTGGAGAATCCCAGGGACATAGGAGCCTGGTGGGCTACAGTCCATGGGGTCACAAAGTCGACACTGCTGAAGTGACTGAGCACGCGATAGTCCATGGTATCCACGTACCACGTCTTCTTTATCCTTTCATCTGACGACGGATACTAGGTTGCTTCCGTGTATGGGCTATTGTAAATAGTGCTGATGTGAACATTGGGATGCATGTGTCTTTTCAAATTAGAGTTTTCTCTGGATATGTGCCCAGGAATGGGATTTCTGGATCATATGGTAATTCTATTTTTAGTTCTTTAAGGAACCTCCATACTGTTCTCCACAGTGGCCGCACCAATTTACGTTCCCACCAACATGAAGTAAAAATTTTTGATTTTTTCCCCCATCATTAAAAAGGTATGAAAAGGCATTCTTAGCTTGAGGGCTGTACAAAAACAGACAAAGAACTTTGATTGGCTCATGGGCTGCATCTTGTTGACCCCTGTCTAGGGCATCGGATGCAGCAGTGGGAGTGGGGGCAGAGCTGAGGCTGGGGTGGGGGGGAGCCAGGTCCACTTTGGGCAAGCCATTCACAGTGAAAGAGGGAGCCATGGACTTCTGTAGGGCTGGGAGTGATGTGGCTAAAACTGGATTTTCAGGGCAAAGATCAGCCTCCTTGATGTAGAAGAAGGGAGGGGCTGAGTAATTCTACTTTCTTGCTGGAGCCAGAAAGCTGCTAGTGCGACTAAAATTCTTATTATGTTCTTTAGATTTCTCTCTCCCTTCTTCCCCACTGGAATATTTTGCAATCACATAGTGAGAATCTTGTCTCTAGAAATTGCTACCCATCTTACTTAAGCTGTCTCCCCCTTTAGAGTTTCCGGTTACAGAATTGTAGCCACCTTTTCTCTGAATGATTGGAAATTAGACTTCCAAAAGTCTTTGACACACGTCTCTCTCTCTGCACCACTGTTCTCTTTCTCGGCTGCTCTGAACAGCGAGAAGACACATTTACTTTCCTCTAAGCTCCTGTGTCTCTGTTCATGGTTTCTATCATTTCCACTACTCAGTAATTTCTTCTGGGTTGATCAGAATTAAGCCTGGGAGGGCTGCTGCCTCTGTTAGCTCTTAAACCTTCTGAGGATAAAATTGTGAATGAGGTGATTCAAGAGGTTATGAAATGCTCTGTTTTTAGCAGTGTGAGATTTCTGTGCATTTGAATCATTGCTAATGTGTCCTGATCCTCTGCTGGGTTTGTGAGCTGATTTGTGTGTGTGTGTGTATGTTCAGTCATATCTGACGCTTTGCGACCGCATGGATTGTAGCCTGCCAGGCTCATCTGTCCATGGAGTGGGTTGCCATTTCCTACTCCAGGGGATCTTCCTGACCCTGGGATCGAATCTGCATCTTTTGCATCTCCTGCTTTGGCAGTCAGGTTCTTTACCACTGTGCTACCTGGGAAGCTGGGATATGATTTAGGGAAGCATCATTTGGTCTGATACCTCAAACCTGTGGAAGAAGAGTCTAGAGACATGGACCTCGTACCATGCGGTGCTGATCTGGTCCCCAAAGGCAGGTTGGAAGAAAGCAGGGATGAGGGTGATGTCACAGAGGGAAGAAAATCCCAGGAGGCAGCCTGCCCAAGGATACACAGCCAGTCCCTAGCAAAGTTGGAAAGCAGCACAGTCTCAGCCTGCTTCCAATGCCGAATCCCTGCAGGGACCCCATGCCAGCACTTCCTCTTATCAACAGACTTCTCCCACCCCAGCTTCTCTGCTGGCCTTTACTGACCCACTTCTTTAGGCAGAAAGGCCTTCTCACTATTTCTTGTTTCCAGACCTTTGCATGTGCTCTTCTCTCTGCTTGGAATGCTTCCCTTCTTCCTCCTGCCTTCCTAGATGGTATCCATATTTGAGATGCAGAACAAGTCTTGGCTCCTTCATTAAGCCCTTCCTGCCAGCCTGAGTCGCCTTGTAGTCTGGACTTAGAGAACTTGTGGTTAGGGAGGAAGGATGGGGAGAAGGGATAGTCAGGGAGTTTGGGGTGGACACATACACACTGCTATATTTAAAATGGAAAACCAACAAGGACTACTGTTGTTTTTGCTCAGTCGCTAAGTCGTGTCTGACGCTTTGCAACCCCATGGACGGCAGCATGCCAGTCTTCCTTGTCCTTCGCTATCTCTTGGAGTTTGCTCAAACTCAGATCTATTCAGTTGATGATGCCATCCAACCATCTCATTCTCTGTCGTCCCCTTCTCCTCCTGCCCTCAATCCTCCCAGCATCAGGGTCTTTTCCAGTGACGTGGCTCTTCATATCAGGTGGCCAAAGTATTGGAGCTTCAGCTTCAACATCAGTTCTTCCAGTGAATATTCAAAGTTGATTTCTTTTAGGATTGACTGGTTTGATCTTCTTGCAGTCCAAGGGACTCTGAAGAATCTTCTCCAGCACCACAATTCAAAAGCATTGATTTGCACTTTGGCATCTTTGGCACTCAGCCTTCTTTATGGTCCAGCTCTCACATCTGTATATGACTACTGGAAACACCATGACTTTGACTAGATCTAGTCAAAGATGGACCTTTGTCGGCAATGGACCTACTGCATAATACAGGAAGCTCTGCTCAGTACTCTGTAACAACCTAATTTGAATTTGGGAAATGAATTTGAAAAAGAATAGATACATGTATATGCATACAACTGAATCACCACTGTACATCTGAAACCAACACAACATTGATACCTCAATATAAAAGAAGCAGTTAACAAACAAACACCCCACAAAGTCCCTGTTGTCTGGAGCCCCCCTCGGCACAAAATACACATTGTCTCATTCCGTCCAGTGCAGACGCTGGGCTGCTTCCCCCGAAAGAGCAAGAGTTGAGTCCTACGGGTCTATGTGCCCCATCACATTCAGCACAGCCTACGAGGCAGAGGTGCTCAGTGAGTTCTGCAGCCAGGAAAGGAGGACAGACAGAGAGAGAGGGGGAAGGGGAAGAGGAAAAGTGCTCAATGCTGAAAATCTTCATGTCCCTGGACAGGCAAAAATGCTGTCTCTAGGACAAGCAATGAGTGGGGAATTTGGGGCGTGGCATGGGTGGGCAGCCAGAAGGGAAGTCGACTCTGGGTGACCTGATAGCAGGGTGGGACCAGCTTTGTCCTGACAGGTGCAGAGTCTGATGGAGTTATTTGTGGGAGGAGAGGAGGGCAGAGGGGTGGTCCCCTTCCTCCCAACATTGCATTTCTTCCCTGTGGTGAGTTGGAGCTGGGCTGGGGGTGGTGGCTGGGGTGGGGAGGTGTTGATGCCTTTGGTGACAGGAGATAAATGAATCCATCCTAAAGAGTGGCTCCTTTTCTAGAAATGTAGTAGTTCAGCTCTTGACTTCAATGCCTTGGGGTTTTTAATTAAATGTCAAATATAATTTAGGACTAGAGGGCTGAGAGGTATGTGAGCATGAAGTCTAACGCCTCATCTTTGTGGGTCTCCCTGGCACGTGCCTAAATCAGGGATTCATTGATCGCTATTTGAATGCCACATGAGAAAACATTTGGTTCCCCTGCTCCCCTCATCTTTGGTTTTGAAATAATAGTTGGAAGAATAAAAACAAAGCCCCAACCCCCAACTTGCATATATGTTATATAGAAAGAGCCAGATGGGATCCGAGACCTATAGAAATACATATATTTGATCTGTAGTTTTTTTCCCCCCCAAATCTGGTTTTGGAACGGCATAGCTATTGACCTATATTCTCTGTTCTGCACTTGGTGGCTAAGGGTCTTAATAAAGCTGTTCCGCCAACCTCCCTAGCCCGTTCTGTGGAAATAAAGTGGAGTGAGCCTGGGATACCTGTCCTGGTTGCCAGATGCAGTCCGTTAAGGTACCCAGGATTATTGGAGAAAGTGACTAAGTTCCTTACTTTCCTGTGTAGGTAAGGATGCTGAGGCCTGGAGAGAGAAGGGACACCGCCAGTGTCATAAACTGGGTTAGTGGCAGAGCCAGAAATACACCTGAAACCTACCTGAGTTGCTTTAGCAGTTGACTCAAGCAGTGTATGTCACAGGACAATGATTAATGTAACTTTATTTCAATTCAATTCAGTATTAAGTGGCAGCTTACAGAGGCTGCAGAGAATGCAGAAGAGTGCTACCCGCAGGAGATCATCTATATCTTTAAGGGGACGAGCCTTCTTCCTTTGTATGATTCAACATTTTGTAATTTAGTTTTGTTGGTTTACAATGTTGTGTTCATTTCAGATGTATAGCAAAGTGATTCAGTTATACATGTGTTCATTCTTTTTCAGATCCTTTTCCCATATAGGTCACTACAGAATATTGAGTAGAGTCCCCTGTGCTACACAGCAGGCCCTTGTAGATTACCTATTTTATTTTTTAGGTATTTATTTATTTGTCTGCACTGGGCCTTAGTTACTGCACTCAGTATCTTCATTGTCATGTGGGATCTTTCATTGTGGTGTGCAGGCTTAGTTGTTCCACAGCATGTGGGATCTTAGTTCCCTGATCAGGGATTGAACCCATGTCCCCTGCATTGCAAGGCAGATTCTTAACCATAAGACCACCAGGGAAGTCCTTAGAATATCTGTTTTATTTATAATAGTGTGTGTATGTGAATTCCAAGCTATTAATATTCCTTCCCCCTTTGTATGATTGATTGCAGTTACTTTCTGAAACACAAATGATTATCACATGTTTTTGTGTGGGGCTCTGTAAACCTCTCCTTTGAAATCCTTTAAATGGCAAAGTAGACATTTGATATTCTGTGCTTAACCTTCTTCTGCAGCTTCTTCCCCTCCCATCTATAATGCACACACCATTCTCCAGCCAAAACAAACCTCTCACCAGCCCGTGGCGTGACTTAGACTTGCACGAAGGATCCTTTCCCTGAAGTCATCCACTTGGGCTGGTTAGGACTGCACTGGGCTGCAAGTAGAGGGTGCTGGAGCAGATGGGGCTTGAGTCTAGAGGACCTCACACTTCTCACAGGAGGAGAAATCAGCCTGTGGCCAGACATCGTTTGGCTGCTCGGTGACGCTGCCAGAGTTCCAAGTCCCTCCTCCGTTTTCAAGCTGCCATGCTTAACTTGACCTCCTGCTCAATACCTGATGGTCGAGAGATGACATAGTAACTTAAGGCATCACATTTGCATTCAGGGGAAGAGGAGAGGGAGGACCAGCAGTAAATCCGTCTGTTCTTGGGCTCAAGAGAGCAAAGGCTGCCCCAGAACCCTTGCCAGCAGATATCTGTTTTCTTCCCACTGGCCAGCATGGAGTTATGTGATAGCTAGGTTCAAGAGAGCCTGGAAAACCAAGAATTCGGCAAGAGGATGAGAATTTCATCACTTATGGGAACAGGTTGAGAAACAGCTGAGCTCCCTAATCCTCCAATGGGGATAATTTTGAGGTGTGATTTCCACTATTTTCCAGAGCTTCTCCATGGGATTGCGCTTAGACACTCAATGAAGTAGGTGGCTTAACAAAACACATCTTTTGGGGCCCTTTCTTCTACCTGGTTGGTGTTTCCTGCACCCCCCAAGTTGGTCACATGTACTTTGATCCCTGGCTCAGGGTCTGCTTCTGGGGTGATCCAAACTGGGGTACTGTCTTTGTCATCTGTATTTCCAGAATTTAGCACAGTGTTTACTTGAGAGCAGACACCCAGAGCCCCATGGAATGGATAACTGGGCAGATGGAGAAGGTAGGTTTGTACACAGAGTGAAGTGTAGTTAGTAGCAAGGCGAAGGGCTCACCCAGAGTCCTGGTAGAGACGTTTACTGCTCACCGGGTATCCATGTGCTTCTTTGTACTTCCCATCTTCCTGGCCATTCAGTGGGAGCTATGTGACAACATTTGGCCAAAGGCTGGGCGGGGAAGGGATGTGTCATGGTGCGCAGCCCTCCAGCTCCCTCTTTCCTGTCACGGTCACCTGGAACCCATGCCTCGATGTGGCAGGCAGGGTGCTGTAACGTAAGCAGCTCAGATTTCTGAGCTCTTACTTGGAGGCAGTGACTCAGAGGGGGCTTTGCATGAGTGGGAGACCACCAACATTAAGCCACAGAGATTCATCTTTTGTTATCAGAGTAATCTAACCTAAGCGGCACACCCATTCACCAACACTTACTTTTTTATTTAAAAATTGCGTGTGTTTAGTTTTGGCCACTCAGGGTCTTCGTTGCAGCACATGGGCTCTTCATTGCTGTGAGTGGGCTTTTCTCTGGTTGTGGCAAGTGAGGGCTGCTCTCTAGTTGTGGTGCGAGGGGTTCTCACTGCAGTGGCTTCTTTGTTGCCGAGCAGGGGTTCCAGGGTGCGTGGGCTTCGCAGTTGTAACTTGTGGGCTCTAGAGCACACGCTCAGCAGTTGTGGTGCGTGGGCTCTCTAGCTGTGGTCCATGGGCTTTGCTGCTCTGTGGCATGCGGGATCTTAGTTCCCGGACTAGAGATTGGACCCATTTACCCTGCATTGGCAGGTGGATTCTTAACCACTGGACCACCAGGGAAGTCCAAACACGCATTTTTGAACTCCTGCTATTTGGTTCTAGGTGCTGGGGAGATAGGAAAGTGGAGGGGACAAGGACCTGCTCTTGTGAGCAGGTCATGGGGTCACTCATGGCAGATGGTGGACAATTTGCCAGCTCACGCTTTCTCTCCCAGGTGGGAGGGGCTTCCGGGGGCTCCTCCTCCTCTCTTAACCACCCCAGTCTTGGCATCTCTGGTGGAGGAGTTGGACAGATTATAGGTTCGTGGTTCTATTGAGGATGGAAAGCATTCATACCCAATATTTGTTAAAAAGTTTTAACTGCAACTCACAGTGGGGAATTTTTTTTCCCTAGCTGTTGTCTCTGCAGGGTTCCTGGAGTCTGTGAGCCCAGGTAGGGGACAGATATCCAGGCCATCCAGAGTGCAGAGTCCTTATCTGAACCTTCCATTGAGAAATAGATCTTACATTGCATCTGTATGCAACACGTATATATGTATGCGTGCATGGGCATGCCAGGATCAATACCTATCACTGGCAATATATTCTGATATTTTATATTCTACTCAATTTTATTAAAGACTACTCATTGTGACCTATGGAATTGATTTCCATGACCCTTAAGTATATACAACTTGCAGTTTGAAAAAAAAAAAAAGACCAACCTAACAATAATGGCTTCGTGCTAAGTCATTTCACTCATGTCCGACTCTTTGCGGCCCCACAGACGTACCCTGCTAGGCTCCTCTGTTCATGGGATTTTCCAGGCAAGAATTTGGAGTGGGTTGCCATTTCCTTCTCCAGAGGATCTTTTTGACCCGGGGATTGAACCTGCATCTCTTATGTCTTCTGCATTGGCAGGTGGATTCTTTACCACAGGCACCACCTGGGAAGCCTTAATGGCTTCAGGGAGCTAGAAAATAGTGGTAAAGACTGTGGACTGGGATAGTCTAAGAGGGCTTCCTACAGGAAAAGACTTTTGACCAGGATCCATGAGGATGGGCAGAAGCTGGATCAATAAGGAAAAGCCTTTCTAGGAGAGAAGGCTGAGCCAAACCTTGGAGGATGGCCCTAGATGTTTGGTGAATGGTGGTCAGCCAAGCTGTTGGGGAGTAAGCCTACAGGTGAGTGGTAATGGGAAACATTGATATTCAAGATAGCTAATACTTGGAAGAACTCTGATACCTGGAGGAATAAGGGCTTTGACCAGTCAGAGCTCATATCAGCTGTGACCCCTGTCAAAGCAGTAATACCAAGGTGAGGCCTGTCATCCTTTTGGAGGCAGGCTGGGCAAGGAAAGGGGTTAGTTGTGAACAGGGGTAGGGGTGGCGGTGGAGCTGGTGATGGCAGGGTTGGGTACTGGAACCCCCTGTGGTTTGGAAAAGCATCTCTGTATTATGCGCCTTTAAAATGATCAGTTGTAGCATCTTTGCATATGATTCCAGACTCCTCAAGACTTCGAGCATCTGGTTCTCAGGTGAGGGTCCTGGTTCTCAGGTGAGGGTCCCGTTGGGTTAGAAAGAAGCCTGGGACAGCTGCAGGACTCAGAAAAGGGCAGAGGGTCGCAAACAGTGACTGCTGGGGAGGACAGGCAGGCGTTCTGCTGAGTTATCGTGTTCAATGTTTCCAGATTGCGGACTAAGCAGGGCATCAGGGACCAAGATTTAGGTCCAGCAACAAACTTCCTTTACCATGAATTTCAGCATCTAATAAAGGAAATGGAACAATGCCTGCCCCACTGACCTCAGAATTATACTGTGATGAGGAGCAGTTAGAAATCACCTTGAAATGAAAAAGTTGTATTTTATGAGCATAAGCGCTGCCTTGGGTCAGTAGAGGGAATGCTTTCTTCTGAACTTGCCCGAGAAGGCAAATTTTTGTTTAAATAACACAAATGTAATAGAACTGTCCAAAGTACATGATCTTGGCAATGAAATTTGTGGGACCTAACTCATGGTTTTCTTAGTTTTATAACAGTGTAAAAATAATGCATTTTTCATCAAGCTAGAAATAAAAACAATAATAAAAATCTAACATTTATTGTGGGCTGATTATGTGCCAGCCACTCTAGCAGGTACTTTGCGTCTTATTTAACCCTCACAACCAACCTGGGCGGTGCATACCATTATCAGCCTCATTTTGCAAAGAAAAACGGTATGAAAGTTGTTATAACTCAACTAACAGTGACACGGCAATTGTTTCCACTCATGGGGAGAGCTAAGAAAGCAGGGCCCACCACCCACAAAAGCCTCAGGGGGCTGTGCCCGAGTCCATGACGGGGTTGGTCTCTTTCCATTCCCTCCCCTCCACTGCCTCTCCTCCAACTTCTCTTTGCAAAACCTCTTAACTTCCCAAGAGCTTGGGCAGGCAAGTGGTGTATGGAGCCAGTGCCCCAGGAGCAAAATCATCCCATCACTTCCTCTGAGATCTGATCAATCCTCCTGTCAAATCCATGAGGTGGGGGATGAAATATGGGGAGGGAGTGGGCAGTCATCGGGGCTCTAGATTGGGAATGTGCATCCCTTGTTTCTTTTATGAATAAGCAATACCCAAGAGAGGCTGAAGGTTTTCCTAGGTCCGCCTTGTTGTGTTCAGTCCCTAAGCCGTGTCTGACTCTTTGTAACCCCGTGGACTGCAGCACACCAGGTTTCCCTGTCCTTCGCTATCTCCCAGAGCTTGCTCAAACTCATGTCCATCCAGTCGGTGACGCCATCCAACCATCTCATCCTCTTTCGCCCCCGTCTCCTCCTGCCCTCAATCTTTCCCAGCATCAGAGTTTTCCAATGAATTGGCTTTTTGCATCAGGTGGCCAAAGTATTGGAGCTTCAGCTTCAGCATCAGTCCTTCCAATGAACAGTCAGTGTTGATTTCCTTTGGGATTGACTGGTTTGCTCTCCTTGCAGTCCAAGGGACTCTAAAGAGTCTTCTCTAGCACCACAGTTCAAAAGCATCAATTCTTTGGCACTCAGCCTTCTTTATGGTCCAACTCTCACATCTGTACATGACTACTGGAAAAACCATAGCTTTGTTGGCAAAGTCATGTCTCTGGTTTTTAATAGGCTGTCTAGGTTTGTCATAGCTTTTCTTCCAAGGAGCAAGCGTTTTTTAATTTCATGGCTGCAGCCACCATTTGCAGTGATTTTGAAGCCCAAGAAAATAAAATCTGCTACGGTTTCTGTTTTTTCCCTACCTATTTGCCATGAAGTGATGGGACCAAATGCCATGATCCTGGTTTTTTGAATGCTGAATTTTAAGCCTTTGAAATTTCCCTAATTCCAAGGTCCTTCCTGTTTCTATCTTATGTTCCAGATCCTACTCCTTGGTCAACCTCCAGATATACTTCCTCCTCTGAATCCTTTCTTGTCTCTTGTATTCAGGTGCATCTGTCCTTCCTGACCCCACCTTTGATGACATTTGGCCACAGGTGGTCCTTACTGTGAAGGACATGGAATGTTATCAGTGGAACCCCATAGCTGGGTCATAGATTTCAGGACTTCTCCTATTGGAGCATGAGACACACTCTTATATGTTCACAAACCCACACAAACTGGCTTCTGGCTGCCCTTGATGGCTATTTATGAGAAAGAATGGGATAATGAGCTTGTATCCCTCATCTACCACTTTTGACATATGTAACCTTGGACAGATCACTCCATTTTCTCAAAATTAGAAATGATTTATGTAAAACACCCAGCACAGTGCCTGCCTTCAGTCAATGACTCTGAGTTAGTGGAATAAACCAGAAATCAGGAGAATTGAGCCCTCATTCTCACTCTGTGACTATTCAACTGAACTTAAGCAAGTTACTTCTCTCTTTGGAACCTCAGTTTCCTCCTGTGTGAAATTAGAAGGTCCGGATGGTGCTGAGGTCATTTCCAGCTCTGACACTGTCTCTGCCCCAGCCCCAGACTCCATGAGGCCTAGATGACCAGTCTAAGAAGACTCAGTGACTCGCAAGAGCTGAGTTTTGAAGGCACCTGCTATTCTAGGGGAGGGCTTCCCTAGTGGATGAGACAGTGAAGAATCTGCCTGCAATACAGGAGACACAGGAGACTCGGATTTGATCCCTGGGTTGTAAAGGTCCCTTGGACAGGGGCATGGCTACCCACTCCAGTATTCTTTCCTGGAGAATCCAATGGACAGAGAAACCTAGAGGGTTACAGTCCATGGGGTCACAAAGAGTCAGACACGACTGAGTGACTAACACTTTCATTCTAGGGGACCTGGTTGGCCTCACTGATGACTGGGGAAAGCTGGGCCCTTGGCTGTCTGAGGCCTGGCTTGGAGAGGTGAGAGGAGCAGGAAGAAAAGAAGGGGGCCATCTAGGAGCATCTAGGAGGAGAACAGAGTGACCTTGAAGATGGATCCCCATCGTCAGCCCAGAAATGACAGGCTAAGGAGGGGTCCAGCTGTGCTGCCCTTCACTTTAATTATTATCATTTTGAGAAGACTGGAGTCTGAGCCTCAGAATTCCTCTTTGGAAAACTGTGTCTTTGCAGCATCTGCAGACAAGGACGTTGGTGAACTGGCAGTCAACGCTCCATCAACTCCCCACACAGGGAGGGCGGCTGCTGACAGACGGAGGTGTGTGTGTGGCATGGGTCAGAGCCCGTCTGAGCACCTTCCCACGTGCCTGCTCCCTTGCCCCCACCATCACGCAGCTCCTCAGCCACAGTTACAATTACATATCTGAAGATGTCTATTACCTCCTGGGGAGGGGTGGGGGGGACGGACAGAGGATACAGCCATTCTGAATGAGATGAAAAGATGGGGACGAATCAGGAATGCTGACTTTGAGTGTCTTCTTGCTGGGTGGCATGTCCTTGTTAGAGGGGCCGTGGGGTCCTCTGAGTATAGTTCAATGGAGGGCGCCTCCTGGGTACGTGTGTGAACATGTGGGTGTGAATGTGATCATGATGGCAAGTGAGACAGGAAGAACAGCTGACAGGGCTTGGAGAAGCCTTGGTTTCCACTTAAGGATCCTACTCACTCATTAGGCCCAGTTAGCCCGAAACCTTCCCTGATTCTGGAAATGATTATTCAGTCATTTCAATGTTGATTCTTGGCAAAATTCTGAAACAGATGCCTGAAATCGATGATTTGTGAGTTCTTAGAAAAGAAAGGTGATTGCTAGAAGCCAGCATGAGTGCACTTAGAACAAAGCGGATCATCCCACCTCCTTTCTTCTTTTTGACAGCTGTTAAGTTGAGCATCAGGGTGGCACAGGGCGCTTCGGCTCAGCCCAGAGTGGTGGGTGAGGGGTTACTCTTCTCCGGGTACTGTCCGTGTGACATGGGATTTGGGTGGAGGGCAACCCTGTTGACGGTACCTCTCTCTTAAGTCTCAGTTTTTATCCTGAATGTACGCAGCAGCAGAGGGGTCCTCACAGAGATGGGGAATGGGACCTCTTGCCCACATGGATGTATTGGATGGCTGCAAGGCTCCATGGGTAGAAATTCACCAGTAGGAAAGGGGGAGTCAGGCCTGGGGTCAGGCCTGTAGGACCATCAGTCGGGGTATGGGGGGGACAGTTCTGGAGCCCTAGTGCCCTGGGGCCCTGGTGAGTCTGGGGAAAAGCTGCAGACTTCCATGTGGTACATATATACAATGGGATAACACTCAGCCATTAAAAAGAATGAAATAATGCCATTTGCAGCAACGTGAATGGACCTCGAGATTATCATAGTGAGTGAAGTAAGTCAGACAAAGAATGAGAAATATTGTATGACATCCCTTATATGTGGAACCTAAAAAGAAACGATACAAATGACCTTACTTACAAAAGAGGAAGAGACTCACAGACTTAGAGAATGAATTTATGGTTGCAGGGTGGGGTGGGGGAGGGAAGGGACACTCAGGGAGTTTGGGATGGTCATGTGCACACTGCTCTATTTAAAATGGATAACCAACAAGGACCTACTGTATAGCACAGGGAGATCCGCTCAATGTTATGCAGCAGCCTGGGTGGGAGGGGGCCTTGGGGAGAAGGGACACCGGCACATGTGTGGCTGAGTCCCTTTGCTGCTCACCGGAAACTATCACAGCATTGGTAATTGGGACACTCCAGTACAAAATAAAAAGCTTAAAGTTTAGGGGGGAAAAGCTGCAGGCTTCCAATTATAGGTGCAAAACTTGGGTCTTGGGCAGAATTGATGTCCTCTATCCGACCTCAGGAAGCCATCTTTGCCTACACAAATAAGGCCGAGGAGCAAAACTGGCCTCTGAGTTTCTGGTCTGTTTGCAGGTAAAACAGCCAGGTAGCCTTTTGAAGGGCTGTGTTTTAGATAAATATATACAATCCTGAGTATTCTTGGGAATATTTGGGAATCAGGCTCCTGAAGAAGTGAGCGGGGACTCAAAGGTGCTATAACTTGGGTACAGAGGGAAGTGTGAGCATGTTTAATACTGAGAGACTGATGAGGCTTAGCTACCTCGGCTGGCCAACCCTTGAATGGCCAGTGTAAAATCATTCGTGGCAACTTTGTGAATAAATGGAAAAAAAAGAAGTCTAGCTGATATTCACTTGGGGGGACCTATAGTTGCTGAAGAACTGTTCCCTAAAGGAGATTGATTAAATCTCAAATCTCAGTTTAGAAGGGGGGCTCCTAGTCATGTGTCACAGAGCTCGCTTCAAGCCAGCCTTCCATCTGTGACGTGGGTGAAGACACAGACGGCGGGGTTATTAAATTTTTAGACAACAGTCAGAAGGGGTAATGGAGGTTCAGAGAGAGAGAGGGCTGAGGCTTTGAACACATCCTGATAAGCTGAAATGATGCCTGAAACAAACAAGATGAAATTTAACAGGGAAAAATATTAAGCCCTATATTTAGGTCATAAAAATGAATTATGTCAGTACAGTATGGGGAAGCATGACTTGGGAGAATTTCAAATTAAAATCCTGGGGCCCAGACACTTGGAGCCGCAGACCGCCTGATGAGGGCAGCAGAGAGCAGCTGCTGGCCTGTGCTTATTCGTGGGGAGTGGGCCGGACAGATGAGGGACCCCCGTCCAGGGCAGCCAGAGGCATGGAGGCACCCAAGCGAGGCCGGACTCCTGGGGCCCCTTGTGTCCTGGGCCCGCCGGCCCTGGCCAGTCTTCTCATCCGGGGTCTGCCCTGTCTCTGAGGTGGGGTCCAGTGGCCACTAGCTCAGTGGGGCAAAGACCGGAAGTGACGCACTTAACAGGGATAGAGAACCGTTAGTGACAGCCTGGGGCTGGGGAGGTGAGGATGGGGGCCGGGCGTGTGAGGGGGAGGAGGGGGACGAGGGGCCTTGGTGGGGCTGGGGAGGTGAGGATGGGGGCAGGGGCGTGAGTGAGGAGGACCCTTGGTGGAGAGTGAGATGGGGAGGAGGGAGGGGAGTGTGAGGGGCAGGCAGGGCGTGGTGAGGGGAGGAGCCTGGTGGGGCGGGGAGGTGAGGATGGGGGCCAGGGCGTGTGAGGGGGAGGAGGGAGGCCAGGGCAGGGGCGTTGGTGGCAGCAGATGGTTCTGCATCCTGGGTGCAGTGGTGGCTGCATGTGAGAAGACGGCGGGGCACTGTAGGCACGCATTGTGCTCTGTCAGTTTCCTGGTTTTGATACTGTAGGAGGGTTATGTACATTGTAACTGTGAGGGGAAACTGCATGAAGGGTCTATGAGACCCATCATACTATTTTTTTAATTATAACTTCCTGTGAATCTATAATTAATATTTTTTAATTAAAAAAAAAAACCAAAGGAAGCTAAGGCAGACTCTGCAGTGAGTGTCCTGGGCTGGGCGTGGAGGGGAAGACCTCCTTTTCATTCCTGGAGCGGAGCTCTTTAGAACAGCCTTTGGGGGTGTGCATAGGGGAGGGCTTTGTATGCAGGGGGACCCCAGGATCTCTGGCATTTGAAGAACCTGTGGAGAGGGGCTGTGGATTGGGAATATAAAGGGCTGCTCCTCGAGCCCACCAAGCACCCCAGGCAGATGGAGGACAAGGGCCACGCCACATTCTTGGGCCCTGCCCATGAGCTTGGTTAGAGTTTGGTTAGCGGAGACATTCTTTGGGATTTAGTCCTGGGAGGGGCACTCAACTGCCTGGCTGATCCAGCCTGAGGAGACCAGCCCCAAATTCTCTAGGAGCTGTGGAAAAGTGGCTTGGGAATTTAGAAGGGGTTAGAGCTGCAGTCGGAGATGGCAATGGCACCCCACTCCAGTACGCTTGCCTGGAAAATTCCATGGACGGAGGAGCCTGGTAGGCTGTGGTCCATGGGGTCGCTAAGAGTTGGACACGACTGAGCGACTTCACTTTCACTTTTCACTTTCATGCATTGGAGAAGGAAATGGCAACCCACTCCAGTGTTCTTGCCTGGAGAATCTCATGGACAGAGGAGCCTGGTGGGCTACAGTCCGTGGGGTCGAAAAGAGTCGGATACGACTGAGTGACTAACATTTTCAGTTTCAGAGCTGCAGAGATCCAGCCCCCAGCCTCTGGTGGGGCCTCTGGCAGCACTGCCTGAGGTGTGGACCACTTGTGAGCCTGCCTCAAGGGAGGCCAGCTCTGGCTTCTGTTCCAGGGCTGCAGGCAAGAGGCAGAGAGGTGCCACCTGGAGGACACTCCACAGGGGCCCTGGTGGCTTCCAAAGAGGTGACTGCAAGTACATGTTTGGTCCTGGCCCAGTGTGGGGGTTTGGGCCTGTCCTGCTCCATGCACAGGGCTCCCGCTCTCTCCTGGGGGCCCAGAGAGGCTAGCCCAGCCACCATCCTGTTCTCAGGACAGTAGGGTTTGAAAATGGATTTTCTGGAAACAGTGGAGGTGTCAAATATTTCTGCAAAGCCATCAAGAGGCAGCCCCTTGCCCCTGATGTCCTGTGAGAGTGAAGTTGCTTCCCAGGCTTCCCTTCTCCCCCATGAGATAGCCTGGTTGCTGGAAGACCCTGTCAGTCTCACCAAGACTGATACGCAGGGCACAGAACTACTCGGCATGTGTAAGTGCGTCTCTCAACTCCTTCCTGGGGCCCCTTCCCAGGAGCCAGGGCCTTCGTCCTGCATTGCCTCCTCTTTGTGCAACAGATCCCCAAGATTTCAGCCTCTGTAGCTGACATTCCCACCAACACCATCAGATCCATGGAGCGTGTGTAACCCACTCTCGCAGTAACGTACTCCTGGATCCTCAGCACTGCCGCAGTCCCGCTGTGAGCGGGTCTCTGAGTGACAGCTCCTCTGATGCCTCCTCCCTCCATCCTCCTGGGAGTTGCCACGCTCCCACCTCTCATTCCTTTTACATCCTCAGCATGCCAAAAAGCTGGCACCACGTGGTCACAGATTTTGATCTATGCTGGCAGCAAAGGCCCAGGATGGACTCTGCTTGAGGAAGGCAAGGGCTTGAAGAGCTGGGGGACATCAGTTTGAGACAAAAGAGCAACTCTAAAGCTCCAGACCAATGAGGGGAGGAGGAGAGAGGCAGAGAGGCTGAGCACACCCAGGCTAGAGACAGACATGCCTGGTGAGGAGGGGTGGACAAGGACTGTATGTTTCAGGTCATTTACCCAGGAGTCCAGGCTTATACTTGGCAGCAGGGGACCTGTTTGGGTTTGGGCCGCCTGTGTTCATCAGAGAAGAAGGCCAGCAGGAAGCCAGCAGTGGGACTGTTGTGTCAACGACTGTGTGCCTCTTGTATGGGTTTTTTATGGAGATTGTGAGGCTCACACCTTCTTCTGGTTGGCTAAGCTGATGAGAGACCACGTCTGGTTTATTCTGCCTATTTTACACCATATGTTGGAGGATGATCAAAGAGGGTAGAAAATGTGGTCCAGTTATGCCCAGTAACGTAGGGGGAGCAGCCTCTGGGGGCCTAAATCTCCAGACTCCATCACCTGGTGCAGGGTCTGCTGACCTTGGCAGAATTCTGTTGCTGGGTGAGGGGGACGGGGAGTGCAGTTTGCATTGGCTGTTACCCCATGCCCCCTTCCTGAGCCCTGTCTTGTATCATCCCATTTGGGATTTCTTCCATCTCAAATATCCATTGGGCTGCCCAAGTGGCTCAGCTGGCAAAGAATGCTCCTGCAATGTGGGAGACCTGGGTTCAATCCCTGGGTTGGGAAAATCCCCTGGAGAAGGGAATGGCTACCCACTCCAGTATTCTGGCCTGGAGAACTCCATGGACTATATAGTCCATGAGGTTGCAAAGAGTCGGACATGACTCAGAGACTTTCACTTTCACTTTCTTTCCTTTCAAGGAAGGTCACTGCCAGGCTGCTCTTCACAGACCAAAATCCATTAGCATCTGGATGGCAACATAACTGTGCACAGTGGAGACTGATGCAGTAAGATGTGATGGGGCCAGTGTGGGGCTGGAGAGTCTGCGCCTCAGTTGAAATCATTCAGGTACAAAGTGTTCAAAAGCTCTGTGCCAAAGATGATACATCTGCGATAGAATCTGGCATCTGCTGGTGCAGGGTTTTCTCTTTTCCTGCTGCCCTAAGAGGGCTTCCTAGGTGACTCAGCAGTGAAGAATCCACCTGCAGGGCCAGAGACTCGGGTTTGGTCCCTGGGTTGGGAACATCCCACGGAGAAGGAAATGGTAACCCACTCCGGTATTCTAGCCTGGGAAATCTCATGGACAGAGGAGCCTGGCAGGCTACAGTCTGTGAAGTTGCAGAAAAGTCAGACACAACTTAGCTAAACAACAACAAACCTGTCCTAAGAAGGAGCCCCTTCTGGTTAGCTCCCTCAGACTTCCTCCCACACCAATCTAGAGATGCTGAGGAAAGGACAGGCAGTGTGAGTCAGGCCCGCTGCTTCTTGTTCAACTTGGGCAAATACTTGACCTCTCTGTCTTGCTTTACTTCTCTGCCAAATGGGTATAATGTCCTTCTCATCCACATTTAAGCTTTGTTCTGAGGATGAAATGAGATAATGCATTTGGGAAAATATATACCCTGCTTCACTCCACAATATATCAGAGGGAGAGTCTAAAAATACTTGTGACATAAAAGGATAAAAATAAATAATATGTGAAATGCTTTTATGATTGTATCATAAACACATTTTCATTATTGTCCCTGGGAGCAGTGTGAAGAAGATAATAGATATATTATCTCCCAGAATCATGTTCAATTTAACCTTGGGCTTTGGGGTCTTGGCAGAAAAGCAGGCTGGCATGGGAGCCTCAGGCATTGAAGTTGGCTGCCTACTCGGCCCTCGAGGGTGTTTGGGAGGGGGTGGGTGGTGGTGGTCAACACTGATTTGTCAGCCTCTTTCCACGCTGGGTCAGGGTTCTAACGGCAGCTCATTGTCATTAATGCCAGACATCCCTGAGTGTCCCCTTTGTGCCTGGTCCTTGCTGGGTCTTCAGACACAGAGCTGGAAATGACCAAGGTCTGTCCTACAGGGTTCCTAGGAAGGGACCTGGGAGTGAAAGTCACGACTTGGGAAAGCTGATTAATTCCTTCTTGTTTCAATTCTTTGTCTGTAAGACGGACATCGTAACCCTCCACTTCCTCCCTCACAGCCATGCTGGAGGGATAAAACGAGAACGTGCTCTGATAAGAAAAATTGCTATGCAAATGTGAAAAATCATCATCTCTATTCAGTACTGCTCGAAAGTGATTTCAAAAATAACAGGACTATAAGGATTTGGGAACCAACATGACCAAGAGGTTTGCCTTAAATATTCCACCCTGGAGTTTTTCTGGGATCTGAGCAGGACTGCGAACCAGGTCACAAAGACGAGCCCTTCCCCCAGAGAAAATGGAAAGCTTCTCCAACTTTGGAGCCTTTGGTTCTATCCCTGGGTTGGGAAGATTCCCTGGAGGAGGGCATGGCAACCCACTCCAGTGTCCTTGCCTGGAGAAACCCCATGGACAGAGGAGCCTGGTGGGATACAGTCCATAGGGTCGCAAAGAATCAGACACGACTGAAGTGACTTAGCATGCATGACTCTTTAATACGGTGGTCCCCAACCTTTTGGGCACCAGGGGCTGGTTTCGTGGAAGACAACTTTTCCATGAACGGCGGGGATGTGGGGCATGGTTCAGGCAGTAAGGCCAGCCATGGGGAGTGGCTGTAAATACAGGTAAGGCTTTGTTGCTCACCTGCCCCTCATCGCTCACTTCCTGCTGTGCGGCCGGATTGGGGGGTGGGTGGGGACCCATGCTTTAATCCATGTGGAGTACTGAGGTATGCATTGCAGGTTGGGAAATTGTTATGTGGAGAATTGTGCCCATCCCCAATTTCTATGTTGAAATCCTGACCCTCCACTCTCTCCGAATGTGATTGTGTCTGGAGTTAAGGTCTCCAAAGAGGTAATAAAGTTAAAATGAGGTTAGAATGGGCCTTAATCAAATCCTGTAAGGGTGTCCTATAGGAAGAAATTTGGGAGCATGAAGACACCAGGGATGCTCACACACAGAGGAAAGGCCACACAAGGACACAGCGAGAAGGCGGCCGTGTACAAGCCAAGGAGAGAGGTCCCAGGAGAACCCCAACCTGCTAACACCTTAATCCTGGACGTCCAGCCTCCAGAATTGTGAGAGAATGTCTTTCTGTTGTTGAAGCCACCCAGTCTGTGGCATTTTGTTACGGCAGCCTTAGCAAGCCAGTATAGATGTATCCAGGAAAGTATGAATTATTCATTCTTTTAATAAATACTTATGAATTTGGGCACTGTTGGTATGGGAGATGAAAGGATGAACAAGAAAGATGTGGCTTATGTTCTCAGGAGGCTTGGAGTTCAACAGCGATCTTGTGTCTGCCTTCAAGATGGGGAGACCAGACCGACACTCAGAGAAAACACAAGATAACATTTAAGTTGAATGGTACCGACTTCAAGTGGCAGAAGTTCAGAGAAAATGAAAATATAAGAAAATCATTAATGGGACTTCTCTGGTGGTCCAGTGATTAGACTCTGTGCTCCCCATGCAAGGGACCCAGGTTCAACACCTGGTCAGGGAACTAGATTCTATATGCTGCAACTAAAAGTGCAAATGCTGCAACTAAGACCCAGTGCAGCCAAATAAATAAATATTAAAAAAAAAAAAGAAAGTCATTAGGGGAAGTTTTGTGGAGAGAGGGCTTGGAAGATGATCTGGGCAGCCCCAAACTTTTGTAGGGAACTTATAGGTCCAGCAAGAGCTGCTCATCGGTGCTGGCTTACCTGGAAGGTACGACTCCCTGGGAACGTGTCAGCCTTCCAGGCGACTGGCCAACACAGTCTTCTTCCCGGGGAGCCACGGCCACCACCCTCCCAGGCTGAAAATTCCTGCTCTCCAGAGACCGGAGCTTGGCCAGCTCTTCTGTGGTTATTTGCTTCCATTTCTCCAGGCAGATGGGGACTGCTGGCTGTTCATCAAGTTAGCAATTAGCAAGTAATTCATTAGGCACCTAATGAACAAATTATTAACCTGGCAAGCCATGTCCAACCGCTGACTTGGGGAGAAATGGCTATTAATAAGGTCTTGGGGTGGCAGCTGTGGTTTAGTGGTTAAGGCGTGGGCTGGGTGACAGCAGATGTGGGTTCTGGACTTGTGGGCCAAATTGCTTTACCTCTCCAGGCCTTCTTTTGGATGCTCATGTGGTGGGAGTAAGAAAATCTATTGCTGGGCAAATTCAATGTCAGAGAGTCTGTATAAATTCAGGCCATTCGGTTTATACAAACGCTAAGACCCCTGCATTCTAACTTGCAATGATTCCAACACCACCACCCTTGCACCTTCCAGCCCCCAAACCAAAGTATCGCGGCCATCCCTGAAATTCTTGTAATCGCCAAGTCCCATTCACAATTCAGTATGTGCATGGAACCCTGCTATATGCAAAGGGCTATGCAGATGTGTGTGAAGGGTCCCTGCTTTCACGGCATTTACGATTTGGTTGTGGGTATCAGACATTCCCAGGTGGAGCTAGTTGTAAAAAAACCCCCTGCCAATGCAGGGGACACAGGCGGCATGGGTTTGATCCCTGGGTCAGGAGGATCCCCTGAAGGAGGAAATGGCAACCCACTCCAGTCTCCTTGCCTGGGAAATCCCATGGACAGAGGAGCCTAGTGGGCTATAGTCCATGGGGTTGCACAGAGTCGGACATGACTGAGCACTCAAGGAC
Organism: Cervus canadensis; assembly: GCF_019320065.1. Classification (NCBI taxonomy): domain Eukaryota; kingdom Metazoa; phylum Chordata; class Mammalia; order Artiodactyla; family Cervidae; genus Cervus; species Cervus canadensis. The sequence goes on along the minus strand of NC_057415.1, from coordinate 2,161,917 downwards.
GTGATCAGACATTTACACACAGTCAACTAAGTCGAGTACAAAGACATTTGTGATAGGGCTGAGAGCTGTAGGATTTCAGAGGAGACAGGTAACCGGGTGTTAGGGTAAAGGGGCGCCTTGCAGGAGGGCAGGGTCTTGAAGCATGACTTCATTGTGCTTTTCTGACCGTAAGAATAGCATGGGCTCATTGCTCCAAATCTCGGAAAGAAAAAGATAACTTGGAATCTCATCAGCCAGAGATAACCGCTATTGACAGTTTTGTATCTGGGAAGGATCTGACAGGCGGGATGGTGGAAGGATTGTGTTGAGGTGGTGGAGGACTGAAAGTTCTGGGATGGGGAAGAATAGGATCTGTGGTCGGTGCTTTGGGAGATGGAAGTGCGGACCAAGCAGGCTAGAGTGAGGTCCCGGGGCAGAATGGACGTGTGGTGGTTGTTGTTCAGTCGTGTCTGACTCTCGTGACCCTGTGGACTGTAGCCTACCAGGCTCCTCTGTCCATGGGATTTTCCAGGCAAGAAGGCTGGAGTGGGTTGCCATTTCCTTCCCCAGGGGATCTTTCCAACCCAGGGATAGAACCCATTTCTTGGATTCTTTACCACTGAGCTATCTTGGAAGCCCAGAATGGAATCAGAGGAGGGAAAGGGCTGGTGAGGGCACAAGGGGCCAGACTGTTGAGGGGTGGGGAGCACGTGTGTGAGAGAGTGCCCTGTGCACTGGACCGGAAGCCTCAGCCAACAAGCCAGACACTGTTCTTCATCACATGCACGATGCGATGGAGCTTATTGATGTAGCTGTCCCACTTGAGAGAAATACTGCAAAAACTTCTGCAGGAAAAATAAACAAATATGAAGCTGTGGCCGAGTTGCCAAAGGGAGCCTGGGGCCAGTGGCAGAGCCAAGGAAGGACTCCACCTAGTCGTAGTTGGCCAGTTGGCTGGGGCTGTTTCCAGTATATCAGCAAGACTCCTTGGGGGAATAAGGGACCTGTCCTGCTTTGCCCTCACCCAGCAGGTGTGATCTCTCTTCAGACTCTTGCTTAGTCCCTAGGGGATGTCTAACCCACAGTTATTTTTTTGGTCATGTACCAGTAGAGAAGTGTATAGTTGACAAAAACTCTTTTCTCTAAGGTAATTAAGAGAGAATCTTTTTTAAAAAAGATTTTTTAAAATGAACCATTTAAAAAGCCTTTATTGAATTTGTTACAATACTGCTTCTTTTTTATGGGGTTTTTTTTTTTGTTTTTGTTTTTTTTTTATCATGAGGCATGTGGGATCTTAACTCCCCGACGAGGGATCAAACTCCTACCCCCTTCATTGGAACACACAGTCTTAACCACTGGACCGCCAAGGAGGCCCTGGAGATGATCCTTGGATTCTCTTAAAAATCCTATGAGAAGCGTGTGTGCGTGCTAAGTCGCTCAGTCATGTCTGACTTTGCGACCATTTGGACTGTAGCCTGCTAGGTACTGACACCACCATAGAGGGAAGACCCTCTATGAGACAGGTATTGCTATTAATCCCATTTCACAGGTGAGAAAGTTGAGGTTCAGAGAGGTGAACTGACTTACCCAAGATCATGCTGCTGCTGCTAAGTCGCTTCAGTCGTGTCCAACTCTGTGCGAACCCACGGACAGCAGCCCACCAGGCTCCCCTGTCCACGGGATTCTCCAGGCAAGAATATTGGAGTGGGCTGCCATTTCCTTTTCCAACCAAGATCATATACCCAGAGAAAATCTGGATCTTGGGTCTGCAGTGGAATAGCTTGGTGGTAAAGTGAATGGTTTTTGGAGATGGGCTAGTTCTGCATTCAACTTCCTACTCTGCTATTTTACTCATTGAAGAGTGTGACGAACTTGGACTTCTCTGTTATTTTCATATATCAACGGGGACTATTTACCTCCCTGGGTTATTGTGAGGCTTAAATGAATCAACACAGATGTTATGGACTTAGCACCTAGGAAGTGCTCATTACAAGTTAGCTATGATTATTTTTAACTTTGGGTTTATTTGAGTCACAGACATAACTCAAATCTTGTGGTGTCCCTTAGTTCTCTGCCATGGCTAGTCACTCTGGAATTAGGAAGAATTTAGGTTCAGTTCCATCCTCCTGAGACTGTTTGGCCCGCAGGGTATCAGACACAGAGTTTCTTAAAGGACTCTCTGATTAGCCAAACACCCAAGTTTTGCAGGTTGCAGAGAGGTTTTCTGTGGCTCATGTGATAAAGACACTGATGCCCACAAGACATCCCGTCACTTCCCCACATTGATCAGTCCCCATGCTGTTAGACAGGGCCCCATAATTGGTTCTGGCCTATGGGTTGTAGGTGAAAGCAACACCTATCTCTCTGGCTGGCTCTCTGCGCTCCGGCTCTAGTGACTGAGGATGCCTTGTACTTTAGGAGATGGAAGATGACAGCCCATCAGCCAGCCTGGACCCTTGAGTGACTGTGTGGAGCAGAGCCCCTGCCCACAGAGCATGTTGTGTGAGGCCGAAATAAACTTTGTTGGTGTAAATGTTGGAGACGGAGATTTTTTTTTTTTTTTTTTTTGCTATAGCATAGCCTTGTGTGACTTGGGTTCCATCCCTGGGTCAGGAAGATGCCCTGGAGGAGGACATGGCAACCCACTCTGTATGGTTGCCCAGAGAATCCCATGGACAGAGAAGCCTGGTGGGCTACAGTCCATGGAGTCGCAAAGAGTCAGACACAACTGAAGTGACTTAACACACACACACACACAACCTTGTCTGGCTGAGGTCTGACATTTTACATCAATAGCATAACTAACACCTTGCATTGGACATCTTTTTACAGTTTTTCACAGAGCAGGCTCACACCTATTACCTTTTTTGATCCTTGGCACAATTACATCTATGGGAATGCTCCCTGGTAAGACCTTAGTGTTATTTCTTTAAGCAATGTCTGCTCTAATATCCCCATTTCTATACATATCCAGTTTTCAATCAACCACTCCCCCCACTATACCCTGATTCTACACCATAGTTTCCAAACTGTTGTACTTATCTGTTTGTCCATCTGCTTCCCCCAACCAGGTTGGACGCTTTTAGATACCGTCTTATCTAAGACAGAGGCAGCGCCTTGTCGATTTGGTGTCTGTGTCTATTACAGTAGGTGCTTTCATGATGGCTGATGAACTGTGTGAGGGAGCCAGGGGAGACTGCTGTCCCCACTGGGAGGCACAGTTAAAGGGCTTTCCTAAGGACACGCAGATGGTAAGAGGTGGAGCCAGGCAGCCTCCTTCTGAGGGCAGAGCCTTACCTGTTTGCACAAGCTGTTTTTTTTTTCTTTTTTTTGAGGGTCAGATGAGATGGTATGGGCCATGCTGCCTTTAAGGCATTCTGCTACTTCTACATTTCCTATTTCCAAAGGCCAATCAGGAGGCCCACGTGGTGGTTTCCTAACTGGAAAGGGTGGACCAAGGAGTGTGTCCAGGAGAGGACTGGGAAGGGTTCCCTGGAAAGGCCTGGTCTGAAGCGCCCTCAACAGTAGGATGGCACCAGGAGCTTGCTTGCTCGCATGCTTAGTCGCTCAGTTGTGTCCTATTCTGTGTGACCCTTTGGACTGTAGCCTGCCCCGGCGCCTCAGTCCGTGGGATTCTCCGGGCAAGCGTACTGGAGTGGGTTGCCATGTCCTCCTTCAGGGGATCTTCCCAACCCAGGAATCGAACCCACGTCTCTTGTGTCTCTTGTATTGCAGGCAGATTCTTTACCCGCTGAGCCACCAGGGAAGACCCTGGAGCTTAGCAGGTCTCAATTCCGTGTCTCCTTGGACAAACGGGAAGGAGGAAGAGGGTGCAGGGAGGCAGCAATGGAAGCTCTCACTGTAACCCTGGAGGCAGGGGTCTGGGGTGGGGAACGTGGGCCCGCTGGCTGCCTGCCCTGTGGCTGCTCTGGCCGGGGTGGTATGGTTTGTGCAGCTCATTTTATCGCCCTCAATCGCTCATCAACAGATACAACATCAGCTGTGCTTCATGGCCTCCCCAACGAGGCTCCTCCTGTGGGAGAGGCCGGAAGGGAGGCCCTTTCTCATCCTCTGGCGACCTGAGTCGGACCGTAGGAGCAAGGAGCGCGATGGATCCCACAGAGGCTGTGAGCAGCACCTCGAGGAGAAATGCCCCTCCTGCAGGACTCATAGGAGTTGGAAGCACTTCTGTATGGGGATTGGTTTGAATCAGTCATCAGGTTCCAACTGGAGCTGATTGTTTTTCTTGGCACAATAGATCTGCTCCAACACACCCCTTCCCTGTCCTCCTTAGTGGAGTGGGATGGTTTCTGTCTTTGGAAAAGCCTTTGGGACACCCCCTTGGGGCACTGCTGGTGTGTCTGGGTGTATATGGGGGGCAGCCCAGAGTGTGATTTGAACAGCAGCTTCCCAGGTACCTCATGGAACCCTGGATCTGAGAGTAGAGGGTATTCAGAATTCACAGAGCCGCACTTATAAGGGGATTAAAGGAACTCATGAGTCAACTCAAATGACTGGTTGTGGTTGTGGCTGCCTGGAGTGCTGCATTGAAAAGTCTTAGCTTCGATCAATTAACAGCATGTGCTCCGGTGAGGACAGGGGAGCGGCTGAGAAGCTGCAGAGGCAGATTTGCCTTCTCGGATTCTCATTTGAATCTCCTTTCTTCTGGTGCCTTATTTCTACTATTAGAGAGCCATTACCTCGCATTAAGGCCTGTCTCTCTGTTCTTATTTCTTTAAAATGCATATGTGTCAGGGAGGAGAACCAAGAAGGCATTGAAGAATTCAATGACTGATTGTTCGGGATTGATTACCAAAAAACAGATCATTATCAGTTTTGCGAGTGCTGGAAACTGCAATGACACAGTGGCAACTCTTCAAATACATAGGTTTTCTCTTGGCTTAGGATGGGTTATCAGACTGCCTTGCAACGTGGCAGCCGGCTGAGAGGAAATGGGAAACCAGTTGGATTTGGTGGAAGGCAAACCCAGACAATGGGGGTCCCTCATCAGGGGTCACCTTGCAATAGGGACATCAGGGGGTCAGAGCTGACCAGGGGTGCTGACCATCTTTGGGAGGGCAGGAATTTTGCTCAGAAATGTTCCTGGCAGTCCAGTGGTTAAGACTCTGAGCTTCCAGTGCAAGGGGTGTGGGTTTGATCCCTGGCTGGGGAACTAAGATCCCACATGCTGTGTGGTGGCTTGGCCAAGGCAGTGGGGGACCTCTTTTATCTGGAAGCCCTGTGTTCCCAGCACTGTGGTCTATTCTCTGTGGGCTGTGCTTCTGTCACCCACTTCAGGGGAATGGGGCTGGGGGAGAAACAATGTTTAGTCTTAAGACTGAACAATTACTAGGGTAACTGGGCCAGGAGTGGGAGTGGGTGGGGGGAGTCCACACACTATCAAAGAAGACTAGACAGTTTGCTGTGTAGACTGGAAATTCTAACCTGCCCGACTTCCATCAATGTACTAAGTCTTTGCAGATTTAGACTTTAAAGCAAAGAGTGTAAGAGATGCAGGTTTGATCCCTGGGTTGGGAAGATCCCCAAGAGGAGGGCATTGGAATCCACTGCTGTATTCTTGCATGGAGAATCCCATGGACAGAGGAATCTGGCAGGTTATAATCCATAGGGTCATGAAGAGTTGGATACTACTGAAGCAACTTAGCATGCATAAGCCAATCTAGTTTGATGAAAAGAACTTAAATGGCAAAAAAAAAAAAAAAAAAATCCTCCAGTCAGATTTATCAATTTTTCGTAAGAACAGAATAGGAGGAAAGAGGAGCATTTATATACGAGTCATTTACCGCAATCAGTCCAGTGACAGGAGATAAGTGTTTGGAACAAGTCAGCGATCCTGGCCCACGTCTTTGTGCTAAGGTTATGTCAGGTAAAAGGAATCGTTGGCTCATTCATTCATTCATCCAACAAGCACTTACTGTTCCAGCCTCTGATCTGTGGTGAAGAAGACATAGGTCCTGTGTTCAGAGAGCTTGGAGTCGATGAGGAGTATACACAATGAAAATGGGCGTTAAAAAAACCTTTTTACATTGTACTGGGGTGTAGCCAAGCAGCAAGCTTTTCACATTTTCAGGTGGACAGTGAGGAGACTCAGCCATACGTATCCACGTGCCCATTCTTCCCGAATCCCTCTGCATACAGCATCGGCCGGAGCTCCCCGCACTATGGAATAGGTCCCTGTTGGTTTTCCATCTTAAACATGTCATTTAAAGAGGTACTGTTTTATAACTTTAATATATAGTGGAAGTATATGTAACTTTGTTCTGTATTTTCTAATTTGCTAGTAAATGTGTTATCATACTTTAATAATTTAAAAAATTAAAAAATAAAATGTACCATTTAAAATGGACCTGTCCATCGAAAATGGGCGTTTTTGACAGAATGTGGTGAGCACTGAGCCCTGGAAGCCTCAGTGTTTCCATCGTTAAAATGGGGCTGTTTCTCTCTATCTCGCCGTCAAGTCACTAGAGCAGCAAGAGCTGCCCCCAGCAGTGCCGGAGGTGTGGGCTGCTCCTCCCCGAAGTGGGGGTGGGGAGAAGGGAGGGGAGCCCCAGATACCGCCCCGGGGGGTGGTGGGCTGCCCCCAAACAGAGAGACTGGTGCCTGCCTCTGCAAAACACCTCATACATTTCCAAGCATTGCCTTGTTCAGCATCTGGTTTGATCTTCTTTCTCCCTTGTGAGGCTGGTGGGGTGGGGGAGCATCGCTCCAGAGGACCTAAGGTCACTCGTGTAGCTGGGGACAAAGCTGTTGGCTGGAACCCGAGGACACTTTTCTCACTCCATGGGGTGCCCTGGTGGAAGACTGGGGAGCTGGCAAGGAGATGGAGGCGAGGACAGAGGTTCCAATAGCCTGCAGTCCAGTTTTCCTTCCTCTTCCTTTTGTTCTTTCTTCCAGCTCTTCCTGAGTGCCAACTCACGGTGCTACAGTACTGAACTTCTTCCGAGGCTGCCAGCAAACCCAGGTCAAAGCTGGAACTTGAGCCCTAGTCAGACCTTCATTCCAAAATGCTACACGTGCCAGTTGGGGTGTTGCTTCAGGAGCCAGGTGGCAAGAACAGGAAGAAGTGGGACCGCGCCAGGGCTGGGGAAATGACAGAATCCCGGAGCTGTCTCCACTATTGGCAGTGCAGATCCTCTGGTGTAACCAGTTCCACACCCTCCAAGGGGCAGGGACTCACCCATCTTGGAGCAGGGGAGGCGGTGGGTAACCGGACCTCTGGAAACGGCCCATTCTGGATGGAGCCAGCTTTGCCGGTGTGATGGCTTCCCTGTGAATTAGGAGGTGGGGACTGCACTTGATGGCTTTGATGGGAGTGGCCCTGCCCTCCTCTGCTGAGGGCGGACAGCATCCAGGCAGGCCAGCTGCCAGGGAGAATGGTAGGCATCTGGCTGTCCAGGAGTGTGTGTGGCCTGAGGCACTTCTGGGAAACTCCCTCCTGCTCCCCATCCTTGTGGATGTGAAGTCATGGGGAGGCGAAGGAACAACTCAGCTATCCAAGCTGTCTGGAATCAGGGAACAGGGGCCCGGAGAGTGCCCTGTCCTGGCAAGTGTTTCTGTGACACTGTCTTAGTTTCTATTATCAAAACGGATTTTATTTTACTGAAGTGCTTTAAGCAAGTTGTTGTCCCATCGATAAGTCATGTCTAACTCTTTGGAACCCCATGGGCTGCAGCACGCCAGGCTTCCCTGTCCCTCAAGGAGGGACACTTCCCAAACTTTGAAATCCGTCAGGACTGGATTCAAGTCGTAGGTCAGCTCCTCGCTGACAAGTCCCCGGGTGCCTTGACTTTAGGTTTTGTCATCTGAAAAACGCCCACTTCAGAGGCTGTGCAGGAGGCCTGAGATGAGTTCATAGGGAAAAGCTCTGTGCGTTGCTGATCACAATGCACTTGTTGGCACTTGTTTATTATTGTCATGGAAGTTTCCTTCCAAGCCTAATGATTGGAATTCATTCTTTCTGGGTAAACAGTAACCCTCCCCCTGGGAGCAGTAGGAAGGAGAAGAGAGCAAGAAAGCACTAGTATATATGAGGACAATGTGGATAAGGAGAGAACCTTCTGGATAATGGGAAAAGAAGTTCCCAGGACGAGAGGTCAGGGTGAGGGAGGTGGGCACCCAGGCAAATGTGCTCATCTGGTAAACTCTAGGCTGGGCCCAAAGACAGCTTGTCTGCTCAGAAAGGGACATCCTGGTCCCCACTTTCTGTCCCTAGCCCCTGAGAGCCGCGGCCCTCCAAGTGACAGGCCATCTCAGGCCCAGCTGAGGCTCCACCCACCTTGCCAGGCTTAGCTAAATAAAGAGATGGTCCCTGTGGGGGGCCGCTGGGGCTGAGAGCTCTCCTGGGCCGCTCCAGGCAGCAGGAGCCGGCTCCCCACAGCTTGGTAGAAGCAATCACTGCCCCCTTCCTGCATTCCGCCTCTGACCTTGGGTAACCTGGCAGATTGCCAGCCAGCGCCTGAGAGCTGGGGGCGTGGGCATGCTCAGGAGAGAGGCTGTGGGGTTGTTCCAGGCAGGGGGGTCTGCCAAGTGCAGAGCTGGCACCAGGACAACGCTGGGGCGTGGCCGGGACGGTGCCAGCACAGGCTGGGTGCAGGGAAGCCCGGGCAGCAGGGAGGCTTCCGCAGTCACTGGATATTCTGAGCTGACAGAAGCATATCAGAAGGGACATCTACCAGCTCAGCTCCTGCTGCCGCTGGGGAGTTGCGAAGGTGGCAGGGGAAGTGCTGGGTTTCAGATTTTTCAGGATGCCTGTGACTCTGGGGGAAAGAGGGGTTTAGAGGAACAAACCTCAGGCCTGTCCTGGATGAAGCGAAGTGCTGAAAATTACTGAGTGCCTTCTCCCTTTAGTCCATCTCCTAAGGTGGGAGAAAGCAGCAGAGCCCTGGCTCGCTGGCTGCTGCGTTTCTCTGTTTGAAGGTGAAAGCTCACTAGCCCAGGGTGTGGACAGCCCCACTTTCCTTCCAGTCCTGGCTCCTCCACTTGTTGACTGCGTTGTAACCTGGGCCACTCCATGGGCCATCTTCAAGCCTGAGTTTGTTCACGTGTAAGGGGAGCTGAGTCAGCAATGTCCTCTTCCCAAAGGGAGGAGGGGGATGGTGTAAGGACTTCAGGATCAGGGAGAAAGAAGTTGTGAAATGGTGAGGCAGGCTATACCCACAGAAGCTGGTATTGCCAGCTTCTTGCCTGAGTAACTCCTCATCTGCATTCCTGCATCCCCGCTGTGGCAGCAGCTTCCTCCCCTTCTAAGGGCTACCCTGGGGCTGGCAGTGTGTGTGTGTGTGTGTGTGTGTGTGTGTGTGGAGGGAGGGGTGGGGGCGGGCAGCAGAGAGGTCTCCGAGACCCTAGGGAGAGGCAAAGTAAAGCCAGATTCTCACCTCTTGTTGGGTGCTTACCTCGAAAGAGAATGATGAAGCATGGGGACACTGAAATCAACTAGAGAAATCAGTGCCCCTGAGCGCACTATGTATTTCTCTCCTTCTAGCCCATTCCCACCCACCCTGCCCCCGCAGCTCTGTTCACTCTTCAGGAATTGGAAGCTTTAGTTAAATCTCTGCTGGTCTCCATCCCCAGACCATTTCAGTCTGGTCAGGCTGGGCATCAGGGACCTGGAGTGGCCCTGTGGAGAGGGAAGGTTGGTGAATGGGTCAGCCTGCCATCAGGAGGCGGATGGGTCTGGAATGGGGCTGAGAAAGCTCATGGACGTCCATGACCCAGGCCCAGGACACTGAGCCAGACACTGTAGCACGTGCCATGGTAAGACAGCATCCTTTCTAGGCTTTAGACTTGAACTCCAAGGATGAGACCAGAAGAGACCACAAGAAAGATAAAAAAGAAATTGCAGTTCTCACAATTTCTTCACTCTACTGCTGGACAGGGCAGGGAGAAAGGGAATATTTAAGATGTTCTGAAATGTGACATAAAAATTCATAGCCTGGAGAGCTGCCCCTTTGCTTATTTATTCAGGGCACAGAGGATACCACGGTGGGGCCCTGGATCCCAACTGCCGAAGTTCAAATCCTGGTTCTGCCACTTAGAATATGACCTTAAGCAAGTTATATTACCTTTTTTTTTTTTTTCCATTTTGGTTGTCTCATTTGTAAATTGGGGCTATTAAGAGTAACTACTCCATAGAGTTTTATTAAAATTAAAGGGATATCAACACATATCTTGCCATCAAGTTGGCTCCCTTAATTATTATAACCAGTGACAAAGTCTGAGAAGTCAGGGCTAGTCACTTTCCCCAGGCCTGTCCCGTGGCTGGTCACTGTCTGACCAGAAGATAATTTCCTTCTTCCTTGTCACCTCTGTTGGATCTGCCACATCTTGCTGATTCATCTTTCTAGGGCCCCTGACAACCCCTTCCTTCCATCCAGGCTCACCACCACTTCCTACTTTGGACCCCCATTATTTCAGGCCGAAACTGTTAAAACCACCTCCTAACTGGTCTCTTGTCTCCATCCTTCACGGAGTTGTCAGATCAATCTTCTTAAACGCCGTTCTTATGCCACTGGCCTGCTCAGAAATCGTCAGTGACTCCTAAGGAAGCAAGAGGGAAGGCTTCAACGCCTGCCCTCTACTGTGCCTCCCAGACCCTCCAGACCTTCTCTGACAGGCCCCTCCCACCTGTGCCCTTGGCTCCTCCCAACTCTTGGGCGGTTATCTGGCTGTGTTGGGTCTTAGGAGGAGTGCAAGAGCTCTTTGTGGCAGCTGGTGAGCTTCTCTTGTAGTGCAAGGGCTGATCTAGTGGTGGTGCATGGGCTTCGTTGCCCCTCAAAAAGTGGGATCTTAGTTCCCCAACCAGGGATTGAACCTGCATCTCGTGCATTGGAAGGCGGACTCTTAACCACTGAACCACCATGGAAATCCCATTGAACTGTTCTTACCACTGCATTTGACCTATGCTGTCCCCTCCCCAGAACACCGCCTCCCTCTGTGTTTCGCCAAATTCTACCATCCTTCCAGGCCCAGTTCCAGTCCTATGTTTCCCTGCAAGTCCTCCTGAAACTCCCAGGCACTAACCCTTCCTTTCTCCCATTTGATCCCAGTGTGTCTTTGGGTTGCTCAGTCTGTTCACGGATACTCAGCCTAACTCTGTTGTGCATGGCTTCCATGGCGGGGGCAGCCCTGCTCAGAGCCGCATTCCCACAGCCCTTGGCACTGTTGGAGGGAATCTGGCAAACCTGTGCTGCTTGATGGACTGTGGGAAGTCCTGGGTCAGCGGCTGCCCCATGGCTGAGGGCACCTCTGCCTGCCAACTCCCTGATTTCTGATGCATCTTACCTGGCACCTTCTTCTTCTTTTTATTCCTGGTTGGATTTTCTCTCTGGGGCATGTGATCCTCAGCATTTTTTTGCTCCACAGAAGGAAAAGAAGGGATGAGATTCTGCTGGCAGTATCTCAGCTCTGGTCAGTTGAGCTGTGTGTGCACATGCGTGTATCCTAGGGTGAACCGGCAACCCTCCTTGCTTCCACTGGTCCTTCTACATGCCTACTGCTCTTACCCTCCAGAGAATCCACACCACCAGATGAGTAGGCCTAGAGAGATGAGGAAACAGAAAGAAACAAACAGCCAAGTGTCCTTTCTCCCTCTCACTGCACATTGTAGCTCCTGTATCTGTGATGGTGGAGGGGCCGTCTTGGGTGAGCAGGAGACTCATCTACCCACGAGCTCATGAGACACTGGGCTTGACCCTTAAAGGCTGATGAAAGGTACAGTCTTGGAGGATGTGTGAATGTGTATCCGTAAACCTTAGGAGCATCTGTTCATACTTCCTGAGAGTCTCTCGTTTCTCTGAGACTCCTTACAAGGCCTCCTATTCTTGACCCTCTACAATTGTTGTTTAGTTGCTGAGTTGAGTTGTGTCTGACTCTTTTGCGACCCCATGGTCTGTAGCCCACCTGGGTTCTTTGTCCGTGGTGTTTCCCAGGCAAGAATACTGGAGTGGGTTCCTATTTCCCTCTCCAGGGGATCTTCCTGACCCAGGGGTTGAACCTGCGTCTCCTGCATTGGCAGGTGTATTCTTTACCACTGAGTCACCGGGGAAGACTGACCTCCTTGTCTCTATTTCCCTTGAATCCCCATTCCTTTTTATCTCTGCTTCTCATTTGCCACTTAGGTTTGTATGCCTTATACATAGGTTCCTAATCCTTTGGATCCCAGAGGAAAAGGGTGACGTTTTATGAACAACTTTCTTAGAGCCAGACATTTGACTCACTGCTCTACGTACAATATCTCATCTTGTCTCTACAGTTTGAATTAAAAAAAAATTATTTATTTGGCTGTGCCAAGTCCCAGTCGCAGCATGTGGATTGAACCAGAGTCCCCTGCATTGGGAGCATGGAGTTCTAGCCACTGGATCACCAGGGAAGACTCAAGTTTTTTTTTTTTTTTTTTAAATCCCCATTTTATAGATGAAATAACTGAGGCTGAGAGATTAAATTGCTTATGGCTGGCACATGTCCATCTGTGTTTCCTCTGCAGATTTTGGCATGGGGTAGGGGTGCTTACACATGGGAGATGTGTGGGTTATCATCATGTGACACCTGGACGCTGCCATATCTAAGGGCAGCTCAGGTTGAGGGTGGGTCTGCAGAGAGTAAGGTGTAGTGAGTGACGCTTACAAAGACAGGCAGGAAAAGAGGGCCTCATGGCCACAAGGTGAATACCCGCCTGGTGGCATTGTCCACTGTACTTTCGATGGCTGGGTGACCGGAGTCCCTGAAGGACCTCAGCCATCACCTCCTGCTACCAGATACCTCTTCCACCACCATGGGAATCAAATGGGAACACCCTGGGTGTTCATCACTGCTTTCTCATTAAAGCTCCTAAATATGCTTCAGAGAATTTTCCTTCTAATGCTCAGCCAGGGTTCAAAGAAACTTAAAGAAATTGTTTTTGAGATGGAGGAGGAAGAGAAACGTGCCGAACAGTAATTTCAGAGTCTAGAGTAGGGCCCTTGGGATAGGGAAAACTTCAGATGGGGGTGCAGAAATGTGTGAGAGGTAAAGGGCATTTGGGCAGCCAGAAGACCCAGGAAGTAGGAGAGAGGATGGGGGAATTTGTTTACACCAGACTCCGGCCACTGAGGGCTTCCCCCGTGGCTCAGACTGTGAAGAATCCACCTGCAACGGATTCCTGCAATGGAGACCTGGGTTTGATCCCTGGGTTGGGAAGATCCCTGGAGGAGGGCATGGCAACCCACTCCAGCATTCTTGCCTGGAGAATCCCCAGGGACAGCGGAGCCTGGAAGGCTGTGACTTTGTAACTCATGGGGTCACGGAGAGTCGGACACGACTGAGTGACTAGGCACACACCCAGCTTCTGATTCAAGAGTGTAATCCTCATCAGGTTTGCATCCTGTAACCTAAACTTTTATGAAGCCGGTTCCTTATACCCCCCAGTTCTAGGAATGAAGGTGTGAAGTCTTGTCTTAGAACTGGAGAGGCCCGAAAGACTGGCAAGGTCAGCCCCCGGGTACTTTCCCCGGCTCCAATCCCCAAGCCTTCTTGGCCCAGGTTCGCTCACCCGCGAGGGCCACGCCCCCAAGCGGGCACCACTCAATGGCCCTGGGACAGGACGGACTGAGGGCTGATGCCCAGGATGGGGCAAATGTGAGGCGTTCGGAGAAAACCCTCACCGCGGCGATGCCAAGGCTGGAGAAGCCGCGTTCCCGCCTAAATCCGCAAGATGGAAGTTGCTCCCTCTAGCTTTTCTCCTTGCGAAGCCCGCCGATTTTGTAAGTGACCCCTCCCTTCGAGCCCAGGTCCATTTCTAGCATTCACGCCTCTCCAGAGTCTTGTTCATTTGAAAACGCATCTTAAAATGCACTAACACCTACGTCTTCGGTCCAGCCCAGATCCGGTTTTGGGTAGCGTGGAAAGTTTACAAGGTACTGCGTGTACCCCACCCCGGCACACGGGGTGCGCGCGGAGCTGCGTGCAGGAATGTGCGCGAGGGCGCTGGGGGGTGCGGGGCAGCTTTAGCGCAGCCGAGGGTATCAGATGGGCGCGTGAAACTGGGGTGTCAGGTGTGCGTGGGTCTGCCCGCGCGTGTCCGAAGCCCACTGCCTCTCGCCCACTTGCCAGAACGTGCCATCAGCCTTACTTCTGCTTCAGCCCTTTCCCAGCCAGACGCCCCTCCTTTTTGGTGCTTCTGAGCGTTTACTGTAAATCCCGTGACTAAAACACGCCGGTGAGCCCGGCCCGTGGACAGATGGATCAATCGCCCCCTTCCCGGAAGGGGGAGGGGGCCCCACCTGGAGCCTCGGAAGCAGGGAGCTGCCGGCTGCCTCGGGAGAACTCCCCGGAGCCCAGCTCGCCGCCGAGCTTGGCGCGGAGACCTGCGTCGGTCCCGGGGCGCTCCCACCAGGGTGGGGTGCGAGCCCGCATCCCCGATCCTTCCCGCGCAGTTCGTGGGAGGTTCGCCGGCCTCGGATGGGGCGGTCAGGACGCCCTAGCTAGGCAGCTTTCTTCCCGCACCGGGGGAGGGAGACAAGTGGGGAAGGGGGGGTCTCGAAGGACTAGGACGCTGGGGCGTGTGGGGGCGAGGGCGCCGGGGGTGTGCGGGGAAAGTTCTCGAGCCCCGCATGAAGAGCACACGTGTATGCGGGCGCGGGGCTCGACCCGGGCAGGAGGCTGTGCGGGGACGCTGGCGGCTGGCGACGGAGGGGGTCCTTCAGCTCCCCTGCGTCTTCGGGGAGACGCTCTGCCTCCGCTCCTGGGTCGAAGGACGCCCAGCGGATGGTGCGCCCCCTTCCCAGACCCGGACTCCAGCGGGTTTGTTTTTTTTTTCCCCCCTAGCGCCCTTCCCCCTACGCCCCTGGTTTGGCTCGAGAGCCTCGGACTCCAAACCCTCGGGCCTCCGCTGAACCTCCCCAGGGCCTCCCGGAGCGGGCTGCCCTGGCGCGGGGGCGGGGGCGGTGGGGGTGGGAGGGCGCAGCCCGCTCCGGGCGGGGAGAGGAAGGGGCGTGGGGGCTGCCGCGCGGCGGCAGGAGCCGCGGGAAGAGAAAGGTGCGGAGGCTTTGGTGGGTTTGGGTTGAAGCCCGAGCCCTGGCCGGGGTAGCTGGTCAGTTTCCGGCCAAGGCTGCAGGTCAATCCGGGGAAGGGCGGGCGGCCGAGCAGAGGGAGCCGGCGGCGGAGCTCTCCCCTCGGCCCGCGTTCCCCGGCGCCACCGCCACCGCCTTGTCGCCACCGCCGCTGCAGAGTGTCGCTGCTCCGCCGCGCGCCCGCGCCCCGCGCCGCCAGCGCTGGGGAGCCCGAGCGCCGAGCCCGGGGCGGAGGAGAGGGGCGCGGGCGCGAGAGCCGCGGCGAGGGAGCTGCGAAGGGGGAAGGGGGCGGGCGGAGGGAGGAGCAGGGAGAAGGGGGAGGGAGAGGAGAGCGAGGGAGAGCCGGGGGGAGCGGGAGCAAAGAGCGAGCGCCGGGGAGAGGAGAGGGAGGGAGAGGAGAGAGCGAGCCACACGCACGCAGAGACACACGGTCACCGGAATTCCATTAGAAAAAAGTGACACGAGCAGGGGTTAGCGGGAGAAGATTTTTTTTGAATCTTTCCTCCGTCTTGTGCGAAAGAAGCGACTCGGGTCTCGCGTCCTCGAAGCTCCCACCGGATCGTTCCTAGGCGCTGACACCCGTCGGTGGATTTCTTTCTTATTTGCGTTTTATTCTGACCCCCACCCTCGCCACTTCCTTCCAGCCCTTCACTCTCAGATCGCCTCTCCCCCCACCTCCTCAGTCCCCTCCCGGGAAGCGCAGGGGAATCGGACCCGCGGGGACTCGCGCCTTCCCGGACGAGCCGAGGGAAGGGCAGACCTGAGGACCGGCTGTCGGCTTGAAGAGCACACACACACACACACACAGATACGTGTGTATTTGATTTTAGTGGGCAAGGGGGGCGTCGAGACGCGGCCCACCGCCCTCCATTCCCCCACCCCCTCCAGCCGAAGGCGAGAATCGCAGGACTCAGGATCTTCATCCGGCGGACTAGCTGGGATCTCCGCATTGGATTTGGGGCTGATTATCACTGCTTGGCTATTATTATTGTTGTTGTTATTATTATTATTATTTTTTATCCAAGGGAGAAAGACAGAAAAAACTGTGGGATTTATTTAACATGATCTTGGCAAACGTCTTCTGCCTCTTCTTTTTAGGTGAGTACCTGCGGGAGGCGAGGACAGCGTGTCCGCGGGAGCCTGGGGGCTGCGCGGCCGCGCGCGTTCAGGCGACGGCGAGCAGCCTGGAACCTTGGGGGGCGAGCGGGGCGCTGGCGGGGGACCGACCGGCGGGAAGAGCGCGCGGCGGGGCGAGCCGGGCCCGGGCGCAGCTGAACCGAGCTGGGCCAGCGACGAGGATGCGGGTTGGAGGGACGCGAGCCGCGGCTGGCTGCGTACGCGCAGGGTTGGGAAGGAGACTTAGAACATCCAGACCATCCCCGCGCGCACGAACGCAGACATAGTCGCTCACTCACATGCAGTGATAGCGCCCATTTCTCTCAACATAAAGGGTTCAAATTGCGGCAACTTAAGAAAAAAAAAAAAATCCAACTCTTGATCTGGAAGAGAGAAGGGAGGGGAGAGGCTCAGTGTCGGGGAGAGGAAAATCCTGCCATCCTACCTTTCCAGGCGGCTCCTCGAGCCGATCGTGGTGGAGGGCACGGGCTTCTCCAGGAGCTCCGGATGGACGTCTGTGGGGGCAGTCCTGGCAGCCACCCCCCACCTGCCAATCAACCCCTGGAAAAGACACCCCGCTTCCCACTCTCCGAATCCCTTCCCCGCGGCTCCACTCCCTGGAAGACTTTTCAAGTTTCTCCCCTCCCTGCACCCTCCCTCCCGCTCAGACCCTAGCCATCTAGGTGGGCGGGAGTGAAGGGTTTGAGCCGCAGTTCACCGCCTTGTCTTGGCCACCTTTGGGGCGGGGGGACCCGGTAGCTGGTGGGAAGAGATGGGAGGGAGGCCAAAGTTTGCTTCCTTGGGTTAAGAAGGAGGGGGGCTGAGGGGAAAACCTGGCCTGAACAAAGACCACTGCTCATTCTGTAAGCCCTCTCCCCCAAGGGCAGGGAGGGAGGGCTGCCTGAGTGCCCCTGAACCCCGACTGTCTTTTTCCCACCCAGAATTCCCAATCCCTGGCCCCTTTTTTATGCTGCAAGAAATCTCAGCTGCTTGGGAAGCGGGTGTAGAGGGAGCGTTCTTGGGGGTGGAGGTGAGTAAAAGTGGGTGTTGGAAAGGCTGGTGCCGACCAGGAGTCCCAGGCACGGCTGCTGCCCCAGTAAGAGCTCCAGAGAGAGGGCAGGCAAATGGGGTGTGTGTGTGTGTGTGTGTGTGTGTGTGTGTGTGTGTGTGTGTGTGTGTGTGTGTGTGTGTGTGTGTGTGTGTGTGTGTGTGTGTGTGTGTGTGTGTAAGGACCACACGTTTGCTTCATTGTGGATGCTGCTCCTACCACCTTGGCCTGCTGTGTGGCCAGGGTGAGCCAGCCTGCCCAGATGGGTCACGAGAGCACCCTTTCCCTCCTTGAGGAGGAGAGAGGGAAGGCCTAGGAGGGGGGTAGGTGCAGGCCACAGAAAGCCATGAGGGGTGTCCTAAGAAGTGTCTTGACTAGGACCAGGGATTCAAGTCCAGTCCCTGTTGATCAGGCCCTGGGCCCTCTGCAGCCCCACCTCCTCTTCCCCCTTCTGCATTCGTGGGGCCATGGGGCTTGGCCCGGCTCTAGGGTGTGGCCTTCACAGTCCTGCCTCAGGGAGCCAGAGGTGTTCTCAGGTGGGAGGGCCTGAGGGAGGAGGCTGGGATGGTTGCTCTGGGCCCCACTGTGCTCCCGCAAGCCTTACCCGGCAACCCTCTCACTCCGGAGGGGCCATTATAAAAGCTGACCTTTTCTCCCACGGCTGATTTGAAAACCCAGCTTTCTGGGGCCAAGAATGAGCAGGGCCAAGAAGAAAAGAAAATTGTATTTCAGGAAAAGCAGCCAGACTGCTTGCTTCTGAGCTGCACACACACCCCAGGCCAGCAGGGCTCCCAGGTGTGGATGATGGCCCCTGTCATCTCCAGGTCCAGCCCCCCAGGCTGCAGAGATGGGGGGTCCCAGCCTAGGGGCCTGAGGAGAGACTGTCCTGAGCCTGTGGGGTGTGCCTGGGGTCCTGTTCAGATATGGCCTCCCTGGTGTCTGTGACCCTGGTGGGGGTGTGGATGAGAGGAGGAAAAGTTGGCCGGGGGGTGGGGGTGACATCTTTTCAGTTCCTTTCTCTTGAGAAGCCCCTTCTCAGAGCTGGGGTGCGTGTTGACTGAGTGACCACAGGACATTGAAAGGCTCTGTGTTAGGCCAGCTGACAACGAGGGATATGTTGGTTGTTAAGGAAATTTCAGCCCCAGGGCCCTTGCCTGGCAAGGAGCCCACAGTTGGGAGTTGGTTGGAAAGTTGGCTTTGGGGAGAGGCTTTTCTGGAGCTTGAGAGGTGGGGTGGGCATTTTCAGTCGGGGATAGAGTGAAGCACGTTCCTAGGAGCAGGGGCCTTCAGTGTGTTCCTGCCAAGGTTCCGAGTGGGGTCTGGGTGTGAGCATGCCTTCCTGGCCCAGCCATCCTGACCTCCAGTGTTGACAAACTCAGAGAGAAAGTGAGATGGGGAAAGTGATGGCGGTGGGGACCGGGGTTGGTCAGAGGGCCTGCCTCCCACTGGCGTCCTCGCGCTCATCGGGGCACTTGATGGACCTGGACGGCTGTAGGTCTGTGTGGTCTCGCAGCCCCCGCTGTGTCTCTAAAAGCTGTTCCACATGTCTGTGCTTTCCTTGAGAGATCCGAGTTTTCTCCTGATCTAGAACTTGGAAACATCACCAGAATACGTTCCAACCTTTACTCACCTAGAATGCTTGGCCAGAGGCACCAGGTTGCCATGATTTCTTTCTCTGGCTGGACTTCTTGGTTCTGGGGGTCATGGCACCACTGAGAAGAGTCAGGGGTAGGTGGTGGTCAGGGAGTTTGGTTGGAAAATGCACTGACCCTCCTATGGAGCATCTCTCTGCCGGGAGCTGAAAGGAAGAGAGAAGCCCTTGCTATAGGCACAGGAGCCCAGGACTCTGTAAGCATCGTCCCTTAGGGCTGTATGCCCACCTGTAGGGCAGGAAGGAAGTGTCATTTTTGCCCCAGTTCCCTAGGCTCCTGTGCTGCTGCTTAAGCCTGGGGAGGAGGCCGCTTTCTCCTTTCATCTCCCACTGTGCAGCCTCAGGTAACGCCAAGGTGGGAGGGGAGTCGCCCGCTGGGATGCTGGGGTGAGGAGAGTCAGTGGAAGGCCCAGGGCTGGGCCAGTCCTAAGGCTCCAGCAGCCTGGCTACCTGGTTGGCTAGGTGGGACAGCAGGTACAGGTGAGGCCGGGTCAACAGAGCTGATCCTAGAGGGCCCTGTTGCACCTGAGTCCTGCTTAGAGACCCAGGAATTTGTTGAAGCCTGGCAATAAAGCCCCCGCCTGGGCTTGGGCGGGAGGGCGCTTCTCCATCCTACCCTGGGCAGATGCCTCACTGTCTATGCCCACCTTCCATGCTGGTTTCTTTAGTGGTCTTGCTCAAGTCTGGCCATAACTGTCAGCTCCTCCCGTCCTGAGGTAGAGTTCTGGTGGCTGGAGGGAGAAAGTCTTTTGTTGTGGACCCTGAGGTTTTCCCCACCCCAGGCGGCCCCCGCCCCACCTCGGTGGGATAGGCCTGGCCCACCAGGAGTTCGTTCATAGTTGCCTTTCCCCTCCGTGGCCCTCTGGGTAGGGACGGGGGTGCAGTGCAGCACTTTGCCTCTAGGTGTCGCTGCCTCCCTGTGCTAGCTGCTCCCTGAGCGGGGCCTCCTGGGAGAAAGGAGAAGTGGGAGTTCTGGGTCGAAATGGAGGAGATTCTTTGGGATTAGGGGATGGGGGAGACTTCTGCCTAGGATCTTATTATGTTTCGGGCCAGAATGGAGTGGAGGAAGCCCCCCCACTATCACTCTTCTGGTCTTGGAAAATTCAGTCTTGGCTCCGGGCCATGGCATGGCCTTTTTGTGGGGCAGGATCTGGGTGAGGGGCTTGGAGGGGACCAGGGGACTGGATGATGTCTGTTGGGGGAGCTTGCTTTCAGAAGGACCAAGCGGCACTTTCTGTGCCTTTCCCCTCCGTATCTCCTTCCCCGACCCCTTCCCTTCGGAGGATGGTGGGTTTGGACACTGGAGGCCATGCTGGGGAGGGAGGGTCCATTTGCGAGGCCGGGGTCCGCTTGCAGCTGACTTATTAGTTGGCTTCTGGAAAGAGGGGAGAGACAGAGGGGAGAGGGTATCAAGGAAGGGTGGAGAGGAGAGGAAAGAGGAAAAGAAATGAGAGAGAAAGAGACCAGACACACAGAGAGGTGTCTGAGGGAGTGGTGGGATGGAGTTGCTTGGCCCCCAGCATTTTTTTGGGGGGCTGGGGTGGAACTTGTCTCCATGGTGGATTTTGTCTCTGGCCACACTGTTGGGCAGGATGGTATGGAGGGCCGGGTCCCCCAGAGGAATGCTTCCCTCTGAGCTCTCCTCAGACCACGGGGTCAGGCTTGTCTCTCCCTGTCTCCTTATGAAGTCTGGGGACTCCAAATGGATAGACTGGGGGTCGGAGGGGCCGTTTTAGCCTGTGTGTGACCTTGAGTTGTCACGTCCCTTCTTTGGGCCTCAGTTTTCCGAGGGTGGAATGCGGGGACTGATCTGGTCTTTGAGAGCCTAACAGGCTGTGAGAGTTAACCAGTCAGCCTCCCTGGTTCCTCGGCCAGACCTCTGTTTGGACCCGAGGTTGCTGGCAGGAGGCCTGGCTGCTCTGAAACTGAGATCTCCCCTTGGCCTGCCCTAGGAGGCCCTGCAGCCGCCAGCTTTCTGCTGAGGCCGTGGGATCCTTCTCTGGACTCCTGGCATCTTAGACTGTCTGTGGTCTGGCTCGGGCCTCTGGCTCTTCTGGGCTGTGCTCCTGGGCCCAAGGCCGTGCAAGGAACCAGGAAAGGGTCGTGTAGGGCCAGGGCCGAAGACAGCTTTTCTTCTTCGGGGTTTGAGGAGAGATGGTGGTATCTTGGGCCCCTTTGGCAGCGCTCGCTCTGACCTGCTGGGGCGGGCAGCCTTGAGTCGGGCTCCCTGCGCCGAGTAGAGCCGGTGTGGCTCTCCCAGAAGGGCCCCCAGGCCTGCCTCTGGGGTCGGAGACTGCGGCCCTCATTCACGCTTGTCTTCCCTCCCCACCACCCAGACGAGACCCTCCGCTCTTTGGCCAGCCCTTCCTCCCTGCAGGGCCCCGAGCTCCACGGCTGGCGCCCCCCAGTGGACTGTGTCCGGGCCAATGAGCTGTGCGCGGCCGAATCCAACTGCAGCTCCCGCTACCGCACGCTGCGCCAGTGCCTGGCCGGCCGGGACCGCAACACTATGCTGGCCAACAGGGAGTGCCAGGCAGCCTTGGAGGTGCTGCAGGAGAGCCCGCTCTACGACTGCCGCTGCAAGCGGGGCATGAAGAAGGAGCTGCAGTGCTTGCAGATCTACTGGAGCATCCACCTGGGGCTGACCGAGGGTAAGCCCCGCCAGGGCCCCGGGCTCAGCGGGAGGGCCTGGTAATGAGACAGACCGGCCAGCTGTGTCTCTTTCCACCTCCTGGGCAACCAGGAGCTAACCATCTGACCTAGGGCGGCAGATGTTGTTGGAGAGACAGACGAAGGAGGAGGTAGGGAGGAGAAAGGGTCAGGGTGGTGGAATGAGGGGGGATGGGGGTCTGGATGGGGAGTGAACCAAGGATGGCTGGCTGGCTGTGTGTCGTGGTAACAAGGGCAGGTGAGGCCAGAGTGCCCAGGTGGATGGAGAAGAGGACAGAGGAGAGAGAAGGGCCTGGCTGCGTGTGGGCAGAGCTGTGAGGTTTGCATGTGAGCAAACCATCCCCTGCCACTCTCTGCTGTCCCCCGCTGCCTGCCTGCTTCCAGGAGGTCTGCCCTTCTGGTGGCTTCCTGACCCCTGGCCTGGCCTAGGCACCATCAGCAGGGATTGGAGGGCACGTGGGCAGCAGGTCCCAGAGCCCTAGGCAAGCCTTCCTCCAAGGTCCAAGGCCGAACCTGTAAGCCTCTCACCCACCAACCACCTCCCCCAACTCCTCCCCCTCCAGACTAGGGTGTGGAGGATTTGCAGGCCTCCTGGGTCGGACATTCATTTATTAATTCAACAGGTGTTTACTGATCCTGGCTGCTAGGCATTAATAGTTGAGAGCAGCTGGGGCAGCGTTTGCCTTTGTGGAGCTCCTAGTCTGGGGGAGACACAGATAAGTCAGGGACTTGTTTGGTGATGTAGTGAGTGCTGTCGGAAAGCACTGGGTGCTCTGGAAGAGCCAAAGAAGGGCATCTAACCCCTTTTTGCAAAAGCTAGAGAGCCTTCCTGAAAGAGGCGGCCTTCAGGCTGAGACTAAAGAGTGAGGCGCAGTTACCTCGTGAAGGCATGTGGGGCGAGTGTGGGAGGTGTGGGACAGAGTTTGGGCAAAGGGTGGCGTATAATGCAGGTTAGCCGGCCTTCCTTAGAGACATGCAGGTAACTCAGTGGTTGCTTTAGTCGTGTCTGATTCTAGCCCACCAGACTCCTCTGTCCATGGGATTCTCCAGGCGAAAATATTGGAGTGGGTTGCCATGTCCACCTCCAGGGGATCTTCCCGGCTCAGGGATTGAACCCTCATCTGTTATGTCTCCTGCATGACGGATGTGTTCTTTACCATTACCGCCACCTAGAGGCAGATGGAAGTGGGGATGGAGGAGGAGAGATGGAAGGGGTTTGGATCTGGTGAGCAGCATGCTTAGGAGGTTTTATGTGATGATCTCTGCTTCAGGACAAAGTTCATGTGGTTCCAACAGGAGAGCAGACTGGAGAGACTGGAGGCCACTGCTGTGGTGCAGGCCAGGAATATGGAGGCTGAACGAGGACAGTGGCAGGAAAGAAGGATCTAAGAGCTGCCCAGGGGGTGGGATCAGCAGGTCTTGGTGAAAGGCCGGAGGAGTCAGTCTTCTGTGTGGGGCGGCTGAGTGGCTAAGGGGGCCTGTCGTGGCAAAGGTGTTGAGTCGGGGGAGGGCTGGAGATATGCATTTGTTTTGGGGTACATGCCCCTCATCAGCCCTGCCCTATAGACAGCTGGGCGTGCAGGGCTGGGGCCCAGGTGAGGAAGGGGAAGTGGACATAAGGATGGAGAAGTCGTGACCACGGACTTCCCTGGAAGTGATAAAGACTCCGCCTTTCAATGCAGGGGGTGTGGGTTCAATCCCTGGTTGGGGAACTGAGATCTCACATGCTACAGGGTGTTGCCAAAAATAAATAAAAATGTGGTAAATCAACTACAATAAAAAATAAAAAAGAAGTCACCAGCAGCCTGCAGGTGGTAACTGGGGCCAAGGGATTGGGTACAGTCACATTAGGAGGAGGTTAGGAACTGAGCTACTGGGGTCACTGCCATTGAAAGATGGGCTGCAGGGGTGATGGGGAGGCTCTGGGGGTGAGGTGGGAGGGAGCCCCTTGGGAGGACTCACTCTCAGAAAGAAGGAGGATCAACAGCCTCCAAGACTTCAGGCTCAACAGGAGAGGGATGGAGAGTGTCCCTGGTGCCCTTGGGGTGAGCACCTTAGGTGGCCCCTGGGAGTAGGAGCCTGCTTAGGGGGGTGCCTGGGAGCTGGGGAACTGGAAATGATGACTGTGGACAACTTCTTGAATTCTGGTGTGACTATAAAGGGCTTCCCAGGTGGCTCAGTGGTAAAGAACTCACCTGCCAATGCCGGAGACAAAAGAGATGTGGGTTCGATCCCTGGGTGAGGAAGATCCCCCGGAGGAGGGCGTGGGAACCCACTCCAGTGTTCTTCCCCGGAGAATCCCCGTGGACAGAGGAGCCTGGCGGGCTGTAGTCCATGCGGTCACAAAGAGAGGACACGACTGGAGCCACTTAGCAAGCATGTGAAGATAGAGGAGAATAGAGGATGCCTTTTTTTAAAAAGAGAGTTGAGTAGTTTAAATTCTAAAGTAGGACAGGAGCGATGGAGAGGCTGAGGTGAAGAAGAGAGAGGGGTGTGATGTGGAACTGTGCACTTGGGGGAGGGGAGGTGTCAGCCTGGACTCTGAGGGTCATCACCCCCGCCTCCCCTGCCCCAGCTGCTGGAGGGGCAGGAGGAAGCTGGGCCCAGGGTGGAGCCTGGATAGTGTTGGGTTCCTGACCAGTGGCTCAGAGGTTTCAAATTTGCCCTGAAATTAGGAGTAAACAGGGCTTGGAATGATTAACAGTCTTAGCACCATTAGTAACATAGTAATTCCTCATGAGTTGAGTGGTGACTTCCTGTTGCTGGCAACCTGGAATCCTAGAGCTTGCAATTAGCAAAGAGAGGGAACTCGCCAACATGAGCGGCGCTCTGTTCTCTGTGAGACAAGGAGCTGGCTTCCCTGACCCTCCCAGGCCTCCTCCGTCCACAGAATGTACATTTATCACAAATAAGACTTAATTGTTTAACTTCTTACAGAACTCACATAACAGAAACTGACAAATCCATGTTGCTGTTTAGTTGCTCAGTCATGTTGGACTCTTTGTGACCCCATGGACTGTAGCCCTTCAGGTTCCTCTGTCCCTGGGACTCCCAGGCAAGAATACTGGAGTGGGTTGCCATTTCCTTCTCCCTGTGCAAAGAACAGTAAAGGCCCCGATTCAACAAGCTGGTTTGTTTAGGTTTTTGCTTTCTTTCCACAGCCTTTAATTTCAACCCAAGGGAGACTGGGCAGAAGGTGGGTGGGCTTGCTGTAGGTGCAGAATGGGAAGGGAGGGGATAGAAGAGTTTAGGGCTAGAGAGCTGAGTGGGCCACTGGAGACCCTTCCCATTGGACTGGCCCCCTCGGCATCACCACATCAGTGCACTGGGGACCTTGCTTGGAGCCAGGCGTTGAGGTGTTTTGATGACAACAATAAGCATAATACGCATTTTATGCTGCCTTCTGCCACGTCTTCAAGACCCTGTTAACCCAGGAGGGCTCTGACTGTAGAGTCTCTGGATCCCAATGCTTGAGATGGTTTGTTGGTTCATTTACTCAACAAACATCTGTTAAACACCCATGGTGTGCTTCCGAGGGCGAGAGCAACCGAGGAAGCCGTGGGTCCTGTGTGGGCACCTACGGTCTGGGAGGCCCTTCTTTGGGTCCACTCTAGAAAGTCAGGCCCCTGCTTTTCTCCTTCCTCAGAACCATGCTCCCTGCCCCTTGCAGGCTGCTCAGTCCCCTCCCCTGGGTCTTGGGGCCAGCGGTTTCTGTCCAGGGCTCACTGGGGAACCCAGAGGCCTTTTATTAATAACAGCAGGTGGCGTTCCTCTGAGGGACAGAGTCTTCCAGAGAGGGGACCCTTCCTGGAGTGGGAAGAGTGGTCCCCCGGGAAGATGCAGGCACTTCCTCCCTGTTCCTTGTTTGTGTGTGCTTCAGTTGTGTCCAACTCTTTGCAACCCTGTGGACTGAGCCCACAAGTCTCCGCCATCCTTGGGATTCTCCAGGAAGGAATACAGGAATGGTTGCCGTGTCCTCCTCCAGGGGGTCTTCCTGAACCAGGGATCCTTAACATTCTTGATAACCTGACTTGGGCCTGGGTGGGTGAGGGGATCTAGGAGTGGAGAGACTCACGTGGGTTTGCACTTAGATTCTTGCTTCTCCAGGGTCCCTACTGGTGGATGCAATTCCTGGAGACTTGGTCCCACCTTTTGCCTCTGAGAGGGAGGCCCTACCCGTCACCTCCCCACCTGAGGCTGAGCTCATTGCATGGACTGAGGACCTCAGCGTGTGGGCAGAGCTGGGAGCCGAGCTCTCAGACAGTCCCAACTGCCAAGGGCCTCGAGGTCTTTCTAGCAGGAGGCTGAGATGCAGAGAGGTGTGGCAAGCCTCACGGGGCACACAGCAAGCTGCTGGTGGGACCAGGCCCCTGACTCCTCTAAGTAGACCCCTTTCTGCTGTCCTGGAAAGCAGAGACATCAGTTGGCCAACAAAGGTCCATATAGTCAAAGCTATGGTTATTCCAGTAGTCACGTATGGATGTGAGGGTTGGACCATAAGGAAGGTTGGGTGCCAAGGAGTTGATGCTTTCAAACTGTGGTGCTGGAGAAGACTCTTGAGAGCCCCTTGGACTGCATGGAGATCTAACCAGTCTATCCTAAAGGAAATCAACCCTGAAAATTCACTGGAAGGACTGATGCTGAAGCTGAAGCTCCAGTACTTTGGCCACCTGACACGAAGAGCCGACTCATTGTGAAAGATGCTGATGCTGGGAAAGATTGAGGGGGGAGGAGATGGGGGTGACAGAGGATGAGATGGTTGGATGGCGTTATTGGCTCAATGGACATGAGTTTAAGCAAACTCCAGGAGACAGTAAAGGACAAGGAAACTTGGTGTGCTACAGCCCATGGGGTCACAAAGAGCTGGACGCAACTGAGCTACTAAACAGTGACCGCTGCCCTGGGGGAGAGCTGTGGCCTTGGGCTTGTCTTCCCCTCTGCCGCAAATGCCCCCGTAATCACCAGTATTTACATGGGGGTGGGGGGAGGGATGTCACTGTTGGCTGCACGGGGCACTTGAGACCAGGCTTTTTGCCTCCTCTGGTGGCAACGCTGAAGTTAAAGGTCACCCTGGTTCTGCAAATGTGAAGTGCACAGGCTTCTCCCTACATGTCCTCTCCCAGCTCATGGGCTTGGAGCCTGACATCCCGGGTTTGACTTTAGTCTTGCTGCCAGGCAGGCTTCAGGTTTCCCGATGGTGAATTCTGCTGCAGGAGCGGGCAAGGAGAACTGATTTAAATAGGATGGGCCCCTCCCAACCAGTCATGGAAGAGGCTCTTTTTCCCCAGAGATCCATCCCCTGGGCCAATCAGTCATACTAGCCCATCTGTACCCAGGCACAGTGCTGTGTCAGATGCGGTAGGGAAGGACAGACCCTGCTGTAGGGAAGTGGGCCAGCCAGGAGAAGATGGCTCTGTGAAAAGTTAAGCAAGAGTTGTTTAGTCGCTCAGTTGTGTCCGAGTCTTTGCGATCCTATGGACTGCAGCATGCCAGGCTTCCCTGTCTGTCACTGTTTCCCTGAGTTTGCTCAAACTCATGTCCATTGAGTTGGTGATGCCATCCAACCATCTCATCCTCTGCTGCCCCCTTCTTTTGCCTTCAGCCTTTCCCAGCACCAGGGTCTTCTCCAATGAGTCGGCTCTTTGCATCAGGTGGCCAGAGTTTTGGATCTTCAGCCTCAGTGCTTCCAATGAATCTTCAGGGTTGGTAGTACTTGTTTAAGAATTTGGTTTCGATAACACTTTTTATTTTTGGAGGCAGTATTCATACTGGTTAAGTACTTGGACTCTGGAGCCAACAGCCTGGGTTTGAAAGCTAGCTCTGCCATTCACCAGCTGTGTGACTTGGGCAAGTGCTGTGGCATCTCCATGCCCCAGGCCCTGATCAGAAAAATAGGGAGAATAAGAGTGCCTAGCCCCTGGGGAAATTAAGAGGATTAAATGAGTTAGTACATCTAAAGCACTTCTAATGAAGAAAGCACAGCATAACCTCGTCGTTGTTACAAAAGCGCTTCCTAAGTTCTCTCGTTATTTGTTCACACCGGCTAGCATGGCTGTCATGCCAACCCCAGGGAATTTCTCCAGTGCTGGTGGGCAAACGGGAGAGCTTGCTGAGACCTTGCAAGCCCGTGATGGCCCTGCAGGCCCTGGGGAGAGGTGGGATTGGAGACAGGCCTGGACAAAAGAGTCACCTTTGGATTAGGCAGGTTCCAGTGGGCACCCCCTGTGCGTGAGGTGCCCTGTGTGCTGGCTCAGTTGGGGCCTAAGGGTGCTCTTGTGAGGTACAGTGAAGGGTGGGGCCACTTCTCTGGGGGCATGCTCTTCCTTTATGCCCTCTGGGGGAGGCTCTGTACCCTTTTTTGGGAGGGTCATCCTAGTATAGGGGAGAGATGCCTTGTCCCTGGACCAGCAGAGAGCTGGTCAGGGGCTAGCCTGTGGGTGACTTTGGGGCCTGGCTGAATAAGCAGATTCCAAGACTGCCCTCCTGGAGGCCGGCCCCTTCCTGCAGGTGGCCCCCAGGGCTGCCACCCCCATGGACTTCTCTTTAGGTGGTGAGCTTGCCTGTGGCCGTGGGCCTCAGGTGGACAGGAAATCAATGTGTGAGGCTGTGGTCATCACCTGTCTCCCCTGCCCCCTCCGCGTGCACACACAGTCTGAGTGATTATCCATTGATTTCTCCTCACCATCATGTCCGTCTCGAGGATCTTCCCTTTCCTGCTGAGTCACTGGCGGAGGGGGCAGCAGTCTCGCTGAGGTGGTGGTGGGTCTCCAGGGCAGTCACCTGCCATTTATCTGCTGTCACTCATTTACATCCTTGAGCCTCTGGTGCACCCCAGAGTCTGGGGGAGAGGCAGCAGGTCGGGGGGAAGACAGGTCGGGAGGCATACAGAAGTCACGGGTCAGGCCTCAGTCCAGTGGACCTCAGCCAGTCACTCCTGGTGACATGGTGGGAAGCAATGGGGAAATCCTGTCCCCTTAAGCTGGGGTATGGGCTTCCCAGGTGGCTCAGTAGTAAAGAATCTGCCCACCAATGCAGGAGAGGTGGGTTCAGTCCCCGGGTTGGGAAGTTCCCCTGGAGAAGGAAATGGCAACCCACTCCAGTATTCTTGTCTGGAGAACCCCATGGTTAGAGGAACCTGGTGGGTTACAGTACATGGAGTCGCAAAAGAGTCAGACATGACTGAGGATGCATGCACCCAAGTAAGCCTGGGCAGAGCCAGCCTGGTGTGATGGGAGAGGATGTTAGTGTCAGGGCCAGGTAGCTCTAGGTCTGCCTCGAGGAGCTGTGTGATCTCAGGCAGGTTGCTTCACCTCTCTGGGCCACGTCAGAGCACTCTCCTGTGAAATGAGGAAGTTGTACTAAATGACCTGGGATTTGTATAATACCTGGCCTTCCGTGGGCTATCAGGGTTCCACCTCCCCCGTGTCTTCTTTCCAGAAGCATACGGAAGTCCTTACAAGAGGCCGGGGCATGTGGGGAGTCACGAGAGAGCTGTATCGGGCAGTCTGATCTGCTCTGGTTGGAGAGAAATACCTCACCCACATGAAGTGTGCAGCGCTTTGGGCAGGATGTGAGCCTGGCCTGACACGGTTCTCTCTTCCAGGTGAGGAGTTTTATGAAGCCTCACCCTATGAGCCGGTGACCGCCCGCCTCTCGGACATCTTCAGGCTTGCTTCAATATTCTCAGGTGAGTGGGCTTGCACTGGGGCCTTGCCAGTCCTGCTCAGGTCCCCTGGGGCTGGCAGATCGAATCTCGGGGCTTGGTTGAGATGTCTGCTCGCCAGTAAGCCCCTGAATACCTCCAAGCCTGGAGTCTTCATCTGTAAAGAGAACACCATGACACCTTCCCCCCTTCTCCTCACCACCACCAAGGTTGTGTGTGGCCTAAAGTGTTTATGGGAATGGCCTAGAATGACCTGCCATGCTGGAGGTCTTGAATCTGACATCTGGTATTGCTTTCCCATTTTGTCACTCATCTTGCCTGGCGGGGTCCTTCCTAGCTGTTCTGCTTTGGTAGATTTGCTCAACCTCTCTGTGCCTCAGTTTGCTCTTTGGTGCAGAGGGGAGGACACCTACCTTGTTGGATGGTTGTACGGTCAGAATGAACCAATGGTTGACCTGGGCTCAGCATGCTGCTGGGCTCGTGGGAGCTGTTAGTTGAGGTGGCCTGTGTTCCTGTCACCATCGTCTATTCTGTTGGGAAACTCTCATCTCCTCTGGGGTCTCTGCTTCTGAAATCCCTTTGAGGAGAGCCTCTGCTGCCTGGCCGCTCCTGCCTCGGGCTACCTAGAAAGGGAGAAGGCTCATTTGAGCTCCAGTTTGCTTGCCATGGTCTGTGTGTAGGAGCCCTGTGAGTCTTTTTTGGTTCTTTCTTCTTGACCTGTTCCCTCTGGCTTTGGGGTGACCAGTGGGCCTAGGGCAGCCTACCCCTACTTGGGCACTGGGGAGGGCCTTCTGGTCTTGCAGGCTGGGATGAGCTTCCTGGAGTCACCAGTCATACTTAGAGGGGACCAGGGTGGGCTTTCTCACCAAGACCTGTGAGTGTAGGGCCCCAAATCTCAGGCTTCTAAGCACTTTGTGACAGTATGTGAAACCTTCCGAAGTTTCTTTTGCGCTAAACCGAGGTTTCTCAACAGCAGCGCCGTTGACATTGACCTGGGTAATCCTCTCTGTGGCAGAAGATGTCCTGTGCGTGTGTGGTATTTAGCTACGTCCCTGGCCTCTACGCCCTGGATGCCAGGAGCAGCCCCCCAAACTGCAACCACCCCGTGTGTCTCCAGACACTGCCACTTGTCCCCTGAGGGGCACAGTCACTGCCAGCTGAGAAGCACGACTCTAGACTGCGAAATGAGACTCTAGGGAGACCCTCGGCCCTTTCCAATGAGGAATTCTCCAGGACAGTGTTTCCAAAACTTTTTCTTTTTTTCATTGTTGCCCCTTTAAGGAGAAAAATTAATTCCAAAGAGAGAAATAGTCTCAGTCTGCTGGGGCTGCCATAAAAGAATATCCTAGACTGGATGGCTTAAATGATGGAAGTCTATTATCTCACAGTTCTGGAGGCTGGAAGTCCAGGGTCGAGGTTTCTGGCAGGTTTGGTTTCTGGAGAGGGCTTGCTTCATGGTTTGCAGACAACAGCCTTCTCACTGTGTCCTCACAGGGTAGCGGGTGTGGATGGGTGGAAAGGATGTGGGGGATTGGAGCAGGGAGATACAAAAGACGAGAGGGGGGAGAGAGACAGAGAGAGAGAGAGAGAAAGAAAGACAGACCTCTTCCTCTTCTTATGAGGACACTAATCCTATTGGATCATGGCCCCACCCTTATGACCTCATTTAACCTTAATGACCTCCTAAGAGCCCTGTCTTCAAATACAGTCACACTGGGGTTTAAGGCTTCAGCATCATTAATTTAGGGTGGGGACACAATTCAGTCCATAGCCAATGCCAAGTAATAAAATTGTCAGATAGGCTTGAGGTCTGGAGGGCCACACGCCACTGTCATATCTCCCCCGCCCCCCTTTTTTTTTGCTTACCCAGGAGCCTGTTTTTGCTCCTTTAGGGCTGATACCCTCCTTTTCTCTCGAGAAGGCATGCTCTAAGGGATTAAGAGGTGGGGATACACATGTACCTGGTGGGAGAAATCCTGGGACCCATGAAAAGGGAGGCAGTGGCCAAAGACTGACCATTTGGCTGTGCCCTGGGGCACTGGTATGGCAGGGATGGCGGTGGATGGAATGGTGACTTCACCGGTGGTCCCTGCATGGAGCAGCCTGCCCCGGGCTCTCACTCTCACACCCCACGATGGGATGACGGCAGAGGTACCCATCTTGTCTCTGTTTATGGCTTTGTGATGACTCTGTGATGAGTCTTGCCCATCTCTAAGGGGCTGAACTCGCTGATGGACTGACTGAGGCCCCTCCTGGCACAGACATTTGCTTCTCACATCTCTTGATTAGTTTCAGATAGAAAACCACCTTGGGCCACTCTTTTGGAGGCAGTGCTTGGGGCCTCCAGCAGATTGAGGAGGTGGTTGGCATGTGGATGCTGTGATGGGGAAATGCTAGCAGCCTCACCTACCCGTTTCCCACCCCACGCCAAGCTGGGGTGCCACTGCCTGGGCGGGAGCCATTGGATTTACCTCCAGGGAAGAAATGGCTTTGGCTTGCTCCCTGGAGGTTGAAGGTCAGAGGTCCTCACCAGAGCTGGGGCCGCCACTGTCTCCTGGACTGACACTAAGTATCTTCCTGGCAGAAAATCTTTCTGTAATGGATTTGGCATTCTGCGGGACAAGGAAGTTGACAAGACAAATAAGGAGATTGCTGGTCTGCAGCTCACTCAATCAGCATCCTTTACCTGCTGCTCAGACATAACTGGGCCCTGCACGACCCTGGGTCCCTGGGCTCTGGGGACCACTCCCCACAGTGAGGGCAAGGCTCCCCCTCATTGCCCCCGCTGCCCCTGCTTCACCCAGAGCAGCTCTCAAGTTGGTGCATGGGTGGCTCTATCTGAGGGAAACCCGACCACCAAGAAACCAAGCAGACTGTGGCAGGGGGCACGCAGCAGAAAGAAGGCTGAGTGGGGAGCTGGGAGCCTGATTCCAGCGCAGTCTCTGCCATAGTTCAGCTGATGGGCTTGGGAGGTCACTTCCCTCCTCCAGACCTCACGTCTCTTTTCTGAAGAAGGAAGGTGTGAGCTTAGAGCAGGCCTGACCTCATCCAGGCGCACAGACGACGGTGGTGTTGTTTGACGTCTATAGGATGGAGTAGAGCAGATTGGAGCTCAGATGGTCATGGCCATTGCCTGGCTGCCCAGGAGGCTGAGAGGTCAATACCTGGGCAGGTGTATGACCCACCTGTGGCTCGCTGGCTGGGGAGGCCCGGCCTGGGAGACCCTAGGTCCTGTGCTGATGCTTCAGGATGATAAGGCTGCCACCCAATACGATTGTCTGGAGCACTGCCCCCTACCCTTCCACACGTTTATATGTGGCCTTAGGCGGCCCCCTCCACCATCTTGATGTGGAAAGGCTGTGGTGAGGGGCAGAACTGGGAGTTCTCCAGACTGTAATCCTCCCATTTGGAGCCCGGGGACTTGGGGGAGGGTGCTCTTGTGTCTCTGGGGCTGAGTGGCTACTGTCCCCTTATTTGTTTATTTTTGGCTGTGCTGGGTCCTTATTCCTCTGCATGCTCTCGTTGTTCGACCCCCTCTGGTTGCGGCAAGTGGGGCTACTTTCTAGTTGTGGTGCGCGGGCTTCTCAGAGGTTGTGAAGGGGGATGCAAACAGTGAGGGAAAGGAAATGCTTCGTCTACATGGGGCGAGGCCATAAAAGTGAGGATGAAGGGCCCGTGCGGGCCCGGCAGTGGCTTCCCTGTTGGCCGCTGGGCCATGCCCCAGGCCAGGGGGCAGCAGCAGGCAGGGGCCTTGCCTGGGCTGTCAGTGGCTCTCTCTGTGCTCCTGGTGAGGCCGGGGGCCTCCAGGGCCTGGGGAACCTGATTCAGGTGTTGCCAGATACGTGGGTGCAGCGTAAATTTATGCAAACTTGTCTTTCCTATAGTTGGAAGGGGACTTAGAGATCATCTAAACTCACCCCTTATTTGGCAGAAGGGAAACTGAGGCCCCAAGTGAAGGGGCGTCTACACCAGGACTCAACCCTGCTTTTCCCCCTGCCCATCATGTTCCTCAGACTTCCTCTGGTGTTTCAGCTCTAAGCCCTGGTTTCTTCTTACACAATGCTGGACTGATGGCAATGCCTACCTGCTCAGGTTTTAAATCCTGTGGACAGAAGACAGCAACAATAAATACAAATATCAGCTATTAAATTTGGGCTTCCCCAGTGCCTCAGAAATAAAGAACCCACCTGCCAATGCAGGAGACATAAGAGATGTGGGTTCGATCCCTGGGTCAGGAAGATCCCCTGAAGGAGGAAATGGTAAACTGCTCCAGTATTCTTCCCTAGCAAATCCCACGGACAGAGGAGCCTGCCGGGTTATAGCCCGTCGGATTGCAAACAGTTGAACACAAGTTGCTGACTAAAGAACAACGAACTGAGAAATTGCGTGTGGGTTCCTGGCCCAGCACCTGGATGCTGGGCTCAGACATGTAGCTTCCGGCCCAGAGAATCCCATGGACTGTGTAGTCCATGGGGTCGCAAAGAGCCGGACACGACTGAGCACCTTTCACTTCTTACAGCGGACAGTGCAGGGACTTCTCCACGGCCGTCAGTGGCTCAGGCAGGGTGGCCTGGAGCCTGTTTATGGGAGATGGTTGCATGGCTTTTGGTGACATGAGGCTCCCTCCACCCATGTTCGTGCTGCATGGGGGCTGCAATGGGAGGTGGCTGGGTGATTTTCAGGGGGCAGTGGGTCCCTGGGGCGCCTGCTGGGCCTCTGTGGCCTTAGCTCACTGTGATCAGGTGGGAACATGGGGGCTGGTGAGCGGCCTGGCTCGGGCCTTCTGTTCGTGGTGGGAACACAGGGGGCTGGTGAGGGGCCTGGCTCGGGCCTTCTGTTCGTGGTTAGAGGAAGAAGTGATGGGTGTGACAGTGTCAGTTGGCTGTGAGCCTCTGGGGTGGGCCGTCTTGCTTGGATGGAGTCAGGAGAGGCCTGAGGATTTTTTTTTTTTAGGAAATTTCTGTTTTGTTTTGTTTATTTGCATATAGTTGGTTTATAATGTCGTGTTAGTTTCTGCTGTATAACAGAGTGAGTCACCTGTGTGTATCCATATATCCCCTCCCTTCTGAGTCTCCCCTCCCTTCCTACCCATCCATGTAGGTCATCACGGAGCACCACACTGCACTCCTCGGATGTTCTTTTTTGAAAAAATTAATTAATCAAATTTTAATTGGAGGATAATTGCTTTACAATACTTTGTTGATTTCTGCCATACCTCAGCATGAGTCAGCCATAGGTGTACGTGTCCTCTCCCTTCTGAACGTCCCTTCCCACCTCCCACCCCGTCCCACCACCTCTAGATTGTTGCAGAGGACTGTATTTGAGCTCCTGAGTCACACAGTGAATGTCCCCGGCTGTCTGATCTTGCAGACGGTAATGTACGTGTTTCCACGCCTGCTCTCAGCTTGTCACCCCCTCTCCTCCCCTCCCTGTGTCTGCAAATCTGTTCTCTGCGTCTGCGTCTCCACTGCTGCCCTGCAGGTAGGGTCATCCCTCCCGCCCTTCTAGGTTCCATATGAACGCATTAACATACGATATTTGTCGTTCTCTTTTTGATGCTTTATTCCACATAATAGGCTATCAGTTCATCCACCTTGTTAGAACTGAGTCAAGTGCATTCCTTTTAATGGCTGAGTAATATCCCATTGAGTATATGTACCACAACTTCTTTATCCATTCATCTGTCAGTGGACATTTAGGTTGCTTAAATGTTCTAGCTATTGTAAACAGTGCTGCGATGATCATTGGGGTGCATGCATCTTTTTCAGTTTTGGTTTCCTTGGGGTATATGCCCAGTTGCAGGATTGTTGGGTTATATGGTAGATTTATTTCTAGTTTTTTAAGGAATCTCCATACTGATCTCTATAGTGGCTATATCAGTTTGCATTCCCACCAACAATGCAGGAGGGTTCCCTTTTCTCCAAAGCTCTGGGGTGTTCTAGTTGAAGGCTCCACTGGTCCTTTTGCAGGGGCCTCAGGAGAGGAGGGAATCCTACCCTTGCCAAGAAGCTTTGGAAATGGCCCCTGAGGGACACCACCCTCCCCCTCTGCGCCCTTGTGCTTCGTTCTTATTACAGTGCTTGCTCTTGCGTGTTGGGGGCACGAATATGATGGCACTGTGATTGTTGGTCTCTGTGTCACTGCATCCGCGCATCTCTGCTCCCCTGTGTGCCTAGCGCTGGCACTGACACCCATCCACGGAGGATCCTGGACTAGAGGATGGTTGCGGACTAGAGACCTGCTGGGCCTAGTTTGAATCCTGGCTGGACCCTACTGACTGACTACAGGGTGGATCACTTGACTGAATCTCATTTTCCTCATCTGTAAAATGTAGTGCTGCCAGGATGGGTGATGACCTCCCCAGAAGGCGGTGGAGCCCAGGAGCACCCTAGGTGGTGGCCACAGGCGATGCTGCCAGGCGCTGGTGGGAGCTAGTGGTTTAGTGTGAGCTCTTAGAGCTGCACCAGGAAGGCTGGCTGAGAGGTCCAGGTGGGTCTGAGGTGTCCCGCGTGGGCTGCCTGTCGAGTAGCCCTGAGGTTTAGAGGAGGACTGGGGGCTTCTGAGGGCTTCAGGGAAGAGGTGGATCTTGGTGTGATGCCAACACTACCTACGATGCTGCTTTGAAGGGAGTCAGACCGTGTCCTCACTGGATCATTGGGGCAGGTAGACACGGCTGAGACCCACGAGGTGGTTTATCTGTGGTGCTAGTGTGGCCCTGAGAGCCCACGGGAGGCAGCAGCAGACGGCGCCTGGGGCACTCAGCAGAGTCTTGGGGGAGGAGAGTGGGATCTGAGGGTCACAATCCCAGCAGCATCATGGCTTGGAGGCTACCCCCACTTCTAGGTCTGGTGGGCTCCGAGGACAGCGACTGGAGACCCTTGTGGCAGATGGAAGATTGGCCTCCCGGGGTCTCCTCCCTTGGAACTCTCGCTCAGGAGTTCTCTGGGACAGAACTCAGCGTGACTGACTCGGGTCGAGTCCCTGGTGGGGTGCGGCTGAGCTGCCTTTGGGTGAGGGAGTGGCTTAGCCCTGGGCTCCAGAGTCAGTCCCCCCTGAAGGTCACCGGAGTGGCATGAGTGGGCACCCGGAGAGTCGGGCTTGGCTCATTTCTGTTGGATGCCCTGGGAGGCCCCCTCCCTTCCCTGGCTCCGCCGAGGGCCCCCCCTGCCCCTCCTCCCCTGAAGTTGCTGAGCTGAAGATGGCAAGCAAGGCCCAGCAGATCAGCTGGTGCCTCTCAGAGGGGACTCGATCCCAAGGCAGCCCCTGTGAGGAGGCTTTGGGGACCCAGGGCAGGGGATGGCCGGGGGTGGGGGGCGGTGAACTGCAGCCCATCTCCCTGCCCCCCTGCATGGTGGCTCAGGCGATAAACTGCTTATCCTCAGGTTGTCTGCCTGAGCCGAATGCAGAAGCGTGTTATTTAAATTTCAAAATCACATTCTTCTTCTAACAGCTGTCAGAGTCTCTGAGCATCAGCGAAAATTGGGCCTCAGCGGCGGTTCTGCCACCTTTCCCACCGCCCCTTCCAGGGACAATGTGTCTGGTGGCCTAGGAGGTGGTGTGGCATGGGAGGGGCTGTGGGGACAGGGGGAAGTGGGGGGTGGTGACCCATGACTCTGGCCGTGCTGATCAGCGGTTGGGACCGATGGGAGGAGGCCAGCTTCCCCATCGGGGAGCCAAGTGCTTCCTCCCTTCCGTTTCATTTCCTCTTCTCCCCCGGGCTCCCCCAGCCAGGAGGATTTGCTTGCAGAAGGTGTGAGCGGAGTGCCGGTGGCTTCATGTTTGCTTCTCTTTGTGTCCATGAAAGAAAAAAGGAGAGAACAGTATTTAACCCAACGAGAGGTTTTTTAAGGGTAGAGGTTCAGGTGCTATGGCTGGGGTGAGGTCTTGGTTGGGCAAAGTGTTTCTGGTTCCCTTCAAATAGCATCTTCTAGGGGCACCTACTTGCTTCCCCGTGGGTGGATAGACAGGCTCTGCCAGCGGTGGGGGTGAGGGTGGTCCCAGGCTCACCCTGCACTCTTGGCATGCAGGGCTCTGTCCATTCCCCCCAGCAACACCCCGTCCACTCCTCACCCCACCCTGGTGCCCCGCATGCTCCTCCTGGCTTAGCCAGGGACTGTGCTCCTCTTATTTATCTGGGTAGAAGGCAGGATTTGGCTAACTGTTCTGGGAATGATCCTGCCAACTATGTCTGTCAGCATGTTATGTTCTTTTAACCCCATGAATGTAGAGAAAGGAACAGGTCTGACTGGGGTCACACGTGTCCATGTGTGTAGTGTGTAGGTGGGGAGTATAAGTGTGTTCGGTGAATGCCTGGGAGGTGTGTGTATGTGTGGTTTGTGTGTGTGTGTAGTGTGTGTGTATGTGTGGTTTGTGTGTGTGTGTAGTGTGTGTGGGGTGGTGTGTGTGTATGTAGAGTGATATATGTGTGTGGAGTTGTGTTTGTGTGGGGTGGTGTGTGTGGGGGTGGGGCATGTGTGTGTGTGTGTGTGTGTGTGGTGTTGGTGGGGTGGTGTGTGTGGGGTGGTGTGTATGTGGAGCTGTGTGTGTGTGTAGTGTGTGTAGGGTGGTATGTGTGTATGTAGAGTGATACATGTGTGTGGAGTTGTGTTTGTGTGGGGTGGTGTGTGTGTTTGTGTGGGATGGGGTGTGTGTGTGTGTGTGTGTGTGGTGTTGGTGGGGTGGTATGTGTGTGGGGTGGGGTGTGTGTGTGTGGGGTGGTGTGTGTATGTGTGGTTTGTGTGTGTGTGTGGTGTGTGTAGGGTGATGTGTCTGTGTGGGGTGGTATGTGTGTGTGTAGAGTGATATATGTGTGTGGAGTTGTGTTTGTGTGGGGCGTGTGTGTGTGTGTGGAGTTGTGTTTGTGTGGGGTGGTATGTGTGTGGGGTGGTGTGTATGTAGAGCTATGTGTGTGTGTGGTGTGTGTGTATGTTGGGTGATATACGTGTGTGGGTGGTGTGTCTGTGTGGGGTGATGTGTGTCTATGAGTTTTGGCAGTGGCCCCCTTCTGCACGTGGAGAGGGGAGGAGGAGAGGGAGGCAGGGATGGAAGACTTGAGTGGGAATGTGGGCGATGGTGGTCCTTCCCTTGGGGAACAGACATTGCCCTCAGGCCCTTTCTGACCTCTTAGGGAAGCCCTGGGAGTGGGGGTCAGGGGTGAATACCGAGGGATGTTAGAGGATGGAAGGCCATTCTCCCCATCAACAAAAATGAGCAGACTGAAGCTTCCTGTGAGTTCCGCAGCTTCCTACAGTCAGGAGGTTATGTTGCTGGGCTCTGGACTCTTGGTACCCATGCTGCAGAGGCGTGTGTTGAGTCCATCTCTCACGGAGCATCCCTTGCATGCCATGCCCTGATCCAGTGGACACGACAGAGGCGTCTGTTGCTCTCATGGAGTTTACATTCGATTAGCTTGAGACAGAGAAAAGCCAAACAAGGCAACAAGCAAATTCTCAAAAATAAGTGAGATAGTGATGAATGCTGAGTAAGGATTAAAACCGAATGAGGAGCAAAGGTGTCTTGTGGCGACTCTGGATTGGAAATGCCCAAGTGTGACTCCCGGGAAGGATGCTGCTGTGGGAAATTCTGGGAGTGGCAGAAGGGACAGCAGGTGAAGGCCACAGGTGGGGACCCGTGTGGTGGAGGGTGAGACTTCGGGAAGGTGGGCTGGGACAGTGATGATTTGGGGGGTGGGCACAGAGGTGGGCAGGGGCCAATCCCTGAGATGCCGCAGGCACGTTGAGGAGTTAAGATTTCCTTTTAAGAGTAGTGAGAAACCTTTGAGGATTTCAAATACCAGAATGGCACAGTATGATTTATGGTTTTGAAAAGGTTCTTCTTGTGCCATGGGAGGGTGGATCAGGGGGCAGGGAGAGCCTGTGAGCTGTTGCAGTTGCTCACGTGCTATGACAGCAAAAGAGAAAAAGATGCATGGAGCTGGGATCTACTGGGATCTGATAATTTAGGCTTGAACAACACTGGTACCACTGTTTACCAGAACGGAGAAGGTGACAAAAGGGGCAGGTGGGGGCGGGGAGCAGAGATCCAGGGTTCTCTTT
Organism: Cervus canadensis; assembly: GCF_019320065.1. NCBI lineage: Eukaryota > Metazoa > Chordata > Mammalia > Artiodactyla > Cervidae > Cervus > Cervus canadensis. The sequence continues at coordinate 2,122,670 of NC_057415.1, read as the reverse complement.
TAGTCACATGGACACTGAGATGCTAGTTAGACCTCCACCTGGAAATGGCCAAGTAGGCTGTTGGATGTAAGCCTGGAGTTCTGGGAGAGGTCAGAGTTGATATACAGATTGCGAATCGTTAGCATATAGATGGTACTAACAGCCGTGGGACCATGAAGTCACTTAGGGAGACTAGACGGGGAGGGAGGCGGGCTCTCCGCGCAGAGGAGGCTGAAGCCAGGGCCAGTGATGAAAGGGGAGCCGAGTCAGGCGGGGAGGCTGAGTGTGGAGGGCAGCTGCTGGGCAGGGTGGCGGGACTGGGCAGAGAGGGAGGACAGTGAGCTGGGTGTGCGGTCAGTCATGAGAGGGGCAGCAGGGAATGACCAAGGAGTTGAGGGGGGACTGGCATCAGGAGTCCCGTAGGAGGAGCGGTGCCCCAAACATGGCCCTGAGGAGAAAGCAGGACCCCCACCGCCTCTGGGCCCAGTGGTCCGCTGTCTATAAGCTGCCCAATGGCCGCTGCTTCCAAAATCAATATGCCAAATGACCGCATCACTGATTTTACCAATTTATGGATCTGCCAAACCTGTTTCTTTTTATTATTATTATTTTACTTTTTTCCCCCCTTAAATTTATTTTTTGGCCATGCCATTTGGCATGTGGGATCTTACTTCCCCAACCAGGGAATATGTGCCCTTTGCTTTGGAAGCTCAGAGAGTCTTACCACTGGACCACCAGGGAAGTCACTCTTTTCATTATTTTTAAAGCTTTTAGAAATGCACATTTGAATGATTTTCATGGCTTCTGAAGATTTTTTTTTTTGCAAATGGTCTTCACTGTTGTTTTTTAAGATATATTCAGCTTTTCAGGAATCTAAGCATTGGGAGTTGATGTTGACTTCTTAGAGCAAGAAAGGTATATTTCATAATCAGTAAAAAATAATTTAGCTTATGATTGGTGCTTCTAATCCTACTTTCATTCACCAGAAATAAAAGAAACTGACAAAGAATTAAGGTGAACCACACCAATATGAAATGGCTCAATTTTGGCTTTTAACTGTCAAACAGAATTAAAACTGATAGGCCATTGTGGGAAAAGGTATGAGAATGGTAAAAATCCTAAATATTAAAAAAAATCACACCAAGACTATATTTAAAAGGACAAAGAGCATTCAAAAGTGGCTAAAAAGTCCCTTCAAATGTGAAATACTGTAATGAAGTTTTAATTTTTAATTATTAGAAACATAAAATCAAGACTGGTATGCCATTTACAGAAAGGATTCTGACAGCAGTTACAATTTGTCAAAATATAAAATGATATTCAAAAGCAATTGATTTTTTTTCGAATTTATTTGCTGTGAATTTGCCATTCATCAACTTGACTTTTGGTGGATTGGCCTGTTTCCAAAAATGCAGGTGCCTGGGAGAGTCCTGGGGTGGCCACGTGCTATGAGGGGCTGAAGGTGAGGGTGAAGTCTCAAGAGAAAGTCGAGGGTGTTAGGGAGCGTGGACTAGGACTGCTGGGGCCTGTGAGGAGGGTGGGCCCCAGAGCTGTGGGGCATGGAGCCTGGGGTCCCCCGGGTCTCTGGGCCTTGAAAGACAGCCTCACACTGACAGGCGCGTGCTGGAATCGGCCGGTCATCTCCTGGGGAGTTGAGTTGTCTTTTCATGCTGCTTCGTGCTGGGTGATGTGGGCCTCCAGGCCACCAATTCCGGTGGTGTGGGGGCCAGGGGTGAGAAAGATCGCCGAGGTCCTGCTCTCGTAGCTTCTCAGATAAGCAGAGGGAGCTCTGAAATCCTCTTGCTCATGAACAGGGAGACTGGGGCCCTTTTGGCTTTTTGTGTGTGATGTGTGAGGCTGGAGAGAGAGGCACATAGGACAGGCCCCTTTTAGCAGGGCTGTGTGAAAACACAGGGATGGAGGGGAAGGTCTTTCTAGGGAAAATATTCTTTAAAAAAAATTTGGGGGGAATTTCTTGGCAGTCTAGTGGTTAAGACTTTGCTTTTCAATGTGGGGAGGGGGTGAAAGTTCAATCCCTGGCTGGGGAGCTAAGATCCCACATGCCTTGGGGCTAAAAAACATAGAGCAGAAACATTATTATAACAAAATTCAATAAAGACTAAAAATAGTCCACAAAAAAATCTTAAAAATTTTTTTTTACAGTTTTTAAAGCTTACTTTCCATTTATAGTTATTGCACAATATTGGCTATATTCCCCGTGTTGTTCAATGTATCCTTGAGCCTGTCTTCTGCCCAGCAGTTTTTACCTCCCCCTCCCCATGCCACCACTGGTGACCACGAGTTTGTTCTCTGTGTCTGAGTCTGCTGCTTTTTTGTTATATTCACTAACTTGTATTTTTTACATTGCACATATGTGACATCATACAGTATTTATCTTTGTCTGGTTTATTGCACTTGACAGAATGCCCTCCAAGCTCATCCATGTTGCTGCAAATGGCAAAATTCATTCTTTTTTATGACTGAGTACTATTCCATCACACACACACACAGAGACACACAGACACACAGACACACACACACACACACACACACATATATATATATACAGTGCAAACCTGGGTTTGATCCCTGGGTTGGGAAGATCCCCTGGAGAAAGGAATGGCTACCCACTCCAGCATTCTTGCCTGGAGAATCCCATGGACAGAGGAGCCTGGTGGGCTGCAGTCCATGGGGTCGCACAGAGGGGGACACGTCTGAGCGACTAACACACGCTGGCACATGTATATATACACATACCACGTCATCTTTATGGCCACGTAGGTTGCTTCCATACCTTGGCAGCTGTAAATAATGCTGCAGTGAACACTGGGGCGCGTGTATCTCTTCGAATTAGTTTTGTTGCTCTTTTCAAACATATACCAAGGAGTGGAGTTGCTGGGTCATTTGGTAGTTCTGTTTTTAGGTTTTTGAGAAACCTCCATACTGTTTTCCACAGTGGCTGCACCAATTTACATTCCCGCCAACAGCAGGGACCACATTCTTAAACAAGCATTTATTGCACATGTGCTGTGGGCTGGAAACTGCTGTTGGTATTTGCATCTGCTTTATCCCATTGTTATCGCTCCCTAGGATGTTGTGAGTGAAAGTTGTGTCTGACTCTTTGCGACCCCATGGACTACACAGTCCATGGAATTTTCTAGGCCAGAATACTGGAGTGGGTAGCCTTTCCCTTCTCCAGTCTTCCCAACCCAGGGATCGAACCAGGGTCTCCTACATTGCAGGCAGATTCTTTACCAACTGAGCTATCAGGGAAGACTTCCCTTGGTGGCTCAGATAGTAAAGCATCTGCCTACAATGCAGGAGACCCGGGTTCGATCCCTGGGTTGGGAAGATCCTCTGGAGAAGGAAACGGCTACCCACTCCAGTACTCTTGCCTGGAAAATCCCATGGACAGAGAAGTGTGGTGGGCTATAGTCCATGGGGTTGCAGAATCGGACACGACTGAGCCCTTCACTTTCTCTTTGTCCCCTTAGTCTTTAGTGCGGTTGTGTGTGGACAAGGTGGGTGTTGTATCCTCATTTTGCAGATGAGTGAAAAGAGGCGGAAAGAGGTCGTATTACCCGTGCACACTTGCTCTGCTGCTCAGTGGCCCACCGGATCCTCCAGCTCCCCACACACCGCCGGGAGCCCCTGGTCTTTATCACCAGTGCAGCCCCAAGCAGGATGGGCAGGGATGTTTGTGAAGCCCGCAGAGTCAGCCTCAGGCCAAGGGGAAAATTTCCATTTGTTACTTGATTATAATCTCTTGTTCACGCTGGAATGTAAGCTCTAGGAAAAGAGGAGTTTTGCCAGTTACTTCTCCAGCAGTGTTCTGCATGCAGTGGATGCTCAGTACTTGACTGTTGTGAAAGTTAATGAATCTCGAGGGAGAACTGGGCAGGGTGGCCCCAGGGCAAGAAGCATGGAGGTGATGGTCAGGGTGACTGCCTTCTGCAGGGAAGGTGGGTTCCTCACATAGAAATTCTTCTCCTTACCCCTTCCTCTTCCTCCTCACCCTTCCTACCCTCCATCCAGCCCTGTCGAGAGTTTGTGTAGTCTGCATCTCATTGTTGAGTGCCTCTCTGCCCCCCCCTTGCACACCTTACTATCTGTCCTCCTTTTTGAAACTCTTGTCTTGGTTTCCATGACAGCAGCATCTCCTGATTGTCCATCACCTCGTGGTCCGCTCGTCCTCATGGTCCAGTCTCTACTAAATGATGGCTCCCGGAGCTCTGTCCCGACCACGCCTGTCCTTTTCTTTATTTTCATCCTCGTGTAGTTATATGGCTTTAAATAACCTTCAGTGTCAGTCAGGCTCAGCTTTATTGCTAGCTCAGACCTCTCTCCTGAACTCCAGCCTCCATGATCCTCCTGCCTTTCAACATCACCATATGGACATCTCGTAGGCATCTCAGACATCAGTTGAAACCATCTTGTTCTGCCCCTTTTTCTTTCCTCCAAGTCTTTCCTGTTTCACAAAATGATTCCACCACCCCCTGGGCTCAGGTCAGAAACCTCAGAGTTTTCCCTCATTTCTCTCCTTCTTCCCATTCCGCACCCAACCCATCCTGTTGGCTTTATCTCTAAATTATTTGCAGATTGGGCTCATTTTTTGGACATCTTTGCAGTCATCACTCTTTCTAAGCTGCCACTGTCTTTCACTGGCTACTACAACAGCCTGGAACTGGCCTCCTCTTTAACCCTTACCCCTTCATGGGAACTCTGTCTTCCATGTGTCAGGCAAAGTACTTGAGGTTGGATGACTCCCATTCTTAAAACACTGTAAGTGCTTTGCATCTTAGAATACAATCTGAAGCTCTTATGCTGCCCTATAAGTCATGAGTGCCCTCTGCTGACTGCCCTTCTGGCTTCTCCCTCTTACATTTGTTTCATTTACAAAACTCTGGCCACTTTCCCTTCCTTTTGCCTGTAAACACACTGAGCTCAGTCTGCCTCAGGACCTTTGCACGTGCTCTCCCTTTTGCTTGGGATTATCTGACTTGGGATTTTTTTGCATGTTTCATTCCTGCCCATCATTCTTTCTCAGCTTGGATGCCCAGCTAGGACAGCCCTTCCCTCTTCCCTCATTCTGTTCTGAATTCTACTTATTTGATTTTCTTCACAGTACTTATAGCACTTTAAATTGCCTTATTTATTTGTTCATGGGTTTACTACGAATCTTCCTCTCCCTAGAATAAAAGCCCCTGGAGAGCGTGGACTCTGTCTCTCAACTCACAGCTGGATTTCTCAGGTGTGTCATCAGCCCATGAAAACAGCTGCTGGCTGACAGCTGCTTGACCCACTGGGATTTGGTGCTGTGTGTGGAGGAGGCAGGTGCAGCCGTGAGACCGTGTGTGTGTGTGTTGTGTGTGCACACATGCTGTTGTGTTTGCACAGGGCAAGCCGGGCTCCTCTCAGCTGGCTTGTAGAAACAGGGTGGGACGGGGGAGCTTCCTCATTCCCTCCAGACCTGAGTCCTGCACGGTCTGTGTGTGGGGGGTGGGAGCAGACAGGAGAGTCACAAAACACAGAAAACCAGATAGTTCACAACCTGTCATTTTCCAGGTCAGGAAATGAAACCCAGAGAGAGTCAGGCTTCACTGGGGGCTTCCCACACTTAGGAGGGGCAGAGATGGAATTAGGGCCCAGGATTTTGACTCCCACTTTAGGGGCCAAGCTTCAGAGCATGGCCCACAGGCCCAGGGTCGGCTGGAGGGTGGACGTGGCAGCTGGAAGCAGGATAAGGGGCAAGGGACCAGCGTGGCCATTTCCTGGAAGGCCGGAAGGGAGAGCTGAAAACCATGGGTCCTTTTGCTTTGAAGCCTTGTGGAAAGAGGAGCATCTTACTTTTGCTTCCCCAGGGAAAGGCCTATTTGTGATTGGAAGGTTTACCTTCATGGGCTTTTTGGCTGGGGTGATAGCGAAGCCCCCGGGGACATGCCCTGGTAACAACAGAAGCCCATCGCTTCCTCTGTTGGGGATGGGTTTGGTGACTGTGGGTGGGCTGGGGGGTGTGCTTGTGTGGGGACCAGGCCGGGGGCAGCTCTGCTTCTCCTGTTACTCTCTGGTTCTCCACCTTTGGCAGGCAGCCTCCGCATCACGCAGAGTTGTGAAATCCAGCTCTCTGGGCGCCAGCCACAGACCTCTCCACTGCAAGGGTCTGGTGTGGGGCTGGCTGCGCCTCTGTGAGTAACAGGCAGATTAAGTGAGTCACAAATACACCAGAGTGTGAGAACTTTGAGTCAGTTACTTCCCTCCACGGGCAGACGCATTGTTGCTGGACTGGGAGATGGGCATAGGGATAAATATTTTAATTTCAATAGCTGTGCATTGTAAGAGGTCTTGGAAAAATTCAGAATTAACATAAAGGTTATCATGCAGGACAAATCTAGGTAGGTATTCAAAAACTTAAAAAGTGAATATTTCATTTTGCTTAAGAATTAAGAGATTAAAAAATTAAATATCAGTGCAAGTGTACTGATGATGTCATTCATTTGTTAAGTCATTCATGTGATGTCATTCATGTGTTAAGTCTTTGTGACCCCATGGACTGTCGCCCACCAGGCTCCTCTGTCCATGGAATTCTCCAGGCAAGAATACTGGAGTGGGTTGCCATTTCCTCCTCCAGGGTATCTTTCTGACGCAGGGATTGAACCCAAGTCTCCCACATTGGCAGACCAGTTCCTTATTACCATTTCAGCCACCATGGAAGCCCACTGGTAACATGGCCAAAACCATATAGGTGGTACCTGGTAGCTGTGGTTTGGTAAACCTAGTTCTGTAAAGCAAATACTCAAGGGTATGGTTTTGAAGGTTTGAAGACAGATCATCATTGGCTCAGGGTGGAGTCCCAGGAGGGAGGGGGTAGGTGGGTGAGGCTTGGCTAGGGTGAGGCTGCCCCTCCACAGTGGGGCCCCTCCTTGCCCTGCCCTCAGGGGGAAGCTAGATTGTGTCCCCAGGGGCTGGAGCTGGGAGAATGTGTTTTGGGAAGTGCCAGGCGTGGTTAAATCCCACTTCCCTTTCCCGGGAGGAGCTGTTACCATTTACGCCTTGGCCCATTGGGCTGGCGCAGGCCTGGGAGGAATTTCCTGCTCCTGAATCCCTGGCAGGTCCTGTGTGGGTCTGTGCAGGGCTGGGGCGGGGTAGGGGTGGGGGAGCAGGGGCCTCCCTCCCTGCTGTTAGGATACTTTGGTTCAGGGGCCACAGCCCCACACTGGGCTGGGCGAGGCTGGTATTTGCAATCCAGCAGCTCATCCTTCTTCTCCAGTGGAGAGTTGGGTATTTTTTTTATTTTTAAAATATTTATTTATTTTTGGCTGTGCTGAGTCTTTGATACTGTGGGCTTCTCATTGCGGGGACTTCTCTTGTTGCCAGGAGCGTGGGCTCTAGGGCGTGTAAGCTTTAGTAGGCGCAGCACACAGGCTCCGTAGTTCCAACTTGTGGTCTCCAGAGCACTCAGACTTCAGGGTTTGTGGCGTGTGGGCTCCGTAGTTGTGGCGCATGGGCTTAGTTATCCCCACGGCTTGTGGAATCTTCCTGGACCAGGGATCAAACCCGGGTTCCCTGCATGGGCAGGCAGATTCTTAACCACTGGATCACCAGGGAAGTCCCTCAGTGGGGACTGTTGAAAAGGATAACATAACTTTTTGGACTCCCGAGGTTTGTTGTTCAGTGGCTCAGTCGTGTCTGACTCTTGGCGACCTATGGACTGCAGCACGCCAGGCTTCCCTGTCCTTCACCATCTTCCGGAGTTTGCGCAAACTCATGTCCATTGAGTTGATGATGCCATCCAATCATCTCATCCTGTGTCGTCCCCTTCTCCTGCCCTCAGGAGAACCCTAGGGAGAGGTGCCTTAGTGCAGACGCAGGGGCGGTGCATGGGCTGGGGAGAGGCCGTGCCAGGCCTGTCCACCTGGGCCGTTTGTTCCTCACCTGCCGGGTGAATCAGAGCTGCCCGGCCCCAGGACCTCTGTCCAGGGTGGAGCGGGCCCCGTTATCGCTGTCTCCCCTCCAGGAGGATCAGAGGGGCATCTTCCTGGTAACCAGGCGGTTGTTGTTACCATTGCCACCTTTGTGTGTGTGTGTGTTTCTAGGAAATTTACCAAGTTTTGGCCCGGGGTTCACATTTCCCACCCCCTTAGCAAAAGCTTTCACTCTTCACACTCCAAGTGGAGGCCGCGAGGCTATAATTACATCGCATTTGCTCGGGAACTTGCTGAGGGGAGCGGGAGGGTGCACCTGGGAACCTGAGAGTGGCCGAGGGCCTGGTTTAGCTGCTGTTCATTCGCGGCTGTCGTCCCGCTCCCTCTGGGGGCCCTCACACCCTCCCTTCCTTCACCTCAGGCCCCGGGCTGTGTGGCTGTTTGCTTCCACCAGCCAGCATCCTGACAGGTGCACTGGAGGAGAAAGAGCGCCTGGCTGGCCCGGGAGGGCCCTCCCGTGGAGGCGGTGCCCCCAGAACAGGCTTTGTGCAAACCGGCATCCTTGGGTCCTCGCCTGGCCCGGGCAGAGTGGCTTGGCAGCTGCGGAGGGAACTGCTTGGAAGGCCACATGTCCCCCTCCACCGCCCCTGCCGCCCCAACTCCATGGCTGAAAACCCTTGCCCGGCTCCCCAGCATCATCTGGCGGGCCCTCTCCCAGCCTCCATCTCCAGGCATGCTGCGTTGCTGTGGATTCTTGCCAGCCTCTGATCTTGCTGTTTGTTCTCTCTGCCTGGCACCCCCTTTCCACTCTTTTTGCCTCCTCTGCCTCATCCTGTAGGTTGCAGCAGAGCGATCCCTGCTTCTGGGACCTTCTGGTCTGGACACGATGATTTTCTCTCTGCTCCTACGGCAGCGCCATGAACTCGCTGACACATGAGCATCACCTTGACCTTGACCCCAGCCATGGGTCTGGGGAGGTGTCTGGCACTTGATGGACCCTTAATGAAGATTGTTAATTGCAGCCTAGAGGGGTGGGGTGGGGTGGGGTGGGAGGTGGGAGGAAGGTTCGAGAGGGAGAGGACATAGGTGTATCTGTGGCTGATTCATATTGAGGTATGGCAGGAACCAACACGATACTGTAAGGCAATTACGCTTCAATTAAAAAATAAATAAATTTAAAAAAAAGATTTGTTAATTGAATGGGTAGGAAAACGAACCTTGATTCCCTCTCTGCCCCAATTCCCCTTTTACTTTTACAAGAAGAGGAGAGGCACGTTTTTCTCCCCTGCATTCATCAGGCTGCTGTTGGTTAGGCAGGGTGTTGGGGAGTGAGGTCTGTCTTTGAAGATTTCCCCCTGGCTTTCACTTCTGAGCACTACTGGGCTGGGCCCCACATTGATGCTTTTTTAAAAAAGGTTTTTTGATGTGGACCAATTTTAAAGTCGTGGGGCAAGGTTTGGCCATGAGGTATGTGGGATCTTGACTTCCTGACCAGGGATCAAACCTGTACCTTCTGCATTGGAAGGTGAAGTCTTGACCACTGGACTTCCAGGGAAGCCCCCCTACATGGATGTTTGGATGTGGTCCTGTACTGACTGATAGCCTGGTCCTGTATCATTTTTGGCTTCCTTAATATTATTAGCCAATGTGTTTTGAACATTTATTATGAACGAGTGAAAGGAAAGAAAGTGTTAGTCACTCAGTCATGTCCGACTCTGTGTGATCCCATGGCTCCTCTGTCCTTGGGATTCTCCAGGCAAGAATACTGGAGTGAATTGCCATTCCCTTCTCTAGGGGATATTCCTACCCAAGGATCAAACCTGGGTCTCCTGCATTGCAGGCAGCTTCTTTACCAACTGAGCTATCATAGTGAGGGAAGCTCATTATGATCTGTAGATACTGTTCTAAATACACTTATTCTTTCACCCACCACCCAGGGATTCGTCCTTCACTATGTATCAGACACTGGCAACCATGGATACATCGTGAGTGCAATTGACACATCCCTTGCTTTCACGGAGCTTGCATTTTGTAGAAAAATACAGATAATTAAATAAGTGTATACTGTGGCAGACGGTGATGAGTGCTTTGCAGAAGAGATCAGAGTAGGGAGTGAAAGGAGGGACTTGTTAGTATGCACAGGATGGTCAGGGAGGACTCACAGAGAAGGTAACCTTTGAGCAGAGACCTGAAAGGGGTGAGGAAACGAACGGTGTGGTCATCGGGGTGGGGAGAGCATTCTAGGCAGAAAGCAGCAAGTGTAAGGCTCTGAGGTCAGGTCATGAGTGGCATGTCCCAGGAAGAGCAAGGAGGCGAGTATCGTTGGAAGGGAATAAGTGCAGGGGAAGTGAGTGTGAAGTCAGGTCATATATGGCAGCCCTGGCTAACAGAACTATGTGTGAGTCACATGGGCCATTCAGATTTCTTTCTTTAAAAAAGTTTTATTGGAGTATAGTATAGTTAACAACTTATAAGGTTGTTGGTTTCAAGAGTTCAGCAGAGTGAATAAATTATATGCATACATGTATCCATTCCTTTTTAGTGATTCGTTTCCCATATAAACCATAACAGAGTACTGAGTAGAGTTCCCTGTGTTGCACGGTAAGTCCTTATGAGTTATATATTTTATATACGGTTACATATAGTAGTGTGTATAAGGCAATCCCAGTCTCCCAATTTATCCCTCCCCCACCAATTCTGAAATTTCTCCCAGCTGCATTAAAAACATAAAAAGAAGCAAGTGAAATTAATGATATTTTTGTTTAACACACTATATCCCAAATATTATTGCTTCAACATATAATCAAGGAAAATGGGATTTGAAATGAAATGCTTTATTATTTTTTCTCATGATGATTTCAGAATCTGGTGTGCACATCTCATTTCGGGCTGGCTTCACTTCCTGTTCTGTGACCACGTTCAGGAGCCCCCACCATATTGGACAGCGTGGATGGAGAGGCCTGTGAATGAGATGGGGCTGCCGCTGGGAGCTTTGGGGCCCGGGAGCATTATCTATGCGTTGGGTTGTGGAAGGTTTGCTCCAACTGTGATGAGAGAAGGCCTGTGGGGGTGGGAGGGGGTGGGGGTGAAGGGACAGAGCAGGGAGCCTGGAAAGGAGGCCCTCACCAGTATGCAGTGGAATGGTTAGGACCAAGGTGGTGGTGGTGAGGGTGACTGGATTCTGGTGTAACCTACCAGGTCTTTCTGATATGGATGAGGGAGGTGTTTAGGAAGGGCAAAGATTTTTGGCCTGAGCTAGTGGAAGCCTGGGCTTGTTCTTTAGAGGGCTGAGGAAGACGGGGTGGGGGCACCCCTGGGGGAGCACGTGGACTGTGGCTTGCGATGTGGGTGTCAGCCTTCCAGGTGCAGCTGATGGGCAGGCAGCTGGACATCTTGAGTCTGGAGCTCAGAGTGGAGGTCTCTGACCTGGCTGGAGGTATAAATTTGGGAGTTGACAATGTACTGATGGTGTGTAGGGCTGAGCATGAGTGGAAGGCCCAGGGGAGTGGGTGCCTATAGAGAAGAGGGGCTTGAGCCCTGGTGGAGGAGGTGGAAGCCGCGAAGCAGGCCTGGAGGGAGAGCTCACGGAGGCAGCGTGAAGGCGGTGAAGAGAGGGGCTGGAGGGGACACCCGCTGTGTCCAGTGGGCCAGCGGGCAGAGCGGGAGGAGAGCCTGGGGTCTCTGATCGCTGCCTAGTGATCCAGGAGACGACGGGAGGGGAGAAGGCGACCACTGGTACAGGTGACTTGTTTTGAGGGGTTTTGTTTAAAGAGGAGGAGAAAGATAGGTGAAGTGAAGTGAAAGTTGTGTTCAACTCTTTGCGATCCTGTGGATAGTCCATGGAATTCTCCTGGCCAGAATACTGGAGTGGGTTGCCATTCCCTTCTCCAGGGGATTTTCCCGACCTGGGGATCAAACCCGGATCTCCTGCATTGCAGGCAGATTCTTTACCAACTGAGCCACCAGGGAAACCCCTTTAGTAGGGGGTAAGTGGTCACAAGTTCTTTTTTTCCCTTAAAGATGTTCAGTGTATTAGCTGATGGAGAGGATGTAGTAACAGGGCAAAATTATCACGAGAGAGAGAGAGAAATGAGCTGATTCATACTCACAGCAGCGCGGTGAGGTAGGTACTGTTTTCCAGATGAGGAGATGGAGTAGAGGAAGGCCTGGTCACTTGCTCAAGGCCACCCAGTGATGAGTATCAGGACCAGGGATCAATGCAGATGCCTCAGTGTTAGAATGTCCAGTCTTAACTATTCTGTTGGTTTCCCAGCTAGATATGTGAGGTCTTTGGGAGAGTCCTCATCTCACACTTCCATGTCCAGCCCAACACCTCACAGGGAGAGAGGGCTGTGCAGAGGTGGGACTTGATAGATCTTTAATGATCAAGGACCTGGGCTGGAAGTGCAATGGGAGGGTGGGCGTGGCGTCCCCGTAGTCCTTCCTGTCCTTGTGGGGGTGGGGCATTGAGCAGACAGAAATACAGAAAAGCATTTGTTGAGTGGCTGAGGAATGAATGAAAAGCTGTGGCGGTCCATCCTAAGCCGGGGCTGTCTGCGGTGTGCCGCGGTGCTGGCCGGATCTGGGCTCCTGCTCAGGTTTGCTGCGAGTGTGCGTGAAGATTCCGTTCAGTCTCGCTAGCGTGCCATGGGGGGTGAGGGGCGCGTGCAGACTGCTTCTCTGTTGGTGGTGGTGGTGGGTCCCTCTGCTGTGTGTTCCCCTGAGAGCAGCTGGGCCTTGGGGGTGTGGTGGACACCAGAAGGAGCCTGACAGTTTCCGGGATTACAGCTTTGTGCCCGGGGTGTTTTGCTCTGCAGACGGGCACAAAGCTCAAAGCCACGGCTCCAACGCCGAGGTCCCGGCCCTCAGCACATCCGCGCTTTGCTTGACGAGGGCTCAGCCCGCTGGAGTCGAGGCTGGCTTCAGCCTTCTCCTCACACGGCCGAGCTCCCAGTCCAGTGCTTCCAGTGCTCTGGGCACAAGCTGGGCACAGTGGCACCCCGCGCTGCGGGGCCTTTTGGAATGTGTGGGCACAGTTTCCGTGGTCGCCGTGCTGGGGATGAGGATGGTGGCGGTAGTTCTGTTTGTACCCTGGCTACGGAAGATCACAGTGGGAATTTCCTACAGGCTGGCAGTGCCCCGATCGGGAGCCCTGCTCACCTGTGTGGCTGCTGGGTGCCCAGGGACCCGGGGACCCGTCTTGCATCAGCTGCTACCCTGTTATGTCTCTTGAGCCAGTCCCTTTGTTTCCCCGTTTCCCACTTGTATGGACAGAGCCATGAACACCTAGTTGCTTGCTTTTTCCTCTTGTGATAAGATTTTTTTTTTTAATCAAAGTATAGTTGATTCACAATATTGTGTTAGTTTCAGGCGTACAGCAAAGTGATTCGGTTATGTACATATATATTTTTCGAATTATTTTCCACTATAGGTTATTACAAAATGTTGAATATAGTTCCCTGTGCTATACAGTAAATCCTTGTTGCTTATCTGTTTTAAGTATAGTAGTTTGTATCTGTTAATCCTATACTCCTAATTTATCTCCCTCTCCCCTTTCCCCTCTGGTAACCATAAATTTGTCTTCTGCGAGTATATTTCTGTCTTGTATATAGATTCATTTGTATTATTTTTTAGATTCCACATGTAAGTGATATCATATAATATTTGTCTTTCTTTGTCTGACTTACATCACTTAGTATGATAACCTTTAGGTTCATCATGTTGCTGCAAATGGCATAATTTCTTTCTTTTTTACGACTGAGCAGTATTCCATTGTGTGTATACATCACATCTTACTTATCCATTCATTCTGCCTGTGGACACTTAGGCTGTTTCCATGCCTTGGTTATTGTAAATAGTGCTGCCTTGAACATTGGGGTGCATATATCTTTTTGAATTAGATATAATCTTTTCTATTTATATGCCAAGGAGTGGGATTGCTGGATTACATGGTGGCCCTAATTTTAGCTTTTTTCAGGAAACTTTTTAGCTTTTTTCAGGAAACTTTTTTCAGGAAACTGTTATTGAAATAAATTTTAAATAAGGCTTTGGATTAACAGTTGTCATCCTAAAAGCACACCATACGTACAGCTTGCTCTGTGGACCCACATGTTAACTCATTTGATCTTAATCACAGCCTTAGGCAGGAGGGCTGCTAAATAACCTCCATCTAACAGATGAGGAAGCCAAGGCAGAGAGCACAGTGACCCAGGGGGCTGTCCCCACGTGGGCTGACTGCCCCCTTCCTTCCCTCCAGGGACAGGGGCAGACCCTGCGGTCAGCACCAAGAGCAACCACTGCCTGGATGCCGCCAAGGCCTGCAACCTGAACGACAACTGCAAGAAGCTGCGCTCCTCCTACATCTCCATCTGCAACCGCGAGATCTCACCCAGCGAGCGCTGCAACCGCCGCAAGTGCCACAAGGCCCTGCGCCAGTTCTTTGACCGCGTACCCAGCGAGTACACCTACCGCATGCTCTTCTGCTCCTGCCAGGACCAGGCGTGCGCCGAGCGCCGCCGCCAGACCATCCTGCCCAGCTGCTCCTACGAGGACAAGGAGAAGCCCAACTGCCTGGAGCTCCGCAGCCTGTGCCGGACAGACCACCTGTGCAGGTAGGGGCCGCTGCAGCTCCGCGGGGAGCCGGTAGGGGGCGCTCGCCGGCTCTGTGCTCCGGTGTCTGCTGGGCTACCGTCGTGAGCGGAGCAAAGAGGGCGACTGGGGTGTGTGCAAAATGCATTGTCATCCACCCATCCACCCATCCATTCATTCATCCATTCATCTGTGCATTCCTTTACTCAGTACAGATTTGTTGTGCTGTGTGCCCAGCTTCAGGCTAAGCACTGTGGGGTAACCACGATGGGCAACTGTAGGAGCTCCCAACTTAAAATCAGAGACCCTGGGACCTGGAGTAAGGGAGGACCTTCAGTGACTTTAAGTCGACCTTTCCTCCTTTAAGGAAGCCCCAGCCCTTATCCCATTATCCCAGTGAGGTCCTCTGACCATCGGGGAAGGGCTCTTGCACATCCCAGATGCAGCTCCTTCACACTGAGAGCTGAGCTCAGCAAATGTTGGATGGACTGTGGGGCATCTGATGGCCCTGAGCTCAGCAAATGTTGGATGGAGTCTGGGGCATCTGATGGCCCTGGGTCTGAGTCCTGACTTTTCCACTCACTAGCTGTGTAACTTGGAGCCTGTTTTTCAAATGTCCTAGTCTCCATTCCTTTCGGAGAAGGCAATGGCACCCCACTCCAGTACTCTTGCCTGGAAAATCCCATGGATGGAGGAGCCTGGTAGGCTAAGTCCATGGGGTAGCGAAGAGTCGGACACGACTGACGTGACTTAGCAGCAGCAGCAGTCTCTATTCCTTTACCCATGAAATAGGAATAAAACACCCACATCACAGCATTATTGGGAAGATTAGATGACATGACATGTGTTAAAGCTTAGCACAGAGTTTGGCATAAAGTAATTGCTTAATGAGTATCTAATTATTTGGAAGGTTTGTTTTGTTAAAGTGAGTTGAAATGTGTGTCCATAATTCTCCTGTTTTTCCTGTTTGTTATTAACATATTTATTGAGACTCTGTGGCATCCCGTGAGTGGTTCTAAAGCATGGGCAAGCAGAGGTGAACACAGTGCTCTTTGAGTAGCACCCAATCCAGAAGGGAGACAGAGGAGGGGGGCAGGGATCCCGATGCAGTGGGCTGAGAGCTGTGGGCTCCTGGAGCAAGTGTGTAGGGGAGAGCCCGGTCTCAGCCTCGGGGTACAGAGGACAGGACCTTGAACTGAACCTTGGAACATGAGAATGAGGAAGCCAGGGAGAGAGTCCGGCATGCAGATACAAGGAACGCACAATGAGTCCACTTCTTGTGGAGGGCAGCTGTTAAAGGGATGTATGGGTGAAACATCTTTTTCAGATTATATCTTATGTTACTTGTATGTGGGAAAAGCATATGTAAAGGCTGGAGGGTAGGAGAACGCCTGGGGTTATGGGTCCCTATAGGTGGTGGATGCACGTGGAGCTGGGTCCTGGGGAGGGGAGGTCAGAGGTGTGGCTGCTGGGGAGATAGCAACTGCACATAAGCAGAGCCTGCTTAGTGCATCCCAGACAGCAGTCTTCTACACAGTTTATCTCATTAGTTCTTGCAACAAGGCTATGAGGTAGGTGCTATTATTATCCTTATCTGCCAAATGATCAAATAGAGGAAGTAACTTGCCCACGGTTGCACAGCTCCCTTGTTTCGGAGCTGGATCCTACCTCCATTGCTTTCCTCCAGAGTAGCACTCTGGTCTGGCCTAAGACTGGGGCTGTGGGCATGGAGAGAAGAATGTCAGCTCAGTATTCCTGTATCAGTATCAGTGTGTAAGTGATACATCAGTATTAGAAGTGTATCAGGTACATCAGTATTAGATACATCAGGATTAGAAGTACATCAGGATTAGAAGTGTATCAGTGTATGAGTGATAAGTAGTCTTGACGGGCCTGGGGACTGGTGGAAAGTTCCCTGGAGGCAGTGCCATTTCTGTTTTGTTTACTCCACACTAGGGGTGGCTCGGATGGTAAA
Organism: Cervus canadensis; assembly: GCF_019320065.1. Taxonomy (NCBI): domain Eukaryota; kingdom Metazoa; phylum Chordata; class Mammalia; order Artiodactyla; family Cervidae; genus Cervus; species Cervus canadensis. Next base: position 2,106,206 of record NC_057415.1, on the reverse strand, counting down.
GAATACACCTGCAATGCGGGAGACCTGGGTTCGATCCCTGGGTTGGGAAGATCCCCTGGAGAAGGGAAAGGCTACCCACTCCAGTATTCTGGCCTGGAGAATTCCATGGACAGAAGAACCTGGTGGGCTACAGTCCATGGAGTCTCAAAGAGTTGGACATGACTGAATGGCTTTCCTTTCCACTTTCACTTTACTCCACACTTGGTCCTGCACGTGGAACCTGGCTCATGGCGAGCGCGCTGTGAGCGTCAGTTGGATGACTCCGTAAGTGGTGGCCGCCATGTTTCCTTGTTCGGTAACTATGGGGCCGTGGAGCCATTCGACGGGCGTGTTGAATGTGCAGCGTGTGAGGTTCAGAGGATGGAGCACTGCCATCCCCATGATGTCTTGGGGGCATCTGAATCTATGGTCCTGGAGCTCAGTGAAGAAGCGGGGGTGGAGGAGTGGGACTGGGGTTGTTTAGAGGACCTGGGAGAACAGGGCTGCAGAGGGAAGGGAGCTCCGGGCCTGTGTGGCTGAAGGGGAGGTACTGCCTTGGTTTGGAAAATGAGCTGGAGTTTGGAGAAGGACTGATCCCTGTGGGGCTGGAAAAGCCTGAAGAAGGTGGGCTTTTCTCTTTTGCTTACTTAAAGAAACATACTTTATTGCCTACAAAAACAATTGGGGTGGGCTTCCCTGATAGCTCAGTTGGCAGAGAATCTGTCTGCATAGCAGGAGGCCCCGGTTCGATTCCTAGGTTGGGAAGATCCACTGGCAAAGGGATAGGCTACCCACTCCAGTATTCTTGGGCTTCCCTTGGGGCTCAGCTGGTAAAGAATCCGCCTGCAATGCAGGAGACCTGGGTTTTATCCCTGGGTTGGGAAGATCCCCTGGAGAAGGGAAAGGTACCCACTCCAGTATTCTGGCCTGGAGAATTCCATGGACTCTACAGTCCGTGGGGTCATAAAGAGTCAGACATGACTGAGTGACTTTCACTTTCAAAATGAAACTATGAACACAGCAAGAGGATGATTAGAAGTAGAAAACTCGGGCCCAGAAAGGGAAGTTGGGCACCAAGGCAGCACATGTGTGCTCTAGGGTGGGTGTGGTGCTGGGCTGGGACTCAGCTTACTGAGAGCTGAGAAAAAGTCAAGACTTGATGGGGACGTCACTCCCAAAATGTGATGGGAGGAACCTACTGATTATTGAGTGGAGACATGATTCTCCTTGTCCTAAATGCTACACTGACCTTGTCAGGCTGCACGACACACAGTGTATGTGGGGTGACAGGCTGGATGAGGGACTGGAGGGGCTAGAGGCCAAGCCTGAGTCCAGGGTCAGTGACCAAAAGCTGGGGCATTGGGAGTAAGGCCAGGTGCACCAGGGCCGTGGGCAGCGGGCCTGGCATCAAGCCTCAGGTGGACATCTCCCTGGGGTCCTGAGCAGAGCAAACTTGGGAACACTGGCAACCCCTCTCATTAGTGGTGTTTTAAGGGAGGAAAAGACTCTGATGTTGGGAAAGATTGAAGGCAGAAGGAGAAGAGGGCAGCAGAGGGTGAGATGATTGGACGACAACATTGACCTAATGGAGATGAGTTTGAGCAAACTCTGGGAGATAGTGAAGGACAGAGGAGCCTGGTGGGCTACAGTCCATGGGGTCACAAGGAGCTGGACACGACTGAGTGACTAAGCACGCACCCACAAGCGGGAGGACGAGGGGTGAAGGCAGAGCTGTGTGTAGGGTGAGCCGGCAGGGCCTGGGGACCGCTACAGTGTGCCCACGTATCCTTGGGGAGCTCTGCCTGTGACTCAGTGTGACAGCTGGGTGGGCGAGGTTGCCATGGTGACCCTGCAGCCGGGAAGCCTACCTTCTGTGCCTGCCCTACCCCTGGTCTCCTGAGAAGTCCTGGATGGCTGTTTCATTGCCTGTGCCCTGGGCTTCTTCACTGATCAGCAAGGACACTTGTTGTTCTCCCAGGACACTTCCTAGTCTTTGGGTCTCAGTCCATCCCATGGCTTTCCTGTCTGCCTTCTCCTCCTGTGCTTCCACTTGAGGTCATGTTTCTGGAGAGGTGAGCTCTTGGTAAAAGAGGAAATGACCAGAGTCATTTGAGGCATAATGAGGCATTCATTAAGGTAGACGGGGTGGAAGGGCGGGTTTGAAGGAGAGGAGCTGACTTCTTTCCATGCTCTTGCAGGCCTGGCTTACTGATGCCTGGACCCTGCCTCTGTGGTCCATGCTGAGCCCAGGAAGTGAGGAGTGCCTGGGGAGGGGCCCCTGGAGACCAGGCAGGTCTCCCCTGTGCCCTCCCTTTCCTCCTGGCCTTGGCGTCCTGTCCTCCAGGTTTCTGCCCACCAGTTGGGCACCACAGGTGGACATCTTGACTGTGAAAGAGGGAGAGCCCAGTGCTATTGTGTTTGGAGCAGGAACTGGGGACCCTCAAGTCTTCCTTTCCTGGATACTTTAATGGATGGAACTGGCCTTGATGGGGGTCATGGGAGGGCCTCCCTGGGCTGACTCTGGGAATGCGGCCGTTGCGGGCATCTCCTAGAACACGCCCCACACTCTAGGGCTATAGTGCCCAGCTTGCACTTCACTGGACCTGTCGGCCCCCCTTCACCCTTTAGCTCTGGGACTTGGCCCAGCTCTGCCCAGGCTTTTCTTTGAGTGAATCTTGGCCCAGGACTTCTTTGGGGGCTTTTCCCTGAGTGAATCTTGGCCCAGGACGTCCATGGGGGGCAGCTCTACAAGATTCCCTTCACCTGGCACGACATTAAAGCAAGTCCACTGATGTGTTGTGCGCTGCCCAAGCAGCAGGCCTCGTACATCCCGTGTGATATTTAACAGACTCTGCTGTGCTGTCTTATGAATGTCACTAAGAACTAAACAGAAGGGTTTGAAAATGCTTTGGTTAAACAAGGATATTTTCCTGCTGGGGCCCCGGGGTGTTGGAAGCATTTCTGGATCCTCCTCCTGCTCTTTGGACCAGGATCAGCTTGGGGTCAGAGGGAGGGAGCCTCTGAGAGTGGAAGCTTCCTGCTTGAGCCATCGGTCCAACTCATCTTGAAGTTGCGCCCCGGGAACCCTGCCTTCTGCCTTCATCTGGTTCGTGTCTCATGGGCATTTAGTGCTGTGGACTTAGGACCAGGAGAGGCTTTTCCTTTCAAAGGCTTCTGATGTGGAGTCTGGAAAGCCTGGAGAATCTCCTGGAATGGTTCCACGGAATTTGGCTAATTTCTGTCACCCCAGCCCTTCAGTGGGCCATGACCTACTTCCTTTTTAGAGCATAATCTTTTGGTTTCTACTTTCTCAGTTTACACTCATTGCAAGCATGGTCCAGACTCTGTGTATGTGTGTGTGTAGGGTGTGGTTGTGGGGCTGTGGGAAGGATGATTGTGATTGTGTTGTCTTGTAAACTGTGTGCCGGTAGGTCTTGCTTGGAGAGGCCCCTAGAATGCCCTGTTCTTCTTGGTCTGCCAAGAGGATACGGATATAAATAGCTCAGGGCTGGCCCTGTGCCACATCTCCGGCTGTAATTTAACCTCTGGGTGCTGAGGACGTGTATAAATAGTTTTCAGCCTGGGGCTACCCTAGCTGCCTGGGCTCCTTTGTGCAGTGGACATTGTCCTTGTCCGAGAGGGTTGCTGGGAAGGCCGGGGTGGGGGGGCCCTGTTTCAGCTGTCTGCAGGGAGTGGGGAGGTGCCCCTTCAGCAAGACCCTCGCCCCCTTGAGGTGTGTCTGGTATCTGTAAGCAGTGTGGATGGACAGGTCTGGGTTTGATTCTTGGCTCTCTGAGGCTGTCCCTGAGCTTCTTTTGGACTCTACAGAATCTGGTGGCTGATGTTTTCAGCAGGTTAGCTTAAAGTGGTTATTTTCATAGGTGGTTGGGGGGCTTCTGAGACTTTCCTTCTGTAAAAGGAGAGGATCTTGAATATCTTGAAATCATATGTAAAGTTTTATGTATATTTTCTGGAGAGAAACTTGTTGCTTTCATTAGATTCTTAAAGGATTCCTTGACCTTCCCCAAATTAAGAACCTCTTCCATCTCCAGATGGCCAACTTGGATTGGCTGCCTAGAGGATTATGAATCTAGCAAAGGGAGCTGTGATTGATTACTGATGCCTGCCGCCGACATGGAAGGGGCAGAATCGTGGACGGGGCAGATCTGCTAGAACCCAGCTAGTCATTCCTGGGACCACTTGTTCACCAGTAGCAGGAGGAATGGGGATCCTGGGGTCATTCCTTTATTCATTTTCTAAGAGATTTTTTAAAATTTACTTATTTATTTTTGGCTGAGCTGGGTCTTCTTTGCTGCACGTTAGCTCTAACTGCAGTGAACGGGCTACTCTCCATTGTGGTGGGCAGGCTTCTCGTTGTGGCGGCTTCTCTTGTTGTGGAGCACAGGCTGTGGGTGCATGGGCTTCAGTCATTGTGGCGCATGGAGTCAGTTGCCCCACGGCATGTGGGACCTTAGTTCCCTGACCAGGGATGGAACGCGTGTACCCTGCATTGGCTGCTTGATTCCTAACCACTGGACCGCAGGGAAGTCCTTCCTTTATTCATTTGACAACTGTTGGTTGATCATCCACTCTGGGCCAGGCTTCACGTTGGGATTGGAGAGTTAATGAAGTAGGTAGAGGCCGCTGACAGTCCAGTGGCAGGACACAGATGATTGATCGCCTCTGCAATGGGAATAGAGCCACACAGTGAACTGGATGGTAGCATTTCCACTCAGGTGCTCTTGAAATCCCAGTTCTGCTCTGCTCCCTACCACGCCGTCCTGGGGTCACTCTGGTGGCCCAGAGAGCAGCTGCTTCTTGGGGTAGATGAGCCACAGATGGATGAACCTTGTTCAGAGTTCCGTCTGGCCTTGGAGCAGAGCTGTGCCCAGGAGTGCCATGGGCTAAAGAGGTCACCATCCTCCTGAAGAAGACTAAACCCAACAAGGTTGCCGTGGCTGGGGTGGGGGGCCTCTGTGGGCAGGGTGCTTGGGATCCTTGGTCCGGCCAGAGACCGTGAGGCCCATCCTCTCTTTGGGGATCCTGTGCTGGCTTCTGCTACTGGCCTCATAGGGGTCCTGCTCACCCTTGATCTTTGGGCCAAGAGTGCCCATAGTATTCCTCTTGGAATTTCCTGTGGCAAATTGACACAAGGCTGGAATGTGGAACATTGCTAAAGGCTCTGGGAAAACAAACACAGAGAGGAGCTGCAGCCTAGGTATTTAGTTTGCAAGATAGGGTTTCCACGACTTCTTGCTCTGGCCACTACAGGGAGGTCAGAATGACTGGACAGACAGCACCTGTGCCTTTTACCGTCCGGGCTGCTGTCTGGACACCTGGGCTCCCTAAAGCTCACACCCAGAGAGACGAGGTGCACCCCTTGTCTAGCTGACGCTGCCACTGGTGGAGTTCTGAGTGAGAACCCCCTCATCCCTGGGTGATTGGCAGAGGAATGACCCACTGTGAGGGGATGCTGCTTATGCAGAGAGAGTCAGAGAGTCAGAGTACAAGTTGGTCAGGTTTGTTCACACTAGAGGCGTCACCTATGATTGGCTGTTGTGGATGGGGCAGGGCATGCTCTCAGCTACCCAGATGCTGCTTCGTTCGCTGGGCTCCTTGATATTTCTGCTTCCACCCAGTGATGTGGGCTTGTTCCTTGCTACTGCCTCTATCCACCGGGGTAGCTATAACAAAATACTATGGACCAGAGGGTTTACCCAACAAATATTTCTTTCTCACAGTTCTGGAGGCTGGAATCCAAGGTGAGGGTGCCAGCATAGCTGGGGTCTCTGTGAGGGTCCTCTTCAGAGTGGTGTCCTCATGTACCCTTCCTTGGCTGGTGCTCGTCGAGAGGGATTGGGTGTTTCTTACTCTTTTCATAAGGCTGCTAGTCCCGTCATGGTGCTCTATTCTCATGGTCTAATTGCTTTTCAAAGACTCCACCTCCAGACACCATCACGTGGGGCATTAGGGTTTAACAGATCAGTCTTGGGGGGACACAAACATTCAGTTTGTAGCAACTAATATGTGTGTGTGTGTGTGTGTGTGTGTGTGTGTTAGTTGTTCATTCATGTCCAACTCTTTGTAACCCCATGGTCTGTAACCTGCCAGGCTCCTCTGTCCATGGGATTCTCCAGGCAAGAATACTGGAGTGGGTAGCCATTCCCTTCTCCAGGGGATCTTCCCCACTTGGGGATTGAACCTGGGTCTCCTGTACTGCAGACAGATATATTTTTTTTAACCTTCTGAGCCACCAGGAAAGCCCTAGACATACTTCATTCAGTGTCTGTTTGGTTCTCATCTCTCTGAGCCCTCTCGTAGCCTCTCCTTCCATTGATGTGTTCTGTTTTTTTATGTAGACGTTGTTTGTTTTAATTCTGTTGAAGTTTAGTTGATTAACGATGTTGTGTTCATCTCTGCTGTACAGCAAAGAGATTCAGTCATACATACATACACATTCTTTTTATTAGTCTTTTCCATCATGGGTTATCATAGGATGGTGAATATAGTTCCCTCCATATGCAGTAGGACCTTGTTGTCACTGATGCTTCCTAGAACTTGTCTGTGTCATTCATGTGGCACTGATCATGTGGCTTTCTGCTGATACTTTATCTTCCCAATTGGGTCTCTTTTTAAAATATTCTTATATATAATATATGTATATGCATGTATACTTCAGTTGTGTCCAATTCTTTGTGACCCCATGGACTGTAGCCTGCCAGGCTCCAATGTCCATGGGATTTCCCAGGCAAGAATACTGGAGTGGGTTGCCATTCCCTTCTCCAGGGGATCCTTCTGACTCAGGGGCCTAACCCATGTCTCTTACATCTCCTGCATTGGAAGGCAGGTTCTTTATCACTAGTGCCACCTGGGAAGCTCCAGTATGTGTATGTATACATATATAAAGTTTATTTATTTATCTAACAGATATTCGTTATGTGCCAGGCACTGTGCTAGACACTGGATATAGATACTGGAGAGCACAATAGAGATGGTCCACACCCCCTTGGAGCTTATAGTCTGATGGAGGAGATAGACAATAATCAAGCAAACAATGTATATGATTAACAAGCAACACAGTATATGATAATCAAGCAAAGTATATGGTTAACATCTTTGAAATGAGCAGGATGTAGAAATAGAATGTAATGGGGGAAGAAGGGGGGACCTCCTTGGGCAGAGCGCTCAGGGAACTATTTATCTGAGGGGATGACATTTAAGCTGAGACCTGAAGAGTGAGGAGCCAGAAGAAAGACAGGTGGGAGAAAGAACATCTCACACAGAGGCAGTAGCGTGTGCAGGAGCTGGTTGAGGGGGAACCTGGCATTTCTGGGGCCGTGAGAGGAGGCTGGTGTGGCTGGAGCTGAGGGAACCGGGGAGAGACCTACGGGCAGGGCTAGGTCCCACGGGGCCATCCCAGGCTGGGGCAAGGAGTCTGGATTTATTCTTTTTTAAAAAATGTTTATTTGGCTGCAGTGGGTCTTACTTGCAGCACATGGAATCTTCAGTTTTGGCATGTGAACTCTTAGTTGCAGCATGTGGGATCTAGTTCCCTGATCAGGGATTGAACCTGGGGCACCTGCACTGTGGGCATGAAGTCTTAGCCAGTGACCCCCAGGGAGGTCCCCAGAAGCTTTTTTTCTTCTAAGTGTACTCAGAATAAATCTAAAAACTTCCCTGGTGGTCCAGTAGCTAAGATTCCACGCTCCCACTGCAGGGGGCCTGGGTTTGATCCCTGGTCAGAGAACTAGATCCTATGTGCTGCAACTAAGAGGGTGCATGCTGCAACTAAAGATCCTGCATGCCACAATGAAGATAGAGGATCCCGTGAGCCGGAACCAAGACCTGGCACAGCCAAGTGAATAAATAAATATTAAAAATAAATAATTAAAAAGAAGGAAGCTTCTGAAGTCAACCAGTAATGTTATCCAAAGTGTGATAATGGATGATGACTCTGGCTACTGGGTGGACAATTAAGGGAGGCGGCAAGAATGACCTCAGAGAGACCGGAGAGGAGGTTATTTAAGTATCACCAGATCAGAGATGACAGTAGCCCAGGCCAGGAGGGTGGCCGTGTGGAGTGAGATAAGTGGGTAAATCTGAGTTATTTTGGAGATGGAAATGATGTACCTTGATGTGGGAGTGAGGGAGACAGAGGTGCTCAAGGAGTGCTCACGGGTTTCTGGCTTGAGCCACCTGGTGGGTGATGATGCCATTTTCTGGGATGGCAAAGGCTTGGAGGGGGAGATAAATCAGGAGTTCCTTTCTAGGCATGTGAATTTTGAGATGCCTTTGAGACATTCCTGGGCTTCCCTGGTGGCTCAGAGGTTAAAGTGTCTGCCTCCAATGCAGGAGACCTGGGTTCGATCCCTGGGTCCTGAAGATCCCCTGGAGAAGGAAATGGTAACCCACTCCAGTATTCTTGCCTGGAGAACCCCATGGATGGAGGAGACTGGTAGGTTACAGTCCACGGGGTCGCAAAGAGTAGGACACGACTGAGCGACTTCACTCACTTCACTGAGACATTCCTATCTGGAGCTTGCCTGGAGTTGTAAATTCTGGGAGTCATTAGCATATTTATGGCTTTTAAGGCCAGGGGACTGTGTAGGTTTTCCTAGGGAGAGGCTAGCATGAGAGGAGGCCCTAAGAATGTGCCTGCCCCCCTGGAGGTGCATCGTAAGGGTTTGCAGGTGTTGTTATGGCACCCCAGGAGTCCAAGGAGATTTTTGGAAAAGAAGACATGGACAGGTGTGCCAGATGCTGCTGATAGCATCTGGTGAGGAGAGGCAGGTGACCACTGTATTTGGGAAAGTGGCAGACGTTGGTGACCTCCTCAATAGCAATTTTAATGCAGTGATGATGACAGAAACCTGATTGGAGGGAATTCCCTGGCAGTCCAATGGTCAGGACTCTGTGCTTTCACTGTCCAGGGCCTGGGTTCGATCCCTGGCCTGGGAACTAAAATCCCACAAGCTGCATAGCCAAAAAAAGAAAGAAAGAAAGAAACCTGATTACAATCATGGCTGTGGGCTCAGTTTCTCCAACCAGAGCCGAAAGATTCCTTACAATGTGGGAAGAGACCTTTCTCTAAGTGCCAGGCTCTTCTGAACAACCTAGCTGGCCCGCTTTCTCAGAGAAGATGACTCTGGCGCTGCCAAGAGGAACCTTGCTTCTTCAGCCTTCTTCATTGAGGGATTCTTAGAACAGCCCGAGGAGTGCCTGAGAGGTGCCCCAGGCTGCCTGTGATGGATCTCCTGTCTCTGCTGGTTGGGGCTGTGACTTCTCCTGTGGCCAGCCAGGATGTGGTCTTTGCCCTCCCAGGGTGGCATCCGCAGAGGTGAGAAATCCTGCCCTCCTTCTTCAGTAACATTAGCCTGGTATTCTGGGGCCAGCTGGCCTCCTCAGGGCCCTTTCAGGGGATATCTTAGAAGACTCAGAGACCTACCAATGGCTCCGTTATCCCAGGGTGTCTGAGGTGGGTAAGCATAGCAGACCACCATTAGCACCCTCCCACCTAGAGAAGAACTAGGATGCTGAATTAAGCACCAAGGCAGTAAGATCCTCAAGTGGTTGTTCTTGTTCAGTCACTCAGTTGTGTCCAACTCTTTGTGACCCCATGGACTGCAGCACGCCAGGCTCCTCTGTCCTTCACTATCTCCTGGAGTTGGCTCAAACTCATGTCCATTGAGTGGATGATGCCATCCAACCACCTCATCCTCTGTCGCCCCCTTCTCCTCCTGTCGGCAGTCTTTCAAGCATCAGGGTCTTTTCTAATGAGTCAGTTCTTTGCATCAGGTGGCCAAAGGATTGGAGCTTCAGCTTCAGCATCTGTCCTTCCAATGAATATTCAGGGTTGATTTCCTTTAGGATTAACTGGTTTGATCTCCTTGCTGTCCAAGGGACTCTCAAGAGTCTTCTCCAACACCACAGTTCAAAAGCATCAATTCTTTGGTACTCAGCCGTCTTTATGGTCCATTTCTCATATCTGTACACGACTAGTGGAAAAATCATAGCTTTGACTGTATGGATCTTTGTCGGCAAAGTGACATCTCTGCTTTTTAATGTGCTGTCTAGGTTGGTCATAACTTTTCTTCCAAGGAGCAAGCATCTTTAATTTCATGGCTGCAGTCACTGTCTGCAGTGATTTTGGAGCCCAAGAAATAAAGTCTGACTCATATGGAGTGAGAGGGAAATTTGGGGAGAGCTGCTTGCACCTGGCCCAGGATGCATTGTACTTGTCCAGCAGGATCCTTCAGAGCATGAGAGTTCTCCATCACTTGGCCTTTGGTAGGCTGGGGTGCTCAAGAAAAGAATCCCCGGGTGTGTTCTTCAGACGGGCTGGAGTTGCAGCCCTGGCTTCAGATCCTTACCTCGGCAGTTGTGAGAGCTTGACTGGGTTTTTTAACATCACACAACCTCTGTGCTTCTTGTCAAAATCAGGACAGTTACACCTACGAGAAAGCTTGGTCTCTTATTCCCCAGGACTTCCAGGGTGCTCCATTGGTCCTCAGCACCCAGGATGCTGAGTTAAACCTTGGGCTGTGCAGGCTGTGAGGTGGAGGGCCAGCCCCCAAGGCTGGTGGGGGCCATCAGGGAAGGCAGCTTGGAGGAGGTGTGTGAGCTGAGCTTGAAGGAGGAGCAAGCAGGCCTGTTCTAGAAGGCGGCCCTTCTTCTTCTCTCAGGGGGTATGTGTGTCTCAAAAAGGAGGGGGCAGACAAGGGAGAATCAGCTTATAAAACCTTTGTGCATTTTGCCAAGGAGTCTGATTTTCTTAGAAGACAACAGGGAGCCATGACCTGTTTAAGGCAGGAGAGAGACCCAGCGCGGTTAGTGCTTTGCAACGGAGGATCCCTTTGGCCGCTGTGCACACAGTGGGTCAGAGGAGAGAGGGGCTGGAGACAGGGGTGTCCTAGGGGCCCACTGTGGGCCTGAGACCAGGAGTGCCGAGCCAGAGGGTGTGAGGGGTGAGGCCGGTTCCCAGCACTAGCTGGATGTGGACGGTGAGGGAGTGGGAGGAGGCAGGTGGACACCGCAGTCTCTGGCCTGTTGACCGGCTGGCTGACAAGTCATTACTACCTGAGAGATGGGAGCAGGAGGTCTGGGCACAGAGTTAATGTTAGTCTCTTCAGTTGGGTCTGACTCTCTGTGACCCCATGGGCTCTGTAGCCCACCAGGCTCCTCTGTCCCTGGGTTCTCCAGGCAAGAAGACTGGAGTGGCTTGCCATGCCCTCCTCCAGGGAATCTTCCCGACTCAGGGACTGAACCTGGGTCCCCTGCGTTGCAGACAGATTCTTTATCGTCTAAGCCCCAGTCTGGGCATAGAAGGAAGGTGTTTGGGTTTTGAACTTGTTTGTTGGGAAGCCTTTGGAACAGGCAAGTGGAAATGTACACGTGGGAGTTTGGGGGAGAGGTCGAGGCTTGAGATTGAGATTATGGGATTAAGTGAAATAAAGCAGGAAGAGCTGTGAGGAAGAGCCTCTGGGCACAGAGGCACACAGTAAACATTAGTTCCTTCAAAGAGCTTGTAAGCTCATTTGGGGAGACAAGGCTCACACTGTGGAAACATTTAATATGAAGAGGAGGCCCTGCTTAATTAAGTGTTGTAAGGATTAAACTGCTTGCTGTGGGCGTTCAGAGGAAGGGAGCCGTGTGGCCGGAGGAGCCATGACAGGTGATGTGGAGGGGGATCCTGCCGCTGGGGGGGAAGGAAGCTTCCAGAACGGGGCAGCAGGGGAAACCAGACTGGACATGGATGTCCCAGGAGAGAGGGAGGTCCTGCTCGGAGCACAGGCGCCAGTGGAGGGAGGAGGGTGTGTGTGTGTGTGTGTGTGTGTGTGTGTGTGTAACTGGAGCTCTGAGATGTTCTGGGGAGACACTGGGGAGACAGACTCCTGCATCCCCTCCCACCTGTCAGTTCCTAACTCCAGCAGACCCCAAACGTGCTGCTCAACAAGAGGAAGAAACAGAGGCCGGTGAGGAGTCCTGGTTTAGGAGTCACACTAAATCCTGATATCACCGCAGCTCTGCGACTGCCTCGGCCTGTAACTAACTCTGTGATCTTGTTGGAAACTGGAGTGAGTTACCTTGTTAGGTAGGAGTTCCCCATTCTAAGGGGCTTCCCTGGTGGCTCAGATGGTAAAGAATCCGCCAGCAATGCAGGAGAGCCAGGCTCGATACCTGAGTCAGGAAGCTCCCCTGGAGAAGGGAATGGCAACCCACTCCAGTATTCTTGCCTGGGAAGTCCATGGACAGAGGAGCCTGGCAGGCCATAGTCCATAGGGTCGCAGAGTTGGACATGACTGAGCAACTAAGCATGTACGCCCCATCCTAAGAGGTACAGAGCGGAGGCTGGGGGCCCCTTGCCAGGCCTCAGATGAGTGTCAGGTTTGAGACTTTTGTCCCTTCTGAGCTGGTGTGATTGTGACTCTCTTGTCTCTCAAGTTCAGTTGAAGGGATTGGATCGCATGGACCAGGAGGCCCCTCTGCCTCCTTCTCCTCCCTGCCCCGCCCCTTCCCTCTCTTCCTTCCCCTTTCTTTTTCTCCTGATTTTCAAAATGAACTTCACTTTCCTGCTTTTGCTAAATACAAAAGCTGTATGTGCTCGCCATGAAACATAATTCCGCCAAGACAGGAAGGCCGACTCAAGAAAGTAGACATCATCTGCAAGCCCAGCACCCTGAAATCACCCTGAAATAAGTGTACGTTTAGGAGCATGTGTACCTCCAGGCTTTAAAACTAGGCATCCACATATTTTGACAGCAGTGATGTTGTGTGGTGTATGCTGTTTTATTTGTGCTTTTTCCCCGCTATATTAATGTTTCAGTCTTAATGTCTTGGCACGTCCAGGTTTACTGGATTTGGTGGCAGTCTGCTTTTCTCCATGGGTGACACGCAGAACTTGCTATGGTTACATGTGTACATTTGCTCTGTCATGGTAAGAAACTCATAATTGGATTGGCACGTGGAAGGGGACAGACATTCTGGGCCCTGGGACAGAAGGGGACACTTAGGCAACCAGAGAGGTATTGTCTTGTGGACTCGGGCCTTCCTTGAGATGAAGGGGAGGACAGGTGACTGGGCTGAGCCGGGGTCTTCTCAGTGGGTGGGTGGGTGTGTTTCTGGGAAGTTTCCGTTTGTGAGTTTGGGTTGCTCTCTGCTGACAGGCCGTTCAGGAGCCGGTCGTCGGTTTGCTGTAACTTCTCGGGGCGGTGCACAGGACAAGAACTGCGCTAAGCTGTCAGTGTGGGGATGGAAAAGGCAGAGGCCTCTGAAGCTTCCAGCCAGAGGCAGAAGGCGATGCCCGAAGCGGGAGGTTTTAGGAGTCAGTGTGTGTATTGGCCTTGTTATAAAAACCAGCTGGCTGCTAATGTGGCGATCAGGGCTGCAGCCACAGTGGAGAGGGCTGGAGAGTGTCGGCGGGCCGAGCCTGGAAGCAAGGAAGGTCTGGGGCAGTGGCTTCTTTTCTCCATTTGCTTTTCTAAGTGTTTGTTTCTCAGGGGGAGTTTTAAGTAAACCGAGCAAGGATCATTGCCTGCGACTTGCTAATCCTTCCATCTCTGCCGCAGAGACGATTGGAAATCCCTAAGAAATCAACAGATAGTAGCTCCCAAGTGGTGAGCAGTGAGCTCAGAAGACGCGGGGCTGCAGCGGCCAAGGTCATTAAGTGGCCAGCTCTCTCTGCTGCCGTTGGAAGGAGGTGTGGCACCTTGCTAGCGGGAGAGCTGGGCTTTTTTACCTTCTGGAAGATGTGCAGGGCGGGAAGAAAGCTGGGCAGGTAGACAGGTCTGGGGGCCCCTGCCTCCTCTTTCCCCCTGCTGGAAACTCACACACAGATGCCCATGGTGGAGGAACCACTTTGGCCACCTCTTGGCGACCTCTTCTGTCTCCTTCTTTTTCGGGCTCATTGTGTTCTAGTTGTTTTAATTAGTGCCTGTGTCTTAAAGGAAGTTGAACTGGCAGAGGGGGGCCTCAGACAGAGCCACCAGAACACGTGCACTGGCCCAAGATGAGGAGAGAGGACCCTGGAGATTGCCACCCACTGGCCTGAGCACCCCATCTCCTCTGCCGATTGAAGGAGGTGTGGCTTGCAGGGACCCTGTTGCGGGGCCGTGTGACGGGGGTGCTCGCTGGAGTGGGGCCCAGGCTGCCTTGTCTGCAGTGAGCCTCGTCCTGACTCATGATGGGAGGAAGGTGCACTGTCTGAGGAGGTGGCATCTGTGGATTGAGCATGATATCCTTGTATCTGAAGGTGGGGCCTGGGGGATCCATAATTCCACCTGGCAGCAGGCTTGAAGCTCTTTCCCCCCTCCCCCAAATTTCATTTTAGAGATGAAGAAGCTGAGGGCCAGAGAGGTGGAGTCACACAGCTAGGAAGGGACAGGACTCAGGCAAAAGGTCAGGTCTGGGCAGCACCCTGTCCTGCGAGGTGGCTTGGCATGGTGGAGGGCTAACTGGACAGGGATGTCAGACCTGGGGTACCAGACTTGGGACCTGGAACATCTCTGAGGTTCCTTATTTAAAGGGACTGTGCGTGCACGCTCAGTCGTGTCCCATTCTATGTGACCTTATGGACTGTAGCCCACCAGGCTCCTCTCCTCTGCCCACGGGATTTCCCAAGCAAGAATACTGGAGTGAGTCGCCATTTCCTCCTCCAGGGGATGTTCCCAACCCAGGGATGGAACCTGTGTCTCCTGCGTTGGCATGTGGGTTCCTTACCACTGAGCCACCAGGGAAGTCCATTTAAATAATTTGTTGTTGTTCAGTCTCTCAGTTGTATCTGACTCTTTGCCACCCCATAGACTGCAGCACCCCAGGCTTCCCTGTCCTTCACCATCTCCTGCAGTTTGCTGAAGTTCATGTCCATTGAGTCTGTCATTTAAAGAATAGACAGAATCAAATCTGTCTTGTCTACCTTATGGGGCTGTTGTAGAATAGGAAATGAGAGAAGATCCAGGAAGGTACTTGGAATGCTGCAAAGAATCTCCCCCCATCTGTTACCCCCCCACCCCTCCGACCGCCTCCCACCATTCCCAGTCGTGTTTAAAAGCCTGTAACCTGGAGAGGAAAGTGGGCAGAGATGGGTAGGTCCCCCCACAGAGGGAAACGGCAGAATGTCAGGGAAGACTCAATGGTTGAATACATGCAGAGCCCTGGAGATGGCTTTTGGCTTCTGGCTGTGGACAGAAGGTCTAAGACCAGTTGGATCATGGGCTAGACCAGACCTCTGCTTCCTTCCTTTTCCTTCCAGCTCTTTGCAGGAAGCTCATCAGACAGTCCTGAGTCCCCTTTGTCCTGCCAGAATCCCAGCTGTTTGTCCGTGGCACAGTGAAGGCTGGTCTGGGAGGGGCGGGGCATGGGGTGCCCATCCTGGAGGTCCTCAGTCCAGAGCCCCTTCCCCATTCTCCCTTTCTCCATAAGGGCTCACACCTGCATTGCTCCTGTTCCCCACCGCCCTCCCTCCCCTCTGGATCAACCTCCCAGAGGTCAACGGCAGAAAGGAGGGGGGAGAAACAGAAATGATGATGACTTTGATTTTCTTCTGTCGGAGCCTGGGGAGGGTGGTTGTTTTGCTTCCTGGACCTCAGTGGAGAATTCTCTGCCAGACAATCATCTCGGCGCTTTCATTGCTTTCTGATGCTCCTCTAACTGCACAGGGTCGGCTATTAAATGGTCATCAAACCTCAGCCTCTATCCCATCAATAGTCATAAAGTTGGGGAGATAAAAGCCATCAGTTTTCCATTATAGCTGAAAGCAACACTGTAGATAGCTATTTTCTGAATGCTGCAGATAGATGTATTTTAACTCGAGCAGGGTTTCCAGTGGCCCCCAGCTCAGCTGTGGGTCTTGCTGGGCCCACGATAACCTGTCAGGTGGTTAAAATGGGGATGGGGCCAGGGCTTTCTCTCTCTTTGTCTTCTTTCTGGAGGATTGAAACACACATCCTCAGGTATAGGGTGCTGGGTGAGGGCTGCAGGGCTGGGGTAGGACTGGGGGCTTCTTCCCTTGGTTCTGACCAGATGCTGTGCATAAATGCCAGGGTTGTCATCTGCTCATTCTAATGAGAAATGACCCATCTTTGCCTGAACTTGGGCTGTGGGCAACCTGGGGGGCTGTATCCAGAGTAGGTGCCTGGTAAGTTGATAGGGGGTCAGGGCTTGCAGAGGGCTTCCGAGGTGACTCAGCAGTAAAAAAAAGCCTCCTGCCCATGTAGGAGATACGGGTATGATCCCTGGGTCAGGAAGATTCCCTGGAGAAGGAAATGGCAACCCACTCCAGTATTCTTGCCTGGAGAATCCCATGAACAGAGGAGCCTTGTGTGCTACTGTCCACGGTGTCACAAAAGAGTCGGACATGACTGAGGGTGCATGCGCGTACACACACACAGACACACAGACACACAGACACATAGACACACACACACACACACACACACACACGGGGCCGCGGCTGGGTCTGGGGAAAGGGAACGGCTGCAGCCTGTGGAAGCTGGGAGACGGATGTGGACCGTCGGGAGGATGGCTGCTCCTGATATACACTCTCTGCAGCTCCTCCCAGACGAGCAGGCCATTTGGAAATGGATTTTGCAATCTAACAGTTTGGCAGTGAGCAGCCATCAGATAAGTCCTCCGAATGAACTTTTCAAAGCGCTCCAACCCCAGGACCCTTCTGCCTCTGGTATCAGAAGAATCTGGGATCTGAGACCTCCCGTCTCAGACTCCTGCCTGCAGCCTTCTCTGCTGGCCTCCTGCCTGGCGTCTGGACCCCAGCCTCCCTGGATGTGTAACTTGTCTGCTGTCCCTGCCTCTGGGGTCCTGCGGGAACCAGCTCCCCTGCCTGGGCCTGCCTGCTAATGAAATGGAAGGAGCCTGTTGATCTTAGCAGACCCTTTGAGGTCACCAGCTCTTTGAGGCTTCTTTGTCTTCCTGGAGGCTGTGTTCTCTGTTCCCAACACCTGCTCGTCTCGACTCCCTTCAGAGCCCTTCCTCGGATGCACTGCAGTTGTACCATATGTGGACTTCACTGGACAACACTCCTGGGTCAGATCGCGTTTCCTGATCTTTCTTAGTCGCTCCAGCTTCTCCCCGCCCCAGTCTGGCTGGCAGGAAGTGCAGCCCCAGTGAATGTAGCTTCCCTGTCTGTGGGCCCCCGGGATCTAAGCGCAGGCGTGGGAGGCCTGCAGGGGTGAGGAGCTGATGGTCCACCCTGTGGCATTGCCCTGCCCACCAGCCTTACCGTGTGGCCCAGGCCCTTTAGCATCTGCCTCCCTAGCCCACGCGGTTGTCGTCTCCACTCACCCCAGACTTGCCCAGAGAGACCCTCCCCTGGGCACTGCCCTCGAGGCCGTGGGGCTCCCAGTTGAGCATCTCCTGGGGGCGCCTCACAAGGGCTCGAGGGGCCTGGGTTTCCTCTAACTCGGGGAGTGGCCTCTCTCCAGCTCCAGTGGGCGTCTCTGCCCTCCCTCTCCATCACCGAGCCCGGGCACTCCTCTTCTTGGTTGCCTTCCCCAGGCTTGTGAAAATAAGCCCCCCTCTGGGACTTCCCTGGTGGGCCCAGTGGTTAAGAATCCACTTGCAGTGCAGGGTTTGATCCCTGGTCGGGGAACTAAGATCCCACATGGGTGCAGGGTTCGATCCCTGGTCGGGGAACTAAGATCCCACATGCCCTGTGGCAACTAAGCGGGCACGACACGATGAGACAATGAGAGGGTCCCAACAAAGAGCTCTTGTGGCGCGAGCAAGATCCTGCGTGCTGTGCCTGAGACGGCGCAGCTGAGTAAAACAGAGCAAGTTCCTCTTCTTGGTGGCAGGGACATTTAGGCTTCCGGCCTCAGATCCCTGCTCTCCTTCTCGAGGAAACGTGTGGATGTCGGGGGAGGAAGGTGAGAGCACCTTTCATCACTTCACTTCATCTTCTGTGCCTCCTGCATCCAGTTCTTCTGCCTGCAGCCGCATGTGGCCTGTACACCGTGCCCGTACACAGACCCCTGCCCCTAGCCCAGGGCTGGCATGCTGCGGGGTGCCAGAAATGCTTGTTGAATCCTTAAATGCTCCCTGTGGCCTGCAGCAGAGATTGCAGGACGTAACTTAACCTTTTCTTAATGACACAGTGCTCTCCTTGACGACCAGTTCATTCACACAGATGGCACCCACTATGCCTTAGGTATTTCTTACGGGAATCTGTTGGCCCCTGCGCTAATTAGCCTCAGACACCGTGAATCTTGAGTTGCTGTGTTTTGCTTTTCTGGAATTTCTGTCTTAGCCCCTGTGTCTGCTGTCACTCCTTGCTGAAGGCTCTCCCTACCCCTGGGAGTTTTCCTCTGTCCCCCATTTTCTTTCCCTGCTTTTCTCTGGAACAGAAAAACCAGATCACTTGTGTGTTCAGATTATCTATGCACTAGGCACCATTAGAGCTGAAGCGAAGTGAGAAAGGATTTTCTTAGGAGTAAAATATCTGTTTTAGTGTATGAACACTATACTCTCCGCTCAGGCGGCTTCCTTATTCTTGGCGGGCTGCCTGAGAAGTGACCTACAAAAGTGCTGTTACGGTAGAGCCTTTCAGATTAAAAAAAATATGTTTTAAGATGAAGGGACACGAGAGAAGGGACATGAGGGCGTATTAAGGACTTTTGGAACGAGAGTTGGCCAGACAGCTGGATGAGGAGAGGCGAACTCTGTTCTCTATGCAAAGGGTATGGCCGAATCTTCATCACTGGTGGGTTTCCCTGTTGACCTTGGGCAGCAGCACAATTATACCTCTTTTGTCACAGACAGTGAGCCTGGGGATTCGGATGAGGGGGGTTTGGGCCTAGGAGGGGTGAGAGTTGTCCCACCAGCAGCGGATATCGTCTCATCCAGGGCTGTTGCTTCTGCATCGTGTGACAAGCGAGCACCTGAGCTGGCGATGGGGCAGTGAGGCTTGACCCAAGCAGGGTGCTTAAGGATCAGGTAGAGAGGGTGCATGGCCAAGGGCCTCTTTTCAGAAAGTAAAAAAAAATTAATTGAAATATAGTTGATTAACAATGTTGTATTAGTTTCTGATGTACACCTATACACACACACACACACACACGCACACACACACATACGCACACATTCTTTTCTTTTTCATATTCTTTTCCATTATGATTTATCACAGGATATTGGCTATAGTTCCCTCTGCTATACAGTAGGTCCTTGTTGTTTATCTATTTTGCACCTGTGTGCATGTGAGCTAAGTCGTTTTAGTCACGTCCGACCCTTTGCGACCCTGTGGATTGTAGCCCGGCTGGTTCTTATGTCCATGGGATTTTCCAGGCAAGAATACTGGAGTGGGTTTCCATTTCCTTCTCCAGGAGATCTTCCTGACCCAGGGATGGAACCCACGTCTCTGTGTCTCCTGCGCTGGCAGCCGGGCTGTCTGGTTGCCGTCTGGGAAGCCCTTTTTGCACACAGCAGCGTGTGTGTTCACCCCGATTCCCATTTTTTCCCTCCCCTGTTTTCCTTTGGTTCTCATAAGTTTGTTTTCAGTGTCTGTGAGTCTGTTTGTGTTTTGTAAGTAAGTTCATTTGTGTCACATTTTGGACTCTACATTTAAGTGATGCCGTGTGATATTCGCCTTTGTCTGGCTTACTTCACTTCGTATGTAAACTCTAGGCCCAGCCGCGTTGCTGCACGTGGCGCTAGTTCATTCTTTTCTATGGCCTAGTAGCATTCCACTGTATGTACGCACCACACCTTCTGTATCCATTCACCTGTCAATGGGCTTTTGCGTTGCTTCCTTGTCTTGGCTGTTGTAAACAGGGTAGCCATGAGCATTAAGGTGTGTGTGTCTTTTTGAATTACGGTTTTCTTCAGATGTTTGCCCAGGAGTGGGATTGCAGGATCATATGGTGACTCTATTTTTAGTTTCTTAGGGAACCTCCATACTATTTTCCATAGTGACTGTACCAATTTATATTCATACGACGGACGTGTGAGCTGGCGTGCTGTTAGTAGCTTGGCGGACGGGATGAGCCCTGGACCAGAAATCCTGGGCCCTGCTCCTAAACCAGCCCCTTCTCTCTGGGAAACCTCAGCGTGCTCTGTATCCTCCCAGCATCGGCTCCTTTATCTGAAAGCCAAGGGGATGAAGGAAATGATGCCAGCTTACATGCTGCATTGACTGTGGCTTGCCCTCTTACCAGGATTTGGGCAGGAGAGAGGGAAGTATGTGATGGAGAAGAACTCTGGGCTCAGGGCATCAGTAAGCTTCCTGTTACCCAGTGAGGTCCAAAGTGCCTTTGTCTCATGATTTGTAAGTTTGTATGGGAAGATGCGGGCGGAGGGTGTGTGGCCTCAGGAGGGAGGTTCAGGGACAGAAATACTGGGTGAGGTGCCGCTGGATCAGCTGAGCCACTGGGAGAAGTGCTTTCTGCTTGGATGGCTGTGCAAGGCCAGACTCAACCTCTCTGGTGTGTGGACAGGAAGAGAAACAGGGGCTTCTGTGGAGCAGCTTCCTCATTTCTGGAGTGAGGAGGGGTGGGGCTCACTGGTCTCCAAGGTCCCTCCTGACCCCAAACACTGAGAACCAGAGAAACCCCTTTACAGTTCCCCCTCTTGCCAGGAAGAGAGGATGTGGGGGGTCTGCCCACCGGCCCCTCCCCTCTTTAGATTTCCTGCTTGGGGTCTAGATGACGGGTCATCCTTCCAGAGCATCCTGGGTGGTGCAGCTCCCATTCTAGGTTGCCATCTCTGAGAGCAGGGCCCTGGGTCTGTGGGAGCAAACAGGAGGAAAGAGCCATTCTCCGGTGACTCTGCCCAGGAGGGGCCCTTTGGGGATGGTGGTGGGAGGAAGAGAGATACAAGCACATGTGTTGTCTTTGATAGTTGGATAGAATCACTGCCTCAATGGACATGAGTTTGAGCAAACTCCGGGAGACAGTAAAGGGCAGGGAAGCCTCGAGTGCTGCAGTCCATGGGGTCGCAGAGTCAGACACGATGTGACTGAACAACAGGATTTATTTGTTTATTTATTTTTGGCTGCACTGGGTCTTTGTTGCTACACGCAGGCTTTCTCGAGTTGCGGCCAGCGGGCCTTCTCGTTTTGGAGGCCTCTCTCATTGTGGAGCTCGGGCTTTAGGCCGAGCGGGCTGCAGCGGTTGCTGCATGTGGGCTCTGTGGTGCTGGGTCAGTACTTGTGGTGCATGGGCTTAGTTGTGCGAGCATGTGTATTCTTGGCGGGATGAGTGTGTGTTCAGAGGAGGGTGCATGAACGAAGGAAAGTGTGTGTCCTCATGGGAGAGGGAGCTTCTGTGGGAGCAGGTCTGTGAATTTTATCAACCCACTCTCTCAGTGTCTCTTAACTGTAGATGCTACTTCTGTAAAGAAATTGCCATCCTCTTTAATGACAATGAAACCCAGGCTCTCCACAGTAAAAGAGGGAGGTCTCCTGGCTTCCACCCTCCCCTCCTGGACCCCCTTCCATTGGGGCTCTCTCTAGGATGACCACCAACGCTTCCTTTCTGTGATGGGTTGGGGGCAGCCCTGCTTGCCTTTAATACTCAAGTTCCAGTGGTGATGCCTCTCCACTTTCTAAAACCTCACAGCACAACTAGGATTAGTTGTTAATGACACTTAAATAAAGAGAGACTTAGGGAAGGGAACACAGAGGTTAGCCTGAGCCTGGGGTGTATCTGTTTTCCTGAGACTAAGCGTCTCTCTGCCTTATCTCCGTCGTACTCTGGTCTTGGGCTACCCAACGTGGTAGGCGCCACTTGGCATCTGCTTCCCTGGGCACAGGCCTTAGACTCTGCTGGCCAGACCCCAGGGGCCCTGGCTGCCCAAGAGGACCAGTCCCTTCCCCTTATCGCTGCTGCTAGGAATACCGCTCCCTGGGGAGACCAGTCTTGCCCAGAGGGTGTGCCTTCCAAGGCAGGTGGCACTGATGGAATTGGATGTTCGGTGCCCGTCACTGTGAGGGACGGTCATACTCAGTTAGCCTCAGGGGCTATTTATTTATTTATTTTTATTTTTAAGATTTTTTTTTTTGATGTGGACCATTTTAAAAGTCTTTACATTGAATTTGCTATAGATAATTGGACTTCCCTGGTGGCTCAGATGGTAAAGAATCTGCCTGCAATGCAGGAGACCCGGCTTCAGTCACTGGGTTGGGAAGATCCCCTGGAGAAGGGAATGGCTACCTACTCCAGTATTCTTGCCTGGAGAATCCCATGGACACTGGAGCCTGGTGGGCTACAGACCACGGGGTTGCAAAGAGTCAGACATGACTGAGCAACCAACACTTTCACTGCTTCTGTTTTATGTTTTGGTTTTTTTAGCTGTAAGGGGTATGTGAGATCTCAGCTTTCTGACCAGGGAAGCTTCCCCTGCATTGGAAGGTGAAATCTTTTTTTTTTTTTTTAAACTATTTATTTTGTGTTGGGGTATAGCTGATTAACAGACAGTGTTGTGATAGTTTCAGGTGAACAGTGAAAGGACTCGGTCATACATATATCTGTATCCATTCTCCCTGAAACTCCCCTTACATCCAGGCCAATGTTACATGGCAAGTCCTTATTGGTTACCCATCTTAAATGTAACAGCATGTAGATGTCCATCCCAACTCCCTAACTATCTGGAAGGTGAAGTCTTAACCACTAGACCACCAGGGAGGTCCCTCAAGTGCTCCTTACAACGCTATTGTCATTTTCCTATGCTCAGATAAGGGCACTGCAGGCCAGAGACTTTTAAGTGACTTGCCCAAGACCACACAGGACATAGGGTGGGCAGAAGTCTGAAGCTGGCTGGCTCCAGAGACTGTGTTGTCATAGTTACCCTGCAGGGTCTCCAGATGGGTCCCCATCTCCTTTATTTGTAGCTCTTATTAAAAGGTTGATTCCCAGGTCCCTCCTAAAACCTGTTGAGACAGGTTCCTGGATTCAGGGACCAGAAATCCAATCTCCCCCTGGCTCCCTGGGTGATTATCTTCACTGTGAAAGTTCAGAACCAACCCTTGCTGGAACCCTGGCACTGGATCTGCTCTGGGCCCTCTGCCCGGCATCGGCAGGGTGAGGGAGCCAGTAGAGAAGATTCTGGATGTGCAGTGACAAACAAATCCACCTTGTAGGCAAATACATGGGGGAAAAATGGAAACAGTGACAGACTATTTTCTTTTTGGGCTCCAAAATCACTGCAGCCATGAAATTAAAAGATGCTTGCTCCTTGAAAGAAAAGTTATGACAAACCTAGACAGCATATTAAAAAGCACAGACATCACTTGGCCTACAAAGATCCGTATAGTCAGAGCTGTGGTTTTTCCAGTCGTCATGTATGGATGTGAGAGTTGGACTGTAAAGAAGGCTGAGTGCCAAAGAACTGATGCTTTTGTATTGTGGTGCTGGAGAAGACTCTTGAGAGTCCCTTGGACTGCAAGGAGATCAAACCAGTCCATCCTAAAGGAAATCAGTCCTCAATATTCATTGAAAGAACTGATGCTGAAGCTGAAGCTCCAATACTTTGGGCACCTGATGCAAAGAGCTGACTCATTAGAAAAAGCCCTGATGCTGGGAAAGATTAGGGGCAGGAGGAGAAGGAGACGACAGAGGACGAGATGGTTGGATGGCATCACTGACTCAATGGACGTGAGTTTGAGCAAACTCTGGGAGATGGTGAAGGACAGAGAGGCCTGGCCTGCTGCAGTCCATGGGGGTCACAAAGAGTCGGACATGACTGAGCGACTAAACCACAACAAGAAAGGTGGGCCCGTGAGTAGGAATTTATTTGCTGATGTCTTCTCCTTCTCTATGTTCTCTAGAATTCTTCCAATGGTGGCAGGAGGCCGCCTGGGCTGGAGAGTGGCCCAGATTTATTTGCCATTTGCTTGTGTGGAGCATCCAAAACTTTTGTTTTAATACACAGCTGGCATTTTTACTATTAAAATGAACCCTGCCTGTTTATCCTTTGGAAAGCAATCAAAATATTTGCCATGAATCCGCAGTCGGTGGAAATGCGATGCCAGTGCAGAGAGACCACTGTGGTGTGAACAGAACACACGGATGGACCTGAGCCTTGAAGACGGGGCTCTGCGCAGTGTGGAGTCTGCCACTGGTGGCCAGACCAGACTGGGCAGCACTCCTGCGTGGGTCTAGCTGGCTCCCGTCACAGCCGGTCTGCTGTCAGTTGAGCATCCCTCGCTCCCACGCTGGGGCACGCCTGGCCCTGGGGCGACGCAGAACCAGAGGAAGTGAAGCTTAGGGCCCACAGCTGTCCGTGCCCAGGGGGAGAGCACAGTGGGACTCGCTCCCCCAGGGCATCCGGGCTGCAGGTCCTGGGGTCTGTGCGGAAGGGGCCCAGATCCTCTGCCAGCACTGGCGGGGCACGCCTTGCAGAGACTGAGACTCTGGAGAGGAAAAGCCTGTTCTTGGAGCAGTGGCTGCTCAGTCAGACACAGAGGGTCTCAGCCTGCATCTGAATCACACTGGGGTTGGGAGTGGGTGAGGTCAAGTGCTTGCTGTAAGGAGAAGGAGATGCGTGAATGCTAGTGTGTTGAATAGCCCTTCCCCAAACTCCAGAAGGTTCACCTGGAACTCCAGAATGTGGCTTTATTTGAATAGGGTCTTGGCAGATGTAATTAATACGGATGAGGCCACACTGGGTTAGTGTGGACTCTAAATGCCCGTTGCAGCATGCCAATTGACTGGTCCTCTAAAGAGGGACGAGGAAAACACAGACACACAGGGAGGAACACGGAGGCCGAGAGATGGGAACGATGCAGTTTCGGGCCAGGAAACCCTGAGCATCTCTGGGAGCCGCCAGCTGCTGCGAGAGGTGGGAAAGCCCCGTTCCCTGCTGCTACCTTGATCTCAGGCCTCTAGTTTCCAGAAGGGAGAGAGAATTAATTCCTGTTATTTTCCCTGGTGGCTCAGATGGTAAAGAATCTGCCTGCAATGCGGGAGACCTGGGTTCAATCCCTGGGTCAGGAAGATCCCCTGAGAAGGGAATGACTACCCACTCCATTCTTGCCTTGGAAATCCCACGGAGAGAGGAGCCTGGTGGGCTGCAGTCCATGGGGTCTCAAAGAGCTGGAAACGACTGAGCAACTAACACTTTCACTACACTGAGCCTCTCGGTTTGTGGTGACTTGCCATGAGAGCCCTGGAACGTGAACACACTAGAGCAGGGTCTCCCACACTTCCCCAGGGGAGTCATCAGCCAGAGAAAGACCGTGACCCCCAAGGCTGGTGGGCCCTGGCAGAGTTCATGACCATCAATTTCCCATGAGAGAGAGGAGGGACCTCCAATGAGCAGGTGCTGCATGGAAGGGTGGAGAATGCTAAGGGGGGATTTCTAAGGAAGGGAGAGGGTGTGGGTGGGTGGGTTCCAGGGCACTTGATTGGGAGAGGTTGGGCTGGGGTCTGTTCTGCGGTGTGTGAGGAGTCGCTGTGGTTTTCTGGACAGAGAGAGGAGCCGGGGAAAGACCACCATTTTGAAGGCAAAGACCAAGAAAAGCAGATGTGCTGTAGGCCTGTAAGGCACCAGTCTTCCTCATGACAACAAAGCCCAGTGACTCTTGAGGGGGAAGGGAAACAGGAGGAATAGGTTCAAGGTCAGGCAGCTACTGGCTCAGCCCTCATGGCTGTGACCCCACCGTGAGGCCTCTCTCGGCCTCTGCTGCGCCCATCATACCCAACCCCAGTGGGTGATGTCCTTCCCACGCAGGAGCAGCAGTCCAGGCCTGTCTGCCCCTCTGAGAGGACCAGCGGCCTTGGGCTTGCACCCCAGACAGACCAGGGTTCAAGTTCCAGCCCCCAGCACTTCCCAGGCATGCCTCAGTCATTTCTCCAGGCCTTGGTTTCCTTCTCTGTCTGGTGGGGGATTTTATGAGGATTAAATCTGTTAATACTTCTAGAGGTGCTTAGCGGACACACAGCAGATGCTCGGAATTGTTAGCTATTATTATTTACTATTAGTTTGGTAGGTCTCAGTAAGGACTGAGATGGAAATAATTATAGCAAACATAAACTGCATAAAAATATAGGAAACATAAACTGCATTAAAAAAAAACAACAACACAGGTTTCCATAGTGCAGGTTTCGGATTCCGAGTGTCTGGGCTGGCTCAGCTCCTTATGGCTCTCCCCAGGCTGGGCATCGGGATTCCGTGAAGGTTTCCACCTGGCTGCCTGCCTCGGAGCCTCTCAGCCCCGAGTGTGTAGTTGTGGAGGGGGGCAGGGGGGTGATAGCTGGTTTCCTTGTGGTGGGAGCAGGGCTTGCTCTTTGTTGGGAGCTGGATTGAAACAACCCAGCCCTAATGCCCCAGTTTGGGGCTCAGAAACCTCCTTTGGGATGAACTAACTGGGAGGGATTGGGAGCAGGAGGAGAAGGGGATGCCAGAGGATGAGATCGCTGGATGGCATCACCGACTCGATGGACATGAGTTTGGGTAAACTCCAGGAGTTGGTGATGGACAGGGAGGCCTGGCGTGCTGCAATTCATGGGGTTGCAAAGAGTCGGAAACGACTGAGCGGCTGAACTGAACTGAACTGAACTAGTATTAAGGGCTTCCCAGGTGGCTCAGTGGTAAAGAATCTGCCTGCCATTGTAGGAGATGCAGGTTTGATCCCTAGGTCAGCAAGATCCCCTGGAGGAGGAAATGGCAACCCACTCCAGTATTCTTGCCTGGGAAACCTCATGGACAGAGGAGCCTGGCAGGCTACAGTCCATGTGGTCTCAAAGAGTCAGACGTGACTGAGCATGCACACACTACTTCAGCTGGTATTAATACAGATGATGTTAATCATTGACGTCCCAACTTCTCCCAGCTGGCAGGCTCTGCTCTGAAGTTGGAAGCTTGGGTGGTATCTTGTTCTCATTTGTGGTCATTGCTGCCACCCTCGGCTTCCTTTTAGAGCAGGAGGGGTCAAAAGCAATGGGTGTTCAGAAGGTCAACCTATATGAGGGAGAGTGGGAGAAAGTCCTAGCCTGGAAGGCAGGTGTCCAGAGATTGTGTCTGGGCCATGGCTCCATTGCAACAGGTTGTGGTAGCCTGGTCAACACACTGAGTGTGGCCCTCGGAGACGTCTACCAAGAATGACACTCTTTGTGATGCCATTACATGTGCTATCTGGATTCGAGCCTAGAAGGTGGGTCGGGGGATGCTCTGCCAACTCCTGAATGTTCCCTGGAACATAATTATTTTTGATTTCATTTCTGTTCAGTTTTATGCACATGGACTTACCATTGTCTCGGAGTCCTGGACACCTTCATTAAAATGGCAGCCTTTACCCCTTACCGATCCTTTGCCAACAGATCACCAGCCACCTGCTCTCTAATTGCCATTCCCAGTTTGCCTCCTGATTTGAGAGGGTTCTGCCTAAGACCCTCTAACAACCTGTCCACCTACTATTTGTAGACCTCCTACTGCAGAGGAATGAGGCTATGTAGTCAAGGGATAGCCCCCCTGTCAGCTATACAACTGGTCTACCCTCCTCATTGCCACATTCATTCACATATATTAAAACCCACTGTACCCCATTTCCAGTGCAGTGGTAGATTCTGCTTTTTCTTTTGAACCCCAGTATCACTCCCAGCAATACCCAGATGAAATTCAGGTTACCTGTAAGGACATCTAGGCCAAGGGGCAGCAAGAAGGGCCACCATGAAATGCCAGGCCCCATGAAGACCATCTATGGGAGGAGGCTGTCAGGCTGTCCTGCCTGTGCAGGAATCTGAAGGACTCTGCTCCCTGGGGCCCGGGGCTCAGACATCATGGCCCTGATGAGCTCATATCTTCAGGTTGTGCCTCTCGGTCCGGGTGTCCTCTGGCGGCTCTCCTTGAGCAGACCCTGACAACACGTGGCCCCTCTGTGTCCTGGTGGGTCTGGGTCATGGCTTGCAGCTTCCTGCCCACTGTGCCCTCAGCACCCGATTCTCCTGCCCTGTTTGACTCCTGCAACGGGGCCATGTCTGTCCAGCCAGCCCTGCCGTGTGCCAGCTGCCCTGGGGGTCCACCTTCGCTGACACGCTGAGATGCTGCCTCCTCCCTCCACCCCAGGAGCACGGAGGAGGATGTTGGAGCCCAGGCCCCAGAGAGCAGTCCTTCAGCTTCTTGCACAGGAAGGCAGTATGTCCCGGCAAGAGCCTGCCACAGGGGCAGCCTTCAGGAGCTGGCGTTTGTTTTTACAGGGAGTGCTGGGTGTCCAGTGGCGTTATGGTCAAGCTACTTTCTAGCCTCCTGGGAGGAGGACAGAATGAGCAGGATGGGGTGAGGACACTACCTTCACTTTAGAATTCCCCTGGGGGCTTAGAACTTTCCAAGTGGGCCTGGGGAGTCCTGCCCCTGAACTCACTGGAGAGGATGAGGGCTTGATGGTGAACCCTGTCTTAGCTCATTTGAACTGTTATAACAGAAATACCATATACTGGGGAGGGGGTAGTGCTTATAAACAAAAAAAATTGATTTTTCACAGTTCCAGAGGCTGGGAAGCCCAAGATCAAGGCACAGGCAGATTTTGTGTCTGGTTAAGTCCACTTGCTAGTTCATATTTGGCTGTCTTCTCACTGTGTCCTCACATGGTGGAAGGGACAAGCTCTCTGGATCTCTTTTATAAGAACATGTATAATAATTATTTTGTACCTGGTAATTTCCTGTGTTGCCATTAACCAGTGTTGCTGCTTAGTCACTAAGTCGTGTCCAACTCCTTTGCGATCCCATGGACTGTAGCCCTCCAGGCTCCTCTGTCCATGGGATTTCCCAAGCAAGAATACTGGAGCGGGTTGCCATGCCCTCCTCCAGGGGATCTTCTCGACCCAGGGATTGAACCTGCATCTGCTGCAGTGCAAGTGGATTCTTTTCCGCTGAGCCAAGAGGGTAAACCCATTAACCAGTGTATACTATTAATATTCTTATATGCTACTGCCGATGCACTGTCATGTTAAAAATTCAACTACTATTGTATGGAAGAAATTAACACAACACTGTAAATCAACTCTACTTCAATAATATCTTTTTAAATTAAAAAAAAAAAAATGTATGCTATTCATGAGCATGAATGACCCTCATGACCCAATCACCTCCTGAAGTCCCCACCTCCAAAACCATCATACTGAGGATTGTTTCAATATATAAATTTTGTGGGAACAGAAGCATTCAGTCTGCAGCTGGCTCCTCAGGGACTTCCTTTTGCCTAAGTTTGCCCACGTGCCCTGGAAAGGAATCTTCCCAGGGTTCTTTGCATCCAGACTCGGGGATGTTACTTGAGTCTCTGCCTCAAGAACCCACTCATTCATATTTTTCCACTGCTGGGTCAGCTTCTCTTTCTTTTGTGCAGTTGCCATGGTGACCTTCTGCCTCTTCCTGGGTCTGCCCCGACCCCGTGTCTCAACTTCCATTCCTGTCTTTTCTTCCCTCTGTGCCTTGTACTCCTGTGTCCTGTTCCCGACTTGAACTTCGGCCTTGGTAGAGGTCTGCAGGGAATGTGTGAGAGACTCAGTTGAAGCAGTGGGGAATTTTTCTGACCCCTAGAATCTGCTTATTCTGAAATTGCTGTTGTTCAGTCGCTAAGTTGTGTCTGACTCTTTGTGACCCCATGGACTGCAACATGCCAGGCTTCCTTGTCCTTCACCATCTCCCAGAGTTTGCTCAAACTCATTTCTATTGAGATGATATCCAACTGTCTCATCCTCTGTCATCCCCTTCTCATCTTGCCTTCCATCTTTCCCAACTTAAATGCATTCAAACCCTTGATGAGCTCACTAAGAGTCTTCTTGCTCCTTGCCTGGTGTTGTCTTCACATAGGAAGACACGTGGGGATGGACTGCCTTCACACTTGGTCTTCTCAGGTGAAGGTAGAGGCTCTGGTTCAAATCTCAGGAGCTCCAGATTTCTAATGTTTCATTGATTTATATTATATTATTCTAATATTTCATTGATTATAGTAGTATTCAGAGGGCTGGTGGCTAATGCAGTGGGCCTCCGTGACCACCTGCCTTCCCTGAGTCATTTGTCCTGTTCCCTCTGATTTCCACCCAGCCCACTCCTCACAGGATGCCCGCAGCCCCCTGTAATGGACATTGGTACCCATAACACCCATGCGGGAGGGTCATGGCTCCTGGTCCTGTGATGTCAGTCATGGAGTTGACATCTGCAGGAAGGACCTGCTCAAGATTCAGGGCTTACAAGTTGGAGGAATGAGAACTTTCTGCCTGGGGGTGTTTGTGGCCTTGCGTGCGCGGCGTCTGTCAGGGCCTTCATGTGGGCGTGCATGTGAGGACACGTGTAAGTGAGCATGCTGCTTGCAGGTGAGACAGAAGACCCAAATTCAGTTCTCTCTTCTCCGAATACTGCCTTCATTTTGTGCGCCTGACCTCAAGCTGACAGGTTGGAACCCCTCAGTTTATAGATTTTATTTTTTAAGGCCTTTTTTTTTTTTTTTTTGCAAAACACTAACCTCAGCGAAGGAGAAAGAAGAGAAGGGGGAAATAAAGCTGAGTTCAGCAGCCGGAGTTTGCTGTATTTTTCATCTTGCATCAGCAAGCTGGGACCACAAATAATCTGGTCTTACATGCTTCAATGATGCCGCTGCCTGGGATTTGGCTGTCCTCCTCGGGCAGTGTATTCCTGGGAGCAAGGCACCTCTCCCCTTCCCTACCTGCTGGCTCCAGTGGCAGGAGGTGGGTGGCCAGGGCTGGGGGTCCAAGTGGGAGGCGGAGCACAGAGGGGACCTCTGGCCAGGGAGGGGCTGGGTCATTTATTTCTGAATGGTTTCTGGAATCAGCTAAACATTTCCTTTTAACCAGTTTTCCCAGCCTCACATCCTCACATTGTTAGTTCAGGAAAAATGTCGTTTATAATAGATGTTGCCTTGATGAATTCCTCCTGGGAAGCACAGCGTTCTCATTAGTCTATATAATGAGAAAGACTCCTAGTGGTGGCATAGCTGCCCAGAGATTTGCCTGATCGGAAAAATACTTGTCTCTGCAGTGGGCTCTAGAAGGCTTGGAGAGGATGCCGGTGGTGGTGGGGAGTGGCTGAGGGCCATGGCCCCCTGCGGCCTCTGTGTCCCAAGGGGGATGGTGTGTCCTCCCAGTCCTGTGGGAGAGCAGACCCGAGCTCCCGGTCCTTTCTGCCTCTTGCTCAGGCTGGGCTGCAGGGTGCAGGCTACCCTCCCTCTGTTGCATCGGCCTCTGTCCCTGTTCCTGCCCCTGCTCTTACTCTGTCTCCATCATGCCCAAAGAGAAAAAGAACAAACTCGTACAGAGTGAGTTCTGTCTTTCAGAAGTACTTTTGCTTTTATGATTTCACTGTTCACTTTTGCATGTGTGATTTCACTGCCACACGCTTCTGTGTAGGTATCGGAGCCGTTGAGGCACTAACAGGTATACTGTGGTGTTTCCAGGGTTTATAGCTTGGAGGCAGTTGGACGTTTTGACCCACATACTCTTCCCTGACACTGATTTCCTTTGCTCTTCTGCTTATGTGAGAATGGACAGTTTACCCAGCCTTTCTCCACAGGGACTCATTGAATTTTCCTCTGTGGGTCCCCAAGGCACTTGTTCGTGTTAAGAGCGATGCTTAAGGATATGTGTTAATTCCTGCAGACCGCAGGGGCCTCCTTTAGTGAATGGCTGTTACCAGAGATGGCAAAGATACTTTTCCAAGCTCCTGACAACCAGTGGGCAGGATCTGAGGAGTGGAGGGAGACAGACCCACCCAAGGGTATTCTGGGGGGCTGACCTATCTTAGTGCAAAAGTTAATGTGAAGCTGATGCATTTGCCCTGCTGCCAGCTGCTTGTAATTTTATTTTTCAAGGGGAGGTGTTTTCAGAGTTCTTGACTCTTTTCATGCTTAGACAAAAATCTGTGCCTTCAGATACGGTCCCCATTCATTCATCTGCTCGTCCACTTATCCACTCAAATATCCATTCATCCATTCCCTCATCCATCCAACCATTCATCCATCCTTCCATCCATTCACTCACTCATCCATCCACCCACCCACTCATCCGTCCATCCATCCACCCACCCAGCCACCCACTCATTCATCCATCCATTCACTCATCCATCCATCCATCCATCTACCCACCCATCCACCCATTCATTCATCCATCCATCCCCGACCCGTGCACCCTCTCATTCATCCATCCACTCCCCCACCCACTCCCCCACCCACTCATCCATCCATCCATCCATCCATTCATCCATCATCCATCCATTCTTTCCTCTCTTTCTTTTTTCCCCCTTCCATCTAATAGCTATTGAGTCTCTATTCAGTGTCAAGCATTACTCCAGGCACTGAGGATTCAAACATGAATAAAGTGTTTGCTGTTCTAAAAGAATTCATAGTTTTATGTGAGAAACAGATACAAAAAATACAAATTATGGTATGATTGGGGGTGCGAGTGTAATAATTGGAGTTTGTGAAACAGGTTCAGAGTTGGGGCAAAGCCTTATGGAAGGTTCTCTGGAAGAGCCCACACCTCCTGAACTGGGTTTGGAAGGGTGAACTGGAAGAGGAGTTAAGGAGCTTGTGGTTGGAGGAAGGCATTCCCAACAGGAAGAGACCATGGGATGAGGATCTGTGAACCATCATGGTTGGGGAATATGTGCCATTTGCTCTCTCTACGAGGGTTTGGGCAAGGGAGAGGAAGAGGAGGAGAGGTGAATTGGAAGGTCATCAATTATGGGTGGAAGTTAGGGTGGCAAATGATGGGCTCTTGAATCCTAGGAAGTCCCCTGTCAGGGGTCATGAGTGGGGCCATAGTCACCAGAGTCAGAGCAAGTCCCACAAAAAGCTGAGACCAGCAGGCTGGGCACAGTTCTTGGTGCTGCATGGGAACCTCAGTGACTCTTCCCAGAAATGACTAGACCTTTTTTTCTGGATGAGGATGCTCACTGTGGGATAACTCGCTCAAGCTTGTACCCTTTGTGATTTGAAGAGCTGGGACTTGAACCCAGGTCATTTGGTGCCTGGCATTTTGCTTTCCATCACTGTGCCCCTCACACTGGTCTGCAGTTTAGGCTGGATTTTCGTCTGTGTGTTACATTTCAGGAACTATGATTTGATGTCAGAACCTATCTGAGTCTCTATAACAAACATGCCCTGGAATCATAGGGTTTGGATGGATGGCGAAGGTTGAGAAACACTCTGTGGAGGTGGGAGGGAGGGGGAAATGCTGGAATTCATGAAGCTGGGGAGGGACCTGGGTCTTTTTAGTGGGAGGTCTTCAGCTTATAATGGGAAGGATGAAGGCTGAAACTGTTCAGCTTAGCTCATGCATGCGTGATAAGTTACTTAAGTCGTGTCCGACTCTTTGCGACCCTATGGACTGTTGCCTGCCAGGCTCCTCTGTCCATGGGATTCTCCAGGCAAGCATACTGGAGTGGATTGCCATGCCTTCTTCCAGGGGATCTTCCTGACCCAGGGATTAAACCCGCATCTCCTGCGATTCCTGCATTGCTGGCAGATTCTTTACCCACTGAGCCACCAGGGAAGCCCCAACTTAGCTCATGAGCCCTAATGTGTCAGGGTCTTAGGAGTAATCCCTGGGGTTAGGAATATCACATGAGGGCCTGACCACTGGCCACTGCAGGATCACCCCCGACTTAATGGACTCAAGGGAGGTGAACCTGGAGCTTTCTGCTCTGGAGCAGGAGAGAGGGTGGCCACAGGGAGGGAGAGAGGGGAGAAGCCAACCTCCTACCACCAGCACGAACCGTATCAGCATTCAGAGAAAGTCGAAAGGAATCTTTCAGCTGACTGGCTACCTAGCTCAAGGCTAACCACACTCTTAACACAATAATAAGTCAATCCTCACTGAATAATTAAATAGAGAGCCTTCATAAGTATTGACTTAATGTGACAGCAAGTCTATAGTGACTCGGGGTTTGCTTATGTAAACACAATCTCTTGTTCAGCTTACTTAGCAGTTCAATGAAATAGAACAGTCCTTCGATTAAAATCAAATGATGCATACGTTTAATTCTTTTCTCCTCTTACCAGGTAATAATAGGTTTGGAACACAGGTGAAGGGATTGTGGGGACAGAAACTGGATAAAAGGACCTCTGCCCGTCTGTCTGTGTTTTTAGAGAACAGGAAGGACTGTATCCAATGATGGTGTCTAGAGGAAGGATGTGGCCTTGGCTCCCATCTCTGGGTCCCGGGTGGGAGAGTCACGTGGGCTTAGGTTAGCTTCTGCCCCATCCAGACTCTCTCTGTCCTCTCCTAAAGCAGGCTTCTGTTGGCCACTCTGGTTGGTGTGCCAGTCTTTTGATGGTGGCCTGGTTCTAACTGATCGCTTCTGATCACTTGGGGTCCAGTGCCTCCAACCACAGATATCTCCAGGTCATTTTCTTTTCTTTCTTTTTTTATATTTTATTTATTCGGCTCTGCTGGGTCTAAGTTGCGGCACACAGGATCTCTGATACTCTGTGTGACATGCAAGATCTTTAGCTGTGGCAGGAGAACCCTTAGTTGCGGTGTATGGGATCAGGTTCCCAGACCAGAGTTTGAACCTGGGCCCCCTGCACTGGGGGCATGGAGTCTGAGCCACTGGACCACAAGGGAAGTGCCCTCCAGGTTATTTTCCTTTTTATTATTATTTACTTTTTGGCTGCTGCTGGGTCTTCATTACTTTTCCCAGGGACTTTCTCTAGTTGTTACAAGCAGGGGCTACACTTTGTTACAATACGTGGGCTTCTCCTTGTGGTGGCTTCTCTTGTTGCAGAGCATGCGCTCTGGGCGTGAGGGCTCAGAAGTTACGATACACAAGCTTGGTTGCTTGGTGGAATCTTCTAACATGTTCCCTGCATTGGCAGGCAGATTCTTACCCACTGCACTACAGGGAAGTCCCTCTAGGTCATTTGCTATTGATGCCCTCATGGCTCACCTGGAGGAGAGGGAGGGTCCTGGGTGAGTTTCAGACTCCATGGGAAAGGGGGGTGGCTGATTCCCTGAGATGACACCGGAAGAGAAATAAGCCTCCCTCTTTCTGTAGCTTCTGGATGAGGGGAGGGAACACTGGGTTGAGAAAAGAGAAGGCCAGATCAGGGCAGGGGCAGCGGGGTGGAGGGGAAGACCCGCTGGCTTTGGAGCTGAGATTTGAAGCTGAGTGTTTTGGGCTTCCCCAGTGGCTCAGCGGTAAAGAATGTGCCTGCAAAGCAGGAGACCCAGGTTCCATCACTGAGTCAGGAAGATCCCCTGAAGGGGGAAGTGGTAACCCACTGCAGTGTTCTTGCCTGAAGAATCCCATGCACAGAGGAGCCTGGTGGGCTACAGTCTGTGGGGTCACAAAAGAGTCAGACACGACCGAGCAACTGAACAACAACAGCAACTTCTGCCTTGCTGCTGTGATATTAAGTGAGCTAATTAATCTCTCTCTGACTCTATTTCCTTATCTGTAAAGCAGCAGTAATAATGCTAGCTTTAGGGTAAAGCCTGGTGATGTTAGTGGAAGCACTTTGTGTGACTGTATAAATGAAGGAGATGCTTGTTAATAGATCAGAGATATTTTGTTGCTTTGGCCTGAAGGGAGAGGATGGAGAAGCATCATGGGTGTGTGTGTGTGCATGCTAAGTCGCTTCAGTCGTATCTGACTCTTTTGCAACCCCATGGACTGTAGCCCTCCAGGCTCCTCTGTCCGTGGGATTCTCCAGACAAGAATACTGGGGTGGGTAGCCATTCTCTTCTCCAGGGGATATTCCCAACCCAGGGATTGACCCCGCGTCTCTTGTGTCTCCTGCATTGGAAGATGTGTTCTTTACCACTAGTGCCACCTGGGAAGCCCATCCTAAGCATGAAAAGTGAAAGTGTTAATTGCTCAGTCATGTCCAACTCTTTGAAACCCCACGGACTGTAGCCGACCAGGCTCCTCTATCCATGGAATTCTCCAGGCAAGAATACTGGGTTGCCATGCCCTCCTCCAAGGGATCTTCCCGAACTTGTAGGTAAGTACTGTGATCCCTTCCCTTCTGCAGATGAGGAAATGGAGGCCTAGAAGAGGTTTAATGACCGAGTCAAGGCCACACAGCTAGCGAGTAGCTGAGCCAGGGTTCAGACCCAGCCAGCATGACATGATGCCATAAATTGGACCTCAGGGCTGGGCCTGCTTCTGTGTATAGGTGGGGTTCTCGTAGAATTCTGGACTTCCCGGGGGAGGAGAGCAAATCGTGCTTTTGGCAGCAGGCTGCCCTGAGGTCTTAGTCACGTCCGGAAGGGTTCAATCTGCATTTCCTAGCCTGGCAGCAGGCTCTTCTTCCACCTGCCAGCTCCTAGGGCTCAGGGCTGCCCTGGAGTGAGG
Organism: Cervus canadensis; assembly: GCF_019320065.1. Lineage (NCBI taxonomy): Eukaryota > Metazoa > Chordata > Mammalia > Artiodactyla > Cervidae > Cervus > Cervus canadensis. Next base: position 2,069,975 of record NC_057415.1, on the reverse strand, counting down.
GGCCAGGACTCTGAGATGGCAGCTTTGCTCTCTCAGCCTCTTTCTCTTGCAATCGAGGGTCAGTTTCTGGTGCTTCTGGGACCAGTAACATTTTCTCTAACCAAAGACTTCAAGAAATCATTGTTTATAATAACCCAGGATTCCTGAGGCCTCATTCAATTAAATGTAAAGAAATAATGACCATCTTAAAGCAACTTTATTAAAAGAGCACATAATGAACAGTGGATTCTATTAGCAGCTTTTGAAATTTATTTCTGGATTGTGTCAGTTCACACACCATTTTCCCCTGCTCTGCCTAGGGTGCGTAAGTATATCGTCTCCTGCTTTTTATCCCTTAACATGATTTCAGTCAATCCTAAAGGAAATCAACCCTGAATATCCACTGGAAGGACTGATGCTGAAGCTCCAGTACTTTGACCACCTGATGCAAAGAGCCGACTCATTGGGAAAGACTGTGATGCTGGGAAAGATTGAAGGCAAAAAGAGAAAGCAGGCAGCAGAGGCTGAGATGGTTAGACAGCATCACCAACTCAGTGGACATGAGTTTGAGCAAACTCTGGGAGATAGTGAAGGACAGAGGGGCCTGGTGTGCTGCCGTCCACGGGTCACAGAGTCGGACACGACTTACCGACTGAACAGCAACGGCATCCTTGTCATTGTCAGTAGTGATGTGGCTTTCTGTGGCTTACCCATTGGAACCATTCCTCTCCAGTTAAGCTGAGTGAAGAATCCAAGGCCAGGTCCGTCTTCCTTCATGAGTAGTACCATCATCCATTTTCAAGTTACTCACACTGAAGTGTTCTTGTGACCCTGGCTGTCTCACATGGGTCAGATAGACCCTTTGTGGGTTTGGTTTTTGATATGTGTCCCTTTCAGTGTGTGCCTTTTGTGGTTGCTTTGAACTTGGGCAAAGAAGATCAGATAAAATCAGAGAGCGAAGCTAAGTAGTAGTCAAAAAATTTTATGTTTTAAGTGACAGAAACCCAACTACCCTAAGAAAAATGGAAAAGTAATCTATTGGCTTTCAATACAATATAGAAAGAGTAAGGGTGTATTCCAGGATTCAAGTGCAAATAGGTCTCCCTCTGTTTCTCCTTGTCTCTAGCTTTTGCTTCTCTTGGCAGGCTAGCTGCATATTATCTTTATTGTGACCGTGAGGCTAGATCTGTGGTCCTAATTTTTAGGGCTTACATCCCTGGTGCCTTAATCACCAGGAAGAAAAGAAAGTTCTTCTTTGCTCTATAGGAAAACCTCGGGGCAGGGCTCTGCTTGGCCTGGCTTGTGTTGCTTCCTTATCCTAGACGGTCAGTGTGGCCAGGAAGAGAGAGCTGTGTAGTGGGCATGGCCTGGGTCACCTGCCCACCTGTAGCCCCAGAAGGTGGAGCACCATGGTTGACAGCCTGTAAGAACTACCTGGCCAGCGGAGGAATAGCTCTCCCTAAAGGGAGCGGCTATTCTAGGCAGAAAGTGTAAATATCCATGTATACTTAAAGAATAAGCAGGAGGGAAGGAAGCCAAGTGGATTCTTAATTTCATGAGACAAATGGTAGCAGCCTCCGAGAGAAGGCAGGAAGGAACGGGGCTCTGGCTGTCCACAGTGAACCCCCGAGGTGTCAGAAAGCAGGCCCATGGGGGAAATCCATTTCTGTCTGTCTCGGTGTCACGTAACATTGAGCCTGCTTAACCATGCCCTGCATCGCTGGAGGGAACCTTGGAAAGCCATTCCAGAAGCACTTGGGTCTATTAAAGCCATTTCCTCTACGTTCCCCTAAATCAGCTCTGAAGCCCATCGTGAGTAATTTGCATTTCTTGGGAATCCTTTTTCCCCTCCATGAAATATTCAAGTGCCCTGCTCGTTAGCACGCGGCAGCGCTGGTGGCTGCCCCCAGAAGCATCGTTAGCAGTGGTGGGTCATGGCTGCAAAGCTGCAGAAAGACCTCGTTCTCATTGGCAGGCACCTGGCCCTGCTGTGCTGGCTATAGGGTGTGTGACCACGTGAACTCCCTCTTGGCGTTGTTGTGTCTTTGCTGTGAATTATGTCTACTTCGTGGGATTGTTCAGAAAGTCAAATGCGATACCCATGACTGGCACAGAGTGGAGGCCCTCAGTAAATATTAGCTTCCTGTCCTCCGCCTGTGATTCTAAACTAGTAGAAACCCATTGGTTTCTGTGGCAGCAATGTAACAGGTGTAACCTGATAAAGGAGACTTTGGCAAAGTTAACAAGATCTTTAGGTGGCTGGGAAGTTAAGAATCTACTGCAATGCGGGAGACCTGGGTTTGATCCCCGGGTCAGGAAGATCCCCTGGAGAAGAGAGTGGCTATCCATTCCAGAATTCTTGCCTGGAGAATTCCATGGACAGAAGAGCCTGGCGGGCTATGATCCATGGGGTCGCAAAGAGTCGGACATGACTGAATAACACTTTCAGATGCTAAAGCTACGTATTGGCCAGCATTGGAATGCCTTGGGGTTCTGGGGTGCAATTTACCATAGTAGTATTCTAGGCCAGACAGATTGGAGAAAGCCTTTGTGCAAGAGAAAGTGTTTGCAGCCTGGACCAAGGGAGAGAGTCGTCATAACAGGTACCTGTGCTTTCTTGACAAGGTCAAAGCAAAGAATTGAGATGTGTGTGTGTACTCAGTCATGTCCAACTCTTTTGCGACCCCATAGCCCTCCAGGCTCCTCTGTCCATGGGGATTCTCCAGGCAAGAATACTGGACTCAGTTGCCATTTTCACCTCCAGGGGACCTTCCTGAACCAGGGATTGAACCTATGTCTTTTGCGTTACCTACATTGGCAGGCAGGTTCTTTACCGTTAGCACCACTTGGGAAGTGTACCCAAGTGTGACTGTTCTGTATGGGGATAGGTGTGTGTGTGTGTTTGTGTGTGTACAAGCGTGCATACTCCTAGCCATCTTACTGTGAACCTTCTTGGGCTACAGCCTGAAGCATTACTTTTTTTCATTGACTGGGTCATAACGTGTGCATTTTTACAGCTGAGACCAGGGAGTGGGCCTGAAGGGTCCCCGCAAGCCCAGCTCTGAAGCCTGTACCATTTGTTGCATCCCTAACCTTTTCCTGCATTAGAGTCACCTGGAGGGCTGATTGCTGGCCTCTGCCTTTGCATTTCATATCTATTATATCTGGGGTGGGATCCGGAAAATGTGCATTTCTAACAAATTCCCACTTTTACACTTGGTGCTGTGGGCCCGCACTTTGGGAAGTCCGCCCTCTCCCGCCGGCCAGGTCTGGATAGTTCGGCTTGTCTGGGTTGACTGTGGCACTTCCAGCTTTGCCTCTTGTTCCCTTTGCAGGAGTGCACCAGCCCGTCACACAGGGTTGCCAGATCTAACAAAGATACAGGCTACCCAGTTAAACGTGAATGCTGGGTAAACTGAAAAAAAAAAGAGAAAAGAAGCTGGCATGAGTATATCCCAGATATTGCATGGAATGTACTTATACTAAAAAAAAAAAATTATCGATGATCTGGAATTGAAATTCATTGGATGTCCTATATTTAATCTGGCGACTGTTTAATGAAATCCGGGGCCAAGTGTCTCTCTGCCTCTCCTGCTGCTTTCCTGTGATTGAATAGGCTACAGCGGCTGATGAAACCAGCCCAGAGAGGTCTGTGTGTTAGATCCGGCTGCTGCCCTGAACGCATTCGGCAGTCTTTGCTCCGTCTCACTGAGAGCAGACTTGGCCCGTGTCCATTGTTGGTTCTCCTGCTGACTCTCTGTTCCCCCCTTTGTCTGTCTGTCTTCTCTTTCTCTCCTGCTTTCTCTTACGCCGTCTATCCTATGGGGCCTCTTCAAGGCAAACATCTGGGAAGCAATGGGGCTGGTCGAGGGAAAGTCTGTTCCTGGAAGGGAGAATGGGGAACTCACACCGTCCGTAGGGACGAGTGGCAGCTGGCCCAAGAGCCCCAGCTGGCTTGCCGCGCGTGATGAAAGGATAACATTTGCCTTGGAGACTGTACCTACCGGGACCGGGCTGATTCACTTGTGGTTGGAGCTGAGAGTGTCGCGGGCTTGGAGGAAATTGATGCTGCTGGTCGCTAATGCTGATGGATGGAGCCGGCCGCTTGGACAAGGGAGTGGGCTATATGGATTTGGCTGTGTCTTGGGGGACAGAGGGAAGCTGAAGAGTCAAAGGCCTCCTGGAGACTTGGACACAGCATCCTCCTAAGTGGTCACTCTGGTTTGCCAAGGATGCTGGGGCTGGAGAAACAGTGACGGAAGGCCTCGCCACTGCCTTCCCTCCACTGCTCCCCTCTGCCCTTCTCTCTACCCCCCGGTGCCCTGAAGGCAGCCGCGGGGCTGCTGTGAAGGAAACAGGCCACAGCCTCGGAGGAGCAAGGTGGCCCTCCCTCGCTGGCCACCCTGGACCTGGCAAAGGGCCTCCTGCTGCTTCTGTGTCCTCACTGCGGCGTGGGCAGCGGAGTGGGGCTGCAAGGCCATTGTTCACCTGGTCCAGCGGGGGGACTCTGGAGCCAGATGCAGAGACGGAGGGAGCTGTCTTCTCTCCTTGATACACGCGCCTTGTGTGGGGCCCAGACCTACCGCGGCAAGGTGAACAGGTACTTCTTCTGCATCAAACACACGAAAAGCTATTTCCTGTTTGCCAGTGACAGGCACAGTGCTGGGGACAGGATGTCTGGACAAGAGAAAAAGGGTAAGGACGGTGCCTCCTCTGTGTGCCCAGCTCTCGAACAGAGCCGATGAGGGAGCTGGGCTGGCATGGCCCACCCTGTTGAATAACTGGGGATGCTGAGCACAGAGATGCGGCAGGCCTGCCCAAGGTCACGTATCGGGCAAGCAGTGGACTGTGCGCGGCGTGTAACAGCTGTTCCCTCCTCTCCCAGCAGCTGGATCTGTCGTCCCTTTCTCACTGAGCATCGGAACTCTTTCCCCTTCTGTGCCCTGGCTTCCTTCCTTCACCCACCCCCTCTCTCTGGATGACCTTGTCTGTCACTCTGGGTGTCAATTTCTCATTTTCACATGTTCCCGCTGTCTCTAGCCTGGGGTCTGGTGATATTTTGAGGGGCATCGTGGACATGAGGCTGCCAAGAACCTCAATGTTCCCGTGTCAGTGATTGGAGACCCACCCTTGCAGAAGGGAGGTGAGGCCCGCCTGTAGGATGGGGAGGTTGGAGCTAGGTTGTCAGGTCTGCTGCAGCAGGCATCATGCTCCTCCAGGACACTGGGCTGGCACTGACCTCTGTGGAGGCCTGGCCCCGGGCCTGGTGGGCACTCAGCCCTGATCCCATCGGCTGGGATGTCTTTTCTGACATTTCACTGACATGCGAGCCATTCCCATCATTCGTTTGTCAGTCACATGGCGGGGCTTCAATACGTATTTGGAAAAAAGATGAATGGGTATCTCCCGCTAGTCCAAAGGCGTTTGGAGGATATAGATGAAGAAGTCAGTAGAGTCTTCCACTCTGGGAATGTATGTTCCAGTTGAGGGGAGCAAACAGGGCCATATCAGTAAGTCTGTATGCAATTAAGTGTGAAATTGGCTTGTCCAGACTGGATATGTAGCTGGAGTAGAGATGGGAGAAGTCCATGTGGCTGGTGGGGCAGAAAGGACTTCAGGGGCAGGACTGACAGTGAGCCCTTGTAGGAGGGGGTTGGGCTGTCCATGTGATCAAACGGCATTAGCCTGGACTTCTGTATTTTGGTTAAGAGATCCTATTTTAGCTTCTCTTTGGTGGGGAGGAGATGGTAACTAGCACCTCTGCTTGTAATCTCACAGCCCCGCGCCCTGCCGGAGTTCAGCCGCAGTGCTCCTTGTTGCTGGGGCCTGACCACATGTCCTTGGCTCCTTCTAGAGGGAGACCTTCGGCCTTGGCAAGCAATGAGGTCTTTGAAGGTGCTGTGTTCGTGGCCTGTGGCTGCCTGAACAGAGCGCCACAGGCTGGGTGGCTTAAAACAGACGTTGAAAAGATATGGATCTGTCATGCAGGGTGAAGTGAGTCAGAGAAACAAACATCATGTATTAACAGATACATGTGGAATCTAGAAAAAATGGTACAGGGGAACCTGTTGGTATAGGTTAGAATAGAGATGCAGACGTAGAGAATGGACATGTGGACCTGGGGTGAGAGAGGGAGGGTGGCGTGAATTGGGAGGTTGGAATTGGCCCGGGTGCACACTGCCATGTACAGAGCAGACAGCGAGTGGGAAGCCGCCGTGCCGCGTAGGGAGCTCAGCTCGGCGCTCTGTGACGCTAGAGGGCTGGGTGGGAGGAGGGTCCAAGAGGGAGGGGATGTGTGTGTACATGTGACTGATTCACGTTGTACAGCAGAAGCTCACACAACACTGTAAAGCAATTATCATGCAATTAAAAAAGCCCAGAAACTGATTTTTCACAGTTTTGGAGGCCAGAAGTCCAAAATCCAGGTGTTGGCAGGACCGTGCAGGCTTGAAGGGAGAATCTGTCTGACGCCTTTCTTTTAGTTTCTGGTGTTGCCGGCACTCCTTGGCGTCCCTGGACTTGGAAAGGTGTGTGAATGTTTAGTAGCTTAGTGGTGTTGCTCTTTGCATCCCCATGGACTGTAGCCCGCCAAGCTCCTCTGTCCATGGGTTTTCCCAGGTGAGAATACTGGAGTGGGTTGTCCTTTCCTCCGCCAGGGGATTTTCCTGACCCAAGGATCAAACCCGGATTTCCAGCACTGACAGCCAGATTCTTTACCCCTAGCACCACCTGGGAAGCCCAGACTTGTAGGTGCATCAGTTCAAATGCTGCCTGGATCTTCACATGCATTCTCACCGTGTGTCTGTGTCTCTTCTTTTCTGCTTATAAGGACACCAGACTTTGGATTGAGGTCTCACCCTATTTCACTGTGACCTCATCTTGCTATATCTGCAAAGAGCTTGTGTCTGAATAAGGTCAGGTTCACAGGCACCAGGGATGAGCATCTGGCTCCCTGTGTGTGTTAGTCTCTCAGTCATGTCTGACGTGTTGTGACCCCGTGGACTGTAGCCCACCAGGCTTCTCTGTCCATGGGGATTCTCCAGGCAAGAATACTAGAGTGGGTTGCCATGCCTTCCTCCAGGGGATCTTCCCGACCCAGGGATCAAATTCAGGTCTCCCACACTGCTGGCAGATTCTTTACCATCTGAGCCACAGGGAAGCCACGCGGCTCCTTGGCTGACACAATTCAACCTGTGATAGCTGCTTAGAGATTTTGGTTTGTTTGCTCCAGATCCTCCTTGCCTAAGTCCGTGTCCCTTCCTGGCTCCCTGGTGGGTCTCTGGAGGTCTGGGGTGTGGGCAGAGACCACCTCTCATAGACCTTCCTTCATTTGCTGAGCTCACGCAGGACAGACGCTGATCTGACCATTCAGGACCAAGTCTTACTCTGCAGGGGCTGGGAGCTTGGTTGGAAGTGCTGTTTGTCCCTGTTTGGGGGACTGGGTGAGCAGATAGAGGGTGTGATTTATGGGCAGGAGGTAGGGTGGAGACAATGCAAATTTCCTTCTCTTTTCCTGCGGAGGACAGGATGCTTTTGTAGAGGAGTGGGATGGGGGCAGGGAGCCCGCCAGAAGGGGCTGCCCTTGTCGTTGGAGTTCTGGGCTAGAATTCTGGCTCCACTGCTCAGAAGCTCTGGGGTCCTGGGCAGGTTACTGAGCTCCTCTGAGGCTCAGCCTCTTCCTCTGTAAAGGGGGATGGGTGCTAACAACTGCTTGGCACATCTCAGAATTTTTGTGAGGACTTGGTCATAAAAAGTGGATGTGAATGGACCTCTGCGTAAGTCACGTTTTGATTGTGGTCAGTTACACACAACATAAAACTGGCCATTTTCACCAGATTTGAGGGCATTGGGTGCACTCCCACTGTTGTGCAACCACACTGCCATCCATCTCCAGAACTTCGTCATCTTCCCCGACTGTGAAAACAGTGTCTATGTATTGGATAAATAAGGAAGATGAGTCCGCAACGTCTGAAGTCTTGCAGCGAGTTAGGGGCGGAGCTGAAGCGAGACCTCGCCCCCTGGCTCTCAGCTTGGAGCTCATCTTCCATCTCCAGCTCCTTGCTGTCTCTGCAGGCTGCAGGAGCCCAGGGACACGTGAAGCGTCTTTGGGGTCAAATTGCTCTGGAGAGCTGCTACTTCCTTCTCTACCCATTTTTCTGGGACTGTGGTGCCTCCTGGCAAATCAGGATTTGTCCCGTGGGAGGACCTAAGTGGACGCCTCCATTGAGGGTGTTCCTTTTAGGCTGTCCTGTTCCTGGTCTCTCTCAGCTTCTTACTTTTCTCTCTCCCTGCTCCTTCCTGATGTGGACAGAGTTCCGGTGGAGAAGCAGGGGAGCTGAACTGGGGGTGATCTTCGAGGTGGCTTTGTGAGAAATTCTGCGGTGTGGACAGCATGGGCAGGGTGGCAGGTGGGCCCTCCTGTGGCTCCCATATTTCTCAGGCACTGCAGCCTGAGCGGTAGGAGGCGGCAGTGGTCCCGGCTCAGGCTGACGGCAGCAGCCCCGGGCCCGGGGCACTAGGGCAGGAGGCAGAAGGAGTAGAAATACCTGTGCAGGTTGGGCTTGGGTGCCCTAGGCCTCCTGTGAGCTCCACGCAGGTGCCAGGGGCTGGGGGCAGACGGGCTCAGACAGCGGCTGCCCTCCGGCAGCTCACGGTCATGCCGGGAACACAGCTGTGTGCAGGCGGGTACAAAGCAGCTTTATCCGTGCCGACAGAGAGGAGCAGGTGATGACAGGTTACGTCACCAGGGGAAGGAAATGCTGCTTGTGCCTTGCGGGGTTGGGGAGCTAGTGGAGGGACGGCCCTGGAGGCTCTGCTTTGATTTGATGTAGAAGAGAAGGGTCAGGAATGCCCGAGGGATGTCTCATCCTAGGGGGACTCTTTTTTTTTTTTAACCTCCCTGGGAGTTGGTCCCACTAACCCCTAGAAGGACCCTGTGAGGTGGCTGAAGGTGTTAGTTGCTCAGTTCTGTCTGACTCTTAGACACCCTGTGGACTGTAGCCCACCAGGCTCCTCTGTCCATGGTATTCTCCAGGCATGAATACTGGAGCGGGTTGCCATTTCCTTCTCTAGGGGCTCTTCCCGACCCAGGAATCAAACCTGGATCTCCTGCATTACAGGCAGATTCTTTACTATCTGAGCCTCCAGGGAAGCCCTATGAGGTGGCTGGGCAGGGGTTATTTACTTATTTTTTTGTCTGCTTCGGATCTTTGTTGCATCATGCAGGTCCTGAGTTGTGGCACATGAACTCTTTCTGCTTGTGGCTCTCGGGCGTAGTTGCTCCATGGCATTGTAAGATCTTAGTTCCTGGACCAGTGGTCAAACCCACATCCTCTGCATTCCAAGGTGGACTCTTAACCACTGACCCCCCAGGGAAGTCCCTGGGCAGATATTGTAGGGTGGCAGTAGCAATGTGTTGAAGGACTTGGGAAAGGTCACCAGGAGTGTGACCAAGCAGGAAGCAGAGCCCGGCCTTCCTGTCTGAGTCCCAGACGTTGTCAGCAAACCCACCCGGGTTCTCTCTGTGTTCCTCCAAGTGAGAGACCCGTTCAGAATGGGTTTTGCCTAAGCTGGGTGACTGGCAGGAGGAGAAGGGGGCGACAGGGCGAGATGGTTGGACGACATCACTGACTCCGTGGACATGAGTTTGAGCAAATTCTGGGAGATGGGGAAGGCCTGGGAAGCCTCGCGTGCTGCAGTCCATGGGGTCACAAAGAGCTGGACACAGCTGAGTGACCGAACAACAACAAAACTGGATGCCTTGATTTCCAGGAAGTCCTGTCCTCAAGGAGCTCCTAGCCTGAAACCCCCCAAAACTTGTTTGCCCCCCGTCTTCCTCCTCTCTGTCCTTCCTGGTTTCTGCCTGCCCTGGGAGGCTCTGAAGTAGCGGCTGTGCCCTGGAGGAGACAGGAGGTCAGCCAGGTTAACCTGCTTTCTCCGTGGTCTTCTCCTGACCCCAGGTCCCGGCTGGCGGACTTCCATGCCAACTGCCGTGCCTCCTACCAGACGCTCACCAGCTGCCCCACCGACAATTACCAGGCGTGTCTTGGCTCCTACGCTGGCATGATCGGTAAGCCACCCAGCCCGGGGTCTCAGTGGCTCCAGGCTGCCCCTGGCCCAGTTAGGGACTGAAGTCCTGTTCCTCCTCTGCCTGGTTTCAGATAAGAGGTGTGATGGGAGCTGGGATTTTATCACAGGGGAGGAGCCCCAAGGATCTTAGGAAGCTTCCGAAATAAGAAGGGTGATGTTTATTGTGTGACATTCTAGGCTCTGGACTGAGCAGTTTACGTGGACTGTCTTATGTAAATCTCAAAACAGTGCTTTCTGGGTGGGGGTTAAGGCTCCACTTTACAGATGGGAAAACTGAGGCTTAGGGAAACAGTGACTTGCACATGTTCACCCCGCTGGTCAATGCTGGCACTGGGATATAAACCCAGGAGAGAGCCTTAGTCTCCCTGACTGTTGGTGTAGGAGAAAGCCAGGGCCTGTGCTCTGGGTGGGGGCTCCTGGGTATCCCCTCTGCTGTCCTCTATGCCGTGACCCCCCTGCCAACCCTCGTGGTTTGGATTGTGAGCTGTGATGTATATGTGTTTAGGGTCAGGTGGTGGGGGTGGGGGACGGGTCCCAAGCCTCGTCTATGGTGTGCCTGGGGTCTGGGGGCCAGGAGGGAAGCCTTACTGTTCCTCTCTCCTCGGCCTCCCTGTCTCCCTGCCCAGGGTTCGATATAACACCCAACTACGTGGACTCCAGCCCCACGGGCATTGTGGTGTCCCCCTGGTGCAGCTGCCGTGGGAGTGGAAATATGGAGGAGGAGTGCGAGAAGTTTCTGAAGGACTTCACAGAGAACCCATGCCTCCGTGAGTCCGCCTGCATCCGCCCCATCAGGAGCCGTCCCGCCCCTCTTGTCCCGGGGGCCCTGGAACTGTGCTGGGCCTGCCCTCCTTCCCCCTGTGGTGGCTGGTGGTCCCTATGGGGCTTCTCCAGGAGGGGGTTTGACTACGCAGACTGTGGGTTTTGCACTCCTGTAGATGCTTCCTGGAGCTGTTCGGAGGCCCCTGGAGGCCTCAACCTTTGCCACATTAAGGCTGAAGGTTTCTGGTCTGTTATCCTGATGGTTTCACCAGGTTCCTTTGGGGACTGCCCTGCTATGAGGGTCTCAGCTTCTGTCACTTCTGCCTTTAAGGATTGATTTCCCCTGGGAATTGGAGTCTCAAGTCATCAAGCTACTACTAATCTGAAGGCCAGAGAGAGAAGTCAGCCACAAGCTCCATCTGCCTGGTCTTTCTAGTCTGACACCCTCGACAACCCACCCACTGGAAGATCTCCTCCCCCTTTCCCTTCCTCTTTTCTTCCTTCTGTCCGTCTGTCCATCCTGCCCTTCTGACAGCACTGGGAGTTTAGAGATGGAAGTCACAGGTCTTGTCATTGAGCAGCTCACCCTCTGGAGGGGGGCCACCATTAGAGCATCATGGACATCACAGTACAGAGGGCGCTGTGCTAGGGTGGAGGTCTGCAGGGGGTTCTGCCGGGGCACAGGGTGGGGATGCCCAAGACATCCTGGAGGTAAGGGTCCCTGAAGGCTTCTCGGAAGCTGACCCACAGCGGGGGTCGGTGGGCACTGGTCAGCTGAAGTGGCAGTGAGGGCCCGCTGGTCTGCTCTAGGCAGAAGTGGGGTTTGGGAACCTGTGGACTGCTTAGCCTTGCCACAGAGTGCGAGGATGCCTGGGGTTACTTGGACAGGTGGAGAGAGTCCTCCTCATGGAGGCGGGCAGGGAGACTTGAAGGCATTTGGATCTTAGGGTCCTGCAGGTGGCAGAGGTGGTATGTGGGTTGGTGAAGGGGTGTTGGCAGGTGGTGCCGTGGTCAGATCTGGTTTTGGAAGGCTCACTCTTTGCTTCTTGTGTGGAGGGGGTGAGGGTAGGGATATGGTTCTCACAGGTGACCCAAAACCGAGTCCACTAGAGGATGTAGCGGGTGCTCTGGGTGGAGGACGGTGCCCACTGATCCAGAGCAGTGTTGGCAGCGGGATGGGGAGGAGACATGGGTGGAGAGACCTCTCAGGGGTCAGCTCGTGGCCAGCAAGAGGGTGGTTAGGGGAGTGTCCTGAGTGACCGAGATTTCAGCCTTGGGTGACTTAGTGGAGAAGAGATGGCAGACCTTCAGTACTGAAAATGTGGGGGGGCAGTGTCGCAGTGGAGGGGGTGGTGCCTAGTTAAGGTGGCGATCTGATGCACCTGAGGTGCCTCTGGGGCTTGGAGATGGAGCTTCCTCTAGGTCTTGTGCGTATGGTTGGGTACTGGGGACACGATTTTGTCCAAGAGGTCTCATTAGTCAGTCCTGAGTCAGTCAGCGTAGCTGACTGAGTGAGGGTGGGTGAGGCCACCTGGGGAGGCGGGCTGCACTGGGGGCCATTGGCATGCAGTGGGGGGCATGGCCTGCAGCACCAAATGCTGCAGAGAGGACAGCTCATGCCCTAGGCACGGCCTGCTCCTCCCCTCCTGGCTCCCCATGCTCCCACTTCTTCTCCTATGTTCCTCTTCATTCCTCATCCAGTACATCTTCTATTCCAGCTTCCCTCCTGCTGTTTTCTTCTCTGGGTATGAGACCTTGCTAGGTATCTGAAAGGGAGCTTCAGCCGAGTTAGTTCAGGCAAGTTCCACCCTGCCCCCAGCTCCGGGCCATCACAGGGAAGGTAGCTGTTGGGATACCTTCAGCTGAGGGGCAGAGTGGCGGAGGGGCCCCTCATTTCTCTGTGTCTCCCTGCTCTCTTTCCCACAGGGAACGCCATCCAGGCCTTTGGCAATGGTACAGATGTGAACCTGTCCCCTAAAAGCCCCCCATTCCAGGCCACACAGGCCCCTCGGGTAGAGAAAACGCCTTCATTGCCAGATGACCTCAGTGATAGCACCAGCCTGGGGACCAGTGTCATCACCACCTGCACATCTGTCCAGGTGAGGGGTTATAGCTCGGGCACTGGGGATATGAAGCTGGGGCAGGTGGAGGGCTGAGAGAAGAATCTAATGTCAGGGACAGAGTGGGAGTTTACAGACGGGGACCAGGGACGGGGCACACAACCTCCTCCCTTTGGGTCAGGACCCTAGAGGCAGAAAGAGCTGGTGGGAGTTAATTTTCCATGATTCATTGACTGGACATCACCTTGCAAGTATCAGACACCTGTTCTGTCACGGGATTGTACTACATACCACAGGGGTGCCTGAGAGATGAGATGGTTAACATTCACTTGCCATCTACTGATGACCAGGTACTGTAGACTCGCCAGCAGACTCTGCCTATTTCATTGAATTCTCACACAGTGAGATGCTGGGATCCTTGTTTTACATACAGGAAGCTAGCCCAGGTGTGTTAGGCCACACAGTCAGGGTCACACAGCTGGTTAGTGGTGGAATTTCAAACCTACCTCTGACCCTACAGCCCATGATGTTCATTTGTTTATCCATCCGCCCATCCATCCAACGTGTGTGATGCACACATTTTGGTCGAGATCTTATGTGAGATGCTAAGGAGACACTGGTGAATGAGGCTGACAAAGTCCTGTGTTCTGTGGTCCTTGGTGGTGGTGTTGAGGGTCAGACAGCTCAACGAGCACCAGACATGGGGTGTGGTCAGTGCCGCAAGAGGGGACCACGTGGATGGCGCTGTGGAGACACATCCCAGGGCTCGCCACTCAGCCTTTGTCTCTGCTGAGCGTCCCTCCTACCATCACACCATCTGCTATAGTAGATTCTTTGCTTAGGATGTTGATCTGATCGGAACCCCCCCTCCCCCACACACTCACACTCATATACACACACTTATATATGCTTGTGCACACACTCACACCCTAGAAGAAAGACTTTAAAAGAGGATCGGGTGCAGAATATCAGGGGAAGCAGAGGAGGGAGGGAATGACGTGGGCACGGATGCTGGGGCATAAGGGGTGCTTCAGGCAGGAGTTGGGGCTGGAATTCCCAAGGAGGGGTGGGGCCTGGAGTCCAGTCAGTGGGGCTCAGTGTGGGTTTGGCTGTGGGGGCAGCGAGAACAAGCCTGGCTGTGTAGGGCAATGAAGACACAGTCTGAGTGGGGTGGGCTGGTGGGATCACCAGTAGGCACACTCTATGAAGTTTCATTCTTGCAAGATGAGTAAGTCCCGGAGAGCTGGCTATAGCCATGTTACTGTAGTCGACATGTTGTACTGTGTACTGGAAAATTGCTAAGACTTTAGATGTGTAGACCTTAGGTGTTCTCAGCACAAAAAAGAAATCAAACAAACAAAAAAGGTAATGGTAGAGGTGTGAAGTGATGGATGTGTTGATGGACTCATGGTGAATATTTCACAGTACTTAAGTGTATTGGATCGTGCACCTTAAATATTTTTTGGATATGCCCTGAGCATTGTGAGATCTTAATTCCCTGACTAGGGATCGGGCCTGGGCCTCTTGCAGTGGAAGTACAGAGTCCTAACCACTGGACCATCAGGGAATTTCCAAATATATGCAATCTTTGATGGTCTGTATAACCTCAGTAGGGCTTCCCTGGTGGCTCAGTGGTGAAGAATCTGTCTGCAGTGCAGGAGCCCCAGGTTTGATCCCTGGGTTGGGAGGATCCCCTGGAGGAGGAAATGGCAACCCACTGCAGTATTCTGCATGGACAGAGGAGCCTGGTGGCCTGCAGTCCATAGGGCTGCAAAGAGTCGGGCACGGCTGAGTGACGAACACTACCATTAACCTCAGTACTTCCAGAGATGAAGAGCAGCGGGCTTTCAGAGTCCTGAGACGAGACCTGAGCAGAGACGTCCAGGCCCCTTGGGCATCCCTCGCTGGTGCCCATCCTGGTTGGGAAGCCCACTCCCTCTTCCCTTCTCATGGACACCCTGACCTCCAAGTGCCCTCAGGCCCGCCCAGCGTGGCCCCTCCACGCCCCGCTCCCCTCCATTAGGCCACCCCTCCTGATTGAGGCTGCGGTGTGCGCGTCACCCTTGGGCAGCTCCTAATTACACTGAGCATGCTTCAGCGGCTGCCGGCGGGGCTCAGGGGCTGCTCCACAGATGGTCACCAGCTCAATTCCGTGCTAGAGCAATGGGCAACTCGGCTGCTGGGGCTGTGCCACCTGTCAGGTGACCAGGCTCTGGTCTGGTCCCCAGGTCCCTCTGGGCACTGCCAGCCTTCCTCCCCAGCCCCTTGGGGCTGGCTAACCCAGGAGATGCGCACTCAGGGGGCCGTGGACCCTCCTTAAGACTCTCAGAGAGTCACCGTGGGCATGGAAAAGTTCAAAGCTGGGCTCTCATGTCTGCCGCAGTCCTCTAAATGCCTGGTGACTCTGACTCCCTTTTCTCCCCATTTCCCTCCAGTGCCTTGCTGAACCATTGCCTGGTTACTTTCAGCCCCAGCTTGGGGCTGCAGGCTCACTGTCTGGGGTCTCATCTTATACTTGGTTTGATTACAGGGGGGTTAATACATGATCTCTATGGAAGACAATGTGTATGAGGAACCTTACCTATATGTTAGGTGTTTTGAATCCCGGGGTTGGGGGAGCTGTCTTGCTGGGGGATCCTCCAGGCCTGTCCCCCGCGACCGTCCACTTAGGTCTATTGACTAAGTCACTCTGGGCAGGACAGCACGGGGGGCCTTCCCAGGAGAGGGACCCATCCATCACCATCCCTACACCCCTATTTCTTCTCTCAGAAACTGAAAGGGATGTGCTTTTGCTTTTTTTTTTTTTTTTTAACTTTCTGGCATGCGGGATCTTAGTTGCCCCACCAAGGACTGAGCTCACACCCACTGGACTTCCAGGGAAGTCCCTGTGATTCTGCTCTAGTCTTTTAAAGACTACTGTCACTACTGGAAGTGCCGAGGGAATAAGGCTGCATCTGTCCCCAGCCTGGCTGGAGGCTGGTGTGGGTGGTCTGTCCTTCCTCAGCCCTGCTAGCTTGGAGGGGCTCTGTGGTGGCCCTTGGGAATGACAGCAACCCATGGCGACATAAGGGAGTCTCTGAGTGAGGGCAGAGATGGGGAGCTGAGCCGGGGAGGGAGGGAGAGGAAAGCTGTGCATCCCAGACACCCCTGGAGAGAGAGGCGAGGTTGTTTAACTCTGTCCTCCTCCTCCTCCACAGGTGGACCCTGGGGGAAGCCTGAGGGACCCTCTTCACTGACTCAGAGATGGCAGCCAGCTGGTGACCTGGCATGAGTGATTGGATGTTAGGAGTGAAGGGCTCTCAGAGCTGCTTCCCAAGCCTCAGAGGGTGGAAGCACAGTGGGGACAGTGACTCGTCCCAGCCTCTGCCTTCTGGAGTTTTCTCCTGGCTGCCCTGTGCTGTCACCTTCTCCATATCTGCTCCCCCAGAGGACTTTCCCACGGTGGAGGTGGGGTCTGGGGACAGAGGAACTCTCGTCCCCGTGGAGGGCAGCTGAGCAGAAAGGTGGGGAGTTTTAGGTACCAGAGAGGAGCGGGCAGCCGGGCAGACCCCGAGCTGGCCCTCTGTCTGGGGTCCTTGATGCTGTCTAGGGTCTGGCTCTCATATGTTTCCACTCCTGGCTGTGGTCCCCTCTCCGGGTGGCCCTGCCAGCCTGGTGTTCTCTGGAGCTTGGAGAAACTGCAGCAGGATCTGCAGAATGGTATCTCCTTTTGTCCCTGCTCGCTCTCTCTCACACACACACCCCCAATGTGAATTCCGTCTCTTCTGCCCAATGGTCCCTAGAGCGGAGAATCCATAAGAGGTTGTTCTATCTTGTACCCTCATCCAGGGCCCTTTGTTTCTGAAGCCCACAGTGCACCCCCGGTGTAGGCCCAAGGTCCAGGCTGAGCAAGACGCTGGCCCTTGAACTTGTCAGTCCCTCTGAGTGGAGGGTGTCTCCCTCCCCTCTCTTCGGCTCTCTGCCTCCGACTCCTCCTCGGATGTTGTCCCTTGAGTCGTCTCCTGACTCAGCTCTGGCCAAGCTGCCTTCTCTTTGCTTAGGGCTCCTGTTTGACCCGCTCTGGCCCCATCAGGATGTGCTCTGCTCCCCCGACCAGACAAGCATCCCTGGAGGACAGGAGCTGCATTGCCCCTTTTGTTGCTGTTGCTGAGTCACTCAGTCGTGTCCAGCTCTTTGCGACCACATGAACCGCAGCATGCCAGGCTTCCCTGTCCTTCACCATCTCCCGGAGCTTGCTCAAACTCATGTCCATTGAGTCAGTGATGCCATCCAACCATCTCATCCTCTGTCACCCTCCTTCTCCTCCTGCCCTCAATCTTTCCCAGCATCAGAGTCATTTCCAGTAAGTCAGCTCTTCGTACCAGGTGGCCAAAGTATTGGAGCTTCAGCTTCTGCACCAGTCCTTTGAATGAATATTCAGAGTTGATTTCCTTTAGGATTGACTGGTTTCATCTCCTTGCTGTCCCAGGGATTCTCAAGAGTCTTCTCCAACACCAGTTTGAAAGCATCAATTCTTCGATGCTCAGCCTTCTTTATGATCCAACTCTCACATCCATAAATGACTACTGGAAAAATCGCCCCCCTTGTAGCCCTTACAGCCAAGTGCCTAGCACCTGGCATCAAGTGGATGCCCCCCACAGGTTGACAAAAGTAGCCCAGGGTCCTGCTCATTGGATTTGTGGGGACTTCCTGCTCTCTGTTCTAGAAAATGGTCTGTTTTGTTGCACGCAACTCTGTTCAGCTTCCCTCCCTCTCATTGATGCCTTCTGTGTGCCATGAGGTATGAAGGTGAAGAGGTCTTTCTGTCAAGGATGCAGAGGATTGGGTAGAAGGCTGTCCTGGCATGTGATGGAGCCTGGACCAGGGTGGCACAGGGTGGGCGGGGCACACTGGCAGTGGGCTCCCGCTTTCCCTGGACTTGGTGTGTTTCTGGTGTCCTTGGCATCCCCCTGGGTGGCTCTGGGCCAGTTTGCGGGGCCCCATCAGGTCACCTGGAGTCTCATCTTCCCCAGGGCTGCAGGACCCTACTAACGTAATTTCTCCTTTGCATTCCTTGTCTCTATCAGCCAGTTTCTGCTCTCATCCTTGCTACTGCCCATCACATTTGGGGGAATTAAAAATGAGTTTGATGGGTTTGCCAAGAGTCCCACCTCCATCTCCCCCTCCTCCTCCCGATTCTCTGGGTGGGTCTCTTACTGGGCACACAGGCCTATGGCCGTCAGAGCATGGGCCCCAGAGGCCCATCAATATTTCTGTATGCCTATTACGCATATATTTCTCCCATCCAAGTACTAACCAGGCCCAACCCTGTTTAACTTCTGAGATCAGACAAGATCAGGCACATTCAGGGTGGTATGGCTGTAGATAATATATTTCTTATTTACAGACTCGTCCCAATTCAAAGCTTTGAGAGGCTAACGTATTTCTTCTTTTCATCTCTTTCTTGTAGTCATTCATTCATTCATCCATCAGTGCCTTCACTTATTTATTGGACATAAATTCTTACCGCATGTCACTCTGTTGCAGACACCGAGGCTTACCAGCATGTGAGGCCTGTACCTTGGTCCTCTTACTGGCGGGAGGGTCAGAGTACATGCTGGCTCAGAGAATTATGGGGCAGGAAGTGATGGGTGCACCAAGGGACAGATAAGGTGTTATGGGATCCAGAGGAGGAAGCTGCTTTGGAAGCACAGGACTCATGGAGCAGATGGACCTTGCTCCTGGGCCAGGAGGAATAGGGAGAATTGGTGGATGATGTAGGGATGCAGATACATGGAATGGGGACGAGTGGGAGAGGAGGGAGCCAGGGCAGGGGGTCAGGACAGCGCAGAGCAGCTGAGGAGGGGCTCTGCTGCCGAATCTGGCCCGCTGCCTGTTTGGATAAATCAGAACGGAACATGGCCCCACCCAGTTGTCACATATGGTCCATGTGCTGTAGGCAGAGTTGTGTTGGGATGGACGTGGTAGCCGGCAGAGCCTAAAATCGTAATTCTCTGACCCTTTGTAGAAACATCTCCCCCTGACCTTTGAAAGTGAAAGTGAAAGTTGCTCAGTCACGTCCGAGTCTTTGCGACCCCATGGACTATATGATCCATGGAATTCTCCAGGCCAGAATACTGGAGTGGGTAGCCTTTCCCTTCTCCAGGGGATCTTCCCAATCCAGGGTTTGAACCCAGGTCTGCTGCATTGCAGGTGGATTCTTTACCAGCTGAGCCACAAGGGAAGCCCAAGAATACTGGAGTGGGGAGCCTATCCCTTTTCCAGTGGATCTTCCCAACCCAGGAATCTAACCGGGGTCTCCTGCCTTGCAGGTGGATTCTTTACCAACTGAGCTGTCAGGGAAGTCCCCTGACCTAAAGGAACACAGATCATGAGCTTGTGAGAACACAGAGCTCTGATGTGGGAAGGAGGGGGTGGCGAGTCAAACCTGATTTGCAGGATGAAGTGGTGACTGTGGAAAGGCTGCTGAAAGCTTTTGAACTGGGATGTCGTGATGCGAAGTGTGATTCGGGAAGATAATCTGACAGCAGGTGGAGATTGATTGTCAAGCAAAGGAGACCGGGGCCCTGTTAGCAGGTCTTTGCGACAGTCAGTGATAGTCGATAGTCATCAGTAAGGAAGGAGGGCTTGTACTCGGGAGGTGGCGGGGAGGGGGGATGAGGAGTTACTGGGCATGTGTAGGGGGAGGCACTGACGCCAGGGGCACTGAGATTGGAGGCAGGGATGGGGTGGGGAGGGTGGAGGCAGGAACGGAAGCAGGAGACAGGATCGGCCAGTTCCAGCCAGAAGTTTCCCCATAGAGGTGGTGGTGGTGGTGTTAACTGCTCAGATCCCACGGACTGTAGCCTGCCAGGCTCCTCTGTCCGTGGAATTCTCTAGGCAAGAGTACTGCAGTGGGTAGCCATGCCTTCCTCGGGGGGATCTTCCTGACCCAGGGATCAAACCCCGGCCTCCTGCATTGCAGGTGGATTCTTTACCCTCCGAGCCACCAGGGAAGCCCTTTCCACAGGACAGCACTATATTTGGTCCCTGGCACCTGGGCTGGACCCACAAGGCCCTGGTGCTGCCAGCTCGGCTTTGGGAGTGTGGACAGAGGTGGCCAGAAAGATGAGGAAGGCGATACTTTCCTTCCAATTTCCTGGGCAAAGGGCCTCTGTGGGAGAAATTTCTAGAAGGATACACTTTATCTCTGCTGCCATCCTCCTCCCTCCCAGTTGCCAAGATAATCGGCTGAGATGGACATCAAAGGTGGCCTTGGTGGGGTGTGGCCTCAGAGGACAGCCTGCAGCGTGGTGGGGGGGCTTGGGGAGGACACAGCTTCTCCCCTCCCCCCCGCCTTAGCTGAACTGGTATGGAGTTGATTGTGTGGGTGTTTATTTCTCTCATCGGGGTGTGAACAGGGCTGTGACTCATTCATCTTTGGAACCTCCTGTGGGGAGCAGTGGGAGAGTTAATGATGAGGGAGGTGGTGAATCTGAGCCCAAGCCTTGGCCATTGGGCAGTAGAACTTCTTTAGCTCTCCATCTCCTCCATCCGCCACTGTCAACAAAGGTTGGCTGACCAGCAAACATCTGCACTGTTCCGTGTGCCTAGGACTGAGGATGGGGGGACATCTTGGGCCTGCCCTTGGGGGAGGCTCCTGCAGCCTTCACTCCTTCACTATCTGCCCTGGGTTTTCTGGAAGTCACGTGGCAGGGTGGGATCTCCATGGGGCTGGGGCTTCTCCCTGGCTTTGCTTCCAGAGCTGGGGTAGCCACAGTCCACCAGCTAAACCCAGTCTCACCCTGCAGCCCCAGTCCTGGCAGTGTGCTGGATGCAGGCTCCATTGGCTCTGAGTCATGCTTGGGGGTTAAGGGGCCTTTAAACTTGTCTATGCAGAAGGAAGTGGCAGCCCACTCCAGTATTCTTGCTGGGAAAATCCTATGAACAGAGGAGCCTGGCAGGGTACAGTCCATGGGGTCACAGAGTTGGACACGGCTGAGTAACTGAGCACACATTCCCACACTTGGCTTTGCTGTGCCATATGCGTGGTCTCGTGCATCTTCACGGTGGGTCAGTGAGGTCTGCTTGACTGTGGATCACTGTCATATAGACGAGGAAGCTGAGGTGCCAGTAGGTGAAGGGATTCGCCTGGGGTCAGTGGCTGAACTGATTGGAGCCTGGGGCCCTTCCTTCCTTGGATAACAGGGGTCATCCATAGGAGGGACACCAAGGTTTAGGACCCTGCAGTCTAAAAAGGAAAGGCTGGGATGGGTCTCTGAGGACAGCATCTATCAGCTGGATTTTGCAGCACTTCAAGGCAGTTCTTGAGGACAGCCAGAGGAAGCCCAGTGTGTCCCTGGGCCTCTCAGCACACGTTCACTGTGGGCCAAGTCAGCCCTCAAGCCTGCCTGGCAGAAACGCCGTTGGCTCAGAAGGGCTTGGGCAAGTTCTGTGGGTGATGGATCGCAGGTGGGTCACTGATAGAGCCTGAGGAGGGTCCTGTCCTGATCTTTATGGAGCCAGTCCTTCCCCCACCAAGTCCCTGTGTCCCCACCAGAGACCACACACTGGGCGGGAGACCACAGTCTGGGTTGGAGTCCTTCGGCCCTGGCCCCGGGAGATGGCATCCCTGTCTCACAATAATATGGGTCTGAGGAGGGGTGAAGGGCCCTCTCCTATTCCTTCCCCTCTTTTTCCTCCCTCTCTGCTGCGCCCTCTCCTCCTCCTCTGCGACCTCCCCGCTCCCCGCCCCCTGCCGTCAGCTCCCTCTCCCCCCTTCTACTCTCTCTCCCGCTCTGCTCCCTCCCCGCCCTTCTTCCTTGCCTGACCCTCGCATCTCCTTGGACTCACTGTGGTTGGAGCTGCGCTTGGTCCTGGGCAGTGGAATCCAGTCCCTGGATCCTGTAGAGCCTTTGAGCAGACACCCTTCTGCAGAGTCCCTGGCTGGTGGCTTGGCCGGGCTAGATCTTGGCACTTGCTGCTCCTGGCGCTGTGGTCTTAAACAGAACCTTCCTAGGTCTTGTCCCTGACTCCGCCTCGGCTATGCTTATTGTCACCATGATCACATCTCCACCATCAGTAGTGACTCTGCTCTTGGCTGGGGCCTTTGTGCGACAGCTGGGGCCCTGTTTAGCTGACCAGATGCCCCGGGTGGTAGATCGCCTGTAATGCTTAAGGTATTATTAATACTTCTGGCCAGAAGCAGTGATTTAGGCATAATTTCCTGGGCTTTCCAGTTGCTTCTGGTGGCCAGAGCCCATGGCCAGGATAGAATCATCACACCCCCCAGCTGGTTCCCATGGATCACTATTACGATAATGGCAACAAAGGGCTGATTTCATGCACATGCTCTGGTTCTTGTTCCTCACCTGGAGCACAGAGCTCCCAGGCGCCACACATCTGTTTCAGAGGAATGGCTAACACCTGACACCAGGGCCAGACGTCTGCCTAACCGGCCCCCAGGGCAGACATCACTAATCAATCACAGCTGTCTTCCCCATGAGCCCAGTGAGGACTCATGATCCTTCTGGAGCTGGCACTCGGGTGTCAGTTGTGATCTGCAGCATTCATTCATTCATTCACAGACTTGTTAATGAATGACAGTTAACAAATGTTAACTGAGTACAGTAAGCCCCCTACATGCGGACCTTCAGGTATCGAACTTTCAAAATGTGAATGTGTGTTCATGTCCAGTCATGTAAGGTGTAAGTGAACTTGCAGCTTGCTCTCCATCTCCTGTTGCTGCTGATTCTTCATTTCCACCATCTCCCATCTCCTCACCCTTCTGCGGGCAGTAACTCTTCTTGCCTGTTCACTCAGCGCCTGCCCCTGTATGCCAGCCCTTGTACTATGTTATGTACTTTTCAAGGTGCTGAACTGTGAGATTAAAAATGTTTATTTTTTGTGTTTGCTTGTTTTTATGTATTATTTGTGTGAAAAGTATAAACTTATTATAGTACTGTATGGCTGACTCATTGGAAAAGACCCTATTGCTGGGAAGGATGGAAGGCAAAAGGAGAAGGGGACGTCAGAGGATGAGATGGTTAGAAAGCATCACTGACTCAATGGACATGAATCTGAGAAAACTCTGGGAGACAGTGAAGGGCAAAGCAGTTTGTGTGCTACAGTCCACGGGGTCGCAAAGAGCCAGATGCAACTTCACAGCTGAAGACTAGCAACAACCAGTTAGTTGGGTTAGTTAGGTTAGTTGGGTTAGTTAGTTGGGTACCTAGGCCAAGTTAGTTGGGTACCTAGGCAAACACTGTTGGACTTAATGAACAAATTGGACTTAGAAACGTGTTCTCAGAATGGAACTTGTTTGTATATGTAGGGTATTTATTGTATAATGTTTATTGAGCTGCTGTCATGCAAGGGAAAAAAGTATGGTCCTTGCCTCATCAAGTGGAGCTCTGATTGTGATAGTCAGATCTGGGAGCACCTTATCACTCTATGATGCTCAGTTGGAGAGCTGAGTTAGAACTCTCTTCTTCAGGAGCCCAGAGGGGACGGGACTTAATCACTGCAGGTGTCAGAGGAGGGCACAGGTCCTTGTGTGGCCAGTACTCTTTGTGTGTGCCCTGCGGAGCCAGCAGTGGATGGCATGGCTGCGGAAAGTGGGATCCCGTCTGAATCTGGGAACAAAGTCTGGCCAGAGACCTAGCCACGTGACCCACCCTTACTGGTGCCTTCTCTCCCACAGGAGCAGGGGCTGAAGGCCAATAACTCCAAAGAGCTAAGCATGTGCTTCACAGAGGTGAGTGAGGGGCAGAGTGGGGGTGGGTGCAGGGGTCTGTGCGGGGAGGGGGGTTGTCTACTAGGCGAGCCTTGGGTTTGGAGCCCCCAGATTCCATAACACAGGCTGGGCTAGCTCAGCTTCCGGGCCGCCTGAACCAGAGTGGGTGCTCGCTCTGTGGCGGGCGAGGATGGGTGGGAGTGGAAGTGACAGCCAGGCCCTTTCCTTGTCTCCTGGGGGCGATGCTTAGGCTGCTCTGAGGAGAGATCCTGGCACGCCCTCCTGACTCTATAGACGGACGTGTGCACCCAGCAGCCTGCTCTGCGCGGGTTCTGGGACACTCCACAGAGGGGGAGAGATGGAAAAGGACCTGGGCGCGTCCTTGAGGGAGACCCAGCTCAGGACTATATCTGTGTGCGTGCTAAGTTGCTTCAGGGTCCGACTTTTGGCGACCCCATGGACTGTAACCTGCCTGGCTCCTGTGTCCATGGGATTTTCCATGCAGGAATGCTGGAGTGGGTTGCCATTTCCTTCACATGCAGGGTCTCCTGTGGGAACACTAACCCTAACCCTTCTCCTGGGTGGATCTTCCCCATCCAGGGATCGAACCTGGGTCTCCCTCATTGCGGACAGATTCTTTACTGTCTGGGCCACCAGGGAAGCCCAGCCCCACTGACTCATTTGTCTTTTTCTCTGCTTCTCTCTCTCTTCTGCGTGGCCGCAGCTCACGACCAATATCATCCCAGGGAGTAAAAGGGTGATCAAACCTAACTCAGGCCCCCGCAGAGCCAGACCGTCGGCTGCCTTGACCGCTGCATCCTTCCTGATGCTGAAGCTGGCCTTGTAGGCTCTGGGGATCCCATCAGGAGATTTCTGAAAGCTACACGGATGAGAACACCCGCCTGACAAAATGGAAACACACACAGACACACACACACAAACACACTTTGCAAAAAAAAAAAAAGATGTTTTTTCCCACTTTGTCTCTGAACCTGTCTCCTCCCAGGTTTCTTCTTTGGAGAAACTTTTCTAAACCAAACAGACAAGCAGGCGGGCAGCCTGAGAGCTGGCCCAGAGGCCCCCTGGCCGGGGAAACCCCATGCCGAAGAGGGCACACTGCAGGCCTAGAGATACTCTTCACTTTTCTCTGGGGGTTTTCCTCTCTGGGCCCTGCTGACAGGAGACCAGACGACACCCGGACTGCCCAGGGACGTGGGCGCGGCCGGGATGGCTGTTGTTCTTCTCAAGTGCCCCAGTAAGGGGACCTGCGGGGGACTGCGGGGGCCTCGGGCAGCAGGGCAGCGAGGCCGGCCCCGGGGGTCCAGCTGGGCACCGTCAGCGCCTCCACTCAGCTTCCAGGAGGGAGTTAATTTGCCTCCCTTCTCTGAGGGCTGGATCTGACCTGTGGACGGCTGTGGTGCTCTCCCCTTGATCCCCACTGTAGCACAGGGGGGAGGGCTGGGCAGCTCCGGGGGGGCTTGGGGAGCCCAGCCTGCCTGGGAGACCCTGCTGGGGGTTGGGAGCAAAACTTGGGAACCACTTCAAGGCGGCTTCTTCCTCCTTGGTGGCAGATAACCTCCTTTGAAATCAAAGAGAAATGATTCCTTGTCCACTCCCTTGGTTTCTTGTGGGTCCCTTTGGTCGGTCTCTCTTTGGAGGGAGGGGCCAGGCGCTGAGAGAGACAGAGGAGACCACCGTGGGCCGTCTCCCAGCACCATGCTCTGGTCTCTGCGACTCCCTCCATCTCTCTCCTCCCTGCCTCACTCGCCCACCTTCTCTCTTCTCATTTCTGAGACATATGCCCACTGCCCACTCTATGTACATAACGCGGCTCCTTTCTCAACATATATGTATATACACATCCGTATACATATATCGTGTGGTTCCCTCTCCTTTCCTTTTTTTAAGAACCTATGGAAATAATACCCTAACAGATGAGCGAAAATGTATTATTGTAAAATTTATTTTTTTTAATAATGTTGTCTATAACGGGAGAAGAAAAGGAGGTGGGCTCCCTGTGTTTCTGCCCCAGTCGGGCTGACGGGGTCGTGGAAGGGAGTTTCTGATTGGTATCACGCGTAGCCGAGGCTCCAATAAATGTACTAGGAAGCAGTCTGCCTTCTGCTTCACTCTGGGTGTGCCGCCTCCCCTGGTTTGTTCTTGGCCCGGTGCCAACGTCTCCGTTGCTTCCCTGGGGGGCCCTGGGAGAATGTGTGTGTCCACGTGTACACACGTGTGTCTGTCTGTTGTGTGTCCTCGGGGCAGGTATTGGAGCTCTGCAGTGAGACGATTTTACATTCCCTGGGTCTGAGTTCCTGGTTGTGCTGAGCCTACTGGTTCATTCACCGGTCATCTCCTCCTTCCCATCGCAAACAGGCCAGTGCCTGCTGGCCTCAAACTGGAAGAGAACGGAAGTGGGGATGGAGGAAGGGAGGCGGCCTGATGTCACTTCTCTGGACGTGTTTGTTTTAAGGATGCCTGCTCGGCCCTGTGAGGTGGCACAGTTGGTCTTCCTGTGGGGACTCCTGTTTTTTTTTTTTTTTACGTGGTTGTGAAGGTAGGGACCTGGCCCCCTGGGTCCCAGCCTCTGATGGAGGGGTGGTGAGCCAGCCCGCCCTCTTCCCCAGCCACCACTAGCCTTACTGTGGGTAGAGCAAAGTGAAATGGCCTTTCAGTTGGGAATCCATGTTCTTTGCAAACTGCAAAGACTGGTTCAGTTAGAAGCCTTTGGGGAAGGTGGCCCACAGAGTGGGTGGGGGGTGGGGACCCAAGGAGGTTTGGGCAGGAACCAAAAGACATTTGAAAGGACAGAAAGCAGAATCTACAATGTCAGAGCGCTGCCCCTTTGTGATGAATGACAACAACCATCATCCAGTTGGCTGGACTGGGGCCCTGTGCCTATTTCCTGCCCCCCAGGGTGTCACGTTGTTCAGTCGCTGAGTCAGGTCCAACTCTTTGCAACCCCATGGACTGCAGTACCCCAGGCTTCCCTGTTCTTCACTATGGCATCCTTAATGGGAGATAAGCCCTTGGCATGCATCATGGGGAGAGATGATATCCCCAAAGGAAACAGAGGTGCCTTTATGAAGGAGGAATAGAGGCTGGAGAGCTTTACTGTGACTTAAAACATCTCCCCATTCAGGTATCCCGTAGCTAAAATTTTACTATTAAACATTCATTTCTTTGGCTGAGACAATTCCTGTTCTCCATGACCCTCTAAAAATATGTAAATAAAACTGTGAAGAATAAAGTTTTACTATCTTAATGCTAATTAGTTTAATGATTTGAATGGATCTTAGTAACACTAAGACATTTGGGCCTAGACATTGAGATTAGGCTTGGGGGACAGAGATGGGGAAAGAAGCAGGAAATATCAAAACAAGATTGGTGGGGGCCCCACCAGAACGTCAGAATTACTCCCGGGTTCTTCTGGGGAGTCAAACACGTGACGTATAGGCCCACTGCGCCTTTACTCCAGAGTCAGCAAAGTCTATAAGGATTTTTTTTTTTTTTGCCACTAGTCTCATGAGGATTCCTGATCTGGGGCATGCATCTGTCTAGGAGTGTATCTTATTCTGTTTTCTAGGGTCTAGTGTGTTGTACAGACTGAAACCCTATAAAGATGCTTCTTCCCCCTGGGGGAAGCTTCCAACCTGGGATGGTTTTGGATCTGCCAAGAACCCAGACCTCAGCTTCTGACCTGGCTCCCGCTACCCTCCTCTCAATGCAGCTAGGACCACTCAACCAGGCTAAAGGCCCAGCAGGGACCCAAAGTGGTGGTGGGGAATCCAAGGAGGCTGGTTCAGAGGCTCAGAGAACTTGGCATCCAGGGGGTCATGCCCTGGCCCTGGGTGCCCTAGTGTGTTAGCCTCATGGCTGGGCCCTTGCTTGTTCAGAGATCAGAGACAAAACTGTTATCTTAGTTCTCTGCACACAGGCCCTGTTTGGAGCACAAAACAAACAGGTTTTTTGGTTTCCCAGGAAACCCAACCTTGCGAGGCCTTCCAAGGACTCGATCCCCAGGCCCTAGCTGGGCCCGGCTCTCTCCACCAGACCTTCATGAGGCCACGCAGCTCAAGGATCAGAAAGAGGATATGTTGAGGCAGACCTATAATGAATTCCAAATGTGCTGCTCACCAACTGGGTGGCCACGTTCAATCTAAGCCTCAGTTTCTCATCTGTGTAAGGCGGCCAGCAGCCCTGCCTTCTAAGAGGTTGGGGTTGAATGGAATACCCTGCCAGGAGCCTCGCATTCAGCCACGCCCCTCCCTCCAGCCACGCCCCTCCCTCAGCCACGCCCTCCCTTCTGTGTGGCTACCTGACCCTGCGCCTGGATTCTCAGCCTCTGCCTGGCAGGCAGGGCGCCTCCTCTTGGCAGCCGGAGAAACTGCTCTGGGGTCCGTCCTTGGTGCTTCTCTCTCGCTCCTCCTCTGTGTCCCGAGAAACTCACAGATTCCCTGCGGCAGAAACAAGAAACGCCCACCATTAAGCCCCTGCACGGGGCTCTTGGAAGCGCTGCCAAGTGGAGTTAAGAGGACAAGCAGGCTTGGGGAGAGGAAAAAAGGAAACTTCCTCCTGTTGGTAGTGCAGAGTTGATTTGATCTGCGAGTCGCCGGGGACACTGGCTACAGAACATCCGAATGCCACGCTCTCCCGAGTCCACTCTCAGAGTGTCTGCCCCTTCTCCACGCGGGAAGGCAGAAGATGTGGCACTGCTGTGGGTGCACCAGCTCAAAACTGAGGCCAGGATGCCGTGACTGGCCTTGGAAACTGAGGGAGGCAGGCTGGCATGGGGTCCCTGTGGGTCCCAAAGCCAGACCAGAGAGGCTTTGCTCCAAGGGATTCTTGGGAACTCACTGCAGAGTGGGAGCCCCAGGCCTTCAACTCTAGCTTTTGGGAATGAGTTAAGAGTCAAAGCACCTTGATGCTTTATGAGCAGAACCATCTGCCCTGTGATTTCCCTGTAGGGAAAAAGGGCTGTCAATGTGGTGGGAGTCTGAGGACAAATTCAAGTCCATATTCTATCCTCCAGAAGTCTGGGTGTTCCTGGAGAGGGTATGCAGGGACCTGGATTCTAACTCTGGCTCACCTAGCTAAGTCATTGAGCTTCCCTGAGCCCCAGAAAGGTTTCTCTAGATTGGGGATCAGCAAACTTTGTCTATCAAGGGCCAAGTAATTAATGTAATAGGCTTCTTGGGCTGTGCCATTTCTGTTGCAGCTACCAACTCAGCCATTGTATTGTAGCTTGAAAACAGCCAGTAGCAATATGTAAGTGATGGAGCTGACTGTGCTCCAGTCAAACTGGATTCACCAAAACAGGTCCAGGCTGGAAGTGACCCCTGGGTTGCCGTTTGCCCACCGTGTTCTAGATGATCTCTGAGCCCAAGCTCTCAAGCCCAGGCTCTCTGACCACAGGGCTTCGGTGGCAGGGAGTGACATGGATGATGGGGCTTCAGTCACCCCCAGGTGGATGGAAGAGAGGTCAGGTTGCCGTTGTGATGGGGAGGTGGAGGCTGGTGAGCTGCGGAAGAGGATGCTTAGAGGAGAGGCCCCACCTCGGGCAGGTGCCGTGAGGAATCATCCAGGTAGCCTGCGGGTCATACACCCGCAGGTGTGGTCCGGAGCGTGGCGGCTGCACCAACTATTCTGAGGTTGTGCCCTGACTATGGGGTTGAACTTCAGCTGCTCTCAACTCATGCATCCATGCATCCCCCTGGACCCTGAGGAGGGGGCATCACTCCCTGGTTTGCAGGAAGGCATCTGAGCTGGAGCAGGACCTGGGGTCCAGAGCGAGGGAAGCTACTGCTCCATGGATAGGAGGGGAGAAGGTCACTCGAGAATGCAGAGAAGGCCCAGCAGGGCAGCGGGGCCCCGAGAACCCCTGCATGGCGATTGGCAAGCCCCTTAACCCAGCTGGGCCCACTTTTCTCGTCCACAGAGGGAAGGGCCAGAGGCACTGCTCTCCGAGGTTCCCGTCCACAGTAGGATTCTGTGATTCTATGACTGCCAGCTCTTTCTGAACTTGCCAGCCTGGCACTGAGTAACTTGGGAGGAGGTGGAATTCATCTCTCTTGTAATAAACACCGCCACTCTGCTTGGTTGCTCCAGTTTTCCCCAAGCATCTTATGCAGAACTGCAGACTGCTGCCTGGGGCTCGTTCTAGGGACGGCTGATGGTGTTGCCCCTCACGCTTTGCCTCATTCCCTCTTTTCAGATGACGGTCCACACCTGTGGGGGAGCACCCACGGAGCTGGCCCTGGCCTCCCTTCCTGGGGAGCTCTTGAGTCACCACTTTGACCTGGGTCCTCCTGGGCAGTCAGAGGTGACAGAACCTCCTCCACTGGGATCACCCACTGGGCGGAAGTGAGTAATCCTCATCCAATATCTCTGTAGGAGGAGTTTGTGGAGTCAGCAGGGCTGACATGATTCAAGTGCTGAAGCTCTTGCAGCCGGAAGACAGGCTTTCAGGAAAACCTCCCCCTTAATTTTTTTCCAAGCCTGCTCAGTGGGCTGACCTCTCTCCCCTCTTCCCCTGCCCACCCATGCTCAGGAAGTTGACAATTTACAATAAAGGCCGTAGCTCTCACTCTCCTTCATTCCAAACCAGAGTCCAGCCTTGTTGGCCAAACAAATCCTTGTAGGATGACACCGCTGGCCCTGTCCATCCTTCATTTTTATCCTCAGTGAAAGATGAAAGGCCTTTTATTTTCCAGGGGCCCCAGAAACCTGAAATCACTCTTAATTCTCCCTGTGTTAGAAAGCTGGGTGAGCTCAAGGCCACAGTGACATGAAGGACAAAAAGGCCTGCCCCCCCAAAAGTGTATTTATAGCATTTCTACCTGGGGGGCTGCTGAAGTCACCTTTTTCTCCCAAAGCGCAGAGACCTGACTTTCTTGATGATTGGAAATGGTCCACAGATGCTGTCATCCCAGGGGATGGTGATGACCCTTCCAAAAGCCCCTCAAACTCACCCACACCCATGCATCTCTGTCCAGCCCTAGGGTATCTATGAAAAAGGGCAGTCTGGGGGAGCAGACAGAGTTTCTGGGTCCCTCTCTGCTGCCAGGGAGGGTGGTTCTGAGCTAGGGCTGTGGGCCTCATCACTCATTGGGCATCAGCTGGCTGGTGGGACTTTGTCCCCTCCACCCCGTCATCTGCCCCGAGTCGACCTGGGGAAAGGGTCCCCACTCAGAGGGCAGGCCGGGGCCTTCTACCCCAGGCATCGGGGGCACAGCTCAGTCTGGCCCTGTCCTGGGCATCTCCATGTGGACTCAGGACTCTACATCTCAGAACACTGGGAGGACTGGGAGTGTCCCCTCCTCCTGAATAAGTGTAACTGATCATGTGACTGATTTCCAGTGGGAGATGGGTGTTCCTGGGGATCCCCTTGGGTTCTGTTCATCATCTGGAGGACCTCTAACTTCCATCCCTGGGGGCTGCTTCCCTAGAAAATCTGCCCCCCTTCTCTCTCCACCCTCTTGTCAGGCCGAGGCTGTGGCCTTGAAACTCCTTTCCTTACTGTTGAGGCAACTCCTCCACCTTTGATAGGTCGGTGAGGGGTTTTGACCACCGATGTGAGCTCTGGGCTCTGGCTGTGTCCGAGGTTAGCTAATTCCCTGTGGCCATGTCCTGTTAGGAACTCCACTGGGCACATGCTTGGAATCACAATCATTCTGTCCCAGGAGCTCTGCTTTCGTCCTCCTCCTTTTGAGCCGTCTGCCGGGCTGGCTTTCTCCAGTGTCACCTTCTGGTGAGGGTGTTTTTGTTCAGCATTTGCAGACCCTGGAGAAGTGATACCTTCTCTCCCAGAATCCTCTGCTTCAGGTCAGCCTGCTCTTCCTCTCAGTGGCGGGATGCAACTGAGCAGGATCTCAGGGGACCATATCCATGCAAAGTCCCTGAACTGGCCGCCCTGTTGTGATCATTGCATCTGCATGGCTCAGATGGTAAAGCGTCTGCCTGCAATGCGGGAGACCTGGGTTTGATCCCCAGGTTGGGAAGATCCTGTGGAGAAGGAAATGGCAAACCACTCCATTACTCTTGCCTGGAAAATCCCATGGATGGAGGAGCCTGGTGAGCTACAGTCCATGGGGTCACAAAGAGTTGGACTGAACAACTTCACTTTCTTTTCACTGTCTGGTCCAGTCCCTGCTTAGGGTCCTCTCCCTTCCATGGGGAGTGGAGTTGAGAGCAGAAACTACGAGGTTGACGTCAATACGTTCAGCAGCCTCCTCCTCTCCTGTGGTTTGTCCAGATACTGCCATTTCCCCCCTAGTTTTGGCCTCTTCAGATTTCATTATGCATTTTCTTGCATCCCTCCATCAATCTGGGACCAAATTCCTCTCATTTGAATTAATTAGGTAGTTAGTGAAAGTCTTAGTCGCTCAGTCGTGTCTGACTCTTTGCAACCCCATGGTCTGTCCGTGGAATTCTCTAGGCAAGAATACTGGAGTGGGTAGCCATTCCCTTGTCCAGGGGATGTTCCTGATTCAGGGATGGACTTGAGGTCTCCTACATTGCAGGCAGATTTTTCACTGTCTGAATTGGGGAATTAAGGGAGACTCATCTAAATGAATAAAAAAAATCTAAACTATAGAGTCCTGCTTAACAAATGTAGTATAATGTGTAAAGTAGGCGAGGGCCCTTGTAATGGCCTGGGAGGCTGACGGGGTCTGTCCTGGCTGCCTTTTCCACTTCCCCTCCAATTGCTCTCCCCTGCCCACTCTGCCTCAGACACCTGGCCTCCTGCTGTTCTTTGACCACACCTGGCTGGCTCCCACCTCAGGGTCCTTTCGGGGTTGTTCTGTCTCTCTCCCCGCCTTCCCTCCTTCAGGTCTCTGCTCAGATGTCAGCAAATTGAAGAGAGCCTCCCTGTCCAGGGTACCTTGCCTGCCCCCTACTTCAGGACTTCCCAACTTTTCCAAAGCACTTACCACCTTCGGACTGACTATACTGCTGTTGTTCACCTGCTAAGTCGTGCCCAATGCTTTGTGACTCCACGAGAGTAACATGCCAGGCTTCCCTGTCCTTCACTGTCTCCCGGAGTTAGCTCAGATTCATGACCATTGAGTCGGTGATGCTATCTAACCATCTCATCCTCTGTCATCCCCTTCTCCTCCTGCCCTCAATCTTTCCCAGCATCAGGGTCTTTTCAGGAGAGTAGGATCTTCACATCAGGTGGCCAAAGGATTGGAGCTTCAGCTTCAGCATCAGTCCTTCCAATGAATATTTAAGGTTGATTTTCTTTAGGATGGACTGGCTTCATCTCCTTTCTGTCCAAGGTATTCTCAAGAGTCTTCTCCAGCACCACAATTTGAAAGCATTTCTTAGGTGGTTACATACACTGAGATCTCATTTAAGAGTTAGTTTGCTTATGTGAGAGTTGGACGGTAAAGAAAGCTGAGTGCCAAAGAATTGATGCTTTTGAACTGTGGTGTTGGAGAAGACTCTTGAGAGTCCCTTGGACTGCAAGGAGATCCAACCAGTCCATCCTGAAGGAGATCAGTCCTGAGTGTTCATTGGAAGGACTGATGTTGAAGCTGAAGCTCCAATCCTTTGGCCACCTGATGTGAAGATCCTACTCACCTGAAAAGACTCTGATGCTGGGAAAGATTGAGGGCAGGAGGAGAAGGGGGACAACAGAGGATGAGATGGTTGGATGGCATCACCGACTCGATGGATATGGGTTTGGGTGGACTCTGGGAGCTGGTGATGGACAGGGAGGCCTGGCATGCTGCGGTTCATGGGGTCGCAAAGAGTTGGACATGACTGAGCGACTGAACTGAACTGAAACTCTCTTCTGGTGGGTCGAACAGAGAACTTTTGGCTTAGCCATCAAAGCCCCGTGGATCTCAGGCTGGTTGGAAATGATGATGGGGTTGAAGGGAACCCTGTGGGGAGAGCTTCTTGGTAGTGGATGGAGACTTGGATATCTGTTTAAACAAGTTCAGCTGAGTTCTTTTGCAGGAAGCTTATCTTATCATCAAGCTGACTGTCATCTGGATTTCTGCATCCTCTCTCTTTAAATAATCAAGTGTCCTGGTTTACCCAGGTTCACATTCCTAGTTTAAAAAAATGACAATTCCAGTGCAAAAAAGTCAGACTTTCAGAAGTCTCTTTCTGAATTTGCACCAAGAGTGCATGCTTGCTCTTCACTGTGGCCGGATGTTTTGGTAAATAAGCTGGGAAGTTAGTAAGCAAAAACTACCCAGTGCACATGCTTGCCTGTGCATGGAAGGGTTAAGGAGGAGCCTGGTTAGAGAGGGAGAGGAGGGGAACAGGGAGGTTATTTACTAAGTGGGAGCGACTGATAATAAAAGGGGAAAACCCAGTCTTGCTTGTTCAGGTTTGTGATTGAGAAAGGCCATCAGCAGGTGGACAAGGAGCTTGTCGAAAATCACCAGACCATTAGAACTGAGATCAACAGCTGCCTCTGGTAATGGGGAGGAAATAGATACAATCTCAGGAGGATGATGAAATGGGAAGATTCCAAAGTGCTCTGGTGGACAAACACAACTTGGTGAATAGTTGCTTTTCACAAAGTAACTTGCTCACTCAAGCAAACATAACTTGCTCACTCCATTTGGGTGAGTGGTCTTCATAGGATAATTGTCCTCTCAGCCATCAGTGATGGAGAGTGAGGAGCATGGGTTGAAGGTCAGAGTCAGGGGTCAGAGGCCAAAGTTCTTCCATCTCCTTCTGGTCACATGTCACAAAGATGCTGACTTTTGAAGACAAATGAGACAGACCAGGAATGGCCAGCTTTAAGCTTTTAAAATTTGCTAATTATTTTATACTTAAAAGAATGCTTAGTGGAGCTCCATGGATCAGCTCTGCTGGTTTCAGGACTAAGAGATCATATAGGTTTTCTTTTTCTGATGCTCCTGTTCTGCAGTGAGGGACCCGCAGGGTATGCATACCTGAGTATATATATGTGTGTTAGTCTCTCAGTCATTCCCAGTTCTTTGTGACCCTGTGAACTGTAGCCTGGGGTTCTCTGTCCATGGAATTTTCCAGGCAAGTGTACTGGAGTGGGTAGCCATTCCTTTCTCCAGGGGATCTTTCTGACTCAGGGATTGAATCTGGGTCTCCTGCGCTGCAGGCAGATTCTTTATTTTCTGAGTCACTAGGGAAGCTTATATGCACACAGGTAGAAGTTACTTGTGACAGAACACAGATGTTGGGTCTAATTGTTTACTCTTACACAGTTCTCTTAACCCAAACCTTGAGTTTCTTCATAGGAAGCTGACTGACTAGCTAATCGAAGAAGTGGATGGAGAAATGACGGACCCATATGAACACGGCCTCTTCGGCCTGGCCCTGCATCCATGCAGCTTCTTGAGACCTCAGGTGACCATAGGAACCATGATCAGTCCTGGCGGCTGCTGGAGGGAAGCCCATTCAGCTGTGGGTCTGCTGCCTGTCTGCCTGCCCTCCTGCCCAGGCCCGTGTCCCTCCATGGCTCCTGTGAAGGCATTCTTCCTGTGATAATTTGCAACTAGTGAAGAATTTCCTTAGGTCCCTCATTTGGCTGTTTAACATGCCATTAGCTGTTTGCACATGAACTTGGAGAGAAATTGGAGTCAGAGGGCACAGGAAGAGAGAAACGTCCACAGAGGAAGTGGGTGGAAGGGTTTCCCCCTCTCACTGCTCTTGGCTTCCCTGCGGTCGGTGAAGATTGTCTCTTAATAAAAGTTGGATGGGATTTTTGGACACCCCCTGGATGTCTTCTTTGAGGGATTTTGTGTGTGGCTCTCTGGGCTACAAAAAGTGGCCGTGTCTTTGAGATGGAGGGCAGGCAAAGGGCGGCAGTGTCCTAAGAAGCGTCTTAGCACTGAGAAGTAGTGCTTAGTGGGGGCTCTTGGCTGGCGGCTCCGCCAGGATGAGCGAGGCTGGGACAGAAAAGGTGTCAGGAAGAAGGTCATCTGCTGGGGAGTCAGGCAAGCAAGGCTGTGATCCCCTCCTGGTCTGGGTCACTTGCCTATGTCAGCCCCAGGTTCTTCTTCTATCAGGTGAGTGGTTTGGACCAGGTGATCAGGCAGTCTAGAATGAACAGTGGCTGAGAGCTGTGGGTGATCAACTCAAGAAAATGGGCTGTCTTAAGCAGGGCCAGCTCAATTTGTAGGCCTTCAGCAGTGAACTCCAGCAGTGTGACCTTGTTAGTCACTCAGTCGTGTCCGACTCTGCAACGCCATGGACTGTATAGCCTGCCAGGCTCCTCTGCCTATAGAATTCTCCAGCAGCCGTTCCCTTCTTCAGGGGATCTTCCTGACCCAGGGATTGAACCCACATCTCTGGCATTGCAGGCAGCTTCTTTACTATCTGAGCCAACAGGAAAGCCACAATGTGACCTTGGGAAGCCACTAACCTCTATGTGACTCAACTCATCACCTGTAAATGGGATTAAGTGACACTCGCTTGAAGAGCTCACTTTGAAGTGTTGGATGAAGCACCTAGTGCAGGACCTGGTACGTAACAGGCTCTCAAAAAAACCAAAAACATGTTCGCTTCTCATTTCCTGTTGTCCTTACTGCCCACTCCTACATTCTTTTGCTCAATTGCCGCACCAAGTTTGAGAACCAGAAAACCACATAGGGCAACTGCGTTAGTCTGATTCCCTGCTTCAGTGTATGCACTGTGGATGCTCCAGTGTCCTAGGCTCTCTTGGGGAGTTACTATAAGTCACAGCCACTTGGTGGAGATTTGCACTGTCTGCACACCCATTCTGGAACACCCTGCCGTTTATAGACCATGTCCCTAGAACATAGATATAGATGACCTTAGACTTGAGTACAGGGAAGTGAAGCCTCCCTTGATGTTAGACCTCTGTGGAACAGATCATAGTTCCCCTTTCTGCTTTGGTTGCCAGAAAACTCAATTAATTTGCGTGCTTAGGAGTTATGGTGTCTGAAATGCTTGGACTTGCCAACATCTCCAACACATTCTTCAAGGAAACCTCTGACTCCCCAAGTCTGGGAGAGAAGCTGACTCCTGTGCTCTGGTGTTCATGCCTTCCTTCCAGAGAACACTGTCAGGCTGACTGTCTCATTTCCTTTCTCTACACACACACACACACACACACACACACACACACACACAGAGTTTTCAGTTTTTTGAGGTCAGGGAGGGTCTCTTTCAGCTCAATACATCCCACACAGGATCTGTACCTTACGAGAAAGTCAATAAATGCTTATTGAATGGATAGATGAATGAATGAATGAACAAATGATTAAACAGAACATTATAATTCAAATGTCAGGTATCATCACCTTTCCTTTCTACTCTCTGGGCTTTGATCTTTTACAATTATTGCACACCTTTTATTATAAACACAACTTTAAAGCTTTTTGGCATTAGTGGGGGTGGGGAACATAAATCAATGAACATATGAATAACTATTCATTTCTCTTCCACAAAGCCTTCTTTGCCAACTGGAGCCAGCAAGCACCTGGTTTTGTGCTCAGAAGTATAGATTTTTGAGTGAAGCAGAACATGGGTTTTCTGGCTCTGTCCTTTCATAGCTATGTGAACTTGGGCAAGTAGCTTTGCCTCTAATCTTTCATTGTCTTTTTCATATAATTGGAGGTAATAGAATTTCCCTTGTGAGGCCCTGGAATATGCAAAAAGACCATGGAAGCAAAGTGTATACGGAGTTCTTGATCCCGTGGAAGTGCTCAGCAAACTTTTATAAGTGGAGTGCCCCATGTGTCCTATGTTCTAACCTGACTTTTAGCCCCTCTTGGTCATCTTGACTCCCTGACCTAGTGCTGGGTTCATTGGCTCTGCAAATCCTGGAATAAACTGACACCATTGGAAGCTCTGAGAGATAGTGAAGGACAGGGAAACCTGGTGTGCTGCAGTCCATGAGGTCACAAAGAGTAAGACACGACTTTGTGATGAAATCACAACAGCAACCATTGGAAAAAGTGTCCAGGCAAACATCAATCTACTGCTATATGTCTTGTAGCAGAGAGAACTGGGGGAGGCCTTTGAGGCGAGGCAATCTGGCCCTCATTTTATAGTGGAAGAAAGTGGGGTCTAGGCAGGTGCTGGGTGGCCAGGCTGGGTGAAACCCCAGCCTCCTCATCTCAGGCAGGGATACCTTCCCAGTCATTATGTTGTTCTACTTGGCCGTAGGCAGAGACCCTTGCAGGGAACAGACTGAGTCTGGCCCGGGGTTGTGGGCCCTCCAAGCACGTGGCTTGGGGGCACCCTCCTGAAGCTACAGTGATTACCCGAGGTACAGGCGTGGAGTTATGTGTTTCTAAGGTGCTATTTCACAGCCTGATCTCATTTCCTCCTCGCAGGACTGTGTGAAGCAGGCTGGCAGTGGTTTTCATCCGGATTCCCTGAGAGAAGCTTGAGGGCCAGAGGGGTTAAGTGATGGAGCGGGGCTCCCTCAGCCAGTGAGTAGTGGGGCTGGGAGAGGCACTGTATGTAGCCTGGCAGCCTGGTTCAGTACCCTTTGCCCCGTGCCCGGAGGGAAGGCGCCAGAGGCTGTGTTGAGCAGCTGGCCTGGTGTCTGAAGTTTGCTCTGAAGCAGATCAGAACCTGAGTCCCAAAGGAAGCTGACAGGGGCTGGCCTTTGGTGAGGCCACCTTCTTGTGGCTTATATAGGAGGATGGCATCAGGCGGAGACCTGGGGTCACTCTGAAGGCCTTGATTCTTCTCCGGTGCTGGGTTCAAAGTCAAAAGCTCAGACAGCCTGCATCGTGTGGCTGGGTGGAGGCGGGGGATGGTGTGTGGCGTGAAGGCTCTGAGTTTTGCCCTGAAGGTGTATCATGTCTACACGAGCCTCCATTCAGGGCAGCCACCTGGACACACGCATGGACTGGCATTTAGGAACTTTCCCAACTCAAAGAGCAGCATAAAATTAGATTCACATTTAAGGGCCTTTAAAGCATAGCCTGTTTATTCAGTGGCTGTTTATGAAGCCCTCACCGATTTATAATCTATGCGGGAACTAACTCCATATGTCTGGGAGCTGGGTGTTAACTCTCAGCTGAAAGAAACATGTCTCCTGGACTCAGGCAGAGGAATCGACCCAGTCAAGGAGGCAGGTGGGTCTGCTTAGGGGGAGGTGATCTGCCTGCCACCCTCTCCTCTGCCTTGGTGACCCACATCTCCTCTTGGTCCTCTGGAAATCTCTGAGGACCCAGAGCTTGAGATGCAGGAAAAATGTATTCTTTTAACATCATTTATCCAGAGTTGGCTGTGTGGTGACCATGGGGAGCCCAGGGAGGAGCTGCCTGAAAATGTGCCCCAGGGGCCCTTCAGTATCACGGCGTCCCCTTTCCACGTGGGACTGCCTGCTGCTCGTAAACTCCTGCTGGCCCCTGGCCTCTCCCCGCACCTTCCCAGGGAGGAGAAAAGACTCGACAGTCCCAGCCCTAGGCCTTGGCCTGGCTCCTTGAGTTTGGCGGGGTGTTCTCTGAAGGTTTTCAACGAAGTTTTTTCTGGGGAGGAAAATCCTTTCTCCACACTTGGGCCAGGCAAGCAACTCTCCTTGCGATCTCCTTCTGGAGAATGACTTGGGCCTTAAGGGGTGTTTCTTTCGCTTCTGTTGGGGAACATTTGTGTTAATGATTTGCCATCTCAGTTATATAACCAGGCCTTTGTCAGCACTTTTCCAATGGGGCCGTATGTGAAGTTGGGATTTGCTGCTCAGCAAGCATTTCTGACCAAGGCTTGGAAAACCCACAGAGCCGCGATCGTGCCTCCGCCTGCTGGGCCCTGCGTGTCACCGGGACGCTAACCCGGGACTTGGGAGACATTGAGGTAGTTCAGGACTTCTCTGTCCCCTCGGTGGCTACTCTGTCACTGCGGCAGCTGCTTCAAACGACACTCAGTCTGGGAAACCCTGAGTCTGTCTGCGTTGGTGGGGCCCGGCTTACTAAGCTCTCACCTCAGTTAGAGCAGGAACATTTTTTAAAATTTATTTATAATTGGAGGATAATCGCTTTACAATATTGTATTGGTTTCTGCTCTACAACAACATGAATCAACCGCAAGTATACAGAAATCTCTTCCTTCCCGAGCCTCCCTCCCGCCTTCCCACCCCGCCCCAGGTCGGCGCAGAGCAGCGAGCTGGGCTCCCTGGCCACACAGTGAGTTCCCACGAGTCGTCCATCTCGCTCACGGCTGTGTGTGCATGTCAGCGAGACTCCACCAACTTGTCCCGCCCTCTGCTTCCCCGGTTCTGTGCGTAAGTCTGTTTGTTCTCTATGTCTGTGCCGCTATTTGAGCAGGAACATTGACTGGAATGGGTGGAAGGAGCTACAGAAAACGCAACTCTGAACCCAGCCCTGGATCCTCCCTCTTTTTAATATTAAATTCAAGCTTCTATCCTCATTAATTTAAATCTCAGTAATGGCAGTGATAGTGGCTAGTGTTAGTTACGTGCCTTTCAGGCATTTTACGTGGGTCATCTTCCTTCATCCTAACAGCAATCCTATGACGTGTGTGTGTGTTATTCACTCAGTCATGTCCAATTCTTTGTGACCCCATGGACTGAACCCCTCAGGCTCCTCTGAGATGTTACTATTTGCTCCATTTTACAGGCATGGAAACTGAGCCTAAGAGAGGCTTAATACCTTGTGCAAGGACTTAGGTATGCTAAGTGGTGGTAGTGGAGGGCTGGGGTTTGAATCCCAGGCCTCCTGCTAATTGCTTTGTTCAGTTCAGTTCAGTTCAGTTGCT
Source organism: Cervus canadensis (assembly GCF_019320065.1). Taxonomy (NCBI): domain Eukaryota; kingdom Metazoa; phylum Chordata; class Mammalia; order Artiodactyla; family Cervidae; genus Cervus; species Cervus canadensis. The sequence goes on along the minus strand of NC_057415.1, from coordinate 2,029,673 downwards.
CATTCATGTCCGACACTTTGTGACCCCATGGACTGCAGCATGCTAGGCTTCCCTGTCCATCACAACTCCTGGAGCCTATTCAAACTCATGTCCATTGAGTCAGTGATGCCATCCAACCATCTCATCCTCTATCATGCCCTTTTCCTCCTGCCTTCAATCTTTCCCAGCATCAGGGTCTTTTCCAATGAGTCAGTTCTTCACATCAGGTGGCCAAAGTATTGGAGTTTCAGCTTCAGCATCAGTCCTTCCAAAGAATATTCAGGACTGATTTCCTTTAGGATGAACTGGCTGGATCTTCTTGCAGTCCAAGGGACTCTTAAGAATCTTCTTCAACACCACAGTTCAAAAGCATCAATTCTTCAGCACTCACCTTTCTTTATAGTCCAGCTCTCACATACATACATGACTACTGGAAAAACCATAGCTTTGACTAGATGGACCTTTATTAGTGGAGTAATGTCACTGCTTTTTAATATGCTATCTAGATTGGTCACAACTTTTCTTCCAAGGAGTAAGTGTCTTTTAATTTCATGGCTGCAGTCACCATCTGCAGTGATTTTGGAGCCCCCCAAAAGAAAATCCATCACTGTTTCCATTGTTTCCCAGACATACGTTGTATGTTTTCTACGTGTCCAGCAATGAAATGGGGACTTCCCTGGTGGCTCAGTTGGTAAAGAGTCTGCCTGCATTGCAGGAGACCTGGGTTCGATCCCTGGGTTAGGAAGATACTACGAAGAAGGAAATGGCAACCCATTTCCCCCAGTGTGCTTGCCTGGGAGATCCCATGGACAGAAGAGTCTGGCGGGCTATAGTCCATGGGATCACAAAAAGTCAGACACGACTGGGTGACTAAACTACCACCAGCATCCGCACTGAAATGCAAAGGAAGTCCTTGCCCTGGAGAAACTCAGGGCCTAGTGGGGAGGACATCTTGGAAGCATATTGGGCATAGCAAGTAAAGGATGTAGCAGGTGGACATGCACTCCCAGGAGGGTGGCTGAACATCAGTGACTGTTGGTGTACAGCACAGGGTCAGGGTGGCTTCATGGAGGCAGTGGCGTGTGTGAGTCAGTCTGAAAGAATGGACAAGAGAAGACAGGTAGCCAAGGGGAAAGGGGTAACCCAGGAGAGAAAAACAGCGTGTGCCAAGGCACAGAGAGGAGAGTCATTGCTGCCTCTGAGCATCCTGAGCTGTTTGGGAACTGGAATATGACCTGCCCAATCCAGCAGGCGCTTCATATGTCTGCAAGGGGATCAGATGGATGGAGGGATGGGCATACATGAAAGACATGAAGGGAAATTTCATGGATCTCAATGTGCTGCTGAGGCCCATCTCTACTATCCGTCAAAACCCTTCTCTCTAAATTTGAAAACTTAAAACCCATTTTGCACACCCTCTTTGGTGTCAGTGTCCTAGGATCCCAGTCCTCACGTTATACAGTTGCAAACTGCTGAACCCAGCCACATGCTCCAGGGCATCTAGGGGTCTGTCCCTCCTTAGAAGCCCCCTCCCCAGTCTCAGTAGGTAGGAAGCACCCACTACACATAAAGCTTTTCTTCCTGTGTTTTTACTCCCCACAGTGACACTCAGCAATTCTTTTTTTTTTTAAGTAAGTAAAAAAATTTTTTGGGCTACCCTGCATAGCGTGCGGGATCCTATTTCCCTAACGAGGACTCCAACCCATACCCTTTGCACTAGAAGGGTGGTGTCTTAACTGGTAGACCTCCAGGGATGTCCCTGACACTGGACAATCATAACTCTTAATTCTACATGCAGGAAATGATTGAAATTAGATCACATGTTTGGTGTGTCCTGCTAGAATTCTTCAATGTCTCATAAAATCTCAAGTAACAGGAGTGAACTAGCAACAATGGGAGCTTCCTAGGTGGCGCTAGTGGTAAAGAATTTGCTGCCAATGCAAGAGACATGAGACGTCAGTTCGATCCCTGGTTTGGGAAGTTCCCCTGGAGGAGGACATGGCAATCCACTCCAGTATTCCTGTCTGGGGAATCCCATGTATAAAGGAGCCTTGTGGGCTAGAGTCCGGAGGGTTGCAAAGAGTCAGACATCACTGAAGCGACGAAGCACGCACACAGGAGCGATGGGGGTGAACTCTGGCTCCAAACACTATCACCCCAGGGACTCCTGGGGGAACGTGATAAAATCAGACTTAATCCTCAGCACACTTATTGCCCATCACACGACCCACAGCTAGAACTCATTCTCTCTCCCCATCCCAGCTCCCCTCCATGTTCTTGGAGAGGGAAATTTGATATGAAAAGATCAATAGTTTCTAGATTCATTTATACACTTAACACAATCCCAATAATATGCCAACAAATTTTGTTTCCCCCTGGAACTAAACAAGGTATTACGTTTATATGGAAAAATAAATAAGCAAAACACTCAAGAAGTAACTTTAAAAACAAACAAAAAAAAGAGCATTTAGAGGAGACCAGTGCTATCAGACAATCTGAAATTACTTTCAGCTTCAGTAATGAAATCTGTGTAGCATCGGAAGGGGTAAGTGGACCAATGAACAGAACAGTCCCAAGGTAGCCCAGGACGCACATAAGACATTAGTAAATGATACAGGTGGCATCTCAAGTCAAGATGATAGAGATGAATTTTAAATAAAGGATACTGGGACAACAGACTAGCCATTTTGGGGAAAAGACAGATTTGGCTCTGTACTTCACACCATGCATTGGGAAAATCTCCAAGTGGAGCAGATTTAAATGTTAAACGCAGACATAAAAATGCTTTCAGGAAACATGGGATCACCTCGGAGAGGATGGCTTTTTCTAACTATGATTCAAAGTCTCAAAGCCAAAGAAAAAATGGCTATATTTAACTATATAAAAATAAAAAGTGTATGCATGCCCCAAACACCAGAAGCAGAGTCAAAAGGCAAAAGACAAACTGAGAGAAAAGTGTTTGCAACACATATCACAAAGAGCTAACCTCTCCAAGATAAATACAATGAGAAATCAGGAAGATCCACAAGCCAATAGAAAATGTGCAAAGGCTCACACATTGAGTTCACAAAAAAGAAATGCAAATAGTCCCTTAACCTTTGAAATGATGGACAACCTGTTCATAGGGAGAGAGGTGAAAATTAAAACTACTCTGAGAGATACCATTTCTCATCTCTCAGATTTGGCAAAAATCCAAAATCTTACTTTATTTATTACATTTAATGGGATGATAATTGCTTTAAAATGTGCTGGTTTCTGCTGTTGGATGAAATAAATCAGCTATATGCACACATACATCCCCTCCCTCTTGGACCGCCCACCCTGCCCCCATACCACCCATGTAGGTCGTCACGGAGCACCAAGCAGAGCCCCTGCTCTATACAGCGGCTTCCCGCTAGCTGTTTGTTTACACATGGAGGTGTATACATGTAAATGCTACTCCCTCTGTTCATCCACCCTCATCTTCCCCTGCTGTGTCCACAAGACTGTTCTCTACGACTGCATCTCTACTTCTGCCCTGCAAGTAGGTTCATCATTACCAAAAAATTCGAAATCTTGACAAAACACACTGTTGGCAAAGTTATGAGGGATGTGCTTGATCACTGCCTTTGCCAGCAGAGTATAACCTGAAATATTTCTGTGCAGGGAACACTGGGAATGTCTATCAACATCACAGAGGTCCCACTCCTGGAAATCTCTCCTACAGATACACCTGCGCAAGTATGGAATCACCTATGTACAAAATCACTCACTACAGCATTTGTCTATGAGAGTAGTCTTTTGCACAAGGGACTGGATGAATATAACGTGGTACATCCACCTAGTGGAAAGTGGTGCAGTGGTTAAAAAGAAAGAGGAAAATCTCCATGTGTGGGCATGTAGAGATCTCCAGGACATGTTATGTTAACTGACCAAAACTAGGTACTGACCATGTAAATAGTATTATGTCTTGTGTGAAAGAATGGGAGGAAAGAAGAAAAAACATGTATTCATTTGTGCTTTTTCTTTGCATAAAAAACATTGGAAAGACAAACAAGAAAGGAATCAAACGGTTCTCTGTGGTGGAAAATAGGGGAGGTACGGAGCCAGGCTTTTCTTTATTTAGCCTGGGTTTTTGATGACTACGGGCTTCCCTGGTGGCTCAGCTGGTAACGAGTCCCCCTGCAATGTGGGAGACCTGGGTTCGATCCCTGGATTGGGAAGATCCCCTGGAGAAGGGAAAGGCTACCCACTCCAGTATTCTGGCCTGGAAAATTTCAGGGACTGTATAGTCCATAGGGTTGCAAAGATTTGGGCATGAGTGAGTGAATTTCACTTTCACTTTGATGAATACAAATATATTTACCTGACTTGTCCTGGAAGCCTGAGTGTCCTGATCCTGCATGATCATAAGAACCATCTAGATTACTTGTTAAAATTAATCCAGATCCTAGCCCCTGTCTATGGTGGGGCCTGGGAACATGTGGTTCCCCATCAACCTTGCATTATCCTTCGAGGGGACGTTTGGGAAAATGCTGAGTCTCATCCTTGGCCACAAGCAGCCAATCAGATGAAACTGTCCCCATGAAGGTCCTGACTGTGGCGCCATAGTTCTCAAACTTGAAAACCGAAGTCCAAATCTGATGAGTGGGAAAATCTCCCTCCTTCCCCTGGGGATCCTGCTCTGTTCCCCACAAGGCTGGTCCTTGCATGCTACAGAGGATCATGGGACACTTGGATGCCCAGGTCCAGCAATCAAAAGCATGTTGTTGGATTTTCTTTTCCACAGTTTACACTATGAAAATGACAGACATTTCTTACTGTTTTTAAAATAGGAAGATTGGGGACTTCCCTGACTGTCCAATGATTAAGACTCCATGCTTCCAATGAAAGGCAGCGTGTTTGATCCCTGGTTGGGGAACCAAGATGCCATGTGCTGTACTGGAGTGACCAAAAAAATAAAAATTAAAAAAAGAATTTAAAATCTGAAATTATTATGCTCTAGGCTTCCCAGGTGGTGCAGTGGTAAAAAATCCTCCTGCCAATGCAGGAGGCATGGGTTTCATCCCTGGATCAGGAAAATCAGCTGGAAGAGGAAATGGCAACTCACTCCAGTATTCTTGCCTGGGAAATCCCATGGACAGAGGAGCCTGGCGGGCTACAGTCCATGGGGTTGCAAAGAGTCAGACACGAATTAGCAGCTGAGCACAGACACACACCCGTGCACACTCATGTATACCTGGGATATACATTTTCAAAATACACCCCCCTCTGCCCAGTGCCCCATGGAATTCTCGGAGCTCCATTGGATTCTCTGATCCACCCATCCAGAGAGGTCCCTCCCATACCCACTAAACCTTATTCAAGATAAATGGATGGAAATGCTTTAAAAAAAACCCCTCTGGTCCTTTCTCTCCCTCCAGGAACCACTCGCTCCACTTCTGTGGAGGAGACAACGCAGAGGGGCCCCTCCTCCTGGGGGTGACCCTGGGGAGATTTCTTGGCTCCAGGCCGACTCCCCTTCCTCTCTCCTTCTGGGCTCTTCTCCCGCCCCATGGGCTGTGTGTCCCATATGCGGGTCATCTTGGTTGCCTCACCTCCTTGCTGACTCTGGATCTAAGCACACAGGCCCTTTTCTTTATGGAGGCTGACTGCTAATCTTCATGGGGGAGCAGAAAGGAGGGGCCCCAATAAGGACTATGCAGGAGGTAGGAAGCTTGGGGAAATGGGACCATGGTCTTGGTCCTCAGGTGACAGTTTTGAGGTTTGAGATGCTCTCTGGAAGTTGGAGAGGTGTGTGTGGAGAACCTGTGCCCAGTGTGGGCCCCTTAAGTCCCCCGGCCTGCTGACGATGCTGCCGGGAGGCCCTAGGAGGGCTCTGGTTGAGTAGCCTTTCTGCTCGGCTCTCTGAGGTCCCACAGCCAAAAGGGCAAGATGATGAGAGCCGGGCTCTGAGCCACACTGGCCGGTTGTTCACAAGGATAGTCACGGTCCTCCGAAGCCTGGCCCTTTATCCCACCCTCTTCTGGCCACTGTTTTCCAGCTTGGATTTTTGGCATCAGAAGGAAAAAATCTGTTTCCTCCCTGTTTCTCCCTGGAGTCCCCAAAGACTAATGAAAGTGTGTCTTGGAAAAATGTGAGGTTTTTGATACGCTGCTGACAGCAAGGAATTGTGTGCCAGAGATTAGACTGGGCTCGCGGTAGGTACCAGGTGGGAGGTGCTGGCAGGAGCAGTGGTCCCCCTCCCTGTCTCCCCAACACCGCGCTCTGCCTGGATCTGCCTGTGACTCTCACCCGCTTGGCTGCAAGTCTCTTTTATGCAGGAGGGAAAGTGACTGTGAGAAGGGGGACCTTCTCTGTGAGCCTGAAATGAGGTGGGGTGACAGGGGCTGCCCCAGGTCATCCACAGAGCGCTTCCCAGTTGGGACTCAGATTCCCACCCGGCACCTGTCCTGAGCTGGCACCTCTTTGCAGGGAATTTGGGGTGAAGGGAAGCCCCTTTCGAGAGGCAGCACTTCTTGGCCGCTTGCCCTGGAGGAGAGAGCAGTCTTTGCAGGACTTGAAGGTGCCAGGAGGTTTAGTCCACATCCCAGTGCAGAGACGGGCACCAGGTAGGCTAAGCGGAAGCTCCATCGTGCGGGGAGACCTGCCCCTGCCCCCGCCCCTGCTGAAAGTCCCTCCTCACTGAGGCTGTGTGCCCTCAGGTCAGATGGAGGATAAACAACCCCATCTGGAAACAGACTTCTTTCCTCCCCTATTTTTCTTTAAATTAGGGCAGGAGTTCAGGCCCCATTTCCTGACATCCCTTCACTCTCTCTTGGCCTGCTCTCCCAGACCTGGAGCCAAAGCACTGGAAGAGGGATCCAGGCTGATGAGCCCGGCAGAGGCTCTCCAGGGGCCCACAGTGGAGAGGGTTCCCCACGTCCATCTCTTTTCCCTTCCCTTCCCTCAGCTTCCCCAACTCCTGGGGAGCGGGGAGGGCGGTCTGGAGAGCCTCCACAGAGATGGGGGCTGTTTGGAAAGTTCTGTTTCCTGGGGCTCACAGGCCTCTGAGAACGCAAATGGACTGGCACATGTGAGAGCTATTTGCAGGGAATGGCTCATGGGGGGATCTTTGGCAGCCAAAGAGGGATGCTTCTGGAATGTTCCTGCTTTCCCTGGAGTCCCTCTCCCAAGCTCTCAGGGTCTCCTTTCTCTCTTTGACCCTCTCTTGACCTCTCATACCTGTTAACACAAGCCCCGTTTTCCTGAGTACTGCACCCCCCCACCCCAGAGCCCTCCTCTCAAATGTCATGGGCTCATTTATTCCCTCCAAGTATGTTGACTGAGCGCTTCTGTGTGCCAGGGGGCATGGCTGGGAAGGTGCAGGTGGCCCTACTTTTGAGGAGCTGATGGTCAAGTGGAGAAAGAGATTATTACCATAATAAAAGAATACAATAATGGCATTCGCAGCAGCATGGGTGAACCTGGAGAGTATCCTAAGTGAACTAGATCAGACAGAGGAAGACAAATATAGTGTCATATCACTTACATGTGGGATCTGAAAGAATGATGCAAATGAACTTATGTACAAAACAGGAACAGAAAGAACCACAGACATAGAAAGCAAACTATGGTTACCAAAGGGGAAAGTGGGGAGTTTGGGATTAACAGACACACACTACTGTATATAAAATAGGTAACCACCAAGGACCTGCCGTGTAGCACAGGAACTATAGTCAACATCCTGTAATGACTGAGAGTGGAAGAAATTTGAAGACGAATACATACCTTCTATTTCTCTCTCTCTCTGTCTATCATCTATTTATATGAATCACTTTGCTGTATACCAGAAACGAACACAACACTGTAAACAAACTATACTCCAATAAAAAGATCTTTAATAACGCGATGAATGCCACAGGCTCTGTATGCAGTCTACATGTGTGTGTGTGTGTGTGTATGTGTGTTAGTCACTCAGCCACGTCCAACTCTTTGAGATCCCATGGACTGCAGTTCACCAGGCTCCTCTGTCCATGGAATTATCCAGGCAAGAATACTGGAGTGGGTAGCCATTCTCTTCTGCAGGGCATCTTCCCGACCCAGGAATTGATCCCAGGTCTCCGCATTGCAGGCAAATTCTTTACCATCTGAGCCCCCAGGGAAGCCCAATGGCCTACAGCAAAGGCTATACATACTCTCCTTTACCACCAAGCTCATCTTCCCATGGTGTCCTGATGTTGAGAAGAGAACAAACCAATGGATTCGTTCTCTCCAGGATTACTTCCACTCTACACAAACGAACTTGTGAACCTAACCAGAGAATTGTGTGTCCTGGGGGGAAGGACCCTTCCTTGTGGCCCCCAACTGCTCCAGTTTGTTTTTCTTCTCCAAATTATCAATCTGCACCTTACTTCTGCAAAACAGACAAAAATCTCACACAGACGATCAACATATGGTGTGTGTGCGTGCATGCTCTTGAATACTATTTTTGGAAGGAGGCCGTCGCTGGGAGTGCAGAAGCCTGGATTTAGATCGCTATTAATTAGCTTTGTGACCTGGGTTGAATCATCACGCATCTCTGGACCTCGGTTTCTTTGTAAGAGAAGACAATACTATGTGCCCTGTCTACTCGGAAACGCTGCTGGGAGAGGATTAGAGCGTCTGTGTGGGTGTTGTACTGACGTTTGACACTATTCAGAGAATAGCGGGGGTCATGCTTGGACATCCTGATATGTTCTGCAACACACGTCTCCAGCCATCTGGCAGATTGGAACCAAGAATGGGCTGGGGCTATCTCTGCCCACATCCTCTCATATCTCCCTCTGTAAGTCTGTTCCTGGCTCCAGTGAGATTTACTTCCAACACTGGTCTGTGAGGAGGACACCCTCGGGTCCGGAAGCTGCCCCAGAACTGCTGCCGCCCCTGTTTCTGTCTGTAACCAGGGATAAAGGAGTGTAAGTTGCAGGTCTGGTCTTCCCATCAAGGCAATTCGGGTGTGCCACTGAGCCTGAAAGTATCCGCTGAGGTTACCTTCCTGAGATTTGGTGTGGAGCCCCGCTGGTGCCTGCTCCTTCTTCTCAGGAAGTCACCCCATGTGAATCTTGCTTTCGAACATCAGGGTCCGTTTCTGGAGAGCTGGACCTCAGGGTGGGGTGGGGGAAACCTTCTGGAGATAATGAGCTACTATGTTTTAGCAATGGCGCCTCAGGTGGCTCGGGGATAAAGAACCCACCTGCCAGTGCAGGAGATGCAGGGGACACAGGTTCAACCCTGGGTCGGGAAGACCCCCTGGAGAAGGAGATGGCTACCCACTCCAGTGTTCTTGCCTGGAGAACCCCATGGACAGAGGAGCCTGGCGGGCTGCAGTCCACGGGGCCGCAGAGTTGGACCTGACTGAGCGGCTGAGCACACACACGTTTTAGCAAAGGAGGGAAGAGTGAAGAAGCAGGAGAAGCAGTTGAACAGTTATTAGGCACCTACTGTATGCCAGGCACTGGGCCAAATGGCTCATATTTTTCGCCTAATCCTCAAGTCTATGTGATTGTTAGACATTTCATTCTGTCGTTGAGGAAACTGAAGCTCAGAGGGTTTAGCCAACTCACCCAGCTAATGAAGTCAGCTGGAGATAGTTAGAGCCGGGAACAGACTCACAGAGGGAGATCTGAGAGGATGTGGGCAGACAGAGCCCCAGCCCCTTCTTGGTTCCAACCTGCTGGATGGCTGGAGGTGGGTGTTAAGCATATCAGGATGTCCAAGCATGACCCTCAGTATTCAGAGACTTTGAACTCTGGCCCCATACTCTCTCTGCTTCTTTCTGTTACCTCCCTGGTATGCTGGGGTTTGGGGTGCCTGGGGTTGGCTTTGGAGAGCACCCATGAACAAAGAATCTCCTTGGGCTAACCCACGACCCACAGTCACATCCCTGAATATGGCACAGCCTTGGGAGCCTTTAGTTTCTCCTCTGAAGAGGTGTGTGTGTGTGTGTTTGTGTGTGTGTGTGTAGTGGGGTTGGGGCTGGGGAGGAGGGTGTCCTTTTACCTTCATAATGAGGTTTAATTAGCAGCTGTTTTTCAAGGGCTTTGAAGGCCAAAAGCTGTGGAAAGAAGCTGATTTCTAATCTTATCTGTCATAACTCACTCAAAACACCAATCACATGCCTTTCGTCTTCCCATCTTCACTGTTAATGGCCAGGTCTCTCTCTCTCTTTCTCTCTCTTGGCCACAGCCTCCCGGCTGCATCTCCTGCCAGCTGGAGGGACTGGAGGAGGCCCACTGGCCCCTTCATTTCTCCCTCCTTGATCAGGAGAAAGGAGGTATGATGGTTCTCCTGGGGGCACGGGACAGATGATAAGTGGAAAGCTATAGACCTTGAGCCACTATCGCTTTTTCTTTTCTGGCCCTCTGTTTCTCTATCTGTAAAATGGGCATGATCACACCTGCTTGGCCTTCTTCATGGAGTTGGTGGAGGAAAGAAGGAGAGAACAGGCCCAGAAACATGAGCTGGAAGACAGCCCCATGGGCACTGCAGATACGCCCTCTGCTCCCATTCCCCTTGGCCACCAGGGAGAGGCGGGGGGGCTGGGGCGTGGAGTCCCTGCTCCTGGGTGGAGTCCCTGCTCCTGGGTGGATCCCCCACCCTGCAGGGCACCCCAGCTGCCATGCTGTCTGGCCCACAGCTTAAGTGGCCCCTGCACGCCCCTTTCTGCCTAACCCCGTAAATTGCCTGGGCTGAATTCTGCACACACCTCAGTGGAAGGGGAATTATTTGCCAGATATACGGTGTCTGTGAGAAGGGCCTCTTATGAGTCAGTGTTCAAATATGTTACCAGCTCAATAAAGAGAGGTTTGTTGTAAATTAAGAAAAGGAAGCGAGGTGCCTGCAACAGCCCTTGTTCATCTACTGTTTTCTATTAGCGACGCTTTCCCCTTAAGTAGCACATAATTCCCGGTAGCTGCTGGGCTGGCAGCTTGGAAGGGGGGATGTAATTACACTGCAGTTGTTAGGTAGTTAGAGCTACACAATAAGGTCCATAGAGAGAGGCAGGGACAGCTCTGGGGGGAGGGGCGGCGGGGAGGGGGTTGGCTGGGCTCCCCCGGCAGGATCAGATAGGATCACAGGTTGCCTGATAACCTCGGGGTGAAATTAGGGCTGGGGTGGTGAGGGGCAGTCGTGGTGACGGGAGGAGCAGAGGGCAGATCTAGAAAACAAGGCTCTGACCCTCATCACGGGAAGAGGTGGGTGGCGAGTTCAGGGAACTGCCGGCTGAGTGGCAGGCTGTTGGTAAGGTGTGGCTGTTGCTGGTAGACAAAGCAGGCTGCATTGGGGCTGCCAAGACACAGGGCTCAGCTAGGATGAATGAGGCTTGGTGGGAGTGGGAAGGGGTCTGCGGTGAGGAATGCTGTGGGGGTGGGGGAAACGTGTGCCTAGAACACCAGTACAAATCCAGCCAGGCTGTGCTTGCCTGCAAAGGAGCTGGTCGGCTCCTGAGCCTCGCCCTAGGAAGCATTCTCTGGCACGCTCCTCTCTCCCACTCTCTTCTGGAAGTGAGAACACACTAAAGTAAATGAGGGAGGCTACTTGCGGCCAGAGGCCAGGCTCCACCCTCTGCTGTAACCCGCTTGCCACGCTGCAGCAGGCTGGTTGGCAAGTGCTGGAGGCCACGATGCACCCTGGGACCGTGGAGCTGGCTGGAAACACATGTGAGCCTGAGGGAACGGGGGTCTTGGCCTGGATGAACAAGAGGAAGGGCTTTTAGGTTCTACCCCAGCCCTCCAAGGAGAGTAGTGCCTTGTTCAGTTAGTGACACAGACATTTGTTCCACTTCTGATCATGATCACAGCTCCTTCCTGGAGCAGTTCAGAGATTAAATGCCCGGATGGTCACTTTTTGGGGCACTGAAGCTTCAGGGGGACCTCATCATGCTTCCCCTCCCTCCTTCCTCCCCTGCCCCGTCCCCAGCTGTAGAGCACACATAATTGGCTAAGCATTTGTTGCTCCATTTCTCTGAGTATAAAAAGCCCTTGGTATGGAATTCGAAGAGCCAACTCATTGGAAAAGACCCTGATGCTGGGGAAGATAGAGGGCAGGAGAAGGGGACGACAGAGGATGAGATGGTTGGGTGGCATCATTGACTCAATGGACATGAGTTTGAGCAAGCTCTGGGAGATGGTGAGGAGCAGGGAAGCCTGGTGTGCTGTAGCCCATGGGGTCGCAAAGAGTTGGACGTAACTGAGCGACTGAACACAGCAACAATGGTAGGCGTGAAAGGCACTCCTGGGTTTATGGGATTGGAAGAGAGCTCACTTCCACTCACTTGAGGGTGAGGGGAGGAGGGTTTGTGGAGAAATTTTGATTCCAGAAGTCTCTTTCCAGTGTCCAGTCTTATATTCCCATGCTTGATTGGAAGCCTGCATTCCTTCTTTGTCTGCTGTTTGAAAAAATTACTTTTTCTTTTTTAAATTACTTTTTAAATTAATTTCTTAAAAAAATTATTTATTTATATATTTTTGGCTGCACTGGGTCTCAGTTGTAGTGTAAAACTCCATCTCTCTCTTGTTGAGGTGACCAGGCTCAGCAGTTGTGGCTCCTGGGCTTGGGTGCCCTGGCGGCGTGTGGAATCTTAGTTCCCTCACCAGGGATTGAACCCGTGTCTCCTGCACTGGGACCCATGAGGAGACAAGCAGACACATGAGTCTAGGTCCACTGAGAAGATGCCACAGTGGGGTTAGGTTTACTGGGGAAGCAGCAAGGAAGGGCAAGGGGGACCTTCATACTGGGATGCAGAGCTGACCCCTGAAGAGGGAGATGAGGAAGGACGGAGGCGAGGGGGAGGAAGAGCTAAGGATGGAAGCACAGCTTCAGGAGTGGTTTGGCCTGGCTGGTGGGGAGTCCCTGAACCCAGTTCGGCTGCAGGGGAGTCCTGCCTTTCAGGGGTTAGAGTTGCCCTAGTACCTGCTGTGCTTGGCTGCTAGCCGGCCAAGCTCTGGGAAGCATGACCTCAGTACCGATGTGGTGGTGGATTCCATGGGGCGGAGCTGAGACTGTGAGTCAGTTACACTTCCGGCAGCAGAGATCTGAACAGTGGATTTTGTGGCCACAACAGACATTCTTATTCTCATGGAGCAAGGAAAGACAGACAATATTCAATACATGTGGTAAACAAACAAATAAAATGGTCTGTTAGAAGCTTATAAGTACTATGCAAAAAATGGGTCAGTGTAAAGGAGATTGGGGACTTCCCAGATGGTGTTAGTGGTAAAGAACCCACTTGCCAATGTAGGTAGACATAAGAGACATGGGTTTGATCCCTGGGTCAGGAAGAGCCCTTGGAGGAGGGCATGACAACCCACTCCAGTATTCTTGCCTGGAGAATCCCACAGACAGAGGAGCCTGGCAGGCTGCAGCCCATGGGGTCCAACAGTGTGGGACACAACTGAAGTGACTTAGCATGCATGCACAAAGGAGACTGGAAGTACCAGGGTGGGGACGGTTACAATTTAAATAAGATGGGCAGAGCAGGTCTCCTTGGGAAGAAGTTACCCAGGCCAAACCCTGAAGGAGGTGAGGGAGTCAGCCATGTGGATAGGTGGAGAATGGTGTTTTATAAGCAGGGAACAGCCAGTGCAAAGGCCCTGGGGTAGGAGCATTCCTGGTGTACATGAAGAACAGCAAGATAACTGGTATGTCTGGACAGAAGAGAGCCAAAGAGAGATTGGTAGAAGAGAGTGCCTGAGAGGGGTGGGCCTGTAGGGACTTGCAAAGACTTAGCTTTTACTTTGAGTGACAGAGAAGACTATGGAGGGTTTGAGGAGAGAAGCTACATGTGTTGCATTTCATTTTACTTTTTAAAAATTCCAACATTGTCCTATTTTTTTCCCCTTAGCCTATTTTATTTTATTTTGGTTGTGACATATGGCCTGTGAGATCTTAGTTCCCCAATCAGGGATCGAACCTGCACTTCTTTCAGTGAAAGTGTGGAGTCTTATCAACTGGACCACTTGGGAAGTCCCAATTCTCTTAAATTTGAAAATGATCAGTCTGGCTCTGTATTGAGAATAGAGTCTAGAAGCTAAGGTAGAAAACTGCAGAACCGCTGGAAGAGATGGCTTTGGTTCAGATGAGAGATACTGGTGGCATGGAGTAGGGTGATGTCAGGGTGGAGGTGGTGAGAAAGAAGCGTTAGGATTCTGAATGCATTTTGAAGGTAGGACTAAAAAGATATTCTGATGGGTTGGTGAAGGAAAGAGGGGACTCAAGGATGACATCAATATTTTTGGCCTGAATAACTAGAGAAAATTAGCATCAGAACCATGAAAATAGAGTATAGAGCTTTCAAACCAGGAGAGGAAATTTTATCTATCCAGTGGGAAGAAGGAAAGAAGGAAGAAGGAGTAAGGAAAATGTGAAATAAAATAACAAACATAATTTTTAATATAACAGCAACTTACAATGATATAAGTGGATTAAACTCATAATTCAAAATATAGAGACTCTTGAAGTAGATTAAAAACACAAGATTTAGGAATATGCTTTTCACAAGAGACACAAGAGAATGGAAATAAAGCAGTATAAGAAGACAGAACAAGCAAATAGGAGCAAAAGAAAATTTATAAGGAAAAAAAGGCGAGGAACATTCCAGTAAGAGAATTAAAGATCATAAAACTATAATCATGAAAAATATATGCACACATCTAACAATACACCATCAAATATATACGTGTGTACTTATACATAAGCACACATATAACAAATAGGGATAGCTACATAGGGAGAAATAGATATCTCAACCATTTCACTTGAATATTTTAAACGTGCTTCTTTTATAACTTGATAGAACAAACAGACAAGATTTATGAAGTATAAAGAAGATTTGAATGACTTGTTTAGCATGCTTAAATTTCTGTGTATAGTTACATACACATATATAACTTAAAACCTAACAGAAAATGTACACTCTTTTGATTATGTGTAGAGCATTCATAAAAAGGACCATAAATCAGGGAACAAAGGAAGCCTCAATAAATTCCAAAGGACTGACATCACTCAGATAATGTTCTCTGACTGTAACACAGTGGAACTTGAATCAGTAAAAAACAACAAAATCAACAACAAAAAACACGTATGCCTGGAAACTGAAAGAACGGCAGTAGTAAAAACTCTCCGGATTATGGAAGGGAATAATACAGGCAAAGCAAAATACTTAGAACTAAATGAATTAAGAACCCACATGGCAAAATTTGTAGGACACAGATAAAGCAGCACTTAGGACCAAACACAGAGTTTAAACCTATTTATTAGAAGACAGAGAAGGCAGGCAACAAATGAGCTAAGCTCTTATCTCAAGAGGCTGAAAAAGTAATGACAGAGTAAACCTTCAGAAAAAAAGGAAATAGTAGATTGAGAGGCAGAAATAAATAAATAGCAAATTACAATTAAAAATCACAGAAGCTTAGGAAAGCTGATTGTAGGTCTTTTTTTTTGGCAGCACCACGAGGCATGTAGGATCTTATTCCCCTACCAGGAATCGAAACTGCACCCCTTGTAGTGGAAGCGTGGAGTCTTAACCACTGGACTGCCATGAAGTCCCCTGATTGTAGATCTTTTGGATAGATTAATAAAATAGGCGAACCTCTGACAAGACTGAGAAGAAAAAAAAGAGATGTAATAAAACTGAAAGTGAGAATAAAGTGACAGACACAGCAGACTTAAAAAATAATTAAATAGCATTGTGAACAAGTTTTATAAAACACTAATAAATCTGAAATATTGGGTGAATTGGATAGCTTTCTGGGAAAATGAGAAATACCAAAATTGACAAAGAATAAAAAGAAAAGTTGAACAGACCAGTCATGAGTAAAGAAATTAAAATTACTGCTAACTTCTCCCCTCTCCCTCCAAAGCTCTGTGCCCATATTGCTTTACAGTTGAGCACCACAAAGTATTTATAGAGTTAAGAACCCCCCTTTTGCAGAAGCTGTTCCAGAAAGTAGAAAAAGGGGAAAAAAAAAAAGCTATCTGATTCATTTAATGAAGGTAGTTTAACTGTTATTCTTAAACTAAAGAAGGGCAAGAGAAAAAAATATAGACACATATCACTTGTAAAAATAGATGAAAACAATACTAAATAAAACATTAGCTAACAGAATCCAGTAGTGTATTAAAAACAATCACCGCAGTCATGTCGGGTTTATGTGAAAAATGCAGGGGTGTTTTAACAGCTGAAGGTCTAGCAATTCACCACCTTAATGGACCAAAGGAGAAAAAAAAAATCATATGATTAGCTCAAGAGACACAAGAAACATTTGATAAGTTTAATACCTTTTTTTGTAAGGATAATACCAATAAAAATATAAAGTTCAGCACATATTTATAACAATAATCATCAGTATAATAAATTTCACAAGAAATAAGGAATCGAAGGGACTTCTCTGACTCCTGAGAGTCCCTTGGACAGCAAGAGATCAAACCAGTCAATTCTAAAGGAAATCAATCCTGAATACTCATTTCAAGGACTGATGCTGAAGCTGAAGCTCCAACACTTGGCCACTTGATCCGAAGAGCCAACTCATTGGAAAAGACCCTGATGCTGGGGAAGACTGAGGACAGGAGAAGAAGGGAACAACAGAGGATGAGGTGGTTGGATGGCATCACCGACTCAATAGACATGAATTTGAGCAAACTCTGGGGGATACTGAAAGACAGGGAAGCCTGGTGGGCTACAGTTCATGGGGTTGCAAAGAGTTGGACATCACTGAGTGACTGAATGACAACTCTGACTCTGGAAAGACTGCTTACCCCAAACTTACAGCAACACCTACAGAAACTGAATGGAGAAACCTGATATTCATTGTTTTATTTTTAAAGAAGCTGACGTGTGCACCCAGGTCTGTCTGGCCTCAAATCTCATGCTGTTTCCTGCATGTCTAACAAAGGCAGAGGCATAGGCAGGCTTTAGGAATTTTCTCTGGAGCAAAGTCCTTTTGGTTGATTATAACAAAAACTGCAAGAAGTGGGGACTATACATAGATTTGACAGGAACAAAGCATTAAGTAGCAAATCTTTTTAGCTCATAACATGTCTTGTCTATAAGCAGGACCCTGATGTCCTGCCAATGGCTCCAAGTGGCATTCACTCTGTATGATGGATTAATGGGAGAGTCACTTTATTTGCACATGAGTGTTTGGTTGGGGGGAGAAGTGGCGTGGCATCCGTAGGCGCCACAAATCTGGAATCATTTGGTGGAGGGCAGAAGAGAAAGGTGTGGAGATGCCTGAGCGGGAGTCTTGATGGGACACCCTGAGAAATCATTGAAAGCACCCGTAGAAATTTTTGCTGGTCCTCTTGGGTGCAGCACCCCTTTCCCTTAAATCCTCAGGAAGTGCTCTGGTCAAGAGCTGTTTTTAACCTTTGGGTCTTTGGGTATTTTCATGAAACCCAGGGGCAGAATGTATGGCTTGGTTCTCAGAGGGCCCAGAACTTGATCAGGTTTGGGGTGAGGTGGGGCTGTGTGTGTGGGAGGATGGGGGTGGGAAGGGCATGGTGGTGGGGGTGGGGTACCCTGGTGAGTGGTGGGGGTGTCCACTTCCTGTCCCCCTTCCCCTCCAGGCCTCACGCTGAGTGTTCTCTTCACTCTCTTTCTCCCTCTTGCTCTTTTTTCCTCCAACCCCACCAGATCCATGACCATCTGGGAGTTGTGAAATAGCAATCCTGTGAAAAGTCCATTAAAAATTCATATCCTTAATTTAAAGGGCCGACAGAGACTCACTGGTGCCTCTTTCACTCAAGTTCAAATTCCCGTAAGAAGGACTCTGATGGCCTCCGCCAGGGTCAGGTGTCCACTCTGCTATAATCCGTGTGGTCAGCAACGAGGCATCGAGAAGGCTCGGGGCGGGATCGCTGGCACAAACTTGGCTCTGGGTGCCCATCCGTGTGGGTGGGAACTTGGCCCTCAGAAGGGGGAGGAGTCAGTTGGCCGGATTCCCCAGGTTCGCTCTGTACCAGTCTTCAAAGACAGAAAGAACAGAGTTTCCTAAAAGCCAGAGTCTGGCTGGAGAGGATGTCATGTGGTGGCACACGTGAGGCGGTCTCAGGATAGCCGCACCTAAGAAACTCGCAGCCTGGAAGCCGCGTCCTGTTGCCTTCTTGCTGAGTGTTGAGGGCACAGGGCTTGTTCTAACTAGGAAGAGGCAGCACATGAAAGGAAAGAACAGCTGACACCCTCTGGGCTGAACCCAGCGATTTTATTTTTACTTGTTCAGGAGGGGAGAAAGTCATTGCTAATTTCACAATTACTTCATTCCGGAGTACTTGTGAAAAATGACTTCAAGTGTAAAATATTGTCTACTAAAGAATTAACTTAATAGATAATTTGGATTCAATTATTGGCTCAATACTAAAATTTGCTGGGAAAAGTGCAGGCAATATTTTATGACTGTCACATGATGCAGCGATTGTGAAATTAGTTATTAATGACTTATGAGAGAGACACTTAAAAAAAGTCAACTGGTGGAAGAAAATACATCACTTGGGCTTTTATAGGGCAGGCTCAGATGGGGGCTTCTATCGCCTCCATTTCTCAAGTGATTCCAATTTTGCTGACTGAACCTCTCGCCTTGGCTTCTGTCCTTCCTCTCCCCCATGTGTGTGATTTGGGGCTTGACTCATACCTGAATTCTTTGGGAACAATTAGGAGCTGAAGGTTGCTGCCATCCATCACGTCAAAGGGGGATGCTGTCTCCATATGCCCTGAGAGCCGGGACTGACCTCTCACCCCAGCTCCAAGCCATTGATTATCTCAGGCCAGCATGGTGTGAGTACCAGATGGACTTTTAAAACCAGAATGAACTTCAGGCAGTTTATTACCATTACTTTCCACCTATCACCTGCTTGCTAGTTGAAGGGGAAATTTTTGTCGAAGTCCCCTGGGTTCTCTTTGGGGGTGAACACGATATACTTTCATTAGCCCTGTTAAAGTTATTGCAGGAGCTGCTTTCTAAATTCACTTTAAATTACATTTGTTCTTTCTTCTTGAAATACTTATTGGGCACCTACTTCATGGCCGGCACCGTTTGGGCCTGTGGGGAGTATGAAAGCTGCCTAAAACATGCTCCACGCTGAACTGGAGTCTTGAATGTAAAGTGTTAGTCACTCAGCCATGTTTCTTTGCAACCCCATGGATTGTAACCTGCCAGGCTCCTCTGTACATGAGATTTCCCAGGAAAGAACACTGGAGTGGGTTGCCATTTCCTCTTCCAGGGGATATTCCAAACCCAGGGATCAAACCCGGGTTTCCCGCATTGCAGGGGCAGATTCTTTACCATCTGAACCAATGGGGAAGCTCATTCTTGAATGTAAGGATGGTCTATAAAGTAATGTGGGGAAAGAAAGCACTTTCCAGAACCAAGGAAGAAGTCAGACTGAATGGCTGATATACGGGACGTCTGATGGGCCATGTGGCCCATAGGGTGGGGTGTGAGGACAGAGAGGGTCCCCACCAGAGCAGCAGTGTGGGAGGGCAGACTCTGCACTTCATCCCAAGAGCAGGCTACAGGTTAGGCGCACTCACTCCACAAATACGGCATCAGGGGAATTCCACGTGGACCCAGGTGCTAGGGGCGCGATGCAGAGCAACGCCTGGTGCATGCATGTGTGTGTGTTGGGGTGAGAGATGTCAGTAATCAATAGATGTTTTTAAAAAGATCTTGTGGGAGCGTAGTTGATGTGCAATGCTGTGTTGGTTTCAGGTGTACACCGAAGTGAATCACTTACATGTGTGTGTGTGTGTGTTCTCAGTTGAGTCTGACTCTGTGACACATGGGGTTTTTCAGGCAAGAATGCTGGAGGGGGTAGCCATCCCCTTCTGCAGGGGATCTTCCCAACCTAGGGATTGAACCCAGTTCTCCCACATTGCAGGCAGATTCTTTGCCATCTGAGCCGCCAGGATCCACCTGCCAATTCAGGAGACTTGGCGCAGGTTCAGTCCCTGGGTCAGGTGGATTCTCTGGAGAAGGTGGTGGCAACCCACTCCAGTATTCTTGCCTGAGAAATCCCACGGACAGAGAAATTTGGCAGGCTACAGTCTGTAGGGTCGAAGAGTCAGACATGATTTAGCAACTAAACAACAACAATATACACACATATGTATCCATTCTTTTTCAGATTCTTTTCCCATATAGGTTATTAAGAATGTGAGTAGAGTTTCCTGAGCTATATAGTAGGTCCTTGTAAATTATTTATAGTACTGTGTATATATTAATCCTGATCTCCTAATTAATAACTATGTAATAAGTAAATTATGTAGTATATTAGAAGATAAGTGCTGTAGAAAAAAGAAATACAGTGAGGTGAGAGGGACTGGAGGTGTAAACAGGAGTGGGTAGCCAGGGTGGGGCTCCCTGAGATGTGGGAGCTGAGTCAAGATTTCAGGCAGGAAGTGGGAGATTCCATTCTGCAAATCTCTGGGGAGAAGCCTTTGCAAGCAAAAGGAACAGCCAGGCCCCGGCCCTGAGGCAGGCATAGGCTTGGTTCCAGGAGTAGCAGAGAGGCCCTGAGGCTGGAGGCAGAGGAACAGGGTGGGTGAGGGGAAGAAGGAGAGAATGGTGGAGACGTGTTGGGGCTGGATCACGTTGTAGGGTCTTGTGGGTCTTGTAGGGACTTGCCTATTTCCCTGAGTAAAATGCAGAGCTACTGAACAGCTTTGAGCAGAGGAGGGATGTGATCTGAGCCATGTTTTAAAGGCATCCTTCTACCTGGCGTATTGTGACCTACTGTAGGTGGCCAGAATGGAACCGGGAGCTCTGTAATGAGGTAAAGGCAGTAATCTGGGTGGGGAGACCCTTCCTGTAGCCACTGAGGTGGTGAGAAGTGGTCAGATCCTGATCTATCTTGAATCACAAAAGTGTGGATTGTATGCATGATGTGAACAAATGAGAATTTCGGGTTGGTTCCTAAGCTTTCCCCACCCACCACTATAAACCAGGGGCTGAAAGATACCCTACCCTGAAAGATACCCAAAGATACCCTATGGCACGCGCACAGACCATGAGTGCAGAGGGAGATGGATGTGGTGGACGCTCTTGGTGATGCCCGGAGCCCCATCGAAAGCCCGTCTCAGGCTTTACTTCCAAGGAGAACAAGAACGGTAAAGTCTGACAAACCTAGACAGCATGTTGAAAACCAGAGACATCACTTTGCTGACAAAGGTCCATCTAGTCAAAGCTATGGGTTTTCCAGTAGTCATGTATGAATGTGAGAGTTGGACCATGAAGATAGTTGAGCGCCAAAGAATTGATGCTTTTGAGCTGAGGTGCTGGATAAGACTCATGAGAGTCCCTTGGATAGCAAAGAGATCAAACCAGTCAATCCTAAAGGAACTCAATCCTGAATATTTATTGCAAGGACTGATGCTGAAGCGGAAGCTCCAATCCTTTGGCCACCTGATGTGAAGAGCTGACTATTGGAAAAGGCCCTGATGCTGGGAAAGATTGAGGGTATGAGGAGAAGGGGACAACAGAGGATGAGATGGTTGGATGGCATCACTGACTCAATGGACATGAGTTTGAGCAAACTCCAGGAGACAGTGAAAGAGGGAAGCCTGGCGTGCTACAGTTCACTCGCAGAGTTGGACATGACTCAGAGACTGAACAACAACAAAGTCTGAGACAGTGAATACTTTCGATTAACCACCATCCAGATCCAGAAATTGACCAATGTGAGCAGGTACGCAGAAGTCACCGCTTCCCAAAAGTCGCCATGAGGTGGTATTAGAACACTAAGGATTAGTTTTTGTCTGCTTTAAAACTCTGTGTAACGCAATCATAAGGGATGTGGTCTTTTTGCCTGATGTCCTCTCTCAAAATGATGACATAAATTCATGATGCTGCACATAGTGACAATTCACTCTTCCTCGATGGATGTAAAGTGTGAAATTTTTAGGTCATAGCATACACAAATACACTTCGTTTTAATAGACACTGCTAAGCAGTTTTACACAGTGTTCATACCAATTTCCTCCAGTTCCACATCATTATTTACATTTGAAATTGTCTGTTTTTTTCATTTTAGCCATTCTGCCTGGGGTCCAGTAATGTCTCATTGTGGTTTTAATCTGCGTTTCCCTGATGACTAATAAGATTGAGCAGGGCTTTATGTGTTTATTCGCCATTTGGATGTGTTTATTTTTTGTAAAATGCCTGTTCAAGTCTTTTGCCCATTAAATAAAATGGGTGGCCTGTCTTTCTTTCTCTTCTTGGCTTTGGGAATTCTTTATGTATTCCTGGCACAATTCCTTTGTTGATTATATAAAATGCAAATATTGTTTTCCACTCTGGACTGCCTTTCACTTTCTTAATAATTTTTTCTTTGAGAAGTCCTTATTTGTAATGTAATCAGTATTTCCTTTATGGTTTGTACATTTTGTAAACCGCTTAGGAAATCTTTGCCTAATTCACACTTGAAACTCTACTATAATTTCTGCTAGAATGTTTTTGATCCAGCTACATCCCCTGGTGGCTCAGATGGTAGGAGACCCAGGTTTGATCCCTGGGTTGGGACGATCCCCTGGAGAAGGAAATGGCAACCCACTCCAGTATTCTTGCCTAGAGAATCCCAAGGACAGAGCATCCTCGTGGGCTACATGGGGTTGCAAATGGTCGTACATGACTGAGCGACTGACACTCCACTCTGATGGGAAAAATGGATTTGCTAGCAGTTGAGTTGTGGAAAGTTGGGATAATGGGTTTCTGAGGGTGGGTGGGGAGAGATGTGAGCACCTTTGATGTATTAAGTTTGAGATGAGTATTATCCATCTGAGGGAAACAGCCGTATTGAGTTCTGCATGAGGAAGAGCCAGAAAAACAGATTAGGTGAGAGGATCAGCAATGGTGGAAGGGAAGCTAGGAGGGTGGTGTCCTGGAGGGCTAATGAAGAAGTGGGCGGGGGAGAAGGGCATGGCGGGCTAAGTTTGATGTGGATAGAGAGTGAGCCTTGGGTTTAGCAATGTGGAGCTCGTTGGTGACACTGACGAGAACAGTTTTGGAA
Organism: Cervus canadensis; assembly: GCF_019320065.1. Classification (NCBI taxonomy): domain Eukaryota; kingdom Metazoa; phylum Chordata; class Mammalia; order Artiodactyla; family Cervidae; genus Cervus; species Cervus canadensis. Next base: position 2,006,696 of record NC_057415.1, on the reverse strand, counting down.
GAGGGTGGGAACGAAAGTGTGTTTGGTGAGGGTTCAGAAGAGGAATGGCCTGGATCAAGCAGAGAGCCACCACTGGCAGCCCCTAGAGGTTCCCTGCTGGGGAACCCAGGCCAGGCATCAATAACCCAGAAGCAAGTGAGGTCCCTGGGAGCCATAAGTCAGGACTGCAGACAGAGGGGGGAACCAGGGGATCCGGCCAGACCCCAGAGTTATTTTCCTTGAGCCAGCTGGGTGAGGTGCATGCCTGATTCTTAGCTGCTTAAAGTCCAAGAACTGCTCTTGGGCAGACTAGTGGGGGCAGGCAAAAGGGAGACAGCTGTGGGGAGGTCCTAGACCATACTCAGCTCTTGGCAAGGAATATGATGCTTCTCATGACTTGGTCTTTGTGTGATGTTCCCATCTCATTTTTCTTCTTCCTTCATTTCCTCCCTCTTTCAGTTCCTTGCATGCTGAACTTCCAGCTTGGGGTTTCCTATTGCTTTAACGGCTTTGCACTTCTGGCCTTTCATTTACTCTCCTTGACTCTCTCCCACCATCTCTGCTTGATTTTTACACAGCCTGGCCTTCCCTGGTGGCTTGGAGGGTAAAGAATCTGCCTGCAATGCAGGAGACCAGGTTTGATCCATGAGTCGGGAAGCTCCCCTGGAGAAGGAAATGGCAACCCGCTCCAGTATTCTTGCCTGGACAATCCCATGGACAGAGGAGCCTGGTGGGCTACAGTCCACGGGGTCACAAAGGGTGACTGAGTGACTAACACTTTAGACTCAGCTCAGGTGCCGCCACTTCCAGGAAGTCCTCCATGATCACTTAACATCCTGCATCTCTCTCCTTTATAGCGCTCTGCTCATTAGCTTCAGATGATCTTATCTGTGTGCCTGCTACACCAGATGTCTGCCTCCTCATGGGCAGTGACTCCCACCCTCTCTCTTTCTGTCCCTGGTGCACAATGGTGACACAGGGCAGGTCCTCACATGGTTTTGGCTGGGAATTGTAGAGGCACTTACTTGCATTCAAGGTGGTATGTGGATCAGCAGATGGGCATGGGAGTGGGCAGTACCTCGGTAATGCCGTGATGGAGTGTGTGGGAGAGCCTGAGAGGGGCCTGGCCGAGGGCTTGAACTGGGAAAGCCGGGCGTGGTGACAGCTTGGTGGGTGCCGGCCACTTGAGAGGAGGCGGCAGGTGTGTGCGTGTGTCCCTCTGTGTGTGCATGCACACGCGCGTGTGGCAGCAGAGGAGAGCAATTGTGAACGTCAAATCAAGCTAATCTACACGGATAAGCGCAGGCAGTGAGGCTTGGTGTGCAGGTCTGATTTATTTAGGGCAGGAGGGGATCAGCAGGGGCTCCTCTCAGGTGAGTGAGTGGCAGGCTGGCCATTCTTATAAATAATCCTGCTGTCAGTCCCAGTTAAAGCCTGGGTACTCCATTTAGTGCCGCAGGAGGAAGCATCAGAGTGATTTCAGAAGCATTTTCTGACCTCTTGCCTTTTTCTCTTTCTGGAACACTGGAGAACTAATCTTTTCTAAATAAGCTTGATTGCTTTAAATTTCTAATTATCAAGAGGAAATACATTCAGTATAGAACATTTGAAAAATACAGAACGATATAAAGATAAAAATTAAATAACCCCAATCCTACCATTCAGATGACCATAAAGAACATGTTAAAGAATTCCTTTCAGTCTTTTTTTCTATGCAAAAATACATTTTTAAAAAACAGAACTCCATACTTATTATATTTCCGGTCTGTGTTCTGATATTTAAAAATTTAAGATTGTATTTTGAGACTTTTCCAATGCCATTGATCTTGAATGATTGTAATCATCTACTTTGTGCACACGCTATACAAGCTATAGCTTTCTTAAAAACCAGTGTCTGGTGGTCTTGAGGATTATTTTCAATTTTTGGTTCTTATTAATACTGCCATAAAAAAACACTGTTCATAAAAAAAAAAAACTGTTCATAAGTCTTTGCCTATATCTCTGATTATTTAGGACACATTCCTAGAAGTAAGATTCCTGCTATTAATACACACTGTCAAGTTCTTTCCAGAACATTTGTGTGTGAGTGTTTTGCTTTATTTTGTGTTTTAATCAATTTATACTTCCTATCAGCACTAATTGAATATGATCAATTTATGACACTAGATATTACTATTAAAAACATTTCATGGCCATTTGTATTTTTATGGAGAAATCTAAATCCTTTGCCTATTTTTAACTGATGTATTTTTATTTTTAAATATATAATGTAGAAAGGATTGCTTAATTATTAGTATATCCTTATTTTATTTCAATGTATCATTTGCCTGTTTGTTTATAACAGGGATTTTGACATGCACAAGCTCTAATTTTGTGCATAGAATATTTTCTCAATCTTATTTATGCTTAGACAGTCTTTTCTACTCTAAGATAAATTAAATTTTTACTTCTGTTCTCTATTTATTTATGATTTCACTATGATTTATGAGTTATACAATCCATCCATCTGGAATTAATTTTGATGATAAATTAAAAAAATTAAATAATTAACCAAATGTTAATGCTAACCTTTGCTGACAGATTAGTGATGACGTCTAATATTTAAAATAATTCATATACGTGTGTATATTTACTTACACTTGAACTTTCTGTAAACAATGTGTTGATCCTTATATCAGTTCCATGCCATTTGATCCCTCTTTTAATACTTGCCCCTGGGAGTTCCTCTTTTTCTAATGTTCTTGGGAAAATATTGCATGTTTGTTTTTCCAGATGACCACTCGAATCACTTAGTTAAATTTAAAGGAATAAATCCCCTTGCAATTTTAATTATAGTCGTGCTAAGTTTATAAATTATCACATGAAGAACTGAATATCTTTTACAATATTCAGTTTTCCCATTCATTGATCTTCTATCCCTATTCAATTTTTATTCCAACAGAGTATTGCTTTGTTTGTATGGGATTAATGTGGCCTTCCTGGCACCAGGGGAAGATGGAATCAAGGCACAGAGGTGAAAGAGAGGAGAGAGACTCTGGATGCAGCTTGTCACCATCCACCCTCACCTTTGACCCCATCCCCTCTACTGGGGGTCCCACATGGGGCCCCTTTATTGAGGCACACTGCCCAGAGGCCCAGGGTTGCTCACACGGGATACTTGAAGCAGGTCACCTCCATTTCTAGATCTTTTCATGCTGTTCATGTCTTACTCCCACTGTCTTAATTTCTTATTATTTATCTGACTTTGGATTTATAGTTTTGCATAGCTCTGGGCAGATGGGTGATGAGAAGTTACTTGATTTGCTTTGATGCAGGAGGCCAGTGTTGTACATTTGAGGCTACCTACCTTGAAGCTGGCAAAATGCAGCATCCAGTTGCCAAATACAGTGCCCAGGTATGATTTCCTGGCTCTTGGTACCCCTAGTAAGTCACTCAATCAAGAGTCCAGCTTATACCCAGACCACGGCTTGTCATCTAAACTTTTGGACTATTTTCTTAGTTTCTCTTCCTTTCACCCTCCAGATAGACCCAGAGTTGCACCTCTCAGCACGTGTGTGTGTTACTGTGTGTTGCTAAGAAAATCTGTCCAGTGAGCCAGAAGCTCTGAGCTTACATTATCTTTGGTCCCCGTTCTTCATCAGCCACACCTTTTAGCTCCCTGACTGTTTTCTTTTTCTTTGAATAAAGAGGCCAATTTTGCTGGAGCCCAGGGCTTGTATTGGAATGGAGGCACAATGAGTTGGATGAGAGAGTCATTCTGACACTGGAGATGGTCCCAGGGAGCCTCTAGGTGTTCAAAACTGTCCTGGAACCCCAGCTTGATAAGACTTGAACTTAGATTAGACTTGAATAACCAAACTGTTATGCTATGGATGGTGCATTCCTGTAGCTCAGATGCTAAAGAATCTGCCTGCAACACAGGAGAGGTGGGTTCGATCCCCAGGTCGGAAGATTCCCTGGAGAAGGGAATGGCAACCCATTCCAGTATTCTTGCCTGGAGAATCCCGCGGACAGAGGAGCCTGGTGGGCTATGCCCTGGACAGCCTCACCATCCTGCTCTAGGGCTCAGAGTGGTTTCCAGGACTTGAAAGCTGTGACCTTGTCCCACTACCAGCTCCATCCTCCAGTCTGCCTCACCCTGGATCTCAGCTCCTCACCCTCACCCCAGGCCACCTGGAGATGGTGACTGGGAGCCTCTCACTGCTGGGCCTTTACTCTCTTCACGGATTCCTGGTCTTGGTAAGAAGACAGAGTTGGAGGAGGAGGAAAAGAACTGAAAGAAGTGCTCTGACTCAACCGTCTGAGAGATCTCATCACTCTTCTGACACCAAAGGAAGCTTCCCCAAAGGCTTTGTCCCTTTGAGAAGCAGAAGGAAAGAACTTTTATAGGTAAAAGGGAGGGACAGGGAGGAGAGAGGAAGGAGTTCACTATTGTGCATGATGGCCCCTCAGTATCCCCGGGGGAATTGGCTGTGGGGGAGGAGGGGGTGCTCCATGGATACCAAAATCCATGGATACTCAAGTCCCATAGTCTGCCCTCCAGTATCTGCAGATTCAACTAACCTCAGAGTGTAAACACAGTGACAGGTGATCTGCTGTTGGTTGAACCCTCGGATGCGGAAGCACCCTTGGACAGGGAAGCGCTAGCAGCTGCAGAACCTAGCGCGGACAATATATTTATTGAAAAAAAATTGGCGTGTAAGTGGACCTGTGAAGTTCAAACCTGTGTTGTGCAAGAATAAATTATATTTCCTTTCTTATAATTTAACCCTCTGGTTTAGGTGTGAATTTCTTTCGTGGAGAGAGATACTTTACTCATAACTTCTGTCCACCCATCTCAGCTCTTAGGTGTTCCTGGCTATGGTTGACAATCTTCGTCTGCTCCTCAGACATCCCCTTCCCTCTTCCTGGTCTTCTCTTGCCTCCTGTCCCACACACCTGAGGCTCACCCCTCCCCCTCTCCTCTTTCTCAGAAGAGTCGGGTCCATGTCAAAGTCATACAGAATTGTCTAATTATAACAGGTTAATCCATTAGGATTTATTCCTTTCTATTTACTGGCTGGAACTATCCATTTCACAGCTGTGGCTCCCACATCTAACCAGCTAGCAGGCAATTTAAATATAGAAAGCAATTTAACCTAGTTGGATACCAGGCATCTCGCTTAATGTAGTGCATAAATTTTGGAGCTCTTTGCTCTCAGCCCTCAAAAGGGCAGCCAACAGTTTCATGTCCTGGAAAGATTTGGCTTTTCAGGGAATTTACACCCTGAGAAGGGTTCCTGGGTATTGGATTAAAAATAAAGGAGCCTTCAAATGAGGTCAGGGGTTGTTTTCAGGTCAGTTCGGATTTCTCTTTCTTCCTCTTTTGGGGACAATCATCTTATGCTTAACTGAGCTTTCTGGGAGTCTGACATCAATATTGGAGGGTACTTTATTTTCTTCTCTCTTAAACTTGCACTTATTGCTGGTTTGAGTTAAGTGTTCTTTCTGTGTGGATAGTCGGGGTCACCCTGCTTGCTAAGAGCTTGCAGTCTGGATGACACCATGTCTTAATCCTCTTGATACACCCATCCCCTGGCCCAGCTTGTAGTAGCCTCTCATCAGAGGAGCATCATGGCTGGAAAAATAGATGGGGAGGGTCACATGACGTGACAAACCCAACTGTAAAGCCCCAAACTGAAAGAAACAGTGATCAGGACACATGGACTCCCACGATGTGTGAACACACAGCACCTGTCTTATAGGAAGGAGATGGTGAGCAGACAGAGATGTTTTACGAAGAAAAGAGAGAATGGGGAGGCACTTGGTCAAAGTCTTCAAGTGCCAAAAGAGCTGCCAAGACAATGTGGGGTTGGGTTTTTCCTTTTCTTTTCCATATGACCCCAGAGGACAGAGATATTAGGCTAAAGGATGGAAGTTATAGGAAGAAAGAGTTGGATTTAGCTTATTTGTAGTAATGATTTTGCACTGAGCAACTGTTTTTTTTTTTTTTTAAAGGAATCCTGAACTTATATACTTCCCAGACTTCTCTGTTCTTAAGCAGAGGCCCGAGAGCCATGGGAAGGGAGGCTGTAGCGGGTTTTAGAACCAGACAGAACTGGAGACCTTGAGGATGTTGTCCACCTGAGCCATTCTGCTACCTGTTGCCATGGCTACCTTTGCATCTGTCTCCAGCAATCATGGACCTGAAATGCAGGCTGTTTCCAACCCTCCTCCTGGCAGATGGGAAGAGAAGACCAGAGCTCTTGGAGGGCTGGGAGCTTTCTCAGTTTGTTGTCCTGAGCTGAGAGAGTAAGTTTAAGTTCCCTCAGGTTCCACATTGGCTTGAGTTTAGTGCCCCTCATGGCAGGATCGCAATGGTGATGGTAGGCATGACCTGAACATCGATTTCTTAGCGCTGTCATAACCAAGTACTAAAACCTGATTGGCTTAACCCAACAGAAATTAGCCTCACAGTTTTGGAGGCTGGGAGTCTGAGAACAAGGTGTTGGTAGGGCCGTGCTCCCTCTGAAGGCCCTGGGGAGGCACCCATTCCAAGCTTCCATTCTCTCCCAGCTGCAGGCCACTTCTCAGCCTGTGGCAGCATAACTCTGACCTTCACAGGGCGTTTTGCCTCTGTGAGTGTCTTTGTCCATTTTTTTGCCTTTTTAAAGGACACTGGTAGGTAATACTGGATTACTCCAGTATGACTTCATCTTCATTCTATACGGAAAGACTTTATTCCCCAATAAGATCACATTCTGAAATACTGGGAGTTTAGAACTTCAGCATATGGATTTTGAGGGGATACTATTCAACCTATAACAGGGTGAGAGGGGGTGAGCTGCAGGACAGTTTGTTTGATTGTAGGGCCCAGGGGAGCTTTGGATGTTTTTAATGGGTGTGAAATAACTCCAGAGGGGACCAGTGTGAACCACTCTGTAAATCCATTATTTGCTCTAGATAAAGCCCCAAATGGGTGTTTCCTCTGTTTTGAACCTTTAACAGTATTTAGAGGGCACATCACAGTTTAGCCTTTAATTACGTCCTCGTTCTATTCTTTGGTTCATGTAAAGAAACTGTTATTGCACACCTTCTATATATATGAGGCATGTGATACCTCAAATAACTATTAATTGATATCTCAATTAACATACAATATCTCAATTAACTATGGCTCTGGGAAATAGGTATTATTCTTTTCATTTTATGGGTAAAGAAACAGATGCTCCAAATTCAGTGAACTGTACTCTCACGACATGTGTATTTTTCTGTTGTGTATTTTATCACAACACAAAGTTAAATTCATTAAGTCAAGAAACCCCCTCCCCCCACCCCTCCAAAAAAGAAATAGATGCTTGGAGAATGTTCTTTAATTTGCTCAAGGCCATACAACTAACTAGTAGGTGACAAAACTGGAATTTGAAACCCTGCCTATTTGGCTCTGTGATAACACATAGCTTTCACACTCCTCTATAAGCTCCTCAGATGAATAGACTTCTCTTATATTTTTTGTTTTCAGTTTCTTTTTAAAATTTATTTATTTATTTTAGTTGGAGGATAATTACAACATTGTGACGATTTTTGCCATATGTCCATATGAGTTGGCCATAGGCAGACTTCTCTTACCTTCTTCTCGTTCCGCAGATAGATTGGGATTCACTGCAGACATCCCCTTACAGTTCTTTGTGGTGAAATGCCAAGGTTTTGCTAAACGATCCCTAGGCCCTCTTTTATTTTTAACACTTCATGATGAATGATCCTCTTTTTGACTGATGCATCGGCTGACTCTGAGTCAGGAGTTCTGAGATTATTCCCAGAGTTGGTACGGGATATGGGAATAGTACAGAAGTGGGAACTGGTCAGTGCTGGGCAGCCTGCCTTGTGGGTAACTGGGCAGCCCTGGTCCTCTGTTCTGAGGTTGGAGGCTCTGTGTCTTCCTTTCTCCAAGGGGCATCAGGCCTGGGCAAATTGATTTCCACTCGCTCAACTCACAGAAGTCTTCCTGATTTATTATATACAATGAGACGCACTTGCACAGAGGCTGAGTGGCTGTGGGCTGGACAGCACATGTGCTGCTCGCTGCTTGGGAAGCGATTCAAGACTGAGAGCGAGTAACGAGGAAAGAGGCCGACAGGACGGAGGCCATGGCGAGAGTCCACCATCAGGCTGTGCTAACCTGACCCCAGCCTTTTCTCTGAGCCCTGCTTACCGAGCAACCGGTGTGGTCAGGTCAGTAGGTCAGGATGCATTTGCTGGGGGTGCCCAAACTCTTGCTTTCACTCTCAACCCAGAGGGGATGCTCCCCAGTGGTATTCATTACAATCTGCCCTTCCGTGTAGCAGATTTCATGCCGTGGAGGACATGGCGTGGAGGTCACCTTAAGCCGTCTGCCTCAGATGACAGATATTTATTAAGCCCTGATCATGAGCTGGGGGTGGGCTATGTGTTGCTGGGGGGTCCAGAGGGACCAAGTCCTCTAGGAGTGTATAAATAGACGTTCATATAATATGGTGAGTAACAAGGGGGCATAGGCAGAGATCTGATTGGAGCACGTGGAGGGGCTGGGGCTTCAGGAAGCCCTGCCAGAAGAGTTGGAGGAATAGACGGGAGTTTGGGATTGGCATGTGCTCACTGGTATGTTTAAAATGGATAACCAACAAGGACCAACTGTATAGCACAGGGAACTCTGCTCAGTACTCCGTAACAACTTCAGTGGGAAAAGAATCTGAAAAAGAATATATATATATATAAAAGACACACACACACACACACATATATATAAGACACACACACACACACACATATATATAAGACACACACACACATATATATAAAAGACACACACACACACATATATGAGACACACACACACATACATATATATAAGACACACACACACACACCACATATATATATATAAGACATACACATATATATATATAAGACACACACACACACATATATATATATATATAAGACACACACACATATATATAAAAGACACACACACACACATATATATGAGACACACACACACACATACATATATATAAGACACACACACACACATATATATATATGAGACACACACACACATATATATATATGAGACACACACACACACACATATATATATAAGACACACACACACATATATATAAAAGACACACACACACATATATATATATAAGACACACACACACGTATATATATAAGACACACACATATATATATAAAAGACACACACACACACATATATGAGACACACACACACATACATATATATAAGACACACACACACACACACCACATATATATATATAAGACACACACACACACACACATATATATATAAGACACACACACACATATATATATATAAGACACACACACATATATATAAAAGACACACACACACACATATATATGAGACACACACACACACATACATATATATAAGACACACACACACACACACACACGTATATATATATAAGACACACACACACATATATATATGAGACACACACACACACATATATATATAAGACACACACACACATATATATATAAGACACACACACACACGTATATATATATAAGACACACACACATATATATATATAAGACACACACATATATATATATAAGACACACACATATATACATATTTATATAAAATATTCACTTTGCTATACACCAGAAATGAAGCTGCATTGTTAATAAACTGTGCGTGCGTGTGCTCAGTACTCAGTCGTGTCTGACCCCTTTGTGACCCCATGAACTGTAGCCTGCCTGGCTCCTCTGTCCATGGGATTCTTCAGGTAAGAATACTGGAGTGGGTTGCCATTTCCTCCTCCAGGGGATCTTCTCAACCAGGGATCAAATCCAGGTCTTCTTTATTGCAGGCGAACTCTAAGCCTGAGCCCCCAGGGAAGCATTTGTGTGTGTAAAAGTGGATTGGAATTAGAGTTCAAAATGCTGGGAGATTAGATGAAGTAGCTGACAAATCGTGAAGCCCTGTTTGCACTAACTAAGGGGTGAAGACTTCATCAGCCCTGCAGACGAGAGAATCACTGCCATGTGTCCGGCAGAGGAGGGCCCTGGTCAGACTGGGGTTCGTTGGGGAGCTGGCTGTGCAGAGGTGTTGGCTGGAACTCCTGGAGATTCCCTGCTGTCCTCTGCACATGTTCCAGACGAGTCTCTCCAGAGGGGGGAAGGGACTACTTCTTGGCCTTGATGACACAGCTCTGCCTGCCTCCCAGTAATTGCGGACAGTGCCAGAGGGAAGCATTTCCAAACCCAGCTGTAGAGTTTTCATGTTAACAAAATTTTTTTTTGGCCATGTTGTGTGGTTTATGGAATCTCAGTTCCCTCACCAGGGATTGAACCCAGGCCCTCACCAGTGAAAGTGCAGAATCCTAACTGCTGGACCACCAGGTAATTCCAAGTTCACTTTCTTTTGGAATATTAGAGTTCTCTGCTCTTGAGCACACTGTAGGCTGTTGAGAGCTGCTACAGGTCAGAGAAACAGTGTGTGTGTTTGTGTTACTGAGTGCACACACATGACTGATCACAACTATGAGCTTAGCATTAACAAATCAATACCTGAGTTATTCTCTCCTCTCTGTTCACGTATCATCTATTCCAGCCCTGATGACATTGCATTTATAACCTTCTTCTGACTCCTCTACTTGACAGTGGGCAGAGACTGTCTTCATCATTTCACAGGTAAGCCCTGATTCTAGTAGCTTGTGGAACAAGTGAGTAAATGGAAGAGCAGGTGTGTGTGCTTCTGTGCATGGGCCTGGCATGGAGCCAGCAGGCAGAGTGGAAGGCAGCAGAGTGTGCCCCCGAGGCTGCACCAGGCAGGATGCCAAGGGCATTCACTGATCTTAAGTGGGGGGTAAGGCCTTGGATTAGTGTATTAACTGTTTGAGAAGGAGACTTTGCTTTGAAAACTTGTGGCTCCTACAGGAAAGTAATGTGTCAAGGGGGCCCCAAGGTGGACCCTTAGTTGTCACCATTGGCTGGGTCTCGGGGTGTGGTTACTGGGCTCCCTGACTGCTGGACATTACAGATGTTGGAGATAGGATGGTGGGATGGGCTTCTCTGGGTCCATGTTTTCCCATGGGAGCCTGTCCTTCCGAGGACAGAGCATGCGCTCATGTGACAGGCACTGGCACGTCAATCCAGAAAGACTGCTGAAACAGAAACAGACTCAGGGACTTAGAGAGCAAGCTTATGATTGTTGGGGGGAAGGGTGGGGGAAGGGATAGTTAGAGAGTTTGGGATGGACATGTACACACTGCTATGTTTAAAATGGATAACCAACAAGGACCTACTGTGTAGCATAGATAACTCTGCTCAATGTCACGTGGCAGCCTGGATGGGAGGGGAGTTTGGGGAAGAATGGATACATGTATATGTATGGCTGAGTCACTTTTCAGTCCACCTGAAACTATCACAACATTGTTAACCAGTTATCAGTTCAATTCAGTCGCTCAGTCGTGTCTGACTCTTTGCAGCCTCATGAACTGCAGCACACCAGGCCTCCCTGTCCATCACCAGCTCCCAGAGTCCACCCAAACCCATGTCCATTGAGTCGGTGATGCCATCCAACCACCTCATCCTCTGTTGTCCCCTTCTCCTCCTGCCCTCAATCTTTCCCAGCCTCAGGGTCTTTTCCAATGAGTCAGCTCTTTGCATCAGGTGGCCAAAGTATTGGAGTTTCAGCTTCAGCATCAGTCCTTCCAATGAGTATTCAGAACTGATCTCCTTTAGGATGGACTGGTTGGATCTCCTTGCAGTTCAAGGGACTCTCAAGAGTCTTCTCCAACACCACAGTTCAAAAGCATCAATTTTTCGGTGCGCAGCTTTCTTTATAGTCCAACTCTCACATCCATACATAACCACTGGAAAAACCACAGCCTTGACTAGCGGACGTTTGTTGGCAAAGTAATGTCTCTGCTTTTTAATATGCTGTCAAGGTTGGTCATAACGTTCCTTCCAAGGAGTAAACATCTTTTAATTTCATGGCTGCAATCACCATCTTCAGTGATTTTGGAGCCCAGAAAAATAAAGTCTGACACTGTTTCCACTGTCTCCCCATCTATTTGCCATGAAGTGATGGGACCGGATGCCATGATCTTTGTTTTCTGAATGTTGAGCTTTAAGCCAACTTTTTCACTCTCCTCTTTCACTTTCATCAAGAGGCTCTTTAGTTCTTTTCTTTCTGCCATAAGGGTGGTGTCATCTGCATATCTAAGTTATTGATATTTCTCCCGGCAACCTTGATTCCAGCTTGTGCTTCATCCAGACCAGGGTTTCTCATGATGTACTCTGCATATAAGTTAAATAAGCAGGGTGACAATAATCAGTTATACTCCAATACAAAATAAAAAGTTTTTAAAAAAGCACCCTTAAAAAGACCCCAAAAGATTGCTGAAACAGTGTAGAAAAAAAAGAAAGAAAAAGATAAAGGAAAATAAAATGATATGTATGCCTCTTAGGCATTTTAATTTGAAGTATATAAATGTGCACTCATTTGCCTTCAATGAAGGGTCAAAGGCCAGTCTTTGAATATGGGTCTGCTAACTGGAGTTCCCCCTCATCTTTCTTGCATTAACCACATCTATGATACATCACCTAAGAAGTCTAACTTGGGTTTTTAAAAAAACTCCAAGCCCCATGCAAAACAACATGAGTGCAGAATTTTAGATTTTTGGTATTATTCTTCCTATCACTTCCCAATCTGTTCCCCAACCCCAGTCCCTGTTAGGGGTCTCAGTGCATCTTATTTAACAATACTTGCAGTGCTATGTCTCATCACGTCCCCCCAAAAGTGTTCAATGTGCTCCACTTAGAATCACCAATGTCCTTTTTATACCTACAGTTTATTACTTGGCCTAATCTTTAATGTAGTTGCACTGTCAATAGTAGTAAGTACAATTGGCAGTAGGTTCTAATTCAAGAGATGCTGGGAGAGGGGCCCCAAGTATCCCCAGGAGCAGCCCAGTGTTCACTGACTGGTGGTCAGTAGGCTGCGGGTCCCCACTGGCAGAGGGGCTCTGTGGCAAAGTCTTTCCACTCCCAGATCCCCAAACCCTCCCATGTGACGCCCCCCATCTCTCCCTTTCTCTCTTTGGCTACCTGAACAATCAGGACCCCTCATTGGAGATGGAGGCCCCTGTGTCAGCCTGAGTCCCTAAATGACTGGGCAGTGCCAACTGGACTTTAACAGAAAAAGAGTGAAGCCCCTAAGATGTCTGTTATAGCAGCTAGCACTGTCTCAACCCAAACACATACTGGGGTGCTGTTTGAACTTGTTGAAAAGAGGCCACCTGCAAACACTTTTTAAATGTTCTCCAGGGCTCGCACGTTTGGGGTATAGTAGTATCTGTTGCTGATGTGGCTGTCATCAGACACCACATCCCTTGTCTATGGAAGCTGAAATGGCCAGTTCAACTATCTTTGCCACAACAGGGCGCAGTGGAAAAAGATGCTGGGGGAATGGGAAGAGCCCAGCTCAAATTCCAGTCTCGCTATTTTCCAGCTATATTACCTTAAACAAATTAGTTCCTCTGCTTCACGGTTCCTTGTGTGTGTGTGTGTGTTAGTCACTCAGTTGTGTCCCACTCTTTGTGAACCATGGACGGTATCCTGCCAGGATCCTCTGTCCATGGGACTTCCCAGGGAAGGATACCGGAGTGGGTTGCCAGTTCTTTCTCCAGGGATCTTTGTGACCCAGGGATTGAACCCAGGTTTCCTACAAATTAATTTCTCTGCTTTGTGGTTCCTTAGATAAGGCCTAACAATAAATTCCTGAAGAGGCATAATAATACATACCTTGGAGGGTTGTTGTGAGGATTAAAGGAAAGTGACCAAGTTCGGTATGTAGTGGGGGATCCAGGAAGGGCATTTTGTAAATCATTCAGTCATTTGATAAAGTTTTAATGAAAACCTATGCTGTGCCCCAAACTCTTTGAGAAACAGAAGATGCAGGAGATGTCTCTACACTTAGGGCATGGCCTCTAACAGGGAAATGTGGCTGACTGACCGGAAGTGGCCTGGGATGCGTGCTGAGGCAGCTGTGAGAAATCTGCCCTTTGGCCAGAGGGAGGCTTCCTGCGGAGGGTGCTAAGGAGGACTAGCAGGAGGGTCCCCAACGAAGAGGAAACCGGTGACTCCTCATCACGGGGCCCCTCTGGACGTTGGGCTCCTTTTGCTGCCTGTTGCTGGGGATGCTAGAGTGATGAAGACCCTGGAAGAGAGTGGAGGTCCCGGGTGGCCACACTGGAAGGCGTGCACTTGAAAGGGTCCCGTATGGCCAGCCAGGGCAGCAGGTGCCATGACAGTGCGTGCCACCCAGCCGGGGCCAGGGAGAGCGCCTGCCGTGGCGGGGTGGGGGAGAGCTTCATTCTGGAGCCCGTGCAGGGATTTAACTGTATTCACCAGGTAGCTGGCTCTTTCATCGCCACAATATGGAGCATGGTCCCAGGTCTCTGGCCTTGGTGGTACGTGTGTGCTAAGTCATTTCAGTCATGTCTGACTCTTTGTGACCCTATGGACTGCAGCCCGCCAGGCTCTTCTATCCATGGGATTCTCCAGGAGAGAACACTGGAGTGGGTTGTCATGCTCTCCTCCAGAGGATCTTCCGAACCCAGGGATTGAACCTGTATCTCTCACATCTTCTGCACTGGCAGGTGGGTTCTTTACCACTGGAACCGCCTGGGAAGCCCTGACCTTGGTGGAGGCATCGAGAAAGATGCTGGTGACACAAAGGGATGCTCATGCATCGGCAGGTCTCCAGTCCTGCTGCCACTTCCAACGGGATCCTTTACAAGACAGCCTCCACCTCAGGGACACCCGAGCAGCTGGCGTTTTCAGCCAGGAGGCCAGAACAGCTGCTCCGTGGACCTACTGAGAGCAGAGTGTTATCCGTGTATGAGAGTCCCTGCAACCCACTGCCAGGAGGCTCCTTGTCGGTGACTTAGGCCAGCAGTGCCCCTCTCCTTCAGGCTCTCAGCACATCCCCTTTGTGTTCAGTGTTTTCCAGGTTAATTACTCCTATTATTATCCTCTCTGTAGTCTATAATTAGGCACACCGTGCAATTATATCATCCATTCTGCATTACTGATGTACGACCTGCCAGCCAAAGATGATGATTAATTATTACCCCATTGGATTGTGTTGCACACATATACTTTGCCCCTATGGTCTGGATGCCAGCATGGCTAGCTAATGTCTTGGGCTCCCTTTGGGGTCTGGGCCAGCTGCGTTGTTGGAGGGCCAACCCATGCATGTGAGTGGGCCAGCCCGCTGGGGGAAGGTCTCCTTGGATGAGATCAGAAGTGGGAACATCTTCAGCCAAACTGGGGAGGGGAATATGGCCCCCAACCTTCCCATCCAGGCCTTTTGCCCCTGGGCAGCCCTTGCTTCCCATAGAAATCTGGCCACACTCTCCCCCAACTCTGAAGGCCCTCAGCACCTGTGCTTCAACTGGCTTAGAAACATAAAGGATGCCGTTACCTTCTTCTGAGGTATCTGTTCTGTGGTCAGCTATTGCATGCTGTCTCATTTGATTGCCCACAATCCTACAAGGAGGATCTTAGGATTCCCATTTTACAGGTGAGGAAGTTGAGGCTCAGAGACATGTACTAACCTGCTAAGGTACTGTGGAGATGAGATTTGCACCCTAGTTTGCTTTACTTTGAAGTTTACACTTTCTCATGGGCTTCCCAGGTGGTATTAGTCTTAAAGAACTGGCTTGCCAAATCAGGAGATGTAAGAGATGCAGGTTCCATCCCTGCATTGGGAAGATCTCCTGGAGGAGAAAATGGCAACCCACTCCAGTAGTCTTGCCTGAAAAATCCCATGGACAGAGGAGCCTGGCGGGCTACCGTCCACGGAGTCGCAAAAAGTCAGACACGACTGAGTAACTTAGTACGCACACACGCATTACACCTTCTCAGCATGAAGAAAGGAACCTCGTTTTATCAGGAATACAGTGAGGCGGGCGTTTGAACAAGACCTGAGGCTAAAGGAAAGAGTTAAGGGAGGACTGTGTGCATTAGGAGCCTGGGAGTGGGGAGACGAAATCACACAGGCACTCTGGGACCCCTGGAGCCACAGACAGTGTGAGTGGCTGCAGCCCTCAGGGAAGGCGGGTTGGCTGTCTCCTGGCATGTGCGTGGCTGTCCCCACCCTGCCCGCCCAGGCGGCTGAGCGGGAGGTGCCGGATGGAGTGAGGCAGACCCAGGAGCTGGTTCACCGTTGCGTCTCCTAGACGTCATGGGGCTTCTGTGGGGGAGACGGTGGCGGGCTCTGGCCCCACCACGCAGACTGTGTGTCCTCCCGCACACGTGGTGTCTCGGAGTGGGTGGGGTGGGGGTGACCTGTTACTGGGGACTTTCGGCTTTTGAAAGGTTCATGGAAAAGGCAGGACCCATTGCATGCATCTCCCCATATCTTGCTCTGCATGTCCCCCTTGCCTCTTCCACACGAATCTGGGTAAAATCAAGGTAAAATGGTAACAACAGCTTCCCTGGTGGCTCAGTCGGTAAAGAATCTGCCTGCAATGTTGCAGACCTGGGTTTGATTCCTGGGTGGGGAAGATCCCCTGGAGGAAGCAATGGCAACCCACTCCAGTATTCTTGCCTGGGAAATCCCATGGCCAGAGGAGCTTGGCTGGAGATAGTCCACGGGGTCGCACAGAGTTGGACACGACTGAGCGACTTAACGTACAAGGGAAGCGAAAATGACATGGAAAGGGTGGCTCCCTGCTTGGGGAGAGGGCAAAGGTGGAGCTCCCCTGGCCTGACAGCTGGAGCCCCATGTGGTGGTTTATTTTGCATATTTGTGGAGGTTGTGGGCATATGAGTGTCAGGACGTTCTTTCCTGTATCCCATCCTCCCTCTACTACTTTATGAATCATGTTTTTAATTTTCTGTATTTTATGATGCTGGGGGGAGACCGCCCCTCCCAGGGCCGGCTGATTCCTAGAGATAATAGAACAATGTGCCTCTGAATGCACCTTTCATGCACAAACCAACCAAGCCCAAGTTCATACCACAACCACCTTTTTTATCTAGCTTTCGCCCACTGAGCCAATATGCCCCTGTCCTCAGTCCAGGGCCGGGTACCAGACAACAAGAGACCACACTATAACTCAGCACATGCTGGCATTGTGCAAGCTAGCCAGTCGTCAGCAGTCACTCCTGGCCCGCCTGGCCGCCTCCATGAAATACACAGTGGGGACAGTGTCCTGGGCTTTCCCTCCTGAACAACTCTGGTGCTTCCCTGAGTGGTCTTGCACGCGTGCCATGCCTCTCATTTCTGGGGAAACTGTGAGCAACAGCGAAATCTTTCCACGGAATTAAGCTCTCTGTGCATCACCCAGTCTCCTCGAGAAGTTAAAATCCCCTGGTGGTCCAGTGGTTCAGAATCTGCCTATCAATGCAGGGGACATGGGCTCCATACCTGGTCCGGGAAAATTTCACATGCCTCGGAGCAACTAAGCCCGTTCACCACAACTACTTAGCCCCGGCAACTAAAGCCTGTGCTTCGCAACAAGAGGCCACTGCAGTGAGAAGCCTGTGTGACGCAAGTAAAGAGTAGCACCTGCTTGCTGCAACTCGAGAAAGCCTGCATGCAAGCAATGAAGACCTAGCTTAGCCAAAAATAAAAATAAATAAAAAAATTTAAAAAATCCCACAGGTACATTTTAATACAGCTACCACAGGGGCAGGTCCTGCTTTGCAACCCCCAAAGGAGCCCTGCCTGGGGTCTTGGTGGTGCTGGTCACACTTTGGGGATTGTCCCTTTGGGCTGATGTCACAACTTCTAAGTAGGGAATGGAATGATGGTTCTTAGCCCTTTTGAGTCTCTTTGGAGAGTCCTTTTTACACACCCGGTTCTGTGTATATTTTTCAACAGGTTTGGGGTCACCAGATTAGGACCTGCCAGGGTTGGAATGGAGGTTCCTGGGAGCCTCTTTGGGTGGGGAGACAAGAAAGGGGGAGAAGTCAGAGTGAGTGAAAGTGCAGGAGGAGAGACAGAGTGTTTCTCAAGCATGAACCTGGGAAGCAGAGTCCTCTCTGATGCCTCAGTTTGCTCATCTGTTAAATGGGGCTCAGAGCATTGGCTTCCTTTCTATCATGAGATTTGAGCAAGGAGGGCTCTGAAAATGGATGTGGGGGCTCTTTAGAAAAGCCTGAAATGTAGCCCTGCTCATGACCAGCTATCTTGTGATAGGACGCCTGGGGAAAGCCAGGGACAGCCTCCCCCCTGGCTCAGTGGTAAAAAGTCTGCCTGCAATGCAGGAGATGTGGGTTCGATCTCCTGGGTGGGGAAGGTCCTCTGGAGGAGGGCATGGCAACCCACTCCAGTATTCTTGCCTGGGAAATCCCATGGACAGTGGAGCCTGGCGGGCTGCAGTCTATGGGGTCGCAGAGAGTTGGACACGACTTAGCACACACAGGAACAGCTTCAGGGATACGGGAGGAGGCAGAATCTTCAGTCAGGCTGAGGGATGATCTGTCTTTGCAGGGTTCAGGGACTTGTTCTGGTTCTCCACAGACCCAGCCATCTGATTAAAATCAAACTATTTTCCCGTGGCATCATTTCCAAAGAGAGGATGAGGAAATTAAAAATTGCCGTAATGATAATAACGATAAGCCCAATATAAATACTCAAAGAGAATAAACCGTGGTGGATCGTAGAAGCTCCAGGCTCCTTCCAGGGCCCAGAGGGAAGGGCCATGGCTGCTGGCTGACCTTGGGGGATGGTGCTGCTGTAGGTGGGGAAGCGGAGAGGAATTTCCTTTGGCTTCTGTGGGGGTCCTGGTCTCTGAGAGTCTGGAGGTTGGAATAGGTACAAGGCTGGCCTGGTAGCCTGGCGGGGGACTTAAATCTTGGTTCCCCCTCTGATGAAAATAACTGGAGGGACCAGGCACTCAGCAGTTTATTTTTAACAGTTGGGGGGACATGAAATACTTCCTTCAGGATTGAAAAACCCAGACACTCTTTCCCCTCATTCATTCATTCTCTTCCCATCTCCTTCCCTCCTTTCTCCCTCCCCCTCCCCACTTCTCTCTTCCCTGCCTCTCCCCTTCTCTCCCTGCCTCTCTCTCTCTCTCCCTACCTTCCTTTGAACTAATAACACAACCCAGCCTCAGGTTCTTGGCACACAGAGATGAATGAGGCCCCGTGTTTGCCCTTGAAGAGTTTTCTTGGGTGTTTCAGGTCTGTAGAGAATTATTAAAAAACCACTGACCTGCAGAAAAAACACGAAGCTTCATCTACCTGCTTGGAAGGATCTCACTATCTTATGAAACCCCAAGGCTGCTGCAAATTCCCACCCCTCTCACAGGTTCTGGGGAAATCAGATCAGCAGACAGTTCAGCGCTTTGGAATTGCCCTGAAGGCTCATGTCTCCTGGCAGTGCAGACACCAAGAAGGGGCATTTATATACCTGGCTTCCTGGAAGTGGTGACCCCGGAGCTGAGTCCTCTGGAAGGTTCCTGATGGCCCTGGCTCTGCCCACTCTGATGACCCTCCTGGTCCCCATGGAGAGCACCTCGTGCTTTCCCAAGTCCGCTGTCTCTAGTTGCGTCCCTTTCCTGTGCTCTGCGATGAGTGGCTATCTAACAGCTTCCTGGATAACACTGCACATGATGGATGCTTATCCGTGTACGAGGCATTGTACTCTGATGACCAGGGTCATTGCATTTAATCTTCATCATCCTATAAGGCTCTCTCTCCAAGAGTGAGGGAGCACAGCTTGGAGCAACCCACTCAAAATGACCCCACAGCTCTGGCTGCCCTATAGCACCAGATAACCCAGACCCAACTGGTGGGAAATTCCACTTACACTTTGCCTGGGAAATCCCATGGACAGAGGAGCCTGGCAGGCTACAGTCCGTGGGGTCGCAAAGAGTTGGGCATGACTGAGCTACTAAATAACAACAATATAGGCTGGAGTCATAGTTTTAGGGAGTAAGACCACAGGGGTGAAGTGCCCTTCCCATCACCCCACATCAAAGGTACATGTTAGCAATGCAATGTGTCACTATTGACAAGGACCCTGGTCACCTGAGGCAGTGTTTGCCAGGTTTGTCTACTGGACTCTTGCTTTTTTCTCCTCACTTTCTGAATTCTACTCCCTGGAAGGGAGTCACTAAGAACAGCTCACATTCAAGGGGCAGGGGAGGAGGGAATTGAATTGCCTCTCTTGGGGGTGAGATAATCTACATAATTATGTGGGGTTTTGTATGAGAGACTTGTCTTTTCTCATTCATTCATTCATTCCCTTATTAATCCATCATTTATATATGTCAGTATGGAGTCATGGGAGCTTACTTCACACTTTGCATTATCATCCAACACGATGTTGTTCACTTGGGTCTCATGTTGTTCTAGCTTTGGACTTTGGGAGCTCCTTCAGGTCGACTCCTTTGCCCATTTGACATGCTCTCATCTCTTTGTTTTTTGAGCAGTTTTTACTTCCTGTATCTACAAAATGCTATCGGCTCCTCTGTACGCTCCTTGACCCTGCACAAGAACCAGCAATTTCTCCAGGAGTCCTGGAGTGCTTTGATTGGAGAATTGTATCAGAAAGAAAGGTCTGGGTGCTCTGGGTGCTCACTGACACTGGGTCAAGGATCTTTGAAAAATGCAAAATGAGACACCTCCCTTTTTACTTGGAATAAAGTATGCACACTTTACCAAAGTTACCTGGCTCTTGGTCACCTCTTCGGTCTTGTTTTGAGCCACCGTGCTGCTGTGATGAGCCCAATTCTGCTCATCAGATGGACTTTAGACTCACTGTAATCTTCTCTGGTCTTTGCCTGGTGGACTCCAGGTCCCAGGGAAATGCCCCTGGACTCTTGCTGTTACCTGCCTTGCTTGCCATGGTCTTCCAGCCTTAGTAGAGCCTCTGGTACTTGGCAGAGCTGAACAGCAGGGTGGGGAGAGAGTGATGACCTCTAAGCCTTTGTACAGTCATCTGCATGAGGCATTCTTTGATGGAAAGCCTGTCCATCCGTAGAGAGTTTTATTTTTCTAGCTCAAAGGTGTATGAAACCCTTCTGATTTCTTATGACCCACGAAACTGTCATTCCCACTTTAGCTGGTTGGAGCTTCTTCTTCTTTTTTTAAATTCTACTGGCGTATACTTGATTTACAATGTCGTGTTACTTTCTGCTGTATAGATACGTGAATCAGTCACACACATATCTGGTCTCTTTTTTTTTTTTTTTTAATTCTTTTCCCATATAGATCATTATAGAGCATAGAGCACAGTTTGGTCATAGTTTTTATTTATCCTGTGATAGGTCCTAGCTTTTATTTATTTTGTGATAGGTCCTAGTTTTTATTTATTTACTTTGGCCCTACTCTGGGCCAAAGGAGGGGATCTTATTTCCCCAACCAGGGATTGAACCCATGCCCCCTGCAGTGGAAGCACTGAGCCGTAACCACTGGACCACCAGGGAAGGCCCACTCCTGGAGACTTTTTCAAATGTCTGCATGAAAGCACGGACATGTGGAGCTGTATATAGCTTGCAAACACCCCTTTCTTGCTCTTCAGGTGAGCTCCCGGAAGCTGCCTACCGCGACTTGCACATCTCAGCTCCTCAGTTAAAGGCTTTTGGTAGATAATTTATCAAGTGGATCTGGGATGGCCGTTTGAAGTCCCCTCACCATCTTCAGCATAAGCCTCCCTAGAAAAGGATGAGCAGTTCGGCAGGAGAGCCATTTGCAGCCCTCAGATTGGGCTTGGAAAGCGATGGCAAAGGTGATTTCCAGCCTGCTTCTCCTTTCCCTTCTTTGGTAGAGAAAGCTGGAAGGTGGAAAGGTCACTTCTAGTAAAGCTCTCTGATATTTCAGAGGCTATAAAGGAGGGTCCCGTCATCCCCAGTCTGATATTAAAATCTCCTTGATGTCTGTGTCTTCTGTGTTTTCTTTTTTTCCCATCTCTGAAAATCAATAATATTGAAGAAGTGAGAGATCAAAGTTTTTCAAATGGTGGGTGAGCAGCATCTGGGACTAGGAATTGGGGCGGAAGGAAAGTTCCCATTAAATTCATCCCTGGATGGTGCTTCCAGAGGCACCAAGTTATCTGGGCTCCTCTCTCCACCCCGCTTTCCTCCATCCCTCCCTCTCTCTCCCATAAACAAAGCCACAGCCTCCAACAACATCTTGTAAAGCACATTATAAAATGCTTCTAATAAATCCCTAACAGCCTTGGCCATAACCAGCTGAAAGAAAGGTGATTATGACACGAAAGTGTCAGGTTAGAACAACAAATTGGGCCACACGAGCAGGGATTTATTCATCTTTGTAAGTGTGCTATAAAACTCCATATAATTTCACAAATAAATATGAACATTGCTTAGTAAATGGCTCCTGGATTTAGAACCCCAGGATTGCAGGCAGGAACATATTAGCACCGGTGGTGCAGTTTCAGATGTGGGGCAAATCAACCCAGGGACCGCCAAACAGATGGCCTCAGCATATCCTGGTCCCTTCTCAAACGTGTGGGACACCTGAGGCTGGGGTAGCAGGAGAACTGGGCAGCTCCGGGGATCCAGGACTAGACGTGGAGGCCAAATGGGGACTGGTGGGCCCTAGGGTCCTCAAGACGGTCTGTGAGGCCTTAGATGAGCAGGAAGATCAAGGAGGAAGGCAGTTTCCTACTCTGGGTAGGTGAGTTGGGAGATGTTAGGGTCAGGGAGACTAGCAACCCTGGAAGTAGGGTGACCAGCCTCCAAGTTTGCTGGCACTGAGGGGTTTCCTAGGATGCTGAATGTTCAGTTTTAAAACTGGGACAGCTGGTCACCCTACCGCTCAGACAGCAGCGATCCTGAGGGTTGCTTTATCACAGACTGCCTCCTGCTGATGCCCCAGAAACTGGGGAGTAAGGAAAAAGGAGGCGGGGCTTCAGAGAGGATGGAGTTAGATTTATATCAGTGTTTTTCAACTCTGGCTGCACTTGAAGTGACTTTAAGAAGCATTAATTTCCAGGCACAGAAAAAGATGTTCAACATCACTAACCATCAGGAAATGCAAATCAAAACCATGTGAGATATCATCTCCCACCTGTCAAAATGGTTATTATCAAAAAGAACACAAATAACAAAAGCTGGTGAGGATGTGGAGAAAAGGGAGCCCTCATACACTGTTCCCTAGAGAAGGAAGTGGCAACCCACTCCAGTATTCTTACCTGGAGAATCCCATGGACAGAGGCTCCTGGTGGGCTACAGTCCGTGGGGTCACACAGAGTCAGACACGATTGAGTGACTGAGCAGATACACTGTTGGTGGGCATGTAAATCAGTGCAGCCATGGTGGGAACAGCATGGAGGCTTCCCAGAAAACTAAAACTAGAACCGCTTTATGACACAGCAGTTCCACTGCTGGGAACATACTGCAAAGACCCCAAAACACTAATTCAAAAAGATGCATGCACTCCAATATTCATAGCAGCATTATTTACAATTGCCAAGATATGGAAGCAACCTAAGTGTCCATCAACAGACGAATGGATAAAGCAACTGTGGTATACATATATGTATTATATATATACATTTCTATATAAGAAACTGTGATATATATATATACACACACTTTGGAATGCCACTCACCATAAAAATGAAATTGTGCTATTTGGAACAACATGGATGGATTTGGAGGGTATTATGCTAAAGTGAAATAAGTCAGAGGAAGACAAATATTGTATGATATAACTTATATGTGGAATCTATAAAATACAACAAGCTAGTGATTATAACAAAAAAGAAACAGACTCACAGATATAGAGAACAGGCTAGCAGTTACCTATGGGGAGAGGGAAGTAGGGAGGGGCAGTATAAGGTTAAAGGATTAAGAGGTACAGACTATTAGGTATAAAATAAACTACAAGAATATATTATATAGCACAGGGAATATAGCCAATGTTTTATAATAACTGTAATTGGAGTATAACCTTTAAAAATTGTGAATCACTGTATTTTACAACCATAACTTATATAATACTGTGCATCAACTATACTTTGATTTTTTTTAAAAAAGGAGGAAAAAACCCTATTAATTTCTAGCCCCATCTCAGATCACAAAGCTGGAATCTCTGTGGATAGGGTCCAGGCACTGGTACTATTTCAGGGCTCTCCAGGTGATTCAGAGGCAAGGAAGATGTCTTTCCCAGCCCATCCAAAGCCACGAGTTGACTGCACCTTCTTAGTGCCTTATAGAAGCTGTCCTTTGACCCATTTATTCTCTTTTCCCTTGCTGCCATCACCAATCCCCAAACCTACTTAAATACCAAATCAGATGGGCTCAGACCAACCATATTTGGTAATTCAGTCACGAATCCACCAGGAACACCAGCTCGCTCTTTCCCATCTGGTTCTTTTCTCTCGTAGACGAAGCCCAGATAGGAAATGATGACCTGCATTTTCAAACCAAAGAGGTTACAAATAGGAAAGTTCAACCTAAAAAGCATTCTCTTTTATAACTAAGGTAAAAATGTTGTCATGAACTTTGGTAAAACATGTATGTCCCGGCCTCGCTCCACACTTGGTGGCTGGGGTAGTAACTTGGAGCTGACTCATCATTTCACTCGGTTGACCGGCAGGGCACACAAGCTTTAAATTTAAACCCAATTCGTCTCCTAGTACACTTGAAATTTTGCTTTTGGGCTGTCTGACTGCATGGTATGGAAATTTGGATTGTGAGCGCTAGGAAGAGGGTGGGTCACAGCTCCCAGAGGAGGGAGTTTGGTCTCCATGGAGACCTGAGTTGGGTGCACAGAGATCCCAGCTCACGTCCTGCACCCACCCTGCGCTATCCTCTCACCTGCTCTTTCAGGCTACCACTCTCTGAGTTCCAGCGCTCACTGTCTGTAGCCCAGATTCTGTCCTGACACTTGTAACAGTGGTGTCCTAATCGCTCAGTGCTCTGACCTCTTGCAAAGCAATGAGTGTCCAGAGCCTATCTGATGCTGACTTGCATGGCCCTCTCTTTATTTTATGAGTGTGGTAAGTACACAGAGATGTGGAATCAGAGTTTGGGTCTTGGTCCCATTCCACTTCATGATTTTCCAGTCTTGGACAAGTTGCTTGACCCCTTTGATCCTTAGTATCCTTCTGTGTATAGTGGGAAGAATGGAACAGTGATCACACATAGTGTATGATGCCACGTATACAATGTCTAGCATGTATTTGGTATTCATTGTGCTTGTTACTTGTCTCTCCAACTTCCTTCGGTTCCCTCTTATCACTGTTAAGACAATCTACGTGAAGACCTCATGCATACTCAGGTACCATACTCAGGACTATTCTAGTTGTTACTCCCATTCCTGTTAGACCGTTACTGTCTCAGGTTTCATCTAGAGACTAGAACCATTACCCTTCGGTGTTAGACCATGAAGCGCATCTCCTGCTTTACCTCAGACCTCTCCACGGGAGTATCAAACATCAGCTGTTATCCGTTTTCTCCACCCTACTAAGGCCTTGCCCTCTGTGTGGGGCCTTGTTCAAGTTTGCCCTTCCAGGTAGGAAGCCTGGGATTTTGTGATCTTGGAGCTGGTGAGGGAAGGAGTACTTTTAGGTCCCTGTAGAAATTTATCCTGACCCTGGGGGACAACTCCCTTCCAGCTGTTTGAGTTTGCTCAGTGCATCTGCCCTTGATTCTGCCGTCTAAGCCAGAGGTTCTCCTCCCTTGGCTTCCCAAAGCCCACTCTTCTGCTAGGACCCAGGCTTATCCCCGTCTCCCTCAGAACTGGCCCCTAGCCCTACGACTTACACTTACCATCTGTGATGCTTGCATCCTGGTCCCCTGGCTGGAAACCCTTTACTGGTCTTTCCGTCTCTACCCTACCCTGCTCTGTGCTGGGAGGGTGACCTACCTGGATCCCCTTCCCTTTGGCTTCAGGTTGGGTTTAGACAATGGGATGAACCAACAGAAGATGCAGGAGTGGGAGCGGGTGAGCTAGGAGTATGATTCCCTACAGGGCTGCCTCCAGTTGCTGCAGATTTTGTTAAGAGGACCTGCTCACACAGTGGTCCTCTCTGCTTTCTCAGGGTCTCCTTCCCTAACTTCTTCAGGTCTAGGGAAGTGATATATGTTATCCCTTGTGGTTTTTCCTAATTTCTTCCCACATATTTTAAAACAGTACTCTCATTAAACTCTCCTCAACTATCCAGCTTGAGTGTGCCATCTGTTTCCTGCTGAGACCCCCAACTAATATGACTTCTGATGGTACGGATCCAGTTTAACACTTTAGTATATATCGTTTTATGTCATCCTTCAGCTGTTTACCGCATGCACGTTAGGGTCAGGGTCTAAAGGGAAGACTTGACTATCATCTAGCTTTTTTGGTGTCCCCAGACTTGGCACAGTGCTGGCCTCATGCTGGGCATGATGCAAATGCTCACAGATGCTCGGGAGAGACTGCCGTGTATGGGGGGCTTCCAATTCTCTTCAGTCTTTTCCGTAGGTTTGTGAGCCTAGTGGCTGCCTCAAAAATTCCTGGGTTTGGAAATCAAAACTCACACATTGGACAGAAGTAGGCACTGGACCAAGATCCTCTGTGGTTTGGAAGTGCGGGCAAGCCAAATGTCATATCCAGGGAGCACCAAGGTCAGCCCTGGGTGATGAAGCACTGTCTGGGGAGCTTGGCAGGGCAGGAAGTGGCATTGCTTCTCCTGGTGAACAGGTGGCCAGAGCTGGTGATGGAGGGTCTAGTGGCAGGTACACACAGAGGAGTTATCATGAGGTTAGAAGTCACCTGAATGATAAGGGATGTTAGGATCTTCTCATCCTGTGTTGTCCAATATGGTGGCCACTTGACACATATGTACATAGAGATGCAGAATCAGAGGTTGGGTCCCCGGCCCATTCCACATTCCACATGCACTGAGCATGTGAGTGTGGCTGACACGTGCCGTGGGCATAAAATACATTCCAGGTTTTAAACTTTGTAAAAAAAAAAGCAAAATGTTCTCATTAAAAATTGTTATATTTACTACACATCTAAATTGCATTTAATGATATAACTTCTTAGAATTAATTTCATACATTTCTTTTTAATATTTCAATGTAGCTACTAGAAATTTTAAAATTAAATATGCCTCTCACATTATATTTCTATTGGGCAGCACTGGCTTGGGCCACCCCTCTTATTTTATAGATGAGGAAACAGAGGCTCAGAGACGGGAAGAGAGTTTCTGAGGCCACATACCCAATGGGGATCAAACAGAGAGAGCTGGGAGGGTTACAGGATGGTGAGTGACCTGACTTTGCAAGTTGAAAGCAGTGGTCCAGTTGTGGCCTGGGTTTGGGACCATGGAATGCGGGCTTCCCCAGCGGTGCTAGTGGGAAAGAATCCGCCTGTCAATTCAGAAGACGCAGATTTGTTCCCTGGGTCGGGAAGATACCCTGGAGGAGGAAATGGCAACCCACTGCAATATTTTTGCCTGGTGAATCCCATGGACAGAGAAGCCTGGTGGGCTACAGTCTATAGCATCGCAAAGAGTTGGACTTGACTGAGTGCCTAAGCATGCACACACATACCCAGAATGGAGGCCTAGCACCTTTCGCTGAGGCAGCTGCGTGCCCTGGCCAGGGATGTCCATCTCCCTGGAGGAGCATCTCTGTGGTGGGCTGTCAGTTCTGTAGAGCAGTGAGGGGTCCTTTCCACCCATGGCCTTGGCCCTGGGCAGCCTAGACAGGATCTGACAAAAGAACTGCAAGGCCGTTTAGAGAGTGTTCCCCCAAGTAGTCACCACTGAGTCACCTGTTTGAACAAGGCTGCCCAATCACCAGAGGGACGCCTGAAAGCTGCAGGACTCAGCAACATTTGAGCTGATTCTTAAGTGTGTCCTCTGTACCCAGACCAAGAAAAGGAAAAGACACAGTTCCTGGGCTCTGTGACTTACAGTCTGGCACAAGACAGCCCATCATCCATGAAGCAACTTCAGAACAATGCCCGACAGCAAAGGCAAAATCCCGAGTGGGTAGCCCAGACTGCAACTGAGATGTGGCAGAGGCTGTGGAGAAGGAATGGCAACCCACTCCAGTGTTCTTGCCTGGAGAATCCCAGGGACGGGGGAGCCTGATGGGCTGCTGTCCATGGGGTCGCACAGAGTCAGACACGACTGAGCGACTTCACTTTGACTTTTCACTTTCATGCATTGGAGAAGGAAATGGCAACCCACTCCAGTATTCTTGCCTGGAGAATCCCAGGGGGGGGGAGCCTGGTGGGCTGCCGTCTATGCGGTCGCACAGAGTCAGACACGACTGATGTGACTTAGCAGCAGCAGCCGCAGCGGCAGCAGGAGCTGTGGTCACGAAGATGGCTTTTGCTATTTAGTGGGAAACCTGGCCTGGAGCCCTCATGTAGCCTGAGATCTGCTGCTAACCATCCAGTGATTTGGGTAGCTCACTCTCTCTCTCCCATCTCACTGTCCTCATTCACACAATGGGATAACGCCGGTCAGCTGGCTCCCATCCTGATGATGCGGCAGGTGGGACGGGAGTGCCACACATGTGATCAGGAGAGGTGTCATCTAGGCCTGAGGTTTCAGGATTGCTCTGGGTGGGGGTGGTGGGGGGGGGCGGGTAGTGGGAGCAGCTGAAGGATGCCTGAGAGGGAGGCTGGCTGTATCATTTATCTTCTAAAATGGAGCACTTCTAAGGGTGAAAGGGGATGCTATTAATATTAAAATTGGGACAAAAGATGGAGAGAAAGTTACTCTATGTGAATACGATGGATGGCACTCTACTGGGAAGAGGCCGAAAGGCACGCATGAGACAAAGCCCAGCCTGGCTTGGGAGGCCGGCAGCTGGGGATCAGCTTTGAACTGGATGATGGATGGCTGAGGGCGGAAGGTCGGGGGAGTTAGGGGTCAGAGCAGGACGGAATTCTGGGACAGCAGTGCCGCAGACAGAAGTGTGTAAATGTGTGCTCAGTTGTGTCTGACTCTGTGACCCCATGGTCTGTAGCCCTGCAGCCCCTCTGTCCATGGGATTCTCAGGCAACAATATCGGAGTGGGTCGCCATTTCTTCTTCCAGGGGATCTTCCCGGCCAAAGGATGAAAACTGTATCTCTTGCGTCTCTGGCTCTGGCAGGTGAATTCTTTACCAACTATGCCACCTGGGTGTCCTCACTCAGAGAGACGCAAGATGCAAAGCGTGGGAGCGCCTGGGGTGGGACAGCCCCGCAGCTCTGCACACGTACCTCCTGGGGTTATGGAGGACCTGAAATGAGGACTTGGCAGGAGACATGGAGTCAGGGACCCAGCAAGGCAGCGCTGGACTTCTTGCCGACCACAGGTGAGCACTCCTGTGGGTGTCCTCCGGCTGATGATAGAGGAAACCTGCTGCTTGGAGCCCCATGAAGGAGTCCGAGAACACTGCCCAGGGTAGGCTGTGGTCGCTGGATGCAGGGTGCACGCCATCAAACTGCCGGGCTCTTGAGAGCCACCCTCCACCCCCCAGCCTCCAGCCCTGCCCACCCCCACTCCAACAATGGGCCCTGTTAGCCAGGGGGTTCTGGGCAGCAGGAAGTCTTTGGTCCAAGCCCCACATATGAAGAGCGCCTTGGAAGAGGTGCCCCTGTGACCTTCAGTGGGGCTCAAAGGGGCCCATTCTTCCTGGCTGTGGGGCTTGGGGGGGAGGGAACGGCACTGTGGCTTTGACCCCGGAGAGACATGACTGGCCCAGTGTTCCCCCTTTGCCCTGCGGCTCTCTTGGTTCTATCTACTGACCTCATGGGATTGTCCTTTGAGTCTGTCTTGGCTGCGGTGCACGGCCAGAGAGACGGGGCCTTTCTTCCCTGCCTGCGGCCCTGGCTGGTGGAGTCTGGCTCTGGTAGGTGCTGAATCCTGCCCCCACCCTCCACCTCGCCCTGGCTGCCTCCCTGCATGTACCCAGAGCCCTCTTCTTCTGCTCATCACCCCCACAGCCTCTTAGGGCCCTGCAGAGATTTCAGGAAAAACACACCCTGGCCTCCTGCCAGGGAAAGTGGTAAAACCCTCTCTCCTTCCCAGGCCCTGGGGACTGGCTTGGTGTGCTCTTTTATTCTCTGGTGGCCAACCACCCCCCACCCCCCAACTCAGTTCTCTGGGATTCACCCTCACACGCTCCGTTAGCAACAGATGCCGTCATAGGCATCGAGGGACCCGTTTACGCGTGGAGGGAGCTATGGGTGTCCTCCTAGGAAGATTCCCAAGTAGAATCTTTTAGTCCTTCTCGGCTGTCTTTAAATACACCCAGAGGGCTTGTTGTTTAGGGCTTTTTCTGAGATGAAGGTTCCTAAACTCAGTGAAGTCACACAGCTTCCAGAGGTTTTCGGTAGCTCTTTGGGGCACTGATCAGCTCTGACATGAAAGGTAGGCAGGTCCAGGCTTATTCTTCTTATAGTGTCCTCTTCTTCACTCGGTTGGTCTCATGAGAAAATTCTCTGCATCACTCCATTATTTACTGATTCCTGGGGGTCAAGCTCAGCCAGCCTGCCCTCCCTCTAGGGGAAGCAACCTTGTGTATTAAGGATGCCCAGGATTTGTTTGAGGCAGGTGAGGTAAGACACATATATAGCAAGGGCTGCAGTGAGGAAATGTGTTTTCATACTCACAGATTGCTGGAAACAGGAGACAGGCCATGCTGGGAAAACACACGGGGAAGACCAGGGTTGATCAGGAGGCAGAGGGAGGCGGGGGAGGATGGAATACCAGGGCAAGAGTCTTCAAGTGGTTTCTGCATTAAGGCTTCCCAGGTGGTGCTAGTGGTAAAGAACCCGCCTGCCAATGCAGGAGATATAAGAGAAGTGGGTTCAACCGTGGGTTGGGAAGAAACCCTGGAGGAGGGCGTGGCAACCCACTCCAGTATTCTTGCCTGGAGAATCCCATAGACAGAGGAGCCTGGTGAGCTAAAGCCCATGGAATCGAAAAGAGTCAGTCATGACAGAAGCGACTGAGCATGCACACATGCAGGAAGTAATAGGCAGAGCCAGGTAATCAGGTTTAAGATTGGATAATTGAGTGATGTCAGCAGGCTCTGGAGCATAGGGACTCTTCCATGTTATCTGGTAATCTGGTATCTGTCTGTCTCTGGGGTGATTAGGGCAGGCGGATTGGGATCCTAGCTGTTTAAGAACTTAATATAAGGAGGAGTTTGGGGGTGTGAGCCCTGGACTGGGTGGTTTCCTATCCCCAGGAATTGGCTAGAAGGGAGGGACAGTCCCTCCAGTGTCAGCAAGATTACATGATGTCAAAAACATTCAACTGAGAAATTATAAAATGTGGTTATTATCCCCCATCTCTTTGCAAAATGTTATAGGAATTCTAGCCATTCTGCTGTATCTTCAACAATACCTTTTCTCTCTGCCTCTTCCCTGAAGTCTTCTCTCCCCACCCCTGGGGGCCTCAGAGGCAATGATTCCCTTCTCCCAGGGACTCTGCTGGTCCCTCCACAGTCCCCGCTATTCCGTGCCCAGACTTGGGGTTAGCTGTGTTCATGCTGACCTCCTCCCCAGGGCTACGAGCTCCCTGAGGATTAGTCTGATCCTGTATCCCCTGCGGTGCCTTTCCCTGGCCTGACATCACAGGAAATGGTAGTGGAACACCAAATGAACTTGGGCTTTGGGCCATGTGGGTGCCATCAAACTCTAGGGAGCCATCTGTATCTCAGGGAACTCCGGACAATGTCTGCTGTCTAGGTGTCCCTCTTGAAAAAACAGCAGGGGATAATGCAAAGTGGGGATCTAGCGAGGCACTTACATTCTCATTACTGACAACACAGGCGGGCATTTCTGTGGGTATCCCCTGGCCCCCTCTGGACTATATCTGGAGCAATTCTTATTCTAGTGTTCATGACCTCATGGGAGTCCTTCAATCCCTGAACTTTCCTATAGAAGCACATGTGCATTCTCCTAGGAGAGGAGATCCAGGGCATTCATCAGATTTTGGAATTGCTCCAAACAGGGACCAGATTAAGAGCATTACAATGGATGGTCCCTGCCGATACAGTGGTGCAGAACTAGTGTCTAGAAGCTCCCACTGCCTCTGTCCAGGCCAGTCCTCTTGGACTCCTGTTCATCACCATCCAGGTCAGTCCTGCTGGACTCCTGTTCCTCACGGGCCCTGTCTCTGTGCCCTTCCTTCTCCCACGGTTAGGTCTCTGGACCCCTTGGAGGGCAGTGTCTGCTAGACTGATCCTGATCAGGGGGTGGGGGTGATTTAATTCATTCTGGACCACCATCCTGGGGCTGATGGGACTCTGATCTGGAGAAAATGCAGAAGCAGAGGAATGCAGTCAAAGAAGACAAAATAATAATAGTTTAGCCACTAAAAAAAGTCAAGGACTTTTGGTTCCTCCTCATAGGCTATAGATATCCTTCTATATCCCTCCATCTGAGCCGTATCCTTGGAGGTGTCGTGTAGATAATGAAACCTGGTGGGAACCAGGTGACAAAAGTTAACTACATGTTGCCCTGACTATAGCCGTGACATAGCTGCTCCATCTTGCACAATTCCGAGAACTGGCCCCAAGGGGATGAGGCCACCCTGGGACTGGAGATTAACTCTACTTAGTCAAGATGACACTGATCAACCGTTGTGTCTGACTTCACAGTGTCCCATCCAGGGAACTTCTCTGGTGCTCCAAGAGCTCTGCAGCAGGGCCGCTCACTTACGCTCTCACCTACCTCCTCCTACCTGCCCAGGCTGCTCCGGCCGGCAGCAGCCAGGTGGCTGCTGGGAGACCTTGCAGATGCCAACAGTAGCAGCAACAAGAGCAATAGCCGCCGTTGTTGTCGATATTATTATTACCAACTGTAATAGCAACTGTATGTCAATAAGAGCAAAGGTGAAAGCTGACATCATCGACAGCTGACTCTGCCGAAGGCTTCCCTGTATTCATTTTCTCATTTGATTCTCACAACAGCCCTGGGAGACAGGAACTTTGATCTTTCCCATCTCCATTTTATGGAAGGAAACTGAGACACAGAGAAGTCAAGTTACTCACCTGAGGTCACACAGCCAGCAAATGTAGAGCCAGTTTGGATCCAGGCGTGTCCCACTCCCAAAGCTCACACCTGTGGCACCCATACCACATTGCTGTGTGCCTCACTGCCCCCTCCATCTGGGAGCATCCCTGTCCTAGGAGCTTTTCCTCTCCCCTCTCCCCACGGCTCTCAGCACCCCGTCGTCCTTCTACAGCAAAGCACTCATCGCGGAGAATCACCAGTGCCTGTTTCTAGAGCATGAACCCCTTGAGGGCGGGGCCTGAGGGCTGGGCTCCCTAGGGGCAGGGCCTGGGTCACTCTTGTTCTCCACTGACCGGAGCCTGGTGCAGCGTCTCTTCTGGTTCTGTTGTGAAGTGCAGCCTTGGGCACGACCCCTGCCTCGCCACCAGTGTGCAGCTGACTGGCCACTGTCCCCTGCCGCTGCGTGCAGTCCCCTGTCTGCCGCCTCAGACGAGGCTCGAAGGGAAGGGGGCGAGGATGCTGGAGCTCAGAGTGTGTACCAGGCTCCCCTCCCCACTCACATGCCAGACCTCGATGGGAACTGACATCTTCTCTTGTGCCTTGACTGCTCCCTCCTCTCTCCTTGGGGACTCACGGTCCAGAAGCTGATTGCGAAGGACAGGGCCTAGTTTTACTGGAACAAACTGCCAGCAAAAGGGCATACGCACCCCCTCCTTCCTAAGATGCTGTGCCGCTCAGCCCCGTTCTGACAAAGAAGGCCAAGGCCAACAGGCCTTCAGGGCCTGCAGGGGCCTCTCAGTTTGGGTCTGGGCTCTGAAGGTTTGGCTGTGTCTCCAGTTGCCTGATTCTGAG
The DNA here is from genome assembly GCF_019320065.1 of Cervus canadensis. Taxonomy (NCBI): domain Eukaryota; kingdom Metazoa; phylum Chordata; class Mammalia; order Artiodactyla; family Cervidae; genus Cervus; species Cervus canadensis. The sequence goes on along the minus strand of NC_057415.1, from coordinate 1,972,897 downwards.
GAATCTCTGTCCTGGTGGTATTCTTTCTGCCCCTGAGACCACGGCAGATGGGGGCTCTGTGGTCCCAGCCTACCTGAATCCAGATTCCAGGATAAGGGTACATTGATGCTCTTGCCTCAATGTCAGTATCTGGAGCCATGGAAACATCCACAGGAGGCCTCATCCCAGGAGATTCCCAGGTCTAAGCGAGGCTTACCCTCTTAAGCCAGAGGGCTTTGTGAGAAGAGGTACTGGGAGATACGGCCGGAAAGAGAGGTGTCGTAGAGGGCAGATATATACAGGGGACCTCTGAGCTGAAGCAGAAATGAGTATTGGGTCTTTAAAACCATGCTACTCCTCTGGATGGGCCAAAGGTTGTTTAAAGCATCAGTTGGAGCCTGCATCCATTGCAGGAACAGAATCCCAGAATCGGTGTCCCCACCAGCTTGTCCTGGGGTCTGACTCCTGTCTTCCAGGAAATCCCATTGCCTCTGTTAGCTCACCTATAGGTCCATCCATCAACCTGTCAAGAATTCATCAGTGACCCATGCACATAGCCCACCCTCTTGCTGGAGAGACAGGGTGGATGGCTGTGTACGCACACCCACAATTAGTGAACAAGCACAGGGTGTGACTTGTATGGGATAGGCTGAGGTGACATGCACCTTGTCACCTCGCCTGGCAGGGCAGGCAGATGAATTTGGGAGGAGTCAGAGAGGGGAGGGGTCCGCATGGGTTGGGGTGCTGGGAGAAGGGCATGCAGAGGGGTCTGGAAGGATGCAGTTCTGTGAGCAGGAGAGCAAAGAGCCTCTGACTAGATGGAATCAGGCCATGTGGTTCGGGTGCCACCAGCACCACCCTTCCAGCCCCACTCTGAACTTGACCCGTTAGTGCTGCCACGCCCTGGCGCCCACGCCCTTGAAGGCAGATGGGCAGCTGAGAGACGAGGGGACAGAGGAACACGGCACCTAGTGGTTCCCTCCCTCCCCCCTTTCCTCCTTTCCAAGCACTGTTCACAACAGTGAACTCAGGCAAAACCACTGCCCTCATGGAGCTTGCATTTACCTTTGTTACCAGCTCCTGCTTTTGGCTTTTTCTCTGTAAAATGACACTACTTCTGTTACCAAACTCAGGTTCAGATGCTCATCACTCAACAATCCAATACTGAGAGACAAGTGTTGGGTGAAAGGAAAGAGCTTTATAGAAGAAGCCAGCAATCCCAGGGAGAAGGTGGACTCATGTCCCAAATGGCCAACTCCACCTTGTTGATGAGGGAGCAAGAGTTTTTTTTTTTTTTTCATTTATTTATATTAGTTGGAGGCTAATTACTTTACAATATTATAGTGGTTTTTGCCATACATTGATATGAATCAGCCATGCATTTACATGTGTTCCCCATCCTGAGCTCCTCTCCCACCTCCCTCCCCATCCCATCCTTCTGGGTCGTCCTAGTGCACCAGCCCTGAGCACTTGTCTCATGCATACAACCTGGGCTGGTGATCTGTTTCACAATTGATAGTATACATGTTTCAATGCTATTCTCTCAGATCATCCCACCCTCACCTTCTCCCACAGAGTCCAGAAGTCTGTTCTATACATCTGTGTCTCTTTTTCTGTCTTGCATATAGGGTTATCGTTACCATCTTTCTAAATTCCATATATATGCGTTAGTATACTGTATTGGTGTTTTTCTTTCTGGCTTACTTCAGTCTGTATAATGGGCTCCAGGTTCATCCACCTCATTAGAACTGATTCAAATGCATTCTTTTTGATGGCTGAGTAATATTCCATTGTGTATATGGACCACAGCTTTCTTATCCATTCGTCTGCTGATGGGCATCTAGGTTGCTTCCATGTCCTGGCTATTATAAACAGTGCTGTGATGAACATTGGGGTACATGTGTCTCTTTCAGATCTGGTTTCCTCTGTGTGTATGCCCAACAGTGGGATTGCTCGGTCATATGGCAGTTCTATTTCCAGTTTTTTCAGGAATCTCCACACTGTTCTCCATAGTGGCTGTGCTAGTTTGCACTCCCAGCAACAGAAGAGTTTTTAAAGGAGAATTTCAGGGGTGCCTGGGGTGGGAGGGCAGGGTCTATGCACAGAATAGAACAGTCAGCTCTGACACTCACCTTGAAATCGGTCATGCCGTGGTCTGATCAGCGTCATCTTGACTGTTTTAAGCGCAGCTAATCTCCAGTTCCAGGGTGGCCTCATTTCCTTGAGGCCAGTTCTCGGAATTGTGTACAATGGAGCAGTTTGTGTTATGGTTATAATCTGGTCATCATGTAGTTAACTTTTTTCATCTGATGGGGGTTTCAGTATCTGCAAGACAACTCAAAGAATATGGCTCAGAATATTATCTGTAGTCTGTGAGGAGGAATTAAAAGTTCTTAACTTTGTTTAGTGGCTAAACTATTATTGCGTTCTTTGACTGGGTTCCTTTACGTCTGCATTTTGTCACTTTTCTGATTAAATGAATTCTTTGGCTAAAGCTGTACAGACAAGATGCAGGCAGAGGACATGGGGTGGGATCTGTTCTGGGAATGCCTCATAGGGTCCTGCTCCCTGATACTTCTGCCTCCAAATCTTTCAAAGTCATCGGAACTTACACTTAGCTGTAAGCTGGGCTGGTCACAGCTGTGGAGGGTCCTCTCCTGGGGATATGCACCAGCATCACGGCCGCCATCACTGACACAGGAAAGCATCAGTGCAGCCCCAGATGACTGAGCGACAACCCACACATCCCCAGGTCCTGGCTGGGTTCTCCGCATCAGGCAGGGCCTCCTCGGATGCTCACGTCACACACATCCCTGCATCCTGGTGTCCCACGCCCTCTCTTAGGTTGCCCAAGGGCAGAACAAGAAGGCCTGCCCCTCCTGTGTGTCTAAGTTAGCTGCTTCATGGTTGATTTCCAATTCATCCGCTCCGTTCCCTTGCTGGAGACTAAACACCAAAACAATTATTGTTTAATTTCAAGTGAAAGGAGCACCAAAGGAGACATGGTGTGACCTTTTCTGTGTATGTGTCTATAGATAGAGATATACAGACATTGGGATTTATTTCCCCAGGGAGAGCAGTGGCACCGCGCTGCCAGCTGGGTCTGCGTTTGGAGCTGTGTTTGTGTACAGTGCTATGTGTAATTTATTTCCCCAGGGAACAGCTGCTAAGATGGCACATCTGATTCCTGCAGAGATTTTTTTTCCTTTTTTTAAAAAAATAAACCAATCCACCCCTTACCCCCAGAGGAAAAATGTCTCCTCCGTCTAGTGACTGGTGTCTTTGAGTTTCACAGTGCCTTGGCAGAGGGCTAGGACTCTGGTCCCTGCAGATTCTCTGGGATCCCAAGTCACCCAGCCTCCTTCTGCTGTCATCCTGGACAGGGGTTGGGGGAAGGGACTGCAGAATGACTTGTCCTGCTTTTTCTCATCTTCCTTCTGTGGCGCTCCAAGTGATAGCTTCATTCATGCGTTGGCTTACTCTCCCTGGTACTAGCTTTGGCCTGGAGTTAGGAAACAGGGTCCTCATTCTGCGGGTACCTCTCCCAAATCCACTCCCCACATCCCTCCGCTTCCTCAGCCAGAGCCACCTCATGAGGCCGTTCTCAGACCCTCAGGTAAATTATTAAGAACTCCACCTCTCTCTGTTCCCGTTCCTCCTCTGTGTCTGATTGTGGGGAGATTAGAAATGTTTAGAAGGCATTATTTAATTAGTTAGCAAATGCAATGCTTCCTTTAATTTTGTAAATTCAGTAGGCACAAGTGCCCACCCACTTGTTCCAGTTGCCATAACAACTTTAAATTTCATTCGTGGTCTTTGGTGCTGTTTCCTCTTTGACTGTGAGTATCTGTGTTTTGTGTGTCTGAGGGAGTGTAGTTTTTTTCCCCCATCCTCCTCTTCTCCTGAGCCCCTACCTTGATGCCTGCTATTTCATCTGATCCTCTTTGATGCCTTCTTTTGTCCTCCATTTTCTTCAGGGTCTCCCTCCATCCCCTTCCCTGGCTGTTGGGGTTTAGGGTAGAATTATCTTCACCCATTGCTGGAACTTACGAGGCAAGAGTTCTCAGAAGCTCTCTCTCTCGAGGGCTTTAGGGGACTGAGTGACTGTCTCTGTGCTGTGATTTCAGGGACACTGAGAAGCCCTGAGAGCCCGGAATATCAACCTGGCCAGTGTTGCAAAGCCTGAAATGTCCCCATTGAAAATTTGTAACTCTGGTCCCTTCCCCAAGGGAACAGTGAGTGCTTTTGAGGGGATTAAACTGTCAGGAGGAGTTTGCGAGGAATTAGTGACTGATCTCATGGGTGCTGTTGGTTTGAGGGGGGCAGCAGGACAGCACCCTACTCCTGGAAAAATGAGCATGGCCACGGATGAGAGGAATTTCTGAAGTCACACACTCCACCATGCATGTCCTTTTCCAGGGAAAGTCTACCTCTTTGGCAGATTGCACCATTTTCCCTAAAATGCATCAGAGAATTCCCAGACTTGAAACTCAAGCAACTTCTAAGTCTGGATATAAGATGTTGGCTACCCCAGGCTTCCTGTGCCTCCTGGGTGATGTTGGCCGGACACGGCAGTGATGCAGGAGGCTTTCTTGCCAAGAAGCAGGAGGACTTGACTGTAATGGGGTCTGGGAAGTGACCTAAAAGGAGAGGACCCCAGGAGTTGCCTCTATCAGGGGCAGAAGTTGTCATCTCTGAGGGAGCCTGGAACTTGAGCTAAACATGCAGAGTCCCAAGAAGATGAATCCAGGGGAGAAACTGAAATTAGAGCCGCTTGGGGAAATGTCTTAGGTTGGGTTTCTTCAAAAGCAAGCTCTAAGCCTAGAAGTTGCATGTAAGTAGTTTATTTAGGAGTTTGGTCCTGGAAACAGATGAGGGAATGGGAGGGAAGAAAGCCAATAGAGATATGCTGTTAAGTAGGTGACATCCTTTGGAAACTGCCACTCAGCCCCTGGGGAACTCTGGAAGACAGTATAAAACACAGAGTTATCCCACCAGAGGGGTAGAGAAACAGAGAATGAGGCCTTCAACACTTCCAGCCCTGCGGTACTGGCAGATGCTGCTTCTGGTTGCGTTGATCGCCCAGGACTTCTGAGGGGTTTGAGAGGAGAGCTGTCAGTGCAGTGAGATGCTGTCGGCTTGGACTGGAACAGTAGTGCTTAGGGGATTCAGGCAGGGAATGGATAGCATCTTCTCTGGTCCATGGCTTGTTTATAGTTGTCGCTCAGGCATGTCTGACCCTTTGCAACCCCATGGGCTGTAGTCTACCAGGCTCCTCCGTCCATGGGATTTCCCCAGGCAAGAATACTGGAGTGGGTTGCCATTTCCTTCTCCAGGCAATCTTCCTGACCCAGGGATTGAACCCATGTCTCCTGAATTGCAGATGGATTCTTTACCACTGAGCCACCAGGGAAGCCCAGACCCACTGCTGCCCCAGTGAAGTTTACTGTGTCTTCACTGCTGCTTCCAAATGGTGACCGATCATGCATTCTTAAAAAAAAGAAGAAAAGAAAAGAGAGAAAAAGACAGCTTGAGGGTTAGTGAAACAAACTGAAGTTTTACTGCCGCAGTTGGTTCTGAGGTTGTACTTGATTTTCTTCGTATTGCTATTTCTACCACCAGTTCTAAATTCTTGTGCTCATCAGCGTTTTTTGCTGTTCTGGGACCAAGCCATCATCCCTGAGAAACTGGGCCCCCGGGGCACTGGGACTTTGTCAGGCCATTGGTGGCCACAATTGCCCACTAATGGTTATCAAGGTGCACACCCCCAGTGTGTTGGCTGAGTTCCACACATCACCCTTTCTGCCTTTCTGTGTAGCAGAAACCTTAACTCCTCATGATAATCAGCATCAATTTCCCCTTCCACTTCCTTAACTTCTTTCTTTGCCTGCTGGTTCACCGGCATAAGGAACCCCAGAGAAAGCGTGTGGGCATCCCCCCTAGAGAGAAGGAGCACAGTAAAGAGGTGGTTAAGTCATTAATGTAGGTCAGTTCTTCCGGGTCCTTGTCTTCGCACCAATTATCTGGTTTCTTTTTCCACACCTGACCTACCCTGGAACCTTCCCCTGAGGTGTGCACACACTGCTCAGCTAAGATGGATGTCACAGTGAAGGCTTCTGGCAGGAGCAAGACTCACTACAACCTGGAGTTATCCCTTAACTTTTGACTCCAAGGAGCCTGTGTACAGTTCAGTTCAGTTCAGTCACTCACTTGTGTCCGACACTTTGCTACCCCGTGGACTGCAACACACCAGGCTTCCCTGTCCATCACCAACTCCTGGAACTTACTCAAACTCATGTCCGTTGAATCTGTGATGTCATTCAACCATCTCACCCTCTGTCATCCCCTTCTCCTTCTGCCTTCAATCTTTCCCAGCATCAGGGTCTTTTCTGATGAGTCAGTTCCTTGCATCAGGTGGTCAAAGTATTGGAGTTTCAGCTTCAGCATCAGTCCTTCCAATGAATATTCAGGACTGATTTCCTTTAGGATGGACTGGTTGGATCTCCTTGCAGTCCAAAGGACTCTCAAGAGTCTTCTCCAACACCACAGTTCAAAAGCATCAATTCTTCAGTGCTCAGCTTTCTTTATAGTCCAACTCTCACATCCATACATGACTAATGGAAAAACCACAGCTTTGACTAGATGGACCTTTGTTGGCAAAGTAATGTCTCTGTTTTTTAATAAGCTACCTAGTTTGGTCATAGGTTTTCTTCCAAGGAGCAAGCATCTTTTAATTTCATGACTGCAATCACCATCTGCAGTGATTTTGGAGCCCAGAAAAATAAAGTCAGCCACTGTTTCCGCTGTTTTTCCATTTATTTGCCACGAAGTGATGGGACCAGATGCCATGATCTTAGTTTTCTGAATGTTGAGTTTTAAGCCAACTTTTTCACTCTCCTCTTTCACTTTCATCAAGAGGCTCTTTAGTTCTTCTTCACCTTCTGCCATAAGGGTGGTGTCTTCTGCATATCTGAGGTTATTAATATTTCTCCCAGCAATCTTGATTCCAGGTTGTGCTTCCTCCAGCCCAGCATTTCTCATGATGTACTCTGCATATAAGTTAAATAGGCAGGGTAACAATATCTAGCCTTGACATACTCCTTTCCCGATTTGGAACCAGTCTGTTGTTCTATGTCCAGTTCTAACTGTTGCTTCTTGACCTGCACACAGATTTCTCAAGAGGCAGGTAAGGTGGTCTGGTATTGCCATCTCTTGAAGAATTTTCCAGTTTGTTGTGGTCCACACAATCAAAGGCTTTGGTATAGTCAATAAAGCAGAAGTAGATGTTTTTCTGGAACTCTCCTGCTTTTTCAATGATACAACGGATGTTGGCAATTTGATCTCTGGTTTCTCTGCCTTTTCTAAATCCAGCTTGAACATCTGGAATTTCATGGTTCACATATTGCTGAAGCTTGGCTTGGAGAATTTTGAGCCTTACTTTACTAGCATGTGAGATGAATGCAATTGTGCAGTAGTTTGAGCATTCTTTGGCATTGCTTTTCTTAGGGATTGGAATGAAAATGGACCTTTTCCAGTCCTGTGGCCACTGCTGAGTTTTCAAATTTGCTGGGATATTAAGTGCAGCACTTTCACAGCATCATCTTTTAGGATTTGAAATAGCTCAACTGGAATTCCATCACCTCCGCTAGCTTTGTTTGTAGTGATGCTTCTTAGGGCCCACTTGACTTCACATTCCAGGATGTCTGGCTCTAGGTGAGCGATCACACCATTGTCATTACCTGGGTCATGAAGATCTTTTTTGTATAGTTCTTCTGTGTACTCTTGCCACCTTCTTATATCTTCTTCTTCTATTAGGTCCATACCATTTCTGTCGTTCATTGAGCCCATCTTTGCATGAAATGTTCCCTTGGTATCTCTAATTTTCTTGAAGAGATCTCTAGTCTTTCCCATTCTATTGCTTTCCTCTATTTGTTTGCATTGATCACTGAGGAAGGCTTTCTTATCTCTCCTTGCTATTCTTTGGAATTCTGCATTCAAATGGGAATATCTTTCCTTTTCTCCTTTGCCTTTCACTTCTCTTCTTTTCATAGCTGTTTGTAAGCTATCGTCATAGTGCATATGTGGTGTCTGCCTTATTCTTTACTCAGACAAGTCTTTTTGTTGTCCTTGCCATGATTATTCCCTTGAGACATTTACAGGAGACAAAGACTGGCTATTTACCCTGTTTCTGTTGTTACTTCCATTTCCTAGAGCAAACAGTGGACTGGTTATAAATTTCCCAACTGGAGCTCACCTATCTCTTGCCTCAGGAAGTGCAAAGAGGAGGCTGGCTGATTGAAAAGGTCCAACCTGAAGCCAGTAGTCATGTATGGATGTGAGAGTTGGACTATAAAGAAAGCTGAACACCGAAGAATTAGTGCTTTTTGAACTGTGGTGTTGGAGAAGACTCTTGAGAATCCCTTGGGCTGCAAGGAGATCCAACCAGTCCATCCTAAAGGAAATCAGTCCTGAATATTCATTGGAAGGACTGATGCTGAAGCTGAAACTCCAATACTTTGGCCATCTGATGCAAAGAACTGACTCATCGGAAAAGACCCTGATGCTGGGAAAGATTGAAGGTGGGAGAAGGGGACGACAGAGGATGAGATGGTTGGATGGCATCACCGACTTGATGGACATGAGTTTGAGCAAGCTCTGGGAGTTGGTGATGGACAGGGAAGCCTGGTGTGCTGCAGTCCATGGGCCCTCAAAGAGTCGGACATGACTGAGTGACTGAACGAACCTGGAGCCTGTCTACCTCCTACCTCAGTCCCATGGTCAGGTTTTCAATCTCAGAGCCCAATGGTATGCTCAAAACTGTTAACGCAAGTTTGTAGGCCTAACGTACAGTGAGGCCAAATAAACTGAAACGTCAGAGTTTGGAGCAGAGAAAAGTTTATTGCAAGGCAATGTGAGGAGACCAGTGGCTTAAGCCCTGAGAAGCCTCATGTTCCCCAAACATTTCAGCAAAGCAGTTTTAAAGGGCAGGTGAGGGAGGGGAGTCACTGCTGACTAGTGCCCAGTTCTCTGATCAGCTTGTGCCCAGTTCTCTGATTGGTTGATGGTGAGGCAGCAGGGTGGGTTAGCATTACCCTTCCTTAGGCTCCAGGAGCCCTGGCCTGGGGCTATGTGCTAGTCAGCAAGCAGTTCCTCCATTTGGCGTGGGGGGTGGGGTGGGGTGGTTCAGATATCTGAAACAACTCAGGAAATTTGCATCAAATACTATTATGTATGTACTTCCTGGAGAGGAGCTAAAGCAGAGAATATGGGGGAAGGTCCTCCCGGGTGGACCCCTTAGGGTCCTGCTCGGTTACAAAGCTGCATTTTGGATGATGAGAAGAGCATTTTGCCGCACACAGCACATCCTTGCTTGAATCCTAGATTTCTGTCCTGTGACTTCCTTGTTTAATCTTGCCAGAGACTCCAAACAACATTATCTATCCTAGATACTGTCTCGTGGAAACTGCCAGGTCTTTTGGTAAGATTCTCTTAAAAGTGGGACGGTCAAGATCCATTGATTTTGTTGTAGCCATGCGTTCCGGGAAACAAACTCACTCAGAAGGACAGTGCAGATAGTGGAGTGCAGTTTATTACACTGGAGGGCCCAAGGCAGAGTCTCCTCTTAGCTGAGGACCCCAACCAGTTTTTGTGAAAACCTTATATACTCTAAGTGTATAAGGTTTCCTGAAACTAGTCTGAACAAAGGAAAAAGAAAGATACAACCAAAGTTAACCCATGATTCATTTGCCTTAAGCCTAGGTAGTTAACAGTGGACAATTATCAATAGGCTTGTGGTCATACCCCAATAAGCATAATAGAACATAGGATTCTGTTCGGTTACACAGATAATTAGGCTATTCTTTTAGGCAATGGAGAGCCCTGGGGCTCTTCCTTCCAGGGGCCTGGTTTTTCAGTTGGTGTGTCGTTTCCATAGATACTGGGCAAATAGCTCAAAGTCCACAGTCCGGCCCAGGATGGAGTCCTGCTTTTAAGGTGGAGCCTGTTCTGTCTGTTTCCTCCTTCGGTTTCTCCTTTTTTTGTGCTGTTTTGTGCTTCAGTCGTGTCTGACTCTTTGCAACTCCATGGACTGTAGCCCACCAGGCTCCTCTGCCCACGGGATTCTCCATGCAAGAATATTGGAGTGGGTTGCCATTTCCTTCTTCAGGGGCTCTTCCCAACCCAGGAATCTAATCGGCTTCTCTTATGTCTCCTCCATTGGCAGGTGGGTTCTTTATCACCTGTGCCACCTGGGAAGGCACTCCTTTTCTTAGGAGGAACTACCTCAGTATATCCCAGATTACTGGACCTTTAAAAACTTCATGGATGTGGCAGGTCTCTGGGTCTTTGTAGGGCTCGTATCCCATCCCCAGTACACACATCTTAGCAGGGCTTCTGAGTAGTTGCTGCTTCCTGCTCACCAGACCTGTTATGATGCTCTATCAGTATAATGGGTCAGTTTGATGTTTTGTGGCATGTTTAGAAAGCCAAACTTCCTCTGAATTAGATGGTGACAGAGAGCAGAAGAGCTAAGTGGATCTGGGGCAAGACCACTAAAACATAAGCTCTGCATTCCAAGTGAATGCAAACTTGTTCTGATTCTTTTAGAAGGGGATTGAAAAGAATACATTCACCTGATCGAGAATCACATACAAGGATTGACAGCTGTGTGGACCTGTTCTGCCAAAGGTATCTGGCAAAAAAATTGCAATCAAGGCTACCACTCTTATTTTTATGATGGTCCATTGTCATATTCATGATCTTGCATGATCAGATTTTGCTGATGAATATAAGGGGCTATGATGGGGAACCACTGCCTTGTACCATTTAAGTCTTTGAGGGTGATGCTAGTCTGTCGTTTCATCTAAGGTGTGGATATCACTGCAGTTTTACTCTCTTGGCACTGTGTGTGTGTGTGTGTGTGTGTGTGTGTGTGTGCGCGCGCGCGCGCACGCGCGTGCGTGTGTGTGTGTGTGTGTGTGTGTGCGCGCGCGCGTGCGCGCGCCCGTGTGTGCGTGCATGCCCGCACATGTGTAGCAAAGGCTTCGCTTGGAGATCCTAATGACTCTACTTTGTTGTTGTTGTTTAGTTGCTAAGTCATGTCCAACTCTTTGTGACCCCGTGGACTGTAGCCCGCCAGGCTCCTCTGTCCATGGGGTTTCCTAGGCAACAGTACTGGAGTGGGTTTCCATTTCTTCCTCCAGGGAGTCTTCTTGACCCAGGAATCGAACCTGTGACTCCTGCATTGCAGGTGGATTCTTTATTGCTTAGCCACTGGGGAAGTCATGACTGCATGTAGTTTCTTTGAGAGTTGATCTTAGGAACACTGGAAGGGGAGAGGGCAAGTGGAACGAAGAAGGGAAGAAAGCTGAAAAGGGTATATTATAGTTCAGGTTACTACTGTGGGAAAAAAGTGAAACAAAAGTGAAAGTGTTAGTCAACCAGTCGTGTCTCTTTGTGATCCCATGGGCTGTAGCCCACCAGGCTCCTCTGTCCATGGAATTCTCCAGGCAAGAATGCAGGAGGGGGTTGCCATTTCCTTCTCCAGGGGATCTTCCGGACCCAGGGATGGAACCCTGGTCTCCTGCATTGCAGGCAGATTCTTTACCATCTGCGCCACTAGCTTTATTCCCGCTACTGTGGGGACCTGGGCTCAATTCTACTAGGAAACCTGGAAACAGATGAGGGCATTCCTCTGAGTTCTCTTGCCCAAGGATCGTTGGCTGATGGCTTCTCCTGGGCATATTGACTCAGAACTTCCGGACTGTCCTGTGGATTTGCAGGATGAAGGAAAGCTCTCATGCAGAGAGAGATATATGCTGGCAGCAGGATGTCACCAAAATGGGGATCTGGGGAGGTCATTGACAGCATCTTTTACTGAGAGGTATGTTCAAAGTCCAAAAAGTCCATTAAGAGAGGCAGTGGCTTGAGGTCATTCCTCAGTGTATACCAGGCAGGCTGGGGACTTGAGATGACAGCCAACCCATATTGGTCATTAAGAAGCAGCAAGTGGGCTGCAAGAAAGAGCACACTGTGATCAGAAAACTTGGCACAGTCCAGGTCTGTCAGTGACCAAAGATTTTTGCAACTGGGGCAGAGGGCTTGCTATCAAGGGGCGGGGGTGGACCAACCCTTGGGGTTGGGTGGGGCATATGTTTTGTGATTCATTAAGGACCAAGACTGGGCAGGGCTGTTAATCTGCTGAAGAGTGAGGTGGAGCAGAACTCTTCAGACATTTAGGGAGTTCACTTAATCCAGTGATTTTTAACTCTTTCTCTGAAAACCCTACATGTGATAGAGGTGCCTCCAGGCTCTGGAATCCACCAAAGGGTGGGCTGCTACGCCTCCACTCACATCTCAAGTACGGTCAATTTTGTTTGCTGTCTTCTGGGTCAGCTTGTGTTTGAAACAGTATTTCTTCTTCTAAAAGAGTGCTGGAAAACCACTGATCTAATCAATCTGTGACGCTCTGATTGATCTACCTTTGTGTGAATCCATTTGCCAAGTCAGAGGGTCAGGTCTTGGGGCAACTGGTTTCCTGTGCTGGAGGCCTTGACACTCAGGGAATGTCCCTGGGTCACAGTGCCGTTTACAAATTGTACTTCTTCCATCTTCTCTCTAAAACCAGAGGAAGTGGGGAAGTTAAGGCATCTCCCACATAACATGGGTTTATCTTGGGATACTGCTTCACTGGGAGCCCCAGGTGAAGGTGTCAATTCATTTCCAAGTCAGAAGGATTTCACATGGTCTTTTTACCTGCCTCTGCTCCAAACCCCAGCTACATTTGGACTTGGCAGACACATTCTCCTTCCTCATGGCCTCTGCTGGCCCAGCACCTTGGACAGGGACACAGGAGGATGTTTCCAAGACTATTTCTCTCAGGAGGACAATTTACTCTTTGCTCTGTGCATGTCAGCAGAGCTCTTAAATTTTGAAGACAGTTGGATGAAATTGAATGTAGCCAATTTGCATCTTCAAATCGATTTTGTATACATGGGCGTGTGCACTCACCTCTCTGGGGACAAGGGAGGAATAATGTTTGATGGCTCATGAGCAATAAGTTGACAATTTGCTCTGTTTGTCTTTGACCATGGGCTCTGTGACCTGGTGCCTCAGTTTCTATAAAATGGGATGGAGTGGGCTGGGTGTTTTCTGAAATCTATTTTGGCTTTAGTATTCACATTTTGTACCTCTGGGGAAAAAGAGAGATAAAAAAGACAAAGGTCCACGTTACCCTGTGTAGCCGAAGTGCAGCTCAGTTTGGGGAGAGTAAAAGTGTGCTTTGCACAGTCTTGGCCTCAGACCCAGGCTCAGTGGATGTTGTCATGATGAGCAGGTTTGGAAGTGTGGAGGGGGAGGGAGCAGCCTTCTTGTGCTCATTCTGCTGCAGGCTCCCTGTAACCGTGATTGGCTGTGGGTGATGCAAAGGGTTATCACATCTCTCTGAGCCTCAATTGCCATGACCATAATGAGGCTAAACATAACTGCCTCCTAGGATGGCTGAGAAGAATAACCAGGAATGCCTAAGATACAGGCACTCATCGATTTTAGGTCCTGGTCTTGGATCTGGAATGGTAGATTTTGGCACAAACCTGGCAAAGCTCATTTCTTCTCATCTCCTCATCTTTATCTTGTACTGTTCCCACAGCTCAAGGACTTTTTCCTGCACTTGTCCTCTCTTTCTCCCGCATCATTAATTTTTACCTCTCTGCCCTGTACTGGAGTGTTCTCATCAGAATACAAACATGTTATAATATCTTCAATTTTTAAAAAAGTCTCCTTTGACCCCCACATCCCTCTTCAGCTGCTGTTCAACTTCTCTGCTGGCTTTGACAGTGAAACTTCTCAGTAACTTGCTTTTTTTCCACTTTCTCACCACTCATTCTCCCATAAGCCCATTCCAATCAAGTCTTCATTTCTACCACCTAGCTGAAATAGCTTTTGCCAAGGTTGAAAATGAGTGAAAGTGTTAGTTGCTCAGTTGTGTCTTACTCTTTGTGACCCCATGGACTGTAGCTTCTATCCACAGAATTCTCCAAGCAAGAGTATTGGAGGGGGCAGCCATTCCCTTCTCCAGGGAATCTTTCCAACCCAGGGTTCTTCCCAAACCTGGGTCTCCTGCATTGCAGGCAGATTCTTTATCTTCTGAGCCACCAGGTAAGCTCTTGCCAACGTTGCTTATTGCTAAATTCAATGGTCAATGCAGAGTCCTCATGTTGACCTGTCAGCAGTATTTGTCACAGCTGATCACTGTATTTCTTGCAACACTTTTTCCTCTTGGCTCACACTCACTGTTTTCTTTACCAGTCATCTGTGCTGGATTTTCCTCTTCCTAACCTTTTACTATTGAAGTTCCCCAGAACTTAGTTCTTCTCTATGTTTCTACTAATATTTATATCTCCAATCCCAGCTCCAACCTCATTCCCCTGATTACAGACAGATATATTCAACTTACTCAATACTGCTGCTTGGTTGTCTCATAGGCATCCTGAATTTAACATATCCTAAGCTGAACACATCTTCGAAACTGGTAATCACATCCTCATTTCAGTAATGTGAGAGTGACCTTAACCAGATTTTCAGACCAAACACCTTAGATTCATCTTTGATGTCTCTCCTCCTCTCATTCTCTCTATCTAATCCATCAGTAGAACAAGGAAGTTCTCTGTGTTTGAAATAATCCCACCCCAATTCCTTCTTCCTTCCTCCCCCACAGCCATCCTGGAGCAAGTAACCATGACCTCTTCCTAACTCTTGGAAGAGTCCACTAATTCATCTCTTTGTTTCTGTTCTTCTTATAGTTTGTTATGGTTCAGTAGCTAGTTCATGTCTGACTCTGCGACCTCATGGACTGCAGCATGCCAGGCTTTTCTGTCCTTCACTGTTTCCTAAAATTTGCTCAAACTCATGTCCTTTGAGTTGGGGATGCCATCCAACCATCTCATCCTCTATCTTAGGATAATTATGGTTTAGAATGATAGCTTTATTTTATTTTTAATTTTTTGGAGTATAGTTGATTTACAGTGTTGTGTTAATTTCTACTGTACAGCAAAGTGAGTCATCCGTATATGTCTATATGTATAAAATCTTTTTCTATATTCTTTTCCATTATGGTTTATCACTAGATATTGAATATAATTCCTTGTGCTATACCATAAGACCTTGTTGTTTATTCATTCTATGTATAGTAGTTTGCATCTGCAAGTCCCAAACTCCCCCAAACCCCTCCTCTATTCCCCTCCTTCTTGGCAACCACAGCCTGTTCTCTGTGTAGAATGATAATTTAAAAACATTGTTAGATCATGTTACACATCAGTGCAAAACAATCCAGTACATTCTAATTTTACTCAGATAAGTGCTACACGATCTGGAACTTTTCTACTCTCTGATCTCACTGTTGTCCTTTGCGCACTTGGTCCTAGCCACATTATTCTCTAATGTGCTGAGATGATCTCACCCCAGGGCCTTTGCACCTGCTATTCTGTCTGCCTGGGATGCTCTTCTGCCCACTGTCATTCTGTTCACTTCCTTACTTCATTCAAGCCTCTACACAAATGACACTTCCTCAGAGAGCCTTCTGTGAACATCCTACCTAAAACACACCTTTGTCATTCTCTATCCACTAATTCTACTTTTTATTTTTAAACTTTAACAGCTTTATTGAGGTATAATTGGCACACATGCATATTTAAAGTACATCATTTTTATAAGTTTTGACATATCCATCAGTGAAACCATCAACACAATCAAGATAATGAACCATCCATTACTCCCAAATGTCTACTTTTGTTGCTTTGTAATCTCTTCCTGCCTCTCCTCACACATAAGCAATTGCTGATCTGCCTTCTGTTGCTACAGATTAGCTTGCATTTTCTAGAATTCATATAAATGGAGTCATATGGTATGTATTCTTTTGTAATCTGGCTTCTTTCACTCAACACATTTATTTTGAGATTCATCCATATCATACTGAGTATCATTTCTTTTTATTGCTGAGTATTATTTCATTGTGTGTTGATCCATTCACCTATTGCTACATGGAATATTTCTAATTGTTGGTTATTACAAATAAAGATATGGTGGCTGCTGCTGTTTAGTCATTATGTCGTGTCTGACTTTGCAACCCCATGGACTGTAGCCTGTCAGAATCCTCTGTCCATGGGATTTCCCAGGCAAGAATACTGGAGTTGATTGCCATTTCCTTCTCCAGGGGATCTTTCCCAACAAGAGATCAAACCCACGTCTCCTGCTTGGCCAGTGGATTCTTTAAAAGATATGGTGGACATTCATGTAAAAGGCTTGGGTGAACACATTTTTTCCTTTCTTTTGGGTAAATACCTTAAAACTTAATGATTAAGTTATATGGTAGGCATATGTTTAATTTTTAAGAAACTGTCAAATTATTATCTGAAATATCTGTACCACTTTACAGATAAACCAGTATTATATATGAATTCCAGTTCCTCTTCATCCTTGCCAATACTCAATAAATCTAAAAGCTGTGTTGTGCTAGCTCATTGAGGTTTTAATTTTAATTTCTTACTTTGGCCACCTCATGTGAAGAGTTGACTCATTGGAAAAGACCCTGATGCTGGGAAGGATTGGGGGCAGGAGGAGAAGGGGATGACAGGATGAGATGGCTGGATGGCATTACTGATTCGATGGACATGAGTTTGGATAAACTCCGGGAGTTGGTGATGGACAGGGAGGCCTGGAGTGCTGCGGTTCATGGGGTCCCAAAGAGTCAGACACGACTGAGCGACTGAACTGAACTGAATTACTAATTATGTCTAACATTTTTTTCATGTGCTTGTTTGCCACCCATATGTCTTAGCTGGCCAAGTGTCTGTTCAAAACTTTTCTTCATTGTATAAGTTTTCTGGTTCTGCATAATAAACTATCACAAACTTAGTGACTTAAAAGAACATTCATTTATTATCTTATTCAATAACATGTAGGTTGGAATTTTTTGTTATTATTTTTGCATATGGACATCCGCTGTTTTGGATATTGGTCTATAGTTTTATTGTAATGTATTGGTATTGTAATGGTTTGGTATCAGGGTAATAAAGACTGCAGAGAATGAGTTGGGAAGTATGTCTCTTCTTCAGTTTTCTAAGAGTTCATGCAAAATTGATATTATTTTTTCCTTAAAATTTGGATCGAATTTGTCAGTGAAACCATCTGGGTTTGGAATTTTCTTTGTGGAAAGAACTTTTTAAATAGATACAGGGTTATTCAAGTTTTCAATTTCTTTGTGATTGAGTTTTGGGATTAATAGTTTCTATAGTTCAAGAAATATACCCATTTCATTTAAGCTGTCTAATTTACCGACATAAAGTTTTTAAAATAGTATTTTCTTATCACCATCTTAATATCTGTAAAATCTGTGTTGATGTTAGCTTTCTTATTCCTGATATCAGTAATTTATCTCTTCTTTTTGTCTTCCTCATTAGCCTGCTGGAAAATCATCAATTTTACTAATCTTGTCAAGGAGCCCTCTCTTGGTTTCATTGATTTTTTTAATATATTGCTTTACTGTTTTTTATTTCATTGATTTTTGGTCTGATCTTTATCAATTATTTCCTTCTACTTATTTTGGGTTTAGTTTGTTTATCTTGTTCTAGTTTCTTACTGTGGAAACTGAGGTTGATAGACCTTTTTTTTCCTGCCGAAATTGTGTTTAGTGCTACACATTTCCCTATAGTATTGTTTTAATTCCATACTACAAATTTTACTATGTTGTGTTTTCATTTTCATTCAGTTCAAAATGCTTTCTGTTTTCCACTTTGATTTATTCCTTGGAGTGTGAGTTGTTTAGAAGTGTGTTAGCACTTGTCTCAGGACTTGCCAGCGATCTTTGTTGTTGATTTCTAATTTAATTCCATTGTAGTCAGAAAATATGCTTTGTATTACTTGAATCTTTTTAAATTTATTAAAACTTTAAATTTGTGGTCTAGAATATGGTCTATTTTAGGAAATATTCTGTGCACACTTGAAGGGAACATGTATTCTATATTTGCTGTGTGGCATTTTCTATAAATATTAATTGGGTCAAGTTCATTGATACTGTTGCTTAAATTTTCTATGTCCTTATTGCTTTCTTATCTACTTGTTCTATTAATTATTGAGAGAGAAGTATTGAAATTCTTGACTAAAGTTGTCTCCTTATAGTTTTATCAGTTTTTGCTTCAAGTATTTTGAAGACTTTATTATTGGATGTCCTGGTGGCTCAGACGGTGAAGAATCTGCCTGCAGTGCAGGAGACCCGGGTTTGATTCCTGGGTCAGGAAGATCCCCTGGAGAAGGGAATGGCAACCCACTCCAGTCCAGCATTCTTGCCTGGAGACTTCTATGGACAGAGGAGCCTGGCGGGCTACAGTCCTTGGGGTTGCAAAGAGTCGGAAATGACTGAGCTACTAACACTCTCACTTGGGCTTAGATGGTAAGGAATCCAGTTAGATGGTAAGGAATCCACCTGCAATGTGGGAGACCTGGGTTCGATCCCTGGGTTGGGAAGACCCCCTGGAGGAGGGCATGGCAACCCACTCCAGTATTCTTGCCTGGGAAATCCCCATGGACAGAAGAGCCTGGTGGGCTACAGTCCATGGGGTCATAGAGCTGGACATGACTGAGTGATACAGCACACACAGGACACACAGCTTTTGATGATTGTTTTGTCCTGTTGGTGAACTGGTGATTTTGTCATCGGGAGGTGTCTTTCTTAACCTCTGCTTATACTCTTTACTCTGTAGTCTACTCTGTCTGCTGTTACTATAACCACTCCAGCTTTCTTTTGGTTAGTGTTTGCAAGGTATATCTTTTCCCATCTTTTGCTTTTATCATATTTGTGCTTCTTATAGGTTGGTAGCATACAGTTGCGTTTTGCTTTCTTCCCTATCTGACAATTCATGTCTTCTATTTGGAGTATTTAGACCATTTACATTTTGTATGCTTATTAGTAGAATTACCTACCTGGGAATATTGTAGAGTTCACTTTATTTACTTCTTGCCTCTCAAGAATCACAGTCCATTGTTGTCTGAGGTTCAGTGTCTTAAAGATAATTGCAAAAATAAAAATCATTGCATAGTACACATATATGGAATCTAGAAAAACGGTACTGATGAGCCTATTTGCAGGGCAGGAATAGAGATGCAGACATAGAAAATGGACCTTGTGGACACAGCAGGGGAAAGAGAGGGTGGGAAGAATTGAGAGGGTAGCATTGAAACATACACATTACCACAAGTAGAATAGACACCTCTTTGGGAAGTTGCTATATAACACAGGGAGCTCAGCCTGGCGCTCTGCGATGACCTAGAAAGGTGGAGGGGGTGTGTAGGAGGGAGGCTCAAGAGAGAGGGACATGTGTATACATGTGGTTGATTCATGTTGGTGTACAGCAGAAACCAATACAACATTGTAAAGCAATTAGCTTCCAATTACAAATCTAAAAGTGGAAAAAAATCACATTGTATATTTTGTTAATATTTTGAATGTTTTAGGCAGAATGTTAATGATTCCTTTTACTTGACTGGAAATTCCTTTTACTTAATCTTCCTTTATTTTTCCATAGTTTTTATCACCACCTGGAATATATATTTATTTGTTTTTCTTTCCTATAAAAGCCACATGAGTGAAGGAAATTTTGTTGTTGTTCATTATCTAGTTCTCTTTAACAAGAATATTTCCTATGACATAACAGGTGATTGGGCTTCCCAGGTGGTGCTAGTGGTAAAGAACCCCACCTGCCAATGCAGGAGACATAAGAGAAGCTGGTTTTGATTCCAGGGTTGGTAAGATCCGCTGGAGAAGGAAATGGCAACCCACTCCAGTATTCTTGCCCAGGGAAAGCTCATGAATAGAGGAGCCTGGTGGGCTATAGCCCATAGGGTCACAAAGAGTTGGACATGACTGAAGTGACTATGTATAACAGATGATCAATCAATGTTTATTAATGAAAGAAAGGATGAGTCAATGAATGAATACATCTTAGCACCTAGCCACCATTCCAGCCACAGAGATCATGTTCCCTATCCTGTCAGGTCTGTGCCTATGTGCTTCTGGGTGCTGGTTTCTGTCTGACAGAACTCTTCTCTCTCCTTTCTGAAATATTTACTTGTCTTTCAAGCTCCAACTCCCATATGACCTTCGCCATAAATTCTTCTCTGATTATTCTGGCTAACCCAGATCTCTCCCTCCTCCAAGCCATTTTAGCACTTACAATCAGAACCACATGAGTTATAATTTTAGTGTTCCCTATTAAGGTAATGTGAACTCTTTGAGGACCTTCCTCATTCTATTCTTCCGCATCTAGCACGGTGTTGTTTTCAAGAAATATATACTGGACTGCTATATTTAAAATGGATAACCTACAGGGTTCTGCTGTACAGAACATGGAACTCTGCTTAGTGTTACGTGGCAACCTGGATGGAAGGGGAGTTTGGGAGAGAGTGGATACCTGTATCAATATATGGCCAAGCCCCTTTGCTGTTTATCTGAAAGTATCACAGCATTGTTAATCAGCCACACTCCAATACAAAATAAAAAGTTTAATGAAAAAAAATTAAAAGAAATACGTGTTGGTAATGACTGGGGTCTCTGCATATCTTGTGGATGGAGAATATCTCTTGTTCTTTCTCAGTTTCCATTCTTTCCATGGTGCCAGAAAAATATTTCATGAGCTAGTGACCTGTCCTCTTTGAAGTTTCCAGAAACCAGACTGTTTTAATTGGTTTAGAGCAGAGGAAATGGAAGACATTTGAACTTTACAATCAGAGGAGAGGGTTTAGAAATTCTTTTCTGGAAGAAAAGGGAAAAGGAGTTGGAGTGAGGGACTAATATTTCATAAGCATTTATTCTATCCAATCATTTTGTCTATTATATCTTTCAATAGCTTCCACCAAACCATACCCTCACTATGCTAATATCAAGGCTGACATGTTCAAACAGTATTGCTTGCTAATGTGGATTCATAAAAGAGAATGATTGGGTTTATGGCAAAATATATTACTCTGGACTGAAATGTGTTCCCTGGTAGTGTGATGGTATTTGGAGCCTGGACCTTTGGGAGATAATTAGAGTTATATGAGGTCATAAAAGTGGGGCCCTCATGATGGAATTAGTATCCTTTTAAGAAGAGATAACAGAGTTCTGTTTCTCTTTCCTCAATATGAGCATGTGGCAAGATCAACACCACCTGCAAGCCAGAAAGAGGGCTCTCTCAGGGACTCAACCATGCTGGCACCCTGATCTCCGGTTTTCAGCCTTCAGGACTATGAGAAAATAAATCTCTCTCATTTAACCTCCTCTGTGTACGATTGTTTCGGCAGCCCAAGCCGACCAAGACACACACCCATCAGTGTGTTGCGTCTCAGGAGGATTGGCGAGAAGTCGTGTCTCAGGAGTCACAGGCCTGCTGCTTTCCTTGCCTGGCCTTGATGAAGAATCACATGATGTTGATGTTTCCAGTAGATACCCCTGAGACCCACTCCAATACATTGCCCAGTTTTTCTGTTTCCTTTTTTGGCAGGCAGTGAGAAGGCCATCCTGTTGTGTGATTCTTCCTGACGCTCTTGCCATGTCACTGGGTCCAAAGTCACCCTGATTGTGGCTCTAAAAAGGAGTTAGAGGCCCCCTAGTTTTGCGGCTCCATGCAGCCCTTCGGAGGATGTATTCTTCCTCTGTTAGATCATAGGCACAACGCTCCGTGCCCTTGAAGCCTGAGGTTAGCTCCGAGGGTGAACTATAGGACTCTTTGGTCCCACTCAACAGTATATGACAGTCACTAGAAAGTAGCTCCATCTACCGTGAGCTTCTAATTCACATTGATCATGCTCCAAATCCCCATCAGGCCTCCATGAGGTTCCCTACTGGGGCGCCTCTCTCCTCCTGTGGTTTGTATCCTTACCTCAACTGGTGGGATCATCTTCCCTCTGCTGCCCTCAGATACTATTATGTAACCCTTCTCTATATGGTTTAGTTGCTAAGTCATGTCTGACTGTTATGACCCCATGGACTGCAGCCCACCAGGCTCCTCTGTCCATGGGATTTCCCAGGCAAGAATACTGGAGTGAATTCCCATTTCCTTCTCCAGGGGATCTTCCCGACCCAGGGATCAAATGTGGGTCTCCTGCATTGCAGGCATTCTTTTGAGTTGCAGGTGGATTCTTTACCAATTGAGCCTCCAAGGAAGATATCAAACACTATTAGGTAACCCTTCCTTAGCTCATCTGTGATTGAGGGATGGTCTCACTACCACTCCTCAGCTCTCCTGGAAAAATACTTGGTTCTTCTCCTGGTAGCAACTTATGAGCATCAGCCTCTGCTCATTTACCCAGTTAATGCTGCTAGGGGGATCTCAGCCCCTCAGAAGCCCCTCTCTCCTTCAGCTGGGATTGGTCTTTGCCTGCAAATAGGAAGCTTGTTATTACATAGAAAGAAGATACCTTGGAAGGTTCCCAGCCCATCAGAAAAATCCATGCCAGCACTTTTTAGACCCAGAACCCATCCTGGGGAGAGCTCTATAGTGACTTCAGTTCCATTCTAGGAACATGGCCATGTGGGGCACCAAAGATAACAGCTTGGAGGTTTTTCCTGTTTTGAAGTGTTTTTGTTTTTTTTTTTTGTAATAATGTTTTCTATTTCAAGAGAAACTCGGTTTTACAAATTCACCTATTCATGTTTATGGCTTTAGGTCTTTTATCTCTCCAGCCATCAGGGCAAAAAATAACTTTGGCAGAAGTAAAGTGGACTGGCCACTCTTATCTCTGTCAAGCTCAGGGGATTGGCTGTCAGATCTCCCAGCTAAATGACAGGGACATTTTTCTTCTAGAGTTGATCTTGTTCCCTGGCAAGCTGGATGTGATTTGTCTTAACACTCAGATTCCCTTGTCAGGTATGTTTGGACATATGGCTTTGTAAAAACGGTGTTTTGAACTCTATTTGTTTGCGCTCCTGCTAGAGCTGGTTGTTGGTAGAAGAGGAGTCTTGAGTAACTGAATTGGCAGCAGCTTTGCCTGGGCTCCACTGGGAGCCACTGGGGGATGGGCAGATTACATCTCCATGTGACCAATTTACAGACAGTTGTCCTTCTCTACAAACTCATCAATGAGTAGAACCCATGGTGTGGAACGGTAGCTTGTGGAATACATCTGGGTGAAGTTTTAGTGGCATCTCTTCTCTACTGGGCCACCTCTGGCAATACTGACTCTTTGTGAAGTCAGCCCAGCTTGGGTTAACAAAAATTAACCAAAGGATGGATAATCTAGATTGGGTAGAAAGGGAATATATCCCTCTTGTTTGTTTATTTATTTTCCTCCTGTTTAAATAGTAGGCATGACTGTCCCAATCCATGGGTCAACAAATTTGTCCTGGAAAAGTTAGGGGGCTGAAGTGGGTGGGCAAAAGAACTTTCGGGGATCTCAACATATTTTCTCTCCAGGTTTTTTAAGGTAGAGATTTCATTTATTGGCAGAGTGTAGAAAACTTAAAATTGAGTTTAGTTGCTAAGTGTTCCAGCAAAATTGGGCCTTACCCTCCTGGCTCCTAGTTTGATAAGAACAACTTAATGATCAAGACCAAGACAAAGCAAACCCCCTCCCAGAACCAAAAAGCGAACACACACAAAATTAACTGGATCAGTGAAGACTGGTGCAAACAAAATATCAAGTGTCCAACTGGGACTTTAAAGTCTGTTTTAAATTTTACATTACCTGGAAAATACTTAGGTGGAATAAAACTTAGTGAGATGACCTGAATATGATTGATAGATCTGGTAATGAAAGCAGACTTTAGGATGATTACATGAGGCGCACCATGGGGATTAAGACTGTGGGGCTCAGATTCCAACTGTCTTGGAGGCTTGTTCTCCCAGCTCTAAAAGCCATCCACCTCAATGTTAACAGATCCCAAGTTACTCTTGGTGAAGCCCCTCACATTGTGTAGGATAGTAGCTCATTGTATTAAAAACTGTAGTTGAATACCATGCCAGAGAAAGATCCTTTGTGCTAAGAGCTATTAATGACTCTGAATAGTGGGTTCTCTGCCCTAATAACTTGCTCAGCTTTATTGAGTCTATGATCAGTGACTGACTGGCTGGACAAAGGTGACAAGTTTATCCTATCTTAAAAAAGGAGATCTCTCTCTGCTTCTCCTGAACACACACTTACAGGTTTAGGAACATTCCATAGAAAGTGTCTCTTTGATGAACTCACCGAAGCCTGGGTTTTTCAGATCAATGCTTTATGTGAGAAACAAATAGACTTTTGGATAAGACTTTTCAACCATAGACAATGTCTTTAACCAGTTACCATCCGGCGGTAAAGTCCACTAGGAACAGTATTAAATCATGTGTGGTTTTGGTTGACTCTTTTCTAGCCTTTATATTGATTATGAACTAATACACAAGCTCATCAAAGACCCACAGTTACTGATGCCTATATGTACTCAGTGGGCTTCCCAGGTGGTTCTAGTGGTCAAGAACCCATCTGCCAACATAGGGAGACATAAAGGATGTGGTTTCGATCCCTGGGTCAGGAAAATCCTTTGGAAGAGGGCATGGTAACCCATTCGGGTATTCTTGTCTGGAGAATCCCATGGACAGAGAAGCCTGGTGGGCTACAGTCCATAAAGTCACAAAGAGTCAGACATGACTGAATTGACTTAGCATGCATGCATGGACTCAGTATTGCAATTTCATAATAGCAGTCAGGGTTAGTCGATGGAGCAGTAAAATCAGAAAGTGTTTTGAAGCCCATCGTTTCTAGTTGTTTCTTATACTTTAGAACTGTGGTGCTGGAGAAGACTCTTGAGAGTCCCTTGGACAGCAAGGAGATCAAACCAGCCAATCCTAAAGGAAATCAACCCTGAATATTCATTGGAAGGACTGGTGCTGAAGCTAAAGCTGCAGTATGTGGTCCTGTGCCTACTTTGTACATCTGCAACTAGCAGTAGGGCCTTTTCCCTATACCTATACAGTTCCCAGAGTAGCCTAGCATGGGTAAGGATTTGCTATGAAAGCCCATACGTGGTGCTCCTGTGCAGATCAACTTAAAAAATTCCAGGCTATGGTGCACTGGGAAGACCCAGAGGAATCGGGTGGAGAGGGAGGTGGGAGGGGGGATTGGGATGGGGAATACGTGTAACTCTATGGCTGATTCATACCAATGTATGACAAAACCCACTGAAATGTTGTGAAGTAATTAACCTCCAACTAATAAAAAAAAAAAAGGGAAAAAAAATAAAGTAATTATTGATATTAAAAAAAAAAAATTCCAGGCTAAAATTCTTATGTCTATTCTCCATGGTGTGGACTTGCCCACTCATTCATCTGTGTGTTGGGACTGGCCCAAGACTCTTTATCAAGAAGGATCTCAGTTTTGCCTGTCTGTTGGCTCCTCCAGTTGGAGAAAGAATGGCTTCTCCTCAGTCATTCTTCTTGAGGGGCTCTTCAGCCCCACTTTTGGCTCTGTTGTTGATTAAGGTGCATGGGTTTGAAATGGTAGCTGGGACTAGCCACACTCTGGGTGCTTTTCAGGGTGGACAGTCCTGAGTTCATTGTCTCTCAATATTGACTTAAAAAATTTCTGCTAAGAAAAACAACATGTAAGGAGATTGTTCAAGTGAAAACCTGGTCTGGAGTCTAAAGTCTAAAGGGTCTGACATCTATCCTAGGTCAAGTCCTATCACTAGAGTCTGGGAATGAGATCTCATTATTCTGTTTTTCCTATATTCTCTCCCCTGAATCCTATTGTTTTCACTAGATGGGCCTTTGAGGAGTGCTCTGCTCCTAATCCATATTGGGGGTGGTTAGAAAATCTCAGTGGTGTTTACTATAAAGGCATTGCTCATTGCATCTTGTAGGGTCCTCCTTTAGAGGCTTCCACAGATACCACCTTCCCTGTGCTAGTTCAAGTACGGCTATGCATGCATGCAAGCATGTTAAGTCTCTTTAGTCATGTCAGACCCTGTGGACTGTAGCTCATGAGGCTCCTGTGTCCATGAGATTCTCCAGGTAAAAATACTGGAGTGGGTTTCCATTTCCTCCTTCAGGGCACCTTCCAACCCAGGGATCAAATCCACGTCTCTTATGTCTCCCACATTGTCAGGTGGGCCCTTTACCTCTGGCGCCACCTGGGAAGCCCCAAGTATGACTATAACTCTGGTCTCCTGGTGTTTCTCTTAGAAACACTCTGAACCACATAAATGACCAACCTTCCCTTTCCACATTAGCTTCTATAACACCTGAGGTTATATGTGTGGCCAGCTCTTAGATCTTTACCGTCTTCATTTTTCCAGCCTCATTTATGGCTTCTGCTTTATTTCTACCTTAATTCCTTTCCTTTTTTGCCTGAGTTTCAACCTTTATCTTTTTGTCTTAATGTGATCTCATAAGCCCTCTTCAAACTTACCTGGAGCAAAGTGAGGATCAGTTCAGTTCAGTTGCTCAGTCGTGTCTGACTCTCTGCAACCCCATGGATTGCAGCATGCCAGGCCTCCCTGTCCATCACCAACTCCCAGAATTTACACAAACTCATACCCATTGAGTCAGTGATGCCACCAACCATCTCATCCTCTGTCGTCCCCTTCTCCTCCTGCTTCCATGCTTTCCCGGCATCCGGGAATTTTCCAATGAGTCAGCTCTTCTCATCAGGTGGCCAAAGTATTGGAGTTTCAGCTTTAGCATCAGGCCTTCCAATGAATATTCAGGACTGATTTCCTTTAGGATGGACTAATTGGATCTCCCTTCAGTCCAAGGGACTCTCAAGAGTCTTCTCCAACACCATAGTTCAAAAGCATCGATTCTTTGGTGCTCAGCTTTCCTTATAGTCCAACTCTCACATCCATACATGACCACTGGATAAACCATAGCCTTGACTAGACGGACCTTTGTTGGCAAAGTAATGTCTCTGCTTTTCAGTAAGCTGTCTAGGATGGTCATAACTTTCCTTCCAAGGAGTAAGTGTCTTTTAATTTTGTGGCTGCAGTCACCATCTGCAGTGATTTTGGAGCCCCCCAAAATAAAGTCTGACACTGTTTCCCCATCTATTTGCCATGAAGTGATGGGACTGGATGCCATGATCTTTGTTTTCTGAATGTTGAGCTTTAAGCCAACTTTTTCACTCTCCTCTTTCACTTTCATCAAGAGGCTCTTTAGTTTTTCTTCACTTTCTGCCATAAGGGTGGTGTCTTCTGCATATCTGAGGTTATTGATATTGCTCCCGGCAATCTTGATTCCATCTTGTGCTTCTTTCAGCCCAGCGTTTCTCATGATGTACTCTGCATATAAGTTAAATAAGCAGGGTGACAATATCCAGCCTTGACGTATACTCCTTTTCCTATTTGGAACCAGTCTGTTGTTCCATGTCCAATTCTAACTGTTGTGTCCTGACTTGCATACAGATTTCTCAGGAGGCAGGTCAAGTGGACCTAATCACATGGATCACATCCTTGTCTAACTCAATGAAACTATGAGCCATACCGTGTAGGGCCACCCAAGATGGACGGGTCATAGTGGAGAGTTCTGACAAAATGCGGTCCACTAGAGAAGGGAATGGCAAACCACTTCAGTATTCTTGCCTTGAGAACCCCATGAACAGTGTGAAAAGGCAAAAAGATAGGACACTGAAAGATGAACTCCCCAGGTCCATAGGTGCCTAATATGCTACTGGAGATCAGTGGAGAAATAAATCCAGAAAGAATGAAGAGATAAAGCTAAAGCAAAAACAACACCCAATTGTGGATGTGACTGGTGATTGAAGCAAGGTCCAATGCTGTAAAGAGCAATATTGAATAGGAACCTGGAAAGTTAGGTCCATGAATTAAGGCAAATTGGAAGTGGTCAAACAGGAGATGGCAAGAGTGAACATTGACATTTTAGGAATCAGCAAACTAAAATGGACTGGAATGGGTGAATTTAACTCAGATGACAATTATATCTACTACTATGGGCAAGAATCCCTTAGAAGAAATGGAGTAGCCATCATGGTCAACAAGAGAGTCTGAAATGCAGTACTGGGATGCAATCTCAAAAATGACAGAATGATCTCTATTCGTTTCCAAGGCAAACCATTCAATATCATGGTAATCCAAGTCTATGCCCCAACCAGTAATGCTGAAGAAGCTGAAGTTGAACAGTTCTATGAAGACCTACAAGACCTTCTAGAACTAACATCCCCAAAAGATGTCCTTTTCATTATAGGGGACTGGAATGCAAAAGTAGGAAGTCAAGAAACACCTGGAGAAACAGGCAAATTTGGCCTTGGAGTACGGAATGAAGCAGGGCAAAGGCTAATAGAGTTTTGCCAAGAGAATGCACTGGTCATAGCAAACACCCTCTTCCAACAACACAAGGGAAGACTCTACCCATGGACATCACCAGATGGTCAACACTGAAGTCAGATTGATTATATTCTTTGCAGCCAAAGATGGAGAAGCTCTATACAGTCAGCAAAAACAAGACTGGGAGTTGACTGTGGCTCAGATCATGAACTCTTTATTGCCAAATTCAGACTGAAGTTGAATAAAGTAGGGAAAACCACTAGACCATTCAGGTATGACCTAAATCAAATCCCTAATGATTATACAGTGGAAGTGAGAAATAGATTCAAGGGACTAGATCTGATAGAGTGCCTGATGAACTATGGACAGAGGTTCCTGACATTGTACAGGAGACCAGGATCAAGACCATCCCCAAGAAAAAGAAATGCAAAAAGCAAAATGGCTGTCTGAGGAGGCCTTACAAATAGCTGTGAAAAGAAGAGAAGCAAAAAGCAAAGGAGAAAAGGAAAGATGTACTCATTGGAATGCAGAGTTCCAAAGAATAGCCAGGAGAGATAAGAAAGCCTTCCTCAGTGATCAGTGCAAAGAAATAGAGGGAAACAATAGAATGGGAAAGACTAGAGTTCTCTTCAAGAAAATTAGAGATACCAAGGGAACATTTCATGCAAAGATGGGCTCAATGAACAACAGAAATGATATGACCCTAACAGAAGCAGAAGATATTAAGAAGAGGTGGCAAGAATACACAGAAGAACTGTACAAAAAAAATCTTCATGATCCAGATGATCACCATGGTGTGATCACTTACCTAGAGCCAGACATCCTGGAATGTGAAGTCAAGCGGGTCTTAGGAAGCATCACTATGAACAAAGCTAGTGGAGGTGATGGAATTCCAGTTGAGCTATTTCAAGTCCTAAAAATGATGTGAAAGTGCTGCACTCAATATGCCAGCAAATTTGGAAAACTCAGTAGTGGCCACGGGACTGGAAAACGTCAGTTTTCATTCCAATCCCAAAGAAAGGCAATGCCAAAGAATGCTCAAAGTACTGTACAATTGTACTCATCTCACACGCTAGTAAAGTAATGCTCAAAATTCTCCAAGCCAGGTTTCAACAGTCCGTGAACCATGAACTTCCAGCTGTTCAAGCTGGTTTTAGAAATGGCAGAGGAACCAGAGATCAAATTGCCAACATCTGCTGGATGACTGAAAAAGCAAGAGAGTTCCAGAAAAACATCTATTTCTGCTTTATTGACTATGCCAAAGCCTTTGACTGTGTGGATCACAGTAAACTGTGGAAAATTCTGAAAGAGATGGGAAAGTGAGGATATATATGAATAAATAACAAACTCCAGGGCATAGATGTTGTTTTATCCCCTTTAAAGATGAGGAAACTGAGGCCCTAAGAGCAAATCAACTTTCCCAGTGTTGTACAGCTGGTAGTAAGCAGATGGCCAAGGTTGAGCTCAGTCAGGCCTGGCTGACTCTCTAACCTTCTTTCTTCTCACTGCCCCCAACTCCTCATGCTCAGAAATACACTCAGAAAGAGGTGTACTGGGCAATGAGAGGAGTTGCTAATACAAGGAGCTGGTGGCGTGAAGTTGATGAGGACTGAAAGCTACACATCTATTTTACATCTAGGAAGGACATATTTATGGAACATTTCAGTCATCAGAGTATAAGTAATCTGCAGAGTCAATCCCAATTGTGTTGTAACCTTGATTAACTGAGACTGGTTAGCCTGAGTAATTGAATTGTCAAGTTAACTGAGAGTTAACTCAACAGACTGTACTTTTCCACCCTGACTATGGACAGTTTTTTTGTAGTCTCTGTTTTCCTGCCTTGGTTCATACACTGTGATGTATGTGTTGGGACTCTTAGTATAATTATAGATTTCATTCAATA
Source organism: Cervus canadensis (assembly GCF_019320065.1). Taxonomy (NCBI): domain Eukaryota; kingdom Metazoa; phylum Chordata; class Mammalia; order Artiodactyla; family Cervidae; genus Cervus; species Cervus canadensis. Next base: position 1,942,736 of record NC_057415.1, on the reverse strand, counting down.
CCTAATGCAGTACTCTTAAAGAAAGACCGCATCATGTCTCTTGATTCCATCAAATGTTAGGAGTTTTCTTGGGCCTTGGGGTCAATCTTGTGTTTATCGGTTCTCTCTGAGCAAGATAGCTGATGGACTTACAGAGTGTGGAGCCAAGACACTACCGAGCCCACTGCGAGCTTGCATTTATATTATACTTCAACCCACTCCGCTGGCTGTCCAGTCCTCTGACCTAAAATGAGGAGGGCTCTTCATAAAGCTACAGAGACAAGGAGGTCTATTTTGCTGTAATTTGCCTATTTCACATGAAATCAAAGACCCCAAATTATGTTTCAGTTCTGCAAGCATTCCCTTTGGCAGGATTCTGGTTAGTCCGGATTTTGTTTGCCTCTGTGGCTTCCTCATTATCCAAAACCATTTATTGAATTCCTTTTGTGCCTGAAAAATGTGTTGGGTTTTGAGAATAGAAAGATGTATGGAGCCTGAAAAGTGAAAAGAAAGTGAAAGTCGCTCAGTCATGTCTAACTCTTTATCTGAGCTACCTGGGAGGCCTGTATGGAGGCTGCTGCTGCTGCTGCTAAGTCGCTTCAGTCGTGTCTGACTCTGTGCGACCCCATAGATGACAGCCCACCAGGCTCCCCCGTCCCTGGGATTCTCCAGGCAAGAATACTGGAGTGGGTTGCCATTTCCTTCTCCAATGCATGAACGTGAAAAGTGAAAGTGAAGTTGCTCAGTCATGTCCGACTCTTCGCGACCCCATAGACTGTAGCCTACCAGGCTCCTCCGTCCATGTGACTCTCCAGGCAAGTGTACTGGAGTGGGTTGAATTTCATGGCAGTGAACAGACCAAGCTGGCTGTTGCTGGGAGGTACACTGAAGGTGATATGAATTCTCTTCTGTGGTGTATCAGAAAGAGAGCCGGCCTTGACTTCAGACCCACCCTTGACCTTCTGTAGAACTGGTGGATACTTCTTCTAGAAGTTCCCCTTGCTGAACTTCAGTTTCCTTATTTGTGAAATAGGGATACAAATGGCTATTCAGAGCTTTGTCAGAAAGATCAGAGATAATGTACATGAATCTCCAGCACATAATAGATGCTCAATAAATGGTAGCTGGTTATAGCGTGCCTCTGAGTGTTTTCTGCCCAGAAGAACAGAGAAAACTTTCAGAATTGTTTGGAGAACTGTTTGTACCATTTCTGTGAGGTCCCCACAGATGGCAGGCTGAAGGGCCAAGGCTGCTATGAGTTACAGTCTGTGGACACACATGTCTATAAATTGCCCCAGCCTGTGTAAATGCACGATTGAGTGCAACCGTTTGCATTATAGTGAAGATATGCGTGTGCTGCTCTGAACTCTTCTACAGCCTCCAGCATCCACTTTGCCCATTCATCAAGCCCCATGGCTGCCCAACAGAAAGAACACTGTGTGCCTTGCTTGTTCTGTACACTTTATACTGAGAGAGAGCAAATCGATAGGAGAAAATGTGAGTTTGTTCTGCTGAGGAGAAGCGTGGGGGCTGTAAGGAGTGTTGGGGAAGGGGAGCATGAAAACGAGTGAGGTGCAGAAAGGATACAGATGGAAGGGAAGGGATACTAAGAGAAGCGAAGGTGAGGGCTGACAGAGTGGTCCCCTCTCTGGTGGTTTGCGACTTCCCGTGAGTCCAGAAAGGGGTTTTGCATGCACAGACTGAAATGATAGCCACAAAACTGAATAAAGAAGCCAAGGATTTTGCTTGCTCTGGCTGGGTCCATGGTCCACAGGAGGGACTACTCAGCCTCTTCTGTTCTCCTTCACACCTTCCTCTCCTCTCCTTCCATCTCCTCTTTTCTTTCCTTTTAGATTTGAATTTCTCCCCCGCTCCCTCTCTCCACCTGCTTCTCCCTCTTCCCGCTCTCCTTTTCCAACCCCCAGGGCTGGTGCCAGGTATTCATTTCACTAACTGAACTTTTCTACCGCCCTCATCCCCTCACCAAGCCATCAACACCCCGCACCTCAGTGGGATGCACACTCAGCCTGTGATTAACCTCAGTTCAGCTGCCAACCAAGCCGTGTGCAGACTGATCCTGCAGGGAGAGGTGGACCTGGACGTCCTGTGAAATGATGGCATCTGAATGCTGCCTGGGCCAGGCAGCCCAGAGTCATGGGGCAGGATGGGGGCAGGAGGCCTGCGGGGATGCTGGAGGGTGGGGGAGGGTGGAGCATAGAGGGAGTGAGACAGTCCGAAGCCACCTCCCAAGGCCCGGCTAAGGCTAGAGAGGCAGCCTGAGCCGTTGTATTGCGCAGGTGAGCAGACAGAAGCGTGGTGAAGCCAGAGGGGCCCTGGATCCAGACTGTGGAGGGTCCAGCGTCCTCCCAGGCACTTACCTGCTTTGAGCCTCCACTTTCTCAACTTTCAGATGGGAACAACTATCCTTGTCCTGCGCATCACGGAGCTCTAATGAGGCTCGAATGAGGGAAAAGGAGGTAAAGCACTATGAGGCATGGTGGGTTAGTTCGGCTGTCATGACAAAGCACCCCAGACTCGGGGGTTAAACATAGTCCCGGAGGCTGGTAGTCCAAGATCAAGAAGTCAGCAGGATTAGTTTCTTTTCAGACCTCTGTCCTCAGCTTGTGGACAGCCGTTTCTTCTTCCACTGTCTTCATGTCATCTTCCTCTGGATATGTTTGTGTCCTAATCTCTTTTACTTAGCAGGCCACCAGCCATACGGGATGAGGGTCCACCTTACTGACCTCATTTTAACTTAAGTATCTCTTTAAATACTGACACACAAATTTGTGAAGAGTTCTGTATTTTTGGGGGGGCTTCCCTGGTCACTCAAATGGTAAATAATCTGCCTGTAAAGCAGGAGACCTGGGTTCGATTGCTGGGTTCGATCCCTGGATTGGGAAGCTCCCTGGAGAAGGGCATGGCAACCCACTCCAGTACTCTTGCCTGGAGAATCCCCATGGATAGAGGAGCCTGGTATGCTGCAGTCCATGGGGTCGCAAAGAGTCGGCCATGACTGAGCGACTAACCACACACATGGCACATCTCTTTAAAGGAGCTTCCCAGGTATCTCAGTAGTAAAGAATCTGCCTGTAAATGCAGGAGACGTGGGTTTGATTCCTAGATCTGGAAGATCCCCTGGAGAAGGCAGTGGCAACCCACTCCAGTATTCTTGTCTGGAAAACCCCATGGACAGAGGAGCCTGGTGGGCTACAGTCCAGGAGGTTGCAAGAGTCAGATATGACTAAGCGCACACACACACACACATGCAAGAAATGACATGAAGGAAAACACCTTGCCATCTGTCATTACAACCCTTTCCTAAAAGAGAGGATATTTTAACATCTGCTGCGGCAAAGAAGAGAGAAGGGACATAATCTCAGAATGATGTGTAGTCCTTTAAATTGAATAAATATAGCATTGGGAAAAAATTCTCTGCACTGCCCTTTTTAAACTAATTTTGCTGAGGTGGATGAAAACTTCAGTAATCTGACCTGACGTTTAGCTCATTATGCCTGCGTGTGAGCATGTAACCTGAGTATGAGTCCGTGTGAGAGGAGGGGAGTGTGTGACTGTCTTCGTGAGTGTGAGGGTGTGAGTTTGTGAGTGCACGAACGAGTGTGTTTGCAGGTATGTGTTGGTGATGCGGGAGGGGCGAGGTATGTGAGCGTGATGGGAGGAAGGGGAAGGGGCATGGTGGCAGGAGCTGGACTTTGCACTTTATCCCAGAACCTTGACTTGCTAACAGCCCGCTCAGTTATGGGGGACGTTTCTCCCTTCTGTCCTGCCCCTCCTCCGCATTCCTCCCCTCTTCTCCCCGACTCTAACTGCCCACCCCCTGGTCGGTCAGCAGCCCCGCCAGGCTTCTCACATCCTGCCAAGAGGAATTGCTGTTGTGTAAAGGAACCTTTACATCCTCCTGACACACAGTCACTTCGGGAAGCGAAACTGGGCCAAGTCCTTATTCAGCAAAGGACTCAGCTCCCTCGGGGCCTGTCCCTGCCCGAGTCTCTCACGTGGTTTGCGACCTTGAGTCAGTGATGCTGCCCTTCAGCTCTCCCACCCCAGCTGGGACAGAGCCACAGGTGACCTTGAATCTTCCTGCAGGGACCTTTTGGTCCTCTCTCCTTGTTTCAGGGGGCAGAGTCACTTGATCTTGGTCCACACTACTGGACTGAGGCTTCAGGTTCTCCCTGGCTGGCCCCAAACCAACTTTTGGCTCCTTTGCACTACCTCTCCCTTAGGGCAAGAGCTTGCACCAGTCAGCCAGACTGCCACCCCATTCCTCCATACTTCTGCACCCTATTGTCTCTATGATTTTTGTAAAAAAGTTAATTTCATTTTTTTAATTGAAGTATAGTTGTTTTACAATGTTGTGACAGTCTGCTGTGCAACAGAGTGACTCAGTTACACACACAGTTCAGTTCAGTTCAGTTCAGTCGCTCAGTCATGTCTGACTCTCTGCGACTCCATGGCCTGCAGCACGCCGGGCCTCCCGGTCCATCACCAACTCCTGGAGTTTACTCAGACTCATACCCGTTGAGTTGGTGATGCCATCCAACCATCTCATCCTCTGTTGTCCTCTTCCCCTCCCGCCTTCAATCTTTGTCAGCATCAGGGTCTTTTCAAGTGAGTCAGCTCTTCACATCAGGTGGCCAAAGTATTGGAGTTTCAGCTTCAGCATCAGTCCTTCCAATGAGCACCCAGGACTGATTTCCCTTAGGATGGACTGGTTGGATCTCCTTGCAGTCCAAGGGACTCTCAGGAGTCTTCTCCAACACCACAGTTCAAAAGCATCAATTCTTCAGTGCTCAGCTTTCTTTATAGTCCAACTCTCACATCCATACATGACCACTGGAAAAACCACAGCCTTGACTAGATGGACCTTTGTTGGCAAAGTAATGTCTCTGCTTTTTAATATGCTGTCAAGGTTGGTCATAACGTTCCTTCCAAGGAGTAAACATCTTTTAATTTCATGGCTGAAGTCACCATCTGCAGTGATGTTGGAGCCCCCCAAAATAAAGTCAGCCACTGTTTCCACTGTCTCCCCATCTATTTGCCATGAGGTGATGGGACCAGATGCCATGATCTTCATTTTCTGAATGTTGAGCTTTAAGCCAACTTTTTCACTCTCCTCTTTCACTTTCATCAAGAGGCTCTTTAGTTCTTCTTCACTTACTGCCATAAGGGTGGTGTCCTCTGCATATCTGAGGTTATTGATATTTCTCCCAGCAATCTTGATTCCAGCTTGTGCTTCTTCCAGCCCAGCGTTCCTCATGATACACTCTGCATATAAGTTAAATAAGCAGGGTGACAATATCCAGCCTTGATGTACTCCTTTTCCTATTTGGAACCAGTCTGTTGTTCCATGTCCAGTTCTAACTGTTGTGTCCTGACCTGCATACAGGTTTCTCAAAAGGCAGATCAGGTGGTCTGGTATTCCCATCTCTTTCATACACATACAAACATTCTTTTTAAAATATTCTTTTCCATTATAGTTTATTGTTGTTATTTAGTCACTTAGTCATGTCTGACTTTTTTCTGACCCCCTGTACTGTATCTCACCAGGCTCCTTTGTCCGTGGGATTTTCCAGGCAAGAATACTGGAGTGGGTGGCCATTTCCTTCTCCAGAAGATCGTCCTGACCCAGGGATTGAAACTGCTTCTCCTCCATTGGCAGGTGGATTCTTTACCATTGAGCCAACTGAGAAACTCCATGATAGTTTATCACAGGAGACTGAATATAATTCCCTGGACTGTACAGTAGGGCCTTGTTGTTTATCCATTTTATATACAATAGTTAGCATCTGCTCTTATGACTTTGTTTTGAAAGTTCTCCTCTCCTGGAAGGAGTGCCCTCTCAAATGGTAGCCCAATATCAAAGGTCAGCTAAATGCCACCATCTCCAGGAAGACTTTCTACACCACTGCAATGAATGCTGACTTTGCCAACCAAGATGAGAGGAGTGTAGGGACTGGAGTCCAACCTCCAAATCCTCCCCCATCTTTTAAAACTTGTGTTCCCTGCACTGGGCCTTTGGTTTGCCTCTGGTTTGCCTCAAACAGTTTTGTTTGAGATGATAACATTGGGATTAAGCTCCTTGGTTGGTCCCCTGTGCTGATTTCACCCACTATTTTTTTAAAGCCATACTTTTGTTTTTACTGTTCTTAAGTCTTTTTGTTTTTACTGTTTTCGTCTTTTTATGGAGTCGTTTTTTTAATGCTTATTATTTCTCATTGATTTTACTTTCTCGTTTAGTGTCTACTATAAAAGAGGAAATAAGAAATGGCAGCGTGAGGGGAGGGCTGGGCATCCAGGGCTCAGTGGGCTGGGTGGGGGAGGAGGCGGCTGGGCTTTGAGCCAGACAGAGACAAGTGAGTCCAATTGCACCTGTCACCCACTCAATACTCGGGGATCAAATCTACCTCTTGCTCGGAGCCCCAGTTTTCATCTGTCAACAGATCTGAGTACACCAGGTTGGGAGAGTGAAACTGGATAATTTATGCCTGTGTAACTTGAAGCACGGTGCGCGGGCACTTCTAGGCCCTCACACAGTGAAATTTCTGCTTTTTCATTTCACTCCCCAGGCTGAGCCCAGAGCTGGTATTTAAGGAAGCCCTGGCTTGGATGTGAAAGGTGCGCCATTAGCCTGCATGACACCTTTCTGCGAGTTGGAGAAGGGCGCCCCTACATACAGGGTACTGTGCTGGGGACACCAGAGCTTGGCTGGGACCCACTCCCAGGGCATATCTGAGCCTCAGAATGAAGGCTGAGGACAACCAACCTCATGTTCACCATCCCCCATCCCCCCATCCCCCCGGTCCCCAAGGCTGAGTTGATCTCTGTGAAGCCAGCCCCAAAGGAGGCTAAGGTGAACTGTTAGACAAAGATGTTCATGCTGAGAATCTTCTGGGGATGGGCGCCACATGCCTCTCTTTCTCCACGTCTATACCACCAGGCGTGGGCCTCCCACTTCCTTCCTTTTATACTTCCCGTCGCTCTATATTTTCTAGTGGATGGCAGGTGCTTAATAAATGCTTCTCTTGTGGTGTACAAATGTGAGGGGACTCAGGGAACAAGCTGTGGAATAAAAGGAAAATGGCCTATGGACCCTTGTGGCCCCCAGCTGCAGCCTCTGAGGGCCCAGGGGCGACACCAGATCCCAATTCTCCTTCAGTCTCAAGTTCACAGACACTGTTAACTGGCCAAATGCATTGCCACAAGCTTCTGTTGCATTTTCTAGGCACTCCTACATTCAGGAGCTGGACAAGGTCCCTTTCACCATGCACTTTTAATATCCCCTAGGTCTGTGGAAGATTAAGTGCTCCTGGGGTAAAAACCCAGCTTAATCTCATTATTACGCTTTCCTTCAACAAATCCTCACTGAGCACTGACTCAGGGCCAGGTCCTCTTCTAGAACTGGGGACTGGTGGTCAAGGAGACAGTCGCAGGCCTATTCTCGGGGAGCTGGCATCTAACTGTATTGTCAGTGATGTTCTTTGTCACCTGTTCGGTCCCAGTTCAGAGGGACTCAAGCCATAGATGTTTGGGAGCAGTAGCAGGGCATGGTGTGGCTAGGTTCGGTGTGAGAGGAGAGCGAACCAGTGCTGGAGGAGCAATGAGAGGGTGGGAGGGGCAATTGCTCCTAGCACCTTGAGGGTGGGCTGTGTTCAGTCCCCATTCTGTCACCTGGGTGATTTTTTTAAAATACGCATCTGACTACCTAACGCTCCTTCATAAGCGGCCACTCCCCTCTCCTCTGTGTATGTTCCAAACAACATGGGCTTCCCAAGGTGGTGCTAGTGGTAACAAACCTGGCTGCTAGTGCAGGAGACATAAGAAATGTGGGTTTGATCCCTGGGTCAGGAAGATCCCCTGGAGGAGGGCATGGAAACCCATTCCAGTCTTCTTGCCTGGAGAATCCCCATGGACAGAGGAGCTTGGCCGGCTACAGACCAGGAGTTAGACGTGACTTAAGTGACTGAGCTTGCAGCCTGCACCAACCTTCCTATCTACCTTGTTCTTCTGGAACCCCAGGCCTCATACCATATTCACCAGCCATTTAACCTGCTGTGGCTCCCTGGCCCATCCTCTGAGCTTGCAGCCCTCATCCTTCATATGTTCATTTGGACATATCCTTCTGTTTGAAATGTCTTTATCCACCTCCATTGTCCCTTGGCTGATGATTAGTCATCATCTGGAGCTTTTTTTCCTTAATGGAACTTGAAATAAATCCTTTTATTGCTGGGTTTTCATTGCTGCTTGGACTTTTCTCTAGTTATAATGAGCGGTAGCTACTCTCTAGTTGTGGTTCACAAGCTTCTCTGATTGCGGAGCAAGGGCTCTAGGGCATGAGGGCTTCAGTAGCTGCAGTTCCTGGGCTGTGGAGTAGGCTCAGTAGTGGTGTTACATGGGCTTAGTTGCTCTATGGCATGTGGGATTTTCCCAGAGTAGGGACTGAATCCAAGTCTCTCGCACGGGCATGTGGGTTCTTTACCACTGAGCCACTAGGGAGGCCCTTATGTGGGGCTTATTTCATGCATTGCCTCATACAGGAAGACCTTCCTTGCTCTTGCAGGCTGTTTTGGGGGACACAGAAATCTCCTGGGGATCTTGCTAAGAGCCAGATTCTGATTTAGTATGTCTGGAGCAGGGCCCACAATTTGCATTTTCTTGCAAGCTACCAGCTGATGCTGATGCTACTTGTCCCCGGACCACACTTCAGATAGCAAAACAGTCTAGGCTATTGAGTTTGGCTCAGTGTAAAATGCTTAACATTAGTCTTTTGCAGGTAAGGGCCTCCTCTGAGAACTAAGTGAAAGTTTGGGAAACTTTCATGAAATGCGTTCACATATACAACTATTTCTGGAATATTTTCAGAGATTATATTTCCTCCCGAAGCTTACCCATGCACCTCCAGCTTGGAAATCCCATCCCAGGGGCCACCATATAATGCAACAGTTAAAGACACAGGCCCCTGAGTTCAGAAACCAACTTTGCGTCATAGTTGACTGCTCCCCCCAAGATTTAGTTTCCTCATTAGAAAAGCTGTTTAAACTTTTAGAAAAAGATGATACTTTCTCCTGAGATAACCTTCTCATAGGGTCATTGTTATGATTAGAAGTGCTAATGCAAGAAAAATGCTTAGCATAGCGTCTGATAAATTCTTGACAAATATTCTTCTTCTGGTTATTATTACCATTAATAATTGATGTGTATGGAGAAGAGTTGCAGTCAGAGGAATTGAGACCCACAGAGAAGAGAGGCTAGCTGAGCACTCAGGTCCCCTCCTTTAAGTGCTCTGGCTGCAAAGCTGGTGGGCCCTATTTTTCCATGAGGACACTGAGGCTTCAGGAGGATGTATCCTGTATCCAGATTCACTGTGCTTCAAAGCAGCAGAGAGAGTTTTGCAGAGTGCAGCTCTGTTCCAGGGCTGGAATTTTTTACCCTGGATGAAAGGAAGTACATGAAGCCATTGAGAGGTCTTTCTTCCCCTCCTTATACACATATTTAAGTTATTTTCCCACATTTTAATAAAATGATATTAACTCTAATTTTCATCATTTTCAGCAACATTACAAAGCTGCCAGTGAACTTTTTTAAACACATTAGTTGCTTGGGTGGTTAATTATTAGCCATTAATTTTGGCGAGGCTTTCTGCAAAGTGACAGCTCCAAAGAGTCATTTACCTGTTTATTCATACTTTTCACCAAAGACCTATTTTTCTTTACAACAAACCCAATATTAAATGTGCAGCCTCTTTTATTTATTTATTTTTACAAAGAAACCCTGACCTGTAAAAGCCCCCTTCTTTTCATTCCAGTTTCAAAACAATTCATTCAAATATTTTAGAAGTTATGCAAATGAGCTTCCCTGGATTTTTTTAGAGTATTTCTCTAGAATCGGTTTTGGGATTCTGTATTAATTACAAGTACCCAGGCATAAGGACTGTCACATAATGGATATATTTAGCAAGAATGACAAGGCTGATAATTATGCACAAGGAGCCTTAGAAAAGGGATTGTTTACTTTGATGTTTAATTTCATCACACTTCTTTAGTTTGTTAAACTTAATCAAAAGCAATCAAAATACACTGGTGTGAATTACAGCAAATTAATTCCAAACCAATGGAAAACATCATGTCTTTCAAATATGAATGTTGAACTGGAACTTTTGAATGAACCACTCAGAGCCAGAAAGGGGAAGGTTTTTAAGTGTGGAACATTTCTCTAGGGCTTGAATTAGGAACTGAGGGAGGACTAGGCAAAATTCCAAAAGGAACTATGCTTTCAGGAAAGACTAAGGGCTTAGAAATGAGCTTAATTTGGGGGGCTTCCCTGGTGGCTCACGGGTAAAGAATCTGCCTGCCAATGCAGGAGACAGGTTCCATCCCTGATCCAGGAAGATCCCACATGTCATGGAGCAACCAAGCCTGTACGTGCTCAGTCGTGTCTGACTCTGTCACCCTATGGACTGTTGCCTGCCAGGTTCCTCTTTCCATGGGATTTTCCCAGCAAGAACATTGGAGTGGGTTGTCATTTCCTCCTCCAGATGATCCTCCCGGCCCAGGTATCAGACTCATGTCTCTGGGGTCTCCTGCATTGGCCGGCGGACTCTTTACTGCTGAGCCACCTGACTAATTCTTATTTTGCTACTCTTATTAGCAAAGAACACTTTGCCTTTATCATATTTGTGGAGACTTTTCTCTGTACTAAGTTCTGTGTCTTTTGTAACCTTATTTCCCTTAAACCTGACCATGGCCCCCTTTGTTGATGCCTCTATTGAAAAGATAAGGGTTCATTCCCAAGTCTCTGTAAGCCCAGGCATTCTCCCTTCAGATATTTACTCTAGGGACATTACATTTAATTCTAGAGTCTTCTTTAGTTTGACAACTTCATTAGGAGCAATCAAAATATGCTTATGAACATATAGAAAATTAATTTCAAGCCAATGCAAGAGATTATCTTTCCCTGCCATGGAGAATCAAGTAAGAAAATGGATATGAAAATATTTTGCAAAATGCTTACTGCTGTGCCCATGAATAGCAGTAACAGTAAGAGAGTCAGTCAAGCAGATCATCCAGAGGCCAGTCCTACAGATGAAGACACTCAGCTCCGCCAGCTCATGACTCATTATGGGAGGATACATTCTACATCATTAGACTTGTAGTTTCAGTGGGGCCGATTGAGTCATCCAAACATTGATTCATCAAATACATTTTCTAAGTTTATTTACCATGATCAACGTACATGGAAGGGGCACAGAGTTTGATAAGGTGTCATTTTGACTTCTGAGAGCCCACCATGTAGCAATAGAGACAAACAGATGAATTGCTCATGATAATCCAAGGATCTGTTGAAGAGGATCAAACGATGATACGTGTTTGCCACTGTTTTAACAATGGAACCCGAGTCTGTTCCATGTATCAAGGTATCCCCAACACCTGGCACAGAGATTGGCCAAAGTGTTTGATCCACTTGATTGAATGAATGAATTATAAATAGGTCCTGGATTTCATGGTCCAGAGTTTATGACGGTCAGCTGAATTTTGTAAAGATTAACCTGGTATTTATGGATAGAGAGGTTCTGAAGTACACCGTAGGATTAAGGGTTAATATGAAGTGTTTGTGGAGAAGGAAATGGCAACGCACTCCAGTATTCTTGCCTGCAGAGTCCCGTGGACAAGGGAGCCTGGTGCGCTGCTGTCCATGGGGTCGCATAGAGTCGGACATGACTGAAGCAACTTAGCATGCATGCATGCCTTGGAGAAGGAAATGGCAACCCACTCCAGTGTTCTTGCCTGGAGAATTCCAGGGATGGGGGAGCCTGGTGGGCTGCCGTCTATGGGGTCCCACAGAGTCGGGCACAACTGAAGCGACTTAGCAGCAGCAGCAGCAGCAGCATGAAGTGTTTGGGGGGCATGACTAGTTTGATTTGGCTGCCACAGAGTGTACTGATCGCAAGCAGGGTGTCTGGATCCTAGACTGTGGTCAGTGGGGGCTGGGCGTTGGTTCTCATGTTACAGTGGGTGAGTTTATTCTGCGTGCTTTGGAGGAGGGGCATAGTCTAACCCTGGAGGAACTGCCTGTGGTAGGTACTTTGAGGAACCAGACTGCAGAGGACTTGAATGTCTGTCCCATTCTTTGCTAGCTGGGTTAATCTGGGTAAGTCACTTAACTCTTTCTACCTTGAATTGTCACCTATAAAATGGAGATGATAATCAGATTTTTTTTTCATGGAATTATGAGGTTTATATGAACTTTTAGGTACAAAGCATTTAGAACCATTCTGAACCATAGTTAGCCCTGAGTTGGTGCTGGCTCTTATTATTAACTGGTGTTTGATTGCCCATGTAGGACTCCTGGCTTTGACACTTATTGACTGCATAACCTTGACATAATGGTTGAAGCTCTCCAGTCCTCACTTTCCTCTTTTGTAAATGGGGCAATGGAAGTGCATCTGTCAAGGATGAGGCATCCATGAGATAATGCTTGCAGTTTGCCAGTGCCTACCTACCTGTGAACAAGTCCAATTGGACCTGGGTAAGGAAGACCACTTTGATAAGAGGAAGGTTGCATGAGACCTGAATGGTGCAGAACTTGCTTAGAGGCTGATGAAATTGTCAATATGAGAGACAGTGGGCTACCCTTTTGTGAAGTGGAAATAAAGCAGTGTCTGGGACAATGGAGAGAAAGGTTAGTGTTATTTAGTATTAGTCGCTCAGTCGTGTCCGACTCTTTGAGACCCTATAGACTGTAGCCTGCCAGGCTCCTCTGTCCATGGGATTCTCCAGGCAAGCATACTGGAGTGGGTTGCCATACCCTCTTCCAGGGAATCTTCTTAACCCAGGGATCCAACCTAGGTGTCTTAGGTCTCCCCCATTGCAGGCAGATTCTTTCTTTAAAAAATTAATTAATTTATTTTAACTGGAGAATAATTACTTTACACTATTGTGATGGCTTTTGACATGCATTGACATGAATCAGCCGTGGGTGCACATGTGCCCCGCTTCCTGAACCCCCCTCCAAGCACCCGCCCCACCCCATCCCTCTGGGTTGTCCCAGAGCACCAGCTTTGGGTGCCCTGCCTCATGCATCAAACTTGCACTGGTCATCTATTTTACATATGGTAATATACATGTTTCATTGCTATTCTCTCAAATCATCCCACACTTGACTTCTCCCCCAGAGTCCGAAAGTCTGTTTTTCACATCTGAGTCTCTTTTGCTGCCTTGCATATAGGATTGTTGTTACTGTCTTTCTAAATTCCATATATATGCATTAATATACTGTATTGGTGTTTCTCTGACTTATTTCACTCTGTATAATAGGTTCTAGGTTCATCCACCTCGTTAGAACTGACTCAAATGCATTCCTTTTTATAGCTGAGTCATATTCCCTTGTGTATATGTACCACAACTTCCATATCTGTTCGCCTGCTGATGGACATCTCAGTTGCTTCCATGTCATAACTATTGTAAATAGTGCTTCAATGAACATTGAGGTACATGAGTCTTTCAGTTCTGGTTTCCTCAAGGTAAATGTCCAGCGTGTACCTGTTTCCTCAAGGTGTATGTCCAGCAGTGGGATTGCTGGGTTGTATGGCAGTTCTATTCCCAGGTTTTAAGGAATCTCCATACTGCTCTACTGCTGTCCATAATGACCCTACCAGTTTGCATTCCCACCAACAACGTGAGAGCATTTCCTTTTCTCTACACCCTCTCCAGTTTGTAGACTTTTTGATGACGGTCATTCTGACTGGTGTGAGATGATGCCTCATTGCGGTTTTGATTTGCGTTTCTCTAATAATGAGTGATGTTGAGCATCTTTTCATGTGTTTATTAGCCATCTGTATGTCTTCTTTGGGGCTTCCCTGGTGGCTCAGACAGTAAAGCGTCTGACCGCAACGCGGGAGACCCAGGTTCAATCCCTGGGCAGGGAAGATCCCCTGGAGAAGGAAATGGCAACCCACTCCAGTACTTTTGCCTGGAAAATTCCATGGACTGAGGATCCTGGTAGGCTACAGTCCATGGGGTCACAAAGAGTCTGACGTGACTAAGCGACTTCACTTTCACTTTCTTTCACTTTCATGTCTTCTTTGGAGAACTGTCTGTTTAGTTCTTTTGCCCACTTTTTGATTGGATTGTTTGTTTTTCTGGTATTGAGCAGCATGAGCTGCTTGAATATTTTGGAGATTAATTCTTTGTCAGTTTGCAGGCAGATTCTTTACCATCTGAGCCACTAGGGAAGCCCAAGGGGAAGGTGAATTTGAGACATTTGCCTGTTGGATCTGGAGGTTTATGGGAGGGAAGGGAAGGGGAAGACAGCAGGTTTCTAAGCTGGTCTGGGGGCATATATGTGCATGTGGACTGAGGTGAGGCACCCAGGAGAAGCTGGTTTCAGGGTGAATAGTGGTGATGTACTCACAGGGGAGGCAGAAGTGGGACTGAGAGGGCTTTAGAGAGTATCTCTTGTAAGCTGATCATGTTTTAACAGAGTCTGCATTTTTAGGAAGATGAACTTACCCACATTATTTTTTTTATTATGGTATCATATACATAACAAATTTACTATTTTAATCATTTTAAAACACAGTTTAGTGGCATTAAATACATTCACACTGGTGTGCAATCTTGGCCACCATCCCTCTCTGAAACTCTTTCATTTTTAACTGAAAATCTGTACTGTGAAATATCGGCTCTAGATGTATGTTGCTCTTTGTAAATAAAGTTCCATGCTTCAGGTCTTCAGCTAGACCAGATTCTTAACATTGGATTCATCTGCGGGATATATGAGGCTCCTGAACTTGTGTGCCAAATTCTGGGTGTGTGTGTGTGTGTGTGTGTATATATATATATATATATATATTTTTTTTTTTTTTTCTTGAGGAGCAGCTGGGCTCTATAGACTCACTAGTCCCTTCCTGTGTTGAAAATCCATCAGACTAGATAGCCATTATCCCCTGAAAACAATTCATGAGAGCAGGAAAAGACATAATACCCCAGAGGTAAGAAGGGCTTGGGATGAAGGCAAACTCAGCTCACAGAGGAAGCTTTTTGTGCTCTTCCAGTTCTAACAGCTTCCCTGGTGGCTCAGATGGTAAAGAATCTGCCTGCAATGCAGGAGACCTGGGTTTGATCCCTGGGTTGCAAGATTCCCTGGAGAAGGGAATGGCAACCCATTCCAGGATTTTTGCCTGAAGAATTCCATGGAAAGAAGAGCCTGGTGGGGGACAGTCCATGGGTTCACAAAATTCAGACGTGACTTCATTCACCTCACTCAGCTCTAATAGGAGTCGCTCCAGGGCTCCTGGGAAGTCAAGAATTCTGCAGTGGAGGGTTTCACCATCTCTGACATTGCATTCTATTGGCTCACGTTCCTTTGGTTCATGCAAGGCAGGTGTTTTGTGGAACTGACCAGAACGAGCCTGGACTCATTCAGCTTACTCTGCTCTTACCTCTCTCAAAGCTGCCCCAGGTGGGAGGCAGCTCCTGCCAAATGTCCTTGCTCAATCACTAAGTTGTGTCTGACTCTTTGTGACCCCATGGACTGAAGCCTGCCAGGCTCTTCTGTCCATGGGATTCTCCAGGCAAGAATACTGGAGTGGGTTGTCACTTCCTCCTGCAGGGGATCTTCCTGACCCAGGGATTGAACCCACGTTTCCTGCATTGGCAGGCAGATTCTTTACCACTGAGCCCCCAGGATTTCCCAAAGAATTCCACATAGGTCAGCATCTCCTTATTCCACTGTTTCATCTCTGTTTTCATAAGATCCATCTTCTCTTGAAGATGCCTGCTGGCCTCTGATGCTATCCTTTCCCCAGAGAGCCCTGGCACAGCCCCTCTGGACCCTTCGGCTCTTACTGTTTGCTCAGCACCCAGTCCTGGCAGCCAGCAGAGCGCCTTGCTAGCTTTTTGCCTCTACAGCTCTCTGCATGTTTAATAAATTCTTAATTAAAAGCTGGGCACTTCATCTATTTCTGTCAATTGCTTCTCTGTTGTGAAGAAGAGAGGCCTACTGGAGGCAAATGTCAGCTCTGCACCCCGCCCTCCTTTTTTACCCACAAGTACACACATGCACACACACACACACACAGCAGTGGAACTCGGTGCTGTATTTACATAATTCTATTGACATTTTGAGGCTAAAATTATGTATGCTACTTTAATTTGCTGTTAAATTAAATTATGAATGTTTGGAACGTAGTAATTTCTTTTGTTCTATGAACAGATTGTTTTATATATCTGCCTATATTACCAAGTTATTAATTTAATGATTTCATAATAGCAGCTCATTCCTCTGGGTAATATAAAGGCTGAAGTGCGCGCTCTGTACAGCACAGGCAGGCAGTGCCTGCCCTGCGTGAATGGAAGGTTTTAGGAATAAAGATATTAGTTTTGGCAGAATGTTTAAGTGTGCATGGGGAAACGGGAGGGATGTGTCAGGTCAGCTCCACCTAGCCCATCGCATTTTAAAAAGGCAGGGCATAAAAAAAAAAAAAAAGGCAGGGCATAGTCCATTGCCCATGAGACTGAATGAAAAATAATTTTCTTAAATAAAATCAAGCACCTGGCAAGTTTGAGAGCTGCTTGCTACCTGCCCATTTACTCTGGCAGTTCTGGACACAGCATGGATTCATCTGGGGTCTTGCCTCCTGGGGGTCTGTGGGCAACAGGGAGTCGATTGCCTCATCCCAATCCTTGCTGGCATCCAACCCTATTGTGGGGAAAAGGCAAAGGGCCAGATGCTGTGTGATGAGAGGTGATGGAGTCTGGATACAGAGGAACCTTCCTCCATCCCTGGGACTTGCAGCTTGGACTCTTAGAGCCTCATATCTTAATCAATAAAATGGGGGCACTGGGGTCACCTGCCCAACTAATGTTTTGTAGGAGTCAACAAGAAATGTGGTGAGGGTAAGCAAATGCTTTGTTATTGGTAACAGGGCTCTTTGAGGGGCTACTTTGTGTGGGATGTGGGCTGGCACCACTAATGACCACATACAATATAGAGTAACCATTATGGTAATTCTCCTTTTAGCCTCAAGGGACCCCTTGCTCTCTGGGTCTCAATTCCTTCAGGTGACCCCTGAGATTTGAACTTACTGACTTCCAAGGCCCTCTCCACCTCTGCTAGTTTGGGACTCTATTATTTTTTAGGAGAAACCACTGAAATGCTTCATTTCAGTTGGAAAGTCAGTGCTGGAGGTGGAGCCTTACTAAGGAGTCCTGGCATATTCAGCTGTTCAATAAATATTGAACACCTCTAACTCAACAAGAACTGATATAGAGCCACAGATACAACGGGCTACAACACAACACCGTTTCTGCCTTCTCTGAGCTGAGAGTCCCATGGGAATCAGGTGCACAGATGGATAGTCACGTTACCGTGTGATAATGAGGGTGGGTACCTACCCCAGACTGGGGCCAGGAAAGGGGACCGGAAGCTTAGGCTGAGACCTCAAGGTTGACTATGCTATGGATCAGCCATGCAAAGAGGAGATGGCGGGTGGGAAGGACAAAGGCATTTCAGGAAGTTGTAAGGGCATGTGAGAGATGGAGGTAGGAGAGAACCATGCAGCCTGGCTGGGGCATCGAACCTCAAGCTGGAGAAATCAGCAGCGGCCATACGGGGGGGCATGAGACGCCTTCTTAGGCAGAGGGCAAGGGGCAGCCTCTGAGGAGAAGGGACACGATCGGTGTGTCAGAAAGGACCTCATGGCTTCAAAGGGAGGAGTGTGGAAGATGGTCAGAATGGAGACAGGGAGACAAGTTAGGAGGCTGCTGCAGTAACTGGGGTGAGAGACAAGGAGGGTCTGATTTAGGAAGTGGCCGTGGAGTAGGGAAATACACAGATGCAAGAGGTGCTTGGAACGTAGGGTTGACAAGGTCCCCATTATGACTGGGTAGATGGGATCAACTACAGAAGAACTGTGAAGGTGGGGCCACCAGGGGGCTTTGAGGTTGACCTTTGCCCTTTGAGGGCTTCCCAGATAGCTCAGTTGGTAAAGAATCCACCTGCAATGCAGGAGATCTGGTTCAATTCCTGGGTCGGGAACATCTGCTGGACAAGGGATAGGCTACCCACTCCAGTATTCTTGGGTTTCCCTTGTGGCTCAGCTGGTGAAGAATCCTCCCGCAATGCGGGAGACCTGGCTTCAGCCCCTGGGTTGGGAAGACCCCCTGGAGAGGGGGAAGGCTACCCACTCCAGTATTCTGGCCTGGAGAATTCCATGGACTGTATAGTGAGTTGGACACGACTGGGCGACCTTCACTTGCCCTTTGAGCTCCTTCCTCTATAAGCACAGGGGCTCTGCTTAATGTTCGATAGCGCCTAAAAAGGAAGGAAATAAAGAAAAGAGGGAATATACGTGCACACAATTGCCAGTTCACTTTGCTGTATGCCTGAAACTAACATAACATTGTGAAACAACTCTACTCCAATAAAAATTAATTTCAAAAAGTCTAGGAAACAAGGAAACATATCACCGCCCCCTCCTTCCAGGTCTGACGACACTGGCACACGTGTAACTATGAGTGGTTGGATGCATGTGGACACACATGAGTTTCAGCTCTTCTGTGTGCTCACTAGGGTAGGCAGGAAATAGTTCTCTGCAGAGCTGACGGATTTCCAAGTTAAAGACAATGTCATTGCGTATACTTTCTTGACTTGCTTTTTTCTTGACCCGGCATGTCACCTCTATGAAATATTCCTGATCTCCTCAGGAAAAGAGAAACATTTCTTTTCCTCTGTGCTTTGCCTGCGGCCTTTGTTCCCATTCTCCCTGCTTCCATGTCAGTTTCACGCACTGTGGTACATCTTAATCATTTCTGGATTTCTGGTGAATAGTACCGAGTCAGGTATGGCCGCCGTCATCATTGTTGAAGGACTGATGTGCCAGTGGGCCTCACGGGCACTGGGTCTGATTCCTGACAAAGGAATCTTTCCCAACGTCCCCCAGGAAAACCCTGAGATATGAGACACTTAGGTGCCAGCATTTGATGTAGAGCTGTCCCCATTATAGAAGCTCCAAAGCCAGACCCCTTTGGGGGCCAGAGAGTAGAGTTACAAAGGAGTTGCTTTGTAGATGTAAATTCTTGTTGGCTGACTCATTAGCTGGAAGTATAGTCAAAGCTATGGTTTTTTCAGTAGTCACGTATGGATGAGAGTGTTGGACCATAAAGAAGGCTGAGAGTCAAAGAATTGATGCTTTCAAACTGTGATGCTGGAAAAGACTCTTGAGAGTTCCTTGGACAGCAAGGAGGTCAAGCCAGTCAATCTTAAAGGAAATCAACCCTGAATATTCATTGGAAGGATTGATGCTGAAGCTCTAATACTTTGGCCACCTGATGCAATGAGTTGACTCATTGGAAAAGACCCTGATGCTGGGAAAGATTGAGGGCAGGAGGAGAAGGGGGTGATCGAGGATGAGATGGTTGGATGGCATCACCAACTCGATGGACATGAGTTTGAGAGAGCTCCAGGAGATGGTGAAGGACAGGGAAGCCTGGAATGCTGCAGTCCATGGGGTTGCAAAGAATTGGACATGACTCAGTGACTGAACGGCAACAACAAAGGCAAGAGAGAGACATAAAGCGAAAGAGAGAAGGAGGGCTGGTCATGGCTCAGGTGAAAACAGGATGGGAGCTATAACAGAGAGAAACAATGCCTACTTAGACACAAGATACAGAGATGGTGAAAAATAGAAAAGGGCAAGGGAGGTGACAAAGATGATGTAGAAGACCTTGGGGAGCTGGAACTGAAGCAGAAGATGAGCAGTGAAAGGGGATTTTCCTAATAATGTAGGGCAAGAAGTCAGCAGAGGATTTGCCAGCTAAGATCTGGGTGGTATGTGGAGACCAGCTCTTTTGGGAGATCAGAGGGAGATAGGGAATAGAAGAGAGCTTGGACTGAAGCATACCTAACACAAGAAGTGTTTGTGTTCATTCATGGCTGTGTGCCAGTGCCTGAGGCTGGCACTGCATTGGTAGTGAATACAACTGAATGAATGCTGGGTGCTGTCTCTGAGAACCAGGCAGACATGAAGGGAAGAGGCATGGCAGCAGGTGGAAGAAGCATGCAGCCTCCAGCCTCCAGGGTCTGGAGGCTTCCTTGGTGGCTTAGACAGTAAAGAATTGGCCTGCTTTGCAGGGGAGCCTGGTTCGATCCCTGGTTTGGGAAGATCCCTTAGAGAAGGAAATGGCTACCCACTCTAGTATTCTTGCCTGGAGAATTCCATGGCCAGAGGAGCTTGGCAGGCTACAGTCTGTGGGGTCGCAAAGAGTAGGACACGACTGAGAGACTTAACCCTTTCACTTTCCAGGGCCTGTATCTCAGGACTGACTTGTAAGATAATGGTTGCATTTCAAGATATTTCCGGCTAGTGCCTGAAGAATCCTCTATCAGCAGTAGATTATTGTTTCTGTGCTAAATATTATGAATGGAGAGAATCATGACTCAGAGGTCCCTAGAAGAAGAGCACTGGATAGGAGTTAGGGTCAAGGCTGTGGTTCCAGGGTCCCCTAAAGAAAGTCTTAGGGCATAGAGGTGCAGGGCTCCCCAGGAAAGTGCAGGGGTACTTAAGTTTTATTGCAAAATGTCTGGTGTCCTTTTTGTGCCTTGATTCTCACCTCTCTGGATGAGAATGGAGGTTGGAGTGGGAGTGATGGTTAAATTCTAGGAGGAAGAGAGTCTGCCTTCCCACTGTCTGTCTTGAAACACATATACGCATGCACACACACACACACACATACACACACACACGCAAAACCTCGGAGAGTGTGAGAGGCCATTTGGAGCGATTTGAAATCTGGAGCCCTTGGCTATTTAATGTTTCCAGCAATGAACTACATGATGAAGCAGAGAGCACGCTCATTAATTTCATAGATGACACCCAGCTGAGGCTGGAGGGGCACCTTGGAGGATCCGATTAGAATTCAAATTGACTCCAGTGGGTCTTAGAGAATGGTCAGGAACCAGCCAAATGAGTTTCTGGGAGGACAAGGGCAAAGTGAGGAAAAAGCAGCCACACGGATGATGGGGAGGAAAGACTTGCTGAGCCCCCATCCTGCCTGAAACCGGAAGACTTCCGTGACCTCTCTGCCTGATTTATCAAGGCTGACATCTGCACAAGCTTACAATCATACGATGAACTTGCTCTGTTCTTTCCTTTGAGCCTTGTGACACCCTCCCTGCACCCCAGAGAGAGGAATCATTATGAATAAGTTCTCGGGGCTTTCGAGATGTTAAAAAATCTGCCTAAGGCCACACAGCCGATAGGTGTCAAAGTCAGATGCAAACCCTGTGAGCACTTTCCGGGGCTCCTTTGACACCTACCGAAGGTATTGACTGTGTCATCCGACCCGAGGTACAGTCCCTTGATCCTTCCCCCTGCCCTCAGGCTACCTCCCATCCCCTTTCTTGTGTCATATTCTCCTCTGGGTGGCCAAGATCCTAGGGGTGTATCTGTGTAACCCAGTTCTAATCAGCACCAATTCTGATCAACAGCCTGAATGTTGGATGACTTTGGAACCTTGGATGAATCCAACCTTCCTCACCTGGCTGGCTGAGAGCTCTTGGAGTGAATTACATAATTAGGAAGAGGATGTAGCCACTACAGATCCACTGCGCAGGCCTTCTGTCCTGCTTGGCAATAGCTTTTATGTGCTCTGATCAGTTCACTCTCCTCAAGGTCCTTCCTCACCTCATTACTGGCCTCATTGTTATTATTATTCTGTTGAAGAGAAGATGAGGGTTATGGGACAAAACCGCCCTCAACAACTTTCAACTTGTTTAAGTTGACATCAGCTCTCACCTCCTCTCCTCCGGGCTCAGGGCAAGGAATGATGATGCTGTCCACTCACCTCTCCTGTGCTTGTAGCCTTCCCGGTCCACTTTTCCCAACATGCAATCCCCTGAGGCCCTCCCCACTTTATTATTTCCTTCCTCATAGGCCCTCAATGTGTTCCAGCCTATCCCAGCTCATGAAACTCTACCTGGATGGGGAGGCAGTGGGGAGTGGAGGAGCAGAGGGGTCTATTACTGTGGTCCTGATGATGTTCTGGTTCTTAGGATTTTTACATAAAGTCTCTCACAAGTATTCACTATTGCATAATTTAAAAAATAAAATTTAATGAAAATAACTCCTTCCTCCATGCTACTGCCACCTTGCTGCTTGAAACGCTTGGAAGATCAATATAAGAGTCTATGCTCAGTCCTGTTTGACTCTTCGTGGCCCTATGGACTGTAGCCCACCAGGCTCCTCTGTCCATGGGATTCTCTAGGCAAGGATACTGGTGTGAGTGCCATTTTCTCTTCCAGGGGATCTTTCTGACCCAGGGATCAAATCTGAGTCTCCTGCATCTCCTGTATCTCCTACATTAGCATGTGGATTCTTTACCACTGAGCCACCTGGGAAGCCCCCTTAGAGTTCCTATGTGAACCCAAATCCCTAACATGATCAAGATGGAATAGCTAGAAATTAAGACGCATCAGCAGGATGTGCGTTGCCTGTTGGGTGCTGTGGCTGTGGGGTAGACTGGGGAGCTGTGTCACCCCGTGGGGTTATGGGCATCTCCGGGCACCCCGCCTGTGCAGTGTGCGGTGGGTTTACAGAGTTGCCTCACACTCTCTGCCCAAAGCGGCTGGTTGTGGGCAGCTGACCCCCACCTGGCCAGCCTCCTCAACAATGCTCCCAAGGGCGGACATCACGTTACCCCAGCCAAGACAAAATCCTGGGCCCCACTCTCAGCCCTGAGGGGAGGAGGCTTGCCCAGAGGGACCGGCAGCCTACGGGCATCCCAAGCACAAGGGCTTGCGTGTCGCCTGGAGGGTGGCCAGCACATTCCTGGGCTTGGGCTGTGCTGGGCTGGGCCAGGGAGCAGCTGCGCCAGCCCTGGGCAGAGGCTGATGGAGGCTCCCGGGCTAGGTGGGCAGGCTGCTGTCTGACTGTGCTCCCTGGGCTGGGGGATGCGGGTGGAGAGCACTGCATCTTGCCCACAGCCAGGCCCAGTCTGCCTGGTTGGCCATTTTCTGGTTTGCCATGCTGGGCTCCTCTGGGTCCTCTCCAGTGTCCTTTAAAGGTTCAGAGTGCGCCTTCCTTGGGGCTACAGAACCAGCTGGGGAAGCAGCCCTTGAGTCTGCTCTTTGGCTCTCTGGGCCTGGTCTGGGGCCTCACTCCAAACTGCCTCTTGCAGCGACTGTCTTCAGTCCCTGCGGGCTTGGCCTGGCCCCACTGGAATTTGTGACCTGCCTCTGGACAGCTCCTCTGGGACCACCGACCTGCAGCACGTCTCATATCCTGTTCTCCATCTGCCCACTGAAGGCGCCACCCAGCCCCTCATCCCCCAGAGAAGGTTGGGGCTGGCACTCATCCCCTCTTTGGGGCACGGCCGGTTGGGACCCTCGGGCCTCGCCTGGAGCTCATCTGACGTCGTCTGCTGTAGCTCCAGCACAGAAATGGCTCCTCGCTGCCTGTGCTTCGGGCACAGCCCGTCTCCCATCTGTAAGTGACCCCCCGACCCGGCTTGTGCAGGCTCTGTGCGGGAGATGGACCCGGAAGTGGGCCCAGGAGACCCGGAAGTGGGCCCAGGAGACCCGGCAGGACAGGGCTGAGGCGAGAGGGCGATCGGGGCTGCTGGGTAACGGGACCTGTCCTGGGAAATGGCATCTTAACTGGCTTCCCATAGCTGCCAATTAGCTGTGCCAGCCGGTGAGGGCTGCAAGGGGCGAGGAGGAGCGTGCCCTCAGGCCACTGAGCTGCCGCCGCTGTATTCGAAGCTTCATCGTGCTCAGCCCAGGCCGACTTGTCATCCTCCATGTGTCCCTGTGGGATGAAGATGCTGAAGCTGGCCTCCTCCTAGTGATCAGCAGAGAACCCAGGCAGCCTGTGAGGCAGACACGTCCCTGCGTCGGCCTGCCACCACCGGGCAATTAACTGCTGCTGTAACTCTGGGTCTCTGTGCTCACCGGCCCCTGCTTCCCAATACCTGTGTTGAACGAGAGTCTTCACAGGAGGACAGAAAGTGGTGGTCTGGTCCGGCAGCAGAGGGGGCCTGGCTGAGAGACGACAGGGGTCTGGATGGAGGGGCTGTTTGGTTTTAATCATGACAGGTCCTGTCTTGGGAGGGAGTGTGCTACAGCTCCCTGAGAGACTGGGGGGCCCAGCACCCTGAGGATAAGTGAGGATGACATCCAGAAGACAGGATATTCTCCCAGATCACTGTCTCCCCCGGGGCTGGCCCCAGGCCCTGCCAATTACTGCCACGCTGACTGGGCTCCGCTGTCTGTGAAGGGGCTTGAACTCACCTTGTCATGGTGAGTAGTAACAATGAGTACAGTGTGCCCCCGTGCCTCGGGGGCTGGGAGGCTGGGGAATGACCTCCAGGAGCACAGATCCCTGGGGTCCATGTCGGGCCCTCCCAGCCTCTGGAGGGTTGTTTACTCTCATGTCGCAGCCCAGTGGCGGCCTTGGCTAATCGGAGGCTTCGGCTGACCTGGGGATGATGGTCTCTGAGGAGAGAACCTATTTTGAGCTGATGAAATGAATAGCGGTACTAATCACACATTCTCAGCCCAGACCCTATGGCCTACTTACGGCAGCTCCCAAGCCTCCGGGACCTGCGCACTCTCTTCTCTCCCATCCCTCCTCCTCTCCTCTGAGCTCGCGCCCTTGCTCCCCTTTCTCTCTTCCTGCTCTTTCCTCCCATCTCCTTGGGAAAGGAGACCCTGGAAGCCTCTGAGGGCTCTAGTCTGCACCTTTAGGAATCCACAGAACTTTAACCTGACCCCAGGAACTTATAAAGCTAAATGATCCTGACCCCTGAAGTGAAGTGAAAGTGTTAGTTGCTAAGTCGTGTCTGACTCTTCGTGACTCCATGGAGTATTGCCCACCAGGTTCCTCTGTTCATGGGATTTCCCAGGCAAGCTTACTGGAGTGGGTTGCCATTTCCTCCTCCAGGGTGTCTTCCTGACCCAGAGATTGAACATGTGTCTCCTGCGTTGCAGGCAGATTCTTTACCACTTGAGTCACCTGGGAAGTCCTAATTGGGGGAAAATTGCTTTATAATGTGATTTCTGCCATATAACAATGTGAATCAGCCACAGGTATACAATGTCCCTCACTCTTGAACATCTCTCTCACCAGTCCACCCCATCCCACCCCTGTAGGTTGTTACTGAGAACTGGCTGAGCTCTCTGGGTTATATAGCAACTTCCCACTAGCTAGCTATTTACTCCCTGCAATGTATACGTTAGTCTGATTTCTTTAACGCCCCTCTGCCTTTGTCCCACCAGCCCAGAAGGCTAGTGGCTTCTTGTGGTTGCTAATATCTGGATTGTCCCATTATTCCTTTTTGGCTTCTCAGCCTCTTTAAATCCCTCTATTTCAAATACATACCTTTGAATATTTACATGTGCCAGGACCTCAGATGACTTTACCTACATGACTTCATGTAAACACCTCTTAAAGCTCTGTGAAGTGGAGTGTACCCATTTTATAAACAGGAAAACTGAGCCACAGAAAGGCTAAAGCAGAGCTGGTGAGCAGCAGCGCTGGGTGTTGAATTGGATAATCTAGCCACAGAGCTTTCGATTTCTAACAGCACTATAGATCTACACTCTCCTTGGGCCAGGCCCTGAGTAATGGTTTGCACTGACAAAATTCAATTATGTGCCAGGTTTTACAGTAAGATGGGGGATGGAATCCAGCCTGCCCCTGTGGTGGGTTTTGTGACCTTGCATAAGTCACTTACCCATGGTGAGCTTCAGTGTGCTCAGCTATTAACTGAGGATGATAACAGAACCCAGTTCAGAGGGGGTTTTGTGGGGTCAAATGAAGTGATGGACGTGAAACATGCATCTCCTGCCAACATCTCCAGTTGGCACTTAACACAGAGCCTGGCCCACGGCAGTGTGCTCAGGGCTTAATCAGACATGATTCTTTTCCACCCTGTGGACTGTAGCCTGCCAGGCTCCTGTACCCATGGGATTTTTCTCAGGCAAGAATACTGGGGTGAGTTGCGATCTCCTTCTCCATTGGCACATAGTAAGTGCTTGATAAAGCTCAGCTTTTATTCCTGCTCTTGATTTGACACTCTTGCCCTGGTTCCCAGGAGTCCAGCAGATGAGACTGGGCAACCTGGATCCCAGATCAGGTGGAGATGAGGCACAGTTTGAACCAGGGGTGGGCACATTGGCTTCAGGATGCCTGGTTCTAAAGATGTCCTTGGGTTTCTAGTTACCCTGTTCTTGGCTGTAGTGCTTTTTGTATTCTGGGAAGAATTTCCCAGCAGTCTCATACTGAGAACCTCTCCCTCCATACCCTTCTGTCTGGTAGGGATCGCTTTGTGGCCCTGGGAGGACTTTGCAAGACTGAATGAAATTGGAAGCCCCCATACCCAGATCTTTGGTGCAATGTCAGCTTCCTGAGAACTTGAGGTGGCCTCTGTTTTTCTTTTCTGTTTGAGCCTTAATCAAATATGGAGTATACACATGGACACTCATACACATGCACACTCATGCCTTCATACACTCAAGTTTGCTCACACAGACACACAGACACACAGACACACAGACACTCACCACTAAAATTAATGATCTGGTAGCAAACCTCAATGAATTGCTGAGCTTTGAACAATTTCAGCCAACTGATGAAGATCCCAAATAATTTCCATTCTAATCTATGTTGCTTGACTTCCAAGGAGGTAATGATCCCTTGGGTGACATGCCATCTTTTCTGTACACAGTTGGTGGCTGTGACTTGCCTTTCTGAACTGCTACAAATTGTGGAGGGAAAAGCAACCCTTGAATTACTGCTAACCACTCTTTGCTGGGATGTTGGGGGCTTATGTAGCCATGCTGGTGGCTGGTTCAGGGGTGGGTGAGGAGAGTTGGCAGGGAGGAGAGGGAAGGAGGTCTGAATTTGAGACCAAAAGATGATAATGATTTTAACAGTCATATGAGATAATACTTATAAACTTTCCAATTACAGAGCATCTTTACAAGCATAATCTGCTATGCATGGCTCAGATGGTAAAGAATCTGCCTGCAGTGCAAGAGACTCAAGTTTGATCCCTAGGTTGGGAAGATCTCCTGGAGAAGGAAACGGCAACCCACTCCAGTATTCTTGCATGGAGGATTCCATGGACAGAGGAGTCTGGCAGGCTATGGTCCATGGGGTTGCAAAAAGTTAGACACAACTAAATGACTAACACTTTCACTCTTCTTTCACTTTCACAAGCATAATTTTCATTTAATCTTATTATGGCTTGTCATTCTATAGGGGATGAGATTTCTTTTAGGATCTAGGGATACCCATTTAGTTAGCAGAGGTACAGTCACAACAATCTAATACCAGGTCTTCTGACTGGTATTTCTGATGGGTGTGAAAGGTAAGGAGGTTTGTAGGGCTTAACCAGATAAGGAGTAGTTGGCTCAGGTAGTTGGAGTCTTTCTGGCTGCACAGAACATGACTCAAGGTCCTGTGATTAGCTCCTGAGTTGAATGATTGTCTGGTCTTAAGCTGAGACCCGATCAGTTCTGCTCAATCAACTTCCAGGTTGTAGTGTCTGGGGACAGGCTCAGAGAGAATTGACTCATGTAAGACTGTCTCCTCTGGAAAAGGAAATGGCTCAGAGCAGATACTTTGAGGAGCTTGGGAAGTCTTTTAACTTCTCTTTAAACCTAAGCTCCTTCATCATTTGTAAATGAGACTGCAGCAATCCAGTCCTGGTGAGAGTTACATGAAATAACTATGAAAGTGAAAGAGCTTTATGATAGTAACACACCAAAAAGAAGTAAAGGAATCTTATTGTGTCTTCCATCATCACCATCACTACCGTCATCATTACCATTGTTATCACCGCCACCATCGCCGTCATTGTCAACATTATCATTATTATCATCGTGATCTGGTAAGGAGAACATAAATTTAAAAATTACTAAAAATATGGAGTAATAGAAATATCAAGGGGCTCATTTAAAATGTGTCTTCCTGGCCACACTTCCTAAGACCCTGAATCAGAAGTTCTCAGTGGAACCCAGAAATCTTCCTTTTAACAGGCAACCTGGGGTGATTTTGTTGCAGGCTGTCTGTGGATCATACTTTGAGAGACATTGCCTTAGAGCTGTAGGACCAAAAAAAGAGCTTATATGTCACACAGGGTTCAGTGATACTTATGAAACCTATAAGCTGATGATATTAATATACGTGTAAGTAGCCTAGAACCTTTGAGAGGGATCCATCAATGGCGAGGTCAGTGGTGAGGTCCCTGAAAGTGTGGTCCACCCACCACCATTCAAGGACAGCAGCAGTCTCCCCAGATTTCTTGGTCTTGCTCTATCTAGTTTTAGCCACCTGAGATGAGCTGGTTAGAACACACATGTCTAGCACACTTGTGAACTTGGGGTTGAAACAACAGTGTTAAGACCTAAGGGAAAGAGGTATTTATTTCTGCTCTATAGTACAAAGCAGTTAATCCACTTAATTAACCATAATTAAATCACTCAAAATGAAGTTGATGACTCTAGGCTTGTGAACTGGAGCAAATCTCCACTATGGCTCTTGGGGAAGGCATTCCCCACCCCCTAGCTCTCTGCCTGCTAGCCTGGGCCAGTGCCACCCTGTTCTCTGGGCTAAGTTGCTTCAGTTGTGTCTGACTCTGTGACCCTAAGGACTGTAGACTGCCAGGCTCCTCTGTCCATGGAATTCTCCAGGCAAGAATACTGGAATGGATAGCCTATCCTTTCTCCAGGGGAACTACCCAACCTAGGAATCGAATTGGGGTCTCCTGCATTGCAGGTGGATTCTTTACCAGCTGAGCTACAAGTGAAGCCCGAGACATGTCTGCTAAATTGAAAATGGGTTTTGGGAAGAGGAGAAATTAACAGGGTAAACTGATGCCTCGTGAAAGAACCTGGTTTTAGGACCATGGAAAAGGACTCAGGCAGATTTGAGGCTTGGGGCCCCTGAGTGTTTAGAGAACGTGAAAAGTGAAAAAATGAAAGTTAAAGTCGCTCACTTGTGTCTGACTCTTTGTGACCCCCTGGTTTGTAGCCCGCCATGCTCCTCTGTCCATGGAATTCTGCAGGCTAGAATACTGGAGTGGGTAGCCATTCCCTTATCCAAGGGATCTTCCTGACACAGGGATCGAACCCAGGTCCCCTACATTGCAAGCGGATTTTTTACTGCCTGAGCCACTAGGGAAGTCCTTTGGGAGTGTAGGGGCTATTATCAAGAACCTCTGGCCCTGTTGTTGCTGGGGGCATATACTTATTCTGGCGAGGAAGACTCTGGAATGTTTCATTAAATTCTGCAGCTCAGGGATCCTTGCAAGAAAGTGTAACCTGGAAATAAAAGAATGTTGAAGGGTGCGTGGCAGCTACAGTGTGGGTGCCCTGAAGGGCTCAGCGTGGTAGCTGGGACAGGTGGGGGCCTGGTGAGCAGGTGTGATGGGGGCAGACAGCCTGGGTTCTGATCTGAGAGGAGTGCAAGGTGTGGGGTTCCCAGAGGCAGCTCCCAGAGGTGGAGGGTGGGCCTGCCAGGGGATGGACCCCAGCGTCTTCATGAGATGAGAGGGTGGATGTGGTGGGACAAGAGGACACTTTTCCAGTTTGCCTCATGAGGTGGGAATGGGTCGGCCTGCCAAGGTGGTGCTGCTGTGGGCAGACTGTGCCACTGGGTAAGGATTTCCTTGCCAAGACATTGCTAGTCTTCTGCCTTTCCAGCTCCTTTGCCAGAGAGAGCAGGCTTCCTTTTCTTTCTCTTGAATTCTCTGTCTGTACCTAGGGGTTCTGGGCTGTGGACTCTTCCATGCCCAGTCTGGCACACATTAGATGGACAAATAAAACCTAGAGATCTTGCTGCTGTGTGCTTTTTCAAGTCTCGTGGTCCCAATCTCTGACCCTCTTTTAGCCTGGAGAGTAGTTCTATGATTGTCTGTTGAATCACCTCTAGAGCGTCTTACCTTGAGGGGAGGAGTAGGGGAAAGGGGCTTACAGCATCCTGTCTGGGACCCGCCTCTGTCCTGTGCAGCCAGATGGGGCATTGGCTTGGAGCTGATCTGCAGTCTGAAGCAGGAGTTGGGGCTCTTGGTGGCATCACTTGCAGAGGCCAGGCGGTCTGGAAGGATGCTCAGAATTGCTCTGCGTGCTTCTCTGTCTACACTAGCCCCTGAGGCTATTGCTGCAGAGGGTGATAGCTGGACGCTTCAGGTCTGAGCCAACATAGCTAAGTTCAGGGTCTCACAGCTGCCGAAGGAAGGTGGGACTGTGCTGACTGTGTCAGCAAAGCAACCCACCAGCAAGTACAGTCTTCAGGAGTCATGTCCTCTAGCAGAGCCATCAACCCAAGTGCTCACTGGTATCCTCAGGCATGAGGGCAGCTGGGAAGCTGGCCTTGTAATCCAGCGACTTTTTCATCAGCCAGAAAGGAACTTGCCTCCCCTCTTTTTACTGGAATTTTAATTGTTCTACAATGTCAGTTTCGGCTGTACGACAGTGTGATTCAGCTATATGCTTGTGTGAGTGCTCAGTTCTGTCCAACTTTTTGCAACCTCATGGACTGTAGCCAGCCGGGTTCCTCTGTCCATGGAATTTTCCAGGCAAAAATACTGAAGTGGGTTGCCATTTCTTAATCCAGGGGATCTTCCTGAAACAGGGATCAACCTCGTGTTTCTTGTGTCTTCTGCATTGGCAGGCGGATTCTTTACCACTGAGCCCCCTGGGAATCCCTGAATCAGCTATGTGTACACATATATCCCCCTCCTTCTTGAGTATCCCCCTCCACCCCTCCATCCCACCCCTCTAGGTCATCACAGAGCCCTGAACTGAGCTCCCTGTGTTATATAGCAGCTTCCCACTAGCTATTAATATCTATTTTACACAAAGAACAAACCCCCTCAGTTTCTCTGATTTATTCATCTCAACCAAGCTTTTACCATGTGCCTGCATGAAGTTTAATATTGTGGGGAGAGAGATGAATGACATGGTCCCTGTCTTTGGGGAGGTCACCATCCAGTGGGGGTGGCATCAGCCCCTCCAGATGACCAGGTGTGCTGTGGCACCGCTGGGGAGATCCAGGAAGGCTTCACAGTGATGGTGACCGTGAGTTAGATGTTCAAGATGCCAGCAGGAGGTTTCCAGGAAGATACACGAGAAAGGCAGAGGGGACATACCTACACAAAGTCTTGAAAGTCCAAAACACCCAGGTGGATGTCTCCAAGTGGGATTCAGGACAAAGAGGCTTTGCTTCCTAGGAGCTCCAGCTGGTTGGAGAGCTGGACCTAGACTTAAGCAAAAGGGATCCCTTGCCCATGGGCATCACCTTGTCCGAGACTTCTAGGCAAGATGCTAAATCTCCCATGTGGGTTTGTTTGAACCTCCCCTGTCATGTCATCATGGAAACTTTTTCTCTGGTCAGTAGACTCCTAGGCATCTTCAAGGAGGTCCTGGCGTGAGTGGGAGACTCAGAGGAGGGACGGTCCTTAGCAGGGTGCTGCCAGTTGCTCTTGGACTAAAGGGTGAGGGATGGCTCTCCTGGTGTGAGTGTGTGTGCATGAGGGTGAGAACATCAGTGTGTGCATAAAAATTGAATGCCTGGGATAACCTTTGCATCTTCTCCACTCCCGGTGTCATGCCTGCATGTCGTGGGTCTCCCGCGAATGGGTGTTGAATATCGACAGCCTTTAGAATCTGAGTCACCAAGGAGTATCTGCTCCACAGGAAGGAGATGAAAGAAACTGAGTAAGTCTGTAGAATTTAAAAAAATTTTTTTATTTAAAATTAATTATTTTTGGCTGTGCTGGGTCTTCGTTGCTGTGCGAGGGCTTTCTCTCTAGTTGCAGTGAGCAGGGGCTACTATTTTCTTGCAGTGCTCAGGCTCCTCAGTGTAGGGGCTTCTCTTGTTGTGGCAGAAGGACTTAGTTGCCCCGGGGCATGTGGGATATCTCCTGATTAGGGATCGACCTCATGTCTCCTGCATTGACAGTCAGATTCTTTAACCACTGGACCACCAGGGAAGTCCTGAGTCTGCAGTATTGATGGCAGCAGCTCCATTTGGAGTTTCCATGCTCTTAGAGGGCTGTTCCCTGTCCCTATTTGGACATGTTTTGGTGTCGGGCTCTGGGGAGGTTCTGAAAAGACTTGACTACTTGAGATCCTTCATTTCATGTCTCCTAGATTGTCATCTGCTATCACCCTGTTTCCGGTTACTCACAGAGCCCTCTCCTCAAAGACTCTACTCATGTGGTTTGTTCTGCCTGGAAAGGGTTCCCCTTCCACCACTGGACTGTTCTTCCTCATCCTTCCAAGCTCATGTTAAATGCCACCTCCTCCAGGAAGCCTTTCTTGATACCCATCATGTGAACCCCTCTGTGTTCCCTAACTCTGCTGTGTCCCCGCCATAGCACAGATGCAGTTGCAGTTTGCGGGTGTGACTCACTGCTTTACTTTTCTGTCTTTCCCAGGAGGTTGAGATTCCCTTGAGATAAGATGGCATTTTGTTCATCTCTGAATTTCCAGAGCCTAGAAGGTTCTTAAACTTTCAGTCATCATCACTCAACAAATACATATGGAGTGCTTTCCCCATAGTAGGCAGAGTGTCTCTTCTGTTAAATGGGGAGCAGGTATAAGAACTCTGAGGTTCAAAGAACCTTGATGCATTTGAAAGAAGCCAGAGTATCCGGAGCTTTCTGTGCAAGAAGCAGAGTGATATGAGATGAGGCTGGATAGGAAGGCAGTGGCTGGCTTGAGCAGGGCCCCATAGACCTGTAAGCCTATGAGAAGGGTGTGAATTTTATTTATTTTTTTATAATTAAAAATATTATTGGTGAATAGTTGCTTTACAATGTTGTGTTAGATTCTGTTGTATAGCAGAGTGAATCAGCTATATGTGTGCATACGCATGTGTGTGTGCTAAGTTGCTCAGTTGGGTCCTATTCCTTGTGACCCCATAGACTGTACTCCACCAGGCTCCTCTGTCCATGGGATTCTCCAGGCAAGAATACTGGAGTGGGGGTTGCCATGCCCTCCTTCAGGGGATCTTCCCGACCCAGGAATTGAACCCTCATGTCTTATGTCTCTTGCATTGACAGGCAGGTTCTTTACCACTAGCACCACTGGGAAGCCCCATATGTATGTGATATATCCGCTCCTTTTTGAATTTCCTTCCCATTTAGGTCACCGCAGATCACTGAGTAGAGCTCCTGGTGCTATGTGGTAGGTGCTCATTAGTTATTTATTTTATACATAATAGTGTATATATGGGCTTCCCTGGTAGCTCAGCTGGTAAAGAGTCAGCCTGCAATGCAGGAGACCCCAGTTTGATTCCTGGGTCAGGAAGATCCCCTGGAGAAGGGGTAGGTTACCCACTGCAGTATTCTTGGGCTTCCCTGGTGGTTCAGTCAGTAGAGAATCCACCTCCAATGCAGGAGACCTGAGTTTGATCCCTGAGTTGGGACGATCCCTTGGAGGAGGGCATGGCAACCCACTCCAATATTCTTGCCTGGAGAATCCCCATGGACAGAGGAGCCTGGCGGGCTACGGTCCCTGGGGCCACAAAGGGTCAGACACAGCTGAGCGACTGAGCGCAGCACAGCAGTGTACGGAGGTCAATCCCAATCTCCCAATTCATCCCAGCCCCTTCCCCTTTGGTATGCACACATTTGTTCTTTATGTCTGTGTCTCTGTTTCTGCTTTGTAAATGAGATTGTCTATGCCAGTTTTTTCAGATTCCGCTTATGTGGGTTAATATACAGTATTTGTTTTTCTCTTTCTGACTTCCTTCACTTTTAAATGCACAGATGCATCTGATGGGCCAGGCATTTAGCAGATTCAGTAATGGTAGATGCTGCTGCTTCAGTGTCTCTTGATAGTGCAGGAGATTCTCATCACTCCCTTCTGAGAGAGAGAGAGGAAAGACAAATAGGTAAAAGCTATAGAAAAGGCAACTAAAATGATCAAGAGAGACGGGGGAGCAATTAGAGTTTTTAAGTCTGAAAAGATCAAGTCTGAGAGAGGATGAGATGAAAGGTAAGCTGATCATGAAAGAGAGAGTATGTGTTGGAATCCTGACATCTTAGACCTAAATTCCTCCTTCTCCTCCATCCTCATAAAACTTGACAGGAGATAATTTTAGGAGAACTAAAGGGAATTCGGCTTTGCCCAGTGAGTAGTATAAATTTATGCAACTCTTTATCCCCAAGAGGTACTGCACTAGCTGAGCATATAAATAACTTCAAGAAAGGTTTACAAATTTCAAAGATTGAAGTTCCCTAACGAGCTGAGGAATGGAGTTTAGGACTTTAGGATGCCACCCTTTATATCACATTCATCCCCTGAGTGGGCTCTGTGCTCTCCTGTCAGACAGAAGGCATCAAATCTTCCAGACTTGACAGTGGGTAATGCCCAGTCTGCTCTGCTGGGTTGCTCTGCTGTTGATTGAGTGTGCCTATCTGTGGGTGTGGCAGGGTGTTAAAGGTTTGCCTGATTTTGCCTCTCTCTGAGGATGTGCTTGGACTCCCCAGGTGGCGCTAGTGGTAAAGAGCCCACTTGCCAATGCAGGAGACTCAAGAGATGTGGGTTCCATCCCTGGGTTGGGAAGATCTCCTGGAGCAGGACATCACAACCCACTCCAGTATTCTTTCCTGGAGAATCCTATGGACAGAGGAGTCTGATGGGCTACAGTCTATAGGATCTCAAAGAGTCAGACACTACTGAAGCAACTCAGCACACAAGCAGAAAGATGTCCTTGAGCCACAGAAAAAGTGTCTACTGGGCTGTGTAGGCTTAGTCAATGGGGAAGGAGAGCTCGTCTTGATGACAAGCTTTGAATTTGAGTTCTAACACTAATTCTTTCTTATTGTTGAAGTGTACAATTCAGTGGTACTTAGTACATTCACAATATTGTGTGACCGTCACCATGAGCTAGCTCTGAGACTTTTTCATCACTTAAAAAGAAAACCTCACACCTTTTAACCAATCACTCCCCATTCTTCCTCTCCCAGCCCTGCCCTCAGACAACCAACCACTCATCTCTTTTCTGTCTCTATAGAAATTTGAGGGTTAATTTCACTTTCTAGGCCAATATGTCTGACTGGGTCCTGTGTCCCTCTCTAATCTCATCTGGTTCCACATTCCCCTCTGATTGTAATAATCTGGCCACCTTGGCCTCCTTCTGATTCTTTACAAACATGACTTTTGTGTGTGTACACTCACTCAGTGGCCCTTGCCTGTGCTCTGGGTAAAACATCCTGCCTGAGTCCACACTGGGCTCTGAGACCCTCATCCTGGAATTGTCCTTCCAGGCTGAGGCATGGCTGGGCTGGGCTGGTTCTGAAAAGAGAGAGATTAGGGATTGTGTGAGTTCTTGGTGAACTGTATAGTACAGTCTACAGTACAAGGCTGGGCTTTATTACCGGCTCCAGGAGGGCAGTTCCTCCAGAGAACACCCATGGGTCTGGCTGCCTTTGGATAAAACATGGCAGGTACCACTCTCCAAGGGAGGAGCAAGACATGGCAGCAGCATAAAGGCAGTCAGGGGAGGTAAGGGACTCCTGCCAAGGAGATATGAGAAGAGTGAGCTTCCTCAGCCCAGGATTTCTCATGGTGGTAGTTCTGGGGCATTGTCTGTCTGTCTGCAGCTGATAGGGTGGCAGGATGGGAGTGGGGCTGCCTATCAGGCCTGGGATCCTATCATTCCTACAGATTCCTACCACCTTCCCAGGGCTGTTGGGAGGGCCAAAGTGTGCACGGGAAATAAGTCTGGAAAGAGTGAACTGGTGTGTAAGCTTAAGGCAGGAATATTCACACTGGTGATGATGATGAGATGTTGAGTTCCTGCCCACTGTCTTCCAGTCAGCATATGTGATGGGCACGAGGGGCCAACCAGTGATTAGTCTTACATTCATTCACGAACTTTATTCTTTCACTCAGCCACTCATTTATTTATTCACTCATGGTTTAGATCTGTACTACCCAATATGGTGGGCCATCCCAGGTGGTAAATAACCTGCCTGCCTGGTAAACAACACAAGAGATGTAAGAGATGCAAGTTTGAGTCCTGGATCAGGAAGATCCCCTGGAAGAGGGCATGGCAACCCATTCCAGGATTCTTGCCTGGGAAATCCCATGGACAGAGGAGCCTGCTGGGTTACAGTCCATAGGGTTGCGAAGAGTCAGACATGACTGAAGCAACTTAGCATGTATGCATGCATACATCCAATATGGTAGTCAAGGAAATGGCAACCCACTCCAGTATTCTTGCCTGGAGAACCCCACGGACAGAGGAGCCTGGCAAGCTACAGTCCATGAAGTCGCAAGAGTCGGACAGGACTTAGCGACTAAACCACCACCACCACCAGCCACCTCTAGTTGTTGACACTTGAACCTTGCTGGTCCAAACTGAGATGCCCCATAAATATAAAATACACACTATACCTCAAAGATTTAACCTAAAAGTTGTAAACATCTCAGTAATAATTTTTTAAAATATTGTTTGCATATTGAAATAATAGTATTTTCATTATGAGTATAATATGTATTATGAAAAATAATTTCATCTATTTCTTTTTACTTTTTGTAATGTGACTACTAGAAAATTTCTTATTTCCTATGTGGTTTAAATTTTGTTTCTATTGTACAGGGCTGATTTAATCATACTTGTTCTGAAGGATGGGAGTGTGTGAGACTGACTGGCCCAGACTGGGATTTATCCCTTCCAGGAACATCACAGAGGGGGAGATGCTGGCCCACAAGGCTCCCGGATGAGAAAGGGGCACCCCAAACCACGAATGGAGGATTTCATTACAAGTCTCTCCTGAGGGACTTAACACGGTGTTTATGATTGATTAAGGCACGAAGGCTGTTCATTATTTATGTTTGCTGGTTTGTACTTCGGTGTGTCTCAATAGCGTGGGAATAGGAACTGAATAAATTACCCAGCGGTGTGGGAATTCATGTAACCCGGAACTCGCGTCCTCGATGGGTTTGTGAGTGTGTGCGCACATTTTAATGAGATGTGATTTTCTTTCAATTTGAGAAATCCCCCAAGCTCCCCTGCTTTGTTCTCGCTGACTCTAACCCAGCAGCTTCGGAAGCAGCAGAACATGGAGAGATGAAATGGAAACATCTGGGCAAGATCCCTCCCAAGGCTTTCTGGTGTTTTCTTCTCTGGGAGCTTTCTGCCGAAGGGCATGTCTCCTGACACTTTAGAACTTTAGAACTGGCCTTTGTTCTTTCCCCTCTCTGGTCTGTTTTCCTGCGGTGGGCCGTTAAGATAGCACACAGTCAAAGCAGAGAGTAAGCCCTAGACACAGAATGTGGAATTTCTGGGTCCCGGCCGCATGCTCAGAGGGAAGAAATACCCACAGTCTCAGCATGGAAAATGCTGGAAAGCAGAGTGGGAAAAGCTGGCTCCTGCAGAGGGTTCTTTATGGGCCGGAAGGCACTACATTCATTCAGACATTCATTCTTGAGCACAATCATGGCCGGGTGCTGAAGAAACCAAAATGAAGGAAGTTCTCATCTTGTCCTCAAAGGATTCCACTGGAAGAGAAAACAGTGTAAAAGAGAAAAGCAATTCAGCACTACCACCTTGGGAAGATGGAATAGGTGTAGTTTTCCCTATTCCTCCTGCTAAGTACAATGAAAAGATCCTGGACCTTATATGTAAAACAAGCAGAAGGAGACTTGGAAAGGTTGAGGAAAGAAGGCACGCTATAAGGGCTTTTGGGACCCGAGAAAAGATCCAGTGGTGAGTTCTCTCGGTCTTCTTATCTTTTATATCCAGATTTGGAGCTAAAGAAACAGGCAACCCAGGCATGTTAACAGACGCAGAGAGAAAAAATACCCACCCCCGCCTCAAGCCTGCTCTCTAGCCGGAGGACCAGGAAAAGGGTGCCAAGCAAGACAGAAAACATTTAGACTCTAACGACTGTGCTCCAAACAACCTCCAGGGAAGAGACTATAGCCCTGTGCCACCAGCTACGGCCGGCGGGGATCCAAGATTCTGACTCTTGCAAGGCGGTAATGAGTTGCGCGTGCCATGGTCGGGGTGGGAGGTACCGGCCAATGAACCGAGAGGACTGCAGGCACCAAGCCGTCGGCCCTCGGGAGAGATCACCCAGAGACCATCAAGGAGGCTTCGCCTCCCATCCAGGGCGTCCCTGGTGGTTCAGATGGTAAGGAATCCATCTGTAACGTAGGAGACCCAGGTTTAGTCCCTGGTGGGGAAGATCACCTGGAGAAGGGAATGGCTACCCACGCCAGTTTTCCTGCCTGGGAACTCCCATGGACAGACAAGCCTGACCAGCTACAGTCCACGGTGTTCCGAAGAACTGCAGGTGAAACTGGGGAGTGCGGCCCAGTGGTCTAAGCCTGGATTAAGAGCCGCTTGTGACGACGTATGAAGAATCCCCCATCCTCCCTGCCAGGTGGTTTAACCGGGGCCCTAGTGGAGACCCAGAACTCCCAGCCCTGCCCAGCGGTAAACACAAGACCCTTCCCGCCTGAGGGTCCAAGCAGGCTACGCCCACCTGTCCGTAAAGGGCAGTGCCTCCCCGCCTCCTAGAATAGTGTTACCGGAAGGCAGAAACACCGCGCTTATCGGATCTGAACAGCAGAGAGAATAGAGTGAAAAAAATGAAGAGTCTCAAGGATTTATGCGACTGTTTTAATCTCTCTTTATTTGCTTTATAGCTGATACGTCTGTGCATTTTTTAAAAAAGTCTTTTGCCTAGGGATTGTAATATTGATCCTTAATTTAATCACATACACCTGAAATTAATATTTTACCATGCTTTGTTTAATGTAAGAATCTACAGAAAATGTAATTACATGCATCCTTAAAATCTTTTGTTCTATTGTTTCATATGCATAATTCTACATATTTTATAAGCCCTATATTACATTATTACTACTTGCTGTAGTCAATTTTCTTTGAAAAACTCTAAGAAAAAAATAGAGAAATTTACTGATGTATTTACCATTTTCAGTGCTCTTCTTCCTTCCTATAGAGCCACAGTTCCATTTGGGGTCATTTCTTTTAGACTGAACAACCTCCTTTAGCAATTATTTTTGTTTGTTTTTTTGGTGGCATGGGTCTGCTAGTAACGAATACTCTATGCTTTCAATGATCTAAAATATCTTGATTTTGCCTTCAGTCTTTCAAAACTTTCATGGATATGAAAACATATCCATGTTTTCACTGGATATAACATATTTTTATTTTTAAATTTTTATTTTTTAAGCACTTTAAAGATACCCTTATGTTACTTTCCATTTTCCATTGTTTTCTGATCAGTCAGCCACTATTCTAGTTGTTGGTGCCCTGTTGCTATGTGTATTTTTCAGATTGCTTTTGTGATTTCTTTCTTTCTTTTTCAGCAATTTGATGATGATACCCCTCAGAGACGTTTTCTTTGTATCTGTCCTATGGGGACTTGTTTGGGCTTCATGGCTCTTTGGTGTCATTTTATCTAGATTTGGAAAAACTTAGCCTGATATTTTATCATTTTTTTCCTGACAAAAAAATTAAAAATAAAGACAGGATCAATATTTTTGATTTTTCCTTTTTTGCCATGTTTCAATGAAGCTTAGTTTGGCATTGCTATTGATTCTACCTTTATTTAAATTTTTGATGTTTGTTGACATCTGCATTGATTTTGATTTTTTAAAATACTGCATTATATTATTTTGACAATTGAACTTTTGGGGGAAGTTCCCTAAATTTTACATCCAAATCAAATGCCTCATTTAAAAACCTTTCCTTTTCCCCTAGTTACTTAAGAGATCTTTCCAATATCTGTGTTGTCTGGGGGTCTGTTTCTATCGGCTACTTTATATATTGATTATTTGTCACATTTTTCTACTTTTTTGCATGCCCAACAACATTTGATTATCTTTTGGACATTATGGATGATATACTCTAGAGATTCTGGTTTCTGTTTTCCTACACTGAAGAGTGTTTTGTTCTATAAAGCAGTTGATCACTGACAGAGCACCTCAGTTTGTGGAGACTTTATTTTAGGCTCTTCTAGGATGGCTCTGTTTCAGTTTTTCCCTGAGTTTGGGGCTCAGATACAGTCTCTGCTTTGAAAGTATCACCCTTGTTGTTGTTGTTCAGTTGCCAAGTTGTGTCCAACTCTTTGTGACCCCAAAACTACAGCATGACAGGCTCCCCTATTGCTCAATATCTCCTGGAATTTGCTCAAATTCATGTCCATTGGGTTGGTGATGCTATCTAACTATCTCAACTTCTGATGCCCTCTTCTCCTTTTGCCTTTAATCTTTTCCAGCATCAAAGTATTTTCCAATGAGTTGGCTCTTTGCATTAGGTGGCTTGCCATAGCAAGGATTTTGGGGTTTGCCAGAGACCTCTATACTAAGTCTGTACTAGACCTGTCTCTTCAACATGAGGTAGCCATTGCAATATCTCTGCTATGGACTGAATGCTTATACCTCCTCCAAAATCATATGTTGAAGTCCTAAGGCTTGATGTCATGGTATTTGGAGGTGGAACCTTTGGGAGATAATTGGGTTTAAATGAGATCACGAGGGTGTTAATAGTTCAGTCGTATCCGACTCTTTGTGATCCCTTGGACTGTAGCCTGCCAGGCTCCTCTGTCCATGGTATTCTCCAGGCAAGAATACTGGAGTGGGTTGCCATTTCCTTCTCCAGGGGATCTTCCTGACCTGGGGATTGAACCTGCATCTCTTGCATGTCCTGCATTGGCAGGCAGATTCTTTACCGTCTGAGCCAGTGAGGTACTCACAAATGGGATTAGTGTCCTTATAAGAAGAGGAAGAAACCAGAGCTCTTTCTCTCTCTTCCATGGAGGACATCAAGAAGGTAGCCATCTGCAAACCAGGAAGTAGGCTCTCACCAGAAACTTAATCTGCCAGCACCTCGATCTTAGACTTCCCAGCTGTCAGAACTGTGAGCAATACATGTCTTTTGTTGAAGCCACCTACACCATTGTACTTTTTTTTTTTTTTATAGCAGCCTGAACTGACTCTTCTTACCTCTTTTACCCTACAAGTAATAGCTTTCACTGGATTTATTAGAGCCTTACTCAACATGTGAGCAATTTAGAATTCAGCTAAGATTTTGGAGGCAGATTTTATGCATATTCTGTGCCTCACCCTTCTTTGGTGGCCCACTCTCTTCTGGAATTTCCCTCCTCAAGTTCTAGCCACTATGACAACCCTACTCTCCAATCTCTGACTTTGCAGCCCAATAAGATGACTGCTTTCTGCTCAAAATCTATTTCCCATGTGCCATGTGGACCCAGGTGTACCTGGAGATGAAAAGTCAGGTAAATGCCATTATCGTCCAGTTTTCTTACTGCTATGGGTTTAATTGTGTCCTGTCAAATTCGTCTGTTGAAGTCCTAACCCCCAGGACTTCAGAATGCGACCTCATTTGGATATAAGGTCTTTGCAGAGATAATCAAGTTGAAATGGGGTCATTAGGGTGAGTCCTAACCATGGGACACTTGGACACAGGCCCACACACGTAGGGAGAGCACCACGTGAGCATGAAGATGGAGATGGGGATGATGTTCTACATGCCGCGGGATGTCAGTGATGGCCAACAACCTCAGAAGCTAGGAGAGGGGCATCAAATAGATTCTTTCTCACAGCTCTTAGAGGTCCCCAATCTTGCCCCACCCTAAGACTTCCAACCTTCAGAATTGTGAGTCAATAAATTTCTGTGGTTAAACCACTGAGTTTGTTACAGAAGGCTTAGTAAGAGGAAAGACCTCCCCTTCATTAAGTCTTACCCCTCTAGATTCTCCCTATAGGCCACTCTGTAACCTTTCAAATAGTTGTGTGTTATTTTTAATATTGTCTAGAGTTTATGATTGTCATTGGCATGGATGTTCAATATTAGCCACGCCACTATTGCCAAAAGTTGAAAGTCCATGAGCCAGCCTTCTAAACTTCCTGAGTCTGTGCTTGGCAGCCTGTAAGCCAATTTTGTTTACCCCTGAATCCAGTCCAGGGTCCCCGATCCCGTGTTAGGGTCTGATGTTTTGCCCTCTGATGGTCTACAAGAAGAATTAGAACAATATTTAGGGTCTTTAATAGTCAAGTAGATTTGTTAAAACTGATCTTAAAATTGTGAAGGCAACCCCACCAAATTTTCCCTTTCCTGGAATGGCTGTGTAGGACTATTGAGCCACTCTTCAAGTATTTATGCAGATGGCAAGCTGTTCCCTGTGGAAATCTGGCCCTACCTATAAATGATTCTAGGGTTTCCCAGGTGGTTCAGTGGGTAAAGAATCTGCCTGCAATGTGGGAGATGTGGATTCAACTCCCTGGGTCAGGAAGATCCCCTGGAGGAGGGCATGGCGACTGACTCTAGTATTCTTGCCTGGAGAATCCCATGGAAGAGCCTGGTGGGCTGCCGTCCATAGTGCCGCAAAGAGCTGAACCTTACTGAAGCCACTGAGCACACATGCCTAAGTGATTTTGCAACCCACTTCCATGCACGTGTGTGTGTGTGTGTGTTCTTTTGTATATGCCCATGCACATTGACACGTTGGAGAGGAGCTAGGGGACATTCTATTTGGAGAAGAATACAAATTGGGCTCTTTGTGTTTAATAACACTTCAATTTTTCTTAAAATCAATGGCTCCCTTTCACTCAATAATTGAACATATCTGTTAACTTGGAGTACTTAACCTGTTAAATCTCCTGAGAGCAGCCTGACAGGGACCTTGGAGAGTTAGCCCAAAGGACAGTAACCATCAATTCTTCTGGATTCTCTAAGCTCATTCTTGCTTTAGTGATTTCTGTTACCAGGAAGACACACACTCATAATACATTACTTTAGCTTCCCATAGAAGTGGCTTTTCAGAGAATGGTGATCTAATATTATGCCTTCAGTTTTCATCTAGTGTTGATAAAAGAAACAGTGCTATAAAGACTACTCTGCAACTTTTGTATAACCACTGTTGAGGATACTCTTTCTGTATTGTTCAATATCTTATATAAAGTTCTAGGAGAGTGGCTCTGACTTTTTTCTTTTTAATCACAAAATCCTTTCTTCAAAGACAAGCTTATATGGAAACATCATGCTTATAATAGATGAACATGGTTGAAGTGGAAGCTAGAGGCTGTAGAGCCGTGTCTTCCCTCTCACCCAGCTTTTCCTTCTCTAGACTTTTTCTTACCCTTACATTCCCCTGCATGATCTCTTGTTAAAGGGCTTCATTGAGCACAGTGTAAAAATCTTTAGTGCTAATTCTAAGGTAGATTTTATGTTGGGAGTTTAGTGCTAGGACAAAGTTTGTCTCATCTCTCAAATAGTGGTGTTTCTCTTGACATAACCCAGATTTGTAATTTTGTGTGTTTCCTTCTTGTCTTGGATGACAGGAAACTCTGAAATATTAGGTGGTCAAATTTAGTTCTTGTTCTGGGATAGATGCAACAATTTGCACCATTTTTCCCATCAAAGTTGAAGAATGAGTTCATTATGTCCCTGGTTCAAGGTTTATCATCACAGAAGCTCTCTGCTGTATGTATGCAAACTTTCACTTATTTATTATCATTATCCCTTAATTCTCTTCTTATGATCCACTTCCCATACCCTCCACCCCAGAGACAACTCTATTCTAATGGGTTGAATGCATAACTCTATGTTAGACTATGTTCCTACAAAATCGGTATTGTTTTGGGACTTTCCAGGTAGTCTACTGGTTAAGCCTCTGTGTTTCCATTGCAGGGACGTGGGTTTGATCACTGGTCAGAGAACTAAGAACTTGCATACTCTGTGGTGTGGCCAGAAAAGGAGGAGGGCATTGTTTTATATGCATGTGTATTTGTGTGTGTATCATATAGATAGCATCATTCATATCAGTTCAATACAGTTGCTCGGTCGTGTCTGACTCTTTGTAACCCCATGGACTGCAACATGCCAAGCTTCCCTGTCCATCACCAGAAAAGGAGGAGGGCATTGTTTTCTATGCATGTGTATTTGTGTGTGTATCATATAGATAGCATCATACATATCAGTTCAA
This sequence comes from Cervus canadensis, assembly GCF_019320065.1. Lineage (NCBI taxonomy): Eukaryota > Metazoa > Chordata > Mammalia > Artiodactyla > Cervidae > Cervus > Cervus canadensis. The sequence goes on along the minus strand of NC_057415.1, from coordinate 1,898,742 downwards.
TACAGTTGCTCAGTCGTGTCTGACTCTTTGTAACCCCATGAACTGCAACATGCCAAGCTTCCCTGTCTATCACCACCTCCTGGAGTTTACTCAAACTCATGTCCATTGAGTCGGTGATGCCATCCAACCATCTCATCCTGTGTCGTCCCCTTCTCCCACCTTCAATCTTTCCCAGCATCAGTGTCTTTTCCAATGAATCAGTTCTTTGCATCAGGTGGCCAAAGTATTGGAGTTTCAGCTTCAGCATCAGTCCTTCCAATGAATATTCAAGACTGATTTCCTTTAGGATGGACTGGTTGGATCTCCTTGCAGTCCAAGGGACTCTCAGGAGTCTTCTCCAACACCACAGTTCAAAAGCATCAATTCTTCAGCACTCAGTTTTCCTTATAGTCCAACTCTCACATTCATACATGACTACTGGAGAAACCATAGCTTTGACTAGACAGACCTTTGTTGGCAAAGTAACGTCTCTGCTTTTTAATATGCTGTGTAGGTTGGTCATAGGTTTTCTTCCAAGGAGCAAGCATCTTTTAATTTCATGGCTGCAGTGACCATCTGCAGTGATTTTGGAGCCCCCCAAAATAAAGTCTGCCACTGTTTCCCCATCTGTTTGCCATGAAGTGACGGGACCAGATGCCATGATCTCAGTTTTCTGATTGTTGAGTTTTAAGCCTACGTTTTCACTCTCCTCTTTCACTTTCATCAAGAGGCTCTTTGGTTCTTCTTTGCTTTCTGCTATAAGGGTGGTATTATCTGCATATCTAAAGCTATTGATATTTCTCCCTGCAATCATGATTCCAGCTTGTGCTTCATCCAGCCTGGCATTTTGCATGATGTACTCTGCATAGAAGTTAAATAAGCAGGGTGACAATATACAGCCGTGATGTACTCCTTTCCCGATTTGGAACCAGTCTGTTGTTCCATGTCCAGTTCTAACCATTGCTTCCTGACCTGCACACAGATTTCTTAAGAGGCAGGTAAGGTGGTCTGGTATTGCCATCTCTTGAAGAATTTTCCAGAGTTTGTTGTGGTCCACACAGTCAAAGGCTTTGGCATAGTCAATAAAGCAGAAGTAGATGTTTTTCTGGAACTCTCTTGCTTTTTCAATGACCCAACGGATGTTGGCAATTTGATCTCTGGTTTCTCTGCCTTTTCTAAATCCAGCTTGAACATCTGGAATTTCACAGTTCATGTATTGCTGAAGCCTGGCTTGGAGAATTTTGAGCCTTACTTTACTAGCGTGTGAGATGAGTGTAATTGTGTGGTAGTTTGAGCATTCTTTGGCATTGCTTTTCTTAGGGGTTGGAATGAAAACTGACCGTTTCCAGTCCTGTGGCCACTGCTGAGTTTTCAAATTTGCTGGCATATTGAGTGCGGCACTTTCACAGCATCATCTTTCAGGATTTGAAATAGCTCAACTATTCCTGTAGCTCCAAATCCTTAACAACTCTTGACATTATTCATTTTTACATTTTTGTCAATATGTATTTTTCAATGCTGCTTTGATTTGGATTTCTCTTATTCTTAATTATTATTTTTTTCTGGATGATAAAGCATCAAATACATTTATTAAAAAGATGTTTCATGGAAGCAACCTAAATATCTGTTGACAGAGGAAAGGATAAAGAAGATGTGGTATATGTACACAAAGGAATGTTATTCAGTCATTAAAAAGAATAAAATAATGTCATTTGCAGCAACATGGATGGACCTACAGATTGTGATACTGAGTGAAGTAACTTAGACAGGAAAGGAGAAATATTGGATGACATCCTTATATGTGAAATCTAAAAAGAATGATACAGATGAGCTAACAAAACAGACTTAAAATATGAATTTATGATTGCAAGTGGGAAGGACGGGGGAAGGGATAGTTAGGGAGTTTGGGATGGACATACACGCTGCTGTATTTAAAATGGTTAATCAACAAGGACCTACTGGACAGCACATGGAACTCATGTGCAAATTATGTGGCAGCCTGGATGGGAGGGGAGTTTGTGGGAGAATGATACATGTATATGTATGGCTGAGTCCCTTTACTGTTCACCTGAAATCACAATATTGTTAATTGATTATACCCTAATAGAAAATAAAAAGTTTAAAATAAAAAATATGCTATAATATGTGACACTAATATAATATATATTAATATTAATTATATAAGTACTATACATTAATATAGTATATATAATTGATATATATTAATATAAATCATATAATTAATAGTAATAACATTATATTTTATTTATTTTTAATATATTTATTTATAATTATTTATGCAATTAATAATATTAATATAACATATAATATAATATATTCTATAATAAAGATGTTTAACATAGTCAAGTCACTTAGGAAATTGGCAAACATATGTATGTATGCATTCCATGTATTCCAACAACCTCATCGAAAATCATTTTGTCATGTAGTTGAGTAGGTGTTTAAAAATATACAAAAGACACCTTTGTACAAATCATAAATTTATTGCTTGATAAATCTTCACAAACATACCAGAATCAAATTATGGGACAATATATTGAGAACTTCAAAATACCTTATTGTGTTCTCTTCCAATTGCAACACTCCTAACAACAATCTTAATTATTTTGAGCAGATCTTCATATGGATTATTTTGAATTTTTCCTCTGTAAATAACTTGTTTGTATCTCTTGCCCATTTGTCTGTTGAGGTTACTGTTGCTATTTGTTCCTTGTTGATTTTCATGAGTTCCTTGTATATTCTGGGTCAACATTGTTTAATTGAAATATAGGCCAAGCCACACAACTTTCCAGTAGCCACATTAAAAGAATAAAAATAACCCAGTGAAATTATTTATTTTAATTAATTTGTTGCTTAATTATTGGACAGCGAAACCGTAGTTATAGATTATTTCTTCAGTTCTATAGACAGCAAATACTTCCTCCCATTTTAACATCTGGCTATTTACTTTTCTTGGGAGTGATCAGATATCTTTTATGGTTTAATATATGGTCATTTTGTTGTAAATCTTTATACATACTTCAAAAAATAGTTACTCTATTGGGTATAAGATTCTTTCTCCATGTTTTAAGAATCTATACCTTAATAATTGATTATCCTATCAATTTCTGAGAGGAAGAGATGTAAAATCTCTGACTGTAATCATGAATTTGTCAATTTATCCTTGTAATTCTGTTTCCTTTATGTATTCCAGGCTATTTTGTTTATGATCATCTTGGAAATTGCTCATTTAAAAAATATCAAATGATGTCTCTCTTTGCCTCATTAAATGTTTGATACTTAAAAATACAGTTTCATCAACTTCATTTATTATTTTTTCAGTGTATCTTTTTTCCAAGCCTTTGTTGTAAGCTTTCGATGTTTCATTTTATGTCTCTTCATGCCTTCATTTGTTTGTTCTTCCCTCCCTCTCTTTCTTTCTTTCTCTCTCTCTCTTTCTTTTTGTAACAGCAAACAACTCTTTAATTGAAGATAGCAAAACTGCTATTGCAGAGCTTTGTCTTTCTCCTGGAGGTAATTTCTCCCCACGTTTTTTAAGATTATATTCGATAAGTTCTCACTCTTTTCTCTATGCTCTTGTATAGTACTCTTGGACTTCATATCTTGTGCTTCTGTTTTTTCTTTTTTTTTTGACTACACTGCACAGAATGTGGGATCTTCATTTCCTGACCAGGAATTGAACCCATACCCCTTGCATTGGAATCTCAGAGTCTTAACCACTGGACTGCCAGGGAAGTCCCTCCCCCCAGTTTTATTAAGTATCTGGCACATGACTGGCACATGGCATTGTATTGGACTAAGGTGTACAACACAATGATTTGATATATGTATATGCTGCAAAATGATCCACAGTAAGTTTAGTAAGCCTCTGTCACCTCATAATGTTATCAGATTTTTCTCTTGTGGTGAGAACTTTTAAGGTCTATTGTCGAATAGCCAAAGTAATCTTGAAAAAGAAGAATGGAACTGGAGGAATCAACCTGCCTGACTTCAGACTCTACTACAAAGCCACAGTCATCAAGACAGTGTGGTACTGGCACAAAGACAGAAATATAGACCAATGGAACAGAATAGAAAGCCCAGAGATAAATCCACGAACCTATGGACACCTTATCTTTGACAAAGGAGGCAAGGATATACAATGGAAAAAAGACAACCTCTTTAACAAGTGGTGCTGGGAAAACTGGTCAACCACTTGCAAAAGAATGAAACTAGAACACTTTCTAACACCATACACAAAAATAAACTCAAAATGGATTAAAGATCTAAATGTAAGACCAGAAACTATAAAACTCCTAGAGGAGAACATAGGCAAAACACTCTCCGACATAAATCACAGCAAGATCCTCTATGACCCACCTCCCAGAATATTGGAAATAAAAGCAAAACTAAACAAATGGGACCTAATGAAACTTAAAAGCTTTTGCACTACAAAAGGAAACTATAAGTAAGGTGAAAAGACAGCCGTCAGATTGGGAGAAAATAATAGCAAATGAAGAAACAGACAAAGGATTAATCTCAAAAATATACAAGCAACTCCTGCAGCTCAATTCCAGAAAAAAATGACCCAATCAAAAAATGGGCCAAAGAACTAAACAGACATTTCTCCAAAGAAGACATACAGATGGCTAACAAACACATGAAAAGATGCTCAACATCACTCATTATTATCAGAGAAATGCAAATCAAAACCACAATGAGGTACCATTACACGCCAGTCAGGATGGCTGCTATCCAAAAGTCTACAAGCAATAAATGCTGGAGAGGGTGTGGAGAAAAGGGAACCCTCTTACACTGTTGGTGGGAATGCAAACTAGTACAGCCACTATGGAAAACAGTGTGGAGATTTCTTAAAAAACTGGAAATAGAACTGCCATATGACCCAGCAATCCCACTTCTGGGCATACACACTGAGGAAACCAGATCTGAAAGAGACACGTGCACCCCAATGTTCATCGCAGCACTGTTTATAATAGCCAGGACATGGAAGCAACCTAGATGCCCATCAGCAGATGAATGGATAAGGAAGCTGTGGTACATATACACCATGGAATATTACTCAGCCATTAAAAAGAATTCATTTGAACCAGTCCTAATGAGATGGATGAAACTGGAGCCCATTATACAGAGTGAAGTAAGCCAGAAAGATAAAGAACATTACAGCATACTAACACATATATATGGAATTTAGAAAGATGGTAACGATAACCCTATATGCAAAACAGAAAAAGAGACACAGAATACAGAACAGACTTTTGAACTCTGTGGGAGAAGGTGAGGGTGGGATGTTTCAAAAGAACAGCATGTATACTATCTATGGTGAAACAGATCACCAGCCCAGGTGGGATGCATGAGACAAGTGCTCGGGCCTGGTGCACTGGGAAGACCCAGAGGAATCGGGTGGAGAGGGAGGTGGGAGGGGGGATCGGGATGGGGAATACGTGTAAATCTATGGCTGATTCATATCAATGTATGACAAAACCCACTGAAATGTTGTGAAGTAATTAGCCTCCAACTAATAAAAAAATTAAAAAAAAAAAAAAAAAAAAAGAAAACTAACTTGAAAAAAAAAAAAAAAAAAGGTCTATTGTCTTGTCAACTCTCAAATATGAATACAATATTGTTAACTATAGTCACCATGTTGTACATTACATCCCCTGAGCTTTTTTATATTATAGCCAGAAGTTGGTACCTTTTGATCCCCTTCACCCGTTCACCCCCTCACCCCAACTCTGGGATTCAGTAGTCTGTTCTCTGTATCTATGAGTTTGTTTTTTAAAGGTTTCCATATAAGTTAGATCATACAGTATTTGTCTTTCTCTGTCTAACTTATTTCTCTCAAATATTAGCTTTTTGGGGTAATGTCTTTTCTACACAGACTTTGTTAATTTTTATATTTGATTTGTCCTCTTTTGTTTCAAGTAGTCCTAATTAACATACTAGAAAACTTGCTTTTTCATTCAGAATAGCTCTTGTCTTTGTCTTTCTCAGAGACTCAGACGTAAAATTGATTTGGCAAAAATTCTTTAGAACTAGCTTCTAAAGAGCTTATATCTCTTGAAGAATAAAATAAATGATATCAATCAGTTTCTCTGCTCCTGGCAAGATAGAGAAACAGGGTAAGCTCTGACTTATCCTCCTATGTGAAACAAATGCAGTATGTATATCTATCTATCCATATATATATATACACCCTCACACATGTGTATATATGTATATACACACACACATACACACACATCCATACATATGTGTGTGTGTATGAAACCACAGTTTCAAGTCTTTGGACTTCAGGCAACAAAGGACACTGATGCCTGAGAGATGGAAAACAATGTAATTTCCAGTATTTCCCCAGCTTACTACTTGGAGAGAGAATAGTACATTATGGTGAAGTAGGGTTTATTCCAAGAACACAGGTTGGTTTCACATTAAAAAATAATCAGTGTAATTCATAATACTAACAGATTGAAAGGCAAAATCACATGATCATCTCAATACATGCAGAAAAAAATTTAGATAAAATCTAGTACTATTTCTTAAAAAAACCAAAAGCTAGGATTAGAAAGGAACTTATTCCACCTGGTAAAGATCATTTCCAAAATATCTATAGCTAATTCATACTAGTGGTGAAATACTAGATGCTCTCCTCCTAAGGTCGAGCACAAGGCAATGATGTTACCTTTCAGTAGTTCTATTCAACCTTGTACAGAGGGCCAAAGTGCAATAAGGTAAGAAAAAGAAAAACATTCAGATTATAAATGCTATTCTTATCTCAGAGGGTATAATTGGCTACTAGAAAGTTGTATAGAGTCTACATAAAAGCAACAATGCAATATAGCTTTCTCCAGATTATAAATATTTTCTCAGGTTATTAAATATTTATAATGTTTTTAATGACTGTGTCTATAGTACTCAATTAAATAGTTCCTTTATATTGCACAATTTAAAATTTTCTGATAGGAATTTTCCTGGTGGTTCAGGGGCTAAGACTCCGTACTCCCAATGCAGGTGCCCTGAGTTCGATCCCTGGTCAGGGAACTAGATCCCACATACTGCAACTAAGATTTGGCACAGCTAAATAAATGAATAAAAATTTTTTCCTGATAATGTTATTAAGATTCTAGTAAACATCTTTATCAGTTTAATTTTATTCATATCTCTGTTATTTTCTGTTGTGCAAATTCTCAATAATTAAAGTTGAATTTCTGAGTAAAAGGTGATGCATATTTAAAACTTGTGATATGTATTATCAAATTGTCCCCAAGGCAGGTTGCCCTAATTATTAAATAGTACCTTATTTTTTCAACTTGTATGCTTTTGTCACCGAGGTATAATATTTTGACGATGGGATGTGAGTTTCTTATTCCTGTCCCTGTTAATCAATTTTTCTAGCACCATTTGTTAATAACATTTCTCATTCCCCATTGATTTGAAGAATTATGTAAATATATTTTACATATTCTTAGGCCTTTAGATAAAATTTTCTTTTGTATAAGTACCTTCTTTAAATGTTTTTAGTTTTATCACTTATTTTTAATAATTTATAGAGCTGGTTCCCTTCCATTTTTATTTTTCAAAATTATTTCTTATAAAAATGAAGCTCTCAATTAATCCATTATATACTTTCTAGGATTTTTTCTCCAGATTAAAAAGAAAAAATCACTGGAATTTTGGTTGGCAATACATTGAACTTATGAATTAAATTTTATGGAGAATTGTGCTCTTTATCATGTATAACCTTTTTTACAAGAACACAGTCTGTCTCTTCTTTTATCTAAGCTTTCTCCAAGTGTATCTTTGATATCATCCTTAGCTACGTAACTATCTGGGAGAGCATTTTACAATTTCCAGTTGATTCGTTACATGCATTTGCATTGACTTTTTGTCTTATTATTGTGTAAATTTGAGAATGAGGATGATAGTTTTTGCTTTTGAATAAATTTTTGAGGTTTTTTTTTTTAAGGATCCATTATATCATTTTCATTACAGGGGACGGGAATGCAAAAGTAGGAAGTCAAGAAATACCTGGATTAACAGGCAAATTTGGCCTTGGAGTACAGAATGAAGCAGGACAAAGGCTGATAGAGTTTTGCCAAGAGAATGCACTGGTCACAGCAAGCACCCTCTTCCAACAACACAAGAGAAGACTCTACACATGGACATCACCCGATGATCAATACTGAAATCAGGTTGATTATATTCTTTGCAGCCAAAGATGGAGAAGCTCTATGCAGTCAGCAAAAACAAGACCATGAGCTGACTGTGGCCCAGATCATGAACTCCTTATTGCCAAATTCAGACTTAAATTGAAGAAAGTAGGGAAAACCACTAGACCATTCTGGTATGACCTAAATCAAATCCCTGATGACTATACAGTGGAAGTGAGAAATAGATTTAAGGGACTAGATCTGATAGATAGAGTGCCTGAAGAACTATGGACAGAGGTTTGTGACGTTGTACAGGAGACTGGGATCAAGACTATCTCCAAGAAAAAGAAATGCAAGAAAAACAAAATGGTTGTCTGAGGAGGCCTTACAAATAGCTTTGAATAGAAGAGAAGTGAAAGGCAAAGGAGAAAAGGAAAGATATACTCATTTGAATGCAGAGTTCCAAAGAATAGCCAGGAGAGATAAGAAAGCCTTCCTCAGTGATCAATGCAAAGAAATAGAAGAAAACAATAGAATGGGAAAGACTAGAAATCTCTTCAAGAAAATTAGAGATACCAAGGGAACATTTCATGGAAAGATGGGCTCAGTAAACGGCAGAATGGTGTGGACCTAACAGAAGCAGAAGATATTAAGAAGAGGTGGCAAGAATACACAGAAGAACTATACAAAAAATATCTTCACCACCCAGATAATCACGATGGTGTGATCACCAACCTAGAGCCAGACATCCTGGAATGCAAAATCAAGTGGGCCTTAGGAAGCATCATTACAAACAAAGCTAGTGGAGGTGATGGAATTCAAGTTGAGCTATTTCAAATCCTAAAAGATGATGCTGTGAAAGTGCTGCACTCAATATACTGGCAAATTTGGAAAACTCAGCAGTGGCCACGGGACTGGAAAAGATCAGTTTTCATTCCAATCCCAAAGAAAGGCAATGCGCTACCACAGAACTGCGCTCATCTCACATGCTAATAAAGTAATGCTCAAAATTCTTCAAGCCAGGCTTCAACAATCTGTGAACCGTGAGCTTCCAGATGTTCAAGCTGGATTTAGAAAAGGCAGAGGATCCAGAGATCAAATTGCTAACATCCGTTGGATCATGGAAAAAGCAAGAGAGTTCCAGAAAAACATAAATACTTAAAAAACATAAATATATTAAAAAACATGTATACGTAAAAAATGCATAAAAGAAAATACTTCTGATTTATTAACTATGCCAAAGCCTTTGACTGTGTGGACCACAACGAACTCTGGAAAATTCTAAAAGAGATTGGAATATCAGACCAGCTGACCTGCCTCTTGAGAAATCTGTGCGCAGGTCAGGAAGCAACAGTTAGAACTGGACATGGAACAACAGACTGGTTCCAAATCGGGAAAGGAGTACATCAAGGCTGTATATTGTCACCCTGCTTATTTAACTTCTCTGCAGAGTACATCATGCAAAATGCCAGGCTGGATGAAGCACAAGCAGGAATCATGATTGCAGGGAGAAATATCAATAACTTTAGATATGCAGATGACACCACCCTTATGGCAGAAAGTGAAGAAGAACTGAAGAGCCTCTTGATGAAAGTGAAAGAGGAGAGTGAAAACATTGGCTTAAAACTCAACATTCAGAAAACTAAGATCATGGCATCTGGTCCCATCACTTCATGGCAAACAGATGGGGAAACAGTGGCAGACTTTATTTTTGGGGGGCTCCAAAATCACTGCAGATGGTGACTGCAGCCATGAAATTAAAAGATGCTTGCTCCTTGGAAGAAAACCTATGACCAACCTACACAGCATATTAAAAAGCAGAGACATTACTTTGCCAACAAAAGTCCATCTAGTTAACCCTATGGTTTTTCCAGGAGTCACATATGAATGTGAGAGTTGGACTATAAAGAAAGCTGAGAGCCGAAGAATGATGCTTTTGAACTGTGGTGTTGGAGAAGACTCCTGAGAATCCCTTGGACTGCAAGGAGATCCAACCAGTCCATCCTAAAGGGAATCAGTCTTGAATATTCATTGGAAGGACTGATGCTGAAGTTGAAACTCCAATATTTTGGCCACCTGATGTGAAGAACTGATTCATTGGAAAAGACACTGATGCTGGGAAAGATTGAAGGCAGGGGGAGAAGGGTGTGACAGAGGATGAGATGGTTGGATGGCATCACCGACTCAATGGACATGGGTTTGAGTAAACTCTGGGAGTTGGTGATGGACAGGAACGCCTGGTGTGCTGCGGTCCATGGGGTTACAAAGAGTCAGACACGACTGAGCCACTGAAGTGAACTGAACTGATACCATCAGCTTTTGTAAGCGTTCATGGACACCACGAAAGAAGGTATATCCTCCATAAAGTGCCAGGTTTAATGAAGAATTTAAATTGGGTTTTTATCGATTACATTCTTTAGATTCTTATGTTTCATGTTTGTTCTATCAAGGCCCAGAAATATCTATCAAGGTGAATATTAAGAAATATCATGCTACTAATGTATTTCTGCCAACTTCTTGTAATTTAAATAGTTTTAACTTTGATATTATGTTATTCAAAATGGCCATTTATATTATTTCATCTGCCTCGTGGATTTTGTTTTTTATCATCAAATGTGGTCCCCTTTATCTTGTTAATTGCATATTGCTTTGAGTTCTATTTTAATATTAATCTTATGGCCTCTGCTTTCTTTTTATTTGCCTTAGCCAGGTACATCTCTGTTCATCTTTTTATTTTTAACCTTTTTGGGTCATTGTAAATGTATATCCTGGAGATAATTTATAATTGGATTCTTTTAAAAATAAGATCTGGGTGTCTTTTGCTTTCAGCAGATGGGCTTATCCTGTTGCTATTTATCACTCTCACAGATAAGTTTGGTTCTACTTTTGCCATTTTGTTTTTATCGGCCACTTTTGTATTTAAAAATATATATTCTTTGCTTTATTTTTAATAATTGCTTTAGCCCTTCTTTTATTTTCTTCTCTAATGATTATTTTGACTAAGAATACATACTTGTGTCCTCTAATCATCAATGTCAGTCAAGTATCAGTTATCTAATATTATCTAAATATATAACATTATAAATATTTCTAGTATCTTCTGAGATAATATGCTAAGAAACTACCATATTTTGCTTTCTCCATCAATTATTCTCTTACGAAGAAAATGCATCAATTTATTCTGTAATGTTTGGTTTAATTATTGTGATTTACTATCATCTTACATTATGTATCTTCTTTTGATAATTATTTTTGACATTTCCTTTTGTTTTATAATTACATTGGGAGCAGATGTTTTCCTTTGAATCTGTGTCTTAATGATTTCAATATTTACCACTCATTTAAAGCATGCCTTCTTCATTGTTGATTCCTTTGTTTTGTTGTGTATTTAAGAATGTATTCTGTTGCCATCACAGGTAAGTAACAACTTAATTAACATGGAATTTTCAGGTACTAACTCTTTTCTCTCAAAACTCTGTCACTATGATTTCATTTTCTTTGGCATTTAAATTTAGGAGGCATATTCTGAGGTTAATTTGCTATCTTTTTTAAGAAAGCTTTTTTATTTTCCTTGACTAAGTTTTTATGAGGCTTTGTTTTATGTTATTAAACATTTTCACTGAAGCATTTCTCTCCCTCTCTTTTTACTTCATTATAAGTGACTCCTTTTGGTCTGGCAAATCCAGTTGTTTTCATTTCAGGAAAGTTTTCTTTAATTTTGTCTTTGCATTACTACTTTTTCATTTGCTTATTTTTTGTTTATTTGTTTTTCCATCAGCAACTCCAGTTATGTTTATTTCTATTCACTATCTTCCATATCCATATTGTGTTCTTTCTTTGTATTTTTTTCTTTGGGCTTTTCCATTTATTAGAAAAGGCTTCTGAAATGTATATTTCATAGCATTGATTTTGTTTTAGCATAGTCAGGACTGCTCTTTATTGCTTTCTGTCTTTGTTTAACTCTGATGTTGTATTTGAAAATTTCTTGCAATTTCTTTTTCATTTTAGAATTTTATGTAGCATATACATTATAATGTATATGTAAGAACTAACATGTAAATTATGTAAGTCATGAATTATGATATGATAACTCACAACTGACTCTATCATCCAGTTTAGAACTGGAATATTAACTATAGCATTAAAGGTATTCCTCTGCTTGCTTCAACCCCACTGATAAGCCCCATATTTAACTTGTATTTGTTATTTCTTCATTTTTAAGAAATAGTTTATCAGAAGTGAAATTCCCTCAGTCGTGTCTGACTCTTTGGGACCCCATGGACTGTAGAGTCCATGGAATTCTCCAGGCCAGTGTACTGGAGTGGGTAGTCTTTCCCTTCTCCAGGGGATCTTCCCAACCCAGGGATCGAACCCAGGTCTCCCACATTGCAGGTGGATTCTTTACCAGCCACAAGGGAAGCCCAAGAATACTGGAGTGGGTAGCCTATCCTTCCTCCAGCGGATCTTCCCGACCCAGGAATAGAACTGGGGTCTCCTGCATTGCAGGTGGATTCTTTACCAACTGAGCTATGAGGGAAGCCCTTACCAGAAGTATGTATCTTAAAAAAAGATAGTGTTTAATGGCTTTATAAAATAGCATTTTACAGTGTGACTTACATTTTTTTCATTCAAGTTGTTTGTTTTCTTCTTGTTGAGTTTTAAGAATTGTTTATATAGTTTAGATAACAGTCTTTTATCAATGTGTCTTTTGCAAGTATTGTCTCCCAGTCTGTGACTTGTCTGCTCATTCTCTTGCTTTTTGTAAAGCAGAATTTTTTCATCTTAATGATGTTAAGCTTATAGATTCTCACTCTCATGGATCTTGCCTTTGGTGATACATCTAAAAAGGTGTTTCTATATCCAAAGTCATCTAAATTTTCTCATATGTTATCTTCTAGGAGTTTTATAGTTTTGCATTTTACATGAAAGGTTATGATCTATTTTAAGTTAATTTCTGTGAATGATATAAGGTCTGTGTTTAGATTCTTCTTCTTTTCTCTTGAATGTCCAGTTATTCTAGCAATGTATTGCTTTTACTCCTTTGTTAAAGATCAGTTGACTATGTTTGTGTGTGTCTGCTTTTGGACTCTCTATTTTGTTGCATAGGTCTATTTGTCTATTCTCTCACCAATAACACACTTTCTTGATGTAGTTTTATGTTGTTTTGTAGTCAAGTGGTATCAGTCTCCTTAGAATTAATTCATTGACATTTACAAAACTACTTGCTGAAATCTTGATTGGAATTGTTCTGAATCTATAGATCAAGTTGGAAGGAATTGACATCTTGACAATATTAAGTCTTCCTGTCCATGAACATGGAATATCTCTCTATTCAGTTAGTTCTTTTTTTTTTTTTTTTTATTTCTTTCATTAGAGTTTTTTTTAGTTTTCTTCAAGTAGATTTTGCAATGTGTTGTATTTTATTTCTACTTATTTTTAATCATGGTAGCTTATTTCCTTGTGGAATTGGATAACACTTTTTATTATGAGCTTAATCTTTGGTTGATCCTAACATGTGGGAATGCTGAGAACCTCTGGTGGGGTTATTTTCATTCAGAGAGGATGTGTGTTTACTTCTATTGGGAAGCAAGCAACATTACTGACCTAGGACCACTTCAGCCTCTTTGAAGGACCTCAGTTTAATAAAAGATGTTCACGTTCATTTCTCTCAACTAGCATAGGCTCACAAGTTTAGTCTCTTGATTCTAATGCAGATGAAAGAATTTAGATATGCAACAATCCTGGCTTTACGTTCCTTGCCTCAAGCTATTTTCTCTTTCTCCATCTCTCTTGTAGGTTTCCTTTCTTGAAAACTCAAAAATGCTTTAAAAGATGACTTCTATAATCCATTCAGGTCTAGTTTATTAGGATGCTAGGAGATTTGTAATTATTTTCATATTTTGTCTATTTCCCCTTTCCAGTCCATTACCTTTTAAATCTCAGCTCTTTTCATTCTGTTCCATAAGAAGCAATGACTTGTTGCATTCTATTGAGGATACAAATTTACAGAATTTTTTTTCTGGTGCCTAGAGGTGATCATCTCTTTAGAGGTATGTTCTTCCTCTGGGTCTTAGATGATGTCCCATTTCTCTTGTTAAGTGATTTTCTTGCACTGAATATTTTATTCATATTCAAAAATTAAAACCTGTATTCTTTTGTTGGACATTTGTGCATATCATTTTCCATGTTCTTTGTTCATTTGAGGCAAAATCTCTAATACTGACTTTCCCAAACCTGAAGCTGTTGACTGGTTTTGTGCATGCAACTTCTAGTCTAAGTGTGAAACTCCAGTAATAATTTACCTAGAAGGCATCTTCTTCTGCTTCTACCGTCTTGTTCTCTGATAAGCTGAGTGGATGGAATACCTGAAGAAATACATTTCCTAGCTGCCCTCTACTTCTGACAGCTGATTTCTAAGGGTTGTTACTGAAGAGATGTAAAAAGATGCAGAGATTAAGTTGGGGGCCAGTAGAGGGGAGCAAGAGATTGAGCAACAGTTCTCCAGATAAAACTCATCAGTACCAAGGGATGGTTCCTCATACTTATGCTTGGCATAGACCTGGGTTTCTGAATTTTGGAGTCAGAGGTTAGAGAGTGGGGAAAGCATGAAATGTCATCCTAAATTTTTTAAAAAGAGTCTTTGCTTCATATGACACAGAACTTTGATATTTCATAGGGCAAAACTTGGCTAGGTTTTTTCCCCCCTAATATATATCTACTTACTTTCCTGTAAAGTTCTCTTAGTTTCCTTTGTTATAGATTTCATTTTGTCAGGATCTTTGTAGGTATTTTAAAATGGGAAGATCTTGTGTTGGGTACCATGTTAGTGGTAAGTTCAACGGGTGGTTTTCAAAGGGTACAAAATCAGAAGTATTTGTTGCTTCAACTTGATCAATATGGTGAGTTCTGTTTTTACCCTTAATTCTCTTTGCAAAGGAGTTCCAGAGGGGTTTTCCAAGCCTGTTCTTTGCATTGCGTACATGGAGGAGACTCAGCAGACAGGTTGGGTGGATGGAGAAAATGGGACCTTTTATTCCTTTATCATATCTAAACTATCTACTCTCAGTGGAAAATAGTAGAATCTCCATGTCAAATTGATATTAACAATATTTTCCTCTCTTTCAAACCTGCCTGAAGATAGTCATAAACTCATAATACATAATAATGATAATAATACAAAATAATAATGTATACATAACACATAACACATAATAATGGACCCTTCCTTACTTCACTCATTCATTTATCCGCCCATCAATTTACTGAGCTCTTGTCTAAGGATTGACATGAATTAAAGAGTGATAGCTTCTCATGCCTCCCACAGTCAACTGGGAGACAAAGGTATTTAAGCACCCAGAGAAAATTTGGTGTGATGAGCATTACAATAGAAATGGGCACAAGAACAGACAGTAGAGTGATTGATTCAGCCTCACAGAGAAATGACATTTGCATTGATTCTTGAAGTCCAAATCATTTGCCAACAGATGCACAATGGTAAGAGTTATTTAGAATATGGCTTATTGAGGAAACTGGAGCTAGGCGTGTGCTTGTGGGAATGGGGGTGGGGATTGGTGGTAAGCCTGGAAAGACACATGGAGAACAGCTGAGGAAGGGCATTGTATGCGAGGCCAGAGTGTGGTCTCTAACCCACGGGCACAGGTAGTCAGAGGAGACACCTTAATCAGCTCCCGCTGCTGTGACAAATCCCATGGACTGGGTGGCTTGAACAACAAACATTTATTTCCAACAGTGGTGGAGGCTGAAGTCCAAGCTCAGGGTGCCTGCACAGTTGGGCTCTTTGTGAGGGCCCTCTTCCTGGTTCTGGCCTCACATGGCCTTTTTTTTGGTGTGTGCACTGGGAGCAGAGAGAGAGAGAGAGTAAAAGAAAGAGAGAGAGAGAGAGATCAAGTCTCTTCTTTTTTCTACAAAGACACTAATCCCATCACGGGGACCCCATCCTTATGACTTCATTTAGCTCTGATTTCCACCCCCACTCCCAAAAGTCACCACCTCCAAATACCATCACACTGGGACTTAGGGCTTCATGTGAATTCTGTAGAGGCACATATGTGCATTCTCTAGCAGAAGGATTTTAAGTAGACTAGTGACAGAATCAGGTTTGTGCAATTCTGGTACGCAACACCAGCAGCCTAGAAACACAGACAGAAACCCACCAACAAGCCAAGCAAAAATGCCTTCTTAGAGTGCCTTTTAAAATTCAAAATATCTTTCTCTGTATCATTTTATTGGGTTTTCTTTGAAACCAACCTTTGATGGATTTTGGGCCCTGCTTTAGAGATAAGGAAACAGAGTGCGAAGGTGCTCACTTGCCCAAGTTGGCTCAGCTAGCAGGAGGAGTGGAAAAATACATTTAGGAGCTTGGAAGGACAATAGAGCTGAGGCATTTTCTCAGCTCTTGGCTCTGGGGGATACCTCACGGTACTGATTTTTATCTCCAGTGAGGCCTGCAGAGAAGTTTGGGACACTGTTAAGTGACTGGAAAAGTAGTAAGTGGTGCACCCAGCAGCTGTAAATCCCAGACCAGCGTGCCTTCACTCCACCAGGACGGCAAGGGCTATCCATTTATGTCTCATGTGAGTAAGGGGTTCCTTATGAAACTGCATAGGAACAAAACCAGCCTGGAAAATCCCTGAGAAAGGTTCTGTGTTACAAACAGCAAGCCTTATAAGAATTTCCTCGTGTTTGGACAGTGTGAATTTGGTTTGCATTTGTGAGTCTACCGTATGCAAGTACTTGGCATTTCACCAGAATCCCACTGAGTGTTGTGAGATACTCACACCAGGAGATGCAGGAGGGGGCTCAGAGCCAATCACCCCCTCACGTGGGCATGTGTTCACTCAGTGTAAAGATGGGTTAAGTCACCCTTGTTTTTAAAGCTCCTCTTTCTTTCTCTTTTGCATTTGTATAGAGCCTAAGTGGTTGCATTTGAATGAATTAAATGTGCTTAAGATGTGGCTCAGTTGTATGCATGGTAGTTACTATGCATTGACCTCTGGACTCTTTCCCACTGAACCTGTACTTGACCTGAGAACCCATCTCAGCTCAGAGTTTAACTCAGGCGGCTGCAACCAGTCCATGGGAATTGGCATTCCTGAACTATATTAATGCTAGTAGTAGTAGTGTTAGTCACTCAGTCGTATCTGACTCTGCGATCCCATGGGCTGTATCCCACCAGGCTCCTCTGTCCATAGAATTCTCCAGGCAAGAGTAGGGGAGTGGGTAGCCATTTCCTTCTCTAGGGGGTCTCCCACACCCGGGGTGCAAACCTGTGTCTTCTGCATTACAGGCAGGTTCTTCACTGAGCCCCCAGGAAGGCCCTATAGCAATGCTACCTATTTTCAAAGATATATTTGAAACCGATGTATTTTTAAAATATTAGTTGCTAAGAAAAGGTAAATAAGCACTGATTTCAAGAGGCAGAGTCAGTCTCATCCCTGTATTCCTGAATTTGGACTCTGTACCTGTAAGAAAACTGTGCTGTGCTTAGCTTCTCAATCGTGTCTGACTCTTTGTGACCCCATGGACTCTGACCCGCCTGGCTCCTCTGTCCATGGGGGCTTCCTCCATAGCTCGGTTAGTAAGAAAGCTGGTCAAGGGCAAAATGTGTCTGCAGAGGAGTTCTGCAGGCCCACGTGTAGTGAGAGGTTGGCTCAGGTCACCAGCATGTAGAGGTTTTGATTTCCTTTCTCAAGGAGCTGAACACAGTGAAAGTGGAAGGTACAGTTCAGACGAGGCAGAAAAGGAAAGACGACCTCAACAGAAGTAGGGGCGACTTTATTCAGGCAAGGAGGGGCGACAGTTGGCCTAACGACCAGGCTGAGTGCTGAGAGGGATCAGGGAGGCTTCATACTTATAGGGAGGTTTGTGGAAGCGATAAAGGAAACATTCATCAGGCGGGATATTTTGAGTATTCTTTTGTTGAGACGACATTTGTAGTTGGGCAGTGGGTGGTAAGTCTTCTGGGCAGGTGTAGGGGGTGGAAAGTTTCTGGACAGGGGGCAGTAAGTCTTCTGGGCAGGTGTAGGGGGTGGAAGGTTTCTGGACAGGGGTTGATGAGTCCCAGATGGATGCAACCGGCCTGGAGCATCAGGGTGGAACTACAGTTCTGTTTTGTTTTCTCTGAAGTTAGATGATTCAGCAACAGGCCTTTGAGACTATTGTTCTCTTTTCTAGGCCCAAAAGACTCCTTCAGAAAGTCAGGCAGTGAGGGGTGCATGGGCTTTCAGTCAAAATGCTACCTCTGTCACTCAACGGCTGCATCAGCCTCTGTTTCTGTAGAGTGCGGGGGATTCTTTCAATCTCCCTGTGTCACTGGGAAGATTAAAAGATGTCGCAGGGGCAGGTCAGAATGGGTCTCCACCCCCAGACGGCCCGAGGGCCTGGAGCTGGGCACGATCACCACCAGCCACTTCATCCTCCCTTCCTTCAGCCCCTCCATCCTTGCAGGATCCTTGCTGCCAGCTGCTCTCCACTCCAATCTGTCTTCAAATAAATCAATAAGTGGACAGATGAGCCAACTTGGGAATTAGAATATTTGCAAAGTGTGGCTCTCAAGACAATGGACACGTGAAATAATCTGTTCCGGCACTGGGTGAATTTGTTCCAACCAAAGGGCCATCACCAGTGTCAAAGGCTGTTAGCGTCACAGTGCTTCTGTATCTATTTCTTGTTAGCTTTCCAACATTGAACAGTAAACACATTTCACTGTTTTGTAAACCTCTCCCAAACCAATGTTCTGACAGCCGTGTTAACCATTTTCCTCCTCTCGCATCAGCCCTTCCCATAGCTCTCTCTTGCTCTCTCTCATTCCGAAATTTTGCAAATTCAAGACCCAGGGAACCCGCTGAGTTCAGGAGAGAGAACTGAGAAAGTTCTCACAGAAAATCTCCTCTCTTGATCTCCTTTCTCTTCACCACGGCTAAAAATACACATTTCTCCAACCCATCCTGTCAATTCCCCTGTAATTAGAAGGGCCGCCAGAGGCTCACCTGACAAATCTCTCCTCCGGAGCAGAGGTTGGAGAACAGGGGGTGAAGGTGGGTGATGGGGGTGGGAGGGGCTGGGAGACTGGGTGAGCCTGGGGCTTGGAGCTAAAACCACTGGTCAGTGAAGGGGGAGGCTCATGCAGGAGGGGTGGACTCCTGTTCCCAGAGGACATGAGCTGCGGAGCTCCTTCCTTTCCCATCACGGCCAGGCATTTACAGGTGCTGGGACCCTGGAGAAACTCTGATGGTGTGCCAGAGAGACACATATGCTGCTGCTGCTGCTGCTAAGTCACTTTAGTCGTGTCCGACTCTGTGTGACCCCATAGACGGCAGCCCACCAGGCTCCCCCATCCCTGGGATTCTCCAGGCAAGAACACTGGAGTGGGTTGCCATTTCCTTCTCCAATGCGTGAAAGTGAAAAGTGAAAGTGAAGTTGCTCAGTCGTGTCCGACTCTTAGCGACCCCACGGACCGCAGCCCACCAGGCTCCTCCATCCATGGGATTTTCCAGGCAAGAGTACTGGAGTGGGGTGTCATTGCTTTCTCCGAGACACATATAAGCCACCACAAAGTTCCATGCATACAAAGATATCTGAAGTGAGGTTTACATGTTAACATTGGCTATTTCTAGGTAGTGGTGGGAGTTTGATAAATGTTGAATTCTTTATATTTAAAAAAAATTTTTATTGACATGTATTTGATTTACATTGTTGGTTAGTTTACAACAAAGTGAATGTTATATATATATATATATATATATATATATAAAATCCATTCATTATCCATCTAGATTATTATAGAATATGAAGTAAAGTTCTCTGTGCTGTACACGAGTTCTTATTAGTTATCTATTGCTTGTTTTTAAAATAGTGAACATGTTTACTATATAAAGTGTTAATCACTCAGTTGTGTCTGACTCTTTGTGACCCCATGGACTGTACCCCGCTAGGCTCCTCTGTCAGTGGGATTTCCCAGACAAGAATTCTGGAGTGGGTTGCTATTTCCTTCTCCTGGGGATCTTCTCAACCCAGGGGTCAAACTTTTAAGCCTTCTGTGTTGGCAAGCGGGTTCTTTATCACTAGCACCACCTGGAAGCCCCAAATAATACATGTGTATATTATATTTAATTTTTTGATTAAAATAACAATACAACATGATGAGTTTTCTAGAAGTCCACTGCAGTGTAGGAGTAAGACTAAGAGGAGCCATCTGGTTGAAGACAGTTTTTGGACCTGAGTACAATGAGCTAAATTGTTTTCTACACAGGCCCTGTGTGGTATTTGAGGATGCACAGAGGGTACAGCTGGGAAAGAATGTGAGTTGTGGAGAGGTGAAAGTTCATCCTGGAAAGCCAGGCAGGGGCCAGGCCACGACAGGTTTACATGCCAAGCTAGGGGGCTGGCTTTGCTGCTCCTTAGTCAGGGAAGGGATATAGATGGTGGCTCAAGGCAGCACAGTTAAGGGTAACTAAAGCCCCAAGGGAAATAAATACAGTGCAATCTTTCCGAGGCACTGATTTTACTTGAACACTTTGGGGAAGAAGTTGAGTAGTTGAGTAGCTAGGTTATTTGAAGAATCATTGTGCTGTGCTTAGCCACTCAATTGTGTCCGACTCTTTGCGACATCATGGACCGTAGCCCACTAGACTCCTCTGTCTGTGGAATTCTCCAGGCAAGAATACTGTAGTGGATGGCCATGCCTTCCTCCAGGGAATCTTCCTGACCCAGGGATTGAACCTAGGTGTCCCACATTGCAGGTGAATTCTTTATTGTCTGAGCCACCAGGGAAGTCCAAGAATACTGGAGTGGGTAGCCTATCCTTTCTCCAAGGTATCTTCCTGACCCAGGAATCAAACCCTGATGTCCTGGATTGCAGGTAGATTTTTTTTATCAGCTGAGCTACCAGGAAAGCCCTTAAAGTATCATTAGAGCATTGGAACAAGTCTTTGGACTGGGATCCTGGCCAGCTCCCTAAGAGGGAGTGTGTTTTATCTACTATTGTTGGGGGGGGGGTGTCTCTGGAAGTGGGGGGATGGGTCACCATCCTGTCTGCTTTAGAAAGATCATCTAGTGACCCACATGAAGAGGGAGTATGAGATTTGAGGCAGGGTGACCAATGAGGGGGCTTCAGAATAGCTCTTTGGAGGAGCTGAGAGGTTGGCCATGGCAGTGGCTATGGGGAATAGAAGGCAGAGGGATAGAGGGGTAGTGTCGATGGGACCCTGGTATTTCTGGTGGAGGGAAGGACAGCTGGGAGTCAAGAATGACCTCCAGGGTTCCATCTTTGATCCCGGGGGAATGAGTACACTATCAACCACAACAGGATATAAGAGGAGGATGAGGTTTTATTTTGTGCATATAGGTGGGGGTGGACTGGAGACCACTCAAGGAGAGGCTCTGAGACGGAAAGAAGACAAAGATGAGGGGGTGACCATGGTGATGGAGACTTTAGGGAGCAAGCAGAGGAAGAGGGCCTAGTGATGCACAGCCCCTGTTCCCATGCCCCAACCACTCCACGTAACCAGGGGTGGGGAAGGGAGGGCGGGGCGCATCCAGGCCACTGCAGGCCTCCAGTCTGTCCTTCAGCTCCTCTGCTGGGATGTCACTCTCCCCTATCTTTTTGGCAAATGATCATCTTTCAGCTCCTCTCTGAAGTCCTCCCTCCTAAGTGTCATGACGGTTCCTTATTTTTTGCCTTCTCTGACACCTAAACTTCTGTCCCTGTCCCTGTAGCACTTTCCCAAGCACTCTGGTATTCCCGACTGCCTTTGTCCACCAGATCATGAGCTCCTATGTTCAGCCATGCATGGAAGAGGTGCTCAAGAAATGTTTTCTGGGTGAGTGAATGAGTTGTCAATGAGGAAGGAGTAAAAACCAGGGAAGGGAGTGGCCGTAGAAAAAAAAAGGAATTCTTGGTCAAGAATACCAAATACACCAAAGAATAGAGTTATTTAAGAGGCTTCCCAGGTGGTGCTAGTGGTTAAGAACTCTCCTGCCCACTCAGGAGACACAGGAGACCTGGGTTTGATCCCTGGGTTGGGAAGATCCTCTGGAGAAAAGCATGGCAACCACTCCAGTAATCTTGCCTGGAGAATCCCATGGACAGAGGCGCCTGGTGGGCTACAGCCCATGGGGTCACAAAGAGTCAGACTTAGCACTCAAGAGCTAAGAAGCATCCATTTCACTTGGCAGTTGGGAGGTGTCCTTAGTAAGAACAACTTCCCTGGCATGAAGAAGGCAGAAAACTGTTGCAGCATTTTACATTAAAAAGTGAACACAAGAAAGCAAAGTGGAGACATAGGGCAGACTTTTTTCCCTTAAAAGCTCAGAATAAAATGGGAGCAAGAAAAGGTAATAATTACAAGAGACATAGATTTATAAGGCTTGAGGTGAAGGGGCAAGTGGTGGGGAGCAGCTCAGGACGTAAATAAATGAGTGCCATCGATTGAAGTAGGAATAGATGGGACCAAGGGCACAGGTGGAGGGATTGGCTGTGAACCTAAAGGCAGATGCCTCTTCCACTATGAAGTAGGAGGAGGAGTAAAGAGGAAGGAAGAAGCTATAGGCTTATGGAGATCAGGAAGACTGTGAATGGGGAAGGATGCTGACACGGACAGATGAAAGGCTCCTGTGTGTGCTCTGGATCACTTGAGCCTGGAAAACACCGCCACGTGTCCAGCCCTTCTGGTTTTACCATTTTTCTAGCACAGACACTCGGATGTGCAGGGAAAAGAGTGTGTAGGGCAGGTGTGATGACACTGTGAGAAGGATGAGACTGTGAGAAAAAAAACAAGGAGCCTGCTGGAAGGAGAGCTGAAACTCTTGACCTAAGTTGAGTGTAGGAAAGACAAGAGAAGATACTGGGAGAAGATGTAATTCTGAAGAACCAGGTATCACTGAGTTTGAAAAGCAGTTATAATGGAATTCAGAGAGCAGGAAAGTTGCTTTTAAAAATACTCCTTCATGTATTTTTAAATTGACATGTAACTTTTCATCGTTGGTTTATCAGTTGCAAAGGATATAATAATTTGCATTTTGTAACCACAAATTTATAAATCTATCTTAAAAATAAACTGCCACATCATCTTAAAAGGACGTTCAATGGACACTGATTACAATAGCAGTGTTACAGTACCATTATACACTTTAAAAAGATACAAACAGGCTTAACTTTAACAATCGAACAAGTGTTAAGTGAACAATATAAATCATGGAATTACTTGGCCAGATGGGAAGTGTGGTCTGAGAGGACAATGTTGAGGTTTCAGAGGTAGAGTTAAGTTGTGCCATGTCCAAGTACTATGACACTAGAGTTCTGGGTCCCCTTACAACATTGCAAGCTCCTGAGTTGGGGGAATCAGAGATGGTGGACAAAATCCTTCACTGATATTCCATGGAACGCCAGCCTCACAGGATTCCTGACTACAAAAGTTTTCAGTAATTAGACATATTTTGAGGGGAAATGCCTACTTTGCTCCTCTCTTGGAGGTTAGGAGTGCACATTCTTCTTGTGGGGAATGACACTTCAGTTCTCTAAACACCATTTCTGCTATCCTAACAATGCAATCAGATCACAAATTTCGTTTGAGCCAATACTCAGTGTTTACATGGCTACAGACCTGAGTCAGTGCACTGCTGGCTGAGCCGAGCAGTGTACTATAACTGCATTTTCTTTCTTGCGCGCTCACATCAGGTTTGCAACAGCTTGATGACTCTTTAAAAAATGCCATTCTGCCTTGAAGCTAGAACTCTATCGCCATCTGGATCAGCTGCTCTCTGGGACTGTTACAAAGTTGTTGTCTGGGACTCACCTTCTCTGTCTTCCTAGGATTTACTCTTGTCTGGAGCCCTGTTTCCTGGGATCCATGTTCTTCTCTTTTTGGCTTTCTTCCTTATACCTTCTACTACCTGCTAATTGTTTCCTGGAATGCCTGAAGGTGTCTTGTAGGTCTAAAAATATCTTTATTCTATCCTCATACTTGAAATATAGCTCAATTGATTCTAGACTGAAAATAAAATTTCCTTCAGAATTTTGTCTTCTAGTGTCTCGTGTGGTTATTGAGGGGTCAGTTGTCATTCATATTTCATGTCTCTAGATGTGACAGTTTTCTTCTTTGCAAGCATTTAAGGCATGATCTTTACCTGTGATGTTCTAAAATCTCGTGATAAGCAGCCTAGATGTGAGGTCTTTATTCATTTGCTTTGTTGGGCAATCAGAGAACCATTTCAATCAGGGGACTCATATATTTCAGTTCATGGGAAACATTTTTGTATCATGTATTTGATGATTTTCTTCTCTATGTTTTTTTTTTAACCTGAAATATCTGTTTGTCTGAAATATCTTTTGTCAGACAAATATTTTTTGTCAGACAAAAATATCTTTTGTCTGAAATATCTGTATAGATAATTATTGAACTTGGATTATCTTCTAATTTTATTTCTTATTTTTTATCTTTGTTTTTTATTTTCTTCACTGTGGGCCTGGGAACCCTACCCTTCCCCTTTTATTGGTCTCCACTTCTTAAGTTACATCTCAGTTGGGATCCAGGTATTTGGTATTGAAAGGTTGTTGCTGAACCATGAAAGACATTGGGATTCTTGGCCTCCGGAGGAGAAGAATTCAATCTGGGGCTAGAGACGAGGCTTGGTTGCTCAGAGCTTTTGTGTAATAAAGTTTTATTAAAGTATAAAAGAGATAGAGAAAGCTTCTGACATAGACATCAGAAGCGGGCAGGAATAGTGCACCCTCGCTAGTGTTAGCAATGGAGTTATATACTTTTTAATTACTTATTACAGTGAATCAAAAATGTCTGGAGGTTGTAAAGACCTTACTAGACCCACTCCCATAATTTACATTTTAAGATAACAGGATTAGCTGGAAGGTTTTTCCAAAAACTGTCATCAAGCAGGATACATTATTGTTATATAATCCTAAGGAATGTAGAGGGAAAAAAAGTTTGTCCTTTCCTCCTCCTTGAGAATTCCAAACCTCTCTCTCTTTGGGGACCCCCAGACTTCTTATCAACCTGCGTAGGAAGTGACTCTCTCAGTCTCAGTGTCTATTATTTTGGCTCTGAGATATAATCTGCTGTTAACCCCACTGTGAGGAACTGGAGATCAGACTCAGAATAAAGTTAGCCATCTTCATGGGGGCAAGGAGGCACTCTAATCCTTTTGAGTCTCCGACAGTAATGAGAATGGAAATCACACTGATATCTTAGCACATTATGTGGTTATCATTTGCAGTTGGAAATTTGGGTTACATTTTTTCTTTCTTTTTATTCTTTTATTGAAGGATAATTACTTTACAGACTTTTGTTGTTTTCTGTCAAACTTCAACATGAATCAGCCATAGGTGTATATCTATCCCCTCCCTTCTGAACCTCCCTCCCATCTCCTCCCCATCCCACCCCTCTAGATTGATACAGAGTCCCTGTTTGAGTTTCCTGAGCCAGACAGCAAATTCCCGTTGGTTATCTATTTTACATATGGTAATGTAAGTTTCCATGTTACTCTTTCCATACAGCTCACCCTCTCCTCATGTCCATTAATCTATTCTCTATGTCTGTTTCTCCATTGTTGCCCTGTAAATAAATTCTTCAGTACCACTTTTCTAGGTTCAGTATATGTGTGTTAGAATATGATATTTATCTTTCTCTTTCTCACTTCACCCTGTATAATAGGTTCTAGGTTCATCCACCTCATCAGAACTGGCTCAAATGTGTTCCTTTTTATGGCTGAGTAATAGTCCATTATGTATATGTACCACAACTTCTCATCCATTCTTCTGTCAATGGACATCTAGGTTGCTTCCATGTTCTAGCTATTGTAAATAGTGCTGCAATGAACAATGGGATACATGTGTCTCTTTCAATTTTGGTTTCCTCAGAGTATATGCCTAGGAGTGGGGTTGCTGGGTCATATGGTGGTTTTATTCCTAGGTTTTTTAAGGAATCTCCATACCGTCTTCCATAGTGGCTGTGTCAATTTACATTCCCACCAACAGTGCAAGAGTGTTCCCTTTTCTCCACACCCTCTCCAGCATTTATTGTTTGTAGACTTTTTTCTGAGGGCCATTCTGACCCGTGTTAGGTGATAGCTCATTGTGGTTTTGATTTGCATTTCTCTAGTAATGAGCGATGCTGAGCATCTTTTCATGTTTGTTAGCCATCAGTATGTCTTCTTTGGAGAAATGTCTGTTTAGGTCTTTTTCCCACTTTTTGATTGGGTTGTTTGCTTTTCTGGTATTGAGTTATACCAGCTGCTTGTATATTTTGGAAATTAATCCTTTGTCAGTTGTTTCATTTGCTATTATTTTCTCCCATTCTAAGGGTTGTCTTTTCACCTTGCTTATAGTTTTTTCTGCTGTTCAAAAGATTTTAAGTTTAATCAGGTCTCACTTGGTTACTTTTGTTTTTATTTCCATTACTGTACTCTGGGTCATAGAGGATCTTGCTTTGATTTATGTCACTGAGTGTTCTGCCTATGTTTTCCTCTAAGTTTTATAGTTTCTGGTCTTTAATCCATTTTGAGTTTATCTTTGTGTATGGTGTTAGGAAGTGTTCTAATTTCATTCTTTTACATGTAGCTGTCCAGTTTTCCCAGCACCATTTATTGAAGAGGTTGTCTTTGCCCCATTGTATAGTCTCCTTTGTCAAAAATAAGGTACCCATAGGTGCTTGGGTTTATTTCTGGGATTTCTATCTTTTCCCATTGGTCTATAATTCTGTGTTTGGGTCAGTACCATACTCTCTTGATGACTCTAGCTTTGTAGTATAATCTGAACTCAGGAAGGTTGATTCCTCCAGCTCCATTCTTCTTTCCCAAGACTGCTTTGGCTATTTGGGGTCTTTTGTGTTTCCAAGTGAATTGTGAAATTTTTTGTTCCAGTTCTGTGAAAAGTGCCCTTAGTAATTTGATAGGAATCACATTGAATCTGTAGATTGCATTTGGTAGTATAGTCATTTTCACAATATTGATTCATCCTACCCAGGAACATGGACTATCACTCCATCTGTTTATGTCATCTTTGATTTCTTTCATCAGTGTCATAATTTTCTGTGTACAGTTCTTTTGTCTCCTCAGGTAAGTTTTTTCCTAGATATTTAATTCTTTTTGTTGCAGTGGTGAATGGGATTGACTCCTTAATTTCTGTTTCTGAGTTTTCATTGTTAGTATATAGAAGTGCAAGTGATTTCTGTGTATTGATTTTGTATCCTGAAACTTTGCTAAATTCACTGATTAGCTCTTAGTAATTTTCTGATACTATCTTTAGGATTTTCTATGTACAGTATCATACCATCTTAAAACAGTAAGAATTTTACTTCTCCTTTTCTGATCTGGATTCCTTTTATTTCTTTTTCTTCTCTGATTGCTGTAGCTAGGACTTTCAGAACTATGTTGAATAACAGTGGTGAAAGTGGACACCCTTATCTTGGTTCCTGATCTTAGGGGGAAAGCTTTCAGTTTTTCACCATTGAGAATAATTGCTGTAGACTTATCATATATGGCCTTTACTGTGTTGAGGTAGGTTCCTTCTATGCCCATTTTTTGAAGAGTTTTAATCATAAGTGGGTGCTGAATTTTGTCAAAGTCTTTTTCTGCATCTATTGAGATGATCATATGGCTTTTATCTTTCAGTTTGTTAATATGGCATATCACATTGATTGATTTGCATATATTGAAGACTCCTTGCATCCCTGGAATAAACCCAAGTTGATCATGGCATATGAGCTTTTTGATGTATGGCTGAATTCTGTTTGCTAAAATTTTGTTGAGGATTTTTGCCTTTATGTTCATCAGTGATATTGGCTTGTAGTTTTCTTTTCTTGTATTGTCTTTGTCTGGTTTTGGTAACAGGGTGATGATGGCCTCATAGAATGAGTTTGGAAGTGTTCCTTTCTCTGCAATTTTTGAAAGAGTTTTAGAAGGACAGGCATTAGCTCTTCTCTAAATGTTTGACAGAATTCTCCTGTGAAGCCATCAGTCTTGGGCTTTTGTTCTTTTGGGAGATTTTTGATCACAGCTTCAATTTCAGTGCTTGTAATTGGGTTGTTCATAATTTCTATTTCTTCCTGTTTCAGTCTTGGAATATTGAACTTTTCTAAGAATCTGTCCATTTCTTCCAGGTTATCCATTTTATTGCCATGTAGTTTTGCATACTAGTCTGTTATAATCCTTTGTATTTCTGCATTGTCTGTTGTAACCTCTCCTTTTTCATTTTTAATTTTGTTGATTTGATTCTTCTCTCTTTTTTTCTTGAGGAGCTGGCTAAAGATTTGTCAATTTTGTTTATCTTCTCAAAGAACCAGCTTTTAGTTTTATTAATCTTTACTATTGTTTCTTTCATTTCTTTTTCATTTATTTCTTCTCAGATCTTTATGATTTGTTTCCTTCTACTAATTTTGGGTTGTTTTTGTTCTTCTTTCTGCAGTTATTTTAGGTGTAAAGTTAGGTTGTCTGTTTGATATTTTCCTTGTTTCTTGAGGTAGGATTGTATTGCTAAAAATTTCCCTCTTAGAATGACTTTTGCTGCATCCCATAGGTTTTGAGTTGTGTTTTCATTGTCATTTGTTTCTAGAAATTTTTTGATTTTCCTTTTGATTTCTTCAGTAACCTGTTGGTTATTTAGAAACATGTTTCATCTCCATGTGTTTGTGTTTCTTACAGTTTTTTCTTGTAATTGATATCTAGTCTCACAGCATTGTGGTCAGAGAAGATGCTTGATAATGATTTCAATTTTCTTAAATTTACTGAGGTTTGATTTGTAACCCAAGATGTGGTCTATCCTGGAGAATGTTCCATGTGCACTTGAGAAGAAGGTGTATTCTTCTGCATTTGGATGGAATGTCCTGAAGATGTCAAAGAGATTCATGTCATCTAATGTATCACTTAAGACTTGTGTTTCCTTTTTAATTTTCTGTTTTGATGAGCTGTCCATTGGTGTGAGTGGGGTGTTAAAGTCTCCTACTATTACTGTGTTACTGTCAGTTTCTTCTTTTATGTCTGTTAGTGTTTGTCTTATATATTGATGTGCTCCTATGTTGGGTGCATAGATATTTACAATTGCTATGTCTTCCTCTTGGATTGATCCCTTGATCATTATGTAGTGTTCTTCCTTATCTCTTGTAATCTTTATTTTAGGGTCTATTTTGTCTTATATGATGATTGCTACTCCAGCTTTCTTTTGCTTCCTATTTGCATGGAATATATTTTTCCATCCTCTCACTTTCAGTCTATATGGGTTTCCTGTAAACAGCATATATATGGATCTTATTTTTGTATCCATTCAGCCAGTCTGTGTCTTCTTGTTGGAGCTTTTAATCCATTTACATTTAAAGTAATTATTGATATATATGTTCCTATTGCCATTTTCTTAATTGTTTGGAGTTGATGTTGTAGCTCCTTTTTCTTCTCTTGTATTTCTTGACTGTATAAGTCCCTTTAACATTTGTTGTAAAGCTGGTTTGGTGGTAACTTTTGCTTGTCTGAAAAGCTTTTGATTTCTCCATCAATTTTGAATGAGAATCCTTTCCAGGTACAGTAATCTTGGTTGTAGATTGTTCCCTTTCAGTATTTTAAATATATCCTGCCATTCCCTCTGGCCTGCAGAATTTCTGCTGAAAGATCAGCTGTTAAACATATGGGTTTTCCTTTTATGTTACTTGTTGCTTTGTCCTTGCTGCTTTTAATATTCTTTCTTTGTGTTTAGTCTTTGTTAGTTTGATTAGTATGTGTCTTGGTGTGTTTCTCCTTGGGTTTATCCTGTGTAGGACTCTTTGTGCCTCTTAGACTTGATTGACTATTTCCTTTTTCATGTTGGGGAAATTTTCAACTATAATCTCTTCAAAAATTTTTTCATACCCTTTCTTTTTCTCTTCTTCTTCTGGGATGCCTATAATTCTAATGCTGGTGCATTTTGTATTGTCTGAGAGGTCTCTGAGACTACCCTCAGTTCTTTTCATCCTTTTAACTTTATTCTGCTATTCAGAAGTTATTTCCACCATCTTATTTTCCAGCTCACTTGTTTGTTCTTCTGCTTCAGATACTCTGCTATTGATTCGTTCTGGAGTATTTTTACTTTCAGTAATTGTGTTGTTTGTCTCTGTATGTTTATTCTTTAATTCTTCTAGGTCTTTGTTAATTGATTCTTGCATTTTCTCCATTTTGTTTTCAAGGTTTTTGATAATCTTCACTATCATTATTTTGAATGCTTTTTCAGGTAGTTGGCCTATTGCCTCTTCATGTATTTGGACTTCTGTGTTTCTAGTTTATTCCTTCATTTGCATAGTAATTCTCTGCCTTTTCATAAGTTTTTAAAAACTTATTGTGTTTGAAGTCTCCTTTTCCAAGGCTTCAAGGTTGAGTTTTTTCTTCCTTTTAGTTCCTGCCCTCCTAAGGTTGGCCCAGCACTTTGTGTAAGCTTCATATAGGGTGAGATTTGTGCTGAGCTGTTGTTTGTTTTTCCTCTGATGGGCAAGGCTGAGTGAGGTGGTAATCCTGTCGGCTGATGATAGGGTTTGTATTTTTGTTTTGTTTGTTGTTTAGATGAGGCGTCCTACACAGGGTGCTACTGGTGGTTGGGTGATGCCTGGTCTTGCATTCAAGTGGTCTCCTTTGTGTGAGTTCTCACTATTTGATGTTCCCTAGGGTTAGTTCTCATGATGTACTCTGCATATAAGTTAAATAAGCAGGGTGACAATATACAGCCTTGATGTACTTCTTTTCCTATTTGGAACCAGTCTATTGTTCCATGTCCAGTTCTAACTGTTGCTTCCTGACCTGCATGTAGGTTTCTCAAGAGGTAGGTCAGGTGGTCTCATATGCTTATCTCTTTCAGAATTTTCCACAGTTTATTGTGATCCACACAGTCAAAGGCTTTGGCATAGTCAATAAAGCAGAAATAGATGTTTTCCTGGAACTCTCTTGCTTTTTCAATGACCCAGCGGATGTTGGCAATTTGATCTCTGGTTCCTCTGCCTTTTCTAAAACCAGCTTGAACAGCTGGAAGTACACGGTT
Source organism: Cervus canadensis (assembly GCF_019320065.1). NCBI lineage: Eukaryota > Metazoa > Chordata > Mammalia > Artiodactyla > Cervidae > Cervus > Cervus canadensis. The sequence continues at coordinate 1,867,572 of NC_057415.1, read as the reverse complement.
CAAGTATTGTTGAAGCCTGGCTTGGGGAATTTTGAGCATTACTTTACTAGCGTGTGAGATGAGTGCAATTGTGCAGTAGTTTGAGCATTCTTTGGGCTTGCCTTTCTTTGGGATTGGATTGAAAATTGACCTTTTCCAGTCCTGTGGCCACTGCTGAGTTTTCTAAATTTGCTGGCATATTGAGTGCAGAACTTTCACAGCATCATCTTTCAGGATTTGAAATAGCTCAACTGGAATTCCATCACCTCCACTAGCTTTGTTTGCAGTGATGCTTTCTAAGGCCCACCTGACTTCACATTCCAGGATGTCTGGCTCTAGGTGAGCGATCACACCATCGTGATTATCTGGGTTATGAAGATCTTTTTTGTACAGTTCTTCTGTGCATTCTTGCCACCTCTTCTTAATATCTTCTGCTTATGTTAAGTCCATACCATTTCTGTCGTTCATTGAGCCCATCTTTGCCTGAAATGTTCCCTTGGTATCTCTAATTTTCTTGAAGAGATCTCTAGTCTTTCCCATTCTGTTGTTTTCCTCTATTTCTTTGCATTGATCTGTATATTGTCACCCTGCTTATTTAACTTGTATGCAGAGTACATCATGAGAAATGCTGGGCTGGAAGAAGCACAGGCTGGAATCAAGATTGCCAGGAGAAGTATCAATAAACTCAGATATGCAGATGACACCACCCTTATGGCAGAAAGTGAAGAGGAACTAAAAAGCCTCTTGATGAAAGTGAAAGAGGAGAGTGAAGAAGTTGGCTTAAAGCTTAACATTCAGAAAACTAAGATCATGGCATCCGGTCTCATCACTTCATGGGAAATAAATGGGGAAACAGTGGAAACAGTGTCAGACTTTATTTTTTTGGGCTCCAAAATCACTGCAGATGGTGATTGCAGCCATGAAATTAAAAGACGCTTACTCCTTGGACAGAAAATTATGACCAATCTAGATAGCATATTAAAAAGCAGAGACCTTACTTTGCCAACAGAGGTCCATGTAGTCAAGGCTATGGTTTTTCCAGTGGTCGTGTATGGATGTGAAAGTTGGACTGTGAAGAAAGCTAAGCGCCGAAGAATTGATGCTTTTGAACTGTTGGAGAAGACTCTTGAGAGTCACTTGGACTGCAAGAAGATCCAACCAGTCCACCCTAAAGGAGATCAGTCCTGGGTATTCATTGGAAGGACTGATGCTGAAGCTGAAACTCCAATACTTTGGCCACCTCATGCAAAGAGTTGACTCATTGGAAAAGTACCCGATGCTGGGAGGGATTGGGGGCAGGAGGAGAAGGGGACGACAGAGGATGAGATGGCTGGATGGTATCACCGACTCAATGGACATGAGTTTGAGTAAATTCCAGGAGTTGGGGATGGACAGGGAGGCCTGGCGTGCTGCGATTCTTGGGGTTGCAAAGAGTCGGACACGACTGAGCGACTGAACTGAACTGAGGGTTAATTCTCTGGTAGTCTAGGGTCTTGGAGTCAGTGCTCACACTCCAAAGGCTCAGGCCTTGATCTCTGGTCAGGAATAAAGATTCCACAAGTGGTTTGTTATGGCATTAAGTGAGATTAAAACAAATATCAAAAACGAGAAATCAAAGATGAACCCCAGACAAATGGCAGTTACAAAATTAGGGAAACAATAATTAAAATAATGGAATATACATATATACATATACATCCATGAGCAAAGTCAAAACAGTCCAACAAAAATAAAGTATAATAGATTGACCCGGTGAACAAAGGAAATAAAAAATTACATTTGCCAGTTAAGAACAAAGCTAACTAAAGCACAAACTGGAAAACAAAACTAAAGCAAGGTGCCAAGTGAGGAATAAAGCAATGAAAACAAAACTGACAAATATGTTGAGAGGAAAGGAAAGAAAGTATAGATATGCAAAGTTAACTAGTGGTAGATGATGGAGATTTATTTACATTAAAGATTAACCACAAAAGGAAAAGAATAGTAGGAAAGGCAAACAAAGGAATAAATGTAGAAAAAATGCAATAGGTTTAAAAAAATTAATATTATAAAAAGAGAGGGGAAAAAAAAAAAAGGAAGAAGAAAGAAAAAAGGAAAACTCCACAGAACTGCAAAAGCCCAATGTTGAGGCAGAGGTTTATAACAACAATAAAGTGTGACTGAATAGACACATATACATATACACCCATAAGCAAAATAAAAAAAGTCCAACAAAAATAAGGTACAATAGATTGACCCGGTGAACAAAGGAAACCAAAAATTATATCTACCAGAACAAAACTAGCTAAAGCACAAACTGGAAAACAAAGCTAAAGCAAGGTGTCAATTGGGGAACAAAGCAATGAAAATAAAGCTAGCAAGTATGTTGAGAGCAAAGGAAAGAAAGAAAGGAAAGAAAAATAGATATGCAATGTTAAGTAGAGGTAGATAAAGAAGATTTATACATGCTAAAAATTAACTACAAGGGCAAAAGAACAATAGGAGAAGCAAAGAAAAGAATAAATGTAGAAAAAATTATAATAGGTTTAAAAAATTAAAAAAAGAGAGAGAAAAAAAGGAAAACTTCACAGAACTGCAAAAGCCCAACATAGAGGTAGAGGTTTATAACAGCAATAAAAATATGACTGAAAAGAAAAAGAAAAAAAAAAAGCTCAAAAGCTTAATTGGATTTCATAGTGCTAATAAAATTGACAGCTACAACAGAGGAGGAAAAATAAGGAAAAAAGGATAAAAAATAAAAAAAAAATCTACAGAACAAGGCAAAACATAAGAATAATAAATGTTTTTCTTGAATCACTGCTGTCAGAGTTCTTTCCTTCACTGGGCATCACAGTCCACCTCACCTCTCTAGGATGCCCTCCAACACTGTGCTGATCTCTGGACCTGCTGTGGGGGCAGCTCAGATTTTAATCTTGCCCTGCTTCTGTGTGTTCTTGCCTTCAATGTCCATAGCTCTCAGAACTAGCTGATAGCTAGTATTCTTTTGTGGGAGCTCTTAATGACCTTTTATATATTCCATAGACACAGAGTCTGCCTAATTGATGATGTGGATTTAATCTGCAGCTTGTGCAGCTGGTGGGAAGGTTTTTGGTCTTCTTTCTTAGTCACACTGCCCCTGGGTTTCAATTGTTTTATTTCCACCTCTGCATGTGGGTCGTCCATTGGGGTTTATTCCTGAGGCTTCCCTGGAGGACTTGGGTCTGCCCTGTGAGGGCCAGGTGTGGAGGTGGTGCAGCTGCTGGGTCACAGGGGTTCTGGCAGCACCAGGTACTCAGGGGAGTTGGTGGGTAGGGCAGCAGGAAATATAGTGCTCTAGAAGGGTATGGCAACCAGTGTAGGCCAATATGCTCCAGTATTCTTGCCTGGAGAACCCCCTTTCTGACAGAGAAGCCTGGCAGGCCATAGCCTACAGGGTCGCAGAGTTGGAGAGGACTGAAGTGACCCTGCGTACATAGATGCAAGACCTTTTTTTGCCTGTGGCAGCTCTGCCCCAGTGAGAGTTGGGCATGAAGGTGGCACAGCTGCTTGGCTTGCGGGTACCCTGGCGGTGCCAAGTGTGCAGGGACATGGACTGCCTCCACCGCAGGAGTTACAGCCCTATCAGAGTCTTTTTTCAAGCCTCTTGTGGCTGGCACTCAGAAGGTCTCTTTGGCCAGTCTTTCTCTGTAGCTCTGCCCATTCAGGCACTTAGAGGGCTCCCTTGCCTGGGGTCCTACTCTGTAGTTTAGCGCGTCAGGCGTTTGATGGGTCAGCCTCTCCATTGTTCAGCTGACGATGCTGGTGTGTGTGGAGAGAGAGGCTATGGTGCTGGCTCCACCCCTATGTGTGACTCAGCAGTATCGCCTTGCTTCCATGGCTGCCCGGCTTTCCTCCACAGGCATTTCCCATCACAGTCTCCTCCGCTCACATCCCCTCGATCCATCTCTCCACAGTCAACAGCAGCCCTCACCCTGGGATTGCTCCAGCTTCCAGCTGTTGTGCCTTCCAGGAGACCTGCACCCTGTCCGGGGTGTGTACAGCTGCAGCAAGGACTGTCTGATTCTCATTCCATTTAGGCTGCCACAGTTCAGCTGTTTCTCCTCTGACTCAGACAATTGCCCCGATGTGGGGATCGGACCCCTGCTTCAGCTCCCTCACCTGCCAAGGGCAGGCCCAGTCGTACTAACACTCCTGTTTTTCCCCCTCGTTCCTTCATCCTGCTGAGTTTTGCATGGGTCTGTATATTTCTCCCACTGGTCAGGTACTCCTGTCTGCTCTTGGCTGGTGTTCTGTGTGCACGTCTGTGTCTGAAGGTGTGTTCCGGATGTATCCATGGAGAAAGATGTGTTCCACGTCCACCTACTCCTCCACCATCTTGTTCTCTCCCTGGTTACACTTAACCAGACTTCTCCAGCCTTATTTGGCCACAGAACTCCTCTCCCCTCTTAACACTTATTAACACTGTATCATTTGGGCCGAGAGGAAACAGCTGGCCCACTCAGATGGGAATAATGTAAAGAAGGTTACCTTAGAGAAGAACTGGGTACAAAGGCATGGACAAGGTGTAATGGATATACAGGAACTTGGGGCCAGAAGCAATGGTGTTGTTTCTAACCCATCTTGAAGAGCAAGGAAGGTACAGGGGAATTGAGGGGGGACAGAATCAAGTTTGTCAGCCTTATCGGCATCTGTTTAAAGTTCCCTGTTCTGTATTTCGGATTCCTGCTTCTTTCCCACCTCCTAGCTTACATCTGAGGTCTGGAGGGTTTGGGAACTACTTGGTGCTGGGACTCTGCAGCCCCACCTGTCAGACTCCGGGCTTGTTCCTCATCATACCTGCCGTGTGAAACCTGCAGGAGATGAGAAACTTTAATGCTGTCACAGAATCTCTGGTTCTCCAAGTTTGTTCCTGATGGCACCCTCATACTCTCTAGGAATGGCAGAAGAGGGGAGTGAGAGGGGTCTGATGTCTGATGCTCCCTGCCAGACAAGAAGCATCCCAGGGCAGGGCTCAGCCTGAGGCATAGCATTCATCCAGAAGTGTGGCCTGGGCACCAGACCGGGAGTCACTTCTCTACAAGTTCTCTCCCTGGAGCCAAGGGTGGTGCCTAGGAAGCAGCATGCTAGTCAGTAGACACATAGTCAGCCTGGAGGATGAGACAGTGAGGTGGCCCTGGGTTTAGGTAATGGGGCAGAACCTGGGCAGCCACACTGGAAGTGGACCAAGAGAAATACTCTGGGTTGGGGATTCTGGCTGCAGTGACTTTTGATGGGTTCTCTGGCAAGCTTATGGGCAGAAGGAGAAGCATGCAGGCTGCTGGGATGGAGGGGTGCTGACACTCGTTTTCACCAGCTTTACCACTTTTCCTGCCGGTACCTCCCTCTCTCTCCTTACCCCTTCCTGGTCCTCTCTCTGCCCTTCTCCGTTCTGTTCATTTCCCCTTTCTCCTGCGATGCTCCTTTTACTTTCCCTCCTCTGGCTTCTCCCTCATCTTTTCATTTCTCTTTTCTTATGTGTTTCAGTTTCTTCTCCCTTCTGTGATACACTTTTTGTATTAGGCTGTGCTATCTATATATTTTAAATCCCAGAGGTGTATCTGCTAATTGTCCTTTTAGGGAAATAATTATGCAAGTTAAGATGATTAGATAATGAAAGTGTTCTCTGGGGCTGTCCTCTTTACAAAATGATGATGGGGTGGTAGTGGGAAGGGAGATCATTTCTACTTAAAATAGCAGGATAGCTCAGTCAGTAAAGAGTCTGCCTGCAGTGCGGGAGACTTAGGTTCGATCCCTTGTTTGGGACGATCCCCTGGAGAAGGACATGGCAACCCATTCCAGTATTCTTACCTGGAAAATCCCATGGACAGAGGAACCTGGCAGGCTATAGTTCATGGAGTTGCAAGAGTTGGACATGACTTAGTGACTAAACCACCAGCAGGATGGTACAGCTCTTACCAGAATGCTTTGAACATTGGGGGTGCAACACATCCCTCCCAGAGCTTGACCAGAGGGCTAATTCTGGGAGCAGCGCCCTGGGAAAGAGATTGGATATTCTGTGACTTTCTGGGAAGCAATGATCAGGGAACTCTGTGATATGACTTGGAGCTCAGGACTCTGGAATTACTAGATCTGAATGAGGATTCTGAAGACACTTGGAGTTTCTGAAACATGTATACCTGCACACGCATGTGCAGTCACACACACACATATGCAGGGCAAGATTATGGCTTCCCTCAGGAAGAGTGGTTTTGCAGATAAAAACTGCTGAAACACATCAACTTTGGAATTGCTCCATTGCACTCTAATGGTGGCTGGAAGTGTCCTGCTCACTCACTCATGTCATGTAAAAAGTTTTCACGAGATACATCCTTTCTTTCTCTGGGTTTTCCTCTGGATCCAGCACTGGGTGTGTTGCAAGACCCTCCGGGCATTCCTAATTGCAGGTACCTGCCACTCCCCGCATCCAGCAATGAGTTGATATCCCTGGGCAGGAAGAGTTGGAATGTTCTCAGCCTGACCAGTGGACAGTAGCAGTGAGAGAAGGGCATGAGTGGAGAAGCTACAGAGAAAGGGTTCAGAAAGGATCGAGCGGTGGGGGAGCAGGCAAACGGGGTTGGGAAAACGTGCTTCCTGTTGGGGAAGGGAGGGTCTGGAAGGAGTAATGACTGGGAAGAATGAAAAGGGGTGGAAGACTAACTGAGAGACTGCTGTGTTTTGCAGAGAGAGAATGTGATGCCCAGAGAGGTTAAATTACATGTCCAAGTCATGGTCAGAATATGGAATGCAGGGATGCAAATCCAGCAGGCAGTGTCCTCATACCAGCACACCCTGCCCAGAAAATAGGATTGCAACTGATGTCAGAGTTAAATTATTCCCTCCAAAACCTCAAGAAAGAGGACTCTTCAAAGACCCCTCAGGCAAGACATGCCCACAGAAATACGTGCTGTCACTGGGAATCTGAGATCCACACAGGCTTAACCGTAAGAGAGGAAGAACAGTCCTCTCCAGATTTAACTAGAAGTTACCTTCGTGGCTCAGAAGGTAAAGAATCTGCCTGCAGTGCTGGAAACCTGGGTTCGATTCCTGGATTGGGAAGATCTCCTGGAGAAGGGAATGGCAATTCACTCCAATATTCTCGCCTGGAGAATTCCACAGACAGAGGAGCCTGGCAGACTACAGTCCATGGGATTGCAAAGAATTGGACAAGACTGAGTGACTAACACGCTTTATCTCAGTAAACCTTAAGCCCTTTTCATTGTCCAGGGCACCCTCCTTTTCTTCATTATTCCTCATGGGGAGCAAAGGAAGTGGTTTTAACTTTAGGGTGACAACAAAGAAATGTAGCCTAAGGACACAGTTTCTACTGTGGAAAAAGGGGAAAGCAGTTCAAATAAAAGGTTCCCACTCTTCCTGCTTATTTTGTTCCTCTGACTTATTTTTAAATTGTCAGGCACAAGCACAGAACAGCCTCAATCGGGGATGCTCCTAATTTCAGAACTTCCCTTCAGCCTCCATTAGGGAAACCATGGAGCTGAGTTTTTTTATGAAGTCCTGCCTCTGGGTCATGTCGGCTCAAACATCCTTGCAGGCTTTCTGGTGGTCTCAGAGCCCCTCACCACATTCACAGCAGGCAGCGTTGCCACGTTTAGCAAATAAAGACACACAATGCTCTGTTAAATATGAGTTTCAGATAAAACTCAAATGCACGTTTAGTTTAAATGTATTCCATGCAATACTGGGGACACATTTGTACAATGGACGTGTTTGCTGTTTATCTGAAAAGATTTTATTTGAAGATCTGAAGCTGGGAATGCCACCAGCATGATTTTACTGGAGTGAGTCCAGCTACATCAGTTAGAAGATGTCAGGCACTCTGAGTCTCTGAGATAGGCTGGGACCTGGGAGACTTTGCTACAATGCCGCAAAACTTACACGTGGACAAACCTCTCCTCCAGCAGCAAAATACAAAGAAACTGTGTGGGACTAAAAATAACTGCATTTGGGACAAACTCTGGACAAAAGATTGTTGTAAAGATTGTTGCTGTTGTTTAGCCAACTCAGTCCTGTCTGACTCTTGTGTGGCCCCATGGACTGCAGCCTGCCAGGCTCCTCTGTCCATGGGATTTCCCAGGCAAGAATAATGGAGTGGGTTGCTGTACCCTCCTCCAGGGCATCTTCCCCGCCCAGAGATCAAACCCTCATCTCCTGTGTCTCCTGCATTGGCAGGCAGATTCTTTAACACTGAGCCACCAGCCAAATCCTGACAGATGATAAAGAGATGAAAAAAACCCAATTGCCAGTTTTGAAGGGCCCAGAGCAAAAGTAGGGTTTGGAAGCAAAACCAGGGTTCTGAGAATGTCACAGAACACTCCGCCACCTAAGGGGTGGGTAAAACATCTTAAGCCACCTCTCCCACCCAACCCTTGGATACACTGTATCCTCCCCCATGTAAGAAACAAGCTTAGCCCCTCACTGCGCCCCCCCCCCCGCCCCCCATCAAGCAAGCAAGCAAGAAACCCTTTATTCTCACCTTAGGGGCCCCCATTAAAGCCTTGCCTGGATTTCTTTCCAGGCCTCTAGTCAATTTCTATTCACTGGGGAAGGTCAAGGACCCTGATGGGTATCACTGGGGCAGGAATTACACCTCACTGTTTTCTTCAGAAGCTACCTCTGCTTTCCCATTCCCCCTTCACTCTAGGTTGAACTGCTAAGTCTCTGATACCCACCCTGTTCATGACCAAACAGTGCACAGATGACTTTCCAGAGCCATTCGCCTAGACTTCTCTCAGTTATCAGTGAGCATCCATTTTTATGACTTGTAAAATAATATTCATTCATTGATAAAAATTGGAAAAGTACAATAAAATAGTAGAAAAATCAGAAAGCTCAATTAAAGAAAATAAACATTCACCATAATTGCAGTATATAGATTAGACTCAGACTGCCTGAGTGCAAATTCCAGCTCTAGCGCTTCACTAGCCGTTTGATTTCAGGCAGTTTCCTCAACCTGTCTGTGTTGCGGTCTTTCAGTCTGTAAATTGGTGGTGATAGAGTGGCTGGAATGAGTTTGTGAGTATTAAAGGAGTAGATATGTGTTCAGGTGCTTAAAAAGTACCTGGTATACATATGAAATACTGCATAAGTGCTTTTCAAAGCAATTAAAGTTCTTTCACCCCGAGATAAGTATTCTTGGTGTCTTTTTTATGCGTGTCTATATTCATTGGAAGGACTGATGCTGAAGCTGAAACTCCAATACTTTGGCCACCTCATGCAAAGAGTTGACTCATTGGAAAAGACCCTGATGCTGGGAGGAATTGGGGGCAGGAGGAGAAGGGGACGACAGAGGATGAGATGGCTGGATGGCATCACCGACTCGATGGACATGAGTTTGAGTAAATTCCGGGAGTTCATGATGGACAGGGAGGCCTGGAGTGTTGCGATTCATGGGATCACAAAGAGTTGGACACAACTGAGCCACCGAACTGAACTGAACTGATGCATTCTATCATATAGGCATATATGATAGATTTCCATACTGTGGTAAGTTGTATTTTTCAAAGTTGGATGTAATGGTTCTTTCTCCTGACATGCTTTTTTTGCGAAGTGGTCTGCACATTTCTCCATCAAGAGGTGAAATCAGTTCCTCTCCCCTTAAATGTGGGCTTTTTTTAGTTTCTGGTCAACAGAATGTGGTAGAAGTGGTGTTCTGGGACTTCCAGGGCCAGGTCAGAGGAGGCTGTGGTTTCTGCTTCCCCTTCTGGAACTCTCATTCCTCTGGGAACCCACCCCACCTCCCCTGCCCCAGACCAAGGTGCATGGTGACACCTCGGGCAGGTGCTCTGCTTAGCTCCCCAGCTGGGTGGCCTGCCAGCAGCCAGCCTCACCTGCCCACCTGCGTCAGCGGGTCAGCCTAGCTACCTGCAACTTCCTGAGAGACCCCAAACCACACAACTGAGCCCGGCTGAAGCACAGAGCTTTGAGGATTTAAATCAGCTATTGTTTGGAGCCACTAAGTTATGAGATGGTTTATTATGCAGTGAGAGAGAACTGGAAAACTATTTAAAGAAATACACATACCCAAGATCCTGAATTTTAAATATGAACCAAAGTGTCTTCTGTCCTCAGTTTCACTATTACTTTCAGATAAAAGGTACATTTTCTGTTCTTAAATTTTTTTTTAATTAAAAGAGTTAAAAAATTTATTGCTATGGCTGATTCATGTTGTATGGCAGAAACCAACATAATATTGTAAAGCAACTATCTTTCAATTAAAAATAAATTACTTTAAAAATATTTGATCCTTTTAATAAAAATAATATTAATTGTCAAGTTTAGTGCAAATTAAAAAAATTATTGTAGTATAGTTGATTTACTATATGGTAAATTGTAATGAAAATATTGTTAGTTTCAGATATACAGTAAAGTGAATCAGTTATACATTTATCCACTCTTTTTTAGATTCTTTTCCCATGTAGGTCATCACAGAGAATTGAGTAGAGTTCCCTGTTTTTACAGTAGGTCCTTATTAGTTATCTATTTTATAACCAGAGACCAAATTGCCAACATCTGCTGGATCATTGAAAAAGCAAGACAGTTCCAGAAAAACATCTATTTCTGCTTTACTGACTATGCCAAAGCCTTTGACTATGTGGATCACAATAAACTGTGGAAAATTCTGATAGACATGGGAATACCAGATCCCCTGACCTGCCTCTTGAGAAACCTATATGAAGGTCAGGAAGCAACAGTTAGAATTGGACATGGAACAACAGACTGGTTCCAAATAAGAAAAGGCGTACGTCAAGGCCATATACTGTCACCCTGCTTATTTAACTTATATGCAGAGTACCTCATGAGAAATGCTGGGCTGGGTGTAGCACAAGCTGGAATCAAGATTGCTGGGAGAAATATCAATAACTTCAGATATGCAGATGACACCACCCTTATACCAGAAAGTGAAGAAGAACTAAAAAGCCTCTTGATGAAAGTGAAAGAGCAGAGTGAAAAAGTTGGCTTAAAGCTCAACATTCAGAAAACTAAGATCATGGCATCCGGTCCCATCACTTCATGGCAAATAGATGGGGAAACAGTGGAAACAGTGTCAGACTTTATTTTTCTGGGCTCCAAAATTACTGCAGATGGTGATTGCAGCCATGAAATTAAAAGATGCTTACTCCTTGGAAGGAAAGTTATGACCAACCTAGACAGCATATTAAAAAGCATATTACTTTCCCAACTAAGGTCTGTCTAGTCAAGGCTATGGTTTTTCCAGTGGTCATGTATGGATGTGAGAGTTGGACTATAAAGAAAGCTGAGCACAGAAGAATTGATGCTTTTGAACTGTGGTTTGAGAAGACTCTTGAGAGTCCCTTGGACTGCAAGGAGATCCAACCAGTCCATCCTAAAGGAGATCAGTCCTGGGTGTTCACTGGAAGGACTGATGTTGAAGCTGAAACTCCAATACTTTGGCCACCTCATGCGAAGAGCTGACTCATTGGAAAAGACCCTGATGCTGGGAAAGATTGAGGGCAGGAGGAGAAGAGGATGACAGAGGATAAGATGGTTGGATGGCATCGCCAACTCAATGGACATGGGTTTGGGTGAACTCCAGGAGTTGGTGATGGACCAGGAGGCCTGGCGTGCTGTGATTCATGGAGTCGCAAAGAGTCGGACATGACTGAGTGACTGAACTGAACTGATACATGGTAGTACGTATATGCCAACACAAACCTCCCAATTTACCCCTGCCCCCTTTTACCCGCTGGTAACCATAAGTTTGTTTTCTATATCTGTAATTCTATTTCTGTTTTGTAAATAAGTTTATTTGTACCATTCTCTTAAGATTCCACATATAAGTGATATCATATGATATTTGTCTTTCAGTGTCTGACTTACTTCACTCAGTATGACAATCTCTAAGTCCATCCATGTTGTTGTGAATGACATTATTTTGTTTTTTTATGGTTGAGTAATATTCCACTGTATATGTGTACCACTTCTTTATCCGCTCCTCTGTTGAGGGACATTTAGGTTGCTTCCATGTATTGGAAAATAGTGCTGCTATGAAGATAGAGATGCATGCATCTTTTTGAATTATGACTTTCTCCAGCTATATGCCAAAGGAGTAGGATTTCTGGGTCATATGGTAGTTCTGTATTTGGCTTTTTAAGGAACCTCCATACTGTTCTCCATAGTGGCTGTACTAATTTACATTCCCATCAATAGTGTAGGAGGGTTCCCTTTTCTCCACACCCTTTCAAGCATTTATTGTTTGTAGATTTCTTGATAATGGCCATTCTGACTGGTGCGAGGTGATATCTCAATGTAGTTTTGATTTGCATTTCTCTAATAATTAGTGATGTTGAAGAAAAGGGACATTTTCAAATAAACTGCCCTGACTAAGGAAATATATTCCTCCTTCTTTGGAAAAGTTAGTGATCAGCTAGGCTTGAGCCCTAGGTCATTCATGTTTGAAGGCATCTTAGAGATCACCTAACAGTCGCTCACTTGCCTGTTTGCTTTACAGATGAGAATCAGGAGGTAAAGTGACTCACTCAAGGCCATCTGGGTACTAAATGCAAAGCCTGGCTGCATCTCAGTTGTCCTCCAAACTCAGCACTCTCCTTATTATATTGTACTGCTTGTTTGCAAGAATGTTTAGAGGCAGGGTAGAATTGGGAATTTCTAAAGGCATGATGTGAGAGTTGGACTGTGAAGAAAGCTGAGAGCCAAAAAATTGATGCTTTTGAACTGTGGTGTTGGAGAAGACTCTTGAGAGTCCCTTGGACTGCAAGGAGATCCAACCAGTCCATCCTAAAGGAGATCAGTCCTGGGTGTTCATTGGAAGGACTGATGCTGAAGCTGAAACTCCAATACTTTGACCACTTCATGGGAAGTGTTGACTCATTGGAAGAGACCCTCATGCTGGGAGGGATTGGGGGCAGGAGGAGAAGGGGACGACAGAGGATGAGATGGCTGGATGGCATCACCAACTCGATGGACATGAGTTTGAGTAAACTCCGGGGGTTGGTGATGGACAGGGAGGCCTGGTGTGCTGCGATTCATGCGGTCGAAAAGAGTTGGATACGACCGTGGCTGAACTGAATTGAACTGAACTGAAATGCATGATGAAAAGGATACCTTTTTTGGGTGTTAGCTCTAAAAGGTCTTGTAGGTCTTCATATAACTGTTCAACTTCAGCTTCTTCAGCATTACTGGTTGGGGCATAGGCTTGGATTACCATGATATTGAATGGTTTGCCTTGAAAACGAACAGAGATCATTCTGTCGTTATTGAGATTGCATCTAAGTACTGCATTTCAGACTTTTGTTGACCATGATGGCTACTCCATTTCTTCTAAGGGATTCCTGCCCACAATAGTAGACATAATGGTCATCTGAGTGAAATTCACCCCTTCCAGTACATTTTAGTTCGCTGATTCCTAGAATGTCGACATTCACTCTTGCTATCTCCTGTTTGACCACTTCCAGTTTGCCTTGATTCATGGACCTAACATGCCAGGTTCCTAGCAATATTGCTCTTTACAGCATTGGACCTTGCTTCTATCACCAGTCCCAGCCACAACTGGGTATTGTGTTTGCTTTGGCTCCATCCCTTCATTCTTTCTGGTGTTATTTCTCCACTGATCTCCAGTGGCATAGTGGGCACCTACCGACCTGGGGAGTTCCTCTTTCAGTATCCTATCAGTTTGCCTTTTCGTACTGTTCATGGTGTTCTCAAGGCAAGAATACTGAAGTGGTTTGCTGTTCCCTTCTCCAGTAGACCACATTCTGTCAGACCTGTCCACCATGACCCATCCATCTTGGGTGGCCCCACATGGCATGACTTAGTTTCATTGAGTTAGACAAGACTGTGGTCCTGTGATCAGATCATCTAGCTTTCTGTAATTATGGTTTCAGTGTGTCTGCCCTCTGATGCCCTCTCACAACACCTACTGTCTTACTTGGGTTTCTCTTACCTTGGACATGGGGTATCTCTTCATGGCTGCTCCAGCAAAGTGCAGCCGCTGCTCCTTACCATGGACGAGCGATATCTCCTCATGGCCGCCCCTCCTGAGTTTGAACGTGGACTAGCTCTTCTTAGCCCTCCTGAGCCCGCGCAGCTGCTGCTCCTTGGACGTGGGGTTGCTCCTCTTGGCCGCCGCCCCTGACCTCGGACGTGGGGTAGCTCCTCTCAGCTGTGCTTCTGCAAGGTCCGTTGCAGCCACAGAGCCTCTGCAAAACTAACACCCAAAAAAGATGTCCTTTTCATTATAGGGGAATGGAATGCAAAAGTAGGAAGTCAAGAAACACCTGGAGTAATGGGCAAATTTGGCCTTGGAGTACAGAATGAAGCAGGGCAAAGGCTAATAGAGTTTTGCCAAGAGAACGCACTGGTCATAGCAAACACCCTCTTCCAACAACAGAAGAGAAGACTCTACACATGGACATCACCAGATGGTCAACACCAAAATCAGATTGATTATATTCTTTGCAGCCAAAGATGGAGAAGCTCTATACAGTTAGCAAAAACAAGCCCGGGAGCTGGCTGAGGCTCAGATCATGAACTCCTTATTGCCAAATTCACATTGAAATTGAAGAAAGTAGGGAAAACCACTAGACCACTCAGGTATGACCTAAATCAAATCCCTTATGACTATACAGTGGAAGTGAGAAATAGATTTAAGGGACTAGACCTGATAGACAGAGTGCCTGATGAACTATGGATGGAGGTTTGTGACATTGTACAGGAGACAGGGATCAAGACCTTCCCCATGGAAAAGAAATGCAAAAAGGCAAAATGAGATTGGGAGGAAGATGGTGGAGGAATAGGATGGGGAGACCACTTTCTCCCTTACAAATTCATCGAAAATAACATTTGAACGCTGAGCAAACTCCACAAAACAACTTCTGATCGCTAGCAGAGAACATCAGGCACCCAGAAAAGCAGCCCATTGTCTTTGAAAGAAGGTAGGACAAAATATAAAAGATAAAAAGAGAGACAAAAGAATTAGGGACAGAGACCCGTCCCGGGAAGGGAGTTGTAATAGAGGAAGTTTCCAAACACCAGGAAACCCTCTCACTGGCAGGTCTGGGGGAAGTTTTCAAATCTCAGAGGGCAACCTAGCTGGGAGTAAAAATAAATAAAACCCATAGATTATTTGCCTAAAAGCAACTTCCAGCAGAAAAGTTCCCCAGACGCTCGCATCTGCCACCAGGAAGTGGCGGCTGAACGGGGAGAGGGGCGGGCGGCATTGCTTAGGAACAAAGGAAGGACTGAGCAATTCCAGAGAAGAGCTAGCCGGCTGTGGACCGGCCCATCCCCCGCTGGAGGCAGGAGGAAGTGGGGAGGGGAAAGGGGCAAACTTGGCCTCAGAAACTGCATCCCCAACCAAACCGCAAATAGGCTTCCAGTTTCTAACCAAAGACTTCCTGAGATTCTGGATGGTTGACATCCACCGGGAGGGTCGCAGCTAGAGACCAGCTCCCCAGAACAGACACAAGGCGCACCGGACTGGCGCGTGTGGAAACTGAGGGTGGGACCGTGGAAGGGATGAGGTGCACCGCACCCGGGGAGAGTGCACTCATCAAGCTCCTGGCTGCCTGAGCTGCTCGGGCCGGGGAAGGCACAAAACGCAGGCCCAACCAAGTCCACACTTTTGTGGAGTACCGGAAAACTGGAACAGCACGCAACCCAGGGTCCGCTCCCTGTAGAGCAACCTGGAGCCTGAACAGTGTAGAGGGGGAAAGCACACACCCGTGATCAGGGGCAAACCCAGTGTGGCCGGAACACTGCGAGTGCTCCCCACACAGGCCAGTGACATTTGTCTGCAGCGCCCCTCCCTCCCAGCAGCAGGACTGAACAAATGAACCTAAACAAGAGACCACCTCCGCCTGCTTCTGTCAGGGCGGAAATTAGGCACTGAAGAGACCTGCAAACAGAAGCCAAATAAACAAAGGGAACTGCTTCAGAAGTGAGAGGTGCAACAGATTAAAATCCCTGTAGTTAACACCGACTACACTGGAAGGGGCCTATAGATATCGAGAAGTGTAAGCTGGAATAAGGAGCTATCTGAAACTGAACTGAAACCACACTGCTGGCAACAGCTCCAGAGAAATTCCTAGATATATTTTTACTATTTTTTTAATTAAAATTTTTTTCTTTTTATCTTTTCTTTTATTTTCTTTTAAAATTCCCCATTACTCCTCTATTACTCCTTAATTTTCATTTTCATTTTCATATATTTTTACTTTTTTTTAATTAAAATTTTTTTTTCTTTTTTTAAACTTTTCTTTTAAAGTCCTTTATTACCCCTCTATTACTCCTTAATTTTCACTTCACATATTTTTACCATATTTTTTAATTAAAATTTTTTTAAAAATTTATTTTAATTTTTTTCTTTTATTTTCTTTTAAAGTCCTCTATAGCTTCTCTATTACCCCTTAATTTTCATTTTCAGTTCACTATAACCTTGCAAAAAAAAAAAAAAGACCCTATTTTTAAAGTGAACTTCATATATATTTCTTAAATTTTTTGTGATTTTGTTTTTAATATTGTATTTTTAAGAGTCTAACCTCTACTCTAGATTTTTAATCTTTGTTTTTCAGTATTTGATATCAATTTCAGACATTTAAGAATCCAATATTCAGTACCCATTTTTACTCAGGAGTGTGATGATTACTCTCTCCCCCTTTTGACTCTCCTTTTTCTCCCCCAGATCTCTATTTCCTACCTCCCCCTTCTCTTCTCAGTCCAATTCTGTGAATTTCTGTGGGTGTTCTAGGCTATGGAGAACACTTAGGGAACAGAGTACTGCGTAGATCTGTCTCTCTCCTCTTGAGTCCCCCTTTTTCTCCCCCTGCTCATCTCTATCTCCTTCCTCCCTCTCCTCTTCTTCATGTAACCCTGTGAACCTCTCTGGGTGTCCCTCACTGTGGAGAATCTTTTCACCATTAATCTAGAAGATTTATTATCAGTGCTGTATAGTTGGAGAAGTCTTGCGGCTACTGAAAGAATAAGACTGAAATCCAGAGGCAGGAGACTTAAGCCCAAAACCTGAGAACAACAGAGAACTCCTGACTACAGGGAACATTAAGTAATAAGAGATCATCCAAAAGCCTCCATGCCTACACTGAAGCCAACCACCACCCAAGAGCCAATAAGTTTCAGAGCAAGACATACCACTCAAATTCTCCAGCAATGCAGGAACATAGCACTGAGCGTCAACATACAGGCTGCTCAAAGTCACACCAAACACATAGAACCATCTCAAAACTCACTAATGGACACTCCATTGCACTCCAGAGAGAAGAAATCCAGTTCCATGCACCAGAACACAGATGCAAGCTTCCCTAACCAGGAAACCTTGACAAGCCAGTCGTCCAACCCCACCCACTGGGAGAAACCTCCACAATTAAAAGGAACAACAGACTACCAGAATACAGAAAGGCCACCCCAAACACAGCAATCTAAACAAGATGAAAAGGCAGAGAAATACCCAGCAGGTAAAGGAACATGAAAAATGCCCACCAAGCCAAACAAAAGAGGAGGAAATAGGGAATCTACCTGAAAAAGAATTTAGAATAATGATAATAAAAATGATCCAAAATCTTGAAAACAAAATGGAGTTACAGATAAATAGCCTGGAGACAAGGGTTGAGAAGATGCAAGAAATGTTTAACAAGGACCTAGAAGAAATAGAAAAGAGTCAATTAAAAATGAATAATGCAATAATTGAGATCAAAAACAGTCTGGAGGGAACCAACAGTAGAATAATGGAGGCAGAAGATAGGATAAGTGAGGTAGGAGATAAAATGGTGGAAATAAATGAAGTAGAGAGGAAAAAGGAAAAAAGAATCAAAAGAAATGAGGACAACCTCAGGGATCTCTGGGACAATGTGAAACGCCCCAACATTCAAATCATAACAGTCCCAGAAGAAGAAGACAAAAAGAAAGGCCATGAGAAAATACTCGAAGAGATAATAGCTGAAAACTTCCCTAAAATGGGGAAGGAAATAGTCACACATGTCCAAGAAACCCAGAGAGTCCCAAACAGGATAAACCCAAGGCAAAACACCCCAAGACACATATTAATCAAATTAACAAAGATCAAACACAAAGAACAAACATTAAAAGCAGCAAGGGAGAAACAACAAATAACACACAAAGGGATTCCCATAAGGATAACAGCTGATCTATCAATAGAAACCCTTCAGGCCAGAAGGGAATGGCAGGACATACTTAAAGTAGTGAAAGAGAATAACCTACAACCCAGTTTACTACAACCCAGATTACTGTACCCAGCAAGGATCTCATTCAGATATGAAGGAAAATTCAAAAGCTTTACAGAGGAGCAAAAGCTGAGAGAATTCAGCACCACCAAACCAGCTCTTCAACAAATGCTAAAGGAGCTTCTCTAGACAGGAAACACAGAAATGTATGAATGCAAACCCAAAACAACAAAGCAAATAGCAACGGGACAATACCTATCAATAATTACCTTAAATGTAAATGGGGTGAATGCCCCAACCAAAAGACAAAGACTGGCTGAATGGTTACAAAAACAAGACCCCTATATATGCTGTCTATAAGAGACCCACCTCAAAACAAGGGACACATACAGACTGAAAGTGAAGGGCTGGAAAAAAATATTTCACACAAACGGAGACCAAAAGAAAGCAGGAGTTGCAATACTCATATCAGATAAAAAAGACTTCAAAATAAAGGCTGTGAAAAGAGACAAAGAAGGACACTACATAACGATCAAAGGATCAATCCAAGAAGAAGATATAGCAATTATAAATATATATGCACCCAACATAGGAGCACCGCAATATGTAAGGCAAATGTTAACGAGTATGAAAGGGGAAATTAACAATAACACAATAGCAGTGGTAGACTTTAATACCCCACTCACACCTATGGATAGATCAACTAAACAGAAAATTAACAAGGAAACACAAACTTTAAATGACACAATGAACCAGCTAGACCTAATTGATATCTATAGGACATTTCACCCCAAAACAATCAATTTCACCTTTTTCTCAAGTGCACACAGAACCTTCTCTGGAATAGATCACATCCTGGGCCATAAATCTAGCCTTGGTAAATTCAAAAAATTGAAATCACTCCAGTCATCTTTTCTGACCACAATGCAGTAAGATTAGATCTCAATTACATGAAAAAAACTATTAAAAATTCCAACATATGGAGGCTAAATAACATGCTTCTGAATAACTAACAAATCATAGAAGAAATCAAAAAAGAAATCAAAATATGCATAGAAACAAATGAAAATGAAAACACAACAACCCAAAACCTATGGGAAACTGTAAAAGCAGTGCTAAGGGGGAAGGTTCATAAGCATTACAGGCTTACCTCAAGAAACAAGAAAAAAGTCAAATAAATAACCTAACTCTACACATAAAGCAACTAGAGAAGGAAGAAATGAAGAACCCCAGGGTTAGTAAAAGCAAAGAAATCTTAAAAATTAGGGAAGAATAAATGCAAAAGAAACATAAGAGACCATAGCAAAAATCAACAAAGCTAAAAGCTGGTTTTTTGAAAAGATAAACAAAATTGACAATCCATTAGCCAGACTCATTAAGAAACAAAGGGAGAAGAACCAAATCAACAAAATTAGAAATGAAAATGGAGAGATCACAACAGACAACACTGAAATACAACGGATCATAAGAGACTACTACCAGCAGCTCTATGCCAGTAAAATGGACAACTTGGAAGAAATGGACAAATTCTTAGAAAAGTATAACTTTCCACAACTGAACCAGGAAGAAATAGAAGATCTTAACAGACCCATCTCAAGCACAGAAATCGAAACTGTAATCAGAAATCTTCCAGCAAACAAAAGCCCAGGACCAGATGGCTTCACAGCTGAATTCTACCAAAAATTTAGAGAAGAACTGACACCTATCTTACTCAAACTCTTCCAGAAAATTGCAGAAGAAGGTAAACTTCCAAACTCATTCTACGAGGCCACCATCACCCTAATTCCAAAGCCAGACAAAGATGCCACAAAAAAAGAAAGCTACAGGCCAATATCACTGATGAACATAGATGCAAAAATCCTTAACAAAATTCTAGCAAACAGAATCCAACAACATATTAAAAAGATCATACATCATGACCAAGTGGGCTTTATTCCAGGAATGCAAGGATTCTTTAATATCCACAAATCAATCAATGTAATACACCACATTAACAAATTGAAAGATAAAAACCATATGATTATCTCAATAGATGCAGAAAAAGCCTTTGATAAAATTCAACATCCATTTATGATTAAAACTCTCCAGAAAGCAGGACTAAAAGGACCATACCTCAACATAATAAAAGCTATATATGACAAACCCACAGCAAACATTATCCTTAATGGTGAAAAATTGAAAGCATTTCCCCTAAAATCAGGAACAAGACAAGGGTGCCCACTCTCACCACTAGTATTCAACATAGTTTTGGAAGTTTTGGCCACAGCAATCAGAGCAGAAAAAGAAATAAAAGGAATCCAGATAGGAAAAGAAGAAGTGAAACTCTTACTGTTTGCAGATGACATGATCCTCTACATAGAAAACCCTAAAGACTCTACCAGAAAATTACTAGAGCTAATCAATGAATACAGTAAAGTTGCAGGATATAAAATTAACACACAGAAATCCCTTGCAGTCCTATACACTAACAAAGAGAAAACAGAAAAAGAAATTAAGGAAACAATACCATTCACCATTGCAACAAAAAGAATAAAATACTTAGGAGTGTATCTACCTAAAGAAATAAAAGACCTGTACATAGAAAACTATAAAACACTGATGACAGAAATCAAAGAGGACACAAATAGATGGAGAAATATACCATGTTCATCGATTGGAAGAATCAATATTGTGAAAATGAGTATACTATCCAAAGCAATCTATAGATTCAATGCAATCCTTATCAAGCTACCAACGGTATTCTTCACAGAACCAGAACAAATAATTTCACAATTTGTATGGAAATACAAAAAACCTCGAATAGCCAAAGTAATCTTGAGAAAGAAGAATGGAACTGGAGAAATCAACCTGCCTGACTTCAGGCTCTACTACAAAGCCACAGTCATCAAGACAGTATGGTACTGGCACAAAGACAGAAATATAGATCAATGGAACAAAATAGAAAGCCCAGAGATAAATCCATCTACCTATGGACACCTTATCTTCAACAAAGGAGGCAAGGATATAAAATGGAAAAAAGACAACCTCTTTAACAAGTGGTGCTGGGAAAACTGGTCAACCACTTGTGAAAGAATGAAACTAGAACACTTTCTAACACCATACACAAAAATAAACTCAAAATGGATTAAAGATCTAAATGTAAGACCAGAAACTATAAAACTCCTAGAGGAGAACATAGGCAAAACACTCTCCGATATGAATCACAGCAGGATCCTCTATGACCCACCTCCCAGAATATTGGAACTAAAAGCACAAATAAACAAATGGCACCTAATGAAACTTAAAAGCTTTTGCACAACAAAGGAAACTGTAAGCAAGGTGAAAAGACAGCCCTCAGATTGGGAGAAAATAATAGCAAATGAAGCAACAGACAAAGGATTAATCTCAAAAATATACAAGCAACTCCTGAAGCTCAATTCCAGAAAAATAAATGAACCAATCAAAAAATGGGCCAAAGATCTAAACAGACATTTCTCCAAAGAAGACATACAGATGGCTAACAAACACATGAAAAGATGCTCAACATCACTCATTATCAGAGAAATGCAAATCAAAACCTCAATGAGGTACCATTACATGCCGGTCAGGATGCCTGCTATCCAAAAGTCTACAAGCAATAAATACTGGAGAGGGTGTGGAGAAAAGGGAACCCTCTTGCATTGTTGGTTGGAATGCAAACTTGTACAGCCGCTATGGAGAACAGTGTAGAGATTCCTTAAAAAACTGGAAATAGAACTGCCATATGACTCAGCAATCCCATTCCTGGGCATACACACTGAGGAAACCAGATCTGAAAGAGACACATGCACCCCAATTTCATCGCATCACTGTTTTTAATAGCCAGGACATGGAAGCAACCTAGATGGCCATCAGCAGATGAATGGATAAGAAGGCTGTGGTACATATACACAATGGAATATTACTCAGCCATTAAAAGCAATTCATTTGAATCAGTTCTAATGAGATGGATGAAACTGGAGGCCATTATACAGAGTGAAGTAAGCCAGAAAGATAAACACCAATACAGTATATTAATGCATATATATGGAATTTAAAAAGATGGTAATGATAACCCTATATGCAGGACAGAAAAAGACACACAGATGTATAGAATAGACTTTTGGACTCTGTGGGAGAAGGCGGGGGTGGGATGATCTGAGAGAACAGTATTGAAACATGTATATTATCAGGTGTGAAACAGATTGCCAGCCCAGGTTGGATGCATGAGACAAGTGCTCAGGGCTGGTGCACTGGGAAGAGCCAGAGGGATGGGATGGCGAGGGAGGTGGGAGAGGGATCAGGATGGGGAATACATTTAAATCCATGGCTGATTCATGTCAGTGTATGGCAAAAACCACTACAATATTGTAAAGTAATTAGCCTCCAACTAATAAAAATAAATGGAAAAAAAAGGCAAAATGATTGTCTGAGGAGGTTTTACAAATAGCTGAGAAAAGAAGAGAAGTGAAAAGCAAAGGAGAAAAGAAAAGATATTCCCATTTGAATGCAGAGTTCCAAAGAATAGCAAGGAGAGATAAGAAAGCCTTCCTCAGTGATCAAAGAAATAGAGGAAAACAACAGAATGGGAAAGACTAGAGATCTCTTCAAGAAAATTAGAGATACCAAGGGAACATTTCAGGCAAAGATGGGTTTGATAAAGGACAGAAATGGTATGGACTTAACAGAAGCAGAAGATATTAAGAAGAGGTGGCAAGAATGCACAGAAGAACTGTACAAAAAAGATCTTCACGACCCAGATAATCATGATGGTGTGATCACTCACCTAGAGCCAGACATCCTGGAATGTGAATTCAAGTGGGCCTTAGAAAGCATCACTACGAACAAAGCTAGTGGAGGTGATGGAATTCCAGTTGAGCTATTTCAAATCCTGAAAGATGATGCTGTGAAAGTGCTGCACTCAATATGCCAGCAAATTTGGAAAATTCAGCAGTGGCCACAGGACTGGAAAAGGTCAGTTTTCATTCCAATCCCAAAGAAAGGCAATCCCAAAGAATGCTCAAACTACCGCATAATTGCACTCATCTCACATGCTAATAGAGTAATGCTGAGAATTCTCCAAGACAGGCTTCAGCAATACGCGAACCATGAACTTCCAGATGTTCAAGCTGGTTTTTTGAAAAGGCAGAGGAACCAGAGATCAAATTGCCAACATCTGCTGCTTCGTGGAAAAAGCAAGAGAGTTCCAGAAAAATATCTATTTCTGCTTTATTGACTATGCCAAAACCTTTGATTGTGTGGATCACAATAAACTGTGGAAAATTCTGAAACAGATGGGAATACCAGACCACCTGACCTGCCTCTTGAGAAACCTGTATGCAGGTCAGGAAGCAACAGTTAGAACTGGACATGGAATAATAGACTGCTTCCAAATAGGAAAAGGAGTCTGTCAAGGCTGTATATTGTCACCCTGCTTATTTAACTTCTATGTAGAGTACATCATGAGAAACGCTGGGCTGGAAGAAGCACAAGCTGGAATCAAGATTGCCAAGAGAAATATCAATAACCTCAGATATGCAGAGGACAGCACCCTTATGGTAGAAAGTGAAGAAGAACCAAAAAGCCTGTTGATGAAAGTGAAGAGGAGAGTGGAAAAGTTGACTTAAAATCAAACATTCAGAAAACTAAGATCATGGCATCCGGTCCCATCACTTCATGGCAAATAGATGGGGAAACAGTGGAAACAGTGGCAGACTTTATTTTTTTGGGCTCCAAAATCACTGCAGATGGTGACTGCAGCCATGAAATTAAAAGATGCTTGCTCCTTTTAAGGAAGGTTATGACCAACCTAGAGAACATATTAAAAAGCAGAGACATTATTTTGTCAACAAAGGTTCGTCTCGTCAAGACTATGGTTTTTCCAGTGGTCATGTATGGATGTGAGAAATGGACTGTGAAGAAAGCTGAGCGCCGAAGAATTGATGCTTTTGAAGTGTGGTGTTGGAAAAGACTCTTGAGAGTCCCTTGGACTGCAAGGAGATCCAACCAGTCCATCCTAATGGAGATCTGTCCCGGGTTTTTATTGGAGTGACTGATGTTGAAGCTGAAACTTCAATACTTTGGCCATCGGATGCAAAGGGCTTACTGACTGAAAAGACCCTGATGCTGGGAAAGATTGTGGGCATCCCTGACTCAATGGCCATGAGTTTGGGTAAACTCCGAGAGTTGGTGATGGACAGGGAGGCCTGGCGTGCTGTGATTCATGGGGTCGCAAAGAGTCGGGCAAGACTGAGCAACTGAACTGAACTGAACTGAAAGGCATGATGAGAGTGATGAAAGTCATCTGGGCTCTTTCTCAGCTATGTCCAGTGCAGGCTTTCGGGGGACACCATGACTTCTTTAAACACTGCCTTTTCATGCTCTGTCTGATGAGAAAAATGTGAAATGTGGTGTGTCATGGTCAACTTCTGGAGAGAGGGCTTTGGTGGGGAAATGGATGTCCTGAAGTCAGGAGGGGTGACAGGCTTTGGGACACCCTGTTGTTCTGGGATCCAGAAGATCTGGCAATTTCGGGTTTTGTGATGAGTATGTGAGCATCAGTGGGATGGCTGGTCCTGGGGCTACATGCTCACTAGCATCCCCACTGAGTGGTCCACATTCAAAGAACTGTGGTGTCTGAATTATGTAGGAGGCAGTTATCATCCCAGGAAGAAGGAAACATCAGAGAGAAGTGTTACAGTGAGGAGAGAACATCAAGATATTGGTTACGGGTTGAACTGTGTCCCACACAAGTCATATATTGAAGTCCTAAGTCCTAATGCCTTTGAATGTTATTCATATCTGCAAATAAGACTGTTGCAGATGTAATTAGTTAAAATGAAGTCATACTGGAGTGGTGTGTGCGTGCTCAGTTGCATCCGACTCTTTTGTGATCCTGTGGATTATAGCCTGCCAGACTCCTCTGTCCATGGAATTTCCCAGGCAAGAATAGTGGAGTGGGTTGCCATTTCCTCCTCTAGGGGATCTTTCTGACCAAGGGAACCTGAGTCTCTTGTGTCTTCTGCAATGGTAAGTGGAATCTTAACCACTAGCATCACCTGGGAAGCCCCATAATGGTTTAGGGTGGACCTCGAATCCAAGATGACTGGCATCCCTATAGAAAGGAGAAATTTGGTCACAGACACATGCATAGGAGGAATGCCATGTGAAGACAAGAGAGATTGGGGTGATTTTTCTACAAGGTAATGAATGCCAAAGATTGCCAGTAAACGACTAGAAACTAGGGAAGAAGCATGGGATAGATTGTCCTTACAGCCTACAGAAGGAACCAACCCTGCCCACACCTTGATCTGGGACCTCTAAGCTCCAGAACTGTGAGACAATAAGTTTCTGTTGTTTAGGATGGCTCATCTTTGGTACTTGACTATGGCAGCCCCAGCAAACTAATAGAATGTTATGAAAGTCAGTGCACAGAGTCTTGAGATAAATAAATAAGATGAAAGGGGCCAGAGAGTCGATTGGAGGAGGGAAGGATAGGTGGGGGTGACCTTGGCTTAAGGTAAAACTCTAGCAGGAGAATCACAATGCAGGCCCCTGGGATTCTGGAGCAAAGTCATGCCATCTGCAGTGGAGAATTATGCACCCTTTGAGAAATAGCTCTTGGCACGTTACTGTATCCTGGTGGAAACAGAGTACTTGGCCATAGTCATCAAGTGACAATGTGTCCAGAACTGCCCATTATGAGCTGGGTTCTGTCAGACCTCCAAGTCATGAAGTCAGACAGGTCCAGCAGGCATCCATCATGGTGTGGAAATAGTATATCTGAGGTTGAGCCTGGGTAGGACTAGAGGGCATGACTAATGTGCAAGATTAGGTAGTCCAGACCTGCTTGTAGCCCACCACATTTGGACCAATGCCCTTCTCTGTTTTGTGTCTATGGCCACAGAGGAGAATCACAAAAGACCAGCTGGAAGAAGAGGGAAAAGCCTCAGCTTGGTTTACAGTTAGATTAACTCAATATATGGGTGCCTGTCAAAATGGACAGCAATCACTTTTCTCCCATATTTAAGGGTGGCCCTAAAAGTTAGTAAAGAATTCACCTGCAATGCAGTAGACCTCGGTTTGACTCCTGAATCAGGGAAGATCACCTGAAGGAGGACATGGCTACTCACTCCAATATTTTTGCCTGGGAAATCCCATGGATAGAAGAGCTTGGTGAGCTATAGTACATGGGGTTGCAAAGAGTTGGACACAACTGAGCAACTAATACTTTTACTTTCTAAAAGGCAGTAGAAAAGGGAAGGTCTTCCCAGTGGGTAGGACCATAAGCAGTGTACCTGATCATATTTGTAGGAAAGGTAAAGTGGCCCAAAGTGGAGGGCCAATGGCCTGGTCTTGGATCAGAAAAGGAAAGGAATAGAGGAACACAGGCAGTGAGGTCTGGGGTGCCGGTGTGTGGTGGACATGTAGGAGTGGACATGATGTGTGAAGATTTTTATATCACATTTACCACTAAGTTAGTTTGTATTAACGCTCACTAGTATGCATCCACCAGCAACTGTACAAACAAGTAGTCTGATTGACTTATTCTGTGAACCTTAGCCAGACTTCATCAGTCACCCCAGGCTGGCATGATGGGCTCCTGAGTGGTGAGGCCACAGTATCAGAGAGGAAGGTATGTGTGGACCCAATAGCATGGACTTCCACTTACCAAGACTGATCTAGCTGCTGCTGCTTTGAATGTCCAAATTGTTAGCAGAAGAAACCAATTCATCCTGGCTCTATTCCTGGAGGAAACCAACTGGCCAGACTACACTGGCTCACGTCCACCCTGAAAGGAGCAATGATTCCTTCTCACAAGGATAAATATCTTTGCTGGGTATGGATTTGGCTTTTCCACCTGCCAAACCTCAGTTAGCATTATTGTCTAGGGGTTTACAGGATGCCTGATCCAGAGTTATGGAATCCCACACAGTGCAGCATCTAATCAGAAGATCCACTTCATATTGAAGAAAGTGTGAGATTGGGACCATGACCAGGGGATACTTTTGTCTTATTACATACTACATCCTCAGAGGCAGCCATCCTCATGAAACACAGAAGTAGCCTTCTTTTGATACTATGGAAGTCCTATCTTAGAGGAAACATTCTGAAGGGATTAGGTGCCATCATTCAGGGTTGCAGAGTATTTATTAAATCAGTAACTCATGTGTTGTTCATTCTCCAGTAAGAATGCAAGTGTCCAGGAACCAAGGAGTAGCAGCAGGAGTGGCCTTATTTACCACCACACCAATGACCCACGGGGGGGATGTTATTAATACATGCTCTGTCCCTGCAACTTTGGGTTCTGCAGGGTTGGAGGTTCTGATTGCTGAAGAGGTGCACTCTTGTCATGGGTCACAGCAAATATACCACTGAATACAACTTGCAGGTGCTTGTCAGGGCACATTAGACTCATTGTTCCCAGAGACAACAGGCAAGGAAAGGAGTCACTGCAGTAACAGGGGCAAGTGACCTTGATCAGCAGGAAGATATGGATCTACTTTTATGCAATAGTAGCAGGAAAAAAAACACACATGGAATCCAGATGTTATAAACTGAATGTGTCCTTCAAAAATTCATATGATAAAACCCTAGCCTCTCATGTGGCTGTATCTGGAAGTAGGGGTCTCTAAAGAAGTAATTGAGGGCTTCCCTGGTGTCTCAGTGGTAAAAAAATCCACCTGCCAATGCAGGAGACATGGGTTTGATCCCCGATCTGGGAAGATCACACACGCCTTGGAGCAAATAAGCATGGGCACCACAACTACTGAGCCTGTGCTCTAGAGCCTGAAGCCACAACTACTGAGCATGTATGCTCCAACTACTGAAACCCAAGTGTCCTAGACCCATGCTTCACAATGAGAGGCCACTACAATGAGATGCCCATGCACTGCAACTAGAGAGTAGCCTCCACTCTCTTCAACTAGAGAAAAACCTGCACAGCAATGAAGGCCCAGTACAGCCAAAAATACATGAATAAAAATAAAATAATAAAAAAAGAAGTGATTGAGGTCAAATTAGTTCATAAGGATGGGACCCTGATCTGTTAGGATTAGTGTCCTTATAAGAAGAGACACCCAGAGAGCTCTCTCCTTATGTGCAGACATCAAGGAAAAGTCATGGGCGTAAACAGCAAGAAGGTGGTTGTCTACAACCAAAGGGAGACCCCTTCATCAGACACCAACCCTGCTGACACCTTGATATTGGACTTCTATTCTTCAGATCTGTGAGAGAATAAAAATTTCTGCTGTTTAAGCCCTCCGTCTCCCAGTCTGTGATTTCTTGTTAAAAGCAGCCTGAGCAGACAGATACCTGTGATCCTCTTGGTCTGTCCTGTGCTCCTTAGGCACATTGCAAATGTGAGTGGACACAGGCAAGCAAGCTGGCCTGAGATGAGTGATCATTATGCATACGTAACCCTGAGGAATGAGGGCTTGGGTCACACCACTAGGGAAGCCGCCAAACCCTGATGAAGTTTTGGTGAGCCGTAGCTAAGGTTGAGGAAAATTGAGAAGGCGTGGTGGAGAAGGGAGAGGTTGTTCTGACCCCACAGTCAATTGCAAAGATGGGGGCAATAGTTCATCCCACTAATCTCCCTCTTCTAATTCCCCCTCAGAAAACAAAATAAAACAAAACCTGGAACCATGTTGGAGTTGCTGCCCAAATCTTGTAGAGAAGATTTGCTTGGTGGGAGGGATAGACTGTGGTGACCACAAGAATGTGCCTTGCGGACTTCTGAATACTGGGAACACAAATGACTAAGTGAGCTGGATGTCAAGTCCATCATCACATTAGCATGAGGCCCCACTTCCCAAGGGCTGCTCCCAGCCAATGACAGGTGCAGCAGGTCACATCTGTCCTTTCTTAAGGGAAACGGAGTCTTCTGATGACTGTCATCGGCTGGAGGAATCCTGAGCTTTCCTCAGACTGTATCACCCTTTAGGATGCTTCTACTTAACCTTCTATTCCTCTAGCCTTCCTTTAGGGTCATTCTCATCTTATAGTCTGACTGTTCTTCCAGCTTTATCTGGACCCTTACCCATTTTTTTCCCCTCATAAATATTTCCCCTAAAAAATTCTTTGCAAATTTACTCTTGTCTTCGCGTCTTATTCCCAGAAGACTCAGCTTATCACAGTTCTTTAACCCTTGCTCACACCTCTGTAAATAGATCCATTATAAAACATCTTTTTAGACATCCCAGCTGACTGTGACATCTGTTTCCTGCTGGGACCTTGACGGATATAAATTGCTGTGGACCATAAATGTTGCTGTAGCATTCCAAAGGAGAAAAAGCAATGTTAGTGTGGTGAGAATAAATAGCAAGGAATAAATGTGTTCTGAACTATGGGGTTGATCTGGGGTTAGTTTGGTATTTCAGATAGCGGTGTATGTGTGTGTGTGTGTGTGTGTGTGTGTGTGTGTGTGTGTGTGTGTGTGTGTGCGCACATGTGCATGTGTGTGTATGCGTGTGCAGGTGCCTGCAGCATATAAGCAAAGGTACTGGGGTAGAAACAAGCAGTTATGGCGTCGTCTGTCCAAGAGCCCATGCTATTTTTCCAAGGTTCGCTGCCTGTACTGTGGGAGG
The DNA here is from genome assembly GCF_019320065.1 of Cervus canadensis. Classification (NCBI taxonomy): domain Eukaryota; kingdom Metazoa; phylum Chordata; class Mammalia; order Artiodactyla; family Cervidae; genus Cervus; species Cervus canadensis. The sequence goes on along the minus strand of NC_057415.1, from coordinate 1,837,799 downwards.
AAAACACTAGGAAGTTTCAATTCTCCGCCTTTATTGCTTGGAATCTGTTAGGAAACCTCTATCATTTCCCCTTTCATCATCTCATTTTTTTTCAAATATGGACCATTTAAAAAGTTTTTAATTGAATTTTTTTGCAGTACTGCTTCTGTTTTATGTTTTTTTTTTTTTTTTGGTCTTGAGGCATGTGGGATCTTAGCTCCTTGAGCAGAGATTGAACCTGCACCCCCTACATTAGAAGATAAAGTTCTAACCACTGCTGCACCACCAGGCAATCCCTAGCACCTCATTTTATATATCTTTCTATGCAGATCTGTGAGCTCTTGTTAGAGAAGAGCTGAGGCAGTGGCCATGGGACTCCATGGAAGCCTCATGGAAAAAGGGGAAAGGAAGACAGGGAAGAATGAATGCCTTGAAATTCTGGGGTCCAAGGCTCAGGATAATGGGGGCATTGGGACTGAATAGCCCCATTTCTTAGGATTCCAAGAGGGCCAGCAGTTTCTTTCAGAGGCCAAGGGAACGTTGATTTCACAAGAGGTGCAGAAAACAGAATTCACAGAGAGCCAGGGAGTTCAATCCCTGGATTGGGAAGATCCCTGGAGGAGGAAATGGCAACCCACTCCAGTATTCTTGCCTGGGAAATCCCATGGACAGAGCAGCCTAGTGGGCTACAGTCCATGGGGTCGCAAAGAGTTGGACTAAAACAACAGCAACAATCATTCACTCAAGACGCATTTACAGAACACTGACTACGTTCCAGGAACTCTTCTAGGCTCTGGGGATGCACTATTAAAATAAAATGAAAATCCCTGGCCTCGTGGAGCTTACATCCTCATGGGCAGAGGCAGACAGTAAGTAAATAAAGAAGCAAACCAGTAAAACAAATGGCATGTCAAAGGGTGGTAAGTGCGTGGAGCAAAGCAAGCTAGAAAGAGGGATAGACTGCGCATGTGTTCGGCTGTGGCAGCCATGGGCTTTCCCGGTAGCTTAGCTGGTAGGGAATCTGCCTGCAGTGCAGGAGACCTCGGTTTGAATCTTGTGTCGGGATAGGCTACCTATGCCAGTATTCTTGGTATTCCCTGATGGCTCAGCTGTTAAAGAATCTGCCTGCAATGTGGGAGACCTGTGTTCAATCACTGGGTTGTGAAGATGCCCTGGAGAAGGGAACGGTTACCCACTCCAGTATTCTGGCCTGGAGAATTCCATGGAATGTATAGTCCATGGCGTCGCAAAGCGTCAGACACGCCTGAGCGACTTTCACTTTCACTTTCCAGTTGGGGTAGCTAGGGAAGACCCTACAGACAAGGCAACATAGAAGAGAAACTTAAAAGAATGGAAAGGTGCTAGCCCCATGGGCTCCCTGGGGAGTGGTTCATGCAGTGCAAAGAACGAGTGCAAAGGCCGGGAAGCAGGGATGTGCTTGGTCTCATTAACATCTGTCTACTTCATGCATCTCCATGCTCGTCCACCTGCCCATAGATAAGCTGTTGATTCAGAGTCATGAAGTTCTAGTGGTTTGAATTCCCAGACTATATTAATATTACAGAACTGAAGCATCTAAGAGGCACCAGTGGAATAACAAAAAATTATTTCTCAACATGGCATCAGACATGACATCCATTGTATCATGATCTGCATCAGTTTCAGAAGCAGATAAGGCTCCTCAAGTGTGTCTCCTCAGGTGCACTTTCTCTCGATCCAGGACTTTGAACTACTGAAGCCAGTCCCTTGGATTTTAGAACTGGAAAATTTGAATCCTGGTTCACTTACAGGCTGCAGAGCCCTGACTAGTTACTTAACTTCTGTGAGCGTCTGTTTCTTTATCTACAGGCAGCCAGTAGAAGTAATAACAACAACTATGATACAAATCAGGGATGAAATCAAATAAAGACTGTGTATTATAAAGTATTTACCAATGGTTGGCTTTTATACAGCAAAGATACATTAACTAAATCGTTAGTCTTATTTGTACATAGGGCTTCCCTGGTGGCTCAGATGGTGAAGAATCTCCTTGAAATTCAGGAGACCCAGGTTCGATCCCTGGGTTGGGAATATCCCCTGGAGAAGGGAATGGCTACCCACTCCAGTATTCTTGCCTGGATAATCCCATGGACAGAGGAGCCTGGTGGCCTACTGTCCATGTGGTCACCAAGAGTCAGACATGACTAGGCGATTAAGCACACTATTTGTACATGTGCATGTCACTTCAGTTGTGTCTGACTTTTTTCGATCCTATGAACTATAGCTATCCAGGCTCCTCTGTCCTTGGGATTCTGCATTCAAGAATGATGGAGTGGGTTGCCATTCCCTTCTCCAGGGCATCTTCCCGACCCAGGGATTGAACCCGGGTCTCCTGCATTGCAGGGGAATTCTTTCCAGACTCAGCCACCAGGGAAGCCCTATTTGTACAAAAAACCATGTCAAAGATATTGACTTAAAACAGCAATTGTTTATTTGCTTATGGTTTTGAAATTAAATATGGACTTGGCTTAACTGGGTGGTTCTTCTACTGGTCTTGCTAGGGGTTAATTTTGTGATTGCATTCATCTGGCATCTCAATGGAGGCTGGATGTCCCAAGATGGATTTTTCACATCTTGGTCTGGTCTGATTCACATGTCCCCAGGTAGGGCTTTTGGTTGGGGTTGGGTTCTCTGCTACATGGTTTCTCCCTTCTTGGCAGGATGACATCAGCTTTTCCCAGCACGCCAGGCCTCCCTGTCCATAATCAACTCCCAGAGGTTACTCAAACTCATGCCCATTGAGTCGGTAATGCCATCCAGCCATCTCATCCTCTGTCGTCCCCTTCTCCTGCCCCCAATCCCTCCCAGCATCAGGGTCTTTTCCAATGAGCCAATTCTTCGCATGAGGTGGCCAAAGTACTGTAGTTTCAGCTTCAGCATCAGTCCTTCCAATGAACACCCAGGACTGATCTCCTTTAGGATGGACTGGTTGGATCTCCTTGCAGTTCAAGGGACCCTCAAGAGTCTTCTCCAACACCATGAATCAAAAGCATCAATTCTTCCGTGCTCAGCTTTCTTCACAGTCCAACTCTCACATCCATACATGACCACTGGAAAAACCATAGCCTTGACCAGACGGACCTTTGTTGGCAAAGTAATGTCTCTGCTTTTTAATATGCTATCTAGTTTGGTCATAGCTTTCCTTTTAAGGAGTAAGCATCTTTTAATTTAATGGCTGCAGTCACCATCTGCAGTGATTTTGGAGCCCCCCCAAAATAAAGTCTGACACTGTTTCCACTGTCTCCCCGTCTCTATTCCCCATGAAGTGATGGGACCAGATGCCATGATCTTAGTTTTCTGAATGTTTGATTTTAAGTCAACTTTTCCACTCTCCTCTTCACTTTCATCAACAGGCTTTTTAGTTCCTCTTCACTTTCTGCCATAAGGGTGGTGTCCTCTGCATATCTGAGGTTATTGATATTTCTCCTGGAAATCTTGATTCCAGCTTGTGCTACACCCAGCCCAGCATTTCTCATGATGTACTCTGCATAGAAGTTGAATAAGCAGGGTGACAATATACAGCCTTGATGTACTCCTTATCCTATTTGGAACCAGTCTGTTGTTCCATGTCCAGTTCTAACTGTTGCTTCCTGACCTGCATACAGGTTTCTCAAGAGGCAGGTCAGGTGGTCTGTATTCCCATCTGTTTCAGAATTTTCCACAGTTTATTGTGATCCACACAATCAAAGGCTTTGGCATAGTCAATAAAGCAGAAATAGATGTTTTTCTGGAACTCTCTTGCTTTTTCGATGATCCAGAGGATATTGGCAATTTGATCTCTGGTTCCTCTGCCTTTTCTAAAACCAGCTTGAACATCTGGATGTTCACGGTTCACGTATTGCTAAAGCCTGGCTTGGAGAATTTTGAGCATTACTTTACTAGTGTGTGAGATGAGTGCAATTATGCGGTAGTTTGAGCATTCTTTGGGATTGCCTTTCTTAGGGATCAGAATGAGAACAGACCTTTTCCAGTCCTGTGGCCACTGCTGAATTTTACAAATTTGCTGGCATATTGAGTGCAGCACTTTCACAGCATCATCTTTCAGGATTTGAAATAGCTCAACTGGAATTTCATCACTTCCACTAGCTTTGAACATAGCGATGCTTTCTAAGGCCTACTTGACTTCACATTCCAGGATGTCTGGCTCTAGGTGAGTGATCACACCATCGTGATTATCTGGGTCATGAAGATCTTTTTTGTACAGTTCTTCTGTGCATTCTTGCCACCTCTTCTTAATATCTTCTGCTTCTGTTAGGTCCATACCATTTCTGTCCTTTATCGAACCCATCTTTGCCTGAAATGTTCCCTTGGTATCTCTAATTTTCTTGAAGAGATCTCTAGTCTTTCCCATTCTGTTGTTTTCCTCTATTTCTTTGCATTGATCACTGAGGAAGGCTTTCTTATCTCTCCTTGCTATTCTTTGGAACTCTGCATTCAAATGGGAATATCTTTTCTTTTCTCCTTTGCTTTTCACTTCTCTTCTTTTCTCAGCTATTTGTAAGGCCTCCTCAGACAACCATTTTGCCTTTTTGCATTTCTTTTCCATGGGTATGGTCTTGATCTCTGTCTCCTGTACAATGTCACGAATCTCTGTCCATAGTTCATCAGGCTCTCTGTCTATTAGATGTAGTCCCTTAAATCTATTTCTCACTTCCACTGTATGTCATCTCATGATGATATCAAGCTGGAAGTCCATTATCTGATAATCTTCCCCAGATTATCATATAGATAAGACCTCTTGAGCATGGCTTTTCAGCTGCATCTTCTCTTGATATAGCAACCTTAAACTTAAAAGACAAGTATTCTATTCTCACACCTCTAAAACACAGTCATGAGAAAGCAAGTAGATAGACCCTGTTGATAGATACTCCTGTATAAAATGGAGAGGATGGGGATCACAAAGCAGTTATAAGGCTATAGCAATTATGAAGTCCAACTGGTCACATTGGCTTTCTCTTGTTGATGTTATTGGTCGCTAAGTCATGTCTGACTCTTTGCAACCCCATGAACTGATGCATACCAGGCCTTCCTGTCCCTCATTATCTTCCGGAGTTTGCCCAAGTTCATGTCCATTGAGTCAGAGATGCCATCCAACTATCTCATCCCCTATGGCTTCCCCTATATGGGTCAGAAAATGTTTCTTGACTGGGACCTGATTCTACTTCCTGAGAAGAACACCTAGCCAACTGTTCTCTGTGGCTTTTAGGTCTTCCCACTGAGCTCTTAGCTCCATCCTCTGAGATGCATTTTCTTACCCATAGGAAATTATGCATGTCTGTAGCTAAATAGCCTTGTCAGTCTGATTCCTGTTTGTAGAAAGTGGAGGTCCAGTGGCCTCTTTTCATTGTGAATTATCTCTTTCACTTTTAGTCCAACCTTGTAGTGCTTTCATTGATAAAATTCTCCTAAAAATTTCATGCATTTCCTAGGAATTTTAGTGGGATTCACCCTATGCCTTCAGAATTTTGTCCATATGTTTTTTGACCATGTCAGTCGCTGTGGGACAATACCCTCAAGATTCTCAGAAGTCCATTTGTCTCATTGAAAGTGTTTCATAGGCACTTCCTCTCAGAGGGCTTACAAGCATAGATCTGATTTGATTGTTATGCTGGGGCCATTTCTTACTGGAGAATCTTTGCCTGACTGGAGATACTAGAGATGAAAAACAGTATACTTTTTTCTAAACTGGAAAATTCTGGACTCTCTCCTCTTCTCCTAAAGTAAGTCTGAATACTGAACAGTGTCTCCTTTGGCTTAACTCTCTTAGGTGGTATCTTAACATACACAAGTCCTCCCCAGGTAGCTCAGTGGTAAAGAATCTGCCTGCCAATGCAGGAGATGCAGGTTCAATCCCTGGATTGGGAAGATCCCCTAGAGAAGGAAATGGCAACCCACTCCAGTGTTCTTGCCTGAGAAATCCTATGGAAAGAGGAGCCTTGTGGGCTGCAGTCCATGTGGTCACAAAGAGTTGGACACAGTCTTAGCGACTACACAGCAGCAGTATCATACACAACAGGCAGCATCCAGTTGATGCCTTCAGCATCATGTCTAGAAATGTCCTTACCTAAATCCATAAGTTCAGTCAGGTCCTTTATATCATTTAAATTACTGTAGACAACATTTTGGCCAATAATTCTGCCACCATGTAACATAGATTGTCCTTTTCCCAGCTCCTAGTGACAATTTTCTCACTACCTTTTTAGCATACAGTAAAAGATTGTTCACCATTTCTCCAGCCTCTGTTAACAGTCTATTCACTGCTTCCCTCGCTCCTATCCACTGGCTTGTCCCAAAGCCAACGCCACTTGGTTTAGATTTTTGTTATGGCAGTACCCGTCTTCTAGATAGGAATTGCTTTAGCAGTTACCTAATGCTGTGCAATAAATCACTCCACTTTTTGTGGTTTCAAACAAGAGCCATTTATTTGCTCACTCTTCTGTGGCTCAGTGATTTGGGCAAGCTTATCTTGGATGGTTTATCTCCGTCCCACATGGTGTTGGCTGGATTCAGTCATATGCTTACACTCGGTTGTCAGTTCATCTGGGAGCTGGCTGATGGAGATGGCCTCATGTGCATCTTCCAGTTGGCTGGGGCTATCAAGGGAGGGCCCTCTCTTCTTTTCTGTGTGGCTCCTACAGCAGATATCCTGGACTTTCTACAGGGTAGTGGCAGCATTCCAAGAGAGCTGGCCTCAATGTGCAAGCGCTTATAAGTCCCTGGCTTGCATTGTATTTTCTGATGTCCCATTTTCTGGCCAAAGAAAGTAACTTGGCCAAGTTCATAGTCATTGTGAGAGTGAATGAAGCAAAGGAATAGCTTCTGGGAGGCGTGATCCACTGAGTGGCCATGAGTGTAACTAGATACCATGCTTGATGAGTTCATTGATCTGCTGTTGCTGACGTCTAGACCTGGTTTATGGTAAAGAATGCAAATGCTTACCCATATCTTGTGCCTGTATTCCTCTTCTTCCAGGCACGTAGGAGAATGACAGTTATTTCCCTGTCCCTCCTTACAGTGGGGTCATGGGACCAGTGGGCCATATGGTCTGTGGGTGAAATTGTGTTATTTCCAGGTTGTTCTTGTTGCTGTTCTGTTGCTAAGTTGTGTCCCACTCTTTGCGATCCCATGGACTGCAGCATCCCAGGCTCCTCTGTCCTTCACTATCTCTCTGAGTTTGCTCAAACTTATGACCACTGATTCGGTGATGCCATCCAACCATCTCATCCTCTGTCACCCTCTTCTCCTGTCTTCAATCTTTCCCAGCATCAGGGTCTTTTCCAATCAGTTGGCTCTTCTTATTAGGTGGCCAAAGTACTGGAGCTTCAGCTTCAGCATCAGTCTGTCCAATGAATATTCAGCATTGATTTCCTTTAGGATTGACTGGTTTGATCTCCTTGCAGTCCAAGGCACTCTTAAGACTCTTCTCTAGCATCACAATTTGAAAGCATCAGTTCTTCAGTGCTCAGCCTTGTTTTTGGTGCAACTCTCACATCCGTACATACATGACTACTGGAAAAACCATAGATTTGACTATATAGATCTTTTTTGGCAAAGTGATGGCTTTGCTTTTTATTTTATTTTATATTTTTTGGAGGGCAAAGCAACTTTTATTTATTTATCAAACTAATTACTTGGTTAACATTCTCTTTTTTATGTTTTTAATTGGAGGATAGTTGCTTTATAGCATTGTGTTAGTTTCTGCCATGTATCATCATGAACCAGCCACAGGTATACATATACCTTCCACCCCTCTAGGTGGTCACAGAACACCAGGTTTGGGTTCCATGTGTCAAACAGCAAATTCCCACTGGCTATCCATTTTACAATGCTAATGTAAATGTTTCAATATTACTCTCTCTTTTTTATTCTTTTTTTTTCATTTATTTTTATTAGTTGGAGGCTAATTACTTTACAACATTGTAGTGGTTTTTGCCATACATTGACATGAATCAGCCATGGATTTACATGTGTTCCCCATCCTGATCCTCCCTCCCACCTCCCTCCCCATCCCATCCCTCTGGGTTATCCCAGTGTACCAGCCCTGAGCACTTGTCTCATGAATCCAACCAGGGCTGGTGATCTGTTTCACACTTGATAATATGCATGTTTCAATGCTGTTCTCTCAGATCATCCCACCCCCGCCTTCTCCCACAGAGTCCAAAAGTCTGTTCTGTACATCTGTGTCTCTTTTTCTGTCCTGCATATAGGGTTATCGTTACCATCTTTTTAAATTCCATATATATGTGTTAGTATACTGTATTGGTGTTTATCTTTCTGGCTTACTTCACTCTGTATAATGGGCTCCAGTTTCATCCATCTCATTAGAACTGATTCAAATGTATTCTTTTTAATGGCTGAGTAATATTCCATTGTTATATGTACCACAGCTTTCTTATCCATTCGTCTGCTGATGGGCATCTGACTCTGCTTTTTAATACACTCTGTAGGTTGATCATAGCTTCCCTTCCAAGGGGCAAGTGTCTTTTAATTTCACAGCTGCAGTCACCGTCTGCAGTGATTTTGGAGCCCAAGATCTGTCACTGCTTCCACTTTCCCCATCTATTTGCCACAAAGTGATTTCTGGGTGGCAAATCCAGCCTTGCCATCCCTCCTGTACTGTGTGCCCTGAAGTGTCTGCTGAGAGTGTGGTGGTTTCTGTTGGCCTAGGCTGATGACTGACTAGATGAAGCAGAGCCCCCCACCTTTACCTCCACACTTTGTACCAGTACAATGAGCTAGCAATGAACTTTCACCATTTTAAACTGTTGAGATTTGGGGTTTGTTACTTACCATGACATAGCCTAGCCCAGCCTATCCTCATGGATACAGAAGCCTCAGTCGCTCTATGCTTTGCGGTCAATTCTAGCTCCCTCCTTGAAATTTTTTGTGACTTCTGCAGCCAGAAAAAGAGGATATGGATAAATAATGAGCATTTAATGGAGAAGATAGTCTTTGCAGGTGGCTCAGTGGTAAAGAATCTGCCTGCCAAAGCAGGAGACACGTGTTCAATCCCTGGGTCTGGAAGATTCCCATGGAGAAGGAAGTGGCAATCCACTCCAGTGTTCTTGCCTGGAGAATCCCATGGACAGAGGAGCCAGGTGGGCTGTAGTGCATGGGGTCGCAAAGAGTCAGACATGACTTAGTGACTGAACAAAAACAACGACAGTGGAGAAGGTGGAAAAAAAGAGGGGGAAGGAAAAAAAAAAATCGCTGGGCCAGTAAGGAGCCCACTGTTTATTTATCAAGCATTTATGAAGTTTTTCCTGCATACTGGATTTTGTACATTGCCTGGGCTATGTAGTGATGTATAAGACACATGCCGTGGAAGAGGACATGGGCTGGGGAGGCTTGACACATGAACAATGAACCACACTTGAGAGCCATTAGTGCCACCGAGTGGTGGGACTGATTTTCTGTTTCCCTCTGTAATTGTCTAATTGTCCCTGCAGGCAGTTTCCACAGAGAAATTCCAGTCGTGGTGCCTGGAGTGACAGCCTCACTGTAGTAGGTGTGTGGCCAGCCTCCCACGGTGAAATCAGTGAAAGCCAGTGCTCATCTGGATTCACAGGATCTGTGATGTGTTTAAAAGTCAGCCTTATTACTTTGTAATCTCATATCAGATTCGGTCCTTACAGATGACAAATACAGGGGCTAAACAAAGCTGTTCGAGGGCTGCAGTTTGCAGTTTTGAGGCAGGAATGGTGGCTCAAATAGGGAGGTACTTTTGAGCATTCAGTGCCAGCTCAGAGCTGAGGGCCTTGGTGGATAGCATTCATGACAAAGCTTTGAGACTCTGACCTTATAAAGCCACAGTATAGTAAGGGATTAACCCATGAAATATTAACTTCTAACTAGTGATGGTTTTGGAGAAGGCAATGGCAACCCACTCCAGTACTCTTGCCTGGAAAATCCCATGGACAGAGGAGCCTGGTAGGCTGCAGTCCACGGGGTCGCTGAGAGTCAGACACGGCTGAGCGACTTCACTTTCACTTTTCACTTTCATGCATTGGCGAAGGAAATGGCAACCCACTCCAGTGTTCTTGCCTGGAGAATCCCAGGGATGGGGGAGCCTGGTGGACTGCCATCTACGGGGTTGCACAGAGTTGGACGCGACTGAAACGACTTAGCAGCAGCAGTGGCAGTGATGGTTTCGGCTTCCCCAGTGGTTCGGCGGTAAAGCCTGCAATGCAGGAGACTTGGGTTTGATCCCCAGGTTGAAAAGATCCCCTGGAGGAGGAAATGGCAACTCACTCCAGTATTATTCTTGCCTGGGAAATCCCACGGACAGAGGAGCCTGGTGGGCTACAGTCCATGGGGTCGCAAACAGTTGGACACCCCTGAGCACACATGCACGCATTTTAAAGGTAGATCTGCCTTGGAATGTCTGGGACCAGCCAGGCTGGGCTGTTCATGGCTGTTTGGGAGCTCAGCACAGAATCTGAACCAACTGGGATGCTGCCAGCTGTCATGCAGGGACTGAACCAAAAAGTATAATCCAAGTGTGGTTGGGTTGTATGTGGGGCAGAGCTCAATTCTATTTAGTGGAGATGAATTTTACTCTACATATAACATGAGATATAAAGAAAGTTTTCTTCCCTCTAACTCTTTAATTTATTCTGAGCCCACATCCTGCCACGCCAATGGAAAATTCAATCTTAGCCACAACTGGGGCTCCATTCCCCTCTGCTCTATGCCTTCTTTGAGTTGTGAGTCATAAAATCTTAAAAAGTGCAGACTATTTGCTGGGCACCCTCTGGGCTTTAGTTCAGATGACACTGTCCAGTTTTCAAACCCACACAGTCCCTTGAAGTTTGGCTGCCTCTATGCTAGCTGGCACACGCTGCCTTTTCTGAGACCCATACTTAGTTCTAATCACCTTGATGCAGCTGACAGAAGCATTGCCCTCTGAGGTCCTGACACCTCCTATGTGCATGCAAGTGAGCAGGAAATAGAGCTTGCTACTCCCAGAAACCACAAGTCTCTGTGCCCTTCTAGTCTTGAATCTTTCAGACCTTCTCAAAGGTCTGCCTGTGTCATGCCTCTCTCTGCTGACCCAATCCCAAGCCCTAGTACTAGTCCTCTTTGCAGACATCTCTTTTTTTGGTTTTCTGGTCTCCAAGATCACATGAGTTTTAAAAACAAAGGTCTTTTAACCCTATTTTGTGGATAAGAGAAGCACAGTTTCTAGGATTCAGAGCCTTACATAGTTTCTTGAGAGGAAGAAGAGGAGGTGAGTAGTACTTCTTATTCTTTCTGATTTTTCTACAGTAATGAGACCAAAGTTCATTCTACCTATCTGTCTATCTATCTCTGTATCACCTGTCTAATGTTTCTCCCTCCATATAGGTATTAAATCTAGAAAGGAGGTAGAGGGTAGTCAGACATATACACTCTGCTGTGTATAATATAGGTAACTAATGAATCTCCTGTAGAGCTCAGAGAACTCTGCTCAGTGCTCTGTGCTGACCTAAGTGGGAAGGAAATCCAAGAAAGAAGGGATATAGGTAAACACATAGCTGACTCAATTTGCCACCCTGCAGAGACTAACACAACTTTGTAAAGCAACTATGTTGTTGTTTAGTTGCTATGTCACGTCCAACTCTTTGCAACCCCATGGACTGCAGCCCGCCAGGCTCCTCGGTCCATGAGATTTCTCAGGCAAGAATGCTGGAGTTGGTTCCCATTTCCTACTCCAGGGGATCTTTCCGACCCAGGGATCAAACTGCATCTCTTGCAGTCTCCTGCATTGCAGGTAGGTTCTTTACCAACCGTACCACCTGGAAAGTCCCAGGTCTGAGAGTAGGTTTGGCTTTTTTCACAAGGCATTTATCTTTAGACTGGATTTCATGGCTTCTTTTTCCACCTACTTCTGAGGCACCAGTCTCTGGATTATTTAACAGGGATCCCTTTCACTAGGAATAGTTTTTCTTCTTTTTCTTCTCCTTCTCCTCAGGCTTCTCCTCCTCCTCATCTTCATCTTCCCTTTCCAGGGAAAGTCTCCAGTTTCATAATACTCTTGACCATTGAGGAACTCAGCTCCAGAGCTAGCCCAGAGTGGAGAAATCAGGATTTATTAATACCATAGATTGCTACAAAAGGCTCTATTTAATCCCACTTCATGCTACTGCAGGCTTCCCAGGTGGCTCAGTGATGAAGAACCCGCCTGCCAGTGCAGGAGCCTGAGGAGACTCTGGTTCAATCCCCGGGTCGGGAAGATCCCCTGGAGAAGGGAATGGCAACCCATTCCAGTGTTCTTGCCTGAAGAGTCCCATGGACAGAGGAGCCTGGTGAGCTGCAGTCCATGGGGTCGCAGAGTCAGACACGACTGAGTGAGTACACAGGCACGCATGTTGCTGTGATAAACTACCAGTTTACATGACTTTAGAAAAGGTATCAAGTAGAGATACGCATAAATAATCAAACTGCATACCACTGACGCTCTGTGACAATCAGATTCAGACTTCATCCATTTGACTTTTTTTTTTTTTTGAGTTTAAAGAACTGGGTGATCACGATCATATTTGGATAAACTTCTACTTGTTAACTTCTCTCAGTGCCTGACTACTCCAAGGCATTTGGGGAGTTATTGAGCCAGTCTCTGGTTTTTTGAGTCTGAATTCCAAGTAAGAGACTGTGAGGCAAGCAGAAGTAAGGCAACTCAGATTAGGAGTAGGCCTTCCTACTATCAGGTAGCTTTCGCTTAACAATGACCACTGTTTGCCAATTAGGACCAATTAGCTTTCACCCATGTTTGCCAATTAGGAAATTAGGAACTGGGCGGAAACCCCCAGGAAAGTCCCACGCACGCAAAAGTGTTAACCAATGAAATTGCTTTGCAAAGGTGTAACCAATCCGCTTCCCACCCTACGTGTAACCAATCCGCTTCTCACCCTATAAATTTGTGTAACAGCTTGGGCTCGGGGCTCTCTGACCCGCACCACTGCGTTAGTTGCGGGCGGAGAGTCCTGGCTCGAGTCAGTAATAAACTTCCCTTCCTGTGAGTTGCATTGTCTTGGAAGCCTTCTCTCTTCCCACTCAGGGATTCGGACGTTGGGCATAACAGAGACCACTTCATGCTCAGTTGTGTCTGACTCTTTGCAACCCCATGGACTGTACCTGCTAGGCTCCTTTGTCCATGGGATTTCCCAGGCAAGAATACTGGAGTGGGTTGCCATTTCCTATTCCAGGGAGCCTTCCTGACACAGGGACTGAAACTGCATCTCCTGTCTCCTGCTTTGGCAGGCAGATTCTTTACCGCCTGAGCCACCAGGGAAGCCCAATGTTTTTACTTGTGACAGTAAATGGCAGAGCGCGAGACACTCCCTGCTTTGTTGGGTTGATAGAGGTACCTCCTCTTCCCTTTCAGAGACCTGGTCCACCTGGGAGACCTTATGACAACAGTGGGTTGATGATGTTGATGGTGATAATCACCATTATCCATGTCCATAAGCAGGGACAGAGCTTTAAGGCTTTTTCTTGGGGAAAGAGGATGATGGGCTACTTTCCAGGATAATTTCCAGTTTCCAGAATAATTTCTATACTCTACCTCTCAGGTCCCTAGAAAAAGCTCGCCAGTGGGACCTGTGATACTGGAATCGAGATTCTAGTCACAGAGTTAGGTCATATCCCTGTCTTCGCTTCCTCTTGGAGGGAAATTTTCTCTTCTCATTTGATAGAGATTTGCAAATGATTGTGTTTCAGGGGAAGCCTTGCAATTACCTGCCTCACTCAATGTTCTATTTATATGTCATTTTTCGGGGTTAATTTATTTCAGAGAAATAAAGCCCAAGCATACTAGTGCCAGCCTCAGAGCTGGTTCCCAGTCATGAAGGTGGCCAGGATGAAACAGGAAGGAGGCCTCGCTGGGTCCAGCTAAGACTGCAGAGATGGTAAATCAGAAACACTTATCTCAGGTAGATCTAAAAAGAAACTGGGACACATTTGGAAGCCTTCAAAATTTCAGAGGCCGGTCAGTGAGGAGCAGCTAAAAGTCGAGACTCTCTTTGGGGTGTGGTAGGTCTGGAGAACGCACAGATCACCTGGCTGCATCCAATCTTTACCTGGACATTTTGTTTTTGTCATTCCTACACTCATGTCAGTGCCCAGAAATCATAATTGGCTCAGATATGTCTTTGTTCAACTCAGTCTCATGAGCTGGAGTTGGCTGGTTACATTAGAAAGCTGTCATAGAAACATGGGGTTGTACTTAGTTCTCGTGTGTTTGACTGTGTGCAGAGGTAGACACCCTGCATGAGAGATCAAGGGAGCAGACATATGGTTCTAGTGCTGGCCTAACCTCTGACTTGTTGCTAATTTCTCCATGGCACCCATAGGATAAGGCTCCCCTTCTTTTTTCCTTGTTGGATGACTTTGACTCCTCTGTAAACCCTGATGCTAAAAGGCTAGAGGGTGCATGGCGACTCTTCACTTGCAATAATCAATGCGTTTCATTACCTAGTACATGTATTTGATATTTGATACTTGCGGTAGTGTATTTATGTCAAATCTAACTTCCCAGTTCATCCCACCTTTCCTTCCCCTCCACCTCCACATGTCTGTTCTCTGCATATGTGTTTCCATTCCTGCCCTACAAATAACTTCACTTGTATCATTTTTCTAGTTTCCACATACATGCATTAATATATGATATTTGTTTTTCTCTTTCTAATTTACTTTGCTCTGTATGACAGACTCGAGGTCCATCCACATCTCTACAAATGACCCAGTTCAATGTTTTTTATAGTACTACTATGGCTGAGTAGTACACCATTATGGGCTTCCCTGTGACTCAGTGGTAAAGAATCCACCTGCCAACGCCGGAGACACAGGTTTGATCCCTGGGTTGGGAAGATCCCTTGGAGGAGGGCATGACAACCCACTCCAGTATTCTTGCCTGGGAAATCCCATGGACAGAGAAGTCTGGAGGGCTACAGTCCATGGGATCTCAAGAGAGTCAGATATGACTTAGCAACTAAAAAATAGCAACAACAAATATTCCATTATATGTGTGTACCACATCTTTGTAAAGTAATTATACTCCAATAAAAAAAAATGCCTGGATGAAAACAAAAATTAATGTCTGCAGCTCAGGGAACATCAGTTCTACAATAAAGTCACAAGTTTCTGTCTCCCTCTATCATTCCCACTTTGCTTGGGGACCTAGGTACAAAAATGGAGACTGGCCCAATAACTCACTAAACAGAAGTGAAAAATTTAAAAGAAATGTTTGATAAACTCTTCAGATCACTATCTCTTTGCAGATTGTCAAGCAGCAAGGTGTCCCATTTCCCCACCAATGAGGGTGAATGCTGACTGAGAAAAATGGTGAGTATGGTAATGCTGAGCATGATCAGACGCCTCACATTGGTTTCAGTAGTTATTTCTGGTTAAGAAACTGTCTTGAAATTTACTTCCTTGGATCACTCCATTTCCGCCTTAAGTTACCTGTGTTCCTCTGTTCTCCTGGATTGCTGTTTCCATGCCATGATTTTTTATTTGTTAATATGATATTTTATTTATTTTTATTTTTTATTGGAGTATAATTTCTTTACAATGTTAGCTTCTGCTGTGCAGAGAAGTGAATCAGCCATCTGCATACACACGCCCGCTCCCCCAGAGGCCTCCCTTCCAGCCCTCCATCCCCCCGTCTGGGTCATCACAGAACACGCTGAGCTCCCTGGGCTGCCCGGCATCTTCCCAGGAGTGGGCTTTGTTTGCTGGGTTTCTGGGTGTTTTGCTGAGCTCTGTGACTGGTGGGATCTTAGTTCCCTGACTAGGGATTGAACCATGGCGGTGAAAGCCTCTGGGCCTCCAGGGAGTTCCTGGGAGTAATGTGTTTATGAGATGAAGAGAGCTCTCTCTCTTCCTGTTCACAGAAAGGTCACTTGATCACACTGAAAGGTGGGTCTACCTGGAAGCCAGGAAGGGGCCCTCGCTGGAAGTTGGATGTGCCAGCACCTCGCTCTTGGACTTCACAGCCTCTAGAGTTCTGAGGAAGAAACCACGTCTGTGGTTTCAGGCCTCCAGCCTATGATTTGTTATAGCAGCCTGAGGTGACCAAGGCAACATGCCCAGCACCCCAGAACATCGACTCCTCAGTGAAATAAGCAGTGGAGGGAAAATATGCCCCATGGGTTGGAAGGACCCTGAATTGACTAGAAGCAAATTTTCACTGGGCTTCCCTGGTGGCTCAGTGGTAGAGAATCCGTCTGCCAATGCAGAAGACACTGGTTTGATCCCTGGGTCGGGAAGATCCCCTGGAGAAGGAAATGACAACCCACTCCATATTCTTGCCTGGGAAATCCCATGGACGAGGAGCCTGGTGGGCTATATAGTCCATGGGGTCGCATAGAGTCAGACATGACTTGGCGGCTCAACAACAACAAAATTTTCACTAGTCGGCAGTACAGAGACTTGGGTTAGAACATGAGATGAGTTATGGAAGTTTAAAAACCTTGCGTATTTGCACACCTGCTTTTGTGGCCTGAGAAAGTCATCCTTGCTTTTCGGGAGGTGTTGCCACCTGGTTTCTGATAGCAGTCTGCTAGAATTAGCTCAGGCACCTGTTTTCTGAGACACTGTGCCTCTCTGGGGCTTCTGCCCTCCATCAACTATGCTTAAGAAGAGACTTCATATATGTGCATTAAAATGCAATATTTGTCTTTCTCTTCCTGACTTACTTTACTCTGCATAATAGGCTCTAGGTAGATGGTACTGATGATTCTAGTGCAGGGCAGCAAAGGAGACGCAGTCATTGAGAACAGCTTTTGCACTCAGTGGGAGGAGGAGAGGATGGGACAAATTGAAAGAGTAGCATTGAAAAATATGTGTTACCATATGTAAAATAGATAGCCAGTGGGAGTTTGATGGATGACGCAGGGCACCCAAAGCCGGTGTCCAGTAACAGCCTGGAGGGACGGAGTGGGGAGGGAGGTGGGAGGGGGGTTCATAAGTGAAGGGACACATGTATGCCTATGGCCAATGCATGTTGATGTATGGCAAAAACCATCACAATATTGTAAAGTAATTATCTGCCAATTAAAATGAAAGAAAGGAAATAAGAGGAGTACTTGGGACCTGATCCTCCATCACTCTAGACAGCAAGACCTCGGGGGGCTGTCCCAGGCCCTTTCTGCTGTGGGGTTGCCCTGGCAGGCAGGCAGGAGAGGTGGGGGACCCCGCTGAGTAGCTCCTCCTAGGCTGCACCCAGGTTTCTGCTTCTTCTGGATCTGTTGTCCTGTTGGCTTTGGGCTGGGGGAGGGGGAGGGCAGGCTGCAGACTATGCTATGCTATGCTGTCATTTCAGTTTCAGTCTGACTCCTTTGTGACCCTATGGATTGTAGCCTGCTAGGCTCCTCTGCCCATAGGATTCTCTAGGCAAGAGTACTGGAGTGGGTTGCCATGCCCTCCTCCAGGGATCTTCCTGACCCAGGGATCCAACCCATGTCTCTTATGTCCCCGGCACTGGCAATGTGGGTTCTTTACCGTTAGCGCCACCTGGGAAACTGCAGAATGGAGTCTGTATATTTAGCAGCTTGTCCCCTCTCCTCCCCCCACGCACTCCCATCCTCCAGCCGGTGGAAGCATCAGCTGGTCAGAACAGGGTAGTCTGGCACTTTATCAGTAGCTTCCAAATTTATAATTTATAGCATAAACTTTATGCCATGATCCCTTAAGGGCTGTGGCATTTGATACAGACACGCTAGTTGAGACTTAAAAATGTATCTTCTCCTCTGTTCTCTCTTCTATGAGACTCAGGAGTTGCCTCTGAAGCTCAGAAGCTCAGTCTCGGCACTTTTTGTTCCTTTTTTATTTTTTCTTCCTGTAACAATGCTTCCCAGAAATAGCAAAGGAATGCTTGTTGTCTGAGTTGAATGGCGAATAGCTGAAGTCATCCAAAATAGTATTTGGACACGCAGATGCATGTCTTATGTTATCAGTGATTTCTAGAGATAAGATGCTAAGTTGAGTTTAAGATTCTCATGCCCAGTGTGAAGTGGAAAATCATCTCAGGATTAATAATGTTCAAAGATTAAAAAAAATTGCTTAGCAGTAGTACAAGTTTTTCTGATTTGAGAGCCATAAAAGTTTACAAAACAGAAATAGACTCACAGACATAGAAAACAAACTTATGGTTACCAAAGAGGAAAGAGGGATGAGGGATAAATTAGAAGTCTGGGATGAGCTGATACACACTACCATATATAAAAGAGATAAAAAAAACAAGGTCCTACAGCATAGCACAGGAAACTACATTCAATATCTTGTAATAACCTATAATGGAAAAAAATCTGAAAAAGACTTCATACACATGTATTTTATATATTTGTTGTTTGTTGTTCAGTCACAAAGTCTGATTCTGTGATCCCATGGGCTGCAGCACACCAGGCTTCCCTGTCCTCCACTATACATATATGCATTATATATATGTCCCCGTGGGTCAGAGGTAAAGAATCAGCCTGCAAAGCAGGAGATCCAGGTTCGATTCCAGGGTTGGGAAGATCCCTTGGAGGAGGGCATGGCAGCCCATTCCAGTATTCTTACCTGGAGTATCCCATGGACAGAGGAGCCTGGCAGGCTACAGTCTGTAAGGTTGCAGTCAGATATGACTGGAGTGACTGAGCACACACACACAACGCACACACATACACATGCACACACACGCACGCACATACACACATGAACCACTTTGTTGTACACCTGAAACAAACATAACATTGTGAATCAACTCTACTTCAATTATAAAAGGATACCTGTTTAATGAGATAATGGAATGCGTGAGCTTTGGGACATCTTGCATAAACAAATGTAGGTGTGTGCACACACACACACAATACTTTTGCAACTATGTCTGACACAGAATGAACACAGCCTATTTGAAATCATATCTTGATCAGAATGAGCACAGTTAGCCAGTGTTAGCATTTAAAGACAGTGCCATATGCTTTGGCAATCAAATAGACAAAGGACAATTTCAAGGATTATTAAATGAAAATAATACAAGAGTCTCCTCAAGAAATGTGACTGGATAAATGGACCCAGTACTTTCACACTTCCTCTGTAAGAAGACCTGATCTATTCTAGAACATGAACATGTAGGTGAAAGAAGGAGAAGTTCTGTAATATAAAGCATCACAGCAATAATTCTGGCCTGGGAAGCTTTCAAAGCAGGTGTTAACCCACTGAGACTATAAAAAGCCCAATAAAAGATAGTTGTGTTTTCCAATCTGCTACATGTGTGTCTTGAAGAAGATGTTAAAAGTTTCTGTGGTCCAGAAACCTTGAGAAATTCTGCATCCTAAATATCTTCTCTTAGTAAAGTAATCCACAGCATATAAGCAGTGCTAGGAAATTTATAGGTAAGGAAATTTTTCAATTTTGTTTTGTGCATCAGAATTTCCTGGGTGCTCTAAAGAAATACTTTAAAAATACCCACCCCTCAGAGATTATGATTTAACTGTTTTATGGTGGGATATTTAACAAAAATTTCCCTGGCTTGAAAGGCACTGGTGAACTCTTCATTTTTAAAAGCTTATGTAGACCTCGCATTTGTTTCCTGGGATGGCTGCAACTTAATACCATAAACTGAGTGACTTAAAACAGCAGTTCTCTTACAGTTCTCCCACAGTCCAAAATGAAGGTGTCAGCAGGGCCATGCTCTCTTCAAGGCTTTTAGAAAGAGCCTGTTCTATGCTCTTCTCTTAGCATCTAGTGGTGCCTGCAGCCCTTGTTATCCCTGGCTTGCAGCCCCGTCCCACCAAATGCCCTCCCTTTTGTGTCTCTCTCCTCTTCTTCTAAGGATACCGGTGATACTGAGCTAGGCCCACCTTGCTCCATCCACTGTGACCTCATCTTAACTTGGTTACATCTACAAAGACCCTGTTTCCTAATAAGGTCACGTTCACAGGTAGGTACCAGGATTAACACTTGTTCTGTTTAGTTGCTCAGTTGTGTCCAACTCTTCGAGATCTCATGGACTGTAGCCCGCCCGGCTTCTCTGACCATGGGATTTCCCAGCCAGTAATACTGAGAGCGGGTTGCCTTTTCCTTTCCCAGGGGATCTTCCTGACCCAGGGATTGAATCCACATCTCTTGCACTGGCAGGCAGATTCTTTACCACTGAGCCACCAGGGACGCTTAGGGTTAACACTACGATTTATCATTTAAGGGGGGACAGAAATCAACCCATTTCAGATCTCCTTTGGGGGGAATCCTTGAAACACTCTTTGAGAAATACTGCCCACTAGAATTTTAAATTCTGTGCAATGTAGCTTCCTGGTTAAAACCACCAAGATGCATTATTGACACATTCTATTCCCTGCTAACAATTTGAACTGTGGTACAGAATTGTTGGGACAGTCGGATGCTGCCGGATGTTTTCCTGTGAAGATGATTTTAGTTTTAGAGTGATTGCTCTAAAGCCATTCTTTCTGACCTGAATGAGTTTGCCAGACCAATGGTCTGTTGTGACCACGCCCACAGAGGACAATAAACAGTCATTAGCAGCAGAGAGAAGGATACTTACCTGGGCGTCCTTAATAGAAGGCAGGCCTACTGACTAGTACACGTTTAAAGGAGCAAAGCCCCAGCACACCTCCTCGTCACAGTCCTAGGAACTTGGACTGTCTCAAGTCCTATTCTTGCCTGGGAAACCCCACGGGCAGAGGAGCCTGGAGGGCTACAATCCATGGGGTCTCACACAACTGAGCAACTAAACAAGAACTGTTAAGACTCTCCTAGGCGGAGAGGAGCCGAGCACCTGATTGTCCTGAAGCTCCAAGAAGCCTTCAAGTGGAGTTTTTTATTACCTGAGGGGCAGAATTGCCCAGAGCAAAGACAGGACTAGGACTGAAGCTCAGGCTCTGACTCTAAGATCTGTGCTGTTTCCAGGGTTGCACAGTCTTTCTCTGGAATATGACAGCACTCACCTTATAGGATTGCTGTGAGGGTTAAATGAGATGTTGTGGGTGAGAGTGCTCGTCAATGATACATTTAGAAAAGAACAGCTTCATTATGGAGGATGATAGAAGCAACTTAAATGTTGGTATTATTATCAAGGAGCATAGAACTGATCATCAGGGCTGGCTTTGGACAACATTATGAAGTCAAGTTCATGGCTGAATGCCTCCTTGCTCACCATTCTAAGTCATTTCTCTTCTTAAATCTTACCTGCCTTTGCTAAATGCAGCTCTGTGGTTGACCTGCTGATTTTAGTGTGTGTGGTTCTGGCTGTGTAAATGGAATTGCTGATTTCACCAGCCCTGTTATTAGGGTCAGAGGAGGGCTTTGGTTTGGTTAGGAAGCAGGAGGAAGCAATTTCTTCCTGTAATCAGAGGACTGAGCGGTTGACAGGGGCTGCATTGAGGGCGAGGCACCTGGTGGATGTCCTGCTTGCCCTTGGAGAGAGCTTTTGTGGGAGCCCAGCCCCTGAGGATCATTCTTGACTACAGTCTTAGGGAATAAAGGAGGAAAGAGCGCTAGGTGCAGTCATTGCATGGAGCGGGGCCTTCTCTCATGGGTGTGCGCTTGGAGGTCAGAGTGGCCGACGTCCAGGGAAGAGTGATGTATAAGAGAGTAAAATGCTGCCTTAAAAAAACTTGAAAAAACCAAAAAGCAGCTCTTGTCCCAAATGTGTCATCGACTGGCCTACTCCAGGGTCTGAATAGCCAGCACTGGGTGTCTTTTCTTTTGGGTTGAGAGTCACTGGTACCAGGATTTTCCTGCCAAAATGAAAATATCCCTGCGGGTGGGGGCATCTTTCATCCATAATGTGCTGGTACTCTCTCATGTCCAACTCTTTTGACAGCATGGACTGTAGTTCACCAGGCTCCTCTGTCCATGGGATTCTCCAGCCATGAATATTGAGTAGGTTGCTGTTTCCTCCTCCAGGGCTGTTCCTGACCCAGGGATCGAATCCACACCTCTTGCACCTCCTGAAATAGCCAGGCGGATTCGTTACCACTGTGCCACCTGGGAAGCCCATTTGGAGATGAATTTATTTATTGTCTGAAAAGGCTTGGGAACTTTAAAACCAAGTTCTAAGCCCCTTTATTGCTTACCCCAGTGCAGTCCCTATAACAAGTCCTTGGTCAATTTTTCTGGAATTGCCTTTGGAGTAAAAGAGATAGAAGCATGCTATGAGGGAGAGAAGAGGGGGGCTCTGTTTCTGAGCAGATTATGTTCATGAGCATGGTATGACTTCAGAGTTTGCATAAGTTCATTTTTGACCAATCCATTTGTTATTTCCAAAACTTATGATTGCCAGGGGGAAGGGAAGGGGAAAGGGTTAGTTAGGGAGTTCGGGATGGACACATACAAATTGCCATATTTAAACTGGATTTCCAACAAGAGGCTTCTCCAGTGGCTCAGGTGGTAAGGAATCCCCCTGCAATTCAGGAGACTCAAGTTCGATCCCTGGGTCAGGAAGATCCCTGGAGGAGGGCATGGCAACCCACTCCAGTATTCTTGCCTGGAGAATCCCCTGGACAGAGGAGCGTGGCGGACTATAGTCTATGGGGTTGCAAAGAGTCAGACATGACTGAGTCACTAACACACACACAGCCAACAAGGAACTACTGTATAGCAAGGGAACTCGGCTTAATGCTGTGCGGCAGCCTAGATGGGAGGGGCATTTGGGGGAGAATAGATACACGTGTATCTACGGCTGAGTCCCTTTGCTGTCCCCCTGAAATTACCACGGCATTGTTAATCGGCTATACTCCAATACAAAATAAAAAACTAAAAAAAATCCTAAGTGAAAGAAAGGTGTGTATGTGGTTCTAGGTGACCCAACTGAATGCTACTGACTATCAGACTTAACATTCTAGAGCCTTTATAGATGACTAAGTCACATTAGGAGCTTCCCTTCAAGAATGTTATTCTGTTTTTTATTTTTTTATTTTTTTTTCCATTTATTTTTATTAGTTGGAGGCTAATTACCTTACAATATTGTAGTGGTTTTTGAATACATTGAAGAATGCTATTCTGGACTGAACCACTTATCCCATGATGACGGGCATACAAAGAGTTAAAAACACAGGGAGAAGGGAAAATACATGCTTTAGTGGAGGGACTAAGGAAGACTTCAGGGAGGATGTAGGACTTGGCAAACACAGTGGGATTTTTGACACATGAGATGGGTTCAGGTGCAGAGAATGGGGTGAGGTTCGGGGAAAATGGGGTGCTGGTGATTTTGGATCAGAGACTTGAGCAGCAGAGAGGCAGAGACTCATGAGACATTTGAGGCAGAAGTGGAGTGGTGACCAAATGGTGGGAAGAAGAAATGAGAGGGCCTGGGGACACGTGCCTTGTTGATGACTTTGTCCGCTGGATGAAGAGCAGAGGTTGCCATCTTGCTTCAGAGTGCTAAGAGCCATCCTCAGATGGAGGGTGGAGTGATGGAGCCAGATCTCCAAGCAGAGGCATCCACAGTCTTCCTGCCTTGGTCAGTGATCTTGTGTATGACATAGACATGTCCCTTACCTTATACATATCCCCTGGGGCTCATCTTCACATAATTTATCTGCTCCCTGCTTTGCTAGTAAAACAGGGTTTGACATTTTTCTGGATTTGCTGGAGGGAGCACCTTACACTTTGCAAATGCTGTAGTATTAGCATACCTGCTAAGCAGGGGGAGGAGAGCTTCAAGAATCGAGAGCAGCATGAGAGGACGCACTCCTGGCTGGTGATCTTGGGAGCCCAGAGCACTCATCCTTCATCCGCCACTCACTCTATCTGTGTGACTGTTTCGTTTTTCTGTGTGCCCACCTGTCAGGAGAGAAGACTGAACAGGATGGTCAATAAGAGATCTCCAAATTCTGGAAGACAAAGTTTCTGTGTCCTGTCCACCTGCTGTTGAGGACAAATTTGACAGCCCAAAAGGCTGATGCTTGCCCCATGCTCACTCAGAGTGGGCTTCTAGAGCCAGATCATTCTGAAAAGCAAACCAACAAGCAGCTTTCTTGAAACAACCCAGATTGTTTGGTTAAGCCTGCGTGCTGTGTGTGCTTAGCTGCTCCAGTTGTGTCCGACTCTGTGTGACCCCATGGACTGTAGCCCACCAGGCTCCTCTGTCCATGGGATTCTCCAGGCAAGAATACTGTAGTGGGTTGCCATGCCCTTCTCCAGGGTATCTTCCCGGCCCAGGGATGGAAACCATGTCTCCTGCCTTGCAAGTGGATTCTTTACCGCTGAACCACTGGGGAAGCCCCTGGTTAACCTGACCTTGTCTCTATTCAAGGTTGTCTCTAACAACCCCTCCTTGCAAACAGATTCATCTGTCCCATTCTTTAGAATTCACATATTCTCGTTAATATACAATATTTGTTTTTCTCTTTCTGACTTAATTCACTATGTATGACAGTCTCTGCATCTCTCCACGTCTCTACAAATGACCCAATTCTGTTCCTTTTTATGGCTGAGTAGTATTCCACTGTATATATGTACCATGTCTTCTTTATCTGTTCACCTGTTGATGGACATTAAGGTTGCTTCCATGTCCTGGCTATTGTAAATAGTGCTGCAATGAACATTGGGGTGCATGTGTCTTTTGATGTGTGGACATTTTTTGGGGTGGGGGTGGGATGAATTGGGAGATTGGGATTGACAAATATATACTTCCATGTGTAAAATAGATAGCTTGTGGGAAGCTGCAGTATAGAACAGGAAGCTCAGTTCAGGGCTCTATGATGACCTAGAGGGTTGAGATCAGGGTGCCAGGAAGGAGGTTCAAGCGGGAGGGTATTATATGTATACATATACATATACTTTACATACACATGTATATACATATATATACTTTCTGTTGTGCAGCAGAAAGTAGCACAATATTGTTAAGCAATTATATCCCCCCCCAAAAAAACCTAAAATGAAAACAGCAACAACAACCCCTCCCCCAAAACCTGGCCCTGTGTCTGCAGTTAAATTTGTGGGACGGAATACCTTTGCAAACTCCAGGCAGAGGAAGGAGCTGGCACAAGGAAGGAGAATGCTAGGCAGGGAGAGAAGGAAGAGAAGGTTTTGGTGGCTACCTTTGGACTTTGAGAACTGGAGGCTGTGCAGCCATGTCAGTCTGACCTCTGGACACACACATTCAGGGGCAGGTTGCGTTTCAATAGAGTGTGAGTCATCCTCTCTTCTTTGCATTTTCCCAATGAAGATTTCCCTCTAAGACCTTCGAGTAGCGGAAATGATTGCATAATTGCACCCCTGTTTTGTTGTTGCCAGGCTCTCCAGTTGCTCTCACCATTTACTTCTCAATACATGCTCATTTTCCAAGGGGAAAGGCTGTGCAAGAAAAATATTGCTGAAGAAAGGTCATGTCCAGGGAGCCAGAGCAACGCAGTCTACATTGAGATCGCCCCTGGGAGTCCCCTCCCCTGCAGGATGTTGGCTGGCCCAGCAATGGATGACTCCACTAATTAGTTCACCCCTCGGCCCCTGGGGCAGACTAGCCTTGACCTTTGATCCTTGCCCTCCTCTTCTCCCCACAGGCCACGATTGCTAACTGTGGATAGCCAAGCCAAATGTCTATGAAAAAGCCCCCTTCTTGGCATTCCCTGGAGGCTGTATGACAAATCAAGGTTACCTTGAAAGGAATACAGGGTGGAGGAGGGCTGGATCTATCCATCTATCAAGATGTGAGTCACCAGCGTGATGTCATCTGAATCTCAACTTGATTCCATTAATTTTGACGGTGTAAGCATGTAAACTACCAGAAACAAATGGCTCATGTCTGGATGCAGAGGCACCCGAACTTGGGCACAGACACCCACCTGGATGCCATCTTGCACTGACACACGCGCGTGTGTGCACACACACACAGAGACACACAGAGACACACACATGCATTTATTCACAGGTCTAATACGCCCAGGAACAGGTCCTATGATTGCAACAGCTGGATGTGGAGACGGATGGCTCTTGTGGGCAGTGTTAATGAGAGCGACCTTCAGGTGGAAATCTCTGGGCTGCTGGAGTGGAAGGGAACATGAGACCTTGGCACCCCTCTCTCTAGAAAGCATGGCAGTGCTTACACAATTAGGCTTAATTAGGTCCCGCTCTGCCTTCTCTGAATGTTACTCCATGCGGTCTGGCTTTCTCTCCCCATGTTTTTCACAGATGCTTTTCCTGATGCTCTGAACTCAACTGGACTCCTGCTACGGTGTTTGGAAGCCAGCCATGGAGGCCACCATAATTGCCAAAGCCCTGCTTCCTGGCATCATCTGAGTTCTCCCTGTTCCTAGAGAAGGTTAGTCTCTGTTCACTGCTCAGTGGGTCTTTACAGGACATTTTTATGACTCTAAGGCCAGGTCTGTTGACAGAGGCCATCAGGACAGCTGGTGTTTGGCTGTAACAGCACGTAGCTGGGCCAGGAGAGGCAGCCTAGAGACCCAACGCTTCTCTTGGCCTTAGTTTCTTCCTCTAAAAATGGGAATAAGAAAACCTGCCCATGATGTATGCCAGAAATCATCACACTATTGTAAAGCAATTATCCTCTGTTTATAAATAAATAATATATCATTAAAAAAAACAAAAAACCCACCCCGCCTATGGAGCTGCCTATTGGCCACACGATAGAAAACTCTCGGAGGCATGTGACTATGGTGTCCATGGAGGCTTTGGCTTTGGGCAGAGTGGTGACCCCACCTACTTGCTTCAGAGTTCATTTGAAGGTCCCAGGAGAGACATGATTATTTATTTACTGCCTGCTGCTCCTTGCTCTTGTTGACTTTCCTAGAATGAGCCCTCCAAGGTGTCTGGCTAGGGTATAATCCATCACCTGCCCTTCAGAGGAATCCCTTATCTTGCCCCTCCGGCTCAACCCTGCCTTCCTGATACCTGTAGCTTTCAAGAGGAAAGGACAGGTGGAGAGGCCCCCAGCATTGGTGGCTTTGCTGGGACTGATCTGGGAAAAGCTCACCCAGTGGAAGGGCTTGAAGGAAGCAGCTAACTGCACGCAAGACAAACTTCATTTCAGGGTGGATGGGAGCAAGCAGGCCACAGGAAAAATGAGCACTTCTCATGCATCGGGCCACCCAGTGGATCCACCAAAGATTTACAACCTGACATGACCACAGTCTGATGGTTAACTGAGGCCGGGGACAGCAGGAACAGATGAGATTCTTTTTCCATAAGAATTTCATAGAATCTTTTACATTAACTATTGCCTTGCTTGTGTGCTGCTGTGTACACACCTGTTGCCTAAGCTTT
Organism: Cervus canadensis; assembly: GCF_019320065.1. Classification (NCBI taxonomy): domain Eukaryota; kingdom Metazoa; phylum Chordata; class Mammalia; order Artiodactyla; family Cervidae; genus Cervus; species Cervus canadensis. The sequence goes on along the minus strand of NC_057415.1, from coordinate 1,810,571 downwards.
TGGAACAACAGGCAGTGGCCCTCATCATAGCAGTTAATGACATGATGGCAAATGCAACGACTATTTAGGTGGCATGGCACGCTTGCTAGGAGGAAAACCTCTGCACTCTTAGTGTCTGAATTTCAGTCCTGACTTCACTGCTTACTAGGCACATGACCTTCTCTATATTAACCAGTATTTTGAATCACAGTTTCCTCATCTGTGAAAGTGAGCAAATCATAGTACCTGTTCCACTAGGTTCCTATGGGAATTAAATGAAAAAATGCCTGCAAAGTAGTCAAAAGTCCCTGGAACATCCTGGATAATCAATGAATATTAGTTTTTATTAATTACGTATTTGAAGTTTTACACATTCTAAATAATAATTTGTTGTTGTTCAGCTGCTAAGTTGTGCCCGACTCTTTGCGACCCCATGAACTGCAGCACACCAGGCTCCTCTGTCCTCCACTGTCTCCCGGGATGTATTCAAATTCATTTCCATTGAGTCGCGGATGCTATCTAACCATCTCATCCTCTGCGGCACGCACCCTTCTTCTTTTGCCTTCAATCTTTCCCAGCATGAGGGTCTTTTTCAATGAGTCGGCTCTTCACATCAGTTGGCCAAAGTAATGGAATTTCAGCTTCAACATCAGTCCTTCCAATGAATATTCAGGGTTGACTTCCTTTAGGATTGACTGGTTTGATCTTGCTGTTCAAGGGACTCTGAAAGAGTCTTCTCTATCACTACAATCAAAAACATCAATTCTTTGGTGCTCAGCCTTCTTTATGGTCCAAATCTAATAATTTCTAAAAAGGTAGGTACTAATTTATACTTCACAAATGCTGTCACAAGTATTATATAATTTTATCCTGAACAATAATCTTGTGTTTAGGTCCCCAAATCTCTATCTTAAAAGGAGAGAGGGAAGGAGGGAAGGAAGGAAAAAAAATAAGAAAGAATTAAATCGCTGTTCTGTGCCAAGTATTAGGCTAAGATCTTTTCTATAAGGCAAATACTATTATTAATGTGATTTTACATGTGAGAAAACTGTGGATCAGAGGGAATAAGAAATTTGCTCAAAGACTCAAGAAAGGATAAAGAAAAAGGGATAAATAATTTACAGTTTGCATTTTAACTATTTCTTGTGATAGGTTATTTTATAATATGTACATTGATCATCAGGATTGTGTCTATTAATTCATGCACTGGTTTTACAGAAAGATCAAAATATATATCTTTGACATTAATGAAAGCACAAGCAATGTAGTGCTTAAAGTGAAAAGTACAATTTTTTGTTATGGTTTTAACAATGTTATATGCAATAAGTTTTCTGATCAAACAGAATTTCTGAATTATAATGAAGTCCCATGAAAATAATTTCAAATATATTTTTCACTTTAGAAATCATTTTAGGCACCATGTATTAGAGGAAGAGATCTTGTTATTATGCCTGATTTTTAAAAATTTTATAAAAAATGAGATCACTGACTTCTTGCCTCTTGCCTCTTCTCCTAATATATAGTAATAGATTTATAATGTAATCAGCCTTGTTTCCTCTCTGGATAAAGACGTGGCATAGTGATCCGAGTAATGGGAAGCTGCTTGTAGCACGGGGAGCTCAGCGCAGCACTCTGTGATGACCTAGCGGAGTGGAAGGCGGGGTGGAGGGTCAGGAGAGAGGGGTGTCTGCATACACATAGCTGGTCCAGTTTGTTGTACAGCCGAAACTATCCCACCATTGTAAAATAATTGTACTCCAATAACAAAATAAAAAGGGAATACATATGAGAAGAGCAATATTGCCACAATCACGTTTAGAAACTTGGTGAAGATGAGGGCTGCGTGATAATGCTGTCACTTGGATAGATCAGTCTTTCTTTTGGCAATTTCTGGGATTCTCTCTAAAAAGAACCAGTAGTTGTTAAAGGAGATCAGATCCTAAGAGTTCTCATACTAGGAGAATATTTTTTCTTTTCTTTTTGTTGTATCCATATGAGATGATGGATGGGAACGAAATCTATTGTGGTAGTAATTTCTCAATATATGTAAATAAAACCGTTGTTCAGTACATCTTCAACTTATGTGGTTATGTATGTTAACTATTTCTTGATAAAACTGGAAGCAAAGGTGTAATCCTGTCTTACATCATTCATGAAATTTAACTTGAAATGGATGGAAAGTCTTAAATGCAAGACCTGAAACCATGAAACTCTTAGAAGAAAATATAGGAATAAAACTCCACAACATGAGTCTTAGTAATAATTTTTTTGATATGATTTTTTAAAGCACAAGCAATAAAGCAAAAAGCAAAAAACAAAAAGTTGACTGACATCAAATTAAAGATTCAAGGGAAAAGACAACCTGCAGAGTGGGAAAAATATTTGCAAATCATGTTTGATAAGGGATTGATATCCAAAATGTATGAATAAATCATGTAATTCAATAGCAAGAACCCTAAATAACCCAATTAAAAATGAGTCAAAAGCCTGAATAGATGCTTCTCTGAAGAAGATATGCAGAAGCCCAACAGATATTTGAAAAGATGCTCAACACCAATAGTCATTAGGGAAATGCAAATTAAAACCACAATGAGATACCACCTCAAAACTGTTAGAACGGGCATCATGAAAAAGATGAGACAACAAATGTTAGTGTGCATGTAGAGAAAAGGGACTCTTTTACACTGTTGGTGGATATATAAATTGGTGCAGTCACTATGGAAAACAGTATAGTGGGTCCTCAAAAAGTTAAAAATAGCACTATATCATGATCCAGCAGTTCCACATATGGGAATATATTCAAAGGAAAAAAATACTAATTTGAAAAGATAGTTGTACCCCCATGTTCACAGCAGAATTACTTACAATAGCCAAGACATGGAAATGACCCAACTGTCCATCACTGAATGAATGGATAAAGATGAGTGTTTATATGTGTGTATATGTGTGTGTACACACACAGTGGAATATTACTTAGCCATAAAATGAGGAAATCCAATCATTTTTGGCACATGGATAAACCCTGAAGGCATTGTGCTAGTGAGATAAATCAGACAGAGAAAAACAAATACTGCCCAATCTCACTGACATGTGGAATTAAAAAAAAAAGCACACCACAGTCATAGAGAAAGAGATCAGACTTGTGGTTACCAGAGGCAGGAGCAGGGATGGAAGAAAGTGTGCAAAAGGTACAAACTTTCAGTTGCAAGATAAATAAGTCCCATGGATACAGTGTAGAGCATGGTGACTATAGCTAACGCTCCTGTTCAGCACATAGGAGAGGAGTCAGAAGAGTGGATTCTGGGGATTGTCATCACAAGGAGAGCATTTTTCCTTTTTCCTTTCCTTGTTTCTTTTCTTTTCATTCTATCTATGTGAGAGATGAACGTTGGGTTGAACCCACTGGGGTAATCCTTTTTTAATGTGTGTACAATTGCACTCATTTCATATGCTAGCAAGGTAATGACAGAATGCTTCAAGCTAGGCTTAACAGCACATGAACTGAGATCATCCAGATGTACAAGCTGGATTTAGAAAAGGCAGATAAAACAGAGATTCAAATTGCCAACATTCATTGGATCATAGAAAAAGCAAGAGGATTCCAGAAAAACATCTACTTCTGCTTCATTGACGATGCAAAAGCCTTTGACTGTGTGGATCACAACAAACTGTGGAAAATTCTTAAAGAGATGGGAATATCAGACTACCTTACTTGCCTCCTGAGAAATCTGTATGCAGGTTAAGATTCAACAGTTAGAACCAGATATGGAACAATGGACTGGTTCCAAATTGGGAAAGGAGTACTTCAAGGCTGTATACTATTACCCTGCTTATTTAACTTATATGCAGAGTTCATCATATGAAATGCTGAGCTAGATGAAGCCCAAGATGGAGTCAAGACTGCTGGGAGAAATATCAATAATCTCAGATATGCAGATGAAACCACTTTAATGGCAAAAAAAGAAGAGGAACTAAAGAGCCTCTTGATGAGGGTGAAAGAGGAGAGTGAAAAAGCTGGCTTAAAAGTCAACATTCAAAAAACAAAAATCATGGCATTGGGTCCCATCACTTCATGGCAAATTGCTGGGGAAAAAGTGAGAATAGTAACAGATTTTATTTTCTTGGTTTCCAGAATCACTGCCGCCATGAAATTAAAAGACACTTGCTCCTTGGAAGAAAAGCTATGGCAAACCTGGACAGCATATTAAAAAGTAGAGACATTACCTTGCCAACAAAGGCTATAATCAAAGCTATGATTTTTCCAGTAGTCATGTATGGATGTGAAAGTTAGACCATAAAGAAGGCTGAGCACCAAAGAACTGATGTTTTCAAATTGTGCTGGAGAAGACTCTTGAAAGTCCCTTGGACTCCAAGATCAAACCAGTCAATCCTAAAAGAAATCAACCCTGAAGATTCACTGGAAGGACTGATGCTGAAGTTGAAGCTCCAATAGTTTGGCCACCTGATGCGAATGCTGAGAAAGATTGAGGGCAGGAGGAGAAGGGGGCAACAGAGGATGACATGGTTGGATGGCATCATCGACTCAATGGACACGAGTTTGAGCAAACTCCAGGAGACAGTGAAGGACAGGGAAGCCTGGTGTGCTGCAGTCCATGGGGTTGCAAAGAGTCAGACACAACTGAGAGACTGAACAACAACAATGTATGTAAATCAAACCATCCTGCAATGTGCCTCAGACTTACACAGTGATATATGACAATGATTTCTCAATAAAACCAGAAAAAAAAAAGCCTCATGATGTCCAATGCAACTTACCCAATAAAGAACAGAACTGGGGGTAAGTTTTTAAAAAGATTTTCCTCCTCTGAAGAAAACATGCATTAAAAAAAAAAAAGTTAGAGCATTTCGGTTATATACCTCAGCATCCAGTTAAAGAACAAACTGGCTAATTTAAACTTCTATTGTAAATATATTTTATTTATTGAGATAAAATTTATATTTAATAGTATAAATGTCAATAGCACAGTGGAATATTACAGGGATTTTAAAAGCAAAATGCCATACATAAAACTTTTGCTGTATGTTTTTAAATGGTTTTAAAATAAAATTGTGAGATGTAGAATTTTTAAGCAGGTTTAGAATGAGAAGTTAGCAATTGAGTCTATAGCTTTGTATTGGGGTTAGCAATTGATTTGTGCAAGTGAAAATTGATCTACATGATGTAAAGACAAATAAATTTGGGCAGAGGGCAAAAATCAACATAGGAGAATCTAGTGGGAGTTTAAGAGGCTATACTATATGTCCTTTGCTCTGTCCTTAGTCGCTCAGTCATGTCTGACTCTTTGTGATTCCATGGATTGTAGCCTTCCAGGCTCCTCTGTCCATGGGGATTCTCCAGGCAAGACTGCTGGAGTGGGTTGCCATGCCCTCCTTCAGGGGATCTTACCAACCAGGGATCAAACCCAGGTCTCCCAAATTTTCCCCCAGTTGTGTTGAGATTCTTAAGACCCATTTTAGCCACCAGAGTTCACCTTACCTGTTAGTCATCCTCAAGGCTTCTCCCCTTCCATCCTTCTTCAGCTATCCACACAGCTGTAATCAGCTGAAATGGCTGCTGGCTTGTGTGAAGAATGAAGCTACAGTACCATGCTCTGGCCAGGTAATTTGGTAGGTCATTCTCCACAGTGACTCCCTAGGGGATGTTGGGTGTTCAGGGAGTGGAAACTGAAGCATTCTAGGAATGGAAGAAGATTCTGGGGTCATTTAGCTTTGGAGAAGTCTCTACATAGAGGAGAAAGCAATGCTTCTCTATCTGGCCCTACAAGAGAATTTCCCCAGGGCTTTTTTTTTTCTTACTTGAAGTACAGTTAATTTACAATGCTATGTTTGTTCCAAGTGTAGAGCAGAGTAATTCATACACGCACACACATTGGGGCTTCCCAGGTGGCCAGGTGGTATAGAATCAGCCTGCAATGCAGGGCACGCAGGAGACGTGGGTTCAATGTCTGGGTTGGGAAGATCCCCTGGAGAAGGAAATGGCAACCCACTCCAGTATTCTTGCCTGGAGAATCCCATGGACAGAGGAGCCTGGCATGCTACAGTCCGTGGGGTCACAGAGTCAGACACGACTTAGCAACTAAACAACAACAATAACAACACACACACATATACTTTTTCTTTTTCATATTCTTTTCTAATATAGGCTATTACAACATATTGGGTATAGTTCCAATCCCCAGGGTTTTTAAAAATATGGATGCCTGCACCCATTTCTAGAAACTCTAATTCAACAAATCTGGAGTAGGGCATTGAAAATCTCTATTTTAAAAAGATAAATATTTAATTTGGGGATAATTTCTGATTTACAGAAAAGTTGCAAAGGTAGTTTATATTTTAATCATTTTTTAAAATTGTGAAATATAAAACACATGTAGATAAGCGCCCCAAACAAAAAAAAAATAAATACCTTGGTGATTTATCACAAAGTGAACACTAGTGTCATCACTAAATAATAGGACCTGGCCAGTCTCCAAAAGCTTACCCTGTGATTCTACTCTTTGCTTCCCATCCAAAGTTTTACCACTTAAGCTTGAACCCCTAAATTTGTTGTTTAATTTTTTGTCTTGAAACACTTAGCCCAGTTTTACCTATTTTGAGCTTTTTATAAATGTAATCACACTGAATCCACCTGCCAATGAAAAAGACGTGGGTTCGATCCCTGGGTTGGGAAGATCCCCTGGAGAAGGAAATGGCAACCCACTTCAGTATTCTTGCCTAGAAAACCCCATGGACAGAGGAGACTTGAAGGCTACAGTTCATAAGATCACAGAATCAGACATGACTTAGTGACTGAACAACAGCAATCACACTGTATTCGTTCTTAAGGGTCTGGTTTCTTTTACTGGATGATATTCATTCGTGTTATTACACATAGTTAAAATGCGCTCTTTTCCTCCGTTCTGTTCACTACACCATGCTATCCAATGCAGTAGTCATTAAGAGCATGTTGCTATTTCAATTTAAATTGATTAAAATGAAATAAAATTAAAAACCCAGTTCCTCTTTGGCATGAGCCACATTTTCATAGCCACATGTAAGAAGCTACCATATTGGACACAGTAGAACATAGCATTTTCATCATCACAGAAAATGCTTTTGGACAGCTGTGCTCTAGAATATTCAATTTTCTGAATACATCCAAATTTACCCATTCTACTGCTGATGGACTTGTTTTAGTTGTTTGCAGTTTTTGACTATCATGAATAATGCTGAGAATATTTTGGTCTCTGGTGTGTGTGTGTGCAAATATTTATGGTAGGTGTGCACCCAAGAGGAGGATTGTAAAGTCACGTGCTCAGCTTTAGCAGATAATGTCACACTGTTTCCTTAATATTTATAATATTGATAATTTCGTAAAATTAATACTCCTACCAGAATCTCTTTTCAAAGGCATCCCAGGTAATTTTGAAGTTCAATCAGGTTTGGAAGTGACTGGTAGTTTTTTCCAAAGGGGTAGGTTTTGTTTTTATCTAGGAAAGAGACTTCTAACTAATGATGCAAATTGTGTAGCTGTAGAAAGGATTCTCAGGAGAAATAAATTATCAGGTAACGAGTGCCCTGTCTTTAGAGGTATTCAAGTAGATATTGTACAACTCTGATACAGCTGCTCTGAAAAGAACTCCTGGACTTAGTAGAAAGCTTTCCTCAGTGATGTAGAAAGTCCTTTCTGGCTCTCAAAGCCTCTGATTTCATGCCTTTTCATAGCCATGGTTGGTGAGATACTTGCTGGACAGTGAAACTCTTCATAGTTAGGCAGCAGGAGAGAGAAAGATCTGGCTCCAAAGACTCAGAGATTAGCACAGATTGGATCGTTAACCCCTAATAATTGAGTTAGTTGTATTGTGATCAATGAAACACCTCATTCTCACTTAGACCCACTGTTCCTACCTTGGCTCTTGGGATAATGGGAAACTTGGCTACTCAATGTCAACCTCTTCAGACGTTTATATGTCCTCCTTATTTCTACATTAATAGCCTTATTGGATATGAGTCTATTACTGTAACTGTCTCAGATCATTTGGGAAAGCAGGTGGGGCATCAGTCATTACACAGTAAAAATGCTATCACTCTAACATTGCCTAGCAGTCTGCTTTCATCCATCCCCGTGCTCTCTCTCTCCACTAGTCTTCCTGCTGCCCCTGGAATTCCCTTCTACCCTTGAGGGTTTGGAAATGAAGGGATATGTTTTAAGTCACCAGAGGAATAATCCTCCCACTCTGGCACTCAAGAGCCTGTCCTTTGGGATAGAATGATTTCCTAGTAACTCTCTTGAAGACTGATTGTTTCTTGTAAGAGTGCTGTTAGGGGATTTGGGAAAAAAGGTCTTAAATCTCCCTGGGTATATGTGAGTGATGAGGTTTGAAAAGGAAAATGAGAGGTGAACAGAGCTGATAACCTGGGCCTCTGCTGGTCCTGTGAGTGCATGACTTCTGTTCTATTATACTAGTTGTTGTTGTTCAGTAACTCAGTTGTGTCCGACTCTTTGCGACCCAGTGGACTGCAGCATGCCAGACCTCTCTGTCCTTCACTATCTCCCAGAGTTTGCTCAAACTCATGTCCATTGAGTTGGCGATGTCCTCCAACCACATCATATCCTCTGTTATCCCCTTCTCCTCCTGCCTTCTTTTTGGCTGCAAAGAAGATAATCAATCTGATTTCAGTATTAACCATCTGGTGATGTCCATGTGTAGAGTTGTGTCTTGTGTTGTTGGAAAAGGGTGTTTGCTATGATCAGTGTGCTATCTTGGCAAAACTCTGGTAGCCTTTGCTCTGCTTCATTTTGTTCCCCAAGTTCAAACATGCCTATCACTTCTTAACCAGTAGCAATGCTTTGCTCTGGCTCTCCGCCCAGCTTGTGGACCACCCTATCGGTAATTTCTTGGTAAAATCCACCCAGTTAGGATCCCCAAACAACCTGTGGGTGTAGCTACAACTAGCACAACATAGAGACAAGAACATGGCACTGGATGTTGGCACCTAACGCTCCAGCTGCTAAAATTTTGAACCAAGGGATGAATCAGACTTTGTCCACCTATTTTTTTGGATGGAAGGGACCAGTCAAGCCAAGAGAGAAAAACCTAGAGAAATAGACTTAGAGCCTCTGGGGAGGCTTGGTGTGTGTGCTCAGTCACTTCAGTCGTGTCCAACTCTTTGCAATCCAATGGACTATAGCCCACCAGGCTCCCCCGTCCATGGGATTCTCCAGGCAAGAAAACTGGAGTGGGTTTCCATGCCCTCATCCAGGGGATCTTCCCAACCGAGGGATCAAACCTGCATCTCTTCTGTCTCCTGCATTGGCAGGCAGGTTCTTGACCACTAGTGCCACCTTCTTATTTCCATTGGTTAATTTTCTTTTTTTTTTTTTCCTCAGGAGGCTGCAAAAGAGAAGCTATGGTAAGATGGAACTTGAAAGATGGGCAAGATCAGATGAAGAGCCTCTGTTTGCTCCCTGTGGTTTTTAGCCTGCTCCCTACTTTCTGAGCCCTCAGATTTCCTGAAACTTCAGGAACAAAGACAGTCAAAGAGGTATGTCGAAAGAACGCCCTTGTCCCAGGAGACACACTGGCCTTAATTAGCTGGTACCCACAGGATGTTCTGAAAATGAGAAATGCCTAGGATTATGATCTATTGAATGTCACATACAAATATGCTCATGTTCCCATTATGGATGTGTGTGTTGCAAAGTTGCTCAACCAAGTGTGACCCGTTTGGTGGTTTTAATTACAAATATCAATAAAATTGGTTGATATTTATGGGCACAGACCCTTCAGATCAGGAGTAAGGAAGCTAATTGTGTAAGACAGTGTTGTGATTGAACTCCGAGGGAGGCACGGGCTCCTGCTAGCTGGGTGCGATGCTGAGACAGCTCCAGTCTCCCTGTGTTAATTAAATGTGATGAAATGAATATTAACTTGTAAAAAGAGTCAGGCATGGGCTGGGTTTCCTTGGTAGGTGAGGCTAAGGTGGGGTATGGCATTTCGGTGAGTGGACTCAAGGCTGTTGTCTTTGAAAAAAGCAACTTTTGCTCAGTGGTTGTCAATCTTGGCTGCAAATCAAATTGCCTGAGGGGCTTCTAAAATCTGCCAAGGCCTGGACTGCACTGCCAGAGACTTGCCTGGGGTGGGGTCTCTGGGTTATTCTAATGACTGGCCAGGACTGAGAACAACTGATGTAGTGAAAAAAGTTCATGCTGACAAATGAGACTTGAACCAGCTGTGTGTCCTTGAAGTCTCTTACTCTCTGAGCCTTAGTTGTGCTTTTCTTTGTTGTCTGGAAAAGTGAGATTAATCAAAGCTACATTATATATCTGTGATGAAAAAATGAGATTCAAGGAGTGAAAGAACTCGGTACCTGGTGGAGCCTCAGAAGAAGGTAGTTTGTTTGTTATGAACTCTAAGTGCTTTTTTTACTACTGGAAATAGAGTCATTAGTCTCTTTAAATCTAATGAGATAAGAGGGCCTGTTCAAGAAACCCCAGAACCAATTCAGGAAACTCATCCTCAGAATTCCTTTGAATTGGTTTAGAACCAATCCTAATACCCAAATCTGCATTTGGATTCTCCTAAGAAACAAAACTGATAGGATCTCTCTGTCTATCCCATCTCTGCATCCACATCTGCATCTCAATCATCTCCATCTCCACAGTCTCCTCCATCTCCACAATCATCTCCATCTTCATCTGTCTGTGTGTGCATACCTACACAAACAAACACAAACATATCTAGAGAGACATTTATTATAAGGAGCTGGCTCATATTATAAGTGATTATGGAGACTGAGAATTTCCACAGTCTACAGACTAGAGACCCTGGGAGGCTGATGGGTTAGTTCAAAGACCTGGGCACTGAGGGCAGCTGGAGATCAGTACTCCAACTCATGTCGTCAAGCAGGGGTGTATGTTGGGGGGGAAGTCAGGGGGAGAGGGAATCTTTTCTTCCTCTACCTTTTTGTTCAATTCAGTCTACAAATTCAAATGCTAATCTTTTCTGGATTAGCAACCTCACAGGCACACACAGAAATGACATCTTACCAGAGATCTGGGCATCCCCTGATCCAGTCAGGTCGACTCATAAAATTAACTATCACACCATTCCTCTCTAAGATTCAAGTGCATGTGGGCTAGGATGATTCAGAATACTGCAGAGGCCTGGTGGTTTAAGCCAATGTGAATTCTTCACTAAATGCCGATGGAATTACCCAGGAGAACTCATTCCTCCAACCCTTTTGTTCTCCTTAGGAACAAACGGACATGTGAAAGGAGGTGGGGGCTGGGAGTGGCTGAACCCTACCCTGTCTTCTGACTTCCAGCTCCTCCTACTCCACCCTGGAAACTTGCCTTTTCTGTCAACTGTGAGAAGAGCTGTCATACTTGTTTGTTTTTCAGGTGGCCTATGATGTGGTCCTGCGTTGGCAGTCCATGGGGTCACAAAGAGTTGGGCATGGCTTAGTGATTGAATAACAACAGCAAATGATGTGGTCCCTTGAGAAGGAAGGAAAGGTGGTGTGATAGGCTGCTTTTAACTTGCCTTCTTACTGCTTCTCCAGGAGCATACAAGGTGCTCCTGACTTCACCCAATGTTCATTAAATGTCATGTCTTCTCTTCTTGAAATTTACAGAATGCAACCGAACTGGGGTCTTCCAAACACCTCCCCCTACAAAGGCTCCATTGTTTTCTCCCTTACATTTGCTCACACTGTTCTTTCACCTGGAATGTCCCTCTCTGCAACATCCACAACTCAGCACCTCTGAAAGCCCAGAAAAGAAATGCTGTGCTTTCCGTGAATCCATTCTTGAAATGCCCTCTGGGGAAACTACCATGACAGTGTGTCTGTTCCACACAGTCACGGGTCTCATTCCTACCCACAGACTGCATGCTAACCAGGGCCACATGGAGCAGAGGGAGGAGTCAGACTCAAGTGTCAAGTCCATGTGGGTCTGAATTTCATCCCTGTCACTATCAGCTTTGTGATCCCAGGAGAATCATTCAGATGCTCTAAGCCTCTGTGTACTCATTAATTAAAATGAGAAAATAATTCCTACTTCTCAGGGCTGATGTGAGGATTAGTTTGATACATATTTATAAAAGAGTCTTGCAAAGAAAGGTTTTCATAGATGCCTGTGGAATGATTAAATAAATTGATATAAACTATCTGGCATGGATATTAACAATTTTTCACTTACCCTGTAGTTAAAAATTGCATTTTGGAGTGGTGGTGGTGAGGAATATATGGATTCTTTTGAGATGTTAAAATCCCAAGGCATGAGTCCTAAGGTGAGGAACGAAGTTACCTGGGGGTGGCGACAGTGAATCCAGAACCATCATTAAATCATCAACACAACCACATGAAGTGGGATGATTTTCTCAGAAAGACTGTAATGTTGACTCTGCCACTAACTGTGGGACCATGGGAGCCTTAGTTTTCCAGTGTGTAAAATGGGGTAACACTCCTTTCACACTCATACGTGACTTACATTCATATGATGATATCTGGCATGTGGTTGGTGCCGTTCAAGGGGCCACTGTATGGCTGTTGTTATGATAGTATTTGTTTTAGGAATGGCAAGTTAACATGACCCTGGTTCTGTTGTGTCCCACAGTTAGTGACAGCAAGTTGGTATTTTAGACCAGGTTGTCTGTGCCAAGTCCAACCCACTTCCTGCTGTATCACATAGTCCTGGGCAGCCTGTCTTAGCCCAGGATCACAGCATCCCTGAGCAGGACCTTGCCATGGGCATCCATGTTGTTTTTCAGAGCTCTTTGAATTTGCCACCATGAAAGCCTCCTCTGCTCCTTGGTTTTCTAGAATCAAGCCTGGCTCGTTTCTGGCCAATCCCCACCGGACTCCATTTCACTTATCAACCTGCAGATCACCTCTCATTTGTCATCTTTATTAGCTTTTAATCTCCCATCAGTTTAGTGCTGGGGTTTAAGAGTAGGATTAGTGGGGGGAGTTTAATTGGATGATCTTCCATGGCCCCTTGAACATCAGATTCAATAAAAGTTTATGAAAAGATAAAATCGCAAAGGGTTTTATAGCCCCAGACAGAGCAAGAGACTGGGGCGAGAACAAGGTGACTGTTTTTCAACCTCATATAATCCGTGTTTCGACTTGATTAAATGAGGAAGTGAGTTTTCTGTCTCTCTCCCTTCCTCCCTCTTTTTCCTTGGGTACCATGAGCCTTTTCTGCCTGCTGTAAGCAAGAAGCCCCTTTCTGCCAGGCTCTCATCGCCTCTTCTTTGATTCTTTCTGACAGGAAGACGAATGAAACCTGGGTGCACCAGAAAATAACATTTATTTCATGCAGAAATATGCTGATCCACCACTGAAGGTGGCAGAAATGATGCATCTGATGGGAAAGAGGCCAGTCTTCAGGAGGGGGATGTGAGGTCCAGGAGGAAGCAGGAAGGAAATTTGAACCATCTTGAAGCCACCTTCTCCAGCCTTCCGTCCACCATTCATGCTGTATCACTTCTTCCGAGGGTCAGGCAACCAGACAGTGAGGGTGGGTTGGGCTGCAGAATCATTTATGAATGTGTTCATTTATTAATTCAGCAAACATTTGTTGCCGGCATGTTATGTGTCAGATGCTGTGCTAAACTCTGGGGATATCAAGGTGAATAAAGCCTGTTCTGCTGGTGGGAGGGCATAGTCTGTGCAGGAGATGGACAGTTTGAAAGGGAATTAATTTTGCTTTTTACAGCCTTAGAGATGGGTCTTGTGGGCTTCATGGCATGACTATGATCTTGCAGCAGAGTTTGGCTGTCAGACCTAGGCTGTCAGACCATGATGCAGGGTTTTGCACAATAAAGGAGGAAAAAATTGGGGGTTCCTAAAGGGAATCTGATGGGAGAAGCTAGGGGAGGGGGCTGGAAGAGGAGCCAAGGAATGGCTATTAGTCAGTGGACTCCCTGGGAGTGAAGAGGTAATGGAAATTTCCTGGTGTGGATGGCCTAAGGACATTCAGAGTAGTCAATACTCATTAATGCCTGTGGAGATATTTATTTTTTTCTTCTGTTCATTCAATAAAGGTAAAAGCCCATAACCATGGGTGACCATGAAGATGTAGCTTCCCAGGAATTCATAGAAATCTAAAGTTGGATTTTGGATTTCCACTGGCCACAAATTGGGGCTTAAGCCAATGGTAAGCACCAGGAGACCCCCAGCGATGTGTGATTTACACAGCTGTTATTGACTACTAGGTGCAAGAAAGGCAATGGTACAAATGAAAACCAGCGCTTGAGGAAGTGAGTGAGCAGTCACCTGGGAAGGGGGTGTGCCGGGCATCAGAAAAGTCTAGATAAACAGAAGGGGATAGAGGAGGCGCACAAAGAACCTCACGATAGAGAAACAGCCAGGAGACAGGAAATGATAACAGTCATGGAGTTTGGGATACCAGAGGGAGTTATGAGGACTGAAGGGAGAGTCGAGGCTGCTGGATGGGCTGATGGTGGTGGTGTTGGGGGGAATCTTGGGAGACCTCTGATGTCTAATAAAGGAGCTCAGATGGTGGTGGTTGGTGCTGGACCACTGAAGAGGGTATGGGGGAATCAGAGTTACATGTTCATCTTAGAGCTATCACCCTGGCTCAGGGTGGAGGATGAATTGGAGGGGAGTGGGGCTGGAGCCAGGCCAGGAACGTTAGTCCAGACCCAGGCACAGGTGGTCACAGTACAGACTGGGAGTGGACAGGCTGGAGGCATGTTTCCAATGGAAAGTGGGAAAGCCTTTGTAATTGGTTGACTGTGGGGGTGAACCCAGGGGAAGAAGTTTGTATTTCCATGGTCTCTGGACTGAATGCCAAGGTGGTGAGCTGTGTTATTCTTCTGTGGGAGGTAAGCAGGAGGATGTTCAGATGTGTTTGGACAGATGACTTTTTGTTGTGTTGAGACGTAGGTTTCTGTTTAGCAGGCAGATGTGCTTAAAGCTATGTAGAGGGAGGAGATGGTCCTGGAGGATGTGGAGTGGTTAAAACAAAAGAGGGAAGAAGAGATAATGATGGAGGGAAGGGAAGGAGAAAAAAAAGTGACCATGGATTTCTGACTTTGTCTCTGATGATGTTCTAGGACCTGTCTTTTTCTACTACCTGTGGATGGGGATTTTTTTAAAGTCTTAACCATGACAACAAAGGAGGATGACTCCATGTTGTCAGCAGACATATGGGGCAGGGGTGGGGGTCCAGGTGCGTGTGTGTGTGCTAAGTCGCTCAATTGTGTCTGATTCTGTGTGACCTCATGGACTGTAGCCCGCCGGGATCCTCTGTCCATGGGATTCTGCAGGCAAGTATACTGGAGTGGGTGGCTGTGCCCTCCTCCAGGGGATCTTCTCTAGCCAGGGGTTGGACCCATGTGTCTTACATCTCCTTCATTGGCAGGCAGGCTCTTTTACCACTAGCGCCATCTGGAAAGCCCAGGTACCTCGCTTTTAATGGTGGGGTCTGGTGAGGTGCACACCCACTTGCTTATTCCTGAGTAGAACCCCATGGTCACAGAGTCTGTGTGTGGCTCAAAGTGAGAATAGCCTGCTGTGAGAGCTAGATGTTTGATCGAAGCTGTTAGAGGAGAGGTGGATCCAAGCTTTGTGGTGCTTCAGGCTACTGTGATCTTTTAAGAAAAAGAATACAGAATTCTGTGAATAAATTTGGATATTGAACTTTGGAATGGATCGTGGATATGAGAAGCTTTGAAGCTTAAGCTCTATTAGCTTCGTGGTGAGTTCCCCTTGACTTGGGAGGCTTCCGAGAAGCCCAGGAGAGGCTCATGGGTATCGAATCTTTGCGCTGTGCTATGCTCTGTGTGTGCATGTACTGCATTGATGTATGAGGATGAGCTAGGAGAAGTGGGAACTCAGAAATGGGTATTTTTTAAATCGTGTTCCATCCAGCAGGGAGCTCACATGAAGGGTCCTAAGAACATGTGTCCGGTCCTTACCCTGGAAGTCAGCTGGCGTGCCTACCTGAGATAAGATCGGCATGAACTCCTGTTCCACGTTCAGAAGGAGCCCAATGCTTTCCCCAAGACTTCTGCAAATCCCCGAAGGGCGGACATTCCCGCAGTCCCCGAGCCTGTGCTGTCACCAAATGAGCTGTGGGTCCTCTCAGTGTTTCTCCTCCATCTCGTATTGACTCAGACATGGAGCTCATGCCCTTTCTATGAGTTACACAGATGTGTAAACACTCATCCACTCACATCCACAAGTCTTTATGTAGGAGGCAGATTTTACTGAATGAAAGATGGATATATTGGAGTGAAAGTGAAAGTCGCTCATTCATGTCTGACTCTTTGTGATCCCACACACTGTAGTCCGCCAGGCTCCTCTGTCCATGGGATTTTCCAGGCAAGAATCCTGGAGTGGTAGCCATTCCCTTCTTCAGGAGATCTTCCCAACCCAGGGATTGAACCCATGTCTTCTGCATTGGCAAGTGGATCTGAATTACAGGCAGATTCTTTACTGTCTGAGCCACCACGGAAGCCTATCTTGGAGTAACAATTTAGAATTGAACATTAGCCATCTTGAATTACCATTTCACTTGGCCTTCCCCTCTTCCTTCCTGCCTTTCTTTCTCTACTCTGCTCTTCCCTTATTCCCAACTCTTGTTCCTTGCAGTTTAATGATATCTTTTGATCCCTGTGATCCAGTGCCTTCTGGGACTTACTTTCCAAGCCAAGTGTATTAATTAGTGCTGTGTAACAAACCACCCCCCAAATTCCATGTCTTTGACAACAATCATTTCTTATTTCTGATGAATCTATGGATCAGCTGCGTGGTCCTGCTGACCTTGGCTGGGAACGTTCATGTGTAGATGGTCAGCTCATGGGCCCTCTTGGTGGGTCAAGGATGCCTTTGACTTTCTTCCATGTGTCTCTCATCCACTCTCAGGCCAGTCCTTGGCGTGCTCTCATGGTGGTGGGCAGGCAGGATAGGAAAGAGTGAAGATGTGCAGGACTTTTTCCAGCCTCTGCTCCCATCTCTTTGCTTTTTCCCATTCACACAGCCCTGCCTGGAGTCAGTGTGGGAAGCTCTGCAGACGGACATGGCTGCACACAGCATGGGGAGCTGGGGACGTTAGAGCAATCCATCATCTGCACCATGTCTTCCAAGAAGTACTTTCCTAAGCAAAGACTGTTCCCTCTCTAGGAGGCATCCTGGTTCCAGCTGTTAAGACAATAGTTTGTTTCACTCTGCTACATCTGGTTCCCGCTTTGCATCTTATTACACAACAAAATAGCCCAGGGTATTATGCTTTATGGGGGCTTAAGTGTTTCCGCATGAAAGGCAAATATTTGTAGGTCATTGATTTATTTCCCTAAATCTTACAGGCGGATCTAACCTCGTTTTATTTTTAAGAGTCCTGCCTAAGTTCCAAGACTGTTGTTTTTTAATTTTTATTGGAGTATAGTTGCTTTTTGGGCCTCCCTCAGGCAGATGGTAAATAATCTGCCTGAAATGCAGGAGACCCGTGTTTGATCCCTGGGTCGAGAAGATCCCCTGGAGGAGGGCATAGCAACCCACTTCAGTATTCTTGCTTGGAGAATTTGATGGACAGAGGAGACTCGTGGACTATAGTCTATGGGGTCACAAGGAGTCGGACATGTCTGAGCAGCTAACTCTATAGTTGTTCTACAGTATAGTCTTAATTCCTACTGTACAGCAGAGTGAATCAGCTATATGTATACACATATCCCTTCTTTTTGGGATTTAGGTCACCCTAGAGCATTGAATAGAATTCCCTGTGCTATACTGTAGGTTCTTCTCATTAATTACCTATTTTATATATAGTATCGATAGTGTATATATGTCAATCCCCATCTCTGGAGAACAGAGGAAGGAGATAAAGTTGAAGTTACTTTGCCAGCACTTCACATCCCTTGGCCGAAAGGAGACACTGAGGCAATGCAAAAAAAATCCTGGTGATTCTGAATTCTAAGAATGCTTAGGCTATACATGCTCCACAGATTAGCACAAGGGCACCCTGGACATCCACTGTCAAAGCAAGTCTTGTGAAAGTCTCACTAAGGAGGACATTTGGGAGCTGGGGAGATGAAAATCAGGGTTTCTTCCTCACTGTTCTCATTTTATAGGAGAAGGTGTAAGCCTGGGTGTGGGGATTCTGTTCTGCATGCTTCCCTTCACCACATCCTTCTTAATCGAGGTGTGTGTGTATGTGTGTCTGTGTGTGTGTGTGTGTTAGAGAGAGAGATGGCGTGCATATATTCATATATCTATACACATATATCAACATACCTTGGGGCTTTCTGCTGAGAGACGTTCAGCTTTGACACTGCTTTGCTCTGCTTTGTGTTAAGCCAGACAATAAAAGAAATGATTAGGGGCTTTCAGAGCAAGCACCTGACAATAGGGAAAGGTGAATGTGGGCTGATTGAAGCTCCATTTCCCCACTTCCTGCTGAGCGGGGAAGGGCAGCCCGGGCTGAGGCAGCACCTGCATTTTGCAGGACTAGTCCCAGGCTGAAATCTCCTCCTCCCCTACTTCCCCCTGCCCACCCCTGGGCCCCTCAGGGTTGGTTAAATTTAGTGTTCTGGTGAATCCAAATCCATGCGATTTCTTCCAGGACTGTGAATCTAAATGTCACCCTCACTGAACAATTACTAACACATTGTGCTGGTGGGGGTTGTTCAAAAGCGGTGTGGCTGGGAGGAAAAGGAAAGAGGAGGTAAGTTCGGGGAAGGTGCAGAGAGGAGGAAATGATGGGGAGAGGATGAATGATTTCTTCTCCCATGGTCTCCCTCAAAACCAGCCCAAAGGAAGTCAACTAGGATATAGCTCCTGGAGCAAATCTTGTTGAGTTGCAGCGCCTATACAGGAAACCTGAGAAATAACCAGGCACTCAGATGGGAGCGGTTGTTTGTTATAAAGCTCTCTTCCCCTTCTCTTGAAATTTGGACAGGATTTCCACTTGGAGTTGAGTGGGGCTGCTATTAGACTCGGAAATTCTCTTGAGGGACGTCTTGGGTTCAGGGGAGTTGGGGACAGGGTGGGTAGGGTGAGCAGCCATGAAGTGAAGCCAACTAGACCTTCATCTGTGCACAGCCAGCTGTCAATTGGGTGACCAGGGATTTACTACTTCGTTCTTCTTATTTTGTTAAATGGGGACAAGTATCTGTTCTGCCCACTTTGCAGGATATTGTGATAACCAAATGAGAAGATGTAGGAGGAGATCTTAAAAAGAGCCCATCTGGGCTCCGTTTGTGGAAGATACTCACGCCATGCCTAGCTTGAGGTGAGTGGACATTTCAAAAG
The DNA here is from genome assembly GCF_019320065.1 of Cervus canadensis. Lineage (NCBI taxonomy): Eukaryota > Metazoa > Chordata > Mammalia > Artiodactyla > Cervidae > Cervus > Cervus canadensis. Next base: position 1,791,311 of record NC_057415.1, on the reverse strand, counting down.
GTAGGGAGGCATGCAGGCCCTCAGCTCTGGGGCAAGACTTCCGGGATAACACTTAGTCCCACCCATGGCTGACTAGCTTTGTGACCTCATGGAAGTCCCCATGTCCTTTGGGTGCCTCAGTTATGTAATCTGGAAAAAGAGAGAATAACCATCCTTACCTCTTAAGGTCATTGTGAGATTTATTTTTTTAAAGATTTTTTTTTTTTGACTTGGACCATTTTTAAAGTCTTTATTGAATTTGTTACAATATTGCTTCTGTTTTATGCTTTGTTTTTTTGGCCAAAAGGCATGTGAGATCTTAGCTCCCCTACCAGTGATTGAACTTGCACCCTTTGCACTGGAAGGCAAAGTCTTTTTTTTTTTTTTTGACTTTCTTTTTTATTTATTTATTTAATTTAATTTTATTTTTTTTATTAGTTGGAGGCTAATTACTTCACAACATTTCAGTGGGTTTTGTCATACATTGATATGAATCAGCCATAGATTTACACGTATTCCCCATCCCGATCCCCCCTCCCACCTCCCTCTCCACCCGATTCCTCTGGGTCTTCCCAGTGCACCAGGCCCGAGCACTTGTCTCATGCATCCCACCTGGGCTGGTGATCTGTTTCACCATAGATAGTATACATGCTGTTCTTTTGAAATATCCCACCCTCACAAAAGTCTGTTCTGTATTTCTGTGTCTCTTTTTCTGTTTTGCATATAGGGTTATCGTTACCATCATTCTAAATTCCATATATATGTGTTAGTATGCTGTAATGTTCTTTATCTTTCTGGCTTACTTCACTCTGTATAATGGGCTCCAGTTTCATCCATCTCATTAGGACTGGTTCAAATGAATTCTTTTTAATGGCTGAGTAATATTCCATGGTGTATATGTACCACAGCTTCCTTATCCATTCATCTGCTGATGGGCATCTAGGTTGCTTCCATGTCCTGGCTATTATAAACAGTGCTGCGATGAACATTGGGGTGCACGTGTCTCTTTCAGATCTGGTTTCCTCAGTGTGTATGCCCAGAAGTGGGAATGCTGGGTCATATGGCAGTTCTATTGGAAGGCAAAGTCTTAACCACTGGATCACCAGGGAAGTTCCTTCTTGTGAGATTTAAATGAGTTAAAGGATTTAAGTGCTTGTGTATCTGATGTACGTGGTTGCTTAGTTGTGTCTGACTCTTTGTGACCCCATGGACTGTAATTCTCCAGGTTTCTCTGTCCATGGAATTCTCCAGGCAAGAATATTGGAGTGGGTTTCCATTTCCTCCTCCAGGGAATCTTCCCAACCCAGGAATCAAATTTTCATCTCCTGCATTGGCAGGCAGAGTCTTTAACGCTGGGCCACCATTTAAGTGCTTAACATGTAGCAAATAATAAGCCTTCAGTCAAGACTGGCTCTTATGATATATCTTTCCTGGGGTATCCTACTTTGGGACCACAGAGTCTGTTCTAGAAAGATTTTCAGAGGAATATCTTGGGAACTGGAATTAACATGTGCAATGTTCCCAGCCACACACTGGACCTGCCATCATGGTGCCCCAAGTATGCTGTTTCTGTCCTCCTTTTTCACATTTGACCTCTCATTCTACTGACCTGTGGGCCTTCTACTGTGTGAGTGAGAAAGGAATGACTCAGAAAGACCCTGATGAGAAACGGTATCAGTGACTTGTTGTTACAGCCCCATAGTATGAAATCCCGTATTCTTCGGCCCTGCTTAGAATACTTCCTCATGCTTTTTGGCCTTGATAAGAAAGGAACCCATAAATGACAAGTGCTGTATTTAAAACAGGTATACAACATTGCTGTATTTAAAACAGGTATACAACAAGGACCTACTGTATAGCACAAGGAACTCTGATCAATACTCTGTAGTGACCTAAATGGAGGGCTTCCTTGGTGACGCTAGCAATGCCTGGTGCCTGCCAATGCTGGACAGTAAAGGATGTGGGTTCGATCCCTGGGTTGGAACTATCCCCTGGAGGAGGGCATGGCAACCCACTCCAGTATTCTTACTTGGAGAATCCCGTGGACAGAGGAGCCTGGAGGATATGGTCCATAGGGTTGGACACTACTGAAGTGACTTAGCACATGATCTAAATGGGAAAAGAGTTTGAAAAAGAATAGATACATATGTGTGTAGAACTGAATCATTCTGTTGTACACCAGAAACTAATACAACATTGTTAATCAACTGTGCATGTGTGCTCATAAGTGCTCAGTTGCTCAGTAGCATCTGATTCTGTGACCCCGTGGACTGTAGCCCACCAAGTCCCTCTGTCCATGGGATTCTCCAGGCAAGAATACTGGAGTGGGTCACTATTTCCTACTCCAGGGAATCTTCCTGACACAGCTGTATGCCAATATAAAACAAAAACTAAAAAAAATATATATTATTTTCTAATTGTTTCTGGTTAAAAAAAGAAAGAAATCAATAAAGAGCCAACAGCAGTCATCCTCCTCCACACAGAGAGCCTGGGAGAACTCACCTCTCTGGGCCTCAGTTTCCTCATCTGTTAAATGAGGTCTTCGCCAGGGACCCTTCTACCGACCCATGACTGCTTTGAATTCACTGTTCCCAGCAAATGACAGGCCCCAGCCCCTTTCCCTGTCTGTGTCACTGGTTATTTTACTTCCTTTTCTGTTTATTCCTCCCTCATGAACACACCAAGTGTTTCTGTCATTTCTGAGAATCCAATAAACTGCATTATTGGGAGGAGACAGGGAGTAACACATACAGGCAAAAATCTGCTGTTTTCACATGAATGCTCAAGGCAGTCAGCCATGATGGGAAATGAAATGTGTGGAAAAGTACAGGGTGAATAAAGAGGGCTTTAGTGAAATGATGAGTCTTTTATCGCCTGTGCCTGCACGTGATGCTGTGTCAATCTGTTAGCCCAGAGGTTGCTGCATGTCCCTGAGTGGCTTCTGCTGTGGAGGTCTTACTTTCAATCCCCCCAACAGGTTGCATTCTGATGCTGAAGGACTCTTGGCATTTACCAAGGACCCCTAAGGATAGAGCAAGGAGAGGAGGGGGCGAGCCTGGCAGTGGGATTCAGATCAGGCATCCGGAGTCATTTCCATGATATAGAGGATGCTGAGACATGGTCCACACACTCTCCTCTGTCAACTGATGGAGTGGAAAGGACTCTTGAAATACAGCCCTGACGACCCCAGATCACAATTTCTCTGTTCAGTGTCAGCCTGGCTTAGTACCAGGTCCAGGGTACTTAGAATCAAGAACTGCATTCAAGTTAACACTCAGACCCTGACACTCACGGTGGCTGGACCAGATGACAGAGATCAATCAGCCCACCTCCTGCTCCCAGTGAGTGTCACTGACCCAGGGACAAAAGCTCATGATTTTACTAAGAAGACAGTGCCTCTATATTTTCACTCTAGGCATAGTTTTTTTTTTTTTTTTTTTTAAGTTAAAAGCCTTTATTTTCTAGATCACTTTTAGGTTTTAAAAAATTGAGTAGAAAGTACAGTGAGCTGCCATATATCATTCCCTCTTTCTCTTCTTGGTTTTCCCTATCAACATTTTGCATTAGGGTGGTACATTTTTTACAATTAATGAGACAATATTGAATCATTATTTTTAACTACAGCCCTTACTTGACATTAGCTTCACTCTTGGTATTGTACTTTCTGTGGGTTTGGAAAAATATGTAATGTCATGTATCTACCATTACAGTATCAAACAGAATAGTAGTTTCACTGACCCAAAGATCCCCTGTGCTCTGTGAATTTATCTATCTTTTCTCTCCTTTGCAACCTCCTGGCAGCTGTGAATCTTTTTATGTCTCTCTCTGGTAGTCTTACCTTTTTCATAATATCATAAGGCTGAAATCATACAGCATGTCACCTTTTCAGATTGGCTTTTTTCACGTACTCATAGGCATGTAAGTTTCCTCCATGTCTTTTCATGACTGGATAGCACATTTCTTTTTATTGCTGAGTAATATTCCATTGTCTGTATGTATTATGGTTTGTTTATCCACTCCCCTGTTGAATATCATATTTGCTTCCAAGTTGTGGCAATTATAGGTAAAGCTTCTTTAAACTTATGTGTGGGTCTTTGTGTGGGCATGATTTTCCAGCTCATTTGGGTAAATAGAAAGCAGTGCAATTGCTGGATGGTGTGGTAAGAGTATGTTTAGTTTTTTAAGAAACTGCCAAACTTTCTTTAAAGTGGCTGTACCATTTTGCGTTACCACTGGCAACAGATGAGAGTTCCTGTTGCTCCATGTTCTTGCCAACATTTGATGCTGTCAGTGTTTTGGATTTGGGTCATTCTAATAGGTGTGTAGTGGTGGCTCATTAACTTAATTTTCATTTTCCTGATGACATATGATGTTGAGCAAGTAGGAACAATGTCTATATATTTTCCACTCTAGGAATAATTTTAATAAGCTCATTTATCTTCCCTACCCCATCCCCATCCAATAGGAAATTAGGGTGAGTCTGTGGCCAGGATGAGAGAAGCAGGCTCACAGCTGCTCGGAGCCTTGAGTCATGGGCTAGGACTCAGAAGACCTGAACACTGGTCTTATCTCTGCTTCCCTGTGCTGCTTGACCTGAGGTGTCACTTCACTTTTGGAGCTCAGCTTCCTCACCTGCAAAACATGACTCTTGTATTGGATCAAGGGCTTGAAGGGCTTCTTTTCAGTCAGCACCACCAGCTGGAATGAATGGGGAGAGGCATGCAAGGCTCTGTGTTGTGATGGAGAGGTGCTGTCTAGCCACACACATGCCCTTCTTGAGAATGATCTCAACTTCAAACCCTGTTTACAATTCCATGCAATTTAAGTGACAACTGACCGTCTAGCAAAGAGAAAGGGAAGACAGATGTTAAAACACAGATGCTGTGGCTCAAAAAGTTCCCTAGTGGGCAGCCTGTGTTGTGGAGTCATTCCAATTGAGTGTAAACATCACAGGCTGGATTGTGAGCTCTGCCAGGAGGAGAGAAATCTACCCATCTGTCCTCTGGTGCCCAGAGCCCTGCCTGGGAAGGTGCCTTGCTCATGTTTCCTGAGCATCTTGCAGATGCCAGGCATGGTTCTAGGCACCGAGGATATGGCAGGGAGCAGAGACACAAAAGTCTCCATCTTCACGGTGCTTCCATCACAATCATGTGGCTGAATAACCAAAAAGACTAATTTGTGCTCTGTGTATTCTGTTTCTGAAAGCAGGGAGTTTCATCCTATTTAGGAAGATGGCCACTCTCTACACTGAAAATTAAAATGAATTTGGGGCCCCAGAGCACCTCATAGCATAAAGGTGCTGACACAGTGGCTGTGATGGCTTTGATATGGCCAGAAAGGCCGAGCAGATGGATGGCTGCAGCCTGATGTATCAGCCAGACCTCAGCCCAGGCCAGGTCCCCAGCAGGGCTCGAGGAGCTTTTGCAGTCCCAGGGGCTTCAGACCCCCAATCCTCTGAGGGTGTAGGGGAGTCTGGGCAGGACTCCTTCCCAGTCTGATCCCAATTTCCAAGAGAAGAGGCCTAGGTTCCTCTGAGGACTGATGTCCCACAGCAAGCGGGCTCCAAACACAGCCTGTGGCAGCCGCGGATGGGGAGGCTGCCGTGAGCTCTGGCTTGAGGCCTTATCTCCCCACAATGTCCCAGGGAGATTTTTAACCTACTTGAAGACCCAGTCACTTTCCTAGTTTCAGAATTGTGTGTAAGGAGTGGAAAAAGTCTCAGAAAGCAAGGAGATGCTCATCGGGGTTTGTGTGTCTGGTGAATTCCTCCTTTTTAGCTGAGTGGTTTGGTAACGGCTTTCTTTGTGGCAGAATGAGATAAAGTCCCCTGTTTTTTCATCCTGAACACTTGCTCTGAGTAGTAGCCTTGGCCTTGTTGGGAGGGACAGGCAGAGGGCTTCAGATAACAGATGGACGGCCCCTCGTGGTCTGGACTGTACAGGTAGCTCCTGAGTTGCCGGAGGGTCTCTGGGCGCTCATGGGGCCATCCCTGAGGACAGGATGACTGGCTGGAAAGTGACGGGCAGGTTAGGACTGCGTGGTTGGTAGGAAGGGGTCACAGCATGAGGAGAGCTGTGAGAGAAGCAGAGCTGGAAGGCACTGGGGGCACTCCACCCGGAAAAGCCAACAGCAGGGAAGAGTTGGAGAACTGCAGCTCGGCATGGTGGGCGGGACTGTTTAGTGCAGAGGAAATGGTGCCGAAGCCTCCAGAACTCTCCAGGGCCGTCTGTGAGTACTCGACTGTTAGCACTTTCACAGACACGATGCCTTTTATTTATGACGGTGGCTGGGTGATGGGACCAGAGGGGACCAAACTGCAGCATCTTGATTTGGGGTCCAGTGTCGTTTCCACTACACCTGAGCTGCTGCCTGAGCTGAACAATGATGGAGTCATGATGAAGTCAAAATGTGTGGGGAATTACTTTTACCCAAATGATAGAAGGAAGAAAGGAAGGAAGGAAGAAGAAGAAAAAGAAAGAGGGAAAGGAAGGCAGGAAGAAAAGAATGAAAGAAAAAAAGAAAGGAAGGAAAGAAAAAAGAAAGAAAAAAGTGATAGGATGAGAAAGAAAGAAAGAAAGAATGATAGAAGGGAAGAAGGAAGGAAAGGAAGAAAAGGAAAGAAGGAAAAAAGAAAAGAAAAAACAAAGAAAGTTTATGCTTAAGAACATCAGTTTCAGTTATCTGGAAGCTTTGCTCACCTGTTCTTTGATTTCCAACAAAGAGGCATCAGTGAAGCATGATTGTGGTTGAGCATCTGCAGTCAGTTCCCGGCGAAGTCATCACACCAGGAAGCACAGAGCGGTACCCAGCGAGCCCCCATGAGCCGCACAGTCAGGGGCGCACAGCAGGGGATGGCCGAACACAGTGAAGACGCTCCCGCTGGCCCGGCCCGTCACCTGGAGCAGGACTCTGCTAACGGGATGAGGCTGCCTCTTGCAACCAGGTGTGGGCCTGTGTGGCCCGCACAGTCCATTCCCATGATGATGAGACTGATAAAGACAGCGGCTAATGCGTGATTGTTTACTGTGTGGCAGGTGCTACTCCCAGAGCTGTGTGCACAGTAAGTTATTTAAGCTTTACCAGGGCCCTCTGAGGCAGGTCCTGTTTTATCAGCATCAGTCAAGATGAGGACACTGAGGAACAGAGAGACGTGCTTAAAGGGTTTGATGCCATTGTTCAGATGACATCTGTCCTGGGCCAGGTAGAGAGATGGATTTCTACTTGGAGTTCAGCCAAAACTTCATTCCTTGGTCCATTGCTTCCCTCCTTCCTTCGTTTCTTTTCTTCCTTCTTCTTTTCCTCCCCATTCCCTTCCTTCCATCCTTTTCTTTCATCCTGCCACATTTCTTTCTTGTGGACTAATTCCAATAACCATGCATGGTTCTAGGAATACAGGACTGATCTGGGCAGAATTCAGGACGTGGCAAAGAGGTGCAGTTGTGGGTGTGAGGGGGAAATGAGTTAGTCAGGCCATTTCCTACCAAGATGGAATGAATGATGGTTAGAGTGGAAGGGGAGTGTGGGCTACCTGTAGCTGGTAGGGAAAAACAGAAAATGGATGGTGGTGGGAAAACATCAAAGGATTTTTTTGGATGGGGTCACCTTCATTTATTTTTATCTTTTGGCCACTCTTCACAGCATGTGAGATCTTAGTTCCTCGATGAGGGATTGAACCCACACTCCCTGCACTGGCTGCACGAAGTCTTAACCACTGGACCACCAGGGAAGTCCCTCAAAGCGTATTAAGCGTTTTGCAGTTTAGTGCATGCTGGGCCTGCCATGGGCTCCTCTGTGAAACTGTTGGAGTTGTTTTCTTCCAGAGACACCAGGGACCTGATGGTGGTGAGGTGTGCAGGGCATGGACTGGTAACGATGCTGCTCTGATGCTTGAGGCAGGCGGTGGGTAGAAGGACTGCGCTCATAAAGGAACTAGACTGAAACGGTAAACTTTTCATGTGAGAAAAGATGATGAGGGAAGGGAAATTCCCTCATGAGTCCACAGGGCTTTGGATAAAAGGCAACGTTTTGGGGAAATATCAGCTCCTTTTATCAGTCGGTTCATTCACAGATGCTTCTTAAACTTGGAGCAGAAGCAAGGCAGTTCCTAAAGGCTGGGTGAGGGGATAGGCACGGAGAAGCAGATCCGGGGGCCCTATCCACAGGGTCCCATGGTCTGACGCTGAGTCGAGGGGTGAAGCAGGGAGTTACCAGATGTGAGCTCTCTAATGCACCCTGTGCCATGCCTGGGGCTGGGGAGGCAGGCTGGTGTGGGCTGGGCTAGCCGGCGAGCAAGTGGCGGTGGTGGTCCCTTTTAATTTTTAGTTTATATTTTGGCCATGCCACATGACATATGGGATCTTAATTTCCTGACAAGGGATAGAACCCAGGCCTCCTGCATTGGAAGTGGGAAGTCTTAACCACTGGACCACCAGGGAAATTCCAGGGAAGTGTTCTGAAAGGAGGTGGACCTTAAGGGAAGAGTAGGATTGAATTGGCGGCAGAGAGGATATTTTGGTCTGAGTTGCTGAGAAAACAGTTTCCTTAGCATCCCACAGAGTGGAAGTGAGGAGAGGCTGAGGAAAACAGCAGATGGGCAGGGGGTGCTGGGGGGAGGGACATTGTGGACTGCCTCTCCCTCCTGGAACAGGTAGGAGGACCCAGGACTCACTGACCTCCAGCGCTGGTGAAAGGGGTGTGATGTGGGAGGTGGAGGCTGAGAAGCATATTCAGGAGGGAGGTCTAGTCTGGTGGTAAAATAGTTACTGTTTTGCAAAGACTGGAGGGACAGATTCCCTTCGTTTGGGCCATTCTTGGCGAGCAGAGCAGGGCTGCACGTCTGCATGAGGTCTGCGGGAGCTCACGGCTCTGGTAGGAAAGCAGCGTCTACTCCGTCAGTCACTGTCCTGGCCCTTGCTTTCATTCGTCTGGGTACGTGTTACTCTCTGTTGGTTAGTCTGTCTGTCATTCCAGGCCTGGTTTTCTTTGCATCACCAGTCACTTTCTGTTTTGGACCATCTGTCTATCCTTCCTCTCTCCTCCAGGCTCTTTGCTGTGTTTGTCACATTACACGTGCATGTGTGTGCATGTACATGCACACAGAAGGGTTGGGGGAGGATTCTTGCTGATGTCAGTTTGACCTGTATTTTGAGGACACGAGACTATTAGAGATTTAGTGCTTGGACAATGGTTAGGGCACAGACCCCATTTTAGAAACACATGCAGAATTCTCCCACTTCTGTGTTGATGTGTGGGAGCACTGCATTTGTGTGTGCACGTGTGTGGCAAGTTCAGGTGTGCACATGTGTGCATGCTCAGCGTCATCTGGAATGAAGCCATCCCAGCCTAGCACAAGAAAGAAGCTATAGTAGGGCCCTGTTCAAAAGGAAATTGGGCAATTTTTCCCTCTCTACCTTCCAAGAGCTGTGGGATAAGGGGCAAAGGAGCAATGTGTTGCCCCTAAAGGAAGCGGTTTTCTATTCTCTTGGAAGATCAGCCAGTCAGTAGGCCTGGGAGCAGATGCCATTTCCAGCTCCCTGCTGGGTCTCGGTCTAGGGTCTAAACCAGTGTGAGACGTGGTCTGTTAGAGAACTTACACAGTCTCTCTCTTTGTAGGAGACTGGGCTCAATGAGGGAAAAACAACAGTCCAGCTTCCTAATGTATGGGTGAGGGGCCACCTCAGCCACAGGTGAAAAGCTGGACCAGACAACTTTTCTAAAATCTTCTGGCTCTGAAGCTCTATGATGTGGTGATTCAGACCCTTCAGAGGGCATTTATACCCCCACATGCCCTGACACCCGCATGCCTTGCTGGCCACACCCTCCATGCTGCCCCCAGTCATATCCTTCTTGGAAATCCAACCTCTTGCCATCCCCCTCCTTTTTTACCCACTGCCCAAACCTCTTGCCATCCCCCACTTCCTTTTTTTACCCATCACCCGACTTCCTGACTTCCACACTCCCACCCCACCAGGGTCACTGACACCATCTCTCCTCCCTGTGATCCTCCTGTAAACTGAATCACTCTAGACCAGTCATCAGTCACCTGAATAAGGCTTCCCTGACCCCCAACACACTCCCCAGCGGACAGCAAGCTAGGCGATACCCATGTCACGGGTGTGTCTCCATCTCTGTAGTGCCTGCCTAGCACGGCCCTTCTCACCCAGAAGATGTTCCACAAACATCTGTTGGATGAGCATGTAAATTCAAAGTCAAGTCAAGGGATTCAGAGTGAGCATGGTGTGCATGGGGAGAAGGGAGTGGCACCCTACCCTGGTATTCTTGCCTGGCAGATCCCATGGACAGAGGAGTCTGGGGTCCACAGTCCATGGGGTTACAAACAGTGGGATATGAGTGACTAACACACACGCACAGTGCGTGTGGATGGGAGAGTGAGACATCTCCTGTTTTCAAAACAGACGTGATGTAGCAACTGAGTTTTCTGCATAGTCCCACTAACTTTCCTCTACACGGAGAATTTCAACCTGTAGTTTTAGCCCCCAGGACCCTCCAGCCTCATTCTTGTGCCCTTTTTGACTGTGACTTGGTAGACTTCTAAATCCTGGTGCTGAGCTGTGTGATATCCTGCCCTCAGTCTTATCCGGCATCTCTGGAGAGGAGCTGGTGGTGGGTCTGAGAGAACCCCTGAGACTCCTGGCACTCGCAGACCAGCAGTAGGCTGCCATCCTTTTGTTCAGAGCACACACACCAGCATGGATGCATGGCATGTCCAGCATCCCAGCCTGCTGGGGCGAGTGCTGCCTTGGCCCTTATAACCTCAGGGCAAGAGCCTGGACCTTTCCGGTGTCCTGTCTTGCTTATTTTTATAGCGATGCTCAGTGTGAACTAAAAATGCTGCTGAGGTCACCTCTTCCAGCCTGAAAGCAAACCTGGAAACCTGCATGGCCTGCCATGAGCTGCTCTGGCCTTCAGGGTTCTGAGTGTCAAGAAGGGAGCTGGGTGGGGATGGGAATAGCTGGTGACTTCCACCAGCAGGCGGGTGCCGCTTCCATGGTGATGTCAGGCAGATGCTGATTCCTGATTCCCTCTGCTGGGTGTGGGGACTGAAGGGTGCATGCCTGGGCTGGAAGGGAGGAAGGGAATGGGGGGCTGTCTCTCTCCTCTGTATAATAGCCTCTTTCTGACAAGGAGCTTCTGTTCTCTTCCACTGGAAAGCTTTTAAGAACGCTGAAAAGGACAGGCAATTACAGGAAGGTTAGGTGCGCCTGATTGGATGTTGTTACAAATCACTCATTGTCATACACGGGCGTTTGGAAAGGAGGCCATCGGGGACTGATTGCCGTTTAGGGTAAGTGATTTCTGTTTAGAGTGAGCGAGCAGATGAAGGCTTGGCTGGCTTTTGCTGTCCTCTCCTCATTTGCTGCTGTGTTGACGGTTTTTCTTGGCAAGGAGGGGATGTTGGAGCTGGGTGTACAAATGAGAAGGGTCTACAGATCAGCCTTGCAATCCCACCTCTGCCTCATCCTAGTCTCTGTCCTACTGATGGGGAAGGTGAGTCTATGGAGTCAGGAAGAGATGGTCCAGTTTCACACGGCAGGTTAGTGGAGGTGCTGGACTAGAGCCTGTATCCAGACCTCAGGCCATGTTCTTGCTGACAGCTATGCCCCAAGCTGATGGCCCACAATGGGACCTGGTGTTTCTCTCCATCCACTGTGTATGCAGTTGTGTGGTTTGAACAAATCTCACGTGGCAGCCCTTGCAACTCCAGGCACCACAGCTAGCTGCACCCACAGTCTGTTCCTCTGGATCCTCTCCTATACTGTCGCTTGGGATTTCCCTTGACCTCATGATGGCCCCAGGAGGACTGAGGCAGGGAACACAGCTGGGCTGTCCTGATGTTCCTAAGTCTAGTGCTCTGTCTCTCACTCACACCCGCCTTCCTCCCATACCTCTTTCACTACTGTGTCTGGAATACCACCATCATGGGTGGGGGGGGGCATCCTTGGATCTTAAAATCTATTCCATCTTCTGTTGTTGTTCAGTTGCTGAGTCACGTCTGACTCTTTTGCAGCCCCATGGACTATAGCCCAACAGGCTTCTGTGTCCATGGGATTTCCCAGGCAAGAATACTGGAGTGGGTTCCCAGCCCCATTCTCCAGGGGATCTTCCTGGACCAGGGGTTGAATCTTCATCTCCTACATTGGCAGGTGGACGCTTTACCACTGAGCCACCAGGGAAGCCCATCCCACCTTTAAGAATCTAAATGAACATGCAAGTATTCTGGGAGGGATTGCTCTGCGGCAGCCAGGTTACAGTGAACTAATAGGAGAGGCTTCCACAGAGTGGGGCAAGGACGTGCGGGAAGGAAGAAATCATAAAAACAGAAAACACTTTGTCAAGTCCACAACAGTACCAGCACAAATTCTTCCACAGTTTTACCAGAGGAAAATGAGACAGAATGGTCAAAGAACTAAGACTCTATGCCTCTGGTTTGCCCGTTTTGAGTATGGACTCATGGGTTGAATTGTGTCCCCTCCAAGGTATGCTGAAGCCCTGACCCTCTGTATCTCAGAATGTGATCTTATTAGGAAATGGGCTCTTTACTGAAGTAATCAAGCTAACATGAGGTCACTGTCGCTGCTGGTCCTAAGTCGCTTCAGTCATGCCTGACTCTGTGTGACCCCATAGACGGCAGCCCACCAGGGTCCCCCGTCCCTGGGATTCTCCACGCAAGAACACTGGAGTGGGTTACCATTTCCTTCTCCAATGCATGAAAGGGAAAAGTGAAAGTGAAGTCGCTCAGTAATGTCCAACTCTTAGCAACCAGGCTCCTCTGTCCATGGGATTTTCCAGGCAAGAGTACTGGAGTGGGGTGCCATTGCCTTCTCCGAGAATGTGACTGGTATCCTTACATGAAGAGGAAGGGGAGGGATAAATTAGGAGTGTGGGATTAACAGATACACACTACTGTATATAGGATAGATAAGCCATAAGGTCCTACTGCATAGCACAGGGAACTCAACTCAGTATCTTGTAGCAACTGAATAATGGAAAGAAGCTGAAAGAGTGTGTATGTATGTGTGTGTGTGTGTGTGTGTGTGTGTGTGTGTACATATGAAAGTGAAAGCGCTAGTTGCTCAGTCATGTCCAACTCTTTGCAACTTCATGGACTGTAGCCTGCCAGGCTCCTCTGTCCATGGGATTCTCCAGGCAAGAATACTGGGGTGGGGAGCCATTCCCTTTTCCAGGGCATCTTCCCGACCCATGGATCAAATCTGGGTCTCCTCCACTGTAGGCAGATTCTTTACCCTCTGAGCCATCTGGGAATCCTATGTTTATATATATATATATATATATATATATATATATATATATATATAGGAATCCTTCCTATAGGATTCACACACACACACATATATATACATATATGTTTTTTACTCTATCACTTTTCTGTACACCTAAAACTAACAATATTGTAAGTCAGCTATATAATTAAAAAAAGGGAAGAAATTAGGAGACAGAGGCAGATACACACAGAGACAGACTGTGAGGTGACACAGACAGTGACATGTGAAAGCAGAGATCTGAGCAAGGAGGGAAAATGATGGCCAGCCAAGCACCAGCAACTGTAGGAGAGACCTGGAGCAGATTCTCCCTGACAGCCCCCAAGAGGAACCAACCCTTCTCACACCTTGATCATGAACTTCCAGTTTTTAGAACTATGAGAAAAGAAAAATTTCTATTGGCTAAGTCCCCAGTTGGTACTTGTTAAGGTGGCCCTGGACTGTGAAGAAAGCTGAGCGCCAAAGAATTGATGCTTTTGAACTGTGGTGTTGGAGAAGACTCTTGAGAGTCCCTTGGACTGCAAGGAGATCCAACCAGTCCATCCTAGGGGAGATTAGTCCTGGGTGTTAATTGGAAAGACTGATGTTGAAGCTAAAACTCCAATACTTTGGCCACCTGATGCGAAGAGCTGACTCATTGGAAAAGACCCTGATGCTGGGAGGGATTGGGGGCAGGAGGAGAAGGGGACAACAGAGGATGAGAGGACTGGATGGCATCACTGACTTGATGGATATGAGTTTGAGTAAACTCCGGG